>NC_137773.1:122356459-125006293 GCF_963455305.1 Plecotus auritus | reverse complement strand
CCTCTGTCACTGAATCTAGTCTGGCTGGCTTATAACTTATTTTAACCAATTGACTACCGCAGAAGTGATGTTCTGCCAATGGCAGCTCCTGCTTTGCACCTTGGGCCACCATGTGTGAAGTCAGCTACCCAGATGGAGAAACCTTGTGGAGGTCACAGAGAGCGAAAAGGCCCCAAGACTACATGGAGAATGGCCCAGCATCCCAGCTGCTCTGGGACTTCCAGCCATTTCTACTAAGGTGCCAGACACATAAAGGAGCCATCTCTGATGTTCCACCATCCACGGTGAGCCTCAGACATAATCTCACTGCAACTGCATAAGCACACCAGAACCAGAGCAGCAGAAGAATCAACTTGCTGAGCCTTCAACCCACAGATGTGTACGAGATAACAAAATGGTACTTCTTTTAATCAGGTAAATATTCTCATGGCTTGATCTAAAAGAATAGATAACAGACATTAAAAGAGAAAATGTATAAATTATTGCAAAGTATGCAGAAATGCAGAAAAAGAATTTGAAAAAAATTCTATATTATTTATGATAAAAAAGGAAACCTTATAGAAAAGTAGAAACAGAAGGAACCTAACTCCCTTAACCTGACAAATATCTACAATAATAACAACAACAACAAAAAACCCTCAGTCATTATCCTTGAAGGTGCATCCCCATTCTGAGATCAAGAAAAATACCAAGATGTACACTAATACCACTTCTAATCAGAATTATACTGAAGGTTCCAGTCAGTGCAGTGAGGCAAGAAAAAGCAATCACTACATCAAACTAAAAAGCTTCTGCTCAGCAAAAGAAACCACCAACAAAAGGAAAAGGGAACCATCTGAATGGGAGAACATATTTGCCATTGATATATCTGCCAAGGGATTAATATTTAAAATATATAAAGAATTTATGCAACTCATCACTAAGAAGACAAACAACCCAATTGAAAAATGGGCAAAGGACCTTCCAGAATAGACATTTCTCCAAATATGTCATACATTTGGCCAACAGCCATGAAAAAAATGCTCAATGCCACTAATCATCATTCAGAAATGTGTGCGCTGGGCCTCTAGTTTAAAAATAAGTATAGTATAGTATAGTAATAACAAAAATGTCATTATTTATTGAATATTTACCATGTGCTAAGCATTAGGCTAATCATTTTATGTATAGTCCTTAATTTAATCCTTACATTAACTATTAGAGATCAGTGCTATTGTTTTTTCCATTTACCAAGAAGGAAATTGAGGCCTTGAGAGGTTAAGCAAGCCCAAGATCACATAGCTAGGAAGTAGCAGAGCTGAGATGGGAACCTAGGTAGCAAGTTCCAAATTCTCAATCACTATGTTCACCCCTCACTTCATCCCTAGATGTCACATTTTGGATGTCTAGCCCAGAGTTGAGAAGAATGATGATGACGAATTGATGCTTTATGAACATTATTTTTAGCCTCTCAAAAAATTGTGAATTATTTCCCAACACCCCAATTTAAAGGTGAAAAACTTGAAGCACAGGCCGGTTCCATTCACTCATCCAGGTAGAGCAGGATTTAAACCTGAGTCAGTCTGATTTAAAGCCATATTCTTAACATAACTGTTTTCTTGACAACCCCACAGCACCTTCTTCTAAAATAACTCTTTTTTAATAAAGTGTCTGAACTGGGTATATATGTGACTATTAAAACAGTGTTCTCCCTACACCCCAGTATTAACTTGATGATAGACTTTGTAGAACTCATGAAATAGGATATTTGTCACTCTAGATATAGTAAGTGCTCAGAATAAGTTTGTTAAAATGCGATCTGCTCCAAGATTACCAAAAATCGGCCCCTAAGTACAGACCTCAATGAAACAATCAGGAACCCAGGGAGAAGAGCGAGTGTGTAGAGGAGGGAATTCCCTCACAGCCCTCAGTGAGATGCTTCTGAGGCTAGAACACCGTGGCTATCCTGGGGCTCACTTAGAGAACATGACTATGTAATTTTTAGAAGTTAAACCCATTCTACATGGCTTTTCGCCACCCCTATTATGGCCCCTTTCTCTACTGCCCAGGCTTCAGTTTCTTCTTAGCCAGATCACTGCCTCCTTATTAAGAACTGAGACCCTCGGTGGCCCTGGGTCTTTTCAGGGGCAGTGGTGTCTTGCCTCAACGCACATTGTTGCCTCTTTAACAGCTTTTACAATTGCCCTCAGAGACTGCAGAAAAAGGGACAGGACAACTTGGAGCCCAAACAAGTTTCAAGATCTAAATCCCTGACCCCTAAGAGATGCTGTGGAATGCAAATTCCACCAACTGAAGCCAATCTGCTTTGTTCAGTGAAAGAGTTTTCTAACATCCATGAATCATTAGACATCAGAAGGAAAAGGCCAATTTTCCTGCTGTAAAACCAGCTTTTCATAAAAATAGGCATCCTCCATGTCTCGGGCCGGATCAGATGACCTGAATGCAACTTTTGATCAAAAAAAAAAAACAGTGGCTAAGAGTTTTTGCTGCTTTTTTTTTTTTTTTTAAGTATATCTTGCTTCTGCCCAGATCTAGATTTGGAAAAAAAATGTATTTGTAATAATAATTAGATAATACAATAACAACTGCAATGTTTAAAAATTGCTGATAGTAAAAAAATCACTTTTCAAGAAAAAAATTTTTGCTGAGAAAATGCATGTAATTTTTCAAGCATAGCAAAAATATGTAAGCTTACCTTAAAATATACTATAATTTTCCTAATTATTATTGATAATGTAAATTACAAATGCAGTTGAAATTTCAATGTCATGGAGTCAAACTGAATTTAAGGGTTGACCTCATTGGTATTTTAGAACGGGGATGAGGCTGTGTTTGGAGAAGGCCTTGGACTCTCCTAGTCATCAAATATTCATGCTATAAAAACTCTGCAAAATGCTGTTTTCTAAATAAACGTCAAGAGTTAGATAACATTCAGTGAATGATTCCAGGATAAGTACAAGCAGTGCTTCTTTAATTAAAAGCAAGTGAAAAATGATAACGAATTAAATGTCATGATGGGACAGGGAAGGTATAGAAAGGGGCGGGCTCAGTGGGAAAGCAGAGAACTGGGCTCTGATTGTGAGGACAGGAGAGCTCGGGCAACATCTCCTTTGTAGAACCAGGTTCAGAGGGTGCCTGAGAGTAAAATACTCTCAAACCTGCCCCAGCAAGAGGGGGAGCCTCAGTGCTCCTGAAGGGAAGGAAGCAGGCACTGTCTTGTCAGATTAAACTGGTATATAAGCCACCAGCAAAGCACAAGCCTGCCTTCTTAGTTTCCCCCAGAAATTGATATTTCCCGCTCCCCCTCAAAGCATTGAGTTAGTCTCAAAGGAAAATCCAAAATGTTGCTGAGCTACTTTTGTTCATACTTTGAATTGTGCTGTTTCTTTTTTAAATTACATGTTGGGAGGGGCAGGCAGCATTCTTTTCAATATTCCAAAGCTTTGAAACTTTGGCTTTTGTCTAGCTGCCCTCTGGTAATGCCCACGATGAGGAGAAAAGTAGGGCATACAACTTTAAATGAGAAGGGAGCCCCAGTCCCTCCCACCCTGAACTTGCTCTGAACCATTGGACCTGAGCATCCCGTCCATCCTGGATACACTGCCTGTTGCAAATCCCCCGTGTTGTTTTTATCTGAACTTTGTGTCTGATTCCATATCATCACTCCGCAGGATATTTCTGCCCAGGTTGGAAACACATTCCCTTCCAGGCATCTGCTTAGCATTTCCTGAATGGCCATAATGTGTTTGTTTAGCTCACTGCACATTATAGATTTTGCGGTGGCCTTTTGAACACTAGCCCCAGAATGTTTGTTTTTTTAAGTTTTTGCCTTATCTCACTTCCTCTGAAAAAAACCTCACTTTTTCACAGCTTGGCTGAAGCCTGAATAAGTCTCTCTCTCTCTCTCTGCCCTGCCTAGACATCTTGCCAATGTATGAGGCTAAACTGCTTGCACTTTGAAAATCATAACAATTCTGCATTGTAGCATTTCATCAAACGTCTAGGGGAGCATTACAAGGCCACAGACAAGATTCCAGTGAGCTGCATTAGCGGTCTCCTTTCTCTCCCTCTCTCATCATTCCTCCCTGTCCCTCCTAGCTCCCCAGCGCCCCCACCCCCTTCTCTCTCAAAAGGGCAAGGAACTGGGAAGAAGTTCAGTGATTTTCAAATGCAAGGGAAACACCTGGGGAATGTGTTCAAATGCAAATTCCCAGACCACATCCTCAAAGATTCAGACTTGTAACAGCTGGGTGAGCCCTGGGACTCTTTCTTTCTAACAACGCCCTGCAGCACCATCATGCCCATGGTTCTGATGAAGCAGCTTGTAGATCTGCCCATGAAAATCCTGTACTCAAACATCTCAGCTCTGACTCTGAAGCCAAGCTTGCCATGGCCTGGCTGGGTAACCTTCTGAACCCCACATTCCCTCAACTGTGGATAAGATCAAAGGTTTTGTGATAATTCAATGGGCTTGGCACTAAGTGAAAAGTTCAACAAATAGCAGCTCTTATTTTTTAATTTCTTGTATTCTAAAGAAACACAAAAGAAATGAAAATAGTAGGAAACTGAATTTTATTAATAGTCTTCTATTAGGAGAAAGTGGTCTTAGTCTATACAAAATTAAAGGCAAGACTTGGACCAAAATCTGAAAGACAGAAAGCAAGTGCCTAGCTCTTTCAGTGCCGATGCTCATAGCTTCCTCAACTCCATCTTCACTCAGCATCCATGAGGAGGTTTCTTGAATTCTCTTCCTCAGGGAGGGTGGCCTTCATGACCCCCAGGTGAGAGCCACAGCACTGGTTACTCCCTGTGGGCGTGTTCATCGCCTGTTATGGTCAGTTACTAGTTTGATGTCTGCCTTTCTGCTCGATTGTGAGCTCCACTATGAGATGAGATCTTGTTGCCTATTGTGGCCTTATTGCCAATGGGAGGTTCATAGATCAGCCTGCGATATATCTTTTGAGGGAATAATTTTTAAAAAAATTAATTAGTGCTGTTCAACTATGAATGTCTTGGGGTACTGACTTGCCTCTCACGGTAGGTCCATTCAGATGGAGCAGGTGGATACTTTGCTAAGGAAATCCTTGCAGAGAACTAGTTGGCCATACAGTTTTCCAGAGCTCAAGGAAATCTTGGGCAATTTCTTGAAAATAGAGAGTCATGAGGAAGAGCTGTTTTGCCATTTGAGAGGAGTTAGACAAATTGCACATGGAAGCATCAGGTGACAACCTCAGTTTTAATTATGCCTCCATGAAACACCTGAAGATCCATGTAAATGAAGCCCTGCTGCAGCCCACAGGACTCCAAACCATGAGAGCATGAGTGAGGTAGAGACAGAGGGACTTTACTCACCAGTCTCCCCACAGCTTTGCTGTGGTGAAATCTCTTTTCCTTCCTCATATGGAGAAATTTTAGCTTGGCATTAATATTCCCACAAAGAGAAGGTGATTCACCAGCTGAATGAATTAAGCATTCTACCACACTTGGTCTCAAAAGTTGGAAAAATAGCAAAAATCACACATTATTTTAGGTCTGAGAAAGCTGAGCTAATATTTTTTTCTCCATTGTCTTTTATTTTCTGCTTCTGGCCAAAAATAGAAAGCCACTTTTAAATGTATTTCTTAGGGGAAAACACACTTCCTAAGGGGAAGCAGGGACAGAGAATAAATGCTACGTTTGATGTTTTTGGCACGTTGAGTTCATCTGAATTTTGCTCAGATGGCTGGAGTTTCCATTACTGCACACTAAAAGGCTACCTGGAAGCTTAGAAAAGGTGAAGTATGAAGGCTACATAATGTTTAGCCATGTTCTTAATCAATTGAGTCCTTATTACAACTTAACTAAACTCCATCTATAGGACAATCCCTTTGCCTGAGTATTTACATTCCATTATTTTAAAAGAAAATCAAGAGTGCCATAGATAAGGACAGTTATGCGTGACAAGCATTTAAGCATATAGAGATAAATTATGGTTTCATTCTTCATTGATTTGGAAAGCTATGGAGATGCCATCTTTAAGGCACTTCTATGCATTCTTCTTATTCATTTAGTTCATTTGTGCTCTTTCTTCTGGGAAAGGAAATGTGTTGAAGAGACAAGGTGTACTCCCTGGCGAGTATCCACAGTTTCAAGTAACGCCTAACTCCAGCTCTGGCTTGGACTGAGTCTGGTTGATGAAAACCCTGATACTTAGTAGTTTGAGCTTTATCAGTTTTATCGCTTGCCATAAATGCAAGGAAGAGCCACTGTGGGACAACCATATCATCAGACAAAAAAGAATGGGAACGTTTTGTGGAGACAAACTCATTCTATATCACACATTCAGCGAAGCCCGTTCGAAAGAAGAGCATATTGTCTCGTTCCTGTGGGTAAAGCAGCGAGAGAATGTCCTTTACTGAAGCAATTTCCAAAGTGTAGTCCTTCAATGATATTCTAAGGTCAAAAGGTTTTGCACGCCCAGCCTGTGTGGTTCAGTGGTTGAGTGTGGACCCATGAACCAAGAGGTTACTGGTTCTATTCCTGATCAGGGCACATGCCCAGATTGCAGGCTTGATCTCCAGTAGGGGGCGTGCAGGAGGCATCTAAGTGATGTTTCTCACATCAGTGCTTTTTTCTTTCTATGCCTCTCCCTCCCCCCTCTCTCTAAAATCAATAAAAAAACATTTAGAAACATGTTTTTCACAATAACTACACATTATTTCTAATTTTAGAGAGTCACAATGCATTTTAGTCAATGAAAGACCCTAGGAATTCCTGAAATAATGTATACTCTTATTTAACTTAACTTGTCCCAAATTAATTTGATCCATTTTACAGCATACCTATTAATCATAACTAGACCTCCATTGAAAAATAGCACAACCCCAAATCCCTCTCCCACCCCCACCCCATCTCCACCCCACCCCCACCCCAGTCCTCCTTTTCTTCAGACATTACTTAATGCATGGATGATCTATAGTAGCCACAATACTGCCCAACCTTTTCTGTGTCCTGACACCCATAGACAAATACAATTCAAGTTGTAGTAATTGTGTGCCACACTCATACATAATGGATTATTAACATTTTTCCCAACTTAATGCTTTTGACTATCTTTACCTGCTATAAAATATTCTGTGAATTCTTCTACTCCATACATTTAAGAAGCACTAGTCCAGTTGGAGGCCCCAGCCCCGAGGGCTGAGGGGATCAGTACCCTGCACAATAGCTTACCTCAGATCCCACTCTGATGATCTCACAGGTCTGCACAAAGTGTACCCACCCTGGCATTGGGAATATTTGGGTACTTACTGTGGAGTCCTCTCTACTCTCCCTTCATCTGTGTCTTCAGGTACCCACTTACCTGTGTGAGGTCAGTTATGAGCTATGAGCAGTGCCCTTTGTTTCACTGCCCATCCACCCACACATTTCACCAGTAGCGGGTGCTTCATCATCCAAGTGACTACCCTCATTTCCTATGTTAGGTCCACTTCACTCTTCCTGTCCTGGTTTCTGTAAGGGCAGCAGACCAGATGAAGGAGAACTGAAGGATGACCTATCAACTCTCCACAAACATTTGCAAGACTTTCACTTCCTTTCAATTAGAAGCAGGCTGTTCTCAGAGGATACCCTGGTACCCACTACTCTACTTACATCCAAGACAAATAGGCAGAATTTGATTATACCATCAGAGCTGGGACTCTGCGGTAAAGGTAAGCCGGCAGGAAAGAAGTAACTGGCAGGGAAAAGTTATATTTCAATGGACTGATGGGAGCTGATAGGATTCTAGTTGTTTTCCAAAAATACCTATTAACCAATACCAGGTTTCTAGTTCCCATTTTGAGAGTGAGTTCTAGGCTCTTTTGTTGTTATTGCTATTGTTTCCCAATAGAATATATTGTCTCCTTTTTATTTCCTTAATAAGGAATCCATATTCATTGCTCAAAATTGAAATTATACAAATGAGCAAAACAAAGAAAACAAAAATCATTCAAAGAACCACCACTCAAATAGACATTCATCCTTCATATAATCCAAAATAGTGGTTCATTTACTTTTGAAATTTAATTATATCATTCAAAAATGAATAAATTGTGCAGGGTGAATTGTAGATCAAAGTAGTGGTTCAATATTTCAGATCGATTTTTCCTATGATAGTGTTATGGTAAATATTTCTGTAACAAATTCTTTTTACTACATACACTCTTGACTTTTACTATCTTTGCTTCGTTTCTCGTGAGATATAACAAATACAAAAAAATGCATAAAATATTTTTACAGTTATTAAATAACTATAAAAATGAACAGCAATGGTTGCATAACAATATGAATGTACTTAATGCAACAGACAGAACAGTTAAAAATAATAAAAATGGTAAATTTTGTTATGTATATTTTTACCGCAATAAAAAATTTCTTTGGCTTAATATATGTTTGTAAGATTTTTCCACGTAATTTTTTCATTACCATTGCTGCATAGCGTACCATAATTTATCCATTCTGCTAAAGATGGGCATGCTAGATTCACATGCCACTGCAAACAGTCTGCCAGAGTCCTAGAAAACATGTGCACTCATTTCTCTAAGGTATATACACGAGACTGAAATCGTTCAGACATGGGGAAGTATATCCTTAACATGAGGAAATGATGCCAAAATATCTGATTATATTTTTTGTGCCAGCTGTGTCTGAACATTCCTAATGTTCCCAGGGGTGGGCAAACTTTTTGACTCGAGGGCCGCAATGGGTTCTTAAACTGGACCGGAGGGCCGGAACAAAAGCATGGATGGAGTGTTTGTGTGAACTAATATAAATTCAAAGTAAAGGAGCGGAGGAGAGAGCAAGAGAACCAGACAGAACAGCCGGATCCGGCCCACGGGCCGTAGTTTGCCCACGGCTGTTAGACTCTCCCAACATTTGGTGTTTTCAGAGCATAAATATCTTATGGATGTAGTGACATATAAAAGTATTTCACTGTGGTTTTTATTTGCATATGTCAGATTATTAATGACATTGAGTGCCTTTTCTACATATTTATTGGTCCTTTGGATGTTCTCTTTTGTAAAGCTAAAGACATGAGCCTTTTGCAAATGTTTTTCTATCTTATTGTCTACTAGAGGCCTGATGCATGAAATACATGCAAGGGGCTTGCCCCCACCCCCCCGCCCCCCGGACCACCACCACCACGGCAGCTGCCTCGGTCCCTGTCTGTAAGGACATCCAGTCTAATTAGCATATTACGCTTTTATTATTATAGATTTTTTCTTATTGTTTGGGTAGAGCTCTTTATATCTTCTGAAAACAAGCCCTTTATGTTTTTCTCCAAAACTATTCCTTTTGTTTTAACTCTTAATGGTCTCTTTCAATAGTTATTTAAATGTAGTGAAATATACAACCTTTTCCCTTAGTTCCCTGTGTTTTATTTAAGACATTTTTATCTACCATGCACCATGAAAATATTCTTCTTTATTATTTTCTAAGATTTATAGTTTATCCTCTACTATTTGGATCATAAACTAATTAGAAGAATATAAGGTAAAGGCATAATTATTTTCTTTTCTTCTTTTGTTAAATATATGAATACCCAATTGTCCTAGCAACATTTATTGAAATTTGTTCTTTTCTTCTCAAACTGTCAGGCTCGCTCGCTCTGTCATTCAGCACACACCTGCATCACATTCACGGGTCTGTGTAGGGACTCGCTGCTCTGTTCTACGGGTCTATCCCTGAGTCACAGCTGATTCTAACATCATGGGAGTTCTTGATTGGTTGTTTTTCTTAGCTCTTACTCATCTTATCATTCTTTGCAATTCCATATACATTTTAGAATCAGCTCATCATACTGTTGAAATATTTGGGGATTTGACTGAAATTAGTTTGAAGGAGGATTTATATCTTTACAATATTGATGTTCTCAATCCATGACCATCTATTTAGGTCTTCTTTAATGTTCATTAATGATATTTTATAACTTACTTGATAGAAATGTTAACTTTTGTTGGATCCAGTCTTACATATTTTTCATGCTATCTTTTAAATTTGTTTTATTTTTTGTTTGCCAGTAGTATCAAATATTATATTTATATTATATCTACAAAATATTTTTAATGCTTATTAATCCAAATAACATATCTGTAGTTTCTTTGGCATTTTATACATATAAAGTACATCGTTTTAAGTGACAAATTTATTTCTTCTTTTATAATTCTTATGCCTTTGATTTCTTTTTCTTTTTTTAAATTGAAATTATTGGGATGACATTGGTTTGCAAAACCATAGAGATTTCAAGTGTACAACTTGATAAAACATCATCTGCACGCTGCATCCTGTGCCCACTGCTCCAAGCAAACTCTCTCACTGCCCCCATTTTTCCCCCTTTGCCTACCTACCCCTCCTCCTTTTCCCTCTGGCTATCACCACTCTGTTGTCTGTATCTGTGTTACATATATATGTTTTAGGGTTTTTTGTGTTTGTTTGTTTTGCTTAATCCCTTCACCTTCCTTCATCCAGCCCCTCAATTCCCTGTCCCCTGATGGCTGTCAGTCAGTTACATGCATCCATGCCTCTGTTTCTATTTTGATTGCCAGTTTATTTTGTTCATTAGAATTCACATATTTAAGTGAGATCATATGGTATTTGTCTTTCTCTGTTTGGCTTATTTTTCTTAGCATAATATTCTCCAGGTCCATTCATGCTGTTGCAAAAGGTAAGATTTCCTTTTTTTTTTTTTTAAATAGTTGAGTAGTATTCCATTGTGTAAATGTACCATAGCTCATTTACTGATTGGCACTTGGGCTGTTTCCAGATCTTAGCTGCTGTAAATAACACTGCAATGAACATAGAGGGTGCCTATATTCTTTCTGATTAGTATTTCAGGATTCTTAGGATATATTCCCAGAAGTGAGTCACTAGGTCAAATGGCAGTTCCATTTTTCACTTTTTGAGGAAACTCCATACTGTTTTCCACGGAGGCTGCACCAGTCTGCATTCCCACCATCAGTGCATAAGGGTTCCCTTTTCTCCACATCCTTGCCAGCACTTGTTTGTTGATTTATTGATGGTAGCCATTCTGACAAGCATAATGTAATATCTCATGGTGGGGGGGGGGGGTTTGTCCCTCAGCCTGGCCTGCACCTTCTCTCAGTCCAGGACCCCTTGGGGGATGTCTGACTGCCGGCTTAGGCCTGATCCCCCCCCAGACCTGCATTGAGTGTCTGCCCCCTGGTGGTCAGTGCACATCATAGCGACCGGTCATTCCAAAATTTGGTCAATTTGTATATTACACTTTTATTATATAGGACATTTTAATTATCATAAAATATACATAACATAAAATTTATCATTTTACCCACTTTTAACTGTATAATTCAGAGGCATTAAGTGCAGTCACACTGTTGTGGAACCATCACCACCATCCATCTCCAGAATTTTTCTTATTTATCCCAAACTGAAATTCCGTATTCTAAGAAATCATTCTCCACTCCCCTTTCTCCCTTTCCTGGCAACCACCATTCTAATTTCTATCTCTATGAATTTTTCTACTCTAGGTTCCTCATAAAAGTGGAATCAAATAGCATTTGTTCTTTCATGTCTGGCTTATCTCACTTAGAATAATGTTTACAATGTTCATCCATGTTTTAGCATGTATCAGGACTTCCTTCCTTTTTAAGGCTGAAATAACATTCTGTTCTATGTATTCACAACATTTTGTATATCCATTCATCCACCAATGAATATTTGGGTTGTATCCACATTTTGGCTATTGTGAATGCTGCTACTATGACCATGGGTGTGTGCAAAGCTTACTAAGATATAGCATCATGAGAGAGAAGCAGTGGGTTATGGAGGAAACCCTGGGGAGCCCCAACATTGAAAGGGCAGGCAAACGAAGACTTGCTCCTTTAGGAAAGTTAGATTCTTTGAAGGGTTTTAAGTAAAGGGAGGGTTTGCCAAAATCCGAACTTCCCAGACCCTTCAAGAAAGATTTGCTGTCCTCAGTAAGAAAATCACTTATAATATCTTTTCTGCTTTCTGAAAATATGAATTTTATAAATCAGATGTGTGGCACACTTGTGGCATACCATACAATTTACTGCTTCCAAAACAATAGCTGATGTTCCATTTTCTCCCTCATAGATGAGTTCACCCATGCCCAGGGGGAGAGACATGAATGGCCTACACCCTGAATACTTCCTTCTAGAAATACTTGACATGTGACAGACTTGTTGGTGACTCCTCAATAATTAAGGTGTTATAACAAATTGAAAAGCATTTCAAGATACTCAAATAGGCAAAAATAATTCTATGAAATTGTTATGATACCAGCGATAACTCTTTAACAAGATTTAAATGACAATCAAACATGGTGACATATGTAAATGTTTTTGTATACTATAAAGTGCCTAATATGTAAGAGGTTATTTTTATTACAAAGGGACCTGTTTTATACTTTAAGTTATAAACTTGAAAGCACTTTGCATCAAAAAACTAATGATGTGCAATGTTGAATTCTAAATGAAATTAAAATTTTAGCTTCTTCTTATAGCATGCTTACAAACTGAGGAAATTGGCATATGTGATTAGGAGATCAAAGGGGTGATGTAGAAGTGGGTTTCTCAACTTTACCACTGTCACTATTGACATTTTGATCCAGATAATTTTTTTGTGAGGGCTGTCCTGTGCATTGTTGGAAGTTTAGAAGCATCCCTGGCCTCTGCCTACCTTCACCCCTGAGTCATGACAATCAAAAAGTGTCTAGACATTGCAATATCCCCTGGGAGGCAAAACTATCACAGGTTGAGAACCACTGCTCTAGACAATAGAATTGGAAAGGTTGGCATAGATCTTTCAGTGTTGTTCCTGCTTTATGGGGCAAACTCATGTTAATCCTTCTCCTCGACAAACCTGAGAAGTTGAATTGAAATTTCTATAGAGTGGCACTAAATTACACTGCTGGCTGCTGAGGCCTCTAGGGGATTAGCCCTACTTGGCTAGGTTAGCATTTGGGATTATGTCAGCATGGGCAAAAGTAAAAGCAAATGAGCTAGGCTTTATTCTCTGTTCCAAATGTTTTATATTTTTTGATGTTAAAAAAAGACAAATGGCCAACATTGCCCACACAAAACTCAACACACACACACACACAATCTTTAAAGTCCCTAAGATCCTTGCTCCTGTCTTCTAGGTGAAACAGCAAAAATTCAGAGCAAATGAGCCTTCTGAGCAGTAATTTTTTCTTCTTTTGTGAACAGAAAACGTCACAAGTTCTCAAACTCTGAGGGGAACTTTATCAAAGATTTTTGCTGTTACTACCTATTAAAAAGACACCAATATGTTCGGAGTTAGCAGTTTCAGAGATATCTGAGATATAAAATATGTGTCATATTTGGCACTCAAGTTACATCTTTCCCTGATACGTCACCAAGGACTCCATAGTTTAATTAAGACTTCAAATTTAGAGAGGGCAGCAAAGACATAGACTAAGCAATTCACCCAAGGTCATATAAACAGAAAATGACAGACTAGGAAGTGAATACCAGAGAGATTTTGTTGTTGTTAATCCTCACCTGAGGATAGTTTTCCCATTGCTTTTTCAGAGAGAGTGGAAAGGGGAGAGGGAGGGAGAGAAACATCCATGTGAGAGAGACACATCAATTGGTTGCCTCCATCATGAGCCCTGGCCAGGGCTGGGGATCGAACCTGGACTGGGAATTGAATCCACAACCTTTCAGCATGCAGGCTGACCACTGAGCAATGCTGGCCAGAGAACCAGAGAGATTGTAAAGTCCCCTTTCCTAAATTAAATTCATCCCTCTCTTCTAACTTTTATCTTTTTTATTTTATCATTCTGTTCCCTTAGCTTATTACTGAGGATTTTGTCAACATACTCTTTGGCTCATAAGAGATGCTCAAGAAATACCTACCACTCAATGAAAGAAAGACTCAAACCACAGACCAAGGGAAATAAATTAAAACAACTTCCCGCTGAAGATATTATTTGCCTTAAAAGAAATGAAATTGTGCCCTGACCGGTTTGGCTCAGTGGATAGAGCGTCGGCCTGCGGACTGAAGGGTCCCGGGTTCGATTCCGGTTAAGGGCATGTACCTGGGTTGCGGGCACATCCCCAGTGGGGGGTGTGCAGGAGGCAGCTGATCGATGTCTCTCTCATTGATGTTTCTAACTATCTATCCTCTCCCTTTCCTCTCTGTAAGAAATCAATAAAATATATTTTAAAAAAAAAAAAAAAGAATGTCCTTAAAAAAAAAAAAGTCCTTAAAAAAAAAAAAAGAAATGAAATTGTGACTGTTTAAAAATAAAAGTGCTGTTTGACATCGCTTTAAATGGCCACAGATCTCAAATGGGTGTTCAGTAGTGCCCAGCAATCTATTGTATAGGACATCCAATTCCCTACTCTCTCCAAAACGATGAGTTCAGCTTCCGAAACTCTACAGACATCTTCGGTGGACAATCAAATACTGAAAATAAAACAAATTTACAGGCAGATGTTGGCCCAGCACAGCTTAAAAAAAGTCTGCTTTTGATGGAGCCTATGTGCAAGCAGGGGGACATGTAAAGGCTAGTCAGAATCTCCACTGCAGCTTTAAAATGAATAGCTCTCGAGCCTCCACACACTGCCATTTGAAAATAGTCATCATGCCTTCCTTTCTTTTCAGATATTCCTTGAGCATATGCACAGAAAAATCAGAAACCCATTGGGCTGGTTATGTGCTGCCTCCTCCATTCAAACTCATGTCAAGAAAATGGAAAAGAAACCAAGGGCAAGTGTACCTTCTAATACCCTTGCCCAAGGAGGTCACTACCATGGCAACCACGTGCATCACACATCACATGCAGACATTTGCAAGTATTTTGCACACTGCAACACAATCACAGATATTGTGCTTTGGACTCTTGCTGTTTCTGGCAATTGACAAAGTTTAAAGCCACAGTAATGGCCTTCCGACTTCCTTAATTGTTATTTCCCCTGAGAATGCTTAATGGGGTTCATGCAATGCAATCAGACTTAGGCAAAGGTTTCACATTCATGTCAGCTTTGATTGAGGTCCAAATGAGTATGCCAATGACAAGGAAACTGCTAAATAAATACATCTCACTTGTGTTCCTTTGCCCTCCTACCCTTGAACTATCGCAATCTCACCCTGTCTCAATTTCCTGCCTCCACTGTTCTTTCCCAACTCATCTCCTCCCCTAAATAGGGTGTGAACATTGCAGCTGGAGTGATATTTCCAAAATGTAACTCGGACATGTCACCTCTTTAAAACTCTCCAGTGCCATTTCATTGTCTGGGATCATCTGGCTCCTGCTTAAGCCACCCTGCGAATGTCCCAGTGCACTTTTGCCAGTCGGCCCAAGCTCTTCCCTGTCTCAGAAACTTCGCATGAACAGTTCCCCTATCCTCCCCCTCACCAGGCCAGGGAAACATAGACCAGGTCTCATTCTGCATATCTCCATTCAGATGGTGCTTCTTCAGACACATGTCCCCCAAGGACTTTATCTACATAGGTCTCCCCCTTTGTTCTTCAACAGAGCCCCAATTACTTTTTTAGTCTCAGTTTGCAAAAGTTATTTATGAATAGCTGTGTTTTCTTATGGATTTTCTTATCTCTTTACTCAAAGACTGTAAGAAACGGTGCTCATTTCACTCTCTGCTGTAGAGCAAGTTTCTAACTGTGTAGCAAGCACAATAGATGAAGCAAGCACAGTAGATGTTCATTAAATGAATGATCATATATTTTGTTTGAAGGGACACATTTTTCTGAGCAGAGACCAAATGTAAGCCTTCTGCCAATTGGTTTAGCCCTCGATATCTTTTCTCTCTGCCCTCTGTCCTTTAACCAAGTTTGGGATTTACAGGAACTTCGGGTTTTCCAATGTGGTAAGTAAGGCACGAAGAAACCCAGAATCAGTCCATTGCTCATGTTTCATTCACAGATGTCTGACCCCTGTATATTTTAAGAGAAATCTAACCTTGACTCATTTATAGTTGGTGGAAACTATTTCATCTAATTGCCCTCAATTTTTTTAAAAATCAAAACCTATTTTTGCTGACACAGGAAGTCATATTTTGTTAAGACTAGATGAACTTGAACCCAAAGAGGTTTGAATTCTAGTGCAACCTCAAAAACCACAAAAATGGGAGATATTTAGGAAGTCAAGTATGTCCTTGTGCCTCATCGATAGGGCCTAACATTTTGTTCATCTTGGGAAGATTTGTGTGTTACCAGTTTTACCCCTTCTGTAGTTTCTTGGTACAAACACATGATACAATGTGGGCCTCTGACTTTAGAAGGCAGTTTTCATAGCACCCCCCTTTTAGCCTTTGAGTTTCTAATGTAACCTTTGAAAACAGCTGGTCCAAATTCCATCTTGTCCCAGACCCACACAGACCTCCTCTGCATTATGTTCAGTTTGAGGACAAAGGAAGTTCAGGGAGGCACACTGAGCTAGATGTGATTTGGCCAAGTGATTACAGCTGCTTTGCAAGCAACCACCCAGAATGCAGATTTTATTGTTGTTTTTGTTCCTTTAAAACCTTTAAATGACTTATGGATCTGTATACTTTTATACCTCTTTTCCCCAAATAGAAGGATTCCCCTGAAATAGAAGGGTTAATCCTCCTGTGTGTTGTTCTAGCTATTAAAATAAACTCTAAACATTTGAAAAGGATACATCCTCATGACTTAGTTAATCTCCAGATACACAAAGACAACTACAGCCCTCAATTTCTCTCAATGAGGTACAGTAAAATTTAATTAAATGATGTATGAGATACTTTCCAACTTTGCATGAGAGTTGTATGTAGGCAACACAGTGTAAGAGGAGATCTAGCCCTGAATCTAGAGTCAGACAGTCTTAGGGTTATATCTTAGTCTTTCACCTATACATTATATTACCTTGACCTCAGTTTTCTCATCTGAAAAGCAGGGCTAAGCAATAGAAACTTACATGTCACAGGGTTATTGTGAGGCTCGAAGAAGTTAATGCAGATAAATGTTTAGCATATGCAAATGTTTGGCATATCTTATGTACTCAATATATAGAAGCCAGTGTAACTGTTATCCCCACACCCTTCTGAGTGAGGAATGGGTAACAGTAGAGCTGTCTGAAGTGGAATCTGGGCATTGGATTGGGATCACGCAACTGAGTGCATCAGTCTTGGCACATACAGTTCCAACTCCTGCTTCAGTAAAGTGGTGAGTGACTCTATAGCATAAACCTCAGGAAGTGCTTTCAAAGACACTAATCTAGAAGTGTTAAGTGTCTACTATTTTTAAAATTTTATGTACTAGAATTTGAGATATGAAACCAGTTAAAATTCAACTACACATGAAAATATTTTCATCTCTAAATGAAGTTTTCCTTAAAATACCCTGTTTAAAAGATATGAGAAAGAAGTACTCCAATATACTACCAGTGGGAATAGAAATTCATGTAACTATTTTGGAATGGTACAAAAATATTTATTAAATTTTAAAGCTTGCGCATCTCAAGACCTAGCAATTCCACTGTATTTAACACTAGAGAAATGCTTGCACCCAACAAGACATGTACAAAATATTGAGAACAGTGTGGTTTGAAACTAGAAGCAACCAAAGGGTTATTTCATGTTTAAGAGAAGCTAACTCCTATAAGAAATAAGCCTAAATAAATATTTCAACAGATTAATAATTTGATGTGGGTTCATGAACAGCCTATGTGATGAACCAGTGACCTGGTCTTTTACCTTGTGGCTCTGCCATCCCCTATGATTGGAAACTTCTGCTAAATCCTTTGTATCTACCTGGCAAATGCAGGTTGAGAAAGGGCATGGAAGACCTCAAGAGGTTTTAATGGATCAGGCGTGAAGTGTCATATATCATTTCTTTCCACAATCCATTGAACAGAAAGAACCTAATTTATGATGTGGTCCACATACAGGTTCAGAAAGAAAGTGAACCAGGGTTTCATGAACAATGACCTAGTTCCTGTTCTTTGATTCAAGACTATGAAAAGGAATTGGGTAGATCTATGTTTACTAGTAAATGAGACTTCCAGGATACACCACTGAGTGGAAAAATAAGCAAGTGGCATGTCATTGGATGGGTTCCTTCGGAAGTAGACTATGAGGTGGAGTTTACTGCTTGGGATATTTATTAAGAAATATTCCTACAATCAATATCTGAGGAACAGGATGGGGGAGGGAGAACTTGAATGGTGATGTAAGCCCAGTAGCAGCCCCAGTCATGCCACGAGAGCTCTCTGAATCTAGAAAGGTTATTCTGAGTTGTCCCAAGTTGGGCCAACATGGCAAGACATTGATAGCTTACACTGAATTTACCTAAGAACTTTCACATTGGCATCAAATGGAACTGGATCAGTTATTGGATGTTGGCTGTGTCTGGAAAGGGTAAGACTCAGGTCAAAAGTACCTCTTAACAACCGAGCCAGTCCCCAAAGGGGCCAAGCTGAGGACTGTCTGCTGACAGCATTCCCCACTGAGACAATGGGTCCTTCGTTGAAGAGAGTTTTGGGCAGCACATCAGTGTCTACATAGCTAAATAATAGGTATCTATTATAACAAAAGGACATGCTTACTATCTCTGATCAAATTTCTATAGAAATATATAGAAAAACCTGGATAGATTTTAAAAATGGAAATTTTATCTGATAATAAATAGGCATCAGGATTATTGTGCAGATCTGAGACTGAGAGTAAAGGTAAAAGAAAACCTCAGCCATATCTAAAATGTTTAATATTTTTAAACAAAGAAAATGAATTGATATTTTACTTACATAATAGAAATTTAACAAAATTGTATTTGAGATGTGCTTATTGTATAAGTAGGTGTGATAAGGATATCTATCAAAAGAATACTCTAGAAGGAGGAGCAAGACCTTCCACTTCAAAAGCATCACATTAAAACAGCTCTTATTTATTTAAGGGTTGATCGACTTTCCTTCTCTCTGCTTCCTCCCACTGCTTTTGGCCATTTTATTGCTCACTAACATCTCCATCACTGACTGGGGTTGGGCTGCTGGGTGTGGGGAGGAGAGGAAGGAAACTAGAAGCAGCAATTTCCATTACCTGCTAGCAACTCTGGTAAATAGGTTTAGTGGGGGAAATGCTGAAAGTCAGTTATTTGGATTATCTGAGCTGTCAACCATCCATGTTACACCCTCTTCCCATTAGCACAGACTCATGAGAATTTGCCATAATTGCATTTGCAGTGACAGCAACTGAAACGAGACTGTTTTCAATGATTATGTGGTTCTGATTAAATAATTTTTTTCTCTTTCAAATGGCAGCCCAACAGGACTTTCTGAGAAAAGAGACATTTCCTATTGTATTCTCACCTGTTACACATCTATACATCTTTCAGGATGAGATAGTTAATCTAAATAGACAAAGACAATTTCCTTGAATTTGAAAGGCCACTTTATCTTTTGTTTTAGTTTGGTAATCGAATATAGTAGCTTAACTGGGTTGCCCAGGTAGCAAAAAGTATAATGTAATCAAGAAAAGGACACACAATAAATATTTGACTAAATATTTGTTGAATTTAATGGAATTAAGTTTTTATAAAGCCAGTATTTAAAATCTCTCTGTCTTTAAACACTGTCTTTAAAATCCCTGTTTCATGTCCTGGCTCTAAGTTGGTTAGAGCATCTTTCCAATACACCAAGGCTGTGGGTTCTATCCCCAGGCAGGGCACATACAGGAAACAACCAATGAATGCATAAGTGGAACAATAAATCGATAATTTTCTCTCTCTCTCTTTCTCTCTCTCTCTCATTTCCTCCCTTCCTCTCTCTTCCTAAAAAACATTCAATAAAATTTTTTAGATCTCTAAAAATTAGCATATTAATTACAGAAATAAAAAAAACAATAAAATAAAATCCCTGTTTTATGACTGTTCATACATTGTGTTTTAACAGTACAACTTAAGCCAATGAAAGATGAACAATTTTCTCTTGGAATTACAATACTGAGGTGGAAAAAGCTTAGAATAAAATTCAAATGACTAGGGTTCCAATTTAGGCCATTGCTTATTTCACTTAGCAATTTTGAAGCAAATCCCACAGATTCTGCCTCAGAAATCAATATAAAGGACAAATTCTATGCTTAATGCTTTACATGTATTTTTGTATCATAATTTTAACCCAATACTGATATTAATCAACTATAGAAGTGTTTCATTAGCATCAAATGGAGCTGAACCTTGACTTAACCACATATAGCCTGTTTGATGTTAAGGGAAGCTAAGTGGCCACTCCAAGAGTCCTTGTCTATGTTCTCATTTGTAAAATCACTGAGTTGTTATGAAGGTCAAAAGTGGAAAAGCATGTAAAATGCATAGCACAATGCGTGGGACATAGCAAGTCCATAATAAAAGGGAGTTATCCTGGTCTTCGCTATCCCTCTAACAAGACCCTCTCTGTTTTTCTCCTTTTCTAAGGAAAAACACACATTGTAAAATAAGCATTATTCAATGACAACTTAAAGACATCTGGGAATTCCAAAGGCTGAAAATTCCGTAAGTTCATACCAGCTTTCACTAATTCCACTGATCTAAAGACAAAAAGGAGAGAGTCAACTGGGTGCCCAAACTCATTTCTAATGATTTCTTCCATTCTCTCCTTTCTGCCTCTCTGGGGGTGGCTGTGCCTGTAAAAAGCATTGAAGTTGTCAGGAGCACAGTTAGCTTTCAAGAATGGAATGTCAGAGCGGAGTCTTCTTTGCCTCAGACCAGAAGAGGCTCGGAAGGGTAAGAGTTTCCAGGTCTGAAAACATTACCGATGCTAATTATTAGGAGGAAGAGAGCAAGGGAAGTCAGAAATTGTTGAGCATATTCAGCTGGGAAGCAAAGGCCTGTTTGCTTCGACAGGAAGCTACAGCTTCGCACCCCAAGAAATCACAGCATTAGGCTTGGCCAGTGTGTTCAGTGGTTAGAGCGTCAGCCTGCAGACTGAAGGGTCTCGGGTTTGATTCCTGGTCAAAGGCATGTACATGGGTTGCAGGTTCAATACCCAGCCTGGTCAGGGATTGTGCGGTAGGCAGCCAATCCATGTGTCTCTCTCATACAGATCTTTCTCTCTCTTTCTCTCTCACTCCCTACCTCCCTCCAGGCCTTCCACTCTCTCTAAAAATCAATGGGAAAAATTGCTCAGGTGAGGATTAACCAAAAAAAGAAATTGCAGCATTGTCCCTCCATGGGGATTCAGACCCCTCTGGTAAGGGATTGTGTGTGGGAGGGGGGGCAGGAGGAGATAAGGACATGCTTAATAAAGTCAAAATGCACAGGGGGAGGTGCTGAACCATAGAGGACTATCAGTCTAACCTGGGAAAAAGATCACTGGCTATGGGGTGGACCCAATGCAAGCCCTTGAAAATTTGGGAAGCTGATTGGTTATTTTGAAAAAGCTCCTGGTTATAATCAAAGGAGACAAGGCACTCTGTCTGGCTCAGTGACCCACATTGGCCCCTGCATTCCCATTCTCTCTCCATAGCCATATGGCCTCTCTCCATAGCCATGTGGCCTTAGCAGCCTTGGCTGACAGCCCCACCCCATGGACTCCAAACTCGGGCTCTAGGCAGGAGCCTGGGTAATGCAGCACAGCAGCAGATTGCTGTGGGGAACACAAGCTAAGCTCGCCAGATCCTGGCCTGGGATGAAGCTTTAATATGCCCCAGATCTCTGGACAATCTTGATTCTGTTTCTGGCCCTGATTTTCCATGGCAAGAGGGATAGAGATGGGACATTGGGGAACTCCTTTAATTTTGCTTACCAAATGAATCTTGCCACCAGATCTCATCTTCTCTTGTGGGTCCCAGAAAATGCTTTTTCTCAGGATACCACAAGACCCCCACATCCACTGCCAACAAAAGGAGATAGAGCTAGGATACAGAAACTGATACACATAAACAGCACAAATGCTTTGGAAGAGGGTGATATATCAAGAGAGATGAAAACAGAGCAGGAACAAGATCATGAACCAAGATGAGATAAAAAAGCAAAAGACCTGTCTTACAAGCTCTAATGTGTGCTGCAACTAGAAGCTGACTAGATCCTAAAATGTTCCGAATTACAAACTATAATGGGTAATGGGCACCTTGCGTAAGAAAGGAGACTTGTTTTTCTTTCTATGGCTAAAGCAAAAAGCATGAGAAGTAGCCCCATTAGGAAGAAGGAAGTATCATGAGAGCTGGTATATTTAAGGTGAGTTAGACTGAGATTATTAAACTGGATTGATTTTATTTACAGCAAACCCTTATTTCTAAAGATGCTGATGGACAAGATGGGAACAGGAGGTGTCTTTTGTTTGAATAGGTCATTAAATAATAGACAATTGGACACAGAACCAAAGAAAGAGATTCTATTCCTCGCTAGACCATAACCACCAAAGGGCTTGTCCGTTTTGTGCACTGTTATATTTTCAGCTCCTTGATAAGCATCTGTTGAATTAATTAACCAGCTGTGAGGTCTTAGGAAAGAAGCATTTCATCTATAAGATTGTTTCCTCATCTGTGAAATGAGGAGGCTGAGTGAGATGTTCTCTAAGCTCATTCTAATTTTAAAATTTTATGGTTCTATCAGAAACTACATATGAAAAATGGTTATTATTTTTTATATCCATCACCTATGTCACATCTTCATTCAATGTGTGTGTGTGATCTATTCTAGTACGACTAGGTGTAAAAAAGTACCAGTGATGGGATACACGATGTCTTCAATGGTCTAAAAGATACATCTTGTTTATTTCTAAAGAATTATTTGTTTATTTTAATATGTATCAGAAAACTACAATTATTTCCTCAAATCAATTTATGATAATGCTGTAGTGTTTACTTTTCAAATAATTTTAAGTAACAAATAAGTCAACTTAAAGAAAATATTTTAAGTAAATTATAAAGCAAGTTGTCCATAGCAAAAATCACAAAGATGGCACAAAAGCAACTGCTATTTGGGAAATAGTCAGTTCCATCAGTATTTATAGCATATAGCTTAAAGCCTAATTTTGACTAGTGCTCTCAAAAGGAATAAATAAATTAAATCACATCTAAAGTGACCCTAACATTTAGCTGGGGCCCTTTAGCACTATATCAATGTTTGTGGTATAGTAACTGCCTTAATTGTACTTTTAAAAACTTTTAAAAATTATATTTATTGGGGTGACACTGGTTAATAAAATTATATAGGTTTCAAGTGTATAATTCTATAATACATCATCTGTGTATTGCATTGTGTGTTATCACCCAAAGTCAACTTAATTGTACTTTAAAAAAATATATTTGCTCTGTTTCGGGCCTTGATGGACTATTAAAGAGACCACCCTCCATAAACGATTAGAAAACTGAAAGAAAAAAAAAAACTAACATGACAGTGGACAATAGGTAGCACAAGACCATGATCCCTGAGAAAAGAAACTAGTGCGGTGAGGTGATAATAGCTCAGACTTTTCTGCCTGGTGACACAGTAGTTTTCCCTTATTTACAGGGCATACATTCCTAAACCCCCAGTGGATGCCTAAAACCAAAGGTACTACCAAATCCTACAATAACACGTTTTTCTTATATACATTCCTATGATAAAGTTTAATTTATACATAACACACAGTAAGAGATTAGGAACAATAACAAATACTAAAATAGAACAACTCTAATAATATTAGAGGCCTGGTGCATGAATTCGTGTATGAGTAGGGTCCAGCCGGCCCACCCCAATGGGGGCCGATTGGGGGCGGAGCCAGGGGGCGCAGGAGGTTGGCCCGCCGGTCCCGCCCCCGATTGGGGTTTGGGAGGCCCCCGATCGAGCTGGTTGGCTGCTGCAGTGCTCATCATAGCAACTGGTCGTTCTTTCATTCCGGTCACTTGGCTTTTATATACTATATAGATACTGTAATAAAAGTTATGTGAATGGCTTTGGGGCCATTTTTAAGTAAAATGAGGATTATGAATACAAACATTATGAGTACCACAACAGTTGATCTGATAACCTAGTTAGCTACTAAGTGACTGGTGGTCAGGTAGTGTATATAGCATAGAAACACTAGACAAAGGGTGACATAGAGCAGAACAGTGAGAGATTTAATAACGCTAACTCAGAATCACATGTAATTTAAAACATATGAATTGTTCATTTCTGGAATTTTCCATTTTGTATTTTTGGATCATGGTTGACATGGGTAACTAAAACTGTAGGTGAGAACCACAGACAAGGGTGGTGGGGTACTGCACTTTCCAGACTGCCTCTCAGGGAATGAAAGCCCAAATAAGACATGGAGCCTCACTGAGTAGAGGAGACAGAGATCAAAGATTGAGGAAACTGATGTTACTGAAATTTGTAGGGCAGAATACTATAAAGAAAGGAGATATGTAGAAAAAACAGTTTAATAAATATGCTGCCTTTGGCTGATACTAAGCTGTATAGGGTAAGACTCCACAAGGCAAAGAACAACTACTAAGGAAAGAATAGTAACTGAAGAACTATAAACTGAACAATTAGTATATCTCACATTAAGCTGAGATATATTCACATTCCCAGCCAGCCAGAGTGGAGACCCCAGGATGTCTATGCCTCAGTAGTGATGCGGAAGTATCCCTAGAATAAAGAGTACTCTATGCCTTCCTTAAAAATGTATAAAATTTAACTGCTTGCCAGGTCAAAGAGCTACATTCCTTAAAGGAATATAATAAAATCTAGACATTCAACACTTAATATCAACTAGCATCCAATAAAAAAATTATTAGACATACAAATGATTGGGATAAAAGGCATTTCTCCATATTCAAGAGAAAACCTGGTCAACAGAAGAACCGAGAAGTGAAAGATGATGGAATTAGCAGACAAGGACTTTAAAACAGCTAATAAGTAGTTTATTAATATTTTTAAAATCTGAATACATTAAGAGAAATGGAAACTAACAACATTACCAGTGAACTTCTAAAACAGAAAAATATAGTATCTGAGGTGAAAACTTCACTAAATGGTTGTAATAGCAGTGTGATGCTGCAGAAGAAAAGGTCAGAAAGCTTGAACAGAAAACGGGGGGACAGACTTTTCAAAAGTTGGTGCTGTAACCATCAGATGTCTGCACGGAAAATGTCAACCTGGAGCCCCACTTCTTAACACAGACAAAAATACAAAAATAAACTAGGAACAGATCATATAACTCAATGTAAAATCTAGAACTATAAAACTTTATAACTTTGTATAGGCAAGGATTTCTAAGGACAAAAAAAGTACTAACCACTAAAAAAATAATTGATAAATTATACTTCATCAAAAAATAAAAACTTTTGCTACTGAAAAGATATCATTAAAAATAAGATGTCAAGTAAAAAATTGAAAGAAAAGATTTGCAATACATATCTTAACACAATATTGTACCTGGAGTATAAAAAGAACTCATAACTCAATAATAAACAATCTACTTTTTAAAATGAGCACAAGATTTGAACATATACTTCACAAAAGAAACCATCAGTGGTCAATAAACACTAAAAGATACTCCACATCACAGTCACCATAGAAATGTAATTTTAAACCAAAATAAGATACCACTGTACAACCATTAAGATGCTTGAAATGAAAAAGGCTGACATTACCAAGGTTCAACAAAGAGGTAGACCCAGAAGTGCCACACATTGGTGATAGTGTGAAATGGCATAAATATCTTTGAACACAGTTTGGTAGTTACTTTTAAAGTTAAATTTACCATATGTAACCCATCAATTTCTCTCCTAGGTATGAACCTAAGAAATATAAAAACATATGTCTATGAAAACTGCCTGTACATTTGCTTATGAATGTTTGTTGATGCACACAGTCTGAATGAATCTCAAAAACATTTTGCTGAGTTAAGTAGCCAAACAGAAAAGAGTACATACCAGACGATTCCATTTGAGTGTAGATCTGGAACAGGTAAATGTAGTCTACATTGATAGAAATGGCAGCTGGATTGGGTTGGGGGTGTTGTCTGGGTGGGGGCAGAAGAGAACATATTAGTGTGTTGGGAATTTTCTGTGTCTTGATGGTTATATGTATTTAAGAATATATAAAAACTCATTAAATGTACATTTAAAATGAATACATTTATTTTCTAATATGTAAATTATACTTATATAAATTTGATAATATATGTATCTTTATACTCATAGGGTACAGTTACTGTAGGTTTCCACCTACACATCTTCTGTATCATATTTTTTTGATATTTCTTTTGTATCAGATTTATGTTATTCTGTGTCTCTCCTTTCCTACTCCTGATAAGCTTCATCTCCTGTCCCAATCATGTTGTATGACCAACACAGACCAACATAAAGGATAGCTGTTGTCATGTCTACAGATAGCTTCTGTTGTACAAAAAGAAAACTTCATAGATGGTTCCCAATTAGGTGACATACCTGTGAAAGGTTTGTGGTATTGAGATCCACAGATCTACAATCTTCTAGTCAGATTAATGTCATAAAGCGTAACATAAGCCCTGACCAGTTTGGCTCAGTGGATAGAGCGTTGGCCTGTGGACTGAAAGGTCCCAGGTTTGATTCCAGTCAAGGGCATGTACCTTGGTTGCGGGTACATCCCCAGTAGGGGGTGTGCAGGAGGTAGCTGATGGATGTTTCTCTCTCATTGATGTTTCTAGCTCTCTATCCCTCTCCCTTCCTCTCTGTAAAAAATCAATAAAATATTAAAATATATATTTTTTTAAAAAGCGTAACATAATTATCCCTTATGCAGATCTTTAACAATTCTGCATTTTTCTTCATCTAAACACAACAAACTGAGGATGTTATCCCAAGCCTCTGCTCCTGAATACCATGCAGTGGTAAAGGGAGTTGGGAAGAAGCTTAGAGTAAGATTCAAACATGTTCTTCATGATCTGAAAGCCTCTTTGGACCAAAAATAACACAGACTATGGATTTTGTTGCCCAAAACATCAGATTTTTGGTTTCAGCTCATAATCCAGAAGCTGAAAATGTGTCCACTGGGTAATAGTATCCAGGAATAATTCAGTCTAATAGTCTTTGTAGGGTGGTTGACAAAAGGAATGTCAAGAACATTAAATAGCTAGAAAATAAAGGTACCTTCTCAGCTAGCAACGAAAAGAGAATCTTAACAAATGTAATTTATAGCATTACTGTTGATGAAGTTAGTAACCTTTAGCAAGGAGACAAAGAATCAATAGCTGCCCGAGAGTGTGCAGCTACAGAAACTTAAGTGGGAGTTGACCAGGTAGTCAGGTGAAAGAGGTGCTGGCAGAATATTTAAATCAGATGAAAAAAAAATTTAAGGTTAATTATAAATAAGTGACCAAAAGTGTGGCATTAGAATAATGATTTCTTCAATTTCTTCGAAAAACTGAACCAATGTTTATTAAAAGCATAGCAAGTTTAGAGAATTTCACATTGATGGATTCATGGAAAGGACTTTTGGGTATTTAAACTGTGGCTTTGAAAGTGCAGAATGGGAAAAAATATCCTATCTAATAAAAGAGTAATATGCAAATTAGCCATCACTCCGCTACACCCACCAGCCATGCCCACCAGCCACGCCCACCAGCCAATCAGGAGGGAATATGCAAATAAACCCAACCAAGATGGCTGCAGCCACAGAGAGCAGGAGGGAGGCTTGGGTTTCCTTGGCAATGGAAGAAGCCAAGCTTTCCGCCTGCCCTTGCCGGCCTAGGCCTCCACTCAATGCTACAAAGTTTCAATTATAGTAGATAAATAAATTCCAACAGAAATGGCGGCAGCCACGGAGCTGGGAAAGAGCAGGAGGCTAGGGTTGCCCCGGGTGATGGAGGAAGCCAAGCTTTCCGCACACCCTGGTGGGCCCAGGCCTCTGCTTAAGGCTACAAAGTTTCAATTATAGAAGATACATAAATCCAAAAGCAAAATGGCTGCTGCCACAGAGCAAGCAGAAGGCTTGGCTCCACTCTAGGCTACAAAGTTTCAATTGTAGAAGATAAATAAACCCCAGATACCAGGGCCTACACTTGGGTCGCCAGGGGGCGTGGCCGGCCTGCAAACCACCACAGGCCCCTCGCCCAGGCCGCCCCACACCCCAAGGGAACCCCCACTCTGATCCGGGACACCCTTCAGGGCAAACCAACTGGCCCCCACCCATGCACCAGGCCTCTATCCTATCTAATAAAAGAGTAATATGCAGATTGAACATCACTCCAACACACAAGATGGCTGCCCCCATGTGGTCAAAGATTCTGCCCCCATGTGGACACAAGATGGCCACCACAAGATGGCCAGCAAGGGAGGGCAGTTGGGAGGGACCAGGCCTACAAGGGAGGGCAGTTGGGGGTGATCAAGCCTGCAGGGGAGGGCAGTTAGGGGTGACCAAGCTGGCAGAGGAGGGAAGTTGGGGGTGACCAGGCCTGCAGGGAAAGGCAGTTGGGAGGGATCCAGGCCTGCAAGGGAGAGCAGTTGGGGGGGGGTGGGACCAGGCCTGCAGGGGAGTGCAGTTGGGGGGGACCAGGCCTGCAGGGGAGGGCAGTTAGGGGTGACCAGGCCTGCAGGGGAGGGCAGTTAGGCATCAATCAGGCTGGCAGGTGAGTGGTTAGGGGGTGATCAGGCTGGCAGGCAGAAGCAGTTAGGGGCAATCAGGAAGGAAGGCAGGCGAGCAGTTGGGAGCCAGCAGTCCTGGATTGTGAGAGGGATGTCCGACTGCCCGTTTAAGCCCGATCCCAGTGGGATCGGGCTTAAACGGGCAGTCGGACATCCCTGGAGGGGTCCCAGATTGAAGAGCGTGCAGGCTAGGCTGAGGGCCACCCCCCTCCCCCGTGCACGAATTTCGTGCACCGGGCCTCTAGTATATATATATTTTATTACTGTTTAAAGTATTACATTGTCTCTTTTTTCCCAGCCACTCCCACCCCCCAGAACAAGCCCCCACTGCCCATGTCCATTGGTTATGTTAATATGCATGCATACAGTCATTTGGTTGATCTCTTACCTCCCCCTCCCCCCACTGCCTTCTCTCTGAGGTTTAACAGTCTGTTCGGTGTTTCTCTGTTTCTGGATCTATATTTGTTCATCAGTTTATGTTGTTCATTATATTCCACAAATGAGTGAGATCATGTGATATTTCTCTTTCTCTGACTGGCTTATTTCACTTAGCATAATGTTCTCCAGGTCCATCCCTGTTGTTACAAATGGTAAAAGTTCCTTTGTTTTTATAGCAGCATAGTATTCCATTGTGTAGATGTACCACCGTTTTCTAATCCACTCATCTGCTGATGGGCACTTAGGCTGTTTCCAAATCTTATCTATGGTGAATTGTGCTGCTATGAACATAGGGGTGCATATATCCTTTCTGATTGGTGTTTCTGGTTTCTTAGGATATAGTCTTAGAAGTGGGATCACTGGGTCAAATAGGAGTTCCATTTTTAACTTTTGGAGGAAACTCCATTCTGTTCTCCACAGTGGCTGCACCAGTCTGCATTCCCACCAGCAGTGCACGAGGGTTCCTTTCTCTCCGCATCCTCGCCAGCACTTGTTTGTTGATTTGTTGATGATAGCCATTCTGACAGGTGTGAGATGATACCGCATTGTAGTTTTGATTTGCATCTCTCGGATGATTAGTGACTTTGAGCAGGTTTTCATATGTCTCTTGGCCTTCTGTATGTCCTCTTTAGAAAAGTGTCTCCTAGTATTTAGGTCTTTTGCCCATTTTTTATTGGATTTTTTATCTTCCTTTTGTTAAGTTTTATGAGTTCCCTGTAAATTTGGAGATTAAACCCTACTGGAGCAGATAACATTGGCAAATATGTTCTCCCATGCAGTGGGCTTTCTTGTTGTTTTGAGGAAAAAATATTTTTAAAATTCAGTGCATGCACTTCTGCTTATCAGTGTCCCATCTCTTTCTCTCCTTAGATTTTATAGTCTTATTGTTGAAATGCTTCTCAAACAACCTACTCAACTGGGACATGGTGTATGGATGTACAGAGTTAATCAACAGGCTAGATAGGTGATGAGGCCTCAGGGAAGCAGCATGTTAAGCTCCACTCCAGCACAATGAGTTGTTAACACCCTTGGGGATGCATAGCTGTTAAACAAAACAAGGAGGCCATATTGCTCAGTGAATTCAATGGGATCTAATGGGAATTTCAGAGTCAATTTTAAGACGTGTAGGAAGCTTAGTAATAAAAAGTGCTTTTTCTATTCCAAAGAAAATCATTTTACATCTTTTCATTTAACACTGAGCAGTTTGCTTAATGGATTATGAGAGAAAAGATGACGACAAGTAGAGTGATCCTTCTTAGCTTTAAATAGTGCACTAAAAACTCCGACACAGCCTCCTGCAAATCTGTATTTCCTCTGCTATCACACTTAAATGTATCTTTTGACTTCAGAAAATTTGGGAGTTTTTAGGATGAAAAACTCACTTTTTATAGTATAAAACACCTCTACAAACAAAGGAATTAGCAAAAATAGAAGATGCCATCAAATTGACAACATATTCAGGTAATTTTGAGTAACTTCAATGCTTAGTACAGCAAATGAGATATGTTAATATCCTCAAACATTACAGATTCCCATTTTAGTGATACTAAAATAAACCTTGATAATTTACATTTTGCTATTTATCCCCTCACGTACCTTTACCAGTCTATCAACTTGAAGGCAGATAGCAAATAGTGTCCTATGGATTTTAAAAAATACTATTTCATTTTAGATTCAAGGTCCAAAGACAATTGGACCTGACTCTATGAATAATTGAATAACATTCCATAGAAGGCTTTTTCACTTTTCACTGTCTTATTCAGAAACCACATTCAAACTAAAGAAAATTAAGAATTACTTTTATGAAAGAGGATACAAATTTTAGCAGTGACCTTTTTGACTTGGAAAGATTTGACTGAGGGTTTGAATGCTCTGTTAGGCACACTCACCCTTTGTGTGTGTGACCAGTGACCAACTCCGTTGTTAGCTGCCTACATTTGTCCCAGTAACAATAGCAACCACAACTACAGGTGTGAGATGGTACCGAATTTTCTCTGTTCAAGTGGCTTTCCATGTAACTCAGTGAACTCTCTGAATAATCTTATGCATTAGTTACCATCATCTCCATTTTGCTATTGAAGGAAGTGAAGTAAAAAGAACAGTTAACTTGCCCAAGATCAGAGAGCTTAGGAAGAGGTGAAACAGGGGTTTGGGATCTAGACAAAATGATGTCTTTAAATGCACAAGAAACACAACAGGAATGTATCCATGAAGTGTTACCTATGAATGTCCTTCTGCTAAAAATATCAGCTAGGTTGAAATGAAATAGCAAAAACCTAGTTAGGTAGGGTCAAGATCTCTTTCTAATTGCAGCACTGAAAATATTGCTCTTGTGATTAGTCTACATGAATTTGTGTTAAAGAAAGAACAAATTCCTGAAGCAGGGCAGGGAATTTGGAATATAAGAAGGAAATTGTAGAATCACTTCTGGTGGTACTTCTCACTGCTAAAAAGTGAGCTCCATCAGAAAGCAACTTAAAAAAATCACCAATTGTTTGTGGCTTTCTGAACAGTAGCTGGTCAAAGATGATGGATTTTCTGGTCTACTATTGCAGAGTGGGGCGCAGTGAATGTTTGCTAAGCAGGTACTGAAATTGACACCTTACGTGTGGCATGACACATAAGATTAGGAATTATGTCCTTCCTTCAGATTTGTAACCTGAGGCTCAAAATATGTTCAAGGTCACACAGCTGCTAGGTGATAAGTTGGGACTCACCTCCTGTCTAACTGATTACAAAAGCTCTCACTTTCTCCGACCCTAAGCTTAGCATCCCATTACAGAAACACTAAATACAAAAAAAGAGCAGATATTGTCCGCGAGGAGTTTTAGGCGGCAGCTCATCTGCCAGGTGGATGTTTCCGCTTTGGGAAAGCAAGTCACTGGTTAGTCTTTCACCCTGTTTTCATCTCTTCTCTTTCAGCTTACACGTGAGATGACTGCCTTAAATTTTCATGTTTGCAAAAAAGTCCTATCTGGTGATATCAGATTAGCTGTATTTTCCCAACAAACAAGGTGGAGGAGGGGTCGGAAAACAACTTGACCTGTTCCTGAGATGGAAGATGCTTACAGGCATGTGTGAACTCCCCAGGGGAAATACAACTATTCTTTACTAGTTCAGCTCAGTTTCTGTCGCCTAATCATTTTATCAGCAAAGATTATATATTTACACAGGTGCTTCTCTGGTTTAATTGTTTGGAAGCAGTCACTGGAACAGCCGTGGGCAAACTACGGCCCGCAGGCCGGATCCGGCTGTTCTATCCGGTTCTCTTGCTCTCCCCTTCGCTCCTTTACTTTGAATTTATATTAGTTCACACAAACACTCCATCCATGCTTTTGTTCCGGCCCTCCGGTCCAGTTTAAGAACCCATTGTGGTCCTCGAGTCAAAAAGTTTGCCCACCCCTGCACTGGAAACAACTCAGAGTGACTCAGCTCTGGTGATGCAGTCCAGCTGGGGTCTGACAGGTAAATAATTACCACTAATCAAAGCCTAAATGAATTCAGGTTTTTCAAAGTCACATGGGAGAAATGGGGTAGGGGTTATAAATGAACTGTTAGGAATATCGGGAGAAACAAGAGCTGGGCAGTCTAGTCTTAGATGAAAACAACAAAGAAAAGAGTTAACAAAGTAAGAGCTTGGCTGCCACATGTATCAACACAGAGACCTCTGTGGAGGCTCTGTCATTCCCCATTCATGCACTATTGGCTTGTGGATCTTAGGAGCCTGTTTATGGAACTGAGTCGGATGCTGAACGAGGTCCTTTTCAGTCCTTGAAGGTATAATCTCATGATTTCACTATGCAGAATTCAGATTGCTTGACATAGGGAGGAAAAAATGTCTTTCTCTGGCCTCTGTATCAGTGTTATTTAAAATAAAAATTAAGAATGAACACATTTGCACCTTAAGAGCAAACCATATGCTCCGAGTGCTTAGCAAGTGAACAGACTCAGGTGGGAGGCTATCTACCCATCTAGGGCGAGTGGCTTTCAGGAGAGATTTCCACGGGTAATGATGAAGGATATGGTCCCCAAGGCCGAGCTCCTACATGATGTATTCATGAGCTTGGAAGACATTTGTTTAAAAGGCAGCCTGACTGGCTTCAGAGAGCCTTTCCGCCCTTTTTGCAGGTCATTTTTCAGCTTCTGGTAATGAACAAAACAGGTCTGATCATTTTCAACAATATACTCAGGAAATGCATGGCGCAGGCCTGCAGCTCCCAGCAGCTGACACAGAAATCCAGTTCAGTTGGCGCTGAGAGCCACACCCGAAGACGCCTTCTGGGTTTTGGGACCTGCCAGGATGGCGGTATCAGCCACAACAAGGCCGTATTTTGACTGGTTTTCATCAGTTTGACTCCGGCATTTTCCCCCCTGCCTCTTGTAAAAACATTTGGCTTCAAAGCAGAAAAGAATTTTTCAGTTGTAACTCAGAGTACTCTCTTATTGTCTCTCATGAAATGTGGGCTGGAGGAGTTACCTTTGGCTCCTGGCTGGATGTAAGCAAGAGTCCAGCATCAGGGGAAAATATTAATTGGCCACTTGAGTTTTTCTTCTGAAATTGTGGTGCACTCCCCTTCACCCTGAGCAGAATTTCTACCATGACCTTGAGTGTGGGGGATTGGGAGAAATACATGCTCTTTTTTTTTTTTTCCCAAAAGAGCACCCCAAATATCACAGTCCCAAAGGAAAACACCAACATCTTAAGTGGTTTCGACTGACTGAGGTCTTCCAAGAGGGGACACTATGCGCTGACTCAGGAAACAGGGCAACATGCTGAAAACATTTGCAGGCCTGGAAAATAACTGGTTTAATAATTCAAGATGCTTTTAAGTTACCAAAAAAAAAAAAAAAATACATAAAAACAAATAAACCTCCCTTTCCAAAGTAACGTGGTAGGGTTAGGTACTTCTGAAATGAAAAAACAGCCTGCAATCAAAGGTAAATTCAGCTTTGTGAAACTCCTAAACAATTGACAAAGACCCTCCCAACCCCACACCCCAAATGGATCAAGGGAAATATCTGTTTCATGACTTCAAAATATTTAGATGAAAAGTGAAATATTTAGTCCATCCCCCAGATGTATTTTCATGAGTGTCATACATCTCGGTGCTTTCAAAGAGATTTTCCAAGTGTTCCATATTTCTGGATGATTTTAGGATTTATTTTTTTATTTCCTTATTTTTGTATTGCTACACAATAGACACCAGGGTTTCCTAATCTCAGTGCTATTAACACTCGGGCAGATAACCCTGTGCTGCAGGGGTGTCTATGCACGTAGGATGTTCAGAGCACCTTCGTCACTACACACTAGATGCCAGTTGCACTCCCAGTGTGACAACTAAAAATGTCTCAAGACTTGGCTAGATATCCCCTGGGGCAGTGGTCAGCAAACGGCGGCTCGCAAGCCACATGCGGCTTGAGAGCCACGGTTTGCCGCTCTGTTGACTAATGCGTTTGCCGACCACTACCCTGGGGGAACCAAAATGCCACCAGTTAAGAACACATTTTACTTACTTTTACTAATTCAGCTCTAAATCTGCCCTATGAGGTAGGTGCTATCATGATCCTCCTGCTTCTTGATCCTTTATAAGTAATGAGAATGTGGCTTAGAGTGCATTAAGTGATCTGTTCCATTTCAGTCTAGTAGCTGGCAAAGGAAACACTGCAATCAGATCTGCAAAGCTTACTAGTATGCTCTTTATTCTAACACTGTAAATCCCAGGATTTCCGCTGAACAATTCTGTAGGTGCTTTCTCCATAATCTAAAACTTCTAAAAATAGGGAAATAAATAAAGCACACTTTCTCAAAAGAGTCAAAAAATGACTATTAAAATTTCTTCCCATTCAAAGATGTTCATTTTCAGGCTGCGAAGGACCACACAGGTTGGCCATACCTGGATGTGGGTAACTGAGCCATATGGAATTGTTCCTTTTGCTCCTAACACTTGCTAGTTACTCCAGGTACTTGAATGGATGGGTAAGTTTAAAGAACTTGCCAGATTCACCACAAAGCAGACTGCCATAAACCTGGTTGGTAATAAGTACACTCTGACAGTGCAAAGAACAGAATTTTGGAGTTGGGAACACATAGGGTTTTCTGCTCACTAGGAATTTTGAGAAATTGATGAACTTCCTTTTGCCTCTGATTTCTTATCTGAAAAAGGACAGTCATAACTATCTTGCAAGATGATTGTAAGAAGTTAATAGGTGCAAAGCCCAGGACATAGAACTTGGTATGTGATATACACTCTATATATGGTCGCCATTATCATTTAATGGCTGTGAAACATGAAATAACTTTTTAATTTTCATTAGTGAGTTAGTAAAGGAGAGGAACTTGATAACATTTATTGAGTCTTTACTATATACCAAGCTCTGTGCCAAGTACATTATAGGAATTATTTACTTTCTTTCATGACGTTCCTTACCTACTGGTTTATTGGACACCCCTTCTTTGGTTTGTTATCTGTTATCTGTCATCTTCACTTATAAGAGAACAAGGAACAAGTCAATTTAATTCACCATTGTAGCCTCAGTACCTTATCCCTCAATCAATGTTTGTTGAATTAATAAATTAATGAACCAGTGAAAGAAGAAAGATCACCCTAGAAAGGACCTTTGCTCTCTTCTTCTATCATGTACTCTTGATTCTTTCATGGCAACATTTTTTTATTCATTTTTCTTCTAATCATTCTAACAGTCACTAACCTGCTCCTGAACCTCATTGCCTTGAACCTGGACTATTGTGGCCATATCATAATCCTCATGTGGTTCCTAGCCTCCTCTTACTCTCATCCATGCTCCTTGCTGCTTCCATGAAAATCTTCATCACACACCCCCATCAATGAACCACTTCATTGACCAGGTCAGGCCAGCATCTTCAATTCAAAACCAAACCTTTCATGATTGATCCCAGCTTGCCCTAACCCATCTCACCTTCTTACATTTATTAATGTGATCATCTATTCCAGGCAGACTATATGAGCTTGAACATTTTATAAGTGAATTTGAAGATCGGCCCATCATTTATTTCATGTATACTTTAGTGAATGTTTCCTTTGTACCTGGCATTATGTACTACGTGTGTTACAACACAAAACATGATTCCTGTCCTTTCAAACTTAAAATATAGTTAAGGAGAAAAGCACCAAACCAATTGCAATACAGTATCAATTTATTTGAAAAAGGGCTGTGCAGGGTGCCAGGTAGACACCTGGAAGTGTCTGTTACCCACACTTGAGAGGGCAGAGAAAGGTTCCCAGGGGAAGGAGGATATAACCTGACATCTGACACCTAAAATATTAAGAAAGCATCCCTAGAAAAAATAGTGTAGACAGAATAGCATGAGTGAACCCTCCAGAAGGAAAAATATGGCTCATCTGGTGAAATGAGAACAGTTGGGGATATCTGGAGAGTAGATTGTGAAGGAGGTGAAGGAAAGGGGAAGGGTGAGAGATGGTTTGAGAGGTGAGGGCAATCACAGATGTGGAATGTCCAGTGTAGAAAAACGATTTTTTGTCTTAGGAGTCTGGAATAGATCTGAAAAAACTATACTCAGGTCTTCCTTGAGCTCTGTCAACAAATTTGGTGCTTTTCCATGCCTCACTTTCCTCATCGGTAAAATGATGAGAATTAACTGACGATCTCCCAGGCCTCTTCCAGCTCCTTCCTCCTGTGAATTCTGGCCTCTGGCAGGTGGTCATTTTAAAGCTAAAATTTTGCTGAGGAGGAAACCAGACTTTTGAGAAACTCTGTGATAGAAGGATAAGTCCCCTCATTTAAGTGGACAAGAGGTCCGGGGTTGCCCACTCTCCCTGGAATGGTTAATCACAAAAAGAGCCCTGAATATCTACAGGGTGTCCCCCAAAAAAACGTATACACACTTTAACAACTGATAGCTCAATTTTGAAAATAAAATGTGTTTTAATAAACACTGCCTTTACTATTATTCAAAGTGTGTGTGTGTGTGTGTGTGTGTGTGTGTGTGTGTGTGTGTGTATTTAGGGGGGAGGGTCATCCCCTATATTTATACCTTTAAAATGTAGAAGCCAAAGTAGCATAATCACTTCATGGAACTGAATGGAAGGAGTATATATGACCCCTTATTGATTTTGTGCTGTGTGCTCTGCCCTGTGCCAAGAATTTGACATGCATTAGTTCCTCTAATTGTCACAACCAAAGGGCCAGCATTACCAGGTTCTAACATGAAGGGGCTGAAGTTTGGAGAAGGAGGCCTGTGGCATTTGTGAGTGACCCATCATCTGGTCATTGATGTTTCAACCATGTATTCAACACATTTATCCTCTGCTTTAGTGTTGCTTCCCCAACATTTAAAAATTTTAACCAAAACAACTATCTTGTCAATATGTTACCATAAAATATGATTGAAAATATGCCACTCTTTGAGGCTGTGCTCAAGGAAACCAACGTTTTGTCTCCTCCTTCCTTTTGGATAAGCCATGAAGTAGACAAGATGAAAATAAAATGCATTAAAAAATTCATCTATGGAAACCTTTGCAGGAAATAATCCACCAATCTTTGATAGTCAGGCTCTTAAACTGTGGTGACTCCCTGCATACAAAACTATAATTAATATAGAATTAGAACAAGCCAACCACCAGATACTTTCAAACAATGAAAGAAATGGACCATAAGAAGAATTGGACTCAAAAGTTAAGTGTGGATTCAGAATTAACCAAAGAAATGTGTGTTCTGATATTGTGAACTGCTCCTTGTTACCAAAATGTTCTTGGCATAGAGGAAGATATTCTAGATGGACAAAGCTTTAAAGCAATAGAAAGGTTCTGGGTGGACAAAGCTTTAAAGCAACACTTGCTTTCATTTTTTTAAAAAAATTGATTTTTAAGCAGAGAGGAAGGGAGAGAAAGAGGAGAAACTTTAAGTAAGAGCAAAACATCTATTTGCTGCCTCTTGAATGCCCCCTATGGAGGATCAAGCCTACAATCCAGGCACGTGCCCTGACCAGGAATCCAAGGAGCAACACTTTGATGCAAGGAACTACGCCCAAACACACTGGCCAAGATGACCTTGATTTTTAGTTTAAGTTCACTATGTATCCTTCCACTACAAAGGTTAGTTCCCAGAGGGAACTTACTCATCAATGCCCAGTACCAGTCATTGTCAGTGTATCTCCCATGGAGAAAAAAGAAAGCTCTCATCTTAGACGACTAGGCGGCCCAGTGGGGCAAAAAAGACTTCAGAGACAGGTCGACCTGGATTTAAATCCTTGCTCCACTACTTTTTAGCTGTGTGTCTTGGCAAGTTGCAAGACGTTTTGGAGCTGTGGTTTCTCATTTGTAATGGGAATAATAACCAATACTTTGAACGTGTACCATAAAAATGAGAGGTAACAGGTGTAATATGCTTAGGACATGCTTGGTAATGGAAAGCATTCCACAGACAGTAACCATAACGGAATGGCATTCAAGTAAGTTGGTTTCCTTGAGCTTAATCACAGACACTACCCTGCCCTTAACTAGGTGTCTGTGAAAAAGTGAGTTTCTGAACCTGCAAATGTGCATTGTTCACACACACCCTCCAGACTCAGCTAAAAATAGGCTGCCACTTTCATCAATCTCCACTGAAGTACAAAGCCTTCCCTATAGTCAGTAGCAAGCACTGTGCTACAGCTACACAGGAATTTTCAATGGTCTTATTGCTTAACATTCTATGAAACTATGTTTTGAGACTTTTGTATCTCGAACACATGACACTTATCTATATATCTATATCTATATCTATATCTATATCTATATCTATATCTATATCTATATCTATATCTATATCTATATCTATATATAAACCCAGTGTCTACCAGAGACCAGAACACCATGGCCCCTCGCCCAGGCTGGCCCCAGCCCCCAGAGAGCGGTTAGGGGCACCCCTAGGCAACGTGATAGGGTGCGAGTTTGAAGGGGGAAAGTCAAAGAAATAGGGGGGGTGGTCTTAAGGGTCTGCGGGGGTGGGGTGGTCGGCCTGGAGTAGGTTTGGAGTGTGCTGGGGAAGGAAGAGGAAGATCCCATTGGAAAATGGCTCAGCACCTACCTTTCTCATTGCGGCACCAGCTGACTGAATGGGCGGTTGCTTCATGAGTGCGCTTGGGACTGACATGTTCATCGTAGCCGCAGTGCTCCCGAAACTTCAACAGCCATCAATGTCAAAGAACAGAAAAATCCTCTCCAACTAGAGGCCCTGGATGTTGCAAGGCGAGGAAACACCACTTAAGGAGGAGCTAGAAAAACCGGAAGTATGCGACCAGAGGATTGTGGGATTGTGGAGGACATCTGGGCACCTAGGGCTAGAACGTGATCCTGTTACTGCGCATGTGCATAATCATCCCTGTAGTCCTCAGTCTGGCAGTATTTGGACGCGACTTCCGGCAGGAAATTATTTCTCTTGAGGTTTGCTGTTCCCTTGCGGGAGAAAGATCAGAATTAAAGGTTTCGTTTGTTACCTCGGTTTGAAGCGGAGGACAAGAGCCGCAAGTACGACCAGCTCTATGAGGAGTACACACGCACCTCCCAGGAACTGCAGATGAGGCGCACTGCCATCGAAGCCTTCAATGAAACCATCAATATCTTCGAAGAGCAGTGCCAGACCCAAGAGAAGTGCACAAGGAGTATTTGGAGCGCTTCCGGCTGAGGGCAATGAAAACGAGATGCAGAGGGTCCTGCTGAACTCAGAATGGCTCAAGTTTCGCATCACTGAGGTCCACAAGAGCCGCACAAAACTGGGACAGGAGCTGCGGACACAGGCCTTGGACAACTGAGAGATTGATAAGCGCGTGAACGGCCTAAAGCCAGACCTCATGCAGCTGCGCAAGATCCGAGACCAGAACCTGGCATGGCTCACCCAGAAAGGCGCCTGGCAGAAGAAAACCAATGAGTGGGAATCAAAAATGAGCCTGAAGACCAGAATGCACTGATGGAGGATGAGGATGACCTCCCCCACCATGAGGAACGAACCTGGTATGTGGGCAAGATCAACCGCACGCAGGCCGAGGAAATGCTGAACAGCCAGTGGGATGGTACCTTCCTCATCCGTGAGAGCAGCCAGCGGGGCTGCTATGCCTGCTCCGTGGTGGCGGACGGTGATACCATGCACTGTATCATCTACCCAACAGCCACTGGCTTGGGTTTTGCGGAGCCCTACAGCCTGTACGGGTCTCTGAAGGAGCTGGTGCTGCATCACCAGCACACCTTCCTCGTGCAACACAACGATGCCCTTACTGTCACATTGGCACATCCTGCCCGTGTGAGCCCGGCCCCCTCTCCTACTCCCCCCACCCCCAGCCTGCTGACTCATACGGAGCAGGACTCCATCTTTCTGTCTGTCTGTCTCTCTTCTTTGTGAATCTTTCTCTGTCTCAATCTCTCTCTTGCTTTCTCTGAGTCTTTCTCTTCCTGTCACTCTTTCTATCCCCATCTCTGTCCTCTCTGTCTCTCTTAGTCCCTGTACCTCTAAGTCTCTGTTAGAGGAGCGAACCTCCTCTACCCCATGCCCCCTTTCCCTGTGGGCACTGCCCTCCCCTGGCTCTGGCTGCCCCCACCAGTTCCTACAGTTCCCCCAAACTCCCCCTGCCTGTACCTGCCATGTTTACAAAGGGCCCTGGGGTGCTCAGCCCCAGCCTGGTGCCCTGATTTTTAAGCCATAGACCTGTGGTCAGGGCAGGAAGAAGGCAGGAAGGAAGTTCGCTGGGCCACTTCCAAGAACCTCAGCTGTGACATTTGGGGCCAGTTGGGTCCCACCCCACAGATCCAACTTCCCGTCCAAACCCTGAAGTGAAACCTGTACTGGTTACCCCCACATGGAGCTGCTGCCCAGAAGCCCTCCTCCCCAAAAAGCAGAATTATTGAAAATAACCTCAAGAACTGGGCTCTATCGGACCCCAGGCTTCCCAGGAGCCGAGGCTGTTGCAGGTACTGTTGGGCCAGCTGAGATGCACGCTGCCCACAGCACCTCCACTCGATGCAGTTTCAAGGCTTCTCCTTGATCATGTTGGGCTCTGATTTTGTTTCCTCAACTGTAAACCCAGTTTCTCCTCTTTTGGGACAAGAACCCCGGTTTTCTATGTTGCCATGGGCCCCCCTCCTGCCTGCCCAGCTAGGCTGGCAGGTGGGTTCTGTATGGTATGTTGATACTGATGTGGATATAAAACACTGAACTCAAAAAAAAAAATAAAAGGAAAATGGGATAGTGACAAATAAGAAACTTTGGGGACAGTGAAGAGCAGTTTGTCCAGACTATTGAGAGTTAAGAATCAGAGTTTAATTGGGATAGAAATCCTACTAATAGCACCTGATGCCTGAAATCTGAGCACTCTACTTTTAGGTTTTCCAATTCAAGTTTTTGGAGACTACCTATTAAAACATTCCTGGTTGGAAAGTGTTTGTATAGATGCCCATAAGTATTAAGTATTTGCTGTGTTTACCATGCTTAGCTCTCTGTAAGGAATATGGGATAATGTTAAATGCCTCATGTTCTCAAGAAGCTTAACTTTTAAAATAAAAAGTAAAGAAGAAATATAAATATTAAAAATAAAAAAAGAAGAAGCTTGATTTTTAGGGTCGATCAGGCAGGTAGGTGAGCGGTTAGGAGCCAGTGGTTCTGGATTGCAAGAGGGATGTCCGACTGCCAGTTTAGGCCCGATCTGTGGGATTGGGCCTAAACCAGCAGTCGGACATCCCCCAGATTGCGAGAGGATGCAGGCCGGGCAGATGGACCCTCCCCCCCATGCACAAATTTCGTGCACCGGACCTCTAGTCTCTAATAATAAAAGCATAATATGCTAATTAGACTGGACAGCTGAATGACCTTCTGGACATCCTTCTGGACGAAGCTGCGGCAGCAGGGGCTGAGGCAGAGGCAGTTAGGGGCAATGAGGCAGGCAGGCGAGAGGTTAGGGGTGATGAGGCAGGCAGGCGAGTGGTTAGGGGCAATGAGGCAGGCAGGCAAGCCAGCGGTTAGGAGCCAGCAGTCCCGGATTGCGAGAGGGTGCAGGCCGAGCTGAGGGTCTCCCTCCCCCCCCCCCCCGTGCATGAATTTTGTGTACCAGGCCTCTAGTCTATAATAATCTATAATAATAAAAGGGTAATATGCTAATTAGACAGGATGTAATTCCAGACATCCTTCTGGATGAAGCTGGGGCTGGAGGGAAGCCGAGCCCGGGTTCCTGGTGGCTGTGGATGGCAGGAGGGAAGCCAGCCCTGATCCTAGGTGCCTGCCAGTGGCCAGAGCAAAGCCCGCAGCCTGGATGCCAGAGGGAAGCCAGTGGCGGCAGCCAGGGGAAGGAAGGCCTACTCTTGCACGAATTCTGTGCATCGGGCCTCTAGTTAAATAATAAACTTATTTTCCTACTCTTTATTACTCTAAGGCCGTGGTCAGCAAACTGCAGCTTGCAAGCCACATGCGGCTCTTTGGCCCCTTGAGTGTGGCTCTTCCACAAAATACCACAGCCTGGGCAAGTCTATTTTGAAGAAGTGGCATTAGAAGAAGTTTAAGTTTAAAAAATTTGGCTCTCAAAAGAAATTTCAATCGTTGTACTGTTGATATTTGGCTCTGTTGACTAATGAGTTTGCTGACCACTGCTCTAAGGCATAAATAATTTGCTCATATTGGTTTTGAATTGACATCATTTATTCATCAATAAATATATCTGGAATATTATGTGTTACATGCTAAGGATACAGTGCTGAGCAGGTTTTGGTTGCTGCCCACAGTGTGATAGGGAGAGACAAGTAAAATGACTGAAGGATGAATGAAAGGTAACCAAGGAAAGAGACAAGAGAAGATTGCTTTGGGCAAAGGGAAAAACAAGTGCAAGGCTTTGAGGTGAGAGAACTGGTGAATTCCATAAAGGAAATGTTTTTGGTAGGCTGGAACATGACCTTCCCAAAGTAGTCACTCCTTCAATTCTTCATGTTGGTCAAGGGTTTGCTTTCAATTACACTTACTGCAAATTTTCCCCAGATCACTGGTGCTTTCACAGACCCCTAAGGATTTGTAGAATCCCAGCTGAGAATAATAAAGAGCTTTGAGACAAACGAATCCAAACTAAATTCCCATTTCCACAGTGGAGGTCTATATAAGCTTGGGCAGGTCACCTGTCATCTTTGAGCCTCAATTTTGACATATAATTAATAATGGAATAATAACTACCTTGTTGAGCAGATGTGACCATTAAATATAGTGATGATTTAGTTAAAGTACCTAATGTGTGCCCTGACACATGGTAGGTACTCAATAAACCACAACCATTAGCCATTGCCAACAGCTGAAGTCTGTAAATTTTTAACTGGCAAATACTGATAAAGTGCCTGTGGTCACACACCAGGTATATCAAATCTAGAGTTTAATGTTTTGGAGACCAAAGCCCTCATTAATAATAATCATATAATGATAATACTCACTACTATTGAGTACTTACTCTGGGCCAAACACTATGGGAAGCATTTATCTTAAATTCTTAATTAACTTTTGCAACAATCCTATGAGGTCACTTGCATTTTATGAAACACTGCTCTCATTTTCTACAAAAGGAAAAAAAAAAGTTAATGAACTAAAATATTTTTGGACATTTGGGATCAAACAGAGTTACACAGGTTTATTTCTTTCAGTACTTCACAAGGACTTGAATCTGACAATATGCATCATCAAACCCAAGGCAGAGGAAAAGAGTCCAAAGGGTTTTCCAAATGAATTTGACATTAAAACCCTTTTTGATTGCATGCATATTAAAATATCTTTAAAACATATCTTGGGAAAGGCTAAAATAAGGATTATCAGCTCTATTTTATATCTGAGAAAACTTCTCTGGGGCTCAGAGAAGTTGAGTAATTTCCCTGGCGTCACACAATCAGCCAGCAGGATGGGCTATGGTTTGATACCAGATCTTCCTAACTCCAAAACCACACTCTTGGCAATAGGAAAATTACTTTCAACATTGTTCCAATTCTTAGAAATTATTTAGGCTTCAAAAACATAGGCAAAAAAAGGAAAAAAGAAAAAAAAAGGAAAAACAAAAACATAGGCAGCTTTGGTAAGCTCTGACTATTCTGAGTGGAAAACCTTAAGGTATAAAGTCAGGAGTCTGCATCTGAAAGGATAGCAATCACTTCCATGCTGGGGAAAGACAAAGCAGACCCCAGGGCCAATGCTCTCCTGCCCTGGAGATTTGCTAAACTCTGGATACAGAGCCCAGCTAGATGTCTACCATTATTGCTTCTGACTGTACCCTGAGCTATTTCCCCTATTCTCAGAGCTCATGCCCCTCCTATGTGGCCCAATTCTCTTCATACCTGTCACTATTTTAGTGGTGGCTAGTGACAGCTCACACCTGGCTGTTCCCTCGGCAAGGCAATTGCAGCCTACCACTGAGCATACTGCTAAAGTAAATAACTCAGCCCCAACCTATTAATCCCTCCACAAAACTCAGAGAATATGAAAAAGAATTACCCCACTCAGCTCCCTCAGCATTATGGGAACAGGCGAGACTTTCATTGACTCCAGCAGCCCATATGTTTGAAGGTCAAATAACACCTGGGTATTTCTTTGAAATAAACTAATTGAGCCTAGATGATTTAGAGTCAGTTTTGCTGAAAGGCTCATTGGATCACCACCCGTAAGGCAAGACCTTCTTTTGAAAACTCTGGATCCTCCAACGCCAGCTTTGTCAAGTGGCAATGAATATTTGATGCTGTTCAAAGATTAAGACCTGGACCAAACTGAGTGAAGTGAAAAAGAAAAGACTGCTTTCAAACTGCCATGAAAAGGAGCTTTGGCACCAGGTGTTCAAGGTGGTAAAGAAATCAGAGCCAGCCTAAGGAAAATGAGGCAGAGGGCCTGAAAGGGAATAGTTCTCCGCAAAGTGTGGATAGAAAGCACCTGGGAAATATGTTAATAATGCAGGCTTCCCAGCTGGCCTGTCCCTATGTCCTGCTTTTAGCTGGTTTTCATGGAAACCCTCTCTGTAAGAATACAGAACCAACACATACAGAGACCAGTTTGATTCAGACTTGGGACAAAATATGAACTTCATGTATGCTATTTACATCACATGCCACACGTACACCAAATGAGTGGGTTTCTTTGTGTACAGGCAGCTCCTACCTCACAGCCAAGCCCCTCCCTGCTCAGGCTTGGCCTCCCAGTTCACACACTGAGACAAGGTACCTCTCCTTAGCATTTATTGGCATCGTGGTGAAATATTTTCCCAATGGACTGTTAATATCTTTTTCCCCGCTAGACTGTTACTTCCACATCCCTGGAAGCTAGCACGGTACGTCTAGGTGCTCCCTAATTAATGATTTGCTGAATGAATAAATAAATAAATACATAACTAAATGGCATTCGAACCCAATGACAAGGCTAATAAGAATTTCCTAGAGAAAATATATTGGGAGATGAATAACTTAAATCGCACAAGCATTTATTTTCATCTAATAATTTAAAAATGTACATTCTTGCCAAAAATTACACTATTTGGTTTTAACCACACTCAGTCATTAGGATTGAGGGAGATATTGGAAACTGGAGTAATTATAACAGTGGAGTTGTAATGATGTTTAGAGCTAAGTTGACCTGTGTGTGCCTAGACCTGTGCTGGGTTTTATCCATGTATTACCTCATTGAATTGTCTCAATAAGGCAATGGGATAAGTAGCCCCATTTTATAAAATGAGAGGACTGGGACCGGACCATGAGAACTCCAGTCTGTCTGTGTTCTCAAACAGTATGCAGATGCTGTATGAAAAGGTTTGTTTATTTATTTGTTCATTCATTCTACTAATATCTGAGCACAGGTTCTATCCTAGTACTAGACACTATAGACAATAACAAGTAAAAACAGATATGGTGCCAATTCTTTTGTAGTTTACAATCTAATGAGGGAGACAGATATTAACCAATGGCCATAGAAAAAATACAACTATTTTAAGTGCTATGAAGGAACAGTATATAGTATTTGGAGAAATTATTTCTAGTCAGCTTTCTGGAGCCAGACCTGAAGGGCGAATAGACATTAACCAAGGAAGGAAGAGATGGGGAAGCTTTCAAAAGATGGAAGAGCTGTGCAAAGGTGCTATGGTAGAATGAAACATGGTGTTATCTGAGGGAATTAAAGAAAGCTATAAGAGGTGAGAATGGCAAGAAGCCAGATGCAGGGTAGGCTTGAGAGCAGTGGCTTTCCAACATCAGTGTAGACACCAGAATCATCAGGAGGACTTGTCAAAACACAGTCTTCTGGATCCCATCCTGAGTTTCTGATCTATTAGATATGGGGTAGGGCCAAGACTTTGCATTTTGAAACACACACCTGGCTGATGCTGATGCATTCAGAGACTACACTTTGAGATCCACTGCCCTACACTATACAGTACCTGGTGGGCCAGGGGATGGATTTCTGATTCTGCGCTGCAGAGAAAGAAAAGTCATTGATGGATTTCAAGTTCTCAGGTGATGTGACCCAATTTATATTTTGGAGAAAGAAAGTCACTCTAGCTGCAGGGTGGAGAAAAGACAGTCTGCTGGAAGGCCAGTGTGGGCGAAGAAAGGCCAATCAGAAGGTATGTTGTCACTTAAAGAAGAGATCATTGTACCTTGAACTAGGGAAATGGCAGTGAGTTAGAGAGAAATCAATGGATTTCAGTGAGATTTAGGAGGGTGGAGTCAGTAGGACTTGGTGATGAATATGAGAGTTAAGGGAGAGACTAGCTTCTTGGCTTCTGCTTGAGCAACTAGACAGACAGTGGTGCTGCTCACTGAGAGAGACCAAGTCTGCAGGAGAAGATTGTGAGCCCAGTCTTAGACTTGACAAGCGTTAGGTGCTTTTGAGGCATTCAAAAGATGGCAAGCAAACAATTAAAAAATATATGGGTCTGGAGTTAAGTGGTGAGATCAAGACTGGAGATAAGAATTGTGAGTCATCTGAGAATACGGATAATAGGAAACCATGGGGGTGGAGAAGATCACCAGGGAGAAAAACCAGAATAAAAAGAGCAGAGGGCCTAGGACCTCCAGCATTTAACGTCTGCGTAGAAGATGAGCCAGCAAAGGAGGAAGACAAGGAGTAAGAGGACAAAACTCACAGAGAATCGTGCCCTGAACCAAGGGAAAGGAGGCAGCAAAAGGCAATAACACAGGTGCTACTCAGAAGTCAACTAAGATGGGATTGAGGAATGTTTATTGGGTTTAGGAAGGTGGAGGTGACCATGATGAAAATTAGTTTGGCAAAGGGAAAGAGGAGATATTGGAGTAGGCTCTAGCTGAAGGTGGGGAGAGAGAGTGTTTCATACACAACTTTCATGTTATTATTTTCAATTTCCTCTCCCGCTATAGCCCAAACTCATTATTCCCGCCCCCCATTTACTGCCACATGAATAAAAAATTCACTCTTTCCTTTTATAAACATCTTATTCACTCTTCCCAACACTCTAATTTGTCTTCTAGTTCCATTACAGTTCTATTAAATACCATACCCATGTTTAATTTGTTGTACCAAATGAAAGAATAGTTGCAAAAACTGACCTACTCTTAACAAGAAAGATCCCATCTTCTGTTTTTCATTAAAGGGGATCTCAAGAATGCAAGGCCTTAGGTCCTGTTCTTATTTCTCTCGCTGACCAATTGCCTTTGGAGAATGGAAAATCATGGGAAGATTTGCTTACTAGGCCAGCGGAAGGTAAAAGCAATGTGAAGTTGAAGATCACAGAGGTCCTGTACTTATGTGAGGAGTCTGTGTCTATGTGGGGGGGTGGGGGTGGGGGTGGGGGTGGGGGGGAGGGATTTCTGGCCCAAACTCGAAGTTTGGGATTCAGGACCAGCTAGATTAGGACACCAGCTTTGGCTCTGCAACTTACCAGCTATGTAACCTTGGATAAGATGCTCAACCTCCCTGAGACTCATTTTTAAATCCATGGATAAAATAAACATAAGAACATATACTTACATTATAGTTGTAAAGGCATAACTATTCCGGCCAGTGCCTAACTCATGTTAAGCAACTAACTAACCACAGTAGTGACTGTAGTGGGCCAAGCAAACACGAAGAAGAAGAGAGAAAAGCGGCCCTTCAAGTGGCATTGTTTTCCAAGGTTAGCCTTAAATCCTCAGTACTTATTTGGGCTTTTCTACATGCATTCCTTTAAATAACTTTTAAATCCATTACCCTTTTAAATTTATTTACTATGGATTGTGCTTTCTTTGGTCAATATTGTACTCATCCCCCAAAAAAGAGCTTGTTGAAGTTGCTTTTTAAAATGAAATACTCCCAAGTTTTTACCATTTAGCTTCAATTTAAATAAAAACAAATGATGAGGTAGGTGATAAAACGTAGAAGAAATGCATTAATTTAACTGTTAGTTTTGTTTAGGGATATGCAGCTACAACAAACATAAGAAAAAAAAGCAAGGCTCAACACATTTCCCTAGGGGGAAGAACCAAAATATACAATGAAAACGTATACCATCCATCCATCCATCCATCCATCCATCTATCCATCCATCCATCCATCCATCCATCCATCCATCCATCCATCTATCCATTCAACAAATCTGCTCTGAACATTACTCACTAAAGGCCTGGGCTAGGATCAACACCAAAAAGAATCAGATTTTGTTGTTGTTTTTAACTCTCATCCTGTCAGATGCAGCCTTGGCTCATTGTTTAAAGTAGAGCAGAGTCAACAGATCAAGTGCCAAAGAGAGGAGAGATTTATACAAGGATTTCCTACAGTTTGTTACAAGAAATCATGAAATTACTGCATCAAGATTTCACATCAAGTTCATTATCCAGCTATTGCCAAGTTAAGGACAACAAAAATGTTATTTGGAAAAATTTCTCCATCCAGTAGCATCACTAATTGGCTCAAAAGAATAATGGCAATAATGATACAACCTTTACCTTTAGTATTTGAAAGCAGTGCACATGGATTTGCCTTTGTTAACTCTTTTCCCTGGTGGAAAAAAAAAATCCTCATGGAGAGGACACTATTATTATCACCATTTCATAGACAAGGAAACAAGCTAGGATAGATTAAGAAATCTGTACAAGGTCACAAAGCTAAGGGGTAGAACTGAGACCTAAAAGCATGTGCTCTATGATATAATTCTCCTTTTAAAAATTAACTTGCTTTGTAGTTCAAAAGAAAACCACTCTAGTTCTGGATTTAAAATAATTCTATATTCTTATTTACCCTGTCCACTGACTCTCTGAAGGTCATAATGATCTTCACAAGTCATGTGTGAAACTACGTTCTCTCCCCAGCATCCCTAACCCCTCCCGTTTTATTGAGCTGCTCTGCAAAGCAGCCTGGGTACCCAGCACATTTTTCAGCTTTCAAAACTAATCTTCCCTTCCACCTTTCCAAGCAGGGGAGCCCCTTCTAATTGGCCCTGGAGAGTTTTCTGCAAATTAATCACTCTGAATTCTAAAGCTCAGCAAAAAAGTTTCTCATCCTAACCCAAGAGCAACAACTATTTCTGGCACCAAAAGAATGTTTTCACTCACCACCACGAAGGCCTCTGAGAATCGGCAAAAGGAAACCCGGGACTGTTCTTAACTGTGAGGTCATCTAGTGCTGGTGGCCCCGAGACCGAAAGAAAAGGGTATTCTTTCTTTGGGGTGAAATTTGCTAGCCATCAACTTGTTTTATTGTACCCACTGTTTTTTCAAGGACAGTCATCTCTTTAAGGAACATTTTAAAAAGCCTTTCATGGGGCCATTTGGAATGTTCACTGAGACACAATCCTGGTTAGCTAAGCATTGGATTCCGCTCTATTGGGGGTTTTCATTTTGGTACAAAATCTAATTATTTCATACTAAGGGCCTGTATGCTTTGTGACATCCTGAAGGCCAGTCAAAACATAAAGAATCTCTTTTCCATTTAGCACAGGTTGTTGTATCTTTTAACCAAGGATATTCTTGGTTTAAATGTGAATAAACTTTTGGAGCATTTATTATATGCCAGATTTTGTGCTAAAAGGTCACATACTATTGCTCTTATAACTTTTGAATGTGTGACTTATTATCACAGCAGTCCCCCACCCCACCCCTGCTTATCCACATGGGACAAGACCCTCCGTGGATGCCTGAAACCATGGATAGTACTGAGCCCTATATATACTATGTTTTTTCCTATACATACTTCCCTATGTTCAAGTTAAACTTATAAATGAGGCACAGTAAGAGATTTACAACAATAACTAATGATAAAATACAACAGTTGTAACAATATACTGTAACAAAAATTCTGTGAATGTGGTCTTTCTCTCACTCTCTTAAAGTATCTTCTTACACTGCACTCACCTTTTCACTGAAAGGAAGCACTTGCGGCTTCTCTGGCGTGTCTGGACTGCCAGCATCACTAGTCTCATGCCTTAGGGCCATTGTGAGATAAAATTAGGATGACTTGACCACAAGCTCTGTGATACAGACAGCTGATCTGATCATCTATGGCTACTAAGTGACTAACAGGCAGGTGGCGCATGCAGTTGGATATGCTGGACAAAGAGATGATTCACATCCTGGTGGGACAAAGGGGACAGCATGAGATTTCATCACTGCACTCAGAATAGACACAATTTAAAACTTATGAATTGTTTATTTCTGGAATTTTTCATTTGATATTTTAGACTGCTCTTAACCACAAGGTACTGAAACTGCAGAAAGTAAAACCATGGACAAGTGGGGACTACTCTGTTCTCATTTTACTGCTGAGAATATTAAGTAGCTTACTCAAAATGTGGACAATTTTTGAAGCTGGGTAATGGATGCATAGTGCTTATTGTACAGCAGCCCTCCAATAACATTAATTCCTTCAACACTGTTTCAATATGACATCGATGAGAAAAAATACCAATTCTTGGCTCTGGCCACTGTCTGTGTGGAGTGTGCACATTCTTCCCAGGTCTGCACGGGTTTTCTTTGGACTTCAGTTTCCTCCCGCATCCCAAAGCTGTGCACCTGAGGTGCACAGGTGTGTCTGATTGTCCCATCGGAGTGCACGTGAGGGGCCTGTGATGGAAGGGCGTCCTGTCCAGGGCTGGTTCTCACGACCCTGAAATGGAATAAGTGAGTCGGAAAATAGTTATCTTACTTATTTTCATCCATCTTTCTTACATGTGTGTAGAGCTCACATTTATTTCAATGTTTAATATTGGAAGTGTTTTTGGTCTTTATTAAGAACTTTGGTGATATTTTGCAACCAGAGATATGCTGTAGGAACTTCACTCTTATTCCTGTCAATTAGCTTGCAGTAAAATTGGTTTCATTACATGTAATTTTGCTTGAATCACAGTTTTCAAGAACCAATTGATGATGTTAATTGAGGACTGTATTATTTATGTTTACGATATTTCACACAATAGTGTCATTGCCGTTGATTCTACATTGCCTTCCCCAAAGGCATCTAGCTCATGAGTAGAGCCTGTGGTTTCAAACCCAAGTTTATCCGCCTGCAGAGCCCAAGCTCCTAAACTTGAGCCAAGTGTTGACTATCGCCCAGTTGATAATGTTAGCCGATGTCTACTTGATGCCAAAACAGCTCCCTGGAAAACCAAAACCCAAACCAAAAGTGAGTTAGCTCATTGGACATATTCAGCAGCAGGTGGCCATACTCAGTGGCTCTCAGACTGAAATCCCTGGATTGACCGGGTTGCACAGAGCATTTCCCAGGAGAAATGGAGGAGCATTTTATTCAGGCCAATCACAGCTGCATGCTCACTGTGACTGAGCTTGCTTGTTTTACCTATTTTTTTACGTATTTATTTCCCATACCACTTGCAGTATAAACAGCCCCTTCTTCATGGGTATTGCAGGCCCAAGACAAGCAAACATGGCACCTGGCTGCAACCCCAGAATAAAATGAGCACCGCATTTGCTGTTCCCTGGTTTTCCATCCCGCAAGGTAGAGCTGTCTCAAATAGTGGCCAGGAGATCTTTGAGAATGGGCTAGATGATGCTTTTATTAAACACCTAAGAGCAGCCCACAGTTCATGCTTCTATAACCAGTCACTATTGATTTTATGTCATGGTTTTACTCTTATGAAAATGTACTTGTTTTCTAAGTAAAAGCAATGTTTGTTTTCTCCTGGTGGAGCCTTAAGGCCCTGTGATATGTGCTGCCATTCTCAGATATTGGGAATCCAGGACTAGGATTTACCCTGGCACCAATTCTCTAACAACACTTATCACCAACTTCTGGAAGCAACTGTTAGACACTTCATGTGTGCTTTACAATTTCACTATGTCCTTGAGGAAAGGAGATGTCTCCCTGTGGCCAAAGTTTGGTTTCTGTGGTCCCAAGACTTGCCTGAGGGATAGCTTCTGGAGAAGCCTGGGGTTCTGGGAAGCATCAACCATCTGTCAGGGGGTGGGGGAAGCATCACTTTACTTGTAAAAAGAAGGAAAAGAAACTCTGTAGAGCTTGAGAACATAAACTGGCTGTTGGGTCTCGTTCTTTACTTATCACTAAAATGACTCATTCAGATAAACCTCAGTGGAGACTCCTCTGATGCTGCGGTTTGTAAACACAAAGAAAACATTTAGAGCCACTGAAAATGCTGATAAGGCAGTCTTACAACAGCTGTGTGCTTGGCCAAATCTGTTATTCCATAAACATCCATATCAGATATAACATCTAAATATTGCAAAAAAATAAAAAGGCCTATCGACCTACCTCTTGTTAAAATGGATGACTTAAAATTGTTACATTTGAGCAGATATTATCTTGGCATGAAGGAGGTAAGATAATATCTACTCAAATGTAACCATTGGATCAAAAGCCAAACAAAAGTTCACCTCCACTCCATAACCATCCCAGTCCTGACCTCCACGACCAGTGAATTTAAGCAAACACATCCTTGAAATTCTCAGGCTTGATGTCTTAACCCAAGAGTTTTATTCTTGTCAAGCTCTATGTCCCCTTTATATTATAAATATTTCATAACATAATCAACCTACATACACAATTTAAAAAATATTAACATGACCTCACTACATTATAGAGGAGAAATAAAGAAAATTAACTTATAATAAAATCACACATTTTAAAATCTAAGTGCTTAGGCCTGATTCCACTAAGACACACTGAAGCTTTCATCCACTTACATCAAATCAGCTGGGACTTAAGCTAGAGTTCTCACAGAATGTGTCTATTCTTTCCCTTTTCATGTCACCTTTTGAAATAAGAACTAAATAAGTACATTTGTATATATGTGCATAGAATTATTCTGAGTGTAACAGCGACAAACTCAAACTGATACTCAAACCTAAATCGTCACAAGTTGCTTTGTCATCAGTGATATGATTTCCTGAAATGGTGAGCAATGAACAATGGTAAAACTCTGCAGGTAGTCAACTATAACCTACCCTCTGTAGTTTCATTCCTGGAAAATACAATGATATTAAGCCATTATCAATGATCCATCTTTCTGTCATCTATCTAGTGTAGTTTCTACATAAGAGAATCATATGTAGGTTTCAACCAAGTGAATGTCCAGTAGGATATTTAAAAGTCATACAGGACACAGGACAATTTCCTACTTGTGTATCCATTTCACCCATTGCAGAATGGCTTGCACCCCCAGACTCCACCCACTAAATGCCAGTAGTATCCCCAAAAATGTGACAACCTAAATCATTTCCACAAATTTCTAAAAAGCTCGTGGTGGTTGTGCTCCATTTGTGAACAAATATCTAACAGAAACAATAAGCCAAGACGCTCCCATGCTTCCGTGCACTATACTGTGGTTTCCACAGGATGCCCTATTCTCACCTTTCCCTTTATTTCTTTTAGAGCTCAGACAAGTCAGTCCCTTACCTCTGACTTGGTCTGCCACTAACCCTTTTAGCAGGACCAGGTCTCTCCTACTCCTCAATTCCCATCTGATTGGTTATTTCTGGGATTCACATAGAACTAGAAGCCCAATGCATGAAATTCATGCACTGAGGGGCCAGGGGGCATCCCCCTCAGCTCAGCCTACACCCTCTCACAGTCTGGGAACCGTCAGTCAGACATTCTTAGTCAGTCGGACAGGCTCCTGCCACCACCATTGCACTTGCCAGCTGTGAACCCGGCTTCTGGCTGAGTGGCGCTCCCCCTGTGGGAGTTGATCAGCCAAAACCAGCTCTCTGACATCCCCCAAGGAGTCCCGGATTGCAAGAAGGTGCAGGCCAAGCCAAGAGACCCCACCGGTGGCACAATCAGGGCCGGGAAGGACACAGGAGGTTGGCCAGCCTGAGAAGGACTGTGGGAGGGCTCCAGGTCCATCTTGCTCAGTCCCCATCTGCCGGACCCCAGCAGCAAGCTAACCTACCAGTCAGAGCGTCTACCCCCTGGTCGTCAGTGTACATCACAGTGAGCGGTTGAGCAGCCTTAGCATATCATTAGCATATTATGCTTTGATTGGTTGAACGGACAACCGGATGACTGGACACTTAGCATATTAGGCTTTTATTATATAGGATTACCTGGTAGCCCATTCTGATATTTGAAAGTTTCATAGGAATATGTGTTGTCCCTTCAAATCAACTGTAAACTTCTGAAAAGCAGTATTTTCAGTATTTCATTAACTAAATTCTATAGAGCAAGCATGTCAAAGTCACAGCCTACAGGCTGCATGCAGCCCACAATGAATATTTTTTGCAGCCCAGCCAATGTAACATTTTAATAAAAATTTTATAACTTAATTTTTACAATATCTTGTTATACATAATTATTAATAACAAACTACAACATTTGCTAATGACTGATTACTATAATTGTGTTGCATTCATTTCCCTTACACACCTTATGCGCAGGCGCTCCATTTCTGTCCACTAACACTAGCAGCGAATATTTTAGCAACCGATTGCTGCGTCATTAGTCTTGGACTGACTTGTTTGGTGTGCGCAACAGGAAATATTTCGCTTTCGGAAAACAAGAAAAATAGGTTTACTTGCGTTACGCTTATTAATTTGTGCAGTTATTCAGTGTCTGAACATTGAAGTTAATGTTCAAGAAAAAAATTTTTATTTATTTTTTATTAAAATTTTATATTATTTTTTGTTAACGATTACTCATTTATTTCAGCCCTTTGTATTCAACATGTCTCTATTGAAACAAACCTACATTTCTATGAAAACTGAAGCTTTTGTATTTTTGTAGCCCACATAAACATAAACCTTGTTTATTTGGCCCGCCTTAGTCTTTGAGTTTGACATGCTTGCTGTAGAGGCCCTTGCAGACTGTGGGTGAGTCAAAGCTAAAAGTCTACTTATTGGACTTGTGAAAATGCAAATTAGGGCAATCCAGCCTGTAACTCAAAGTGCCAAGTCATGATACCACCAGAATATTAATCCCATAGTACAAATTCACTGGCCCCAACTCCCAATGCCTGGTACTCTTACTCATACACATTTTGAACTTATTTCTGTAACTCCAAGAAACCAATTCATCTACCTTCTTTAAAGCAGCATGTCTCAAACCTTGATCTGTGTGTACTGCCTATGTTAGAAATTCAACTAGAAATTCTTGTTAAACAAGATAAAACAAACAAACAACAGCAACAACAAAAATGACACTAGATGCTGTTCCTGAAATCTACCATTTTAGAAACACAGCTCTGTCTAATATACATCCATTCAGTTAATCTAGTTCCTTCACAAAACCATTCATCTATGTTTCTTGAATATGAATAGGCCTTTTACAATAAATAGGGATCCCATTCAAAATGATAAGGCAGCCTCTAAGTCTACCCTTAAAATCCTACAGATCACAAATCTCATAAAAACCAAGGTCAAGGGTGGAATCATTTTGGCAGTTGACTTTCAGTTATACAACCTAATTTATTTCAGGGTTTCCGCATTTGGTGTTTGCTCATTATTTCATCAGTGTTTTGCTTATGTAATGCATTGTTTTGCTAGTTAAAAATCTATATTTGATTTCCTAATATACTCAAATATCTACACTAAAAAAATAAATTCATGCCAAATTCATGCCTCAGATCCAGCTCCCCTGTCCCCGTGCTGGGGTGGGTCACAGAAACCCTCTGTAGCTGCAATCCACTTCTTGGTGACGCTCCACACTGAGCCTGAATTCCAGAGGCCACCCCAGTGAAGGCAGCCAGAGTGGATTGGGGGGATCCAGAATGGCAATTCCCTACAGTGCATTTCTTCTGCTGTGTGTGAACCTCCAGGACTGTCTCTTGTTTACTTCGATCTCCTATCCCCCCTTTTCCTACTTGGGCCGGGCACATATTGGACTATTCATAAGAATAAATGAATGAAACATTCATGTACAAATGTACTGGAACACTCAACATCAGTGATAAATGATAGCTCATTTATTTGGTAAATATTTGTACATATCCTACTATGTGGATTGAGGCCAAGGCCGCTTTTTGCAAGAAGTTAAACCTAACAATCACAATAGCTACATTTATGGAATAGTTAACCTGTGTCAGGTGATGTGTTAAATGTTTCACAAATATTATCTCATTTAATCCTTATAGCAACCCCAGGGAGGCAGCTACTACTTCCCATTTTACAGATGAGAAAACTAAAGCTGAGAAAAGCAAAGTATCTTTTCACTCATAAGCAGAAGAAGCAGAATTCCAGCCCAGATCTGTCTGCCTCCAAAGTCTGTGCTCTTAATCATGCCGCCCTTCTGTTCCAAGTTGGGGTGATGGAAGGAAGATGTGTGTACAAAGAAAGACAATGATGAGAGCATGGAAGGTCACAGGGACAATCAGGATGAAGTGTCAGGAGCTAATAATAACCTTATAAGGGATGAATTCAAAGCCAGAAGTGATGATGGAGGGAGGCGATGGAGGTGTGTGTGGGGGGTGGTGGGGGGTGGTGGGGGGTGGTCACTGTTGGGAGGGGAATGGACGTGCCACATAAGAGAGGGGTTCTGGGGACACAGGCCGAGGAGGCAGTGCTGCGCCCACTGGATGTGCAGGTGGGGGTGGAAGCCGCTGGGGAGGAAACAGACAGAATGTGTGACTCAGAAGCTTGTGAGAGTGCCAGCTGGACACTAGCAAGAGGAGGGTAGCCCACACGGCCGCCTACACGGAGGCCTCAGAGTTCCCTGCAAACAACATGCATGCGCCTCACGCCAGCCGATGGCTCTGTTTCCAGCTCAGCTGACCAAAGCCTGGGCGTCATGCCCTGGCCCCTCACATTTGTCCTTAGCCAGCCATCTGCAGCTACCTGAAAGGACGGACAATGAAAGATGAAATGACCTCCCTGGGCTTTATCGCAGGCCGGGCCAACTGTGATCATTGATGGGGTGGCCTCTGGAATTCAGGCTCAGAGTGGAGCGTCACCAAGAAGTGGATTGTAGCTACAGAAGGCTTCTGTGACCCACCCCAGCACGGGGACGAGGGAGCTGGATCTGAGGCCATGGCTAATAGAGGAGCGCCCACTAGCTGGGCCATGGAACTATCCTCTGTGGTCAATGTCTCCTCCCTGAATCTAAGAACCACTGAGGCCCTCTCTTCCCTCTCCCTTGCCCCATGAAGACACGCCTGTGGCCACCCTGCTCATGCAGGTTGTTTGAGAAATGGGGAGACGTGGTGCATACACCAGGAGGGTGTAGGAGCGTGTGCCTCTGCAAAACTGTGCAAAGAGGTGAGTCCCTCCCTCACCAAGAAGCAACACTTGTCCTCTAGTAAAAGTCTCCAAATCAAACTGAGCACAACACGCAATGTTAAATGCGGAGGGAGAAGGCGCCATAGGTGAGGCCCAGTGCTAGACCTTTGATAGGGAACCACCTTGTAAATTATGATCATAACAACCCTATGCATCCCCATTTACAGATGAGAACAGAGGCAGGATGAGGAGAAATATGTCCAGTCTGCTATAAGGCTCCTTTATTCCACATAACCGGTGTTAGGGAACACGTGGAGCTTAATGTGAATTTGTGATTTTTGTGTTTGCTTGTGCACGATTCTCACTGCAAGAAACACTCAGCGAATTCAGCACTGTACTCGGCCGAACTGGCTGCATATGTGCAGAACGCACACCCGCACACCCAGTCACCCAGCATCCACCTCCGCTCACTGCGTGTGTCCTGAGCCACCCCATCCACAGGCGCCGCAACTTCCCATCCCATTTCAGGACCCTGCTTTTGCCACTTCACCATTGCCTACAAGCTGCCACCTCCCAACGCCCACTCCACAAGCAAGAGCCAGGTCTTTTTCAGGGCAAAGTGAAGTATTTATTGTCACATTTATGTATTTTCCAGCTATTTACCAGGTATAAATTACCATTTAATAGATTCCTATCTATTTATAAAATGTTCACTGATGAGTTTTCATGTTCTGTGTCCCCAGCCTCATTTTCCCAGAAGCTCTATGGTTTTTATTGCTGATTTTACAAAGCACAGTGATTTTAGGAACAAAGCACACTGCTAGATCCAATCTGCTAATGGACCCAGCCTAGCTCCTGAACTCATGTATTTTTCTGCTTTGACACACATGATCTCTTCTAATCTTCACAGCAACCTTAAGAGGATCTCATCATTCCCATTTTTGCAGTTGAAGAAACTGAGATTGAGAAAGTAACTAGCTCAAGGAAACCAAGGTAACCATAGAGGTAACTCTGAAAGTCACACTCAGGCCTCTTTTCCTCTAAGCACATGCCAGGCCAGGACCCCACAGTCCGTACAGGAGGTGAGATTGTGGTGCAGGGGTAATGCCTCGGGACTAAGCAGGTCTTTGGCGACAGTTCACTCACATAACTCTCCTTGATTAGGGGAAGAACCCAGTCCTCCAAATGTGGAGCCATTATCTGAACTGTTTACTTATTCACTCACTTTTTTGTTGTTGTTCTTTCATTCATTCATTCTTTCATCAAGTGTTCATTGAGCAGTATTATGTTCCCTTTGTGTGGGATGCTCTCATCCTAACATCTGACCTTCAGGTCTCACCCAAAACATCACCCCATGGCGGCCTTCCACAGTCCATACCCCTCCAGACCAGGCAGGAGGTCCTCTCATCTATAGCATCAAAGCTTTCCACTACTTACCACTAGTGAAGATGGCATGGTTATTCTTGAAGAGTTCCTTGATCATCTTCCCCCAGGTGATGGCAAGCGCAATGAGAGACCATATTCGTCTTTATTTTCATGTGGATCCCCAGCATCCGGTGCCATACTAGAAACATAGTAGGTACCCAAAAAATACTTGGTGTTTTACAGGTAACCTTGGACCTGGCACTGGTATAAAATGAAGCCCAGAGTAGAAAAAAATATCTTCAACCTAGACAGGCCCCTCTTCAACAAATAAAGTTTTAAAGGTTATTGAAATGCTCGAGCTGGAAGGAAATACCCCTGCAGTGTGTGCCCAGAAGGACTGTAAAGAAAAAAGTAGCTGACAGACAGAAAACGGATCTGCAAGGGCTTCTATAAACGGCCCATGAAATCAGCAGGTTCCTTGGTCTTTTATTTGTTTCTGGACAGAATCCCAGGCAGGGGAGATAACCTTCGCCTCAGAACAATGTGGAACATCATATGTAAATGTAATGAGATGATGAATTATTCCGGTGTCATTATGTCCGTGATTTATGGGGAGACATTATCTGCTAAAAGCTTGGACTAAAAGAATATTGATTTCACTGAGACAGCCATTTAAAACTTTGTAAAGACAGCCAGTGATTGTTTAAAAGACCAACTTCAAAAAACTCCAGTTTCAGGACATTTGATGGGGAGGGAGGGAGGAAGCAGCAACGGCGACGCAGCTACTTTAAGAGCCATTTGGACAGAGTTGGCTCCTCTCGCTCTGGGTGCGCTTGGAACACCTTGTTCTTTGCAGCACTTGCCTGCACTCACAGGATTTTATGTCAAATTCTGCGTGAGGACCATTTCTAGGTTCAAAGCCGAATTCTACTTTTCTGGGGAAATAATTTTCTTTATTCTTCTCACCCAATTTATTTTGAAATCCAGAAGCAGCAGGTTGATGCTTTGTGGTAGTGGGGATGGTGGTGGTAGGAAGTTTTCCTTTCTCCTTTAAATGAAATCACACAATTTTCTTAATTACATACACACTATCATGCTGCTAGCAAATCATGCTTCCCCAGAACACAGGGAGCGCATACATGGTGAATTTTAAAAAACGAGAAAATGACAATATGGGTCAATGCTAATGACTTTGAACAAATATTTCCTTGTACTCTATAGCATCCGAAATGGTTTGACTGGTTTTCTGCCACACAAAAGGAAGGAAGGAAATTAATGTTATTGAGTGTCTTCAATATGTCAGACATATTTATACCATAATCTTCTCAACAAATCATAAGCTAGCTATTATTGTTTTTATTTATAGGTAAGGCAACCGAGGCCTGAGAACGGTGAGTCTAAGTCTGAATTGGCACCCAGGAGATTTGAATACATATGTATGTAGTGAACTCTTCACCGGCTGGTCCTATATATTGAATGTTAATTCCATTTTTACTGGTGAGGCTCCTTTAGTTTCTGCCATAAAATAAATATCCTAAAGTTGAAGAGGATCTCAGGGAGATTTTATCTTAGGCGTGGTCATGTATATTGATTAATTGATTGATATGTAATTCACATGTGATCAATTCACCCATTTAAAATGTACAATTCAATGATTTTTAGTATATTCATGAAATTATGTAACCATCACCACACTCAGTTTTAGAAAATTTTAATCACCCCCAAAGACACTTGTACCAGTCAAGTCATTTCCTATCTCTTGCATTTAGATATATGATCCATTTTGTGTGGATTTTTGTATATGGTATAAGGAAGGGGTCCAGCCTCACTCCTTTGCATGTGAACACCAAGTTGTCCCAGCACCAAATGTTGAAAAGTCTATTTTTACCTCTGTTGAACTCTCCTTATACTTGTAGAAAATTAATTTACAGTAAATGTGAGGGTTTATTTTTAGTTCTCAATTTAATTCCATTGACCTTTATGTTTATCCTTATGCCAGTATTGTACTGTCATGATTACTAGCTTTGTTTTTAAATTGGTGTGAATCTTCCAACTTTGTTCTTCCTTTTCAGAGTTGTTTTGCTTATTCTGGGTCCCTGAATTTTCAAATGTATATTTGCTTCATGTTGTCAATTTCTGCAAAAAAAAAAAAAAAAGCCTGTTTGGAATTTGAAAAGGATTTAATTGAGTCTGTGGATCACTTTGGGGAGTTGTACTTTGTAGTTTTCAGAACGTAAGTTTTGTTCTTCTTTTGTTAAATTTATGCCTGAGTGTTTTATTCTTTTTTTGGTGCTATGCTATAAATGGTATTTATTTCTTAATGTCATTTTCACTTTGTCCACTGCCACTATGTAGAAATGCAACTGATTTTTGTATATTGATGTGTCCTGCAAACTTGCTAAACTCATTTATTAGTTTTTATGTATTTTAAATGACTTTAGAGTTTTTTTTAATTGATTAAGGTATTACATGTGTACATATCTTCCCATTGCTCCCCCACCCCACTCCCATACATGCCCTCACCCCCCGCCCAGTGTCTTGCGTCCATTGGTTATGCTTATATGCATGCATACAAGTCCTTTGGTTGATCTCTTATCTCCGCCACCCCTCCCCAAACTTCCTGCTGTAATTTGACAGTCTGTTTGATGCTTTACTGCCTCTGCATCTATCTTTTTGTTCATCAGGTTATAATGTTCTTTATTATCCATAAATGAGTGAGATCATGTGGTATTTTTCTTTCATTGCCTGGCTTATTTCACTTAGCATAATGTTCTCCATTTCCATACATGCTGCTGCAAATGGTAAGAATTCCTTCTTTTTTATAGCAGCATAGTATTCCATTGTGTAGGTGTACCATAGTTTTCTGATCCAGTCATCTGCTGAAGGGCACTTAGGCTGTTTCCAAATCTTAGCTATTATAAATTGTGCTGCTATGAACATAGGGTTGCATATATTCTTTCTGATTGGTGTTTCTAGTTTCTTAGGATATAATTCTAGAAGTGGGATTACTGGGTCAAATGGGAGCTCCATTTTTAGTTTTTTGAGGAAACTCCATACTGTTCTCCACAGTGGCTGCACCAGTCTATATTCCCACCAGCAGTGCACGAGGGTTCCTTTTCTCCACATCCTCACCAGCACTTGTCATTTGTTGATTTGTTGATGATTGCCATTCTGACAGGTGTGAAATGGTACCCCATTGTTGTTTTGATTTGCATCTCTCAGATAATTAGTAACTTTGAGCATGTTTTCATATGTCTCTTGGCCTTCCTTCTGTCTTCTTTAGAAAAGTATCTATTTAGGTCTGTTGCCCAGTTTTTTTTATTGGGTCATTTATCTTCCTTTTATTGAGTTCTATGAGTTCTCTGTAAATATTGAAGATTAAACCTTTATTAGTGATAACATTTGCAAATATGTTCTCCCATACAGTGGGCTTTCTTGTTGTTTTCTTGATGGTTTCTATTGCTGTGCAAAAGCTTTTTATTTTTATGTAGTCCCATTTGTTTATTTTCTCTTTAGTTTCCATTGCCCTAGGAGTGGTATCAGTGAAGAAATTGCTTTGGCATACGTCTGAGATTTCTCTGCCTGTGGATTCTTCTAGTATTTTTATGGTTTCCCATCTTATGTTTAAGTCCTTTATCCATTTTGAGTTTATTTTTGTGTATGGTGTAAGTTGGTGGTCTAGTTTCATTTCTTTGCATGTATTTGTCCAATTTTCCCAACACCATTTATTGAAGAGACTGTCTTGACTCTATTGTATGTTCATGCCTCCTTTGTCAAATATTAATTGAGCATAATGGTTTGGGTCAATTTATGGGTTCTCTATTCTATTCCATTGATCTATATGTCTGTTCTTGTGCCAGTACCTGGCAGTTTTGAGAACAGTGGCTTTGTAGTACAGTTTGAAATCTGGTATTTAGATGCCACCTACTTTGTTCTTCTTTCTCAGGATTACTGTGGCTATTCGGGGTCTATATTTATTCCAGATGAATTTTTGGAGAGTTCTTTCTAGGTCTGTGAAATATGCCATTGGTATTTTAATGGGGAGTGCATTGAATCTATAGATTGCTTTGGGTAGTATGGACATTTAATGATGTTGATTCTACCAATCCATGAACACGGTATGCTCTTCCATTTATTTATGTCTTCCTCTATCTCTTTTTTCAATGTCCTGTAGTTTTCTGAGTAGAGGTCTTTTACCTCCTTAGTTAAGTTTATTCCTAGGTATCTTAATTTTTTTGGTGTGATGGTAAGTGGAATTGCTTTTTTAGTCTCTCTTTCTGTAAGTTCACTATTGGTGTATAGAAATGCCATAGATTCCTTGGCATTAATTTTGTATCCTGCTACATTGCTGAATTCATTTATTAAGTCTAATAATTTTTTGACAGAGTCTTTAGGGTTTTCTATGTACAGTATCATGTCATCTGCAAATAAGGACAGTTTTACTTCTTCTTTTCCAATTTGGATGCCTTTTATTTCTTCTTGTTGTCTAATCGTAATGGCTAGTACTTCCAGTACTATGTTGAATAGGAGTGGTGAAAGCGGGCATCCCTGTCTTGTTCCTGTTCTTAGGAGAAATGGTTTTAGTTTTTGCCCATTGAGTATGATGTTGGCTGTGGGTTTGTCATATATGGCTTTTATGATGTTGAGGTATGATCCTTCTATTCCCACCTTGCTGAGAGTTTTTATCAAAAATGGGTGTTGGATTTTGTCAAATGCTTTTTCTGCATCAATTCATATGACTATGTGGTTTTTATCTCTCAATTTGCTTATGTGATGTATCACGTTTATTGATTTGCGGATATTATACCATCCTTGCATCCCTGGGATAAATCCTACTTGGTCATGGTGTATGATCTTTCTGATGTACTGCTGGATCCTATTTGCCAGAATTTTGTTGAGGATTTTGGCATGTATGTTCATGAGGGATATCGGCCTGTAATTCTCTTTCATTGTGTTAACTTTATCTGGTTTTGGTATTAGGGTGATGCTGGCTTCATAGAATGAGCTTGGAAGTATTCCTTCGTCCTGAATTTTTTGAAATAGTCTGAGGAGGATAGGTTTTAGTTCTTCTTTAAATGTTTGGTAAAACTCCCCTGTGAAACCGTCTGGCCCCAGGCTTTTGTTTGCTGGAAGCTTTTTAATGACTGCTTCAATTTCTTCCATAGTTATTGGCCTATTGAGATTTTTAGAATCTTCCTGATTGAGTTTTGGAAGTTTATATTTTTCTAGGAATATGTCCATTTCCTCCAGGTTGTCTAGTTTGTTGGAATAGAGTTGTTCATAATATTTTTTAACAATCCTTTGTATTTCTGTGGGGTCTCTTGTTATTTCTCCTCTTTCATTTCTGATTTTGTTTATTTGGGTCCTCTCTCTTTGCTTCTTGGTGAGCCTTGTGAGAGGTTCATCAATCTTGTTTATCCTTTCAAAGAACCAACTCTTGGTTTTGTTGATCTTTTGTATTGTTTCTTTGGTCTCTATGTTGTTTATCTCTGCCCTGATCTTTATTATTTCCTTCCTTCTGCTTACACTGGGCTTTTCTTGTTGCTCTCTTTCTAACTCTTTGAGTTGTAGGGTTAGGTAATTTATTACTATTGTTTCTTGTTTTTTGCAGTAGGCTTGTAGAGCTATGAACTTCCCCCTCAAGACTGCTTTCGCTGTATCCCATAGATTTTGGATTGTATTTTCATTTACATTTGTTGCCATGATGTTTTTTATTTCTTCTTTGATCTCTCTGGTAACCCAGTCATTGTTTAATAGCATGCTATTTAGTCTCCAAGTGTTTGATTTTTTTTGGATTGTTTTTATTGTAGTTGATTTCCAGTTTTATGCCATTGTGATCTGAGAAGTTGCTTGATATGATTTTTGTCTTCTTGAATTTGAAGAGACTTTGCCTGTGTCCTAATATGTGGTTTATCCTTGAAAATGTTCCATGTGCACTGGAGAAGAATGTATATTCTGTAGCTTTGGGGTGAAATGTTCTAAAGATGTCAATTAAGTCCATCTGATCTTGTGTGTCATTTAGGATTGCTGTTTCTTTGCTGATTTTTTGTTTAGTTGATTTGTCTAGTGGTGTCAGTGGGGTATTAAAGTCCCCTACTATGACTGTATTGCTATCAGTCTTTCCCTTGATATCTTCCAGAAGTTGTTTTATGTATTTGGGTGCTCCTGTATTGGGTGCATATATGTTTACCAGAGTTATATCTTCTTGTTGGATTGCTCCCTTTAGTATTATGTAGTGGCCTTCCTTATCTCTTGTTATGGCCTTTACTTTGAGGTCTATTTTATCAGATATAAGTATCACAACCCTAGCTTTTTTCTCATTTCCATTTGCCTGAAAAATGTTTTTCCGTCCCTTCACTCTCAGTCTGTGTGAATCCTTTGTTCTGAGGTGGGTCTCTTGTAGACAGCAAATATATGGGTCATGTTTTCTTATCCATTCAACTACCCTATGTCTTTTGATTGGTGCATTTAATCCATTTACGTTTAATGTTATTATTGACAAGTACATGTTTGTTGTCATATTTTTCCTTAATGTTTGTGTTTCTTCTTTCCTATCTCTTTCTTCTTTTTATAGCAGTCCCTTTAGCATTTCTTGCATTGCTGGTTTGGTAGTGATAAACTCTCTTAGCCCTTTTTTGTCTGTGAAGCTCCTAATTCTACCTTCAATTTTGAATGATAGCCTTGCTGGGTATAGTATTCTTGGGTTCAGTCCCTTGCTTTGCATCACTTTGTAAATTTCATTCCATTCCCTTCTGGCCTGGAATGTTCCTGTTGAGAAATCTGTTGATATTCTAATAGGAGTACCCTTGTAGGTAACTTTCTGTCTCTCTCTGGCAGCCGTTAAGATTTTTACTTTGTCGTTGGTGTTTGTCAATTTAATTATGATGTCTCTTGGTGTCAGTCTTTTAGGATTCATCTTGTTTAGGACTCTATGTGCTTCTTGGATTCGCATTGTTTTTTTTCTTGCCAATATCAGGGAAGTTTTCTGTCATTATTTCCTCAAACAGGTTTTCTATTCCTTGCTCTCTTCCTCTCCTTCTGGTACCCCTATTATGCAAATATTGTTTCATTTTGTGTTGTCCCAAAGCTCCCTTAGGCTCTCCTCTTGCTTTTTAAGTCTTCTTTCCAGTTGCTGCTGTGTTTGTGTGTTTTTTCCTACCTTGTCTTCTAATTCACTTATGCGGTCCTCAGCCTCTTCTAGTCTACTGTTTAAGCCTTCCATTGTGTTCTTTATTGTAGCTATGTCGTTCTTCATTTCCTCTTGGTTCCTTTTCATGTTGATGACATTCTCATTCAGCTCCTTATAATTCTCATTGAGTTGTGTGTATTTGTCATCCATCTGTTTAAACATCCTTATAACCATTACTCTGAATTCTTTCTCTGATAAGCTGCCAGCCTCAATTTTATTTAACTTTCTTTCTGGTGATTCCTCTTTTCCTTTCCTTTGGGGATTGCTTTTTTGTTTACCTGTAATGTTTTAATTGTAGATCCAATTGCTTTGCTACCCAGGTTCTTTTGGGGATGGTGCTACTGGTGTAATCTCTCAGTTTTCCTGGGCTTGGTAATCTAGTGTAGCTCCCTACTTGAGCTATTTGGGTTCTCTTGATATAGGCCTGTGAGCTTGAGAGGCACAAGTGCAATGTCTAGAAGTCAGCAGCTGTGGAGGGGAGTGTTCCAATTTTTGCTGTCTTGCACCCAGCAGGGACTCACAGTGGCACCCAGGAACCGTCTGTTGGGGTGATGGGGCTCAGGGGGCCTGCACTCTGGAAAGGCGTGACTGTGGTGTTCAGAGTTCTGTAGTTGTGGGGTGGGCAGACTCAGCTTTTGCTGCTGCACCTGTGGGGGATAGGTGCTCACTCCCAGTGGCAGATCACAGGGGCACCCACATTTGCCTGCGAGGCACACTGAAGCACTCTGAAGGGCCCTGGCAGTGTAACTGCATAATTGAGGTGCCTGTGGGCAGGTACCCAGGATGAGTGAATTTAGAATTTCTACTGCTGGGGGGGAGTGCACCCCTGTTTATCCAAGATCACACCCAGGGAGAGCTCACAGTGGCTTCTATGAGCACCCTGTGGGTAGATGGGTTCAGGGTGCCTGCCTGTTGAAAATTCGCATCTGTGGAGATGTGTTTGCTGGCACAGAGCTCTGACGCACTCTGAGGGGTCCTGACACTGAGGTTGAGCAGCTGGGGTGAATGTGGGAAGTTATTCAGGAAGAAGGAATTCAGAATTTCTACCGTGGGGCAACATGCCCTTGTCTGTGCAAAATCACACCCAGCAGAGTCTCACAGCTGCTTCCCCAGAGCGCTGTGGGTAGATGGGCTCAGGGGTCCTGCTCCTTGGAAATGCGCATGTGTGGAGGTGCCTTTGCCTGCGCAGAGCTCTGGCGCACTCTGAGGGGCCATGACACTGAAGTTGCACAGCTGGGGTGTCCCTGGGCAGTTATTCAGGAAGAGGGAGTTCAGAATTTCTACTGCAGGGCAGCATGCCCTTGTCTGTTTAAAATCACACCCGTGGGGGCTCCCAGTGGCTCCCAGGCACTGCCTAAGTAGTGGTGTGCCCTGGATGTCTGTGCGCATGGGAAACGCGTGAATGTTTTGTCCGGAGTTCTGCTGCTGGGGAGGGGGAGGTTGCACTTACTGCTGCCGAGCGGTGCACCTTTGGAGGTGGAGGTCCCAGGGTCCGTGGGTCTGCGGGTAGGGCAGCAGGTTTTGGCTGGAGTGGCTGCTGGGTCGCGGGGCAGTTCCAAGGCTTGTCTGGTTGGTGGTGCTGATGAGTTCCTAAAAATGGCCTTTCACCCCTTCAAGATGGCGTGGGCTCTGTGCAGGAGTCCCGCAGTCCGGGTAGTGCCCGCAGCAGAGGTAGTCTCTCCTTGTCTAAGAGAGCCTGGTCTGCCAGCCCCTGCTGCTCCTACGGGGCTTTAACTGTCCCTTACTCACACACACCACACACATCCACACACTCTCCTTTCATACCCTCACTCACTCACTTCCTCTCTCTCACCTCCATCCTGCCAGCCGCCATCTTCTCTGAACTGGGAGGCACTTCTGACTTTAGAGTTTTTTATGTAAAGATCATACCATGTGCAGATAGAGACAGTTTGTATGCTTTTCTTCCTTCCTTTCTTTCTGTCTTTCTTTTTTTATTTTTTGGCCTAACTGCCTTAACTAGAACCTCAATGTTGAATTAAAGTGGCAAAAAATGGACATTCTTGTCTTGTTTCTGATCATAGAGTCTTTTGCTTTTAAGTATAATGTTACCTATGGGTTTTTTGTAGAGATGCCCTTCATCAGGCTAAGGAAATTTCCTTCTATTCCTAGTTTGAGTGTTTTTATCATGAGGGGTTTCGGATTTGTTGAATGCTTTTCCTGCATCTATTGAGATGATTATGTGCTTTTTGTCCTTGACTCTTGGTACAGTATATTACCTTGATTAATATTTGGATATTAAGCCAAACTTGCATTCCTGGGATAAATCCCACTTTGTTGTAATGTATCCTCCTTTTTCTATATTGCTGGGTTCAGTTTGCTAGTATTTTGCTGAGTATTTTGTATATATATATTAACTAGAGGCCAGTGCACAAAATTCGTGCATGGGTAGGGTCCCTAGTAGCTGCCGGCTGCCGGCTGGGGCCTTCCTTCATTCCTCACTGCCCCCTGTTGGTCAGCACACATCATAGCAAGTGATCAAACTCCCAATCAGTCAAACTCCCAAGGGGACACTTCGCATATTAAGCTTTTATATCCTATCTAATAAAAGAGTAATATGCAGATTGACCATCACTCCAACACACAAGATGGCTGCCCCCATGTGGTCAAAGATCCTGCCCCCATGTGGACACAAGATGGCTGCCACAAGATGGCCAGCAAGGGAGGGCAGTTGGGAGGGACCAGGCCTGCAAGGGAGGGCAGTTGGGGGTGATCAAGCCTGTAGGGGAGGGCAGTTAGGGGTGACCAAGCCAGCAGAGGAGGGAAGTTGTGGGTGACCAGGCCTGCAGGGAAAGGCAGTTGGGAGGGACCCAGGCCAGCAGGGGAGAGCAGTTGGGGGGAACCAGGCCTGCAGGGGAGGGCAGTTAGAGGTGACCAGGCCTGCAGGGGAGTGCAGTTGGGGGGGACCAGGCCTGCAGGGGAGGGCAGTTAGGGGCAAACAGGCTGGCAGGGGAGCAGTTAGGCATCAATCAGGCTGGCAGGGGAGTGGTTAGGAGGTGATCAGGCTGGCAGGCAGAAGCGGTTAGGGGCAATCAGGAAGGCAGGCAGGTGAGCAGTTGGGAGCCAGCAGTCCTGGATTGTGAGAAGGATGTCTGACTGCCCGTTTAAGCCCGATCCCACTGGGATTGGGCTTAAACGGGCAGTTGGACATCCCTTGAGGGGTCCCAGATTGGCGAGGGTGCAGGCTGGGCTGAGGGCCCCCTCCTCCCCCGTGCACGAATTTCGTGCACCAGGCCTATAGTATATAGATAAGAGAGACTGAGTGTAGTTTTCTTTTTCTCATCATGTGTTTGACAGGTTTTGGTATCAGAGTAATACTGGCCTCATAGACTGAATCAGGAAATATTCCCTTCTTTTCTATTTTGTGGGAGAGTTTGTGAAGAATTGGTATTAATTCTTTACATTTTGGGTAGAATTTACTACTAAAGTTATGTGGCCCTGGGCTTTTCTTCCTAGAAATTGTTTTACTCACTAATTCTGATTATAAGTCTAGTCAGATTTCTTATTTCTTCTTGAGTCAGTTTTGATAGTTTGTATCTTTCTATAAATTTTTCCATTTTATCTAGATTATATAATTTGTTGGCATATACTTATTCATAATATTCTTTTGTAGTATTACCTCTTTTATATAATTTAGTCATTGGTATTCCCTCTCCCTTTTCTCTTGATCATACTTGCTGAGAGCTTATCAATTTTGTGGGGTTTTTTTCCTAAGAAGTAGGAGAGAATTCATTTTCTTGATTTTGCCAGTCTCTAGAGCTGCATTACTTATCTCCTGGCCCCTTCATCCATTTTCAAAGTCAGCAGTGTAGTGTTTTCCTTCAGTCATCACTCTGCCTCTGTCTGCCATAGTCACATCTCCCTTGCCTCCCTTTTACCAGGAAACCAGTGGTTACATGTAAAGCTGACCTGCATAATCCAGGATAGTCTCATTTTAAGATCCTTAATTAATCTCATATGTATTTTAAGGCTCTTAATTACTCACATCTACAAACTACCTCTTGACATACAAGGTAAGACCGGCAGGTTCTGCAGCTTAGGTCAAGGACATGTCGACTATTATCCAGCTTCCCATGGCCTGCTGTTTGCTGGACTCAACATCTAATGGCTGGAACTCTAGCAGCTACTTAGACCCTGAGGATGAGGACCACAGGCTAGGAATAGCTTAGCAGAAAACTTGGAGGAATATGGTTCCCTAATGAGTTTTCAGCAACACCGTAGCAGCTTTGGACAATAGCAAAACCTAACGCTAATATACTGGTCCCTGGCTTTAGTAACTCATGGTTACCCAACTGTTTCCTTTGTAGATAAGGAAGGTGAGATGTAGAGGGGAAATATCTTGTCCAAGATCACTTCTACTACAAAGATCAGGGTCCAGCAGCCAGGTTTCCCAACTCCAGGTCATTTCTACTCCATCACTTCATGTGAATTCAAGAAAGATCCATTCATTTTAATATTTTCCTCAGCTAAACCTGAAAAGAAGTTACAGCTACTGAGGCAGCTTGACTACATAAATGGCTGCCAATCTTCATTTCTCCTTGACTCAGTAGCCTCTGTAATGTGACTTTATAGCCCCTTCCATAACAAGGGAGAGTCCATTTCCTTATTGCTTGGATGCGAGCTGGCACTGCATTTTCTTTGGACACTAAAATATGGCAGAAATGGGCGATTACAGTTCCCAGCCTAGGCCTCAAAAGACCCTGTGGCTTCTGCTCTTTTGGAACCTTGAAACTGGAGACCAAGTCTAGCATGACCCTTTGGAAGATAAAAGACATGTGGTCCAGACAATAAATTACCCCAAAGGAAAAGGAAAAGCCAAGCAAACACCAGAGATGTGAGTGAGGCCATCCTTGACAAGCCAGCCCCAGCTGGTGACCACAGGCACATGAGTAAACGAGTTAAAATCAGCCAGGTCTGGCCCAGACCAGCAGAACCACCCAGTGGACACACAGACCTTTAATAATGAATGATGATGGTTTTAAAGGGTCTGAGTTTTGAGGAGTTCGTTATACTGCAATAGCTCATTGATAAAATTGCAAAAAGAATAGCATCATAATGTGTAAGAAATGTAAAACATAAATAGTCTGGGGATTTTATGCAATTTAGAGTGATCTTTACATGTGAACTCATCTAAATGTGATATCCATAAACTGGTGATATGCAAGATACTTTAAAAATAATAAAAAACTTGAAAAATTAGTAGATATGTGTTTAATATATACTGTATGTTAAAAAATACTGGTTTCCTATGAGTAAGTCATACAAAATTTTTGCCCTAAATAAATTTTAAAGCAAAAAGTATTTCAACTTAAAGATATTAAGTAAATGATGGTGTGAGTGGTAGGCAGAAATAGTAAAATCTATGAAGTTGGAAAACAAATTTCTGAGGTTTGGGAAATGTTGCAGGAAGACAGTGGACTGGAATTGGCTGTGACATTGAGGTTTAAGAAAGGAGCCTTGCCCAAGCATTTGGCAATCCCTGGAGAACACTGGCCTGAAGGAATTGATGTTCTGGTCCAGGACAACAACACTAGCATGAAGCAGGTGATGTGATGAAGAAAACAAAGTTGCCAGATAATTCAGTTTTGTAGGCTGAGGCCTATAACTGTATGTGGCGAGTATGTATGCAGACATTCACACAAAACTTCGCGTTCACACAGGGTCTTATCTGAAGATCTCATTTTCCTTCACAGCTTTAATTGCACCCCACAAGACTCCTGATGAAACAGCTATTACTTTAGATGGGTAAATTGAGACACTCTTAATCAGGACTCCACAAACTGATGAGGCAACCTGCCCCAGGACAGGCAGGAAACCATTATCTCAGCTGCAAACAGAAGCTGCTGTCTTTCTCCTTGGTTCTGACTCTAACCACCTTACCACAGAGCCTGAGGGAGGAGAAAATTACCTTCATCAAACTGCCTCTTAGAGAAGTGTGAGATTGTCTCTCTCCCTGGGCCTTACTCCGGCTAAAGCAGGAAGAACAATTTGCTTGTCTTTTGTTGTTTCATTTTTTAGTCACAGATAAGTAAGTTCCTTATTCTTTCCATGGAGAGTATCCACAACAAAGGCCTTTTTCAGACGTGCTCTGGAACAATCAACCTGCTGCATGAGGGTAGACACCCAGACTCTGCCTTTAGGGAGCATTTAATCCCTTATCTCAAAACAACCTTGAAGTTGTGCACGTCTCCTGCCAGGAATAATGATCCATGGCTCATCATTATCTTTGGCTCATTTAGACTTCCTGGAACCATGAGTTCAAATCCTGCCAGGTCAGCGTGGGCCTTCATCCTTCCCAAGTAGATAAATGCGACAGAAGACAGTTTACCACACTGGATTTCTTGGCTAAGACTTTGGAAACCACGGTGCTAATTTAAAGTTCTTGAGACGTTGGTTCTTGAAAAAAGTTAACTTTACCTTGGATCCGTAGATCAAAGCTAAATGCTGCTGGTAAGCACCTCTTTAAAAAAACTAATATATTTTCTTTTGGAAATTTTTGCCAAATTTTTTTTAATAACAGAGGTTATACATGAATGTTGTCTGGAACCTCAGATTATTTTTTTTGTATTGTTTACCTTGCACTGACACACACAAACAAACGCTCAGTTGAATTGTTTTTAATACATATCACTTGCTTACTTATGCCTTTTGTTAAATGTTTGTACCAAACTGGAACCAATGACTCACAGAGGCTCATAGGAAACAGTTACCAATATCTAAATGGAGTGTTAAGAGGAAGATGGTTCTGATTATGACACTTCAGGTCGCTTTTATTGACTTTGGAAAAGTCTCTCAATGATTATCTTAATTTCCTCATATAAACTGAGGATGATAATCACTGCCCATCTCATACAGCTACTGTGAACAGAATATATGCAAAAGCACTTTTTGAACCTTGGAGAATTATGGAGTTAGAGCAGGTTAGTTACTTAGGTAATGATTCTTAGTACATTCATTAATTAGATGTCAATGTATGCTGTCAAACGTCTTTCTGGGGGGAAAAAAGGTGTTACTCCTAAATAAACCAAACTCTTCCTCTGGAGTTTTATTCAGCACACTACTTTGGTTGTGACTAACAGAAACTTTATCTTAAAGTGTCATAAACCAAAAAGGGAATTGGTTGGCTTGTGGCAAAGCTAGATTCAGTGGTCGACAAGATAGAATTATTATAACACAATTATTATTTAGTTTTGCTGTGTGTGTTAGTATTCTAGCTATGTTTTTGAAAACTCCTTATCTGTTGGAAATACAAACCACAGTACCTATGGAAAAGTGATGTCTAAGAAATATTCTAAATACTCGAAAATACTGTAGCAAGAAAAAAGGAAAGCAATGGTGGGGACAAGGAGAGACATATTGATAAAACATTGATAATTGCTAAACTGCAGAATGGATGTTATGTTAGCAGCCAAGAAAACATTAATCTCATTGTACATCTCCATGAAATCTCTTGGGTGACCAAATGCATTGTCAATGAATAAGAATATTTTGAAAGGAATATTTTTTTTCTGAGCAGTAGGTTGTAAGAGTGGGCTTAAAATACTCAGTAAACCATGTTGCAAACAGATGTCTGTCACCCAGGCTTTGCTGTTCAATTTAGAGGGCACAGAAAGAGTAGATTTAGCATAATCCTTGAGGGCCCTGGGATTTGGGGAATGGTAAATGAGCATTGGCTTCAACTTAAAGTTACCAGCTGCTTTAGTCTCTGCTAGCCTCAAACGTTTCTCCAGCCATTTCCTCACCTCTCTCAAGCCTTCATAGAATTGAAGAGGGTTGGGACCTGCTCTGGATTAGGCTTTGGTTTAAGGGAACATTGTGGCTTGTTTGATCTTCTATCCAGATCACTAAAAATTTCTCCATATCAGCAAAAAAGCTATTTCACTTTCTTATCATTCGTGTGTTCACTGGAATAGCACTTTTAATTTCCTTCAAGAACCTTTCTTTTGTAGTCCCAACTTGCATTTACAAGTAACTGTTTGGAATAAGAGGCCTCAATTTCAGCCCATCTCTGCTTTTGAGATGCCTTTCTCACGGAGCTTAATCAGTTCTGACTTTTGATTTAAAGTGAGAGAACTGTGATTCTTTCAATTTAACACGCAGAGAACATTATAGGGTTATTAATTGGCCTAATGTCAATATTGCTGTGTCTCAGGAAATAGGAAGGATTAAGGAGATGGAAAGATGGTGGAAAAGCCAGTAGGTGGAGCAGTCAGAACACACACAACATTTATCGATTAAGTTCACTAAATATCGATTATATGGGCATCGTTCTTGGTGCTCCAAAACTATTATGATAGTGACATTAAAGATCACAGATCACCATAACAATTATAATAATAATTAAAAAGTTTGAAATATTGTGAGAATTACCAAAATGTAACAGAGATACAAAGTAAGCAAATGTTGGAAAAACAGTGCTGGTAGACTTGCTTGACACAGGGTTGTCATAGCCCTTCAATTTGTAACAAACAAACAAACAAAAACAATGGCTGGGAAAGGCAATAAGTCAAAGCACAATAAAGTTAGGTATGCCTGTAATGTCGCATCGCTGACCTGAGGGACTATGAGATTGTTCAGAGGAAGCTTGCAGATATTTTGGCAAGTTGCCTTTCAACACTGTACACTATTACTGAAACGAGGTGCTCGCAGGTCTTCCCAATCCTCAAGCTCTTCTCACACACATATTCCTTCTCTCTGGAGTGAGTCTACTCCAACCATTTCCCCAGGTCCATTCCTTCAAATTTCCACTTAACCATCTCTCCACAGGAAAGTAGTCATCCTATTAGATTCTTAATACTTTAAAAAAACAAAAAACTAAATCTATTGGGGTGACATTAGTTAATAAAATTATATAGGTTTAAAGTGTACATTTATATAATACATCATCTGTATATTGCATTGTGAGTTTACCAACCAAGTCAAATCTCCTTCTGTCACCATATATTTGACCCCCTCTGCCTTTTACTATCCCCACCTCCTTTTCCCTCTGGTAACCATCATACCATTGTCTGTGTCTATAAGTTTTGTTTGTTTGTCTTGTTTGTTCATTTGTTGCTTTCAGTTTTATATCCCACATACTAGTATGAGTGAAATCATATGGTTCTTGACTTTTTCTGTCTGGCTTACTTTATTTAGCGTGACATTTTCAATATCCATCCATGTTGTTGCAAATAACAGTATTTCATCTTTTCTTATAGCTGAGTAGTATTCCATGGTGTATATGTACCATAGCTTCTTTATCTGATCATCTATCAAGGACACTTCAGTCATTTCCATGTCTTGGCCATGATGAATAATGCTGCATTGAACATAGGGGTGCATACGTCTTTGTGAATAAATGTTTTCAAATTTTTCAAGGTGATAACTAGAAGAGAGATTGCTGGGTCATATGGTAACTCTATTCTTAATTTTTTGAGGAACCTCCACAATGCTTTCCATAGTGGCTGTACCAGTTTACATTCCCACCAGCAGTGAATGAGTGTTGCCTTTTCTCCACAACCTTTCCAACACATGTCTTGTTGATGATGGCCATCCTAACAGGAGTGAGGAGGTTTCTCATTGTAGTTTTGATTATATTTTAATATTATCTTTTTTGTCTACTAACCGTGTGACCCATTAAGGCATAGGCTGTATTTCTCTCATTTACCATTGCATCCCCAGAGCCAGACATAGAGCCAAATAACATTTATTAAATAAATAAATACTTTGTGCCAGATATGCTAAAAAAATAAAAATAAAAATAGTGCAGTCCTTACCTTCAATATGCTTAAAACCTAGGACAGGATTCTCAGCAGAAGGTGAGAACTGCAATTAATGAAATATCTGAATTAAAGGGCTTTTCAGAAGAAGTTTCAGTTTCCTAAATCAAGGATCAATAGCCAGTAAGATGCTAACTTAAAATCCTATCAAACCCCTTTAATAATAGATAAGACTAATGTTAATGAATGCTCTATCTGCATGTAAATGAATACTCCTAGGGGAACTTTTAAATGACCTCTAGGAAAGAGACCTTAGTTTAACACTGTTCTAATTTGGAATTTGAGATCATTTCACCAGGGAGCACAGTTGGTCATGGGTAGCATTTGAGCTTTGCTCTGCCAATGCATTGTATTGAGCCCATTCTTCCCATTGGCTCCCAGCCAATGACTGAACACAGCAGGGATACTGAGGCAGATCTATTCCTGGGAAAAGAGAGCTCTCCTGATGGGCAATTGTGGCTTGATTATTCCCCTTGAGCTGAACAGCACTGCACTCTAGACTCTTCTCACCCAGGTTTCCTTCCTTCCCGCTTTTCTCTCAGGGTCAGACTTGCATGTAGTCTGATGGCTCTCCCCACCTCCTACAGCTTCTTCCCTGTTTTCCTTCACAGGCAATTCCACCAATAAAATGCTTGCATATCTAATCCTGTCTTGGTGCCTGCTTTTAAGAAAATCCAAACTAACACTCCAGACAACCATATTGTATCTTATCCTGCAAAGGGAGATGGCAGTTATAGTTTTCCCTGTTAGCCAGTTAGACATAGACATGGAATCCCAAAGAATATTTAATGGGTTCTTTTCTTAAGGTAGAAGTAATCATGAGCCGTGTTGTAGAGGGTTTATCACCCAAGAGATGAGGAGAAAGAAAGAGAGGGAGAGATAGATGAAAGGGGAGTGGGGATGAGAGAAAATCAGGAAGAGAAGGAAGGGACAGGATAAAGAGGTAAAAGAGGAAAAGTGGAGGAGGCGAGAGGGCAGGAGAGCTTGAAAACAAAAACAGTTTGGTGGAGAATGGGGAAGGAAAATATAATGCCCTTGTTTATTCTGATGGAATGACAATCATTTGTCCTCGGAAGGCTCAGTCTTCTCTTTAAGAAGGTTCCAGCACTGTAATAGAAGGAAGCTTGTGTGACCACCTAAGTCCAGGACAGAAAGAGGCTCTCTTTTAGGAGGAGAATATATAGGAGATCAGCGTTTATATCATGCTAGAGGCCCAGTGCACGAAATTCGTGCATGGGGCAGGGGGTTCCCCTCAGCTCAGCCGGCATCCTCTTCAATCTGGGACCCCTCAGGGGATATCTGACTGCTGGTTTAGGCCTGATCCTGGGGATAGGGCCTAAACAGGCAGTCGGACATCCCTCTCACAATCTGGGACTGCTGGCTCCTAACTGCTCACCTGCCTGCCTTCCTGATCACCCCTAACTACCCTCCCCTACCAGCCTGATCACCCCTAACCACCTCTGCCTGCCAGCCTGATCACCCCTAACTGCCCCCCCTGCCAGCCTGGTTGCCCCCAACTGCCACCCCTGCTGACCTGGTGGCCCCTCACTGCGCATCCCCCCCTCCCCCTCTGCTGGCCTGGTCGCCCCATGCAGCCTGCTGTTTGGTCATTTGGTTGTCCCTCATTAACTCCCCTGCCGGTCTTGTCACCCCACGCAGCCTGTTCGGTTGTTACTGTGAGGGCGTCCTGACCAATTTGCATATTACCCTTTTATTAGTATAGATAGATTGAATCCAAAAAGTCTAATTTTTAGTGTAAACTTCCAGACTTATTATTATTTTTCTTTCTGGTATTCCTTTGGAGGCCAGGTCACATGGGATCCTTTCCCCCCCTTCCTTTTCACAATCTAAATACCCCTCCCCAGAGAATCAGAATCAAAATGTGAAGGAGTTGAAAGAATGACAATCTATGCCCGACATCAGACCCAAGAAGAGATTTGACCTGGAGAAGTGAGTGTAAGGATGTGAAATCTGCACTGTCCACTATGATAGCCTCTGGCCACATGTGGCTATTTGCTTTTAAACTTAATTAAATACAATTTTAAAAACTTAGCTCCACAGGAACCCTAGTGACATTTTTAAGTACATAATAGCCACATGTAGCTAGTAGCCACCATATTGGAAAGTATACATGGAAAATATTTTCAGTTCTACTGTTAAATAGACAAAAGTGCAGTTGGAAAAGGAGGAGGAGGATGGAAAAGTACAGGTCCAGGGGAACCTGGCTCTCTGAAAACTAGTTCTAGGGTTAGCCCCATGCCATGACCAAAAATCATGGGCAGGTTACCTGGATGAGGACAGTCTCTCCCACATATTTAACCTGTCAAGTGTTCTCTATTAATTGGATTATATAATTTGAAACTGAAATTCAATGTATTAAATATTCAAATATTTCATGTATATTCCAACAGAAAAAAAAATTAACTGACTTTCTAGAATAGTTTCTTGACCTTGACATGCCTGAGATTTTGGGTGAGATAATTCTTTGCTATGGATTAGTTTTTTTGTTGTTATGAGGTTATTCTGTGCACTGCAGGCTGTTTAGCAGCGTCCCTGGCCTCTACCCACCAGATGCCAGTGATATTTCCACCTCTCCATTATAACTGTCTCCAGAATTTGTCCAATGTCCACTGGAGGGAAAGGAACGCCTCCCCCACTGTTAAGAACTATTGATCTAGCATGTGAGATGTGGTGTCTGTAATATATTGATATGGCCTTGGGCCCAGTCAGAAAAGTAAGTACTACCTCCTACCCTGGGCTATATAACCAAGCAGTGACCCGTGACTGACCTGGCAAAATAACACTTTGTTTAGAGGAGGCTCATAAAGTGATTCTGGCCAGGAGGATGAGCTAACCTCATAATAAGTACTTGGAGAGAGAAACCACCTCCCAAATGCATGATGTGTACCATGATTGGGATTGACTTAATGAGGGTGAAGAAATCATATAATTTGCTGTCTTACAGATATGTAAGTAACCCAAATGGATGCTTCTTTTTTTGGTACCAAACGGTTCTAGAATAAAATTCACTGTCACTATTGTTTAAAAATATATCCAGACTATCAAAAATCTAAATAACTACATTTTCACTCTTCTCTAAAAATGGAAAACACTAAATAATGCAACACTATGTTTTAACCTGAGGATTTTTATATTCAACTCTAATATATATATTGATGTTCATGCTTTATAAAATACTTCCCATGTTATAATTATGTACTTGAGCAGAATTACCAATGCATTTATTTGGAACAATTGATATATTCTGTGGGAAGTGTCTTGCAAATTTTCAATTCTGTCACTGCCAAGAGAAAGAGGTATTAACCTTTCAGAATGAGACAGTCACACTAGATTTTGTGCATAAAGAAAATCACAACTAAGACTTTAAGACTTAAATAGATTTTTCTCCAATGTCTACAATAGTCACTCCTATTGAAAGACTATAGATTCCTGGAGAATAGAGACTGTCTTCTCCCAGTTCCTCTAAGAGTATCCACACATATTAGGCACTGAATAAATTATTTGTTCATGAATAAACCAATTCAGATCCAACCCTGAGTAGACTGCTAGAAAATATGGACCAGGATACAAGTCTCTCAATTCCCAACCTATCTTGTGTTATAATTTAAGCAAAGAGGAATTATGGTTAGGAGACTGTTCCACTCTGTATCTAAAGGCTCCAATCTATTTTTAGTCTCCCTGCTGCCCCATTGGTTATGTGTTAGGTGACCTTATTGGTTCTAAAACTTTTCTGACTTTCAATTTCCTCACTGATAAATTGAGACTAATTATAATGCCATATTATTTTGAGCTCTAAGTGAGAAAACATACACAAGATTTTTAACATACTGCCTGGCACATAAAAAGTGATTTCTAAGTATTAGCTATTATTTTTATAACATTTCTTTCATAGACCAAAAGGATTTTCATTCTTAGTATGAAAGGATGGCTGCATTTTTAAAAACTATTACTTTTTATCTTTTGGAAGTCAAACTTCTCAACACTTAGCTTGAGAATTACAATGAATTTGGAAATCTGAGAATTTTTTCTACATTGTTATAGATTATTTAGAAACAATTACAGTGGTAACAAGAGACCACTCTTTTAGTAAGAAATCTATTTGTACCCTTTAAAAAACATTTAAAAAGCAACCCATAGTAAGTGTCTGCTTAATGTTAAGACAAGGTGGGGTATAAGTGGTACTACCTTATTAAATTCAGGGATTTTAAAAATCCTTTTTTTAATATTGATTTTAGATAACATTGAATTTATAGATTAATTTGAGGGGAATTAATATAGGGATGATACTTGGCATCTAAAAACGTGATTTCTCATTTACTTAGAATTTTCTTATGCCTTTGAATAATTTTTAAATTATTTTCTCCTTAAAATATCAATTTTAAACCTTAAAATAGATATTTTAAGGTTTACTTCTAAAGATAGTATAGGTTTTTTTATGGATTTGTGAGTAGGATATTATTGTTATTGTTATTACATTTGTGTCCTGCAAACTTGTCTTTTCTAATTTTTATGAAATAGTTTGCAGATTCTCTTGTATTTGCAAGGTTGACAATCATATGCAAATAAATAATAATTTTGTGTCATATATATATATATATATATATATATATATATATTCTTTCTTTTCTGTTATTTGGCAAGAATGTCCACTTAGTATTAAATGCAAATAGTATTCGAGAGAAATATTTATTTATATTCTTCCCTGATTTTAAAAGAAATACTTCTAATGTTTAACCATTAACTCTGATATTTTTTATTTGCTAGGAATTCATTTTTCTAGTATGAATGGGCTCCATTACACCACTAGATGCCTCCAATAAATAAATAAATAAATAAATAAATTAATAATAGATTTCTGAAAACTTGTACAAAGAGCTTTCAAGACATGAACAGAGGTTTAGTTTAATAGTAGAAAAAAGGAGAAAATGACAGATAAAAGCGACAAGAAAGTACCAGAGATAGAAATGGTGATGTTAATGGTCAAAAGAGCATTTAGTCTCTGTTGCTTTCCTAAAAGGTCAGCCTGGTCTAATTCCTTCTCATGGAGTCATTTCAGGGTAATGAGCAGAGGTTGGTAGAGTGTGGGGTATTGGGAGATAGGCCTGTATAGCATGACTTTTCCATTTTCAGTATTGTGAGACCCTGGTGTGTTGTGAAATATGGCAACACACAAGAGATTTCTGGATAGGATTGGCCATTTTCCTTGCTTTTGTACCTACTAGGAAGCATGGCTTATTCACTTGAATTTGCATATAATTCTGTCTATCAAAAGTCACCAAAAATATAATATTCAATAAGTAGTTCCACATGACTTCTTCCCTTCAAATTTAGCCATAACTGCCCTACTGTTTCCTAAGTGTGGGTCATGCCAACACCTGCCGATTCACCACTTCTGTGTAGCAGGACCCCTAATGCTGTAGCCAGACCTACATTTTGCAGCTTTAGTTCCCTCCCTCTCTCAGCCTCAATGGAACCTTTAGAGTTGCTTGGGTGTTCCTTTATTTGCCACATTATAATTTCTTAGCAAACGTTTATAGTTGCTGTTCCATGCATTCTTCTCTCTTTTGGAGGCCCCAATCCAACTCCTCACTCTTGAGACTCATAGAGCACACGGTGCCTGACTTTACAAAGTCAGCAGCTTCATCCCTGGGTCAACCTATCTTCTCTTGTAGGATAAAGCCAGCAGCCTTGTCTACGGGACAACCTGTCTTCTCATTTCTACCCCTTGGTGTCAACCTTAGAAGTAAAATGAACCTCCATGCTGGCCCCTGGAGAGAATGAATTCCTCAGAAATCCTTTAGATGGAGAATTAGCTCAAGAAGGGCTACACCTCCTGGGACAACGTAACACAGAAGCTAATCTCCCCACTGCCACTTGCCAAGACATCAGCTTCTAGGATTGAGGAGCAAAGTGAGATTTTGATAAGCTGTTCTACTTGCTATTACGTTGCTTCACTCTAAATTTATAATATATTAGATAGAAGGTTGGTTTTTCTTCTTAGAAAAAGAAGTTTCTGATGATATCTATAATAATAAAAGGCTGATATGCTAATTAGACCGGATGTCATTCTGGATGTCCTTCCTGATGAAGCCAGGGCTGGAGGGAAGCCAGCCTGTGTCCCGGGTGCCTGCTGGTGGCTGGAGGAGGGAAGCCCAGGTCCCGGGTGCCAGAGGGAAGCCAGTGCTGGCAGCCGGGGAAAGGAAGGTCTACTCTTGCACAAATTTTCATGCATTGGGCCTTTAGTAAGTAATATGTGCTTATGATAGAATTTTAATAGAAAAAGTATAAAGAAGATATTAAAATCAATAACTCAACACTTTATAAACATTATTTTATTCTAGCTTCACAAGTCATATATAATAGCCATTAATATTGGTGTACTTCCCTCCAGGCTATTTTTTTAAATAGACTTTGTTAGGACACTTTTCAATTTACAGAAAAATTGAGATGGTACAGAATGTTCCCATATAACTTGAAGCCAGCGTCCCCCATTATGAACCTCTTACACTAGAAAGATACATTTGCTACAATTCAGGTACTAACTGAAACTCACAGTTTCTTTGCATTTCCTTAACTAATTTATCCTTTTTCTCTTCCTTCCACATGACCACATAATAAATAGTCATCATGTCTCTTTAGGCTTCTCTCTGGGCTACAGTGATTTCTTTGACTTTCTTTTTTGATGACTTCAATAGTTTTGAAAACTACTAGTCAGATATATGTAGGATGCCCTTAGCATTTCTGATGTTTTTCTCATGATGAAGCTGGGGTAAGATTTTTTTAAAGTTATTGTTAATTGGAGTTGAATTGTATGAATTCTTTTTCTGCTAGTGAAACAATCATACAATCTTCCCTTTAGTTTGCTTTTGCAGTGAAGTACATTGTCATATTTCAAACGTTATATTGTCTAGATTCCTGAGATAAATCTACATCATCATAATGCATTTTTTAAACTGGGCCTATGATTTTCCTTTCTCACGCCATCCTTGTGTGGTTTTATTATTGTCCCAATCATGTTCCCCGAAAAACAAACTCTGGGACAGAAATGTATGAGTAAGAAGTTTATTGGAGAAGCTCTCAGGATCGATTCCTGTGGGGGCGATGGCAGGGCGAAGAGTGAAGCTCAAAAGCAGCTGCTGCGGAGCCTCGGCAACAGAACTAGCATGGTGCTTCTACGTTGTCCCAAGTTAACTCAGTGGGGATCCTTGTCTTGGATATGGGCTCCAAGGCAACTCTTCGAAAGGGACTTAGATTTGAGTGGTCAGTAGCCCCCACTCTTGGCGGCTTGGAAATGCATGCCTGGGTCCTGAGAGTAGGCCTGGGAAGTTTTCCATGGCATCCATACAGTAAATAAAGAATATGCTCTCTTCAAAATGGGATTTAAGGAAGTTTTCCTTGTGAAGAGTGCTAAACAATTCATAGAAGCTAGAAGTTATCTGTGTTGTTGACTGTGGTAAAACTCAATTTGAAAACCATCTAGAACATGAGTGGAGGTGGGAGGAGAGGTGAGGGTGGACAGATGTTTGACTCCTAAATCATGTGTTTTAACAGCTTTACAAGCCCTTTTTCCCTGCTCAAATCAGTGTTGATAATTATATTTATGTAGAAAAACATCAATTTTATATGTTTTCAGATTTATTGGCATAAAATTATTCATAATATCACATAATATTTTAAGTCACTATTCTATAGTTAATAATATCTCCTTTATTCCCCTCAATTTTTTTTCTTTTTTATTTCCCTATCTTCCCAGATGCTTGTTTATTCTATTAATCTTTCCAAAGAGCTGTCCTTTATTTTTGCAGATCACTTCTATAGCTGTTTTCTATTTAATTGATTTTGCTTTTATCCTTATTAGTCTCTTCTTTCTACTTTCTTTGGGTTTACTCTGTTCTTTTCCTAACTCTTGAGTTGAGTTCTTGGCTCATTACTTTTCTATTGTTTTTCTTTTTAATATGACATTTTAAGATGACAAAGTTCTTCTCTGCACACTGATTTAGCTGTGTTACACATATTTCACTAAATGTAATAGAGATTCTTTGGTTGCTCTACAATTTCTTCCCAATCCTTCTTCCTTTCATGAAAAAGCACTCAATTTTTAGATGACCATATGACTTCCCAGCTAAAGATAATATTTCTCAGCCCCTCTTGTAGCTAGGGTGGCCATATTCTGGAAACAGAGAGAGACCAGGGCTCCCAAGGCACTTGTTCCAGGACTTTCTGCAGACGAGGTACAATTTGTAAACAGAAAGAGTTACAGAAACCTCAGGGTGGTCAGACATGAAGACTGCCCAGTCAGCTTTGAGACTCGAGAGCTCTGTCAGGCTAGGAGAGCACAGGAAAAGGCTAGCTCCCAGGACTACTACAAGGGAGGCTGCAGAATGTAGACTTTTGCCTGGGCTAAAATTTGGCAAGCCCATTACTGAAAGAGAAGGGAAGAATGGATATATCTGCCATAATGCACACCGACACATAGGTATGCAGCCATGTGATCTTACTTCGGACAATGGAGGTGTGAGCAGAAGTGATACATGGACCTTTCAATTCATGTCTATAAAGAGAATGAGCATGCTCTCTCCTTCCCCTTTTCTCCTTCCCTATTGGCTGGAGCTGGAAGTTATGCTGGACCTGAGCTGAAAAGAGCATGTTGAAGACGGTTGAACCACAAGCTAACAGGACCTGAGAAAGACAGGACCTTGTTAGAGTCCTCCTGGAGAGCTTCCCTAGACGTTCCTGGCTTAAGAAATGGGTCTCAAATGTGAGCCTCAGGAGCTGGTCACCATGGGGTCCCAGCAGAAAGGCAGGTCAAGCATTCCAGTGCTGATAGACAAAGCAAACTCCAGCTTACCTGCAGTGTTTTATTTTATCCTTAACAAAGAGTTATTTATACATTGCTTGCAAAGTAAACATTGATTTTTAAAACCTAAAGGAAACAAAAAGAAGAAACATTTCAAAAGAAGATATTCCCAAATCACATTGACATAGTTGGTTACATAAGAGATATCTGTAGTCCGCGGGACCGTGGCGTGGTGTCACAGGATGAGGTATGAGGGCGCCCCCCATGTAGCAGAGTGTTTCTGAGCTGATGGAATGGATTCTGCCCCACCTCTTCCCAGCTTGCAAATCTGTTTTCTCTAACGATACAGCTAGTATATTGTAACTATACAGTGTTTTATTGTGCCTAGTGCATAGTGAATACTCAATAAGTGACAGCTACTCTTATTTCCAGAATTTATAGCACTGGTCCAGCTCTGGAGTCTTCTCTTTAACTTTCTCTCAAGCCCGTTAGCTTCTTTTTCCCCTCCCAACATAGAAAGACTTGACTCATTCTTGCCAGCAAATTCCAACTCTGTCATAAGGTTTCTCAAGTTTAAGGATTCAGCTTCTTAATATCAGTACCCTGTTTCCCTGTTTTATGGAAGCTTAAATATCAAATTTCTATAAAACAGGTCTACATAGAATGGCAAGTACCTGTGCCATGAATGCGTCACTGTTAATATTTGTTCCTATGATGAGCTGCACTGAACAATAACATATTCAGAAAATAACCTGAAGTTGTAGAGGAACAAGGGCCTCCTTTACTGATTAATTCTTGAGTCCAAGTGCCCTTTGCACCTCTTGGCTTGCCATTAGGTCAGAGTAGTTATTATTATTACTGAAACATAAGGTTAGCATTTCCATCATCACTGGGGTTAAAATTTGCATACTTCTGCATAATTATTGTGCACAGCTGCTTGTATGCTTCGTCTTTTATCTTGGTTTGCACACTTCATCTGGAATTTCTTAAAAAGGCTATTCATAATAACAGTCTTGAAAGAACTTCAGGGGGAATGTTGAGTTCAACATTTTAGCAGCATCCTTCACTTAAATAAAAAGCTTCAGAGCCTCTTGAAGACATGAACGGTTTTGACTGAAAAGTCTAATATCAACCACATGGGCTCAATGATTGCAGAACAAATTTTTTATTGCATTATAAATCTGCCGGAAACAACAACAAAAAGGTCGTCAATCTCTTCCTGACTTCTTGTTGGCATTTTGAAATTACCCTCTTTTCCTTCCTTATTCCCGAACAAAGCCATGGTATTCAACATTGCCACAAATTCTGTTTGTCAATGATGTTTCTTCCATATGCTGTTAAAACATGTAGGTCAGATGGGAAGAAATCACATAAAAACTGAAGCCATTTTAAAAAATCAAGATGGACTAGAGGGACTCAATGCCTCTGCTTTATAGCAGAATCAAAAGAAATTGGTCAACAGCCATTATGTGAAGTGAAGGGAAGGCAGCATAATAGAATAGCTTGACAGGAAAGCCATCTGAATTTTAACCCTGACTTTATCCACAGCTTGATGCATTTCCTTCATCATATCACTGAACTTTGCACTAGTCAGGCCTCTTGGTTTCAAGTGACAAAACCCAATCATATGACAAAATAATTTTACCTGGGCTAAAATTTGGCAAGCCCATTACCGAGAGAGAAGGGAAAAAGGGATATATCTGCCATAATGCACACCAACACACAGGTATGCAGCCTATGGGGTCACATAAAAAGTCCAGGGCTATATTTGGTTCAGGTGTGGCTGGATCCAGGTGCTTAAATGATGTGATCAAAACCATGTTTCTCCTCATCCCTCAGCTTGTTCTCCTGTTAGGTTGGCTCTACTCTTGGGCAGGCTTTTCACATCCTGTGGAACGATGGAAGTGTAAACTTCCAACTACAGAGTGTAAGTAACCAAAACCAAAAGCCTGCAATCTGAGAGCACCACTTCCCCACTGTTCCATCAAAAGGGAATGATCTTTGGATGTCAGGCCCAACCTTGAACCAACGGAAAATGCAAATTGGCTAGGTCTAGGCTACATGTGCCACACCCCACACGGACTAAACTTTAAAATCAGGGCACTGTTACAGAAACAGTGAGGAGTACATGACAAATGGAAGGCAGGCACAAAAAATGCATTCCCACTGCAACCTCTTTGGGAGTTCATAGTACTCAATAAATTACGGAATTTAGAGTTGATGATGTAAAGGTTTTTACTCTAAGATTTAAACTACAGTATTTCTAAGAATTTTCTGAGGTGGCCAGGCTGAATGAAATGCAATATCCATGTTCTTCCTCTACCTTTATTAATAGAACCCCTAACTTGTGATAGATGCACAGCAGTCAGCAAAAGACTACACCTCCTACGCTCCCCTGCAGCTTAGTGTGGCTGTAGGACTGTTATGATAGTCTATACTATGGCCTCCAAAAATATCCAGATCCTATTGCCTGGAACCTGTGAATGTTCTCTTACCTCAGCAATTTGCAGCCTTTTTCATCTCATGGCACACATAAGCTAATTACTAAAATTCTGCAGCACACCAAACATATATATATTTGCCATTCTTACAAGAAATAGGTATAATTTTGATTCATTCACACTGCACGACTATTGTTGTGTTGGCTATTGTCATTTTTTTAAAAATTTGACAATCTAAGGGAAGGGAAAAGAGGTCAGTGCCCCTGATTAAACAGTCAGGCATTGCATGCTTTAAAAATTCTTGTGGCACACCGGTTGAAAATCACTGCCTTATGTGATAACAGGCCCTTCGAAGATGTGAGTGGATTAAGGTTCTTGAGGTGGGAGATTATCCTGGATTATCCGGGTGGTTCCTAAAGACAACCACAAATGTCCTCACAGAATACAGGCAATGAGAGATTTAATGCAGGAGGAGCAGGCAGGGCCCATTCAGGCAGAGATTGGAGGGATGCAGTCACAGCCAAAAAGTCCCACCAGTCACCAGGAGCTGGGATATTCAAGGACATTTTCCCTAAAGTCTCCAGAAGGAAGGCAGCCATGTGGATACCTCAGTCTTAGTTCAGTGAAACTGAGAGAGAAATGTGAGAATATTAAATTCTAAATTTGTGGTAATATGTTATAGCAGCCATCGGTAACTAATATAACTGAATTCTGGCAGGTAAATATGAACAGAAAGGGAGGTGTCCAACTTCCATCTCATGCCCTTCAAGGGAAAGATGCAACACTCCCTTCATCTCTCTCCTCTATGCAGTTGGCTAGAATGCTGACATGCTGGTGAGCCATCGTGTGCATCCCCCATTAGGTGCATAATGATAACATGCTAGGACGGTAGAGCAACAAGATGGAAGGAACCTGGGTCCTGAGTATCTAGCTTGAAAACCCAATTTGAGAGAAAAATAAAAGTCTCTGTGGTTTAAGCCATTGTATTCTGGACTCTCTTATTATAGCTAATCTACATCCTAACAAAATTACCATTTTTGTCTAACATGGGACTGCTTCAAAGACTTCCAACTATAGAGTGTAAGTAACCAAAACCCAAAACCTGCAATCTGAAATCCACCACCACTTTTGCACCCAGCCATCACTTCCCACAAGTTTCTCCCACAGTCTGGGTGTGTTGGGGATACTAAAGCAATCCCATTCCTGGGAGACACGGGACTCCTCTAACAGCCAACTTTTGCTCAAGGACTCCTCAGTGGCTTTGCCAAACCTTCCTTAGACAACATGGTAACCTAAAATGCTTCCACCCACCCTTCCTTCTCTTTCCCACATTTGAGGCAGCCAGTTTCACTATCTGATGGCACTCCCAACTTTACTAGTTCCTTCTGTTTTCTCCCACAGGTGTTTCCCCTAATTAAATCCTATTTCATTTAATCCCATCTTGGCATTTGCTTCTCAGACTAACACAACATCTTTTTTTTTCAAACATTCAAGAACAATGAGGTCCTCTGGTAAAGTAAATAATAATAACAAGAATCTTATCAAGTAGTAAAAGTAACTTGTCATAAACATATTTACCCAAGGTAACTCTCTGTGAAACAAAGATGACAAGGCCATCTTATATTTTACTTTCCCCAAACAACTTCTTGATTACTTCCAAATTCTCTCCTGTCATTTGAAAATGAATTAGGAGGGCAATAGAATATCCTCTCAATATTTGTCAAATGGCATTACTGACATTTTCAAATAACTGAATGAAAAGTAAAATTCTATCAATTATACAGTTGCTCTGTCTAAATATCAAGCATATGGGTGGTTGATGGGAAGCAGGGAAGGATTCTGGATGACTGAACTCTTTATTAACTGTTGGCCTGATTTAACCTGGAGTTGACTGCAGTCTATTATCTCTGAATTTCCGAATGTTCACATGTTTTGTCTTGATGGGTGCTAATTGCTTAGCGTGGATGAGCAACTGTCCACACAATGTGAAGTCTTGCTTTAACTTCCCAATTAGAAGTCACTCTTCTATTTCACTTCAGTCTGTCATTTGCACCTTTAGTTATAACATTTCTTTCTGCTTCTTATGTTTGCCTCTTGGATCATCATGCTTTTTATACACTTTAGTAGTCCCATAAATATTCCTTGCACATCTGTCTTCATCTCACATTTACTGAATTAAATCAAATGTGAAAGAGTTGGGAAATAGGGTGCATTAATATTACTGGAGACTAAGATTTCTTCAACGGATTCTGGCACATGAGTTGGGAATGTCTTTCCAGGAGTGGTTGTTGGATGAGAAAATATGCCATTGAGAGGATCTCAGGGAAGGAAATGTCTGCTCTTGGCAAAGGCTCTGAACACAAAGCAGAGCAGAGAAAATTGAGAACCACGAGTTCTAATCCTTCCCCATGTGGTATATTTATAACCATGTGGACTGAGGGAAGCCTCTCAGAGGGTGTGTGTGTGTGTGTGTGTGTGTGTGTGTGTGTGTGTGTGTGTTGGGGGTGGGGTGGGGAGGAGAAGTATGAACTGCTCTTTTGTCTACTGTCACAAAAAACAAACAAACAAAACAAAAAAACACCAAAGCTTTTCTACTGCACTTCTGAAAACAGGTTAGATATTTTCTTTTAAAAGATTACAATGGATAACTAATACTGACATAACTCCCAACTAAACATTTGTTTAGGTCCCTAAGGTATTTTTTTTAAATTTTATTTTAAAAGGAAACACAATACCTGTTCATGGTAATGAGAAAATATTACTAGAAAAATAGTAAATTCTTAGAATTTTGGTATATTAGTCACATTAAACTGGGAAATGGAAAGCAGATTTCTAGTTTTGAGTCTGCCACAAACTAACAATGAGCTTTTCCTATCAACCTTATCTATACAAATGAAAGAGCTGAGTGTTTCAGAGGTTAAAAATTGATGCTTGTCTGTATGTCCTCTTTGGAGAACTGTCTATTTAGGTCCTTTGCCCATTTTTTTACTTGGATTACTTGTCTTCCTTTTGTTAAGTTGTCTGAGTTCTTTGTATGTTTTGGAAATGAACCCCTTATCAGATATATCATTAGCAAGCATGTTCTCCCATACAGTGGACTCCCTTTTCACTTCATTGATGGTTTCTTTTGCTGTGCAGAAGCTTTTTATTTTGATGTGGTCCCATTTGCTTATTTTCGCCTTCGTTTCTCTTGCCCTAGGAAATGTATCGGCAAACGTATTGCTACGAGAGATGTCTGAGATTTTGCTGCCTATGGTTTCTGACACACAGATGGCCAAGAGACCAACAAAAAATGCTCAGTCACTAATCATCCAAGAGTAAAAATGAAAATGACAGTGGGGTATCACCTCCACACCTGCCAGAATGGCTACCATCGACAAATCAACAAACACCAAGTATCGTCAAGGATGTGGAGAAAAGAGAACCCTCATGCACTGCTGGTGGGAATGTAGATGGGTCCAGCCACTATAGAAGACAGTATGGAGCGTTCTTAAAAAATTAAAAACAGAACTTCCATTTAATCCAGTGATCCCACTTCTAGAAATATAACCTAAAAATGCTGAAACACCAATCAGAAAGAATATATGCACCCCTATGTTCATAGCAGCATTATTTACAATAGCTAAGATCTGGAAACAGCCCAAGTGCCCATTAGTAGATGAGTGGATAAAACATCTGTGGTACATCTATACAATGGAATACTATGCAGCTGTAAAAAATGATCTCTTACCCTTTGAGACAGCATGGAGGGACCTAGAGAGTATTATGCTAAGCAAAATAAGCCAGTCAGAGAAAGACAAGTATCTTATGATCTCACTCATATGTAGAATCTAATGAACAAAATAAACTAATAAACAAAATAGACCCAGAGACAGGAGCATGGAGCAGACTGATGAATCTCAGAGGGAAGGGGGGTGGGGCAGGAAGAGATTAAGCAAAGAACTCATATGCATACTAGGGGCCCAGTGCACAAATTTGTGCACCTTGAAAGAAACTGTGGGCTGCGAGGCTGCAGTGGGCACAGGGGTGGGTCTTGGCCCATCTTCCTCACCCCCACCTGGCCCCACCCATTGTGGTCCCCATTCCCCTGTCTTCTGGCAGGCCCACTCCTGCTGCCACCACTCCCACGCACTGATGGCACTGGTCCCACTCACACCCACTGAGGGCATGGAGTGATTGGGGCCAGCACCAGCAGCAGGTGCAAGCAGGGATGGTGCCATCAGTTGGTGTGAGTAGCGGCTGCTGCCCTAATCGCCCCTCAGGAGCAGGGGGAGGTGGAGAAGCCCTCAGGGGCATTTGGGGCTAGCAGCCGCCACTCACACCTGCTAATGGCGCCAAGCAATTGGGGCCAGCGCTAGGCACCAGCAGTGGGTGCTAGTGGTGGCTCTGGCTCAGGCAGCAGGTGAGAACAGGGCTGGCACTGGCAGCAGGTGCAAGTGCCAGGTGGGACCATGGTGTGTGGGAGCAAAGAATTTTCAGTTTGGTGGCTGGTACCATGGATCTGTCTCTCACCCAGTGGGGTGAGCTAGGCCCTCCCTGGAGAAGAAACCTGGGTTCCCCAAGATATGTGATTAGTGCCAGGGCCCTGCCAGCAGGCGAGGGGATCCCAAGGCAGGTGCTGGGCGTGGAGGCCACGAGGGTATAGGCTACCAAGGAGACAGAACTGAACCTCACATCACCCTGCTTGGCCCCAGAGGATGGCTGGTTAGCCAGAGACGGGTAAGATTCCTCAGGGAAGGAACAACCTAAGACAGGCATAGTCGCAGAGGGGCCATCAGGAGACAACTTGGGGGTCAACAGAGGTGGGGCACAGACCCTCACCTCCCCAACTTTGCAGAGGCCTGAACCCTCACCCCTTCTGTGGGAGGTCTCCTGCCCCCATGGCTGCTTTGCTTCCCATGCCCAGCTCAAATCAGGACCCAGGTAACAGACAGAGACTTGGCCGACAGCAGCTGCCCTCTCACTGCAACAAGACTTGTTTGAGTTGTCTTGTACCCATGGTGTGGGGAAGTGGGTTTTTGATATCCAAATCCAGCCTAGCACCAGGAATGCTCAGGGCCTACTCAAGAAGGCAAATAATCCTTTCCACTAATATTTACAGGGTAAAATAAGATTGTTGTTAGAGTATTAAATTTGACAGTAAACTAGTAGTCAAAACAGTAAACTAGTTTTCAGACTAATTTAAATTGACTAATTGAAATAAGCGAATATTCTAGAAAAATTAATGGTACTGGACAAAAAGCTGTTCCTAAAGTGTTAACTAAAATTTTTATTGGTAGTTCATCTCATGGTAAAATTGCGTAACATGTAATGAACCTAAAGCAGTCATATTTTAGTGCAAAAAATTAAAATTTAAAAGCTATCAAGACCACATTATAAAATTTCCAAAAGCCTCCTAATATTTAAATCAAAAAAGGGGGGATAGTAGAAGAATATCATGTAAGGAAAAATATCCTGTAAGTAAATTACATCTAGAAAATTTTTACTTTAGAAAATTAACTTTCATTTGTAATGCTAACAGCAAGACACCCATGAAAAACACACATGGTGTCAAAACAAGCCAAAGGAAAATCATTTGGGCAAAAAATGAAAAAGGATCCCAAGTCAAATTTATAGAAAAGATTCCTTTATTAACTTTTGGTTGAGAATATGTTTGTATATTTTCAGAAAACAACTCCAAGACCATGTGGATTCCTGCAACAGAGAGGAATTGACAGGACTGCTCCAGACATGAAGACAGGAGAGATACAGTCCAGAGATGGAAGACGCTGACAATGCCTTGCCATACTAGCAGTCAGCAGCTGTGCATCTCTGCAGGTTGCCCAGGACCAAACCAGAGAGGGTCGGACCTGCATTACCACCATTTGTCCACCATCCAGAACTGAAATATCATTGCTGATATGTACACATAAGGAACTGTTTGACATTGAAATTGGGACTCAAAAGAACTGTTGGCCCAGAAAGAAACTCACTACAGACTGATTCATTTGCTCTCAGAATAACCATTATTGCTTGTCTCATTTTCAGTTCTTTTAAGTGTATTTCTAGTATCACATGATCTCACTCATCTGGGGGAAATAATGAACAACATAAACTAATGAACAAAAATGGACCCGGAGACAGGGAAGCATGGATCAGACTGTCGGGCCTCGGAGGGAAGGTAGGGGAGGGTGAGGGTAAGGGGGAGAGATCAACCAAAGGACTTGTATGCATGCATATAAACCTAACCAGTGGTCATGGACAACAGGGGGGTGGGGGCATGCGTGGGGAGAGGTTTGGGATGGGAATGGGGGATGAGGACAAATATGTGATACCTTAATCAATAAAGAAATTTAAAAAAAAAATAAAAAAAATTTTCAGTAACCACCAGAGGCTCACCCCATGACAGCGACTGGTGACCCGCCTTGGTCTGGAGCCCCCACTCACCTGCTCCACCATCCCGCTGCTGCCCACACCTGCCATGTTCTGCGCGCCCCCCTGGTGGTCAGCTCACGTCATAGCGACCAGTTGTTCAGTTGTTCTGCTGTCCGGTCTATTTGCATATTAGAGTTTTATATATATAGATGTGCACAACTCATGGACACAGACAATAATGTGGTGAAGGCCTGGGAAGGAAATAGAGGTGGGGGGAGGGGGCCAATGGAGAAAAAATGGGATATCTGTAATACTTTAAACAATAAAGATAAATTTTTAAAAACTGATGTTTTATGTACCAAGTACAATATAAAGATGTGCTTTCTTTGTCTAATCAGCATTTTTTAACTAAATTAGTTGCCTAAATATAAATGAAGACATTTTGCCAGAAAAAAAATACAACTTATGACTTCTTTTGAAAAACCAGAAGATATGGCCAACCTCATCTTGCTTTTCCATATGACAACCATGGATAAAGCCAGTATTCCCCCAGTATACCTGGCCCACTGAGCTCATTTATGCCTGACCACATGAGATAGCCACTTGAGTGAGGGGTACAACTCTTACTCTCCATGACCAAAGGGGCCCATCTAGTTCCACAAGTCCATGAGCCTGGAGTTACCTGAGAATCCAGAAACAAGCCCATATTACTATAGTCAGTTGAATTTTCAGTAAGTGTGTCAAGACAATTCAACGGGAAAATAAACTTTTTTTTTTTTTTCAAGAAATGGTTCTGGACATCTTGGTAGCCCTATGCAACAGAATAAGGTTGGACCCCTTCCTCACACTGTACACAAAATTAATTCAAAATGGATTAATTCAAAATTAACTCAAAATATAAGAGCTGAAACTAAAACTATTAGAAGAAAGACTTCAAATTTGTGAATATGCTAAAAAAATGGAATTATGCTCTTTAAAAGTGTATGAATTATATTTCAATTTAAAAAGTACATGAAACTCCTGTAAGACTCTAAATCTTCATCTCCATTATCCCTGTTAACATTATTGATATCGTCAAATTACTTTCCACAGTCATAATTTAACCAATATGAGCTATTAACTTCACTTTAGTGTAAAACACAGTAAATTATGGCTAATGTTGGAATAAATTTTACTTATGAAAAAATAAGACTTGAGCCTCCTCTTTCAAAAAAAGAAACTTTGTGGAAAATTTTTTACAGTTATTCATTTATTCCTCTTTTGAAGGTGAAAATTTTTTGTATTTCATTTTCTCAAATGAACATCTTAACTCAATAGGACCACATAAAATATCTTCTTGTTTGCATCCTCATCGCTGCTACATTGATTTATTTAACTTTTAACATCCTTTTCTATAATTGCCCTTAAGACTATGAACTTCACCTCAAGCTGGGGCAACTGGAAAGTCCACAGCACCTTCAGAGGCCCACTTCAAACCCCCTCCCTCCACACTACAGTACTTAAACACTGGAGAAAAATAGCCAATTGTCTTGTACAATGATTATGAAGAATGAATCTACTAATTGAAGGCATGGTGTGTAAGCAAGTGAATTATACCATCTCCTCCGATTGCTCTCTCAGACCTTGGCATAACTGGAGACCTGCATCCCCAAAATAGCCCCATATTTTCTCAGCTTTATCATAGTTGGAGTCCCAAAAGTATTTTCTCCCTTTGTTGACCGAGCAAAAAAGGTAGTAAATTATTTAACACTAGTGCCCCAGTGCAAGGATTTGTGCACATTGAAAGGAAATTAATTAGAAGGTGGCCAGCAGGGTGGGACTGGGCAAGATGGATGGGACAAGCCCTGGAACCAGCCTCCCACGGTCCCTCCCTGACTGGCTGCACCTGGGGCAGTGACATGGCTCAAAGGGCATCTGCAGAGTGAGTGGGGTTCCTCTAGCAGGTGGGGTCCCTTGGCCTGGCCTGCAGTGATCAGGCCGAAACCAGCTCTCTGACATCCCCCGAGGGGTCCCAGATTGCGAGAGGGCAGTTCTCAGGTGATGCACCCCAGAATTGGGCTCCCTCTTCTCTGGTTCTGGGGTGCATCACCAGAGAACCGCTGCTGCCAAGCCACTGCAGCTCGGCAGCTCCTGCGTTGAGCGTCTGCCTCCTGATGGTCAGTGTGTATCGTACCTACCGGCCGGTCGGCCGGTCGGCCGGTTGGACCATCACTTAGCCTTTTGTATATATAGATTATCCAACCAATTTGCCCAAAATTCAAGCATTAAAGGTGAAAAATTGTTTGCCCTTTAAAAAGGGGTTCATATGGAAGTGACTATGAATGCAAGTATGTGAGCATATATAATGAGAAGTGGGGAAAATGTTATTTCTGAGTTGGCTACTGTTTGAACTGGAGTAGGGGTACAGTTCCTCTTCTGTGGCAGAGAATTTCCCTTTGTTTAGAGCAACACCTTGATGTGTCTACCACCCCTAGCCCCCCTGGCTAGATAAATGCACTCCAGAATGAGAATAAAGTTGATTTGCATAATAAAATAAAGCAATCCTTTTAAAAAGTGATTTTCAATGGGCTTGGGCATGAGGATGCCTTCAGCTCTATGCCTCCCCCTGCTCCACTCTGCTATGTGTAGCCCACCCTCTATGCATACTACACAGACTCCCTAACCCACTGGCTTCCAACTGGGTTCTGCCAGTAGGAGGTAATTGCCAAAGATTGGAAAGTGGGAGGAGGGCCAGGCCAAGGCATCTACTCCACAGGCTGTCTTTACGCTGGGCCCCTGGCTATGGGAGTTGGGCGACTCCCTCCAGTTTCAAGACTGCTTCTCTGCCCTTGTTCTTAGGCCAGGGTAACAGCTCCCTCCTATTCCCAGTGCAGAGCTTCCAGACAGTCAGTTCTGTGATAAGTAACACGTGTGCTCCTCAAAATCATCATGCTGTGCAACATTGTGAAGGAAAAGCACGGGGGCATTTGGAAAATGGGGCGAGAGGCCCACACACACTGCGTCTGTGACATTTCAAAAAGATAGGAACCTAATAAAACCTGTGTTCCACTTGTTCACGAATGAGAAATACATGCATACCATAAACACTGCCTTTACCTTGAGAGAGGCCTTGGAATTGGCTCGTGCAAGTGAGGCAGGAGGGTGGCATTGGGGGCTACTGTGGTGTAAGCTTATCTGTGTGGGACAGAGTGGTCGCAGCAGCTGGATGGTGTGGCGGTGGCCATGACAACATGCTGAACCGAGGTGCGCGGTGGGTGTCTGGCGGAGGGGTGTGCGTTTTGTGTGTTCCTATGTGGCCTCATTCAACTGGGCGCAGATTTCTGTGTTCACCTAAGGTTTCCCATGGGTGAAAGCACACATAAGCAAATGCAAAACTACGCTCACATTGATCCTGAATGTATCAATGGCATTGGAACAAGTGTTACAACACAACTGACTTGCACAGTTCATTCCCCACACCTGGCCTAGGCCCTGCCTGCATGCCTCTCTATGACCACAGTTGGGGATGTCTTTTGCTGCGAACACACCTGCAGAGAGATGGGAGCTCCCGCACTATGGCGAGGGGTAAGGACTCCCAACAGCCTGTAAGAAATTTCTACTGGAAGCAGGTGCTAAGGAACTTTGAAGGACAGTGATGTGTCTTAAAACTAATTGCTGTGTGTGCTCTACTACCTGGCAGCCCCGCAGTGGCCACCCCACCCCCAGCCCGCTACCTGCAGCACCTCCGTGTTAGAGGGGCTTTGGGATGAATGGGGAGGAGAGAGGGGTGTGGAACATGAACAGGGGTCACAATTGCTGAGCTAAATGAGACACAAACCTGCTTGCCCAGAATCAACATAAGAAAGGTAACCCCTGGGTTGCAGCCTCCATCCCCAGTAAGGGGTGTGCAGGAGGCAGCCAATCAACGATTCTTTCTCATGATTGACGTTTCAATCTCTCTCCTTCTCCCATCCTCTCTCTGAAACCAATAAAAAAAAAAAAAGAAGAAAAAGAAAAAAAGAAAGGTAACCTCTGGCCCTAGCGAGTTTGGCTCAGTGGATAGAGTGTGGGCCTGCGGATCAAAGGGTCCCCGTAGGATTCCCATCAAGGGCAAGGACCTTGGTTCCTCCTGGCTGGGCCCCCGTTTGGGGCTTGTGTAGGAGGCAACCAATCATGTGTTCCTCTCACATAGATATTTCTGTCTTTCCTCTCTCTTCCACTCTCCCTAAACATCAATGAGCAAATATCCTTGGGTGAGGATTAAAAAAAAAATCAAAATAAAAAGAAAGGAAAACTCTGAAAGGCACCAGGGGGCCCGTACTGTGGGCCTGTGGTTCTGCAGCTCTATTCCCTTGATGGGGACCTGGACTCCATGCACAGGAAGAGGGAGTATGTCTTTTACTCTCATATTTTCCACCAAGAAAAGCTTCTCACCAACATTTTCCATTTCAAAGGCAATTGTTCTGCAAGCAACAAAAATCTAGGAGTAAAAATATATTTTTTTCTCCTCAACAGGCCTTTTTATTTTTTTCCTGAGTCAGAACATAAATATAACCCAGTCCTTGCCCAACAATATTACATTAGCCATGGAAGCACACCTACGCAAAAGCGTTATTAATCCTCCAAGAAGCTCTCGCAGAATTTGATGAAAGCTGAAATGTATTTTCACAGATGGTTGTGCTATGGTATATTTGATTTGAAAAATATTAAACAAAGCAATACCCCATTTCTGTTTTATTCCCTGAAAGCAATTATTACATGAAAAGGTAGACAGGCAGGACACAGTTAACAAACAAAGACTAAAGAGTTGTCATCAGCTTAGAAATGTTCTGGAAAATAAATGAGGGCCACTCGCCAATAATCTGACTATAAAATACAGAAATGAAAAACCTATATTGTGAACATACACATACCTATACCCCACATCACAATTTGATGAGGCAAGAGATACATGGCCCAACATTTATTGTTTTTACAGGAATATGACAAGTTCCCAAAGAAGAGAACCAGAACGTCTCACACTTCACATAAAAAGCAAATTACAGATGGAAAAAAATTCACTACTCTCAGAGCAAGATTCAATTAAAAAAATATGGCTGGCTTTGACAGGGCAAATTCCAGGCGTAGAGTGTTTTCATAGAAGTTGGTCCTGAAGGAAAGATTTGAGTGCTGCAAAAGCCTGCGGAACTTCTCACGCCTGTCATATTTTCTCTGTAATACTAAACACGGATTTCCGCCTCCCTAGCGCATATATTTCTCATAACTGGTCCTGCAAGGTGTTGTTATGCTTTTAGCAGTGTATTTCCTTTCAGAAAATCACATTGTATAATAGCTGCACGGTAGATACTGAATAATAATTAATAGTGTCTAACAGCAGTATTGTGATGTACAGGGCTTTACCAAGGACAGAGAGAGAGAGAGAGAGGGAGGAAGAGGGAGAGCAATCTTCCTTTCCTTGAAACTATGGAAAGGAAGACCTGAGGCGCCTCGGCACATGCCATGTCCATGACATGTGCAGGGACAGTACAAATGGCACTGTTTAAAGAGAAGGCAATACTGATTCTGGGTTACCCTTTTTTTTTCTTCAGAAACATTAAGCAGGAGCCTTGCCTTTGTGTTGTCCAAACGTGGAAGCCAACAAAAGAAAGTCACACGGATTTTGCACTAAAACTTCTGCACACGTTCCCCTCCGCCTTGTCACCTTTCATCCACCTTGCACAGAGTGTCATTAAGGGTTTCTAGACATCAAGTTCTGCACCCTGTTATCAGGCTCAGGATGGCTGTAAGGGGCAGGAAAGGAGCTCCAATAGCCAGGCTTGAGCTGCAGAATGAGTCCACTCACTCATGAGCTGCTCCACTGGCCTTATCGCTCCTCATTCTTCAGTTAACATTGTGACCCCTGGAAATCCAACGAGGGTGTTTTCTCTGGTTTTTCACCCTTGACCTCAGGGCAGCAGGGCCTTTATTCTCTGTCCCCTCTTGCCCTTTGGAGATAATTGCCTACATTTGGGTGCCTATATTATATATGTTTCAACCTGTTTTCCAAACGTTAACTGTTTGGGATTAAAATAGTTTCTAAGAAGCATTTTCAGCCTTTCCTTGAACTCCTGCCAATCTATGGCTCTGCACAGAAAGGAAAATGCTGAGCATTAAAAACAAAAGGAGGATTAGTCAGAGGGAGATAATAAATAGCACATTACTGCATGTGGCAGAAGCAAAGAAGCAAAAAGAAAAGGGGGGGGGGAACCAACAATTTGTTTATATTTTAGTGATTTAACCATGATGACCATTTGAGATCTTAGTAAAGGTAAGAGAAACATAGGTTTGTGTCAAAGTAAGAAAAGATTGGAGAAAAGCTTTACCATGGAAATCCCATCAGATCATTACTGCTATTTATGTAACCAGATTGAGAGTCAATTTAAGTACTCCCACATGCATTATTTGCAATCAAATATTAATGAAAGTAAGAAATGATGTAATAAATCATGATGAGGATGATAACAAAGCCAGGAGGACTGAGGTCTGCAGGATCCAGTTCTCTTAATATAATACTAATGAGGGGGTGGGGCGGATCTACCCAGACCTTCATCCTAGTCTCTGCAGGTTGGGTGCAGAGTGGCTATAGGCTGCTGCTTGGGAAGGGAGTCATAAAATAATAACAAGCACCACCACCTCAGCCCATTTCAATTAAAAAAAACAAAAAACCTATGAAGCTGATGTACAAATTTCATCCTCATGTTACAGATGAGAAAATCAAGGCACAAAGAGAGAGATGAAGCAACTTCCCAAAGGTGACACTGTTAGATGGTAGAGCAAAGATTTAAACTCAAGCAGTGTAGCTCATAGAATCCCTCCTCAACCTCACATTCTCTAGCCTGTATGAATGAGCTGGGAAAGGTATAGCCTTTATATGTGTACCACTAAAGGAAGAGGCATTTGGCCAGCCACCCATGTGTTCAACAAATACATATTGAGCACCATGTTGTTAATGCCAGGTGTTAATGCTGGAGACTGGCGGTTTCTTGATTCACAAGCAGATGAACTCCCTGCTCTTTTGGAATTTACAATCTGGTTGGGAAGATTGGTGGAAAATTCAGGCTGCCTACAAAGCTTTGGAGGGAAGTACACTAGAATGGGTCTGGAAGTTTAACATGCCTTAGAATTGACTAGAGGGCTTATTAAGATACAGATTGCTGGGCTTCTTCTTCACAGTTTGTGGGGATGTATGTAAGCCCCCAAATCTGCATTTCTGACAAGTTCCCAGATAAGTCTCATAACAGCTGGGGTAGAAGCTATGTTTTGAGACCACTACTGTAAAGAGTTATTTGGTTGGGAGAAAAGTTTGTTGTATGTTTGTTGGGGGGTAAGCCTGTGCTTAGGAAAAATGGTCACTGACCTACACAGATGTAATTTGAGGCCTGCCAGTGTCTTTCATACTGACTTAAAAAATCAATATGTTCCCTAGCATGGGTAAGACATCCAGCCACCAACAGCCATTCACACATGGGATCCAACAGAAAGGGAGATAAGTTTTGATATCATAGAGTTGAAAGGAAAGTAATATATGAGGCAGAGTGTGATGTCTGGAGTACATTTTTGAGGAATGGGAAGGTAAGATATTGACACTCTAAAAGCCTGGGGTGCTAACAAAATGAAGAAAATCATTACAGGGGAATTCTCTACCCATCAATCCAAAAATCAATTTCATTTTTACAGATAATGATATACTACCTCTAATTGACATGATGACGAAAATTGCCTCCAATTTCTTGGGTCTGATTTCAACATAGTTGAAAAAAAGGCCTAAGTTATTCTCATCTATAAACATAGATATTCCAAATTCATGGCCTTCTTGAAAAGATTCATGGCAAGAGTGAAAGGAAGTATTGGGGAATGGATCAATTTCTTTGAAAACCATATGTGGATAGAAAAAGCAGCATTATATGTGAGCAGCACAATTATATATGTACACACATATATAAATTTCTTTCAAAAGAGAGTTGATAGGACAGAACAGGAGGGCTTCCAAAGCAGGAAGGAGCAACACGTGCTGGCATTTGGCTGACCTTCCTTCAGATCAAGCAGATGCATTTCTAACACCGGGGAAGTCATTTTGTTGTGCTCTGCACAAGCCTGTGCTAAAGCCAGGAAAGAGCATATCCAGTTGGGTAAATAAATATCCAACATTAATGACAAATGCAAATGATTTGGAAACTCATTTAGGAGTTTGTCGTCTCTCCTATGAGCTATCTGGTTACCCATTCTTTGTCTTTGCCCAGGTAATTAAAAGCTAGCTAGTTTTGTTAGTAACCAAAATCTTAAGCTTATACCCCACAGGCAAATTCTGACCAATAGATGTGATCGTTTAACTTGAATATCTTGCTCCTTGTTGCTGTGCCTTTGAGTGGTGAACTTGGATGCCTTACATGGAGCACTTGCTCTCCTTTGCAAACTTGCCTGAAGCTCTGCAATATCTTTAGCCTGGATGGGCGACACCTTTAAGTTACCGGCCAATTCCCTGGAGAGACTTGAGGTTTTGAGCTCTGTTATATAATGTACAAAATCTCCCTTCAACTCCAGCATTACTTTCTCTTTTTAAAAAAATATATTTTATTGATTTTTTACAGAGAGGAAGGGAGAGGGATAGAGAGTTAGAAACATCGATGAGAGAAAAACATCAATCAGCTGCCTCCTGCACACTCCCTACTGGGTATGTGCCCACAACCAAGGTACATGTCCTTGACCGGAATCAAACCTGGGACCCTTGAATCTGCAGGCCAACGCTCTATCCACTGAGCCAAACCAGTTAGGACTCCAGCATTACTTTCTAACTACTTCATGTTTTTTCTTCATTTCACTAGTGAAAGGACAGGTTTTTCCATGAAATTTTTCATTATTTCTGGATGAGTGATACAATACTATATGAAACTTTGGGAGGAAATGTTTCTTAGAAAAAGTGCAGAATTACCTTGTTGTCTGATTCAAAGTACAGTCCAGATTGTGGATCTGTTTTCAATAGGCTTGGAAGTTTTGAGCTGATATAATAAAACATCAAGACTGGGAAGTGTCTTGATTTCAGCAAAATGGGCATATCACCACCAGGCATGAATTAGCCCAGAGAACACACACTAAGTGTTAGGAGGTTCACAAAGTGGCCTTTAAAAAAATTCAGAGGACTGAGAGAATGTGAACTGCCATGTTCAAGGCATGTTCATTTTTATTCTGAAACGAATAGGAAATACACTGTAGTAAAAGCAGAATTACTAATTCAAAAGCAGCTAGAGATATTGACATAGTAATTAATCCTACTTACCTAACTCTTAAAATTGGCAACAAAGCAAGATGGGAAGGAAAGCCAGCACCTAAAGGGAAATGGAATGGTGACATTAAGAATCTCTGACCAGTCACTGTGAAATCTGAAGCGTGGACACTTTAAGGAGATGTAACAGTATTGCTTTCAAGGGCAAAGACTAACAGCAAATGACTTTCCAAGGATGGCGAGGTCCTACTGGAGCCGCTAAGGGCTGAAACAATTTGTAGTTGGCACTCTCATTATAGACCAGGGGCTATGCTCAGGCTGTCTCAGGCACTGTGCCATGGTTTGATGTTAAAAGCTAAACATATCTCCTGCCATCTTATCTATGCTGCTCATGTGACCATTTTCTTCAAAGATGATAGAAAAGCTTATTTTATCCCAGCCTCTTTCCTGAGTGACAAATGTCACAGTATTGGCTGTCCAGTATACTAAAGCTGCCCAATGGTCTTAAAAGTTTTTACTGTTACAATAGGGAAAAGGTGGAAAATTGAAACAGGTATCTGTGTATGTATGTATGTTTGTGTGTGTGTGTTTGTGTGTGTATGTAAGTGTATAAAACCTGATCTTGCCATCTATATTGCTATAACTCTTTTTCATTGAATAGACTGAATTCTAGGAAGCAAATCTAGCCTTCAACTGTTAACTCTGTGGGTTTTCTCCTTGGGCGTATTGGACAGCTATGGGCATCATGACCGGGGCCTTTCCTCACTAATGAATGTGCTGGTGACTTTTGAGCTAACAGAGAATTTATCTGGCAGCTCAGTTTGACCATCATATACATCCCCAAGTCTATTTTGGAGGAGAGAACTGTATACATGTCCAAACATATTTCAACATCAGCTCTTAAACCTAAAAAAAATGGTCTTAATAGAATTTCCAAATCCAAAGTTCTTGTTTAATCTCATACCCAGTGCCTATAAAAGAAAAGACTAATTCTGGATGTTTGCAAATGTCTTTGTGTGTTTAGTGTACAGGTGGCTTGCTCAGAGATCCTGTGGACTGTTGGACCCTCCAAGGAGGAAAGACAATAATGTTCCTCAAGTACCTTCTCACTACTGGGCCTGGAATTATCAGCACTATGGTTATAATATGTACAATGTCACTTCTTCGTGGGCCTTAGCTGACCACCCTATTTAAGAACACACCCCCTCCTCCTTAATTTCTCTCCTTAGTTAGTATTTACCACTTTGCACTATAAAATTTACACATTTTATTTATTTTCTGTCTTCTTCCACTAGAATTCAGGCTTCATGAGGGTACTCATTTTGCCTGTTTCTCCTGGTCTATATCTGGTGCCTAGAACTGTCTGGCAGGTAGTAGACACCTAAGAAATCAGCGTTGAATAAGTGAATGAATAAGTGAATATAAATCCTTATGGATATAACCTCATTATTTTGTGTTCCGAAGGATTCTGCGTCAGGAGGACATGGGCTAGAGCCCAGCTGTGCCGTTTATAAGTGAAGTAGCCTCAGACAAAGGACAATCTCTGTGAGTCTCAGCATCTTCATCCCTGGAGGGCAGACAATGCTGGTTCCTTCCCCGTAAGGTTGTTGTAATGACAGAAAGGTTCATGCCTGGACACCCTTTGGCGTGGTCTTTGGCACACTGTAGGTGTTCCAAAATTATTGACTGTTATTACTGCTGTTTTTCAAATTCCTAAACTATAAACTAATGCAGAACAATCATTCAGTGAATGTACAGAATTCCACACCTACTTATTTTTCTCCATCTTTTCTAAGAGCTCTGGCATAGGCTTGGGAGGAACTGATGGGTAAAGAAGCTGCCTTGCACTTGCCCGTGTGCTACGAACTCCTGTCTTGGGAGCTGGGGGAAGGGAGGGCTTCCTGCTGCCTCAAAGTTGTGTGCTTTGTGAGTCAGCAGGGCGTTTGCTACTCAGACTGTCCATTTACTTTCTGAAGTCTGAAGTACACCTTAAAAGCAATTCTTTTGCTTCTAGCTTTGGGAAGGAGGACATGGAGAGAGGCCTACCAGAGCAAAGCTCATATTTCAAGGCATGTCAGGAACCGAGATGGATGCTGCAGATAACCCTGGAAATGAATCCGGAACATTAGCTGAGGCAGAACCCCAGCCAGGCCCATGCCGGGCTCTCCCACTTCAGAATCCAGAGGAAAGGGAGCCACAGCGCGCAAACACGGGGACACAGAGTTCCCAAAGGAAGGAAGGCATAGTCGCCCGGAACTCAGGGTCCCTGGAAGTAGTGGTAATGTCCTGGCATTGTGCTGCACTGGGACTGTGTGGGCAGAAATGCTCCCAAATGATGCCTATTTTCCTGCTGCTTGTCCTCTATATTTAGTTGCTTGATTAGTTAAGACTGAAAGCTAGTTTTTAAAAGCACTTATTCTATGTCTAAGTGCTTATTGGGTTCTTTCAACAAGACATTTAAATAGGAAGTGCTTATTCATGTGCCCATTACACAGATAGGGGTTTAAAGGTTAAGTCACTTATCTGTGTGACCACTTATCTGTGGTCATAAAACCAGTAAGTAGTGCAGGCAGAACTGGCCCCTGGGTCTGTCTGGTTTCAGCTCCTGCACACTTCAATACCCCGCTCTCCACCATAACACCACCAACTAAAGGAGGTCCCCCATGGTACCCTCATAGCTCCCTGTACATTTTCTTCACAGCGTTGAACTTACTTTGTAAATAAATATACTATAAATATGAGACTACTTGCCTAACACCGGACTCAGTAGTGAACAGCATGTCTTCTTGTCTTCCGGCATCACTGTGTTTGCAGCCAGAGCACAGACCTAATTTGTGACAAAAACTCAGAAGATATCTGTTGAGTATGTGAATAAATACAAAGTGGACAGCGATTGAGATTTCAGGTTAAGATTGAAATTCACTTAGTTGTTTTTTTTTAAAATGAATAAAAACACTCAAAACTCATTCATGCAGTATTTTCCCCCTTTTAAGGACAAAACCAATGTATAAGAGCTTTCAAATAACCCTTCTCATAGTCTCTCCACAATAACATGGGAAACCCAAACAATTGTGCAATTTGTCTCTTTATTGTTTGACTTTTTCACAAAACAGCTGCCAGTACAGGGTGGGGCAAAAGTAGGTTGACAGTTTTGAGTCCATGAAACAGTTTAAATTTTTGCATTATTATTTATTAATTATTGTCTTATTTTCCATATGAATAACTGTAGACCTATTTTTGCCTCACCCTGTGTGTACTCGTCTTATACCTTCTTACCTCTTTGCTTTTAGTCCTTAGTAGACACTCAAGTAATATTTGTGGAGTGACCAATCAAAATACTGCTGATCGCCTGTTGCCAATATTTGGATAAAAGTGAAAGTGCTGGTACCTTTATAGCAATATATGACTTTTTCTAATCAATATGAATTTAGAGATCTTCAAAGAGAGTTACTTTGTGACTTTTAACATTCAAGACACACAGAACAAGGTCAACTCGACTGAAGGAAGGAGTGCCTGGTCATGAACCCAGGCTAAAGAGAAACAGCCCCGCTGCTTTCGTTTCATTCTCCCAAACAAAGTTGGGAGGTAAACCACAGCTTCTGACCAGGGATTTAAACATTTGGAAAACTGGCTAAAATCGCTTACATGTAAACAGCAAGAGATTAATACTGTGCTTTTCAAACTGACTTTAATGAGTTCTGTGAGATTTCACCACACAAAAAGTTAAAATGACTGTTCTCAGAAATAAATAAAATGAAAGTAATGTAAAGTTAGCCTCCTCTCAGCAAACAAAGCAAAACAACAACAAAAACCTAAACCAGACTAAACACACAGAAAGCAAAAGAACAAAAGAATCTGGAAGGAGCAGGGTGGTGAAGAAGTAAGAATGGAGAAACGTGCTATGAAGTAGGAAGGGAAGCATTCCAGTAAAATGGAAAGAAATGCTGAACGAAACACAGTGGAGGCATCAGGGAATGGTCAGAGACTAGATACAGCAGCAGAGGATTCAAAGTCCTGGCTGGTGAGGCAAAAGCTGCAATAATCCAATTTCAATTCTCATCTCTGCTATTTGTTTAATTTTATCCCATCTGCAAATACAAAGACAGCTGTTTCCCTTTTGACACGAGTATCTTTGTCGTCTAGAAGCTTTCGAAATGTCCCTTTGAAAGTTTTGCAAATCTTACAAGAAGCCTGAACATATTAAGTGACATATCTTTGGGATTTTAGACAAGGAAAGCATCTCACTGGGTTCTTAAATCTAAAAGCCTTGAACCTGAAAGCCAGAGGATCAGGGATGATGGAACAAAGCACTTAGAGATTCAAAGTAAAATGAATCCAGGAACTTATTTGATATTGGAATTCAACAACCTGCCCATTAGCTAAATTATACTATGAGTGAAAATTGACCCAACATGTCAACCTATTGGCTGACCAAGTAACCAATCAGACTGTGATTACTGAGTTTTACCTAAGATATTCAGAATCTATAGTCAATTGTTGATTGACACTAAAATAAAAAATCAAGTACATTCAGAACTAGTGGTCAGGTTAGTCAAGAGACAGAAAGAGAAAAGTGAGGCCCTAGCCATTATGACTCAATGGATAGAATGTCAGCCCTTGGACAGAAGGATCCCAGGTTCAATGCTGGTCAAGGGCACATACCCCAGTTGCAGGCTTGATCTCTGGCCCAGGTGGGGGCAGGTATGGGAGACAACCAACCAATGTGTCTCTCTCACATCACTGTTTCTTTCTGTGTGTGTCTCTCCTGCCCTTCCACTCTCTCTCTTAAAAAAAAAAGGAAAAATTTCTTCAGATGAGGATTAAAAAAACAAAACAAAAAGAGAGCAAAAAAAAAAAAAAAAATTGAGGAATTCAGCCAAGAGAGAGAAAAGATCAAAAGACACAAGAGGAACAGATCATGAAGTTGACAAAAAGACTGAATGTGTGGCCCCAGGGAGATAGAAGTATCTACCATTCTTGTTAACTTTCCACTTCCTGTCTCATGCAGACTCACTATCCAAGTCTGTGACAAATAAGTAATGGCCAATATTATTGTACTGAGCACATACACAAGCCATTGTATAGACATTGTTTCATTTCATCCTCAAACAATACTGAAGTAAGGACTATTATTCCCATATGACAGATAGCAAAACTGAGGCTTAAGACATTCAGTAATTTACCCATCCAAGTTTCATGATTAGTGCCTAGTAGCAATAATATTAAAACTCAGTTCTGTTTGATTCCAAAGCTGTCCCTCTTAAACACAACTATACACTGCCGGTTGTATACTTAAGTTACCTTCCTCTTATTTTTAATCTTCACTCAAGATATGTTTTTATTTTTAATTATATTTATTTGTTTGTTTGTTTGTTTGTTTGTTTATTTTAGAGAGGGGAAGGAAGAGAAAGAGAGAGATATGTGAGAAGCATCGATTGGTTGCCTCCCATACACACCCAGACTGGGGCTCGAACCTGCAACCTAGGTATGTACCCTGACCTGGAATTGAACCCACAATCTTTTGGTGTACATAACAATGCTCCAGCCAACTGAGCCACCGAGCCAGGACACCTTCCTCTTTTCTTGAACAAGATTGAGAGTTTTTTTTAAAGAAATCAGCCTGACTCCTGATTAAGACAGAAATTTAAAAAAATGTAAGACATTGGGCACTAGATACTGAGGTCGTGACACAGAGGCGATTCTGTGGCTCAAAGCCCCATTGCCAACTATGGAAACAGTAAAACTATTAGGGTTGCCAGGCAGTGGTGGGAGGGAGGAATAGGGGGAGCAAGGAAGATGTTCAGGTCAATGAAACGCCTCTGTCCAATACTGCAGTGGGCACACATGTCATCATACCCTGTTCAGGCCCATAGGATGTATACCACCAAGAGAGAACCCAATGGAAACCACAGACTTGGGGTGATAATGATATGTTGGTTCATTGATTGTAACAAATGCTCCATGCTGGGGGTGGGGGAGGAGGTGGCTGTGGGGAGCTTGTGTGTGTGTGTGTGTGAGGAGACAGGGGGCATGTAGGATCTCTCTCCATACTTCCTATTCCATTTTGCTGTGAACTTAAAACTGTTCTAAAAATAGTTTGTTCATTTTAAAAATTACTTTTGGGTGTAAGAATTCTATTTTTTAATATTTTTCTACTACACTTTCCTCATTTCTAGATTTTTGTATTCAGTAAATTGGTTTGTATGAAACATACTTCTGACTAAACTTGGTGTTCTGGTGTTCTCCCCAGTGTTCTGACATTTTTTTAAAAGATAGGAAGTCATTTAATGTAATTTTCAAAATTGTATAAGAGAAAGGGAGATGGAGTTATACTTTTAGTAATAAAATCAATGAAGCCGAGGAGGTCGGGTAGTTATGTTTACTACCAAGGAAATGTCAGAGGCCGTCTGCACTCGCCCAGTTCTCTGTGCGTCTATCTCCACAGCTGTCCAGCAGCATTCGGTGGACACAGCCTGACAACGGTCATGCTCTGCCCTGATCTCACTTTTGTTCCTTGGATCGCCTTAATACACTTAATACAAGTGAAGGCCCAAGTGTTCATTTAACCGTGGTACTGGGTGTGCTCTTTGAACCAACTGTCTAACGATATTTCCCGTTCCACACTCTACACGTTCCACCTTGTTTCTTTGGTTCTGTAAGATTTCTGTTGGAGAGAAGTGAAGAGAAACATGAAGGAAGTAGGAGAATATCTGCTTTGGGCCTGGAGTGACCTCATTGGCTCGCTGTGTGACCTTGAGCCAGGTCCTCACCTGATGAATTTTAAACCATATAGCTTACATGACAGGGTAGGTAAGGTAATACAGAGCCCTCTCTTAGCCCCAGGGATACCTTCTGAGACCCCCATGGATGCCTAAAACTGGGGGTAGTACTGACCCCAGGTACTGTGCTCTTTCCTATACAGACACCTTTTCACTGAAGGAAGCACTCCCAGCTCCGTGGTGTATCCACATTGCCAGCATCGCTCCTCTTGCACTTCAGGGCCACTACTGAGTAGCATAAGGGCTCTTTGAACACAAGACTCCGACACCACAGCAGTGGATCTGATGAGGGAGAGGGCTCCTGAGTGACCAGCGGGCAGGGAGCGATGCGGAGCCCATGCGCTGGGAAAGGGGTGGTTCAGCCCCCAGTGGGGCGTACTGGGATGACCTGAGCTTTTTGACACACCGCTCATAACGGTGCACAGTTTAAAACACGAATTGTTTATTTCTGGAATTTTCCACTTAATATCTTCCGACAGCGGTAACTGAAGTCAAGGAAAGCAAAACGCAGATGAGAGGGCGCTACTGCGATAAGGCCGAGAGAGCCGCCATGGTGTCATAGGATCTTTACGTGTTTGAGGGCCTGCCTGGGCCTTAAGAACTGTTTCAAGGAGGGCCCCTTTCCGCTCCATCAGCTGAAGGAAGGAGCCACGTGCATCCCGCTGCGATCTGCAGGACTGCACACTGGAAGTCTGGTTCCTTTGATTCACAAAATAACAGAAGATGCGGGACAACAAGACGGGAAGGCGAGAGTGGGGAGGCACCCAGTCTCTCCTGCCTCAGAATCTCCAGCCTCGGGCCCCTGCACATGGGAGCAGGTGCATCAGCCCGGAGCGGGGGAGGAGGGAGGAGGGGTTAGGGTTAGGGTTAGGGTTCACTCTGATAACACTAGTTAAAATTCAGCCTTGCCCTGGCCGGGTGGCTCACTTGGTTGGAGTGTCACCCTATACACCAAAAGGTTGTGGGTTTGATTCCTAGTCAGGGCACCTATGGGAGGCAACAGATCAATGTTCTCTCTCTCTCTCTCTCTTTCTCTCTCTCTCTCTCTCTCTCATCTATCTCTCTCCCCTTATTCTCTATCTAAAATCAGTAATATCCTCGGGTGAGGATTAAAAAGCATCAGCCCTGATGATGGGCAGCGTTTATGAAGCAATTCTTGTCCGCCAGCTGGAATGTTCCATGCTTTCTGAAAATCATTTTAGTGAGTCTATGATGTCAGGACGATGTCATCCCCACTTTACAGGGAGCACACTGAGGCCCAAGAGTGGTGCAGTGAGTCACCCGGGTCACTGAGCTGGGAATCAAACCTAATTCAGTCTTACAGCAAGGCAGGCTCCTGACCCAGCACAGTAACTGGACCCCGCAGTCGGCTGCTGCCTATCAGCTCACTCGTCAAGAGGAATCCTAAGTAGACCTAGGCACAAGCCTTGGAATCACAAATAGATCTCTCCCCAATTCTGTCAGGCCCTCGCTGCCCCTCCTCCACCACATTTCACTCTGGAAGGTTTTGCTTAAAATCTGCTGTTCCCTCTACAGCAATTCCCCTGTCTTACAGAATGTTCTCTCCCTGGCCATTAAAAGAAGGTATCTATTTGATTTTAATCACTCTCCATACAACCCCAGCTTAAGGGGATACAGGTAAAAACAAGAAAAGGAGTCAGCTGAAAAGACGAAGTTCTTGGCTCCAAGTTGAAAACAATTCTGAACACTCTGTATCTGAAAAACGTGCACATGATTCCTGGGAGGGACTTGGAAAAGAGCTTGCTTCTTATTCTTACAGTAATATGTCAACTGTCAGCCTATTAACATTGCAGGGTTAAAGATACACACTGTTCTGGTTACGAAGGAGTGTTCTTGAGGGTACATCTGCAGCGAGTTACGACTACTTCAAAATCAGTCCTTGCAAATTTCACCTATGTTTAAAATCCAGCATTTATATGTGTTTTGAGAGGCATATAAAATAATCTTAAGTGAGATAATATGTGTAAAAATCAGTGAAAAGTTGAAAGCTGCTTATAAATGCAAGTATTGTTATTATTGGAAGAACATGACTTTGTAATCATGTCAACCTTTTACACAGTATTCTCCTGGAGAAATGGGTTAGGCTATTCAAACTATCCCATAGGTCAGGCTTTAAATGAAACACAGGCAGGCATTATTTTCATATCTCTTGTTTTCATTCTCTGAGTGTTGACATATTTCCAATCAGTGAATGAATACATACGATGCTCAAATGAAATATGTGGCTTTCTCCACCAGAACACTGTCACCAGTTGTCTGTAATACAGCTGATTGGACAATAAATGCAGGAAATAACTCTTTATTATTATCTGTACAACCTTTTCAGCTCAGGCTCACTAATTGGAACATTTCAACTGAATCTGTGCTGAAGTTTTTCTTTCTGCTCTCTCTGATAAAATTAGTTGTTAAGCAAATGAAAATATAAATAAGAGTTCAGAGAAGAAAGTTAATACTTTTTTGTTGTTGTTTTGAATACATTCCAATGCAAAAGATCAGGAAATAGTGTATAATGATTAAGTATAGTCAATCACATATTACCTAAACCAGTGGTCGAGCCACATGCGGCTCGCGAGCTGCGGTTTGCCACTCTGTTGACTAATGAGTTTGCCGACCACTGACCTAAACTTTTATACCTCTTTAAAAAGAATTTGTAGTGGATGCCTATAGGTTTACAATATATATGCTCAGTTAATCGATCTTTCTTCAAATATTATACTGCATTACATGGCATATAAGATGGCATTTAAATTGCTTTCCTTATGTAATAGATGGAAGTGAAACTATTAGAGTTACAATGCTCTACATTTCTCTCTATTTTCATTAATTCAGACTGACCAGTGGCTTTCCATCCCTTTACTCTTAGCTTACTCTTCGATTCAAAAATGTTCTATGTCTTGATTTGGGTGATGGTTACATGTGTGAACACATATGTAAAACTTCATTGTGTATTTTATTATGTGTATGCAATACCACAATTTTTAAAATGTGATGCACAATTTAAGTCTTTTTAAAAATATTTTTTATTGATTTCAGAGAGGAAGAGAGAGAGAGAGAGAGAGAGAGAGAGAGAGAAACAACAATGATGAGAGAGTATCATTGATTGGGTGCCTCCTGAATGCTCCACACTGGGGATGGAGCCCACAACCTGGGCATGTGCCCTGACCGGGAATCAAACTGTGACCTCTTGGTTCATAGGTTGTTGCTCAATCACTGAGCCACACCAGCAGGCCACAATCTAAGTCTTTATTATTGTTCTCCCAGAAGGCAGTACCACATTATAGGAAAAATGGCTACAGCGTATTTTGAAGGCTGTCTGGGCTCTCTGTGTCAATACTCTGAGCTCAAGAGGCTGAGTCTCTGTGGTCAGTCAAAATCACTCTAATCCTAGAATGCCTTTTCATCTCAGCCAGCTTACAGATGCCGTCTATTGCTCAGAAAAGCCGGTCACATCAAGGACATTGCACCTTAACCAATGAAACAATAACTTACAGCCCACCGCAACTGAAGGTTGGTGGCGGATATTTTGTATTCTAGTCAGGTATGAAGAATCCATCTAATTAATGATGGGACATCCCAGCCAATTGAGAATTATTCACATTTACCTATTCATTGAGTACCCACTGCATGTTCATTATGTGCCAGACTCTGCAGAAATGCACAGTGATTACTCCTAGGAGCTCACTGCTTTTGGGAATATGCAAGCAGTTACAATGCAGCAACATGGTAAGTGTAGGACAGGGGCCATTGCAAAGTGTCATCGCAGGGCAGAAATGAGGCTCTCCTCAAGCTGGAAAAGAGCAAAGGGCAATGAATATGGAAGTCTTTTTAGAGGATATGAAACATGATCGCTGAAAATAGTCTATCAATCTAGTGCAAAATTCTTAATTTCAATCTTTTTCCACTTCTAAACATATTTCTCCTGTATTGGACTTACCTTAGTTACACCATTATTCTTTTAGTTGTTAAAAAAAAAAAAATCTAGGAGTCCTGAAAAGGGTGCAAAGAATTGTTTAGGATTGGTAGAAATATTCTATTTCTGTATTGTGGTGGTGGTTTCAAAGGTGTATGCATCTGTCTACACTCATCTAGTTGAACAATTTAAAAGGATGAAATTTAATCAATAAAGTTTATTAAGAATCTAAGCGTTTTCCTTGATTAATCCATTTCTCTCATCACAAACTTATCCACAACTGCAATCCATTTGATATCTAAAAAAAAAAAATAATTCCAATCTATTCACTCATCTTCAATGTTACCCCTTTTGTCCAAGCCACCACCACATGTGGCTTGGGTGACTGTGGCAGCCTCATAACTGGTCTTCTACCTCATTCTTGGTCTTTATAATCCATTCTCTACATCTATTTATAATGTAAATCTGGTCATCTTATATCTTTGCTTTAAACTCTCAAAGGGGTTTCAATCACACTTAGAATAAAACTCAATTTACTGGGGCCTTTAAGGTGTTGTATGAACAATTCTAAAATTTTTTGTCTCAGGACTCTTTTATACTCTTAAAAATTAGAGGGAAATCCAAAGACTTGGGTTATATTTATTGATACCATATTAGAATTTAAAGCTGAAATATTTTTATGCCTATTGTGATATAACTTTTAGTGGTTGCTCTAGAATTTACATTATATATCTGTAGTCTACCTTCAAATAATATATGCTTCACATGGCAGGAAAGGAACTTAAAACAGTGTCTTCTAGGTCCTCTCTCCCCTTCTTTTACTATTGTTTTATACATTTTACATATTTATACATTTTATACATATATGGTTTAAATACTCAGTGTATTATTACTTGCTTTAGATAGTTATCTTTTAAAGCAATTTAAAGGGGAAAAAATGAATTTTATCTTTACCTTCATTAATGCCATTTCCAATGTCCTTTATTTCTTCATATAGGTCCAAGATTTTATCATGTTATAGTCTTCTGCCTGAAGTATTTCCTTTAACATTTTCAGTAGAACAGATCTTCTGATAATGAACTTCTCAGTTTTTGTCTGAAAAAGTCTCGGCTTCTCCTTCATTTTGAAAGATATTTTGGCTGGGTATAGTATTCTGGGTTGACCTTTTTCCTCCATTGCTTTAAAAATGTTACTCTATTGCCCAGCCGGAGTGGCTCAGCGGTTGAGTATCAATCTATGAACCAGGAGGTCACAGTTTGATTCCTGGTCAGGGCACATGCCTGGGTTGCAGGCTCGATCCCCAGTAGGGGGCATGCAGGAGACAGCAATCAATGATTCCCTTTCATCATTGATATTTCTCTCTCTCTCTCTCTCTCATTCTCTCTCTCTCCCTCTCTGAAATCAATAAAAATAAAAAAAATGTTACTCTATTGTATCTGCCTCCCAGAGTTCTGATGAAAAGTTTTTGAAATATTTATCTTTGTTTCTGTTTAAGAAATGTGTCTGTTTTCTTGTATCACCCTCAAGATTTTCTCTTTATCTTTGGTTTTCAGAAATTTGAATCTGATGTGCTCGGGTTTTTGGTTTTTATTTTCTTTGTGTGTTTTTTATATCAGTTATTGGTGTTCTCTAAGCTCCTTAGATCTGGAGTTTGGCATTCTCCATTAATTTTAGAAAGTGCTCAGCAATATATTTCAAATATCGCTCCTGACCTTTTCTTTATCTCTCCTCTTTCTGGGATTCCAAGAATATGTATATTAAACTGCTTGAGATTGGCCCACAGCTCTCGGGTGTTCGGTTCTTTTTTCTTTCTCCTTTCCATATGTTTTAGACTGGATAATTTTTATTGATCTGTCTTCAATTTCACTTATCCTTTTCATAGCTGTATTGAGCCTATTGATAAGCTTGTTAATGGTATTCTTTATCTGTTTTTCATTTTTAGCATTTTCATTTTATTGTTTCTATAATTTTCATCTCTCTGTTGAAGTTCATCCTTTATATGTTGTGTGCTCTCCAATTCTTCTACTAGACTCCTTAACATAGTAATTATATTTATTTTTAAATTCCTTGTCTGATGATTTCAACTGAAGGACTTGATTGGGTTTTCATGCCTTTTCCAGGGAGATTGTTGTTCCCCTCCTCCAAACCTGTGCCATCAGTAAGATTTACTTTGGAATTTCAATCTGCCTACTTTCTCAAGAGTACCCAGTGAGGACCATGAAAAAGCCTGTGAGTGGGTGTCAAGTCCCCTAGAGCCTGAAGCTCCCAAGGGTCCTAACCTTTCATATTAGCCATGTTTAGCTTTTTACTCATTCATTAAAAATTTTAGCTGAAATTTTTCTTATTAGCTTGTTATGGCTCATGTACCTTCTCTCCTTAGAGGTACACATCTTACCTTAAATTTTGTATTAGTTGTTCACACTAAGACCTCAGAAATTTGAGGGATTCAAGAAAAGCTATGTGTATCCTATGGAAACCTCTATCATGTGCTCATGAAGGTTAAAAAGGGCAAATTACATTTAGTATTATTATGAAGATAATTTTAATGCTGTGGACTCTCTGAAAAGTTTTGGGAGTTTCCAACTGAGCCCTTGAGTCCTGTTGTCCTGCATGGTCCAATCTCCACCCACCTTTCTGAGTATGTCACCAAACACTACCCCACTTTGCACACTATCTACCCTCAGGCATGCTGGTCTTCTAATTCTGCCTGCACATCAAGCTCTCTGATGACCCAGATTTTTGGACCTCGCTGTTTTCACCATATAGAATGCTGTTTCTCTGGGCCTTTGGATTACTGGCTCCTTATTAATCTCCAAATTTCAGCTTGAAAGTAGCTCATTCAAGAGGTCTTCCATAATCGCTTTGGTCTAAAGAACCTACATACATATTTAAGACATTTTCTATCACATAACACTATTTATTTTCTTCCTTCAAAAATTATTTGTAGTTTCAACGTATTTGTTTATTTTCTTATTTCCTATATTTCTCCAATGTATTGGCTTTATTTATTATAATATTTAGAGTACCCCAAACAGCATCTGTTTTAGCTCTTCAAAATGTATGTGAATAAAATGTTTTAGGCTATCTTAATGATGGAATTGTATAAATCATTATCAAGCTAATTGTGCCTTTTAAAATTATTAAAAATAACAACAACAAAATGATTCCCTGGGATTGTTTCACTGGCCAGGTATAGGGGCAAATGTTCTTTGAACTAACTTGGATTTTAGCCTGGGCCCAGTTGAACTCACTTCAGAGACAGACTTGGCCACCAGAGACTTAGAAACATGGCTGAAAATCTAAAATATGATTTTAGCACATGATAAAGCAAGGCTGTTTCAACAGCGTGGGAGGTGCAAGTCCCTGAACAGCCAACACTGGCTTTCCATATCACATTACCTGGCAAACCATTGTTTTCTTTTCAATAATCTTTGGTTTACCATCCTTAGGCAATGTGAAAAACTAAAAAAGAAACTCTGAGCCAGCAGACTAGTGGAAATCCCCAGGTTTCAATTCTGCTCTACTTGGATCCCCAACATGATATTTTCACAAATAAAGATGTCAGGAGTTAATACAGACTCCAGAATTTGGCAAAAGCCCGTGATTAGGTAGCTGATTAATCTCAAGGTACTTTTTCCCCTATGGAAGACTATGGAAAATTTGGGGTGGGGGATGGAGCATGGTTCTTTTTTTAATTTGGATTTTTTGTCAAGAGGTTAAGTGCTGGTAATTTGGTGTTTGTTTGTCTTTACAAATTAAATATTTGTTTTAGAAATAAACTCTTACTCAACTCTTCTAATATAATTGATCACCTTTCCTTGGATGTCTGCTTTTAAATATATGCTACCAAGCTGTTAAATCTTTTCTCTAAGGCTTTGATAGGGCACATACAGAAAACAAAAACAAACAAAAAACACAAGAGTAGTGATCCATGACAATCTTCAATGGCCTGAAAAGCCCTTAACTCAGTCCTAGCAAAAAGGTGTGATGTGGTGGAAAGTGGAAACCATGGGGCCAAAAATGTAAGCCATATTCATCTATATGTATATATGTGCATGTGCATTTATTAATTTAATATATATTCTTAAGCCCCTGCTGTATGACAGGTGCTCTGCTAGGTGAACACACAGATACAGTTTTTCCCTTAATAGGCTTCAGAATCTAGGGGGCAAATGAGGATATAATTACATAGGCAAATTACTATGTAAAATGGAATATGCTATGAGGAAAATGAATAATTTTATATATAAGACTGAAATTCAAAGAGGAGATTAATAATAAAGATGAAAATTTTGGGGGAATCAACATGCAGGTATTTTCTTAATGTCACGATGAGCATATTTCTGACCTAGAGTGAGAGAATAAATACAAGACATGAGGAATCAAAGAATACTATGATTTAGAGTGTGGCTTAGAGGTGGAGAAGCCAACAAATAAGGTTAATTAAAAAATATAAAAGAAAAATTATAGAAGAGCCATACAACTGAAGGCAAGTCAGTGATTTCAAGGAGTGGATATTAGTTTCAAATACTGTGGAGAGGTCAGTGAAAATGGGTTCCTAAAATAGATGTTGAATTAGACAACGTAGAAGCCACTAGAGACCTAAATAAGATAATTTAGTGGTGCAATGGAAGCAGAAACCACATCAAAGCAAGCTGAAGTATAATAAGAATTACCTGGACCAAGTTGATGGGTTGAACACACATCAAATTCACTTCCTTTCAAAACTTTAGTAAGACTACAATAAGAGGATATATATATATATATATATATATATATATATATATATATATATATATTTTAAGACACAAGCCAGAAAAGATGGGGAGAATAGGAGAAGAGACAAAAACGACAAAATTTTGGAAGCTTAAAAGCAGATGGATAAGTAGGAAATGGCTTAGCAGACTCAGGAAAGCTAAATGTCAAACTAGTCATAAGGAAATCTGAGCAGAAACCAATTTACACTGGAGTCCGAAACAGGCACAGGAATTAGCAGCAGCTGATAACCTGAGAACTAGGGGGTTGGGGAAGTTTACTAAAATGAAAAGGACTGGGAGAAAGTTGTTTGAAACACAGATTCCTAGATTCCCTCCTCCATTTCACCTTGTTGAGTAATTCATCTTTCCCTACCCCACAGGGTTAGTTGACAAAGTGAAGGTTGTACTGAAAACCAAGCAGATTAAATGACATAAAATGCTGAATACAGTGACCATTATCTCTCTTTTCCTGCTTGTCTCCAAGATCACAGGAATTCAGAGCCTACTCCTTGAGGCAAGAGATGGGAAGACACTTCCCTGAGGAACCCAAGCACATCAAAAGAAAAGAATCTAAAGATACTTACTCACATTGAAGGTTATCCAAAAATGACCCATCTGGATGCCCTGAAGTAGAGTTCAAAGTTGATAAGCCCTACCAATACAGTCAGGTCATCCCATTAGTTCAGTCCCCCACATTCTTAATCATGGGCCTACAGTCCATATGAGAGAACATCTCTAATAGAGAAGACAGAGACCATTAAAATATATAGGGAAAAAAGTGACTTGGAGGAAACAGACACTACGCAGAAGTGAATTTCAAAAAATTACAATTTTTAGTACCTTCCAAACGGTAATAGACAGATATTGCTTCCATAAGCAAAACAAGATGCTCTTGATAACTAAATATATGGTAACAAACATGGAAAATTATGTAGGTAAATTGGAAACTAAAAGCAAGGAAGTAGCTCAAAAAGAATCACAAAATGAATAAATAAGGAAGGCAGAAGAGAAAAAAATAAGAAAACTAGAAAACAGTCCAGAAAGTCCAACTTATAAGAAATAGGAGTGTCATAAAGAAAAGAATGGAGTAGAAGCCATCAACATAACTCAAGATTTCCTGACGGGCATTAGTAACTAAATTGAAAGGGCCTACTGGGTACTCAAAATAAAAGGTAAACACATCACTGTGGATGAAGATAAGAGTGAGTCTACAAATTTTCAGAGAGAAAAGAAAAAAGAATAGATCAGAAACAAAAGATCAGAAATCAGAATGGCTGTGAACTTCTCAATGCAGCACTGGAGGTGAGAAAAATGATTTTCCACCTAGAACTGCACTCAGCTAAGCTATTAGGCAAGTTGAGGGTAAGAGGATCACGGATAAATGTACATATTCTAAAAAAAAAAAAAAAAAAAAAATGCACCTCCTATGTTACATTTCTTTAAAAGCTACCAAAGAATGAGTTCCATAAAAAATGAGAAAATAAACTAAAAAATGGGTACAGGAGACCCAGCCACAGGAGAGAGGCAAAAGGAAGAATCCTGGGATGGCAGCAAAGGAGATTGCAGAGTGACAAGCATGCAGCAGCCATAGAAGGCTATGAGCCCAGATTGGATCAGGGTCACTATGGAAACAGACGTCCTGAGGCTTCCATCACCGTGACACCTGATGCCAGTTCACTCTGACCTTGGGACAGAATGCCCCAGATTCTTAACTGTACTTGGCCAGCGAAGAAACATGCTGAGGAGCCCCTGATCTGCCTTCTGTCCTTGCTGCCTGGATCAGCTGAGGGCATTTCACCATCCAGAACAATTCTGCTCTGACATACTCTTCAAAGGGAGGTCATGTTTCACTTAAAAGCAGAATATACAGAGTATCCCAAAATTTTTGACCATATCTCTGCTGATGTCAGAACCTGTTCCAAATGCCCCCACTTCTGGGGAACCCTATGTTTTCCTGTTCCTCTCCTGCCCTTGCCCACTTACTTCTCCAGAAGAGACTTACAAATTTTTGAGAAAGTTAAAGCCAGGCTGTGACTCAGAAATGCTGTTGAGCTTCTCTTGCTCTGAGGCTTTCCTCTAATAATGAAAATATTGTCCTATCCTTGCCCAGCCAAGCCTGTGTTTGCTTCTTAGTTTTTCAAACCCAAACAACAGGTGAATACCGTGTTTCCCTGAAAATAAGACCTACTTACAGGTTTCCTTCTGAGTGAAATATAAGGCATCCCCCGAAAATAAGGCCCCAGGCTCTGTCTCAGAATGAAAATTAATTTACCTTAAACTGGTCGCTAGGGCCGCCCCGACTGGCATCTAGCAACCAGTGATGTTATGCAGAGTCCTGACGTCACTGCTGTGTGGAGGCGGAGCGGAGGTCGGAGTGAACGGTGAGCGCGGGGCGGGAGAGAGGAGGAGACTTTCGCAGATGCGTGTAGAAGAACAGGAGGATTAGAGCGGACGGGACGTGGCGAAGGTGGTGAGTGCTGGTCTGTCTCTGGTGACACTACCTGATGCTCGTGGCCGCCTTCATGATGACTGAAGGTTCTCAGTCAGTGGCAGACCCTGCTCCAGCCCAGATCCAGGCCCCAGCAAGCCCAGTGACAGTCCCCAGGCAGGCCCCAGGGGGTAAATGTCTGATAAAGGGGTAGGGGGGATACTGGTGAAGGTGTTCAGTGGCACAGGGGTGGGGGGAGGGGGATCACTTAAAATGACACAGGAGGATCAGAGGGGGCAATCAAAATGACACAGGAGGATCAGAAGGGACAATCAAAATGACACAGGAGGATCAGAGGGGACAATCAAAATGACACAGGAGGATCAAAAGGGGTTACTAAAATGGTAATCCCCCCTCTGATTCTCCTGTGCCATTTTGATTCCCTCCTCTGATCCACCCTGTGTCATTTTGAGTGACCCCCCTCCCCCCACCTTGATACCCCAATTCCTTTTTTTTTTACCCTGAGAAATGAGCGCAAAAAGAAAAAGCTACTCCGTGGAGTACAAGAAAGGAATCGTGGAAGACTCTTGGGGCCAAAATCTTACTGCTTTCTGCAAAGAGAAGATGTTGAGTATCTGATTGGTCCGAAAATGGCGAGCAGAGTATGGTAACCTCATTGAACAAGTGGACAAGGGAAATGCTAAAAAGCGCAAGTGTGGATCAGGTCGGCAACCATTATTTTCCGAGCTGGAAGACCTGATCTGTGAATGGGTTGTTGACAGGAGAGCAAAGGCTTTGGTTGTGAATAGGGCTCAGATTCAAGAATTTGCCCTTGCAATGGCACCACAGTTTGACATAGCCCCCGAAGACTTCAAAGCATCACAACACTGGCTGGATAATTTCCTTCAGCGAAGTGAACTGTCTTTAAGAAGATCTACAACATTGTTTAGGTTGGAAGATACTCAAATTATTAAGCGAGCACTTGCATTCAAGTCCTTTATTGATGATGTTGACTTCTCTAAATACAATCTTTCCAACATGATTGCTATGGATGAAACTGCAGTGTTTATGGGCCAATCATCTCAAACAACAATTGAATAGCGGGGTGCCTCCTTGGCGTACATTCCCTCCACTGCTTACGAAAGTGCACGTGTTTCCTGTATTTTGGCAATTCGTCGCACTAAAATCCCACCTTTAATCATTTCTAAGGGCAAGAAGGAAAAGATTGAACGTGTTTTGGGCATTTTTATTCTTGAAACTGAAAAAGCCTGGGCCACACAAGCAGTTATAAGGAAGTGGGTCGATTTAATGCTGCCGCTTGTTATGCGAGGGAGCCAAAGAGGTCTGCTAGTCTGGGATGCAGCCAGCACTCACCACGCTAAAGACATTTCTTCGCGAAAGAAAAATGGATCAGATAATGATTCCCGCAGGAATGACGGCCTATCTCCAAACTCTTGATATTGCAATAAACAAGCCATTCAAAGACAATTTGCACATGGAAATTAATGACTACATAGAAAATAGAATGGAGAGAAATCAGCGTGGAAACTTTGTGAAACCTAAACTGCAAGAAGTTGTGACTTGGGTGAAGAATTCATGGGAGAAAATCACTGACAGTTGCATTGCAAATACACTGCGAGCAGGCTACCTTGACAAGAAGTACTCATTTAAAGACAGTGCTATTGCTAAACATGAGAGATTTGGTCCACTGATTCTGAAAGAAATGGAGTCACAAGAAATTCACCAGGAAATTCAGGAATTGGATTGTTATGATGATGTTCCAGAAGATGATGACATGATTGTCATTGAATAAATGAATAAATTCTTGATACTGTAGGATTCACAGTTTGTCTGGTTTGTTTTGACAACTACCGTACTACCGTACCGTATACAGGTAATAAATTTCATTTATTTTCATTTAACAATAAATGCGTACCGTATTCTTCTTCATGGAAAAATAAGACATCCCCTGAAAATAAGACCTAGCGTGTCTTTGGGGGCAAAAATTAATATAAGACACTGTCTTATTTTCGAGGAAACACGGTACTTACAAAGATGGGGGAAGGGTGATTCACACAATGTCCTCATATGCTTACCTTGGAAGTGGGGAATGAGGAAGGACACAAAAAAGGATTCAAAGATATGGATAGTATTCTATTTCTTAAGTTAAAAAAAAATGGTTCATGGGTACTCGTGTTATTTTATCTTTTAACCTGTTTAAATACATGTTATACAATCTCCCATATGTGCAAAATACATTTGAAAGTTTCAAACATTTTCTTTTTTTTTTTTTTTTTTAAATATATTTTATTGATATTTTACAGAGAGGAAGGGAGAGGGATAGAGAGCTAGAAACATCGATGAGAGAGAAACATCGATTAGCTGCCTCCTGCACACCCCCCCACTGGGGATGTGCCTGCAACCACAGTACATGCCCTTAACCAGAATCGAACCTGGGACCCTTGAGTCCGCAAGCCGACGCTCTATCCACTGAGCCAAACCGGTTTCGGCAGTTTCAAACATTTTCATCATAAAATAAAGTAAGAATGGGAAATTGAGAACTGGAGTTATTATGGTTTGCTTATGAGGGGAAGCAAGGAAAGGGGGTAGTAGCAAGAGGAGAAGGTGAGATCAAGAAACAATTTTAATACGATGAGAGGCTTGAGAGTGTGGATTTATGCTAAAGATTTTATGCAACAGAGAATTTGAAGCTTGCAGGAAGAGCAGGAGCACCAACAAGCCAGAGCCAAATTGTGATCTCTGCAACATCACCCTCAACTACAGCCATTTGTTCCATTGTATGTAATTTACTTGAAAACATGTTAATGGTAATATGTAAGTGTATGTGCAAAAATTTAATCTAATCTAGAATCCAGGGTCAGGGGATTCAATCCGAAGAATCCTAGCCAGCTAGCCTTTGATGACTGATCAGGAGTCCTCAATCACGCAGGTCTACAGCAGGCTTTCCACTATCTCCACCTGAAGTTGCAGCAGATGACTCCCCGATCAGCATCACAGATGTTGGAAGTAATTTTTTCTTTGGTGAAGTGAATGGTGTTCAATATATGTATTAAGTTTACTATATTCTACAAGAGCTTCTACCCTTACAAAGATGGGGTGAGCAAATCTGGTGAGCCTAGTGGCCTAACAATGCTATTACAGGACTGCCATTTGTCATGTGTAGGCCCACATCATGGCATTTTCTACTGCCTCCTACCACTAGATTAGCTAATTCTTTTTTTTTTTTTAATCCTCACCTGTGGATGTTTTTATTGATTTCAGAGAGAAAGAAAGGGAGAGAGAAACATTGATCCATTGCCTCCCATACACGCCCTGATGAGATTGAACCTATAACCTAAGTACAGTACATGCCCTGACCTAGAATTGAACCACAACCTTTTGGTGAATGGGACAATGCTTCAACCTATTGAGGCACCCAGTCAGGGCTGTTAGATAATGCTTTCATCAGAGCCTGGCCACTTTTGTCTTGGAGTGACCCTTTCACTCAAGGTGTTGTTTAGAGATTTTAAAGCAACAGAGAAGAGGATTAGCCACAGAACTACAGAAGAGGCTTGTTAGGGGCAGAAATGGGTTTGGGCCTTGCCTCATTGATAACATACCACCTGATAGAAAAATTTAGATGTAGAGAAAGAGACATCCACTCCCCATGCAACTCATGGCAAATGTGAATAGTAAACTAGGTCCATTTGTGACACTTGTCCAGTGTATACACTGGATAAACAATGATTGAATTTAACTTTCTTTTTGGATTCATCCTTTCTTTCACTGCCTCCAGCTCAAAAATGTCCTGTCTTCTCTTGTCTACCAAGCCCACTCACCTCATTAAAATATCAACTATTTAAATAATTAGATAATTCATATTACAGTATCTCTTGACAACCGAATTGTATGCTCAGCTATATGAATAATGATAACAATTATAAGAAGAATTCATCTCTCAGGCTCTGTTGCGCATACAATGTGCCAGACATTGCTCTACATGCTTAATATGAATTAAACTTCTATACTCTTCACAACACCCCCTAAGTTGCAGTTGCCATCAATGAATGTCCTCATTTTACAAATGGTGAAACTGATTCAGAGAACAGTTGTTGAATGTCGCACAGCTGTCTTCCAAACCAAGCCAACTGGGGTCTAGAACCCCAAACTCTTCACTTTGAACCTGCAGACTGTAAGATGTAAATATGAGTTATTTGAAGCCACTACGTTTGTCATAGTTAAATCAGCAATGGAAAATGAATACAACTATACCTCCCCCATACCCATTCAAACCACAAGCACAATTCTCTGCATTAATAACTTTTAAAATGTAAAGATTGAATAAATATATGTTTGTTGAATGTATTACAACTACCAAAAGAGACTTGGGGATGCAGAAAACACAGAAATATGATGAACATTAGGAAAAATCACATAAATGTGAATTTCCAAGAAGTGGTGAGGGTACCAAATGTAGAGACCAGAGAACCTGACTCTGGGTCTCCTTTTGTCTAGAGCTGCCTCATGACATGAGCCCATTTCCAATTTCTGTAGGCCTCAGCTTCCATGTTGAAGAATAAGCAAGTTGGACCAAATCATGTGGACTTCTTTTTAGTATTCAAATGTTTTTCTAAATATATTTTCTTTCTTTCCATTTTTTGGATCAAATAATGTGTATATTATTTCCTCTGAGATAGCCAAAATACATCATCACAAGAAGGGCTAATAATCAGATTCATGATGAAATGCACAAGGAAATGCCCAAAGCTGACCTTAAGGACCACTATCTAATACAAACCTGAGGTTGCCTCCTTCCACTTTAACTGATTCTGCTTCATGGCTTGCCATCCATCACAGAAACTGATCACACAAACCACAAGAGTGTCAATCATATTTCTTGAGTCTATGCATTTGTATAACCTCATTGTCTCCAGAGAATGCACAGAATAAAAAAATTTCTGACATCTCTTGCTCTGCTGAAAAGTAATGGGCATTTGTATAATACTTGTGATACTGGTTTTCTGATGGCCAGCTCAGTGGTTTACAGTTTCCAATAGAATATGCTTTTATGTATTGTTTTTATAACAGAACTGTTACTGTAAAAAATAATGGGAAAGCATGCTGAGGAGATGGGAGAGGTAGAGAAAGAATGACAGAGAGGAAATATAAGCTGCAGTTGAGGGGGCTGGAAGATGCTTGAAGCTATCTGGCCTTGTATCCACAATTGACAAAACCAATTAAATATCTGTGGGTTGTGCAGCTCTACCTAGAATTCAGTTGTTATAATAAAAAATATATGTAAAAATTAGATGCTGAGAACTGAGCAAAATAATCATTATGTACAGAAGATTGGAGGCTTCAGGACCAACCTCTGCTGCAAATATTTGGGCAGACAACATAGTTTGGGCATAGCGTACATCCCTCAGCCACACAGAGTAGTCAAGGATGAGCAGAACATTCAGTCATGTGAGATATTTTCTCAGCAAACAATGGGGTTACGTCCAGTTTGAGTTGTGGGAGGGGTAAAGAGAAGGAGAAAACTTGATTAGAGACACAAACATTGTTGGGTGACTAGATGAAAAAGAGATGCAAGATAACAGATTTCTGGAAATAGATGGTACCAAAGGAAGCAAAACTATAGGCTAAGAAGGAAAAAAAGAAACAAAGAAATACCAAGAGGACAAGAAAATGATAGAAAATAAAAAGTGATTTTAAAAAAAAAAGCGTGTGCAAAAGAAAAGAATTAAAAAAAACACACTAATTGTAGATGTATCTATCAACAGGTAATGATTGGCTTTGCTGTGGTAACTAATTGACCCTGAAGTTCTGGTAATTAAACACAATAAAGGTAGGTTTTACTTGTGGTTTATAACGCAGATTTGCAGAATGAGAGCAGACTTCTAATCCACACAGTCATTCAGGGACCGAGGCTGGCAGAGGTTCCGCCGTTTTGTGTTGGCACCATTTAGAACACGGGTCCTCCTCAGTCTTTGCAGCAAAGGAAGAAAGCTCATGGCGAACTCATTCCATTGCCTGCTCATCAGCCCAGCAATGACACATGGTCACCTCTGTTTGCAGTTACAGGAGCCTAAGCTAGTCTCATGCCCATCTGAGCTACAAGGCAACTGGGAACGGGAAGAGCCCATCTACACACAGCTAACAGTAAATGTTTCTGACACACCACATATGGATACAAAATGCACATAAAAATCTCCAGGAGGAAAAACCATATTTAATGAGAAGGAGAGTGGGAGGGTACGGGAATCAGATTAAGGAAAGAATGAAGATAAAGTCCACATTGTATATTATATGTTTCCAATTTTTTTCATTTTTAAAATAAAAAGCAAGTTTCACATTTGCTATTCAATTAAAATGTCTTAAAAACTGTTAATTGTGAGTTATTCTGAGGTAACCCAGTTAAAATGAAACTGATAAATAAGTGGTTAAAAAGTGATATACAAACAGTTTCCATCAGCGGCTCAGCGGCAATAATGGGCATAGTTTTCAGGGCTCCGCCAGGGCTCTTCCTGATTTAGTGGCTGTTGTTTGATCAATGGCTGGAATGATAGAGTGGAGAGCTTGCTGATTAAGTTCACGGACAAAGCCATGTTAACTAAAACTGGGGGAGCTGTGATTAAGATCCCAACCAGCCTGTCAGAAGTGATCGATGGCCAAGTGTGGGGTGTGAGAGTACTTGGGAGTGAAGAATGAATCTCTGAAGGCCGCAAGGGTCAGACAAAAGCACTTCGGTGCCTCTGGATTCCGTGTAAATCACCCGCCAGACAAATGTCTGGAATAGATGGAGTTGTTCCAGGAAATGTGGCACTGCTCAGGCGTCTCAAACGCTAAGAAGGGACAGGAATGGAAGGCCGAAACAGTCAGGGCTGGTGAGATTCGAGATCAGGTAACTACATATATCTACTGAATAAGGTCGCCTGGGTAAAGCCAGGTGCTGCAGTGGCCAACAAAGCAGGCAGCATCACTGTCTTCGTGGAGTCAGCCCTCTAGCTCCTTTTTTACACACAGGCCCTCTCTCAGTTCCTGGAGGAACCCTCTTTCAGCCTTGCTGTTCATTTACATGAGCCTTAGAAATACAGAACTGAAATGTCCCTCCCTTTCTATTGTAACTGAGAAAGTACAGTTACTTGGGGATCTAGCTCTAACTTAGTGTTATAAATATTCAGCACATGGATGAAAGTCAGCAAAAACATTGTGAAATAGTGTAAAATATCCTTCCTTTTTGGAAATGGCATAGAATGCTAACTGCATATTCCCTGATTGTAGGAGTTTGAACAGACTCCTGGGCGCTGACTACCCACGCAGAAGCTGAGGCCCAATCCCAGCCCCACCGAATTGGGGTCTGCGTTTTAAACCAGGTGGTTCCTGAGAACATTCAAACATGGGAAGCAGAGGCCTGTGTTCTGTCTGCCTCCCCACCCATTCTATTAGGGAGAAAGGTTCTTTCCTTATTTTGCAGTCTCCTCGCCTTTGATTTTTTTTCTAAAATGGATAACAAGGGAACTGCAGGAGACACGAGAGGCTAAGCAGACATACAAAACGCAGAGGTGAACAGATTCAGTCAGGGTGCGCCTGGGAGCGGGCCTTGGTGAAGACAGAGACAGGAAGGCGAGATAGAGGGCCATGGGAAGTGAATGCGGAGAGAGACTAGAAAGCGAGACTGAAGGATCGCTGTGCCATGTTAAGTGGGTTTCCATCCGCCATTCTTTGGGAGACTTCATAAAAGATTTCAGTGTCTTCTTCGCTGTCTTGGGGTGTCACGACTGGTGATTCTATGTGAAACCAGATGAGAAGAGGCCACGAGGAACCCCGGCTTTAGATGAGTTACATATTTGTAAGCTCTTCCTATCTTTTTTCAGGCAAGAGAGTGGGGATGGCAATAAAAATTTAAAACAACTCTTACAATCTAGGAATATGCAGTTAGCATTCTATGCCATTTCCAAAAAGGAAGGATATTTTTCACTACTTTACAATGTTTTTGTTGACCTTCATCCATGTGCTGAATATTTAATAACACTAAGTTAGAGCTAGATCCCCAAGGAACTGTACTTTCGCAGTTACAATAGAAAGGGAGGGACATTTCAGTTCTGTATTTCTAAGGCTCGTGTAAATGAAAACAATCTCCAGCTCCTAGAACTAAAATATCAGTAAGAATACTTCAGCTCTGGTTTTCAGCTAAGCAAATTGCTTGAGTCTTTAGTCTTTCTATGTATAAAACAGAGCATTGATCTTGGGGCCTAAATGAAGGAAGGTGATAGAGGAAAAGGGAATTTATCAACCACTTGGTAAAATATAATGACTCAGCACTTGTGACTGCTACACATAATCTGTGCACATCAACAAACTTATAAAATGGAAAAATCTGTCAGGATAAATCTTCCAAGGTTGTTGGAGAGGAAGTGAAGGTTCTTCGTAGAAAACAACCCTCATAACATTTATTTTAAAAGTAGTTTTTAGAGCAAGGGAAACATCAAAGGATCTCTTCTTGGCTCTTTTGCTCTTTTTTGCTTGTATTTGAACTCAAGTTTGGGGATTTTCACAACAAAATTAAGGATTTTGTTTTAATTTAAATGTCGCTGTTGGTGCTGCATTACCTGCACGTGTGACACATGATCCAGCTTGAATTAGATGTGTTACCATGTATTTAACTACAGAACAATTTCAAAGACCTTCATGGGACTAGGTGCCCTTTCTCTGTGAGGTGATATTTACTTAGCTTCTGGAAAGATGCCTTTAACACACACACACACACCAATGGTGTGATAAGTATTGAACGTCATCAAGATATGGTATAAGTGCTCAGTTTTTATGAGTATTGTCATTGATTGCTGGTGTGGATATCACTAAAGTCTTATCTTTCAGCGGGGAGAGACAGAGACAGAGACAGAGAGAGAGAGAGAGAGAGAGAGAGAGAGAGAGAGAGAGAGAGAGAGAGATTGCTCATCTGTGCTTTCCAAAGACCTTATCAAGTATATAATGTCTCAAGTGTTCACAGGCTATATACAAACATGGTAAAGGCAAAAAAATGTGTTGGGATTGCTGCTCTCTAAGCTCACTATGTCAGCCTCCAAGACACAGGTGCTATATCTCTTACTAGACTTTGAAATCCTTAGGACATGCTCTGCTGTCAGTGTGTTTTCTGGCTTGGGGTGTTAGTACATGAACTCTAATTACAGCTACAACACTAATCCTAGGTACTGATCTCCAATCCCCCAGCAACCAAATCCATTGCAAAATTGGCCAAAAGTCAAAGCTAGAGAGTTTTGAGAGAAAATAAAATGCTGAGAATTACAAGATCCTATTGGTCTTCTGCTTAAATGGTTTCACATGGCTCTTGGAATTAAGGCAAGATCTTTAGGATAAATTACCTGATCCTGCACAACCTGGCAGCTCCCTCATTCATGCTACACCCGCCCTTTCTTAGCTCACTGTTCTTGAGCTATACTGGCTTTCTCCGCCATAGGGACTTTGCCCAGATGACTGCCCCTGGCTCACCACCTTTCTAACTCTCCTCATCCTTTAAGTGACAGTAAATGTCATGTCCTCAGAAGTTCACCTTCAACACTCAGACTAGATAGTTTGTTCCCCGTGTAATGAGATCCAAAGGACCCTTAACTCTTTTCATAACATATACAAATGCAATTATACTGCTATCTATGCAATTATTCCTCCTAACTGCCTCCTCTCCTAGGCGTTAAGCTCCATATTCACAGTACTGTGTCTATCACCCAGTCTCAATAAATCTTTGTTAACTGAATGAATAAAATGAAATGAGATACAAATCAGTCCCCTAAGCTTCCTCAATACTTTATCTGTATATGTCTAACAACCCATTTTCCCAACATGGTAATTTTTTGTTTCTTAATCTGTCACCCCCATTTAATTGTTTGACCTTCAGGCAGAGAGTCCATAGCTCAGGGCCTGGCACATATAAAGTAGCTTGAAGATAAAGTGCCTGGAGACAAATTGGGGGAAGACGTGCAGACAGAGTGGATTACAAGAAGGAAGGAGGGAGGGAAGGGATGTGGTAGAAATAAAAAAGAAAACAAGAAAAGGTAGAGTTTCTAAGGTCTCAAAAAATGGTTATAATCTAGATATTTATTAGTAAGTCCTTACAAGTTAGATGAAATATAAATACAAGAGAAATTTTATAATTAAAACCTTCCTTTGGAAGAAAGAAGGGCTTATGTAACCCTCTGGAGTACATGCCAAACCAATGTGGCATGCTGACAGCATACTGTAAACAATACTGATTAAAGATTATTTTTATAAAGATAAACAGAAGGCTAAAATTCCTGTTGCTAATACTCAAACTACTAATAATTTTGATTAGAGTTTAATACTTTTTTGGGGGGAAATAGAGGATTTTAGAGGGCATTTTAAATAGTGAGAAACCAATGCATTACTGCTGGTATTAGTGATTCTTGGGAAAATTCATGATGTCACTTGCTTTGAACAATATGAGGACCAGCTGTGAGTGGTACCAAGTGAAGACTAATAACAAACTGTTCACATGCAAAACTCAGACTGGTTGAAGAGGACCTCGTGGGCAGCGCCAGATTGTTAGGCTAAATTATTAGTTAATTTTAACTGCAAGTATGAAAAGATATTGCACTTTGAAAGATGGTCCTCAGCCAGCCGCCCGATTCTTAGCTGAGAGAACCTCACTCAGCATTGGGGGGTCAGGGCCTTCAATCACACGTTACAGATATTCAGTGTTGCTATTCTGTATTTTTACAAAATGTGCTCAACATGTATTTGTCTATATTCAATAAATGGTTCTCACCCCAACGTTTTCAATTATCTTAGATTTTATACTTTTATTTATACTTACTTATCCAAGACAATATATTTGTTTACTCTTAGAGGAGATGAGGATTACTAATTTGCCTTGGATTTTTTATTTGCAGCTCACACACTTTTATTGGCTATCTTATGCTTTTTGTAAAATAAAGGGAAATGATGGAATTTATTAGTAAGTGCTTTATTCATATTCAAGAAAAGATGTTTGAATATCTTGATTTGACAGCATCTCTTAAGTCAAGCCCAATGAGTTTATAACATAATTAGTCAGATTTTGGCCAAAAGCAGGCAAAAGTTAGCTAAATTCTGCATGTAGCAGCAGATGGTACCAATGAGCTAGATTTGGAATGACTGCATAAGTGGCCACTTTTGAATCCTGGGTCATAAGAAGATCTCATACAAAAGATGGTAACCATAAATCAAGCTAGATTCCTCCCACTTACTCACTCCTCCCTATGTTCAATCAAACGCCAATCCCATTAATTTTACTTCCAAAATACATTTTGCACCTACCCTTTTTTCCACTACCTAAACTACCACAATGGTTTCCTACCTGGGCTTCTGGTTTAGAACCTTTGTTTAATCCATGCTGCCCATGGCAGCCCAAGGGATCTTTTAAAAACACAAATCTGGTCATATCACCCTCAGCGATTTTCCTTGCACATAGGATAAAGCATTTACACTGACCTGAAATGTCTTGACATCCTCCCAAACTCATATTACTCTCCATGGAGCTTCTTAATATTTACTTTCATCTTAAAAGTTAAGGTTCATTAACACCATGCATGCTGGTGTCCCCACCACCCTGCAAGACGCACCTGGCTAAGCAAATGCAGCACTTTTCTGGATAAGGCCCAGCTCCTGGTGGCTTTAGAAGTGGTTGGATGTCATTTTAAGTCAGAGGGAGAGCCATTTGGGCCTCATGTTTAAGGTATTATTTGTTCTAATTTATGTTTTCAAGAGTCCCCTCTGGCTCTGTGTGGAGAATGGAATATAAGGAAGTCAATGGCAGCAGGTGAGAGGCACTCAACAGACAGTGAGGTCTTTCACACCCAATGCCAAGCTCAGAATTAAAGAGAGAGCAGTACTTGGTTGTTGAATGTACAAATCAACAATGAAGAGTTAATAAACAGTAGAACCAAAGAACGAGTCAAACCAGGGGTGACTTATAGCCCATAGGAACTCACCCCAGGTCCATTTGTGACCTTCCCGTCAGAAATCAGGAGACTGACCACTGCTGCTCAGGAGGCCAGCCAGCCCTGTGCTCGTATATCAGACAGAGTGCATTTTATGATCAATCTTAATCCTCCTCCCTTCCTTAGACGTGAATCATCTAAACGTTTTACTCAGGGGAGGAGAGATGGTAAATGATCTCTCCAAACATCCCCTTTAAACCTCTTTCAATTAAAGCAAATGTCCTGACCCACACTTTCAAGTGGGAACTAAATGGTGGTAAACAAATACCCTACTTCTGCCTGTGAGATCTCAGAGATGACCCCGTGTCTGTCATCACTGAACAAAGACTGTAACACAAACAAGATCTCTATCCTCATTCTTGCCTTCACTTCCAACTATCATGCACAAAACAGAAGTTGCCCGGGTTCAATTATGCGATTGCTGTGGTCTCGTCCACTTGAGTCCTCACACAAGGACTTTTTCTTTACTGAGCCTGGTTGCCTTCTCACTCTTGACAGGGATGCCTCTCCCTGATCTGCAGATGCCTTCCAGGGTCTATCTAAATGGCAAGCTTCTTTGATCTACAACCCAAAGGAAGGCTCTGTATTTCCCACATCCCTCACCGGCTGCCTCCCTGTTGACAGTTATCTTCTGTCTTTGCCAGGTCTAGACAATAGGAGTTGGAGAGTGTTAATCTAAAGATTCACCAGACACCAAGTCATAAATTGGCCCTGGTGTAGGTAGACTTGGGGCATTTTCTATTTGCATCTCTGGGAAGACTAGGCTCTGTTTGATCCTGCACTGCCTTTGCCCTGAAATACTGAATTAATCACAGTGCTGAAATTCAGTTCCTGCAGAGCCTCTCATATCCAGAAAAGCTGAGGAGCACAAAAGCACCCTAGCCACTTCAGAAACGAATTCAGAAAACCCACGGGGAGATGGTGTTGAGATAAGATATTTTGTTTTGAGCAGCTTTGTTTTCCAATAGAGTAAACAAGGGAGATGTTTCTCAGTTCATAGCCATGTCCCTGTTGAGCAAAGCTGAGGTTTTTTTCTACTTGCAGTATCCATGAGTGTTGTTTTTTTTTTTTTTTTTTTTTAATCTATGTTAGGGTGAAAGTGTTCAATTAGAATCCAAATGATAGGGTGTTTACATAAGAATGTTTGATAAAAATAAACTGGATATCTTCAGTATATTTTCACACAAGCCAATTGTTAAATAGCAAACCTGATTTCCCTGTATACAAAATGATAGATTAGGCCCGTGGTGGGCAAACTGCGGCTTGCGAGCCACACGCAGCTCTTTGGCCCCTTGAGTGTGGCTCTTCCACAAAATACCACAGCCTAGGCGAGTCTATTTTGAAGAAGTGGTGTTAGAAGAAGTTTAAGTTTAAAAAATTTGGCTCTCAAAAGAAATTTCAATTGTTGTACTGTTGATATTTGGCTCTGTTGACTAATGAGTTTGCCGACCACTGGATTAGGCCATTGTGTCTGCGTCATTATATCTCGTCTGCATCATTATATCTTGTCTATGACTGATAAATGATTTCCCTTACAAAGTGATTTCATATTTTTGTTTTGACTTTTGTTTCCCCTGAGATTAACTGGGCTGTCAACGTGTGTGGCTATAGACTTAAAGATCATTTTTCCTCTCTCTCTCTCTCTCTCCTCTCTCTTTCTCTCTCTCTCTCTCCTCTCTCTCTTTCTCTTCCTCTCTCTCTCTCTCTCTCTCTCTCTCTCTCTCTCTCTCTCTGACCAAAGAAATCTTGGACATACTAAATAAGTTACATCTCTTAACCCTTTATACTTGTTCTGGCTTAAGGAAACCTCTACTTGAGGATGCCAGTCCCAGGGACCAGCCAACAGCTTGAGATACCTTCCAGTGCTAAAGCTTGGTAAGTAGCAGGCATTCTCTCTATCAATTAAATGTCTTTATTGCTCCTCTCCAGGTAGAGTTTGGGATCCTTCATACTCTTGGCATCATCCATATGTTGACCCTCAAAATGATGTCCTAAAGTGTCAGAAAGAAATGTTTCCTTTATATGTCAAGGATGAATTGGTAGTGGCTTCTTAGAACTCTGTGTTTGGAAGGATTCTGAGGCTACATCCTTCCTTAATAAAAAAGAGTGCCAGGATCAGCAAGGCTGCCTTCCACAGGAATGAGATGTTTCATAAGGCACAAGCTCCCTCGTCACAGCTGGCCTCTCATGTGTGTTTTCTATGAACAGACTTCACCTTGAACTGCTCACTTGACCCCATCACTTGATAAACCAAAGATTTCTACTCCACTTTTTTTTCCATTTTACCTCCACATAAGGGAATAAACCCTGGACACTCACTTCAACCTCAATCTACCTGTAATATGGCTCAGTCTTTGTACATCAGTTTGCAGGCCAATTTCCTAAGTAATTTTGTATGAGAGGAAGCCTCAGGAAGAAGTTCATAATTAATTATGCTTCCCAGATAATGTGTTTACATTTTAACACCAAGTTGGGGCTTTAAAAAGCATGAAAACAGACTTTCTCCCACAAACACACTTTTGTGGGTCATTGCATCATACCAAAATGACCATTCGTACCTTATGTGAGCCCTGGAAATGCATTCTTCTTCTTTGTTCTTGAAAGCAAAGCTCAAGAACATCTCGAAACCTCAGGATTAAAGTCCATTAAGGAGTGAGCTCCAAACCTGTGCATACAGAAGAGATTGGGGTGCAATTTCTACTACAGTGCACTGTGCTGGATAAAACTAGCTTAGCATTCCTTCCACATTGAATACAAGTGCAGATTTCAGCCCTTAAAAAAATTGATAACCAAGAAACATAGCTTAAGAAACAAACATACTATAAAAAATAACCTGGGAAAAGGGGAAGTAGTCACACGTGGTAAATACACATTTGTAGTCAGTGCAGTAAATCATGAAACAGATTAGTTAATTATCCAGAACATACAAAATTGTGCTCTAAATTGTTATTCTAATGTGCCAGCTCTCCATTGACTCATTACTAAATTATTTGCCAGTTAATGAATTTTCTTTTCTTCAAATGCCTTTTCAGCTGGAAGGGGCTGGCACTGATGAAATGCTTTCTGAAAGGAGGAAGGTTGTACCCACACAACCCTAAACCAACCGCTTATAAAGTTCAACAATTCTGCTGAACCACAAGAAAGCTTTCTTTTTGTGTAAACCAGTGGTTATCGGCCATTTATTTTACAACACCCTCTTAACTATTCTGAAATAAAATTCACAGATAATATAACACATCAACATATCATTGAAATAAATAAATATGCCCTAGGCCTGGAAAAGTCACTTATATTACGCATTTCAGTATTTGCATGTCTAGGCACTAAACTAAAATTCATAATAAAGGAGTGAGAAGATTCCATCTGTGCCTAAGAGCACAAAAGCTACTGATATTCTTGACCGTTGGAACAACCAAGATTGTACTCGCATACTTCCCACACAGCCCCTAGAGTCTAGGGGCCTAGACGGATGTGCTTTTACTGAGAACCAAAGTTTCTACAACGCTAAGTGTTTGCTTCGATAGTCTCTTTTTGATACTGTTGTTTCTGGCTTGATTCATGGTTGATGAGCTAGCACTGTCAGAGACATTGATGAACTTAGAATCATAAACCTTGAGTTTCTCAGCTCTGTTTCTAACTATAATTCTATAAAGTACAATTCTAATGAACAGAGCTTAGAAACTTGCCCAGTTCCATGGCCTGTGACATGATTGTACCTATAGAGAAAAATAGCAAAAACCTAAGGAAAAAAAACAACAGTCATCCTGCGGCTTGTCTTTTATTTATTTTTTTAATATATATATTTTTTTGAATCTTCACTGGAGGATACTTTTTCCATTGATTTTTTTTATTGTCTAAAGTTTTACATATGTCTTCTTTTTCCCCAATTGACACCCCCCCAAGCCATTCCCACCCGGGCAAGCCCCCACCGCCCCAGTGTCTGTGTCCATTGGATATGCTAATATGCATCCATACACGTTCTTTGGTTGTTCTCTAACCCCCTCACCCCTGCAATTTGTCTCTGGATCTATTCTTGTTCATCAAATTATGTTGATCATTATATCCCACATATGAGTGAGATCATGTGATATTTATCTTTCTCTGACTGGTTTATTTCACTTAGCATAATGCTCTCCAGTTCCATCCATGCTATTGTAAATGGTACAAGTTCCTTCTTTTTTATAGTGGCATAGTATTCCATTGTGTAGATGTACCACAGTTTTTTAATCCACTCATCTGCTGATGGGCACTTAGGCTGTTTCCAAATCTTAGCTATGGTGAATTGTGCTGCTATGAACATAGGGGTGCATATATCCTTTCTGATTGGTGTTTCTGGTTTCTTGGGATATAGTCCTAGAAGTGGGATCAGGGTCAAATGGGAGTTCCATTTTTAACTTTTTGAGAAAACTCCATACTGTCTTCCACAGTAGCTGCACCAGTCTGCATTCCCACCAGCAGTGCAGAAGGGTTCCTTTTTCTCCACATCCTCGCCAGCACGCACTTGTCATTTGTTGATGATAGCCATTCTGACAGGTGTGAGATATTTTTATTGATTTCAGAGAGGAGGGGAGTGGGAGAGAGAGATAGAAACATCAGTGATGAGAGAGAATCACCAGTTTTCTGCCTTCTGCACACCCCCTAATGGGGATTGAGCCTGCAACCCGGGCATGTGCCCTTGACCAGAATCAAACTTGGGACCCCTCAGTCTGAAGGCCAATGCTCTATCTACTAAGCCAAAACAGCAAGGGCATGGGGCTTGTCTTTTAGGCAGAAGTTGTAAGGTTTTCTCTATGGCCCTTGAGCTGGGTCTCTAAAACTCCAAAACGCATCTTCCTTGTGCAGTCTGAGTCTGGAGAGTGGCTTGCTAGTGTCCAAAAATGGACAGTATCTTCTTTCTTGAGTTTAGGCACTGATTCCATTTCTCACTGGGAGTAAACTTCTCTGTATCTCACCTGTGAAGTAGGGGCTGGATATGTATAAATGATCTCACCTAGTCTGAAGGGGAATGAGAAAGTTCTCTCTATCAGGTTTTACTAGACAATACTACCAAGATAGAGAGGAATAAATTATTCCCTCAGGGTTGTTCTTCTTAAGTTACCATGGAATAAAAATAAGTCTGAGTTTTTCTTCAGATGAATCGTGGGGATTAAACAAAAATAAATCAAAGCACTTCAACATGTCAACACTATGCTTCCTTCTTAGCACAGACCTGTGATAAGATCTCATGCTTGCTAAAAGGTACCAACGGTGTGTATATGTATTCTATATCAGAATATATGTATTCTATATCAAAGTATTTGTAGCCTGAATACCTGGATCATGTGTATATGCATTCTATACACATGATCCAGGTATTCAGGCTACAAACACTTTGTTCTTTCTATTCAATCACTAACTTACAGGAAGTCCCTTGGATAATTTGCCACATGAAGAGAACAGAATCATTTCCATGACCAGCCCACAAGCACGCAAAAACTAAAAATAGCATCACTCAAGTTCTTTACTTTCAATATTGGAAGAGCAGAACAGGAACAAACGTAGAAGATGTCAGGCTCCAAGTTTCACGTGGAGCGGATTTCAGGAGAATCACTCCGCATGTGCATCAGAAACTCTTTGTTCTGGTTTTCAGACTCCACCAACCTCACCACAGGAGCTTCACCTCAGGCGGATGCTCTTCATGGTCACAGGCTGCTGCCATATAGTTCCAGGCTTCATGTGTGGATGAAACAAGATCCAGCAGAAAAGACACTACCTCTTCCAGAACTTAAGAGTGAAATAGAACCTTCTAGAAAAGTTCCTTCTGGGAAGTTCCTCCAACCAACCTCGCATTTAGGGGATTGGGGTGGTACAGAACAAAAATAATTTATTGGCCAGGGTAGTTTTTGATTGGATCAAACAAACCAGGACCCACCCTTCAGTTGGAGAGAAGGTTCACTTTCCTAAAGGAATAACTGGAGGAAAAAAGGGGGGTTCTGTTGAAAAGGAATGAAGTCCCCCCTCTTTTGTTGGGCATAGGAAAGAAGATAGAAAATACTGTTACATAAGGCTTCTAGACACTATCAAGCAATTTCCATTTTCTAAGCTTCCTTGGAGGTTTCTCAAGCACTTCCACATGCCACGCCTCCAAACAGTGCCACTTCTCTCTCATTTACACTGCATTCTATCACAGCTTCGCTACTTGTACGAATTTTCTATTTAATTTCTTCTTCATTGAGACTTACAAGCCAAGTCATTCAGGATACTTAAAGGAGCTCACTCAGTTGCAAATTATGATTATTTATTAATAATTTAAATAATTTGAAAGTTGCCTCTTTTTTCATTGTTTAAAATATTACATATATTAGTACATATATCTCCTTTTTTTCCCCATTGACCTTCCCCCCAGCCTCCCCTACCCCCTGTCGCATGCACTCATCCCACCTCCCCCCGCAAGTGTCTTGTGTCCATTGGTGTGCTTATATGTATGCATATAAGTCCTTTGGTTGATCTATTTCCCTCCTTCCCCAACACTCCCCAGCCTTCCAGCTGTAATTTGATAGTCTGTTCAGTGCTTTACTGCCTCTGTATCTAACTTTTTATTCATCAGGTTATAATGTTCTTTATTTTCCATAAATGAGTGAGATCATGTGGTATTTTCCTTCATTGCCTGGCCTATTTCACTTAACATAATGTTCTCTAGGTCCATCCATGCCGCTGCAAATGGTAAGAATTCCTTCTTTTTTACTGCAGTGTAGTATTCCATTGTGTAGATATACCATAGTTTTCTAATCCACTCATCTGCTGATGGGCACTTAGGCTGTTTCCAAATCTTAGCTATGGTGAATTGTGCTGCTATGAACATAGGGGTGTATATATCCTTTCTGATTGGTGTTTCTAGTTTCTTGGGATATAATCCTAGAAATGGGATTACTGTGTCAAATGAGAGCTCCATTTTTAGTTTTTTGAGGAAACTCCATACTGTTGTCCACAGTGGCTGCACCAGTCTACATTCCCACCAGCAGTGCACGAGGGTTCCTTTTTCTCCGCATCCTCACCAGCACTTGTTGTTTGTTGATTTGTTGATGGTTGCCATTCTGACAGGTGTGAAATGGTACCCCATTGTCATTTTGATGTGCATCTCTCAGATAATTAGTGACTTTGAGCATGTTTTCATATGTCTCTTGGCCTTCCTTCTGTCTTCTTTTGAAAAGATTTTATTTAGGTCCGTTGCCCATTTTTTTATTGGATCATTTATCTTCCTTTTATTAAGTTGTAGATGTTGGAGATTAAACCTTTATCAGTGATAACATTTGCAAATATGTTCTCCCATACAGTGGGCTTTCTTGTTGTTTTGTTGATGGTTTCTTTTGCTGAGCAAAAGCTTTTTATTTTGATGTAGTCCCATTTGTTTATTTTCTCTTTAGCTTCCATTGCCCTAGGAGCGGTATTGGTGAAGAAATTGCTTTGGCATATGTCTGAGATTTCTCTGCCTGTGGATTCCTCTAGTATTTTTATGGTTTCCTGTCTTATCTTTAAGTCCTTTATCCATTCTGAGTTGATTTTTGTATGGTGTAAGTTGGTGGTCTAGTTTCATTTTTTTTTCATGTATCTGTCCAATTTTCCCAACACCATTATTGAAGAGACTGTCTTGACTCCATTGTATGTTCATGCCTCCTTTGTCAAATATTAATTGAGCATAGTGGTTTGGGGCGATATCTGGATTCTCTATTCTATTCCATTGGTCTATATGTCTGTTCTTGTGCCAGAACCAAGCTGTTTTGAGAACATTGGCTTTGTAGTACAGCTTGAAATCTGGTATTGAGATCCCACCTACTTTGTTCTTCTTTCTCAGGATTGCTGTGGCTATTCGGGGTCTATATTTATTCCAGATGAATTTTTGGAGAGTTCTTTCTAGGTCTGTAAAATATGCCATTGATATTTTAATGGGGAGTGCATTGAATCTACAGATTGCTTTGGGTAGTATGGACATTTTAATGATGTTGATTCTACCAATCCGTGAACATGGCATGTTCTTCCACCTGTTTACGTCTTCCTCTATCTCTTTTTTCAGTGTCCTGTAGTTTTCCATGTGTAGGTCTTTTTCCTCCTTAGTTAAGTTTATTCCTAGGTATCTTAATTTTTTTGGTGCGATGGTAAATGGGATTGCTTTTTAAGTCTCTCTTTCTGTAAGTTCACTATTGGTGTATAGAAATGCCATAGATTTCTTGGCGTTAATTTTGTATCCTGCTACATTGCCAAATTCATTTATTGAGTCTATTAGTTTTTTGATGGAGTCTCTCAGGTTTTTTTATGTACAACATCATGTCATCTGCAAATAAGGACAGCTTTACTTCTTCTTTTCCAATTTGGATGCCTTTTATTTCTTCTTCTTGTCTAATTGCAATGGCTAATACTTCCAGTACTATGTTGAACAGGAGTGGTGAGAGTGGGCATCCGTGTCTTGTTCCTGTTCTTAGGGAAAATGGTTTTAGTTTTTGACCATTGAGTATGATGTTAGCTGTGGTTTTATCATATATAGCTTTTATTATGTTGAGGTATGATCCTTCTTTTCCCATCTTGCTGAGAGTTTTTATCAAGAAAGGGTGTTGGATTTTGTCAAATGCTTTCTCTGCATCAATTGATATGATTATGTGATTTTTATCTCTCAATTTGTTTATGTGATGTATCACGTTTATTGATTTGCAGATATTGTACCATCCTTGAATCCCTGGGATAAATCCTACTTGGTCATGGTGTATGATCTTTCTGATGTATTGCTGGATCCAATTTGCTAGAATTTTGTTGAGGATTTTGGCATCTATGTTCATGAGGGATATTGGCCTGTAATTATCTTTCATTGTGTTGTCTTTATCTGGTTTTGGTATTAGGGTGATGCTGGCTTCATAGAAGGAGCTTGGAAGTGTTCCTTCCTCTTGAATTTTTTGAAATAGTCTGAGGAGGATAGGTTTTAGTTCTTCCTTAAATGTTTGGTAAAACTCCCCTGTGAAGCTGTCTGGCCCCGGGCTTTTGTTTGCTGGAAGCTTTTTGATGACTGCTTCAATTTCTTCCATAGTTATTGGCCTATTGACATGTTTAGATTCTTCCTGATTGAGTTTTGGAAGTTTATATTTTTCTAGGAATATGTCCATTTCCTCCAGGTTGTCCAGTTTGTTGGAATAGAGTTGTTCGTAGTATTTTTTAACAATCCTTTGTATTTCGGCGGGATTCGTTGTTATTTCACCTCTTTCATTTCTGACCTTGTTTATTTGGGTCCTCTCTCTTTGCTTCTTGGTGAGCCTGGCTAGAGGTTCATCAATCTTGTTTATCCTTTCAAAGAACCAGCTCTTGGTTTTGTTGATCTTTTGTATTGTTTCTTTGGTCTCTATGTCGTTTATCTCTGCTCTGATCTTTATTATTTCCTTCCTTCTGCTTACACTGGGCTTTTCTTGTTGCTCTTTTTCTAACTCTTTGAGTTGTTGGTTAGGTAATTTATTACCATTGTTTCTTGTTTTTTGCAGTAGGCTTGTAGAGCTATGAAGTTCCCTCTCAAGACTGCTTTCGCTGTGTCCCATAGATTTTGGATTGTTGTGTTTTCATTGTCTTTTGTTGCCATGATGTTTTTTATTTCTTCTTTGATCTCTCTGATAAACCAGTCATTGTTTAATAGCATGCTGTTTAGTCTCCATGTGTTTGATTTTTTTGGATTGTTTTTATTGTAGTTGATTTCCAGTTTTATGCCACTGTGATCTGAGAAGATGCTTGATATGATTTCTATCTTCTTGAATTTGAAGAGACTTTGCCTATGACCCAACATATGGCCTATCTTTGAAAATGACCCATGTGCACTTGACAAGAATGTATATTCTTTGGCTTTGGGGTGAAATGTTCTGAAGATGTCAATTAATTCCATCTGGTCTAGTGAGTCATTTATGATTGATGTTTCTTTGCTGATTTTTTGTTTAGAGGATTTGTTCAATGGTGATAGTGGGGTATTAAAGTCTCCTACTATGATTGTATTGCTGTCAATCTCTCCCTTGATATCCTCCAGGAGTTTTTTCATGTATTTGGGTGCTCCTGTATTGGGTGCATATATGTTTACCAGAGTTATATCTTCTTGTTGGATTGCTCCCTTTAGTATTATGAAGTGGCCTTCCTTATCTCTTGTTATGTCCTTCACTTTGAGATCTAATTTGTCAGATATAAGTATTGCTACCCCAGCTTTTTTTTCATTTCCATTCGCCTGAAAAACCTTTTTCCATCCCTTCACCCTCAGTCTGTGTGCGCCTTTTTTTCTGAGATGGGTTTCTTGTAGACAACAGATATATGGGTTGTGTTTTCTTATCCAATCCGTTACCCTATGTCTTTGGATTGGTGCATTTAATTCATTTACATTTAATGTTATTATTGATAGGTGCTTGTCGCCATTTTTATTCTTTACCCCTGTGTTCCTTCTTCACTTCCTATTTTTTTTTTTTTTACAGCAGACCCTTTAGTATTTCTTGCTTTGCTGGTTTGGTGATAATAAATTCCCTTAGTCCTTTTTGTCTGTGAAGCTCCTGATTTCATCTTCAATTTTGATTGATAGCCTCACTGGGTACAGTATTCTTGGATGCAGACCCTTCTTTTGCATGACTGTATATATTTCATTCCATTCCCTTCTGGCCTGATGAGTTTCTGTTGAGAAATCAGTTGCTAGTCTGATGGGGGTTCCTTTGTAGGTAACTTTCTGTCTCTCTCTGGCTGCTTTTAAGATTCTTACTTTGTCGTTGTTGTTTGCCAATTTAATTATAATGTACTTTGGCATTGGTCTTTTGGGGTTCATTTTGATTGGGACTCTGTGAGCTTCTTGGATTTGTGTGGGGTTTTTCTTCCCTAAATCAGGTAAGTTTTCTGTCATTATTTCTTCAAACAGTTTTTCTATTCCTTGCTCAGTTTCCTTTCCTTCTGGAACCCCTATTATGTGGATGTTGTTTTGTCTTGTGTTGTCCCAAAGTTCCCTTAGGCTCTCCTCCTGCTTTTTAATTTTTTTTTTTCTAGAAGCTTCTCTACTTGGGTATTTTTTCCTACCTTGTCTTCTAGCTTACTGATGCAGTCCTCTGCTCCTTCTAGTCTACTCTTGATGCTTTCTATTGAGTTCTTTACAGCAGCGATATCATTTTTCATTTCTTCTTGATTCTTCATCATTTCCTCTTGGTTCTTACAAATATTGTCGAATTTGTCTTGCATTCTTTTCAGCCACCTTATGACCATTTCTCTGAATTCTTTCTCTGGCAGGTTGCTTGCCTCCATTTCACTTACTTCCTTTTCTGGTGATGCCTGCTTTTCTTTCATACGTGGGCTGTTTCTTTGTCTCCTCATTGTCTCTCTTCTCCAGGTGTCTAGTTATGTAGTTCTCTCTCTCCTGCGTTTATTTAAAGGCACAAAATACAACACAAACAGGTACAACACACAAGGCACTGAACAGAAATGTATTCATGATATTAATAACACCAAATAAAGGTGACCACCAGAGAAAGGCAAATTAGAGGATAGGAGAGAAAGAAGAAGAAAAGAGAAAGAAAGAAAAGTGCAAAAATGAAATTGGGAAAAGGAAAAAAAAGTGAGAGAGAAAAGAAAGAGAATACGAAAGAAGAGGGGAACAAACTATATATATATATGGGGAGAAAACTCCAATAGAACAGCCACTAATCCCAACAAATGCCAGCAACAAGTACCTGGAGATGAATACAAACTACAAACAACAACTAATATCAAGCAAGGCGAGGGAAAACGGAAGAAAAAAACAAACAAAAACAAAACAAACAAAAAATAATAAGCAAAACAATCTCACAAGCAAGCATAAAAAATCGATATAATCAACAATCAAGCAAACAACAACAAAAGGACAGAGAGAAAAAAATTTTTTTGGATAGTGAAGACAGAGACGAGAGAGGTGTGTATGGACTTGGAGCAGGGGATTGGAAATTAGATATATAAGTAGGGTGAAATTTTAACAGGGGGTAAAAAGAAAGAATAGTGAAAATCTAAAGCAGGAAAAGGGTAAGAGAAATAGGACAACAAAAGGGGAAAAGTTAGGAAGAGAGTGATGGCATAAAGGTAAAGTTGAGATAGAGTAAAATGATGCTAAAGGGAAGATGAAAGTAGAATGTAGAACACTTATCCCAGTAAAATAAAGAGAATTTAAAATGATACTTTTTTTTAAAGAAAAAAAAGGTACAATAGTAGTAGTAATAATACTGATTGAAAATAAAAATGTAATAATTAAAAAGGTAAAATCAAGTGAGGAAAAAAGAAAAAAAATTAGTTTCTTAAGTAAAAGATGAAAGAAAAAAACAGAAAAAAAGAAAATGTGCAGTAGTGAAGGTCATTCACTTCATCTACTGTTCTGTTTGACATGCCTGTTTCCTAGTCAGGACAGTATTGCAGTTCCCCGTGTTCCTCTGCTCCTCAGTGTTGTAAGCCAGTCCTGACTTTTAAGCAGGCAGTGTGTCTTAATTTCTTGTATTCCTTTATTTGTGTTTACACAAGAGTCAGTTTGTGATTCAACCCCTGGGTGGCAGTGTTTCTGGATTGACCTCTGGGTCTATAGGTCCTTTCTAGCCAGTGCTTAGATCCTGCTTTCTCTGTGGCATTCAATACCGGTTTGTGGGAATGGGTTGCCCCAGAGCTGGTTCTCTGATGGTTATTCCCCGCTCTGATCCCCAGGTTCCAGAAAAACAACTTTCCCCTGCAGTCTCTTAGGATGTCCCCAATTGGGTGATCCTATGTATTGGGCTTAGTATTCAGTAGCAAGGATTGAAAGAAAAAAGAAAAAACAAAAACAGAGCAAAAACAATCAAAAAAAAGAGCCAGCATAAGTGTGCGAACTCCGGGGCTGTGCGCAAGTCTGTGCAGTCTTTTTTCCCCCTTGGGTCTAAGCAGCCAGCACACTTTTAAAATTTTTAGGCTGTCCTTCTGCGTCAGATCAAAATGGGTTGCTTTTAAGAGTTCCTTTCTGTTAGCAGCTCTGAGGACCTCCTTCCACATTCACGGATTACACCAGCCCCAACAGCCACAGATTTTTCTAGGCGCAGACTTCCCCCGGTCCTCCAGCTCCCACAGTGCGCACGTTTCTCTCTCCTGCCAGGAGCAGAGACCTCACCTTATCCCAGGCAAAATCTGACCTTTCCGTGGTGGAGTGTAGAGCTCCTCTGAATCCATGTGTTTGTGCCAATTGGGGACCGGTGCTCTGGGGTTCACAGCTATTCGGTGGGTGCCACAGTTGTAGATTTTCAGGCTTCCAATAACATCCACTTTCCCCTTCTAGATGGCATGGTCTCTGCGTTCAAGCTGGTCGCTCTGGGAGGGAACCCAGCAGCAGTGGGGGCTGCCCCGTCCAGCAGTCCCCCACAGTCTCCTGGAGTATAGCTGTCCCTCAACTCACCAACAAACATTCCCCGTGCGACCCTCAGCTGTTCTTTCTATCTGCTCTGGGACAAGGCTCGGGACACGTCTGTCTATTCTGCCGCCATTTTTTTCTCCTGAAAGTTGCCTTTTATTGAGTGTTTTCTAGGTGTCAAGCGTTGTGCTGAATGCTTCCTATAGGTAGATTTATTTAACCATCATAGTGTCTCAGAGGAAGGTACTATTTTATCATTCTTCTTTGAATAAGAAACCGAATGTCACAGAAGCTAAGGAACTTGATCATGTTCATACAGCTAAAAGTGGCGGAGCAAGTCCTTATATCTGTGCTTATCTGAATCCACAATCTATGTTTGATATCATCTTTCAGACTAGAAGTTATAATGAATGAGTTTATATGATTGATCGACTTCCATGTTCATAATTATTCATAGCTCCTGCTTTCCTAATAGCTTAGTGAATACAAACATTATGATATCCTATCCTCAGAGTTGGTGATAACTGGTGATAACTGGGGTCATTACCAGAATGGCTAAAGGTCACCAGATGAGTGAATCAGAGGAAGAGCTGAGAATTAAAATAAGCCTTTTCACTCTGAGGCCAGTTCTCTCCAGAGATCATCAAATTCCTTATTCAAGAAACAAACCATTCTCCCATGATGTTTTGGTTCTTAGTATCATGGTCCAAGTAACCTCCTTATGATTCTAGTAAACACGAGGTAATGGTGTTAACCTTGATAGAAGGAAGCACACCCCATAAAGGAGAGATGTGGTGTAGTTTTCCATAGCAACCAGACAGGTCAGATGTTATGAACAAGAACCACAGTCATAACAGGTATCCAATGCCCCTTCTTTCTAGCCCTGTTTACAGACATCCTTCTTATGAAACTTGCTGTCTCAGAGAAGCATAGTATCTGGTTTCACTCTGTCCACAGGACATGATTGCTTATGCCACATCTGTTCCCCAGTCAATCAAAAAGCATCTTAGTCTGAAGCCCCACTGGTGGTGCTTGACTGGAGTTGGAGAAACCACGATGTCCTCATTCACAAGCCTGGGCCTCAGCTGGGGCGGGTGGGACAACAAGGACTGAATTACTTCTCTTCTGTTTCTCCATGATCTCTCATCATTCAACAATTAGCCTCACTTTTTCAGATGGTGTCTGGATCCCAAAAGAGCCAAAGCAGAACCTGCCAAGTCTCCTTTAAGGTATAGGCCCACATCCTTCTTATGAAATTTGCTTATAAAAGAGCATCTTAGTCTGAAGCCCCACTGAGTGATACAAAGTGATCCTGTGGTGCTCAAGAAAGAAGAGGTGAGCTATACACACCCACTGCTCAAAACATAGCCTCTAGCCCAGGGGTGGGCAAACTTTTTGACTCGAGGGCCACAGTGGGTTCTTAAACTGGACCGGAGGGCCGGAACAAAAGCATGGATGGAGTGTTTGTGTGAACTAATATAAATTCAAAGTAAAGGAGCGGAGGGGAGAGCAAGAGAACCGGATAGAACAGCCAGATCCGGCCCGCGGGCCGTAGTTTGCCCACGGCTGCTCTAGCCCAATAACAAAAGTCTGAGTTTCAGTGTTGAGGAAAGACTCCTTGCTGGTAGGTGAAGGGCAACTTCTCCATGGGAAAGGGATGCCCATAAATCATTGTTTCTCTCCCAACTAGCCCTTAGAACCTTCAAAGGTTAATCAGATTCAACATGGGCGAAGCCATTGCGTTTGTCTAAGGTCTATGATTTGCAAATAGAGATTGGCAGGATAAACCACAAGGCCTGTCATTGAACGTAGCACAAATGCACTTACTTCTAGTCACTGGTTCAGATTTAGGACAGCTTTCCTCCAGGAGGTGAGGGAAGCACTTTGGTCACTTGTTATGAGTGTAGGGCTACAGGCTTAATGAGATGATATTCCTTGGGAATCCTATTTGAGGTATTTGCGTATTAGAGTATTTGCGTTGTTAGAAAATGGGCTTTGTAAGTTAGAGGATGTTTGATGCAGTTAAATTAGAGTATGGAGAAATTGATCTCAGAAAACCACCATAAATCAGACCTTCATTTTCTATCCTATTGCCCAGTCCAAAAAGAGAGAGAATGCTCCCTCTTATAACCCATTTACCACACCTCTGCCAGTGATTTTTCACAAAATCTGTCATAAGGCAGCTTAACTGTCACTTCTTCAAAGAGATCCTCTTGGACCATTCATCTAAAGTAGCTATCCAACGTTTTTTTAACCTTTACCTGAGGACATGCTTATTGATTTTAGACAGTGGGGAGGTGAGAAAGATATGAGTCCCAATGGCCACACTGAGGGCCCTGTAGACCCTTTCCACAGGTTTTGGGTGGCAAGCAAAATAAAGCAGCACCTGTGTGTAGTCAAGCAGGAGTGGATCCTTCACAGGGTCAGCAAGGAGCCTAAAGAAAAACTGTCACACAAAAATGTCTGTGTTGGCGAAACCCCAGAAATCATTCACTCATTCTTCCTCTATGTTTTGCTTGCATGCCTGGCTTAATTTCATCTGCTTCCTGTTTATGACTGAAGCAGCAGGGCCCTCACCTATTGTGTGCATTTGAACTCCTGTAAGCCAGGTGGACATCTGATGGTCCTCCATGGAGGTGGCCTGCAGAACTTATTGTTTAACTCTGTGTCTGAGGAGTAGGGCATGGGAGACTTCACAGAAGAGCTCTGCAGAATTCCAAATGAAAGGAGAAAATGAATCTGTTCACATTTCTATAACAAGACATGGCATTCAAGACATTTAGCATACTGGCTTTGCTGGGGCTCCTTCCTTTCTGATCCCATCTTGGATGATTTTGTATATCCCATCCTTCGTGGGCTCCTCTCCAGAAGTTGTGATTCATCTCAGCAACCGTAGTCATGGGCACACCTGCAATGACTGGGTGCACATAATTATGGCATGTGTGATATGCTGTGACACTGGCTTTGTCAAAGGCATTAAACAGAAAATATTTCACATTGTCTACCATAAGCCTCATACAAGGAAATAAAATGTCACCTAAATGGTAAATGTTTTAATTTTTTTACTTTAGCACATCGAGTAGGCTTTTAATGAGGGCTCACTGCCAATGATTTTACACCCTGATCCAATTCTGCATTTCACCTCAAAACAGAGTCCCAGAGCCTATATCTTGTTACACTTTTCTCCTGAGACATCATAGAGCTATGTTCGGGATAATAGGAACTAGCTACCTCAACAATCCAATTACCTCCCTGTGGTAGAGTGTCTGCAAAAATAGCCTCCTGCAATCTCACCCATCCTTGCCACGCATGTCATTCCTCCCACCAAGAGGTGGAGCCTATTCCCCTCTCCCTAGACCTGGGCTGGCCTCATGGCTCTCCTTCCCAGTAAAATGCAGCTGTGACTTCTGGGCCTATACCTTAAGGAGACGTGGCAGGTTCTGCTTTGGCCCTTTTGGGATCCAGACACTATCTGAAAAAGTGGGGCTACATTGTTGAATGATGAGAGATCATGGAGAAACAGAAGAGAAGTAATTCAGTCCCTGTTGTCCCACCCTCCCCAGCTGAGGCCCAGGCTTGTGAATGAGGACATCTTGGTTCCTCCAGCTCCAGTCAAGCGCCACCAGTCAGCACCTCATGGAACAGAGATGAGCCATCCATGCTAAGTCCTGGCCAACTGGCAGAATTGTGAGCAACTGGGCTCTTGTGGTTATTTTAAGCCACTGAGTTGTGGGGTGGTTTGTTATATAGGCACAGAAAACTAAAATAGGCTAGGAGACTGAAGCACAAAGTTCATCATAGTCAGGCAAGTCACAAAGCTAGGATTTGAACCTGGGCAACCCAGCCTCAGAAGCCACACCTTTAACCGTGATTTCATGTTGACTGCTTGGGTGTAAACAAAAAGCAAAGCAGATGAGAAGGTAGATCAAAACCACACAGTGTAAGAGGCAGGTACAAATAAAGCAAGGGGAAAGGAACACAAACAAAACAATCAGGTCAGGGAAGGAGACAAGAAAAGTATACTATAGGAAACAGCATGGTTTTCAAAATCTATTTTTGCCCTTGAAACCCTGTCTGAGGTTATCACTTTGTTATTTATGCACATATACTGTCCCTGGGGAGTTCCATGGGAAGGGCAGCACTTAAGAGCTTGACCTCTCAATGAGGTATCAACCCCCTTCATCTTAGCTGTGTGCTCCTATCACATCACTTAACATTCCTGAGCCTCAGACTATCCATCTGTCAAATAGACAAAATAATTTGGTCTAACTCATAATTTATTGTAAGAATTAATTCAAATAATACACTCTTGGTTAAATCTCAAAATAGTTACTATTTTGATGGAAACCTCTGGCCCAGAGACCTTCCTCCTTACACTTTTGGCATTGTACTGTGTTTGGTTTGGTTTCAAATCTCCCACATTCTATCTCCAAATTTATGTTTAATGTCAGCCACCAGATGTCTATTCTCCCACATGGATGTAGGTTAATTCCTCCTTATACACTCACTGCTAAACTGCCATACCTGTTTGGCCTACAGGTTCAGAAAACTCTCAGCCCCCAATTGATTGGCAAATCTGAAATCCCCCTTTCCAACTCAGGAATCTCATTTTGCATCTCTTGCCAGGTTGAACAGTAAATAAATTACCCCCCTGATCAAGGCAAAAGCTCTTTCAAAGGGTCCTTCCCTTTTCTTTCTTCTCTTATCATCAATCTTTGTTGCTGGTCAGGTCATTTATTTTTATAATGACATCTAAGTTCTCTGCTCCCATGGGCTTCCGATAGTCTGCTCTTGTAGCATGTAATGCCCCAGTCCTCCCTCTCTTTTCTCATTATCTCAAATTCCAACCACTAGAGTGATACCAACAAGCCAGCAACTCACTTGGCTGCCAGACCTCTTCCGAGTGCTCATTAATTCAGCTGGTTTGGGAGCAACATGCCTGACCACCAGATGAAATTCCTTTCCTTCACTTTTCATTTTTCAGGCAAGGTGCCTGCACCTTTGAATGGCCATGATGGATTGGTTTTTACTTTAATTTATTCCAACATGCATAACAAAAGCATGAGGATCCCAATTCCCTTGATTAATGCACCAATCCACCCGAGAGCCTTCATTTTTTGCTCCAAATCATGTTTAGAAAGATTTGCCCATGAGGTGTAGTACTGGTAGTTGCCACATTCTACTTGGGGCGATATTCTTTCCCTGAGTTTCCTCAGACTCAATGTGGGGTGTCATCTTCTGAGCTAGGGTGGCTTGAAAACCATCCTCACCTTAAGTTTTACCGTGAGTTTTGCATCTTCACCTTTGTCTTGAAATATTACAAGACACCTGACTTTTAGAAGAAACACAGAACACACTCTCAGAGTACCTGGCCCAATCAAATGATCATGACTCACATTTCCAGCAGAGAGAAGCAAGCCACCCAGAAAGGATCAGTGGCTTCTACCAAAAATACTGGTAGCACTTACAGAGGGTTTCCAAGGAGACAGAAAAGACATTTTACTCAATGAATGAAATCCAATGACATTTGCCCACTTTCTGAAAACTTGAAAAACAACAGATGAAAAGACAAGTCAAAGTCTCCTACAAATCTATTTTCCTAAAATAGATGAGAGAGATGAAGGCCCAATGCTGCCCGCTATTAGAGAGTGATAGGGATATTTGATGCAAGTGTCAGAAAAATAATATGAAGACATTTTTGTTTTAAAGCCATTTCTCCATATTTTTTTTACAAAGTGTACAAAAATTGCAGAATAGATCTGGGGGGTTGGATGAAATGGCTTTCTTTGTTCACTGCAGATAGAGGAATAGATCACAAAAATGTGTCTTCTTTCTTTTGGGAGCTGGTGCACTGAAGTGGGAGGAGCCAGGCAGAGTGACTAGGACTAGGACGCTGGTGACAGCAGTGTCTAGTTAAAGCCGACTTGGTTATCAGCAGCTTAACACTGGAGACATTTCCTTCATCGGATTGTCATGCCCACCTCACTCCCTATTGGCCTGTGCAATTTCCTTCTTCTCAGGTGACAATTTGATTCCTTGGGAAGATCACTCATATTAGTCCCTCTTTTGGAATCCCTCATATCATCATTTCTGACTGCTTTCTATGCCCCTTATAATCCTACTTGCCCTATGTAGCCAGTTTAGATGCATTCAGCATTGCTGTGGAGACTTTTGTGGTGCATCTAGTTGTAATTTCTTGCTGCTTCATTAGAATCCCATAATCATCATAACAGCGATCACTCATTGAATGTTGGCTTTTGTCTTTTTCTTTGCATTCTATTATTCAGCAGACATATGATTCAGGGGATTTATGGTGCTGATTACTACCTGTTTGTTTGTGGAAGGGAAGGTGGGTATGAGGGTTAAATAAAAATGAAACTTAGGTTCTCAAAGAAATGTTTATCAGAAAGTCATCATCATCATCATCACCATCATCATGTACTCAGTGATTATTTAATGGTTGCAGCAACCCAATGGCTGACACATTTACTGCCCACTGAAATCCATGTGCTCTCCTGCATTTTCTCGTCCCTTGTGTCAGACAGGGCTATATAAGTTGTTCTGACAAATGGGCTATGAACAGATGTGGCATGTGTCCCTTCCAATCTGAAGCATTTAAGAGCTGATGAATGATTATCCCCTTTCTTCCAGTTCTCTCTCCTTCTCCTGGAAGCTGTGCATCGAAGTGGCGAGAGATTGAGGTGACCTAGATCACTGCTGAGCCAGTGAATGGATAGTTGCCCTGGGAACCATCTGACTCAGCAGATTTTGTGTAAATCACAAATAAACCTTTGTTGGGTTGAGCATCTGAGTTTTGGGGCATTTGTTAGTGACTGTGGTCCTCATAAGAAGAGTGATGTGTGCCTGAGGAACACAGCCTATCCAAACCAATGCACACCTAAAAGACATGTGCTCTGATCATCCCATTTCTAAATGAGAAAATTGATGCATGGAGAGTGAAACCATGTGTACAAGGTGGGAATCACATTCCCTCCTTTGCTTGATCAGATCAAAATGAGACCCAAATAATCAATTGGAAAAACATAAAGTTAACCAATAAATTAATTTATTACTAAGGAAAACCTATAGTCTCGCTAATATGGAGAATGGATTTATCATTAAGCTAAGTCTAAATACCAACAAAAAAATCATTGTAGAAGTAAAAATGGAATCTATCATGGACACATTGATTTAATAGGTTGCTCCTCTCTCAACATTTTTGAAATTATGTAGCATTTGCATGTATTTCATGCATATACTAAGCAAATTCTGTATATTGTATCACCCTAGTGAAATTATTAATTTTTGTACCAGAGCATTTATTGATGCATTTATTTTTTCAACATGTATTTATTAAGTGTCCATGTTATGCTGAGCACTCTGATAGCCACAGTGAGCATGGCAATGAAAAACACAGGCATGATCTCTGTTCTCAGGGGGCACTTGTAGTCTAGTGGAGACACAGAAGGTCATGAGTCACAGAAAAAGTCATAAATGGGTGTATAATTAAAGATGGCCGTCAATGCTCTGAGGAAGGGGAACATGGTCTACGGGAATGTGTGACTACAGAAACTCCAGCACAGGTGCCAGGGAAGTGTTCCTGGAGGATGTGGTACTCAACTAAGATCTGGAAGACAGGTCAGAGTCTTACCTGGAGTCAGGTGGGAGAAGAGGAGAACATTCTAGACTAAAGAAACCATACCAGTGAAGGCTCAACGCCATGAAAGAGCAGTCTGTGGAACTGAGAGAAGGTCAGTGTATCAAAGATTAGAATATTTATGAAAAGACTTTGAAAAATGAGGCCCAAAAGGGAAGTGGACACCAGACAATGGAAAATTTTAGGTCCCGCTGGGCAGTCTTCGTATTCAGCACCCCACTCGGCTGGGGGCACAGCACGTGAGGAGAGGCTTCTAATTGTTCATTTAAACCCCTTTCTGCTCTTCTCCCCGAAAGGCATTGTGTTTTATTTTATTTTTTTTTTTTTTTTTTTTTTTTTTTTTTTATTTTTTTTTTTTTCCAAATTTTTATTAAGGTATTATATGTGTACATATCTTACCATTGCCCCCCACCCCCACCCCACTCCCATACATGCCCTCACCCCCCAATGTTTTGTATCCGTTGGTTACTCTTATATACATGCATATAAGTCCTTCAGTTGATCTCTTATTTCCCCCACCTCTCCCTAACCTTACCACTGTAATTTGACAGTCTGTTTGATGCTTTACTGCCTCTGTAACTATCTTTTTGTTCATCAGTTTATAATGTTTTTCATTATCCCCAAATGAGTGGGACCATGTGGTATTTTTCTTTCATTGACTGGCTTATTTCACTTAGCATAATGTTCTCTAATTCCATCCAAGTGCCTACAAATGGTAGTAATTCCTTCTTTTTTACGGCAGCATAGTATTCCATTGTGTAGATGTACCATAGTTTTCTGATCCAGTCATCTGCTGATGGGCACCTAGGCTGTTTCCAAATCTTAGCTATTGTAAATTGTGCTGCTATGAACATAGGGGTGCATATATCCTTTCTGATTGGTGTTTCTGGTTTCTTAGGATATATTCCTAGGAGTGGGATTACTGGGTCAAATGGGAGTTCCATTTTCAGTTTTTTGAGGAAACTCCATACTGTTCTCCACAGTGGCTGCACCAGTCTGCATTCCCACCAGCAGTGCACGAGGGTTCCTTTTTCTCCGCATCCTCGCCAACACTCGTCGTTTGTTGATTTGTTGATGATAGCCATTCTGACAGGTGTGAGATGGTATCGCATTGTTGTTTTGATTTGCATCTCTCGGATAATTAGTGACTTTGAGCATGTTTTCATGTGTCTCTTGGCCTTCCTTCTGTCTTCTTTCGAAAAGATTCTATTTAGGTCCGTTGCCCATTTTTTTATTGGATCCTTTATCTTCCTTTTATTAAGTTGTATAAGCTGCCTGTAGATGTTGGAAATTAAACCTTTATCAGTGATACCATTTGCAAATATGTTCTCCCATACAGTGGTCTTTCTTGTTGTTTTGTTGATGGTTTCTTTTGCTGTGCAAAAGCTTTTTATTTTGATGTAGTCCCATTTGTTTATTTTCTGTTTGGCTTCCATTGCCCTAGGGGCAGTATCACTGAAAAAGTTCTTTTGGCATATGTCTGAGATTTTGCTGCCTGTGGATTCCTCTAGTATTTTTATGGTTTCCCGTCTTATATTTAAGTCCTGTACCCATTTTGAGTTTATTTTTGTGTATGGTGTAAGTTGGTGATCTAGTTTCATTTTTTTGCATGTATCTGTCCAATTTTCCCAACACCATTTATTAAAGAGACTGTCTTGACTCCATTGTATGCTCATGCCTCCTTTGTCAAATATTAAATGCGCATATTGGTTTGGGTCGATATCTGGATTCTCTATTCTGTTCCATTGATCTATATGTCTGTTCTTGTGCCAGTACCAGGCTGTTTTGAGGACAGTGGCTTTGTAATACAGCTTGAAATCTGGTATTGAGATCCCTCCTACTTTATTCTTCTTTCTCAGGATTGCTGTGGCTATTCGGGGTCTTTTTTTATTCCAGATGAATTTTTGGAGAGTTCTTTCTAGGTCTGTGAAATACGCCGTTGGTATTTTAATGGGGAGTGCATTGAATCTATAGATTGCTTTGGGTAGTATGGACATTTTAATGATGTTGATTCTACCAATCCATGAACATGGTATGTTCTTCCATCTGTTTACATCTTCCTCTATCTCTTTTTTCAGGGTCCTGTAGTTTTCCGCATATAGGTCTTTTACCTCCTTGGTTAGGTTTATTCCTAAGTATCTTAATTTTTTTGGTGCAATGGAAAATGGGATTGCTTTTTTAGTCTCTCTTTCTGTAAGTTCATTGTTGGTGTATAGAAATGCCATAGATTTCTTGGCATTAATTTTGTATCCTGCTACATTGCCGAATTCATTTATTAAGTCTGTTAGTTTTTTGATGGAGTCTTTCGGGTTTTTTATGTACAATATCATGTCATCTGCAAATAAGGACAGCTTTACTTCTTCTTTTCCAATTTGGATGCCTTTTATTTCTTCTTCTTGTCTAATTGCAGTGGCTAATACTTCCAGTACTATGTCAAACAGGAGTGGTGAGAGTGGGCATCCCTGTCTTGTTCCTGTTCTTAGGGGAAATGGTTTTAGTTTTTGCCCATTGAGTATGATGTTAGCTGTGGGTTTATCATATATAGCTTTTATTATGTTGAGGTATGATCCTTCTATTCCCACCTTGTTGAGAGTTTTTATCAAGAAAGGGTGTTGGATTTTGTCAAATGCTTTTTCTGCATCAATTGATATGACTATGTGATTTTTATCTCTCAATTTGTTTATGTGATGTATCACATTTATTGATTTGCGGATATTGAACCATCCTTGCATTCCTGGGATAAATCCTACTTGGTCATGGTGTATGATCTTTCTGATGTACTGCTGGATCCTATTTGCTAGAATTTTATTGAGGATTTTGGCATCTACATTCATGAGGGATATTGGCCTGTAATTCTCCTTCATTGTGTTGTCTTTATCTGGTTTTGGTATTAGGGTGATGCTGGCTTCATAGAAGGAGCTTGGAAGTGTTCCTTCCTCTTGAATTTTTTGGAATAGTCTGAGGAGGATAGGTTTTAGTTCTTCCTTGAATGTTTGGTAGAACTCTCCTGTGAAGCCGTCTGGCCCCGGGCTTTTGTTTGCCGGAAGCTCTTTGATGACTGCTTCAATTTCTTCCATAGTTACTGGCATGTTGAGCTGTTTAGATTCTTCCTGATTGAGTTTTGGAAGGTTATATTTTTCTAGGAATATGTCCATTTCCTCCAGGTTGTCCAGTTTGTTGGAATAGAGTTGTTCGTAGTATTTTTTAACAATCCTTTGTATTTCAGCGGGATCTGTTGTTATTTCACCTCTTTCATTTCTGATCTTGTTTATTTGGGTCCTCTCTCTTTGCTTCTTGGTGAGCCTGGCTAGAGGTTCATCAATCTTGTTTATCCTTTCAAAGAACCAGCTCTTGGTCTTGTTGATCTTTTGTATTGTTTCTTTGGTCTCTATGTCGTTTATCTGTGCTCTGATCTTTATTATTTCCTTCCTTCTGCTTACACTGGGCTTTTCTTGTTGCTCTTTTTCTAACTCTTTGAGTTGTTGGGTTAGGTAATTTATTACCCCTGTTTCTTGTTTTTTGCAGTAGGCTTGTAGAGCTATGAACTTCCCTCTCAAGACTGCTTTCGCTGTGTCCCATAGATTTTGGATTGTAGTGTTTTCATTGTCATTTGTTGTCATGATGTTTTTTATTTCTTCTTTGATCTCTCTGGTAACCCAGTCATGGTTTAATAGCATGCTGTTTAGTCTCCATGTGTTTGATTTCTTTGGGTTGTTTTTATTGTAGTTGATTTCCAGTTTTATGCCACTGTGGTCTGAGAAGATGCTTGATATGATTTCTATCTTCTTGAATTTGAAGAGACTTTGCCTGTGTCCCAACATATGGTCTATCTTTGAAAATGACCCATGTGCACTTGAGAAGAATGTATATTCTGTGGCTTTGGGGTGAAATGTTCTGAAGATGTCAATTAATTCCATCTGGTCTAGTGAGTCATTTAGGATTAATGTCTCTTTGCTGATGTTTTGTTTAGAGGATTTGTCCAATGGTGATAGTGGGGTATTAAAGTCTCCTACTATGATTGTATTGCTGTCAATCTCTCCCTTGATATCCTCCAGGAGTTTTTTTATGTATTTGGGTGCTCCTGTATTGGGTGCATATATGTTTACCAGAGTTATTTCTTCTTGTTGGATTGCTCCCTTTAGTATTATGAAATGGCCTTCCTTATCTCTTGTTATGTCCTTCAGTTTGAGATCTAATTTGTCAGAAATAAGTATTGCTACCCCAGCTTTTTTTTCAGTTCCATTTGCCTGGAAAACCTTTTTCCATCCCTTCACCCTCAGTCTGTGTGCGTCTTTTTTTCTGAGGTGGGTTTCTTGTAGACAGCAGATATATGGGTCATGTTTTCTTATCCAATCCGTTACCCTATGTCTTTTGATTGGGGCATTTAATCCATTTACATTTAAAGTTATTATTGATAGGTGCTTATTTGTCGCCATTCCTATTCTTTACCCCTGTGTTACTTCTTCACTTCCTATTTCTTTTTTTTTACAGCAGACCCTTTAGCATTTCTTGCATTGCTGGTTTGGTGGTAATAAATTCCCTTAGTCCTTTTTTGTCTGTGAAGCTCCTGATTTCACCTTCAATTTTGATTGACAGCCTTGCTGGGTACAGTATTCTTGGATTCAGCCCCTTCCTTTGCATGACTTTGTATATTTCATTCCATTCCCTTCTGGCCTGATGAGTTTCTGTTGAGAAATCAGTTGCTAGTCTGATGGGGGTTCCTTTGTATGTAACTTTCTGTCTCTCTCTTGCTGCTTTTAAGATTCTTACTTTGTCGTTGTTGTTTGCCAATTTAATTATAATGTGCCTTGGCGTCGGTCTTTTGGGGTTCATTTTGCTTGGGACTCTGTGAGCTTCTTGGATTTGTGTGTGTTTTTTCTTCCCTATATCTGGGAAATTTTCTGTCATTATTTCTTCAAAGAGGTTTTCTATTCCTTGCTCAGCTTCCTTTCCTTCTGGAACCCCTATTATGCGGATGTTGTTTTGTTTCGTGTTGTCCCAAAGTTCCCTTAGACTCTCCTCCTGCCTTTTAATTTTTTTTTCTAGAAGTTGCTTTTCTTGGGTATTTTTTTCCATCTTGTCTTCTAGCTCACTGATGCGGTCCTCTGCTTCTTCTAGTCTACTCTTGATGCTTTCTATTGAGTTCTTTACAGCAGCGATGTCATTTTTCATTTCTTCTTGGTTCTTCTTCATTTCCTCTTGGTTCTTGCTCATATTGTCGAATTTGTCTTCCATTCTTTTCAGCCACCTTATGACCATTTCTCTGAATTCTTTTTCTGGAAGGTTGCTTGCCTCCATTTCGTTTACTTCCTTTTCTGGTGATGCCTGCTTTTCTTTCATATGCGGGCTGCCTCTTTGTCTCCCCATGGTCTCTCTTCTCTGGGTGTCTGGTTATGTAGTTCTCTCTCTCCTGGGTTGATTTAAAGGCACAAAATACAGCACTACCAGGTACAACTCACAAGGCACTGAACAGGAATGTATTCACGATATTAATAACCTCCAATAAAGGTGACCACCAGAAAAAGGCAAATTAGGTGATAGGAGAGAAAGAAGAAGAGGAAAAAAGAAAGAAAGAAAGAAAAAAGAAAAAAGGAGTGTGAAAATGAAATTGGGAAAAGGGAAAGTAAAGAGAAGAAAAAAAAAAAAAAGTAAGAGAGACAAGAAAGTGACTAAGAGAGACAGGGGAACAGACTATATATATTGGGGATAAAACTCCAATAGAACAATCACTAATCCCAGCAAATGCCAGCAACAAGTGCCTGGGGATTAGTACAAACTACAACACCAACTAATATGGAGTGAGGCAAGGGAAAGCTGAAGCACAAAACAAACAAAAAAATAAACAAAAGAAGAATAAGCAAAACAATCTCACAAAAAAGCATAAAAATTGGATATAATCTACATTCAAGCAAACAACAACAAAAGGACAGAGAGAAGGACAAGTTTATGGATAGCTCAGACAGCGAAGGGAGAGGTGTATGTGGACTTGGAGCAGGGGATTGGAGATTAGATATGTAAGTAGGGTGAAATTTTAACAAGGGGTAAACAGAAAGAATAGGGAGAATCTAAAGCAGTAAAAGGGTAAGATAAACAGGACACTGAAAAGGGGGAGGTTAGGAAGAGAGTGATGGCCTAAAGGTAGAGTTGAGATAGAGTAAAACGATGCTAAAGGAAAGATAGAAATAGAATGTAGAACCCTAATCCCAAAATAAAATGAAGAGAAAATAAAATGACACTTAAAAAAAAAAAAAAAAAAGATAAAATAGCAGTAGTAATAATACGGATTGAAAATAAAAATGTAATAATTAAAAAGGTAAAATCAAGTGATGAAAAAAGAAAAAAAAAGTTTCTTGATTAAAAGATGCAAAAAATGAAAATAAAAAAGAATAAAAAAATAAAAAAATAAAAGGTAAAAATAAAATGTGAAGTAGTGAAGGTCATTCACTTCCTCTGTTTTTCTGTTTGGCACGCCTGTTTCTCAGTCCAGACAGTATTGCAGTTCCCTGCGATCCACTGCTCTTCGGTGTTGTAAGCCAGTCCTGATTTTAAGCAGGCGGTGTGTCTTAATTTCTCGTATTCCTTTATTTTTGATTACACAAGAGTCAATTTGTGATTCAGCCCCTGGGTGGCAGTGTTTCTGGATTAACTTCCGGGTCTATCTATGGCCTCTCTAGGCAGTGTTAGAGCCTTCTTTCCCGCACTCGCCACTGGCCTGTGGGAGTGGTCTGCCTCAGAGCTGACTCTCTGATGGTCACTCCCAGCTCCGATCCCCAGGTTCCAGAAAAACAACCTTCCCCTGCAGTCTCCCAGGGTGTCCCCAACTGGGTGATCCTATGTATTGGGCTTAGTAATCAGAGGCAAGAATTTCAAGAGGAAAAAGCCCAGTTGTGCGAATTCCGGGACTGCGGGTAAGCCCAGGCACCCAGGGAGCGCAGGGGCTGCGCGTAAGTCTGGACTGCCTGAAATTCTTAGGGTGTCCCTGCACTTCAGATCAAAATGGGTTGCTTTTTAGAGTGCCCTTCTCTTAGCAGCTCTGAGGACCCCTTTCCACAATCACAGATCACGCCAGCCCCTACAGCCACGGATTTTTCTAGGCACAGATTTCCCTGGTCCTCCAGCTCCCGCAAAACGCGCGTTCCTCTCTCCCGCTGGGACCAGAGACCTCACCTTATCCCAGGCGAAATCTGACCTTTCCGTGGTGGAGTGTAGAGCTCCTCTGAACCCGTGTGCTTGCGCCAGTTGGGGAGCGTTGTTCTGGGGCTCGCAGCTGTTCCTGGGGTGCCGCCGTTGTGGATTCTCAGGCTTCAGATAAGCTCCACTTTCCGGATCAAGATGGCGCAGACTCCGCGTCCAACCCCGCAGCTCCGGGAGGGGACCCAGCCGCAGTTGGTGCCCAGGAACCCATGGACCAGGAGAGTCGTTTCCATTCACATTCAGTTTGGCTCTGAGCTTTCTGAAAAAGTCCCCAGGTGGGAGTCCGAAGGCGGAGAAGGCCAAGGCATTGTGTTTTAGCTGTGCACATGGTGGCCTAGAGTAACAACTACGTGCCCTGGCTCCCCTTACAGCAAGTTATAAACCTTGTCACCAGTTGCTTATGCGATGCAAGCAGAAATGGTGTGAGCAGCTTTGAGGAAGTTTCCTTAAAGAAAACTGAGTCCCTTCGCCACTCCTGTCTCTTTACTGTTGGTTATGATATGGGTGTAATGGCTCACATGAGCAGCCACCACGGACCATGACATGTACATGGGAAAGGAAAATACATGTGACAGGAAACAGGCTAGAAGGAACCCTGCTCTCTAATGCGTGCCCGTCATACCATCCTAGATGGACTTTCCCGGCTTCTTGAATATGAAACCAAATGCCCCTCCGCCTCTGTGAGCTGCTGCTAATTGCGGATTTCGTTTTTGTTATTTCCATTGAAACGTAACCGAATCCAGTGCTGGGTAATAACTGGACACATTACACTCCTCTAAAACGTTATTGTGCATTTGGGGAAATTGGCACAATCATAACTGGAAGATAAATTTCCCTCAAGAATTCTAAGCAAGGAACATTTTTTCTTAAAATGTGGCTTTTACTTTCAAAGATTTGCTGCATGACAACTTAGGCGATGTCCATTTAAAAGAGAACCCCTTTGCAAAAGACATTCTTCAAATCACTGGATGCTAATGAGCAGTCGATTTCTTTACAAACTAACACGGAGGGTAGAAACAAACAGATATCTGCCACCAACCTGGCAGGTCCGCTCCGGCCGTGAGAACGGGGACTGAAGCGCTGGGCAGCTTCATCCATTTCTGTCTCCAATACCTGCGAAGTTTGATGAAAATGAAAATCTGTCTCTTCGTTTCATGTGGAGTAGGGTTTATTTGGAGACAAGAATGGGGAGAGTCCCAAACTCTTGCTATTTGCCCTCTGATGGCCTGTGTTTTCTTGCCTGGTAAGTCACACACAAGGACAGCGCAGGGCCTAAGTCATGGACCAGGAATTCTGGTGGGAAAGAAGCACACGGCGAGGACACTGAGGGAGATGCTTAGAAGAATTACCACCGGACATCAGCATGGAGCGCTTGAGGTCTCCATCTCTAGACAAGAGGAAGATAAGCAGCGTGCACACAACAAACATTATTCCTTAACTTCTGAGGAGGTACCAATGTTCAGCTACACACCTGGTCCTGAGCAAAGGTCAAACTTTTCTTCCAGGCTTCCCAAGAACTAGCCAAGTCTGAGAAAGGTGGAAATGACCATGGGTTTAACAAAGAAATTAACTGTTTAAAGAGCCTCACTGGTCTTTGGTGTAACTCTGCATCAGGTAATAAATGTAAGGGCAGGAGAGGGCTGAGTGAACGCAGGTCTCACTCTACAGTGATGGTAGAGGGAGCGATGAGGATACAGAGAGAGGAGGTCAGTCCCCTGTGGTCACACAGTTGGGGTCTGCTGAGTTAGCTCCCAGGGGGCATTCTGCTGCTCAGCCTTCTCGCCATAGCATCGTGCCGGGTGGCAGTGCCCCAGCCCCATTGCTTCCATCTGTTTCACCCGGACCACCCAGCATGTGATACCACAGTGTCCTCAGGAGTCCTGAAAACCAATGTGAGTGCAAAATCATGCTGGCTTCTGTCGCCACGTTTCCCTGCCTCCTCCTAAACTTGCGGGAAGGGCTGTGTGCTGACATTTGCATGGGGATGAGAGATGTGGGAGAAACAGGCATCACCATTAACTGGCAGGCTCCACTGGGGAGGGAAGGCCTGTGTGCTGCCACAACCTCCACACTCCTTCTGCTTAGCAAGGCCTGCCAGGAAAAGGAGAGAAACCTGGGAGATCAGACCACTCATCTCACTGTCCCATTTTACAGATGAGAAAACCAAGGAATGGTGAGACTAAAGAACAACTAGGATTTAAACTCAACTCTCCTGATTCCCAATGTAGGGCTCTTCCCATTATGACATATTGCTTCCAGAAACCCTCAGTATAAAAAAAAAAAAAAAAAATCAAAGAATGCAGAAAAGTCCCCAATCCTAACCAACTAAAACAGGCTCCTGTTGTGGGTTGAAGTGTGTTCCACCAAAAAGCTATGCCAAAACCCTGAACCCTAGTAACTCAAAGTGTGACCTATTTGGAAACAGGGCATTGCAGATGCAATTACTTAAGATGTGGTCATCCTGGAGTATAGCGGGCCCCCAATCCAATATGACTGTGGTCCTCATAAGAAGAAAGCCACCTGAACACAGAAACAGAGGAGAGAGGACCCTGGGATGACGAGGACTGGAATGATGCAGCTGCCAGCCAAGGATGCCAGAGACGGCCAGCAGACCACTGGAAACTAGGAAGAGGCCAGGAGGAGTCTCCCCTGCCTTTTCAGGGGGCATGGCCCTGTGGACATGGAACTGCAAGACAGTCCATACCTGGTGCTCTAAGCCACCCAACTTGTGTAGTTGATTATGGCAGCCCTGGGGAATTAATGCAGCTCCTACCTAGACAATTCATATACAAGGGGAAAGCATAAACAGGTTAGTGTCTGGTAGAGAGAGAAAAGCACCCAAGCAGTTTTTTTGGCTTCCAGCTGCAACTCCAATTCCTATGTGACTTTGGGCACTTACTTCCCTTCCCTTCATTTCCATTTTAACTACAATAAAGTAAATATGGTAATAGTAGCTCCCTTGTAGTTTGAGGTAAAATTAAACGAGGTAATACATCTTAAAACACTTACACAGACAACAACCAGCACTTAATAAGGACTCAAAAATGTTATCACCATTATTAATTTTTCAAGGCAGATTTAAACACAAGGGAATAATCTACAAACTTAATAAAAGTCTCAATAATCAACCTACTGTTCATAAAGATTACAACTTGCCAATAAGGTAGCTACTAGACATATGTGACTATTTAAATTTAAATTCATAAAATGAAATGAAAACTTTAGTTCCTCAGGCACACATCACATTTTCAAATGCTCAACAGCCACACGTGGCTAGCGGCTGCCATATTGGACAGTATAGAATAGAACATTTCTAGATTCCTGAAAATTCAGTCAGAAAACAATGTCACCACCCTAAGGCATAAGGTAAAGTCTTTGCAGAGACAAAGGCCAAGAAGTCAAAGGTATGCTATTTTTTTTTTTCAGCCTATAAAGGATTTTCAATGTTGCATCAGTAATTGGGCATTTATCAGTGGTAAACATAGAAGTCAGTTCTTATCACAATGTCTAATAGAATGCATAGCTACCAAGAAGCTTTCATCTACAGTTGGAAATGTTAGAAGCCATGAAATGGAGTGCACATTCATAACGTGAAGAGCAGGATATCAATAGCTTCCTTAGCAGTATCCATAAGAAATGGAAAGGGCCTTGAATTGTAGAAGCGAGAATTGGTACAAATGCATGTAAACCAAACCCCAAACTCACTCCAGATTAAGAGAGGCCATTACGGTGTAACATGTTGACCATGCAAATGCATTTTTAAAGTTCAGCATCTGGGATGGATTAAAAACCACTTGGGGGTAATAGAATCAAAGCAGAGAAAATACAGTAAAAACTGATAAAACAGAAATCAAAGTGACAGTATAGTTTACAGGTCTCTGGTTAGATGTCACCTAAAATACTTTGTTCACTATAATGTTCTATCGAGAACACATTATGCAATGAACAATTCAAGAGACAGCCCATGAGGTCTCCAATCTTGATACAATTTCTGGACGGGGAAAGAGTCTAATAAGAAAATCACCGTTGTTTCAATCAAGGGGTGGGGGAGGGGGAATCACAGCTCAAGGAAAAGCTAAACAAAATAGAGAAATAAAGTTCAGTTTCCTACTAATCAGAAATGACATTGAAAAGGACAACTAAACTCTTGGATGAAGGCTCAAAACTCTAAAGAAATCACTTAATTCCAAGCAGAAGTGGGCAACAGGGTCCTGATGCTGCTGAGCAGAGATGTGGATAAAGTTGAGTTCAAGTCTCACTGAGCCTTTTATGGCAAGAAAATGGCCAAACCAACAGAAATTATAAGGCAGAGACATGTATTGGAAGTTAACCCAAAGGGGTCATCATGAAAGCCCAGTGGCCTTCTTGTCCAGCCATGCCTTATCTCACAGACAGAGCTCCCCATCAAATGAGCTCTTGGGACAGACAGAGAAGACCAGCCTTGAGTGCCTGCCAGTCACCCTGTCAAGACTTCCCCCGACTCAGGGAATGATTACATCCCTCTGATCGTTCACATAGACTTTTATACATTCTCTGGGTTATCTTCTTTCTGTCTCTTCAATGTCAATGTAGGGAGTAGGACTCAGTACATTTCTTCCTAAATTATCATCTATAGAGCCTTCTCCCTGAAAAAAAAGAAAAAGATTAATGAAAGAGAAGATGACTCATACAAAGAAAGGGGTCAGAAAAAGAACACCTGAAGAAAGAGCCTTTCTTAAGGAGGAGGAATCCCTCAATACAAATTCACCACTGCTTCCCCGACAGCTCAAGAGATTTCAACATCAAGGCAACAACCCACCCAAGTCTCCACATTCCTTTCCTATTACACCTGCCTGCCACCTGGAGAGATGTGCTCATCAAATTTCCTGAGAAGTTTCTGCACATGGCAAAGTGGCCTCAAGTCAAAGGCATGCTGCAGGTTGGAGACATAAAGGACAGGTCTGAGATGTTTATGAAATCAGTTCCTGAACTGGTCCTGCCACCAGACATTACCCAGCCGCTATCATACCCTGCTATTTGCACTGCTAAGAAACACAAACAATATATTGCATGATGTATTTCTGGACACCCCCTCTTCACATAAAATAGGTTTGTTCCTCTACCTGAGCAAGAGGTCTCAGCCTATACAACCAGCTGGAAGATACGTACTTTAATATAGCATACACGTGTTGCAAGATAACTACATTCAGTGATGAAGGTTGAGGTTAGAAATAACAGTGGTATCAGAAAATTACTCCAAAGATATTTAAATGCCTTAGTAAAAATTCTAAGAACACTCATCTATCCATTCTAAGAACCCTATCACCCATCAGAGGAACAGAGTTTGCTGTTTTTAATGGTGTATTGTTGATAAGATCAAAAATAGGGGACAGTGTAGCTTAAAAGAGGTCTGTTTTAAATCAGTCTGGGCCCCTGTCTCAGAACTTCAGAAGGCACCTCTGGAGGGTCTCAACCCCCAGTTCTTTTTTCTTTAACCAGTATCTACATAGTCTGATGGATTCCTGATCCCACAAGAGGACATCCAAATGAGAAGACTTGGGGATTATGTTACTACTCTTAACCCTCATCTGCCTATGTTATAAAGAGCAGTGCATACAACCAACCTTTGTTCAGCTGTGAACCACATGAAAGACAAAGCTGACGAGTAGATCCAAGGCTAAGCACAGTTTAATAGCAAATACTAACATAATAATTCTAAAAATAGCAAAAATTATTGTGTGCTTACTAAATGCCTGACACTATTCCAAGCAACTTACATATAATTCACTAAATCCTTGAAACAACCCTATGAAGTAGTGTTATTATCATCTCCATTTGACATGTAAAGAAACTGAGGCATGGGGTTAAGTAACTTGCCTAAGATCACATATTCAGCCAGAAAGTTTCCAGAGACTCTGCTCTTGGCCAAATTCTGCTGCTTACAAGGGGATGTAAATGTAACTGCCTCCTTGTCACTTCTCTTCATAAAACACCACAAAGGCAAAGAGAGTGAGAGGTAACATTCAAGTGAGAACTTGAAATTCATACAAAGGTATTTTTAACAAGGAAATTGTCTTCAGATGTTGGTCATAGAGAGGCATAGATTAGTATCAAATGACTTGAGACACCACTTATGCTTACATATCCTAGCTCTGTGGTCGAGCTCAATGGAAGTTGCCAGTGAGAACCTGTAAGCAGGTTTTGAATACACGTGTTATTATCCCACAAAATATTTTCAAGATTTAAAAAAATTTGCTGCCAAAATGAAAAAGTTGAAGTTTTTTACATAAATATATAGATTTTAGACTTTTGTAAGAGAAGCAGGTTTATCAGTGCTCTCTAAGGCAACAGGTGATGAGAGCTCAATGTAGGTTTTAGATGGAGCACATGTTCTAGTTTGTCATACTCACCACCATTCCCTATGCCATATAATAAAAGCCTAATATGCTAAGTGTCCAGTCGTCCATTCAACCAATCAAAGTGTAATATGCTAATGATATGCTAAGGCCACTCAACCACTCGCTATGACATGCACTGACCACCAGGGGGCAGATACTCCGACCAGTAGGTTAGCTTGCTGCTGGGGTCCAGTCTATTGGGACTGAGCGAAACAGGCCAGACATGCCCTGGAGTCCTCCCTCGGTCCCTCCCCAGCTGGCCAACCTCCTGCATTCCTCCCTGGCCCTGATTATGCACCGGTGGGGTCCCGCAGCCTGGCCTTCGCCCTCTCCCAATCCAGGACCCCTCGGGGGATGTTGGAGAGCTGGTTTCAGCCCGATCCTGCAGGCCAGGCCGAGGGACCCCACTGGTGCATGAATTTGTGCACTGGGCCTCTAGTTGTCTTATAACTGGCAACTTCTTTCATTTATATTTCCTACTAGGACCTCATAAAGCATGTGAGCATGTGGGCCCAGATTTAGAGGAAAGAAGTTATAGAGGAAAGGATTCTGAACCAAGAGGTGAAATAAAGGAACTCGAGCTATGGTTCTGGTGACACTACCTCATTTTTCATATATTCACTCTTTAAATGTGAGTCCAGGCTACATACTAGGTTGTACAGATTTTAAAACTTAGAGAGGAGATTGAGTCGATAAATGTGATTCACAACCATGAGAAATGAGGTTTTCACTGTTTCAAAGTCTACCTAGGACAGTCCCTTCCTGTACAAAGAGAATAAATGGCCTGAGCTGGTGAGATAAGAAATTCACACACCTCTGGGGCATGAGAGGCAATTACCAATGTTTTCATTGGTGTATTTAGCATACTCTTGAGATAAGAGAAAATAACTCTTTCTCTCACTCTGCAACATTCTAAGCTTTTCACTTTGTTATTCATAAGTGAATGGATTTTTTTCCTTTTTATTTACTCATGCATATATGCACAAATTTATTAATTCACTAGAGACCCAGTGCATGAAATTCATGCATGGGGGTGGGGGGTGGGATTCCTCAGCCTGGCCTGCACCCTCGCAATCTGGGACCCCTCAGGGGATGTCCAACTGCAAATTTAGGCCCTAAACTGAGAGTCGGACATCCTTCTCGCAATCCAGGACTGCTGGCTCCTAACCACTCACCTGCCTGATTGCCCCTAACCGCCTCTGCCTTGGCCCCTGCCAATGTGGCTTTGTCCAGAAGGACATTCAGAATGATGTCTGGAAGGTCGTTTGGCCATCTGGTCTAATTAGCATATTACACTTTTATTATTATAGATTCACTAAATGAGGATGGCACTCTGGGCACTGTGTCAGGCACTATGATATAAATCTACAAGGCGAAATAATGGGAAAATGGAAACTAAAGTATACTTTCCCAAATGGCTGCCATTGTTGAGTTGGTTACACATAATACCTGAAGATCACTAGTATGTTAGCCAGAGATGACTAATACATCCTTTCCTTGGGGTGTATCCTAACTCTTTATGGAAATTACTAATGCTTCACAAAATACTGAGGGTGATAGACTTTTTATGGGAAAAGAAGAGTCAGAACTTCATGTAAAGATTAAATATAAGACAAAATATAGAAGGCTGAGTAGACTTGGGAAGCAGAAGAGAAAAGTAGAAGTAACTAATGCCACAAAATCATTGGGAAAGCTTAGAGCTTTATTGAGCTGTGGAGGATTCAGCTTAACCATGATCTCATCAGAACACACAGCAGGACCTCCCTAATGGTTTACGTGTGATGCTATTTTTTACCCAGAATGAAAAATACCTGGACTGGGCAACCTACATTCTGATTCCAATCTCACAATCCAAAACTTCCCAGGACAAGGCCCTTCATCCAAGTGGGCATAAAAGACTCCTTGCTTCATGATCAGCCCCATTCCATACACAGGAGGGTGCTGGCTTCTGTCCTGCTTCAAGGGGTCCCTTTGAATTTATAGTAGCTCTGGGAGAATTGTAGGAAGGTACACACAGATCTCTAGATGGAGGTAGAGAAAGGCCTTGTGGTTTGTTCCTGCTAAATAGTCACTGCTATGGATACTTAGAGAACCCTTTAACCAGTGTCAGTCAGCTGGCGCTCTTGGTGTAGACCATGTGGAATGAGCAATATGCTGATAAATGTTTTGATCCAGGGCTTCTTTGGGGCCAATTCACTGGGCACCTCCTAAGTAGGTCCTAGGTACCATCAAATTCTTTCTTCCCAGAGTCATGGGCTTCAGGCTCCTTTCATGGTGCTTTTCTTTGCCACAGATTATACCACTGAGCTACCCACCCCCCAACCCCCAAATCCTACTTCCTTTGTTTGGCCCACTTGGAAAACTTTACCGACTCATTTAGAGTAGAACCTAAATTCAGCAAGCAAAACTGTGGTTGACATTCCTTCAGAAGAGGAAGGGCTGGGGTTGAAACAAAATGCTTTAATTCTACTTCAAGGAAGTGAGAGGAAATATTTACCGCCATCTTTCAGGAAGACACCTTCTTCTCATATGGGTTAAGTCGCCTCTTCCAGAGTAGCAGCAGCAACAACAAAAGATCTTCCACATTAGAACAGGGTGAATCTTTACCTGCAACTGTGTTTGTACTGTATATGTACCCTCATGCTCTGGCTAAGATAATCGAATTAGGAGAAAATGCTACTTTTCTTTTTTAAGTTCTATATTTTGTTGGAGCCTAGTGAAAACTTCAATGTGGACCAACAAAAAGTTCTTATAGACTGACCTGAGTTTACAAAGCAATACCTTGAATTCCGATACATCTAAATCCCAGTTCAAACCTCTGTTTAGATACTTAAGTGCTGGATATCCCGAGGCAAGTTACTTAACTTCTAGAAATCTCCCATTTCTAATCTAGAGACTAGGGGTGATAAAGTTTCCCTACTCTGCTTGGCCCTAGGCAATACACCACTGCTTATATATGCACAAGCATGCAGCACATGCCTGGCACAGAGCTGGGACAGGACACATAAATAATACCGTATTATTGTCTTGGCATGGAAGAGACAGCAATTAAAGAGAGATGGCTCTCACTTCCTGTATCAGTATTTAACAGAGCACTCAGATAAAGACTAAAGCTTCAACTGGTAACACAAACTATCCTTAAAAAATAATTTTTTGGGGAAAATAAGACCAAATAAATATATCAAAAAACTCACAAAGTACTTAATAAATAGATATTTCATGTTCAGAATAGGAAGACTCAATAAGGTGTCAGTTCTTCCCAACTTAATCTATAGATTTAATGCAATGCCAATCAAAATCCCAGCAAGTTATTTTATGGATATCAACAAACTGATTCTGAAGTTTTTATGGAGGCAAAAGATCCAGAATAGTCAACACAATACTGAGGAACAACAAAGTTGGAAGACTTACACTACCTGACATCAAGACTTAATATGAAGCTACAGTAATCAAAACAGTGTGGTACTGGTGAGATAACAGACTAGAGAACCCATAAGTAGACCCATATAAATATAGTCAGTTGATATTTGGAAAAGGAGAAAAGGTAGTCTTTTCAACAAATGGTGCTGGAACAACTGAACATCCACACACAAAATAATGAATCTAGACACAAACCTTACACCCTCATCAAAATAAGGTCGAAATGAATTGTAAACCTAAATGTACAAAACACAAAACTAAAAATTCCTAGAAGACAACATAGGAAAAAAACTAGATGACCGTGGGTATGACAGTGACTTTTTAGATACAATGCAAAAGAACAATCCATGAAAAAAAAAAATTGAGAAACTGGGCATTATTAAAATTAAAAACCTCTGCTCTCTGAAAGACAATGTCAAGAGAATAAGAAAACAAGCCACAGAGAGGGATAAGACATTTGTAAAAGGCACATCTGATAAAGAACTGCTATCCAAATATATACAAAAAACTCTTAAAATGCAACATTAAGAAAACACACAACCGAATTTAAAAATGGGCCAAAGACCTTAACAGACACCTCACCAAAGAAGATATACAGATAGCAAACAGGCATATGAAAAGATGCTCCACATATGTCATTCGACAAGATATCAGTGTACACCTAATATAGGGGCGAAAATCCAGAACACTGACAACTCCAAGTGTTCACAAAGACATGGAACTACAGCACTCATTCATTGCTGTGGGAATGCAGAATAGTACAGCCACTTTGGAAGACAATTTGGCAGTTTCATATACAACTAAACATACACTTACCATATGATCAGCAATTGTGCTCCTTGGTATTTACCCCAAGGAGTTAAAAATGTATGTCCACACAAAAACCTGCACACAGACATTTATAACACCATCCTATATAATTAAAGGCTAATATGCAAATTGACCAAATGGCAGAACGAACGGTTGCTATGACACACACTGACCACCAGGGGGCAGCCGCTCAATGCAGGTGCTGCCCCCTGGTGGTCAGTGCACCAGAAGCCAAGCTCACAGCTGGCGAGCACAGCGGCGGTGGCGGGAGCCTCTCCCACCTCCACAGTAGCGGTAAGGATGGGGAGCGGGCCTAAGCCGTCAGTTGGACATCCCCCAAGGGCTCCTGGACTGGGAGAGGGTGCAGGCCGGGCTGAGGGATTCCCCCCTACCCCCAAGTGCATGAATTTTGTGCACCGGGCCTCTAGTAATTCATAATTGTGAAACTTGGAAGTAAACAAATTGTCCTTCAGAAGCTGAACAGACCAAACTGTGGAACATCCATAATATGGAATATTATTTAACACTAAAAAGAAATTAGTTATCAAACCATGAAAAGACACAGAGTAATTTTAAATGCATATTACTAATCTGAAAAGGCTACATGCTGTATGATTCCAACTATATGACATTCTGAAAAAGGCAAAACTATAGAGACACTAAAAAGATCAAAGGTTGCTGGGCGGAGGGGAGACGGGTAAATAGGCAAAGCAGAGAGGATTTTTAGGGCCGTGAAAATACTCTGTATAATACCATAATGATGGAACATAATATACCCAAAACATTTACCCAAACACCAAGAGTATACCATAATGTAAATTTTGAGTGATTTTGATGTGTCAGCATAGGTTCATCAATTGTAACAAATGTACCAACTCTGGTGGGGGATGTTGATAATAGAGGAGGCTGTGTTTGTGTGGAGAATACTGTAGGGACACCCAAACTATGATGACTTGGGCTCCTTTATTTCCTAAGGTTAATTCCTCCCCAAGAACTTGAGGCAAGAGCACCACCTCAAAACAGTATGAAATTTACTGACCTACATTCAACACAGAAGAAATTGCAGCTCACAGAGAAGAAGCTGAATCATTTAGCACTGGGAAGGATTTGCACCAATTGTGGGCTAACACAGAGCAGGGGCAAGAATCCAGACACACGTTCCATATTCACTCTGGCTTCCTTCACCCAAAATAATTAATAAAAAATAATTGCCAGAAATTAGAGTGTTTGATCAAGGAACTAGAGTGACAGCCAGGGCAGGCTATCTCCCTACTCCACCTCCCAGGACTCAGTCAAGTCTGCATTAGTCACATTCCATCCTGCCAAGGATCACCCAGGCAGTTCTGTATATTAGTTTGAATGCCAACTCAAAGAGCTTAAACAGCAACAGCAACAATGGATCTTATTGACTCCTTTATACTGAAAGGCTTAAATTCAGTTGTTCCTGGCATGGTCAGATCTCAAAAGGACTCTTTTTCACCATCTCTTGGCTCAGCTTTTCTCTGGATTTCTTCATATTGGAGGCAGATTCTCTCCACCAGTGTGGCCTCTGACAACTCTGACTTTAAGTTTCCTGAAATCTAAGATCCTGAAGACAAGTTCAACTCTTACCTAATAATTCCAGCAAAAGTCCTCAGGAGGCTTTGATCTGCCTAATTTAGGATAGGTATACATACATCCCTGAACTAATAATCATTGTGATCAGGGGAAATGAGATCTTTGGATTGATCCAGCCTGAGTCTTGGGCCCAACCTTGGAACTTCAAAATAGAATTATCTTCATCTGAGAGTAGGACAGTGAAAAATTGTAATTCACCCCACATTCCTTTGACATTGTTTCTTTAAATGCTGACTCTGACTATGTAGCTTATAGATAAATAGCATGTTTGTATAAGAATCCTAGGAACTAATTCCAGAAGATACAGACTCCAACCTCAAGTCATCCAAGTTCTAGGAGATTTGCTGGCCTTCAAACATAGAACCAGAATGATGAAGACCAGGATGACCCACACCAGACCATCACTTGACCAGTTTGGAGAGCCTTGACAGAATGGACTGTGCTGTCCTGCATGTAGAGAACTATTCAACCCACTCCTCTTAATTTCTTTGTTTGGCTTTCCCTCTCCTTCATTATAAAAACCTCTGTCTGCACTAAGATGTTGAGATGGGCCTTGTGACAAGAGTTCCCCATCTCCTCAGGTGATAGGCACTTGAATAAACCTTTCCTTTTTCACCAGCATCTGTCTCAGGAGTTTGACTTTTTGTGGCAGCAGGGAGCAGAAATTGGGTCGCTGTTAGAGGAAGTGATGAGGAAGATTGGGAATTAGAGGTTGGTGGTACCTAAATGGACACTTGGGCTGCTGTTCTCTAAGGAAAAGGGCAGGAATGCTTGGTCAGCAAATATGAGGCATGTTCTTGACAGTCATGTCTATACCAGGTCACTTCCTACTTGCTGAAAGTGGAACTGTATGTAAAAGGGTACTCAGAGGTAAACATGATGCTACTTTTCTATTTACTGTTGAGAATAGTCAAATATTACAATCCTAATTGAATCAGGCCCCAACAAAATTAGGTTGTGTCAACTAGAATTGAAGAAAAGTGAATCCAGCTGAATTTTGAAATGTCTGTTTTACTTGCAGTCAGATGAGTCCCAAACCATTACTGAAAATGTAAATCCTAAGCCTGATATTGGCATTTATTCTTTGTCTCGACTATAGGTAGCTATAGAAAGAAAGAGTTTTGAATATATTTTATTAGATTTGTTATATACACTTTGGGATAAATAAAAGAATTCAAAAGATCCAAACATTATATAAATTTTTAACATCAAATTTTAAGGATTTGTACAGATGTAACTGGACAAACAATGGGTCTGTGCTGCCTGTCACTACTTGAGCCAATGAATCAGAGACAGGGTTGAATCATAGATGAGCATGTATTCCAATACTGCTGGCAGTATGGGAGAGCAGCAGGCAGCCACAGAAATCTGCTCTGCACCCCACCATAAGCCAGTTGCTTTTATAGTAAAAGTACAAAGAAAAAGTAGGCAAAAGGGCAGTTTACAGATATGCAAAAGAACTAAGGGTCTTCAAAGGGCTTACTGATATGCAAGGGCTGGGGTTATAGGGGAAATAGCCAAAAGGAGTGCCAGATGGGCAGTTAACAGGTAAGCTGGAGGTGTGCAAAAGCCTGCAGGTATGCAAAAAGGGCTGGGGACCTTCAAAGTGCTGGCGATTCTGGTTTCTGCAGCAAAGTTTTTAATCTTTCTATGATAATAGGCAGCTCTAAATGGGGAGGAAGGGCTGCATCTCCAGGTCAGCTCCAGCCAGGGTAGAATGTGCCTTCTTTGATCAGAATAAAACAATCATGGTTAATAGAGCATGATTAATATTTCTTACAATACCAGCTGGTTCCCCAAATTCTCTTGCTGCCCTCTTTCACAGAGACCACAGTAGAAAATGATGTGTGTACATATAATTATAATAGAATTAATGGTTAATTTTTTAAAGGAACAGCATCTTCTCAGAGCACAGAAAACACTTAGCAGCTACCGTTGCCTTCCCTGCACCATGGGAATGGGGAATAAGGTCAAATTAATAATTCGGAGTTTAGGCATTTCACGTTTTCTACTCCTTAGGTTTCCAGAAAAAGCTCTCAAGTTTCCTCAAAGGTTTATTCACAAAACAGAGCTAACATGTAATGAGAAAAGGCTGAAAGAAAAGCTCTAACCCAGGGACATCAGGTGGCGTTTGAGAAGCCCTTGAATGACAAAGCTGAAATCGCCATCTGTTAGCACCTTTAATGATGCCCCCTGGAAAATGCACTGGCTCCTTTTAACTCTTGGCATGGACAAGAAGGGATTCTCCAGGTCCAGCAACTGTTAGATGCTCTAAAGGTGAGCCATGGGGTGGCTCTGGTGGGATAAAGACAAAACAAAACAAAAGCCGAAATGAAACTCACTTCTCTTCTCTTTGTTTGTCCTGCCCTGAAGGGAAAGATGAGGACATCCACAAGGGCTAAGTCACTACACAAGTGAACCATGGGGAAGGGCCTCAGGTCAATCCAGGACAGGAGAGTGACATCTGTTCATGTTTGGGGATGGTAACATTCCCTGGAGACCTTTACAAACAATGCCAGCTTTGAAATAGTGCTGGTCACTTCCCCTCTTCCCCACATATAAACATTATCCTTTAAACTTAATAATAGGAACCAAACCTCATGCCACACTTAACATGGCAGTGTAGCCATTCCATGACTTTGCTATTGAGAGTCCTTTTTTTATTTTTAAGTAAAAAACATTCTCTACCAAGCCAGTAGAATACACCTATTTTAAAAATACATATGGTAAATAAACTCAAAAATTGGATGCTTTGAGGCTTAAAATTTTATCTTCCAAACATCAGTTTAGCAGAATCTTTATTTTCACGTGGATTACTCCTTCTATACAAAGCAGTCCAAGTAATCAAAAAAAAAAGTATGTAAACATGTTTCTTTTACCCAGAGTAAAGCCATTGTCTGTGAATACCTCTGCAGGAAGAATAAACTCTGAGAGAATATTGTGGAACACTGAGCAGCTTTGCAACTTGACCTCAAAGTCCTCCAGTCTTTCTCTTTTGGCTGACATTTTTGAGGGCCTAATATATGCCAGACATTAGAAATACAAAGATGAGCAGAAGTTCACTGACACGCTAGTGAGGAAGATAAACACATAACAAAATGATTACAATCCATGTGACTGACTATTGAAAGCTGGGGACCAACAAAGACAGGGAGGCTAACTTAGCCAGGCAAAGGGGGCGGGCATTATTAGGGAAGGTTCACTGGGTAGGTAACCTTTGACCTTTAAAAGTTAAGAATTCACAAGGTGGAAAGTGGTGAGTGGAGGGGACAGAACAAAGAGAGGGGAGTATATCTTAGACTAAGGAAGAGAAGAGCACTTTGTCTCAAATCAGGACTCTAATTGATTGGGAAGGGCTGCTGAAAGTGTGGCAGTGAAAAAGACTGGAGCCATGTGGCAGACTCTACTGAGGTCCCACTCCATGATCCACCCCATAATCCAGTCAGTCCACCTGAGCTCACATGTGGCCTCAGTGAACAGTCTTTAACATACTGACAGCCTCCCAGTTCAACCACGGGCAGCATTCTGCTCTTCTGAGTGAGATTTTCTCTGATTCCTTAGGAGCCCAAGGGCAAAGGAGCCTGGGAGTACTGAGGATTTAATAACCCCATGGGCAACCTTCATCCAAAGAAGAATGGGAGCCCGGCTGGCATTGCTCAGTGGTTGAGCATTCACCTATGAACCAGGAGGTCCCGCTTCAATTCCCCATCAGGGCACATACCTGGGTTGCGGGCTTGATCCCCAGTGGGGGCGTGCAGGAGGCAGCCAATCAATGATTCTCTCTCATTATTGATGTTTCTCTCTCTCTCTCTTCCTTCATCTCTGAAATCAATAAAATATATTTAAAAAACAACAAAGAAGAATGGGAGTCTGGAAAAATACACATGCTTCCCCATTCCTGCTGACATAATTCTCAGGTACGAACTCAACAATCTTCAAAGGCTCTCTCTCCACTGGGACTGAGCCCAGTTGCCCACATGCATATACCCTTTATTATTCTATTTCTCTTCCCTGACTCATTTTCCTCATTTAACCTTTCAAACATTACTTGCTAACAAATTATCCCCAAATTCAGCAACTTAAAGCAACCATAAACATGTATTATCTCTTGTAGTTTCTATAGGTCAGGAAATTAGGAAAAGCTTCGCTGTGGTTAGGCTCAGGCCTCTCACGAGGGTGTCTCGATTGAAGGTCTGACTGTAGCTGGAGGATCCAAGATGGCACGAAGGTGACTGGCCAGTTGGTGCTGGCTTTGAGGAGGAGGCCTCACCACACCTTGAGGGTCCTCATGACGTGAGGGCTGGCTGCCTGGGAGGAAGGGACTGAGGAGAGGGCAAGGCAGTGGTCACATGTCTTTTTTGACAACCTCGGAAATCACACATTTACTTTTTCTTCTATATTCTACTTCTGCAGTATTCTACTGGTCAAAGAGACCAGCCTTATACAAGATGGGAGGGAACTACCCAAGGGAACTTCATTGGGGGGGGGGGGGTGTCACTGGGGCCATCTTGGAGTCTATCATACATGACCTTAGGGTTTAACAGGAAAGTTTGTCCTGCTCCATTAGTGAGGTCTGTCTTGGATGGGATGTGGGAATACTGTCATAATTCGTGTATGCATGCATGCTGGGAACTTACTGCCCTAAAATTCCTGGCTTGACTCTCCAAAACTTTCAGGGATTTATTCTGAAAATGCCACTCCATTTTAGATTTAATCATTCCAAAATTAAGCCAACCCCAATTTCCTACTAATTTATTCTTTTCTTCTTTTTCCAGACTCATGTAGCTGAACGGAACTGGGACAATACTTCTCCATCTTAGAAACATTTTCACATCTTTGCATTGTTTAGGACAAGGCTGGACAACCTCAGTCACCAACACAAGTTCAAAGTTCTAGACATTGCTCCTTCTAATTTGTAATTTATATGCATTCTTTCACAAAAAAGCAGTCATTAGGGAAAAGCAACAGAAAATCTAAACTACCCTTCAAGGTTACCATATTCATATCTACATGGGAATCCCACAGCACAAATCATACAAATCACATCTAAACAAACAAGTTCTGCCCCCAGATTCCGAAAATGTTGAGTTTGATATCAGATACTGAGTTTGTAGATGACAGTTCAAAGCCTTCCTCTTTGTCCTCTTATTTGTCATAAAATAAATATGTCCAAAGCAGAATAATTGTCAAATGGCAAATGAGATTCATCAGGAGGAAGAGTTACACTGGATCTATGATGTTTGAACACCTCCTTGAAATAACTTGTCAATCCATAAAATAAACAAGATCTTTAGTTTGCTCCTGTGGAATATGTAAATTGTAATCCAATTTTATAATTACATTTCCTCCAGGGTACAGCCTTGGTACATCAAGATCATATTACCATATAAGCAGGTAGAACTTAAATTGGCAAACACAGAGCAAAATACAAATATGGGCACCTAAAAACTAAATTCTTGAAACTCAAATGTTGAAATTTCTTATAGGCCCCCTCTTTTTACTGATGCACATCATTATATTTAATGACAATTAAAAGCATGCCAGTAGGACATTATTGATTTATAACATATTCTTGTGCATCCAAGGGGCTGGGAATAAAATGTTAGAATACAATGTGAGCATTAAATAAACAAAGATATTTACCTGTAAAGGAACAAATTGGACCAACAAGAAGTATAAATAAATAGTTCAGGTTTAAAGTCATCTTCATTACAAAAAACTCGACTCCTATGTTGATTATCATCTTTGATCAGGACATAGATAGAAGAGCCTAGTTTTTCCTTTTCAAGGACACAGCAGTCTCTTATTAAGAATTCTCCAGCTTAAGGGGGAAATGCTTAAACTCTGAGAGATACGGGTTTTACTTAGGATTCTAGGGAGACAGATTTTAATTAATTTAATCACAGTGAAACCTCACAATCTAATCTGTTGTAGGTAATCAGTAGAGGGAGCCAGGCTGGACAGTTAAGGATCTAAGGAAAGCCTTCTTTATTCTTGCTAATCAAGGGCAGAATCATCAGGCTTAGCATAGTCTGCCTTACCTCCCTTCCTCTTTTTCTCTGCCAGCTCAAGCTCAGTGTAAAATGACCAAAGTAACTTGGTATTTACGGGTAATCCCATCTCCATATGGCGTCTGTGAGGAAATCTGTTTTGTTTATCTGGTCGATAATAGTGATATGTGATGATTACATTCTGTTTAATATGTTTGCTGTGTTGCAAAAACAGTTTGGCTCTTAAAAATATAAGTTAGAACCTCCTGAGTTCTGCAGAGTCATTCATCAACCAATGATCTGAGAGCATTAATTGAGAACAGCTGGGGAATGACTTAGAGAAAAAATAGCTTTCTTGAGATATAATTCACATGCCATAAAATCCATCCTTTAAAAACATATAATCAGTGTTTTTAGTATATTCACAAAGTTTTGCAACCATCACCACTTCTAACTCCAGAACATTTTTATTACCCTTAAAAGAATCCCCACACCCACCATCTCTTCCACCTATAGCCCCTGCACTAATTCACTTTATGTCTCTTCTCCTTGCATAATGTTTTAAGATTCATCCATGTTGTAGCATATTACAGTATTCACTCTTTTTATGGCTGAATAATATTTCATTGTATTCATATGTCAGGTTTTATTTAAACATTCATTAATTGATGGACATTTGGCTTGCTTCTACTTATATTTATTTTTTAAAATACATTTTTATTGATTTTTTACAGAGAGGAAGGGAGAGGGAGAGGGAGTTAGAAACATCGATGAGAGAGAAACATCAATTAGCTGCCTCCTGCACACCCCCTAATGGGGATGTGCCCGCAACCAAGGTAAATGCCCTTGACCGGAATTGAACCTGGGACCCTTGAGTCTGCAGGCCGACGCTCTATCCACTGAGCCAAACTGGTTAGGGCTGCTCCTACTTTTAGACACTATGAATAATGTTGCTATGAACATTCATATAAACATTTTTGCATGAAAATATGTTTTCAGTTCTCTAAATTATATATCTAATATTGGTATTTCTCTGCCATATGGTATCACTATGTTGAATTTTTGAGGAACTGCCAAACTATCTTTGAAGTGGCTGCAACATTTTATATTCCCACCAGTGAAAAATTTCCAATTTCTCCACATCCTTGCCAACACTTACTACTGTTTCTCTTTTTGATCACAGACATTCTAGTGGGTATAAAATGATAGCTCATTGAGGTTTTGATTTGCATTTCCCTAATGACTAACGATGCTGAGCATGTTTTTATGTGCTAATTGACTATTTGTATAACTTTTTTTGAGAAAGTTCTTTCAAATCCTTTGTCCCCTTTTTAATTAGCTTGTCTTTTTATTGTTAAGTTGTAAGATTTTTGTTTTGTTTTTATGTATTCTGGATACTAAGCTCTTACCATATATATGTTATGCAAATATTCTCCCATTGTCTGGGTTGTTTTTACTTCACTGATGGTGTTATTTGAAGCATAAAAGTTTTTAATTTTGAAGATTCCAATTTATTTACACTTTTTATTATTGCTCATTTTTTATTGTTATTTCTAAGAAACCATGCCTAACTCAATATTGCAAAGATTTTGTGTTTTTAAATTTAGATGTATGATCCACTGTGAGTTAATTTTTTATATGAATACAAAATATAGGGATACAACTTCATTCTGTTGCCTGTGGGTATCCAATTGTCCCAGCACCAGTTGTTGAAAAGGCTGTGCTTTCCCTACTGAATTGTCTTAGCACATTTGTCAAAAATCAAACATAAATTTTAGGGCTTATTTGGGGACTTTTAATTCTATGCCATTGATTTATATGTCTATTCTTATGCCAGTACTACCCTGTCTTTTCTTTTCTTTTTTCATTTTATTTATTTTTTCTCTATTACCATTTACCAGGGGTCCTCAAACTTTTTAAACAGGGGGCCAGTTCACTGTCCCTCAGACCGTTGGAGGGCCGGACTATAGTTTAAAAAAACAACTATGAACAAATTCCTATGCGCACTGCGGGCCCGGGATGAGTAGGCTGCTAAGCAGGACAGGCAGCAGCACCCAGCGGGCCGGATAAATGTCCTGGGCGGGACGCGTGTGGCTCTCGGGCCGTAGTTTGAGGACGCCTGAATCTATGCCCTCTTCCACCTCCACTCACCCCCCTCACTCACCACAATCACCACATTGTTGTCCTTGTCCATGAATTCTCTTTTTTCTCAATCCTCCCTCCCTCCCTCTAACACTACACACACACACACACACACACACACACACACACACCAGAGCTGTCTGCCTGCTCTCTAAGAGTCTATCTCTATTTTGCTTGGTAGTTCAGTTTGTTCATCAAATTCCACACATCGGCGAAATCATATGGTACTTGTCTTTCTCTGACTGGCTTGTTTCACTTAGCATAATGTTCTTCAGGTCCATCCATGCTGTTTCAAATGGTAAAATTTTCTTCTTTTTACAGCAGAGTAGTAATCCATTGTATAAATGTACCACAGCTTTTTTTTTTTCCCCTATCTTGATTACTATAGATTTGTTGTAAGATTTGAAATCGGCAAGTGTGACTTCTCCAACTTTCTTCTTTTACAAGATTGTTTTTACTGTTCTGGGGCTATTGCATTTCTACATAAATTTCAGGATCAGATTGTCCATTTCTGCAAAGAAAGGCAAATTGGATTTTGAAAGAGATTGCATTAAGTCTATAGATCAATTTGGAGAGTATTGTCTTCTCAACAATATCAATTCTTCCAATCCATGGACATGGAATGGCTTTCCACTTATTTAGGTAGTCATTAGCTTCAATCAATGATGCTTTTTAGTTTTCAGCATATACGTTTCACATTTTTTTGTTAAACTAATTCACAAGCATTTTATTCTTTTTGATGCTATTTAAAAGAAATGGCATTTTAAATTTTATTTTTTATTTATTCATTGCTAAATAAAAATACAGTTGATTTGTGTGTACAATAGTTCCCCCATATCTGTGAGGATATGTTCTAAGACCCCCAGTGGATGCCTGAAACCATGGGTAGTACTGAGCCCTAAATGTTGTTGTTCTTTTTTTTTTCTTATACATATATACCTTTTCACTTATCTTTGACATATCCAAACTGCCAGCATCACTGCTCTTGACATTTGGGGCCATTATTAGGCAAAATAAAGATTAATTAAACACAAGCACTGAGATACTGTGACAGTTGACCTAATAACCAAGAAGGCTACTAAGTGAGTACTGGGCGTGTAGTATAAACAACATAAATATGCTAGACACAAAGATGAGTGGAACAGAGTGTGACAGTGTGAGATTTTATCACCCTGCTCAGAAGAGCATGCAACTTAAAACTTACAGATTGCATATTTCTGAAATTTTCCATTTAATATTTTCCGACCACAGTTGATCACAAGTGAATAAAACTGTAAAAAATGAAAATTCCTTAAAATTTTCTGCATAGAATTTCTGTGACTTTCTCAATTCCCAGGAATATGTCAGTGACTTTCAAAGCCTTCTATGGGCCTCCCATTCCTCAATTTTTCCTTTCAAGTTTTTGGTCAACCCCAAATAGTAATGGTTCCTCAGGCAGCTATAATATTAAACAATTATCACTGATTAGTTCCAACAAACACCCTAGATATAATGCTATTCATACAGAGTTCTGAATCAAGTCAAATAAAAATAGACCTTGATGATGGAGTTTTTCAGCAAGCCTCCAGAAAGGCCACATAGTGGAAATTCTCTGTGAACTGTTTTAGGAGGTTCCAAACCCATTCTTCCCCTCTCCCCATCCTCCCCTCCATGGCTGGCAGGCTGGTGGCTTTCATAGTTGTTATAGTACAAAGCTGCTAGCTTTCAAGGCTTCCAGAGCTGAAAAGGGGAGTAGAATTATGGCAAGTTTTAAAATGCCATAAATCATACTGTTCTTGCCAAAATTCAGCAATCTCTCTTGAATGAACATGTCCCAGACTGTTACAAGCCTTTAGTTAACTTCCAGAGTCCTCATTTTTTTATGGAAGAGTGGACATCTCAGCTCCATCATTCCAGAAATCAGCCCAATGCCTTTTTTTTTTTTAATGAGACTCTTACTCCAGAATTCAGAGGGTTTGAGGGGATGATTAAAGATAAGACTTGAGCCAACTTCCTTGGACTATGCATTTAATAAGTGGACAAGTGGAGTAGTTGTCAATTCTAAAAAATAAAGAAAAATTAATGTGCAAATTAACCTAAAGTATTGGAAAAACTCTTTAAGTGACACAGCACAGTCTTCAAACATATAAGCTTCTTTTCTCTTTGCTTACTGTTAATTCAGAACCAAACAATAGGAAATGTTAATATTTTCAAGAGTATGAGTCCTTAATTATATTTCTTCATGGTAATAACTGCTGAGAGGGAGGAAGGGAGAGTCCCTATTTTTGTGACTTGTTCCATGCCAGAAGGATGTCTCCAGGGCTGTGCTACCCAAATGAGGCATGTTGTGGCAGCTACCAGAGATGAGGCAAAGTGTTGAGAAAATTAAATCCTTTCAGACTTGTTCTAAAACAATTTAACCCTTTTGTGTGATAGCAACACCTCAGGGATTACCCCCAAATTCATTGGAGAGGAGAAAATCTCACTGCTAACAGTGATACATACATTTTTGCAGTCTTGATTTATTTATTTATTTAATTTTAGGAGAGTTGATGCTCAACTTTCAAGGTTATGTGGAATCTAAACATTTGTGAAATTGCTGTGTGAAATAACAACATTTCAATATAATGATGCTATTTCATGACACATTACTAGTATGCAGTAGCTGATAGCACTGGGGAATCCATCCTTATAAGTTCCAGAATTAGTTGGTGATGTCAGCAGAGAGAGGGCAGCAGTTCTCCCTTTCACATATATTCAGAGAGCAGCACTTACTCCTATATCCAGTTCATGCACCAACCAACAGCTGCTTCAGTGTGATGGAGCAAAGAAAGATTTCCAACTTTGATATGGATGAGCTTTGAGGCAGAATAATGGTGTACTATGTTCTTTTTTTGATTCAGCTGAATGACATTTTAATAAGCACCTGAAATAGGACAAACCTGCTATTTATATTAAAATCAGCCTGGAGCTTGCCGACAAGCATTTTGACTATAGAATCCAGCAGGAACGCCTAGATACCAACATTGGACAAGATAAAAACACCCAACCACTGCGTGTAACCAATCCATAACTAAGACATAGGAAAACTTGGACCCCTTCCTATAAGAAGAATCCCTTACAAAGGCTGGATGGAGAAGGGAAATTTCCCTACCTGCTGTTAAAATCCTAATTAGACATCAATTGGAAAATTCTGATAGTTCTTTGCTCTCTTTTTACCTGAAGTAACGTTTTAAATGATTGGTTTGTGATCTTCCAGAAAACCTTGTTTCATGATAAGCCCTTTCATCTTTCAAGTGGCTTTGGGGCATCTTTCTCAGTGCCAGGAACACAGCCATCCATTTCACAAATGAGGCCAAATAATGACAGTAGTTGGCCTTCCTTTCACAAACTTTCTTCCTCTCCATGACAAGTCAGCGAGTGTTTCAACGGCATCTGAAGCCTACATATTGCCTCTGTAAATCTCCCCACACCAGGAAATCAATAGATGGTTTCAGAAAGTCGCAGAGTTCTCCTATATATGAATTAGTTTAACACGTTGGAGAAAGGAAGTGTTGGAGGATTTTACTTCTACGATGAGGGTGAGTCTTATTATGGTCCCTTGGCTTGTTTTCCCTAAGATTGAATCCTAAGAGAAGACAATTTTCCTCCTTAAACATGCAAGGGGGTTCTTAGCCAATGTGACCTTGAACAAATCACTTAAGCATTATTGACTCCAATCTCCTTATATACAAATAGGAATTATAACAATACCTACCCCAGTGGGTTGTACTGAGGCATATGTTTATGTAAAATGCCCAACCCAGTGCCTGGCTTCTAGTCAATGCCCAATAAATGATAGCTGCGACCATGACAAGGATTAGATTTATGGGCAAACAAAGGGGCCACATACTAAGCCTGACAGCTCAGGGGAGGTCTGCATGGCAGGCCTTACAAACTCAGATTGAAAGAAACCACATAGGAGGGACTGAACATAAAACTTCCAAACTAAAAGCGAGGCATGAGGATAGTCACGTCCTAGGCCTGTAGCTTCCTTGACAAAGGTTACTCTTTACCTTAACCGAGTCTGCCTATTGTCTTTCTGCATCTAAGATAACAGACTTGGAATACCAGCATAATCTCCTCTCCCGGACCCCACAGGGCTCACCCAAGTGCAAGAGCAGAGACCATAGATCCCCTCATCGTTACCTCTTCCCTAACACCATCGCTGTGTGCTGTGAATTGAATTATGATCTATCTTGTACCCACCCAAGTAAAAGAAATATATGTTTCTCTGTTTCACTTTATATCCAATCCCAGAGAATTCCCCACTTTGCTTTCTGCAGCCCCCTAATCTACCACAGTGGGTTTCATGTAACCCTCCTTACGCCTCCCCCTTTGATTCTAATGTATGAAATAAGCTGCAAACTGCCCTTCTCCAGAGCATTTTCTCAATCAATTGAGATTTTGCTTCCTGGTAATTGTCGTCAGTTTGGCTCAAATAAACTCATTAAAATTCTCTACAGGTTTGGGCATTGATGATTGGTAATGAAGATGACACTGATGATAGGCTGACATTGAAATGTAGTTCAGAAACTCCCTATTCTTTTGATCATCTCCTTTCCCTCTCCCTTACAACGTTTTCTTAGTATTCACAGAGTTCAGAGCCCACAGAAAGAAAGAGAGTATCAACAGGGTAATAATTTTAAATGCCTGCAATTTAAAGTGGACTGCAAAAAACACACACACACAAAAAAAAAACACAAACCACAACAATGAGTAAATACTCAACAAGGTGAATTCTGGTGTGATAGCATCTATCTGAGCAACTTTTTGTGGGTAGCCAGAGAGAAAGGAATGAATGAGAACAGATGAAAAGGAGAAGTAGCAGAGCTCAATTCAGAGCCCACCTGGAGAGATGGTCTATGAAGTTGATTTGTAGATATCACTACAGTGACACCGTTGTTGGAAGAGCTGAGTCATTTCGACTTTTTCCCTAGCGTTGCCTGGTTAGACTGCCTCACAAAGCAGTGAAAAGGGTCTTCCCTTCTCTCTTCCTGACCATTCTTCTTAATTTTTCAGATTGATTTTATTAACTTAAGATTAATTAAGATATTTCTTCCTTGCACTAGGGTTATCCTATTTATTAGATGATAATAAAAGTCACTTGAAAAACTAAAGGAAGCATACACAGGCTGAAGGCCATTCAAATTCCATCTCTGGCTCTAATAAGTTGTATTATCATGATAAAGTCATTTAATATCTCTATGCTCAAGCCTGGCCAGTGTGGCTTAATGATTGAGCATCAACCCATGAACCAGGAAGTCACTGATTGGATTCCTGGTCAGGGCACAAGCCCAGGTTGTTGGATCGATCCCCAGAGTGGGGCATGCAGGAGGCAGCCAATCTATGATTCTCTCTCATCATTGATGTTTCTATATCTCTTTCCCTCTCTCTTCCTCTCTGAAATCAATAAAAAAATATATATTTTTTAAATATTGAAAAAAACCCCTCCATACTCAGTTCTTTCTCTTGTAAAATGAGAGCTTGATGACCTATTTTCTTTTATCCATGTGCATTTAAACATCTTTATATGTGACTAGAGGCCTGGTGCACTAATTCGTGCACCAGTAGGGTCCCTCGGCCTGGCCGGAGATCGGGGCGATCAGGGCCATCTTACCCAGCCCCGATTGAGGCTGATAATGGCCAGGTGGCCGTAGAGGGACCACAGGAGGGCTCCAGGGCATGTCTGGCCCATCTCACCCAGTCCCGAGCAGCCGGACCCCAGCAGCAAGTTAACCTACTGGTCAGAGCGTCTGCCCCCTGGTGGTCAGTGCGTATCATAGCAACTGGTGGAACAGTCAAATGAATGGTTGAATGAAGGGTCGGACACTTAGCATATTGCACTTTTATTATATAGGATTATTATAGAAAAAATGCAGGGGTGTGTCAAGGTAACAGCAAATGCTCCCCATCCCCAACTCATTGCCCACAATTCCCATTGCTCAGGGATAACTACCGTTAACAGTTTGCATGCATTCATACATATTCTATATGTATGGGGGAGGGAGGCCCTGGCCGGCAGCGGCAGCAGCGGCCAGAGGAAGGGAAGAAATACTTGGCCAGCAGCTGGCAGCCACTAGGGACCCTAGTATAAGATAAAGACATATATTTTACAAAAAAAAAAAAATGATTCTACTATATTAACTATTATCCAATTGCTTTTTTTATTCCTAAAAATGTATCATGAACTTCTTTCAAGTGAGTCCAAATAAATCTACTTCATCCTTTTCAAATATTACATAGCATTACCTTGTACCCTGGTTTATTTAAGTTTTCATCTATTTGGAAATTTAGGTGTTTGCATTTTTATTTTTTAGCCGATACAAATAAGGAAGCAATGGACATTCTTGTCCAAATATTTGTATATATTTAAGCTCATGTGCCTGTTGACAGTGGCTGCTATGCAATGCTTCTGAGAAATTCATTCTTTCATTCTTTCCTAAACCATATTTCTGGTCTGAAAACATGTAGTAAGCTTTAGCAAGTGATTCTGCATTGCCTCCCTCTTAAAGAAATAAAGATGCAAATGGAATGACATTTTACTGAAAATACAACAGAAAGTCTGAGGAAGGGTTTTCAGAATGTGTTATTTAATATCATCAATAATAGGATGCAATTTAACCTGTCAAGCCCCTCAGAATTTTAAAGAAATATTTAGAACTTGATGAATGAGAATAATAACAAAGTAATGGCATAATGGGGGAGGGAGAGAGATGTTAATTACCTAAAGAAAACCACACAGAGCTCAGCTGAGAAGAAAAATCTTTCTGACTGACACAACTGAGCAAAGAGAATAAATAATTCAACTTCAAAGCCCCCAAAAAATTCACTACTCTCCATGATTTAGGAGTAAAGATTGACAGTTTGCTACAAAAGTTAATCTCCTGATTCATGTTCAAGGCATTGACTCAATACAATAGCATCACTTATAGTATTGCCTAAGAATTAATAAAATTTGCTATTGAAGATTTTACAACTTCCTGTATTTAAGAACAAAAGTCCCTTAAAAAAGAGAGATGTCATTTTAGTTGTTCATGCCCCTTTCAACTCAAATGCTGTATATTATATCAAGCCAACAAATTAAAACCAGTCAAATCTACTACAAAGGAAATGTAGGCTATGAAGGATGGCATGTTCACCTGTCTCTGAAGGTGGACGATCAAGTCAAAGAAGGGAAAGTTGAGTCAATGACATCATCACCATCTTAATTTCTTCCAACAATGCATTTATCCAATAATGTCCATTTAGCTTTCACGTGCTTTATTTTTATTGTGAGCATCTATCTTCATCTCTAAATGCAATACGTTTTCCAGATGTAAAGGAAGAGGTTCCAAATTAATAAGTTATTTATGCATAAAAATTTCCTGAAAGGAATATGAAAAGTGCAAGGGAAAAGAACCAAACTCAAATCTTTGAATAGACCCAAATGTACATATTTACTTTTTAAGGTAACTTCTTATAAGGGGACAAAATGATTCCAAGAACCCTTCTGGTTGGCCAATTAGTTATCCCAACCAGTGTAATTTTTTTTCTCTGTTCTTGAATCAATGAGCCCAGAGCTGATAGTTTCACAAAAATTTGTTTTTATGACTCTGAAATTATTTATTTTTAAAATATATTTTTATTGATTTCAGAGAGGAAGGGAGAGGGAGAGAGAGATAGAAAGATCAATGATGAGAGAGAATCATTGATTGGATGCCTCCTGCAGGCCCCACACTGGAGATTGAGCCCGCAACCCAGGCATGTGCCCTTGACTGGAATCAAATTCAGGACTCTTCAGTTCACAGGCCAATGCTCTGTCCACTGATTCAAACCAGTGAGGGCTGAAATTATTTATTTTAACACACTCTAAAGGAAATCCTGAATCCATAATAAGGCCACATAACAAGTAATTGAAACTGAAGTCTTTATGATTTACAATATTTAATCCATACTTTCTCAGAAATATACTTGTGAACCAAAAATATTTTATAGGTTTCTAACATTTTCAATGTTTCAGAATTATTCCTGTTGGTGTGAAATTTCCAACACAGAGAAACAGGTATGTTTTCTATAAACCTCACAGAAATGCTTATTTTAGATCATAATGTTTCATTTGGAAATATTAAAGAAGTGTGGATCTCTATGCAGTGGCTACTTTAGAGAGAACAGGAGCCTGGATGTGTTCTGTTGTTACCTGCCTGGCTTCCATTCCCTCATCTTTTGCATCTTGATTTTCCTTGTACCACCCTTTCCACAATTTCAGTAGGGTGGTGTCCATCATCCCATTGCTCCAGAGGTGGACATGTGATTCAAACAGGACCAATCACACAAACCAACACATCCCAGGGACTTAGTGATTATTGATTAGTTCAGGAATGAACAAAGGAGCTCCATTCAGGCTGATAATAGCCAATGAATTTCCATGTCAGGACTCTGCTTTGGAAGAGAGACTTTTTGTTTCCATGGGAGTTGCTTTTAATTCATGCAGACCTTCCCAAGTAAGCTTTCCCTTATTGTGCTGTTGGCCGTCTTCTCAATTTGCTCAAAGATTTTGGTAAATAAAATCGACCTCAAGCTTGAATATTTTGCCCCTTTTTTTGTTTTTTCTTTGTTTTGATCATTTCTACCCCACTTCTTGCTGATGACTTTTTTAAGTTTTACTCTGGCCAACTCTCTCCATGTCTAATTATTTTAGAACCACAGTAGCCAGGAACCATCTTGCCTGATGCCAAACAATTCAGTTCCTCTCTATATGTCTCTGGTTCCTAACTTTCAAGCTACTGCTCCCATGCTGGAACTCATTGGGAGTGATTCAAAGTAAGTCTGTGCACAGGCCCTTTAAGAGGAACTGCCTGGGACTCCAGCAGCCTCAGTCTTCCTCAGACTCAATCCCCATTGGTTTTTATAACCATAAGTTATGGGGACTTCTCTTCCTGGCACTGGGACCATGGACTGGGGGTCTGGGGTGGAGCTGGGACCCTTCACTCATTAGGAGGAACTTCCACCACTAAGGTATCCCTCCTGGTTTTTATCCAACACACATGGGTGTGGGACTAGTCAATTCTGGTTATCCACCCCTCCTACCATTCTCAATGGGGCTTCTTTAATTCCATAGTTGTAAGACTTCCATTCAGTCAGATTTCAGGTGGTTCTGAGTGATGGTTGTTCTGTAGTTTAGCTGTAAGTTTGATGTGGTTGTGGGAGGAGGTGAGAACCGTGTTTACCTAGGCTGCCGTCTTGGCTAGAAGTTGTTCCAGCTTAATTTCTAACGAGGAGAAATTAAGATACTAACTATAGTATCTAAAATATGAGTTTAGAGAGAAACCAAGATGGCGGCATAGGTAAGCACCTAAACTGCTGTCTCGCACAACAATTTCAAAACTACAACTAAAAGACAGAACGGACACCATCCAGAACCACAGGAAAGCTGGCTGAGTGAAAATTCCACAACTAGAAGGAAAGAGAAAAGCTCACAGAGAATTGGAGGTCTGGCAAAGGGTCTTTGTGCGCGCAGAGAGGAAGGGTGGCTGAGAGCCTGGCTGACTTTCTCTGGCGGAAGAGGGAAGGAAGCCCCTGACTGCACTGAACCCCAGTTCTGACTGCACTGAACCCCAGTCCCAGATGAAACCCCATGGACCCAGGCTCATACAGGGGAAGTCTGGACTGTCAGGTAGAGAGAAAGGCACCCGGAGACTCCGAGACCCGGGGGAGACCCGGGGGAGCCCCGGCAGGTAGGGTTCTGGAGGCACACGCACCAGTGTGCACAAAGGCTGCGGAGGTTGCCACAGGCTTTCCCTAGCAGAAGGGAGTCCGAAGCTCCTGACTGCACTGAGCCCCAGTTCTGACTGCACTGAACCCCAGTTCCAGGCGAGCCCCTGGGGGACCCATGCTCTTGTGGGGGGAATCTGGACTCTCGGGCGGAGACTCGGGAGCCGGGGAAGGCAGAGGTCTGCAGGCGCGCATGCACGCAAGGGCAAGGCTGACAGGAAGCCAAGACTGTCTGCTCCGCCCTGAGACTCCACCCCATCCAAGCTGAGCACAGAGGCTATTGCAATTTGGCAAGTCTAATCCTATATGGCTGTCTCCAGCACCGAACTTCTCCCAGCGTAGACACAGCTGATCCTTACAGCCAACTGGCCTGGAGGTCAATTCCTCCCAGTGATATCAAGACTTAACTACAACAAGGCTGTACACACAGTCCACAAAGGGGTGCACCAAGAGTGTCCACCTCAGGTTAACTGGGGAGGCCGACCCACTGGGCCATATAGGAAACCTAGCACACAAATCTACCCTACCAACTCAGGGAAGCAATGAAAATGCGGCGTCAAAGAAACAGATCACAAACGAAAGAAATGGAGGAAAACAAACGACTGGATATAGAATTCAAAACCACGGTTATAAGGCTTTTCAAGAATATCCTAGAAAAGGCCGATAAATATAACGAGACCCTCGAAGATATGAAAAAGGACCAACTAGAAATTAAGCATACACTGACTGAAATAAAAAATATTATACAGAGACCCAACAACAGACTAGAGGAACACAAGAATCAAGTCAAAGAATTGAAATACAAAGAAGCAAAAAACACTCAACCAAAAAAGCAAAAAGCAAAAAAAAATCCTAAAAGTTGAAGATAGTGTAAGAAGACTCTGGGACAACTTCAAGCGTACCAACATCAGAATTATGGGGGTGCCAGAAGAGAGAGAGCAAGATACTGAAAACCTACTTGAAGAAATAATGACCGAAAACTTCCCCCACCTGGTGAAAGAAATAGACTTACAAGTCCAGGAAGCACAGAGAACCCCAAACAAAAGGAATCCAAAGAGGACCACACCAAGACACATCATAATTAAAATGCCAAGAACAAAAGACAAAGAGAGAATATTAAAAGCAGCAAGAGAAAAATAGTTAATTACCTACAAGGGAGCACCCATACAATTGTCAGCTGATTTCTCAACAGAAATTATGCAGGTCAGACGGGAATGGCAAGAAATTTTCAAAGTGATGAATAGCAAGAACCTACAACCAAGACTACTCTACCCAGCAAAGCTATCATTCAGAATTGAAGGGCAGATAAAGAGCTTCACAGATAAGAAAAAGCTAAAGGAGTTCATCACCACCAAACCAGTATTATATGAAATGCTGAAAGGTATTCTTAAAGAAGAGGAAGAAGAAAAAAAGTAAAGATAAAATTATGAACAACAAATACATATCTATCAACAAGTGAACCTAAAAATCAAGTGAATTAAAAACCTGAGGAACAGAATAATCTGGTGAATATAAAAGAATCAGGGGCATAGAAAGGGAGTGGACTGATAATTCTCAGGGGGAAAGGGGTATGGGGGGGTTCAGGAAGAGACTGGACAAAAATCATACACCCATGGATGAAGACAGGGGGTGGGGAGGTAAGGGCAGAAGGTAGGGTGGGAACCGGGTGGAGGGGAGCTATGGGGGGGAAAAGGAGAAACAATTGTAATAATCTGAATAAAGATTTATTTTAAAAAAATAAAAATAAATAAATAAAATATGAGTTTGAATTTTGACTCCATCAAATATAAGCTATGTAGCAAGTCATTGAGTTTCTCTTTGCCACATTTTCTTTGGCCTGAGACCTTCGTAATCTTTGCAGTCCCTTCTTCATAACATTCTGTAGGTCATGATTTTCCACAGTGGGCCTGTTTAGTGGTATCCTCTTATACTTAAATCCCTGTTTAGTTTTCTACTACCAAATAGCACCCAAATGATTACATGTCAAAAGCATCAATGTGAAGATACTAATCTGAGTTCTCAGTCCAGCCCTGACCCCAATCATTGTGTTGCCTCAAGAAGGCACTCAACTTGGGTCATCAAATTGCCTCCTATGAAATGAGGGAATTGGAGTAATTGTCTCCCTGTTTCCTTCCAGCTTATGCTAATAATACCTCTCAGTATAACAACTATTTTAAGATGGGACTTGAGGTAACTTCAGTGTTACCGTCATGGAAAAATTAAGAAGCTTTTGTTAAATAAAGGAAGTACGGGGATGCTGTCAAATATGGAATTCTCTTGTACACATGTGGCTGGAGAAAAAAAAATCAGAAAGCAACCTCTTAGCCAGGCTTCTGATAAACTAGCTGAGGTAATATCCTGAGAGGATAGAGCTCCTTACTCAGAGGCGCAGGCCCAAGGCTGCAGAAAAAGAGAGGGGATATCTGGAACACTTTCCGAGGAATAGGTTGCTGGTCTTTTGTGGGTTTGTACCCCCCTCCCCCTCTTGATTTTACTCATTGCTTACCTAATAATTGTTTTCTAGGCCAGGTAGTAAGCCCCACTTGTGATTTATAAAAGGATTCCAAAGCAATCTTTGTTTTGTTGCAGGCAGAGAACTTGGCTTGCTGTACTTATGGCCTTGAGGTTCTGAAGGAGACTAAGCCCGAGCAGAATATTACTTCTGAGTAAGAGCCCAGCCTCCCTGGGCTGCTGCAGCCGTATGCCTGTGGTATGGCAGGAAACATGCTTCGGTTCAAGAATAATTTCAAGCCGCTGCGCAGGCCTCTTCCCTGAAGCGGATGCCACTCTGTCATGGCGTTCCCTCCGGCCTGTGCTTGGGCACAAACACAGTTCCCCACAGCACTAAACACGCTTCTGTGGCAGCTGCAGCCTCAAACCACCCCGTCGAAGACATGAGCAGAGGACGCCTCACTTCCCAGCAGAATTAGTTTGAGCAGGTGTCCTTCCTTGGGAACCGAATCGCACCTTCCATTTAAAAATCAAAACACCAATTAGAGAAGCAACCTTCATGGGTCAGTATGAAAGGGTGTGCTATCTGACCCCAGAGATACGGAGGGTGAACACATCATCTGTGGAGCGCTTTCTGCTGGTGGAGCTTTAAATGCAGGCACATTAAGTGCAAGTCAGAGCCCTCGGGGCAGGCTTTCTCACTCCCTTATGCGGTTATGAAGCAACTTGCCCAGGTCGCTTAGCTAGTCACTAGCTGAGCTGGGATCTGACCTCAGGTCTGTTTGGCTTCAAAGCCTGTGCTTTTTTTTCTTACCCCCAAATGCTCGAATCCATTCGATGTAATTGGAAAAGCATGCGTCTCATTTCCTAATTTAGACTCACATCGAGGCACATTATATGGTGTTTCCTCTATGGTGACCAGGGCTTCCTTCCGTGGCGTTTTCATAATGCCCCAGAAAGTAACGTGTCTCCAAAGGGAGCTCTTAGAGGGAATATTAATATCCGGCCTGCTGAGGAAGGCAGGTTACACTCCGTATTCAAAACAAAATAGCTCCCCCTGCGGGTTCTGCTCCATCCACATGCTCGGGCGGCAAAGGAAGCAGAGGACCCTCGGGTCCAAGCAAGCAGGCAGAGCTGTGTGGCCCTATTGATGGGAGAAGCCTTAGTCCATCTGCCTGGAGAGGGCTGGCCGTGCGCTGGGACGGAGACCCTCTAACCCTGCCCTCGCTGTCCGCGCTGACTCTGTCGGCCAGGAGCCTGATGTTTTTGACGGGCTCCAGGCTGGAGGGAAAGGGTTCTCTCTGGAGGCCAGGTCCCCTCTGACTTGCACAGTGTAGCTGGCAAAGGCATCTGTCAGCCTTCCAAAGGGCTGAGATTCCTCCGTGACATCACCGTCCCAGGCGGGCACGGTGCCCACCGCCTCCCGAACTGGAACTGTTGGAACCTCGCAGGGCCGTGCGTCAGCATCACTTAGGACATGGCTCCCCCGACCCTCCAACCCCACCCCCCAAGCCCCGAGCTCTCCCGAGGGGCTGATGATGCAGGGCCGGCAGGAACTTCATGCAGTGCCCTGGTGCTCCAGGGCCTGGGAACGTCCAGGCTTTGACGTGGCTTAGTGTCATTTGCCCCCTCATCAACCCTTCCACCACTCAGCCTCTTCCCCTTCCGCAGGTCCCCTCCCCTGGAACCTTTCCCAGAGAATATGGAGGTGAAGAGGGTGAGGGTGACCCTTCATGTAGCTATGCAAAGCCTGCGAAAGTGGAAGGATTAAGTAAGATGGCTTCTGATAAGACCTCCTACACATACACACACACACACACACACACACACACACACCCTTGTTGATAAGGATGGTTATGTGAGAAAACGCAGCTGAAGGGGGCCCTGTACCATTTAAAGCAGACAGAACTAGTCAGAGCTAAGAGCTAGCACCCAGTGAGTTCTGCACGTGGACTAACCCCGGTGTTAGCTGTTTTCCATGTACTATTTCATTTAATTGTCAAAGCAGGCTTATGAGGTCAGATCTACCAAAAGACTCATTTTGCAGAAGAGAAAACGGAGATCTCACCAAGGACATACACAGGCTCTCATCAGGCACAGAGTCAACGCTGCAGTGAGGAGGAGGATCTCACCAAGGACATACAAGTGTCCGTATGCAGGGCATGGAATGGACTCTCTGTCTGTATGGCTCCGAAGTCCCGAGGGTGTAGCACTCTGCGTGGTGCTTTCACAGAACAGAACTGCCAGCTGGTGAGTAGCTATTTACAGTGCAGAGTAAATCAGATCCAAGGAGTGAGACTCAGATACTCAGGTACATGAGAAATCGAAAGTTTTAAAATATGAGCATGCTCTTGCCATGGAGTTGTCCTTTGCATCCATCGATTGCCTCTATCTTGATGACGGGACATGACGGTTAGTGTGTACTGCATGATTTGTGGCTTTTTAAGCATTCCCACATATCCCATTCTTAGTAGAGACTCCCAAGAATCCATGAGGAACAGAGTCAGGAATTATTATTATTCCCACTTTCTAGACAAAACAACTGAGGCTTCAGGAGATTAGGTGACGTAGCCCAGGTCTCATAGTTTAAAAAGAAGAGGCTCCTGCCCTAACCGATTTGGCTCAGTGGATAGAGCATCGGCCTGTGGAGTGAAGGGTCCCGGGTTCGATTCCGGTCAAGGGCATGTACTTTGGTTGCGGGCACATCCCCAGTAGGGAGTGTGCAGGAGGCAGCTGATCGATGCTTCTCTCTCACTGATGTTTCTAACTCTCTATCTCTGTCTCTTTCTCTCTATAAAAAAAATCAATAAAATATATTTTAAAAAATAAAAATAAAAATAAAATAAATAAAAAGAAGAGGCTCCTGATTCTCATTCCCCTGCTTTTCTACTCCCCTGGATGCCTGAGTAGGGAACAGATGGCAACTTTAAGCCCACCTCCCACCTACAGCAAACCCCAGTCAGACCTGCTTTCCTCCCTCTGAAAGCCATAGCTGGCCCTTCACCCGGACCCCTATCCAGGGACAAGATTAAGCTATTTGTTTGCCTTAATCCCCCCTGCCTGCCCTATTTGATGAGTGGCTTCTTCAGAAGATTTCCCAAGTTCTCTGACCAGCTGTAGTGATGAGCAGTGGCGAGAATTCCAGGTGGAGGAAGAGAGGAGTGTGGCAGTCATCTGGTGATGGTATTGTCTAAATCAGCAACTTTATTTTAATTAACTCACTTAGGTCAGCCATGCTTAGCTCTCCCATGTCAATGGTGTCAATGGAATGACCTCCTAAAAGTTCCTGTTAACCCAGTCTGGCCACTTAGATCCATTTTTCAGTGAAGCCAGTGTAACGTTACAAAAATGCAAGTCCTTCTCCAGCTTTAAGCCTTTCAAATGCTTCCTAAGACTTTGAGGATTAAGACACTAAATCCTTATAATAACATGTGACCCTGGCTTACCTGTCCAAATTCTTAGGTCATCCCCCACATGCTGCCTCTCCTTTTTGAGTCCTCATCTTGTCTTCTTAAGTCAGTATACAAGAATTTTCTTTACAACATTCCTGACAATAACCCTCAACCTAGGCTTGGGCATCTCCAGAAATAGCCATAAAAGGCCACCATTCTCTTGATAAGCACAAAATTATCATTTGCTAGCTGAATTTCAATCCACTTCTGGGGTCACAGAGATCTGGGCCCAAATCCCATTCCATTATGTACTAGTTGTATGAGCTGTCAGAGCCTCGGTTTCCTCATCTGACAAATGGGCAACCACATAAAGTTGTTGTAGCAATTAAATGAGAATGTATTAGAGTGCTTCCAACAATGCCTTACATAGAGTGTGTTCAATAAATACTAATTATCATCGTTGTCATCATCACTTCCTCCCACATAACTTCCATTCATTTGGCCACACACCTCAAGTTTCTTTAAACAATGCATAGTAGTATTAAATATTTTAAAAATCAAGTCTCCACAGCACATAGGGATCATGGCTTTTAAACAGACAGAAAATGTCCTGGATTATGGTTACAGGTTTCCCAACTGCTGCCCCATTTATAAGTTTACTGACCAGGACCACAGCCTCTTGAGTCCTCCCCGCACTAAGCCGTGCATACCTCATGCCATGCACGTGGACAGAAGGTAAATTAATTTCCCAGTTCAGTTGTCCTTAGAAACAGATTTCTAATTTAGCTTGAGTTTATATTACATCACCTCTATAGGTGTATAGGGAAGAGACGAGAAGGGAGATAACAAGCTAAGACCAAGGGCAGTGGCACAAGAACTTTCTTTTTTACAGAAGGAGAGAGAAATAAAATAAATGACAAGAAAAAAAACATTACATTTTGAATAATCTCATTTAAAAAAACCCATCTGACATAGTACCTACCCTCATTTGTGTTTCGGTTCACAGTGAAAAATCAACATGGTCTCTGCCTTTGCAAACTCAAATGCTTCCTACTGCAGAGCCTATCATCTACTTAGTTACTGCCTTTCACAAGGACATGAAGTGAGACATTAATTTGTGCAGCATGAACTGAATTTCCAGATGCAGCATGGGGGCCGGGGGGAAGGGGGTTGCTTACGCAAAGAATCTACAGATGCCAGTGAATGAAACACGGTGCCCACAGTGACAGGAGAGTAGCCTCGCTCAGCCGATGTGGGTAGATTACCACTATGTCATCACAATTACGTCCATGGCCCAGTGCCACCCCAGATGTATCATGAAGAAATACCATATTTTCTCTGTACCTACAGTCTTTTGCGTCCATACAGAAGTGGGTAAAACAGACAACTGATAAAAACTGTGGGCCTGTACTTTTTTACCTGAATATACTGACTACAGTGTTGACTACAGATCAAAGGGGGGCGGGGGGGTATCAATCTTTAAAGCATAAATTTAAGTGATTCAAAATCAAAACACTATTCAAGGAATCCAGCTCATCAGGAGGGTGGCCAACACAGGGTGAGGAGCGGAAATCAATTTCTCGGTCCCCACTCACTTTGCAATGCCTACTCCCTCCTCACAACATCAGGCTCTGCTCTAAGCAAACAGAGCTGATGGGAAAGTTTGCAGCAATGCCTTCTCTCCCCATCTTCATGGCCTTTCTCCCTCATTGCTGACATTAACACCTTTCTATCCTTAAGGCACTAAGAACATTGCTGGGTAAATCATTGGGCCTCCTTTGCTTACAAATAACAGAACTAAAATTAGTTGAGCTAGATTGGCATGATTGGCTCAATTAATGGAGAAGTCCAGAGGTAAGCTGGACTCAGGTTGCCCAGTTACAGAGATAGTGTGATTACGTTTTTACTATCCCCCTCCATCTCCCAGCTCAGATTCTACCTAATGCCTGCCCTTCTAAGCTGTAGACTGGCTTCTTCCTTGTGGCCAGGTTGAGAGATGGAATGGTAAAAGAAGTGTGAATGCAGACAACTCCAGGCTTCTAACATTCCTGCTTAATCACACCAGAGTGTCTCTAGTCCATCATCTCTATATAAAATATCAGGGATGAATTTTGATTGGCCTGTTCAAGTAATGTGCTCACCCCATGTAGCCATGAAACAGGTTAATATAATTGGCCAGCCCTACTTGTGTGCCCATTCCTGTGGCACGGGACTAGGTCCTGTGATTGGTAGTTCATTAGAACAACATGGGGTAGAAGATGAACAATTAGTTCCTAGAAGGAGGAGAGTGTTTGTTGTTCTGAGAAGGTGTATGGAAAGACAAAAATAATAGATATTCACCAGATCGTCCCATTAAGCCTTTATTTCCACAATATTCACCTACCCTGGCCCTATTTCACCTTAACACACAACCTCTGTTTCCCATTCAATATTTCCTGTACTAACACTTAGGAAGGAAGGCCTTTTGGGTCCCACTTGAAATCTCCACTTTTTAAATGCTATTTCTCTCCACTTAGTAAAGTGTTTTGTTTTTAAAATTTTTTTTACATTTTTAAAATGTTTTCAATTACAGTTTACATTTAATATCATTTTATATTTGTTTCAGGTGATATATCACAGTGGTTAGACAATCATATACTTTACAAAGTGCTCCCCCTGATGAAATCCCCACTTTTAATCTCATTTTCATATTCAAAGAAATTTATCTAAGCAATTATAAGTAAATAAAAAGCAATTTCAATGTTTATTATAGTTTGTTAAGGAGAAACACCAACTTATGAATTATTCTTATAACACCCAGAAAAATATTGTCATTCCGAGCATTCAGTCTTTCTCAAACTCCAAGATGCATGAGGGCTGCTCTCAAGGTCAGTCACCTGCCCTGCTCAAACCAACAATTGCTTCCACAACCTGTCCCACTGTTAATTTTCCCCTTAATATTTTTTTAATATTTTATTGATTTTTTACAGAGAGGAAGGGAGAGGGATCGAGAGTTAGAAACATCGATGAGAGAGAAGCATCGATCAGCTGCCTCCTGCACACCTCCTACTGGGGATGTGCCCGCAACCAATGTACATGCCGTTAACCGGAATCGAACCTGGGACCTTTCAGTCTGCAGGCCGATGCTCTATCCACTGAGTCAAACCGGTCAGAGCATTCCCCTTAATATTTCTAATATTTTTTCTACTGTTTGCCCTTTGACTTTACTTGAGTAATTAGCTAGCATCTGCAGACCTTACCATTTCCAGGGTTGTGTAATAAAGACCAAGAAGCTGGTGTTCAACAGAGAAATACATTTGGTGAAGTAGAAGTGGTGGAACCAAGCTGGAAAAGACGAGTTTTTCTTTAGCAGATGAAAGAGGAAGAGGACTGTGAATATTTGTGTATAGATATATTTTTCCTGCCAGAGCCTAGTCACTTGAAGTCCAGACAGTTGACAACAGCCACTATTTTACAAACTCACTTATAGCCAGGCAGGGATATACAAAGCTTGCAACACAAACCATGTTGTCATGAGATGTTACATGACAAAAGGCTTTGTAATTAAATACATTTGGAAAATGTTTTATATTCTATTCCTTCATTTAAGATTTATTATGTCTTAAAGACTCTGATGAGTTCTGCAGTAAAGAAATATGTTTAATTTGTTTTACTTGGCATTTCAAAACTAGTTTGTTGATAACAATCTTTATGGTGATACCTGTTAACAGTCTTAGGAATATTTTGAGAATGTGACACCATGCCATTGGTGATAATGATGTATTTTCATTTTTTTAATAGATTCACCAAAACAACAAAGCTCTAAGGTGGAGATACTGGTCATGAGGTTGCCTCGTGATAGGAGCATGGAAGCAGGACCCTCTGAGAGCCAGTCTTCTACTGACAGTGTTTGGCTTAGAATTGCTTTCCATACAAAACTACTTAGTTACCGAGTGCCACGGGTAAGAGAAGAATAATTTTGGTTCCACTGAAAGGCTTCCCTTCCATCAAACCATTTTAGTGCTCTTACAGTCCTGACTGTATCTTGTGATAGTTAGCAGTTTCCTACAAAAGCAGAAAGGTGCTCTTATTAGTATTTCAGGAGCCTTCTCCAGGCTCCTCGCCAATTGCTCCTTTTGAACATGCTTTCTCCATCTTCCTATTTCTGGTTGAAAACCTTTGGTTTCAGACTAGGTTCCCATCTCTCTGTCTAGCCCCATTTGATTTGATGTTTTCTTCCCGAGGTCTAGCTCCAACTCCAAACTACTCTTATACCCCAAAACAGTTGGTCAGCCTCACCTTACTAAAACCAGATTTCAGAATGCTAGCTCAGGGATGAACATCTAATAAACCACTGGAGTTCCTCTCCTTGAAAACATCCTATAAAACTTTACCTTTTTCTTTTGTCATACTTGCATTATAGTTATGTGTCTACATGACCTAACTCCCTACCCCAACTCAGATCTCAAGTTTCTTAAGGACAGACGTCTGAATCACTTTTTTCTGTATCTTTCATAATGCTTGGGTAAAGTTTATTGCATGCTGTGAGCACTCAATGAATGTTTATTGATTTATTGAATAGGAGAATGAATGATATTTTGAAATTTTGCTTTGAGGACCGACATATTTTAAAATGCAATGTATAGAAGATAACATAACCTGTTGTTAATTTAGGATTTTCTAGTTCACAAGCTATGTTAATTCCCATAGTGCAGTGGTTTTTCCACCCCCAGGTACATCTGGCAATGACTGGAAGCATATTTTATTGTCACACTGGGGTGGAGAGAGCAGAGCTATTGACATCTAGTAAACAGAAGCCAGGAATGCTGCTAAACATCTAATAATACACAACCTCTCACAACAAAGAATTATGTGGCCCAAGATGTTAATAGTCCCACTACTAAGAAACCCTGCAACAGAGGTCAGGCAAAAGCCTTCCTTTTCACCGCCCCAAAAGAAAAGCTTCTTAAGAAATTAACAGCTGGAGTGACATCAGAGGAATGGTGGCATGAGAGATCCCCTTGGTCTCTCCTCTTGAAGTTCAACAATGTGAACAGACACCATTCAACAAAGGATGCCCTGCTCAATGCATAAACACATCTGAGAGATCCATGCATTTCAACATCTAAAAGTGCGCAAGTGGGAGCAAACCAGGGAGGCAAGAAAGGAGAAGAGCTCAAAGGAGCCACAGACACAGACCTGCAGCTTGGAGCTCACTGTGGGGCTCAGCCCAGAGAAAGAAGGAATCAGGTTGTGGCTGATACTCCCTTTAGACAGGAGGAGCAAAGATATTTAGTGAGCATTCCTGCAGGAATGGGCAATACAAGCTGCAGCTGAGCCCAATGACCTAGATAGGGATGTAGCACCAAGGTATGGCCACAGTTGTCTGATAACTGGCATTTGAGACAGAGAAACGAAACCATGGAGATTGGCCACCTTCCCTAACCTCCCAGAGCTCACCTCTTCTCACCCTTCATATGGGATTGAAAAACATATTACCTTCAAACCCAAGAACTGGTACTACTGAAACGCTTTTTTCCTGAGCAAAGGGCACACTTGGTGACTAATCCCAGGGTTGGGTGGAAGTGCAGAGGGGCCGGGGGGGAGGTCCACTGGTCACAACTTCTGGAAGGGCAGAGCAACAAAGGATGCCTCAGCTGGGTTCCTCCAGCTCACCCCACCCACACACATCAAGGTGCACTGCTGGCAATGTCTAGCTCTGGGGGACATCACTGGGATTTCACAGATGTGGAGCCCCATTGCCCACTGTGTTTCTCTCCAGGATTTGTCCTCTGGGAGGGAGATGCCCACCTTCCCAGGGAACACAGGCCATTTTCTAGCACCCTGCAGAGATCTGAAAAGCCAGAGAAGTTCAAGAGAGCTAAAAACACTTGTAATTCAGTGCCACCTACTGGAAAGCAATGGAAAGACTTATCAATCTCTTAGAGAAGTGCCACTCATACAGAGATGCCTAGACAGAGAAGGAATTCATCAAAAGCATGAATAGCCAAGGTGACTAGACTCTGAAAGAAAATAAAAAATCTTCAGAAAATAAAGACATAGAAATATGTGATTTAAATGACATACAATTCAAGATTACAGTTCTGAAAAAAACTTAGCAAGATGCAAGACAACACAGATAGGCAGTTTAATGAACCCAGAAACCAAATTAATGAACAAAATGAGTACTTTACCAAAGTGATTGAAAATTTAAAAAAAGGACAAAAAGAAATTCTGGATATAAAAAGCTCAATAAATTAGCACACAAAAAAAAAAAAAAACACAAGAAAAATCTCAAGTAAACAACTTAACATTACGTCTCTTTTTCTAATATGCTTTTTAAATTTATTTCAGAGAGGAAAGGAGAGGGAGAGAGAGATAGAAACATCAATGATGATAGAATCATCCATCGACTGCCTCTTGTATGCCCCCATCCTAGGAATCAAGCCTGCAACCCAGGCATGTGCCCTGACTGGGAATCGAACCATAACCTCCTGATTCACAGATCAATGCTCAACCACCAAGTCACACCAGCCAGGCTTAACATTACATCTTAAAGAACTATAAAAAGAAGAACAAAAGCAGCCCATCAGCAGAAGAAAAAAAGTAATAAAAATTAGAGCATAATCAAATAAAATAGAGAACAAAAAGACTATACAAAAAATACAAAACAAAGAACTGGTTCTTTGAAAAGATTAATAAAATTCACAAACACCTGGCTAGACTCACTGAGGAAAAAAGAGAAAAGACTCATATAAACAAAATCAGAAATTAAAAGGAAAAGTTACCACAGATATCACAGATATACAAAGGGTCATACTAGAATACTATGAAAGATTATATGCCACCAAATTCAATAATCTAGAATAAATAGGTAAGTTCTTAGAAATATATAACCTTCCTAGATTGAATCATGAAGAACTAAAAAATCTAAATAGACCAATCAACAATGAGGACATTGAAACAACCATCAAAAACCTCCCAAAAAATACAAGTCCGGGACCATATGCCTTCATTAATGAATTCTACCAAACATTCAAAGACTATTTAATACCTATTCTTCTCAAACTCTTCCAAAAAATTGAAGAGGCAATACTTCCTAACTCATTTTATGAAAACAACATAACCCTGATACCAAAACCTGGCAAGGATAACACAAAAAATAAAACTACAGACCAATAGCTCTGATGAATACAGATATAAAAATTATAAACAAAATGCCAACAAATCAAATACAACAATACTTTATAAAAAAAACTAGAGGCCCGGTGCACGAAATTTGTGCATGGGGGTGTGTGTCCCTCAGCTCAGCCTGCACCCTCTCCAATATGGGACCCCTCGAGGGGTGTCTGACTGCCCATTTAGGCCCAATCCTGGTAGGATTGGGCCTAAATGGGCAGTTGGACATCCCTCTCACAATCCAGGACTGCTGGCTCCCAACTGCTCGCCTGCCTGCCTTCCTGATTGCCCCTAACCACTCCCCTGCCAGCCTGATTGATGCCTAACTGCTCCCTTCCAGCCTGTTTTCCCCTAACTGCCCTCCCCTGCAGGCCTGGTCCTCCCCCCAAACTGCTCTCCCCTGCAGGCCCAGTCACCCCCAACTTCCCTCCTCTGCCGGTCTCCCCCAACTGCCCTCTCTTGCAGGCCTGGTCCCTCCCATCTGCCCTCCCCTGCTGGCCATCTTATGGTGGCCATCTTGTGTCCACATGGGGGCAGGATCTTTGACCACATAGGGGCAGCCATCTTGCTTGTTGGAGTGATGGTCAATTTGCATATTACTCTTTTATTAGATAGGATAGAGGCCTGGTGCACGGGTGGGGGCCAGCTGGTTTGCCCTGAAGGGTGTCCCGGATCAAGGTGGGTGGGGTTCCCTTGGGGCATGGGGTGGCCTGGGCGAGGGGCCTGTGGTGGTTTCCAGGCCGGCCATGCCCCCCGGCGACCCAAGCAGAGGCCCTGGTATCTGGGATTTATTTATCTTCTATAATTGAAACTTTGTAGCCTTGAGTGGAGCCAAGCCTCCTGCTTGCTTCATGGCCACAGCCATTTTTGTTGGGGTTTATTTATCTTCTATAATTGAAACTTTGTACCCTTAAGCAGAGGCCAAGGCAGGCCAGGGCTGGGGAAGCTTGGCTTCCTCCATCGCCGGGGCAACTCAAACCTCCTGCTCTCTCCAGCTCCGTGGCTGCTGCCATTTTTGTTGGGATTTATTTATCTTCTATAATTGAAACTTTGTAGCCTTGAGTGGAGTCCTGGGCCCGCCAGGGTGTGTGGAAAGCTTGGCTTCCTCCATTGCCAGAGAAACCCAAGCCTCCTGCTCGCTCCATGGCCGCAGCCATCTTGTTTGGGTTAATTTGCATACTAGCTCCTGATTGGCTGGTGGGCATGGCTTGTGGGTGTAGTGGAGTGATGGTTAATTTGCATATTACTCTTTTATTAGATAGGATAAGTACTGAAAGTCCTAACCAGAGATATCAGGCAAGAGAAATAAATAACAGCATCCAAATTGGGAATCTATAATAATAAAAGTGTAATATCCTAATTAGACTGGACAGCCAACTGACCTTCCAGAAGACCTTCTGGACAAAGCTGGGGCTGCAAGGGCCAACGTGGCCTACGCAGCTACAAGGGCTGAGCCCCTTGCACGAATTTCGTGCATCGGGTCTCTGGTGAAGACATAAAAGTGTCACTTTTTGCAGATGACATGATTCTGTATATTGAAAACCCTAAAGACTCAATAAAAAAACTGTTAGAAACAATAAACAAATACCGTAAAGTTGCAGGATACAAATTCAGTGTACAGAAATCCACTGTATCCCTATATACTAACAATGAAATTTCAGAAAAATAAATGAATAAACAATTCCTTTTGCAATTGAAAAAAAAAGAATAAAATGCCTAGGAATAAATTTAACAAAGGATGTGAAGGACTTCTATACTGAAAACTACAAAGCATTATTAAAAGAGATTGAAAAAGATATGATGAAATGGAAAGATATTACATGTTCATGAATTGGAAGAATAAACATAGGTAAAATTTTCATATTACCCAAAGAAATATGCATATTTAATGCAATCTTCATCAAAATCCCAATGACATTTTTAAAAAAGAACAAAAATCATCAGATTTGCATACAAAAGATCCCGAATAGTCAAAGCAATTATCAGAAAAAGAATGAAGCCAGAAGGATAACACTACCTGACTTCAAATTATACTACAGAGCTACAGTAATCAAAACAGCATGATATTAACAAAGAAAAACAGACACATAAACCGATGGAACAGAATTGAGAGCCCAGAAATAAAATCACCTATATATAGGCAAATAATTTTTGACAAAGAAGTCAAAAAAATTATACAATGGAGAGAAAAATAAAAGCCTCTTCAATAAATGGTGCTAGGAAAATTGGAGAAGCACCTGCAAAAGAATAAAACTAGACTACAGTCTGTCCCCATGTACAAAAATTAATTCAAAATGGATCAAAGATCTAAATAAAAGATCTGAAACAATAAATTACATAGAAGAAAACATAGGTACTAAACTTATGGACCTTGGTCTTAGAGAAGATTTTATGCATGTGAACCCAAAGGCCAGGGAAGTAAAGGCAAAAATAAATGAATGAAACTATATCAAACTAAAAAAGCTTTCTGTCCAACAAAAGAAATCACCAACAAAACAAAAAGGCAACCCACAGAACAGGAGAAGGTATTTACAAACAACAGTTCCAACAAGGGGTTAATATCCAAAATATATAAAGAACTCATGCAATTCAACAACAAATGAACAATCCAATTAAAAAATGGGCAGAAGACCTGAACAGACACTTCTTCCAAGAAGGCATACCAATGGCCAACAGATATATGAAAGGTGCTCAATTTCACATTAGGGGAATACAAGGGAAAACTACAGTGAGATACCACCTCATACCTGTTAGAATGGCTAGTATCAGCAAGACAAGTAATGACAAGCGTTGGAGAGGTCGTGGAGAAAAAGGAGCTCTCATTCCCTGCTGGTGGGAATGTAAATTGGTATAGCCACTATGAAAAACATTATGGCAACTTCTCAAAAAATTAAGAATAGAGTTATCATATGACCCAGCAATCCCTCTCCTGGGCATATACCCAAAAAACTCAAAATTATGCACTTTGTAAAGATATATGCACACCTATGTTCATTGCAGCATTATTTACGGTGGCCAAGACATGAAACAACCAAAGTGTCCTTTGATAGACGATTGAACAAAGAAGATGTGGTACATATATACAATGGACTATTACTCAGCCATAAAAAAGACAAAATACTGCCATTTGTGACATCAATGGGCCTTGAGAATATTATACTAAGTGAAATAAGTCAGTCAGAAAAAGCTAAGAACCATATGATTTTACTTACATGTGGTATATAAAACTGAAACTCATAGACACAGATAACAGTATGGTGGTTCCCAAAGGGAAGGGGGGTGAGGGGTGGTAAAGCATAAAGGTGGCCAAATATATGGTGATGGAAGATGATTTGGCTTTGGGTTGTGGGCGCACAATGCAATATTCAGATCGTGATCATAGAAATGTACACTTGAAACCTATATAATCCTATTAACCAATTTAATTTTAAAATGAAATAAATTAATAACCTCAGAAGATTACAAATAGAATTCAAACCTTTTCAAGTGCTTTGGGCAACCTGATTTACTTTCATCAACCACCTTGTAATCACCCAGAATGAAAGCTCATGGCATGTGCTTCACCAATTAACTGGTGAATTGAATTTCTTAAATGCTTTCTCTTCTCAGCGATGCTTTTTGTCTACATTACAGGGTGGAAACCAAATTTAATTCCCTAGTCATGAGACAAATATTCGCCACAAACACTAGCATTCTATCTTTTTTTTTATTTTTTATTTTATTGATTTTTTACAGAGAGGAAGGGAGAGGGATAGAGAGTTAGAAACATCGATGATAGAGAAACATCGATCAGCTGCCTCCTGCACACTCCCCACCGGGTATGTGCCCGCAACCAAGGTACATGCCCTTGACCGGAATCGAACCTAGGAGCCTTGAGTCCGCAGGCCGACGCTCTATCCACTGAGCCAAACCAGTTAGGGCACTAGCATTCCATCTTTTGATCCCGAATTGCCCGCACAGCTTCTATAAAGGAGATTGGAGGCCCAAGTGCTCAGTATTGAAAGACCCAGCTGCTCAGAAGCCAGACATCATATACACAAATTATCGCCATCTTCCCTTGACAACTACTGTTTTTATCCTGACACATCCACTTAAAAATTATTTCTGACAAGAAGCTTAATAGCTTTAAATCAGCCTAATTAAATGTCAGACATTTTTATAGAATAGTGCTTGAAATTGTATAGTATTGCACAGTTCACTTTTCAAATCAAGCTTCTGAGTGCACTAGTAAATGCCAGAAACACCTCCATTGACATATGTCCTTCTATCAAAGGAAAACATTTCTATTATTCTTATGGAAGTTCCTAAATGCAAAGTTACTGATGGCCAAAAAAAAAAAAAAAAAAAGCTACAGGGGACTCTTCAGGGTGTAGGGACTGTAGGGACTGAAAACATTCTATCTTTGTCTGGCTGGTTATTATATGCAACTGTAAGAATTTCTCCAATTGTACACTGAATATCTACTATAGTGTATGCATGTTATAACTTCTTTTAAATGGAAAAAGTCAGTGTGAGCCCAAACAAAACAACAGTAATCTCAAACAGCTATGTCCATTTCCTTGACCAACAAGCTGAAGTTGCAGCCAACTTATAGAATAACTTTTCACAGCTGTATGGCTAGGAGTACCTATACCTGTATCCATAGAGTATAAGATACATGTGTCAAAACAAAGGGAAGGTACTACAATAACAATAGGAATCTCTGGCTAGTTTCATTGCATGTAATTTTCATTTACTCATTTTTAACTCTTTGATTTAAAAAACACACACATTGATCATTTTTTGTGTATTAAGGAAAATGGTGATTATTCTTTTAAAATACATTATAATTCATTGAAGAATGGGCTAAAAGAGAAAGGCAAGGCCCAAAGTGAGGTTGCAAACACTGAATGGCTTAAGACAGTGGTCGGCAAACCACGTCTCGTGAGCCACATGTGGCTCTTTGGCCCATTGAGTGTGGCTCTTCCACAAAATACCATGGCCTGGGCGAGTCTATTTTGAAGAAGTGGCGTTAGAAGAAGTTTAAGTTTAAAAAATTTGGCTCTCAAAAGAAATTTCAATCGTTGTACTGTTGATATTTGGCTCTGTTGACTAATGAGTTTGCTGACCACTAGCTTAAGAGTATGTGTTAACAGCAAGGTGAAAGAGTACGTGTGTGTGTGTGTGTGTGTGTGTGTGTGTGTGTGTGTGTTGTTGTTGTTGTTGTTGTTGTTATTGTTGTTGTTGTTGTTGTTGTTTTTCAGGGCAAAAGAGTAGAGATGGGTTAAAAACTAGCTGGAAATGACCCAAACTGAAATGACAATGCATCCCAGTGGGACCAGCCACTGGAAGGATCACAACATCACTGCTGGCACCCAGCCAGGGGTCTGGCAGCAGCAGGTGGAGACAGAGGGGCTGTCCCTACACATAGCTCTGATCACCCAGAGGCCAAGAGAGAGCCCCATCCTCTGAAAATGACAGGACTCCACGTGGTGGCAGCCTAGGATGCTGCAGAGGACACGCCTGGCAGCTGCAGAACATGAAAACCTGTCAGTCACTTTCAGGTGCCAGAGTAACCAGGGTGTCGGCCCTGTTGCCTGGGAATACTCAAAGTACCTAAGCCGCAGCAACAGGCAAACATAGAAGGGTGAGAATTTGTGAGTCCAAAGGCTTCCAGCCACTCGGATTCAGTGCCTACCAAAATCATTCCATGATGATCAGACTTCCAAGCGCCTCATGCTCTGGGCCAGCACAGCTTGGAATCCTGGACCCCCAGGGGTGGCTGACGGAACACAGACATGTCCAGGCAGAGCTTTTATAATAGCAGGGAAAAGATTCTCTCACAGAGAATGCTGAAAGCTCACAAAAACAAAAGGTTAATTTCTTTATCACCTAATAGAAGTAAAACAATAATAAAACAATAATTTCAGGATTTATATTTGAGGAAGGAATAGGGGTGTAGGATGGTGATGGTAAAAAGTGGCATTTGCTTTTGTGGAACCAAAAATATCCTTGCAATAAAAATCACAAGTGTCCACTGCTTGGCCCTGGGCAGTTTCCCTCCCCATGAATTAGCCTCCTCCTGCATGCAGTGGGAGAATGCTAACACCCGCCTCAGAGACTGTTGTGAGTTGGGGTGATCATATATTCTGTGCAGGTAATACAATGCCTGACACTTAGCAAGCACCTATTAACAATGCAGGTTACATAAGGCAGCCATTACGGCTCTCACTGTACATAGGCAGTTCTCATTATAGCTGCTTTTGGCATTTCATTCCAGGTGTAAAGTCTTCCTTCAGACCTCTTGTGTGCTCTTCTTTCTAAAGTGGAGCCCAGCCTTATAAAAGGTGTCCATTACAAGGGCTAGCCCAAGCCATCTGGCGCAGGGGCACAGTGAATGGACTGCGTGTAGCGCATTGCGAGTCCGGATAGAAGCCTAGTGAAGACAATTAGGCACAGTCGGCTTACCGGGCTTTTCCCATTGGAAAGGCATCAGAATCTTGACTCATAAAGTCCGGTCTCATCCTTCTAAGTACCTACATATTAGAATACCCAGATATGCTCTTTAATCCCAAACCCTGAGGGGCTCATAGAAATACATGGAATCCATGTTCTGTAAGGAAATCCACATTCTCTAAAATCCTATCTAATAAAAGAGTAATATGAAAATTGACCGTACCTCTGCTACACCCACAAGCCACGCCCACCAGCCAATCAGGAGCAAGTATGCAAATTAACCCAATCAAGATGGCTGCAGCCACGGAGAGAGCAGGAGGCTTGGGTTTCCCCGGCAATGGAAGAAGCCAGCCTTCCCCGCACACCCTGGCCGGCCCAGGCCACTGCTCAAGGCTACAGAGTTTCAATTATAGAAGATAAATAAATCCCAACAAAAATGGCTGCAGCAATGGAGCGAGCAGGGGGCTTGGATCCACTCAAGGCTACAAAGTTTCAATTATAGAAGATAAATAAATCCCAGATACCAGGGCCTCCGCTTGGGTCGCCGCGGTGCATGGCTGGCCTGCAAACCACCACAGGCCCCTCACCCAGGCTGCCCCAAACCCCAAGGGAACCCCCAACCTGATCTGGGACACCCTTCAGGGCAAACCAGCTGGCCCCCACCCATGCACCAGGCCTCTATCCTATCTAATCCTATCTAACAAAAGAATAATATGCAAATTGACCATCATTCCAACACACAAGATGGCTGCCTCCATGTGGTCAAAGATGACTGCCCCCATGTGGACACAAGATGGCCAGCAGGGGAGGGACCAGGCCTGCAAGGGAGGGCAGTTGGGGGTGATCAAGCCTGCAGGGGAGGGCAGTTAGGGGTGACCAGGCTGGCAGAGGAGGGAAGTTGGGGGTGACCGGGCCTACAGGGGAGGGCAGTTGAGGGGGACCAGGCCTGCAGGGGAGGGCAGTTAGGGGTGACCAGGCCTGCAGGGGAGGGCAGTTAGGGGAAAACAGACTGGCAGGGGAGCAGTTAGGCATCAATCAGGCTGGCAGGGTAGTGGTTAGGGGGTGATCAGGCTGGCAGGCAGAAGCGGTTAGGGGCAATCAGGAAGGCAGGCAGGCGAGCAGTTGGGAGCCAGCAGTCCTGGATTGTGAGAGGGATGTCTGCCCATTTAGGCCTGATCCTACCTGAATCGGGCCTAAACGGGCAGTTGGACATCCCTTGCAGGGTCCCATATTGGAGAGGGTGCAGGCTGGGCTGAGGGACACATCCCCCTGTGCACGAATTTCATGCACCAGGCCTCTAGTTGATAATAAAAGATGAATAATCTCTACCCGCTTCTCACTAAGGATCTGGTGGCAACCTCTAAGCAGTGAAATTAAGGAAACAGGTCTCAGACCATCTCTGGTGACAGAGAAACGTTTACTGCTCTGGGCTTAGGCATTTGCTAGAAGCATAGTGTCATAGTGAAAAGGGTGGGCTTTGGCCTCACACTGCCTGGGGTTCTAACCCGCACCCACATTCGCTAGATGAGTGATGGGTGTGTTCCCGCCTCTGTGTCTTGGTGTCATCAGCAGTAATTGGGGTTAACAGTAGTATGTGTCTCAGAAGACACTGTAAGTGTTCAACTTCCTTATGACAAGGTAAAGAAAGCACTCAGAACCTCATGCAGCAGTTAAATCTTTATTTTTATTAATTAATTCTTGATCGATGGATGCCTTTGATTAATTTTTTTACTTATATTTACTTTAGAAATTTCAGAAAATAAGTTAAAAAGGAAAAGGATAAATTAAAAGGAAAGAAAATTAAAATCTTATTTTCTAACCTCTCAGAGATAACTATTGGTAACGTTTTGGAAATTTTCCTTTTAAATATATAATTTCAGAACTAAGACAAACGGGTATTTGGTATTTTGTAACCTAATTTGTTTCAATTTAACTACCAATTATTGGGGGTAAATTTAATCATACTTTATGGGGGGGAAATCCTTGTCATTAAATATTCTTCTACAAAATTATTTTGCCTAATGATAAATATTACATTGCTTAGGGATATTTATTAAGCCATTCCCCCATTACTGGATATTTTGAAGGTTTCCAGATTTTTACTATTTTTAAAAAATGGTTGAGCATTCTTGGAGCTAAATGTTTGTGCAGATCTAAGATCACTTGTTTAGATAAATATCCAAAAAAATTCACAAACCATTATTAAAGCTTTTGCTATATTTAGTGGATTTCTTTTATGATGCATTATTTTTCCCAAAATGCTCTTTAAATCCTGGCCTGGAACATGTGATGCTACAGGTCTTTGCCTCTCTAACAGGTTTTTTTCAGTTCCACTATGAAATCCACATTCTCTTCTGGGGCAGTAGGAAGAGCTTTCAGCACTCTTTCTGACAGAAAACAATCCTTCCATGTTGCCTTTAAGCTGCAACTGAATTATGAAAAATATGAACCAAAATACTTATTGTGCAGCTTCTGGCCATAGCATCCCTAGCTGTTACCTTTTCACCACCGAAGCCCAGTGTTTTGTGAGTTTCATTGTTTACTGTTTGGTGTTCAGCTACAGTGAAGAGCTTCAACGCTTGACCATCTCTCCACTTGCCTTTTGCACTTTCTGGACTGTTAAAGTTAATTTTTACAGGCCAAAATAAAAGTTAAAAACAGGAAAGCCCCGAAGTTCAACTATTTTACAAACCATGTTTGTGTCACATTTTCTCTAGCAGCTCCTCCTTGGAATTAGAATAAATTTCAACCACTCACACTGATGGGAAAAACCAGCCCCTGGTTATTCAAACTGCTCTGCTCCTCTCTCTACCTTTCCTACCGAACTCTACACATAACAGTCTTCGGGTCCTTTAACATGCCAAGCACTTCTGACCCTAGAGCCTGTACATGAGCTGTCCCCTCCTCCTGGAATGATTTTTTGTGCCTACCTGTCATTCAGATCACAGCTCAAATGTCATCTCACAGACCTTCCCTGGCATTCAGTGTTAAGATGCCTCTCACCCACTTTCTGACATCACCCAATTTAAGTCTCCGCACTGCATTTTGTCATTTTCTGATCATAAAAAATATCAAGGACCTCCGTTGTCTTGTTTCCTGATGTAGCCGTTGGAACTAGTGCTTGACACATAGTAAGTGCTCAATAAATATGTACTGAAAATGTTGTTAATTATGAAAAAAATTGCTTGTTATGTCTTGTTTAAAAGTGCCATCAAAACTTGAGTTATGGAAGGAAGAGAATGTTGTAATGAGAATAACGTGAACCTCTGTAAGAACAACATCTATTATACAACTACTCTTAGGAGACTTATTGTGAGCAGATCTATAGATATTTGATAGGCTGAGACAGTTTTAGGGACTTTTAAGTGGCAGAGAAACTTCCTTCTGATTGTAAAAAGGGATGGAAGGAGAGGAGGAACAGGATTTGGAGAAGAAAAAGGGAAGGTGAAAGGGAAGAAGGGAGGAAATGAGGAAATGAGGAAGGGGAGACACAGTGAATTCAGTTGGACTTTGATATGCTGTGTGGTTGAGATCTCACAGAGGTACCAGCCACATGTAATGGGCTCACAGGAAGCAAGAAGGACATATTATAGGGCCAGCCAACCAAGGAGAGCTTCCAGATGGAATCTGAACTGAGCTTGCAGAATTAATACAATGTTTTTCTAACAGAAAGAAATGGAAAACATAGCAGACCCAAAAGAAAGTGCATGGTTGGTTCATAGAAATGGAGGTCATTGTGGGGCTGCTGTATGAGATACAGAGGCGATATAGACAGGATCCTGACTGCTAGTACCTCCACCTTAGGCTCATTCATTCTCCAGGAGCCATTGCAAGGCTGCCAGTTCTGACCTGAAACAGGAAGACAAGTCAGTCATGTAATCCATGTTCTTCATGGTTTCCCTCAATTTTCTTTTTCCATTTTTCTTTTTTCTTGACATATTTATTGAGATATGTACACACACCATCCAATTCACACTATTTAAGTGTACAATTCGGTGGATTTTGGTATATTCACTGAGTTGTGCAACCAGCAAAACAATCTAATTCTAGAACATTTTCAGCACCCCCAAAAGAAAACCCATACCATCAACTGTCAGCCCTTATCCCTTCCATCCCCAGGCAGACCTTAATCCACTTTCATCTCTATGGATTTGCCTCTTCTGAAGTGATATCTCACTGTGGTATCTCATTACAGTTTTGATTTGCATTTCCCTAATGACTAGATGTTGAGTATCTTTTATTGTGCTAAGGCCATTCTATTCTGCACAATGTATTCTTCACACAGTAGCAAAATTATAGTCTTTAATCTATATCAGGTTTTAATACTCCCTTACCTAAAGCTTTCAAAGACTACCCATTACACTTAGACTAAAATCCAAATCCCTCCCACAATATAGTAGGCCCTGCATGATGTTACAACTTGCAATTATTTTACTAATTTGCCTGTTTCAGTCTTCCCCACTTGGAAGGGCAGAAATGATGTCTTCCTGTCCTCCATGAATCTCCATGCCAAGGACAACTGCCAGCACATGGTAAAACAAGTGCTCACTAAATGCATGAATGATTAGAAAATTGAAAAATAAATGATTCCCCAAAATAAGCTAAATAGTGGATGGTACTATGTGGATAAAAAGTGACAAAAGTGTACATCTTTTATTTATTTAGATGGAATAATAGTTCATCAACTTTTGTCATAAAAAAATATGTACTAGTCGATGTAGAAGTAGAGAATATAAAACAAGTAGACATACATTTTGTAGTGAGTTTAATTCAGTCACAGTCCCTAAAGAACCTGTCAGCTGTTGTGATAGTCTCAGGCAGCTGGTATCCACGTGCCATACATCTTCCACTCAGAGGTACAACACAGGAGGATAAGTTAGGCAGCAGGCCTAGTGCCCTTATGCAGATTTATACTGCAGGCTGTTTTGTATAGGTTGTTACTGGTGTGTTTATTCTGATTGTGTTAACAATGCATGTGTAACAGCCAAAGGAAAGTGTCAGCTGCTCCACTGTGAGCCTGTGTCTCAACACATTCCAAAGCAATACTGATCCTCCCACAAGTCAACCTTTGTTCAAGAAAACATAAAAGGCATTTTGAATTATGCTTTTGGTTTAAGTTTATTTGGGGTTTTGAGTTGCTGTTGCCACACCCTGAGTAATTAATTTAAAGTTATTGAAAGTTACTAGAGAAAGAAATTGTTCATGCCATGTGTTTCTTAAAATAAAGCATCATCATTACACTGGCTTGTGATCATGTATATGGGAAGCAACATTTTCCTTTGTCTTTTTGATGCATGACTTCCAGGATTTAAAACAAAACAGGAAGCAGTTCCCACCTAAGCCTTAGTGACTTCCCATACTTTACATATTTGTCCCCCAAAATTCATCTTGTTCTTTAATTATTTAAACTTAACGTTTACCTCCCCCATAAAGATTCTAACAAGTCCACTCTATCTTACTTGAATCATCCACTTCTTTCCACCTTCTTAGTCACCACCATGGTCTAGGACACTCACTTCTTTCCACAAGGACTGCAGTCACCAGCTTCATGTCCCCGGCCCCACTCATGCTTCCCTCCAGCTCCTCCTCCACCCAGCAAGTCAGATCTTGACACTCCTGTCATTTATGGAATGAATGAACCAATGAATGAATGATTAGCCCATAGAGAGAGGGGCAGCAATTCTAACGATAATCTTCTCGTGTGGATAAAGCATTTGTTCATATCCTCAAGCCAGCATTTGTATGAGGATGGGTGGGAAGGATTATTCTTTTCATTTCACAAGCAAAGAAACTGCGACCAGAGCAATGGGATGATTTGCTCAGGGTTCTTCTACAGCTAGTTTGGGGGCAGACAGAGCCAAGACTCTAACTTGAAATTCCAAATTTCCTGCCTTGTGGTCTTTCCATGGCATTGTGTTTCCTTTGCCTCCTCCTGCCCCCCAAAGAGACACACAATCAGGCATGTGCACACACACACCAGTTCAAGTAAAATGTAGGGGCCTAATCTGTCTTACAACAAATCTAAAAGCTATTTATGTTTTCTGTCTTCAGACCGAAGGAAACTATCACTTGAACATCTGCGATAGCAGAAGTGTACCATTGGGAGATTACTTCATTTCCAAGACAGAACAATCATGCTGTCCTCAGAGCCACCCGAGAAGAAACTCCCAATCTCAGAACATGCACACAACTCAAATTATCAGGAAAGCCGTTGAGATAAGAAAGCCATGATCTCCTTTCTAAAGGGCTGCCTCAAATTAATGTTCAGCTGAGTGTATCTAGAAAATGGGAAAGATAAGAATGCTCCTTGACACTGTTCTTGCCTTCAAGCAAGTTATTAAATGAGACGGAGCTCTTTGTGAGACCTATTTTTCTTGTAGCTCACAGAAGAAATTTAAAACATCATGAACAGATACTCTGATTAGGCAGGACAAAGGAGACTGGAGACAATTTAATGAAGAATAAAGAGAGAATCATAGGGTATCTTCATACCCAAATCCACCTTAGGAAAAAGGCAGCCAGGGTACACAGAGCCACAAAACTATTTCACTTATTTCTTACAAACCATCTTAATCTCCTTTCTCATCCAGGATAAGAATGACACCCACATCCTCTGGAGAAGGCAGTTAGGTAAGTACAAAGGAGAGAGCACTTCCATGGGTGACTTGAAGAAGCTGGTTACCATATGGTATTTTTATAACTCTGGTCACACAGGAAACTCAGGAACTAATGGGAACTAAAGGGTAATCAAATAAATGATCCTAGGGTCTAGTGCAAAAAAAGAAAAGGGCTGAATCAGGGCTTGAGTCAGAAATACATATAAAGTGGAAAGTTCTTCCTCAAGACCACCTTCCTTGTTTCCACAGGTATGTTGTCCCTCTTACCTGTCTGTCCTTAATAATTTCTGCTTGGTCAGTATCACACCCTTCCCAGTTCAGTTCCTCTTTTTTCTCTTGAGTTCTAAGTATGGGAAGCTGTAAAAACAACAACGTTCAGATGCCTAGGTAAGTGAAAGCGGAGCAGCCCTGAGCTGCCAGGACCTTGCTCCTGCTCCACCCCATGTCTGTCACACGTCACTGTGGCCCTGTACCCCCACTTTCACCACATAGGAGAATCTTTCTCTCTATCTCTCCTTTAACCACTCCAAACGTTTGATTCCTTGGGACCTTCCAAAGTGTCTTTCTTCCTCCTGAATGTTTTCTTTCTTCTCATCCTTCTTTGGGTGCCTGCCTTGACCCTGCCCCTCTCCCTCTCCTAACCGAACCTGATTAGCTAACTTTGTCTTGCTCTCCTGGTATTTATCATAGAAACAGAGTAATTAATGAAGTAATTATAATTATTTATTGTGGGTCTCCCCTATTAGACTGGGCATTTCATGAGGAACATGATCTAAATTTTCCTTTTACTGGATTCCCAATGCTTAACCTGGCACCTAAAAAGTGCTCAATAAAAAATTGTTCCTTTAGCAACCTGTCACCTTTCAAAATCTTTCCTCTCCATCATCTTTCTCAAGTTGTAGCTCAGTGTATACTGACTTGGAGATGAAGCACAGGTAACAAGAGGAGGCCCTGATGACCAAGGTGCAGTAGGGTTGCCCCTCCTCCATAATAATCGCTCTTGTTGGCATGTTCCACCACCCATCCTGCTGCACAGCCAGAAAGCTAGGCATTATTCTTGATACCTGTCTCTCCCTCACCATCACATCTCACACATCACCTGGGACTGCCTGTTTTATCTTCTACCTAATGCTCCACAAACCACTCTCCAAGTCCCCTTCACAACACAAGCCCAAGCCACCATTCTCACCTGCAACAGCTTTCTTCTCGCTGGTCTGACTATGTCTCACTGTGCCTCTCTTGCTCCTCTCCCCTTTATTCTCCACTTAGCAGCCAAAGTGTCTCTTATGAAACATCTACCATACTGCAGCCCTGGCTTCAATGACTTCCCATTGTCATTGGTAAAGAATACATGTCTTAATTAGTATGTAAGACCCTTGTAGAGGAGACTACTGTGCACCTCACCCACCTCAACTGGAGCCAATTCCGCATGTGCTCAGCCATCTTACTGTCCTGTGGCCTGCTAAGCCTTTGGTGTCACATGACCTTGCACAAATGTTCCCTCAGTCCACGGTGCTCTTTCCAGCTAAATGTGAGCCTTCTTTGATCACATTTCCGCTCCAACTCTAGAGCAAATTCCTTTCCTTTACAGGTTTAGATATGTTTCTAAATGTTTCTAATTGTGCATTTCTTCCATAGAATTGCTTGATGAATCCCTGTCTTTTTTATTAGGCTCTAAGTTCCTGGGCAGCAGAGACAATATTTTAATACATCCTCAATAAATAATACAGTGCCTAGCATATAGAAGGCACCTAATAAACTGTTGTGGATGGATGAATAGATGGATGCATGAATGGATGGAAAGATGCATGGATGGATGGATGGATGGATGAATAGTTTGCGGTGCCATTTATCTATCATGTGAGGCATTGCAAAATCCCCACTGGGGCCAACCAGGTACCATAAATGTGTGAATTATGCTGCGAGTTAGTAAAAAGGAATGGTGGAGAGTTCATTGAAATTTAAAATCTTCTTGAAACCCTAGGTTGGCCCAACAAAATGTTTGCCCACTTTTTTACAGCTTTTAATTTAGGCCTTTGAGGAGATTTTCCCAGGAAGCTCAAGCCCCATCTACTTGGCCCTCAGAGAGGAAGGAGGGCTTTGTTGCTGACAGGTCATGACCACAGTGACCACAGTCTCCTCCTGATACCTCTACTTGCAGAAGGCCAGTTCTGTTCACAGGAAGCCAAGGGTGTCCACACAAGTCCAAGTCCAGTGGAGAAAATTATCACATAACCCAGAAGCCTGAGACGGAGTTCCCACATCCACTTATTCTCATTCATATCGTGGAGCTTAAAAGGCTCAAAGAGGTTTAACACTTAAACATGTGCTATAACCCCAACAATTTATTTCCCCTTCCCCTTCCCCTTCCCCTTCCCCTTCCCCTTCCCCTTTCCCTTCTCCTCCTCCTCCTCCTCCTCCTCCTCCTCCTCCTCCTCCTCCTCCTCCTCCTCCTCCTTCTTCTCAAAAAAGAAAGGAAGGAAAAACTTAAACTTTGTAACAATAGTATGAACACAAAAAAATGCTCTGGGAGCAAAAGGACAGTTGTGGCTTTTTAATTCTGCTTTTATCTTTATGAGTAAAGCAAGAGCTTACAAGCTGAAAAAAAATAAGTTTCCTTTGGGTAAACTCGCAAGATCTTGGCTATTGCTTCCCACAGCATCAACTGTTTTTTGCTGATCTATGCCTTGACCATGTAGAAATGTTCAAGTGAAAAATCAAGGTCATTTTCACTTATCATTCTATTCTTTTCTATAGTGAGAACTAAATGCAATCTAAGTTTACATGTGATTTTACAATAACTTTGCCATTATAAGTCTGTTTTTCCTTAACTGCAAACCACCTGATTCTGATTTTCCCTTGCCATAAATCTTAAATTTTACTACATTTTATCTGGAATTTACAACAGATGGGCTATGAACCAAGAAAAATACAATGGGAGGAAGGAAAAGATAAAAATTATTGGGCAAAAACTACACAGAATATGAAACAACTCTCAAATAAGATAAAATGTAGATGGAAGAAGTAGTCTCAACAAAACAAAAATTATCTGACAACTAACTTTAAATGGAAAAAAAAAACATACATATTCTCAATAAAACCATAGAAAGAGCTGCATTTACCTTCAGTGTCACTGCAACCCACAAAAAAGCAGAAGCCTTGGCATTTAGCAACCATCCTATCTAATAAAGAGGGGATATGCTAATTGACTGTCACGCCCTCAGAAAGATGGTGGTGCCCACAGCCAATAAAGGAGGAATATGCTAATTGACTGCCACATCATCACAAGATGGCGGCACTCAGCCACAAGATGGTGGTGCCCACTCCCCTCAGCCCTGCCTCACCCAACCCCTGCAACATTCAGCCTCATCCAGCCAGAGTCCCCCAGTCCCCACAGCCCCACAGGGGAAGGCAGATGGGGGTGATCAGGCCAGCAGGGGAGGACAGTTGGGGACAATCATGCTGGAAGGGGAGCAGTTAGGCGTCAATCAGGCCAGCAGGGGAGTGGTTAGGGGGCTATAAGGCTGGCAGGCAGAGTGGTTAGGGGAAATCAGGCAGGCAGGTAGGTGAGTGGTTAGGAGCCAGCAGTCCCAGATTGTGAGAGGAATGGCCGACTGCCGGTTTAGGCCTGAACCCTACAGGATCGGGCCTAAACTGGCAGTTGGACATCCCCTAAGGGGTCTCAGATTGGAGAGGGTGCAGGCTGGGCTGGGGGACACCCCCTCATGCACAAATTTCATGCACCGGGCCTCTAGTATTTTTATGTCCTGCCATCAAAAATTTCTTTCCACTTCCTTCTGTATAGTCTCTGGTTATAAAAGAGAGCAATCATTTTCATTAATGTGAAATCCACCAACTCCCATACCCATGACTGAACACTGAATGTTTCCCTTAAACCAAATTCACCAGATAATTTTAACCAGACTTTCAAAAAGACATTATGGAAACTTATGTGCATCAAAACATTCTAGAAAATGGACAGGTAAGAGCAGAGTCAATTGAATAACGAAGTGCCTATAATTTTAAAAGTGATGCTAAAATGAATGATTAAAAGCAGAACAACTTATCCTATATAATAAATGGGTAATATGCAAATTGACCCTAATGGCAGAATGACCGGTCACTATGATGTGCACTGACCACCAGCGGGCAGACGCTCAATACAGGAGCTGCCCCCTGGTGGTCAGTGTGCTCCCACAGGGGAAGCGTCACTCAACCAGAAACTGGCTTATGGCTGGCCAGCGCAGCAGCGGTGGCAGAAGCCTCTCCCGCCTCCGCGGCAGTGCTAAGGATGTCCGACTAACGGCTTGGGGAGTGGGCCTAAGCCGTTAGTCAGACATCCCCCGAGGGCTCCCAGGCTGCCAGAGGGATGTCTGACTGCCAGCTTAGGCCTGATCCCTCAAGGAGCAGGCCTAAGCCAGCAGGTGGACATTCCCCAAGGGGTCCTGGACTGTGAGATGGCACAGGCCGGGCTGAGGGCACGTTTTCATAGTAGAGCAAGCTAGAACTACTTAAATTATGTCTATGCATTTCCCGTGACCTACAAATTCTACTCCAAGAAAAATTTCAGAGGTTTGTAAAGGGACAAAGTAAGGCTGTTCTTTGTATACTGTTTGTCATGGCAAGAAGTTCGGGCTTAATACTGGGAGAAGAGATTAGGCAAAATTAAGTGGATGCCCATCTCAGAGAATTAAGCAGAAGTTAGGAGCAAAGGACAGCAAAAGCCACATCGGAGATCTTTGTTGAGTTCAGGACTTAGTCTCTCACTCCTCACAGGAACAGAGTAGACATCCCAGGGAGAAGGGCAGCAGCAGGGTGTTGGCCATGCAGTTGCCTTCACCACAGCATCCCAGGAAGACACGTTCTGGGTCCAGAGTGTGGGCCATGCTCTGGGTGGGAGGTTACCCATTCTTCTAGAGCTTATGAGAGCTGGCTGGCATGCAGGCAAAACAAGGCCAAACCAGGCTGTGTGGCTGTGTTGGCTCTTCAGGGGAGTGTATGCCCAGGCTGATAGCACCTAGAATAACAGTAGCAAAGTTATAGTTATGAAGTAGCAATGAAAATAATTTTATGGTTGGGGGTCACCACAACATGAGGAACTGTATTAAAGGGTCGCGGCATTAGAAAGGTTGAGAACCACTGACCTAGAGGAACTTTTGGAATTTGAGGATGGGTCCAGCCCACCTGCTGGGGAGAGGAGAGGAGCCCCAATCCCAGCCAGCTTCCAGTTAATGGGAAGAGAATACTGGATTTAGCTGTTGACATCCTCTTAGTCACTGCAAATATTAAATACACGGTGCTTAGTAAAAAAAAAAAAAATTAGGAAGTAGAAAAAATATATAAAAACCAATAAAACAGCCATTTGCATGAAGCGTGGGGCATGACGAAGGAAATGGAGCGAATGATGAACAAGCAGAACAAAAGAGGATTTTCCACAAAACAGTGATGATAAAGTGGCAGCAACTGACCAGTACTCAACGGATGCCTTTCTACTGGAGGCCCAACAACAAGGACAAACTAACTTTAAAAATAAATAAATAGCCAAAACCGGTTTGGCTCAGTGGATAGAGCGTCAGCCTGCGGACTGAAAGGTCCCGGGTTCGATTCCAGTCAAGGGCATGTAACTTGGTTGCAGGCACATCCCCAGTAGGAGGTGTGCAGGAGGCAGCTGATCGATGTTTCTCTCTCAATGATGTTTCTGACTATCTATCCCTCTTTCTTCCTCTCTGTAAAAAATCAATAAAATATATTTTAAAAAAATAAAATAAAAAATAAATAAATAAATAAAATATTGACATGGCTGCAGTTTCAGAAAGGCTGGGGGTGTCAGGCTGAGGAGACAGCTTCAAAGCTGTATATAAAAGCCTGTCACTAGTCATTTGTATAGACATTAAATTCTGATTTGGAACCAGAAATGAGCAACGTTTTACACTGGAGCCAGGATGACCTTTAATGGCAGCCTCCCTGCCAGCAGGATGTTTTCCACTTAGCAATAGACTGCAAAGAAGTAAGATTAACTCTGCTCTTCTTTAAAGGTGGTAGGAATGGTGAGATCAAATAGCCTCTTGACCTCAAGAATCACACAAATAACAGCTCAGCAATGGAATGCTTCATTGATGTCAGGGAAAACCTTCACCATGAACAGTTAAGCATTTGTAGAGAAAGAGGAAAATGAAAGTATTTGGCAAATGTTTGAATAAATCACCACAGCTTGGAAATGTGTCTGAAGGCACATGTCACAAACAGACTTCTAGATTTCTGATCTTCAAGTCTTGAACACGCTCATTATCTGCAAGAACGTATCTATTTCAATGCTCATCGCCTTTTCACATCAACTTAAAATTAGTCTGGGTGGTTGGTCTAATGACCAAGAGCATCTTTAACTGACATGGAACAGGCAAAGTTCCTCTGTCAGAGGACAATTGCATGCTTGGTTTTTAACTATAAACTTTCAATTATACATCAACATATATTTCCAACTTTTGCCTTGTGTCCACAGACCAGGATTGCCAGAGGGTAGGCTGCAGAGGGGGAAATGCTGATTAAAGCCAAGCTGGGGGTGGGGAGGGTGGGAGGGGTATTGGCCAAGCAGTTGAAAGCAGGACTGCTCTTTCCCTGCACCTTCCTGGGCCCTCAGAGAACACAGATGATTGGGTCTGCAGGAGCGAGGCCCGGCCACCAACAGGCAAGCAGAAGTTCACTGGTTTAATGATGTACACAATGTCACGGTGACCCTTCACTTGGGTCTCAGGCTCCACAATTTATAGTTTGACTGTTATGTGACCTCTGGGAGTTTATTGAGAACCATTAGTCCTCATTAGGAGATTTTTTTTTAGCTCCAAGTTTTTTATAGCTCATCTCCAGAATTCTTATAAAGGGCACTGTGTTTATAAAACATCTCAACACCCAAGAACTTGGCTGAACCAAGGCAACCCTTGGAAGTAGGTAACATCTGTTTTTGTATTCCAAGCCTATCAGCCTTCTGTCCAGTGCTGCTCTATTTTTAAAGCCTTTCCTCCCCAAATAGATAGTCAGCCACACATCCTGCATCCTTGGTCCCTACACACTCTTAACTCTCCTCCCTCCTCCCCCGCCTTCCCTGTCCCTGATGGGTTTTGCTAGGAGACTGCTGATAATAGAATGAATTCACAACGTGCAAAAGTCAGTGGGTGCCAGTGTCCTAATACCCAAATTCTTAAAGGTCAGAGTGTATCAGTGAGCAGATCTGGTATTAAGTAGCATCTGTTCTGAGAGCTCAGTGCTCATGCCACATTGGCTATTAAATACTTTAACCATCACCCTGCATGTGGCGCTTATTCAAGCTGCATACACCACTCCTTCTCTCCCCTCTAATTTCTCTGTTCTATAACCTGATCCAAGATTCTATGTCATGAATCAATGCCAAACGGAGTCATTGTGACCGATGAAGATGCGTGGTAATCTGTAGGTGTTTTGATTCAGAAAAAAAAATCCAAAGATCAGATCTTAACTTGTTATTGCAATGATTTTTAAGCTTAGTTGCAGATTAGAAAATTATGTGGAAGAGATTTTTTTTTAAATACTGATGCCAAATTTTTTAAAATACTATACCAATTAAATTCAATTTCCTTGTATATGTCGAATGACATCGACATTTTTAAGACTTTCCAAGTGATTCTAGCTTGCAGTCAAGGTTGATAACCACTGGCTTTGCTGTTTCCAGATAGACTATCATATCTGTGTTTTAGGACATACAATGCTTTAATGCAAAGGAAAATGTTACAGAGACATTTCAGTTACTCTAGCTGAGTGGAAGATATATTTCTGATCAGTTTTGATATCACATGATGTAACCAGTTTTTCTTCTACCTAGGCATGGGTCAGCATTGAGTCTTTAATTTTCATCTTACTAGTATTTAACCAACAGGGAAATCAGGCTGGCTGAAGACTGGAGAGAGGTGCTCTGGTACCCACTGGGGTGTGTCTGCTGAAAGCCTTCTCTTGGCAGTTATGTCCATGCCTGAAAAAGCACACTCCATTGTACTGTGCTGTTGAACATTGAAATAAAAAAAAAAAAAGCAAAACCTATGCCCTTAAAGAAGCAAACGTATGCCCTTACGACACTCTACTTCTTCATGCTTGATTTACTCTACTTAAGTTTACTCCATGCTGACATTTCTACATTAAATTATTTTTCCTGCTGTCTTGTATGGTGAAGCCCAAAATTAAAGTGGCCACACAATAGAAAAACTGGGGGAAGCAGACTTCCTCCCACTCTCTTTTGTTACCGTGATTGTTTTTTATTAAGTCAAGTCCAAAATGAAAGCCACAGGGGCCTTCTATCACATTATTGATCATAAGCCATGTTGAAGGCATTCTCAGAATCCTCATTAGAAGCCCTGCTCATGTGAACACACAGAAACTTGCTTTGAAATTCTGATATCTCAGAAACATTCTGAGGAGTCAGGTTGGGGATAGAGGTACAGGCAAGGATCATTAAGTTAAATTACTCAAGGTTAGAGAAATGCTAAGTTAGCAATTTTTTTTCAATGAGAGTTTTCTCAAAATGTTATCACCACAAGTGATTAATTTTTATGAGTTTGAATTTCGTCTCTCAGTTGCTTTTGTTTGTAATTGTGAATATTTGTTATCTTACTTCTGATGCCTTTATACCAAACATCATATACCATACATAACCCAAAGTTTTTCCCCAGAAAGGATGGTGGTCAGGGGATCTTTATTTAACACAGAAACTGCTATATACTTTCCTAAGTGCTGACAATAAATATAATAAACACAGTGGCCACGTATTCTGCTAAGAACAGATGCTTGCTGGCAGTGATTGATAAAGGTTGGGCTGACAGGGTCTAGCTCTAGCTTTATCATACAACTAACACTGGTTAAGTCTTACCATGGGCCATGCATGGTGTTCTCATTTTAAATCCAATTTCTTGTTTAATCTTCACCATGGATATTATTCTCCTCATTTTACAAATAAAGAAGCTCATTCCAGGGCAGATAAGTTACTTGATCAAGGCCACATAGGTAGTGCCTGGCAAACCCAAAGAATGCAAATCCAGTTTGTCTCAACCCAAAGCTCTCCATAACAACTCTATTCCCTCCTGTGACAGAGACTATTAAACAAATTCTGAAAGCAAAAGCAAATGTATGCATATCCTCTGGCCTGCATCCTCCCGGGCCACCTTGGAGGACTGAATAGAGGAGGGTGGGGAGGCTGGGGACCAGGTAACTCCTGTGGGGCAGGGTTTCTCCACCTCTCACTGTAGACATGTTGGGCCAGATAATGCTTAGCTGTGTGGTTGTGTTGTATACTCTGGGGTGTTTAGATTCATTGGCCTCTACCCTCTACAACTGGAAGGAGCACCCCCTCCCAGTTGTGACAATCTAAAATGACTCAAGACATTGAAAAATGTCTTCTGGGGGCAAAATCCCCCCCCCAGATGAGTGCCAGTGACATAGACTAAAATGAGAAGGGGGGGCGGGGGGCCTGGCAGGGTGCAATAGCAGTAGCCTGCTCCATCCTATCCATGACCAAATGGCTCCAAATGAAAGCAGGGATCCAAATAGAGCGAGTCAAACCAAAGGCAAATGGATGCTACTAGAACAGAGGGGTTTGCAACTCCTCTAAACCAGCGAGTTCAACAAGTATTTTTAAAATATGTAATACCTGACAATTTATTCAGGGGCACTGACGTCTTTTCCCTTAGGTTGTCAAATTAAAAAATGACAACAGTCGACCGGCCAGTTTTGCTCAGTGGTCAAGCAATTCAATCCCCTGTCAGGGCACATGTCCGGGTCGCGGGCTTGATCCCCAATAGGGGGTGTGCTGTAGGCAGCCAGTCAATGATTCTCTCTTATCATTGATGTTTCTATCTCTCTCTCCCTCTCCCTTCCTCTCTGAAATCAATAAAATTATATATATATATATATATATATATATATATATATATATATATATATATAATTTTAATGATAACAGACAATAGTCAACACAATAGCCATTGGTGCGAATGAATCAAAATTATACCTATTTTTTGTCAGATTGGCAAATAATAGAATATATTTCTGGTGTGCCACAGAGTTTTAGTATTTAATGTTTGCCATGAGATGAAAAAGGTGGAACATCACTGTTCAAAGCTTTCATGAGCCACCAGATGGACTGGATTGGAGTCTGCACCGCTCCCCAAGTCAGTGAATCGCTATTTTACATAGAGCCCTGTTCACATTCTCCTCGGAGCAATCCAGTTGATGTCACCTTGCCTTCCCTGGTTTATGTCACCTCCTGAGAGATCTACTGTCTGCTCTGTGCTGGGGTCTGCATTTCCCTTCTTTCAAAGGCAGAGCAGAAACGGAGGCAGAAATGAAGTTGACGGAGGTGAAGTCGTGAGGTCAGTGTGCAGTCTTGCTGCTCGTCCGGTTTCCTTTGCAGCTTAAAGATGATTCCTGTTCTACATAATGTCCCTCTCAGATATTCCAAGGTCTTTGGGCTAACACAGTGGTCAGCAAACTGCGGCTCATGAGCCACATGAGGCCCGTTGGCCCCTTGAGTGTGGCTCTTCCACAAAATACCACGTGCGGGCGCACACATACAGTGCGATTGAAACTTCGTGGCCCATGCACAGAAGTCGGTTTTCGGCTCTCAAAAGAAATTTCAATCGTTGTACTGTTGATATTTGGCTCTATTGACTAATAAGTTTGCCGACCTCTGGGCTAACATTATGCAAATCGCTGACATGGTCTCCACCCCCACCACTGGCAAGAAAACCAGGCAAAATAAGCTACAAAAGGCAGTCCTAAATCTTGGGGTGTTAGGCTTACTCTAGAAATAAGACTTTGAGAGGCTCCTGTAATGAATTTTAAGCTGAACTCCAGGCTATTAGCAAAACAGAGTAAACATGACCCGGATTTAATTTTTGGCTGGTCTTGGCATACTGATCTTCTTATCTCCCTGTTGGTCCTGCAGTGATTGCGGACACTTTCAACTCTAGTTCAAGGCAATACCTAGGATAAGTACCAACTCTTTCATTAGCAGCTGATAGCAAGTAAAGAGGGGGAACAGGAATGTTCTAAGATTCCAAAGGCATTTTCTCCAGAGCAACTCTCTCACAAATCCATCTGCAATTTATTTCTGTTTCAAACAGGCTCAAAACAGAGGTCTCTGAAGACTTACGCACATTGAAAAGCTTTTGTAGCTTGGTCTTTGCAGGTCCTTTTGCCTGCTGCCATCACTGGATGTCACGGGAGGTGTGGTCCCCTTGTTGTCATGGCAACATGACGCTCCTAGGTTGGCTGCCAGCCACTGAGGCCTGGAAATAATATTCAGGTCACATGGACACTTCTCCCTTGGCACTCTGGGGTCCCAAACAGAACCAGTAGCATTGTGTCCCTGCTAGAAATAACTCCAGGTGTTTCCCTCAAGTGAAGTGGAGCCCAGACCCAGGCTTGACCTGGACAGCTCTTTCTGCCACTCAGCGGAGCCCACAGGCTGAGCAATCCCAGGCAGAAGAGCCTTTCTGAGCCCAGGACTCCTCTGTTCCTGCCAGATGACTCAAAGATGAATCTGATTTCTCCTCCTGCTTGCTAATCCCCCTTCTGATGTTTAAGCCATGTGCGTGTCTCACAAACATTTGTACAAGTAGGAGAGGAAAGAGAAAAAAGCAAAGCAGCTCATTCTCTCACCCACCCTTAAAATTTTTTCCTAGTAAATAAGCCTTGGAACTAAAATGCTATTGGCTGAAATAGGCCCATCGGAAACCTTGGGACTTTTTCCTACCCAGGAGTATGCCACACTTTGGTTTTATCAATAACTGCATTGGCAAGCTCTTACCCTGGTGCTTGGCACTGAGGCTGGTACAGTGGGAACACGATGCACATGTAAAGCAGATGAATCCCGGAGCCCAGTACTTGAGTTTTTCACTCAAATAAGCTCAGAGTTTAGAGAATGGCAGTCAATGAAATCCAGTCCAGAAAGCAAAAGGGATTCAAGTCCATGAACTCTTTACATAGTCACCCAAAGAAATGCCAAGTGAGAAGCCTACCTGAGTTCCCTGCCTCCTCTCTTCATCACCTGCAGCCTGCTTTCCCAGCTGAACCAAGAGGATCAAGTGGGAATTAGGCCATGTCACCCCCTGCTTCTGGTTGGATCCTAATTGATACAAAGACCAGACATAACATGTCCAAGGTCAGACTTAAAAGAGGTAGAGCTAGAGATGAAACTCAAGTCTGCATGCTTCCAATACCCACACTCTTTCCACTACTTCCTGCTACTTGGATGGATTAACTTATTCAAAGTATACTTATTGTGCTCCCATGGTCTGCTAGGCACTGGACTAGGAAGTGGATAAATAAGATTCGGAGAGAAAAGGCTCTGCCTCAAAGGGTGGCCCTACCTGAGACCCTGTTTGTATAGATGAAGGTGTTAAGAGCATTCCCTTCCCAGGCGTCAGGTCTCCCTGTGCTTACAGCCCATACTCCAACTCAGGTACTGACTTCAACGCCCAAGAAGCGAATCAGAAGAAGCTCCTAATCTTAGAACATTATATTGTTCATTTACTATAACATCAGGAGTGGCAACTGAGCTCAGAGGTGGTCAGAAGGGTATCTGAGCTCCACAATTCTCTCCACCCCAGTTCATGGATGCATGCTGCCTGAGCTCATTGGTGTGGCCTCTTGGTGGGTTGAACCCTCAGAACCATCCTCCCTTCCCACCTTCCCTACGAGACACACTGGCGGGGAGTCTGGTCTGAGCACCACAGCTTGTCATGAATTCATGCTTCATTGTCTCCTGCTCCCATCGCAGGTTACACCAAATGATGCCATGAAAAATCTATCTTGCTTTTCCTTCTCCTCCTGTATCTTCCTGGTGTGTGTGTATATGTTCACTTTTCTCCCTAGTACTTACCACCTTACCTTTTTATTTCTTTTGGTAGCTGGTAGATTTTTATAAGATCTTAAAACCATTTCCATTTGTTTCCTTAAAATGACCAAAGGCAGGAAACAAAGCTCTAATTCAAATTCCATAGTAGACACAGGTTTCAGCTCCTTAAATAGATGTTCACATAGCTGCCTATTATCAGAGTGATTAAAATCATGGAATCATTTAAACGTCACAGTTAACACCGTTCTTGCTTCTGTTTATTCACATAACTTTTCTTTTGCTTTATTAAAAATTTCCCTTTACCACCGAGATACTATTTTAACTTGCAAATGATTGTAATAAAATCTTGGGTTCATATCACATGTTGTTTCTTAATTAATGAGCAGTATAGTCTTGGGGTGTAAGTCAGCAGGGGGGACTGGAAGCATGTGGCCGTGACACAGAGGCAGGGATTTATTGAGGGGCTGAGCATGTTCATAGTAAGGTTTATGGGTTTGAGGCATCTAGAAGGAATTAGGTCAGATACATGTATAAGAGAGCTTAGTTTTGTGTGTGAGAGGCTGAGCACTCAGGCTTTAAGGTTTATGGGTTTTAGACATGAGCATCTAAATGTGTGACACTGCCCAGTGCAGCCAGACAGAGGATCCAAGGCACATAAAGGTGACACGATTTTCCCAAAGTCATAATCCACACTTGTTCCAAAGAGTTGATAAAGCCAGCCATTGAAGTTTTTCTCAGGCATGAAAGAATTGCTGCTTAACTTGTTTTTGCTAATAAAACATTTTAAACCATTTATTTATACACACACACAAACATATGCAATTGTAAGTTTAGAAACCCTTAGGAAATACACTACAAATAAGGCATGAAAAAAGATTAGACAAATTTCTAGAACAAAAAGCCATTCTACCACTTAGCATATCTTTGCTCCATACAAATGATTATTTGCACAAGAAAACAAGCTCCTAAACATACCCAGGAGTTTCTGGGCACAGGAAATACATGCCTTATGACTGAGCGAGCTCTCTGCCCCCTCTCATCTGACCTTCTCTCCGGGAAACAAATAAAGAGACAGACACACATCGGTGATTGTGGGCATTCTCACATGAAATTGCGTTTCTTTGGGATGGGAGTACTGATTAAGAAAATACAAGTAGGGGAGAAAAAGATGGCAGCTGGCAGGACGGAGGTGAGGGAGAGGAAGTGAGAGAGTGAGGGAATGAAAGGAGAGTGTGTGGATGTGCGTGGTGTGTGTGTGAGTGAGTGAGGGAAAGTTAAATCTCATAGGAGCAGCAGGAGATGGCAGACAGGCTCTCCTTGACAAGAAGAGACTACCACCACTGCGGGCACTCCCCGGAGGGCGGGACTCCAGCCTGGAGCCCACGCCATCTTGAAGAGGAGAACAGCCTTTTTAGGAACTCATCAACACCACCAACCAGACAGGCCTTGGAACTGCCCTGCGACCCAGCAGCCACTCCAGCCAAAATCCTGCTACCCTAGCTGCAGACCCGCGGACCCTGGGACCTCCACCTCCAAAGGTGCACCGCGGCAGCAGTAAGTGCAACCTCCCCCTCCCCAGTGGCAGAACTCCGGATTCACAGTATCCAGCCCCGCAGGCGGATTCGGGAGTTTCCAGCTGCACAGGGCACTCCACTGCTTAGGCAGCACTTGGGAGCCGCTGAGAGCCCCCGAGGGTGTGATTCTGCACAGACAAGGGCGCGCAGCCCCGCAGTAGAAATTCTGAATTCCCTCTTCCTGGGTAACTGCCCACATTCACCCCAGCGGCTCAACCTCGGTGCCAGGACCCCTCAGAGTGCCTCAGAACTCTGCGCCTAGCAAGCGCATCTCCACAGAGGCAAAGTTCCAACAGGCAGGCACCCTGAGCCCATCTACCCACAGGGCACTAGTGGGAGCCACTGTGAGCTCTCCCTGGGGGCAATCTTGAACAAGCAGGGGCACACTCCTCCCCAGCAGTAGAAGTTTTGAATTCACTCATCATGGATACCGGCCCACAGGCACCTCAATTGCACAGCTACACTGCCAGGGCCCTTCAGAGTCCTTCAGTGTGCCTCGCTGGCAAATGTACCTGTGAGCCGCCACTGGGAGTAAGTGCCTATCCACCACAGGTGCAACAGCAAAAGCTGGGTCTGCCCATCCCAATACTGCAGAACTCTGGGCACCACAGTCATGCCTTTCCAGAGAGCAGGCCCCCTGAGCCCCATCACCCCAACAGACGGTTCCTGGGTACCAATGTGAGTCCCTGCTGGGCATGCATGATTTCAATTAAGGATGCAAAACAGCAAAAATTGGTACACTCCCCTCCATGGCAGCTGACTTCTAGACACCGCAGTTGTGCCTCTCAAGCTCGCAGGCCTATATCAAGAGAACCCAAATAGCTCAAATAGGGAGCTACACTAGATTAACAAACCCAGGAGAACTGAGAGATTATGAAAGTAGCACCATCCCCAAAAGAACCTGGGTAGCAAAGCAATTGGATCTACAATTAAAACATTACAGGAAAACATGGGAAGACAAAAAAGCAATCCCAAAGGAAAGAAAAAGAGGAACCACCAGAAAGGGAATTAAATGAATTCAAGGCTAGCAGCTTATCAGAGATAGAATTCAGAGTAATGGTTATAAGGATGTTTAAATGGATGGATGACAAATACACACAACTCAATGAGAACTATAAGGAGCTGAATGAGAATGTCACCAACATGAAAAGGAACCAAGAGGAGCTGAAGAACGACATAGCTGCAATAAAGAACACAATGGAAGGCCTAAACAGTAGACTAAAAGAGGCTGAGGACCGCATCAGTGAATTAGAAGACAAGGTAGGAAAAAACACACAAACACAGCAGCAACTGGAAAGAAGACTTAGAAAGCAAGAGGGGAGCCTAAGGGAGCTTTGGGACAACACAAAATGTGACAACATTCGCTTAATAGGGATACCAGAAGGAGAGGAAGAGAAGCAAGGAATAGAAAACCTGTTTGAAGAAAGGCTATCATTCAAAATTGAAGGTGGAATTAGGAGCTTCACAGACAAAAAGGGCCTAAGAGAGTTTATCACTACCCAGCCAGCAATGCAAGAAATGCTAAAGGGACTGCTATAAAAAGAAGAAAGAGAAAGGCAAGAAGAAACACAAACACTAAGGAAAAATATGACAACAAACATGTACTTGTCAATAATAACATTAAACATAAATGGATTAAATGCACCAATCAAAGGACGTAGAGTAGCTGAATGGATAAGAAAACATGACCCATATATTTGCCTTCTACAAGAGACCCACCTCAGAGCAAAGGATTCACACAGACTGAGAGCAAAGGGATGGAAAAACATTTTTCAGGCAAATGGAAATGAGAAAAAAGCTGGGGTTGTGATACTTATATCTGATAAAATAGACCTCAAAGTAAAGGCCATAATAAGAGATAAGAAAGGCCACTACATAATACTAAAGGGAGCAATTCAACAAGAAGATATAACTCTGGTAAACATATATGCACCCAATGCAGAAGCACCCAAATACATAAAAAATCTCCTGTAAGATAACAAGGGAGAGAATGACAACAATACCATCATAGTAGGAGGCTTTAATACACCACTGACATCACTGGATAAATCCTCTAGACAAAAAATCAGCAAAGAAACAGCAATTCTAAATGACACACTAGATCAGATGGACCTAATTGACATCTTCAGAGCATTTCACCCCAAAGCCACGGAATATACATTCTTCTCAAGGGCACATGGGACATTTTCATAAATAGACCACATATTGGATCACAAGAAAAGTCTCCCCAAATTCAAAAAGATTGAAATCATATCAAGCATTTTCTCAGACCACAATGGAATAATATTAGAAATAAACTGTAATAAAAACATTCCAAAAAATTCAAACACTTGGAAGCTGAATAGCATGCTACTAAACAATGATTGGGTTATCAATGAGATCAAAGAAGAAATTAAAAACATCCTGGAGACAAATGACAATAAAAACACAACATTGCAAATTCTATGGGATACAATGAAAGCAGTCCTGAGAGGGAAGTTTATAGATCTACAGGCTTGCCTCAAAAAACAAGAAAAAAATGGTAATAAATCATCTAACTCAACAACTCAAAGAATTAGAAAGAGAGCAACAAGAAAAACCCACAGTGAGCAGAAGAAAGGAAATAATAAAGATCAGAGCAGAAATGAACGACATAGAGACCAAAAAAAATAATACAAAAGATCAATGAAACCAAGAGCTGGTTCTTTGAAAGGATAAACAAGATTGATGAACTTCTAGCCAGGCTCACCAAGAAGCAAAGAGAGAGGACCCAAATAAACAAAATCAGAAATGAAAGAGGTGAAATAACAACAGACCCCACAGAAATACAAAGGATTGTTAAAAAGTACTATGAACAACTCTACTCTAACAAACTAGACAACCTGGAGGAAATGGACACATTCCTAGAAAAATACAACCTTCCAAAACTTACTCAGGAAGATTCTAAAAATCTCAATAGGCTGATTACTGTGGAAGAAATTGAAGCAGTCATCAAAAAGCTTCCAATAAACAAAAGCCCAGGGCCAGACAGCTTTACAGGGGAGTTTTACCAAACATTCAAGGAAGAATGAAAGCCTATCCTCCTCAGACTATTCCAGAAAATTCAAGAGGAAAGAACACTTTCAAGCTCCTTCTATGAAGCCAGCATCACACTAATACCAAAACCAGATAAAGATAACACAATGAAAGAGAATTACAGGCCAATACCCCTCATGAACATAGATGCCAAAATGCTCAACAAAATTCTAGCAAATCAGATCCAGCAGTACATCAGAAAGGTCATACACCATGACCAAGTAGGATTTATCCCGGGGATGCAAGGATGGTACAATATTTGCAAATCAATAAACGTGATACATCACATAAACAAATTGACAGATAAAAACCACATAGTCATATCAATTGATGCAGAAAAAGCATTTGACAAAATCCAACACCCTTTCTTGATAAAAACTCTCAGCAAGGTGGGAATAGAAGGATCATACCTCAACATAATAAAAGCCATATATGACAAACCTACAGCCAACATCATACTCAATGGGTAAAAACTAAAACCATTTCCCCTAAGAACAGGAACAAAACAGGGATGCCCACTCTCACCACTCCTGTTCAACATAGTGCTGGAAGTACTAGCCATTGCAATCAGACAAGAAGAAGAAATAAAAGGCATCCAAATTGGAAAAGAAGAAGTAAAACTGTCCTTATTTGCAGATGACATGATACTGTACATAGAAAACCCTAAAGACTCCATCAAAAAATTATTAGACTTAATAAATGAATTCGGCAATGTAGCAGGATACAAAATTAATGCCAAGAAATCTATGGAATTTCTATACACCAATAATGAACTTACAGAAAGAGAGACTTAAAAAGCAATCCCATTTACCATCACACCAAAATAATTAAAATACCTAGGAATAAACTTAACTAAGGAGGTAAAAGACCTATAATGTGGAAAACTACATGACACTGAAAAAAGAGATAGAGAAAGACATAAACAGATGGAAGAACATACCATGTTCATGGATTGGTAGAACCAACATCATTAAAATGTCCATACTACCCAAAGCAATCTGTAGATTCAATGCACTCCCCATTAAAATATCAATGGCATATTTCACAGACCTAGAACGAACCTTCAAAAAATTCATCTGGAATAACAAAAGACCCCGAATAGCTGCAGCAATCCTGAGAAAGAAGAACAAAGTAGGGGGGATATCAATACCAGATATCAAGCTGTATTACAAAGCCACTGTTCTTAAAACTGCCTGGTACTGGCACAAGAACAGACATATAGATCAATGGAATAGAAGAGAGAACCCAGAAATCGACCCAAACCACTATGCCCAATTAATATTTGACAAAGGAGGCATGAACATACAATGGAGTCAAGACAGTCTCTTCAATAAATGGTGTTGGGAAAATTGGACAGATACATGCAAACAAATAAAACTAGACCACCAACTTTCACCATACACAAAAATAAACTCAAAATGGATAAAGGACTTAAACATAAGACGGGAAACCATAAAAATACTAGAGGAATCCACAGGCAGCAAAATCTCAGACATATGCCAAAGGAACTTGTTCACTGATACTGCTCCTAGGGCAATGGAAACTAAAGAGAAAATAAACAAATGGGACTACATCAAAATAAAGTTTTTGCACAGCAAAGGAAACCATCAATAAAACAACAAGAAAGCCCACTGCATGGGAGAACATATTTGCCAATGATATCAATGATAAGGGTTTAATCTCCAACATTTACAGAGAACTCATACAACTTAACAAAAAGAAGATAAACAACCCAATCAAAAAATGCGCAACTGGTCTAAATAGACACTTTTCGAAAGAAGACAGAAGGAAGGCCAAGAGACATATGAAAACCTGCTCAAAGTCACTAATCATCAGAGAGATGCAAATCAAAACAACAATGCGGTACCATCTTACACCTATCAGAATGGCTATCATCAACAAATCTACAAACGACAAGTGTTGGTGAGGATGCGGAGAAAAAGGAACTCTTTTGCATTGCTGGTGAGAATGCAGACTGGTGCAGCCACTGTGGAGAACAGTATGGAGTTTCCTCAAAAAACTAAAAATGGAACTCCCATTTGACCCAGTGATCCCACTTCTAGGAATATATCCCAAGAAACTAGAAACACCAATCAGAAAGGATATATGCACCCCTATGTTCATAGCAGCACAATTCACCATAGCTAAGATTTGGAAACAGCCTAAATGCCCATCAACAGATGAGAGGATTAGAAAACTGTGGTACATCTACACAATGGAATACTACGCTGCGGTAAAAAAGGAGTTCTTACCATTTGCAACAACATGGATAGAGATGGAGAGCATTATGCTAAGTGAAATAAGCCAGGCAGAGAAAGATAAATATCACATGATCTCATTCATTTGTGCAATATAATGAACAGCATAGACTGATGAACAAGAACAGATCCAGAGACTGAGAAAAGTCGATCAGAACCCCAAACCTCAGGGAAGGAGGGGGTCAGTGGGAGTAAGGGGGAGAGATCAACCAAGGGACTTGTATGCATGCATATGAGCCTAATCAATGGACACAGACAACAGGGGGGTGGAGCATGAGTGGGGGGTGGGAGGTAATGGGGGAATAAGGACACATATGTAAAAAAATAATAGTAAAAATAAAAAAATAGAAAAGAAATTGTGAGGTAACCAGAACCCCAAGAACGCCTGAGAACGTCTTTCTTGCCATGCTAGTAGTCATCAGCTATACGGTAATATTACCTAGGGAAAATGGGAAAGTATTTTGGACTTATGTTCCTGACCCTTCATGGGTAAGAGCCCTTATGTGGGCTGATCCCCCGCCTAATGTAGTCACCAATAATACCAAACACCTTGGTCATCCAGGAGGACCATGTGTGGGGCAAGGAAGTATAATTACACAGGGGTCGCCACCCAGCTTCCCTTTTGTATGACACAAAATCAAACCACTGCTCCTTTGTGTGTAAAATTAAAGAGAGGTTTCTGGCTTGCGTGGACACCAAAGGAAGGGACTATCACTACTTGCTCCTGGGAGAGGTGCAGAAAATGTAACTAAGACCTTGTCTATACAAAAAAAAATTGACAACCAGTTTGAAATGGAATTGCCATGGCCTAAAGCAAAGAATATCCTTACATGATATTATTCTACAATGTCATTATAATTTTTCCCAGATTTGTATTACCCCCATTACCTATAATAGTACCTCGCACCCTTGGGAATCAATAAAAAATCATCTTTTTGGTGCTTGGAGACAAAGGTAACAGATCTCTTGATATTTTAGAATTACAACTAATGTACAATTATGCCAAACAAACTTACAAACTAATTCTTTGAATGTCTGGCAGCAATTTAAAAAGGACATGAAAGGATTTAATCCCTTCCACTGTGTAGAGGGCCCCCTGGGAAGGCACCTGAGCATTCTATATTGGCCCCTCTTGCCCTTTTGGCCAAGAGGGACCCTCTTCTCACAATCCAATTGCCCACAGCTGTTGCCTGTGCTTTCTGTTCATGCTGAGGTTGAAGTCTCGTGGTGGCATGGATCTGTCTCTCGCCCAGTGGGGTGAGCTGGGCCCTCCCTGGAAAAGAAACCTGGGTTCCCCAAGATATGTGATTAGTGCCAGGGCCCCACCAGCAGACGAGGGGATCCCAAGGCAGGTGCTGGGCATGGAGGCCACGGGGGCAGAGGCTACCAAGGAGACAGAACTGAACATCACATCACCCTGCTTGGCCCCAGAGGATGGCTGATTAGCCAGAGATGGGTAAGATTCCTCAGGGAAGGAACAACCTAAGACAGGCACAGTTGCAGAGGGGCCATCAGGAGAGAACTTGGGGGTCAAGAGAGGTGGGGCACAGACCCTCACCCCCCCCCAACTTTGCAGGGGCCTGAACCCTCAACCCTTCTGAGGGAGGTCTCCTGCCCCCATGACTGCTTCGCTTCCCATGCCCAGCTCAAATCGGAACCCAGGTAACAGACAGAGACTTAGCCGACAGCAGCTGCCCTCTCACTGCAACAAGACTTGTTTGAGTTGTCTTGTACCCATGGTGTGGGGAAGTGGGTTTTTGATATCTAAATCCAGCCTAGCACCAGGAATGCTCAGGGCCTACTCAAGAAGGCAAATAATCCTTTCCACTAATATTTACAGGGTAAAATAAGATTGTTGTTAGAGTATTAAATTTGACAGTAAAATAGTAGTCAAGTTCTCAGACTTATTTAAATTGGCTAAGTGAAATAAGCGAATATTCTAAAAAAAATAATGGTACTGGACAAAAAGCTGTTCCTAAAGTGTTAACTAAAATTTTTATTGGTAGTTCATCTCCTGGTAAAATTGCATATCATGTAATGAACCTAAAGCAGTCATATTTTAGTGCAAAAAATTAAAATTTAAAAGCTATCAAGACTACATTATAAAATTTCCAAAAGCCTCCTAATATTTAAATCAAAAAAGGGGGGATAGTAGAAGAATATCATGTAAGGAAAATATCCTGTAAGTAAATTACATCTAGAAAATTTTTACTTTAGAAAATTAACTTTCATTTGTAATGCTAACAGCGAGACACCCACGAAAAACACACATGGTGTCAAAACAAGCCAAAGGAAAGTCGTTTGGGCAAAAAAATGAAAAAGGATTTCAAGTCAAATTTATAGAAAAGATTCCTTTATTAACTTTTGGTTGAGAATATGTTTGTATACTTTCAGAAAACAACTCCAAGACCATGTGGATTCCTGCAACAGAGAGGAATTGACAGTACTGCTCCAGCCATGAAGACAGAAGAGAAACAGTCCAGAGATGGAAGACGCTGACGACGCCTTGCCATACTAGCAGTCAGCAGCTGTGCGTCTCTGCAGGTTGCCCAGGACCAAACCAGAGAGGGTCGGACCTGCATTACCACCATTTGTCCACCATCCAGAACTGAAATATCATTGCTGACATGTACACATAAGGAACTGTTTGACATTGAAATTGGGACTCAAAAGAACTGTTGGCCCAGAAAGAAACTCACTACAGACTGATTCATTTGCCTCTCAGCATAACCATTATTGCTTGTCTCATTTTCGGTTCTTATAAGTGTATTTCTAGTATCACATGATCTCACTCATCTAGGGGAAATAATGAACAACATAAACTGATGAATAAAAACAGACCTGGAGACAGGGAAGCATCGATCAGACTGTCAAACCTCAGAGGGAAGGTAGGGGAGGGTGGGGGTAAGGGGGAGAGATCAACCAAAGGACTTGTATGCATGCATATAAGCCTAACCAGTGGTCATGGACGACAGGGTGGTGGGGGCATGCATGGGGAGGGCTTTGGGATGGGAATGGGAGGATGAGGACAAATATGTGATACCTTAATCAATAAAGAAATTAATATTTTTAAAAAAGAAAATACAGGTAATTTTTTTTCTAGTCTAGAAATTAAAAACCTCCATCCTTGGATTTAGTGACTTTATTACCTTCCTGTGTTAAACACATGCAGGTCTCAGTCAAATCTCGCCCTCGCCTAGGAACAAATCTTAATTAAGTGCTGGTTCAGAGAGACAAAATAGAGTTTAATTCTCATGTGATCGTTTACAATGTCCCCACAGATTCGGCAATGCTCCTCTCATCAAGTGGGCTCTCCTTCCACTCTCCTTGACTACGGCTCCCTTTTATGGAGCAGAAGTGTGAGTTCTGAGGCCAGATTCCTGCATGACACCTGGCTCCCTCTCCTCTTGGGATGTAGAACTCCGGAGACCCTGTGTAGAAATCTGGCTGCCTTCTAGCTGCCGCACTGGGGGGACCACAGAGAGAGAGATGAACAAGGACTCCAGCTACTCCAGTCTTCCAAGCCCAGGCACCCACTGAGGGACAAGAAAACAAGCTCCTAAACATACCCAGCAACTGGTCATAAACAATGACCAGCAGCTTCACCGACCTGAGTGGGAACCATCTTGCTGAGCCCATCAGCCCACAGGACTGTGAGGGATGTTAATAACGTGATCATTACTGTTTAATGCCATGAAGTTGGGATGATTTATTATATAGTCACACACCACATAACAATGTTTTGGTCATTGACAGGCTGCATATATGACGTGGTCCCATAAGATTACGATAGAGCTGAATTTCCTATCAGAAATGGGAGAATATGTGGTTCAGGACGGATTCTTTTCCTGTGACAGGAATAACTGTGGGGCTTGGCCACAGAGCCCTTCTCTCTCCCAGTGCCTCAATTCTGAGGTCACAGATGACATCCCAGGCAAGCAGCCAACAACCTGTCTCAGCACAGAGGAGCCTGACCCTAGGCCCAGCTGATGGTCCCCAGAGCATGTTGCTGCAAGTCCCTTGTTGGCCTCAGGTCCTACACAAGGACACCTCCGCAGGAGCCACTTTAGTGAGTATTAAGTAAAAGTGAGGAAAAGCTTGCTATGGTTGCACGGGGCCAGCCTGTCCCTGGACTTCGGAAATATTTGCAGGTTATAATGATGGAAAGCAGAGATAAGTTTTATTTCTTCCATCAGTTCAATATTAAAGAGAGCCTTTGTGCTAGATAGGGTTATTGGAACCAGAAATAAATATCCAAAATCAAAATATTGTGTCCTCAGTTCTACACTCTCTGCATATTAAACCTCCTCTTTTTAAAAAATTATATTTTTATTGATTTCAGAGAGGAGGGGGGAGAGAGAGAGAGAGAGGTAGAAACATCAGTGATAGGAGAGAATTATTTATTGGCTGACTCCTGCACACCCGACACTGGGAACTGAGCCTGCAACCCGGGCATGTGCCCTGACTGACTGGGAAACAAACCATGACCTCCTGGTTCATACATCGATGCTCAATCTCTGAGCCACGCCAGCCAGGCCTCTCTCTCTTTTTAATGAATACCACACAGCTCCTTAATCTGACCCCTGCTCCAATATGCAAGAGCCAAAACTATATTGCCTTGTCAGTCCCTTATGCCTTTTTGTGTCCCCATCTTGGTTTCTTATTCCTGCTGATCCCCAGGCCACTTTTCCCTTCTGACAGTCACTGTTAGGGTGATCTATGCCTTACCCAGACAGTTTCTCCTTGATACTTCTAATCAATCTAGGCCGTATCCCTGTTCATGAAACAGCATCGATGTTTTACTTCTGACCCTGTTGGAAGGAAGCAGGGGGCGGCCTGTGGAATAGAATTTATAGTCTACAGCAGTGTCCGGTCATGTCCCAGCCTTCACATTCACTCACCACTCACTCACGAACTCACCCAGAGCAACATCCAGTCCTGTAAACTCCATTCATAGTTAGTACCTCTCAGAGGTGTGCCATTTTTATCTTCCATGCCATACTTTTTTTTTACTGTACCTTTTCTATGTTTACATGTTTAGATAATAAGTACTTATCACTGTGTTACAATTTCCTACAGTGTTCAATGCAGTAACATGCTGTCCAGGTTTGTAGCCCAGGAACAACAGGCTGTACATGTAGCATCAGTGTGCATGGGCTAGACCAGTGGTCGGCAAACTACGGCTCGCGAGCCACATGCGGCTCGCAAGCCGTGGTTTGCCGCTCTGTTGACTAATGTGTTTGCCGACCACTGCCTGAGGGAAAAACACTTAAAAAAACATTTTAATAATGTACTAATGTCTTTAACCTGAAGTCAAAACTTCTGGGTAAGGGTAATGCCTTAGCAGTGGTCGGCAAACTCATTAGTCAACAGAGTGGCAAACCGTGGCTCGCGAGCCGCAGTTTGCCGACCACTGGCTAGACCGTCTAGGTTTGTGGAAGTGCACTCTGTGATGTTTGCACAATGACGAAATTGCCTAATGACTCATTTCTTGGGATGCACCCCCTGTGTTAAGCCATGCATGACTTTATAGCACTAAGTAATCATAGCACCCTAAGAAATAAACTGTTACCTTCCTACTGAATGGACCTCTGGTACTTTTTAGCTACCTGGAATTTTTTTCACTTTTATGAACTCTTCTTCCCAATTCCATAGGATTTTTCTAGAGTTGTCCATCAAGTCACTCAGTGTCGTCTGCCTCAGGGACAGATATGTGAGCCAACCTAGCCAATCATGGTATCACATCTCAGATAGTGATTGATTCAATGCAGGTGACATATGACCTCGCAGGGCCAATCAGAGTCCCTTGGGGGGAAACAATGCAGATCTATAAAGAGGAGATGTTGCCCTTTTCTCTGGGTTTCTTAATTCTGGGTTGGCATCTTTGCTGAGAGAAAGAGTTGACATGGAAGCACAGATGAGACAAGAGAATGCAGAGTACAGGTGGAGCTGTGGAAAGCAGAGTCGGGAAGTGGAGAGACGAAGAAAGTGCCTGAGTCACAGTGCCTGATTTGTACCCTTGCATCTGGTCATGCTGAAGCCAGGACCCACCGCCTTGGACTTTTCATACACATGAATAAATGAAGCCTTAATTTTTGCTTAAGCTACTTTAATTTTAGTGTCTGACACTTGCAAAATGAGGTTTGTCTAATTTGGTGTGCTTTTTAAAATAAGGGGTCAGGAAAGAGCTAAAGAGATAGATGCAATGTTAGCCAAAACCAAATTATAATTATAATTATTCATATAGATGCTACATGCCAATGATGGAAAACAAAATGTGCAATTCAGTTTTTAATTCACATAACATAGTTACTCTGACCGAAAATTTGGAATAAAAACATAAAACAACTTATGCAAATTGCTTTTAGTAGTGTATACAGTAGATATTCAAGATAAAGGATTGTAATTTTACTTAATAATTATTTATTTAGGATGGTAAATATTACTTTGAAACCCAAGCTTAATGGTTTAAAACATTTATTACTCACAGTTTCTATGGGTCAGGTATCCAGAAGCAGCTTAGCTATATTGTCTGCCTCAGGATCTCTCAGGCTGAAATCAAAGTGTTGACCAGAGCTTGGGTCTCATCTGAAGGCTCAGCTGGGAAAGGACCCACTTCCAAGCTCACTTTTGTAATCATTGGCAGGATTTGTATTCCTATGGGTTGTGGACTGAGAGTCTCCTTCCTCACTGGGTGTTGGCAAGTGGACACCCTCAGCCCCTGGCAACATGAACTTTCCTGAAGGCCAGATCACAACATGGTAGCCAGCTCCCACCAAAAGAAGCAAATGAGAAAGGGTGAAAGAGTGAGAGCGAGACAGAAGTCATCGTCTTTTATAACCCAGTCCTGGCAGTGGCATCCCATCACTTTGCCCTATTCTATTCCTTAGAAGCAAGTCCCTAACTAGGTCCATCCCACTCTTACACAAGGACATGAATATTGAAGGCAAGGATCACTGAGAGCCATTTTAGAAATGAAATATCTCTCCAGTGGTCTTCTCCCTTCACAGAGGGCCTCTGCATTCTCTAAGGCCAAACTTAAAGCCACAAGTCCTATGATAGAGTTCTTGGAACAGAAAGGAGGGAAGAAATGATGGCAGAAAAATCCTTTTAGGAAATGGAAGGGAGAGATTTTCTAAAACCTAGGCTGCTTCAGAATTTCTGTATATCAGGGGAGTATGTTCAACACTTGCTAGAAGATGAAAACTAGATTTGTCTCATTTTTTTTTAGTTTGTCAGTGAGCAGTTGAGGAGTGAGCATAGTGGATGGAGATTACGATGGTACTGGATCTTTGCCAAGCCTTAGGTATGCAGCATCAGAACTTTTGTAGCCATAACACAAAAGCCACAACTTTCTTAGTCAAAAGGAAGACTGGCCTTAGACTAAGGCCTTCCCACCCAAGACGTCGAAGTCACTCTCACCTGGCGCCACTGCTGAGGAATGCAGGTGCACTGTGGTCTGTAGCAATAAGAGCTAAGGTCCAGCCAAAACCGGTTTGGCTCAGTGGATAGAGCGTCGGCCTGCGGACTGAAAGGTCCCAGGTTCGATTCCGGTCAAGGGCACGTAACTTGGTTGCGGGCACATCCCCAGTAGGAGGTGTGCAGGAGGCAGCTAATCGATGTTTCTCTCTCATTGATGTTTCTAACTCTCTATCCCTCTTCCTTCCTCTCTGTAAAAAATCAATAAAAATATATTTAGAAGAGCTAAGGTCCAGAGTGGATGAATTGGTGGAATGGGAAGAACATTGCAAGCTATCTGCTTATCAGAAGCTCTTGGGTCTCCTCTAGTTTAAAGAAAAAAATGTTCTTCCTTCTTCCTAACCACTAATTACTCTATAAAATCCTGTTTGGCTATTGTAAACATGTTCCTCCAGCTAAATGAGTCTGTAAAGCAAAACTGATGCCATTAGAATAGCTCTTCGTTGAGCTTTAGAAAAGAACTATCATTATTCTTATGTGGCACAAGGAATAAATTAAAATAATTTGCATAAAAATTACTGAATGTAAGCTTCAGACTCCAGGATGCTTTATTCCAAAAAGTTCCATTTTTCTTAAAGAAGCATCTATAGAAGGAGCTCTTTATCATTTTTAGTTACTGTTTTCCCCAAATAGAGGTATACATACTAGATCTTGCATGTTTGGTACTGATTCTTGAATAAGTGCCTCCATTTTCCCATCTTTGTAAGAGGCAGTGTTAGATTGTCCCTGGAGAGCAATGGACACAAGCCAGTACTGGAAGATCTCTCCTGTGAGCAAGTTTCCTGTGTGGGAAGGCCAAGGCTGATGCAGAGAGTAAAGCAGCAGTAGAGAATTTTCTCGGCTTGATTCAAGTTGTTTATGTACCAAGTTCATTCTAGAACCCAAAAATAACCTGCCATCTAGCTGTTAAATCAAGATGGGATCTACAGAAAAAAAATGCATGCCAGCAGAGAACTCTGCTACAAAACTTCTTCCCATGACCAAAATACCAACATAATAATTGATACTTGATAGTTGGTTTGGGCCTTTAAAATTGCAATCCAGCCTCCTTAATGTTCCTTCCCACGCTAGTTATGAACACTATAAGCACAGAGTCTAAGACTTGGAGTGTTCTGTGAGAAGTGGTATGAATGCTCCTCTCCTTTTCTTACCCTTTAACCCAAATAATAGAAACACAGTCAGAAAGGACACGTGTCTCATTCTATGGTCTCAGTCAGTGCTGCCCATGAAAGACATCACACATGGGTGGGACACTGTGCTGGTTAGAACAGCTCTCAAGTCTGTTGTGGCTAAAGGAGTGACACCATAGGTATATACCTCCAGGAACTCCAAGATGGAAATTGTCCTTGAAGCCACTTGGAAGTGGTTTGCTTCAATATATAATTCCATTGGATGCAAACATGACAGGGGACATGATAACTATTGGCCTTTACTGTCAGTTCCTCCAACTCCAATGGGAGACTCCTGTCCTTCCCACCTGGACACCAGCACACTACACTTGTCTTTTCTGTGTCCCAGCCCCCTGCCTTGATAGTTGGTTCTCAGTTATGAACTACTGATAACTTTCTATCTAAACTTAAATTACTTTTAGCAATTTTATCTAAGGTCCCAGATTAGACGTTGTGGTTATCTCCAAATAGTCATTCCACCCCTTCCCCACTGGGAAACAGACACAGAGTTTGGGAAAATGGACTTCATGCCCAGCACCCCCACTCCAGATGAGTTGTGCTGAGGTCTCCCAGTTTCCACTTCCCATGGGAGACAGCCTGGTGGCTAAGAGCACAGTGTTGGTGTCAGAAAACCTGAGTTCTAATCCAGGTTCTGCCTCTTACTTTCTATGGCTTCATTTTCATCATATCATATTGGGGATAATAAAGGTATCTATTTTGTAGGCATTTTGCAAGGGTTAAATGAGACAACTTATGTAAATTGCTTTTAATAGTGTATACAGTAGATGTTAAAGCATAGCATAAAGCCCTAACTGGTTTGGCTCAGTGGATAGAGCATCGGCCTGTGGACTCAAGGGTCCCAGGTTCAATTCAGGTCAAGGGCATGTACCTTGGTTGCGGGCACATCCCCAGTAGGGGGTGTGCAGGAGGCAGCTGATCGATGTTTCTCTCTCATCAATGTTTCTAACTCTCTATCCCTCTCCCTTCCTCTCTGTAAAAATCAATAAAATATATTTTTTTAAAAAATAAAGCATAGCATAACATTGGAATATAGCGGGGTTCAATATGAGGCAGCAAGTACCATCATTATTCTGATGGTCCCAGGGTTGTAGAAACAGTGAGTTCTTGCATTCAGAAACTAAAAAAATCTCAATGAGTTTTCAGATGGGGGTGTGAATGTTGGGTGGGAAGCAAAGAGCTGGGATGGACCAGTAGCTGGACAATATGGTGTCCTGTATCTGAAATGATGATGAGACAAGAAAAACACAAGCTCCTGGGCCTTTTGAGTTATTCTCCTCCCAATCTCTAGGACAGCGATTGTCAACTGGTGTGCCACAAGAATTTTAAAACACGCAGTTCCTGAAATTTAGTCAGGGGCACTGACCTTTTTTCCTTTAGATGGTCAAATAAAAAAGTGACAACAGCCAACACAACAATAGCCTTCTGGTGTGAATTAATCAAAGTTATGCCTATTTTTTGTCATATCAGCAAAAAGTAGAATATATAAGTTCCCAAAAAACGTATGTACACACTTGAATAATTATAAAGGCAGTGTTTATTAAAATGCATTTCATTTTTTAAATTGAGCTGTCAGTTGTATTCATTTTTGGGACACCCTGTAATTTTCGGTGTGCCTCAGAATTTTACTAATTAGTTTATGTGTGCCATGAGATGAAAAAGGTTGAAAATTGCTGTTCTGGGGGTTTGATAAGGCCATGACAACGTCCTAAATCTAAGGTCAAGTATCAAGTACAAACCTCTAATTTTATGGGTGGAGAAAGGGAGGTCCAACAAGACGAAATGACTTCTGCAAGGCTATCCAAAGCAGCTGCTTTGTGGTGGGAGTAGTAATGCATAAAATCTCATGACAGCCAGGACTGTATTTTTTATCCACCAACCAGAATCGAATTAGCTTTGGTTATGACACTATCATGAAAGTGTTCCAGGTGTCAACTTTGCACATTAAAGATGAAAAAACAGTCTAAGATTTATTACTGAGAAGCCAATATGGCAACTGATGTGGCCCATTAGTAAGAAAGACAGAAAACAAATATTATTATTCTAAAATTTCCAAACCATCGAATCATTAAATAGAATGTACTTGCATTAGAGCATCAGTCTATACATAAAGCAGAGCAAACTGCCAAACACAAACTGGAGACAGGCCGAATGGGGAGGTGTGAGATGTTGGCTAATAAAAGGGTGCGAGATAAACCAGAAGAACCAAAGGTGCTCTCACCGCCCCCAAATTTACCATTTTGTTCCTCATAACTGTCACGAGACCCAGAACACAGAGACTTACATTTCAGCTTTCTTCCACTTACTAACTATGTGACTGGAGCCAGTTACTTAAACTCTCAGGGCTCCAGATCCTGCTTCTATAAACAGGAGATAATAACATCTGACTCACAGGTTTGCTTTCATGAGGAATTAGCGAGAAATTGCTGATGATGTCCAGACTAGTGCCTGGCCCATGGAGTTTGGCTCTGCCTCTCCCAATCCAGGTATATCCAAAGATACTCATTTTCTAAAACAGCAGTAATTATCTGTTGTGCAGCAGAGCTTTCCTAATTGGGCCTTTGTTTTGTTTTGTTGTAATGATTTTTCCAAATTAAATAGAGAGCAAAGAGCTGGTTTAGATTACAGGGTCACCACGAAATAGCTGAAGCTGCAGATATGACCTATTTTTAAGCTGCCACAGCATAATTGCGAATATTTTCTTTGTCTTGGGAAGGAGCCAGAGCTGGAAGCCTTCTCTCCTCTGCTTTGTAGGTCATACCGAGCAAGGCAGCCACTGTGACGGCTCCAAGGCCCAGGCCTGGTAACTTCCTCTGACCTTCCCGGGGTTCCTCCCAGAAGGCTTGCTGAGCACACTACCCAGCATTATTGAAATTCCCTCCACAAACAATCAAAGCTCCAATCAAGGTGATCATACATGCACTTATATTGCTATTGCTGCAACCTCAAATGCCTCTGAGTCCAGTGGAATTCTAAAGCAATTTGTGGCAGATTATCTCCAAAGATGGTCACAATCCTATCTCACAAGAAATACTAAAGGAAGTAGGTTAGACTTAAAGAAAGTATTCCCAAATAGTAATCTGACTCCACACACAAAAGACGAAGTACACATCAGTTAAGGTAATCTATATCCTATCTAATAAAGAGGGAATATGCTAATTAACCATCACTCCGTCACAAAGATGGCTACACCCACAGCTGAGGCCAAGTTCCCATAAGGAGCCTTAACGAGCAATCAGAAGGGACCTGAGGCTATTCCCTCCCCCAACGCTGTGGGGCTTGACAGGGGACCTCAGGTGCACTTCCCGTCTGGTGCTGAGCTAGGGGACCTCAGACTGCACTCCCCGCCTGGCAGGGCTTGACAGGAGATCTCAGGCCGCACCTCCCGCCCTGGCACCGGGCTGGGGGACATCAGGCCACACCCCCCACCCAGTGGGGCTTAATGGGAGACCTCAAGGTGTGCTTCCCATCCTGGTGCTGGGCTAGGGGACCTCAGGCTGCACTCCCCACCAGGTGGGGCTTGACAGGGGACTTCAGGCCACGCCCCCCACCCTGGCACCAGGCCGGGGGACCTCAGGCCGCAACCCCTGCCCCAGCACTGGGCCAGGGGACCTGAGGCTGCGCCCTCCTGCCTGGCGGGGATTGACAGGGGACCTCAGGCTGTGCTCCCCACCCAGTGGGGCTTGACGGGGGACCTTAAGGTGCACCCCCAGTGCTTGGGAGAACTCAGGCCACACCCCCTGCCCAACGGGGCTTGATGGGGGACCTGAGGCTGTGCACCCCTGCCTGGCGGGGCTTGACAGGGGACCTCCGGCCATGCCCCCCACCCAGCGGGGCTTGATAGGGGATCTCAGGCCATGTCCCACACCTGGCAGGGCTTGATGGGGGACCTCAAGGCATGCCCCCACCCTGGTCTGGGCTGGGGGAACCTCAGGCCATGCCCCCCATCCTGGCACCGGGCTGGGGGACCTGAGGCTACGTCCCCTGCCCAGTGGGGCTTGACAAGGGTGGGAATGGCTGGGTCTGGATCTAGACCAGCCATGGGCAAACTACGGCCCACGGGCCGGATCCAGCCCATTCAGCTGTTCTATCCGGCCCGCAGAGCCGAAAGAGCGGAGGGTTCTCTTGCTCTCCCCTCCGCTCCTTTACTTTGAATTTATATTAGTTCACACAAACACTCCATCCATGCTTTTGTTCCAGCCCTCTGGTCCAGTTTAAGAACCCATTGTGGCCCTTGAGTCAAAAAGTTTGCCCACCCCTGATCTGGCCCAATGTGGGGGTGGGCGGCCAGGTCTAGATCTCACGCAATTTTGAGGCATATGTGGGTGGATGGGGACTTGACTCTGGGTCCCGTGGTGTGCCCCAGACTCTGACAGGAGGAAGGCTTTCATATATATTTTACTAATTTTCTTTCATCTCTGACACTTCTATTATAGAGAAAGGGCAAATAGCAATATTAAATTATTTCCTCTAATTAATCCCCTTTTAATGTGCACAAATTTTGTGCACCGGGCCACTAGTATGTATGTATGTGTGTGTGTGTGTGTGTGTGTGTGTGTGTGTGTATATATATATATATATATATATATATATATATATGGTAATATGCAAATTAGCTGGGACACCGTAACAGTCACGACTGGCTCAGGAGGAGGCTGCGCACGCAGCAGGGCCCACAGAGAGCAGGGAGCAGGGTGGGCCTGCCTGCTTGCCGGGACGCAGCCTTGGTGAGCAGGCAGGGCCTCCCGCAGAGAGCGGGGAGCAGAGCAGGCAGGACAACCTGCAGAGAGTGGGGAGCAGGGCAGGCCTGCCTGCTTGCCAGGCCACGCCGACAGTCCCGCCTCTGCATGTGAGCTGCAGAGGAAACACCTTTTCTGACCACTCATTGGCTAAGCTCCCGGTATACCACTTGCAGTGTTCCTGGTAACTTGCGTAATGAGAATCCAAGGTGATCTAGGGTTCTTCCACCTCACTCCTGGAGGAAAAAACGAAGGTCTGCTGCTGGAGGGGCTAAGAAATGTCACATCCTCGCTAGCCAGTTTGGCTTAGTGGATAGAGCCTCAGCCTGCCGACCACAGGGTCCGGGTTTGATTCTGGTCAAGGCCATGTACCTAAGTTGCAGGCTCCTCCCTGGCCAGGCTCAGGTCAGGTTTCATGCAGGAGGCAACCAATCGAAGTGTCCCTCTCACGTTGATGTTTCTCTCTGTCTTTCCCTCTCTCTTCCATGCTCTCTGAAAATCAATGGAAAAATATCCTCAGGTGAGGATAAAAAAGAAAGAAAGAACTGTCATATCCCATGAAAGAGACATCTTGAAAATGCCTAAAGAACATTATCATTTTTTTCGTGGTAAAGGGACTGGAGTTGTTGTTGATGAAAACACCTTGGCAGCTGTAGCGGCCAGCAGTGGCAGCAGCAGCGGGGTGATGGGGACAGTGCCTTCCCCTGATCAGCCTGGCCGCCTCCTAAGCCATCAGTAGGACATCCCCTGAGGGCTCCCAAATTGCAGAGGGTGCAGGTCAGGCTGAGGGACGCCCCCCTTACCCGTGTACGAATTTTATGCACCGGGCCTCTAGTTGTGTAATAATGAAAGATAACATGAATGGTTATTGTTTTTACTTTCTTCTCTTCACTAATTTAAATAGCAACTGTATAAAAATATGTATATCATTGTATTATTAAGTTTATAATATATAGAAGTATAGAATATTTGAAAATAATAGCATAAAGGTAGTGAGTCAGAGCAAAACTGCACTGAAATAAGGAAATGACATCAAATGGTGACTCAAATCCACAGAAATGAAAAACAAAACTAGAAATGGTAAGTAGTAAGGTTAATACAACAAACACTATATTATATTTGTCTCCATTTTTCTCTTAACTTTGTTTATAGACATAAATATAAAGTAATAATTATAACAATGAATTGTTGGATTTGTAGCACATATAGATGTAATATTGTGACAACAGCACAAAAGGGAGAAGGTGGAATAGAGATACATAGAAGCAATGTTCTGTATCTCACTGGAATTGCATTTGTACAAATCTAAAGTCAATTTTGATAAGATCAGATGTATGTGTTTAAGCCCTAAAGCAACCACTAAGAAAATAATTCAAATTATATAGTTAAAATACCATTAAGGGAATTGAAATGTTTCACCAGGGAATATTCACTTAATGCAAAAGAAATAGTAAAGGAAGAATAGAAGAGCAAGAACGATATGCACCATATAGAAAAAAATGTAAAATGGCACATATAAATCCAACTATATGGTGATAACATTAAAGATGAATGAATCAAACAATCCAATTAAAAGGGAGAGATCATCAGATTAGATAAAAGTACAGGGTAGTCCTGGCTGGTGTGGCTCAATGGTTAAAGCGTCAGCCTGCCTACCAAAGGGTTGTGGGCTCGATCTCAATCAAGGGCATGTACTTGGGTTGTAGGTTCTATCCCTAGCCCCAAGCAGGGCTCATGTGGGAGGCAACCAATCAATGTGACATATTTCTTTCTCCCTCTCTCTTTCTCCCTCCCTCTCTTTCTTCCACTGTCTAAAAATCAAGGGAAAAAATACCCTCAAGTGAGGATTAACAACAACAACAAAAAAGAAGTGGGGGTCTATTTCTCTTCCTTTCGAATTTGGACTGCCATTGTAATTTGCACTGACTAGTCAAATAAGATGGAAGGACACTTAGAGAGGCCACCATGCTATATAAGTTCAGGCTAGCCTGCTATGGTCTCATGGAGAGGCATGGGAAGATGAGAGGACGTGAGGTGAAGATCCAAGGTTTCCTAACCATCAACCAGCACTGAGACCTCAGGCATGTGAGATGGGATTTCTCGAGCCCTGCCCAGCCACCAGCTAAATGTAACTTCATGAGGTATTCTTGCCAACAGCATGTGAAGCAAAAGAACCACTCAGCCTACGGATAAAATTGTAAGAATAACACATGCATGTGTTAAGCTACTAAGCAAGATATAACTGAAAACGGTTTTTAGGTTTAAAGCTCATAGGTAGAGGAACTGCCAGTAAATGTTGGCTGAGTCTTAATTTCATGTCTCCATAACATCGAAGACAGGAGGCATCTGATCTTCTGGTCTTTAGCCTCCCAAGGATGAGACTTGATGGAAGTTAAGTTTCTCTGGTTGAAGTAAAGATGGTGGTGGGGAAACTCCCAGAAACCCACCTGTTTGGCCTCTCTAACTACCTCCCAGAGGTTTCTCACAGCCAGAACATTTGAGTAACAAAACATTAACACCATTTGAAAATCCATGATTTAAGTCAATACTGTGATTTTACAAACATGGCAGCTCTGTAAAGACAGAAAGGAAACTGCACACTTCATATAAAAAGTTACTGGCCTGTTTGTAATCAAAGCCAGGTTGTCTGAGTCTCCTTTAGTACTTCACTCTCAATACCAGGGTGGGGGCAAAGGGGGGGTGTTGAAACTATTTCATTTTGTGCTCACTCTTTGGGCCCTTTCTTACTGTTACAGGCCAGGTAGACATAGACTTTGGAGCCACCATCCATTAGAGTTGTGTGACCTTGACCTCCCCAAGCAGCAGAGACAAACTCTGAGTCCCTGATATGGCATTATTCCCCATGCTGATCAGCCAGTCACCAGATAGCAGGTTGATTACATTGAACCACTTCTATCATGAAAGGGGCAGCATTATGATCTTACTGGAATAGACACTCATTCTGGATATAGATTTTCCTTTCAGGCACTCAATGCTTCTGCCAAAAGTACCATCTCTGAACTTATAGGATGCCTTATTCACATCCATGCTCTTCTACACCACATTGCTCCTGATCAAGGAACTCACTTCACAGCAAATGAAGTGCATCAACAGGCCATGCTTATGACATGTACTGGTCCTGCCATGCTCCTCACCATCCTGAAGTAGTTAGCTTGATAGGTTGGCAAAATGACCTTTTGAAGATTCAGTAACAGTGCCAGCTAGATAGCAATGCCTTGGGGGCTGGGACAAGGTTCTCCAAGAGGCTATACTATCCTTTGAATCAGCATCCAAAATATGATGCTTTTTCTTTCATAGACAAGATTGATGGGTCCAGGAATCAAAGGATGGTCTACTAATACCCGTAGTAATCCACTAGCAAATTTTGTGCTTCCTGTCCCTGCAATCTTATCCTCTGTGGAATTAGAAATCTTAGTTTCAGAGGGAGAAATGCCTTCACCAGGAGACACAATAATTGTGATTCCATTGAAGCAAAGTTAAGACTGCCACCCAGTAACTCAGGGTTCCTTATGCCTCTGAATGAACAGGCAAAGAAGTGAGTTGCTTTGCTGGCTGAGATAACTCATCCTGCTCACCCAGGGGAAACTGGACTGCTACTGGCAATGTTAGTAAGGAAGAATAGGTCTAGGTTGCAGGAGATCCCTTAGTGCCTCTTAGTGCTCTTCTGTTTTGTGATTAAAGTCAATGAAAAACTATAACAACTAAATTCAGGCAGGAAAACTAATGTCCTATCCCCTCTGGAATGAAGGTTTAGGTCACCCCTACAGGTAAGGAACCACAACCAGCCAAAGCACTTACTGAGGACAAAGGGAATATGAAAGTGTAGTGGAGGAAGGTAGTTGTAAATACCAGTTATGACCACATAGAAATGGGGACCCTAATTGTCATGTGAACTTCTACATTTTGTTATAAATGTATGTGTGTATTAAGCTAATATTTTTCTCTCTCTTATTTCCTTATCATCCTAAATAATGAAAGGCTAATATACAAATAGAACGGCGGAACAACTGGAACAACCGAACAACTGAACAACCAGTTGATATGACGTGCACTGACCACTAGGGGGCATGTGCAGAATATGGCGGGCGTCAGCTCTGGTGGGATGGTGGAGCAGATGAGTGGGGGCACCAGACCAAGGCGGGGGCCAGTCACTATCATCAGGGCAAGCCTCTGGTGGTTACTGAAAAGTCTTTGCTCCCACGTGCCGTGTTCCCGCCTGGCACTTGCACCTGCTGCCTGCACTGGTCCCGCTCGCACCCACTGCCAGCGCTAGAGCCGCCGCTCACACCCACTGCCAGTGCTGGCCCCGCTTGCACCTGCAGCCAACTCTGGAGCCACTGCTCACACCTGCTGCCGGTGCTCAGCACCAATCCCAATCACTCAGCACCATCAGCGGGTGTGAGCTGCGGCTGCTGGCCCTGATCACCCCTGAGGGCTTCTCCACCTCCCCCTGCTCCTCAGGGGAAATTGGGGCAGCAGGTGCCACTCACACCTGCTGACGGCATTGGCCCCATTTGCACTCGCTGCTAATGCCAGCCCCAACCGCTCTGCGCCATCAGTTGGTGTGAGCAGGGCTGGCACCGTCGGCATGTGGGAGCAGCAGCAGGAGGGGGGCTGCTGGCAGACAGGGAACCTGGGGCCATGGCAGGAGGGACCAGGCAGAGGCACGGAGGATGGGCTGAAACCCGCCCCTGTGCCTACCGCAGCCTCACAGCCCACAGTTCCTTTCAAGGTGCAAAAATTCATGCACTGGGCCCCTAGTATAAACTAAGATGTATTAACTTTACATCATAACATTTAAGTTACAGGGAATTAAAAAGACTGAATGTTGCCCAAGGATTCTGTAGCCTCTTCAGGGAAAAGTATCAGTACATTTTTTGTTATAAGTGTGACATCTAAAAAATACCTTCACAACATCTAGACTGGTTTTTGAGCAAATGCTGGGCACCAGAAAATTAACCATCACAGTTCTGGTTAGAAAGAGCCACCAGACTCTTTCCTGGGTCTCCAGCCTGCCAGCCTGCTCTGTAGATTTTGGAGTTACCAACCTCCACAACTGTATGAGCCAATTCCTTAGAATAAATTCTTCTCTTTCTCTTTCTCTTTCTCTTCCCCTCCCCCTTTCTTTCTCTTTCTCTGCCAATAGAAGATAATACATAGATAGATGATAGATAGATTAGATAGACAGATAGATAGATAGATAGATAGATTTCTCTTATTGGTTCTGTGGTTCTGGAGAACACTCACTGATAAAAACACATGTACTTTATTATTTTAGGTATCTATATATGCCATCTCAATTTTCCTTTAGACTCTTACATCAATTTCTGTCTATGCAACACTTTAAATCACATTGTAGATACCACTTTCCTTTTACTAAAATGTAAGGACAAAAACTCTTTTATTCATTTTTATATTCCTATAGCAAATAGCAGATGATCAATAAATATTTTGAATGAATAAATGAATGAATGAAAAAATTCTGCCTTACAGCAGACATAAAAGTCCACTTGCTCTTAGCTCATCTCACATTAGTCTGATCAATTCTGTCAATGCAACTAATGGCTGAACTGTGGCTATGCAAAAGGAAAAAGGTTTGAAAACAACTATTTCAGAGATGAATCACTTATTATAGGATCCATAACCTCATTGTCATTCTTTAGCTAACATCCATTAACTAAAATTCCCCCAAAGGTCTTAATCATAAAGAATCTCCTCAGGTTTCCAAAGTCGGCTAGTACAGTGTATACTGTCTTCAGGGTGAAGGTGCTGAAGAGCTATGAGGGCTTTGAAGAAGTGGGAGCAGCTCGCAAGGCTCCATGATTTCTCACCTCCAAAGAGCCAGGAAGAAGCCAGGGCCCAATAATCCCCAGTCCATTTGATGGTGTAGAATCAGTACGATGAGCTCTTATCTTACTACATCTGGATTACCTATCTTTAGTAGCTTGTTCTGTCTTCCAATTTTAGCACATTTGCTGAATTGGTGCAAACCAGAAGACAAGCAGTATATCCAGAGCAATCAGCACATACTTCCATGGGCTAATGGGAGTCAATTGATACAATTTCATCAGACACAGTCTTGTAATTATCATTATAATTAATAGTAATGATAGCAAGTAATTTTCTAACTAGCAAGGGTGAAATCACTAAGCACTCAAAATTGACACATAATCTCAGTCAGATTGTAGGCTCAACTTTGTAGCTGCTTGGGAATCTAACAGTTCTCTTGTCACTTTGAGGAAATGAGTTTGAGGATTTGAGAAATTTGGTTCATAATAAGTCAAGAATCCCAGAGTCTTAGAAAGTCAGAGCTAAGAAAATGATGCACAATCTCTTTAGAAGAGGTTGATATGCATAAATGTGAGGGAATGCTCAAGATAGAGTGTCAAGTTGAAAACAATAAATTGTAAGACAATACATATAATACCAATTTTTCATAAACATAACCAAAAAAATAAAAACAAATAAAAAGTATGTTTTCTGAAAAATATGTATTCTCCAAAATAAAAACATATATATGTGTTTTGGATTAGTTCAGAGGAATGTACCTCAAAATATTAACAGTGATTATTTCTGAGGGAATAAAGTTATGCAGTGATTACAAAAAGAGTACCAATTATTCCCCCTTACTCTATGGATGTTGCTTTTGTGATTTTGTAACTCCTCACATCAAAATGTGTAATCAGTTTCTTTTTCCCTTGAATCTTGGCTGGCCTTGTCACTTATGTTGGCCAATAGAAGCAGCAGGAGTAAAATGTGCTAGTTAGCCCTAGCTGGTTTGACTCCGTGGTTAGTGCTGGCCTCTGGGTCCTGGGTTTGATTCCAGTTAAGAGCACGTACCTTGGTTACAGGCTCCTCCCCGGCCCAGGCTCTGGTCAGGGCTTGTGCAGGAAGCAACCAATCAATGTGTTTCTCTCATATTGATGTTTCTCTCTGTCTTTCCCTCTCTCTTCCACTTTCCCTAAAAATCAATGGAAAAATATCCTTGGGTGAGGATTATCAACAACAATAACAACAAAAAAGTGCCAGTTACAAACCTAGGCCTCAGTAGGGTTCCACTTGATCGTGTATAAGGCCCTACTCAGCCACCATAAACAAGCCCTGGGCTAACCTGCTGTGTGATGAGAGACGTAACTGTGTCACCCCATTGCCATTGCCCTGACAGCCAGGCTCTACCAGGTGTACAAATGAGGCCATCCTGGACCTGTCATCCCCCAGCCACCACACCAGCTGACCACAGACACATAAGTGAGCTCAACTATGATCTTCTAAGCTTAGATCAAATCAGCAGAGCTACCCAGCTTACATTTAGAGTCCTGAGCAGTAATCACCACTTCTTCTTTCAAGCCACTGGATTTGGGTGATTTGTTATGCAGCAATCATTAACTGATTTTACCTAATAATGGTGGTGTGGACACAATGTAATCTAATCCTTTTCTATAATGTCATAATTTTACAATAAGCATAATTGTTTTTTAAATCAGGAAGCAAAATAAAGATTTTTAAAATATCTAACCCTTTAAAGAGAAGCAACCCAGAAGCCTGAAGAGGAATAGCCCAGCTGATTCCAACTCTGGCAACGAGTGACAAAAACTTCATCCCAAGCTTAAGCAAACCAGCTAACTTGCTGATTCACAGGAACTCTGAGCCCTGATAGAATGTCTACAGTTTGGGTAATGGTTGAATTGAGGTGATCAGGTCATATTTGTCTGAAATACATGTGCTCCTCTTCTGTTACATTGCTTTTCTTCTGGTTTGGCTTTACCCTCAGGGAGGCACTCCTCACAGTGAGAAGATGTCCATCTACAGGTTTAGCAGCCTCCCTTGTAAAAGAGAATACTCCTTTCCTAAAATCTCTAGCAAAGTCTCAAGAGTCATTGTAATGGGCCCAGTTTGGGCCACATGCCTATCTGTCATCCAATCACTCTTGTTCTCATTGGCCAGGCCTATCACACCCATCCCTCAATCAAGAAAAAGAACAGTTACTCAAATGAAAATCAGAGTACTGTTTCCCTAGGAAAGGAAAAGTGAGGGTTTGACTTTTCTTGTTTTAAGGCAAATCATTCAGAGACCCAATTTTCCACTTCTTCGTATGTTTTGAAGTACTGCTCAGAAAGTGCATGTGCCATCAATCGGAACAAGTGGTAATCTGAAGGAGCAAGGTCTGGTGAATACAGCGGGTGGGTTAACACTTCCCAGGCAAGATCTTTTAACGTGTCTTTAACTGTTTTTGAAGTGTGTGATGGTGCGTTATCATGAAGCAAAATTACTTTGCCATGTCTTCTGGCCCATTCCAGTCATTTCACAATCAAAGCATGGTTCAAATTCATTATTTGTTGTCGGTAACGATCAGTATTAACAGTTTCACCTGGTTTTAGAAGCTCATAGTATACCACACCTTCCTGATCCCACCAAACGCAGAGCATTCTTTCCGAAGCGATTTGGCCTTGCAGTCGATGTTGATGGTTGACCTAGATCAACCCATGATTCTGTGCGTTTGGGATTCTCAAAATAAGTCCACTTTCCATCGCCAGTCACAATTTGATGGGAAAAAAAAGACTTTCATTTGTGCTGTTGAAGCAACATTTTACTGATGACTTTTCAGTTTTTCATTTGTCTTCCATTCAGTTGATGTGGCACCCATTTTCCTTCCTTTAAAATCTTTCCCATTGATTGTAAACGATCAGAAATTATTTGCTGAGCAACCTTTAATCTTTCTGCATGTTGTTTTTGAGTTTGACACACATCTTTATCCAATAATACTTGTAATTGTTTGTCAATTTTTTTGGTTGACCTGGACGTTCTTTGTCTTTCACATTGAAATCATTACTTTTAAAGCATTTAAACCAGCGTTCACAAGTATCTTGAGATGGAGCATGTTCACCATAAGCTTCCCGATAACTCTCAGCAGCACGTTTCTTCAAAATAAAGTAATGAATTAAAACTTCCCACAAATGCTCTTTTTTTGGCATGAAATTTGACATTTTTAAGCGTAAAAATATCTATGGTGTTAACACCTTCAGCAAATTTGACATAAGAAGTTTTGAAGACTACTGTCAGTACAACAAAATAGCATACATATCAAATCGCATATATTTCAACATATATGTAACTCCATTTATTGAAAAAAATTATTAACCGGTACACCTAGTAATATGGTGTGTTCACCACTGCCCTTGCACTCTTCCTCTGTCTGGCAAGCATTCTTAAAATTTATGACATGTTCTGCTGCTGTGATACCTCACAACAAAATACTGTGCTTTCACAAATTAAAATGAAGTAGCTGCAGCCCATTATTGGGAAGCAACAAACGTGCATTTGCTCATTCAGTCACTATCTTGTGGCTACCACTACACAAACATGACTTAGTCTGTTCTATGATTCAATCAGCATGTAAATGAAAAGTAATACTGACACCCTAAAAGGGAGTTAAGTTTAATTGTCATCTCACAGCCCATCTCTTTCTCAAACCTTCCTGAGCAGAGTAGAAAGAAGCCTTATCACAGCAGAAGCACAGGGAGGTCCTCATCTGATATGTGGAGGAATCTTAATCTGTAAAAATGAAACCTTCAGATGGGCTTTCACTATACTTAAGTAACCTTTGTGCTTTTCTTCTCAAGTTTCAGATTATGTACATATTATCACATCTTTTACAGCTTCTCGTGGCAAAGCCTCCTGATTCACTGTAAAGTAAAAGAAAACTAAGGCCCAGAGAGAACCCAGCAAGTTCAAGTTCACTGCTTGACGAGATGTGTCAGCTCTGATCACCCAGGAGTAGAAAGGATATGACCCAGGGGGAGGCAGACACATTTTTCTTCCACGTATTTTAATATCACATAGAGAAAGCTGGTAGATATTGGAAAGAATTTGAGGTCTTCCTCCTCCAATTCATTTGGCAATTAATCATGGACTGCCTTGTAACATTTCTCCTTTCTTTGGTTATTTTTTTTAATATGTTGTTGTTGTTTTTTTTCAGAGAGGGCAAGGGAGAGGGAGAGAGAGATAGAAACACCAATGATGAGAAAGAATCATCGATCAGATGCCTACTGCATGCCCCCCACTGGGGATCGAGCTGGCAACCTGGGCATGTGCCCTGACAGGGAATCAAACCAAGGCCTCCAGATGCATGGGTTGATGCTCAACCACTGAGCAACACCAGCCGGACTTTCTTTGATTATTTTGAACTGGAAATTTTAAATTTCTACTTAAATTTTTTCATGTTTACCATCTCCCAATTAGATAGAGTGCCTTGGGAATAGGGAATCTGTATCAAGCCAGCCAAGACCAGGAGATGTTCCCTGTGTGCCTCTCCAATCAGCTGCTGGTAATTGATAAGATGTTGGGAAATTTGATGCCAGGGCTCTGTGGGACAGGGGTTGGAAGTCACTGGTAATGCCTGCTACAACCTCCAGCTCCCTTCTCATTTGACCCACAACTTGATGTCTTTCATGAGACATTAATTTGTATTCTTTGTTATTGTTGTTACTCCTACTCGAGGATATTTTTCCATTGATTTTTAGAGACAGTGGAAGGGAGAGGGAGAGACACAGAGAGAGAAACATCGATGTGAGAGAGACACATCAGTTGGTTGCCTCCCGCACAAGCCCAGACCAGGAGAGGGGATTGAGCCTGCACCGAGGCATGCGCCCTTGACTGGAATCAAACCCTGGACCCTTCAGTCCACAGGCCAATGCTCTATCCACTGAGCCAAACTGGCTAGGGCTAATTTGTATTCTTTATCTAGGATTTAAATATTATATATGGATAAATAAATGTTAGATATGCAGGTACTCCTTTAAAAACAAATTGTTTTTGTTTTCCAATCAGAAAGTTATGTTGTAAATTTAGAAAATAAAGAAAAATTATAATAAATATGATAAATAAAAATGACTATACTACGTCATCCAGAGATACACATAAGAAATATCTTTTGAGCGTTCCTTGATAGTCAATTTATTTTTCTATTTGGGTGCCCCCCAGATTTGGTTCATACTAGTATATAGCTTTAGATTATTTGTATAACAGCATTGCATCTTGAACATTTTAAGTGTAATTATTCTTCAAAAAATGTGTTCACTCCAATAATATTCCTTTACATGGATTTCCATGTGTTGATTTTCAATTTATTTGAAGCTTTACATGTATTAAAGTATATTGGTTTTGATTTAGGTTACTTTTTATAACTTTCCTTATGACAGTGGGACTTCTCACTGCATTATTACAATGAATAAAATAGTTTCAGGGGTTCTGTTTCCAAACTGGAAAAACATCCTGAACTCAAATGCTGCCAAAATAACAATCTGCATTGGCTATACTGTTGGAAAAAGAAATAATATTATAAGGAGAGGAGAATAGTAGTTAGGTTATGTGTGTCTATTAGAGTATGATCTGGAAGCAAATTGTACATTTTATTTTTCTTACTGAATTAAAAATTTACACTAAAGCCATCTAGTTAACATTTTTTCTTATTTCCCTTTAGAGCCTCCACATTCTTGAATCCAGGGGGAAAAGAGTTATGTTACCAACAGAGAATTTTCCTTTACCTTCTCAGCAGGTAACCCAATCTTCACATTTTATTCAGGAACATTCCACAGAAACTGTCCTCAAGATAAGATCAGAGAGAAAGAAAAGCTAGAACCTGCAAGCAATCACCCAAGCTAGGTCACCTGTAGGCATCTTTACTGTTTCATAGGCGCAAAAAGAAGTGTTAAGCCTATGATTTTCCATTTTTAAGTTACTTAGTGTTGATCCACATTAGCAGTGCCTACATTTAATTGTGCACGATAATTGCCTGGGGTCTTGTTAACATTTCAGATTCCCAGGCTTCTCCTCAGACCCCTCAATCAGATCCGTGGAGTAGAGAAGAGGGCAGCCAGAGAACCTGTAGTGTAAGTTCCCAGGTGATTTCAATGAAACTTGTGGAAAAACACTCTCGCAACACAAACAAGTAGAGCTGAAAATCTCAGACAATAACTTGCATTTGATCTGCATGATTTGATGTCAAACAAGTTGAATGACTTATCTCAATGAAATAGAGCCCCCTACCCAAGCCAACTAATACATATTAAACATTAACACTGTGGTTGTCCATGTCATTGGCCAATGGTTTACAATTCTTATATCATCAAACCACAGGGCTCTGATAACTGTCCACTCACATCCTAGAAATTTCTTTAGTGGCCTCAGCAACCAATAGGTACATCTGGCAAATAAGAAATAACTAATAGTATTATCCTGTCCATATAGTTCCAACCAAGAGCAAGGAAATTGACATTTTGGTTGGCCTAGCTGGCTTTAGGATGGGAAAATATACTATGTCTATTTGACATTTTGAAATACTAAAAATAGATCAAGAACCCTCATATGCTAGTCCTTACTCATGAATCCCTAGAGGGTTTGGGTTTGCCAGGAAAGCAAAGTATAAAGCATATCCTTTCTTAAGAAAATCACAATGTAATGAGGACAGAATTTATTCCAAGCAATGAAAAGGGAAGAATATAAGACATCAAATAAGCAAGTGAAGGAAGGATCCTAAATACCAGAGGAATTTGGTGACCAGCAAAACTATATGAGACTTGGTTTCTATAATTACATACCCTTGCAGATGGAAACTTGCCTGCAACTGAATAGTTTCTCATGATCTTTATTTTAAACATCTCATTATAATACTGTCTCTGGAGCCTAGATGGGTTAACCATTTGTGTCTGCTAATATATTTGGGGAACTTTTTTGAAAGCCTGATTTCAACCATAAATCAATCAGCGAAAACTCTCCACATAAAATCCATTTAAAGAAGCAATTATAATTCACCCTCTCATTCTGGTTGCACTGAGATAATGTTTCAGCCCAGCAATCCAACTGGGACTTGTCCAGAAGACTCATTAACAGGATAGCTGGTCACGTACAATAGGGAGGAGACTTTGATCAGTTGCAGCCAGCATCATTTCACTATTCATTTTGGAAGAAAATTTTTGCTTTAATGTAATGGAAACATTAGCATTTAGGACACAAACCCTGCAGAACATTGCTATAGATATAAGTATATTTTAATATTAAATATAACTTCAGAATATTTTTATAACAAAAAAGAATTGTTATACTATAGTTCCACCAACCAGAGAGAAGCACTGTTCACACCTTCCAAATCTTTTCCTAAGTGTGTCACACACATACACACACACATACACATGCGTGCACATATAGATATATTTGTATAACATATATGATAGAAATGAAAATAAATATAAAATTACACATGATATATTTTTATAAATATATACATTATGTAATCTGTTTTTTTTTACTCTACATCTAAATATATTTTCCCATATCAACATGTTCGTCTACATTATTATTTTTAATGGATAATTTTAATTCTATTATTCAGATCTGCAAAAGAGTTTATTCAACCAGTTCCACATTATTGAACATTTAGATTTTTTTCAGAAATTGTTCCCTATTTTATAAATTATTACAAAGAACATCAAAAGGATCAAACGTTTCCTCCAGTATTGATTATATTCTGAGGATAAATTTCTTAATAGGGGATTTGGGGGCTAAGTGTGAGCTTGTAATACATATAATGCCAAGGGCTCCCTGGCCCCAGCCCAGGCCACAACCATTTGCCTCAGAGAAGAGTAACTATAAGGCAAGCCAGTCTTCTCTAAATAACATGGATCTCCTGTCTTAGCACACATTGTAGTGCTAACACATTCCTGAGCAAAAAGACCTCCTCCCCATTACAGGTGAGGTTGGAGAAGGTCAATGAGGTGAAGGGGGCGAACCCCACAAAGTGCATTTCATTCATTCATTCCACAAGCAGGTGTTAAGCCTGTACTTTGTGCCAGGCACTGTGTTTGGTGCTGGCAACTCAAAGTTTACTGAGCAGGAGTTGGAACAGAGATCATCCAGATTCTCATAGACAATCCAGGAAGGGTGTGATGTGTGCTGTGTGAGAGTCTCATGCAGGTGCTCTGAAAACACAAAGGACAAGGTGACAGGCTCTACGTGAGAGGCCAGAGTCACGGATCATAGGGAAAGTCACCTATTCGAATCCTAACGTAGTTTTCCAAGTAATCATACAGACAGGGAAGGACATTACAGTCAGAGGGAACAGATATGCAAAGGCTCAGCGGCATGTGTGAGAACAGAACATTCTGGGAAATGGTAATAAAACTGTGGCTACTAGGAGCACAGAATCCCAGCTATAGATGGGACATGAAGATGGGAATGTGACCTGGGCCAGATTTCGAAGGCCCCTAAATGTCAGGTTAAAGAGTCAAGACAACAAAAGATCTTTGAGAAAATTTTTCTGAGAAAAAAGAATTTGAGAAAGAGAGTTTTTCTTTTTAAAGACATGATCTCATTTGACCAGACTGTGAGTGGTTAAACATAGGGCTTTGACGTCACCTTAAGCTGGAGACAATAACATCTACCTTACAGGTTTGTGAAAACTGTCTGAGTTATACTCTGCACTCAGTAAATAGTACATGATGCTATAATGGGCATAATAGATTATTACTCATCCTCACAGCAGCCATGCAGAGGAGGCATGAGGGGGAAGGGCCGTTCTAAAGGCTGAGTGTCTTGCCTAAATTCCAACAGCTAGTTCATTGAAAAACTTGATCTCAGCATCAAGCTTTGTGGCTCAGAGTCCAGTGCTCCCTTTTTCTAACATCACAATGTGTTGCCTGGAACAATTTCCCCTGATATTCATCACAGATGGAGCAAATAGAACCCTCTAACAGAGCCTCTCTCCAGCCTCTCCAATAAAGCAAGGCTAAGAAAACAAACAAAGTTGGGCTAACCCCTAGCCTGGCTGAAAATAAAACAACCTCAATGACAAGGCTAACATGGCAGCAATAGTAACAGCATTAACAACCATGAACTTTTATTGAGCGTTTACTAGGTGCCAGGCTTTACATGTCTTATACCATGTAACAACCCACAACCCCCCCCCCAAATTTTTAAGTAATATTCTACCGATAAACCACTTTCCCAAAGTTTCAAAAAACTAAGTGGTAGATTCAAAATGGGCCACATCATTCCTAAAGCCAGTATTTTTAACCTCTGTCCACATTTTGTCCAAACAACCCAGATAGCCTACCTCTTCAACAACAAAAAAGAAAACTCTGCATCTTGACAGAAGCCCTCATTAGCTTGGACGCGGGCTTTTCCCCGAGTTGAGGCTTCTGCAATGGTCCCAGGAATCACAGAGGGACCCTGGGATGTCACCTCTGTCTTTTGAGAAGGACAATCTCCCATTTGAAAGGCTGCCTTGGGGAGAGGCTCCTTGCTGCTGGAATGGGCTGATAGGAACATCTGCAGTGAAAATCACCTCCGGGCAGTGCGTCTGAGGCGGGTGATGAATGGAAGACAACAGTGACATTTACTAAATCAGGTGGCATCCTCCATGCAGAGGAGCGGGGAGCAGCAGTAAGGGAGAATGATTCACTGAACCTGCTTTGGCAATCTGTGAAGACTTTATTCCCGACTCACAGCAGGGAAAAACATCCTTAAATATTGCCCACAGAGCTCACTGGGAATGAAATCTATCACATCACTGTAGGGGGAGAGAGAGAAATCAGCTCTGCAATTGTGTGCTGTGTCCAGTGACCCGCCACTGCTGTCAATATTGAACGTCCCCTAGATGTGTAATGAGATGCCACCAGCAGCCCCTGTGCACGCAGCACCGTCCCAGCCAGTGGGCGGGAGGCTCCGCTGCGCTGTGAGCAGCTTTGAGGTGGGAGGACACAGCCTCAGTGCGGAAGATGAGAAAAGAGCTTGGATGGGAGGCTATAAACTGTCAGGAGCAATAAAAGCAGGTTTCTAAGCAGGAGAACACACTGCATCCACCTTCTCCGGTCAGCCATTGTCTCCCTCAATGGGGTGTGAGCTTGGTATGAGTCCAGCCTCCTGTGCAGGGGAGGTGGGTCACATGCACAGTGGTATTCATGGGTGGGGGAGCAGGAAAGTTTTAGCAACTCCTTACCACCCATCCCCTTCTCTAACCGCATTGCCTACATCATTGGTTCTAATCTTTGTTGAACTCTCACTGTGTTCCAGGCATTGTGCCAAGTTAAGTCCATTTGTAAAGCAACCCTCCAAAGCGGGGATTACTATTCTCCCTACTTTACAGATTAGCTTTTTAATAACTTGCCTGGGGTCACGCAAGCCATGAGTAGCTTTGCCAGGATCTGTACAGAGCCTTAGAACCTAACCACTAGGCTCTCCCACCTCAAGTGTCTACACTGGGTTCTGCTGTAGAAGGTCACTGCTAAATTACTAGTTATGTGGTGATACTGAATCTTTGATGGTTTCCCAGTTCATTTCCTATATAATAGGATTTATCAGAATGTGGATAGATCTTATTGCCTCTTTGCTTACTTACTGTCACTGTTTTCCCCAATAGGATGTAAGCTCCAAGCCAGCAGGGACCCTATGTGTCATGTTCACCAATAACTCACCAGCACTTAAAACCGTGCCCAGCATGTGCCAGGTTTTCCTTACATATTTGTCGAATGAGTGATTTGCTATTAATGCTCTTGGATTAAGTAGGTGGATAGGCCATGAGCTTCTCAGAGGCAGGGCCCATGTTTCACCCATCTCTGTGTGCTGTAGTCTAATTCAGGGCCTGGTCCACAGTGAGCATGAATTAATGTTCATTGCCAGCTGGTATAGTTTTAAAAGTAGGCATATATTTTTTGGAGTTGATAAAGCAGAGCTCAATCACTCTGTGTGAATTTGGAAAAGTTACTTAAACAATCTGCCTCCACCATTGCAACATCTATAAAGTGACAGGATTGTGGAGAAGATTAAATGATAAAAGTCCTTCCACTTAGTCACATTCTAACATTGGTTGTTAAGTTCTTTATCTTCTGTGTCTGGGGTAATGTGGAGCATTATAGCAGAGGTTCAAAATGTCTAGAATGACTGGAAGGAAAAATCAGTTCCAGGAGATGGGGCTCCTGGGCGCTCCAGTCCATGCGGCCAAGAGCATGTAGTGCAAGATGGTGGGTGGGCTTAGCCCATTATAGTTGGTTGAAGAGTGGCTCCTCCCCCAAATTCATGTCCACCCAGAAGTTCAGAATGTGATCTATGTGGAAATCGGGTCTTTGCAGATGCAATAGTTAAGGATCTCAAGATTTTAAAAAACTGTTCTGATATAGGATACACCCTCTTCCTTCCAAGAGGAAATATCACAGAACAAAGGACAAGGATGTATGAAGACACAGCCAAGAAATGCCTCGAGCCACCAGAGACTAGAAGGGTCAAGGTTGCTCCTCTGGAGCCCTCATAAGGGAGCAGAGTCCCACTAAAACCTTGATTTCAGACTTGTGACTTCCAGAACTATGATAGACTACATTTCTGCTGTTTTAAGCTATCCAGTTTATAGTAATCTGTATGGCAGCCCTAGGAAACTAATACAGTGATGAATGTAGATGCTATTTGAGACTGCAGTTTAACTTACATATATATATATATATATATATATATATATATATATATATACACACACATACATAAAGAACAACAGCAAATGACCTAAATTTGAAGCAATTCAGGTTCTCCTCCCTGGGATTAAGCACAATGAATAAAAGTCTTACTTCATAGCCAAGATGAATTAGAGAGCCAAGACCTTCTCAAAATGATTCATTACAGGATCTCCTTAAAGAGCAAGAGCAAGATTCAATTTAGCAAAATGTGTTTACTCACAAATTTTCATCCCACACTTCATGAGCAAAATAAGATCTATATATATAAAAGGCTAATATGCAAAGTGTCCCCTCTGGAGTTCAATCACTCAATATGATGTGCACTGACCACCAGGGGATGGCACGGAATGAAGGAAGGCCCTGACCGGTAGCCGGAAGGCCCCAATCAACCCTGATCTCCCGACCAGGTCTAGGGAGCCTACCCATGCATGAATTTCATGCACCGGACCTCTAGTGTAATTATAAAAACCATTGTCCTTGAATCAATCACCTTCCTTTTCTTCACCCCATGAAATGAGAAGGCTGCCTTTTTGCAGACATCTTTCTGTGTGGCCTTTCCTTTAGTGAATGATAACAGGTACAGAAAAGTGCACAACGTATATAAGTGTGTGGCTAAATGAAGTTTTACAGATTGTTTACACCCATGTAATCAGACAAGAAATGGAATGTGAGCAGCATTTTAGAAACTCTCCTCCCCCTCCCAGTCACTACCCTACCCTCTAACACCTTTGATCTGATCAGTGCAGCCAGTTTTGAAACGTGTAATGGAATCACACGGCATTCCCTCTGTCTGCTTGTTTGCCCAACATTACATCTCTGAGATTCATCCATGCTGATGCATGCACAGTAGTTTGTTCTTTTGTATTTCTGTGTAAACAAAACACAATTTATTTATCCTTTCTATTACAGATAAAATTTGGGCTGATTCCAATTTTGTGGCTATTAAAAACAGTGCTTCTAAGAACATTCTTCAGTGCACACATGAACACATTCCTTTGGGATATTCAAGACATTAGGGCAAATACACACATACATTCTGCTTTCCTCCATAGTCCATTTTAGCCAACTTAGTGGATTTGTAGTGGTATTTCATTATGGTTTTAATTTTCATTTCTATTATAATTAATGATGTTGGGCACCTTTCAAATACTTTCAGATACTGATTGTCCATTTGTTTATCCTCTTTTGTGAAGTGCCTGTACAAGTCTTCCCATGAAACAAAAAATTGCTGTCTCTAACATATTTTTAGTTTCAGGTTTTCCACAAAAGAATTTTACAAAGATCATGTGAAAACATATTAGCTGGCCAGTTCCTATAAACAAAAGGCTGACTACAGGAATTCTATTTTGCTGTGTGGTTAAAGTGCTTCCCTTTGTTGTTGGACAGACAAGAGCCTTAAAAAACACCAGGCTGCTGGGTCTTGAGCTAGAGGTCTATTTTGGGCCACAAAACTGGAGTTACTATTGCAAACAAGCTGTGGAATTCCCCTGGGCACCACTTAGAGAATATTTTGAATCCTTAGTGTCCAAGTTAGCAGCCATGTTTCTCTCTCTCTCCTTTCTCATATGTACTTTGAATGTAGCACATATGATTCAGGGTCCTTCTAACCAAACTGATATAGGGCCTCCACGATGCTCATCTCTTTCTCAGCGTGTGGGGCTCATCCACCAGAGATCCTGTTGTCTCAATAGGCAGAGGTGAGCTTTCCAAGATCAGTCCCTGCAAATTTCTCCCATGTCCTTTTTTATGTAAAAAGAATTGCATTTCTTTCTAATTTTCACTTTGCTTTTAGAGAAAATATTTTGTAATAAGAAGTATAACTGGTTGCTTAGATCTGATTTCTGTCCATACTGTGCTCTTTCTACTAATTACTAGAATGGCCAAGATGGACTATTTTGTCCTTGTTGATGGTAAAATGATACAATTTTCCAGTATTCAAGTTGTGAAAAAAGTAGTTTAAGTCCTCTCGAAGAGTGATGAACTTTTATACTCAATAGAGAGATCACAGCTCCTATTGGTGTTTTAGATCTTGGGTCTAGAGGCAGCCAGGTAGGAAAATCCTGGGGGAAAATCTGCAGAATTGAAAATGCAGTCCTCAGGCATAATTACTAGGTGAGTTTCCCAAATACCATTCTGCACTGTTACCACGGAGACACCTGAGAGCAGACACAGCCTGGGGGACACTGGATGTAAGTCAGGAGGGACAAATTTCACCTCTTGGGCTGCCTTTTCCTTCTTGACAGAGTGAAGTTCCTATCTGGGATTCAAACCCTGAACCTAGTGATAGAGATCTCAATCAACACTGGTGACAACTAGCTTTGTTGGTTCTCTTTGCAAACTATACTAATGAAAAAAAAAAAAAAGAATATGCACAAACATTTGCAGACAAGGATGGTCATGTCAGCATTATTTATAATGTGACCTTAATGTCTATTACCTAAATATTAAACAATAAAGGATTGGAGTCATGTGTTATTTTTTCCTTATTTTTGCTTATATGTTTTCTTTCTATTTTCCCACACAATTTCCTGTTTAATTAAAATATACTTTTAAAAATTAAGTGATATTAAAAATCAGGATAAAGAAAAGAATACAGAAGAGTAATTGCAAAGAAGTATTTCACAGTGTTTGAGCTAGAGCTTTAGGAGGGGTCTGGGTGGGTCTGGGCTTCCAGTTCAAGTAACTTCCTTTAGAAAAGGAAGATAATGGGACAACAATAGATGAGGCAGCTGGTTCCTACAGAGACTCTTGTTGGATAAAAAGCAGTAACAATGGATTTGACCTTGGGTCTAGTGCTAGTCACCATTTAAGTGCTATTAGATGTCAGGCCATGTGCCAGACATGATGATTATGTGTATCACTTCATTTGGGCAAAGATGTGATGCAGGCACCTTTCGTGATCTACACCTCCATCTCCCCTACAACTCCATCCTTCCTATCTACATTATTTCCCCCACCCACATTCCCAATTCCTATTCTAGGCCTTACTCCATACCCTCTGTGCTAGGGGTTGAGTGCTAGCATGCTGTCCTCATCTCTACTAGTCATCTGGAGCATTCTGGATCTTCTCCCCACCCCATAGTCACGTTGTGTATAACTAAGTTACTCATCCATTCATTCTTCTGTTCAACATTAAGTCAAAACCCAAACTCAGATATGCAAACTCCAGAATCCAACACTTCACCTCTCTGCTCTACTAGTCTTGGCACACACACAAGCTTTCATCTACATAGACAGGGGTTCAAATGCCTGTGCTGCACTTTCTAGCCATGTAGGACCTTGGGCAAATCACTAAGCTCCCTAAGCCACACTGCCCTTATTGTAAAAATGGGTTTACCAAAGGTAACTGTTTCGTAGGCTTAATGTAAGGGTTAAATTAAATAAGACAATGCTGCAGAAGCCCTTGCACAAAGACTGGCATATAGACAAATTATACTTGATCTGAAAAATTGGCCCATCAAATCAAGTTTAATTAAAATATACTTAATTAAAACATCCTCAAAACTGCATGAGGAGGAGGAAGGAGAGAACCTGCATGGAGGAGGAGGAGGAAAGAGTGAACCTTCATGGAGGAGGAGGAAGGAGAGAACCTGCATGGAGGAGGAGAAAAGCACCATTTGAACCCTGAACTCAGCCAGCTATGCTTGAAGCATGAAACACCACTAGACTTGCTAGTTAAGGGAGCCATGTTTGGCTTATGCTTATTTAAGTATTGGCCACTTCCAATTTCAAGAGTTCTGAAAAATACAAGAAACAAAGGGCTAGGTAAGGACAGTTTTGTTTCTGTAAGTGAAAACTCTTTGTATTATTATTATAAAATCAGTGATGGTCTATTAGAAAGGTAGGCATGACACGAGTTTTTTGCCAACTGTCATTATTCACAGGCCAGATACCATTTCCCACAACTTAGACATCATGGTGTTTACAGGGGCTTTCTCCTCCAGCCTTTTATTTATATTCTTATGTACTAAAAAGAACAATTTATTTTCTCACCTTAACGTAAAGTCCAGAGGCAAAGTGATTTCAGGGTAGACCACCATCAAGGACCTCTTTCTCCCTTTGTCTTCAGTCTGATTCCTCCCTTGTTGCCTTTACCCTCAGGCTTCACATGGTGGGTGCTTCGTAGCTTCAGCCTTTCTCTTCATGGCTGCAAAATGGCTGCAAAATGGCTGCAGCAGTTCCATCACCACTGCCTCATACTGCACCATATGAAGAAGAGTCTCTTCTTGTAGCTCCTACCAGAGAGCTTAGAAAAAGTGAGGTGTCAAATTCCAATAATCATATGATCTTTCTAAATTACTCAAAACCTATTGCATCAACTCCACAATGGTGTCAGAACAGGGGAGAGAGAGAGTGTGTGGTAAAAATTAAATCTAGGTGTGGAAACTAGGTGTTTACTTCAGTGTATGATTTCTCAACAGCTCTATATATCTCTAATTTTCATGATAAAAAGTTGATGGAAAAAGAAGACATGGAGGTCATTAGTGCCATTCACCAAGTATTCTCAGTTCTCTGCCTTCAAGGCATGTGATGAGTATACTCTTCCCCGGTTCTTTGAATGTGGATGTGGGTAAGTAACTAGCTTTGGATTGTGAGATGTGAGCTAGTGTCACTTCTGGGAGAAGCCCTGTAGGCCTATTTGTTTCAGTGATCAAGGAAGCATGGAGATGAAGCCTCCCTCCACCTGGGTCTCTGAGAGACTGTACTAGAACAACCCCAGGCAGACCACAGTGGGCATGCATCTAAGCAGGAAATAAACCTTTCTCCTTACACTTCTCTAAGATTTGAGGGCTGTTTGTTATACCAGCAACTCTTAGACCATTCTGATGGATATAAATTTGATGCTATGCAGGAAAAACAGTACTACTCCATCTTCTCAATAACAGGAAGATTTAACCATAATTTTTAAAGTCCTCAACCATTCTTAAATAGGAGCTTTCAAGCACACACTCAGAGCAGACTAAAAATAGTGATTTTGTTTTTGTTGTAAATTATCTGTTAGATTGTGGTCCAACACCAAACACAATATGCTCAATCTTTTAAAATATAAGTGCTGTTAAATAATATTGGGAAAATAATTCCAATTGCTGTATTTCTTTTTTTGCTTATCCTCCAAGAATGTATTCCAAAATAGTGTCAGAGCATTTGGCAAGAACCCTGTAAAATGCTAGAATCTGTCCCATTAGCTGATTGCTCATGACACAGAAGGGAGACATGAGCAGCCAGTACATTGTAAGGTAGATCACTGCTCGTTATATCTAACTGTGAGACAAAGAAAGGGAGCAAATGTACCAGCCCCTGGGAAGTTTCCAAGAAGTTATAATAGGAAAGTGGAATTACAGTGAATTCACCAGCAATATCAACCCAAGAAGTAAATGACTTATCTTCACTACTCAGAAGAAATCTTTCTGAACTACTCAAAACCCATTGCACCAATTCCACAAGCGTTATCTGTGTGGCAAGTGGCACTTGGTAGGTCAGTATTGGATTTTTAAAAGTAACTCAAGTGACCTCGCAAAAGAGAAATCATTTAAAAGTGAAGATGTCTTCAATGTGGAACAGATTCTCTGAGAACAGAGAAAGAATAGGTAAATGGCCTAATGGACAAGTCTGTATGTTTTGGCAGAAAAAAGATCACAGAACTTCTGGTTAATGATGGGTCCATGTTGACTGCAGCATGGGAGTGGCTTGAACCCCCCTGGAGGCCCCACCCACTGTGTTACCTCTCAGAAGTTCCTTCAGCAGGTATCTGAAACCTTTGGGTTTGTCTACATAGACTTGGCATCCATATGGTCTTGGGTAAGTTACCTAAAATTTCTGAGCCTCAGTTTCACCATCTATAAAATGGGAATAAGACTGTTGTAAAGATTAAATGAAATCAAAATATAAAGTGCTTAGCAAGGCCTGGAACATAGAGTTCAGTAAATGTTAGTTGCCATAATTGTAATTTTTATGTCTTTCTTGGACACCTTGTGTATCTTTCTCTGTGTGTTTGCCAGCCTGTTCCTTTCTAACTCTTCAAGGGCTCAAGTCATTCTTTTCTGTCCTCTTTAATTCAACGGTATTAACCTATGTGCCAGGCACTGTCCTCTAGGTTGGTGACAATGATGAATAAGGCAGATTTCCTTGTCCTCAACAGACAAAACACAGAACAGAATGTGGTCAGAATGTAGGCTGTGGCACCATGGAGGAGGGGCACCCTGAATTGGTCTGGGTTCTGGCTGTCCTACTCTAAGTAGCTAATATTTGAATGGCATCCTCTCTGCAGGCCTAGCTCCACCCCTAACAGGACCTGCAAACACCACTCTACCCACTCGTGTTATAAAACTAAAGCAAAACTCCCCACCCAGCTTTCGAGGCTATGAAAACTGGCTCAAGGAAAGAGCTCCGAGAGGCTCAGGTAACCCTAGACTCTAAGGCAGCCGTGGGCAAACTACGGCCCGCGGGCGGATCCAGCCCGTTGGGCTGTTCTATCCAGCCCTTGGAGCCGAAAGAGCGGAGGGTTCTCTTGCTCTCCCCTCTGCTCCTTTACTTTGAATTTATATTAGTTCACACAAACACTCCATTCATGCTTTTGTTCCGGCCCAGTTAAAGAACCCATTGTGGCCCTCGAGTCAAAAAGTTTGCCCACCCCTGCTCTAAGGCCTTGGACTGGGGCTTGAGGTCAGCACAGTTTTCTTACTTGTGTGTTTGGACATGTTCATACCAAAAGCCATAAGAATAGAGCTTCTATTCCAATAATATTGGGAGATCAATTCCATTTGCTGTCCACCCTTCTTTCTGCAGTTTCTGCACTAGGTGTTTCTCCCTGCAAGCCCATCAGAAAACTGCACTAGACTGTCACCTGCATTTCAATCTGGATTTACTGCTTCAGCAAAATCTGATGTTATATTAATGTGAGCACAGATCTTGACTGGGTTGGGATAGTCCTGCTTTATGCCCGCTATCCAAGTGTAATTGTTAATAGCACTACCTTTCACTTTCAAAGGTGCCCAACCTTGAATAGTAAATTACAAGTATACATTCAACCTTATTCTAGTAAATCTCTCTATATTAAAAAAAAAGTTTAAGGGTATTTTGATCCTGAAAATTCCTTAAAATTATAAGAGAAGTTGAACTCATTTTCAATATTATTCATATCTATAGAATCATGGTGATAAATTATATACCATTTATTGAAAAGCAAATATGCTGGTCATTATGCTAAGGGCTTTTCTCATTTTATCTCATAAATAAACTTTATAGTTACATTTTTTACTACTTTCTACACATGTGGAAATGAAGCACAAGACAGGGAAGTGGCTTGTTGAGGAATCATGAGGGGTAGGTGGAAGTATGCTGGAAGGGGAGGCAAAGTCATGGTGTCCAGAGGGAATGGGAAAGATGCTAGAAGAAGAGACAGGCAAATAGGGACAAAACAGAGACAATGAAGTCTGGCTGGCTCAAGGCCAATCACATTCCTTGGCTGGCACCTTGCAGAAGTTGACATACTGGCACTTCCTGGCTTTGGAGCTTGAGTCAAACATTCAGCTGCCCAGATGAAGCCCTGGAGTCCACTGGTCCTGGAGCACTGGGATGCAGAATCTGCAATAATGAAGTTTCTCCTCATCTCAACCATCCCTCTCCCCAGACCCTGTCCAAGCTCTTCCTTAGCCTTGAGCCATCTCTCAAGAGCTCTCTGGAGCAATATCAAATGATAACGATAAGCATGACTTATAAAATCCAAGCATCATAAAAATAAATTTGAGAGTTGTCATGGCCTGCAACATCCCTGATATGGCTCAGTTGCTGAGGACTAATTTCCTGCATCTTCCCAGAGTAGTCTCCTGGCTGAAATGAATCCTGGTCAGTGAATCTGAGCCCTGGGAGATGGGTTCCAATCTCCCTTCTTTCATTATTCACATTCTCCTGCCACGAGCACAGGAGGCTCCTTTCCGACATCATGATCAATCTAATCCCTCCAGGTTTTCACTACTAATCACAGCTTCATAAAGTTTAATTTAATGTAATTTAAAGTAATACTGCCCTCTGGTGCCTCATTGCCCAAGGGGCCTTTTGGGGGAAAGGTTTATTTTTAATTAAAATAAAATGTATAATTGCAGCACCTTATTGAACTTTATGCTGGGGAGGAGAGGGCATGTTTCTTGTTTCCCTCCCTTCGTCATTTATCCCAGTCTTTTGCTTCATTGGTTTCCATCATTGATAACTGCTGGCTAAAGAAATCAGCGCCAAGGGCGGACTTCAACATAAATCCGCTTGAGATTATTTGAAAGTAGCATATGGACGGAAATGGCAAACAATGAATCCAGGCTGGCCAAGAATGAGGAATGCAGGAGAAACTGAGTAAGAAATCAGGAAATGAAAAAAAGTTATTAAAAAGACTTGCCACAGCTGGCTTAGTGGTTGCAATAGCCTTGGCTAATGGGAAAAACAATCATAGAGAGACCTTTAATTGCTTTTCTGCTGAGCTCCTTTCCACGGCTTCACATTTGCAGAGATTAATTAGGAGTCCCAATCACAACCTAAAACTAAACTCAAAAAGACAGATCAGAGATTTTTTTTTATGGTGGCGTGCTCCAGAGACTTCGGAACAGTGTGGCTCATAAAATTGATGGTCAGTGGCTCCAGTTTGCAAGAAATTACTTCTGAAGAATAAGTAATGTAAGTACAGAACCTAACATCAGATAATACACAAGTCACCACTTTCTGAGTTATTTCTAGCTCAAAATTTAGGTATTTTTTCTTGATTAGCCGCTACTCAACACTCAGGACAAAAGATAATGGGGAGGAAAATTATTCAGAAAACTTGGATATTCTATTAACCACTGAAGAAGAAAGGATACAGCCCAGCTGACCTATGACGAGGTGGAACACTCAGGACTGCGTGAACACGGCTGGAGGGGAGCCTTTCACCCCTCCAGGGACAGAGCCCCGGATTGTTCTGTTTCCATTGGGTCTTCTAACCCCAGCACCCATGTCTGTGATTATCTCAGAGGTAGGCAAGGCATGCCGGCCAGTGACAGGTATCTGAGGACTGGGCACATAGTAGGGTGCCTACTTCTCCCCTCCCTTACTCACCCCCTCTTAGGCCGTGCTTTGCTTTCTGGAGATCTCTTTTCACTTAAGTCCCGAAGTTTTGGCTTTGCTTGAGGCTCTGGACATTCCCGATGTCTTGAACTACCAAGAAGCCCCCTTTCCCTGCCTCTTCTAGTCCATTTTGTGTTTGTTTTTGCTGTAAGTATTGTGCCCCCTGCTGGTCTGTTTCACCCTGAATCCCATCAGGGTTCTTTGACAGACAAGCAAAGCCAGGCTCTGCGAGGCTGAGAGCCCTTGCACCTGGCATAGCAGGTGGGACAGGGTTCCCTGAGGAACTTGCACCTCCCTGAGGAAGGGGGGCCTTAGGATGGATAGGGGAAGTGGATAGAGAAGGACAGGAGGACTATTTCCAATGGGAGGCATAACAAAGATGAAAATCAATAAAACAAGGAGGTCAGTGTGTTGGGAAATTTTAAAAAATATGGTTAAAAGCAAATAACTATAGGAGGGTGAGTGTCACAAGATGAGGCTGGGAAGGTACGATGTATGCCATTTTTCAGGAGAGAGTAAGAACTCTTATGGTTATTATACTATTAGGCTCCCCTTTCTTGGTCTTTGCTACCCCATTTCTCAGGGCACACAAAGTTCTGCACCTGACAGTTCTCTCCACCCATCAACACCACATCTCAGCCAGGTGGCTGGGAAAACTCGCCCTGGAGAAGTGACTACAAAGCTGGCAGAGCCTCAGCCATCTGAAGCCTGGTGGACCACAGAGCCCATGGAATCCATGGGTGACCTGAGTGCAAATCCAGTGCTTCACGGCGACCTACAGTTTCCTTACCAGCAAGTGAAAATATTAATAGTATCTATCTATCTATCTATCTATCTATCTATCTATCTATCTATCTATCTATAAGCCTAAGCAACCATTACGACCAGTAGACCAATCCCTATGATGCTCACTGACCACCAGGGGGCAGATGCTCAACACAGGAGCTGCCCCCGGGTGGTCAGTGCATTCCTACAGTGGGAGCACCACTCAGCTGACCATTGGGCACCAGACGCCGGGCTCACCGCTGGCGAGTGCAGCTGCGGCAGTACGAGCCTCTCTTGCCTCTGCAGCGGCAGGCACCTGGCCAGGCTCAGGCTCCTCCCTGGCCGCCTGCTGCTTCCAGCACTACTACATCCCTCGGGAGATGTCGGACTGCCGGTTTTGGCCTGGCCTGCAGGGATCGGGCCGAAACCGGCAGTCTGACATCCCCTGAGGGGTCTTGGATTGCAAGAGGGTGCAGGCCAGGCCGAGGGACCCCACCGGTGCACTGGGCCTCTCGTCTTCCTCATAAAGCTTTTGTGAGGGTTTATAACAAGACTAGAGGCCTGATGCATGAAATTCATGTAAGAGTAGGCCTTCCTTCCCCTGGCTGCCGGCATCGGCTTCTCTCTGGTACCCGGGACCCGGGCTTCCCTCTGGCCGCTGGCAGGCACCTGGGACCCAGGCTTTCCTCGTAGCCCTGGCTTCATCTGGAAGGTCATCCAGAAGGACATCCAGTCTAATTAGCATACTACGCTTTTATTATTATAGACTAGAGGCCCTGTGCATGAATTCATGCATGGGTGGGGTTCCTCAGCCTGGCCAGCGATCGGGGCCAATTGGAGCCAGGGGAGGGACTGTGGGAGGTTGGCTATGGGAGTTCACTGACCACCAGGGGGCAGCTCCTGCATTGAGCGTCTGCCCCCTGGTGGTCAGTGCATGTCATAGCGACTGGTCAACCGGTCATTAGGTTGATGGGTCATAACAGTTGCTTAGGCTTTTATATATATAGATAGTAGAAGTAACGTGCTTAGCACGATGCCTAGGCAGTGGTTCTCAACCTTTCTAATGCTGCGACCCTTTAATACAGTTCCTCATGTTGTGGTGACCCCCCAACCATAAAATTATTTTCGTTGCTACTTCATAACTGTAATTTTGCTACTGTTATGAATCGTAATGTAAATATCTGTGTTTTCCGATGGTCTTAGGCGACCCTGCTAGCAGTTCTCAACCCACAGGTGTTCTCAACCATCGGAAAACACAGATATTTACATTACGATTCATAACAGTAGCAAAATTACAGTTATGAAGTAGCCACGAAAATAATTTTATGGTTGGGGGGTCACCACAACATGAGGAACTGTGTATTAAAGGGTCACGGCATTAAAAAGGTTGAGAACTACTGGCCTAGAGGATCATAGCAGGATAGTCTTAGCATTTTGATCATGGGGCAAAGCTTTAGGCAGAAGGAATAAAATCCTGGTGGCATTTTAGGTGGGAATGAGCTGGAAAGGGATTTAGGGATGTGCCTTTTGTTCATCTTGGAGTGGGGCAGATCTCTGACTTGGCTCATTAAAGGCGAGGTTTACTGTCTCATAAAGCAAAGTGGGGTACTCTTCACAAACCAAGTAGTCTGCCTTGGACCTGGATGACAGCACACTATTTATCTTGGAGGGGGCACTGAAAGAGATTCTTATTTTTTCTGACTGGCTTATATTTACTGATCTATTGGTAATAAACATAAAAGGCTTTTGCAATTTTAAAAAGCATGTGTTTAAAATTTAAAAACTTTATCCTTCAATGAATTTTTTATAGACTTGGATACTTGCAATTTTGTCTTTAAATATTTGTACCAAATTTGGTTTAAATATTTGGTTTAAATCATTTCACTCCCTTTATCATATACCAGTGGTCAGCAAACTCATTAGTCAACAGAGCGGCAAACCGCGGCTCACGAGCCGCATGTGGCTCGCGAGCCGCGGTTTGCCGACCACTGTCATATACTATGGACATTTTTCTTTTGCGGCATTTCTCTATTACTATTTAATGTAGGGTAATAATCTTATTTGCCCAATAAATCATCCCCTGTTATGTATAGAGCATTGATGTCGACAGTATACATGTGTTGGGGCTGGAGGAGGAATAAGAAAGGGGGCAGAGACTGATGAGCTTTAAATTCAGATGAGAAGAGTCCTATCCACAGTTAACTGCTTCACGGGTTGGAAACAGGGCCATCAGAGGCAGGTATCAGTGGCTCGTTGCCTTCAGTACACAGCAGAACCACTTGGGGAGTTTATAAAAATTGCAGCTGGGGGAGAAACCAAGATGGCAGCATAGGTAAGCACCTAAACTGCTGCCTCGCACAACAATTTCAAAACTACAACTAAAAGACAGAACGGACACCATCCAGAACCATAGGAAAGCTGGCTGAGTGAAAATTCTACAACTAGAAGGAAAGAGAAAAGCTCACAGAGAATTGGAGGTACGGCAAAGGGTCTTTGTGCGCGCAGAGAGGAAGGGCGGCTGAGAGCCTGGCTGACTTTCTCTGGCGGAAGGGGGAAGGAAGCCCCCGACCGCACTGAACCTCAGTTCTGACTGCACTGAACCCCAGTTCCGGGCAAGCCTCTGGGGACCCATGCTCTTACGGGGGAGTCTGGACTCTCGGGCGGAGACTCGGGAGCTGGGGAAGGCAGAGGTCTACGAGTGCGCGCAAGGGCAAGGCTGACAGGAAGCAAAGACTGTCTGCTCCGCCCTGAGACTCCACCCCATCCAAGCTGAGCACAGAGGCTATTGCAATTTGGCAAGTCTAATTCTATAAGGCTGTCTCCAGCACTGAACTTCTCCCAGCGTAGACACAGCTGATCCTTACAGCCAACTGGCCTGGAGGTCAATTCCTCCCAGTGATACCAACAACAATCAAGACTTAATTACAACAAGGCTGTACACACAGTCCACAAAGGGGTGCACCAAGAGTGTCCACCTCAGGTTAACTGGGGAGGCCGACCCACTGGGCCATATAGGAAACCTAGCACACAAATTTACCCTACCAACTCGGGAAGCAGTGAAAATGCGGCGTCAAAGAAACAGATCACAAACGAAAGAAATGGAGGAAAACAAATGACTGGATATAGAATTCAAAACCACGGTTATGCCGAAACCGGTTTGGCTCAGTGGATAGAGCGTCGGCCTGCGGACTGAAGGGTCCCAGGTTCGATTCCGGTCAAGGGCACGTACCTTGGTTGCGGGCACATCCCCAGTGGGAGGTGTGCAGGAGGCAGCTGATCGATGCTTCTCTCTCATCAATGTTTCTAACTCTCTATCCCTCTCCCTTCCTCTCTGTAAAATATCGATAAAATATATTTTTAAAAAAAACAAAAAACAAAACAAAAAAAAAACCACGGTTATAAGGCTTTTCAAGAATATCCTAGAAAAGGCCGATAAATATAACGAGACCCTCGAAGATATGAAAAAGGACCAACTAGAAATTAAACATACACTGACTGAAATAAAAAATATTATACAGAGACCCAGAAACAGAATAGAGGAACACAAGAATCAAGTCAAAGAAGTGAAATACAAAGAAGCAAAAAACACTCAACCGAAAAAGCAAAAAAAAAAAATCCAAAAAGTTGAAGATAGTGTAAGAAGACTCTGGGACAACTTCAAGCATACCAACATCAGAATTATGGGGGTGCCAGAAGAAGAGAGAGAGCAAGATACTGAAAACCTATTTGAAGAAATAATGACAGAAAACTTCCCCCACCTGGTGAAAGAAATAGACTTACAAGTCCAGGAAGCGCACAGAACCCCAAACAAAAGGAACCCAAAGAGGACCACACCAAGACACATCATAATTAAAATGCCAAGAGCAAAAGACAAAGAGAGAATATTAAAAGCAGCAAGAGAAAAACAGTTAATTACCTACAAGGGAGCACCCATACGACTGTCAGCTGATTTCTCAACAGAAACTATGCAGGCCAGACGGGAGTGGCAAGAAATTTTCAATGTGATGAATAGCAAGAACCTACAACCAAGATTACTCTACCCAGCAAAGCTATCATTCAGAATTGAAGGTCAGATAAAGAGCTTCACAGATAAGAAAAAGCTAAAGGAGTTCATCACCACTAAACCAGTATTATATGAAATGCTGAAAGGTATTCTTAAAGAAGAGGAAGAAGAAAAAAGTAAAGATAAATATTATGAACAACAAATACATATCTATCAACAAGTGAACCTAAAAATCAAGTGAATTAAAAACCTGAGGAACAGAATAATCTGGTGAATATAATAGAATCAGGGGCATAGAAAGGGAGTGGACTGATAATCTCAGGGGGAAAGGGGTATGGGGGGTTCAGGAAGAGACTGGACAAAAATCATACACCTATGGATGAGGACAGTGGGGGGTGGGGGAGGTAAGGGCAGAAGGTGGGGTGGGAACCGGGTGGAGGGGAGCTATGGGGGGAAAAAGGAGAAACAATTGTAATAATCTGAATAAAGATTTATTTAAAAAAAAAATTGCAGCTGTCTCGGTCCCACCCCCAGCGATCCTGAGTCCATCTGTCTGAGGCAAGGCCCTGAGTATTTGTGGTTGTTGTTTTTTTAAAGATGCTCAGGTGCCTCTGATGTGTAGCCAAGGTTGAGAACTACTGGTGTAGTTAAATAGGTACAGGGATGCGAAAAAGTATGAGGTTATTTGCCCTTGAAAAGCATGAAAGAGTGGCTCCAAAGAAGAGATGGCATTTCACATGTAAGCAGTTATGAGGTGAATGCTAGCGTAACACGTGTGATGCCATCCATTTGCCCAGCCCAGGTAAGCACATAATCATTGGTCATTCTTAACTAAAGAACTTGACAGCCATGGTAACCACCCAGTGTAAGGTATTAGAGATTCTCAAGGACGGTCACCAAACACACATGTGCAAGGAGGCATTGGACATGCCACCAAAAAGGGTCCAGTGCTGCTGGGTGGGAGACAGAAGAGCTGACAGCTGCTGGGAGTTTGGAATGCATGCAGCCCTGTAGTTCTAGAACTGCAAATTGGTTAAATGAAACAGCATAGCCTGCTGCTAGGAGGAATGTTACTCTCAGCCTTTCAGCTGAGATAGGGAGGAGGGATGCTGTGAAAATGACAGCGGCACTGACCACACGCACGTGCAGTGTCTTCCTCGAACATCCCAAAGTGACAGGATGGCTGCAATTGCTCTCCCAGGCGTCTGCTTTGCTGAGAAGGGGAGGAAACCAGAGGAGACAGCCCGAAGCCTGCACCCAAACCACTGTGTTTCTGCTCTTCCCGTCCGCCTCCACCACACTGCTATTTTTGTTTGAAGGTATTGGGGTGGCAACGGCTAACGTTAGAGACATGTTCAGTTTGGAATTAGTGGGTGGTATTTATGTGCTCACAGTCATTTCCGTGTTGTGACATGAAGATATAGGGTCAGAGGTCATATTCCACTATAAACTTGCCCTACAGTACCCTGCACCACAAACTCATATAAAAGGGAAAAAAAAAATTGTATAGAGCCTGAGGCTCCTATGTAAGAAATCCTTTCAATTCTTACAGGTTTCCCAAACTTGACCATTCTAAAAATGTATATAATATTGCCAAAAATTATGTGTGGAGCTGAAATTAACTTTTATAAACCACAAATAAAAATTAAATGACCAATATGCTAGAGGCAAGTGATAACAATATTATAAACTGATACAAAGGGGAGATCAACTGCAGAGATGTGGCAGGCAGTTAACTAATAAAAGTACATTGTTATTTTTCTGGATTTTGTGTGATGTTTGTCAGCTTTTTGAAATCTAATGTTTGTTACGATTTCTCAGTCTTAAAAAATCAAAATGGGTGGGGAGAGGCTACAGTGTTTGGACAGGTTCAAGCCTCGGACTAATGAGAGGGCACAGTCCTCTCATGGCCACGTGCAAGTCCCAGCTTGGAGGGCAGAGCCCTCCCAGCACAATTATAGCCAACAACTGTAGTTGTAAGCTTGAACCTATGGTCCGAACACGTGGCCCCACATGTCTGAGTGATATAGGCTACAGGTAAACAAAGTTTGATCAGGTGCATGTAATTGAGTAGATTCAAAACCCACGAGAATGTTGTAAACATCTTAACCACGCCCTTACTTTGCCTCGTGGCATCTGGCTATAAAATAAAGAGACAGCTTACGGCAGCGGTGGGCAAACTAAGGCCCGCGGGCCGGATTTGGCCCGTTCGGCTGTTCTATCCGGCCCGCGGAGCCGAAAGAGCGGAGGGTTCTCTTGCTCTCCCCTCTGCTCCTTTACTTTGAATTTATATTAGTTCACACAAACACTCCATCCATGCTTTTGTTCTGGCCCTCCGGTCCAGTTTAAGAACCCATGGTGGCCCTCGAGTCAAAAAGTTTGCCCACCCCTGGTTACGGGCTGTGGTGCTGTCGCTAGCTCTCCATCAGAGAGGACAGCGTCCCACCCAGTCCCAGCTTTTTTCTCTTGTCTTTTCTCAATCCTTCACCACCCCCTCTCAGGCTCACCGAACCTGGCTGAGCTGGCACGGCACACACACACACACACACACACACACACACACAAATGCTGTGTTTACATTAGTATAATTTTTTGCCTCTCCTGAAATTTGCAAAATAAGCATCAAGGTGAACCTTCTAAATGTTGCAAGAATGCATCTAGTCCTTAATCTCAGGAGAACAAGCAATGTTATTTATATTTAATTCAAATGATCTGATTCCCAGTTTGCCCTGGGATCAGGAAATTGTCAGTCTTGGTATTTCTGTTCTTCCAGGGTTGCATGAAGGTCCTAGGGACCTTGGGGCTGTACCCAACCCCCAGCATGGTTGAAGGGGAGGGTGACACTGTTCATCTGTGAGGCACTCTGTGGCACACTGCTCCAAAGAGAGGCTTCCAAATGCTCTGCTGGGGAAATGAGGATTGGGCTATTCCCGAAACCCCTGAGCTTACCTCTGGCCCCTGAGTTCCCTGAGTAGACAAGAATCCTCCCCAACCCAGGGACACGGCCGTGGATAGATCTGCTAATCTCAGCCCCCACTGTGCTTCCCCATGTTTAGGCTCTTCCAGTTCTAGGAAATACTCCCTTATTCTCTGTCCTTGACCCTATAAGCTTGGACTCTTGGTCACATGTCTTCTAAAAGCTTGGGCTTTTCAAAAAGGCAAGCACAGTCTTTGGCCAGCTTTGGCTATCAACCTGGGGCTGGGGAGAAGATGACCTATAGGAAATATCGAGGGCCTGGCTTCTTCTTGGAACAGAGAGAAGGGCAAAATACAGGGAGAATACTGGCCAAAAATATTTAAATAGTATTTCAAATTTAAAGAACCAACCTGACCACACCATTCCCTAAACTACTTTCACTGGCTTGCTTCACCTCCTGGAGAAAACCTATATCCATTACTGGCAAGACCATTTATGATATTGCCCCCACCCAATAAACTCCATTGAATTTCTTTACAAATTTTAATTTACACCAAATTGCTTGAGGGTCTTCTTAAAACGCAGGTTCTGATTTAGAAAGTCTGGAGTGGGGCCTAGGGTTATGCATTTCTGACAAGTTCCCAGTGATACCGAGGCTGCAACTTCAAGGACCACTCACTGAGTAGCAAGGACGACAGCTTTCTCTTCTGAGCATTCCATGCCCCTTGGCCCACTGACAATCTGGAGTGACTACCCTTCTGTGCTGCTTTCAAGCATCCCTGAATAAATACTTTAATCTTTATATTCTGTCTACTTGGATGTGTCTCTCAGAGCTTGTGAGCTACTTGAGAACAGGAAATCCTTCATCATTTATACACCATAAATATGACCAAGTACCAGGGTAAATAAATGGATGGATGGATGGATGATGGATGAATAGATGGATGGACAGATTGATAATGAATCAGAGCAAATCAGTCTTTTAATCTAGACACATAAAGAAGTTTCACTTGAATGAAATTGCTGGGCATCATTTAAAATACATTTAGCTAAGTGCACATTGACAAAGTCACAGTGTGTGTTGATTAAAACCTCACAAAAAAATGTCAACTATCTCAAAAGCAGGGCTTTTCTTCCCAAGAAGGGCACTGTGTCCTCTGCCATGCCAGAGAAGTGACAATATAATTTGCTCTTAAAAAGCCATTTGAGAGTGTCTTCTTCTGCAGTCCTTCGTGGGTACTTTTATTCACCTTTATGTCACCCCCAAAGCACTTCTCAATTTCTATCACCATAGCTGCTGTGTTACAAACTAAGTTATAGCAACAAGATCAGCAGGACTTTATGAAGCACTTTTTACCATCCAAGAACTCTGTTGAATACTTTTATTCTAAATATCTCTTGTAAGCTGCAGGACGAGGCCAATGTATGTTACAAATGAGGAAACTGGGGTTTCAGAGCTTCAGTTAGCTACCCAAGATCAAACACCTGGAGGGAGACTGGAGCTTGGAATCCAGGACTCTCTGACCCCAGAGGCCATACTTATAACCCCTGCATCACAGTACCTCCCAGAGAACATGCTTTGGTCACCCACCAGCACATACTTCAAAGCCTTTGGGACATTTATTTGGATAGAACTTTGGATTTGTTGCCGTTTCACTAGGTGACCATTGGGAAAACTCCTTGACAAAGGACTCTTCGTGTTACTTCCTAGGGGATAAGTCACACTCAGCTTAGCCCCAGCTCCTCACCCTCTGGACGGTCGTGCATTTCTTCACTTTCATGTCTTATTTACTAAAGCAGAGGGAGAGAGTCAACACATGGTTAGTAAATGGGATATTAAACCCAAAGAATTCCACAAAGCCCACAGTCTTCCCAGACTCCAGGTGTTTTCCTAGTGCTACTTCCAATTTCCAGAAGGATGGTGCTTTCAGGTAAAATTCCACAAAGTTGCAGCTTTCTTCCAGTTACCCACCAGGCTGCCCAGACCTCTCTGCCTCTGAGATTTAGATTAACACAGCTTAAACCAGTGAGTATGCTGCCCTCCCAATGGCTCCGCCACCTCCCCATTTATCTATATCCCACTTCCTGCATGTGTTTCATTTCCCTCTTTCTCAACCAAGATGAGAAATTCAGTCCCTTGCAATTTCTGTGAAAGCATGCCAAGAGTGGAAAAGAATTTATTAGCAGACAGAGGACCAAGAAAGTCACATCAGAGCTCCTGTCACATCACCAATGCTTGTCCTTACAGCCCTCCTCACTCATTGCACAAAGAAGCCAACGTAGTCCCTCCTGAATGTGGGGAATAAATACACCAGACACTGATGCTTCAAGAATCAGCAACAGTTCCCTCTTTTGCACCCTAATAGAACCCTTACATCTGCAGGATCCACCTGTTTAAGCCTCTGTGTGCTTCAGAAGATGCCCCTCCCAGCTCCAGAGAAAGGCTTGACTTGTCAAAGAGGAATCCCATTTCCTGCCAGTGACTGGTACTGGTAGGGGCAGCAATCAGTGGCCTATGTGAGGGGAGGGGAGGTTTTCTGGGGGCTTCTGGGAAAAGTGCCCTCATTCATTGGAGACAAAGACAGAGACAGTTTATTTTCCTCCCTCAGCCATGGTAGTTGGATATGGCACTTGGCACTGCTGCTAGGAGAAGGAAGGTGACTTTGAGAATGATAGGGAAGAAAAATGAAAAAACCTCATGAGAAAGAGATAATACAGTAAGTTCTCCAAATCCATGTTTTTTCCTCTTGGGCCCCCAGCAAACCGCAGTTAACAGACTGCCCTGAAGTAGGCAGTAACACAAAACTGAGTCCTGACCCGTGGATTCTGGATGGAAGTGATGTTTGTACTCCCAGGCCTGGCCTATAAGGTGTCCTGCTTGATCCTTCGCTGTGGAGAGTGGCTACAGTGTTTGGACAGGTTCAAGCCTCAGACTAATGAGAGGACACAGTCCTCTCATGGCCACGTGCAAGTCCCAGGCCAACAGTATAGTTGTAAGCTTGAACCTATGGTCCGAACACGTGGCCCCACGTGTCTGAGTGATGTGGGCTTGATAGAGTTCAGGTGCATGTAATTGAGCAGGATCAAAACCCACAAGAATGTTGTAAACATTTTGTCCATGCCCTTACTTTGCCTCGTGGCATCTGGATATAAAATAAAGACACGGCTTGTAGTCAGTGGTGCTGTCTCTCTCCATCTGGGAGCAGTGTCCCACCCAGTCTCAGCTTTCATTCTCTTGTCTGTCTTTTCTCAATCCTTCACCACCCCCTCTCAGGGTCACTGAACCTGGCTGAGCTGGCGCGGCACATAAGGTGCCCTGGGGCTGAGTATGCCATGGCCATGCTGGCTTGCCACACTCCGCATTCTTTCTCTTTCTCCATCTACAGGCTGGATCACGCATGGTGATTCTGGGGCCAAGTTCAAGAAGGCACACTATAGCACATAAGAAGCTGAGGTCGTTGGATGTAGTAGAAGCCTCCATTTCATTAGAAAGATTACATGGATGAGCAGTAATGTTGTATTGTGTGAAGCCACTGAGATCTCAGGACTTGTTTTTTGTTTTTTTTAATTTATTGATTTTTTACAGAAAGGAGGGGAGAGGGATAGAGAGTCAGAAACATCAATGAAAAAGAAACATCGATCAGCTGCCTCCTGCACACTCCCCACTGGGGATGTGCCCGCAACCAATGTACATGCCCTTGACCAGAATCGAACCTGGGACCCTTCAGTCTGCAGGCTGACGCTCTATTCACTGAGCCAAACTGGTTAGGACCTCAGGACTAGTTTGTTATAGTATGTTATAGACTGTGTCTGTGCCTCCCACCCAATTCATATGATGAAGTCTAATCCCCAATGTGATGGCATTTGGAGGTGAGGCCTTTGCAAAGTAATTATGTCAGGAAGTGGAGCCCTCATGAGTGGGATCAGTGCCCTTTAGAAGAAGAGTCTTGAGAACTAGCCCTCTCTTTCTGCCATGTGAGGATACAATGAGAAGTCGCCAGCCCCCAGAAGAGAGCCTTCAACAAAACTGGGCCATGTTGCCACCTTCATCTTGGACTTTCAATCTTGAGAAATTTGAGAAATTTTTAAGCTGCCCAGTCTATGGTATTTTGTTGCAGCAGTGTGAGCTGACTAAAACATAGCACATGGCATTTCTTACATTGACAGATACAATCAAATTATTTAAGACTTGAATCAACCAACCCTGAAGTCCTTCTACCTCTAGATTTCTGATGAGCTAATTTTTCCTTAATATTTAAGCCCATCTGGGGTAGTGTCTTTTGTTACTTTCAGCATAAAGTAACAGAGGAATTAATATTTCTGTAGCTCCTACTTTCATACTTGTGTAAACAAACCCATCAAGATGTTCACAGAATCAAGGCCAGGATCCACTATGTTAAAGAAGATCATCAATCTATAATAATCTCTTAAATACTCTCCGGAGCTGGTCTGCTTTCTAGTCCTCATCATGTGACTTTTCTGCCCCTATTGGCAAGATCTATTTCTGTGCTTATTTCTGCTTGATGAGTCCAGTGAATTCTCCTAACCAGCATCCTCTTCCAGCCAGCCGGGGCACCTATAGCGGTGTGGGATATAGCAGTGAGTATTCTGAAATAAAACATTCCCAACAATTAGGAGTTATAGCACTATGTGTATGTATGGCAAGTGTCCACATATTCTACATCCTTATGGTATTTTCTCTTATAAAATGAAATAATTTGTGTGAGCTCCAAAGCCTGTCCTGAAACTCCTCCTTACTCCCCACATTAGAATTCATCACTTTCTCCTTTATGTACCCTCTTATGGAGTCTACTGTCCTTTGACATGCTCAGGGTATAGAGGTTAGGAGCTTGGGCTCTGGAGCCGGAAGGCTGGGCTAGATTCCTAGTTCTAGCAACCACTTGGCCAAAGTAAGCTCTCTGGGCCTCAGTATCCTCATCTGTCAAAAGGGTTGATAATAATACTGACTTTATCAGTAGTGGTGAACATTAATTGATGAAATGGTGAACAGAGTAAGTGCTCAATAAATATCCATGTAACTATTGTATAGTATCTGTCTCACCTCCTTTTAGTTTATAAACTCCTTGAAGAACAAAAATCTTACTAATCCTGTAACACCATAGTAGACCCTAAGTAATGCGCTGTATATGTTGTTTGAATGAATGAGGAATAATGGCTTATTAGTGTCTATGACTAATAAGCAGTTATTGGAAGGCTATCCCACTAAAAAACATGCTTTTATAGCCATGTAATTCCAGTTTTGTGTCATGTGCTAAGCTTGATTTTATTTTCTCTGCACCACTGAGCTTTCTGATGCTTTCCTGCTCCCACTCCCATCCTCAACCCCCAATTCTGCCTCCTGGCCCAGGTGAAAACATGCTGTTTATTAACCACTAAGGTATGGTTAAGAGAGTTAAATCAGCATTTTGGAAAATCTGCAGAGTCTTCTTTGGAAGGAGGCTGTGGGGAGCAGCAATGACGCCGTACCCTGAGACTGCAGACCGGTGCACCTGGCCCCGCCACTGTGACCTGGTGCACCAGACCCTGCCACCTTGACCCAGTGCCATGATCCCAGTACCTTTGGAAACCCCACCTGCCACTGTGGGCTGATGACTCCTTGGATACCTAAGCCCTCTGCTGCAACCCAGCATGCCTGGCCCTGTAGCTGCAACCCAGTGCCTCCAAATGGCCAGGCCCACTGCAGCAACCCTGTGTGCCCATACCTACCACCTCATGAGAAGAGAGTGCACTGCACTGTTTAAATTCAATTCCACCGGAGCTCCTGGGAAGGGCCGGCACCTCACTACAGCATGCAGGTCCACACCAGCCCATGGGAAGATTGAACAATGAGCTGGGTGGCTCTAAAACACTGAGCTCACTTTCCTTTCTTTTGTTATTGAATTTATTGGGGTGACATTGGTTAATAAAACCATTCAGATTACACATCATCTGCACACTGCATCATGTGTTCACCACCCAAAGTCAAGTCTCTTTTCACCACTGTTTATGCCCCTTTGCCTCTTCCACCTCCCCCCACTCCCCTTCCCCTCTAGCAATCACCATACTGTTGTCTGTGCTGCCTTTTTTCCCCTTAATTCCTTCACCTTTTCACTCAGCCCCCCAAACCCCTCCCCTCTGACAGCTGTCAGTCTGTTCCCCATAACACTGGGCTCACTTCACAGTTTAGTCGCCTTCTTGTTGGTTCAAGTGGAGCCTTAGCTGGCCAGTGCCATCAGACTTGCACAGAAAGAAGATAGCAGTGTGCACAGAAGCCCCGCATAGTCCACAAGCCTGTCGGAGGTGAAGCAGGTGCCAATGGTTTCTGTACAAGCAAACAAATGCAATCCTCTCCAACGTATGAAGTTTGAAAATAGTGTCTGAGTTTTCTCTAGAGTTCAAGATCATCAATTTTTTTTCAGTATTTACCTACATAGTGGGCTGGGTAGGGAGATCTGAGCCTACCCCTAACATTTTCAGGACCTGGGGCCAGAGTATGATTGGAGGCCCCATACTACATGTCTATGTTACAGGCAACCTAACAGACTGTCAAATAGTAGGAGACTAAAGAGACATGACAACCAAATGCAACGTGGCATCCAGGATTGGATCCTTCAGGTATAAAGGATATTAATGAAGCAACTGACAAAACTTGAATGGGGCCTGCAAGAGTATATGGGAGTCATTTATTAATGTCAGTTTCCTGGTGCTGTTGTTTGTTTTGTAGTTATATACGTGAATGGCCTTCTTTAGGTCAAGTATATGCTCAAGCATTGTGAAATGACTGGGCACTGTGTTTGCAATGTACTGTCCAGTAGTTCAGGGAGGAAAACAAGTTCTTTGTACTGTTTCTTTAACTTTTCTGTAAGATAGAAATTTAAACATTGTTTTTATTTATTTTATCTTTTATTAAATTTATTGGGGTGACATTCATTAATAGCATGATATAGGTTTCAAGTTAGGTTTCAAGTGTACATTTCTATGATACATGATAAACCTTCTATCACCATATGGTTGACCACCTTTACTACCTCCCACCCACCTTCCCTCTGATAAATACCATACTGTTGTCTGTCTATGAGTTTTTGTTTTCTGATTAGTTTATTTGTTGCTTTCAGTTTTATATTCCACGTATCAGTGAAATCATATGGTTCTTAACTTTTTCTACCTGATTTATTTTGCTTAGCATGATATCCTCAAAATCTATCCATCTTGTCGCAAATGGCAGAATTTCAATCTGTACTGCATCTTCTTTATTATCAACAAGACAAGTAATAACAAGTGTTGGAGAAGATGTTGAGAAAAAGGAGCTCTCATTCACTGCTGGTGGGAATGTAAACTGGTACAGCCACTATGGAAAACATTATGGAGGCTCCTCAAATAATTAAGAATAGAGTTACCATGTAACCCAGCAACCCCTTTTTGGTTATCTATCTGAAAATTCTGAAAACATTTATTTGCAAAGATATATGACCCCTATTTTCATTGGAGTATTATTCACAGTAGCCAAGACGTGGAAACAACCAAAGTGTCCTTCGATAGGTAATTGGAGAAAGAATATGTGATACATAAACATTGTTTTCAAATAACCCTTCACCCTGAAATTCTACTGTTGTTGACATTACAAATTCTCTCTACTAGAAAAAAAACTATCTTCTCTTAACTCCTCTTCATTAAATACTAATATCCCTGAAGGAGATTAATACTTTTTTTTATTCAGAATCAATTCATTCATTCAATAAACATTTACCCATCTAGTCAATAAATATGTTAGTACCTACTATGTTCCAGGGACTATATTAGACCATAGGAATATGTTGGTGAACAAAATTAGTCTTTTTTCTTTTTTTTTAATATATTTTTATTGATTTCAGAGAGGACGGGAGAGGGAGAGATAGAAATATCAATGATGAGAGAGAACCATTGATTGGCTGCCTCCTGTACGTGCCCCTCCTCCATCTCCCCCCCCACCCCCCCCCCCCCCCCGGGGATCCAGCCTGAAACCCAGGCATATGCCCTTGACCAGAATCAAACTTGCAACCCTTCAGTCTGCAAGCTGACTCTCTATCCACTGTGCCAAACTGGCTGTGCCAAACCCGCTAGGGCAACAAAATTAGTCTTGATCCTAGTCCTTTTAGGCTTTGTATCTACTAAAGAAGATACAAATTAATCCAAAAGTCACACTAGCAGCTATAAAATTTCAATTGTAACAAATATTGCAAAGAAATATGTGATGCCAGGCAGGAGGATCCAAGATGGCGGCGTAGGTAAACACCTAAACTGCTGCCTCGCACAACAATTTCAAAACTACAACTAAAAGACAAAACGTCTATCACCCAGAACCACGGGAAAGCTGGCTGAGTGGAAGTTCTACAACTAGAAGGAAAGAGCAAACAGCATTGAGGGGTGCACAAGCGCGGAAAAGCTGAGGTACAGAGATGCGCAAATCGGGAGCACTGCTGTTTTCAACCCGAAGGGAGATAAGCTCCCGATTACTCCGAACTCCAGTTTCTGGGGAGACGCGGGGGACCCAAACTCCTATGGGGAGAAGCTGGACTGTCTGCCGTGGGGTCGGAAAGTGAGGGAGACTTGCTTGCAGGGCTGCGCGCAGGAATAATTATTTACTGTGCTGGGGCGCGGAACGCAGGGACGCGGTCAGAGACTCAGAGCCGGCTGACTGGCAGCCATCGCTGTTTGCCACGCCCTAGCCTAGTCATGCCCTGAGACCCCGCCCCGCACAACCTACAAACCCACCCAAGCTCCAAGCAGCGGCTTTAGCATATGAATGGTCTGCCCTATCGCAGCTTAACCTAGCTAACTTGCAGCCCGGGTCAGACAGCTCCAAAACCTCCAAACTCCAAGCAAAGAGGAGAAAACTGTAGTTCTCACTGTAGCGCCTGCTGGGTGGCCTCAGACAGTAGCTGACCTGCACCCCATTGGAGATCCAGAAGCCAGTGTACCTAGTGGTCAGTGTGAGACACCAGATTTCAACTCCTCACATCCATAAGTGACACATTCAAGAGGCAGACTCAGTGAGCACCAAAGCCCCACTGAAACAAGTCCTGCACCATAAGCATGTCTCCAGCGCAGCAGTTCTTCCATTATAGACACAGCGGGTCCTCACAGCCAATTGGCCTGGAGGTCAATTCCTCCCAGTGTACCAACAGCAATCAAGGCTTAACTACACCAAGACTTTGCACTCAGCCCACAAAGGGGTGTACTAAAGGCGTCCACCTCAGGTGATTGGGGAGGCTGAGCTACTGGCCCCTATAGGTCACCTACCACACAAAGCCACTCCATCAACACAAGGAAGCAGCAAAATGTGGAGACAAAGAAACATGTCACGAATGAGAGAAATGGAGGAAAGCAAACTACTGGACGACATAGAGTTCAGAACCACATTTATAAGGTTACTCAAGAATCTTCTAAAAACCGATGAGAAACTTAGTGAGACCTTTAAGGATCTTAACAAGAATGCCAAAAAAATGGAAAAGGACCAGTCAGAAATTAAGCATACACTGTCTGAAATAAAGAACATACAGAAACTCAACTGTAGATCAACATACCCCAAGAATCAAACCAAAGATCTGAAATATGAGGAAACAAAAAACACCCAACCAGAAAAACAAAAAGAAAAAAGAATACAAAAATATGAAGATAGTGTAAGGAACCTCTGGGACAACTTTATGCGTACCAATATCCGAATTTTTGGGGTGCCAGAAGAAGAGAGAGAGCAAAATATTGAAAACCTATTAGAAGAAATAATGACAGAAAACTTTCCCTACCTGGTGAAAGAAATAGATTTACAAGTTCAGGAAGCACACAGAACCCCATACAAGAGGAATCCAAAGAGGACCACACCAAGACACATCATAATTAAAATGCCAAGAGCAAAAGACAAAGAGAGAATCTTGAAAGCAGCAAGAGAAAAACGGTTAGTTACCTACAAGGGAGCACCCATACGACTGTCAGCTGATTTCTCAACAGAAACTATGCAGGCCAGAAGGGAGTGGCAAGAAATATTCAAAGTGATGAACAGCAAGAACCTACAACCAAGATTACTCTACCCAGCAAAGCTATCATTCAGAGTTGAAGGTCAGATAAAGAGCTTCACAGACAAGAAAAAGCTAAAGGAGTTCATCACCACCAAACCAGGATTACATGAAATGCTGAAGGGTGTTCTTTAAGAAGAGGAAGAAGAAGAAAAAGGTAAAGATAAAAATTATGAACAACAAAGTGACATCAAATACATACCTACCAACAAGTGAATCTAAAAATCAAGTGAATAAAAAATCTGAAGAACAGAATGGACTGGTGAATATAATAGAATCAGGGACATAGAAAGGGAATGGACTGACAATTCTCAGGGGGGAGGGGGTGTAGGGGTGCGGGAAGAGATTGGACAAAAATCTTACACCTATGGATGAAGACAGTGGCGGGGGGTAAGGGCATGGGGTGGGGTGGGAATCAGGTGGAGGGGAGCTATGGGGGAAAAAAAGAGGAACACCTGTAATAATCTGAACAATAAAGATTTATTTAAAAAAAAAAGGAATATGTGATGCCACAAAAGAATATGATAGAGGAATAGATCTAGTTACTTTTTTGGAGCACTAAAGATAATGGTGTGAGTGGAATATACATTTACTCATAGTGTAATAAAAAACACAAAATCACTTTATTATAATGTGATAAGTCAAACAAGAGTAATGAGAAAAAATACAGTGGGAGCTCAAAGGAGGATCTTAATGTAAAAATTGAGTCATGGAATAAGTGCTGTCTGATCCAAATCTTGTAAAATGAATAGACAAGGAGTTACATCAGTATCCCAGAAATTCATCTGAGCAAACATCCTGGTGAGCGTGGGAGGAGGGGCCTCTTGCTAAGAAAGAGGCAAATATCACAGTGTTCTGCCACACAGACTCTGAGAAGAATGGTTGGAGCTGTGCCTTTAAAGGCAGTTTAGGTTTGAATTGAGAAGGACCCAAAATTTGACTTTTTTTCCTAGGCAATGTGGAGCCATTAAAATTTGTAAACAGTGGAGTTACATAGCCACTTCTTTGTTTGAAAGGTAGCTGCACTCATCCAAAGAATTGAGATTCCAAAACATTGCATGAATAAATGAATGAATAAACTACTCTTACACCTAAAAGGGTGACTGTTAAAAAGATTCCTGAGAAAAGTATGAGATGTAATCTAATGTCTATTGCCAATGTGGGCACCCCAGTTTTAAATGATACAACTTCACTTACCCACTCTACTACCCCAAAGGGCGAATTGTCCAGACTCCCACCCACAGGAGCTCCAATTTATGCCTGAAGTGAGCCTCTCAGATTCCGTCCCACAAAACTTTTATCAAGGAAATGTGAATTTCTATAATAAATAAGATGCTATGTTCTTATACAAGCTCTATGGTCTTGTTTACAATAAGGGTTGGTTTCTGCCTACAAATACTGGAGGGGGCACATCAAAATAATGTCAAGTCGCATAATTATGAGTCAGAACTCTGCATTGTAAAGTGACAGAAACCCAACTGAAATGAGTATAAGCAAAAAGGAAGTTCTATGATCATATAATTGAGAACTCAAAAGGTCAATAGACAGGCATAGTTTGATCCAGAGATTCAAGCAAAATTGAAGGAATGCTATATCTCTCTCCATTTCTTATATCTTATCTGTTTGACTTTGCTTTCAGATATGTCCTCTCTTCATGGGGGCAAGCTATCACTAGCAGCCCACATTCATCTCCTGAATGTTTAGGATTCTCAGTAGTAATAACAAGTTGGTTTGTTTTTAATAGCTTTGGCCGAGGAGCACTGGAGAAGACTCTTACAGAACTAAAATGGACCAAGTGCACATCTATAAACCAATCACAGTGTCTAGTGGACATGCTCATCTAATTGGCTGATCTGAGTCAGTGTCTACATTGAGTGACTTGTTCCCTCACAGAAAAATAAGTAAGTTCTGTTCCAGAAGAAATAGATGTTGCGGTACCAGGCAAAGAAGGGCAAGAGATGTAGATTTTGCAGATCGGCTCATGCCTCTTCACTCCAATCCCCTTGGAGCAGGCCCTACTGGATGCTAGAGGCTGAAAAGCGAAAACTGCCCACCCCAGACTCCCTTCCAACACAGACATGCATGAGGCCGGTCCTGCCAGAAGACATACTCATGCAAAATTTAGCAGCTTATGCTGTGTATTCTGGCAAGTGCATTTTGGTGAGTTATGATAGATGCTCTCCAGTGTCATGGGTAGCAAGAAAAATAGTTCAAGGCATCTATTTGCTGGAAGGGGTCATAGCTGAGGCAATCAAGTCTTGAAGCCAATAGCTGTGGTGGCAGCTTTCTAATCAGGTGGTGGTAGCAGCTCCTCAGGTACCCACTTTTGTGATATAGTTTAGGAGACATTCCATGAATGCCTAGCCTGATGACCATTCCTCCAGTCCTCCCAAGGACTCTGTAAGCCCCTAAATGTCTCTATATTTAATTCCTTCCTATTTAGGCTGGGTAGATTATTTTCTCTTATCTGTTCTGGATCCTGGCCAATGCAGTAATCCACTACAATTTCTGAGCAATGAATGCTCCACAAACAGAACTCTCTCCCTTTTTAATCTTATTTTTTAATTTCAGTTGACATTCAATATTATGTTAGTTTCAGGTGACAGCAGAGTGGTTAGACATTTATACAATTTACAAGTGATCCCCCGATACAAAGACTTTCTTCTGAATTTTTTACTTAGATGGAAGTCCAGCTTAGTGGAGTTACTACACCTTCCATGGGCTCATTTCATTACTGATGGGACTTGAGAGTTTGAGATACAGTTTTATTCTAAAACTAGAGGCCAGGTGCATGAAATTTGTGTGTGGGGGGGTGGGGGGAGAGGGTGTCCCCTCTGCCCAGCCTGCACCCTTTCCAATCCAGGACCCCTCAGGGGATGTCTGACTGCCAGCAGTTGGACATCCCTCTGGCAATCCAGGACCTCTGGCTCCTAACCACTCACCTGCCTGCCTGCCTGATGGCCCCCTAACCGCTGTCCCCTGCCTGCCTGATCACCCCTAACTGCCTCTGCCTGCCAGCCTGATCGCCCCTAACCACCTCTGCCTTGGCCCCGCCACCGTGGCTTTGTCCAGAAGAACATCCGAAGGATGTATGAAAGACATCCAGTCAAAAGACGTCCAGTCTATCTGGTCTAATTAGCATATTACCCTTTTATTAGAATAGATGCTATACTTTACCAATTCATTCTGAATTTGTGTGTAATTTGCTGTTAAACTCATCTCTCTCTCTTAAAGTGTTAATTTTGATTATTATAGTTTTCAATTCCCATGTTTGTGTTTGGTTCCTTTAAAATCCATTGTGTCATTTTTCCCATTTCCTGACAAGATTTTTAAGTTTTCCAGCATATTTACTTTAAAATGTGTTTGATCTTTCCAACATTTGGGTAGGACCTAATCTATTGTCTCTTGTTCTGTCTGTAATTAGTCATGTGTAGTCTCCTTGTGCACCTGGTTATCTGTGGATAGAAATGTATTTGAAAAAGTGTTCACAGAAATAATTTGAGAAATCATGTTATCTTCTTCCAAGGAGGATTTCTCATTTACTTTTGTCAGGCAACCAGAGGCACTAGGAATCGAGAATCACCTCTGTCCAATTTTAGGGACCAACCAGATATAGTCATTCAAAGCGGGGCTGCAGGCCATGTTTCCAGCCCTTATGCACAGCCTCTCCTCGCTGTCCTCCCTGAGCGGGTGCTAATCGCCAGCTGTTGTCCCCCAGCGCATCAGGCCTTAAAGCAGTGCCTCGCCCTCGCTGCCCCTTCCAGAACCAGCAAGTGCACCTTCAGGCAGCCAGGGCTCTGTCTCTTGCATCTTGGCCCAGGAGTTTCTCATTGCCTAGTTAGCTCTCTTAAACCTCCAAGTAGACTTTTTATATATAATATTTTGTCCAGATTCTCTATTGTCACCAATGAGCGGGTTGTTTCAAATTGCAAAATGTGCCACAATCCAGGGGCCTTTTACTTTCTGAAATCCAGAGATAGCTTTTCAAACTCAGTCCATCTCATTATACAGAGACTCGGAGAAAATGACAGACTTGTATAGAATGTTCCAGCTATTTCACTCTAAGTGCCTGGGTACACTTCAGGGATGAACCAACCATTTTGAGGAAGTTAATGGCCAAGGACATTTATCTTCCCTCAAACACAACAGTGACTGAAAACTCTCTTGTCAGCAGCACTCTTTTGTTGTTGTTGTTGTTGTTGATATATATATATATATATATATATATATATATATATATATATATAATTGATTTCAGAGAGGAAGGGAGAGGGAGGGAGAGATAGAAACATCAATGATGAGAGAGAATCATTGATCAGCTGCCTCCATACTGGGGATCGAGCCTGCACTCCGGGCATGTGCCCTGATTGGGAATCAAACCATGACCTACTGGGTCATAGGTTGAAGCTCAACCACCAGGTAGGAGCATTCTTTTCATGGGAAGACAGGCAGTTCTTACACCAGGGGTGCTGCTGGGAATCACTTCACATGGATCTGCATTCAAACTCGCTCCCAAGGAGGGATGGTTCTGGGATGGTTCTCCCAGGAAGGGTTTTTGTGTGTGTGTCATATTTTATTTTTAGTTGGTGGCATAAAATGTGTTTTGGGCATAAAAATTTCCTCTAAGTGAATAAAAATAAAAGTAAGGAGTGGGCATTGACTCAAATATGTACTACAAACCTTTGAACTTTAAATATGAGACTTCATCATCCTTTGTATTTTTGCTTTGGCAGTTTGCAAGAAATGCCCCTTCAGAGGAACTTTTGTCTACATTTAATCCTTAGAGACAGTCTGAGCTGCTCTAAGCCTGGATCTCCTGACAGTCTCCTGAGCAATCATCTGCTCTGTCATGATGCTGAGGGACAATTATAGTGCTTGACACCATTCAAGTGGCAGAAACTCATTCCATGGCACAGGGAAGCCCCAGACGTTCTGGTTTTGCTTGATAGACAAAATTTTTCATTCCTTTCTACAAGAAATAGAATCCCTCTGGGCTGCTCCTCTGGTAGACAGATTCATTATTGCTGAGAAATCCGCGAACAGCTCCCACAAAATATGAAGTGCTACACTGTTGATTATATTTATTAAGCAACCAAGGATAAAATATCAGCTGCAAAATCACACAAAATGATCCATGGAAGGCAATAACTTTTAACATGTCAGAGGAAACCTAGAGAGGCTGGTCATCAGAGTTGCCCAGAAAAAAAGTTATTATTTTTTGGTAATGAGCCACCCTATAAAATTTTGACATGGAGGTGAGATACAGAACAATGAGACATCCTATATAATAAAGAGGTGATATGCAAATTGACCATCACGCCCTCGCACAAGATGGCTTCCCCTATGTGGTCACAAGATGGCCGCCACAAGCTGGCCAGCAGGGGAGGGCAGTTTTGGGCAATCAGGCCAGCAAGGGAGGGCAGTTAAGGGTGACCAGGCCTGCAGGGAAGGGCAGTTGGGGGGACCAGGCCTGCAGGGGAGGGCAGTTGGGGGGACCAGGCCTGCAGGGGAGGACAGTTGGGGGCGACCAGGCCAGCAGGGGAGGGCAGTTGGGGGTGATCGAGCCAGCAGGGGAGCAGTTAGGCGTCAATCAGGCTGGCAAAGGAGTGGTTAGGGGGTGATCAGGCTGGCAGGCAGAAGCAGTTAGGGGCAATCAGGCAGGCAGGCAGGCGAGCGGTTGGGAGCCAGCAGTTCCGGATTGTGAGAGGGATGTCCGACTGCCGGTTTAGGATCAGCAGGGATCTGGCCTAAACGGGCAGTTGGACATCCCCCGAGGGGTCCCAGATTGGAGAGGGTGCAGGCTGGGCTGAGGGACATCCCCCCCACCTCAGTGCACAAATTTTGTGCACTGGGCCTCTAGTATAAAATGAATGTCAGAGAACATAAGAATCCAAGTCTTTGAAAGTTAGTTTTTCCATATGGAGCTTTGCAATAGAAAAAAATTTTCTCACAAAGGAAGAATAATGTGAGCTCAATGTCCAGCTTTGTCACTTACTAGTTGTATGAGTTTGGATACATTTCACAGTCTTTCTACATCTCAGTTTTCTCATCTCTAAAATGGGGTTAATAATGGTTGCCATCCTAAAGGCCAATTGCATATAAACAGATTAGGACAGTCTATGGCATGGAGTAAGTGATCTATGGCATGGAGTAAATGATTGATATTGTTATTGTTGGCCTTATCATATTATTATTAAGTTAGCTTTCCATGAAACCCAACGTACAAATGACAAAATGAACTGGTCCTCAGATAAACTGATGTTGGCCAAGGATGAAGGGAAAACAGTATTTTAAAGCATTATAATAAAACATCTTTAAATCAAAATCCACTAGTTCACATCCAGTAATGTTAACAAAAATACCTCACTGACGTTTCCTTTGAACTGCTGATTTAAAAAAAAAAAAAGTGTTTTTAAACAAGTGAAATAGTGGACAGCAGACTGTATGGATTTAATATGACCAACTTCAACAGAAACAGCAGTCTATGTGCCAAGTCAGACTCACTTAAAAGAATAAATTATATTCACCTTGGCAGAGAGCTATTTGTACAAGCAACAAAGGTTCTCCTTCCATTTCCATTTTATACATTCTTTCACCTAAAAACTTCCAACAGTATCCAGGCAGGTCTCCAGATTTCTGAGAAGTCTATCTTTGCCCAGAAAGATATCACAGCTCTCTTCCCCATTATACTTTCCATCAAAGAAGCGTCTGCTCTGACGTCAGCTCCCAAAGCACCAGTTCCTGGAAGATCCTTGGAGGTGACTGGAAGATGATGTTAGTCTTTGTGACTCCTCCTATCATAAGCTGTCTAAACTCATAGCCAACCCCAAGCTTGCGTTCATTTCCCAAGAGGCTTCACACCCTTCTCTAAAAAGTTGGAGCAAACAGTAAGAGTCTTATGTGATCTAAAGGCACCCAGGGTTGGGAAAACCTTCAGAAAAGCTACTTTTGCATTCACAAAGGAGGTGGCAATATTTCAGGTCCTGGCCGTGGATGAATTTACAGCATATAATTCTTTCAGAATGAGATATGCAAATTAAATCAATTAAATCCTGGCTGTGCTTGGCCATTCTAATGTGCACACTCATTGCCACATTAATTGAAACGGTGCTGAAGGAGTCTTAAATTCAGGGTAATAACTTGTGTCTGAGATAATCAACAGGCAATGCATTCATATTAGGGCTGAGAAGGAAGAGCTGATTCTAAATCATTCAAGAACCCAGCATTGCATGTGAGAGAAGCTAGTCATGTGGGGCTGATAACCAAAACAGGAGCTCATTTTTCAATTATATTGTCAAGAGGCAGAACTCACTCAGAAGAGCTGTAGGTTTTGTTTATTTTGATTTTGTGCCTCTGTATATGGACAGGCATGAGAGTGAGGCAAAACAGTAACTGAGATCTTGACTTAGCAAGAGCTCAAGAAAATGAAATTTCAGAATAAAACTGGGCTAATCGCTAGAAGTCAAGTCAGACTCAAGTGAGAGCTCAAGACAGAAACCTGGGTGTTATCCTGGATTCCCACCATTCTCAGGATCCCTTTCCACCAGCGGATCTATCACCAGATCCTCTTTTTTGCTTCCTAATTAGACTCTTAATTCATCTGCCTTTCTCAGTCTCCATTGGCTCCACCACCCTAGACCAAGCCATTACAATGTCTCCCTGGACTTTGGTAATTGCTTCCTCACTGGTTTACCTGACTCCACTTTTGTTTATTTACCTCCAATCTATTCTCCTATGGAAGCCATGGTGGCCTTTATAAGTAGAAATCCCATCATGTACTTCTTGCCTTATAACCTCTTGGTGGTTTCCTATTCCACTTTGAGTAAAAGCCAAATTTTGCATCACAGTCTAATTGGCCAAGCATAATGGGCCCCTTCCCTAATCTCTCCACTCCCCTCTCTCCCAATCCTCCCCCACTCACCAATTATAGCCACACTGGCCACCTTTCAGTTCCTCAAATATACCAAGCTCTTTCCTCTCTCGGAGTATTTGATATTCTGTTCCATCTGCCTGGAACATTCTTCCCTACTCCCCGTAGCTTCATCCCTAACCTCTTTTCATGACTGGCTCCTTCCAATGTTACTGGTCTCACCCTACATATGATCTCCTCAAAGAGCCCTTCTCTTACCACCCTACCCAAAGAACATTCCTTTCCCACTCCAAAGCTCAACACCATGCAACAATTCCTCCCCAAAAGGAAGTTTGATACCATCTTCAAGGGTTTATACAGTATCCTCTTTAGCTTGTTTGAAGAGACTGAGAAACAGAAATCCCAATTTTTGTTCTGGCCATCTCAAGCCTGTCAATGCTGCTGCTGTAGCAGTGAAAGATTAAACACTCAGAGATCTGCTCCTGCCGGGATCCATTTCCTCTAGCAGCAGGCACACTCCAAAAGGGATAGCATTTGAATGACCAGGACCCTCTTGAGTTGATTTGCCTTTAATACAGTCACAGGCAGGAGAGGCCATTAGGTACATTTAGTACACTTGCTTTGCTGAACACATTCGAACCAGGTTTAATGACCTAACCCAGGGAGCACTCTATCTGTATACATGTAAGTTGATTGGTTGAAAACTTTGATTTTCCCACTGGAAACCTCACTATTAATCCATGATTTATTAAGCCATTAGTCAAAGATTTTAACATCCCAAACATACTGTCATAAAGATTTTAGCTACCCTCCTATCTCTGGCCCTTCTGTTTCACTTCTCAGAATGACTTCTGGGAGCTACTATCTTAGAGAATCCACCCCCAAACCATAGGCATCTCCATCTCACCTCATGCTCTGTAGACACCCTCAGCCTTGAACTCTGAATGATGCAGTGGTCTTTACACAATCGCCACTGCAGTCTTGACGAACTCCTCTAATTCCTAATCTGACTTCATCCATCTTAACACTGTAAGGACTTTTAATATGCCCAGTTACAGCTTCCCATTTTTCTCAACTGATTAGGCTAACTCACTTAATCAGATCCATATTCTGAAAACTCATATTTGCAAATATGCTTGAGAATATCACACAAAAGAAGTTTATGTAATGGATGCCACCTCTCTACTAAACATAGTCCATCAAATTGCCAATTTTGTATAGTTGTTTTCAATTATTTTTTTAAAACAGAATCTTACCTCTTTTTTATCCTTCTCTGGGGTTAAAGAAGATGTCGGGGAGGTGGATAATAATCAACTTATTATCATCTCTGTCATATCATATTAAAAAGATACCTTCATATTAATTTGCTGGTATATATAATAAGCATTATTCTAAAATTTAGCTTTCCTCCTTTCCTCGTTTGTAATTTATCCCCTTTATCAATCAGAGTTCCTAGTTCCAAGAAATCAAAACCAAGTCTCAATGTCTGAAGATAAAATGGAGTTTATTGGAAGCAAATTGAAAACTCACAGAATGAACCAGAAATTCAAGCAGGATTTTAAAGTGTTCGGGAAGCCTGGGACACTGGGAAGCTGGGTTTCAGGAATATTTTGCCCAGTTACTATTGCCACAAACCCCAAAAGACAATCATGCTTACTGCTGCTGCACCATACATGAGTGCTAATGGACCTTCTTCTTTGTGTCCTTTGCTCAAGATTGCACATCCTTAGAGACTATGATGAGCTAAGCTAGCTCTGTGTACAAGCTCTAACAGCCAGGAGACATGGAAATAGGGGAGCTGGCTCTAGTTGTGAGGGCTATGGTGTATGACCCAGACCCTCACCCCCTATCCCCTAGGAATGATGCCTGCTGATGGTTTACAGATGAGTCCCTCCCAAGGAATCACCTCCACTGGGAGGAGCTGCCTTATCCAAAGGTACACCCTCTACTGGGGGCAGACTGCATTCAATGGCTGGCTGATACAGGGACACAAAGGCTGGTCCTTGTGCCTCAAGTTGGAACATCTCTGAAGGGCTGTCCCAGACTCATAACTCCTGTGGTGTTGGCTGGCATCTCTAATGTAAACTACACCACAGTTTAATGTCATACCCTTCCCAGTTCTACTTTCCTCACTCCCTTACAGATGTTGTTCCTAAAGTACTCCCCAGTGAACCACCAAATAAAGTGTCATATGTTCACTACATACCCAAATACTTTTCCATGGTACTTAGATTTTTCCATTGCCATTAGCAGATACTTTGCAATTTATAGTTCTAGTTTTTAAGTCCTAGAAAATTCCTATTAGGTTAGGTGAGTTTCCTTACCCTGTTCATTCTCCCTCCCTTCCCCGTTCTCCCTCCTATACCTCACTTTTGTTTATATCTATCCTATCTAATAAAGAGGGAATATGCTAATTGACCCTCACACCATTGCAAAGATGGCGGCACCCACAGCCAATAAGGAAGGAATATGATAATTGACTGCCCCGCCCTCAAAGATGGCGGTGCCCACAGCCAATAAGGAGGGAATATGATAATTGACTGCCTCGCCCTCAAAGATGGCGGCACCCACAGCCACAAGATGGCAGTGCCCAGTCCCCTCAGCCCCCCAGCTGCCCAGGACCAGCCCAAGGTGCAGGCAAGCCTCAGATGGTGGCTTCCCAGGTGCCCGGGGCTGGCCCGAGGCACAAGCAAGCCTCGGATGGCGGCTGCACAGCCGCCTAGGGCCGCCCAAGGATCAGGTAACCAAGTCTGGCTGAGGCTTGTGCTGCCGGCAGTGGCAGCAGCAGAGGTGCGATGGGGGTGTCGCTTTCCCCAGGTTGCCGGGTCGCCTCCTGCCCCTGAGGGCTCCCAGACTGTCAGAGGGGCCAGGCTGGGCTGAGGGACCCCCCTCCAGTGCATGAATTTTCATGCACCTGGCCTCTAGTAGCTATATATTTCTCTCTCTCTCTCTCTCTCTCTCTCTCTCTCTCTCTCTCTCTCTCCATATATATATATATATATATATATATATATATATATATATATATATATATATATAGCAATGATAAGGATGGAGATAGAGATGGAGAGGGGAAGAAAGAGGAACTGGGAGAGGGAGATATAGGTACAGGTGTTATTGTTGGAGGTGGAGTTCTTGGGGTATGATGAGGAAAATAATTGGGGTACCATAAAGCTGAGGCTCCCATGGGAAGATGGGGTTTGTGAAAACTTTATTTATGATGTAAAATTAAGGGGTTTCCCCTCCAAGGTCCCATCCTGTCCATCTCACCATGGAAAAAGTCCAATCTTATCTACAGCAGGGCTAAAATCAAGGCCACTGCCCAGAATTTCTGTCCAGTCCAGTATCTGGCTAGCTTAGTTTATGTTCCCAGCTGCAGTCCATTGTGTGTGGGATCCACATGGCCATGGGCCATACAGCTGCTTAAGGCCACATGGCTATGGAGAGAGAACACATGAATGCACAGAGTGAGTGCAGGTCACAGACCAAGAGAGTGCAAGGGAGCATGGAGCACAAGAGAGAGGGAACACTTTGGGGATTGTACCCTTCCAAGTTTTTGCCCACTTGCAGTGGCTCCACCCTTCAAACCAATGATCTTTTTCCCAGGCTAGACTGACAGGCAATCACCTTCCCTATGCCACCCTGACTTCACTGCGCATGTGCTCATCTTCCCTTTTGTTCAATCCCTTTCCCCATTGATCTGCAGAGAATGGACCAGTCGTTCTCTGGGGAGCACGTAGCTGTAGCTTCCTGGCGAAGCTGCCCAGATGGCCATGCTTATAATGTCTGGCCTCCCCTTTACTGTCTTCCTATTACTAATATTAGTAAATGAGCTAATTACAACGATACTATTCTCCCCTAGAGAACATGAGCCTTGTAATCTAACAAGGATAAATGGGTAAAGGCCTCATTTTCTGTAACTGTTTCTTGCTGTCAGAGGGGTGTAGTCATGCCTGTCCCAAGGCTCAGAGGTTCTTCCTATCTCCCAAAGGAAGAAAGGAGCAACAAGGGAAGGGCGTCTTCATACTGGGAAGAGGGATTTTGCAAAGTCCAGGTCAGTCTGCTGCCCCTGGGAGGTAGCATAGGCAATGTCCAGAGGATAATGTGTTAGACAAGCTAGCATCCTTGTGGTGCTCTAGAAGTGACAAACTTGACAAGAAGGTTAAAAGGCATAACTCAGTGGTCGGAAAACTGCGGCTCGCGAGCCACATGCGTCTCGCGAGCTGCGGTTTGCCGCTCTGTTGACTAATGAGTTTGCCGACCACTGGGATAGGGGCTTAATCACAAGGAACAACAACAGCCTGTAATTATTGGAATCGAGAGTCTAGGTCAGTGGTCGGCAAACTCATTAGTCAACAGAGCGGCATGTGGCTCGCGAGCTGCAGTTTGCCAACCACTGGCATAACCCAAAAGTGAGAAGAATTATAGTAATTTAAGGTCTGTGAGAGGTAAAAACCCATGTAATAAAAGGAGGTACTAATTTTACAGTGTTCCAGATTAGGCTGAGGAGAGGTTTCCCTGGAGGAAGGTGTGTCACGCCTGTCTGAAGCTTTCCTGTCCATCATATTAACTCAAAATGGGCTAAGGGACATATTCTACGATTTCCTTTTTTTTTAATATCATTTTTTTATTATTGTTTAAAGTATTACATATAGTAGTACATATATCTCCTTTTTTCCCCCATTGACCTTCCCCCAGCCTCCCCTCCTCCCTGTCGCATGCCCTCATCCCACCACCCCCAGTGTCTTGTGTCCATTTGTTGTGCTTATATGCATGCATACAAGTCCTTTGGTTGATCTCTTTCCCCTCCTCCACAACACTCCCCTGCTTTCCCATTGTAAATTGACAGTCTGTTCTGTGCTTTACTGCCTCTGTATCTATCTTTTTGTTCATCAGATTATAATGTTCTTTATTTTCCATAAATGAGTGAGATCATGTGGTATTTTTCTTTCATTGCCTGGCTTATTTCACTTAACATAGTGCTCTCCAGGTCCATCCATGCTGCTGCAAATGGTAAGAATTCCTTCTTTTTTATAGCAGCGTAGTATTCCATTGTGTAGATGCACCATAGTTTTCTAATCCACTCATCTGCTGATGGGCATTTAGGCTGTTTCCAAATCTTATCTATGGTGAATTGTGCTGCTATGAACATAGGGGTGCATATATCCTTTCTGATTGGTGTTTCCAGTTTCTTGGGATATATTCCTAGAAGTGGGATTACTGGGTCAAATGGGAGCTCCATTTTTAGTTTTTTGAGGAAACTCCATACTGTTGTCCACAGTGGCTGCACCAGTCTGCATTCCCACCAGCAGTGCACGAGGGTTCCTTTTTCTCTGCATCCTCGCCAACACTTGTCGTTTGTTGATTTATTGATGATTGCCATTCTGACAGGTGTGAGATGGTACCACATTGTTGTTTTGATTTGATTTGCATCTCTCGGATAATTAGTGACTTTGAGCATGTTTTCATATGTCTCTTGGCCTTCCTTCTGTCTTCTTTCGAAAAGATTCTATTTAGGTCTGTTGCCCATTTTTTTATTGGATCATTTGTCTTCCTTTTATTAAGTTGTATCAGTTCCCTGTAGATGTTGGAGATTAAACCTTTATCAGTGATAACATTTGTAAATATGTTCTCCCATACAGTGGGCTTTCTTATTGTTTTGTTGATGGTTTCTTTTGCTGTACAAAAGCTTTTTATTTTGATGTAGTCCCATTTGTTTATTTTCTCTTTAGTTTCCATTGCCCTAGGAGCAGTATCGGTGAAGAAATTGCTTTGGCATATGTCTGAGATTTCTCTGCCTGTGGATTCCTCTAGTATTTTTATGGTTTCCCATCTTATGTTTAAGTCCTGTATCCATTTTGAGTTTATTTTTGTGTATGGTATAAGTTGGTGGTCTAGTTTTATTTTTTTGCATGTATCTGTCCAATTTTCCCAACACCATTTATTGAAGAGACTGTCTTGACTCCATTGTATGTTCATGCCTCCTTTGTCAAATATTAATTGAGCATAGTGGTTTGGGGCGATATCTGGATTCTCTATTCTATTCCTTTGGTCTATATGTCTGTTCTTGTGTCAGAACCAAGCTGTTTTGACAACAGTGGCTTTGTAATACAGCTTGAAATCTGGTATTGAGATCGCACCTACTTTGTTCTTCTTTCTCAGGATTGCTGTGGCTATTCGGGGCCTTTTTTTATTCCAGATGAATTTTTGGAGAGTTCTTTCTAGGTCTGTGAAATATGCCATTGGTATTTTAATGGGGAGTACATTGAATCTATAGATTGCTTTGGGTAGTATGGACATTTTAATCATGTTGATTCTCCCAATCCATGAACATAGTATGTTCTTCCATCTGTTTATGTCTTCCTCTATCTCTTTTTTCAGTGTCCTGTAGTTTTCCACGTATAGGTCTTTTACCTCCTTAGTTAAGTTTATTCCTAGGTATTTTAATTATTTTGGTGTGATGGTAAATGGAATTGCTTTTTTAGTCTCTCTTTCTGTAAGTTCACTATTGGTGTATAGAAATTCCAAAGATTTCTTGGCGTTAATTTTGTATCCTGCTACATTGCCAAATTCATTTATTAAGTCTAATAGTTTTTTGATGGAGTCTTTCAGGTTTTTTACATACAATATCATGTCATCTGCAAATAAGGACAGCTTTACTTCTTCTTTTCCAATTTGGATGCCTTTTATTTCTTCTTCTTGTCTAATTGCAATGGCTAATAATTCCAGTACTATGTCGAACAGGAGTGGTGAGAGTGGGCATCCCTGTCTTGTTCCTGTTCTTAGGGGAAATGGTTTTAGTTTTTGCCCATTGAGTATGATATTAGCTGTGGGCTTATCATATATAGATTTTATTATGTTGAGGTATGATTCTTCTATTCCCACCTTGTTGAGAGTTTTATCAAGAAAGGGTGTTGGATTTTGTCAAATGCTTTTTCTGCATCAATTGATATGACTATGTGATTTTTATCTCTCAATTTGTTTATGTGATGTATCACGTTTATTGATTTGCAGATATTGTACCATCCTTGCATTCCTGGGATAAATCCTACTAGGTCATGGTGTATGATCTTTCTTATGTACTGCTGGATCCTATTTGCCAGAATTTTGTTGAGGATTTTGGCATCTATGTTCATGAGGGGTATTGCCCTGTAATTCTCTTTCATTGTGTTGTCTTTATCTGGTTTTTTATTAGGGTGATGCTGGCTTCATAGAAGGAGCTTGGAAGTGTTCCTTCCTCTTGAATTTTTTGGAATAGTCTGAGAAGGATAGGTTTTCGTTCTTCCTTGAATGTTTGGTAAAACTCCCCTGTGAAGCTGTCTGGCCCTGGGCTTTTGTTTATTGGAAGCTTTTTGGTGACTGTTTCAATTTCTTCCATAGTTATTGGCCTATTAACATGTTTAGATTCTTCCTGATTGAGTTTTGGAAGTTTATATTTTTCTACAATATGTCCATTTCCTCCAGGTTGTCCAGTTTGTTGGAATAGAGTTGTTCATAGTATTTTTTAAAAATCCTTTTTACTTTGGTGGCATCTGTTGTTATTTCACCTCTTTCATTTCTGATTTTGTTTATTTGGGTCCTCTCTCTTTGCTTCTTGGTGAGCCTGGCTAGAGGTTCATCAATCTTGTTTATCCTTTCAAAGAGCCAGCTCTTGGTTTTGTTGATCTTTTGTGTGTTTTTTTGTTTGTTTGTTTGTTTGTTTTTTTTGTCTCAATGTCATTTATCTTCACTCTGATCTTTATTATTTCCTTCCTTCTGCTTAACACTGGGCTTTTCTTGTTGCTCTCTTTCTAACTCTTTGAGTTGTAGGGTTAGGTAATTTATTACCATTGTTTCTTGTTTTTTGCAATAGGCTTGTAGAGCTATGAACTTCCCTCTCAAGACTGCTTTCGCTGTGTTCCATAGATTTTGGGTTGTTGTGTTTTCATTGTCGTTTGTTGCCATGATGTTTTTTATTTCTTCTCTGATCTCTCTGGTAAACCAGTCATTGTTTAATAGCATGCTGTTTAGTCTCCTTGTGTTTCCTCTTTTTGGATTGTTTTTATTGTAGTTCATTCCAGTTTAATGCCACTGTGATCTGAGAAGATGCTTGAAATGATTTCTATCTTCTTGAATTTGAAGAGACTTTACCTGTGACCCAATATATGGTGTATCTTTGAAAATGACCCATGTGCACTTAAGAAGAATGTATATTCTGTGGCTTTGGGGTGAAATGTTCTAAAGATGTCAATTAATTCCATCTGGTCTAGTGAGTCATTTAGGATTGATGTTTCCTTGCTGTTTTTTTGTTTAGAGGATTTGTCCAATGGTGATAGTGGGGTATTAAAGTCTCCTACTATGATTGTATTGTTGTCAATCTCTCCTTTGATATCCTCCAGGAGTTTTTTTTGTATTTGGGTGCTCCTGTATTGGGTGCATATATGTTTACCAGAATTATTTCTTCTTGTTGGATTTCTCCCTTTAGTATTATGAAGTGGCCTTCCTTATCTCTTGTTATGTCCTTCACTTTGAGATCTAATTTGTCAGATATAAGTATTGCTACTCCAGCTTTTTTTTCATTTCCATTCGCCTGAAAAAAACTTTTTCCATCCCTTCACCCTCAGTCTGTGTGCATCTTTTTCCTGAGGTGGGTTTCTTGTAGACAGCACATATATGGGTCGTGTTTTCTTACCCATTCCGTTACCCTATGTCTTTTGATTGGGGCATTTATTCCATTTACATTTAAAGTTATTATTGATAGGTACTTGTTTGTCGCCATTTTTATTCTTTACCCCTATGTTCCTTCTTTGCTTCCTATTTCTTTCTTTTTTTTTTTTTTTTTACAGCAGACCCTTTAGCATTTCTTGAATTGCTGGTTTGGTGGTAATAAACTCCCTTAGTCCTTTTTTGTCTGTGAAGCTCCTGATTTCACCTTCAATTTTGATTGATAGCCTTGCTGGGTACAGTATTCTTGGATGCAGACCCTTCTTTTGCATGACTTTGTATATTTCATTCCATTCCCTTTTGGCCTGATGAGTTTCTGTTGAGAAATCAGTTGCTAGTCTGATGGGGGTTCCTTTGTAGGTAACTTTCTGTCTCTCTCTGGCCGCTTTTAAGATTCTTACTTTGTCGTTGGTGTTTGCCAATTTAATTATAATGTGCTTTTGCGTTGGTCTTTTGGCGTTCATTTTGCTTGGGACTCTGTGAGCTTCTTGGATTTGTGTGGGTTTTTTCTTCCCTAAATCAGGGAAGTTTTCTGTCATTATTTCTTCAAACAGGTTTTCTATTCCTTGCTCAGTTTCCTCTCCTCTGGAACCCCTATTATTTGGATGTTGTTTTGTTTTGTGTTGTCCCAAAGTTCCCTTAGGCTCTCCTCCTGCTTTTTTTTTTTTCTAGAAGCTGCTCTACTTGGGTATTTTTTCCTACCTTGTCTTCTAGCTCACTGATGCAGTCCTCTGCTTCTTCTAATCTACTGTTAATGCTTTCTATTGAGTTCTTCACAGCAGCGATGTCATTTTTCATTTCTTCTTGGTTCTTCTTCATTTCCTTTTGGTTCTTACACATATTGTTGAATTTGTCTTGCATTCTTTTCAGCCACCTTATTACCATTTCTCTGAATTCTTTCTCCCAGGTTACTTGTCTCCATTTCGTTTACTTCCTTTTCTGGTGATGCCTGCTTTTCTTTCATATGTAGGCTGTTTCTTTGTCTCTCCATGGTCTCTCTTCTCCGGGTGTCTGGTTATGTAGTTCTCTCTCTCCTGCATTGATTTATAGGCACAAAATACAACACAACCAGGTACAACACACGGGGCACTGAACAGAAATGTATTCACAATATTAATAACCGCAAATAAAGGTGACCACCAGAGAAAGGTGAATTAGAGGATGGGAGAGAAAGAAGAAAGAAAAAAAAGAAGAAGTGTCAAAATGAAATTGGGAAAAGGGAAAACAAAGTAAGAGAGAAAAGAAAGAGAATAAGAAAGAAGAGGGGAACAAACTATATATATGGGGAGAAAACTCCAATAGAACAGCCACTAATCCCAACAAATACCAGCAACAAGTACCTGGAGATGAATGCAAACTACAAACAACAACTAATATCAAGCGAGGTGAGGGAAAACAGAAGAGGAAAAAAAAGAAAAAAGAATAAGCAAAACAATCTTATAAACAAGCATAAAAAATTGATATAATCAACAATCAAGCAAACAACAACAAAAGGACAGCGAGAAAAAAATTTTTGGATAGTGAATAAAGAGAAGATAGAGGTGTTTATGGACTTGGAGCAGAGGATTGGAAATTAGATATATAAGGAGGGTGAAATTTTAACAGGGGGTGAAAAGAAGGAATAGGGAAAATCTAAAGCAGGAATAGGGTAAGAGAAACAGGACAACAAAGGGGAAAAGTTAGGAAGAGAGTGATGGCATAAAGGTAAATTGAGATAGAGTAAAATGATGCTAAAGGAAAGATGAAAATAGAATGTCGAACACTAATCCCAAAGTAAAATAAAGAGAAAATAAAATGACACTTTAAAACAAAAAGGTAAAATAGTAGTAGTAATAATACTGATTGAAAATAAAAATGTAATAATTAAAAAGGTAAAATCAAGTGAGGAAAAAAGAAAAAATTTCTTAAGTAAAAGATAAAAAAATAATAATAATAAAAATAAAACTGTGCAGTAGTGAAGATCATTCACTTCCTCTACTTTTCTGTTTGGCACACCTGTTTCCTAGTCAGGATAGTATTGAAGTTCCCTGAGTTCCACTGCTCCTCAGTGTTGTAAGCCAGTCCTGATTTTTAAGCAGGCAATACGTCTTAATTTCTTGTATTCCTTTATTTGTGTTTCACAGGAGTCAATTTGTGAATCAACCCCTGGGTGGCAGTGTTTCTGAATTGACCTCCGGGTCTATAGGTCCTCTCTAGCCAGTGCTTAGATCCTGCTTTCCCTGTGGCACTCAATACTGGTTTGTGGGAGTGGGTTGCCCCAAAGCTGGCTCTCTGATGGTTAGTCGCCGCTCTGATCCCCAGATTTCAGAAAAACAACTTTCCCTGCAGTCTCTTAGGGTGTCCCCAATTGGGTGATCCTATGTATTGGGCTTAGTAATCAGAAGCAAGGATTTAAAGAGGAAAAAGAAAAAAGAAAAGAAAAAAGAAAAGAGAGAGCCAGTGTAAGTGTGCGAACTCTGGGGCTGTGTGCAAGTCCGTGCAGTCTTTTTTTTTCCCCTTGGGTCTAAGCAGCTGGCACACTTTTAAAATTTTTAGGCTGTCCTTTTGCATCAGATCAAAATGGGTTGCTTTTTAGAGTTCCCTTCTGTTAGCAGCTCTGTGGACCTCCTTCCACATTCACAGATCGTGCCAGCCCCAATAGCCGCGGATTTTTCTAGGGGCAGACTTCCCCAGGTCTCCAGCTCCCGCGTGTGCATTTCTCTCTCCTGCCGGGACCAGAGACCTCACCTTATCCTGGGTGAAATCTGATCTTTCCGTGGTGGGGTGTAGAGCTCCTCTAAATCCGCGTGCTTGTGCCAATTGCGGACCGGTGTTCTCAGGTTCGCAACTGTTTGGTGGGTGCCATATTTGTAGATTCCCCGGGCTTTTCAGGTGTCCAATAACATCCACTTTTCCTTCAAGATGGCGCTGTCTCCACGTCCGAGCCAGTCGCTCCAAGAGGGAACCCAGCAGTAGTGGGGGCTGCCCAGTGAGGGGAGCCCTATCCAGCATTCCCCCACAGTCTCCTGGAGTATAGCTGTCCCTCAACTCACCAACAAACACTTCCCATGCGACCACACACTCTCCCTTTGTTTTCTCACACACTATCTTGCAGTCTGCCTTTCTGTCAGCAGCCATCTTCTGTTCTCCTCAATTTCCTTTTTGAAGAACTGTGAGCCTTTTCTGTCTGAACCATTTGGGCAGAAAAGGGAAAACAGTTTCAAGTGAAGCTGATAGACCATCCCATAGTTCACTGACTCAACCATTTATTTCTGACAACAACTCAATTCAGCGAAACCACTGAGTCTCATTTCAGAGACAGCAATGTAGATAGCTTCTAAAGTGAGGCCTATATTGTGTAAACAAGCAACCAAGTAAATAAGGTCATAGGCATATATCCTGTGAAAACAGAAGGAAGAACACAAAACAAAGGTTAATGAACTCAGCAAATCAGAAATCAGTTGAGAAGACTTTCAGATGCAAGGCTTTTGCTGGAATGAAACCTGATAGATTCTTCTTGTCTATAGTTTGAACATCTCTGGTGATGTCATCAGGTAGCTGGTTCGCCAGTAAAAAACAAAAGAATAGCAATTGATCAAACTGATCACACAGGCTCTTTAAATCTGCTTTGCTGGAATCCTACAAGAAATCTTTAAACTGAGCTTTAATCGATCCCTCAGGGCAAAGAAGCCAAGCCACTGTTGCCATCAGACATTGCCTGCAATACCTATAGGTTTGGGCAAATTCCTCAAGTCCTTGAAGTTCCCAAAATGCCTTGAGGTTCCTTTCTTGTCATCTCTCAAGAAAGCAACCTTCATTCCTTAGCTGGAAAGACTGCCATGAACCATGTGACCAAACAAGGTACAAGGCTATTTCTGTCATGGGCTTTAATTAGCTTTGAAAGTCAATCTCAATTCCTTAAAGCTTTCTGGCGACATCCATAGTTCAGACATGTCTCTCTCAGTCATGACATTCCGGTCAAAATCTTAATTAATAAAACCACAAGTGAAAACTGGTCTTACTGAATTTATGTAAAGAAATGTAGTCAGTGCTCTCCATCCCAGGAGCACACCCGTGCCTTTCCCTTTCCTTCCCACCTCCTGATCCCTGGCCCAGGCACATTACCATTAGCTTCCTCACTCCCAAGCTCCAAGGGCCCTTCCTTTACCTCTATAACTTGTTTCCTCAGCCCATTTCTTCTAGGAATTACTTCTTCCACCTCTGTTATTTTACCAAATAAATGTTCTAAGAGAGAGAGAGAGAGAGAGAGAGAGAGAGAGAGAGAGAGAGAGAGAGAGAGAGAGAGAAAGGTATTGCCATGACTCACGCATTAAGAATTGTCAAATTCTGGAGAGATGAGGTAGGGAGAAAACGTGTCCCTTTAACACAGAGGAAAGAACCAAACTTAAACTCTGTATTAGACAGTTAAAAGTAGGTAGTTAGTAATCCCTAGATTGGCAAACACATTCCATAACTTCTAAACATAAGCTTCTTTACTGGTAAACACCCTTACACTTTAAGAGACATGCGACAGGTATTATACAGTAAAATTTTCCGATTTCGAAAACTACAGGTGAACTGAGTTAAACTGATTTGTTCAGATGGCTTAGGCTTTTCTAATGAGGTTTATCTTTCAGAATCTGCATTCCAAAAACAGTCTAGATAAGAGTTTTTGGAGACCTGGTATTTGCATTTCAGAGACAGACAACCCTTTCCTTGAAAAACCCAGAGCATCAAAACACAGGGGCATTTGACTGTACTGCAGTCAGTTGGTATTCGTGTTCCCCCAGCACTGTTTGGTCACCAAAGCATCCTGTGCACACTGGGTTTTAGCAGATGTGAGGAAAGGTGAAGGTCACTGCTCCGGAAATGGACACTGATGTCACCCATGGTTCTTCCAAGATGGTCCAGGGAAACATTTCACTTAATGAGCCATTAGTCATGTTCAGGTACAGCCTATGCTTTCTCTCCACAAATTATATAGACCTTTCTGGAGGCAAAGATTTATACTGTGAATATATTACCTGTTTCAAGACTCATCGGTTTAGAAGGGTAATGATGCCACGGTGCCAGGAGGTTTGCAGACATGGTGACAGGAGCATTCCTTCCATTTGAGGACTTTACCACATTTAAGTCGTTTAAGACCTTAGAAATAATTGTCCCAACAATTACAAAATCTTGTGACTTTCTTGAAGAACAAATACTACTAAATAGAGCTCAATTTTAGCTCAATCTTTAAAATTTGTTTTGCTGACTCATCCTTGCTTTGGGTGGATTTCTGAGTTGCAGAGCAAAATGACCAGGAAGTGAAGGAGATTGCTTTAGTTCAGTGTCCCTTAGCAACCATAATTTCACTTTCCTGTTGCCATAACAACTGTAGCAGGAACATCAAGGTCATCAAACCCACTGAGCCTCTCTCAGGAAGCTCAATCTCTCACACTCTCCAGGCTTCTCTTTGTTTGCTCTCACAGGAGATGTTTTATCGAAAATGACCTCTGCTTCTCCCTTCCTCCACTCCACGTTGCTTCTAAAGCAATCTACTTAAGTAAACAAAATGATCCATAATGAAAGAGATAGGAAGACCTCACCTCTAGACTGAAAGAGCCACTGTCATCAAGCATTACAATTGTGCTCTATCTTCAAAGGGTTCTGTTTTAAAAGAATGGGGAGACAACAGGGCAGGGGAAGGATTTTGAAATTCTGAAAGTCTTGGGTTCCAGTGACATTTGTCACAATCTTCGTACTCACTTAGGTCCTCTAGCTTGTCATTTCTGGAAAAGAGGGGGAGGCTGAACTTGGTGACCTCCAAGGTCCCCTTTAGTTCTGACATTTTGTAAATCTGCATTGCAGTGCAGCACATTTTGCAAAGGCTTGCTTGGAAGTAGGGAGGTGAAGCTAATCCCAGCAGAGGGAGGCTTGCCCACCTCTCATGAAAAAATCAGCTGCATAGAACAAAGGCAAATAGAGCTTTTGTGCTCGGCCCTACGTGTGCAGGGTAGAGCTGGCACTCCAGAAATGCTGAGTCGCCGCGGATAATTATGCAACAGGGAGACTTCCCTTCCTTGTGTTCTCTCAAAAATTATAAATAGTCGACATTGAAAGTGTCTTTTCACCTCAACTCTCACCCCAAAATCAGAGGAATTAGCTAGATATTAGCACATGGGGATAGTGTAATGTTGTAGCTCTATTAAGGCAGACAAATAAATCTCCCAGCAAAATTGAGTTCGCTTTGTGGGAAAGAAGGGTTTATCTATTTAGGCGCCTACAAGAAAAAGCGATCCTTAGCATCCTCCAGGTACAGCCCCCTTGCCAAGATTCCAAGCCATGATTGGGAACTGACCCATCTTCTGGAATTCTGCGCTGCCAGTCACATGATGTAGTTTTCAGTGTGCATCAGAAAATTTGATTTTAGGACATGTGCATTGTGCTCACTGGATGAACTGAAGACCTTGCCTCTTTTTTTTTTTTTTTTTTTTTTTTTTTACTTTTTATTGATTGTTTGGTTGGAAAAAATATTTCATTCATTTAGAATAGTTCTTACAGTATTGTGCCTTTTTCTATTCCCAAAATGTTTATGACATTGTTATAAAGTTTTTCTATTCTTTCTTTATTCCCCCCCCCCCCCCCCAAATGCAGTGCTAGCAGGGGTTGATGTTTGAAATGACCATCTGGCCCCTGGTTCTGCCAATCCACGGTAACATCGAAGTCTTGCTGCTTGTAGCCGCGGCCTTTTCCCCAGCCGGCACGCACACCTTGAGAAGCTGCAGGGGACACAGGGCATCAAGCCGGCCGCTTACATAGTTGAACGTTTTTCCTCTGGGCAGGAAGAACACTGTAATAAAGAAAGGTGCTTCCTCATTGCCCTTGTTTTATCAGAGCTTTCTCAGGAGGAAAAAATAACAGCTGTTGGCAGAAAAGGCAGGACACCTGGAAATAGTCAATATCCTCCCGCAGGCATGGGGACCAGAGTAGTGTGTTCCCTGGAATTGGAAGAAGGTGACAGATACACAGCAAATGATAAACTCCTTATCAAAATGCTACTCAGAAGCTGTGTCTGGCACATAGTGAGTACCTAACACACATCTCCAGATGCATGCCAAGCCCAGTGCCCGCAGTTGGCATGTACTGAGTGCAGGCTGCAATACTGAAGAATTAAATCAAACTCACCCGCTCACGGATGATGCAAAGAATTCTGTCATATTTACCAGTTCTGTGGCAGTTTTGCTTTTTAGTTCTCTGCCACACCCTCTCACGGACATTCACAATATCCCTGAGAGCAGAAAATGTTCCTGCTTCCATTGTATAGGTGAAGAAACTGGGATGGATATTAAATAATGAACTGGAGATCTTATTGCTAAACAGTTAGGATTCCTGGCTGCCAACAAGATAAAGCAATGGTGACCGTCTTCAGCCACAAGCAATAATTGGAAGGTTGTTAATGGCTTGGTATCAGTGGGCTGCTGGGAAGGGAGGGTGGGAATGGCAAGGGCCCTGGGGCTGATTTGCTGGAAGCACAAAGCTCTCACTTCAGAACCAGTTTGGTCACTGTTCTTGTCGCTGCCATTGCCATCAATGGTGATGAAAATGCCTCCAAATATTTTATTTGTGCTTATATCACTACGCCGAGATTACAGTTCTGGGAGAGAGTGTGTGCTTGGCTGAGTTCCTGGAGGGCAGGGAGAGAAGGAATCAGGTTTCTTTGCCCCACCCATCAGTTTCTATAGCAGAAGATGAAGGATTAGTGATCCAAAAAAAAAATGAAGGTCAAATACTTGCTATTCCAGGTTACAGATAAATATATTATCCAGAAGTATTTTATAAGAAACTGATGTTTCTTTCTTTTCAAATTTAACACATTGGAATTAATTATTCAAAGTGTATACACATTTTTGGGACACCCTGCATAGAGAACTGGGCCACCTCCCATTCCTTGGACCTTCTTGGGGAAACATAGTGAACACAGTAGCTAGTAAGACACCTAGAATCTGCAAACATCTGGCCAGCTTTGTGAGATGCTTATGCATGCTCGGTGCATCCAGCAGGGACTGGCATCGGTAAGCTCTGCTCCATACCGCTGCCTTCCCTCAGTGCCTTCCCAGTTCCATGTTCTCATCTTTATCATAAGTTACAGCTCGGACTTTCAGTGGGGTTCTTAGGGAAGAAGAGAAGAAAAAGGGGTACACATTTCTGCCTTTAATTTGGAGTTTGCCACTGTGGGTCTTACCTGGTGATCTACAGAGCCCTTCAGGTCAGTTAGCTCTCCTTTCTAAAGCAGTTTTTACTTCTTAGCTTCATGGGTACTTACCCATCTTAGAAGTGTGTTGGCACCCCAGTGAATAGCTGCTGGTTTTGTTTATCCAGCACCCTTTCTTCTTTCTTCCTGACATAGTTCTAGGTTCTGGCAAGAGGAACAACACCTCCTCTATCTCAGACCACATGGGTGCTGGTGGGGCTAACCATACCCGCCCTTGACCTGGGATGGGCATGACCAAAGTCTGGACAACTCCAATAATCCTCCCTCCTGGCAATAATGATTGGTTCCGGAAATGAGTGTGCTATTCAAGTCTGGAACTTCTGATTAAAGAATCAAGAAAAAGATGCTTTTTTTACTTTGAGATGATTAAATTGTGAAGATATCATCCTACAGCCAGTGGCAGTCTATGCACTATAAGGTAGGTAACAGATTAGCCTCAGCAAGAAGATAGCAGAGAGAAGCAGAGGTGGAGAAAGACAGATTTGATCCGCTGTTTAAGCACTTGGATCCAGTCATTCCTGCATCCATTCCTGAACCTACACCTGAATTTTCAATTACATGAGTCAGTAATTCCCTTTTCATGATTGGGCCCTTCTGAGTTGTATTTTTCCCCGTGCTTATTCTCCATAATACAAAAATGATAAAGCCATCTGTTCATTCAGCAAATGCTTATTGGGTGCCAGGTGCTCTAATAGGTCCTGGGGATACATAATGTGCAAAATAGACATGGATCTGACAGTCAGGGTGGAGAGAAACATTTGTCAAGGAAACACACAGATAAATATGTTTTGAAAAATTGGAGGAGTGCTTAAAAGGACAATATAGAGCACTACCACAGTGTAACAAAGGCCTATGTGACTGCTCCCTGGACACAAAAGAGATTATGAAATGTCTGCAGGTAAAAGACACTATTGATGTTAGCGAACAACACAGGGTCATCTTTGGGAAAGGCTGAGCGAAGTGAGGCAGATCAAACCAACTAGAGAAGGCAGTTCACCTTTGTTTATTAGAGTATTTCTCCTTTAAAGGATGGTGGTAAAAACACTTATCCTGAGATCTGTCCTCTAAATATGTGTTTAAGTACACAATACAGTATTGTTGACTGTAGGCACATGTTGTGTGGCAAATCTCTAGAGCTTATTCATCTTGCAAAACTGAAATTTTATACCTGTTGAAAAGCTTCTTCCCATGTCCCCCTCCTCCAGCCCCTGGCAACCAGCAATCTACTCTGAGTTTCATGAATTTGATCATCTTAGGTACCTCATATAAGTGGAACATTAAATATTTGTCCTTCTGTGATTTGACTTATTTCACTTAGCATAATGTCCTCCAGGCCATCTGTCACATATTGCAAGATTTCCTTTTTAAAGACAAGAAATATTCCATTGTATCTATATGCCACATTTTCTTTATCCATTTATATTCGATGGCCATTTGGGTTGTTTACACCTTTGGCTGTTATAGAATAATACAATGAATACGGGAGTAGCTATCTCTTTGAGATCCCTATTTCAATTTGGGGTTGTATTTTAAGTTTCCTCAACATAGGCCATGGATATAGAGCTGAAGATAAGAAATTGTTAAGTCTTCCAGAGCAGGAAATACAGCCTAAACCCCAAGTAAAAAGTTTCCAGAGAGAAAAATCCAAAATGAACCCAAACCTGGTCAGGATGTTTTCAACAAAGGATTCTGAGTATCCACCCATAATTATTGGTGTCCCTTCGTGGTCGCCACTAATATTAGTGGCCCTGGGTGGGTGTCCATTAATGCCGGGGTTCTTGTCCCTGCATTAGGAAGGGTTTCAGCAATCTGGAGAAAGGAGCTGATGTGTAGATGATTAAAGAGGAGTCCAAGGACAAAAGATAGTTTTGAAAGGCATTGGGGGTCAGAGGAGCTTCAGCTAAAGGAGCTAAAGACTACCCTTTGACTCAGGACCCAATGCTTTTTATTAACACAAATTGTCCTAAGGCAAGGTGGAGACATATACTTCAAAGGGTAGGGTTTCAAAGGGTAGGGTTTATAGAAGCATTGTCAGATTGGGGAATAGCCTATAGCTGTTCAGATGTTTGGCCAACAGGAGGCAATAACATGTAGATTAAGATGCCCTGAGCTGTCTGGCAGTAAATGATTATCCTATTCAGGTTTGGGGGAAGTGCTGTTTAGCCATTCCTACAGGTAATCACATATGTGGCTCAGCCCTTGTTGAGCCCCCCAAGCTTCATCAACCTTTTGATGAAACTCTTGTAATTATGACATGCTGGAATTGGTTCCCAGTACATGGTCTCTTATTTCACCAGCATTGAGCTAGACCCTGAAGAAGGCAAAAGGAAAAACATGAAACAGCCTCATTGTCCTTAAGGGGCTACAGATGAGACAATAGGGTAGTCACTTTACCAAGGGCATGACTGTGTGAAGCAGACAAACCATGCTCAAGGACAGTGATTCTCAGTGGATAAGGAGATGCTTGGCATTTTCAAAGCATTCAGTGCCACAGAAACATAAGTCTTTACTAAATAAGGTTATATAGCTGGCATTGAGGGAACATGGGTTTTTTAAAGGTGCAGAAATTCTTCATCTAGAGGAGAGGTTTAAGACAAGCATAGCAGGGATGGAAGGTAGTACTTTTTCAGTGTGAGGGCTTTAGGTTGGATGGTCCAGGGTTCAAATCCTAGCACTACCACACACTATCTGTAAGGAATGGGTATGTGGCTTCACTTTTCTGATCATGACGCACCTCTTTTAAATAATAGAGACAATAACACTTCCTATTTTAAAAAATAGTTGTGATGCCAAGATGAGATAATTATTGGAAAGAACTTTGTATTGTCTGGTACACAGTAAACACTAAATAACTCTTAGCTATTGTCATTACTATCATTGTTTTAGGTCTTGATGGATAGGGAAGGTGTGGATAGATTTGGCTCTTAAAGACTAACATTACCCTAATAGCTAATAGTAATAGTGAACTTATATAGAATACTAGGGGCCCAGTGCACGAATTCGTGCACCTTGAAAGGAACTGTGGGCTGCGAACTGAGGTGGGCACAGGGGTGGATCTCGGCAGTCCCTCCCACTGTGACCCCTGGTCCCCTCTCTGCCGGCAGCCCCGCTCCCACTGATGGTGTCAGCCCCACTCACACCTGCTGATGGTGCAGAGCAATTGGGGCCGGCACCAGCAGCAGGTGCGAGCGGGGCCAGAGCCGTCAGTGGGTGCGAGTGGCAGCTGCTGCCCCGATCGCCACTCAGGAGCAGGAGGAGGTAGAGAAGCCCTGAGGGGCGATCGGGGCCGGCAGCCACTGCTTGCACCCACTGATGGCACTGGCCCCGCTTGCACCCGCTAATAGTGCCAAGCAATCAGGGCTGGCGCTGGGCACCAGCAGTGGGTGTGGGCACTGGGCAGGACTGTGGCACACAGGAGCAAAGAATTTTCAGTAGCCACCAGAGGCTCACCACAATGACAACAACTGGTGCCCTGCCTTGGTCTAGCACCCCCTGCTCACCTATTACACCATCCCACTGGGGTCGACACCTGCCATATTCCGCACTCTGCCACCTGCTGCCCACGCCCACCATGTTCTGCGCATGCCCCCTGGTGGTCAGTGCATGTCATAGCACCGGTTGTTCGGTTGTTTGGTTGTTTGGTTTTCCCACCTTTCATTCTGTTTGCATATTAGGGCTCTCTCTCTATATATATAAATATAAATATATATAAATATAAATATATATATATATATATATACATATATATATATATATATATATATATATATATATATATATATATATTGATTTTGCAGCACAATAGGGAGGTACTATTATTACCCTCATCTAACAGGCAACAGCACTGAAGTACAGAGAAGTTAAGGTACCAGCCTAGGCTCACATGGCAGAGAAGCAATAAAGCAGAGGTTAACCCTACGCAGTCTGACTCAAAGCCCCACCCTTCACCACCATGCAGGGCTGCTCAAGGGATGTTCTTCGCCTCCCACTCCTTGGAACCCTGCAGAGACTGTTTTCAAAGGCTTCATTTCAAGGTCTCACACCCAGGTCTCCCTTTCAGTAAGTTTGGGGTGAGAGGCTAAGAATCAATATGCTTAAATCTCCTCAGGGAGTCTAAAGATCAAAAGATTTTAGAAACCCCAGCCTTAGAGGACCATGACCCATATGACCCTTCAGGGAGTTACCTGTGGCTGCCCCTGGCCCTACCCCACATCCTATTCTGGCCTTCAGAGTAGACAGTGCCATGTCTCTCCCAAATATCAAAGAGTTGTCTTCCTGCAGCATTAACTCATTGGGAAGCAGGTCTAACTCAGCAGGCAGGGACGTATGCCACGTGCTGATTCTCTGCATCAAAACCAAGAGCTTTCTTTGCCCAGACATAATGGCCACTCAGATATTAATTTCAGTTCCATTATAAATCCTGGGTGTAATGTGTGCCTGCAGTTTTTAAAAATAGCTTGAGCTTCTTAGACTGATAAAGTCTGTGACCCAACTCCCGTTCAATTTACCCCACTTCCTCCCAGAATGCTTGGCTGTCCCTTAATGACCATCCCTGGTCCCCCAGCTCCTGATCAAACACACCTCTCAAACACCATGTGGTGCAGAGCCAAAGCTCCCACAGCAACACGGAGACATGCGACACCACCTCTCCATGCAGGCTCAGAGCAGGACTTGAATGCTTACGTGGCCTTGTTTATGCTTGGCACAGACTCACTACACCAAGTAAAAGCTCTGTTTGATTTTCTGCGAACCTTTAGAATAAACTTTGCTCTCAGAAGGTCACCACCCCAACTGGAAGCTGCCCCCTCTAGTCTGTATAAAGCGCCAGAGCTGAGGGCTGCATACAGGTGGCTGCCAGCTTGTCCAGACTAAGCTATCACTTCAGCATATGGCCCCAGCAGTCATTAGAGACGTGTGGTACCCATACCCATAGATTAATAATTCAAGCTAATATATCCAACAGCACCCAAGGTCAAGGGCATCCAGTAAATGTTTAATCCAGGCCGGAGTTTATATGCAGTGGACCCATTCAGCTGTTAAACTCTTCCCCCCTTTTCTGGTGTGCCATCCCAGCAGTCATTGCTGCCGCCTGAAGCAGTAATAAGCCTTGTTTAGACAAGTGTTTGAAGCACATTGTTCACACAACAATGGACAGAGAGACATTGAGCCAAAGCTCTGTGCTGGAGCTGATGTGTGATATAGCCCACGGTGGCGGTGGCGCATTATCAAATATCTAGTTGATGCAATGCCCATACTGGATCTCTTATGCAAATATAAACACTAGCACCTTCTTAGCAACTTTCTCATTATCTGCCGGGGTTTTCTGCATGATGCCTTCGCTCCATCCTCACAGCACATTTGTGGACTTTCTCCACCGGCTTTCCTATGTTCTTAGAATACATTTTTAACTTTATCAAAGATGGATTTTTAACTCTATTCAGGACGTCTAGGGGCAATGTCCTTTGAAATCTGAAAACCATATTTTCTCCACAAGGGAAGGTATGAGGGAAGCAATGCTGTTTGGCAACAATTGATGTTAATCTGTGAAATGGGTCTCCTCAGGATGTATGTGGACAAGCAGAAAAGTGACCTGCCTTCCAGGGCACACACCGCCCTCCCCCTCCCACCTCCTGCCCTGAAATATGTATTTAAAACAAATTCTCAGCATGTTCAGTAGGCCACCCCTGAATTCCAGATGAGCAACCAAACCGGGACATTAAATGGAAGCAGGTGAACTTGGGAAATGTCAACTCTGAGGGTTGTCTATCCCCATTTCTGGTTTCTCTCCATAAACGTGTTCACTGTAACTATGTGCTATTATTCATGTGTCCTAAAACGTAGACTTTGTGCCACTGGGGAAATTTATTCTCCTTAGTAGCAGTTATTTCCATATTTTTACAATCTATTCCTTGCCTCCATTCTTCTTGGTTAATGGCACATTTAGGATTCACTTTGCAGAGCCTGTTTAGTTCTCAGCGCTGCAGTGAATAAACACATCGCAGTGACAAACATGCACCAAGCATATCATTTATGATGAAGACGCAGCCTCTACTCACAAAGCATACTAACGTCAAAGGAAGGCACGCGTCTCCGTTCCCTCATCTGCCCAAGGAGCAGCTCCCCTCAGAGCAGCCACCGTCAGCAAATGATTGGCCCCATTTTCTAAGATGGTGTGACAATTGCCTGGTTTTTGTTGTCTGTTTATCTCTTTGGGCTACTTAAGGCCAACAACAATCCCTGACTTGCAGGCATAGTTGGTCATGGGAGTTAAACCAGAACAAGAGAGAAAGGAAAAGAAAGCTCAGTGGACAACTGGTGGTGTTACCTATGCTCCCTCCATCTCCTTCCTCAACAGCCTTCCATTTCCATTTGGAAATCCACATGGCTCTGGGAAGCTGGCCCCACCCCCCAGCAGGGGAGAATGTGACCTCAGCTGAACCAATCCCCACAGCTCCTTCTCCCGGTCAGCGATTGGTTCAGGGATAGGGAGGTGTTTTAAAAAGGATGTGGCTGCAAATGAGACCGAGACCCAAAATTAACAGTAACTTGTGCAAAATCAAAGTTTCTTTCTCTGACACATAAAACTTAAGCTGGTATGATGACTGTTCTTTAAGGGGCCCCAGGGCCCCCAGCTTCTTCAGTCCTGCTGCCCTTCTGTTCCTGGAGTTCTGCTCTTGTCCGATGCCCTAAGATTGCTTGCAACCAGGAAAGCTCCCGGGTTTCCTCTTCATTACTTTACAGGCAAAACACCAAAATGGCACAGAATAATTTCACTCACATCTCATTGGCAAGAACTTAGTCACATGGCCACACTAGCAGCAAAGGAATGTGGAAAATATTGTCTTTTTTTTCAGTCATATATGTGCTCAGCTAAAATTTTATCACTAGGAAAGTAGAGGAGACTAGATATTAGAGGTCAACCAGTAAGTGGCCTCTTCCCAGATTGTGACTTAAACTATTCCGGATCCTCATGGTTTGGCTTGAAATCCAGGAAAACAGGTGCATATTCTCCCTCTGGACACATGGTTTGCTGAAGTGGGAACTTAAATGACAGTAGCAATTTTTGCAACCATAAGGAAGCCAATATTAGAATGAAGCTGACATACAGAAGGGGCAGAGTCAAGCAAGTCCCAGAGAAAAATGCCTGGTACCTAATGATATACTAAAACTCTGGATTAAACCACATCTGAAGCTTTATCTCCAGACGTTTCATTTATGTCAGCCAGTAAATTTTCTGAAAATATATTTTCTGAAGCAGCTTAAATTGGGATTTTTGTTATTGTTGTTAACCCTCACAGGAGGATTTTTTTTCATTGATTTTTAGAGAGAATGAAAGGGAAGGAGGGAGGGAGGGAGAAACATAAATGTGAGAGAGACACATCAATTGGTTGCCTCCCACGCTCAGAATGGAACCTGCAACCCAGGTACATGCCCTTACCTGGGAATAGAACCTGCAACACTTCAGTGTGTGGGCTGATGCTCTAACCACTGGGCATCGGCCAGAGCATTGAATTGTTGTTGTTTGTTTCTTTTTCAATCCAAACATCCTAAGATATAGAATGAAAAGGGACAGCAAAAGAGACAGGGAGAAAGACTGTGAGATCAATACGGAAAGATGCCAGAGGGCTATTAACCCAAAATCTTGACAAAAGTCACTTTCAGAGTCTTGAAAGGTGTCAACTATTTAAAACAGAGGAGCTGAATATTAACACAAACAGGGAATGATCTAAATATTATGAAAGCTTCTTAAAACAAAGAACAGAGGTGTTGAGCTGTCAAGAAGTATTTTTTAAATAATTCTTTCCAAAACTGCTAGCTTTGATTGAAATCTACTGGTACATCACCCTCAACTCCACCCCTGCCATAGAAAAGGGTTTGCTGGGTCAGATAATACCTCATCAGGTTGGCAGTTACTCTTAGATCAAAGCCTTAGGTAGATTCTTCAACAAATTCTACTGTGGTTGTCAATGTGAGGCCATGAAATCTAGCTTTGCAACCTTCCAAGTATTTAGTCTAAGTTCCTTTAACTCTTGGCCCCTGAGGACAAGACCAAGCAATTATGACCCTTCTGACCTTTATTTTTCCCTATGATAATCATCATAAGCAAAACTTAGAATATAAATAAAGAAGTGGGCACAATTTTTAAGGAAACTATAAAAGGAGTTCCTTTTTTCTATAGGATAACTCAAAGTTGAATAACACATGTTTGACTAAGAAGGAAATTTAAGAGAAAGAAAGAGTAAGATGGAAAAGATGGTATTCTTTGAGGTCACAAATAAATGAGAGGTAGAGCTGGCATTGGAATTCAGATTTACCTATTATGATAGACATCCTACCAAAAAGTCCTTCCATTTGATCGATTTCTAAACTGAGAAGACATGGATAGTAGGGGTCAGTACTGAGAGAAATATGGCTTACAAGTGGCATTCTCCAACTGAAAGGGTCATTCAGACTCCAAAGCAAAAGCAGACATTTCAGTATATATTCTCACCTATTATTTTCACGTGAGACAGGAAAAGGTTAGAGCAAGACTGTTAAGAGTACCGATTACTGAGCAAGACATTCATTCACTCATTCCACAAATATTCACGCTCCGACCACATGCCAGGAGCTGCTCTGGGTGCTGAGGCAACAGGACTATATAAAACAGACAAGAAACCCATCTCGGAGCCCTTCGGTGGTGCCAGGAGCTGCGGGAAGGAGCTGCTGTGAGGTAGCCATGGGGCTCTGTGCAGGCAGCGGAGGGGAGACTCCCTGGGAAGGTGATGATATAGGCCCGTGGTCGGCAAACTGTGGCTTGCGAGCCACATGCGGCTCTTTGGCCCCTTGAGTGTGGTTCTTCCACAAAATACCATGGCCTGGGCGAGTCTATTTTGAAGAAGTGGCGTTAGAAGAAGTTTAAGTTTAAAAAATTTGGCTCTCAAAAGAAATTTCAATCGTTGTACTGTTGTTATTTGGCTCTGTTGACTAATGAGTTTGCCGACCCCTGGTATAGGCTATTACTCCATAGAAAAGTCCCCTAAATCTTTGCATCTTAAAACAACAACCATTTATTACTTCACCATTTCTGTGGGTTAGGAACAGGGAGCAGCTTAGCTGGGTGATTCTGCCTCTAGGTCTCATGAAGTTACTGGCAACCAGGCCTGCAGGTGTCTGGGGCCCCCCAGGGCTGGCGAACCTGCTCTCGGGCAGTGGCACACCGCAGGGACTGGCTAACGGGCTTCCACTGTGAGCCTCCAGCATGGCAGAGAGCACCCCATGGCAAATGATGAGAGGGAGAGCCTGGAATGAAAGCCCCAGTTTTTATAACCTGATTGTAGAGGTGACATGCCACCCCTCGTGCTGTCTGGTCTTGATCACATGGGCTAACCCTGGAACCCTGGGAGGTCCCTTCACAAGGGCGTGACTAGCAGGAGCCAGGATCCCCGGGGGCCTTTGGAGGCTGGTGACTGGCATTGAGTGAACACCCAACAGAGGTGAGTTCAAAGCCACGTACCTTCAGTCACTTCACTTTTACAAATTCCGGTCTTCTCATCTATACACCAGAAATTGTTTTTTAAATCCTCACCCGAGGAGTGAGAATATCTTTTTCCATTAATTTATAGAGAGAATAGCAGGGAGGGGTGGGAGGGAGGGAGAGAGAGAGAAAAAAACATTGAAGTAAAAGAGATGCATCGACTGGTTGCCACCTGCACAGGCCTGGGCCTGGGTCAGGGATTGAACCTGCAACCCAAGTATGTGCCCTTGACCGGGAATCGAACCCTTGCCCATCCTGTGCCCAGGCCAATGCTCTAAACACTGAGCACGCCAGCCAGGGCTAGACATTTCTAAACTACATTGTAGTGATGTTGCGAAGATTTAGATAATGCAAATAAATGTATTTAGCTCAGTGTCTGGCATTCCATAAATGAGCAATGCATGTTAGCTCTAATTACTATTATCAGTATTGTTGATGTAGTTGGCATTATCACCCTCATTGTATAGATGAGGAAACTAAGGCTTCAAGACTTAAATACTTACTGATGGCCATGCCCCTGAAACAGATGATAATGACATTCAAGCTTTCTGAATTCAGGAGCTTCTTTATTTAATGGTGCTGCTTCATACATACCAGGGGAAGGATAAATCAAAGTTTTAAAAATTAACGGAAAGCAGGGATTAGAAAATTAAGATTACATAAAAGAGTAAAAGTGAAAGAAGGTTCAAAACCTACCCCACTGATAACACCCAACCAGGACCAAAAAGAATGCTTCTGGCTTAAAGTAATAGAATACCACCTTCTCCCAGAGCAGACAAGAAATCTAAAGCAGGTCACTGCTCGCTGAGATCCTAACAGTAACGTTTGGCCTTCAGTCTCTGTGCTTGCTCCCTGGTGGTTACAGCTGCCTGCTGCAGCTCTGCCCTCCGCCACGCTGCAGGAAGAGGGGGCTCCCCGTGCCCTTGAGCGCTTTCTCAGAGGCCTCAGCAGGCTTGCCTTTACACCTAGTTGGCTAGACTATGTCAAAGGCTATCTTAGTACAAGGGTAGGTGGCAACTTTATAGCCTGAGCTGATTGATACACCCCAAGTGCCCAAATCAAACCTGAGTTCTGATTTGGAAAAAAGCAATGTCTATGTCTTTCTTCGGCAGTCGATAGCTTCTGCCACAGTCAGTGAGTCCCCAACAGAACAGTGCCCACAAAACAGGGCTGTTTGTGCCACATTTACCAGGTTAAATCCATTCAAAGTGAAATACTTTCATGATAACTGAGGAAAGTTACTGTAATTTACTAGCTTCCAGGTCAGAGAGACAAATTGCAGGCAAGCCCCGGGCAAATGCACACCTGCCCACTGGGAGCACTTAACCTTCATATGAGGTCTCAGAGAGGTGGATCAGAGAAACCTGGCTTCATGTTGATGAAGGCTCTTAAAGGGCACCAACCCAAAATATAAAAAAACCCATTTGGCAACTCAAGCCGAGTGTACTGTCATTGCCCCACACATCCAACCTCGCTCCTCTCACCACGTGACTGCGTGCCAGGGTTTGCTGTCTGGTCATTCAGGAGGCCACTCCTTGCTCTCGTTCAGCAGTAACAAAGGTTCTCACTATTCAAACGACAGATACCACGCTCCTCCGAATTTAGCATGGAATGAATCATTTTTCATTACTTTTTAGATGTGAGGTTTTGTAACTATTTTCTATTCTTTGTGAGGCAGAGACCCCAGCGATATATTCCACCAAAAAAAAAGATTTCAAAAGCTGACAAAAGGACAAGGTAGACTTAAAAAAAAAAATGAACCTTATTCTCAGATAATCAAATGAAAGCACAATTTAGAGGGTTTTTAATAATTAATTCAAAGAAATCAGATGATGTTTTAATCTCCTTACCATTGGCTTCATGAGGTTGTGTCCTATATTAGAAAGAGCATCCAAATTCGTGAATTCTAAGCTGTGTTTGTCCAGCAATAAGCCCTGAGGCACAACTCATGTATGCTAAGTGGAGATATTTTCTGCCAATTCCATAAGGTTGAGGGGTCGGCATGGTTTGACCGAAACCATGATATTTTGTGTAGACGTGCTTTCTAAGTAGCTACATTTTATTGTGTGACAGGTTTGCGGAAATGCTACAATGCACACTTTACCCTCATCTCCTTTGAGTCCAATCTACACAGTAGATACTGTTTTTGCTTTTCGAAAGTTGGGGAAAGTGTGGATCAAAAGAGCTAAAGTGACTCAGTCTGATTATATAGATCAAAATTCATAGAGCTGGGATTCAAATTTGGACCTGTATGGCTCTACCCACCACACACACACACAAAAATTTCAGTTCAGAATCTCTCTCTCTCTCTCTCTCTCTCTCTCTCTCTCTCACACACACACACACACACACACACACACACACACACACACACCAAGAATGCTGTGACTATATTTATATTCTCTAGTCTTGTCAACTTTCCAAAACATCTACTTGTCCTTCAGATCACCAATAGAATCTTTAAATAAAATCTGGCAACTTACTTCTGTATCTCTGTCCTCCACCTACAAATCCATTCTTTTAGAAACACACACACACATTTACAAGATTTTGGATCTTATAGTTTGGGGTGAACAATCAGAAAATGAATAAAGTGACTGAAACACTAAATTTAAAAAATGAAGGGAATAAAATTGCTGAGGCTACAAAACTTTTAGAAGCCAATAATCCTGGGACAGAGGAGCTTATTGACATTTTGAATAGATGTGGGAAATCAAAGAGATGAAAATTATGAGGAGAAAATGACTGTGCCTTTAAAAATGCGATGAAGGAGGAAAAAAGAACAGCATGAGCTAGGATAGTCATTATACTAGAATACATCTAGTCTCAGAAAAAAAGTTCTTTGATAACTAGAAAATACCACGTTATAAAGTTAGAGATCTAATACTCATAAGTCCATTACAGAAAGAATCTTTACCATTAAAAAGTTAGAGATTTAACACTCACAAGTCCATTACAGAAAGAATCGTTACTAGGCTGGAAATAATCGAAAACCATAGCCATGCAATTGGCCACTTTATGGCTTCTTTGATTTCTCCGAGCTGTTTGAAGACTTGCATGCTGGAAAGGATTTGAAAACTGGGCATACCAACCCTGACCAGCTAATTGCCAATGAGGAAGAATGAATTACTCTGCAATTATATTAAAGGTGAAAGAGGTCCCGGGGAACAACTCTAGCAAAGAGAAGGACTGACATGGGATAAAAGCTTGATCCGTGACAGCCATGACTATTAAGATGTTGAGCCTGAGTTCAAAGGGAGGACAAGAGCAACTTTGTGCTTGACAATCTTTAGACAAGGTCACCACCCTCTACCAAGTACATGCCAACTTATTCAAATATGATATGTAATGTCATATATCCTTTCTTCACCCACCAAAGTTTTTAAATGCTCTCAGTTTTGTTTACTAGGACTTGTACCTGAATTTGTTCATAAAGTTTTCCACCCAAGTCATTAGTGTGACCATTGTCAAGCTACAGATAAATCTACAGAGCAGCATGGGAAGACATTCTTCTGAAGTTGTAGGTGGTTTTCACCTTCTGGGACTCATTAATCCCCAAAGCTGATAGAACTTTAAAATGGAGATGGATTGCAAGCAGGTTTTGATAATTCTTGGATGACAGATCGTAATGGATTATTAAGAAAAGAAGAGGTTTGCCGAAACCGGTTTGGCTCAGTGGATAGAGCGTCGGCCTGCGGACTGAAGGGTCCCGGGTTCGATTCCGGTCAAGGGCATGTACCTGGGTTGCGGGCACATCCCCAGTACGGGGTGTGCAGGAGGCAGCTGATCGATGTTTCTCTCTCATCGATGTTTCTAGCTCTCTATCCCTCTCCCTTCCTCTCTGTAAAATATCAATAAAATATATTTAAAAAAAAAAAAAAGAAAAGAAAAGAAGAGGTCCAACAATTATCTATTGAGTCTCTTATTAGGGTTGCCACATAAAACACAGGACACCCAATTAAATTTGATAAAAAATTAAATAATATTTTAGTATAAGCATGTCCCTTGCAGTATTTGAGACTTAGTTATACTAAAAAAGGTATTGTTTATCTGAAATTTAAGTGTAGCTAGTCATCCTGATTTGTTTTGTTGTTTTTTGTTTGTTTGGGGTTTTTGTTTGTTTGCTTGCTTGCTTGTTTTTGCTAAATCTGGCAATTGCAGTCTCTTTTGTTATAAAGTCCTATCTCCCATGGCTTAGTTTCTTAGTTGGTAAGTAGGGGAAAAAATTGCCTCTTAAAAAGTATCATGGGAAATCTCTTAAATCACTCAACGTCCAGTCTACCTGATTTTATATCATTGTACTCTCTCTCTCAATGAGTCCAGAACAGACCATTTTCCCTGTGTTGAAAAGTTCTGTAAGTATAAGTTGTTAACATTCCCCAAATGTTGGACGTCTCTGCCACACACCTATGAATAAACTTTCCATTTACTCCAACATATCAGTTCCATCTTTTTCTTCCTCAAACACCTTCCCCCGGAGCTTTCCACCCACTTTTCTCCATTCTGCACCTTCCGTTCTAGGCCTCCTATTCATCTGACATGCTGGGTCTTTTCCTTTGCAATTCTCCTGGGTGGGGTGCCTGCTCCTGAATTCCACGTTGGTGTTTGTTCTTGTTTACCCACTTGGTCTTCCCAGGGAAGGCTACCCTGGAAGTAAATGTTTTGAGTCTTTGCAAGTATGGCAGTGTCATTTGTCTGTTCTCATTTGAGAGACTAAGAAGGATTTAAGAATTGCTTTTACTCAGAATTTTGTGGCTCCATCGCTTTTAGTTTCCGGTGTTGCTGATGATGAGAAAGCTGATGCCATCCTGACTCCTGACTCTTCATGTGACTTATTTCTCCCTCTTGATGCTTTTAGAGTTTATTCTTTATTCTTTGGGTTTAAAACATTGTGAATTTTTTAGTGTGGTTCTAATCTCATCCATAGGACTGGAGACTTGTGTTGGTTTCCTAGGACTGCTGTAAAATACCACAAGCTGGGTGGCTTAAAACAACAGCTATTTAATCTCTCCCGAGTTCAGGAAACTAGAAGTCAAAAATCAAGGTGTCAAAAATGTGGTTCCTTCCGGAGACTCTGAGGGAAAATCTGTTCCAGGCCTCTCCTCTAGCTCCTTGGTTGCTGAAAGCCCTGCCATTCCTTGCCTTATAGCTGAATCCCTGCAATTTCTGTCTGTTGTCACATGGCTTCTTCCATGTGTCTCCTCTGTCGCTGTATGACCGCCTTATAAGAAAACCAGTCATTGGATTTAGGACCCACTCTAACACAGCATGACTTCATCTTAACTAATTACACCTTCAAATATTTTATTTCCAAATAAGGTCACATTATTTAAACCACAACAGTGCTCAGGGGTCCCTTTCATTCCGGAGCTCATTGCCTCCACTTCTGGATGTTCCTCTTAATTGATTCATTTTTTCCTCCCGCCTCTTTGCTCTAGTTTTTCTCTCTGAAATTCTTATTATTTACATCTTGGACCTCCTAGAATCATTCTCTAATTTTCTTGTCTTTTCTCCGATGTCCATCTTTCTTTTTTGTTATACTCTTCTATGAAACATTTCATTTCAGCATTTAATTTCCAAAAGTCTTCTCTCTTTCTTAGATTCCCTCCTTTTTTTTACAGCATCTTGTTCTATTATTAGGGATGCAATATCTGCTACTATCTCAGAGGACATTGATGACTGTCTGTGGTTGCCATGCTATTGTTGAAAATGTCTCTCTGTGTCAAGCTGAAGGCTTTTCTCAAATATGTGATGATCTTTCTCTGTTCTTACTAAAAAAAAGGCAACTTGGACTCTGTGTGTGGGAATGGGGTTAGTTGCACTGCATGATGATGATACAATGAGCCCCTTCTCAATTCAGTTTCTCCAGAAAAGAAATATCCAGTCTCTGGTCAGGGGTGGATATGGAAGGGTAGCCTATGTGCTGAGAGAGTAGAGAGGAACCTAATAGCACCATATACATTTTTTTTTTTATCTACTGATCTCTGTTTCTTCAACCCCACTCATCACCCCTGCCCCTGGTAAGAGCTTCTTGGATCGATGCAGAGTGCAAAAAAAAGTTACTGTTTTTAGGGCTTCGTGTACACCAGGCACTCTAGCCAATTTAAGAAAGTTCCATTTCTAACACTTGAGGCTGCGGTCACCCAAATCTTCTCAAATAACACTTTTTGAATAATGATAAGAATGACTCAAATGCCCTACCTCATAAGATGTGGGGGATAAAAAGATGGCATTTACTAATAGTCTATCAAAGCTGCTAAGGGGAATTCCAGAACATGAGTGAGGTGAGGATGCAGTAATAAAAGATGTTGAGAAGTCCCTAGATGACTAAGGCTGCAGGACTAGTTGGGAAATACTATTGGTACTGGGCCCTGCATCGCTAAGGGCAGTGTTGCGGTCTGTGGGAAGGATGAGGCCACTGTGCTCAGGACTCAGGATGCCAGTGGTTAAGAATAGGGTTCTGGGTTTGAGTCCCAGCTTACATGTCTTCTCACCAACCCTGGCTCCAGTTTCTATCCCAGGCTGAGCTGTCCAGCAGTGCTCAGAATGCCTTCCTTGCTTATGCTTTTCTGGAGAGTATCAGGCCTCATTGGCACAATCCTATACCTTCACCTCACAAAAGATGAAGACAAAAAATAATATATGAGCTCCTCTACCAATTATTTAGAAAAGAGTGATGTGGCCCTCACTCATCAGAGAGATTGGCTGAAGTCTGGATTTGATCCATCTCGGGGTTTGCTTTAACCCTCCACATCTGCCACTGGCTTTAGTTTGTCTCTGGTTGATTTGCTGGCTGCCTCTCCTTCCTTAGAGCCCCCTTTGCCTCCTTCCACAGCGGCTCCTGAGAGTTTTCAGATTCATATTTCATTATGAGCAGATGTCAGTTCTCATTGTTTCAATTTTCTACCTTAAGAACCTGTACTGAACCCATCATTTTGTTGATAAATGGCCTAGTAATATATTTTGCTAAGCAATGGTTATCTGATCTAGAAAGAAATGTTGCTACCCCTTAGAGATAGATGTGGCTACATGTTTTATTACTAAGAACAGTCTGTTTTTCTCATCTCTTCATATACTACTAGTCATGTAAGTGTGGTTGCATGTTTATAAAAATATATGTGTGTATTTACATATACATATACTCATTTATATACATGTGTATATGCAGTGTGTGTGTTATAAATTAATACAAGTATATATTACACACACAAACTTATGTGCATGTTTAGAGAGAAAGGAAGAGATATTGTAATAGTATTCACCAGAGCTGTAAATTGAGCAGGGAAATGCTACTAAAGAAGAGCCTTGGATCTCTGGATTAGGGACACGTTACCCAAATAATGCGGAAATAAAAGCAACGCTATCTCCACTCAGAAGAAATAGTAAATTGAGTATATGTCAGATGAGTAATAAGTAGAAAATGTCTAAGGAGAACCACAGAGAATTTATAATAGAGAGGGAGGAAGTCATCATCTTAAAAAGTTCATTAAACAGAGGAAACACATCTTATGTAACATTCCCATAATAACAAAATAGGTCCTAAGTGCACTTCAGGAAGCATGAAAAACTACAGCTAAAGGTTAATGCAAAGCTAAAGTGAAGGAATTTCATTTTAAGCCCTGCAGAGCCCATGCAGTCTGGAATTGCATTCACAGTAAGGAAGTAGGTGGCTCCCACCTCCCCTCCCAATTTACCTCTTCATGAATATCTCTGGCTTTTCTACTGGGTTAATCCAGCTTAGATCACTGTCTTTATGGGAGCATGTTAAATAAGTTAAGTGAGTTAGTCAGTATGGTTGATTGTATAGAAAAAACGGTGGTTATGAATGCAATCCCCCATCCGGTATAGACAAGGGTAAAGGCCCAGATTTTATTGCAGAGGTTACCACATGCTCATTTCATTTCCCCTTTGCCTCTGAAGTTGGTGGTTACATTGGGAAAAAAAAATATGGATTCCAAGTAGCTAAAAATTACCTCAGCTTAGAAAAAAGGAGAGAATAGGATACAAGTAGTCAAATAAAGTTTTAAATGTCCTGAATTTCTTAATTTTTTTCTGATTATCAAAAGGAAAAACTTATTAAAAACTATTTTTTAAAAATTTGATGAGGTACAATGACAGTCCAGGTTTGTTTGTTTTTTATTGATTTCGGGCAGGAAGGGAGAGGGAGAGAAAGATAGAAACATCAATGATGAAAGAAAATCATTGAATGGCTGCCTCCTGCTTGCCCCCTGACTGGGAATTGAGCCGGCAACCCGGGCAGGTGCCCTGACCAGGAATCAAACCATGACCTCAACCACTGAGTCGCTCCAACCAGGCTGCAGCCTGTTAACTGTCTCAAAGAGCTGACAAAATAGAAAGAAAATACTTTAAAAAGTACTAAAATAAAGAAAGATAAATAAAAAACTTTATAGTTGCTTTAACTCTGGAGCCATTTGCAAATCGCGAAGAAACTAAACTGTGTTTTGGATGGCTTTCCGGCTGCAGAAACCAAAGATAAAGCATGGGGCCCACGCAGTGCTGGTGTCTGCAGACCTCCTGCCAGAAGCATCAGCTGGGCTCTCACAGGCCCCGGCACTGGGGAAAGGACAAATCAGGATTCAGCGCCCCCATCCTCCACCCTCGTGGTTTTCAAGATGTACCTCGGCACTGAGCAGAGCAGGAGAAAAGAAAGGAAGAAGGAAAGAGAGAATTGTCCCTGAGAGAATATAAACCATGGATAGGCTCTTTCAAGGATTTACAGCCCTGGTTTTATAGTGCCAAAGTGGCCCAGAAATATGAACTATGATTTTAACTTAAAATAGTTTGTCATCTTTAGGAACCCCCCCCCAACACATACACACACACACACACACACAGAGAGAAATAGTTGTTTACAGACAGTGAGCAACGTACAGACAACAATTCATAAGGAAATAATATACCCTGAATGAGAACCAACAGAAAGAACAGACACCTAAACATTTCAGATGTTATCATTATAAGACATGGATTATAAGAAGTTATGCTTCTATGTTTAATGAAATAAAAGATAAATTTGAAATAACTGAGGAGTACAAGGAATTATAAAAAGTGTTTTTAGAAAATCTGAAAAAGAACGAAATTGAACTTTACATAAATAAAACATAAAATAACCAAAATTTAAAACTTAATGTATTGATTGGGCAGCAGATCACACAAAAAGAGAACAAGTGAACGCAGCACCAAGAATAAATAACTGGAATCGAAAGAGGCTTCAAAGAGGCCTGGCTCATGACTGGTGTTCACCAATATTTGTTGAATGTCCTTAAAACTGAAGACAGCCTACTTTCACTGATGAGATTACTGTCTGGCTTCAGATGTAAGCTGGCTCCAGACTGGGACTTGAAGAGGGTCCTGGAAAAAGTCTATCCATTTCAATGGCTGCAACTGGAAAAACTGATGTGATCCACAGATATTTGCAACAGCTTACTAGTTGGAAAGCACTGCGTTAAGTAAGCATCTGAGTTAAAAATATATATGGTATCACGTGTAATATATGTATTCTTTCTTGTAAGAACAATAGTTTCATAAGGGTTTTGTAAGGGCAAGATAGGCCTGAGTTCTAACCTGGGGTACTATAGTGTAAAATGTTAACAAGCCCTAAAGGAATAGCTGTAGTAAAACTCTGGGGAATAGGTAGAGATAAATTATGAAGGACACCATTCCCCAAGGTGTTCTTCATAATTGCTCCCAAAGAAATGTTAAAATCTCCAGTGCTGAACCCAGGAAGTGAGATACAAGCCACAGGTCTTATCACTGGCCCCAAGAGAGTAACAAAACCATATACCTCATCACCATTTCAAAAGCTTTTATGACGTTCTTTTGGATCAATTTCCCTGACATCTTTGAATTTGTGTATAATGAGCATGTAAGGCACAAACTTGTTTATACACTAAAAATGGTTTCATGACCCAAAGGAAAGGTCCTAATTTACATGTGACATTTGCTCACTCATTCATCTATTGGTTGAATAAACTTGGTATTGAGTGCAATCTACATGTCAGGCTGTGGGGACACAAAGCCAGACATGCCATAAAGAGGTGCAAGGAGCCAGTTCTGTCCTCTAAGAGTTACTAATCTAATATTAACACTGACATGAATGCAAACACCCCGTGGCACAGAATAAAAAAACTCACGCAGGACATTCTCAGACAGTGAAGTAGTTATGTCACAGACAAATTCACCTAGCATTGAAGTTAATGTTTGCAAATAAGAGTAATTGGGAATGTAATGCTATGTGTTTTTGTGTGAACTTCCATTACCAGTCCAGCTGAACGACCTTGGGCCAGCTGCAGAGCCTCTGTGAACCTCCTCCTCATAAAGAAAATAAAGACAACACCTAGCACTGCAGAATCTTTGATGATTAAACCACAGCTTACAAAACGTGTAACACATAGAGCGCAGTGTCCAGCACAGAGTAAGGGGAAATGCTATCAAGAGCTACCCCTCCAACTATCACAATTTTCTGAATAATACTGATCTCACTAGAAAATTTAAGAGTTTTACATACTACATGTATGTTTGAATTTCACAAACATTCCTTTCTGCTACCAAAGAGTCAAGGTACTTAAACTTAGTCCTCATCAAGCCAAAATATTTTATTTGAGCAAATAGTATAGGGGCTCAAAGTATAGAAAGAAGCCAAATTAAGTGATTCTTTTCAATGCTTTTTGCTGGTCATGGGATTAGCTATGTCTATTTTGTGTTATCAACCACTGGCCTTCTGAAATCTCTGTTAGTTAACCTTCTCTTTAAAATGAGCAATTTTAGGGGAGAAACCAAGATGGTGGCATAGGTAAACACCTAGACTGCTGCCTCGCACAACAATTTCAAATCTACAACTAAAAGACAAAATGGACATCATCCAGAACCACAGGAAGGCTGGCTGAGTGGAAATTCTACAACTAGAAGGAAAGAGAAAAGCACACTGAGACTCAGAGGAGCTGCAGGAGGCAGAGGTACTGAGACACGCATGAGGAGAGGACTGGCAACTGAGTGCATGGCTGGCTTTCTCAAGCGGGAGGGAGACAAAAGCTCCCGACTGCGCTGAACTCCAGTTCCGGGTGAGATGCTGGGGACCCAGACTCATTCGGGGAGAACCTGGACTGTCCGCCAGCAGGCAGAACTCAAGGGCATCTTTCTCTCAGAGGTACTTGCAGCGATTACCACAGGACACTGAGACACAGGGGCCTATTAGGGCAGGGCTGACGGGAAACCAATGCTGTCTGCTCTACCCTGAGACTTTGCCCCATCCAAGATGAGCACAGAGGCTTTTGCAAGTCTTGTCTCATAAGGGTGTCTCCAGCACAGAAGTTCTCCCAGCGTAGACACAGCTGATCCTCACAGCCAATTGGCCTGGAGGTCAATTCCTCCCAGTGATACCAACAACAATCAAAGATTAACTACAACAAGACTGTGCACACAGCCCACAAAGGGGTGCACCAAGAGTGTCCACCTCAGGTAACTGGGGAGGCTGAGCCACTGGGCCCTGTAGGACACCTAGCACACAAAGCCACTTTATCAACTCAGGGAAGCAGCCAAAATGTGGAGACAAAGAAACAGATCACAAATGAAAGAAATGGAGGAAAGCAAATGACTGGATATAGCGTTCAAAACCACGGTTATAAGGTTTTTCAACAATTTCCTAGAAAAGGCTGATAAATTTAGCGAGACCCTCAAGGATATGAAAAAGGACCAACTAGAAATTAAGCATTCACTGACTGAAATAAAAAATATTATACAGAGATCTAACAGCAGACTAGAGGATCACAAGAATCAAGTCAATGATTTGAAATACAAAGAAGCAAAAAACACTCAACTGGAAAAGCAAAAAGAAAAAAGAATCCAAAAATATGAAGATAGTGTAAGAGCCTTTGGGACAACTTCAAGCGTACCAACATCAGAATTATGGGGGTGCCAGAAGAAGAGAGAGAGCAAGATACTGAAAACCTATTTGAAGAAATAATGACCGAAAACTTCCCCCACCTGGTGAAAGAAATAGACTTACAAGTCCAGGAAGTGCAGAGAACCCCAAACAAAAGGAATCCAAAGAGGACCACACCAAGACACATCATAATCAAAATGCCAAGAGCAAAAGACAAAGAGAGAATATTAAAAGCAGCAAGAGAAAAACAGTTAGTTATCTACAAGGGAGCACCTATACAACTGTCAGCTGATTTCTCAACAGAAACTATGCAGGCCAGACGGGAGTGGCAAGAAATATTCAAAGTGATGAACAGCAAGAACCTACAACCAAGATTACTCTACCCAGCAAAGCTATCATTCAGAATTGAAGGGCAGATAAAGAGCTTCACAGATAAGAAAAAGCTAAAGGAGTTCATCACCACCAAACCAGTATTATATGAAATGCTGAAAGGTATTCTTTAAGAAGAGGAAGAAGAAGAAAAAATGTAAAGATAAAAATTATGAACAACAAATACATATCTTTCAACAAGTGAATCTAAAAATCAAGTGAATAAAAAAATCTGATGAACAGAATAAACTGGTGAATATAATAGAATCAGGGGCATAGAAAGGAAGTGGACTGACAATTCTCGGTGGGAAAGGGGTGTGGGGAGTGTGGGAAGAGGCTGGACAAAAATCTTACACCTATGGATGAGGACAGTGGCAGGGGTAAGGGCAGAGGGTGGGGTGGGAACTGGGTGGAGGGGAGCTATGGAGGAAAAAAGAGGAACAATTGTAATAATCTGAACAATAAAGATTTCTTAAATTTAAAAAATGAGCAGTTTTATATTGCTACACATTATTTTCTATGCATTCATATTTCTGTTTAACATAACTCTACTTTGATGCATTTATTTACTCATTCACTAAGAGCCAGGTACTGTTTTGAATGTAATGTGTTAAATAATATTACCAAGATAGGCATTTCCTACTCTCCGTGCCCTGGTCGGGGCTGCTGCTCAGCCATGGTTGGTGCAGAATGTCTTCCAGAACCTTTTACATTGTGCACTCTCCCGGCCAATCATTGTAAACTTTCACCCCTTAAAGATGGTCCGTAGCATAAGTACCCACGGAACTCCCATCTTTATAGACTACAGTTCATCAAAATTACTTTGGTTTCTGCTCCTATTCTCTAATCCACAGTTTTCACTTGTCAGTGGGTCCCAGGATAGACAGAAGTAGTGATGCTTAATTTGGTGGTTGGAAAACTGTTTGTGTCGAGGTTTGATTGAACAAGGAGTCATTCCTCTAACACAAATGGGATCCTAATGCGATGTGATGATGACACATGAAAAGGAGGCTGTCCGGTAAATTCTTCAGAGTTTTCATCAAGTCGGCAGGTAGGAGGGATTGAATATCTGCTCAAAACATATGTTTATCAGGGACATATGCACTAAGACATGAGCTATCATCATTCCAAGCAGGATTTTAAACTCCAAGTGCTTTCATGTTACAAGACATGAAAGGCACTGAGCATTCGCAGCGTGAATTACAGCCATTCACTGTGTGGGAAGAGTGGGTGATCCTGTGCACATCAAAAGATATCGCCACCAAATTTCCCACCTCTCTCTTGATGTTAATGCTGGCCTTGGCTGATCCCCCATGAAAGAATAGTATAATGTCTTTTTAAATGACCTTCTTTGCCTTATGTAGTATTCACAGACCAGGTATTCAGAAAAACCTTAGCAAAATTCTTAGAAGAGTTCTAAGCATGCTTTGTTTTAGATGTTCATCCTCCCCTTCTAGTGAGATGAGATAAACACATTTCCAAAAGTTCAGCAAAGTTTTTGCAGGAGTTCAACAAAGACACCTGGGAAGCAGAGAGGGATCGATTCCTCCAGCCAGCACTGTCCAGATACTGCTTAACAAATGGTGGCACGAGGTCTCTATTGACGTCCTTTCTGAATCACCTAATTTATAGGCAGGAAGCAACTCACCCAGCAGGGCCCTGCCTCTTCGTTTAATCATCGGCCAGCCCTTCGTGGCCTGTGGTGATGATGAAGCACATCCCTGGTCAGGAGCGCCCCTGGGTGCTCACAGGCTTGCAAATTCTCGGCCTCTCACTTCGCCCATCTCAGGCTTATCTGTCCGTCTCCACAACAATCTGCCCCACTGACTCTGTCTCTGTGTCTGTCTCTAGTCCTGATTCTCCCTATTTCCCTGTCACTGAGTCTCTCTCTGCCTCTCTCTCTCTATTTGCAAGTCCCTCTTTATGCTTCTCTACATCTACCTCACCCTGTCTCTCTGTCTCTCTTTCTATCTCTATCTCCCTGTCTCTGTCTCTGTGTATGTGTGTGAGCTTTTCTCTGTCTCATTGTCTCTGTTTTTCTCTGTCTTTCTCATACATGTGTTGTATTTCAACCCAATAGGTTCATCCACCATCATATTTTTTGCGAATATATATAATTCAAGGTTTCTTAATGTAGAATCCACAGATATCCACACGGATTCACAAACTCCTGAAACTGAATGTAATTTTCTGCCTATAAACATTTTTCAAGAGAAAAGTTCATAGCTTTCAACAAAATTCCCAAAGGAGTTCTCATCATACAGACAAAAAAAAAGTTTAAGCCAATGTGGTTGTCATTTTCAACAAATGATAAATTTATTGTAAGATTTTACTTTTGGTCAGTATACAGCTTATTGAACAAGGTTATTCACAGGCATGCACCATCACCATATGGAAGTTCACAAAATATTTTGACAATTAAAACAGTGCAAATAACTGCTTTAGAGGCTTATAAATTCCACCTACAGGGAGCTTTTTCATTTGGCACTGCTGTTATTTTTCAATCCTTTCTGTAATATTTGAGAGTTATTTATGACATAGTCCAATTAACTCCATCTCCATAAATTTTTTACCTTTCTGAATATTCCCAGAAGAATCTTTTTTTTCTAATATAGCTTCTAAAACAGACACTCATAGGTGAAGATGACACATTTAGCAAGCAGCACATTCTGTTCCCTACAATTAGTCCTGCAGAAGAATTGGACTAGAGATAAGGTTAAGGAGGTTATATATTGTCCCGCTTCTCAATGTAGAATGAGTCTGTGTGAAACCATGGAAAATGGTCAAGGTTAAGTGAACATAGATACTTTACTTTAAAATGCAATTGTCATTTCACTTCTAAAACACTTCTAAAAAGAAATGATTGCTTGGAAAATGAGTATCTGAGCAGAGAATTAAAAATAAAAATGGGTTTCTTAGTAGAGATGCTGGCAACATGAGGCCAAGGATGGACACATCCTCTAGTGAGGTCCACAATGCCAAAGGACACTTCTCTCACAGTGGAGTTCAAGGCTCCCTAGAATGTAGCACATTCAGATCCATCCTGATCTTCAATATTATTTAACAGCCAATTTATCTCTTCCCTTCCCTTTTGAACTCAATATTCTAATATCCCTCTATATCTTTCTTTGCTACTGTGGCAGGCAGACTACAAGATGGCCACCAAGGTCTCCCATATGCCTGGTGTAAACAGTTTTGCATTATTCTATGCTTGGTTATATACTTCTAACCAACAGAATATAGCAAAGGGAATATATTTTGCTATATAAGACTCTGTATTGCTAGCCAATTCATTCTGGAATCTCTCTCTCTCTCTCTCTCTCTCTCTCTCTCTCTCTCTCTCTCTCTCTCTCTCTCTTTCTTCCTCCCACTTATTCTCCCTTCCTCTCTTTCCATTATTCATTTTAAAGAAGCAAGCTGTCATGAACCTTATAACCTCAAGGAAGTGAACTATGCCAACAACTTAATGAAACCTGAAAGTTTATCCTGCCCCAGTTGAGCCTCTGATGAGATTCCAACTCTGGTCAACACCTTGATTGAAGGCTTCTGAGAACCTGAGCAGAGAACCCAGTCCAGTTGTTCCAAAATCTCTGACCCACAGAAACTATAAGATATTATACGGGTGTTGTTTTAAGCTGCTAATTTTCTTACACAGCAAAGAAAATTCATACAATTAGTACTTTGATGTTTTTCTAGAATGCTCTCACTCATTCTTTGAAATCCTGTCAAGAATCGAATCCAAAATTTATCCTTTATCTTATTATCACCTAAAAGCTGACAATTTATCTCAGGGTTTTCCTAGCAGTTAATTTCACTATCCTTTACCCACATGGGTGACTCTGGGTCTCGTTGTCTTGTAGGGATATCTCTGCATGTTGCCACCTGGATCACCACAACTTCAAATAGACACCTGAATAATCAACTATCTCTGCCTGATGGGTTCTTCATGGCTTCTATGGACGTGCTTCCCGGGTACATCACTTCTCCTACCACTCAATTCTCTTCCTTTCTCCACAACAAAGGAAATCCCTCCCATCTCCCTGACCTTAGTGAGACCCCAGCTTTAGACCTGCAGCCAGGTTTCTTCTTGACTCTGAACCCAGGCTGTTTTCCACAGCTGACCAAACCCTCTGTCTCAAGTTTGAGAGAGGGTGTAAGGGCTTGATTGTGAGTCTTCCCATTAGTGGTCCCTCACCACTGGCTAACTAGAGCAACAGCTGTGACACCAGCCCCTCATTGGGCCCCTGTTCACCTTTTTAAACACTCCACACTCAGATGCAAAAAGATGAGCCCATGTTTGAGTCCGCATCCAGGTCACAATAGATACACCTCACTTACTCCACCTGCACCCACTAAACATCAGGTGAGGGTAAAGCTGACTCTTGAAGCCCATAAGGTATTACCCAGAGTATATCAGGATGGCTGGGAGTGTAACTGGGAAAGCCCATTTGGAGGACATTTTAGAGAATCTATCTAAATATAAGAGTTTATACCCTTTGACCAAGCAATTCCACTCTGATTAATATCCTCACAGGTGTATAAGGCTATCTGAGCATAGTTTATAGAGTAAAAATCTGGAAAAATGTGTAAGATGGGTGAAATAATTATGATATATCCATACATTCACACTACAGGCTTATATCCAGTAATTAGGATGCTGGGACTTCTGTCCCCAGAAAAGGTAAGTAGATATACTTTTCCCTATTCCTCCTGCTAAGTATAACTAAAGACTCTGAACATCATATATGAAATAAACATAAGGCAACTCTGAAAGGAATGAAGAAGGCAGATCAGCTGGGAACTACGGTCAGGGTTCTGGCATGGGAGCAAATACCTTAGCTTTCTTTTCTTCTCACACATCCCAGAATTGGAGCAGAGGAAGTTTACAACCTACCTGCACATGAATGTTTGTGACATTCTTAGTGGCCCCAAATAGAAACAAGCAAGATGTCCTTCAATAGGTGAAGAAGGCAAATAAACAGTAGCACGCTGATGCTATGGAATACCACTCAGCAGTAAAAAGGAACTAACTGGTAATACAATGAACAACCGAATGAATCTTTGGAGAAGTGCGCTGAGTGAAAAGAGTCAATCCCCAAAGGGAACATACTGTAAAATGTTATTTATATAACATTCTACAAATCTTAAAGTTATAGAAATGGAGAACATATGAGTAGTTGCAGGGTTTAAGGAGGGGTGAGGACAAGAGAGAAGTAGGTGCAGCTGTGAGAGGGCAACACAGGGTCTTGAGGTGGTGGAAAACTCTGTATATTGACCATTATGATGTCGGCATTTGGGTTTTGATATTGAACTTCATTTTTACAAGATGTTCCCATTTGGTGACACCGTGAAAGGGTACACACAAGATCTCTGTGTTTTTTGCTGCATGTGAACCTACAGTTATCTCAAAGTAAAAAGCTTAATTTTTAAAAGGAAAGCTACTCTATAATTGCTCCAAGATGTTTTGTTAAAAAAAAAAAAAAAAGTTCTACAACATTACCTAAGTATGACTCCATTTATGCTAATATTAACTAAATTTTACAGACTCACTGGGTGACAGGCACTGTTCCAAGTCCTTTCACTCAATCTTCACTTTGAGTCTATGGGGTGGGCTCCACTATTCCGTGCATTCTACAGAGAAGGAAAGTGAGGCTCAGATAGCTTAGCCAAGGTCACTCCGCATAGGATGGAGTTGGGATTTGAATTCAAGCTGCCTGACTCCAGGGTTCATGCTCTAAACTGTTAAATGCATTTTTCTAGCTATCAGTATGAAATTATTTTTTACATGTAAATAAGTAGAAGAGTCTTAATAGAGACACATGACCGGTGGTATCCTTCTAAAAAATCTCTGATTTATAATCTTTGGCAATTTACATAGCACAAGCTACAAATGTGATGTCCCTACACACGTGTTGTTAGAAGCCAGCTCTGACACATCACGGATCCTTGTGTCCCAGTGTATAGTACCACAGATGGAACTAGGATGCCCTTGGGGAGGGGAAATGAGGGCTAAAATTTTAAAAAGGTGATTTTACTTTCCATTAGTTAACTGTTTACAATGAGAATACACACACTGCTCATGCATTTTTTTATTATGTAGTAGGTTTTATTTAAAATCTTACTAAATTTATTAGGGTAACATTGGTCAACATGAACATATAGGTTTCAGGTGTGGATTTCTGTGATACAAGATCTATATATTGTACTGTGTGCCCACCACACAATGTCAAATCTTCTCCTGTCACCATATTCATGCATTTTAAAAATACAAAATGAAAGCAGTTTAAGGATGTATCCTGTAGGCTTAGAACTTAAAATCCTTTGGTGTCCCAACCCCTTCCACCATATGTATTCTAGTGCTCAACATACTTCAGTGCACCCATTACCCTAGGTACTCTCTGCCCCCTTCTCAGGACATAGAAGTTCTCTGAAGGGTTTGGCCTTGGCCAGTCCCAGCCTCACCACCTGCCTCTCCCTCCACAACGTCTGTGCCTTGGCCGTGCACTGGCCGACATGATGCCTTTGTGCTGCTTCCTCTTCTGCATGTGCCTTTCCCACCTCATGTCCCCACACATATGCTGCAGCTGACATAAAGTGTCCACTGGACTGTACCCTCCTTGATAGGAAGAATCATTTTTTACTCATCTTTCTCTCATTCAGTCCCTACAGCAACCCTATGTGGGAGGGTCATTTATTATCCACATTTTACAGCTAAGGAAACTCTGATTAAGAACTCATTTAAGATGTGCTAGTTATCTATTGCTGCATAACAAATTACCACAGAAGTTAGCAACTTAAAACAATGGTATTTATCTTTCACATATTCTGTGGGTCAGAGATGTGAACACCAGTGAGCCTCTGGCCCACGTTCTTTCACAAGGCTACACCAAGAGTTGCCTTCAGTCTCACATGAAAGCTCAACTGGGGCAGGGCCCGCTGCCATCCACCATGGGTGTGGGCAGGACTGGCTTCCTTGTGGACTGTTGCACCAAGGGCCTGAGTTCCCCACTGACTATCAGCTGAAGCTGCCTTAGGTTCTTACTACATGGCCTCGCCTAGGGCAGCCCAGAGTATGGCAGCTTGCTTCATTCAGGGAGCAAGGGAGAGGAATCGAGAGAGAGAGAACATGAAGGTGAGAAAAGAAGCCACAGTCTTTTAAAACCTCTGCTTGGAACTCTCTTCCCATATGTCTCCACACACCTTCTCCCTCACTTCCTTTATGTCTGCTTAGAGACCATCGCCTCCCTCAACATCCGTCTTTATTCCCTCACCTTTTTTATCATCTGATATAATTTACACTTTCAGGTTGTGCATTTATTCTCTGCTGTCCCTCAGCACCCAGGACATTGCAGGCATCCAACACATATTTATTAAAAGGATGGTATAGCGAGCTAGAGAACCCTCGCCATGTACACAGGCAAATAAAAGATGCTGTCCATGCAGAAATGCTGGAAATGCTATGCATCTGTATTCAGCCTCTTAGCAGCTGCTAACACAAATGGTGCCTATGACCCCTGCCTCCTGGGGTCCATGCCCTTGTGTAATCCTCTCCCTTTGAGTGAGGATAGGACTTAGTGACTTGCTTTAACAAATAAAATGTGGCAAAAGTGATGGGATAGTACTTCTAATATTGGGTAATGGTCAAAGAGAGTTCCAAGCAGAGAGAACAGTGAATGCAAGGGCTCTGAGGTGGGGCTCTGCCTAATGTGCTCAGACAACAGAGAGGAGGCCGGAGAGCTGGGAGGGAGGGAGAGAAGGTCAGAGGGCCTTGGTAAGAACTTTGGTGTTTTACTTTAAGTGGTCAAGAAACCATTAGAAGATTAAAAGATTCCTTTTCATTCTCTATTCTATTCCATTGGTCTATATGTCTGTTCTTGTGCCAGTACCAGGCTGTTTTGAGAACAGTAGCTTTATAATACAGCTTGATATCTGGTATTGAGATCCCACCTACTTTGTTCTTCTTTCTCAGGATTGCTGTGGCTATTTGGGGTCGTTTTTTATTCCAGATGAATTTTTGGAGAGTTCTTCCTAGGTCATTGAATCTATAGATTGCTTTGGGTAGTATGGAGATTTTAATGATGTTGATTCTCCCCATCCATGAACATGAAATGTTCTTCCATCTGTTTACGTCTTCTTCTATCTCTTTTTTCAGTGTCCTGTAGTTTTCCGCATATAGGTCTTTTACCTCCTTGGTTAAGTTTATTCCTTGGTTAAGTTTATTCCTAGGTATCTTAACTTTTTTGGTGCGATGGTAAATGGGATTGCTTTTTTAGTTTCTCTTTCTGTAAGTTCACTATTGGTGTATAGAAAGGCCATAGATTTCTTGGCGTTAATTTTGTATCCTGCTACATTGCCGAATTCATTTATTAAGTCTATTAGTTTTTTGATGGAGTCTTTCGGGTTTTTTATGTACAATATCATGTCATCTGCAAATAAGGACAGCTTTACTTCTTCTTTTCCAATTTGGATGCCTTTTATTTCTTCTTCTTGTCTAATTGCAATGGCTAATAATTCCAGTACTATGTCGAACAGGAGTGGTGAGAGTGGGCATCCCTGTCTTGTTCCTGTTCTTAGGGGAAATGGTTTTAGTTTTTGCCCATTGAGTATGATGTTAGCTGTGGGTTTATCATATATAGCTTTTTTTATGTTGAGGTATGATCCTTCTATTTCCACCTTGTTGAGAGTTTTTATCAAGAAAGGGTGTTGGATATCGACCCAAACCACTATGCTCAATATTTGACAAAGGAGGCATGAACATACAATGGAGTCAAAACAGTCTCTTCAATAAATGGTGTTGGGAAAATTGGACAGATACATGCAAAAAAATGAAACTAGACCACCAACTTACACCATACACAAAAATAAACTCAAAATGGATACAGGACTTAAACATAAGACGGGAAACCATAAAAATACTAGAGGAATCCACAGGCAGAGAAATCTCAAACATATGCCAAAGCAATTTCTTCACTGATACCGCTCCTAGGGCAGTGGTCGGCAAACTCATTAGTCAACAGAGCCAAATATCAACAGTAGAACAATTGAAATTTCTTTGAGAGCCAAACTTTTTAAACTTAAACTTCTTCTAACGCCACTTGTTCAAAAGAGACTCACCCAGGCCGTGGTATTTTGTGGAAGAGCCACACTCAAGGGACCAAAGAGCTGCATGTGGCTCGCGAGCCGCAGTTGGCCGACCACGGTCCTAGGGCAATGGAAGCTAAAGAGAAAATAAACAAATGGGACTACATCAAAATAAAAAGCTTTTTCACAGCAAAAGAAACCATCAACAAAACAACAAGAAAGCCCACTGTATGGGAGAACATATTTACAAATGTTATCACTGATAAAGGTTTAATCTCCAACATCTACAGGCAACTTATACAACTTAATAAAAGGAAGACAAATGATCCAATAAAAAAATGGGCAACGGACCTAAATAGAATCTTTTAGAAAGAAGACAGAAGGAAGGCCAAGAGACACATGAAAACATGCTCAAAGTCACTAATTATCCGAGAGATGCAAATCAAAACGACAATGAGGTACCATCTCACACCTGTCAGAATGGCTATCATCAACAAATGAACAAACGACAAGTGCTGACGTGGATGTGGAGAAAAAGGAACCCTCGTGCACTGCTGGTGGGAATGCAGACTGGTGCAGGCACTGTGGACAACAGTATGGAGTTTCCTCAAAAAACTAAAAATGGAGCTCCCATTTGACCCAGTAATCCCACTTCTAGGAATATATCCCAAGAAACTAGAAACAACAATCAGAAAGGATATATGCACCCCTATGTTCATAGCAGCACAATTCACCATAGCTAAGATTTGGAAACAGCCTAAATGCCCATCAGCAGATGAGTGGATTAGAAAACTATGGTACATCTACACAATGGACTACTACGCTGCTATAAAAAGGAAGGAATTCTTACCATTTGCAGCAGCATGGATGGACCTAGAGAGCATTATGTTAAGTGAAATAAGCCAGGCAATAAAAGAAAAATACCACATGATCTCACTCATTTATGAAAAATAAAGAACATTATATCCTGATGAATAAAAAGATAGATACAGAGGCAGTAAAGCACTGAACAGACTGTCAAATTACAGTGGGAAGGCTGTGGAGTGTTGGGGAGGGAGGGAAATAGATCAACCAAAGGACTTGTATGCATGCATATAAGCACACCAATGGACAGAAGACACTGGGAAGGTGGGATGAGTGCATGCGACAGGGGGTAGGGGAGGCTGGGGGAAGGTCAATGGGAAAAAAAAGGAGATATAAGTACTAATATATCTAATACTTTAAACAATAAAAAAATAAAATAAAAGATTCCTTTTCAAGACTTAGTCATGCAGTGAGAGACCAAAGTATCTTTTGAACCTCACCACTGTCCTGACTTTGACAGACCCTCACCACTGTCCTGACTTTGACAGTTTTTCTTTTATCTGTTTCAAAGGAAGGAGAATTTTCAGCTTGTCAGCACATGCCACACCCACAGCAGGCTCGCCACCACAAAACTACTGTCCCTGGCATCCCTGCCAGGCGCTGGACTCTGTGCCTCTTCTCTCTTTGGCTTCATTTAGGTCAATAGTGTGTTACCAACAAAACTGCAGAGATATTTTTCCTTTCGCTTTTTCTAAGCAAACCTCCTGACTTTTGTCTGAGCAAACACCATCCAGTTTGACTAAGAGCACACAACCACTAGCCAAAACAAAGTCCAAAGCTCCATCCCATGCCAGTAAAGCTGAGCCACCCAGAGCACATGTGTGAGCAAACATTCCCACCCACCTAGTGTGCACCCAGGGCGCCCACAGTTCTGTGTCACCCGTATGGTTCTAGACTAGACTTCATGCTTCATCCTCTCCTTCAGATTTGAGGTTAGTAGATCCAAGCTCTGATGCTCCCTAAGGCAAGAGCAAAACCCACGTTCTTAGCCTCGGCGCTGCTGACCTTTAGCCGGCACAACTCCTCGCCGTGGTGCTGACCTACATTGTTGGGTGGGTAATAGCACCTGGCCTCCATCACCCCTCTGGGTGACTGCCAGTAACAGCTTCCCATGTGACAGCCACAGTATCTCCAAATGTCCGTTGGAGGGCAAAATTGTCCCATTTGAGAATGTAATTCCACAAAGGCTCAGGTGTGTGCCCTGGGGAAGTTATTAATCCTCTTCAGCCCTCAGTTGTTCACCTAGACTAGTTGTTGGTAAACTCATTAGTCAACAGAGCCAAATATCAACAGTACAATGATTGACATTTCTTTTGAGAGCCAAATTTTTTAAACTTAAACTTCTTCTAACGCCACTTCTTCAAAATAGACTCGCCCAGGCCGTGGTATTTTGTGGAAGAGCCACACTCAAGGGGCCAAAGAGCCGCATGTGGCTCACGAGCCACAGTTTGCCGACCACAGACCTAGACAGTGAGGATAATGTTATCCTACATGCCTAAGGATGGATAGTTGGGCCATGTGACAACTCTCTGAGAGCTCTGTCCAAGATCCATGCTTATGTGAATCTGTGATACGCAATGAAGCCATTACATTCGATTGAGAATATTCCTGTGATACTCTGAGCTACTTGAGGGTCAGAATGAAATCTTCCACAGAATTAAATCTTCCAGTTTCTAGCCCAGTTTGTGACATGCAGTATGCTCTTAATAAATATTGGCTTAATTGTGATTAAATATTACCCACACTGTTCTTCTCATGATTGGCCCTACTAGACTTCTTGTACTCAGCACACATTTAAGTACTGAATAAATGCTTAATGGTGTTATTTAATACTAGAGGCCTGTTGCACGAAGATTTAAGCAATAGGCCTTCCTTCCCGTGGCTGCCAGCACCAGTTTTCCTCTGGCACCCAGGACCCAGGCCTTCGCTCCGGCTGCTGCCTTCAGTCTTCACTCCAGTTGGAACACCACCCCTGTAGCTCCCTCCGGCCCCTGTGCTCCCCCTCATAGCAGGCGTCCCGCCCCACCCAGCCACTCCATGCCTGCATGCGTGCTGCCCAGAGGCCCGGAGCAGCTGGGGCGTGGGGCCACAGCCATCTTTGTTGGGTTAATTTGCATACTCACTCCTGATTGGCTGGTGGGCATCGCGAAGTGACAATCAATTTGCATGTTTCTCTTTTATTAGTGTAGATGGTGAGGACACCTTAAAACCAGGTTCTTTGTTGATTCAAAAATGTTCAAGTTAACCAACTTATTGATCATTAGCAATAATCCAAGTACTGAACAGATGAATATGAATGGAACAGGGCTCCTGCCCTTCAGAGAATCATGCTAAGTGTTTTTAAGTCAGGCCCACATCTTAAGAAATTTCACTCTACAATGAAAGATGTTACAGTAAAGATAACAAAGGGTTCCAGAGATAACTGCATAATTCTGCCAATCATTTCTTTGTGTGGATCCCCCAGGGTAAGGAATAGCAGAAACCTGAGGCATATTAATAGAATCAACTATGTTATATAGAAGTTAAGTCATTTCTTGGTTTGAACTCTTTATGATATGGGGCACACATTTCCCCACCTTTCTAATGGAATCACATGTGTAATTGAAAATGGTTTCACGTTGAGTGCCAACTGTGACACTTATTCTCCTCCAGGAGAACTATGTTAAGAATGATGCTGAGGCCATATTCAAGCCCATGCTTGATGTCTGCCATGCATCCAGCATAAAGAAATGGTGGCTCACTTCCAGGCATTGACCATCTCTGATTTAACCTCTTCTTACAAAGTCAAGATAACATTGTAAACATGGTCCGCCGTGTCAGTAGATAATAACCCCATCATGTGACTTGCTTGGGCCCAAATCTTGGGCTCATCCTAGACTCCCCTCTTACAGGCCAAGTCTAAATTGTCAGCAAATGCTAATAGATCTACCAGTAACAGACATCTACCTCCACTACTTCTACCCAGGTACAAATCTCCATCATCTGTTTCCTTCTGCAACTACTCACCCAATAGCTATTCCTTGAACCACCAGTAAACCATCCAACTTGAGCTTCTAGTTCCCTCTAGCTGGCATGCTCTTTCACTAGGTAACTTTGCAACTTGATCTCTCACCTCCTCCAGCTTCTCAGTGAGCCCTCACTGGCCTTCCTGTTTATAAATGCACCTCCCACATCCTCCCCTTTTCCCTGTCCCTTTTCCCTGACTTAGAGGTAGCACTCATCATCAGTTGATCTCCTATATTTTTTTATCACTTATTTACTTAATGGCAACACCTCCCCACTAAAATATATGTTGTATGAAGACAAATATTTTTCTCCATTCTGTTCACTGTTATATCTCCTAGGAAAGTACAAGCCATGGTGGCTGATTAATAAATATTTATGAAATGAAAACTGGATAAACAATTGAATGATCAAAGCTATAATTCAATGACACTCAACGATGGCTGGTACTTTAGAAGCCTCTTTGTTCTGACACTAAATGACCCAGTACAATAATGCTTTGGTTCTTCACTACAGCCAGTGAGTCTGTTTAGACGTATACTGTCTAGTATACTAGATATCAGGTACATGTGGCTTTTGAGTTTTATATTTACACTAATAAAAATTAGGTAAAATAAAAAATTCAGTTCCTCTGTCACATTAGTCATAATCAAGTGCTCAAAAGTCACATGTAGCCGACAGCACAGACACAGAACATTTTCATCATTGCAGAAAGTTCTGTTGACCAGCACTGTTCTGAAATATCCACTGACTCCCCAAAAGTAATTACTGTAATTAATCTACTGAGTTAGAGGCCAGCTAGATTGCTTGTTAAAACTCTATACAACAAGAAGTGTGTCTATCAAGGCCTGAAGAATTTTCCCATGAGATTGTGTGCCTGGGCTGACCTATACTTTATCCCTCAGAGCCTTTTCTTCCTTCATTTTGGCTTTTTATTGATGTTCCAAAGTGATAAATTTGCCAGGTAGATGGCCTGTAATTCAGTGAGTTGTTATGGTATCACTCTACCACATAAAAATTGCACCCTGAACTCAGAATTCTGTTTTGTCCTTCTTTGTAAATAAAGGACACATGACACACCTGTCAGAAATAGAGACAGGAGTGAGAAACATTCTCCCAGTATCTGGGGATCAGAAGAAGGGTAAGTGGACAGGAAGACAGGACAGGAAGTGGACCAATTATGAAGATAGGTGGACAGAACATTATAATATCAATGGTAGATGACATTTATAGTACAAGATAAACAGCTACAGGAACATGGTGTACATTTATTATTTACGGTTTGAGGATACTTGTCAGCTCAGGAAGAAAAGGCACATAAATTTGAATGCCTTTTGTCAATTTTTTTTCAGTAGGTCATGGAACCCATGTACTGTTCCATTATTGACCCCTTCCATATATGTAACTTTCAATGCTCTTTAAATAATCCAGCCACGCCACCTGCAGCGGTCAAGGCGGGCAAACCTCCCTAGAAAGAAAGTATTTTTCCTACCTGCCTCAGCTCTCTCCTGTCCAGAGGACAAACAGATCTGTCACTGCTGAGGGAAGCCCACACTTCAACGCATGTAGCTGTCACCTTCAGAAACAACCTCAGTCTCTCCCTCTTGTTGATTAATTACAAACCACCTTCCCATCCACCTAAGGAACTATATCCACCCCCGATTGACAATAAGCCTTGAGAACACACAAGGCTAAGGTCAGAGGGTGAGTTTGAATAAGCTAAACATACAATCTGACCTAATTTTAACCCTGCTAAATAACTAAAGGGAAAAAAATAAGCAAACTTGTTAAAACAATAATCAAGATGGTATTTTAAGTAACAATGAAAAATTATTTATTTTTAAAATGTGCCATGTTTTAGTCTCCTCTTTTTTCTAGTCTGAGGAATATTTTTGCTATTTCACAACCAAAATGTTAGCATTTTCTGAAGGCCAAATTTTTAACGTAGTGACTTTTCATTATTTAATGTTTATTTCATGAATAACAGGAGTGTGTCCTACTTTCTTCCATGATTAATTGGTTCTTCCCTTGTCTCTGCCTCCATTCCACATTTTAGAAAGCTGGCCAGTGGATCTTTGAGGATCTGAGTAAGTCTTGTTTGCCTTTTGTGTTCCCATGGTGCCTCAGGGAGAACTGACTGCATTGGTGTGCAATCTTTATATATAAAAAGCCAAACGACCGGAACACCAGAACAACTGGTTGCTATGACGCGCACTATGGTGGCCAACCGCCCGCAGCCCCTCCCCCTGACTGGCCCCACCCCAGATAGGCCCCCCCACCCCAATCAGGGGAGGGGCCGGCCAGCCAACCTCCTGCATCCTCTCCCCCCTGCAGGCCCGGACCCAATCAGCCCCCTTGGGGGCGGGCCAACCAGACCCCACCCATGCACGAATTAGTGCACCAGGCCTCTAGTTCTTGAATAAACGTAGAGTGAAAGAAATAATGAATTAATACAGAATGACTAGGTGAAGAATCATCATAGGTGCCTGTCAAATGTCCAGTCTTGTCCTGTGTGTCTTCACTTTGAGAAAGCTCTCAGAGCCTGCAGCCAGAAACACCTTTACCAATGGGACTGGCTAGTGTGCAGGATAATGCAGCTTGGCCCAGTTCAAGAGCCGATGAAGAAGAGACACTATGAGAACACTAGGATGCAACACAGATTTTGAACAATAATAAGGACTCACAGATGCCTAATTTCTGAATGGGTGAAAAAAAAGAAAGCAAAGAGCATTTGCAGTACATAGAATGTACTAGGAAACAAAGAAAACCTGAAATTGCTCCCTTTTAAGCCACTTACTGACACCTGGATGATCTTGTGTGAAATGGCCTCGGTCACTCCTCTGTTGGCTCCAGAGGGGCACAGTGAAATGCAGTCTGAGCTCTGACTTAGCAGCCACCATGTAGATGCAAACGCCAAGGTGGCTGAGCATTGGAGACTCTGGAGATATAACTGGTGCTGGAGGAGTGAGTACGGTCTCTGAAGCCAGACTCCTTGCTCTGCCACTTACTAGGTCATACCTGGCCATGACGCCCAACCAAATGACTCGCACCGCTGTGCTGCAGTGTTCCCACATGCAAATTGGGGATAGTAATTGTACCTACTTCATCCAGTTGTTGTGCAGATTGTCCAACGTGATGAATGTAAAGCACTGGGTATAGTGGCAGGCATGCAGTATGTCATCAGAAGTTATGCTATGACAATAATGATGATGATGATGTTGGGAAAGGGCTGCTTTAGTTATAGATTTGCATTCTAGGACACAGTTTGCAACATGGGCAGACCTGGAATACATCCATAATCTATATGTCCCGTCACACATTCCAATTCAAGGGTTCCCCGTGCTTGCACACACGCACCCACATGTGGTTCTGTGGCACAGGTGTTCTGGTCCAGCACCCAAAGGGGAAGCAGCAGAATGTAGTGCTCATGAGTCAGAGAGGCGTGAGCTCAAACCCCAGCCATCTCCTTATCATCCAGGCAGTGGGGACAAAGTCGTCAGCCTCACTCTTTTTCCTCTTCTACGATAGATGAAAGCAGTGCCCATTTTCCTGGTACTGCCATGACCATGGAATACAGTGCTGCATGTGAGCTTTCAGTCTCTGTGCAGAGGAAGTCTTCAGTAGAAGGTAGCTATCGTGATGCATCCTTTTGATGAAGAGGTTTTCTTGAGGCCATCATAGGGTTTTGATCCAAAGACTCCTCAACTCTCTGAGCTGGAAGGTTCCTCAGGGTCATTCACCCCATGCTCCATTCTTTACAGATGAGAAAATCAGAGGCCCAGAGCGGGGAATGCGATTGCCCAAGCTTGCCCATCGGGTGGAGTCAGAACAGAGATTAGAAGGCTGTTCTCCTGATTTCCTGGTCTGGGGCTCTTTTAGCTGTGCCCTCTTTCCCGGCATGAATGCGACCCTCCTCATGCACAGGCCTGTTTCCTCACCATATCCCTGCAGCAGGCTCATTCCTGCAGCACCCTCACCCTCAGCACACGTTGCTCAGCTCATAGTGTCACTGCTGGGGAGCACCTCTGAGGACAGCCCATACTGTCCCAGGGCTGAGCCGCAGCTGCCCCCAGCTGCACACTACTCACCAGTGTGCCTGTGTTGGCTCCCTTCTTCTCCCTGTCTCACTTCCGCATCACCTTCCCCGTGATTCCTGGGACCTCCCTCCAGATAAACTGTGTGTACTCAGTGGCTGACCTTGTGGTCAGCTTCTGGGGAACACAGCCTAAGATACTCACAAACAGGGTGATTGCTTGAAGAGGGGAAATGAAGGAATAAATAACAGAAGAGAGCACATGGCTTGCAGAGTACACAGACGCGACCTGAGCATCACAATGAGTTGAATCAGAAAGTGCAATCTGGTTATTGAGAGCCACTCAGGTTCAAGGCCTCTGACATGTCTCTGGGTCAGACCTTCAGTCGATGGAAAAGTCACTGTGCCCCTCTGTGGACAGTTGCACAGCACCACACAGCACCTCTCTCCATCAGCAAGTGCCCATCATTTCTGCCAACCCATAAAACATCCTGTTTCTCTTCTCCCCCCAAATCTCCCTTCCCAACATGTACTCTTCAAACATAAATTCCGAGCCTCAGGGAACTCAGTTCCTCATTGGCCTTCCCAAGGACCTGAGTGGTGAGGGAAATCTTTCAGACTGACTCTGGGCTTAAGCTTTCGAGCCAGGAAAGCTCGTTCAAGTCCATGCTTCAGAGCCTCTGCTAACTAGGAAAAGCTATTTCAGCAGGATGAGCTGCAGCTTTCTCATGTGAAAAATGTAGTAATTCCTGCCTCAAACAGTGCTGTGGTTAAACAATGCAGTGTAACGCACAGCCTGGTGTATGAAAACAGCAGTACTAAGGCTGTGGCTGTGTGTTCTTGTTGTTATATCGTGGCCTCATTTGTTCCCACTGGCATGACCTCCCAAGACGCTTCCCTGGGTGGCAGGCGCTCTCCATGAGGGACCGCAGCAGATGCAAGCCTTCCCCCCTGTTCATCATGAAAGACTGATTTGGAATCTGAACCACTGAGGGAGGAGAGGAATAGAGAGCCCTCTACAAATAGAGACAGGACGCTGACAAACCTGAAAGGAAGAGGCTTGGGAACCAAGGGCCATGGTGAAACTATTCTGATGACGTTGTAAGCTTCCTTGCTGCCCTGGCCAGTGTGGCTCAGTTAGTTGGGCATCGTCTGGTGCAATGAAAGGTTGCCCGTTCAATTCCTGGCCAGGCCACGTCAATGTTTTTCTCTCTTCCTGTCTCTTCCTCTTTATCTCAAAATCAATAAAGGTATATTTGTTTTTTAAAAGCTTCCTTGTGCCCTACCTGGTTTGGCTCAGTGAATAGAGTGTCGGCCTATGGACTGAAGGGTCCCATGTTCAATTCCAGTCAAGGGCACATGCCTGGGTTGTGAGCTTGATCCCCAGTAGGGGGCATGCAGGAGGCAGCCAATCAATGATTCTCTCTCATCATTGATGTTTTTCTCTCTCTCTCTCCCCCTCTCCTTTCCTCTCTGAAATCAATAAAAATATATTTTAAAAGCCAAAACTGGTTTGGCTCAGTGGATAGAGCTTCGGCCTGCGGACTGAGGGGTCCCAGGTTCGATTCCAGTCAAGGGCACGTAACTTGGTTGCGGGCACATCCCCAGTAGGAGGTGTGCAGGAGGCAGCTGATCGATGTTTCTCTCTCATCGATGTTTCTAACTCTCTATCCCTCTTCCTTCCTCTCTGTAAAAAATCAATAAAATATATTTAAATATATATATATATATATATATATATATATATATATATATATAATAAAATAAAATAAATAAAAAGCTTCCTTGCAAAAATAATGCATGGCTATCTGCTTCTAGTTTAAGTTGCACTATAGCTTATTGGAGATCTTGAAAAGGTAACGTCATTTCTCTTTGTTGCATTGATAATCAGGACAAGTCAAACTCACAGAGGAAATTCAAGAGGGAGATGAACAGCCTGATATCTGCTTCAAAACATGACCACCGTAGAGTCAGAATTCCTCTATTTTACACTGAGAGAAAAATATATTATTTGTAAAACCACAGAAGTCCATGGTATAGCAAACCACAGAAGGGCATGGTATAATAAAACAAAGAAACGAACAACTTCTGGCTGGGGGTGGGCTAACTGCTATAACAAATAAACCCTAAAATACATAACAGCACAAACACAACATGTTTATTTCTGGCTTGTAAACAGTCCTGAGTAGGTCCAGAGGGTGGCAGGGAGTCCTTCCCATGCCGTCATTTGGGGACCCAGACTGGGGGAGCTCTACCATCACCAACACATGACTTCCCCAGGGGCCTGCAGGCTGCCTGCACCTGATGGAACATGGGGACCAGTGCTGAAGCGCCCAAGCCATTGACAAGAACTTGATCTCGTGGTTTCACAATATTTGAAGGAAGATGATACAAATGGTGGTATTTAGTCAACAATCTCTTCCACAGAACTCAGATTGGATTCCAGAGCCATGACTTGTAGACCAGCTACCGACTAGCAGTGATAAAGTAACTCAACACTTCTGAGAAGCTGGGCCTATTTTTACAACATGGGTGGACAATGCATGAAACTCTGGGTGCGTTTCTCAAACTACACAGAGGTTCCAGGATGGCTTCTCTAGCCCCGCCCACCAATTCAGGTTCCAGTGTGGCTCCACAGCGAGTCTGTGTCCAGCACCACTCGCACTGGGCTCCTGGACTGGGGCAGTGTATGGCACTGGGGGCCTCTGAGGTAGAAATAATCAGGCAATAGCAGATCCCTAAGATTGCTTCCAGCTCTAAATTTTAACAATTAATACTCGTGCATATAAAAATAATGCACCAGTTATTCCCCTAACAAGATAACACTTTTTATTGAGGAGAGAAAATGGAAGCTGTAGTCTTTGCTCATCCAGCCTATTCTTCTCTCTTCTTTCTTCTGGTCACAGAACACAGAGACCTGAAGCCAACAGACTGCAAGCAAGAGCTGGGTAAGGAAAGAGGGAGAAAATCCTGTCGACATTATGTGAGATCCTGGATTTGAATGTGCCTGAAGGCAGCAAACGTCCTGACTTCCCAGGATCACAAACAATTGATTTTATTTTTACTTGTACTATCTTAAATTGGATTTCTGTCATTAGCCAACAAGAGTACTAACACATGCAAGTTCTTTGGTAATTAGCTAACTTGGACTAACAAAAGCATAACTTAAACATGAAATAAATGTATTGGAAAGGTTTTAAGAATAATCTCCAGCCCTGGCCCGGTTTTGCTCAGTGGGTAGAGTGTCGGCCTGCAGACTGAGGGGTACCAGGTTCGATTCTGGTCAGGAGCATGTACCTTGGTTGTGGGCATGTCCCCAGTGGGGGGTGTGCAGGAGGCAACTGATCCGTGTTTCTCTCTCATTATTGTTTCTGACTCTCTAGCCCTCTCCCTTCCTCTCTATAAAAAATCAATAAAATTAAAAAAGAAGAAGAAGAAGAAGAAGAAGAAGAAGAAGAAGAAGAAGAAGAAGAAGAAGGAGAAGAAGGAGGAGGAGGAGAAGAAGAAGAAACCAAGATGGTGGCATAAGGTATACACCTGTACATGGTGCCTCTCACAACCACACCAAAACTACAACTAAAAGACAAAATGACTACCACCCAGAACCACGGGAAAGCTGGCAGAGTAGAAGTTCTACAACTAGAAGGAAAGAAAGAAGCTCATTGAGACTGTGTAGGAGGTGCAGAGGCACGAAAAAGCAGAGGTACGAAGGTGCACGTGAATTGGGCTGGCGACTGGGTGTGCTGTTTTTTTCAATTGGAAGGGAGATACAAGCTCCCGACTGCTCTGAACTCCAGTTTCTGGTGAGACTCGGGGGACATAGACACCTATGGGGAGAAATTGGACTGTCTGGCATCAGGTCGGAAAGTGAGGGTGGCTTTCTTGCAGAGGTGCACACAGGAATCATTGTTTACTGGGGTGCAGGACGCAGGGACGCAGAGACTGCTGACTGGCAGCCATCGCTGTTTGCCATGCCCAGGTGATTTCCTGAGACCCTGCCCCACCCAATTTACAAACCCACCCAAGCCAAGCGCAGCAGCTTTTGCATATAAATGGCCTGTCTTTTCACAGCTTAACCTAACAAGTTGCAGCTGGGTCAGAGAGCTCCAAAACTTCCAAACCCCAAACAAAGAGGAGAAATCTGCAGATCTCGCTGTAGCTCCTGCTGGGTGGCCTCAGACAGTAGCTGACTTGCACCTCCTTGGAGATCCAGGAGCCAGTGTACCTAGTGGTCAGTGTGAGACGACACCAGATTTCAAATCCTCACATACATAAGTGACACACTCAAGAGGCAGACTCAGTGAGCACCAAAGCCCCACTGAAGCAAGCCCTGCCCCATAAGGGTGTCTCTAGCACAGCAGTTCTTCTATTATAGACACAGCTGATCCTCACAGCCAATTGGCCTGGAGGTCAATTCCTCCCAGTGATACCAACAGCAATCAAGGCTTAACTACAACAAGACTGTGCACCCAGCCCACAAAGGGGTGCACCAAAAGTGTCCACCTCAGGTTATTGGGGAGGCTGAGCACTGGGCCCTTTAGGTCACCTACCACACAAAGTCACTCCATCAACACAGGGAAGCAACCAAAATGCGGAGACAAAGAAACATGTCATGAATGAAATAAATGGAGGAAAGCAAACTACTGGATATAGAGTTCAAAACCACAGTTATAAGGTTACTCAAGGATCTTCTAGAAACAGCCGAGAAACTTAGTGAGACGTTCAAGGATCTTAATGAGAATGCAAAAAAAAAAAAAAAGAAAAAAAGAAAAAGGACCAGTCAGAAATTAAGCATACACTGTCTGAAATAAAGAATAATATACAGAAATCCAACAGTAGACTAGAGGGCCCCAAGAATCAAACCAAAGATTTGAAATATGAGGAAGCAAAAAACACCCAACCAGAAAAACAAAAAGAAAAAAGAATCCAAAAATATGAAGATAGTGTAAGGAGCCTCTGGGACAACTTCAAGCATACCAACATCCAAATTATGGGGGTGCCAGAAGAAGAGAGAGAGCAAAATATTGAAAACCTATTAGAAGAAATAATGACAGAAAACTTGCCCTACCTGGTGAAAGAAATAGACTTACAAGTTCAGGAAGTGCAGAGAACCCCAAACAAAAGGAATCCAAAGAGGACCACACCAAGACACATCATAATTAAAATGCCAAGAGCAAAAGACAAAGAGAGAATCTTGAAAGCAGCAAGAGAAAAACAGTTAGTTACCTACAAGGGAGTACCCATATGACTGTCAGCTGATTTCTCAACAGAAACTATGCAGGCCAGAAGGGAGTGGCAAGAAATATTCAAAGTGATGAACAGCAAGAACCTACAACCAAGATTACTCTACCCAGCAAAGCTATCATTCAGAATTAAAGGTCAGATAAAGAGCTTCACAGACAAGAAAAAGCTAAAGGAGTTCATCACCACCAAACCAGGATTATATGAAATGCTGAAGGGTATTCTATAAGAAGAGGAAGAAGAAGAAAAAGGTAAAGATAAAAATTATGAACAACGAAGTGACAACAAATACATATCTATCAACAAGTGAATCTAAAAATCAAGTGAATAAAAAATCTGATGAACAGAATAAACTGGTGAATGTAATAGAATCAGGGTCATAGAAAGGGAGTGGACTGACAATTCTTGGGGGAAAGGGGGCATGAGGGGTGCGGGAAGAGATTGGACAAAAATCTTACACCTATGGATGAGGACAGTGGTGGTGGGTAAGGGCATGGGGTGGAGGGATCAGGTGGAGGGGAGCTATTGGGGGGGGGGAGGAACATCTGAAATAATCTGAACAATAAAGACTTATTTTTTAAAAATTTAAAAAATAAAAGAATAATCCCTGGAGGCAAAGGAAGAACCAAACAACCAGAGAGGCTTAGAGGACAGCATCACCAGGTGTGCACTTACCTCCTTTCTGACGTGACTCCAGCAGGCTTCGCTCTATAACTAGCACCGTTTGGGTTTTCCAATTCCTTGGAGAAAGAATCTATTTGGCCCTATTTGGGAAAACACCTCTGCACTTCCACATGTTTTCAACCTCAACGTTACTGGTATTTTGATCAGGGTAACTCCTCACTGTGCGGACTGCCCGGTGCATTGTAGGATGTTTAGCAGCATCAATGGCCTCTACCCACTACGTGCAGTAGCACTCACTCAAGACATTGACCAATGTCCTCTGCAATGCAAAAGTATCCCTGGCTGAGACCACTGCCTTGGGCTGATTAGCTCTGACTAGGAGCAGGTAACACCAACTTGGTCACCAGGAGGTTTGGGAAAAGCTAGACAGCCATTCTAGTTTGTGTCTACTCAAAAGATTTCTCCCTTGAACTTCAAACTCTTCCCCCATCTATCTCTGGACATCTCCATCTAGATATTCTAAAAATCAAAGGCAAATGCAGTATTTCCTCTTGAATCTGTTTCTTCACTTGTATTTGCTATTTCTAATATTATATATCATTGTAGTGATACTTTTAGTGTAATTGATGTTTTCTACAAAGAAGTGAGGAGTTAACATGCCACTGTTTCGATTAGCCATCTAATAAAATTTTCATTTAAATCACTTGAAAAGATGAATGATAACCATTGGGAAAATTAAGTTTTAATCTGAAATCAGAATATTTTCCTACTGAACAGATAAAAAATCCCTGTAATTTGAGAAGAGTCCTCCACCTCATATTCTTTTCCCAGATTTTTTTTTTATTTTTTCCTTATATGTTTCAGGTGTACAGCATTATAATTCAACATCTGAATACACTACAAATTAATCGACACTATAAGTCTAGTTTCTATCCTTCACCATATAGTCCACCCCCTTTACCCATTTTGCCTGGTCCCTACCCCCTGCCCCTCTGGTAACCTCTAATCTCCATATCTATAAGTTTGTTTCTGTTTTATTTTTTTTGTTCATTTCTTTTGCTTCTTTTACAGTAAACATATAAGTGAAATCACATGGTATTTGTCTTATTCTGTCTGACTTATTTCATTTAGCATAATGCCCTCAAGGTTCATCCATGTTGTTGCAACAGCATGTTTTCCTTCTTGCTTATGGCTGAATAGTATTATATTATATATACCATACCTTTACCCGACCACCCATCAGTGGAAATTTAGGTTGTTTCCATGTCTTGACTATTGTAAATAATGCTGAGATGAATATGGGGGTGCAGATACTTTTTTGAGTCAATGTTTTTCTATTCTTCAGATAGGTACCCAGAATTGTATTGCTTGCTCACTTAACAAATAGTAAAACCATAAGCCATTCTCCCAAACTTGACTCCTGATTCTCACCTCAGCTTCTCCTCCCCCACCTGACTTCCATGCCAACAAACTCTGCCCCGGGTGTCCCACAATCCTCTTTCCTTTGCACCCTAATTCCTACCATCTCAGATCTGGCCCACATCATTTTTTACTGGACTTTGACAATAGCCTGTTGACCATGCTCTCTACCATCACTCCCCTCTGCTTCCCATCTTCCAGTCAACAGAGCGATCTCCCAACAATTATATCTTGTCCTGGCACGTCCTTGCCCAAAACATTGTGTGCCCTTATTTCTTTAAGTGACAGTCCAGCTTTCTAGATTGGCATATAATGTCATTCTTTGTCTTGCTTCAGATTATTTTTCTCCATTTTATTTTGCTACCTCTTCCTTCCCTATTCCTTACACACACACACACACACACACACACACACACACACACACACACCAATATTTCCAATGATTTTGTAATGCCTTTAAGCATGCTATTGTTCTTCCTTGGAACACATTTTGCTTCTCCACATTCTCCACATAAACTTCTCATTCTCAAGTGTCTTTAGGACATTGTCCCTGACATTCTCAGAAATAGTTACTTGTTCCCTCTTCTAAGTCCTTGCAATGCTTTGTGCTTTGTCTACTATAACACACCATTAGTAAAGTTGGACTGACCTGCTTATCCGTTGGTCTTCCCCACAAATTCATTGCTTCTCCAGTCAATGGTGACATCTGTCCAGCACCTGATAGAGTACTGGGCATCTAGCAGACACACAGAAAACTTTTGCTAAATGTGTTTGTCCATTGAAAATTTAGGCTGTTATTTCAAGGGCAGCATAACATTGTTAAGTGTATGGGCTCTGGAATCAGATAAAGCTAAGTTCCCATCCTGGCTTTTCCACACATGTTTCCCTGCCTTTCTACCTCAGTGTCCTCACCTGTCACAAGGGGATAGACACACCAAGTTCTGCATAGCATTGTTATGAAGTTCATTAAATGAGGGTAAAATAATATCACCTCCACTAAGCACTTACCCAGGGCCTTTGTGAGACCTAAATAAATATTAGCTGCTATTATTCCCACCATCACAATCATTATTATCCATTCATACTCTGCTAAAAGGCATTCTGGTCCTTTGTTGAAAAGCCATTACTGACTCTAAGTTGGAAGAGAGCCAGAGAAAACTACCTCGATTTGAAGGGATTTGCCTGGTGACATTCTCCAGCACAAGCTGTGTGGCGCTGCTTTAATAGGCTCACCAGCAGCAGGATGTCAGACTGTTCAGAGGCTCTGACAACGGGCATCCCTCAGACCACAGTGGGGAGGCCTGTGGGGGTGAGAAATCCAGCTTTAATCCTCTATCCACCAAACTTTGAGCAAACTGTTTTTAGGTCTTTATTTCCTCACCAATAAAATGAGCACAACATTATCATATCCACCTCTTAGGGCTATGGGTAATGACATTTTCTTGACATCACTTTGCAAAGCTTTAGAATTCAATACAGATGTGGGGGCTGTTGTTTTTCAAAGTCAGTTGTAGCTGCTCTTCCTCATGTCCAGCTGAAGGCTGGGCTGAGGGAATTCAACCACCAGCAGGACCAGAGCACTCAGAGAAGCAGATGAGAAACCTGGTGAATCACTCAAGTGATTCAGCAAACACAAGGCCACCAGGCTGATGGGGCCCACATTAGTGCACATGTTACAAAGACACCTTAGACTCCTTCAATAGGAGCATTTCAGGGAAAGCTTGTTGATTTAATGATGGTGGCCATCATTCTGACAGGTGTGAGGTAGTATCGCATTGTAGTTTTAGTTTGCATTTCTCTGATGATCAGTGACATTGAGCATCTTTTCACATGTCTATTGGCTTCTGTATGTCCTCTTTGGAGAAGTGTCATGCTTTTACAAGAACAGAGGACACTCACTATTTTCTGATCATAAAAAAAGATCCAGAAATTCATACTGTCTTTAAATTAGGATAATCATTTCAAGCCTTCCTCTGTTATTGCCCAGTTGGTGCTAAAGGAGACATAATCTTGTCTTGGAGGGAAAAGCTACAGAGAACTCGAGGTTAAGCAAGCAATTAATCAAACACAGACAGTGGGGTTTGCTGACAGCCTGACAGCAGGAGTGTGAGCTGGCTCCTGGCTGCCTGGCTGCCTGACTGCCATTCCCACCTCCCTCGTATGAGCCAGCTTTTGATTGGGAAGGGAAGTCAGAAAGGAACAAGAAATACGCATTTGTCAAGGGGTCAGAGGATCTGGGTTTAAATGGATCTAGAATCACACAAGAAAGACTTGAAATAAGGCGTGGGGAGAATGTGGAAAATTAGAAGGGGAAAGCTGAGAAAAGGGTCTTAAACCCGCATTTATGTAACCAGCACGAAGCTGTTCCTTGGATTGCATGTGTCTGTGCAGTGTTTAAAGGGGCTGCTGGACACGTGGGCACCTTTGCTTCTTACTAGCCACATGTGATGGTTGGCAAGTTCTTTAACCTATCCAGACCTCAGAGTTCTATGAACATTTATTGAAGGCCTACTATGTGCCAAGCAGTGGCCCAGACACTGAAGAACTGGTGGTGACCCAGACGAAGCTCCTGCCCTCAGAAAGTCTACATTTAAGTGGGGTGAGAGACGAAAAGCATAAATATCCATTCTAATTCCAGGTAGTATTAAGCTGGATAAGGGAATAAGGAATGAGTGGGGTTAGAAGAGGGGGAAAGCTGTTTCCTAAAGACTGTCCAAGGTTTTCTCTGAAGAGAAAACAATTATGCAGAGACCTGAGTAGGACCGTTTCTCATCATTGGTTCTGCTGACACTCGGAGCGATCAGTCCTTGGTGATCCAGGGTGTTAACCTGCTTCTTCCCACTAGATGCCTGTAGGACCCTTCCTCAGTGTGACAATCAACTATGTCTCCAGACACTTGCCAAATGTCCTCTGCGGGGCAGAACTGCACCCCCCTCCTTTTTTAATATATTTTTTATTAATTTCAGAGAGGAAGGGAGAGAGAGATAGAACATCAATGATGAGAGAGAATCATTGATCAGCTACCTCTTGCACACCCCCTACTGGAGATCGAGCCCGCAACCCAGGCATATGCCCTGACCAGGAATTGAACCGGGGGACCTTTTGGTCCAGGGCAGTGGTCAGCAAACTCATTAGTCAACAGAGCCAAATATCAACAGTACAATGATTGAAATTTCTTTTGAGAGCCAAATTTTTTAAACTTAAACTCCTTCTAACGCCACTTCTTCAAAATAGACTTGCCCAGGGTGTGGTATTTTGTGGAAGAGCCACACTCAAGGGGCCAAAGAATCGCATGTGGCTCCCGAGCCGCAGTTTGCCGACCACGGGTCCAGGGGATGATGTTCAATCCACTGAGCCACCTCAGCCAGGCAAAACTGCCCCCAGAGAGCCACTGGAGAAGAGGGAGGAGAGCAATGCGGTTGTTCAAGGGTCAAGCCTTCCAGGTGGAGGCAGGGCAAGTGCAAAGGCACCGAAGGGGTGGAAATGAGCCGGTGGTTTGAAAGAACAGGAAGAAGCCTCCATAGCTAGACAGCTGAAGTCAGGAAGGAAGAAAGGAGTCGAAGGGGAAATCAGAGAAACAGTAAGGAACTGGATGGCGCAGTGCCTAAGCAATGGTGGGAAGAGGGTTAGAATTTGAATGTTAAGAGAAGCTGTTGGAAGGTTTCAGCAGGAAAAGGATTTGACCTGATTTTCATCTTGTAAAGATCACTCTGGCTGCTGTGGGAGAACGGACCTCGCAGGGTAGAACCAGTGGTAGATGCTCAGGCATCTAAGGAGAGATACTTGTGCTGAAGATGGCGTGATGGTGTGGGGCTATGCAGAAGTTGTCAGATTCAGGTTGTGTTGTGATGGAAGGACTGACAGAATTTGATGATATATCGGGTGGGAGAAATAAGGGGAACAGAAACCAAAGAAGTGCAAGTGTGAGGTGTGAACACCTGGGTGGGCTGGGCTGGGAAAGGCTGGGAAGAAGCAGATTGGGGTGGAGGAACCAAGAGCACCGACTTGAACGTGCTGACTTTAACATGTTTCTCTAGCATTCAGGTGGGGGGTTTGCACAATGCTTGGCTCATAGCAAGAGTTCAATCAATGCAGCAAGAAGATGGGGGAGGGGAGAGCGCAGACACACCTGGACAATCACAGCATAGAATTATTTACCTTACAAAAACGTATAAACTATTCCCCTTCAATTATGCATTTCCCTCACGCATTTCAACTAACCTCTGGGAAGAAAATTTTATCCATGTCATTTACCCATAACTTTTTGTTTCCATTATTTTCATGCTAACATGGGATAGTTGATAGGAAGTATTTGAGTACCTAGGATCCATTGTCAGTAAAAACCTTGGTTAATCTTCATATCTCTCCTATTTATTTATTAGACAGTAAATCAGTGGCAGAGTTAATTGGATCCAATCTCTTTATAATATTTTCCTCTACGGTTTGTTACATTCCAACAAAGTTGCACTCCAGAGAGAAGGATTTCAGATGGGGAGATATTGACTACAGAGAAAAGTGATTTTTCAAGGAATTTAAGGGTGACGTGTATATTTAGAGAAACCCAGGCTCCCTGTTGTTGAGTAGAGACATTGCGATTGGCCATTAATTAAGTAAACACCTGCTATTTCTCTCCACGGAGTATGTGTCCCTGTGAAAAGCATTTGAACCCCAGGTGGGTGGCTGCCATTTGGAGCATCTACCTCTGCAACGTCAGGTTTCTGCTTCTTCTTTGAAATTGCTGTTTCCTCTGCCCTTGCCTTCCTCATCCAGATGGTACATCTCTTCCAATTATTAGCACATGGAACCTTCATTTTAGATTTTCTAATGCTGGGATTGGCAAACTTTTTCTTATAAAGGGCCAGGTAGTATTGATTGTAGACATTGCAGGCCTTATAGCCTCTGTCAAAATTATACAACTCCATCATTGTGGCAAAGCAACCATCATATGTAAACAAATGCAGGTGACTGTGATCCTTCCCAAAACTGGCCACAGGTGGGATTTGACCCATGGAACTAGTTTGCCACGCTCTGCTCTGTAGGATTAATCTCTTTCAGATAACAGCCAAGCCATCTGTACAGTGACTTCCTCGTATATTATATAACCCTTATTAAGACAATCATTTGGAATATAGCCTGACACTCTTTAAATCTATAGTAATGCACATAGACAGAACTATAATATCTTTTCCTTTCAAGTTTTATGTTAGGAACTTAAGCACTTGTAATTCCAATAGAAAAAAAATATTTGGTAGCCTCCCCGCTCTGTCTACCTATTACTTTGGGGAAATATAAAAAACACTGCAAAACTTAGTTGCTTAAAACAATAGCCATCTATCATTTCTCCAAAATGACCAGAGCAGATATGAGGTGGAAGCATCAGCCAAGAGGTGAGAAGGAAAGATTTGAGGAGCATTTCAGGATTGAGGACAAATCAAAAGAACTGGGGATTGGATGTGGGCCTGGAAGAGAAAGACCTGGGTCAAAGACAGCTCTGAGGCCTGGCGCCGGCCCACAGGAAGGTGTCGAAGCTCTTCCCTGAGCAAAGGGACACGCAGGCAGAGGGGCAACTCAGAGACCAGCACTTTGTATTCTGCAGGGTTGCCAGGTAAAACGCAGGAGGCCGGTCATGTTTGCATTTCAGATGAACAACACATCATTGTTTAGGATAAGTATGCCCCATACAACCCTTGGAACATACTCTTGCTAAAAAGTTACTCGTCATTTATCTAAAATGCGAATGCAATGGAGCTTTCTGTATCTTGACTTGCTACATTTGTCAACCCTGCTCTTTGGAGGAGCTGAATTTACAGTGTCCATGGGACATGTCTCATGTTGACGGGAGAGGGCTCAGCTAACAGTTCACACTGAAGACTCACACAGAAGTTTCACGCCTCTGGTTCTCATACGTGGCTGCAATTTGGAATCACTTAGAGAACTTAAAAAACAAACACTAATGTCAGATGTGCTTGTTAATTAGGCTCTGCTGCACTCTGGGCATGGGATGTTTTAAAGCTCCCGCAGGTGATCCTCATACGCAGCAACTTTAGGAACCTTTAATAAGCCTCGGAAATAGGTAAAATCCCCAAACTAGAAAACAATGCACAAGATGGTTCTCTGGGGAGCCTGCGTGTCTAAAGGTACATAGGGACAGACCACAATGTGGGGAGGGGGTTGAGGGTACAGGGCAGAGGAGGAGGGAGGAAACGGCAAAGGAAAGGGGAGAGTGGAGGTGTGGTCGGTGGTGCTCTGTGCTGGGGGAGGGCAGGGAGGGCCGCAGGGATGGCATTGGGCCTATGAGGACAGGCAGCTTTTGTGGGCTCAGGGTCCCAAGGGGTCCATGTGGAAGCCAAAGTGCAGGGCTGAGGAGTGTGTGAGAGATGAGTAAGGTGGGCTCACCAATGGACTTGGTAGGATTCGTAGGCAAATTTCTTATCTCAGGTCTCTTCATCTGAAGAACAGAGAAAATGCCACCTTTTCTACTAGATTCCCATTGGACAGAAGCTGGATGAAAACAGGCACAGTGGGATGTCTTTAGATGAGGCTTGGGGAAGAATTCAGCACTGACTCTGAAACAGTCAGTCCCAGGGTCAGGCTTCCCAGCTCTGTGACCATGACCCTGGAGAGAGCGGCCTCCATGCGCTTCAGGCTGTACAGTGGGGATGATTGCACCTGTCTCCATGGTGCTGTGAGGATGAGAAGCTATTCAGCCCCCAGAACAGTGCCTGGAATAATTTGGCTTCCATTGTTTTTTTCAAACTATAAAAGGCAATGCAAATACAAGATGACGATGACAGGGCAATGGTGACAGTTGTAAGGGAAGAAGGAAGCAAACTGCAAAGGGGTTAAGAGATGGAGTCTACAGAGAAAATAAGGATTTCCCTAACATCGGTGTGGTCTTCTTGAGACATTTTTAGTGTCTCATAATTGTGTGTTCCTCTTCAGGGGTGGGGCAGGGACAGGGTGGGAAGGAAGGTGGAGGGAAGGGGCAGTGCATGAATGGGTATGAATAAGAGAACACACCCTTTCTCTAATTTACTGTTGGTATTTCAGAGGTAATACCCCCAAGTCTTCCATCACTACTGAGGCATTGATTTCCCCTGGGGGTGCTTTTCTCTTCATCTCACTACTAAAAGAGAATCTGAAAACAGCCATCACCAGGAGGTTTGCATTTTTCCACTGTGAGGCCACTGCTTATTCCAATATCCTTCCTCCCAGTGAACTAACTGCTCAGGCAAGTGAGAAGGCAGGCAGGATCAAAGCCTTTACTAATGGCTAAAAAGTGCCTAATTTGCCTAATTATAATAGTTAAAATTCAAAGAGAAATTTTTATCTTTAAAGCCCCTTACAAAAGTTACCTAATTAATCCCCACAACACCTCTGAAGCATGGATGTTTTATTTATTTTTTACTCAAGGTGAAGCTTTATTTGGTGACTGAAATTTAAATCAAGGCCACTTGATAGTGAGAGGTAATAAAACTGAAAATGCAACCAAATTCAGGTTGGCTGGAGATGTCACAAACTCTTCTCCAAGGATCCTGTGTGTTACAACCAAGAAATTCACCAACCTGCCTCAGAAGCAGTGGGAAAACAATAAAAGGAAACTGTTCACGGAGATATCTCTTTCAAAGAAACATTCAAATCGGCAATTTTGGAGGAATGCAGGCTTATCTAAGAACTACATCTTCTGCAAAATTAAGAGGTCCATATTCTCTGAAATTATTTGCCCAACGCAAGGCCCCGGCAAATCTCTATCACTCGGCTTAGAGCAGTTTTTCTCAGCCTTGGCACTACTGACATTTTGGGCTGGATAATCTTTTGTTTGGGGGACTGTCCTGTGCATTGTAAAATGTTTAGCAGCATCCCTGACATCTACTTACTAGACACCAGTAGCACCCACTCCCCTCCCCCAGCTCTGACCATCACAAAGTCTCCAGACAGTGCTGACTGTGCCCTGGGCCGGGGGGGGGGGGGGGGGGGGGGGGGGCGCGCGGGGAGGCAATTGCCCTTGGTGAGAACCACTGGCTTAGAGAAGTCAACAGTATTGCTCTCCAGTACTGCACACCTCTAGAGGGCTCTGCATTTACCAGGAAAGAAAACTTCCCAGATTTTCCCACGGCCTCAGCTGGTGGAGTATGCACACAGAGGCTTCCCAGAAGGTGCACAGAACCGTGGCTTTGCTTTTTGGTAAGTGGATGCAAATAGCCCTGGACAGCTGGGGGGAGAGGCTGGAAGCTGAGCTGGGTGTCTGCCCGTGACTGGAGCTTTTTCCAGCTTCCCAGGGGCAGTGCTAATTTTCAAGGCATGCAGCCCACACAGGACATTTCTGGCCTTGCCTGCCTCCTCCAACTTTGCATCTTCAAATGCCAGATTCTCCCACTTTCTTAGCAGGAGAGAAGAAGCCCCAAACTCAGCAGGCGAGGGAAAACGAGTAATTGGGCATCAGCCTTTTAGAAATCAGCTCTTGCTTCTGGATCCCTCCTCATCTCCATCCCCTCCCTCTGTCCTTCCCACACCTCAGAGGTGAAGGAAATCTTTGTGTCTCTGACCAATCAGACAAAATCATTCTGTAGTTAAGCTTTAAAAATGTAAAGGAATTTATCCCATGGCAGATGAAGTTAAAAGGATGGACTGAATTGTGTGCCTCCAAAAATCATATGGTAAAGCCCTTATTCCCCAAGTGACTGTGTTTGGAGAAAGTTAAATGAGGTCGTAAGAGTGGGTTGGTAATCTCCTACTGGTGTCCTTACATGAAGAGCAGGAGGCACCAGGAGTGCGCCTGCTCACACAGTCAGAAGGCAGAAGCCAGGAGGAGAGTCCTCACTAGGAACCAACCCTTCACCTTGATCTTGGACTTCCAGCCTCCACACGAGAAAATTGTTAACATAAAAACATTCAAACCTGTAAGGAATTTTTGTGAGTTTATTTGAGCCAAACTATCAATAGTTGCTGGGAAGCAGAATCTCAACGGTTTGGAATAATGCTCCAGAGAATGGCAGTTCTTCACCTTGTTTTACAGGTTACAATCAAAGGAGGAGACTTAAGTGGGTTACATGGTGATAGATTAGGGAGGCGGGAGAAAGCAAAGTGGGGGCGGAGGGGGAGGAACCTCTGGGATTGGATAAAAACTAAAATGATAGACATACTTCTTTTACTTAGGTGGGTGCAGGACAGTTAACAGTCAACGATTAACATGATAATAATAACAATGAAGGGATTTATGGTCTCTGTTCTGTGCTCAGGCGCATTTGGTTGTGCCCTGAGGGGTCCAGAAAAAGGGAAGTTACAAGTTACCCTGACATTTCAGAGGTATGTCATCTTAAATGAAAAAGTCAATAGGCTCAGTTAAAGTCAAGATTGACCTTTGTCAGGGAAGATACTGGCCTAGGACAAGACTACCACTATAAATTGCTTTTAGTTAAAGTTTTAATTTCAGACCATCCTTTTGGTCATTTTAGGTCCCTGAATTTGCAAGACTGCCATGTAGCCCTTCCCTGAGCTTTCAGGTTAGCATGTGGCCTTTTTTTTTCTCTCTCCACAAAATAAATTGCTGTTGTTTTAGCCACATAGTTTATAGTATTCTGTTATGGCAGCCTGAACAGACTGGGACATTATAGAATAGTAGAGGCCTGGTGCACGAAATTTGTGCACGGGAGGAGGGGGGTCCCTCACCCCGACCTGCACTCTCTCCAATCTGGGACCCCTCAGCAGGTGTCTGACTGCCGGCTAGGATTGGGCCTAAACTGGCAGTCGGACATCCCTCTCAAAATCTGGGACTGCTGGCTCTTAACCACTCACCTGCCTGCCTGCCTGATCACCCCTAACCACTCTGCCTGCTGGCCTGATTGCCCCTAACTGCCCTCCCCTGCCAGCCTGATCGCCCCTAACCACCTCTGCCACAGCCCCGCCACCATGGCTTTGTCCAGAAGGACATCTGGAAGATGTCTAGTCTAATTAGCATATTACCCTTTTATTAGTATAGACTTTTATTAGTATAGGTTATTCAGAGTTATTTAAAAAAAAAAAAAAAAGGCATGAGAATTCTTACTAACCTGGAAAGATCTACAAGCTGTATAAGTGAAAGAAAGCAAATAGACCACCAAACCATATGCACATCATCGTGCACTTGGCAGCTGCGGACCCGCAGACAAAATCATGCATGTCTGATTTTGTGCACTTGCACAGGCAGGGGGATGGGTCTGGGACAAGAGCCCTATCTGACAGCAGCGATTCTGGGGAAGCTGGGGTTATTTTTTTTTTGGGGGGGGGAGTGTGGTCATGAGGAGCTTTTATACTATTTGGACTTTAAAAAAAACAAAGGTAAGATAGTATGTATTAATCTATATGTAAAACCCTAATATGCAAATAGACTGAATGGCGGAACAACCAAACAATCAAACAACCGGTTGCTATGACATGCGCTAACCACCAGGGGGTGCACGCGGAACATGGCGGGTGTCAGCAGCAGGCAGCAGAGTGTGGAACATGGGGGGTGTCGGCTGCAGGATGGTGGAGCAGGTGAACTGGGGCACCGGACCAAGGCGGGGTGCCAGTCGCTGTCATCGGGGCAAGCCTCTGGTGGTTACTAAAAATTCTTTGCTCCCATGCGCCACGGTCCTGCCTGGCGCTTGCACCCGCTGCCAGCACTAGAGCTGCCGCTCGCACCCGGTGCGGGCCCCGATCACTCCACACCGTCAGCAGATGCGAGTGGCAGCTGCCAGCCCCGATCACCCCTCAGGGCTTCTCCACCTCCCCCTGCTCCTGAGGGGCAATCGGGGCAGCAGCCACCACTTGCACCCGCTGCTGGCACCAGCCCCAATTACTCCATGCCATCAGCGGGTATGAGCGGGGCCAGTGTCATCAGTACATGGGAGTAGTGGCAGCGGGAGTGGGGCTGCTGGCAGACAGGGGACCGGGGGCCGTGGCAGGAGGGGCCAGGTAGGGTGTGGAGGATGGGTCAAGACCCGCCCTTGTGCCCACTTCAGCTTCACGGCCCACAGTTCCTTTCAAGGTGCACAAATTCATGCACTGGGCCCCTAATTATTTCATAAAACAAATTTTAAAAAATTAAGCTGTTTTTGAGTCTCACCTGCTCTTTCCAGTCTTTTCAAAGCCTGAATTTTGTTCTCAGTGATGCCCACACCTGACCCCTCCTAAAAGTAGCATAAAACCATAGAGGATATGGAATTCTTCTGACTTAACTTCTATAAATGAACCACTTGCCCATTATTTGAACGTCATTTCCTATGATGCTGTAGGAGGGCACAAATGAATAACCCCTTCCTCAAAATACCAATTAATGTTTATTACTAGGAAGGAAAATTAAGACCTTTTCATTCTCAAGGCCTATGGAGAAAAGGGAACCCTAGGGATTTCTCACTCAATTATTTTCAATGGAATTCAGGAAGAGAGAGAACAAAAATTTTTTAAAATATATTTTTATTGTTGATAGTATTACAGATATCTTCCACTCTCCCCCCCTTTCCTCCCTTCCTCCCAGCCCATACCAACCCCAAGGTCTTCACCACCCTATTGCCCATGTCCATGGGCTATGCATATCTATATATTTAAAAACCTAAGTGACTTTTACAACAGAATGATTGGATGACCGGCAGGTAGCTATGACGCACACTGACCCAGACCTTGCTGCTGGGGCCCTGACAGCCCAGAATCTGGTTCACCCGCACCCCGGAACCAGTCAGGAGGGAGAAGGGAGCCCGGTTCCTCACGTAATCGGCTGTTGGTTAGCTTGCTGCTGGGGCCAACCTTCTGCGGTCCCTCCCCGCAGCAGGCCAGCCCCCTGATCGGCCCCAATTGCCAGCCAGGCTAAGGGACCCCACCTGTACACAAATTCGTGCACCAGGCCTCTAGTACATATATAATTTCTTTGATTTATCTCTTCTTGTCTCCCTAACCCCACATCGAAGTATGTCAGTCTGTTCCATGACTCCCTGCTTTGGGTCTTATTTTGTGGGTCAATTCCTTTTGTTCATTAGATTTCACAAATAAGCGAGATCATGTGATATTTGTCTTTCTCAGTTTGGCTTATTTCACTTAGCATAATATTTCCCAGGTCCATCCATGCTATCCCAAAAGGTAAGAGATCCCTCTTTTTTACAGCATAGTATTCCATAGTGTAAATGTATCACAGCTTTTTTTATCCACTCATCTACTAATGGGCACTTAGGCTGTTTCCAAATTTTAGCTATTGTAAATAACATTGTTATGAACAAAGGGGTGCATATATTCTTTCTGGTCCTTTTTTTTTCAGGGGGAGGGGGGACATTAGGATATATTCCCAGAAGTGGGATTGCTGGGTCAAACAGAAGTCCCATTTTTAATTTTTTGAGGAAACCCCATACTGTTTTCTATAGTGGCTGCACCAATCTGCTTTCTCCACATCCTCACCAGCACTTGTTGTTTGTTGACTTATTGATGATAGCCATTCTGACAGGTGTGAGATGATATCTCATTGTGTTTTTAATTTGCATTTCTCTGATAATTAGTGACTTTGAGCAAATTTTCATGTGTTTATTGGCCATTTGTATGTCCTCTTTGGGGAAATGTCTATTCAGGTCTTTTGCCCATTTTTAAATTGGATTGTTGGTCTTCCTTTAGTTGAGTTGTATGAGTACATTATATATTTTGGATATTAACCCCTTAACAGATGTATCTTTGGCAAATATGTTCTCCCATTCAGTGGGTTCCCTTATCAATTTAATGGTGATTTCTTTTGCTGTGCAGAAGCTTTTTATTTAGATGTAGTCCCATTTGTTTATTTTCTCCTTAGATTCCTTTGCCCTAGGAGATGTATCCATAAACATATTGCTACATGAGATGTCTGAGATTTTACTGCCTATGTTCTCCTCAAGATTTTTAAGGTTTCATGCCTTACATTTAAGTCTTTTATCCACCTTGAGTTTATTCTTGTGTATGGTATAAGTTGGTGGTCTAGTTTAATCTTCTTGCATGTGTCTGTCCAGTTTTCCAAGCACCATTTGTTGAAGACACTGTCTTTACTCCATTGTATGTTCTTGCCTCATTTTTCAAATATTAATTGGCCATAATGGTGTGGGGCAATTTCCAGGGTCTCTGTTCTGATCCATTGTTCTATATTTCTTGATGTGTCTGGCTAAGGGTTCATCGATCTTGTTTATCTCTTCAAAAAGCCAGCTCTTGGATTTATGGATCTTTTGTACTTTTTTTAGTATCTTTGTCATTTATTTCTGCTCTGATCTTTATTTATTTCCTACCTTCTACTTCCTCTGGGCTTTTCTTGCTGTTCTCTTTCTAATTTATTTAGTTGTAGGTTTAGATAGCTCATTAGTCCTTTTTTTTGTTTCTTGAGGTAGACCTATAGTGCTATGAACTTCCCTCTCAGGATTGCTTTCGCCATGTCCTATAGGTTTTTGGTGGTTGTGTGTTCATTTTCATTTGTTTTCAGGAAGTTTTTAATTTGTTTCTTGATCTTATTGGTAACCCATTCATTCTTTAATATCATGTTGTTTAGCCTCCATGTATTTGTGTGTTTTTGAGGTATTTTTTTATTGTAGTTGATATCTAACTTCATGCCATTGTGATCCAAGATGTTTGGTATTATATCAATCTTCTTGAATTTGTATAGAATTTTGTGCCCTAACATGTGGTCTATCTTTGAGAATGTTTCATAGGTTCCTTTAACATTCCTTGCATTGCTGGTTTGGTGGTAATGTACTCCTTTAACCTTTTTTTTTTTTTTTTTTTTGTCTGAAAAGCTTTTTATTTCACTTCAATTTTAAATGATAGCCTGACTGGATAAAGTAGTCTTGGATTTAGGCCCTTGCTTTTCACTACTTTGAGTACTTCATGCAACTCTCTTCTGACCTGAAGTGTTTCTCTTGAGAAGTCAGTTGACATTCTAATGGGAACTCGTTTGTATGTAATTTTCTCTCTCTCTCTTTCTCTTGCTGCCTTTAAAATTCTTTCTTTGTCTTTAACATTTGCCATTTTAATTATGATGTGTCTAGGTGTGGTCTATTTGAGTTCATTTTGATATAGGACTCTCTGTGCCTCCTAAACTTGTGTCACATTTTCCTTCATCAGGTTGGGAAAGTTTTCTGTCATTATTTCTTAATACAGGTTCTCTGTTCCTTGCTCATCCTCTGCCCCTTCTGGTATTCCTATAATGCAGATGTTGTTATATTTCATGTTGTACCAGAGCTCCCTTATAAGCTATCTTCCTGCTTTTTAATTATTTTTTCTATTTGCTGCTCTATTTCTACTTTGTCTTCCAAATCACTAATTCAGTCCTCTGCTTCATCCAATCGACTTTTAATCCCTTCCAGTGTGTTCTTAATGTCAGGTAGATCATTCTTCATTTCTCTCTGGTTCTTGTTCATGTCCTCTATTTCCCTTTTCATGCTGTTGTAATTTGCACTAAGTTCCTTATACATCTTTATAACCATTGCTTTGAACTCTATGTTTGTTAGGTTGCTTGCCTCCATATCATTTAGTTCTTTTTCTTGAGATTTCTTCTTTTTTCTCATTTGGGAATTGTTGTTTTTTGTCTCCTCATTTTAGCTGTCTCTTTGTATTTGCTTCTATGTAGTAGATAGAACTGCTATGCCTCCCAGTCTTCGTGGATGGCCTTATGTAGAAAGTGTCTTGAGGGGTCCAGTGGTGTAATATCTTTGTTCACCATTAGCTGGATGCTCTAGGATGCCCCTTGTGTGCATTTTTGGGCTCTCCTATTGTAATTGTAACTTGGTTGTTGATGTCCATTTGTGGGACAGATCTCCCCTCTGACTTGCTGCCAGTGAGGTTCAACCCCTGTGTCATCATGCCAGCTACCCAGGGCTACTCCTTAGCCCAGAGGCTGGGTCTGCCTTGAGTCTCACACCCTGATTGATCCTGTTCTAAGCTGTACTTCCTTCCCCCATGGAGCTGGTCCTGCAGGTATCAGCTGCAGGCATTTTGGGTATGCTGGCTTTTGCCTTGCTGAGCAGTCCAGGATGGTGTCTGGGGCAAGGACTCAAATGGATGTTTCTGACTAATTAGATCAGGCAAAGATTCAAAGCCTTCAGAGAAATGCCTCTGCCTACAGACTGATTGGATTCAGTTTGGAGTAGCCTCAAGCAATTGTCCACAGGTTGGGAGAGAGATTTTTCAATATGGTGGAACAATTGCTTCTGCCTGGAAGCTAGTTGTTATTCTCAGTCTCTAATGGGCTTCAGAAACTCCACCCCGTGGGGCCAGGGATTTTCCAATAGGGTGGGTCAACTGTCTTCCCCCCCAGGCAAAATAAGAAAGATAGCAAAGGTTTGCCAGAGAAAGATGACCTCTGCAGTGTGAGGGAATGACTCAGCACAGGAAACTGGGGTGTCTGCCTTCTGAGGTCTAACCCCAGATCCTCCAACCCTGGCTTATGTTTATACAGCTCCAGTCCACTCTGCCCTCCCTCTGCTGATGCCCAAGGTGAGTGGCTGCACTCCAAATTTTATGTTGGCCCTTTAAGATGGTGCCTACATTTCCAGACATCTCTCCCTGGAAGATAGCAACCCTGCTGTTTTTTACAGCCAGATGTTATATGGGCAGCTTTACCAGTTCTGGTGCTCTCTGCTGGGGACCCAACTTGGGAATTAGACACCAGAGTTCTCAGTGCCAACCCCCACAGTTGAGATATCTCTTCAGAACTTCAGCTGCTGTCTGTGGGAGCCTGGCCAGCCCTTTTGCACCTCTGCCATTCCTATCAGTCTCTATGAGGTCTCCACTTTCAGTCCTTGGTTATCAGAGTTCTCTCCAGCTGGTCTTCAGTTGGTTATTCAGGATGGTTATTTTTTGTTTTTGTTTTTGTTTTGTATTTTAGTTGTAATCCTAATTTGGTCTGTGAGCTTCCACTTATTCTGCCACTATTTTTAATCTCCAGAGAGAACAATTTGTAATAAAAATGAAGAATCAAACAGACAATCCAGACAAAATACATCAAAGTAACAAGATAACCCTCATCTATAATAAAAGCATAATATGCTAATTAGACTGGACGTCCTTCCAGACCTGATTCCAGATGTCCTTCCGGATGAAGCCGGGGCCAGAGGGCAGCCCGGGTCCCGGCTGCCAGAGGGAAGCCGGTGCCGGCAGCCGGGGGAAGGAAGGCCTACTTTTGCATGAATTGCATGCATCGGGCCTCTAGTGAAATATATTATAAAACCAGAGGGAAAACCAAGATGGCGGCATAAGGTATACACCTGTACGTGCTGCCTCTCACAACCACACCAAAACTACAACTAAAAGACAAAACGTCTATCACTCAGAACCATGGGAAAGCTGGCTGAGTAGAAGTTCTACAACTAGAAGGAAAGAGAAAAGAGCATTGAGACATGCACAAGCATGGAAAAGCTAAGGTACAGAGGTGCGTGAATCGGGCTGGCGGCTGGCGACTGGGTGCGCTGTTTTTTTCAACCCGAAGGAAGACACAAGCTCCCAATTACTCTGAACTCCAGTTTCCAGTGAGACTCTGGGGACCCAGACTCCTATGGGGAGAAGCTGGACTGTCTGCCATTGGGTCGGAAAGTGAGGGTGGCTTTCTTGCAGAGGTGCATGCAGGAATCATTGTTTACTGCACTGGGGCGCGAGACGCAGGGACACAGACACTCAGAGATGCAGAGACGGCTGACTGGCAGCCATCGCTATTTGCCATGCCTTAGCCTAGTGATTCCCTGAGACCCCGCCCCGCCCAATTTACAAACCCACTCAAGCTCTGCTCAGCAGCTTTTGCATATAAATGGCCTGCCCTATCTCAGCTTAACCTAGCAAACTTGCAGCCCGGGTCAGACAGCTCCAAAACCTTCAAACCCCAAGCAAAGAGGAGAAATCTGTAGATCTTGCTGTAGCTCCTGCTGGGTGGCCTCAGACAGTAGCTCACCTGCACCCCATTGGAGATCCAGAAGCCAGTGTACCTAGTGGTCAGTGTGAGACGACACCAGATTTCAACTCCTCACATCCATAAGTGACACACTCAAGAGGCAGACTCAGTGAGCACCAAAGCCCCACTGAAACAAGCCCTGCCCCATAAGGGTGTCTCCTACACAGCAGTTCTTCCATTATAGACACAGCGGGTCCTCACAGCCAATTGGCCTGGAGGTCACCTACCAAGGAAAACCACCCCATCAACACAGGGAAGCAGCCAAAATGTGGAGACAAAGAAACATGTCACGAATGAAAGAAATGGAGGAAAGCAAACTACTGGATATAGAGTTCAAAACCACAGTTATAAGGTTACTCAAGGATCTTCTAGAAACAACCGAGAAACTTAGTGAGACGTTCAAGGATCTTAATGAGAATGCAAAAAAAAAAAAAAAAAAATGAAAAAGGACCAGTCAGAAATTAAGCATACACTGTCTGAAATAAAGAATAATATACAGAAATCCAACAGTAGACTAGAGGGCCCCAAGAATCAAACCAAAGATTTGAAATATGAGGAAGCAAAAAACACCCAACCAGAAAAACAAAAAGAAAAAAGAATCCAAAAATATGAAGATAGTGTAAGGAGCCTCTGGGACAACTTCAAGTGTACCAACATCTGAATTATTGGGGTGCCAGAAGAAGAGAGCAAAATATTGAAAACCTATTAGAAGAAATAATGACAGAAAACTTGCCCTACCTGGTGAAAGAAATAGACTTACAAGTCCAGGAAGTGCAGAGAACCCCAAACAAGAGGAATCCAAAGAGGACCACACCAAGACACATCATAATTAAAATGCCAAGGGCAAAAGACAAAGAGAGAATCTTAAAAGCAGCAAGAGAAAAACAGTTACTTACAAGGGAGTACCCATACGATTGTCAGCTGATTTCTCAACAGAAACTATGCAGGCCAGAAGGGAGTGGCAAGAAATATTCAAAGTGATGAACAGCAAGAACCTACAACGAAGATTATTCTACCCAGCAAAGCTATCATTCAGAATTGAAGGTCAGATAAAGAGCTTCACAGACAAGAAAAAGCTAAAGGAGTTCATCACCACCAAATCAGGATTATATGAAATGCTGAAGGGTATTCTTTAAGAAGAGGAAGAAGAAGAAAAAGGTAAAGATAAAAATTATGAACAACAAAATGACAACAAATACATGCCTATCAACAAGTGAATCTAAAAATCAAATGAATAAAAAATCTGATGAACAGAATAAACTGATGAGTATAATAGAATCAGGGTCATAGAAAGGGAGTGGACTGACAATTCTTGGGGGAAAGGGGTCATGAGGGGTGCGGGAAGAGATTCAACAAAAATCTTACACCTATGTATGAAGACAGTGGCGGGGGGTAAGGGCATGGGGTGGGGTGGGGAATCAGGTGGAGGGGAACTATGGTGGAAAAAAAGAGGAACATCTGTAATAATTTGGACACTAAAGATTTATTTTTTAAAAAAGAATATTCACACATGTTAATAAAGAATAAGGTAAAATGCATTAAAAAAAAAACTAAAAAAAAAACCAGAACTGGTTGACAGGAACAGACATCAGAAGCCAGACTGGATGACTTCATGGGATTCATGACATTGCTCAGTAATGCTGCCCATATATCCACAGGAAATGTTTCCCTGTAGTACCAGTTTACAATAAGACTTGCTGGTAAAAGAGAGTGACAGGCAGCCAAGGCAGTCCCAGCCTAAGTGTGCTTTCTATGACCCACATGTTGGCTCTTGCAGGGCGACCCAAAGAATGTATACACACTTTAACAGCTGATTTCTATTACATTTTGAAAATGAAATGTACTTTAAGAAATACTGTCTTTATAATTATTCAAAGTGTGTAATATTTTTGAGACACGCTATATTTGTTCTTTTGTAAAAAGGAGACAACACATGATTTTTCCTTCATATGTTTATGGTTATTGTAGTAGATTTTAGGATTACAGCGATGTAGAATGTGGGCTGTTCTCATTGCTTTTTGTCTTGTCGTAGGAGTTATTTTAGCATTGGACAGAGTGTAAATTTACAGGTGGTTTCCTGTAAATTGTTCATTTGGTCTCTCCTCTCTCTGTTGGGAATGGGCAGTGAGCCTCTCTCCTTCAGACTCACAGACACATTACAGGTCTGGCTTCTCTTTTCTCTGCCATAGTGGATCTTCAGTCCCATCGGCTTCACTTCCTGCCAGGACTCAGCCAGGAGGCCTTTGCCCAGGTTGAGCTTTTTCCTCAGTAAGCCCTTCCTCTTCCTTTCTTTGCACCATCCAGACTAAGCACTTCTTTTAGACAGTCATGGGCACCACATACACCATAGCTCTTACCACATTTCACTCAATTATCTAATGTCTGCCTGTCCTGCTAGACTAACCTTCAGGAAGACTGGGTTGCTGTTTTTGTTTGAGACCGAGTGTCCAAGCACCATGCCTGCATTTATAACAAACTGCTTTGAACTTAACTACACATTCCAGGAGATAATGGAAGGGGTTAAAGGCAATCAGGATATAATTTCCAAGGATAAGTGAAGAGCCTGCCTCAAAAAAATTCCTTTTAGATGGGGTGGCTAAAGGGAGGGCTGTAAAATTAATAGGTTAGAGACTGATGAAATTTTCACTGGGTTTGCCATAGTTAGCAGCCAGTGAAAGAGGGATAATACTAGTTCTCTATTTCAGGACTATTTCAAGCTTATTACTGAGTTTTCCTTTGGTCCAGAGTTGGGGCTAATCATATCAGGATCAATGTTAGAGTCTCTTTTGTTAACAAAGGAGTTTCTAGGTAAGTTGCCTTTATTCCCAACAGCATTTTCCCAAGACTTTTGTTCCCCTTAAATTTTAAGGCATATATGGTGTTTTGGTCATAGGATAGTCACATTCCACTTATTCAGCCATGACATGATTACTTTCAGCCCACAGTTGTCTGCTGCTGAAGTAGTTGGGGGCAGGGGGCCGCATCATAACTACTGCAGAAGAAATCCTTAGGCAGTATCCTTTATCCACATGCATGACTGCTAATCACTAATTATTCAATATTTGCTCTTTCTCAGTATATTTTAACATAGCATGTGTCCCATTTTACAAGAGCACTAAAATATTTCTCAAAGGAATTCAAGTGAAAGTGTTGGCCTGGCAAAACAACACCAGGTGTTAACCTCCATTCAGCAACCTTGGTACTTGAGTTCGGCTTGAAAGAATTCAGAGCCAAGGAACTCAAATTATAAAGGGAAAGTTATTTAGATAGTAGAGGGAGAGAGAGATGTGCCTTGAGGGAAAAAGAGGGAGGAGAGGTTCCAGCATGCACTGGAAAAGAAAAAGGGAGAGAGAAAGGAAGAGGGGGAAGGGGGAAAGGGAGGGGAGACAGAGAAGGAAGGGGGAAGGGGGAGGGAGGGGACAAAATGAAGGGAGGAAGAGGGAGAGAGGGGAAGGGGAGGAGAGAGAGCATGAGGCTGCCCTGGGGAAAGAAGGGGGTGGGGAAAGGTGCAGTGTGGCTCCTGCTGGGTCCTCAGTCCTGAGGGCTTTTATCTGAGGTCTCAGGGGAGAACCTCCAATAGAATATTCATCAACCTTCAAGGTGTGACCTCTCATGGTCTCCACTGATTGGTCTGCACCAGAGCAGGGAGTCAGTAGTCAAGGCAGCTGCTCCTGATGTCAGCCATCTGATTTTGTTGCTTCTCTGGGTTTGGAGTTGTAACACAGCTGAGGCCTAAAAGCCATCTTCAGGGGTTAATGCTTAAGGGAGTGGTGGTGCAAGGGCTTGTAGTCTTGCCCATTGCTAGGCACCGGGGATCTCTGCCCTGGTGACCCTCTGCACCTGGCCCATCATTCCTGCTCTGCCCATGCCTAACTGCCTACTACAGAAGTACTCTGGCTAAATCTTGGATACATGATAGTGCTTTGATCTCTTGCTGGGAATGTAGAAGCCTCTCAATTATCCTTATTAATGAATAAGTTTAGTGGTGACAGGAATAATATCACAGGATTCACAATTGACATGTATGTGCCCATTATGCTTATATTTGGCTAGTAACTTCTTGAATCCAGAAGACTGTTTATTTTACTTTGGAAAAATAATTTCTAACCATCTTTCCTTGGGGCTGCTACTAAAGCAAGGCCACAGTAGGCAATATAAAGAGAGAAAGAAGCAAAGCAGACCCATCCAATCCCAGCCTATGAGGTTCAAACAGATGATGAATGTAGTGGCTATCACAATCACCTGTGACCTTTAAAAACCCAGGCTACATCCACACTGATCTCTGGATGATGGGCCTAAGCACCCGCATTTTGAAGCCCTCAGGGGGTTCTAGTGCTTCATGTGGGTTTAGCAGCTTTGCTGTGCTGGTAACTCTCATCCCATGAGATACAGGTCTGAAGCCTGCAAGGACTTTGCTAAAAACAGCTGTTTCCAATGAAAGCATGTGAAACCTCAATAATAGCAGTGTCACCAGAAATAAATAAGAACTAGGAGTCACAATGCATCCATTTAAAAGCATTTAAACCAAACCACTCAAGGGCACCAAGTTTTATAGGTAAGGTTGTTCACCACAGCATGTTTCTGTAATCCACAAAGGGCTGGCTAATAAGTGATGGTCCACTTCAGACTATGAGCTGCTGGTGAGAAGGCTAAAAGGACTAATTCCAATGTAACCCTGATATTCGGGGCTAGTGACCTGAATCCAAGCCAGCAAGCTCAGTGTACATTCCTGATAACCTATAATTAAGTCCCTCTCTCCTTCCCAGATACTGGTCTTGCAGAACCTGTTACTGTGAACAGTGCACTGCCCCGGAGGGAGGGTTATTAATGCTAGCGCCAGGCCAGACCATCAGATATGGCCTGGAGATCCCCCAACACCTGGGGGCCTTCTTGCAAGGCCCGCAAAAAGGACCGGAAGCATAATCCATGTTGTGGGACAGAGATCACAGGGAGGGAGATAGAAGGGAGGGCCCCATGCGTGTTCCTTCACTCAGATTTGGAAGGCTGTTCCCTGAGTCCGCTGGCGTATTAAACAGTGTCCCTCCTTTTTTCTCAGAAGCATCCTTGGTTTTCTTTGGTCTTCTGCAACGCTGGGAGAGAGCAATGCTTCTATTTACTGAGCGCCTGCTGTGCATGTGATCTTGTTCCAGGAACTCAGAATTCACCAGAGTTCAGGACACCGATCCTTGCCTTTGTGAAGCTTATCTTGTAGGTAAGGTCAGCTTCATAGTTTGTGGGACCCATGCAAATAGGCAAGGTGGTGCTCCTCATTCAAAAATTACTAAAATTTTAAGATGGGGGATGCCTTTAAGCCAGCCCAGATTCTAGAGGGAGACAGGTGATAGCAAATAAAGATCGTAAGCACGTCAATTATCTAGCGTGGAGAAGGTGCCAAGTGCTATGGAGGGGGAAACTGTAGAACAAAGAAGGGAAATCAAGTATCAATTTTAAGGTGGTCAGTAAGGGTGGGCCACATTGGAAGAGTCAGATTTGAGCAAAGATTTTAAGGAAGCAAGGGGGTCAGACGGGAACATTTGGGGAAAGAGCTTTCCAGGCAGGGTGATTGGCTAAAGCACAGGCCCCAGGGCAGGCTGGGAGCGTGCGGCCTGTGGCTGGAACAGAACTGGTGAAGAAGGCTCAGAGGCAGGCAAGGTGGGATCCCATCCCTTGGGGCCTTCTAGTCTACTGTGAGGACTCTGGCCTTTCGCTTGACATTTTTAAAGAATTGCTCCGGCTGCTGGGTGCTGAGCCTGTCGGTGGATGGGCCACGGAGGAGGAAGCAGAGCAACAAGAGAGCCTCTGCAGTCATCTGGGAGAGCGGAGACAGGAAGACAGAAGAACACATTCGGTATGTATACTTACGTGTGTGTGTATGTATATATTCATGCATAGACATACTGTGACATGGAAAATTATCCACAAAATATGACAAAGGTGCAGTGCATAAAATAGACTGTACTTAAAGGCCCATTCTTTTTGTATGAAAACCAAGTCCCAAACTATATACAGTAGCCCCCTCTTACTGCATGGGATACGCCCCAAGGCCTGCAGTGGATACCTGAAACCACAGATAGTCCTGCACCCTTATACATACTATGTTCTCGCCTGTACATGCACTCATTCCTGGGTAAGGTTTAATTTGTAAATCAGGCACAGTAAGACATAACAGCAATAACTAACAGTAAAGTGGAACAATTCTAACAAGATACTAGTTATAAAGGTTACATGGATGTGGTCTGTTTGCTTTCAGGTCTTCCACCCACTCATGTAATGCCTTTTCCATCTGAACTAAGCACTTATGCACAGTGGCCAGAACATTTGCAGTTTGCGGAGCGAAAGCAAAATTTGCACAAATTTCTTTTTCCCTCTTCACAATTTCACAGATAGAAGATCCATTCTACCTCAGAGCTTAGCAACCTCGGCTCTTCTCTTCTCTCATTAATCGCACCTTTCACCTTTCCTAGAGAGAGCTCTTCCACTCCTCTGTGGCATATCCACATGGTCAGCATCAGGACTCGTGATTGGGGGCCATTGTGAAGTAAAATAGGGGTGACTTGAGCACAAGCACTGTGACACCGTGACAGGCCACTAATGGGTGGCTCAGGGACAGTGTGCAGCCACAGCATGCAGACGCAGACAAAGGGATGGTTTGTGTGTAGTGGATAAGCTGTCATCACAGTACTCAGAATGGTCTGCAATTTAAACCTTGTGAATTGTATATTTCTGCAATTTTCCAGTTAATATTTTCAGACCATAGTTGACAACTGAAACAGTGGAGAGTGAAATGATGGATAAGGGGGGACCAATGTATATACATTAACATAGAAGTAGAAAAAGATCATAAACGTTACGAACCAGGCTATTAGCAATAGTTACTTCTGTGGCTCGGGATTGATAGGTGGTTAAGGAACAGCGCCTCTTTTTATTTAATACTCTACTGATGTGCTTGAATATTTTACCATAAGTATAGTTTTATAAATTAAAAAAAAACAACTGCTTTTCAAATGGATATCATGGAGTGGCTCCTCTCTCAAACACGGGAATATCTGACAAAGACTACAAAATACTGAATTGGGCTTCTACAGATTGAGAAAGATGTGGTTAAACTACAAAAAAAAAAAAAAAAAAAAAAAGTGAAAACAAGATTACAAGGTTTGAAACCAGAATCCAAAAAAAAAAAGTTGGGAATTTGTATACCTGGAGAAAACCAGGAAGCATAGTAAGTTAAATGACTGGCTTTCTATCTAACATAAGAAATCGGTACAAAGTGCCCTGCAAGTATTAACAGAGGTGTAGTGAAAAGCAGGAAGGGTTTAGGTTGGAAGGAAATGAGTTCCTGTCATAAGAGGATGGTAAGTCATTCGATTATTTATTTGTAATAGGTTTTTGTTTCTTGAAAAGGAGCTTGAGGTCCTTGATGGGTTCACAAGGGTAGGTCTCAGGTTGAGGTTCCTGTGGGGACTTATAAGAAATAGGTTTAATTTGAGAGAAGTAATCTTATAATTTTTTTCTTTAGGTATAGTTTTTATTTTCATAAGACCTATGGGTAACATAGACACTTAGGACTTTGAGGTTTTTGACATAGTTTGGCTAGAGTCTTTTTTTCTTAGCTATACTGATCCAAATGTTCCCTCCCCCTCTTTTTTTTTTTTTTTTTGTCCTTATTTGTTTTAGCTTGATATATTTAATTAGGCTTCTGACTTGGGATTGTATTTTCCCCTGGTCTGAATATGTGGTATGGACTATGAGGACCGGTTAATTTATTAGTATAAGTCTTTGTAATTTTTATTATGTGTTGATTTTTATTTATAGTGTAGTAGTGGAGGAGAACAATTTGTAAATTACTTTAAGCTATAAGTCAATGTCAAGTGACTAAAACTCCTGTGTGAATTTGCTAGAGTCCTCAGAAAACAAGTTTTATTTTGTTTCTTTGTAAAGAGCCATAATACCTGGGGCTTTTGTGGCATAATAACTTTTGGGTTTTGAAAAAGAAAAAAAAATTAAAGTTTTTTTTGTCTTTATTTATTCCTTTTTAAATTTGTATAGACCTTTTGTGACTTACATGGAATTTTTTGTGACTTTCATAGTCCCTTTTAGTTTTTTGGGTTTGTTTTTTTTTTAATATTTGGCTTGGGCATTTTAGAGGCTTTAGTTTAAAGTCTTTTTCCTTTCTTTTTACAAGGGGAGAAGGAGTGCCCCACACCCCCATTTAGACTAGGCACGGTGTCCTCCCTAATAAGGGAATGGGGCACCTTGGATCTGTAAGAAAGGCCTGACTAAAATAGATTCCCAAGGCTGCAGCTGAGCGGTAGAGTGAAATGGTAGTGTTGAGGATGTGCATTCCACCAGTGATCAAGCAGGTTTTGGGGGGAAATAGAGGCCTGGTGAGTGAGTCAGAGTAGAGTAAGTAGTCCCCTGCAATGGGCTTGCCTGTCCTATCAAGGAAACCCTTGGCTCCATCCCTTTATAGATGATGCTTTGAGTGGGGGCTGACTGGAGTGCTGGGCCCCGTTAGTATGTTCTGGTCTGGGGACCCTGCAGCCGCCGGGAACAGTCCCTCTTCCAGTGGCCAAACTTTTGACAGCGTGGGTATGGCCCTTGAGGAAGACCCTTCCCAGGGCTTTCCCTTTCTCAGTGTCCTCTTGTTCGTAGAAGTAACATTGGCCCCTTTATGATCCTTGTATTGCAGGAGTTGGGTGCCCTTGAGGTGACATATGGCTTAAAGCTGAGCTGTTTGTTTTTATGGGATGGCTTTTTTTCTTGTCCCATCTTGTTAAAAACACTAAAAGTTATTTCTACCAGTTGCTCATTGTGGGTTTGGGATCGAAGGCTAGATTTTGGTAACTTTTTCCTAATGCCTGAGGCTGTCTGTTGGGTAAAATGCATCTCCAAAATGCTGGGCCCTTAACAGACCTGAACAATTTCTTTAATAGGCTTCCTATTTATTACTTTCCTTAGAGATAACATGCTAAGATTTACTCCTGGTAGGACTGTTAAGCTAGTGCCTGCAGTTCTGTAAACAAGTGTCTGCAGTCTTGTAGCAAAGAATGGGTTAAACTGGTAACTGCTCTGGGGTTGGCGGGGTTGGGTGGGGGGGTAGTTTTAGGAGTGTCCTGAGCTGAGAAAGCAGGCCACTCTGCCTTTGTGAGAGGCAGGAAGTTTGAGGGGACGGTGAGGAAAGTGTCCCTGGGAGTGTACCCACTCAAAGGTAAACAAAAATGGACAGTTTGGGTCTAATGGGATACAAAAGAAAGCATTTTTCAAGTCTAATACTGAAAACCATTGAGTTTTGAGAGGGAATTTTCCCTAAAATTGTGTATGAATTTGGTATAACAGGATGTATAGGAATTACAGCCTTGTTGATGGCTTGTAAATCTTGGACTAATTTATATGTTTTGTCCTTTTTTTTTATGGATATGATAGGGTGTACAGGGGGAATTACAAGGAACCAGAAGCCCGTGACCAAGAAGGTTGTAAAAACCTTTTGTAGGCCTTCCCTTGCTTCTAGATTTATAGGATATTGCCATTTGTTTGGAAATTTATTTGAATCCTTTAAGTTGATCATAGCTGGTTTTGCTCTATGGGCTTATCCTGGAGTTCCCGTGGCCAGACCTGGGGGTTAAGTTTCTGGTTTACATTTATATTTATTTTAGTTACTGAACCACGTCCAGCACGGCCAGTGGTGAACCTGAGGAGTTGCTGTGAAGTATTAAAGAAAACAGATAAGAGAATATAGTTGGGGTGAGGTGGATCACTGTGCCTGGATGAGGACTCAGTGACCCCTTCTATAAGCTGAATCTTTATTTTATAGTCAGATCACACAAAGCAAAACAAGGGAGTGGTCCAGATATTTACAATGTTCTTGGGAATTTCAAATCTGCTTCTTTCCCGTTATTGCAGTTCTCTGAACTCTATCAAGCTTTGTTTTGGCAGCACTTGCTGTACCTCCCGCAGCCCACATCCCTCAGCTACCTAGGACTACAAGGTTGGACTATAAGGTCAAGCTTACATACAACCACTGCCTTTGGCTGTAATTGTGCTGGGAGGGCTTTGCCCTCCAAGCTGGGACTTGTATGTGGCTTTGCCACAAGAGGACCATGCCCTCTTGTCAGTCCAAGGCTTGATCCTGTCCAAACGCTGTAGCCACTCTCCACAAGTTACCCCCTTTTTAATAAGTTATAGTTGGAATGGGACTCTCAGTGTCTGTTAAAAAAGTCATTAAGGTTTTGACTTTGCTTAGAACATCTCTCCCTTACAATGGGGGACATTCTGCCATAACTAGGAATTAGTTTACAAAAGTAATCGCTCCTTACAGGCAATTTAAAGGTGGTGTAAAGTACGTTGCCTTGGGTTTTCCATCTGCCCCTGGTATAATGCTGCTGACAGAAGAGAGATCCTCAGTAGGAGGTTAGCACAGAGAAGGCAGCTCCCGTGTCTAAAAGAAAGTTAAAGGGCCTTCCTGCCACTTCAAGGGTTATCCTTGGCTCCGTCCCCCCAATGCTGATGTTCTTAGCAGGAGCTGGCTGGAGCATAGGGCCCCTTCAGTTTAAGGCCACAGTGCGGAGAGGTTCTGTTCTGGGGGCCCTCCAGCCCTGGAGACAGTCCCTTCCCCAGTGGCCAGGCTTGTTGCAGAAGGGGCGTGGTTTTCAAGGCAGCCCCCTCTAGGGCAGTCCTTTTCCACTGGCATTTATAACAAGTGCTGGGAAGAGTACTTTTAGGTTCCCCTATCTGTAGCATCATCAGCTTCTGCCCCGGCCAGGCAGCCATAGCTGGGCCTGCCTTTTATCCTTGTGTTTCCCCTTTTCGAAAGCCTTCTTTGTTCTCCCTCAATCCCTGTTGTAAAATACCGAGATATTATTTTTAACATCTTTCCATGGAGGTAGCTGGTCCCATTCCTAATTTCTGTAGTTTCCTCCTAATATCTGGGGCCAACTGGGTTATGAATTAATCTCTTAGGAAAGTTGCTCCAGCTGGGTCCTCAGGTCTGGATGAGTGTGTTTGATGAAAGCTTCCCTCAGCCTTTGTATGAAGGAGGTGGGATTTTCTTGGGGACCTTGGTCAATGGCTGCTAATCTATTGTAATTAACAGGTCTCTTTTGGGAGGCTTTCATTCCCTGCAGGAGGCAAAAAGCATGTGCCCTCTGTCCATCCTCCAAATCATAGTCCCAATTAGGAGTAGAAGGAGGGGTGGCCTCCACTCCTGATGGGTAGTTATTCTGTATGTGGATTTCATTTGCATAGGCTAATGTCTTTCCCTTAATGTTATTACTTTCTGAGGTAGTCAGGGCTTCTTGGAGGATTATATTAATATCCCTCCAAGATATGTTAAGGTGAGCTTCCTCCATTCTTGGATAAATTTGCCAGGGTCATCTGTAAAACTCCCCAACCTGTTCTTTACGCCTATTAAATCTTGCGTGTTAAATGGGAATTTGAATTATTATTCCCCTCTGTCCTCAGGCTTCCCTCAAAGGGAAAAGTTGAGGTGGTACTTTTTGTTTTCCTTTTGTATTTCCTGCTTTATCCTCCTCCCACCCAGTTGATTCAGTGTAGTATGGTGCTAGTTCTGGGGCAGCTGGTGGTTGGGGCACTATAGGTGAAATCAGGCATTTACTCTTAAGATTTAATTCCTTCTTTGCTCTGGCTGTTAAGAGTTCAGGACTTATTTTAAAGCTTTGGTATAATTTCGAGTTATTTCTCAAGGCCAGAAAGACCTGGACATAAGGTGGTTTAGTCCACTTGCCCTGCCTTTGACAGAATGAGTCTAATTGTAAGATTGTGCTATAATTTAGGCTCCCATTCCCAGGCCAAACTTCCCCATCTCTTAATTGATACTGGGGCCAAGTTGTATTACAAAAAAGAAAAAAAAAAAAAGAAAAGAAAAATCAATCTTTTTTCTTTAGGTTCTGAGGGTCAAAGTTGTCCCAGTTCTTTAAATGCGTTCCAGAGGTGAATCTTGTGGTCCTGATTTTTCGTTTCCCATCTGAAAGAGAATAGAAGAGATCATAGGAGAGAATGGTGTTCCCGTTACATTTCCTATGTTACTCCTGGAGAAGGCGTCCCATCTCAGGTGCAGGTTTCCAGACTTAACCAATCCTTACTGTGTAACCCCCTGGGTTTCCAGGCTTAACTAGTGTTCATTGTGTAGCCCCTTGCATTTCTATTTTTAATTGATTTAAAATCTCCTTTGTCTTCTACCCCTCCTTCCCTGTTCTGCAGGGGGTGGCCTCATATCTTTTGGGTGTATTACTATTTTATTTAGGCAGCAATGCTACCAATTACTGACCCTTCCTTCCTGCCAAAGGCCCTGCTGGAGGAAGAATTGTAGTATTTTCAGCCCCGGCAGCCATTGTAAATATGGACCTTCTCTAACTTCTTGTATTATTTTCACTTTCTCAAAAAAAAAAAAAATGCAATCCAATACACATGTCCACTGAAGTGTCTGAAAATGTGCCATTCCTGACTACTCCCCCTGTCTCAGGGGTCCCGTAGAGCTATGTGTAACAGGTGCCTGATTAGAGTGGGTAATACTTTCTTCGTGTCGAAGTAGGTAGTTTACGGACATCCCTTAAGTTTTGGTAAGGCCCAGCAGGACAAAGCCAATGTTCTCTGCTGTGCCTATCTATTTTTTTAAGATACTAAACAAATTGTCTTTGCATCTCCAAGTTAGGTGCCAGAGCCCGCAGTGCATGCACGAAGAAGGTCCCTTTATCTCACCCACTCCACAACTGGCATGGAACTAGTCCCCTAATTCGTAAAGAGCCCTAATCAGCTTGGCAAACAGTTTTAAGATCTTAGCCTTCATTTGTTTAATTAGAGTGTCTCGCCAAAGCCTTTGTTTATGTATTAGTAGTCTGTCCTTTAATAGTCTTCAGCCAGTGCCCTTTGCTGACAATGTGTGTAAAGGCAAACTGAGGGAGGAACTTCCTCTAGGTTTTTAGATGATGTCACTGAAACTTGAGGGTTCCCCAATTTATTCCCTTGCCACCCACAGATGCAACACTCGCCTGTCTGTATTTTCTATCAGGGGGCTATAGCTGTGAATAGAGCTTCTAACAGCCAAGGTGGGAAGAGAGGTGCAGCAGACTGACAGGTGATTGGTGCTTTGAATTTATTTTTCTCCTGGCCATGCTCCAGAGGCAGGACAGCTGAGGATTTTACGTAGTGGGTCCAAGTATGCTGCTGTGGAGGGAGCTCCCAGAGGCGGAGAAACCACTGGTCATCTCCATTCCTTTCACGCGCCCTGGTTTCTCTCTCTGGCTGTCTAGAACAACCATGAGGACCAGGAGTGCTGGGTGACAAGCCCTATGTGCACCCCCCGGACAGGTCAAGGTTTAATTACAGTTGTATTCTGGAGTCCCTATGAGGCCCCTGTGTGAGACATTGCTTGCCTGACTGAATTCAAATGATGGACTCTGAGACTTAAGTATGGAGAAAATGAGACTTTTAATACACTCTCCAGATCGGGTATCCATTCCATTGTATAGGTACATATGGAGCAGTGAGCATAGCTTATTTATTTAGTCCCTCCTCTGGTTCCTCATTGGCTGAGTAGTATGGGGTCATCTGTTTCCTCATACATCTCCTAGGTCTGGCTGTGTCCCATTGGGCTATTTAAAAAAAAAAAAATTGGGCTGAGACCTTTCTAGTTGCCTCCATCTCCCCTGTCTAGCTGAGGCAGACACCTCGGGGGTTTTCACCATGATGCTGGCCCACGTGCACAGGTCTTTGTTCCTCTTCCCTCCTTCCTACATCTGTTTGCCCTGGGGTGAATTCAGCAAATTCCATCAAAATCTGACCATGCTGGAGATGGATCACAGAGATACATTTCCTACAAATTCCCTCCTCTTCTTTTTATACTAATTAATCCTACCTTCACTAGCTGTTCTAAAACCTCTTGGCTTTCTTAGAGGAAGGGAGAGGGAGAGAGAGTCTACACAGGTTCCTCCATTGCTGGCTTCAGAGCAGTTGGACTGGTGAGAGGCTCATCTCAGGGTACCTTCTATTTCTCCTCCAGTTGGCCCATCATCCTTGCTCTACTTATGTCTCTCTAACTGCCTAATTCAATGATCTTGGCTCTGAATTCTTTCAGGGAAAAGGGTCATAGCTTCTCTTCTGATTGAGGAGGGGTGGAGGTTCTCTTTCAGAGCTAAGAGACCCTTGTTCTCTTTCAGAGGGATGATGCCTGGGCATGGAAGGAGATGTCTAGTGGTGGTATTCCCTGAGTATGAGTAGGGCTTGTAACTTGGTGGAGACAAACTGTGTTATAAAATTTCAAAAGTAAGAACAGCAAGAATTATGACAAATGGTCCGGTGGAAGGAAAAACAATCAATTCTAATAATTCCCTATCTATCTATCTATCTATCTATCTACCTACCTATCTATCTATAATCTATATATATAAAAGCCTAAGCGACTGTTATGACCAACTGGAACGACTGGTCGACCAGTCACTATGATGTGCACTGACGACTGGAACGACTGGTCGACCAGTCACTATGATGTGCACTGACCACTAGGGGGCAGACGCTCAAAGTAGGAGCTGCCTCCTGGTGGTCAGTGCGGTCCCATAGCCAGCCTCCCACGGACCCTCCCCCCAGCTGGCCAACCTCCTGCAGCTCCTCCCCCTGGCTGGCCGGCCCACTTCCCGTGTCCCCTTCTCCCAGCTGGCCAACCTCCCAGGGTCTTTCCCCCTGGCTGGCTGGCCCCCTAATAGGCCTCAATTGCTGGCCAGGCCAAGGGACCCCACCCATGCATGAATTTGTGCACTGGGCCTCTAGTTGAAATATAACCTTTCTCCCTAAAATCATCCTTATTTTTTTTAAATATATTTTTATTGATTTCAGAGAGGAAGGGAGGGGGATAGAGAGATAGAAGCATCAATGATGAGAGAGAATCATTAATCAGCTGCCTCCTGCACGCCCTCCAACTGGAGATCAAGCCCGCAACCCAGGCATGTGCCCTTGGCCAGAATCGAACCTGGGACCCTTCAGTCCACAGGCTGACGCTGTATCCACTGAGCCAAACCGGCTAGGGCTAATCATCCTTATTTTTATTAAAGAGCCTAATTAAGACCAATTTATCTATTTCATTAAGTACTAGAGGCCCAGTGCATGGATTCATGCACCGGTGGGGTCCCTTGGCCTGGCCTGCGCCCTCTTGCAATCCAGGACCCCTCAGGGGATGTCAGGAGCTGGTTTTGGCCCAATCCCCACAGGCCAGGCTAAGGGACCCCACTGGTGCATGAATCCATGCATTGGGCCTCTAGTGTGCATATAAGATCTTTGGTTAATCTCTTCCCATCCTCACCCTCCTCCCTTCCCTCTGAGATTCATCAGTCTGTTCCATGTTTTTATGCCTGTGGTTTCTGTTCCTGCATTGAACGTCTGCCCCCTGGTGGTCAGTGCACATCATAGCTACTGGTCGGCTGGTCGCTTAGGCTTTTATATATATATATATATAGACTAGAGGCCCGGTGCACGAAATTCTTGCATGGATGGGGGGGGGGTGTCTCTCAGCCCAGCCTGCACCTTCTCCAATCTGGGACCCCTTGAGGGATGTCCGACTGCCCATTTAGGCCCAGTCCTACCTGGATTGGGCCTAAACAGGCAGTCGGACATCCCTCTCACAATCCAGGACTGCTGGCTCCCAACTGCTTGCCTGCCTGCCTTCCTGATTGCCCCTAACAGCTTCTGCCTGCCAGCCTGATCACCCCCTAACCACTCCTCTGCCAGCCTGATTGCCCCTAAATGCCCTCCCCTGCAGGCCTGGTCACCCCTAACTGCCCACCCCTGCAGGCCTGGTCACCCCTAACTGCCCTCCCCTGCAGACATGGTCCCCCCAACTGCTCTCCCCTGCAGGCCTGGGTCCCCCCCAACTGCCCTTCCCTGCAGGCCCGGTCGCCCCCAACTTCCCTCCTCTGCCGGCTTGGTCACCCCTAACTGCCCTCCCCTGCAGGATTGATCGCCCCCAACTGCCCTCCCTTGCAGACCTGGTCCCTCCCGACTGCCCTCCCCTGCTGGCCATCTTGTGTCCACATGGGGGCAGCCATCTTGTGTGTTGGAGTGACAGTCAATTTGCATATTATCCTTTTATTAGATAGATAGGTTAGAGGCCTGGTGTACAAGTGGGGGCTGGCTGGTTTTCCTTGAAGGGTGTCCCAGATCAGGGTGGGGGTTCCCTTGGGGCATGGGGCGGCCTGGGTGAAGGGCCTGTGGTGGTTTGCAGCTGGCCATGCCCCCTGGTGACCCAAGCGGAGGCCCTGGTATCTGGGATTTATTTATCTTCTATAATTGAAACTTTGTAGCCTCAAGTGGAGCCAAGCCTCCTGCTCGCTCCGTGGCCGCAGCCATTTTTGTTGGGATTTATTTATCTTCTATAATTGAAACTTTGTAGCCTTGAGCGGAGGCCTGGGCCCGCCAGGGCAGGTGGAAAGCTTGGCTTCCTCCATTGCCAGGGGCAACCCTAGCCTCTTGCTCTCTCCAGCTCTGTGGCTGCCACCATTTTTGTTGGGATTTATTATCTTCTATAATTGAAACTTTGTAGCTTTGAGTGGAGGCCTGGGCCCACCAGGGCAGGTGGAAAGCTTGGCTTCCTCCATTGCTGGGGACAACCCAGCCTCCTGCTCTCTCCGTGGCCTTAGCCATCTTGGTTGGTTTAATTTGCATACTCGCTCATGATTGGCTGGTGGGCGTGGCTTGTGGGTGTGGCAGAAGTACGGTCAATTTGCATATTACTCTTTTATTAGATAGGATAGTTTCAATTCAGTCTGATCATTTGCATAAACACAATAAGAATAGCAATTGACAGCCTTGTCTAGAATTTCATGATTGAGTCTCAATGTGCCCCTCAGGGCAGAGAATCCAAGCCATCCAGCTGCCCTCAGGCCTGCTGGCAATATCTGCAGGGTTAGACAAATTCTTCACCAAGATCTGTACCTGTGGTGGTTCCACCTGGCCCACACCCTAGGCTTCAAGGCTCAGCCCAGCAGTCCTCCTACTCATTGCAGCATAGCGTGCACAAGGTTGGGGAGAGAGGTGGGGGAAGGATTGGGCAGGGATGCAGAGGCACCCTTACTGCACCACTCCCACTCAACCAACCACTAGTGACGGCTAGGTATGGGCTCAACGCTTCAGCATCGTCCATTTTCAGGGCTTCCACATGACCAAATAAGATACCAGGCTTTCTCCATGTCACTCTTATTGGCTTCAAGTCTCCAGAGTCCAGTCATGACTTTTAAACATGACACTCCAGTCAAAGTTTTTGGTTAATAAAACCTCCATTGGAAACTGGTCTTATTGAATTTATGCAAAGAAATGTATTGCCATGATTCACTCATTAAGAATTGCCAAATTCTGGAAGGATAATGTAGGCAGAAAAATATACCAAATTGCTTTACCAAATTGATTTCCCTTGTCAAATGCATTATAACAAAACAGTGACTGTCTTTAAATGACAAGGGAAAATTTAAAATGACACAGTTATGGATTTCATTATAATGCAAATGACATGGAATCTTGTCCTTTCTAGAAACACAGTATTCTACAATACTATAACTAACTAGAGGCCCAGCGCACAAAATTTGTGCACGGGTACGGTCCCTCCATTGGACGATCAGAGCCTGCCGGCGGGGAAAGGGACTGAGAGGTTGGCTGTTCCTGCCCGCTCCCCAGCCCTGTCCCCCGCCGCGGGTCACCCTCTGTGTGTGGGGCAACTGGCAGGGTGGGTGTGGGCCTTGGCCTGGCAGATACCGTGTTTGCCGCCATCCATCCCCGGTTCCCCATTCCCCATCAGGCAATTGGAGCCTGCCAGCTGGGGGAAGGGACTGAGAGGTTGGCCAGCAGACCCTGATCAGGCAATTTGGAGCCTGTGGGATGGGGCAGCTCCTGCTTTGAGTGTCTGCCCCCTGGTGGTCAGTGCACATCATAACTGACTGGCCGTTCTGCTGTTCGGTCAATTTGCATATTACCCTTTTATTATATAGGATAACAATTATAACTGAAAGCATATGCATATATAAATAGACTATAGTTATTATTTCTTTGTTTGACAAAGCTTCCCATGTACCTTCACTATAAAATTTTCCTTCATAAAGAGAGAAAACAAATCTGTGCAGCATGCCAGGGCCTATTGGAATGACCTAAAGCCAATTCTAGGTCAAAAGTTTCTTAAAATTCAAACCCTAGGAAGATTGTCAAACTTACTTTACCAAAAGATTATATACTAGTATTATCATTATTATTATGAAACAGTATTAGATTATTTAATCATTCAAAGTGACAAAAGGGTATTAAACACAAACATGAGCTAGCAAAACTTCAGTCCCACAATTAAGATAACTTTTTTTAAGTAATTAAGTACCTGATTAAAATAACACAATATATAATTGTTTCAATAATTTATAGAACTTTTGCTTCCTAGGCAAATACAGGAAAAGCTTTTTCCCCTTTAACAGAAAACGTTTTTCCTGGAAAAGGACTAAACAAATTCTACACTGAGTGGCCAGATTATTATGATCTCTGAAAGCATAATAATCTGGCCACTCAGTGTATATCCTATATAATAAAAGGCTAATATGCAAATTGTCCCCTCCATCAGGAGTTCAACCAGCAGGCAGGCCGGCCAACCGCCCATGTCTCCTCCCCCTGGCCAGGCTGGCCAGACCCCACTCATGCACAAATTTATGCACCGGACCTCTAATATATATATAGATAGATAGATAGATAGAGAGAGAGAGAGAGAGAGAGAGGTGGGGGCTAGATTATTCTGCGTTCAGAGATCATAATAATCTGGCCACTTGGTGTATATTAGCTTATTTTAGATTCACTTATCTAATTAAATTATTCAGATTTCCTATAATTTCCTTTTAAGATTTCTCTTCACAATCCTTCGATAATTTTCACAAATATTCTTATTCATTTAGCTTTAGAACAACTTAATTTTCTTCCTTTCAAAAATGCATCTCTATACCTTATGCCTTCTATTACCAAAATCATATCACTTATTTCCAATTAGTTAGAATTTTTAACTCAGAATCCTTAAATTTTAGGCGGCAAGTTAAGTATTTAGCACTTCTCAGATTAGCAATACATTCACATTTTTAAGAGATATATTTCAAATAAAATACAAGACATATTCATTGGTAGATTCAAATCTATCCTCTAGATTCTCTGTAATAAAAAATCCCAAAGTAGGCAAACTCAGATTAATTAATATTTCAGTAACCTGTTATTTCAAAATACCTAGATATTTAATAATTTGTACTATTTAACCCAGTAAATTCAAAGATTTAAGTTACTAAAGACTTTGGAAAACTATGTTTAGGCATATATAACTATCATTGAAAAAGCTTTATCATATACTCTTTATTTTTTGTTATATTTATAACAACTTTGAGATTTTAAAGCTAATTATTACTATTACCCAAGGCATTTTCCTGTCAATTTTGTAACAGGGATAACTCACTGGCCTTTAGGTGCTTTAATGTGAAAGTACTATTTTATTCTATTTTTCTGTATAAAAACGCATGTACCCCCAACCACCACCACCACCACCGCTGCTATTTCTGCAGCTTTCTGGAAGGCACTTCTGCAGATCTGCTCCCAATGTTAGGAGCAAAAATAGAATATTGGGGACCAGCTATGGTTATGGGAAATATTAATGATCCTCTGCCAACCATGACTACCCTGTGTTGGTCAAGGAAAGGACATACTTACCTGGCTGGGGGTTGTATGCCCCTGGGACCTGGGAATCAACCTTGAAATTTGGTCCATTCTCATTTAAGAACTGCCTATTATCATGGAAACATTAACCCTGTTGCCCAAACAATTGAGTACCACCCCAGCCTGTAATCCCTACTTCCCCATATAATCTCGTCCCACCCTATACAAGCAGCTGGCTTGGGGGAGGGCCGGGTGGGGCGGTGGAGAAGGGTGGGCTATAGCCATAGTTTTGTGGATGACCCCCTGCTCTTCTATACCGCTGTCAGTATGGGGCAAATACTCATACATGATTCAACCCTGTCTCCACTCATCTGGCTCAAGTAGTGGAAGACAGCATGAACCCATTGATTGTCTAGTTACACTAGGATCTTATCTTACACTAACCCAGCAGAGCAGAGACAAAGAATTCCCTATGTCATAAACCAGCTAAGAGCAAACTAAGTGCCCAAAAGACAGAAAGCCAAAATTACATTACAGACACACAGAAAAAAACTCTCACTAGCTAAGAGTTTCAGGTGGCTGATGCCTTAAGAGGAAAAGCAGGAAGAGTCCTCAAGATTAAGACTTCTAGGCAGCTGCTGGGACGTTCCTACAATCTCTGCCACGTGTTCAATCTCGCCACAAATGGCTGGGGCCCCCAAAGCGTGATGTGCCCCATCTTTAAACAAATTAAACCAAATAACAAAGAGATACAAAACATCAACAGGAACACTCTTATATACAGTATATACAGGTGTGCACAACCCACAGATAAAATCTCATTGTCTGTCCTGCCACAGACACCACAGAATGCCCTGCATAAAAAAAAACCATGAAAGCAAAACAATGTCTCCTGTCCCTGGTTCTGGAACTGCCCCTCCCCAGAACATCAGCATTCTCCCCAATGGACTATCCTGGGGAATGTATTCCCTAGCCCTAGAATTTTTGTTTCCCATCCTTGGAAAGTCCCTTGTGACTATTCTGTGTGCTCAATCCCCCATACTGGAGATTTCTTGCACTCCCCGAGATCTGCTTTGTCCTTCTCTGGCACTTTCCCTCACAGGAGAAGCAGAACAGCAGATCAGAACTGTATACTCACTTTATGTCCCATCACATATACCCGACCTTGGAGCATACCCAACCACCAAGGTAGTACTAAAGTCTAATTTCCCACCTTGGCCCATGCATGAGGTTTGCCTGGTTACCGCGTGTGTACCCCCATTATGTCATTTTTGCCATTTTCTGAAGTAAAACAGTCTTGGACCTATTTTATGGTGTCTGCGAAGAGATGAAGCTCAGGCAAAGGAGCCACCCAAAATCGGGTAGGATGTATCTCCTCTTAAACCGGCTTCTCCCTCTCCACCTGCACAGAGATCCCAGACAGCCCTCAAATTGTGAAAAATTGCTTACCTGTCTCAATTCAAATGAAGGACTCTGAGACATAAGTATGGCGAAAATGAGACTTTTAATACACTCTCCAGAGTGAGCTTCTGTTCCATTTTACAGATACATGTGGGGCAGCGTGCACAGGCTATTTAGTCCCTCCTCCAGTTTCTCATTGGCTGAGTACTATGGGGTCCACCTGTTTCCTGATATATCACCTAGGTCTTGCTGTTACCATTGGGCCATTTAAAAAAAATTGGGCTGAGACCTTTCTAGCTGCCTCCATTTTCCTGTCTAGCTGAGGCATATGCCTCAGGGGTTTCCACCATGATGCTGGCCCATGTGCACAGGTCTTTTTTCCTCTTCCCTCCTCCCTACATCTGTTTGCCCTGGGGAGAATTCAGCAAATTCCATCAAAAGCTGACCATGCTGGAGATGGATCATAGAGGTCCATTTCCTACACCTCTGCATCTTAGGGTTCAATACCAGACACCTCTGCAAGGCCCTTATACCAGTAGCACATTCAAGAGTCTTGAACCAAAGGGAACAATTTGCCTCTTTGATCTTTGGAGCCTGGGCAAGGACCCAAGCACTCATTTGGTTTTATTTTCAATTTTCTGCCCCTGGCACAAGCCTTGTATATTTTGCAAATTTTTATTATGCTGCAACCCCCTAACCCCCAGTGGCAAAACAGAAAAAGAAATCCCCAAAGGGATTGAACTGGTTGCCATCCTTTGGAGGGAATCAAGGACAGCTGTGCAGCCAAGTGTTAACTGGGAGTAATCCACCTCTGATCCCAATCACACCCTTGGATCCGAGTCACGGCACCAAATGTTAAAGGCACCTCCTACTGACACCAGAGAGGTGTTACAGGACAGGACAGCACTCTGAGCCAGTGGGATAGGGCTGTCCCCAACCTCTATCCTTGTCTTCTCATATCAATTAATTTAGACTAGAGACCTTGACTGTGTTGTGAAAAGTCTATTTATTAAAGCAATTAAAGCATGCACCTTTATTGAAAAAAGCGAAAGCAAAGCAAGCAAACCTATACCACTGGCTGATGAAGCACAGACGGTTCTTAGCTAATTTGCAGAGCAAGATGGGTGGGGGTCTGAGGTGTTATATACCTTCCTGTCTATAGGCTTCAAAATGTCTCTGCTGACTATGTTGGTACAGATTATTCTCAAGGTCCCTTTTTTTTACTTTGTTGTGGCCTTCCCAGAATTCAGGAGAAGCACCTGCCAACTTTATCTTGTCAAGCTTTGAGGCTGCTGGCTTCTTTGCTTAGGGAGTAAAACTGCCTTTTTTTCCCTGTCCCCCTCCCTCACTGCATTCTCTTCTAAGGGAGTTGTGTTTTTAACCATTTGCTCTGTGTCCTGGGCTGGGGAAGACAGTGGCTTGTTAGTTGTAAGCTGGCTGCAAATTGCCCACACTGTTTGGCCTTGTTGTCACTTTCCTGTCTCAGTTTCCCTATGCCTCCTGCCCTGGAGTCCTGTATCACCACCAAGTACCTAGCAGAGTCAGTCTGCAATATGTAGTGAAAAAACAAGTACTCTAGTCACAAGCCTCCCCTAGTCTGCAGGTAGGGATTAGTAGCCTTTCTGAGCTATTTCCCCTTCAACTCTGATTCTCTGAGATCAAAGAGACTTTATTTCCTGAAAGATCTACTTAAAAGGACAGTGCTTCTTGGTTGGTGTTTAAAGTTCTAGGCTGTGAAGACCAAGTGGACCTGGAGGGACATGACAATGAAGTGGAAAGTGACAGAGGGTAGCAGTCAACACTGAGTATTTGCTTAAATCCATCTTCTTTCAAAATGACCTGGTGATCCAGCAATCTCCCATTAGAGAATTAAAACCATACTCCTACTCTTGATGATGAGCACAATGCATAAAGATCCAAGTGGGTGAAACTAGTCAAAAAGTTTTCATAGAAAGCCCACTTCCACCAAAAAAAAAAAAAAAAAAAAAAAAGCACATGTGTTGGAGAGGGCCCAGCTTTGTCATTTCCCTTCTTCAAAGCATATAGTGAGGTGTATTCCAAAAGCACTAGGATCTTATTGTGCTGGACACCCTACCCCCACTGCTGACCATGTTGCCAGATTGTGAGAAAAACCACCTGGAGGAACTTGAAAGGCCTCTTCCATTAACATGAATGCAGACCATCAAAGGTGGTCTCAGACTGCCCACCAGCAGGAAAAATCTCTGAGAGCTATAATTGAGTCACATCACATTCTTTTTAGTCTGGCTATTTATGGCCGCAAAGAACTTGTGTGACTAAGGGCTTCACAAATAGCTCCCATTGTCAGTTAAGCCAGGGACCATTTCCAGATGCCATCTTTAACAAAAAGAAGCTAGGGAAGTGAGCAGTGTCCATAATTATCATGTTGGTGACAAAATAAAGCAATAGACAGCAAAAAATACAGCAAAAGAGAGAAATCGTAGGATGGCTTACTTTTTTTTGTTAATCCTCACCAGATGATATTTTTCCATTGCTTTTCAAAGACTGGAAGGGGCAGGGAGGAGAGAGAGCGAGAGAGAGAGCGAGAGAGAGAGCGAGAGAGAGAGAGAGAAAGAGAGAGAGAGAGAGAGAGAGAGAGAGAGAGAAAGAGACAGAGAGAGACAGAGAGAAAGAGAAAGAGAAAGAGGAAGAGGAAGAGGAAGAGAAAGAGAAAGAGAAAGATAGATGAGGTTGGGAATGGAGCCTGCAACCCAGGTACATGTCTCAGACTTGAGACCCTTCTAAGCTTGGGCTCTCTAACCACTGAGCACGCTGGCCAGGGCTAGGAAGGCTCACTATTAAACACAGTACCTTTTGAGTGCCCAGGAACTGAGGTCCTCTGCAGTGGTCGGCAAACACATTAGTCAACAGAGCCAAATATCAACAATACGATTGAAATTTCTTTTGAGAGCCAAATTTTTTAAACAACTTCTAACGCCACTTCTTCAAAATAGATTTGCCCAGGCCATGGTATTTTGTGGAAGAGCCACACTCAAGGGGCCAAAGAGCCGCATGTGGCTCTCAAGCCGCAGTTTGCCAACCACGGCTCTAGGGCAGGGGTGGGCAAACTTTTTGACTCGAGGGCCACCATGGGTTCTTAAACTGGACCGGAGGGCCGGAACAAAAGCATGGATGGAGTGTTGGTGTGAACTAATATAAATTCAAAGTAAAGGAGCGGAGGGGAGAGCAAGAGAACCGGATAGAACAGCCGGATCCGGCCCGCGGGCTGTAGTTTGCGCACGGCTGCTCTAGGGAAACCCTATCCACGGAAGGTATAATCCATAAACTGTGTGGGAGCCTGGAACCTCATTAGAAACCACATGCTCAGGACAGATATTAACTCACTCACTCACGGGTTGAATTTTTCATCTAGTATGACTAGTTAGGAGTATTTCTAACTCCACATACTTCTGTCTCCATGACTTATGCTTTGAGACTATTTTTGTCTTAACTTTCACAGCACAGCCTTTTGGTTTCATATTTCAAAACACTGGTGAGTATGTATATGAGCCACACTGTTCGTGAACTGTATCATTAAAGTAGAAGGCCTTCTTCCCCATTTTAATAGAGAAAATATTTCTTCATTTTGATTGGAAAATAAACCAGGACAATGAAAATAGAATACCCATTGCCATACAGATAATTCCTCCTCAAAAAAAAAAAAAAAAGTATTTTACTGAGGATTCTTCTGATTGTCAGAGGTGTGCTAAACACTTTGCAGTTATTCTTCCCAACTCTATGAGGTGTGGTCTTTTCAAGATGAGGAAACCGAGGCTTAAAAAGAGGTTAAGGAATATGCCCAAGATCACAGGTAGGAGGCGATGAAGCTCTTTGGTGGGGTTTGCTTTATTTCCAGTGTTCCATGCGCCACCATGCTGCTCAAACTTCCATGAGCACATGTATTAGCTGGGGATCTTGTAAAGTTCACAGACTCCAAGGTGGAACCTAAGATTCTGCATTTCTAATAGGTTCTGTGGTGGTGATGAGGCAGCTGGCCCATGGACCACACTTTGAATAGAAAGGCCCTATACTATTGCAAAGGTGTAATTCCTTCTTTCAACACAATGGTATATTTCATGGAGCTGGAGCCAGACACTCTCACTTGGTTACCTGACCTTGATACATTTGAGACAACATGGAGACAAGAAAGATATCAATCCAGAAACAATAGTGGTTATGGAATGCATACATTTCCATGTATTTATACAGTAAAAATGCATTAAAAATCTTTCACAAAAGAAACTTAAAAAATACAAGTAGGGTGTTGAGTCCTCCCTCCCCCACATTCTTCTAGGCATCAGCTGTGTAATATGGGTGGGAAGGAAATTTCTAAATGGTTTGATTTCATCGTACAAAATACACATCCATCATCTCTCATCAAGACATTTACATGAAGTGAGGGGTTAAGGAAAGTAGGCTCACAAGAATCAGTCTCCAATTTAAGGTTACAGTAGTTCAGAGAAAACTATATCTTTGTTTAGTGCATAGTCCCTGTACAGTACAATATTTTCCAAAGTGAATCTGTGTGGAATTCTGAGGAAATAGCCACACCAAAGTCTTCAGATTGAGACAAGCCCAGGTGGGAAGCACATAGATTTTAGAATGTCAAATGTTATCTATGAGAATAAAAAAGACATCAAAATATCAACTTTGATGTACTCCAAAAATCTACCTTGATTTCATTTATTTAAAACTCTGGACCACAACTGAGAGCATCAATCATTTAATATCACAGATTTTGACAAAATTCCTAGCAGTGGAACCTTACGAATAAAATCTACAAGTTGGCTCCTAGGAAATGAATGAAAAAGAACATCATTATTCAGTTGTATTCTCCCTCAGCCATACTACTATAGCTCGATGTATGTTTTGTATGGAAAACATTGATAAAAATAGCAGCTGCAGACTTTTCTCTCTGAGGAAGTTGTTTTGTGAATGCCCATTCACCCTAGTGCTATGTATAAACCCATAAGTCAAATAAAGCTCTGAACAATGTAATATTATATATGCATAGTGTTTTATAAAAAGATTGGCCCACACACTGCTTTTCATCAGTACAGAAACAGCATTAAGTCCATAGTACACTGCAAGAAATGAGTGAAGAACAGAATGCAAACAAGTGCCTAATAGTTCACAAGCAGGCTCACCATGGAGGAAATGATAATACTCAAACCAACTAAAGCTTTAAAGAATTACTTATATAGTCTCCCATTTTAAAACAGCTTTACATACCTGATTTAGTTTACATTAAAATATATCCCAATGAATCAATTTGTTCCATATTCAGAAATATAAACACATCACATTCCTCACTGCTAAAGTTTTTGTCATAAATTCTCTTTTATACAAGAAAAAAGGCAACAGTTGTTTTTAAACAGGCTCTATTACAATTTTTAACTCTGTACACACAATGATTGGCTGGCTGGTTTTCTCCCTTTTTTTTTTTTTTTTTTTTTTTTGGTCCTTTTTTTTTTTTTTAAACAGTACCATGAAAACAACAGTGATTGACTTGCAAAGTTGTGTCTGTATGGAAAATGCAAAACAGTACTACGGAAATATACAATGTATTGTAAGCAGCAGTTTGCTATAGTGGTCCAACAGGTACAAGCAAACATTTGGCTCAGCTAGGCAGTAATCCATTTCCCATTTCAACCACTTCCCTGGGCTATAGCCAACCCAATTACACTTCATGTGGGAGTGGATTGCAAAAGAATGTGTTACTGTTTTTTAAAGAAAAATCATGATGTTTTGTTTTGCTGTCCCAAAATTCAAAGGACAGGGTCATGAGGACAGAACATTGCCAATGAGATTGAGAGCCATTGGGATTATGACCTTTCCCCTTCAATTATTCTGGAGACTGTTAATAGCTTCAAAAGGGAAACTGGCATTTCTAATAAGCACCTCTAAACCCTACATATCAATAGAGAGCTAACTCCACCAAGACTCATCCCCTCCTCCCCAATTTGGGAAAGAGCAACCTGGGGTTATGCTAAAAGGGGGACCATACCTTCTCTATTGGGGATTTTTGATTTCTTCACACGGGGCACATTGTCCCCTACTCCATCTCCTCTGCAGCCTCAACCAGACAAGACAATACAGAAGGTGTTTTTTGTCCATTTTTTCCAGTAGTTGAGTGAGGCCATGATGGCACTGCCTTAATGAGATCTTAGTAAATGTTGATAATGCTAATGAACCTGACCATCTGCACCTGGGCTGCATTTGGGTCATGGCGGCCAACCTTTATGGCCAGGGAGAGTATAACTGTTTTCTGAACCAACTATGACACAAGAACATAACATTTCTGTGTGCTGTGTAGATTTGCTATAAATATCCTTCATTTGCAATAGTAGTCTCTTCATATAGTTTGCTTGATTTTAGGATCACCGGCAATCCCAGAGTCCTCAGCATTTACAAATATAACTTTTGCCTCTTGGCTTTAAAAAAAACAAACAAAAAACTAGCTATAGTATAGCACTACATCATTACATAAGTCTATATCAAATTAATCAGTAACTTCCCTTACTTAGAGAAAATGATCAAAAGCCCTATTTAACCAGGAGAGAAAAAGATGCCCAAAGATGGGAACAATTCTTGACAATTCTACAGTATATGTAGAAACAAAATTTATCCCCCTTTGGGGCAACATTTGGCAAATAATTTCCAAAAAAGTATGCATTTAAAAATACTTTCTTTAATATTATACATCAGGCACAACACTTTTCACATATATTTTTTTCTTATAAATTCAAATGCATAAAATGTTTGTTGCTATTCATAGGGTCTTCAGGTGTCAGATGCTTCATAAGGTGAGGAAATTATTTCAGGTGTGTGAGCTTCCTCTTGAACCTGGGATATGGGAACGGCCGGCCCGTGACTGGCTCAGATACTGAGGTCGGTGCTGCATTCTTTGTAAGGCCGCCTTCTCTGCTCAGGGGGGTGTCTGCAGCCTCGGCTGCCCTCGGGCTTCAGGCTCGCCTCTTCCCTCTCTCGGTGGCTGGCTCTGTCCTCTCGGTTCCTTTTCTCTAGGGACCGCTCCCGCCTGCGCTCTGGGGACCTCGCACGCCTGCGGTCGGTGGACTTGGCCCTCCTCTCGGGCGAGCCCGGCCTCCTGCGCTCCGGAGACCTTCTCTGCTCCAGGAGCCGCTCCAGGGACCTCCTCCGGCGGCCGGGCGAGCCTTCCCTCCGGCGGCCAGGCGAGCGCTCGCGCCTCCTCCCGGGAGAGGCCTTCTCCCTCCGCTCCAGCGTGTTGTCAGCGCTTCGGGTGCCCTCCCGGCGCCTCTCTGGGGCCCGCCTGCCTGGGCCATCGGCCGCCAGCCGCTCGGGGGGCGCCTCCCTTCGCCCCTCGGGCGCCCGGTCCTGGGGGTGGCAGGCCCCGCCGCCGGGGGTCCTGGGAGTCCCGTTCCACGTGTGGTGCTCACTGGGCGCCCTGCTGCCCCTCGAGGCTCCCCCGTGCGCCCGCTGTTCCCCGTGCGGAGATGATTTGTGAAGGTCGGGTAGGTGACTGGACTCCGATGGTGGGGGCAGCCGGCGGCCCCTCGTTTCCGGGGCGCCGGGCCTCACTTCCGGGAAGCCGTGTGCACCGGTAGGACCGCCGATCCGCTCGCTGCCGGGGTCTGCGGGGGGAGGAAGCAGACCACAGTCGGTGAGCAGCCCAGGGCTCCCGCCCCACCCCCATGAGCGCCCACAGTCACAACCTGCACACACTTAATGCACCAGTCACAGCCAGCCGAGGCCTGGTTAGGGTAGTGGCAACTAGTCAGGTTAACAACTAGTGCTGGCGGCTCTACCAGACAGACCCTTCCGGCACTCAACAGAAAGGCACCCCCTCAACAGTGTCTAGCAGCAGCCAGATGTCCCACCACGACCCTTGCTCTTCCCACCCACCAGCCCTTCTCCCTTGCCCACCGCCCCCCAACCCCCATGAAAGGAAACATTTCTTTAAAACAATATTAGTTTGAACTTGCTGGAAAAAAAAAAAAGCCTGAGTGTGAGGGAACTTCCTGGGGAATGCTAACAGCTTGCATTTGGATCTGGGTGGTGATGAAATGGTTGCGGAGGTAGAAATGGCTGCGGGTGCCCTCGGGCTTTCTGTGTTTGCTGTGGCACAGCGTGCGCATCTACTCCAGCTAGATGCTCCTGGGTGGGCACAGGGGATGGTCCCAGGGGCAGCATGGCCAGATATTGGCGACTGGCAAATGGGACATGAAGTGAGGGTCCATTAGATATCCTCTGCCTTTGTGCATGTTACTCAAGTAGTTTCTTCCCTGTTGTGTAAACTTAGGGAACTATTTTTTTTTTTTTTTAAATGTGGAGTCTCCTGACAGATAAAAGGGAGTGGAAGGGAGGTTGTCAGGAACACAGGTGACATCAGATGGCGTCCAGATAAACTTGATGTTCAGAGGCACTTTTCTTTATGCTCAGCCGTCATTACATCGCTGAGCCACGGAGCCACTGGACTGCTGCTTACAACATCAAGATATCTCTAGACTTAAAAGCAGGGCCACACACAAGGGCGTTTATTATTAAACTATGTGAAGTAACACCGCAGATGTGTTAGGTGGCATCCCGAAGTTATGAGAGCTTTTTTCAAAGCAGGGTTGCTTTGTTTACAACTAGCCCCAACAAGTCACACACGTTATACCACTGTAGGCAGAGCACCAGGAATGGGGCGCTGCCGTGTGGAGGGCGGGCCGGGGACAGTCACAGAGATGAAGTGGAAGCTCTTTAAGGATCATGCATGAAGCAACAGGGTCAATAGTAAGCAATCTGTCTCATGAATGATCTCCCAACCCCCTGGGTAGGTGTTAACAAAAGCAGGCATAGAACCTTGAGCGGGGGTTGGCAAACCTTTTCTGTAAAAGGCCAATGAATCGTTATTTTTGGCTTTGTGGACCACAGAGTTTGTTACAGTTACTCAACTCTGGCACTGTAGTGTCCAAGCAGCCTTAGACAACACATAAAATGGGCCATGTTGCTACGCTTTACGTACAAAAACAGGCTGTGGACAGGCTTGGCCCACAGGCTGCCCTTTCCCCAGAGATAAGCAGGAAATGTCTTCCTGTCTAGCAAAGCCCTGTCTACCCAGGTGAGATTTCTGTGGTATGAGGTTTGTTCATTCTAAAACAAGCATGTCAAACTCGCGGCCAGCGGGCAGCGTGCCTCGTTTATTTAAATAAACGAAGCATGCGGCCCGTTGGCCGCGAGTTTGAATGCTTGTTCTAAATGCTGGGTAGACTATTAGAATAACACAAAGTCACTTTAAGATTTGGGAGAGCAAGACTAACCTGGGGGCTCCTTACTCCTACTTTTAAGATAAGGGAGAGCAAGACTTCAACAGGGTCAGCGGTGTACTTACAATTCAGAGAACGTAGGGTGCTCAGAATGAATTGCCAAACATATCAAAATAGAGCTAAGCAGAAGCAATGAGGAAATTAGGCCACAGCACAGAAACACCTAGTATTGATTGAGCTACAAACCGTAGTTTGATTATGGCCCATAAGGTAGAAGCAAGCCTCCCCGAGCTTTTCATTTCTCATACATGCAGCGATATTAGGAGGTATCATTGCTGTAGAAGGGAGGGCCCAGCACCAAGAACAGTCAGAGAGAAAGAGAGAAAGAGAAAGACAAAAAAGTTGAACATTTAGATTCCCTGTAACAAAGAGGAAAGAAAAAAAATCTGCATTTGTTAACATAGGGCAAAGAGAGTTTATTTGTCCAGTCAGACAGTCTAAGGCAACACTCAAATAAGGCTGCAGAAACCGCATTCAGAACAGTGACGTTTTAGACAGCCATAGAAGGTGACTCAGGACCCAGACAATAGATGCATCCTTTTTTCTTTCTTTTTTTCAAACAACTGGGACAATGACAGGCTGGCATAGGAGAGCATTTAACAATAAACAACAAAAGAACAAAGTGCCCTCCCTCCCCCCTGAAGACCACGGCTGTTAAATTAAGTACAAAAAACTCATTACAAAAATAGCCTCACAGAGAAGCAGGTTCCAATCAAGTCAGAAAAATATTGGAACTTAACATATTATAACCCATTTGTGACTCTAATCACTAGAATTAGAGATTCAGTCCAAATGACACATGGAGACATTACAGCAGCACAACCCTGGCATGTTCAACCCTTCTTGGAAAACCGAGCATTTAAATGATCTTTATTTTTAGCCCAAAGAACATTTATTAGTGTTGGATTTTCATCCTCAGTGCAACAGACACAGGTTTTGAGAGGGTACAGAGGTTACTGACGGTGACTCTGAAATGAAAGGTCACATCCAACAGAAGCTTAGGGAAGACAGAAAGGGAGACAGCGTTACACAGTTTCAGGGCATCCATACACCTGTCAGGGTTCCAGACCCAGCACAGCTGTAACATCTCAGGGTTGTTAGGCTACCTTCCCTGTGTGTGGTTGGCCATGTCTGAGGGGGCCTCATCTCATATGCCACCCCCACCTTGGGCCCCTCATATTTTGTACCTCGATGTCCAACACCTGGGAAGGCTACCCTTCCAAGGAGTTAGCCTTGTCCTTGAGCTGTATTTGAATTAAAGATCTCTTCAAGTCCAAAGTGCAACTGGGAATTGTGCAGAATGACTTTCAGAAAAGAGGGTGATAACAGATAAAATCCCTAATAAAGGGGACTGACGCATAGGGACCATTCAATCACAGTTTCTATAGAAACTTTTGTAGACCTTTGGTTGGGAAGAAAAGCCCTACATCTAGGGCATAGCTTTTTTTTTTTAAATTTTAAACAAGAATCTCAAATAAATAGGACATAATTATTATGATATACAATATTTTGCCATGAGGACACTAAGCTATTTAAAGATCCTTGCTGTTCAGTCAAATCATGTCTATAGATATGACAAAAGAACTTTATGCATAATCTGGCTTTCCCCATAGGAAAGGTATAGTCACGTGTTTCCCTCATGATGAGCACTGGGAATCTATTCCATCCTTTATCATTTAAAAACATATGGCTAACATAGTAACAGTTTTGTTTGTTTTATACTAGTGGGCTCAGGTAGTCTCATTTGGGGCAGCAACCGGAGGGGGGACGCACAAGTGTTGTATACAGAGCATAAAGGAGGTGAGCAAGGCTCCCAAATCATCTCAGAATTTCATGTCTCATAAATAAGACATCAAGTAACCACAAAAGAAAAAAAATAAAAAGAATTGTGCCTCAACATATCACTCAGGAAACCTGCTTTCCTGCTTCTTAAAAGGAGTAGAGTCATTTTGTGCTAACAATTGGATCTGAGAAACAGTTTGGCACAGTTCAAACAATCATTCCTTCGCTCTTGGTCGGACTAGACAAAATGTTTTCTCTGATTATCAGAAAGGGGGCTATAAAGATCTTGTCTTAGGCCATGCCCCAGTCCATGGAAGCAAGCAAAAGGATGAAATGTGTAGAGGTTTCAGAACAAGCGAGGCAAATAATCACATGGTGCGGAAGGCTGGTAAGACACTGGTGAAGAGGGGAAACAAAAAGACTTTCCTGCTGCAGTTCTGGAGACAAAGTCATGGAGTCATGCCAGGGAAGGAGGGGAGGTTTTCATAGTTTGACCCACCATATTCTGGTACCGAGCCGTCGCCCCGCTTCAGAGACAGACGCACTCTGCGGCCACCGTTCTTAATCAGTTCTATAGCCCGAGAATGCTTCATGTTTTTGGTGGTTTCACCATTGATCTCTAAAATTTCATCACCGATCTGTCCAAAGCAAGAGAGAACAAAGTGAGAAGACCACACAAGGGTTTCACTGGCTATTGAGGTGCTTTATGGTTGAAATTCTTTCATTTATTGATTTTCCAAATATTTATTGTTTGCTAGAAAATCTATTGCTCAGGATGCAGCAGCGAAAACAACAAAAAACTCCACAAAAATTCCAGCCCTGATGGAGATGACATTCTAATGAGGGAAATACAATTAACAAGAAAATTAGAAAAGTACATCTATGTTAGATAGTATCTGAGAACCAGTTTGGCACATTTCGAATAATCATTTCTTCGCTCCTTGGTCAGACTAGATACAATGTTTTCTCTGATTATCAGGAAGGGGGCTGTAAGTGCAAATGAAAAATTAATAAAGCTATCGAGGGGAATGTTAGTTACTGAAGGAAGGAGGACGTGGTAAGCAGCTTCCAGGATGCCCCCATTGACTCCCACCTTCTTGTATTCACATCCCATGTATCTCCTGCCCTTTGAATGTGGGCTGAAATTGGTGACTTGCCTCTGACAAACAGTATATGGCAGTGGTCGGCAAACTGCGGCTCGCGAGCCACATGCGGCTCGTGAGCCACGGTTTGCCGCTCTGTTGACTAATGAGTTTGCCAACCACTGGGATAGGGGCTTAATCACAAGGAACAACAACAGCCTGTAATTATTGGAATCAAGAGTCTAGGTCAGTGGTCGGCAAACTCATTAGTCAACAGAGCCGCAGTTTGCCGACCACTGGTATATGGCAAATGCGATGAGAGGTCAGTTCAGAGATAAGGTTACAAAATGATTCTGGTTTCTGTCCTACTTGCCCTCTTCTGTTCGCTCACTTTCTCACTCTGAGGCATGCTGTGAACTGCCTTACAGAGTCCATGCTAAGGACATGTGGGGAGCGCTCAGGCCAGCAGCCCAACAGGCGCTGTATCTTGCCAACGACTCTGTGAGTGAAGCAAATCCTTCCCCAGATGAGCCTTCCATGCAACAGCAATCCGGTCCGGTTGATAACTGACCGTAGCATTTACTATGTATTGGCTGCTATTCCAGACACTAGAGCAAAGGAGTAAACAAGACAGACCAGATCCTTGTGCATGAAGCTTGTACTTCCAGAAGGCAGAAGAGAAGCACTGGCTTTGGACCTATCACTAGTTAGCTACGTGACCTTGCTCAAGTCCTTTTAACGGTGAAAGGAGATGATAATACCCCATGCCTGCCAAGTTGAAGGTGTCAGATTGGACAAATGTGTTGTGATCTATACAGCATTATACAAAATGGCAGGACAATGGTATTTCATTCAATCAGAAACTTTTTAAGTGAGTAAAGACATGGAAAACCATATCCAATGTGTTTGGAACTTAAAAAGTATATGTACACTATACACTTGCATAGGCACACATTGTGCATATATATGCATAAAGGAAGGATATATAAGAAACTGATAAACAGTTTGATCTTGGAAACTGTATTTTTACTATGTACCATTTTTCACTGTTTAATTTTTTAAAACAAGCTACATCATCTACTTTCCAATGTGGGAGAAACTCGTTAAAAAATTCAACCTGAAGAAACTTAAAAATCAAGATTGTGTCTTAAGTACAATATTAAGTTCCCTACCTTTAGTCCCTTTTTTCCTTTTTCTGCTCAGGCCCAATTTTATTCACTTTTCTTTTTCTGACCTGACTTCTGATTTTTTTTTTTAATTCGCTGCCAATTATTTCTTTTGTGTGTGTCTCAATCTATGTGACTTATATATAATGTGATGATTTTTCTTTAGTCATCTAATCTGCCCAGGAGAGCAACGCATTCATATACAATAGCAGATACTATCTAAACAGAGCAGAGTGGATCCTTGCATTTGTGTATTTAAATTTTGTAGCTTTGACTACTACAGAGTGACCCCGAAGAGCCATCCCATGGAGCAGTGGTGCCTTTGCTGAGTCAGCAGGCTCCTGAGGCTAAGGTGAGATGGCGGGTGACCAGCCAGAGAAAGAACAGAGCCCACCACTCAGCCTGCAGAACCGCAGGCCTTCCTGCTCTCTAAGCATCCTGGTCCAGCCAGGAATTCCTATGGTGATGTGTGTGCCTCATGAGACTAAGTATAACAATGATGGAAATGGGATTCAGAAATATCTCCTTTAATAATTTTATAAGTAATTTTAATCCATTTAACCTCAAAGATTAGAAGGGGTTCACCTAACTTCAGCAGCTCCAGCTAACTATGCTTCAGGAGGAGATTTACACTAGGGTGGGAGTCATGCATTTCAAGTATTCTGAAAGCTGTAGAAAATGTAGTTCTCATAAAGAAGGTTCTAGCCATGTAATGTTAAAAAGTCACTGCCAATGACATATTTACATCTACTCCAGATTCCTCTTCTGACTTACCCTCATCTTCCCACACCTTTCGGCAGGACCATCCTCTGCCAAGCGCAGAACATAGAGGTCCATGTTATACTCTCGGCCCCCTCGAAGACTAAAGCCAAAGCCCTTGGCTCCTCTTTCCAGGTCCACAGTGTAAAAATCCTGCTCCTAGTTCAAGACATGAAATGGAATCATTCCGGGAGAACTTATACCCCCCCCTTTTCTTTCCATCTCTTCCCAAACATCCCCTATTAAGCCAATTTGAACAAAAGGCACCATCAGTACCCCCTCTTGCAGATCCTCAATTGTTTATTAATATCCATTAACCTGAGAAGTTTGGAGATCCATAATTTGAAAACATTTATGAGTGTGCCTGAAGACTGCACACCAATCCTATCTAATAAAAGAGTAATATGCAAATTGACCATCACTCCAACACACAAGATGGCTGCCACCATGTGGTCAAAGATCCTGCCCCCATTGGTCACAAGATGGCCACCACAAGATGGCCAGTAGGGGAAGGCAGTTAGGGGTGCCCAGGCCGGCAGAGGAGGAAAGTTGGGGGCGACCAGGCCTACAGGGAAGGGCAGTTGGGGGGGACCCAGGCCTGCAGGGAAGGGCAGTTGGGGGGGGACCAGGCTTGCAGGGGAGGGCAGTTAGGGGTGACTGGGCTGGCAGAGGAGGGAAGTTGGGGGGGACCAGGCCTGCAGGGGAGGGCAGGGGAGCAGTTAGGCATCAATCAGGCTGGCAGGGGAGTGGTCAGGGGGTGATCAGGCTGGCAGGCAGAAGCGGTTAGGGGCAATCAGGAAGGCAGGCAGGCGAGCAGTTGGGAGCCAGCAGTCCTGGATTGTGAGAGGGATGTCCGACTGCCCATCGGGCCTAAACAGGCAGTCGGACATCCCTCGAGGGGTCCCAGATTGGAGAGGGTGTAGGCTGGGCTGAGGGACACCCACCCCCATGCATGAATTTCGTGCACCGGGCCTCTAGTATGTGTATATTAAAATTTAACCAGTGAGGCTGCAATTCGCCATTTACAGCAGGAAAATTCATTACATGATATCCTGCACATTGTTGGAAGTTCAACCTCCCCGCCCAACACCCCAAAAATGCCATAGTGTCCATTGTTAGGGTATCAAAAGGCTCAGAAGGCCAGTTGAAAAGGAATCTGTTTAACTTTGCAACACACAATGTTTCCCACATTTGCTTCACCTGCCATTATTTGTGCACCCTCCATTACCCTGTATGGGACAGATATTTAGGTCTGTGGGTCCCCCCTGAAATGCATGAGTTGGAGAAACACCTTAAGAAAAAGGTATTTTCTTGGCATAAATTCAGTTATGAATACCATGAGTAGATATCAGCTGTTTTGCTCTTCTATTGGTCACCAATTATAGCTTTTTATTTTGTTTGTTCCTCCCCTATTCTCCCCCTTCCCCGGAAAAGGATATCTGGGAATATTTTTCGAAGGTAGTAAAATAAAATGTCATTTCCTAGACAACCAAATGTGAGCACATATTCAGTACTTCCCCTTACAAAAGGTTATTTATTTTAATTGAGGTACCTTGTAAAAGATATCTCATAAAAATAGCTTCAGAAAGCTGGAAGGAAATGTGCAAAGCAAAGCAAACAGAGAAACTGGCCTCACCTGTGTTGCCTGGGGTGCTTTGAACTCAAACTGAGATTCCGGCTTTGGTTTGGTGGTATTCCTGCCAAAGTGAGAGAAATAAATATAAAAACAACCTGTGGGGAAACTGAGAACCCAGGAGGAGTGTCGTCATGCCAGGAGCTACTTTTTGCCTTTAAACTAACAAAGCCGGGTCTGACCTGGTCTCCTGGGCCCCCTGCTGAGAAGGGGTGTGTGTGGTGGTGATGGTTGCGATCTTCTCCGCGTTGGTCAGCAAAGTGGCGTTCGAAGACTCTGCAGGATGAGACAGAGCATCACGAAATGAGGGGCCTGAAGAAGACACCCCCATACCGGGGGGGGGGGGGGTGCCGAAGCCCTGTATCTGAGTGACAAGGTGGGCTTCTCTGTAACCATTTCAAGCAGCTCTGACTTCAATTTCTAAATAATTAAGAGTTTGAAGAATCATTTAAAGATATTCTATGATGTGAGCCATGTACACCCTGTTACCCTTCTCCCAACAAGACATCCCCACAAATAAAAAGTTTGTCCAAGAAAATACTAACCTAAAATTGTAGCCAAGGCAGGTATCTCTCACTCTGCCCTGCCACTTAAAAGTGACAGTCCCATCAAAACACTGGATCACCAGAATTATTCCCCAGAATTGGACAGACTCATTATATACATCTTTCTTAACATTTTCTGCAATGTATTAGCAATATTTAGTGACTATGTTTAATTTCCTCACGTGAATATTAAAATTAGAAGTGTGCTAACATCTTGTTAAATGCACACACACCATCTACCTTCTTGTCCATTGCTTTTAATGAAGTGTAATTGAAAATGTGAAGTTCTTGACAGATCTCGTCTGGTATCACTTATGAGAAATTAATTTAAAAACTTGCATTTGTTAGAGCTGGAGCTTGTAAATACAAGCTGTATAAATCATAAAGCCACCCTAACGTAATAACTATGATTATATTCCTATGTAAATTGATTTTCTTCTTCACTAACCACATACCTAAGCAACTTCATTAGTCTCTAAAGTATTGAGATGCAGATGTTGAAGACATGAGCATGCCTATACGCTATACACCAACAGACACACACACACACACACACACACACACACACACAGCAAAAATTTGATCATTCATACAGTAATGCTTATATATTCTTTTATGAATTGTTTCTCCATTATGATCAAGGCAGATAGCAAGCAACTATGAGCAAGTTGCACTTTAAATATTTATTTTTAGGTTGACTATTTGGAACATGGCATAAATTTTCCATTTTAGAAAATGCTAACTATGGTGGTTAGAGTCTAAGATTTGCCTATAAATGCCTGTTTAGTTCACAGTATGCCAGGAAGTCTAGAATCAGAGGCACTTCAATGTTTGTCAAATACATGTATCTTACCCAGCATGTCTAACAAAGTTCCTATGAGAAAATATGTCAAGTCTCACCAACTGGGATATCAGGACTGCATTTCTTTTCACTGCAATCCCGGGTGAGAAGACATCTCTCAAATCCCAACCACTGTGGCCTATCTGCCATTATGTGTTACTGTTGTTACACATACTTGATAAAAGCATGGGCTTGAGATTTAAACCCAGGTTCAAATCCTCCTTTCTCCACTCCTTAGCTGTGTGACTGCTTTTCCTTATCTGCCAGAAGGGGATGATGCTAGTAATTCCCTTCTCTTGGATACAAGCACATGAAATATTTAGTACAGTACCTGCCCTATAGTAAGCACTCAGTACACATTTACTGAAGTTATGGCCCTTGCCATGCTTCTCCTTTTTGTTTACTGCTGTGTAACTTGTATTAATTAAATTCTTAGCAAAATGAGAAAGTTGAAATCAGATGTAAATAGTTTGTATTCCAGCCATAGAGCCCACAATTCTTACAGCTAAGACACAAGATTAATAAGAAATGTAATTTGCCTTGGCCGGTGGCTCAGCTGGTTGGAGAACCATCCCATGTACCAAAAGGTTATGGGTTCAATTCCCAGTCAGGGCACATACCTAATTGGCAGGTTCAATCCCCGGTCTGGGTGCATACAGGAGGCAAGTGATTGATGTTTCTCTCTCCCCCCGCCCCCCCTCTCTAAAAAGATTAATAAAAAAGCATATACTTGGGTAAGGAGAAAAGGAAAATGTAACTAGATCAAATGAACTGAAATGTGTATCTTGTTCATGGGTTAGGACAATGTTTTTCACAACCTATTTCGCCAAATATTTCTACAGATTCTGAGGGAAAAGGAACATGTGGTCAGTTAAGAGTGAGAAATAATAGGTGACAGAGAGAAATGTTTCTGCATGTCTGCATTTTCTTTTCTCGTGGACTCCTCAGAGCCACCCCCTGCCCGCCCCCCCAGAGCCTTTTTAAAAAAAATCCTCACCTGAGAACATGTTAGAGAGAGGGAAGGAGAGAGAGAAACATTGATGTGGGAGAGAAGCATTGATCAGTTGGCCTTCCATACCTGCCCCGACCCGGAATGGAACCCACAACCCAGGTATGTGCCCTGACTGGAAATCAAACTGGCAACCTTTTGGTGTATAGGATGACACCAAACCAACTGAGCCAGGCTCCTTGAAGCCTTTAATTATGTCAGCATGCCTTGCAACCCTCTGAGTTGGGGAGGTGGGGCTTCTCAAGTTATTGGGAGACAGCTTAGCATAATAGTAGCCAGGACAGATTCTAGAGTCACACTATCTGGCTTTGTATCCCAACTCTGCAATTTACTGGCTGGGGCTTAAGCAAAGTTAAACTTTTCATGTCTCAGCTTCCTCCACCTTCCTCCACCGCACATGTGGGATAACTGATGTGTATTAGGGAACAGGTGCAAAGATTATTTGAAAGAAAAGTGTAATTGCGCCTGGAACATGAAAACTGCCCCCAAAATGATGAGCATATTTTTTGTGGTAGCATGTGTTTATTACTATTAAAAGCATATTTTTATGACTGCAGTTACCTGGTACAGCCAAGGTGGTAAGTGTAAGATCTTTCATCAAGCCCGCTACTGTGTGAGCACAGAGCACTAGGGCCGCAGCCTCTCGTTATGACTCACCAGGAATTTGGTCCTTTAAAAAAACCTGATATTACTCATTGTAATTAACTTTATGGAGACTCTCTGGGAAATCAGAAGATTGTTCGGGCCCTGGGGAAATCATAATCAGGAAACCAATATGGATGTTTCCTTGTAATTAAAGTGAACATAGCAATGAATTGTGAGGCCTCACAGGTGCACGTGTGGCCTCAGTGACTAGTCTCCCAGGCAGATCAGATCCCATCTCACAATTTTTATATTTCTGTGCTTTTGTGTTTGCTGAGATACAACAGATGATTACCCAATACGCATATAAACAGAGCTATTTTATTAATTTTCCTCTTAACCTTCATTTGCTATTTTCACCTACTTATATCCAAATCTGGGGTTGAAGATAACTTTAAACAATTTAAAAATTAACATTTAATATGCAAATAGCTATTTGAACTTCCTAAATTGTCTTGTTTTTATTAACCTATAAACAACCACCATTTCCTAATCATTTACAATGTGTCAAGAACTGTGCTAAGTGCATTAAATTCATTTAATTCTTACAGTGCAATGAAACAGGTGCCATTAGCACCCCCATTTTACAGATGGAGACATAGGGGCTTAGAAAAGACAGGCAATATGTCCAAGGTCATCCAGAGAGCAAGTGGAGGCACTGGCAGCTTTAGGTCTTCAGTTAGGATTAGACCAAGACGTGAAGTGCTGAGATTCTCTCTAGCTTTTTAAAATACAGAGATGAAGCCCACTGTCATAAATTTATAGCTCTAGACCAAAGCAAAATTTGCCCGGTAATAGAAAAACTTTTAAACCCAGGGCTCTGATATAAGAGCAGGTTCCAGCAGCAGTACTACGAAGGGGTGGCAATGTATTTGGCTTTTAAAACTCCACGGCAGACAGCCAGACTGACTGTTTTTATGATAAATTCCAGAAAGTACCCTACAGCCTTCATTAAACAGTGTTTACACCTCCTGCAGCTCGCTCGGAGCAGTGAAAAGGGCTATCGCCATCCTTTGCATGGCAGTCGTGTACCAAGAAAAGCACAGGGGAGCTCTGGAGGTGCTGTCAGGGCACTGTGCTCAACCAGGCCCCAACTCCTGACAGGCGCGTCTCTCTGGGGCTTCAACAGAGCTCCACCACCAGATTACAATTCTATCCTGCTTCCCTGGCACTTCCTCAGCCGCCCTGCCAGGAATCCGCATTACAAAGCCACACAGATCAACAAAGGATACACGCCCTCCTTTCTTAAGCACCATATTGCACATGTAATAAATAGCTGAAGAAGGCCTTTGAAAACGTGAATCCCAGCAATAATTGAAAAGCTTTGGGAGACTTTTAAAATGTGTATGATTGGAAGCTGTTCCTTTTGACCGAGTCTATGTTAGCATCATATCCATAGAGCCTGCTATTAAGATAAACTTACACTGTTCTGTGCCTTTTTCAAGGAGACAGCAATATCTGTGTCCAAGCCCTACCTCCTATGAAACAAAGGTGATCTGAGACAAGGTGATCATCACTGTGGAGAGGGCTGGCAGAGGCAGAGAGAGGGGGGGGGGGGGGGCGGGGAGGGAGGGGGAGGAGGAAGGGGAATTGGGAGAAGCAGAGTGAGGAAATTTATGATCATATTTTTTTAAGCTCATAAATATTCTCATTATCTTAAACTGTATTCAGTTTGATGGGTCCATGCTAGTCTGACGCAGTCAGGGTATCCAGACTTCACAGGGTATCCCTATACGACACAGTGGTAGGAAGCAGGTGTCGTTGACTTGTCAGATTGCAAGTTCAGATTTAGTATGTCCAGCTATTCTCTGGGCCATTCTGTGATGTCACTGTGTATTTCCTATCCCTTACCCTTATCTCATAGGAGAAAATGTTCTGCCCTGCCCTGGTCCCACAGGTAGTAAAAACAGAGATGGTGAGGACTCCCCTGATCTAGGTCTGCCCAACATCATCCACGAAGGCAGGCCTTCTAACAACACAATGCCACAGAACTTTTATTGGAGGGGGCTGGCAGAGAGAGAGAGAGAGAGAGAGAGAGAGAGAGAGAGAGGGAGGAGGGAGGAGAAGGAAGAGGAGGAGGGGAGAAGAAGAACTGAGAGAAGAAACAGAGTGAGGAAAACTAGTGAAGTTGGAGAAAAAAATAAAGGCAAATGATGATAAAAAAGAATTAGGCAACATAAGAACGATAAAGAAGTGGATTCAGAGTGGGTTCCAAGTACTGTCCAACCAAGAATGCATCCTCCTCAAGTGCCTCCTAGGGTTTCTGAGAACAGTTCTCTGGACAAGATGGATTTCTCAGAGCTTAAGAAACCACGCTGATTAAGAACTTCAGTCTCCTCACGGGGATCATGAAACAAACTGTGGGCTCCCTGAAGAATGAAGCATTAGAGTGAAAGATCTGAAGGAGACGAGCGGTCCCTGACACAGAGAGCACGTCCCTTTCCCACCACCTGCCATGGCCAGCACACTTTCACAGAGAAGGAACCTCCATGAATTTCACTCTCTGCCTTCTAGGTGTTTGCAAAACTCTCCTGGGTTGCTCCAGCATCTCCCCAGAAATCGAACTCCCCTGCCTCAACTGTAATTTCCAAGAAGGTGATTTTTTTGTTCCAGTTAAAAGTTGAGTATTACAAATCCACCCTCTGCTGGATTCCACTGCCTTCTCCTGGCCTCCAAAACTTAGAAAGTAACTGATGGAGAGTTTCATCACCATGGCAACGAATTCCTATAGTGTCTTCAATGAAATGGCAGCCTCCGCAGGGCATCAGCCCTTAACTTTATTGTATCAACTTCAATGTTTACTTTCTTTTAGCCAAGACAGCCTGTAGATATGTCTATCTGAATTTTATAGCTCTGAAGTATTCAACTTTAGAAAAAACTTTTTATTGACAACTGTTATTGATAATTCACCTTATATTTTTTGGTTCAGGTTTCCAAAAAATATTTTTCATAGTACTTTAAAAAAATTAAGTCAACACCTAGTATGTGCACAGTATAAGGTGTTTCTGCGTATTTCTCTTTCCTGATTTCAAACTCTTTTGCTAAGTCCTTCCTTCAAGGAGTGCTTTCTTTCCTTCCTTATTTGACATCCTCATTTCTACATTACGACTAACGTAGATCCAGCAAGTCAATTCCTATGTCCAGTTCTTCTGGGTCAGTTTTGGAAAATTTTCCATGTGTCTGAATTTACACTGAGTGGCCAGATTATTATGATCTCTGAACGCATAATAACCTGGCCACTCAGTGTATATACTCCATTGGGCCCTCTCAACCATTTTGTACTTCATTTCTCTGGATTCCTTCATCCTTTCCATTAGGAACCTCTGTTCTATCATCTTGTGGTCACCCTCCTACACTGTAACAGCTTCCCAGCGTGGTGACTGGGGACTGACTCCAGACCAGCAAGCGGCTCCTCTCCTAACCATGCCTGGGAGGCAGGCTGAAGGACACCAACATTCAAGGAGCTAATTTTCCTCCACATTTCGGATGAGGTATTTTTGATGCCGAGAAAATTCTTTGTTCGTGGAACCAACAATTTTTCGTTTTACTGTTCAATTTTGGACTTACTTTTTCTGAAAGGCACAGTCTATACTACTCGAATTTTAAGCTATAAAGCTCACGTTCTAACAATTCATATATACAAATATTCATTTGGTGAATTACCTTTAGATAAAAATCTCCAATTATTTTCTTTTACATATCAATGGCATAGATTTTTATGACACTAGCTCCATAAAACCACATTTCCTCTTGAGAAGTACTCACTGACTTTTAGAATATACATGGTATCCCCAAAAATGTATATATACTTTGAATAGTTATTAATTTCAATGGGTTAAATATGAAAAGAAAGAAACATCAATTGAGCTATGAACTGTTAAATGTGCATACATTTTGGGGATACCCTGCATATTTTATTTTATCACATGCAGAGCAAAAAAAAAAAAAAAAAAAAAAGAAAAAAGGATTGGAACATTTTGGGACAGGTATCAGTTTTCTCCCAAGAACCAAATCTGCTTAGAATGAGTTCAATATATAGGACTTAATTCTCTGATGAATCTATACTTAGTGACATTAGGTATCAGCTTCATTTTTATTAAATATGAATAACACAATGAGTTGTTATTTTAGCTGGATAACTTTTCATTGTGGGGGGCTGTGTGCACTGTAGGATGTTCAGAAGCATCCCTAGGTCTACCCATTATATGCCATTAGCACTCACTCCAGATAATGCCACATGTCCCGGGGTGGGGGGTGGGTTGGGGGATGCAGGGGGTGGGGATCACCACTGCCATAAAAGAACCAAAGATTTGAATTTAACTAACCAACCAAATAAGAATGGGCCTAGCTTAATGTACATATAACCTACAATTAAATGAAAAATACAGAGATTTAATTACACCTTCATTCACATGTAAAAATTAGCAACAAATCAAGGATGCACAAACCCTAAGACTCTCCCAATGAAATAAAACATTTGATACATTCACTTATTCAGAAAAGACACTTCTGGCTCTGCACTGGCATTATGTAGACTTTGTGATGTCACATATTACACATATATTTAGTGATTTTTTTAAAAAAAAATCCTCAGTGATGTCCAGATAGAACATCAGGAGACCTTTACCACCTGTATTCAAACGATTCTATTGTTTTAAAGACAAGGGCACCAAAATAAATCGGGAAAACTTGAAGGTTTTCTGAAATGTTTTTATATCTGCAGCAAGGTAGGTATTAAGGGCTAGAGGATTAAGTAAAGAAGGGGAGGTAAAGGTTTAGTAACAATGGCTCACATTTGTTTGAAGGCTCTGTTCAGTTAGGGATGGATAAGGCTGCCTCTAAATCAACACTGTTCAATTACATGAACACCAATGACACAGAGGTCGAGAGACAGAGATAGAGAAAGAGAGAGAGAGAGAGAGACACAATAGTATACTTTACCATCCCCGGGAATGATGCGGAGGGTAACTGTGTTTCCCGCTTCCTTGATTAGGTTGACAATGTCTGAATGGGACTTGTTGGTGATGGAACATCCATTTACTGCCAAGATCCGGTCTCCTACTTTCAGCTTGCCACATCGGTCAGCAGGGCTCCCCTCAATAATCCGACCTATTTTGTGAGGCATAGCCACACATGCATTGCCTGCTTTGATAGTGAGTTTTAATTTTTTTTAAGTTACGTGGGAATATAGTACAGGGAGGAGAAAAAGGGTTGAAAAGGGAAAGAGAAGGTTAAGTGTTAATTAATTAAAGCATTAAGCAAATGTTATTAAAGGAGAGCTCTGCACCGATGGTCAAAACATTGGCAACACTCAGGGCATCTGTGGAAGAAGCCACTGCCCTCACCTGCAGTCGTTTCCTGGTTCAAAATGAGGGGGAAATCCCCACTCACCGTCTTAAATCAATTACAAAATTTGGGATACTTTACAACTTCAAAGATTCTCAAGAGCCCCCCAAATAACTTGCCATTGACTGACTTTGGGACTTCACATGTGACCTCAGGGCTGGGAAGGGTGCTTCTACACATTCTGTGTTCATGCCACGTCACTTTGCCAGCTGTTCTTTAAGCTTCTGCCAATGTTTTGTTCTTTCTCCATTTAGAAGAATAATCACTGGGAGTCTGGTGAGGCATGAGATCTGCTAGCACCCAAGATTCAATCTGAGAACGCCTCCTGGACAAACACTTCAACTTCCTGCCTTCTCTTCAGAATGGTGAAAGCTTTAGAAAAGCAAGAGATGAGCCAAGACGGCCCCCAACCTTGACATCTAATTTTGCTTTCATGACCTTTGCTCAACCATCCTATCTCATGTGTTTTCAGGATAGGGCCCAAATGGCTCACGAGCTGTGAATCCTCCTCCATCCTCACGAAAATCCCCTCAAGGGACTATGAAAACCTCGTACTTACTGAGGCTGAGGACGGTGACCCACACAAAGCTGGGTTCAAACCATTCCTCAACCCTATTTCTTCAATCATTTCCTCTCTCCTCGTCAGTTACTACCCGTTTGCAACATGGAAAACCAGAAAGAGTGCATTTGAAGAGGAAGGTTTATTGTGCACTCTAAGGGATTCCATGTCTTAGCCAAGAGTATTGCTAACTTCTAGAGAGAGGTGGGAAATTGGCTTCGAAGCCTGATACAGAGTTCTCAGCTAATATTTCAGTTTCAAAGTTTCTTATGCACATTCACCTATTTTGGGAATTTGTCTTTCCGGGGACTCTGAAGACAGGTAAGCAGTTGAGCCACCTTTGGAAAGGGTGACAAAACGAGCATGGGAGACTCGGAAACTGAGTAGGCTCTCCCAGCATCACTGGGACCTTGAGGATAAAATGTGTGGGAAAGGAGCTGTAAGTCCTTTGAATTTCAGAGTATTTGCCTGAATTTGTTTTATTGGATGTAACATTATGGCAAAAGAATTTTTTAAAAGGAACTTAAACATTTTTTTTTTTTTTTTAATCCAACAGGCAGATGTGGTGGAAAGCTTCCACACTTAATTCAAGGTCTTGGTTAAGTTTTGCCCATCTCCAAGGACAACTCGCATGAGAAAGGTATCAAACAGCAGGTGTGAGGAAAGCTCGCATAGTTCGGAACAGAAGTGTCATGCAAAGTATTAGGGACAGTTTAATACATTCATTGCAAGAACCAGAGGAAAACAATCAAAGACCAATTGTGAGTGAAGACATTCAATATTCATTAAGTAACATAGCCTCCCACCGGACATATCTGCTACTTCTTTCTAGAAAGTGAAACAGAATTCTGAAATCCTGAGACCATCAAAGGGTGCATGGGGACAGTCACAATATGGATCTGAAGAAAATAACTTGGGGGTTCTCACTCCCCTGCCTTTCTTTTTATTATTAAGTTAAGCAGAAAAGTCTCCAAAACTAATTTTAAAAATAGAAAAAACACCTTGCCTTGATGTCATGTCACCCATCCATGACATGGATTATTAAAGTAGCTCACAAAAGCACTGTTAGTAATGGGTGCTTGTTACTGCAGCCACACATGCACAGACCTGCTGACTTTGTCTCCTCGTGGCCAAACCTTAGTGAAACCGGCTTTAGCAGGATGGAAAGGGCAGAGACTACATGGAGGCAAGGGGGTTCCTCGGAAGCAGGAAGCTAAAGGGTTGGGCCACCTCGCTGATCTTAGCCAGCAAGGTCCTCAGACTCCTTGTAGGTAAGGCATTTGCGGATAGAGCTGAGGTACATTTCAAAGCCTGCACAGCCCTTCCTGCCTCCCATCACATTCCATATTCATCGGCAAATGTGCGTGGGGAATAACAAATTACTTTATCCAATGAAGAAGGTGGATCATTCTTGGAGCACATATTTATAATCCATTCAATCGGAAACAGATTCATAGATTACTAGTTCCTGGAATCCGCTGGGTTCCTATTTGTCTCTGCTGAGAGTTAACCTTCTGAGAGGGTGAAAATACTCTGCTGAAACCCCCACACCTGGACTAGACAGGAAATCACCCCTGCTAGAATTCAAGGGCAAGGAAGACATACGACTCTCAGGTTTTAATTAGATTGTTAATCAGGCAAAAGCAAAAATTATTTAAAATTAAAACATTTCAGATGGGGACAGTAGAGAAAGGACACAGATCAGGTGGAAAGGGCATTTCATGTACTCCTTACACCTCTACTCCTTACACCTCTACTTTTCCTAAGCATTTTTACAGCCATTCGCTCCTTAAAAATCTCCCAGACCTTCAGATGCCACTATTTCCCCAGCGAGAATTTCTTGACATCAAGGGGTTGTTCTGCGAATTGCATGCAGATGTCAGGATGCTTAGGTTGCATGTGTGAACACGCATTCAGAATGGAAGCTGAACGGTTAAAAAAACAACCCAACCTTCAGGAGAAAAAAAAAGTACCAAACTGCATCCCAATTAAGACTTGAATCACCTGCAGCGAAGAGCAGGGAGGCGTTTCTGTTAATGAGATATTGACCGGCGTGCCTGGCGGCCTCGGAAACCCTGGGAAGGGCACTGCCACTCACCGAAGGTCGTGCCCGCCTCGGGCCGGCTCACGGACGACACGATGACGAAGCCGAAGCCCTCGCTGTCCCCGCGCCGGATCTCCACGTCGTAGGGCTGCAGGGCGCTGCCCACACCGCTGCCGCCGCCCCCGCCGCTGCCGATGCCGCTGGTGCTGCCGCTGCCAGAGCTCACCGTGTTCAGCGAGTTCTGGCTGCCCTGTGGGGTGCGCTTCTCCTCCGTGAGCGAGGCGGGCTGAGTGCTGCTGTGGTGTGACGAGGCTGGAGAGGGCACCTCCGGCTCCACTTTGGGGGCTGTGCAGAAGGTGCGCTCTCAGGCCCCGGATCTGGCCCCCAGAGCCGCCACCCTCTCCCCACAGCACCCACCACTCTCACCCCTCCCAGCTTCACGCGTGCACGAAGCCAGATTAGCCTGGCCGCACAGAACCCATGCTCAAGGGTTTCAAGCAGCACCCACACCCACACTCAACACCCGGTTTCGTACTCGGAGGGATCCCTGCGCGAACCACAGGCCATGCAGAATAAGTGCAGGTTGGCCCATACCATGATGACCGATGACCTTCCTTGCCCGAGGTCTGACCTTGGCCCCACATTCAGAGTGCCATTACCCTCATATCTCAGTTCTACTCAGCTTTCCAGGTTTTGCTGTGATTTTCCCATCAGGCAAGAATATACACCACCGGAGGCTGCCTTGCTGGGGGATTCCGGACAGTGCCTGGCGGAGGTGTGCTTCCTGGCGGCCAGGCTCCTGATCCACTCTGAGCACATCACAACCGAATACCCTCAGAGTTCCTGTGCTATGCAATTCCAGTTTGATTGCTTGGTCAGGTGACAGGGTAAAACACTCCTAAAGAGCCACAATAGTTGGTGAAACCAACTTATGTTTCATGCCAGAAGCAAAATGTGTGTTCAGCTTTTGGGTAAGACTATATTTATTCTGGAAAGCTCCTCCTCTCATAGATTTATATCTTATTGTAGTAAAATATAGAGACCATAAAATTTTTAACTATTTTTAAGTGTACAGTTTAGTGGTATTAAGTACAGTCACACTGTTGTCAACTATCATCTCCAAAACATTATCACCTTCCCAAGTGGAAACTCTACCATTAAAGGCCATTGAACCATTCCCCTCTCTGCAGCCCCTGGCAACCACCAGTCTACTTGACTATAAACCTGTCTGCCTAGTGCCTCATGGAAGTAGGCCCATATGACATTTGTCCTTCTGTGACTGGTTTGTCTTTTAATAGATTTAATATATCTTTGACCCAGAGCTAAAAATCCCAAATACTTAAGGATTTAAAAATAATTCTGAAATAAAAATCACATTGCTCTACTACTTTTATTTGGGCCAGTGAAGTAAGAAAGCGTTCAGCACATCTCAAAAGCCACTCTGACCTTGGTGCTGGCTCGGGGAATACTATGTGAAGGAAGATTGGCTGGCCTGCGCTGGCGGCCTCGGAACCTAACTGATTACCAGTGGTTTCCCAGGGCTGCAGTAGGCAGGACTCTCCCACACTGGAATCTGACGTCTTCTGTAATTAATTACATACGATTTAAACGAGTTACACCACTTGTTTTTTAAAAACAAGGTGCTAGTTGATTTTATCTAAGTTTATATTTCACTAATATTAAAACTATGGAGAACTCCTACTATGTGACATCACACTTCTTCAGTAATTCAACGGATACAGCACTGAATGTGCTTCTACTGCATCTGGGTTCTGTCTTAAACACGTGGGGATGGGTGGGGGGGCAGGGCTGCAGACAAAGGTGAACCACCAAGGGTATGCTCCCAGCAACCGGTGAGGGAAGGGGTGAGGACAGACACACCGTGAGCTGTCACTGAGCAGCGGGTCTGACACAGACAGAAACCCTGATTCACAAGAATGGCATGGAGGGAAGCTAAAATCTGGAGGCAGGGGAGGGAGGAGGGACTGTCCGAGGCGGTCACAGAGAAGGTATACCTGAGTTGGACCTGATAGGATATGTAGTATTTTGAAGCTTGTAGGTGAAAGAATCAAATATGACTTAGAACTGGGCAACTCTTCCCCTTTCTTGTAGAGAGAAACTTATCTTGCTTTTTTCCTATCAACAATAGAGCACAACCTAATTGTTGCTCTCTTAATTTGAAAGTCCGATGCTCCTGACTGTCATAACGACCTCTTTTGTTGAGAGTTATCATCAGATGAAGCGGATGATAAAGTTCTAGTTGGCAAGGTGTTGGGGGAGGTAACATATTTTCAACTGACCTTCTAGAAGTCTTTGCTGAACAGGTACACATGGCACACTGAAGTACTTTTGAACGACAGTTTTGCAGGGTTTGAGGGAAGCAAACCATCTGGAAATTCTGAGCTTAGACACATTTGCAAACATTTGCTAAAGTAGATGCTTGAGGAGGCAGGCAGACATAGAAGGGGTCCTTGTCTGTGCACAGAGCGACAATGCACCGTCTGAAGGAATGAATGGGGGCCATACCTGAAAATACCACTTTGCGCCGCACCGTGAGGTTGACATGGCCTTGCTTGGCAGCTTGTTGCATAAGCTGGACCACAAGCTGGTGTGATTTTCCAATGACTGGTGTCCCATCCACACAGATTAATTCATCCCCAGACCTCAGGCGGCCATCCGTATCAGCAGCACCCAGTGGTACAATGTGACCGATATAGATCTGTTAAGTAATTGGATGATGGATAAAACAGCGACCTTTTCCTTTGCTATTATACTCAAAGACTTCACATCTCTGGGAACATTTTAATTCATTCATGTCTGTATCCATGCCACAAACACTTTCTGGTGTCCACGAGATGCCAGGCGCTGTGCTAGGTGCTACAACAGTTCTTACATGGTGGACAAAGAACTTTTTCTTGTTTGGTTCCCCGACACTTATCTGTGGTGATGATTCTTTTTTCCCTTTGCAGAAATAAAACACTTTATTCCTTTCCTTTGCAAAACCCTTTCTCCTTTTCTATCTACTTATGAACCCTCCTTTCAGAAAACTGCTAATTGTAAGAGTGGTACTACTTTTCTTTAAAACACAGCACTGTACCTCGCAATAGTGAATGCACAGTAGACACTATTAAGTGAAGGAGTGAACCAACAAGCAAGTCTGGTCTGACATCTGCATTTCTGTCCTCTCAGCACCTGCATCCAAGCAGCCTTTATTTAGTGCCTTATGTTTACCGTCCACTAAGCTTTAGTTAAAATAGTGGTGCTCTCCCTGCCTTTTCCGTAGGTGCCAATGCTACTGCTCCCTTTGCGTGACATGCAGAGTTTACAAAAAGCTCCGCCAGGTGAGTGGTTAAGAATATGGACTCTGGAATCAGACCCTTTCCAGTCCTTCCATTACTAACTCTGTGATCTTGGGCAAGTCAATTAACCTTTTGTGTCTTCGTCTGATGATTTGAAAAATGAGGAAACACTCATGGATTTGAAGGATAAATGAGAGAGTGTATGTTAAAGCCTTTGGCATAGCATCTGGCACAGAGTAAGCACTCAATAAGTAACAGTTATTTTTACTCTGATGAGGGAATTAATAATACATTTCTTTAGTTCTCTTTTCTCCCTTCAAAAGGATTCTGTGATGAAACACTAAGTTTATTCTAAAGATGAGGCCCAGAGAGGTGAAATGTCTCCTAACTCGTTTGGGGTTCTTTCTCTCTTTTGTAAAGACAGTTGGGTCCAACTTTTTCTAATCTCTCAACTTGGGGCTCCTCAAAATACAGAACTGGCCAGAGCATCAGGCCATTGTTTTCTTACTGGATACCAATTCCTTTTGCTTTTTGGCTTCATATTCTTTGATGGCAGCTCCCACTTTTCTCAAACATGAACACAAACTTTTATAGTGAAACCAAGGGTCTTTATGATTGTGATTAATTTAGCTATAATCCTAGTCTAGAAATCATGTCTCTCTTTCTAACCCTCAGAGACCTAGCATTTCCCCCGGATAAGCAGCCACCCCTGAGGCAGCAGCAGATAGGAGCCAGGGCCTAATTAATGGTCATGGGCCTGGACCTCGGCAGGATGGAGATAACATCCTGACCTGGGCTAGGTTTCAGCACCTGAGCCCTAAGGTGGAACGACCCCCTGGCTACTTCCCCATGAGACCAGACAGAGGGACACTGTCCTCGAGATCTGAAAAAATAATACATCACCCTCACCTCAACTCCGACCGGTCAGCTCCTAGCACAACCCCGAGCCTCCAGGCTTTGAGCATTAGCTGCCGGTTCTCCTGGGTGGTGCACTCCTAATAAAATAGCCAGTCTGTCTCCACTGCAATTCTGTGTCCGTGCCTGGCTCTGCCAGCGCCAGGTGGGTGAACTCTTTCTGTTCTCTAGTCCCTTTTCCCTCAAGACAAAAGCTCCACAAAACCTAAGGAAAGGCCCCTCTGCCTGGACGAAGCGGTCAGCGTGGTACCTGGCTGGACTTGAGCCTTGGGGATTTGTTACTGCTGCCAGTACTGTGTGTGTGTGTGTGTGGGGGGGGAGGGTGGGAGGGGGTGGGAGGGCGGGCGGGGAGGGACACAAAAGACTCACAGGTTCCCCTGGTTCATTTCCACCCAGAATCCTAAATCCAAATCCAGTCTCTTTCCTCCAGAGGAAGATGTCCTGCTCTTGGTAATCTGGAACTAGAGGGGGAGAAGGAAGAGAGAGGTTATTTCTGAGACAAGGAAGCACACCCATAAGGTTACACAGTTACAGGACCAACAATCATGGTGCTTGAGCAGATGACAGCTTCTAACACAGACAAAGCGACAAAACAACAGGACGCTGGACAAGGGTGAACAGTGGCAGCAGTCACTGACACTAAGTTTTTTCAAAGGACTAATCACTGTTTGATAATTCCTAAACAAGCCCGAGCCATTATCCCTGACTAAGCCCGTGATCAGCAGTGGCTCCTCTCCTCAGAACTGCTGTAGGGGCATGAATTACAATCACCGCAGCCGCCCACGGTGCCTGGAAGAGAGATGTGAAGTCACAGCGACTCAGAGGGTAAGGCACCTGATGCTCCACCAACTAAAAGAAGAGAGAGCTTGGGGTAAAGAATGTTCCATTAAAAAACCAACCAAACAAAAAACACTTCTTTCTTCTTTAAAGCAATCAAGGCCAGCAATGCCAATAATTTAACTTGTTAGATCATTTTTGCCAAAATAACTTAGTCTTAAACATCTGAATATTTCCCAATTTGCAAAGTTTACTAAGATTTCAGTACTTTACCCAAAAGTCTCCAGCCTTCCATATCTTTAAGATAAATGGTGACAACAAAATTGTTCTGTATCAATGAACCATATTTCATTTAAAGCGTGACTGTTTTACTCCAGAATTTGCCCATAATATTTTATCATTAAAAGTATTATTAATTTATTATCCAAAAACTTGATAAAATTTACTTTTAAAATTCAATATTTCAGGGTTTAAAATAAAAAAAAAATCTTGTTTTTCAAAAGAAAAGTAATTTCCATGGAAACATGCTTACTGCACATGAAATTGTTCTATATACCACCCTGTTACCTAACTATGGCAATAAAGAAGGGTTATTTCTACTTAATTTTTATTTAATAGATAGTGTTTTATAGTCTATAAATGACATATCTTTTATTTAAAGAGAAAAAATGTAGTTTAGTGGCAGTGAATCTTAAATGAGATTTTCAAATATTGTTCTGCCGACTTTCTGGTTTAAGTAATTGGATTGGGGCTGGAGCAGGGTACAGACCCAAGCATTTAATTCTCTTCTCCAATTCTGTACAATGGGACAGGGAGGAGGAGGCGGTGTTTACGCTTCAAGTTGGAGAGAGCGCCCTGCTTAGTGACTCACCCACAGGCTTAAATGTACAGCGAGTGACTGTGCCAGGAGAGAAGCAGCTAAATAAGCAGGGAAGAGCAAGTCAGAGAGGTCTGATGATGAGGTTTTTATCTGAATGCCATGGCTTTGAGCAGCGCTTTTCACCCAGTGCTTTTTTATTATACTCGCCAAGCTAAGCTCCGAGCCACGGAACGTGGAGTGGAGCTACAGTGGAGGACTCCCATAGACACGATTTGAGAATTATATTTTTTTAAGCATGCTAAGGTAACAATATTTTCTTTCCGTTTGAGTGTCTGGCTACAGGGTATTTAGTGTAATAGACTCATGGAAACAACAAATTAAGTCAACTTGGGTCTCCGTCTTTGGTTCACTCAAGCAGGATTATTACCAAAATGGACCCTGGGTGCTTCCCAGCGCACTGGGTTCTGGCAGAGCCTGTGCGGAGTCTGCTGAGCCTCTCTGTGAACAGCCTCTGCAGAGACCTCCAGCCAGACCCATTTCTCAGCATCATTTCACAGGAGCACATGCCCATCCTGCGATGACACCAAACGTAGCAAGTTCTGCCTCATTATGCTCATTGAGGTGTAAGCTATCACGGTGTGGGGGGTGTGGCCAAGAGACTTACTTAGGCTTATCATACAGGTTAGTCCACAGGAAAAAAGCATTTGTTTCTCCCTTAGAATCAATGGGAAATGGCAAATTTATTTAAAAACAAGGTGCCCAATGACACCAAGAATGTTGAGGACTGCAACGATGACCAGGAAAACAGAGACACAAACACAGTGCACCAACACGTAGGGATGCTGCAAAGGAAGTCTTTCGGCTCCTTAACTATTATGCTTTCCTTCCACCCACCAAATGCACACAAGTCCATCCACTTTGGTGACACATGGGATCACAGGCTTCCTCCCTTCTATGTCCTCTGCTGCCAGCGGCACTGAGGTGTCTCAACTGCTCCTCCCAAATGGTTAGCTCTCTTCTTTATTCCAGGCAGATTCTACTACAATTACATTTGTAGGAGACAGCAGGGTACAACTATCTTTCTGATGTTTATATCCCTTTGTTTTCTTTTGAGTGAGGCTAAATCAAAAGAGCTAGGAGAACCTTGTCCAGCTTTCTTCACTGTTAAGCCCTTGCATAGGAGACAACCTCAACAGTTAATCTCCTTTGGTGACGGAAGTGACAGCTCAATAAAGTGCTCAAAAGACTTCCTTTGCTAATTAGATGGATGGAATCACCAGGTTTGCAAAGAAACCTCCTGGTGTCTCCATTCCTGCACACACACGTTTCCGGACTTAGCAAGCCCATGCCATCACTTTTTATTTTTTTATCTGGTCTTTGGTCTATGCCTGGTTAACAAGAATTACCAAAATCTGTGTTCCCCCCCCCCCCCCAGCCCCCAAGACCAATGGGAACATCAAACAGAATGAATATAATGGAGAAATAAAAGTTTTCAGCGGATCCTTACTCTGACATTCTCCAAAATTCGTGGAATTGATTTCTCTCTCTCTTTCACCCTTGCTCAATCCCGACGCAGGCGAAGGTGACATAGCTGGAATATTAATTTCACAATTTGCAAAGCTTAATGTATGTGCATTCTCTCAGTTCATTTTAATTTAGTTTTGATTGATAAGGAGCATGCAGTTAAGCTTTCACAGTAAAGGTTATGGCTGCTCTGGATTTTAAAAGATTGCAGTTTGATTCTGCTTTATTTTTAATTTTTTTTATGGTGCTTTTCTTATAAAAAAGCTAGAATTTACAATTGTACTGTTGAGCATTTCATAGAACTCCCATGACCATATTAGACTCTTCATATTTAATTGAACCCCACCGTACACATTCTTGTATGGCCTTGTCCTAACTATGTCATGAACTTTAGATTTTTCTAATTTTCCTTTGGAAAAAAATTAAGTATACTTTTGTAACTGCCACACTATAGCACTTATTTAAGAGTATCAGGTTCCTGATGGAATTCATCCTGTGCTAATACCTGTTCAGATGAATTCTAGGCACTTCAACAGAACAGCCTTCCACGTAGAGGCACAAAGCATCAGATCTGCCGAGGTCTGAACACACACACAAACAAGAAGTGTCTAGAACGATACCCAAGCTCTGTAACGATACCCTTACTCTGGTAACGCAGCCCATTCACCACTTCCAACTGTGTAAGCGTGTCTCCCCAAAAGCACGGTTTATGCTGGTTAACGGGGCAGCTTTGACAGGCTTTCTTTCCAAACCATTTGTGAACAGGCAAAACGCCAGTGGAAGTTTTAGACTTCCTTTTATAGTCAACCCCAGTGGGTACAGCTGGTCCCTGATATAGTAAGACTGTATCAGTGTCATTTTTAAAACACGTGCACAATAGGTATGTTACCTAGAAAATACAAAACAGGCAATATGGCTTTTAAAGGACTTCCATGCTTGCCTTTGTTTTTAATTAAACTTGTAAGCCCTTCAAAGGGCTTCACGAACACGTCTGCACTTCAGATGATTCATCTGACACTGCTGTTGTGACAGATGCCAAATCAAGGCTATGAGAGTTTGCATAGCACTTAGACCATGTGAATGAACTGAATCAGAAATGGTGTTCATCTTCACATTGCCCTTCTCAATAAAATGAAATATAAGGAAAACATATTTCTCCACAAAGGGAGGCATAGATTAAGGGTACAATTAAGGTACTATAGCTGACTTCAATTTTCCTGGAGTACTTTGCTCAGTCTAATACCTTGGGGGGAGGGGAGAGCGAATCACATCTTAGGCTACACTGTGTTTCTCTTCAAAAGACAAGATAAAAAACAACCTAAGGAATGACAGAAACTGATCATAGGTAAAGCAAAATACTAGTTAAAAGACAAGATTAATGTAGGTTCATTCATAGGTTCTGTGAAAAGAAGAAAATCTGCCACAGATTCAGGATAATTACCACAGGGGAGGGGGAGAAGGGTTCTCATCATTATCCTCATTTAGTAGCAAGGAGGAAATCCAACTAAATCTCAACATCAATTAGGCTGCTACAATCACTCAAGTATGGGACCGCCAATCACCACAAAGACATTGATTCGCACTTGTGCCCTGGACCCTAGTCCTGCAGATGTGAGAGCCAGGACAGACTGGCCTGTCCCAAGGCTTCCCGCCTGCCGGCCACTAAGCCCTTTGATGCTCGCAGCAGCTGGCGGTGGGAAGATTGCATGTTTTTCTTATTGGGGTGGTGGTGAAAAGTTTTTTAAAAAAATTGGATAAATTCTGAAGACATTTTCTTTCCATCAAAGTAAAAAATGCATTAGTGCTGCCTGTCGATCACGACGTCCCACCAGTGCTTCAGAATACAACTTGCATTATCATGAAAAGATCCAAACGTGGGAAACGCAATCCCACATGTGCCATATTGAGAAAGCAGGGCACAGTCCATGAAGCAGCTCCACATCCGTGGAAGGCGGGTCAGGGAGTGGAGAAGCCGCGTGGTGAAAGAAATTCGAAGAGAATGCGAAAATGTTCCTCTTTGAAAACACTTCTTCAATGAAATCTCTACAGTTAGTGGCAAGACAGGGAGGACAGACTCCAGGTTCATACTCAGTGACTACTGCATAGGAGATGCTCCAAATGGAACTTCATTTCCTGTGGCCTGTGTCAGGTTACTCAGGGGGTCTTTCTCATCCAGGCACTAAATAAATCCCTTTTCCAATTACCCGGCTTTTGTCAGCATAGTGAGCCCTCAGCCACATGTCTGCTTCATTCCACACACTGCTGTGATAAGGCAACGATGTTCTCCCAAGTGACTTCCACAATTTGATAATCAGCTAGAGTCCATCTTGCCCTGGGCCTACCCGCTGAACTATACCCGGTAGCAGTTCAGACAGGGATCTGGCCTCACTGCCTGTTTTGTTTGGGCCACAGAGGAGCTGTTTCAGCAAAGGCAATGCTTCCTGCCCGCCTCCCCGCCACCCCCCCCCCCCCCCGTCCCGAGTGGGTGGGCAAGGCTGGGGCGCCTCTACTCCCCAGGGGGCTTGACCTGACAGCTGACCACACCTGTGCTGAGTGGGGCGGGCAGATGGGCAAAATGATTCTCTCCTCCTTCCACTTTTAATCAGACCCTTCACCAAAGGCAGCCTCCATCACTGCACGCTCTCTCCTGCCCCAGGCCAACAAGAGAAAAGGAAGTACATGACCTCCAGTTGCTTCATGCTGACCAATCATACTCATGAGGAACAGCTAGTAACAGCAACAGCCAAAAAAGAGCCAATTTGTATGTGCCAAGATGAAAGCCTTTTAGGAACTTTCATTGGCGGTAATGATAAGATACATGAACATTATTTATGGTGAATACTCTCTGGCAGTCACTTCATAATAAAAGTTAAGAAATTAAACATGAAGGCAATGTTTTGTTCATAGGAGCCACAAAGTTACGGTGTATGCCGCCACCAGTTCCTACTTATTGAAAAGGCAAAGCCAGGGGAACACATTTAACCACAGTATAAATAATTAATGCACACTCCACTCAATGTGGTTGTTTAGAAAGACTGCTAATATTGGTTAAAAAAATTACCAGTATTCTTAAAAACTTAGAGACCACTAAAGAAGAATTTAATTTTTTCTCATTACTCCTGCAATCCAAACCAGTCACGTTATGTTCTCCTGTACATCAGAGCTGTTTCCCAAGAGCGTGCGCCATCTCCACGCCGGGAAGAGTTAACGGGACGGCAGCTCTTACCTGCTACTTCCTTTAACTGAAAGTAACAATAACCCAGTGCTCACCTGGGCCCTGTATCTGATGACCACCCGCATCTACCCTCCCCAAGCTGACGACCTGAGGGAGCCTCCAGGAATAGGCAGCAGATCCGATCACTGCTAACACGCTCTCACCCCGCACCTCGGCTCACGGCTATGCAGTCTACACATGGAAACCCTATTGCTAATAAGCCCCGAGAGCAAGCTGAGGCCCTGGAGGTGGGCTGCACGAAGACAGCAGCCGGGGTCTACTCACGTCGGCTTTCATACATGCTCCTGGACTGGGCCCAGATTTTAAAAGGATCTGGCTTTTTCTGCCCAGAGCTGTCGGTCTGCTCTGCAGCGGGGGCCTCTGCAGGAGGGTACTCGGGGAGCACCTGGGTGCTGTGGCTGGGGGAGGCCGTGTGCAGGCTGCGGTGGCTGGCGACGCTGTGCTGGGAGCTGTTCTGGCTGTCTTTTCTCTCCAGTGGTTGCTGAAAGGAAGCGAGTGAGAGGGGCAAGACGAGAGGGTTATTATTGGTTCTGAGTGGGTGTTTCCTATCAGCTTGTCTTTGTTCAGCACTTCTGTGCACACACATACACAAATATATCAACAATATTTTGGTTTCCACCTTCCTCCAGCTAATGCTGAACGCAGATAAATCCCCACGTGATTGGCAGACAGAGAGAGGGGTGGGCCAGGTGCAAACACATGATCACAAACCACACTGCTCTCTGGACTGTGGCAGAAAACGAATCCAGTTTTCATCATGGGTTCTTGGCGAAGACACCGGGCTCATTTATGACAAGTTTTAACATCCCCCTTTTATGGACAAAATGTGTGACACAAAATACCATGAGTGGTTTAAATGGAAAGCTATGATATCCTTAAGAAATATAATCAGCGAAATTTTTTTTGGAATCCACGTCTTTGATTATTCTTTCAATAATAAAATACCTGACTCCTATTTAAGGATTTGCCATCAAAACTTCTGGATCCAAGGAAAGGGGATCAGAGCTTTTAATTTATTTAATTTTTTCCTTTATCATGTTCTTTTTTTTAAAATTTAAATTCTTTATTGTTTAAAGTATTACATAAGTCTCCTTTTTCCCCCAATGACCTCTCACCAGCCGCACCCACTCCCTAGCACATGCCTGCTCCTCCCCCCTCCCCCCGTCTGTGTCCAATGGTTATGCTCATATGCATGCATATAAGTCCTTTGGTTGATCTCTTACCCCCTCACCCCATGCCTTCCCTCATAGGTTGGACAGTCTGTTCGATGCTTCTATGACTCTGGTTCTATTTTTGTTCATCAGTTTATGTTGCTCATTATTATTATTTTTTAAAATATTTTTATTGATTTCAGAGAGGAAAGGAAGAGAGTGATAGAAACATCAATGATGAGAATCATTGATCAGCTGCCTCCTGCACGCCCACCCCCACCCCCCACTGGGGACTGAGCCTGTAACTCAGGCATGTGCCCTTGACCGGAATCGAACCTGGGACCCTTCAGTTCACAGGCCCAAGCTCTATACACTGAGCCAAACCAGTTGGGGTGGGGATCAGAGCTTTTAGAAACCATTATGTGTGCACTTGAACTTAGAAGTAGATAAATAACTATTATATGAAGAACTTTCATAATTCTTAGGTGATCAATTTTGCAGACATCACATGTCACTTCTTGATCTCCTCACACTACTGTTGGTTGAAAACTGACATCAAACTTCATATATGGTTGACCTCAGGGGTCAGCCTTCTCCGATTTGCACCCTGTCCAATGTCCAAATAGTATTCAAAAGGAAAGAACTGCATTTACATTTCAATAGAATAAGCAGGTGTTCCTAAAAACCTGCCCAGAAAATGACCCTTCCCATTTTATGAAATGTTCTTTGAACAGAGAGCAAAAATTAGGGGGAGGAAAAATACTGGGTGGGAAATGAAATAATTTCAGTTCTTATTTTTTTCCAGTAAAAGACTGTGGTAAGCCCAGGTGTTTAGTTTCCCCCATTCAAAATAAAACCCTGGAACCCTGCCTCTCACATGACAGGTGCTATGCCCCTACACTTACCTGCTGACAAGCACTCTAAAGGACAGAGGACAGGAAGGGCTGTCTCTGTCTTCTCTTAAAGATCTGGTATAGCTTACGCTTCCCAAGTACTTTATAAGATCTTTGACTCAGAGCAGTCTGGGTTTCTGAAGTTCTATGTAGAATCAAAATCTGTCCCTTGGTCTTACAAGGAATTCTACCAACAGCTCACTCTTGCTTCCTCCCTAGGTATCCTCCATGTTTCATTCCCATATCAATGGAAATTTCTAAGGCCCCTTTCATTTAAATCTCAGGTCTTTTTGCCCCTCTCCTTCCAGTCCTTAATTTGAAAAAAGCATCTGAAGAAAGTCCAAAGAGGACAAAAGCTTCATTTGCCCTTAACAATTACAGATTCCAATCTGAAATCAGGTTCTGGCAAAGATTCAAAGTTGAAGAAAACTGGATATGCATTTAATGAAGATAAGACAGACCATTTAAAATTTTATTTGGTGTGTCCGTGGGAGACTTTTGAGGACCATATTCTAAACTAGCAAAGAGGTACTGGTAACACTGTAGGAGGGGTTTAATTCACTTAGCGGCAAGGACAGCAGCTCTGGGGAAGGCAGTGTTTGGGTGGTGACAAACACCATCATAAACCCACATTAGCATCATTGCCTTCTGAGGATAAAGTACTCAGCTCAGACCTGCATGGGTCAGCATCCCAAAGACTTGGAACAGAACTGGTTCTGCCAGCTTCCAGCAGCATCCGCCCCCACAGGGAACAAGGCTCTCAGGGCCAGCGATCTCATTTCTGCCCCAGAAGGTCAATGCCTGCCCTCTCGCCTCCCCTGGAGACAAGAAGCCCTTGGTGTGGGAACGTGCCAGGCAGCGACAGCCTGGCCACGGCACAGTTTAAAGCACGTTCTCAGGGCGCTGCCTTCCTGGTATTTTCCAAATTAGGAACCACGATTGGACGGCATTTAAAGGATTCCAGAGTCAGAAAACATGAACGACAGAGAGGATCTCCTTCCCCTTTGGGACCTGTTTTCCTCCTGGCTGCGATCTTTACAAGGGTGGCCTTGCCGCACCAGCACGGCCAGCGCAGCCCACCGGGGTTTGCACACATTCGCATAAAGCGAAGAGCAGGGGACTCGGGTGGTGCCCCTCCCTCTCCTTCCCTGTGCTGCCTGCTTTTTATTAGGATGCACAGTGAAGGCTTAGCAGCAGCTGACAAGATGTAAAGCTATTTTCATTTTGAGATTAACCTTGGTAAAAAGAATCAATGGGGACTGTTATTCTATTTTTTACATTTTGGCGATACTTTGTTTTTATTCACCTCTGGGAGCGGGGGAAGGAGAGATTTTTTAAATGTAAAAGCAAATAATTCAATAAAGGGCCTCCCAGGTTACCCTGAGAGTTGAATTCCTCCCTTCAAATGCCCACTCTCTCTCAGTCCCTCAAATAAGCAGCAAATGTCAGATTGTGGGGTCTGTCCCCTGACACTACAATTGTTCCACAGGGAGGTCTCCGGCGCTCGAAGCCCAGTCTCCTTCGTGTCCACACTGCTGTTCACAAAGCCTCATGGGGCCCGAGTGAGGCACACGTCACACTTCCTCCTTTGTGGGGTCCCTCTGTGGTCTCTGGAAACCCAAATTTAACCTCTGCTCCACCTCCTGACCTGGAGAAAACCACCATCTGCGATGCTGCCCCACTGAGGAGCATCATAACCCGGACCTTCCCCTGCGGAGAGTGCGCGAGCTTCCACAGGTGCGCACACAACACGCGCAGAGCTGGCGTGTCGCCTCTCGGGGTTCCAAGACCCTGCGATGGCTGTCCAGTGCAACAGAACTCTGGCATGGAGGAAGGGACCTCCCCAACTTAACTGAAGATATGGATTTGCCATAAACAGAGGGGCAATGAAGTCCACTGGAGATGGTTTGAGCCCTTTTTCAAATTCAAACACCCTTCTCACCTCCCCAATGAATGAGTCATGTAGGTCCAATTTAATACAAAATGGAACAAGTTTGCAAAACCGCCTCTCAATCAAACTGCACTTCTGCAGCCCTTTTAAATGCCATCCAAACGTGGTTCCTAATTTGAAAAATACCAGGAAGGCAGCACACTGGGGACATGCTTCAGACTGTGCCGTGGCCTGGCTGGCTGCCTGGCATGCTCCCACACCAAGGGCTACCTGCACACTGATATGGGAGCCCGTGGGATCCCCCCAGTAAGACTCAACCTCACTTGATGTTTATTCTCAAGTTTAGCTTTGAAAACACTTAATTGGAAGATGCATTCTGTATTGAATAGTTTGTTGGCACTCAGAGCTTTCTGAGGCTTTGCTCTCTATGTGAAAAAGTCCAAAATAAGCCTTTTCTTTTCTGGGAGCATGCTAATCAGATCTGCAGTGCTTTTATCCGGTTGGAGCCCACAGTTGTCCAGGAGGAAAGCCATGTTTCTCTCTCAGATTACCGTCAACCTGGTGCCTCACCTGCAGTCTATGTTCCCTTCTGGAAGACCTGGGGCAGGAGAACAAATTCAGGTCTCAACTAAATACAAGGCCAGGATCAGATGTGCATCTAATGTGATTGTCCTTCACCTCATTTTCTAGGTGAAAAACTGGCCCACAGTCACGTATCTGCAGTTAAAGAGACACCTTCAAGTCTGTTAACGCAATCCAGGCACACTAAGGACACGGCTGGAGGGAGCGCCCAGAGCACGCAGGACAGAGCTGCCCTCGAGGTCCTCCTGAGCCCCTGCTGCCGTCCAGAGGGGCAATGAAGTCCACTGAATTCCAACACCCTTCTCGCCTCCCCAGTAAATGAGTCACACGTCCTGACCACCTGCTGTGAGACAGACTCTAGAGCTATGGTGTGTAAGTAAGAAAGGGATGGCAGCTGAGCTCTTAGAACTCACATCCCGGGTGTATCTAGGTTGGGTGCGTGTGTATGTGCAGATGAAAATAACCATGGCAGGCTGATGCCAACAGACCGCACTGCCCTGTGGCCAGCTAGGGAGAGGCCCTGGAAGAACATCCCATTAATGGAAGCAGCATGTGCTCAGTCTTCAAAGCAAAACAGTTTGGACTGTTAAGAGAACAGAGGGGGGGCGAGTGTGGCGCAAGGGGCTGCGGTGGTCTTCGGTGACCTGGGAGGCTAACGTAAGGGCCTCTGGGCTACATTAGGGAGTTTGGGTTTCATTCTTAGTTCAGGGGAGGAGGGATATATTAATGAAGGAAAAGCCGGGATGCATCAGAAGCCGACTTACTTCCAGCAAGTTTGGTCTGTCTCCCAGGGTGAGGGTGGGAAGTGTGTGTGTGTGTGTGTGTGTGTGTGTGTGTGTGTGTGTAAAGGTTAGTGGGGATGGGATGAAAGCAAAGAGCCAGTCAGGAAACAACTGAGTCCGGGGAGGTGCCCGAGGAGGGTTATAGCTGGGGAGTACTAGTGACCAAGCAGAGGGACAGTGAACTTAGAAGGCATTTGGTGCCAAGTCAACCAACAGGCAATGCTCACAGACTGCACCAGGGACAGAGCAGGAGGAGGAAGAGCTCTCATAAACATGGGCATCCCAGGCCCCAGGTCCCACCTTGAGCGACTGGTTGGAAAGGGTTGGAGTATTGAGATGAATATTTCCAATGCCAGCTGTTGTCACTGGGCTGATATTTTTGAATCAAGATATTTTTATTTCTGAATATCAATCAGAACCAACTAGGAAGAAAAAAATGGGCTTAATTTTGAAAACGCCACGGAAGTCCCTGGCCTCACACTAGCCTGGGCCATAAGACTTTTTAAAATAAAACTGTACCCACCTCCCTGGAATGAATGATTTACTTTCACCGACAGGCCAGGGAGATTGGGAAGATGCAATGGTTTTTATAAACGGAGATGGGGACAAACCCAGTGCATCAGTCTTTCACAGAATCCTTTCAACATGAAGGTACTTATAAAGTGAGCTGGAAATATTTGCTTGGAAGAGCAAATGAATACAGACAGCACTTAAGCGCTTTAATGATGAAAAGAATTCCTGTGGCTTAAAAATGACAAATCGATCCATTTTAAAGCAAAATTATTTACAGTTTACGTGTCTGCCAAGACTGGAGGCCGCTGCAGCGATCTCCATGGACAGCAGGACCCCAGGTGCTGCTGGCCCAGGCAGGCCTCACAGGCGGTGTGGACACCGACTCGCACAGGGCGCGGCAGAAGATGCTCCTCCTCTTGGTCTCTTTCTTTGGTCATTTATGGGTCTAAGTCAAACGATTTCTTCCAAAAAGGCAGGCAAGAGGAGTTAATGGAGAAGAAAAGGGAGTTAACGACTGGACATGAAGACGAATTTCAGTTCACAGGGCACGTGTTAGGTTTCCAAAGGGGTGAGGGTCCGAGTTGCTGTGGGAAGTGAGAGGCAAGGGGCGTATCTGAGTCACCCTAGTCCTTCTCCCAGCGTCTCCTCTCCTTGCAGCTGTGGGGGCGCTGCCAGCTTGTAGCACTGCCCTGGTTGAAGGACCAGCGGTATTGGGGTCCTGCGACCCCGGGAGTTTCAGAAAGAGGCAGGACACACACATAAAACTGATGGTCCGGCCCGGGTCCCTCACTGTGCACCTTCTCCAAGACCTCTCCCTCACATCTCTTAATGACTAGTGGTCAGCCGTGTCCTCAGCGTCCCGTCCAGGGGACAGGAACGGCAGACAATGGAACAGAAACCCGTCAGCGGTGTTGCCTTTCATCCTGGGGCGTTTGGAGGAGACTTCCTTGCCCATCACTCAGTGTCCCCCTTACGGAAACCGTGGAATTGTTAGTAACTGGGAACACTGTGCCTCCCAGCTTTGACCTGACACAGGAAATATGGAGTGTGGTTTCCTACGTCGCCCAGGCTGCTAGGGAACCCGGAGGTATTCCACAGCTCCATCGCGGCACCTAACTCAACCGTGCCTCTGTTTTTATGGCTTTGTCTGGCTGTGTCACAGATTATTGTAACTTAGAGCTGAATGGTTTTCATTAAGTGTGTACTTGGTTTGGCTTGGTTAGCTTTGGAGAGTGTATGTTCCTCAGACGTTAAGCCCCCCGAGGAGGGTGCAGAGCTGCCTGCTGGGGGTCTCTCCTGGTTGCACGAAGCAGGAGCGTCTTCTGGTGCAGTCCTGGGGTACCCGGCACTGGTCTGACATAAAAGACACTCAGCTAACACTTACTGTTGGAACAGGCACATTACACATTTCTGGTGATTTGTGACTATGAGTCTGTCTTTTGAAAGTAGCAATCAATAAATTGCGTGCTTGTAAGCTCCAAAAGACAGGCGCCATGACATCTTACTTATCACAGGTTCCCAGGGCCACACACAAACCCAGAACTTAGGCGCTCCACCCAAACAAATGGCCAGATGGACTAATGAAGAGAAGGCAAATGTATCGGTGGATAAATGGGTAGATGGCGGGTGGACAGATGGACAAATGATCAGATGGACACATGAAGGAAGGGAGAAACAGAAGCACAGAGAGAAATGAACAAGTGAGAAAACATAAATAGATATTAACTTAAAATTCAGGATTTGGCATGATATTTAGAATTTTAAATTCTCACACACAAAACTCTTGTGTGTGGTCTAGACCAGTGGTCGGCAAACTCATTAGTCAACAGAGCCAAATATCAACAGTACTACGATTGAAATTTCTTTTGAGAGCCAAATTTTTTAAATTTAAACTTCTTCTAACGCCACTTCTTCAAAATAGACTCGCCCAGGCCATGGTATTTGGTGGAAGAGCCACACTCAAGGGGCCAAAGAGCCGCATGTGGCTCGCGAGCCGCAGTTTGCTGACCACGGGTCTAGACCAATAGTCCCAGTCGAATGCGTTTCCAGTCAGGGTAATCACACTGGGCAGAACTAGTTTCCCAGAGAGGTCTACAGGTCTTATTTTTGTTTCTGGCATCTGGCAGAGAAATCTCTGATGTTATGGACGTCCCGGTATTCAATCGATGAAATTTCGTCAAGATGCTGCCATTGTCTCCAGTGCGTAGATGAGCCATAAAGTTAGCATTTAAACTAGCGGGAGGCATTGCTTATTAGGAGTGAGCTATCGAGACCATCCAGGACAGGAAACAGGACCAGAAAGATAAGTCCCTCCGTCCTCATAAAAACCCAACTACTCAATTACTGAAAACATTGTTGTTGTTTTTTAAAGGTAGGAGGGCAAAAAGAAGCGGTAAGTGAACAAGTCAACAATGCCAGGAGCTTTTAAGAAAAGAGAACTGGGTTAAGACAGGCCATCACAGAGCTGATGGGAAATCCAAGTGTATCACAACCCTGCCTGCCTTTCACTCCACAGCTGTCTCCCCAGCCCTGCCTGCCACAGGGGAATGGCTTTCTGAACCATGACATGCAGCACCCCAGGGGTGCCCTCCGACCTCACCAGGAAAACCCCATAATCATCTGTCTCTGGCAGGACAGACCTGAAATTCAAACCGGGAAAGGGAAACAGCTTTCCACCCACCTGTGCAGAGCACCCACTGATCACAGGTGTTCGCACCGCGCCACTGGCGGCAGCAGACCTCGGCTGATGGCCCCCAATCCTGAACAGCGGCTGCAGTGTGCCAGCACGCTGTGAGAACCACATCCCTGTCTGGGCACAGGCATCGGGAGGACAAGCCCCAAGCTGGGGCTTGTTCTTCTCTAACCAGCCACACACGGTCTCCTGGCTTGTGTAATTAAGAGCCGGCAGACTGTGGGCAAAGCAGTTAAGAGCTCTTTTTTTCCTGGGAATGCAGCCTGAGTAATTGGCTTGCTGCTTGCTAATGACACAGCTTCTGCAAAAATAAACTGTCACAGGGAAGTCTTTCAGCTGCCTGGGTGAATGCAGGCTCTAGAGCTGTTTGATGCCCTCCAGTGCAGCAGGGAATTCCAAAACACTTGGGGGAGAAGAGACGCAAGTGAGCCTCTTGCACAGTGAAGTTTGCACAAAAAGGAACGCCACACTGCCTGAGGTCTTGCTGCCTGTGCAAAACTGATGTGTCTCCCCAGGAGGCTCCTTGTTAAGACTTCGTTCCATGTGGGTGTGTAAAAAAGTCCATTGGGAAGCGTGGCTCAGGTGGGGGAGAAAAGGATGGTTCCACTAACTCAAACTCATGTGACACATCTTCCAGATTTGCTTCTGTTTTGCTGCAGGCTGCACAGGTTTCTGACTACCACCCAGGGATGAGGAGACACATATGCACGCCTATGTATACACACGTACACACACACACACACAAGCTCTGGCATCTTGGTGGGCACCTACCAGCACTTTTGTGCCTGGACATTAACACAAACTGACAAGGGAAGCAGCCCTGAAGTCACAGGTGCCCAGCGTCTCTGCACGAAGCCATTGCAATCACATCAATTACTGCAATCACATCAATTATCAATCATCCCTAGGTCGTCATCAGGAGCATCTACCAGTATTTGGAGAAGTTGGGAGTGGGGCTTTGAAACGCAGAAAGCCCCTCTCTCAGCTCCTTAATGAACTTCTGCCTCCTGCTGCCAGGCTGGAGGCGGTGGGAGGAATCCAGCTGCAGCGCCAGGTGCTGCAAAGTTTTAAGGTTTTCCTTTCCCAGGTGACAGAGAGCTGTAAAATGTCCCTCCCCCAAATGTCCTAAGCCACATGGAAATGGCTCCTCTTTATCCCATCGGCAATGAATTGGGGAGCCTCTCACAGGCATGCGGTCCAGATTCGGACTTCCTATGTAGCATTCTAATTTGTTGTCAGTGCCCCAGGGGCAGAAGCTCACACCACCAATCAAAACACTATAGCCTCGAGGCTATTACTAGCGTCAACCAGGTAATGCATCTTCAGGGAAACCAGACTAGAAAGGACAGCAACACATTGATTTTTTTTTTTTTTTTAAAGAATCCCATACCTGCAGCATAATGCTGCTAAAGCCAGCAAAACAACAAAGGACGTTTCCACAGCAAGGAAATGTCTGTCCTCAGTGCTGGGGCCGGGAACATCCTTCCATGTGAGCGTGGGCGTGCATACAGGGCAGAATGGTTCTTCCTTAAACCCACAGGCTTTTTAATTTTGTAAATCATTCATCATTCAGTGCCTAGGAAAGCCCCGGGGAGAGTGTGCCCACGTGAACAGCTGGGAACACCAGTTGAGAGCAGGCTACCGGGGAAGCAGGTGGAGCTTTCTTTTTTAATTCTCCTCCCAAAAGAAACAATAGCATTTGTCTCAAGTTAAAACATCTAAGGAAAAGTCATCCATTTGAAAGAGAGCTGGGATGCATTCATAGAGAAAATCCCAGTCCTGCTTCCTTCATCCTGGTTCCCGCAGTCAGCCCACAAATCACTAGGCAGTTAAAGACAAACCCACATACCTTCTATACCAAACAGATCCCCAGAACTTCAGATGGGGAGCCGGGCTCCGGTTCCCCATCCACTCCAAAGCACATTTAGTGAAGTCAAGCCAGACAGCGTCCCCTCCCACCACCAACCCCCGGCCCCCGCCCCCCAAATAAGCACCAAGTAACTGGCAAGTCCTTACCGACTTGGGGCTCTTCTTGGGAACTGGCAGCCCTGGAAAAAATGCAACAAGGAGGGGAGGGGGGAAGAAATCATTAGCACATAAATGTTACCTTTTCCTTAAAGAACAATTCCCAGGCGCTTCACGGCAACCTAGCCATCTGCAGAGTTAGGTCAGATTTCTCCCCAGCACCGGAGTTACCAGGCTGTTCATATCGAATCAAAGCGGAGGGAGGAGGAAGCAGAGGCAGATCTATCTGCATTAGCTATGCTGACTTGTCAGCAGCCTGGAGGCTGGGAAAAGAAATTCACAGACCTCCGCGGCCTGGGAAATTGAACACTTGGACAGAATCTGAAATGCTCTTCTGGATTAAGACGGACTTAACTTACAATTAAGTCCAGGATATTTCCTTTCTACCCTATCCACTTGTCAATTTAAGCGGACCAATCAGGACAGAGGATGGGGTATATATTGAATTTCACTGGAGTACATGGTTAAAATTTATTTATTTTCTTTTTTTTGGGGGGGGGGGTGTGTCTTTTCTTTCTCTCTTTCTTTTTTTGTCTCTGTCTGCCAGGAGTGGAATACCTTCTTTATTTGGATGAGCAGAACACCAAAACAAAGACGGATGCTCTGCCAGCACAGAACACAAATGCAAGTTGGTCTGGTACCCCTAAGGATCGTCGACACACCCCTCCATGTGTCAGTCATCCCAGCAAACTCCTATTCAGCCTGCTGGAAGGGACTCAGCAGGGACTAGTCCCTCAGGGGGAGGCATGTCGCTGGGAAATGAGAAGGTTCACAGAGCTGAGAGAGAACCATGGAGAAAGAGGAAGGCAGAGGAACGAAGAAGACGGTCAGGGGGCCTGCTCCCTCTTCCCCGCCCAGTCCTTGGTGGGGGTGAGACAGCTGGGAGGAAGGCACCTTCATCTCCTCACCTCTAGGAGAGTCAGAGGGAGTAGGAGGCACATGGGAATGTGCCCCAGGGGTGCGCAGCAAAGGAGGGCTGGAAAGCAAGAGTGAAGCAAGCATCTAACAGTGTTTCCAAGGTAATCATTTCTGCAAGTTGCCCTCTCTCTTTTTAAAAAATTTTTTTTCTGGTTTTAGCAAGGGGTAGAACGTAAAATACAGATTCCATCTGCATTAGACACCAAAGGCACAGTGGGATCTGATGATTCTGCCTTGGAAATGTCAGCATTTTAGAGACAATGATGCCCACCCAGTGTGAGGATTTCTACTCCCTCGGAAGTGACTCGTCAAACCACGCACCGTGCTCGGCTCGGAGCAAGGGACAAGGGCCGTGGAAGGGGTGAGCAGGAGCTCCCCCCTCCCCCCCCCCGGGAGCGCCGGAAAGTCCAGTCAGGGCTGAGAGGGACCCTGTCCTCAGGCCCAAGGCGCTCTGTGGCAGGGCTCATCACATCACCACAATGGGGTCACCATGGTGGGGAGAGTGGCTCTCAGACTCCAGGGTGCTAAGGAGCCCCGGGCCACTTGTTAAAAATGCAAGATCCCCAGGCCGTGCCTGGCAGGGGCCCAGGAATCTGCATATGAACAAATATTCCAGAAGATTCTGATGCAGGGGTCTGAGGACCACATCTAACAAAACTACACTATGAAGAGTGCTACTGTTCTGAGTCAGGGAGAATCAGAGAGCACACTTTCAGGGAGCTGCTTTAGAGCCCTGGAGGCCTCAGTTTCTCAATCTATGAAATGGAGATAAGACTCACCTCATAAGACTGCCACGGTCATTAAATGGACCAAAGGTTTAAAAGCCTTGTACTTGGTAAGGGGTGGCCCTCAAATGTCCTCCCCTTTCCTCTTCCTTTGCTACTTGACACCATTCGGGAAGGAAGTGGTTCTACTTATCTTACTTTAACGAGGCAAAATCACTTGCCTAGCTTGTTAAAGTAGAAAAAATATTGTAGGGGAAATATTTTACCTATGGATGAGAATAACGTTGGGCGATTTAGATATGTCATTATTCTTAAAAATAATCACTAGGTGCTTTTATTTGTTCATGAATATGATTTCCTTAATGAATTTTATCAAGTTATATTAGTATGGGTCACTATGTAGACTTCAAAATTACCTAATATTACTTGTCAACGTTCAGATTTTTCCCTAATTCAGGCTAACCTTCTCAGTTAACTGGAATGAATAGGTTTTACCACAGTTAACTAGACTTGGCCTTACCCAGGGTCCCCATGACTCTACAAAAAATGTATAAAACATCTCCAACTGGGTCAGAGGAGCCCGGGCACATGGCCTCAACCCTCACTCTGCCATCGTTCATGACGACGGCCACCGTACATGTCCTGCCTCTAAATCTGCACACATAAATAAAGGGCATTTCCATCTCCCTCACAGAGAAACCCGCACGGTCAGGGGTCTGCAGCAGGGTGCTCACAGCCGGTACAAGGAAACCTGGGAGCAGTGGACGCTCTAGAGAAGCCGTGGGCCAGCCAACTGTAAAGCAGTAAGCGAGGTCAGAAGACACGCGCCATCTCTGAGGGCAATACCATGGATGGTTTCCAAAATATAACGTGGAGGGAGGACAGCCAGCTGCAGCTGGCGGGGGGCGGGGGTGGGGGTGGGGAGGAGCAGCAGGGCAGTGCTGACCACACGCACGCACAGGCACAGGCACAGGCACAGGGTCGCCGTCCACGGCTTCCCCACCACACTAGTAGCAGGGACACTTCTGTGGGACAAGGAAGGGCAGGGTTCCGGGGACTAGTTGAGGCAGAATGTAGCCTTAATCCAGAATTCTTTATCAGGAACACCATATTCACATCTTGCTGAGACAATGACACATTAATTTAAAAATAAACATTAATTAATGGCCCTTCCATTAACTGCATGAAACCAACCAGTCTGAAGCCTAAAGGGGTGATGCTGAGGGTCTGTCTCCTGTGAGGAGGCAGTCAGTCCAGGGAGCAGTTCAGGGAACGGACCAGGGAACCTCCAGGGAACATTCAGTTTAGGGAACAGAGCAGGGAACAGTCCAGGGAACAGCCAGTCCAGGGAACAGTCCAGGGAACAGTCCAGGAACAGTCCAATGGCCCAGCTCCACTGACACAAGTTGTATTTTACAACAACAACAAACTTATTTAATTTAAAGAGGCATTTGTTCCTGTTTGCTAGCTAGTTGTTGAAAACCCTAATTTTAAAAGAGCCACACCTTTAACAGGAGCACAAATCAGCACTTAAAAAGTCAAAAATCAAGAGATTCCACTTAACAGCTTTAAAGCAACAACAACAACCATTTGTTTTAGGTCCATGTATCATTAAATCTTAAAATCTAATGAATGCTGGAGCAAAGCTCCTGACACAAGTTACCATTTATTTTAGCCTAAACTATTCAGATAGATTGAAACAGCTGGGATACCTAGTGGAAAACTCAAAAACGGTTACCGTTCGGCAGAGTCCTCCAAGACCGAGACATCTCAGGACATGGCTCTGGTCTGGCTGGAGGGACTACAGGCCGCCCCTACCTGGCTGGGACAGGCGCAGCACAGCCCACACGTCACAGGTAGGTGGTTTCCTTAGGACAGATGCACACTTCGCATTCCCAGTGGGAAGCTTGTGTTGTGTAAACCATATTCCATAGGAGGAGTAGCCCTTGTCTTAATGGGCGCATCTGCTCCCTCCAGGGAGAGGGAGGGATGCTGAGAGCAGGCAGAAGAAAGGGCTCCTGGATGGCACCATCTGCAGCTCTGAGAGCCTGGAAGGTGGCAAATGCGGCTTCAAAGGGATCCCAGAAAACTTTTACTGGGAAGTGTACCTTCACAGTGTGAGTCTAAGTGCAAGCCACGGAAGTGAGAAAAGCCTGGGAACGGAGGTCCCCATGAGAAAGGCATCCCTTTGGAGGAACAAATGGCAAATTCTCTGCCAGTGATGGGATCTGACCAATTAACATGAGGAGGAGGAATCCCATTCCTTTTAAATGTCAAGGCCATAAACTGTGCTATTGAACATGTGCTCATATAACTAAATGGCAAATGTTATTCTTGGTGAAATTTTATAATGGCGGTAACACAATTTATTAAAAAAAAAATATAATAGAATATATATGTATTTTGGAAACAAAGGCTAGAAGGTTAAACACCAAAACAGCAAGTTGGTTCTTGGACTCATGGCATCAAGGATGGCTTCATTACCTGTTTCAGTATTTTCTACAACAGGAAAAGCTGCTCAAAGGCACACAATTTTGCATATAATTTCAAGCAGTCTCTGAAACCTTGACCAGCCTTGGGAAGCCCATTCTGTTGGGTCCTAGAACCCTCAGGTTAAATCGTCCCTGTCCAAGCACATCGCCATGGCGTTAGATGCGATTCCTAGGGTGAGATTCACACCGCCTGAGTTTGTGCCTCCAGTAAGGGCAGCATAAGTAAAACACTGGGACTGCAAGTGGAAGGGACAGTGAGAAGGACTGAGCAGAAAGTAAGTTTCATTCTTTGCTTCTCTTCCTTCTCTACTGGGAAGATCTAAAGGGCACAATTAAAAAATTTCTGAGGGGAGAAATTGCATTAAAGAATATATCAGAGCTCGGTGTGGCTCAGCGGTTGAGAGTCAACCTAGGAACCAGGAGGTCACAGTTCGATTCCTGGTCAGGGCACATGCCCGGGTTGAGGGCTCGAACCCCAGTAGGGGGCATACAGGAAGCAGCCAATTGATGATGTTTTTCTCTCATCTCATCGATGTTTCTATCTCTCCATCCCTCTCCCTTCCTCTTTCTTTAAAAATCAATAAAAACATATTTTTTAAAAAGAAAACACCAGAACACTAATATTCATCAGCGAAAATGCTACTGTAGGAAAACATAATGAACCTTCTAGGTAATGCTTTTACTGGAAAGGAGGGGTAGTCTGATGAAAGCAAAATACTAAGAATTCAGTGAGATAGAGATGTAGAGGGGGTGCAGGAAAAAATAGAGTGAGAAAATCTATAATTTCCCCAGAAATGCAGAATTGATGACTACTTGACTACAAACCAGTGACTCTAACCAATTAATATTAATGACCAATAACCCTTCTAAGAAAGCCATCTGCACCATCCTCTGCCAACTAGTTTTCTGTTTTGTTTGTTTCATACATAATAGATAAACCATGAAATGAATATAAGCTGCCCCAACCTTACCATCAAATGCTAAGGACAGTCCAGAAAACTGGAAAAGGCAAGTACAATCAGTCCTAACTTTTCCCACTGAGGGCAAGAAGGAAAATGGGGAAAATTCACTCCCTTTTTAAGCAAACTGTGCTAAGCGCCTTCCGTGTGCCAAGAGTTGGCATGAAATGAAGCAATGGTCGAGACCTAGGAGAGTCTGCCTTCACAGTGCTCACTTCTGTGGGGACACAGAGCACAATCAACGCAGCCAATACTCTCAGGTGGTAACGTGTGAGGAAATGAAGGGGCAGGGAACAGGCTGTGCCGGAAGCAGAGCTATCCCGCACCGGGTGTGCAAGCACATCTTTCTGGAAGAGACACATCTGAGCTAAGACCTGAATCCTGAGAAGGCACCAACCCCAAGACTATTCGTCCACTGAGCTCTGCCATAGGCCGAGTGAAGCATCACTGAGAGAAAGGCGAACGGACATGGCCCTGGCCCGGACACCTTCAGAGTCTATCCTTTTAAAGGAGAAAGAAGCGAAGTCAGTTATGACTCAGTGTGGTTGGTGTTAAGTGCCATAGAAGGAAGAACTTTGCTCCTGGGAGCAGGGTGAAAGGAAGCTCATCCAGTGTGAAGAAGGGTCAGAGAGAGGAGCTGGACCCTGAGCAAGGGCCAGCACTGAGTCATGGCCGGGACAGCAGCCACAGGCAGTGATTAATGCCTGATTGCATAATGGTGATGATGCTTTACCAGCTTATTTTATTTTTATTTTTTTAATTAAAGCTAAATCAGTGTGCCAGCATAAGCTCAAGGCCAAGTTTAAACGCGAGTTCATTTTCACTGAAGGACCTTACAAACGTTATCACAAAATTGAATTCAGAAAACCAAATGAAAAAATGGCTCTAGTTTAAACATATTTTATTTTTTTCTCCTTTCTCTGGCCAAATATCATCATCAACCCTGTGGTACAATTTTTCAATGTAAATATGATACCAGCTGCCAAGAGCAGAAGCATCAGACCCAATGTCTCCAAAAAGATGAAAACATTCTTTCCCTTGGGGATCTTGTAATGGTCATTATGATATATTATGGCCATCATAATTCAGAGAGATGGTCGGGCTTCAGATGGAATAAGTAGCTCCCAATGCTGTGTCAGTTGGCATTTTGTTAAGAAGATTAAGAATATAGTTGTGCAGCTTTACAGCTACGGAGAGGTCTGCTTCAATTACACAGCACCGATAGCCTCATAAATATGTCCCGACGAGCAGTAAATGCCTGGCGAAGCTGGTGATTGCTAATGGTTTACAGAGCCTTTCACCTCAAAGTCATATGCCTTGAACTGGCACAGGTGAGGAGAGACCTGAAGTCATTAACACTTGGGCTGCTCAGACCCCTCTGCGAGATGGATGAACTGTCATCATGCAATTCCCGAGAGATAAATGGTCTGAAGTGAAAAGGTGTCATTGAAATAACACAGACAGTCCTATTGTTTTTGACTCTCAAAAACATGTAAAGTAAACCTTGAAGGGTTGAAAACTTGGCTTCTGTAGCATTTCTTAAAAAAAAAAAAAAGGTCTTCAAAAGCAAGGGCTGAGCACAAAAATAACTAGCTAGAACTGGGAGCGCTGACACACATATATACTTCACAACTGCTGTTTGAGTTAAGTAGTAATATCATCCCTATTTTACAGACGAGAACATTGAGGCCTGGATGGTTACATAGCACGGCCAATATCACCTGGTCAGGTGAGTAGCTAAGAGGAGACTTGGTCTAAAGCCAGGCCTGGGCTTTTAAACACTGAACTATACAATCTCCTTCAAAGGTGCTTAATCTGCTTTGGACCATAACCCTCTAAAAGGGAATTAACACAACAGTGTTTGTATAGGCCAAATGTATTAATAGAAAACTTTTCATACAGCTTCATAGAATACATGGACATCAACCTGTAATTGAACCCATAATGGTGATGTGAATTTAGGAAGTTTCCTTTCTACAGAGAGCATGGAAATCTATGCACAGTCAGGCAAGTTCTTCTATGTCGCTGATACTAGTACTTTACTCTGAGCAGTAGCCCCAAATCATTTGACTGTTCAAGGCTACACATGCTCAAATATAACAAGACGGGCCTCTCATTTGGGGGCAATGAAGCAAGACTTTAAAGCTACGGAACTGGTAGGTTGGCTGGTCACCAATCTGTGTGAAGTACTTTCAGAAGTGGATTAGAACTTTATCTAGCTTGTAAATGTATTCTGACACTCCCTGATAACAGGGTTATTTTCAAAACTAGGGGAGGGACAAGATGGAGTGACAGGAGTGAGGTGTGGCATCTTCTCTCTGGACGCGGAAGGAAGAGAACTGTCAACTTGAAAAGACCACTCATTTGTCAAGATGTACCTACAGGAGGCCAATCTTCCTCTCCAGGGAATGTTCGCCCCAAGATCTACTTTTTCGGGACGGAGTCGGGCCAGCTTCCCAGTGGCTCCAAGAAAGCTCTCTAGCTCTGTGTGGGCTGAAATCATTCACCACGAGGCTGTTAAGGCGCAGGGTCTCACCTCCATCTAGAAATGCTTCACTTCTGAGAAAGACTCCCAGCTGCCAGACGGACAGCTTGCCTTTCCCACCATCTACATTTTAAATGTGAGTTGCTTTTCTTGTGCAAGTGCTTAGGGTTGGCCCTGCTATCCATTCCTCTTATCTACAGTTCACTGAGGTCTCCCTGGGCTAGGAAGGATGACCTGCAGCCTGGAGGCTCCCAGGCAGTTCCTCTAAAGTGGAGAGTTTAACTTTAGCTGCCTGGGTTGTGGGCGGGTGGGGGAGGTGAATAGGAAACAACAGCTCAACATAGATCACTGAAAAAAACACCCCTAAGTATTCCTTTTTGGGATTGGTAAAACAGGGTGTGTGTGAGCCCCTATTTTAAGGTCACTGGCCCCAAAGGAAAACCCATCACTGAAATTGAGGCTGAGATGTTTCTAGGTTAAGAAAAAACATCGTTCAGGATCCTTTACGGCAGGATCACTGCCTATAGGCTGGTTCTCATCCTGCCTGCTTATTTTTAGCAATGTTAAGTTAGGCACAGGGCCAAGCACGAGTATCCCAAAGCTGATCCTTATAGGACCCCAAAGCCTGAAATAGAAGCCCTTCTCCAGGCTTCTTCATCTACCACAGCGAAGGTCTCTGACACGTATCCTGAATCCATCCACTTTGTCCGTCTCCACTGCCACTGACTCTCCTTTCCTCAGGGAGCGCAAGAGCCTGAAACCGTTCTCGCTGCCTTATTCTCCACCCCCTCGGTTCATTATCCACAGGGAGGCCAGAGGCAGCCTTTATAGCACAAATCAGATTAGATGGCCTCCTGGTGACACGTCTCTGAGGCTTCTGAGCACTGTCTCCGTGAACCACAAACTCTTTTTCCCTACCCCACAAAGCCGCCTTGATCTGACCCTGCCCACCTCTTTAATCTCATGTCCCACTCCTCTCTCCTTGCCCATGTGCTCCAGCTGGCCTGGCACACTCCACTTCCGGGCCAATGCCCTTCATTCCCCTGGACACTTCCACTGGCTGTGCCCTCTGCCCGGGACATTGTGCCTGCAGATCGGTGAGTGGGGAGCGTCTCCCCACGCAGGGCTCTCCTCAAATGTCTCTTCAGAGACACCATCCAGGGATACAGGCACCAGCAGATCCGAAGTGACACTGCTTGTCACTCTTTATTCACACAGCCCGGTTTTTCAGTTTTCACACAGCTGATGACGCTCTAAAATTATTGTTTATATTGTTGATTGTTATCATTTACTTGTTTATTGTCTATTTCAGGGACCTAGTCTCTTATTCTAGGCTAGTCCCCAGTTCCGCAGCACCTTTTGAATAAATGTGTGACTATGTTGAGCTTAAGAAGTGAACCGCTGCTGTGACTACTCACAGCTCCCGACCCGCACTGCTCCTTGATTTACTGGTGAGCTGCCAGCTCGGCTCCACTCCTAGCCGCGTCGCGGAGAGAAGGTTCTGCTGTGCCACCTTGTGTTCTAAATTCCCGTCACAGCCAGGGCTCACGCCCAGAGGTAACTGAAGGCTCACAAAGAAACCCAGCCCCACAGCTCCGAGCCCCAGCAAACGGGTATGTTCCCCGGGGTTGCTCGGGGGTCGATAGTGCTCCAGTTAAGGGCACCTTCATGTCTTTTTTTTTTAGAAAAGCACTTTTATGGTTAAACAGCTAAAGGCTCCTAAGGCCTCACCCGTCCCCCCAGAAGCAAACCTGACGAAAAAGAGTATTTCAGATCCTGTTCTGCAGCCAGGAGACTGACACTCCGGAGCAGTTTTAACAACCGCTTTGGCGTAACCATCGCCTTCCTGTTGCAATGCACTGTCGCAAAGTAGGAGGGACATTTTCCTGTTCTCTCCATAACGGCGTCTGTTATTTAGCCATTTCAATGAACTTTATTACCAAACTGCTTCATTGCGACCGAAGCCAGCCCTGGCACCATATAAACTTGTATTCCAACCTCTTACATTTGGGAAAGCACAGTGGCTTTAGAAAGCCCTGGCCACGGCTAACAAAGGCCAGGTGACCGACGACGTGGGAGCCTGCAGCGCCGCATTGTTCAGTGTCTGCCAGTTAGACCTAAAGAGCCATTTACTGAAGACTCAGGTTTTTCCTCAGAGCAAAGGACATGTGATGAGCAGCCCCATTCATCTCCCATGGAGATATTAAATGGCTTCAAACACCTCTTGCTGAAACAATATCTGCCCTGGCCTACATGACAATGCGCGTCACAGAGGGGCAAGCTTTTCCTTGACTGTCGATTCCTAATGAATGGCTGTCCCGATACCCATGGGAAGCAGCAGACGCTATGCTCTGCCCACTATTAGATTTCAGGTCTCACTGAGTCAATACTCATTCTGCCAATTGGATTTGCTTCAAGGCAGAATATGGAAATCAGTCTCACTCACACATACCCTAGCACAGTGGTCGGCAAACTGTGGCTCGCGAGCCACATGTGGCTCTTTGGCCCCTTGAGTGTGGCTCTTCCACAAAATACCACGTACCCTAATTAAGTTAATAACAATGTACCTACCTATATAGTTTAAGTTTAAAAAATTTGGCTCTCAAAAGAAATTTCAATCGTTGTACTGTTGATATTTGGCTCTGTTGACTAATGAGTTTGCCGACCACTGCCCTAGCACATACACTGTCCCGCTCAGGGTGAATCTCAATTAAAGAGAACTTTTATAGGTCAAGTACATTTAAGGTGCAGGGGAAACTCAGAACAGCAAGGCTATTTTTTATCCAGGAACAAGATGGATCACAGGCACTTGAAGGAGCCCCCTGCATTTCCGGCGGGGACAGGAAAGTAACAGAAATTCACACTGGCACTGAAATGCATGCTCCCCCAGCAAGCATGGACAGCGAGGAAGACGCTCAGCAAGTTTCTCACAGTAGAGACAGAAGGCCAGGGTCCTTTCGCTTCCTCTCCTGGTTTGGGCTGTTCCTGCTGCTTTTTCTAGGCAAATGAGGCTCTAATCAAGCTTAGAGTCCAGGTACGTGGGGAATCAATGGAAACAATACACTGGAAATGTATTTTTTTAAAAACTACCATAAAGTTTTGAGTCTGCTTTGTATATGTACGTAAGAAATCAGCCATGGTTATTTTGGGGTACCCAGTGCACAGTGAATGTGCACAGCTTGCACAGTTTTCTCTTGCTTTGGAATTTTACACTCTCAGAACAAAGAAATCGTGGCAGAGTCTGACCCATAAGGTCACATTATGGAAGGGCAACACAGGAGAGCAATGCGATCTAGCCCTGGACCTGATCCCAAACTCAGCTTCTCCCTAATTGACAAGGCCGTGGAAGATGGTCAGAGAAAGGGTGGGGGTCCCATTGCCTCCCCCTGCCTGGATTCCAACCCCACTCACATGTTACTCCCACGTACTCCCACTCCTATCCTATTTCCACCACCTCCTAGATTTCAGGTTTCACAGATCACATTTTTGTAAAAACAGATTTAAACAACTGGCCACAATCTGCCAATTCATTACCTCGCAAACTAGGAACATTAAAAAGGGGGAGGCAAATATCAACCCCCTTTCCATGAGGATGAGCCTGTTTCAGCAGAAAAAGGACAGGAAGGGTATCACCTAGATAGGAACCTTTTCACCCCGGAAAAACCCCACTTCCCAAAAAACCTATTCTGCTCTGATTTTTCCCATTTCACTGTTTACTGGAAGCCATGTCATCACAGGTCCAAGGAACACATCTCCAGGGACCTGTTCCCTCTTGCCTCCCCTTGTCTTTCTGGAGTCCAGACAGTCACACTGAAACAGCGGGAGCCCGAGGATCCCGCTCCGCCTTCCTCTGAGCCTCATCCACTCAGGCAGGACACGGCCCTCCCTCTGGACAGGCTCCCTGCAGTGCCAGGAAGGCACAGCCCACCCACGTTTCAGACGACAGCGCACAGGCTCGGGCACTGCCAGAGTGACCGGGCCTGCACTGCTCGCCGGCAGCAGAGAGCAGGTCGGAAGGGGGATGGCGACAACTGGCCGAGTGCTACTTCCACCACTGAGCAGGGGCAGAGGCAGAGGCAATGACCGAGAAGAAATGGGGAAATTCTCACATGCATTTTCTTCCGTCCAAGTTCTACAAACAATAATCCACAAACTGACTCCATTTACACCTACAAAAAACAACATAGCATCTTCTTAAAAAAAAAAAAAAGAATTGTATTGATTTTGAAAGAGAGAGGAAGGGAGAAGTAAAAGACAGTGAAACATCCACCGGCGCACTGGGGACCGAGCCTGCAACCCTTCGGTGCCTGGGGTGATGCCCAACCAACTGAGCCACACTGGCCAGGGCTAGAACAAAGCATTTTCAATAAGCAAAGCAGATGGGTGTCAAAGGGGTTAAAGCAGTGGTTCTCAATCAAGATAGAAGCTGCCCTTCAGGGGACATCTGCCTCCTCGGAAGTCACCGGAGGAAGACAGGGTGTCACTGGCATCTAGTGGGGAGAGGCTAGGAGGCTGCTAAACATCCCATGATGCACAGATGGCCCCCCAGCAAAGAACATCAGTCCATGATGTCACAGTGCCCCATCTGAGGCACTGATAAAAACAGCTGCCTCTTCCTCCTCTAATCACCAAAGTCAAGTGACAGTTGCTTTGCAGGGGCAAACTACACACACACAGTCCCATTAATTCACAGGCAGTGCTACTGTTCTAATGTGATCATTTCCCACGTTGGTAAATGGTCTCTATGGCAAAAGTAACCATGGAGAACATTTTAAAATTTAGAATCAACATAAATATCTCAGGAAGCACAGATCTTATTCCAACTATCTCCCAAAGATTATAAAACAACAACAAATGGGTAAGTGTTTATGCAACTCTAAGAAAGTCTTTTTAAATACAGCTGTTGAGATGGGTACATTATGACAAGCCCCCTGACCACAGCAACTGCCAAAATAAGTCTAATAAATAGCAGGTTGCTGAGTGAAGTGAGCTGATAGCCAGCAACAGGGATGGAGGGGATCCACCCATTCCTGTCTTATCATTGGCCAGTCTCCTAGCTACTAGGACTGCTACTCCGATACCATGCAAAAGGATCCTTCAAACAACGTTGCCTCAGATGTTAAAATTACAAAATTAGTATATTAGAATTTTTCGTGGCAAAGGTAATATACCAGCTGAGATTTCTAGAAAAAGAATTAAGCACCAAAAAATGTGGAGGGTGTGATCAGTCACACTGTGTTTTTACAGATGTTTACTTCACTTGCATTCGATTCACCTACAATGGGAGATTACCACAGTGCTGACGTTTGTTGAATGAAAGAGTGGATAGTTTACTGTAAATGGTGAGAAAAAAAAGTTGAGAACATTAGAAACCTAAAAAGAAACAGGAGTATGAAATAAACCCAGGTAACAAGTTGGCACCAAAAAAAAGGCATGTTGCACATTGCCAAGTGGAAACAACACTCCTAAGGACCCAGCGCTATTTCAGACCTTAAGATTCTACCAGCAAGATTTCTGAACCAAAAAAGAGTAAGTTCACAAATAGGGGACACGGTTAATATCTGAGCAGGAACACAACAGGGGGAATACCAGGTGTGGTATAGGTTGGGGAACTTTTAAAAACTCTGCAGGTGGCAATCAGACAGCTTCAATACGAACCCGTGGCAAATACTTCACTCCAGCCAGCAGTACAGAATGCGTGATGCATTTGAGGGCAATGAAGGAAGGTGGGAAAATGTTAAATGGAGTAAACTCTCTGCCTCGGATAACAGTTTTTAAAATGTTCAAAACTGAAAAATATTCCAAGTAGAGGCTAGGAAGATACCCCTGGAAGAAAGAGAAACTCAGCGAATAAGATGCCACAGGTTCAGAAAGGGAGATGCTGCCTGCGTGCAAGGCAGACTTTTCACCTTAGAGACACCATCGGAACGAGGTGACAACTGCAAAATAAACTTCATATGGAACCAAGGTAAAGGCAGAAAATAAACTCACAAAAATGTCTAAAGATACCTTGTTTCGTCTGTTAAAAAAATGTATAAATGAAACCAAAAAAGCCAGTTGCTGGAATTTCGAGGTTGTAGTAAAAAGAAACTCCTAGGAAACGGTCCACAGCAGGTCCTCGCATCTTTCCTAGTGCGTCCACACTGCTGTCTGCAGTTACAAACTATGAGATCAAAACCCAGCGTCCTTAAGATGCTGAAAGCGAGGGGGGGAGGGGGGGGGGGGCGGGGTATGTGATATATAATGAAAGACAGACCCAAAACAGAGACATTTTGGGTGTCCCCCAAAAATCTATAGTATACACAATTTAATAGCTAACAACTCAATTTTGAAAATGAAATGTACTTTAACAAACATTGCCTTTATAATTATTCAAAGAGTGTGTATACATTTTTGGGAAACACCCCATATTTGTCTCATCTCTTGCTGTAAGTCATCTCAAATATAAATATAAATATGACCTAACATTCTATAAAAAATTCTCAAATAAAACCCTTGATCACTTTGAACGACGCAATAAATAAAAATAGCAGCTTAAAACTGCATTAGTGGTAAAGGCCAGAAGGCGCCTCACTAGCAACGGTGACTGCCCTGTCAGCACTGCAAAGTGCTAGGAAGTTTGCTAATTTAATGTGAACAAAATTTTTTTTTAACTTTATTTATTTATCTTTTAATCCTCACCCAAGGATATGTTTTTATTGATTTTGAGAGAGAAGAAGGGAGAGAGGGAGAGAGAGAGAGAAACATTGATCAGCTGCCTCCTATATGCACCCCGACCAGGGATCTAACCTGCAGCCTACATACATGCCCTGACTGGGAATTGAACCCGCAACCTTGTGGTATATGAGACACTGCTCCAACCAACTGAGCCACCGGCCAGGGCTGAACAACTTTTAATAGCTAGGAAGATATTAGGCAGCAATAGCTCTGACTATAGGGCTCAACTTCTAAAATTATTAGAAAACACACGTGTTAGTAAACAGGCGAGCAGGAAGGCCAATCAGTCTGAGACACCGAATCAGATACCTACACCAAGGAGACTTCAACGTCTTTTCATGTTGCTGAAGCTCCGGTGACAAATTCTACATGATTTTATATAAGAATTTAAGGTGAATTTTCCTTGTGTTTTAAAGTTTCTCCCCCTTTTTGGATTAAAGACATTTTACATAATAAAATAATCTACATTGAGCTTCCTAAGCCCTGTCAGTCAGTATTCATGAAGGCCCTCTGATTCCCATTAAAACTAGACGAGCTCCCTCCTTGCAACAGAGCAGATGCCCAAGTGCTAACACTTGGTAAGTCTTTTATGTTTTCTGAAACTCGACTCCTGTGACCCTCTAACATCTACTTAACACACGTAAAGAGCTCAGAGCCGTGCTACACATGAAAGATATGAGTAAATAGGCCCAATCATTGTTATCTGTATAAAAAAATCTGTTCACCACAAAGCTGCCTTCCATTCCGCATTTCCCTTATCCTCAAGGTCATACAAATAAGAGAAATAGATCCTCAACCTCTCCTTTCTAGGGTAAAATAATGACATCTCGAGTGCAGTGCTGGGAGACAGCGCTTCCTGTGAGGACAGGGATGTTCCCTGACTGAACGGGCACACAGTGCCACAAGCCACACTGAGCTTTCCGCGGTGGCCACTGGCGAAAGACCTGTCATTTAATTTTGATTAAACAGCCATGGGAGGCCAGTGGCAGCGGCACTGGGTGCTGGAGAATAGGATTCCCTGGTGTGATTCTCCGATGCCCTTCCTTGGACAGCAGCCTGTGCCCAGAGCCTAGGCTTTGCAGGCAAACCGCAGTCACCTTTCCACCATGTCATTTCAGGGGTCACCCTCTCCTGCCCCTTTCCTCAGCTGCAATGATAGCGCTCCCCTCAGAAAGAGCTCTTGTGGGGGAGTGTTTGGGGGAAACAAAGCGCCTGGCATTCATTCCCATTTTCGATCAACATATATGACTTTCTGAATACCTACAACGTGCCAGGTACGGGCTGCAGGTGGTACAGGTGAAGAAATGGCTGAGGCCAAGCCACTGCTCTCAGCTCACAGGAAGTTTAAGTGCCAGGAGAAAGGAGGGAGAAGCAAGTGGTGTTGGTGGATGCTGCTTTATTGTCTATGGTGCAGAGCTGGCTTCTCACAAGAAAGGACCTTTGAGCAGAAGCTTGATTGATGTGTGTGGGCCCCAAGACTCCCGGGAGAGGAAAATACAGAGCGAGGGAAGAGCCAGCACTCAGGCCCTGGCGCAAGGCTTCAGCGCTTACGCTGACTGATGGGAAGCCTGTCTGACTAGGAGGGTCTTGATCAACTGAAGTTCAGTCACTGTGGTCAGAGAATGAACTGCAGGAAGCACGAGACCTGCTGCAAGGCCCTGCAAGGCCAGGTGCCAATGATGGACAGCAGAGGCCGGGGAAGAGCTGGGCGGCACACGGAGCCTGGGCGCACGATGGAGAGCTGACACAGTCTGCTGGTGTGAGCACACAGAACTATTAGATCTCTCTGCAAGCACCGAATACCCCTTCGGAGGCCCTGCAGTGCAATCTGAGAGACTCTGGCAGTCAGACACTTCAGTGGTGCAATTTGCAATTCATTCTCCAGTCCAAGACCAAGGGCAGAGAGGGAGAGGCACCTGCTCACCCGGCTTAGATCTCTGGTGCACAGTTCACTGCAGTTCTGATTATGACGGCTCTGCATCATTTCAGAAGGGAAAACACGAAGATGACCTAATGCTAATGAGGGGCGTAGGCAATGAGATCAGATATTGCTTTCCCATCTGGATCAATGATGATTTCATGAACTAGTCACACATAAGTAAACTTGGATGAAAATTAAGTGGCATCAACTTGCCGGTGGACTTCCGATCGAACCCTCTCCTTTATGCGTGAGACGTGCTGCTAAACAGCTTGGGTCCTGAAGTTTCTTCCCTATAATGCGTGAGGCTGCCTAGCACAGTAGTTAAGAACCCAGTCTCTAAACCTAAGTTCTGGGTTCAAATTCTGACTTTGCCAACAATCAGCTATATGGTTCTGGGTGAGTCATTGAACCTCTCTGGTCCCATCGTCCTCTTCTCTACAATGGAGTCAACAGGGAGAACCAAGATGGGAGCGTAAGCAAACGCCTCTACATGCCACCTCCCACAACCACATCAAAATTACAACTAAAATATAGAACAACCATCATCTAGAACCACCAGAAAGCTGGCTGAATGGAAGTTCTACGACTAGAGAAATAAAGAAGAAAGCACACCAAGACTGGTAGGAGGTGCGAAGGAGTGGAACAGGCTGGTCCAGCACCCACGTGGGCCGCTTTTTTAATCAGGAGGGAGATCATCTCTGCAGAGCCTGCCCGGAGGAGCAAGGGGTCCTAGCCCCACACCAGACTCCCAGCCCAGGGTCCCAGATCTGGGAAAAGAAGTTCCTACTGGCAGTAAGAACAATGGGCTGTAAAAACCAGTGTAGGTCAGGGCTCAGTGACACACAGGCTGCTGGAGACCCAGCTGCTCCTCTTAAAAGGCCAGCACCACGAAATGAACTTACAAGCTCCTGCTTCCTCTGAGCTCCAGGGCTGGACGAGGCTCTGGGGGACACAGGCACATGCGAGGAGAAACTGGACTGTCTGGCATGGGGGCAGGAATTTGGCGGCGGCTTTCTTCCAGATGGAGGTGCTCGCATTGTTCCCGTGCTGGGACCTTCCTGGTCACAGGGCTGACTGGTAGCCATTTCTGTTTGCTCCGCCCTGATGATTCTCTAAGACCCTGCCTCATCCAATTTACAACCTCATCCAAGCTGTGTGTAGTGGCTTTTGCATATGAATGGCCTGTCCTTGCTCAGGCTAAAACTTGTCAAACAAGCTGAAGCTGGGTCAGAGAGCCCCAAACCTATCAGTAAAAGGCCCAAGACTTGGCAATAGCACCAGCCTACCTTGCTTCACAGCTGGGCCTCTTCTGGACACTTCCAAACTCAATACAAAGAGGAGGAATCTGCAGATCTCTCTGTAGCTCCTGCTGGGTGGCCCCAGGCAGTAGCTGACTTTGCATCTCCCTGGAGACCAAGAGCCAGTGTACCTAGTGTACCCAGTGGTCAGTGTCAGATTACAGATTACAACTCTTCACATCCATAAGCAACACACTCAAGGGGAAGACTCAGTGAGCACCAAAGCACCACTGAAGCAAGTCTTGCTCCATAGGGGTGTCTCCTGCACAGCAGCTCTCCCACTGTAGTTGCAGCTGGTCCTCACAGTCAATTGGCCTGGAGGTCAATTGCTTCCGGTGATACCAACAACAATCAAGGCTCAACTACAACAAGGCTGTGCACACAGCCCACAAAGGGGTGCAGCAAGAATGTCCACTTCAGGTGATTGGGGAGGCTGAGACACTGGGCCCTATAGGACACCTACTACACAAGGCCACTCTAACAATTCAAGGAAACTTAGCAGCTCTACCCAATACATGGAAACAAACACAGGGAAGCAGCCAAAATGTGGAGACAAAGAAACTTGTCTCAAATGAAAGAAATGGAAGAAAGCAAACTACTGGATATAAAGTTCAAAACCACAACCACAGCTATAAGGCTACTCAAGAATCTTCTAGAAACCTCCAAGGGACTTAGTGAGACTTTCAAGGAGCTTAGTGAGAATGCCAAAAAAAAAAAAAAAAAAAAAAAAAGGAAAAGGACCAGACATTAAGCATCCACTGACTGAAATAAAGAATAATATACAGTGATTCAACAGTATACTAGAGGATCCCGAGAATCAAATCAATGATTTGAAATATGAGGAAGCAAAAAACACCAAACCAGAAGAGCAAAAAGAAAAAAGAATCCAAAAATATGAAGATAATGTAAGGAGCCTCTGGGACAACTTCATGTGTACCAATATCCAAATTATGGGGGTGCCAGAAGAAGAGAGAAAGCAAGATACTGAAAACCTATTTGAAGAAATAATGACAGAAAACTTTTCCTACCTGGTGAAAGAAATAGACTTACAAGTCCAGGAAGCACAGAGAACCCCAAACAAGAGGAACCCAAAGAGGACCACACCAAGACACATCATAATTAAAATGCCAAGGGCTAAAGACAAAGAGAGAATCTTTTTAATATATATATATATATATATATATATTATTGATTTTTAGAGAGGAAGGGAGAGGGGGAGAGAGATAGAAACATCAATGATGAGAGAGAATCATTGATTGGCTGCCTCCTGCACACCCCCTACTAGGGATTGAGCCTACAACCCAAACATGTGCCCTTGGCCGGAATTGAACCTGGGACCCTTCAGTCCACAGGCCAACGCTCTATCCATTGAGCCAAACCAGCTAGCGCAAAGAGAGAATCTTAAAAGCAGCAAGAGAAAAGCAGTTAGTTACCTACAAGGGAGTGCCCATACAACTGTCAGCTGATTTTTCAACAGAAACTATGCAGGCCACAAGGGAGTGGCAAGAAATATATAAAGTGATGAACAGCAAGGGTCCACAACCAAGATTATTCTACCCAGCAAAGCTGTCATTTAGAATTGAAGGTCAGATAAAGAGCTTCACAGACAAGAAAAAGCTAAAGGAGTTCATCACCACCAAAGCAGTATTTTATGAAATGCTGAAGGTGAAGAAGAAGAGAAGAAGAAGGAGGAGGAGGAGGAGCAGGAGGAGGAGGAGGAGGAGGAGGAGGAGAAAAGATAAAAAAATATGAACAACAAAATGGCAACAAATACATATCTATCAACAATTGAATCTAAAAATCAAGTGAATAAGAAATCTAATAACAGAACTGGTGAATAAAATAGAATCAGAGGCATGGAAATGGAACAGAATGACGATTCTCAGAGGGAAGGGGGAGTGGGAGGATAAGAAGAGATTAAAAAAAGATCTTATATGCATGTATGCAATACCTATGGACACAGACAATAGGGTGGTGAAGGCCTGGGGTGGGGCGGGAACCAGGTGGAGGGGAGCTATGGGGGCAAAAACGGACATCTGCAATAATCTCAACAATAAAGATTAAAAAAAATAGAACCATAAAATAATAAAATAAAATGGAGTCAACATTGTGCTGGCCTGAGCGGCCGCTTCTGAATTATGAGATAAAAAGTGTTTAGAACCAACGATGCCTAGCGTGTTGTAAAACTGCTTATTGTTTTTATTGCCAGTGGTTTAAGCAAGGAGGAGGCTATTCATGCTTTCCCAACCAAGCCAGAAATTTCCCTTTGCTCTATCTAAGCAAATGTAGACGTGATTGTCAACACGAAAAACAAACGATTCCTTCAATTTCCCCCCCAGCACTGGGGATGACAATCACGGCCTTCACTGCCCAGAGGAGCCTACTCAGAATCACACTGCAAATTGGTAACAGTTCCAATGCAGTCACACAAGGTGTTGCGAGGTGTTACCTGCCTGTGTGTGCTGTGTGTATGTGTTGCTACTATGACAACAAGCCTGGCACACAGTAAGTACTCACTGGTGATAGTGGTAAGTTATCATTACCATACCACACCCTTTTCATATCTAATTTTTGCCTTTTAGCACCTCTTTATCATCTTTCTAAAGTTATGAGGTGTGACTGCAAAGTTCTATGAATAATTTTCTGCTGTGACTTGTGCAGCACGTTTAATTTTTTCAGCTAGGATTTCCTGCGAGGCACCAGGGAGGTAAGTCCAAGGTGGACACAGACCTGCCCTGCAGAGAGCGTAACATCTCCGCACCTCACAAAAGCATTTGGTGTAGTGTGTGCACACCAAAAAGCAAACATCACTTCCATTCTGGTTGTGATCAGCAACAGCCACTGGAGACTGTGCCCCAAACCAGGACCGAGATCAGCCCTCCCTGTTCTCAGAAGTAGGAAAGGTGGCATTTGGGAGCTGAAATGGACCTGAGCGAAGACTGAGGAATGTGTTCCTTATGAATCAGGCTTTAAAGGAAGGATTCTACCCAGAAATGAAAGTAACTGTTTAGTTTTATACACTCACTTCTTCCCAAGATGTATGTCATAGAATCAAAACTAGCAGGATCCCTGAGGGCAGGAGCCTGACACTGGCTGTACCTCAGGTTACACATCAGAATCGCTGGCGGAGCTTCTAAAAGAATATGGATACCTGCCAGTCAAGCACTGGGATTAAGATACTGTAGGTCCAGGGTGAAGTTTTTTTTTTTATTTTTATTTTTTAAATAAATAAAAAGCCACCCCTATTCAGTTGCTCCTATTATTAGGCAACTTCAGTAAAATACCACTGATTTGTCCTATGTCAGAAATGAGCACAAACACTGCCTTATTTTATCTCCATCATGTGCCAGCATGTGCAAAGTTCTATTTTTTCTGATGACTTGCCCAGGGCCACAAAGCCAGCAAAGGTGGGGCTGGGATTTACACTTGCACCCCTTGCTCTAGAACAGGGGTGGGCAAACTTTTTGACTCGAGGGCCACAATGGATTCTTAAACTGGACCGGAGGGCCGGAACAAAAGCATGGATGGAGTGTTTGTGTGAACTAATATAAATTCAAAGTAAACATCATTACATAAAAGGGTACCGTCTTTTTTTTTTTATTTCAATAGTTTTATTCATTTCAAACATTTTAACAAGAAGAATGTAAACACTAATTATTATAATTTGAAACTTCAAAAAACGGAGGAATCATAGCACAATAGCATACCTTATATTGAAGATGGCAAAGGCAAAATAAAATTGCCTAACAAAGGAAAGGTACAAAAGCCTTTCAAATTAAACTTAAATATAATAAAATAATTTAAAACTAAAACAAACAGAAAAGAACAAAATGTGTAAACAGTAAATTAAACATTTTCTTTAGTGCAACTTCCAAATTACGCCCGGGACGTAGATGTAGATGGCAATGTAGACTGGGTTGAAAGGTTTTTGGTCTTTAAAACATCAACTTCAGTGGGAACAGTGTTGTTGGTCTCCTTTTTAGCTAATGCTCTGATACTGTGCTCTCCAGGGGCGTGTCTCCCTACATCACCACGATAACGTGTCTACGCATTCCCAGGGTGATGTCGGGGGATGCGTCCGCGGGCATTACAAGGAGCCTCTGGAAGATTGAGAGGTTGTTCCTTCTACTGAATGGGCGGATATAAATCCGCCCACTCAGAAGAAGGAGCTGCGGCTGTGTTTCCCGACGTTGCCATGTTAACACTGCTGCTGGTGAAGGAGCGGAGGGGAGAGCAAGAGAACCCTCTGCTCTTTCGGCTCCACGGGCCGGATAGAACAGCCGAACGGGCGGGATCCGCCCCACAGGCCGTAGTTTGCCCACGGCTGCCTAGAATCATGTGCTCTTTTCTCCCCAAAGGGCATCACTTATGCTGAGTCCCACACCAGCAAACCCAGACTTCAATAATTTAGTTCCAGTTTTGCCCTCTACCAGGAATGGAAACTTAAACCCGTCAATCTGGAATTACCCGGTCAGTGAGGTAACCTGCCTCAAAGACCCTGCTGCCCCCGAAGGGAGGTGACCTGGCACGGCCACTCTGGTTTTTACCAGGGAAACTTCCTGTCCACGCCCTCTGCCTGTCTCCCACTGTGCTCAGCTTTGTGGAGCTCCTTTCCGTCTGGTAGATGGGGTGCTGCCCAATGCACCAGTCACTGACCAACAGCCAATCAGAGCTTTACATTTTACTCAGTTGAATTTTGTTTTTCCACACATTATGAGGTCATTCTTTGCATAAAATTAGAGCCAAAGGGGTCATCCTAAAGGTGATCTAGTTCAAACCATCCATTTTTTTTAAATTAAAAAATGAGTCTTGAGGCAGGCGTAGTAAGCTGGTCACAGGTAAGGGCAGGTAAGAGCAGAGTTTGAACTAGAGGTTGGCTCCTGACACACCCAACACATACTTTCTCTCAAAACCAGAGCATAAGTTCCCCTTTCCCATAACGCACTGCCAAATCTTCTCTTGAAATAGAGTATTCTGACTCAACTCAAAATTATATATTAATGATCACCCACCTACTAATTGGTGTGAATTAGCCAAATACACACAACATCTTATACAGAGGGGCACAGGTAGTTAATATGCTTCATATAAAACAACCCTTCTTTTAAAAAGTAAAACATCTTTATGCAACAAATTCTATATCTTTTGTGAATTAAAAAAAATCCTATATGTAAAAAATAGCAATCACCTTCTAGCATGATTTTCCAGATTACCCCCCCCTCCCCCCCCCCCCCAAAAAAAAAGGTCTCTAGCCTCACACTGGTGTTAGAGGACAGGCCATCAGAATGCAAAAGCTGTCAAAATAAATCAATAGAAGCATTCTCCTGACTGGACAGCAGAGGGCGACAGAGGAAGGACAGGCCCAGAAGGAAGGCGCTGGCCCTTAGGGAACTTGCCGATGGACAGCAAGCAGGGCCAGGTTTACAGAGAAGAGACTTATAAACAAATCCCTGGTGGTCCCAGGCGCCAGGACATATGGACGGGCACTCCCAGCAACTCCAGGCCTGACCCAGGAAACGGCCTGACCCCAGAAATTAACAAACAGTATTTCAACCGCTGCGTGATTTCCAGGGTGGGAGGGGAAGAAAGACAAAAAATACTAAAACCCAAAATGTACCCGATCTTGAAAAGAACAAAAAAAGCAAAAATTGGTCTGTGAAATTAACAATTAAAATAAAATACAAACAGCCAGTTATGCCCCAAAGTAGAAAAAGATCTTTAAGGCATAGAAAGCCTCACCCCCAAGATCTGAATTCCTGAGAATCAGTCAGTGCAGATCTCTCGGGTTATCAGTCTGCTTACTTGGAGCTATGACAGAAATGAGCTTCATTAGAGAGAATCACCTGATATCTAGGAATCTCCTCCACCAGCTGACCTATCCTTAAGACAGACTGGTTTCCAAACCTGATATGTAATAATAATGTCTCAATGGACACAATATTGAGCTGACTATAAATTCTCACATAGCAAGCATGTCGCTAATCCATATACCCCCTCCCAGGGACGTAGGAACCCAATGAAGGCATTGCCACCTTGGCATCAAGTGACTTCAGCATATTTTATTTGATCTCTGATGTTTTCAGAGAGAAAAAAAAAATCCTTTTCTAAGGGGGGTAAATGAGGAATAGAGTGAAGGCATAAAATGGAGCACTATAGTCAAACTGCTAAATCACTAAGGAGGGCGAGGCATGAGGTGACTATTCTGTTCTTGTTCCAAGTAGCCTGAACTTGAACATTTCTGAGCTGCTGCGTCAATTGCCGATATGTAACCTCCAGATAGCCAGCCCTCTGCTTACCCCCGAAGGACTCAGGAAGGAACGTTCCTGCATCCAGACCACGGGCCACCTAGAGCAGCGGTCAGCAACCTTTCGGACCTCACGGATCTTGGCGACCGCTGACCTAGAGGAATACCATTTCGCACCAATAGAGAAGCTGTTATTGCAGGACTGATTGTATTCAAGACGCACTTTTTACTCAGAACCCTCAGCTTGTATTTCTTCTTTGGAAAACTCTGGATATTGCTTAGTTGTGTTTCCAGTTTGCAAACACTAGGACCTTTGAATAAAGCTTTATCATTTATTTATTAAAGAATCAGTGAAGTGGCCATTTTATGTTCTCATTTAACTGAGCTTCTGTCTTTGTTGTCTCATCAAACCTACTCACAGTTCCACTCCACCATGCAGGACAGATGATGGAAATGCCAGTGCCGATTCAAATAACTAACGTGTGGCAGAAACAGATATATTTATATGCTTTCTATAAAGATTAATAGTAGCTGCTGCTAGCTTGCCAAACTGCACGTGTACAAACTTCCTCTCCCACATGTAAATCAAACACGAGGCATATGGTGTATTGTAAAGAAGTGCTGATGATACAGCGATCTTAAATTACTCAGGTTCCGAATTAAACTATGGAGATGTTGACTAATGTGGCAATATACTCTGGATCTCTCCACATTAATTTCATGTTATAAAATGTAATGGAATTCACAAAAAAGGTCTCAGAAATTAAGAACAGGGAATGCAAACATATTTGAAATCAAGAGGTATATTTCCATAATCAATTATTTGCTAGTGTGTGCACATTCATTACATGATGATACCAGTAACCACTGTCAGTTGGTAGATTGTAATGAGACTCACTTTTTTTGGTCTTCTTAAAAGTGACTCTAATAACAAAGGAAAAATAAACACACTGACAAAAGGAATGAAGGAGCAAATAATGAAGGGGCAAATAAATTAGGTAGGAGAGCAGAGTGGTTTGTGACTGTCGAAGGAGCAGTGGCTGAATCAGAGATGCCCCTGATGAACTAAAGACTACTGGCAAGCTTCCAGCTGCTGACTACCGAAATCAGTGGTTCTGCAAAAACCAGCGCTCCTCAGAAGTAAGGCAGAGGACTAGACCGCAAACTCCTGGGTGAACTTCTCCATCACCTCGTGGGCTGGCACCTCCCACCTGTCAGGGACGTGGTGAAAGTGAGATGAAAGGCGGGTGCCCGCAGGAAAGTGCTTTGTAAATTGCCAGCTTATGTCTAAGTGGCAGGTATTATCATCACCCTCACACTCAAGTCACTTCCTACTACATCTTAGTCACTGTTTAAAAAACAATTATCTATCCTGTCAAGTGATCTAGGTACAAGAGACATCAAAGCTGCATCAGTGGAAACACCGTTTTTAAGAATAAATTCTGCACAGTGGCTTTTGAAACTGTTCAAGAAAGATTGAGCATTTCTATTCACACAAACGGCTGCTCTGAATTTTGGGTTTCCTTCCAACGACACCAATTGTTTGGATCACAGAACGCACAGCGCCACGAGAGCGTGAGAACAGGCGGCCGCAACATACATGCGCACCACTGTTGCAACGGAGCCAAGAGAAAATGAAAAGTCTGGCTCCTCATCTCGGCTCAGAGGGTCAGAATATGTCCTGCATGGAACAAATCACATTGGCAAGGGCCGAGGAAACAACCAGCATCAGGCACCCTGTGTGAGGTGATCCATCACTAGTCACAGGCATAGATTCAGAAACAACATTCCAACATTGTGGAAAATATTTCTCAGGATGAGGTCCTGGGAGTTCCGGTAAGGCACGCAGGCAGGGGAAAGCAGGAAGTCTAACTCCTCAAGACTCAGAAGACTCCAATTCCCTGGGGTCTTTAATCACGCCGTTAAATTGTGGGTCTGCTGAGATATGTGTTTAATACAATTGGTGGAGCTCTTGTTCCTGACAAGAATAAATAATCACATACTCATCCATCCATCTACTCATTCATCCAATACCTATTTACTCATGGATACCTAGCAGGAGCCAGGAATTGTGTTAAATGCTGGCGATATAGATGTTAATATGTAGACACTAGTGACCCGGTGCACAAAATTCGTGCACATTAAAAGGAGATTAGAGAAAATAATTTAATATTGCTATTTGCCCTTTCTCTATAATAGAAGTGTCAGAGATAAAAGAAAATTAGTAAAATGTATATGAAAACCTTCCTCCAGTCAGAGTCTGGGGCTCACCACGGGACCCAGAGTCAAGTCCCCGTCCACCCATGTGCACCTCAAAATTGCGTGAGATCCAGACCTGGCTGCACCCCCGCCTCATTGGGCTAGATCAGCCTTGGGCAAACTACGGATCCGGCTGTTCTATCCGGTTCTCTTGCTCTCCCCTCCGCTCCTTTACTTTGAATTTATATTAGTTCACACAAACACTCCATCCATGCTTTTGTTCCGGCCCTCCGGTCCAGTTTAAGAACCCATTGTGGCCCTCGAGTCAAAAAGTTTGCCAACCCCTGGGCTAGATCCAGACCCAGCCAGTCCCACCCTTGTCAAGCCCTGCCAGGCAGGGGGGCATAACCTCAGGTCCCCTGGACCGGCACCAGGATGGGAGGCGTGGCCTGAGGTGCCCCAGCCCAGACCAGGGCAGGGGGCGTGCCTTGAGGTCCTCCATCAAGCCCCACCAGGTGGGGGACATGGCCTGAGATCCCCTGTCAAGCCCCGCTGGGTGGGGGGGCATGGCCTGAGGTCCCCCATCAAGCCCAGCCAGGCGCGGGGGCGCAGCCTCAGGTCCCCCATCAAGCCCCGCTGGGCAGGGGCGTGGCCTGAGTTTCCCCAACCAGCACTGGGGGTGCACCTTGAGGTCCCCCGTCAAGCCCCGATGGGTGGGGGGCATGGCCTGAGGTCCCCTGTCAAGCCCAGCCAGGTAGGGGGGGCGCAGCCTCAGGTCCCCTGGCCCGATGCTGGGGCGGGGGGCGCGGCCTGAGGTCCCCTGTCAACCCCCGCTGGGCTAGGGGTGTGGTCTGAGGTCCCCCGGCCTGGTGCCGGGGTGGGGGGCGTGGCTTGAAGTCCCCCGTCAAGCCCTACCCGGTGGGGGGCGCAGCCTGAGGTCCCCTGTCAAGCCCCGCCGGGTGAGGGGCATGGCCTCAGGTCCCCTGGCCTGGCACTGGGGTGGGGGGTGCAGCCTGAATTCCTCCAGCCTGACGCCAGGGTGGGGGGTTCGGCCTGAGGTCCCCTGTCAAGCCCTGCCAGGTGGAGGGCGCGGCCTGAGGTCTCCTGTCAAGCCCTGCTGGGTGGGGGACGGGGCCTGAGGTCCCCTGTCAAGCCCCACGGGGGCAAAGGAGGGCATAGCCTCAGGTCCCTGCTGAATGCTTGTTAAGGCTCCTTATGGGAACTTGGCCTCAGCTGTGGGTGCAGCCATCTTTGTGATGGGATGATGGTCAATTAGCATATTCCCTCTTTATTAGATTGGATGGGCCCTGGCTTTATGGATCTTACATTCTAGTAAAAAAGAGAGAGCAGCAAAAAATAAATATACAAATGAACGGGTTGTGATACTCATGATAAAGGCTATGAAGAAATGGGACAGTGCAGTAGAGGTTACATGGAGGTGTTGGAGGGCTACTTTAGATAAGTGACCAGGGAAGCCTTCTCTCAGAAGGAAACCAATGAGACTGAGCCAGCCAGGGGAAGAGGTGGGAATGAGGCATTCCAAGCAGAGGGAACAGGACTGCAAAGGCCCTGGGGCAGGAAGGGCTTGGAGCTAAAGGCACTTCAGAAAAGAAGCCAGGTGGCTCAAGAGCAGTGAGCAGGGGAGAGGAGTGTGAGCTGAGGTCAGGAGAGAGGCCAGGAGCCCCATTTTGCACGCACGCTGTGCAGGCCAGGTTCAGGAGAATTAAAGGAGAAAGGTTTTAAAATCTTAAAGGCACAATCTGACTTACATTGAAGGGTATTGCTCTAGCTGCGTATGTGTAACATATGTGTAAACACAACCTTTATTCTCAAGATGCTAGCATTTGAAGAAATCAGAAAACATTCTGAATGCATTTCTAAACATTTAAATAAAAATAATCTTAGGAAAGCAGACATTTAAAAAGCCCCAAAGAGCCACCCAAAGACCAGTAAGTTAAACAATGGATTATGGGTTAAAAAAAAAATCTAAGAACAAAATAAACCTACATACCTCCTCGTTGCACCAACAAAGTGACCTCACTCCCCTTTGGACATTCGATCAGCATGTCCACGACCTGGTTGTGAGTGAGAGCCTGCACATTCTTCTTGTTCACTTCCACGATGAGGTCCCCTTCCTTCAGGCCGCGGCACCTTGGGCTGTCCACAATCTGTTTCACTCTTTGACCGCCCCCTCCAGGACTGTCTGCGATAGTGAAGCCAAAGCCCATTGGCCCTTTGACTATATGAACAGTTATGAGTTCTGGCTGAGTGGCTATGGAGGAAGCCAAAGAGACAGTGTCATTGGGGTAACTATGGGAACCGTTTGAAGCCACGTCGGCTGGGCTGCTCGGCCTGGCATCCTTCATGCCGTTGACTTTGCCTGTTTTACTGCTGTGACTAGCTGGCGAATCGTAGGTCTCTTGCCCGTTCACGATAATTGGTTCTTTATCCAAAATGGCCACTGAGGTCACTAAACTCGTATTGGGGTCATCTGGGTCAAAAGGCAATGGATAACCTCGGCAGAGTTCAAGGTCCACACTGGCACCAATGGGAATGGACTGGAAGATTTTCACAACTTGCGCATGTGTGTGTCCCAAAACACAGGTGTCGTTCACACTGACAATTACATCTCCTGCAAAAGGTAAGAGTTTGGGAATTAATAAAAACAGTATGCAGAAAATCTACCTCAATATCATATATAATAAAGATGTAATATGCAAATGGTCGTTACACCGTGAAGCGTAACGACCAACCGTGTAACGACTGGACCACGTATAAGCAGGAGGGTGGGGCAGCGAGCTACAAGTGGGCGGTGGAGAGCTACAGGAGGGGGCAGGGCAACAAGCCAAGGGGGGGCGTGGAGGGAGCTACAGGAGGGTGGGACAGCAGGCAGAGAGCTAGGGTGGCAGCGAGCTACTGGCTACAAGCAGGTGGTGGAGAGTTACAGGAGCGGGCAGGGCAGCAAGCTATGAGGGGGTCTGGGGGAGCTACAGGAGGGCGGGGCAGCAGGCAGAGAGCTACTGGAAGGCGGCAGTGAGCTACTGGCGCACGGATTCGTACGCAGGGCTACTAGTTAGGATATAAATGCCTACCAACAGGAAGCTGATCTGAAACTGAATTTGGGGATGGTATTGTAGGACACAAAGGGACTACGTCTATCACTTATTTTAATGGCTAACAAGGCATTCATTCAGCACCCAGCATGGTCCTGGCCCGTGAGAAGATACGGTCACTGAAAGAACATTGGAGCTTTCTTCTAACACAAACCCTCACTGCAGAAATCCAAGCTCAGAGCCCATCTATTCAAACAGACCTACACTCACAAATCACTGCTCTACTCCCCTCAGTGGCACCCTGAGAGCTCCCCGAAGGTGACATGGCCTCACAGGTTTTCATCTCCACCGGGGAATGCATGTACGGAGTGGAGGAGCCGACACAGAGGAGGTGATTAAACCCAGAAACCACGCTGCTGTGTGGTCTTGCGTGGTGCCGGCAGCTCTGGCCACGTGCTGCCCACCTGTCTCCATCTTGCCGTCCAGCGCAGCGGGACCATCCAGGACGAGGCTCTTGATCTGCAGAAACTCGTCAGGTTCGTCCCCTCCGACGACCGTGAAGCCAAAGCCACGGCTGCTTTTCCGCAGCTTCGTGTGAATGAACTTGCCTTTCAGTTCAGAAGGGTTTCGTGTAAAAAAGGGTTTGCCTGGATTAAAAGAAGAAAAGTGAAGGAATGTGAGGAGGAGTGAAAAGGTGAGTAAAATAGGAAATGATACAATTCTAGGTCATCTCCACGCTCCTGTGCGGGGGCATTGGGGGTACACAGGTGTCTTAAGAAAGTCTCTCCCGGCTTGAGGAGGGGCACGTGGCACATGCACACATCAGCATGAATCTCTGAAGGGAACGCAAGAGCAGGGAGAGGGGTCCGCCACCCGACCCAGGTGCAAGGTTGCGGCTCCTGTGGTGTGACAGTGGTCACGCGGCCACGCGGCCCTTCACAGGAGGCGGAGGGACTTTGCTTTCTGTCTTGTGTTTTGTTACGAATAATTTGATAAAAAAGTACCATCACTGATTTCACAATAAAAAGAGTTATAATTTTACTTTGATTTGAATTCTAAATGAAACAGATTTTTCCTGTTAATTGGCATCTTTTCACACTTTGTTAAGTAGCCTGGACATGCCCACTGCTAAAATCCACTGTTTTTTAAAAAAGTTTAGGGGTGGGGGGGTGAGCTCAGTGGCAGAGCACATGGTTTGCATGTATGAGGCCCCAGGGTTGATTCCTGGCATGAATAAATAAATAAAGTTTAGAAGTGGCTTGGAATATTTTTAAAAATGAAACAAAATTTAAAAACCTAAACTAAGCAAAACAGTTACTAAAAGAGCCATTAGCTCCAAATTCAGTTGTCTTATTTAGAATATATAGATATGTAGCTAAATAACTTACAGATATGCTACCTAAGGTTTTATTGAATTTTCTTGATAGCATTCATAAATAACATCTTGTAGAGTTCCCAGAAGTTTTGTGTTTCATTAGTTGGGCATTTCACTGTAGTTTGAAGATTTAGTGGAATTTCTCTGGTTATCCCAAATAGTGGATATAATTCAAGGGTCAGACTCTTCAACTCTCCTAATTCTAATTCCCGTCTCCAGTCCTTGCTACAGCTGCCCCATGTGCCCTATTCCTCTTCTATCAAAAATGTTATTTTAAAAAAACCAAAACCCAAACCGCAACAGGGGGAAATGTCTCCCTACACCGGCACAAGAGAGCCTGGCGCCTGGAAGTTTTGGTTAGTTTTGGTTAGCTATATCGAAAAGGCCTTTTTCAAAAGGTCTCTGTACATACATACAATTCATAACTGCATATTTCAAAAGTTTCTGGCTCTGAAAAAGGCTCTTTCAAACTGCCTAGAGTCATAGGAGTGCTCATCAATCTCCTCTCTGGAGCTGTTCCTGGCTGGCTGGGAGCAGACAAGCTGGCTCTGTCACCACGGCTAAAGGAAGTGAAGGTACAGCAGGACTCCCTATAGCAGGACTCCTCATGTAAGATCGCCTGCCAGGCCCCAGGAGGAGGGTGTCCATGCAGTCAGGGAGACAGCTGCCATGGCAATCATCAGCTGGGAGCTGAGGACAAGGGAGACATGCCCTGGTGAACAGCTGGCACCCTGGAGGCAGAGGCAGAGGCTGCTAGGGAGCTCAGAGCCCTTAAAGCAGCGGTTTTCAACCTGTGGGTCGCGACTCCTTTGGGGGTTGAACAACCCTTTCACAGGAGTCGCCTAAAACATCCTGCATATCAGATATTTACATTACGATTCATAACAGTAGCAAAATTACAGTTATGAAGTAGCAACGAAAATTATTTTATGGTTGGGGGTCACGGTCACCACAACATGAGGAACTGTATTAAAGGGTCGCGGCATTAGGAAGGTTGAGAACCACTGCAAAGCTTAAAGGGAACGCCCTGCAGGGACCCCAGGGGCGCCACCTCCTCAGTGAGGCTTCCTGACCATCTTAGGAGAAACGGCAGGACCTCCTCCAACATTCCCAACCCCTTCCCAACTTCATTTTTTTTTGTTATTCCTCACCAGAGGCTATATTTCTCCATTAATTTTCAGAGAGAGTGGAAGGGAGGGGGAGAGACAGAGAGAAACATCAATGTGAGAGACACATTGACTGGTTGCCTCCTGCGCATGCCTGGCAGGACTGAGGATTGAGCCTGCAATGGAGGTATGTGCCCTTGACCAGAATCAAACCCAACACCCTTCAGTCTGCAGGCCAACGCTCTAACCTCTGAGCAAAACGGGCCAGCACTGCCCAACAGTCTCCCTCTCACTACTAACCTGGTGCTTTGGCTCACCGTTCCCAACCCACACGAGGGGCAGCGCACACGCACATACACAGCCACCAGGCAGCTGTGAGCTCTGTGCGCCTGTTTGTATACCCAGTGTGTAGCACACTGCCCCTTTCATTTACATGCTCCAAAAACACATGCTCAGCGAGTGAGTGAATGAATGAACAGCTCAAAGAAATGAGATTTAACTGTCTTTCAGAAGGCTGAAGGCGGTCCCAGCGGGTGTTCAAGCTTTTTACCCTTATTATAGGTGCAGTTACAAATGTGAACCTGTGTTAGTTTATCTGAATGAGTTTTTTAAGCTATCAGCATATTTTGAGCTTAAAATATACTGAACGTAATGCAGCATGAGCAGAGCACTGCTGTCCTTTTCCAAGGCGTACCTAAGAAGGCAGACCAGAGGGCTTCACATTCACCCCCTTTTATTGTGTTTGTATGGGATGGTCATCTGTTAGTGGGGCTTTGGGAAGAAATGCCTTTCTACCCACGGCTGTGGGTCTGGGTCTCGCTGCTCAGCCCCGTGCACAAGCCACTCTCTACCCACGGCTGTGGGTCTGGGGCTCTGCTCAGCCCGTGCACACCCCACTCTCTACCCACGGCTGTGGGTCTGGGCTCTGCTCAGCCCCGTGCACACCCCACTCTCTACCCACAGCTGTGGGTCTGGGCTCTGCTCAGCCCGTGCACACCCCACTCTCTACCCACGGCTGTGGGTCTGGGGCTCTGCTCAGCCCGTGCACACCCCACTCTCTACCCACGGCTGTGGGTCTGGGGCTCTGCTCAGCCCGTGCACACGCCACTCTCTACCCACGGCTGTGGGTCTGGGCTCTGCTCAGCCCCGTGCACACCCCACTCTCTACCCACAGCTGTGGGTCTGGGCTCTGCTCAGCCCGTGCACACACCACTTTCTCAGAGAGCCTTGTCTCCCGACTGGTGTTAGTGGTGCTGTCTGTGGTGGAAGGGCATCACCTGGGTAGCTTTGGGAAGCGACTAAGTTTAGGGCCTGCCCTAGACTCACTGAACCTGGACCTTCTGGGTCTTGACCCCAAATCTACTTCTGAACAACCCTGAGGTGCTTGCTTCCCTGTCAGATCGGTACTGCTCTGGGCACTACTGTGTAAAGGCATAGACCACTGCTCCCCACACACCTTCTGCGATGAGGGTGTAACTGGAGGCAGGCTCAGCACGGAGGCCGAGAAGCAGAAGGGCGGCAGGAATCATGAGGTCCCCATGGAGAGTGCAGTGAGCTCTCCCAAATCCCAAACCAATGTGGGGGCCAGAGACTCAAAGAAGAAAAGAAATGGAAAAGAGGCCTAGAAACGAGAAGGAAGCTCCTAGCACAGATCGATACCTATGGACCCGCATCAGCAGGGCACTAAGGTTTTGGCACCAGCACCTGACCCGTTCAAGTGTTCATTGGCTTCATCTCTAAGACAATTCTGTAAGGAAGCTCTGCTGCTTATTGTGCATGCATACTATATGTGCATGCATGTATGTATGTTTACACATATGTATATTCTTTCACTCCACAATATATTTTAGCAGATGCTAGATACCCAAGGAATGCTGCCTGGTTTGGGGGTCCCTACAGCGAGGAGCCTCCTGCTTCTGCGATTTAAAGTCTAAAGGGGAAACAACCATTAGGTAGCTGAACACACAGAAACACTAATTATAACTGTTAGGTTCTAAAAATGAGAAGCATAAGATGGAAAGAGTGAATGTAACAGGGGAATCTAGCCATAGCCTGAGATGAGTAGAAGTTAACAAAGCAAACACTGGCAGGAAAAGACCGCTGCAGAGGGAACAGCATATGCAAAGGCCAATTTGACATGGTCCGAGTTTCGCTGGTTTAAGGAACAGAAAGAGGTTCAAGATACGTAAAAGTTAGGGTAGCTGACTTACCAGGAGAGGGGAAATATGATGACATGAGGCTGCTGAAGGAATATTATATTTAAAAAATATGAAGGAGGCACAAGCGTGTTGATTTTAATTAATGCTATTATCTACTTGCTATCTTTATTAAAGCCATTATCATCCTAAAAAGTAAACCCAAGGCAGCAGACATTATTTTACATAAATTGATATTAATACTAATCTCATGACAATATCAGCTATCAGGAAAACAATTTTTTTGTTATGAAAATTATAATGGAGGAATCAAAATTATAGAAAATAATTATTCTACTTATTTATTTACAGCTCTTAAAATGGAGAGAACAAATTTTATAGTCTTTTTAATAGTTCTGTACCACAAACATTCCCCAACTCTACCAAATATGATGCTTGTCTTATTTTTCTTATTTAAAAGAAAAAAAACTAAAGAAACAAACAAACCCGAAAACCTTTTCTATCATTTAAGGGTTATGAGGCCTGAAGTAGCAAGATTCTGGAGTTTTCAATTTTCAGAAGTGAACCTCTCCAGGGGGCTCAAACTTTCTGCGAATGCAAACAAGTGAGACCGAACGAAATGATGTAAAATGTGGGTAAATGCCAAAACTGCAGCCAGAATCAGAGACGAGAATTTAAAACAACATGTCCCACCATTTTACAGTTGCAGAAAAATTTTAGTTAAAACCAAATACAGCTGACCAGAATCTTGAAATATCTAATGCTTAGTTTTCAAGTTATGTAACACAATTGCTAAATATCTGTGGTCTCTAAATCCCAGTGGTTCATGACCCTGGAATGCTTTTGTCCCCTCCCCCCGCCCCAGCAGGGACACCTTTGGTTGCCACAACAGGAGGCTGCTACTGGCAGCTAGTGGGTGAGGCCAGGGAAGCTGTTCACACCCTACCATGCACAGGACGGCCCACCGCACAGAGGTATCTGCCCCCAATGGCACCTGTGCTGAGGCTGAGGAAACCTGGTTTAAATGATCCTTGATGACAAGTAGTGGTCATTTTCAGAACATTACAAAGAGCTGAAGGAATTCACACAAAAATGCTTTTAATATTTTTGACACTTCTGATCATTGATACATTTAGAATTTTAATCTTTATGATTTTTACTATTAAAGGAATGAGTTGGGAGTTAAAAGATTCCACTACTTAACATACCTTTTAAAAAATCAGGTTTTTGAGCTAAAACAATGGTGCAATGATATAAAGCCTTACCCTGAAGGGGAGTGTCTCTGGCCGGCTCCTGGTTGTTTGGGGGGTGGCTGGGAATAGCAGGAGGCACGAGCGATGACCGGTCTTCTGTCCATTCTGCAAGAAAGGGAATCCATTGCTCACTTAGGACTCACCTTCTTCTTAATATAAAGCTGCCCAAACCAGTAAAACCAGGGGCCAAGACTTAAAAAAGAAAAGGTATTTGATCCCACTCTCTATTAATAATACCAAGATACCTCTCCTCTCTGTCTCTCTCTTTCCTAAGACCTTTGGGGACAGAAATACTGTGGTATAACCAATAAATCCCCAGTTCTCTCTGGCTGTAGAGTCCAAAGGGAGACCAAGCAAAACACATCAGGAAAGACACAAAACAAAGTGAACTCAGCCAGCCCAATGTGACAGAGACATGGGTGGACTGCTAAGCCAGCTTGTCTCAGGGAGGGAAGGAGTGGCAGCAGTTGACTGAGGTGCTGTCGCTTGTCATCTCTGAACTCGAAATACTCCTGGGTCCTAACTATAGTCCTATTGCCCCTGGAGGCCCAGAGATAACTCAGTGAGTGTTCCTTGACATTTGCCTAGAGCAGTGGTCAGCAAACTGCGGCTCGCGAACCGCGGTTTGCTGCTCTGTTGACTAATGAGTTTGCCGACCACTGGATAGGGGCTTAATCACAAGGAACAACAACAGCCTGTAATTATTGGAATAGAGAGTCTAGGTCAGTGGTCGGCAAACTCATTAGTCAACAGAGCAGCAAACCGCGGCTCACGAGCTGCAGTTTGCCGACCACTGGCCTAGAGTCCTTCCAGCTCGGCTCACACACTCAAGTGTACACTCCCATTCCCCAAACTCCACCAACACTTCCAAGCTTCACCCGCTCAGGGAAAATGTTCAAAAAGATTATTTTAAAATGGGAAAGAAACTGAGGTAGAAAGGAGAACTTTTTAGTAGGCGATCTCTCTCTCTCTCTCTCCCTCTCTCTCTCATACAGTCTATGGAAGTGGTTAGCAAATTATGGCCAAAAGGCAAAATTGGGCCCAGTGCCTGTTTTTATACAACTTGCGAGTCAACAATGGCTTTTACAGATTTAAATGGTTGAAACAAACTCCTTCAATAAATGCCAAGTTAGGCCCTGTTTTCATTTATATTTTATGGAGAAGAGATTTCATGACATGAAAACCACCTGACGTTTAAATTTCAGCCCACCTGTGATGCTGCATTGGAACAAGCACGCCCACTTGCTCACACATGTGGTTACCTGTTTCACAAACTCCAGACAGTGTGTGTGGTTGCAGTAGAGACTGCATGAACCAGAGCCCATGACATTTACCATATGCCCATTTTCAGAAAAAGTTTGCCAGTTTCCACTCTATGATCTAATTTACTACATACAGTGTTATAATAAGAGAAGTGTTATATTTGACATTCATTTATTTGATATTCACATTTTACAATGAGGGTGTATTAAAGTCTATTATTTTAAGAGTCTAATGAAAAACTGGGAAAAGCCTAAGCATCTATTAATAAGCAGGTGACTAAATGAAATAAAATAGAATATAAAATATTTATAAAATAGAATATAAAAATTACAAGGTAAATCTCTATTAACCAGCTTTGAAACATGCACAAGGAATATATTTAAGCCCGGCCAGTATGGCTAGGTGATTGAGTGTTGACTTATGAACCAGGAGGTCACGGTTCGATTCCTGGTCAGGGCACATGCCCAGTTTGCAGGCTCAATCCCTAGAAGTGGGTGTGCAGGAGGCAGTTGATCAATGATTCTCTCTCATCATTGATGTCTCTCTCTCTCTCTCTCCCATCCTCTCTAAAATCAATAAAAAATATATTAAATTTAAACATATATGTAAGCTATAATCTGTGTTAAAATATGCATATTTGTACATCCCTAATAAACTTCTGTGCAGCACTTATTGCTGAGAATGGGTTAGGAGTAGCAGGGGAGAATTTAATGCTCCACACTGCTGAATTGTTCATAATCTTCCAAAGAGCATGAATTGACTTGTAATTTTAAAAAGCTCTCAAGCCCTAGCTGACTTGGCTCAGTGGATAGAACATCAGCCTGCAGACTGAAGCGTCCTGGGTTTGATTCCAGTCAAGTGCACATGCCCAGGTTGTGGGCTCCATTCCCAGTAGGGGGTGTGCAGGAGGCAGCCAACCAATGATTCTCTGTCATGATTGATGCTTCTCTCTCCCCCTCTTCCTTCCTCTCTGAAATAAAAATAAATAAATAAATAAATAAATAAATAAATAAATAAATAAATAACTCTCAAATCCTCAGCTCCAGTCTAAGGACAGCTCCTTTCTAAATTAAGTGCAATCGATGCCTTGGAATCGGGCCCCCCTCCTGGGGTCCAGGGCAGGGAACTCTGGCAGCTCGGTATTGGTCTCAGGACATCAAGTCCTCAGGCTGCAGGACTTGGTCACCAGGCCAGTCCTGACCACACGGGGGTGTCAGCGCCCAGGCTCTGCCCTGAGCTCCTGGACCACACACAGAGAAAGCCAACCTTCCGATGGCGGCTGCGACTGCGGCTGTGGCGGCGGCTGTTCCAGCTGCTTCTTCCGTTTGGCTTCTAGAACTGGGTTCTCATACTGTGTCTTCCTGTTGATGTGGCTGGAGCAGAAGCAGAGAGCACCCAGTTAGGAAACATTTCATCTCCTAAGTCCAATGCCCATCGGGCCAAGTCCTGTGATTAGAACTGAGCAGAGCAGGTGCCTGAGGCGCTGAGCATCTCATGTCACGTGCAAGTAGGAGGAGGAAGGAAATGGGCTCCATGCTGACTGCTTGTATGTATCCCGCATCGTGTTGTGTGATTTACATGCATTGTATTTTACAATCTTCAATAAATGCCAGGAATTAGGCCCTGTTTTCATTTATATTTAAAACAGTGAATTTCTGAGCAGTTAAGCAACAACTCGCCTAACATAACATAGATAGTGAAGAAGCTGCTTCCAAACCCCAGACTCTCAAGTGTTCTAGGAATCACCTGCCAGATGAATTGCTTTAATTCAACAAGAAACAGATTACAGACGTATTAAAAAATGAGATTAAAATGGAGGTGTGGCAATGTCTATCCTATCTTCCTATCTAATAAAAGAGTAATATGCAAATTGACCATCACTCCAACACACAAGATGGCTGCCTCCATGTGGTCAAAGATCCTGCCCCCATGTGGACACAAGATGGCCACCACAAGATGGCCAGCAAGGGAGGGCAGTTGGGAGGGACCAGGCCTGCAAGAGAGGGCAGTTGGGGGCGATCAAGCCTGCAGGGGAGGGCAGTTAGGGGCAAATAGGCTGGCAGGTGAGCAGTTAGGCATCGATCAGGCTGGCAGGGGAGTGGTCAGGGGGTGATCAGGCTGGCAGGCAGAAGCGGTTAGGGGCAATCAGGCAGGCAGGCAGGCGAGCAGTTGGGAGCCAGCAGTCCTGGATTGTGAGAGGGATGTCCGACTGCCCATTTAGGCCTGATCCCTAAATGGGCAGTCGGACATCCCTCGAGGGGGGGTCCCAGATTGGAGAGGATGCAGGCTGGGTTGAGGGACAACCCACCCACCATGCACGAATTTCGTGCACCGGGCCTCTAGTAACATATAATGCCAGAACTGCCATGTGGCTGTCCATGATTGAGTTTACCGCAATGATAAAGTTAAAAGGATTCTACCAACATCTGTCAACTATTTGAAACAACAGACATGGAGTCAGGATTAAAAGTATAGGCTAAAATGCGTAAGTCAGAGAGACTCCAAAGGCAGCTAACATAAGCCAATGGGATGTGTTCAAAGTGACAAAGACCCAGATGGTCCCAAAACTAATAAGGCCATGACAAGACACACACACATACACACGTACATATACATACATACATATGAATACACCGTTTTTTTTTTTTGCCATGGTCTTATTTAATATCTGCCTATGTACATACACACATGTTCTATAAATACACAGAAGCATAAACATATTCAGATTTTTCTTTCTTCATCAAAATCACACTTCACTAGAAGTTTGGGAACATATTGATCATATGATTATTTAGAATCAAAATTCTTTTTAAAGCCAGGATTTCTTTTTCAAAGGCAGGCTTATCAAATAGGGTGGATAGACTAACTGCCCTTAATTTTTATTGTAGGACTGGTTGTTTATTTTCTAATCCCTGTAGGCAATTTCATGCTAAGATAGAGTCTAACATTAATGGGCACTGGATTTGAGATGACACAAGGAGGAAAAATGCACAGTAAGAAAACAAACTGCTGCTGAACCACGCCTCTGCATCAAAGCTGTGTACCTGTTCCTTTTAATACACAAGCTCGTTGAGGGAGAACTCAAAACGAGCCCACATAAGCAATCCTCCACTGCACATGTGCGAGAAAGACGATCTGCCGGGCACACAAAGGAATTTTGTTTTATGAAGGTCAGAGATTTTCCTTTCTGATGCCCCAAGTCACCAATCCTCTTGTTAGGAAAAGAGGTGGCGACAGGAGTAAGGCCCAAGGACACTGCTCTACTGAACTCAGGATTTTTCACAATAAGATGCCACGCAGTTTATGACTTGGCATAGTTGCCTCATGTTCTTATCACCAGGTTTTATACAAATGACCCTCTTAGTGGCAGCAGGAGAGACAGAGCTTGCCAGGTGCCCTGGTAGAGGCAGGAAGGATTATGACAGAATATTCATATGGTGTTTGTTTCTTTCAAAGGATCTTTTATTAGTTATCTCTTGTCTTTCCAGAGAAAATGACATAAAGTATATTTATTCTATGTTTAATCACTTGGGTTTCTTTTACTTTCTTGGATGTCATCCTACTAGCTGATGGGTTTGATGGGAAGGCGAGTGCATGCCCACTGCTAGAGAATGGCGCACAGTAAAGAGGTCACGGTGAGGGAGACTCTTAGAAACGAAAACCAGGAGCCACGTGTATGGTCCTTAGGCTAGGTAGAGGCACAGAGGCACCAGGATCTTGTAGGTTAGGCTAGTTCTCAATTCCCTTCTTAATCTTGGCAACATTTCCTACATTATTAAGACTTGGCTGACCCTTTTCGAAAGTCTGAATGAATTAGCAAGTAATTACTGCGCAGTTCAGACTTGGGCAGGGCAAAAAGTAGGCAAACAGGTCCTCCTCCTGAAGAAGGCCCTCCTTACTTGGTCTAGTGAATGGTTGCTTGTCTGAGATTCATTCATTCATTCATTCATTCATTCATTCATTCAAGTAATACTAAGTGCTTACCCTACACCAGGACTGCCAGACCTTGGCAGTGTAGTGGCAAACAAAAGACACAGTGTTGTTGGCCCTCATGATTTTTATAATATAACTAGTGGCCCGGTGCATAAAATTCATACACAGGGGTGTTCCTCAGCCCGGCCTAAACCCTTTCCAATCTTGGACCCCTTGAAGGATGTCCTACTGCCGGTTTACAGGGATCGGGCCTAAACCGGCAGTCAGACATCCCTCTCACAATCTGGGACTGCTGGCTCCAGCTGCTCACCTGCCTGCCTGCCTGCCTGATTGCCCCTAACCACTCTGCCTGCCGGCCTGCTCGCCCCTAACTGCCCCCCCGCGCCAGCCTGATCACCTCCAACTGCTCCCCATGCCAGCCTACTCACCCCCAACTGCCCTCCTGCTGGCCTGCTCACTCCAAACTACCCCCCCCCCACTGTCCTGATCACCTCCAACTGACCTCCACTGATGGCCTGCCCACCCCCAACTGGCCCCCTGCTGGTCTGCTTACCCCCAATGGCCCCACCCTCCACCAGCCTGATCACCCACAATTGCCGTCCCATCCTGGCCTGATCACCCCCCGGCGACCCAAGCTCCAGCCCCTCCTTTTTTTCTTTCTTTTTTTTTTTCAGCGCCTCCTTGAGCGGAGGCCAGGGCTGGCTGGAAACAAGTATCTGGGATTTATTTATCTTCTATAATTGAAACTTTGTAGCCTTGAGCAGAGGCCAGGGCCGGCGGGAAGCTTGGCTTCCTCCATCGCTGGGGGCAACCCAAGCCTCCTGCTGCTCCAGGTCCACGGCTGCCACCATCTTGGTTGGGTTAATTTGCATACTCGCTCCTGATTGGCTGGTGGGCATGGCTTGTGGGCATAGTGGAAGTACGGTCAATTTGCATGTTTCTCTTTCATTAGTGTAGACTAGAGGCCTAGTGCAGGGAATTCGTGCACAGGGGAGGGGTCGCCTCAGCCCAGCCTGCACCCTCTCCAATTCGGGACCCCTCAGGGGATGTCCGACTGCCGGTTTAGGCCTGATCGCCCCTAACTGCCTCCCCCTGCTGGCCTGGTCGCCCCCAACTGCCCCCCCTGCTGACCTGGTTGCCCTCAACCAGCCCCCCCCCCCGCTGACCTGGTCACCCCTAACTGCCCCCTCCCCGCCGGCCTGGTCATCCCTTACTGCCCCCCACAGCCGGCCTGGTTGCCCCCAACTGTCTCCCTCTGCTGGCCTGGTCACCCCACGCAGCCTGCTGCTCAGTCGTTTGATTGTCCCTCACTAATCCCCCCTGCCAGCCTTGTCGCCCCCACATAGCCTGCTGGTTGTTACTGTTACTGTGAGGGCATCCCAGACAATTTGCATATTCCTCTATTATTATTATAGATTATTATTATAGATTTGTTGTCTTCAGATTTGCTGAATATTTACTCATTCATTAAAATAGACATATATTTTCACTATAAAATTATGTTATCATTATTTAGTTTATACCATATAATGATGGCAAACTCTGTTCAGCATAAGTGTACGTGATGACAGAGGGTACAAGCTACAGTGTGGATTAGTGGACACTTACTCTACATAGTAGATACCATAGACAGGGTCTTCAATCTTTTCCCAACCGGCAGGCAGTTCTGAAAAATAAAAGAACATTTAGAGAGAGAAGAGCACATTCTTAAAGAGCCTAGGGATTTTCAACAAGTTAGGCAAAAAGAAGTTCATAAAAATGCCTTAAGGCCAATTAAAACTGTGTATCCTAAAAGAAAAGCCAGTATTATTTTTATTTTATCAGTGTATTTTTTCTACATGAAGAATAATTATTTACTGATATTTTGCACTAGCAAATGAAACGTAATAAAATGCAGTCCCGGGTGCCTTCATTCTAAACCAACTATTAAATTAGGCTTTAATAAAAATGTAGTTAAAATTTGCCCAATTCCTATCTTAAATATTTACAATTTTCTCATTTTATTTCTAGACTACCTTATACAAAAGCGAAATTAGATAAAAATGTGTTACTTTTCATGCTCTTTTCATTGTGCTGTTTTTCACTTCCTGGAATAAGGTAAGATGTACATCTTGTTTTCTCCTTGTTCCTAATAAAAAGGCTACCAAATAAACATGCCCACAGTGAGTTGTGTTTCTGAAATGCATGCGCCCATCCCTCACCACTCTACCTGAACCAGCCTGTCTTCACCAGTAGTTTGCCTACAAAAGCAGGAACATGGGTCTCACTAGCCTACATTTCCTTCAAATGTGGTGGTAAATGGCATTGGGGGGTCCACGCACAGGGGCGGGCAAAAGTAGGCTTACAGGTTGTCCGCATGGAAAAGGTCATGCAGGTTATGGCTTTATTAAGTCAAAAGAATGTCACGTGCAGCTGGGAACCCACTTTGCCCATCCCTGTGTGTGTGCCTTTCGGAAAATTCAACTGTGCTCTACTGGACTTGACTTTGTAAGGTTTCATATCAAAGGCTGCCCCTTTATTAACGAGGCCACAACGAGTGCTGTTACAACAATCTAGTGCGAGAAAGCCCACTGCACCAGATAAGCTGACGTGGTGACAAAAGCAATTAGGTTGTGTTTTGTGTCAATAAACAAAGTCTAGGCAGAGAACAATTACTTGACTTAATTTGAAAGCCACCCAATACATACATGGGTACATAGCAGAGGCAAGGTTGTATAATACAGGGCTTCAAAGTGAGTCATCATTCCTAGAAGTAGCCATTAAATAAACCAACTTAAATGGAATTTACAAACACTGAAAATATATTGAAATGCTAGATTTTTTAAAATTCATGGAATCACGTGACCATTACTTTTAAATAGTGACCGTTTCATCAGGGCTTACATCTGCCACCAACGGTTCCATGCTGAAGTGCACTCAAACACACAAGTTAATTGCTTCAAGTTCACGTTTTCCTCAAATTTGGCTGCACATCAAGACACATTAATTTCATGGTTTTTGTTCCACAGTATGTTTGCAAACAAAAAGACAAGGTTCCCCCCTCCCCGCCCCCTTTCTTCTAATTTAAAAACACACACACTGAGCAGGTTTTAAAGAAGTCTTTGAATTCCTTTAAAAAATTCAAAGATGTAAGCTACTAAAAGGCTAGACAGGTCCAATTTGCAGATGTTGATAAAACTTGGCATTTTTTATATGCAGAGTCTTATGGACTAATGCAAATCACATGCTGGGGAAATGGTTTCCCCTTACAAAACTGGAAATTACCATTTAAATTAAAAAGAACCAGGAAGATATTTCCAAGGAGTTGGGAAATCAAAGATTAAAAAAATGCAAATTGGTGCACAGTCCTGTATTTGTTCAGGCATGGGGCAGGGGAACTGGTGAGTGGGAGAGGGCCGCATTATGTTTAATGAGCCAAATTTCTTTTCAGAATCTGCAACCTTAAATATTTGGCCCTATTATCTTCAGATAAAATAGGGAAAACATTAAGAATTCAATTCATCACATCATTAATTTCTCAAACATTTAGTGACTGCCTGCTGTCTGCCTGAGAGTGAGCTAGGCACCCGGACACAGGTCACTACGAGTGCCCCATCTGAGCGGACAGTTCAAACACTGCTGATAAGTGCTCTGCTGGGGGTCGGAGTGTTCGAGGAAAGGGCCACTCTGCCTGCCTAGCTATCCAGTCAACAGAGAATGAGGTCGCTCAACTAGGATTTCTGGACATTTGCAAATCTAGACACAGCTTCTGGGACAGATCAGCAAACTCTAAAAATGTTCTAGTTTTTCAAGTAAAATTCATTTAAAATAGAAAAGATAGATTTTGAGTCCTCACTTCCAAAGTGATTAGTTTAATAATAGGAATTAGTCCCCCCTACTGCTTAAAGTAGAAATGGGTCATCGATTTATAAAAGGAAGATGTTTGTCCTCAAATTTGCCAATTTGGTTCTAAAAAACTGAAAATAGCATAAAATATTGAAGTTCAGAAAAAAATGGCATCACCTGACCAGACTGCACAGCATGCACCGAGATTTCAGGCACCAGGACCCACTGGGGCTGCCCAGCCCTGGATGAACCGGGCTCCCCCGTGGAGAGCTGGACCTGGTCTAGTTATTCAACATGCTGGGAGCAGGTCTTTCTCCTGGATTGACCTCAAAGGCCACGGCAGATTAAATGAGGGTGTTTGTAAAATCACTTTGCGCAGCACCGGCTGGCACACGAGGAATGGACAGCTTTGTATGGCCGGCCTGCTTGCTTGTTGCTCCGCCTCTGAAAACCTCACATTGTACTAATTGCCACCACAGAAGCAAATACGGAGCAGTCGAATGTTCTAAGCTCTTCACTAAGGGATTTGTCAGCACACAGACAGAAAGTCATGTTCATACTCAGAGATACATTCCAAAGCTGTGACTTAGTTTGGGTTGGAGGAGACCTCCTCTTTACTCTCCTAATTGCTTTCAGCACGTGAATACCCTGTGATCCCAAAAGGTTTACAAGTGCTTTTCAATTTTGGGGAGATGTTATCCCAGAGGATGTGCCCCATTCTGCAAAACCAAACGTGCATAATGAAGCTAATGACCCGATCACACAACACAGTTCAGATATGACAACTCTATCATCAAAGGATCTGTGTCCAACCCATGCCAGCAACCCCTGCCCCAGAGGCAGATTTCAGAGCGGGTGTCCTAGTCTCATCTGGAATTGCATTGTTCACCGGAAACCTGACAGTTGCTATTGTTTAAGATTAGGTCCCTCTTGTTTAAAAAATGGTCAATGGCTTGTCAATAGAATCTGGAGTGAATGCAAAGAAAACAGTGTGTGTATATGTGTGTGTGTGTGTGTGTGTGTACATGGATGTACACCACTCTTTGCAGTGAACACATATAGGCAAAAATCAGGAGCTCCATTCCCATAACACCTTCAAAGACACATTTGGGCCATTTCTACAGTACACATGTTCCATATTAAAGGCAAAAAGTACCATAAGGAAGTGCTGAAAAGTCCCTAAGAGGAACTTAGGTAATAAATAATAAAACTGGCAAAAACAATATGAGCTGATCCCAGGGACAAACATTAAGTAAGATACATTCTCATTAAGTCTCCCCAGCAAGCACCCGGGTGTGCCTCTGTCAGCCCCTGCACAGAAGGAAAGGGAAGCTGAGAGAAGGCGAATGACTTGCCCGAGGTCATAACACCAGTAAGTGGGCAATTAGAGGTCAGACAGCCTGATCTAACCTGAGACAGTTCCTCCACTTCCAAACCACCGCCCAGGACTGTGGCCAGGACTGTGGCCAGGACCATAAGAAGGGACACTATGCAGCCACTAAAACTTCTTTGTTAGAGTCTGTGGCCGGACAGGGAAATTCCCACCCTGTTACAGTTACGTGGGAAAAAAATACCTCTTTCCTAAAAATGTCCATGTTTGAACTTGCATAGAAGCAAATCAATGTGTGCCCTGCACTCGGCCGTATCATGTCCACCAGCTATGCACAGACAGTGGCCACTCACACCTATTAGCTGGGCAGCAAGAGTAGTTGGCATTGGTTCAACAAGTGATTAGGGCACTCATTTTATGTCCAGAAAACCTAGTTCTGCCTCTTTCAATTACTTTATCTAACATCACGGGACTGATAAATTAAAAAAAAAATTAGTTTTTAAAATTGTTCTATTACACAGGTAGAATCTCAAATTATTCCTACCACCATGACCACAAAAGAAACGTATTAATCATGTTTAAAATAGATCTATAAATGATTATCGACCATCACTGGCATATCCATCAGTTAGGAGAGGATATGTCCAAACATTAAGAAAAACAGAGCTAAATTCTAGTATATTGTAACTCCAGTCGTTATCTATCACACAAAATCAAATAAAAAATAATATTCTGTATGAAATATTCATTATTTTCAGTTAAGGCAATCTTTAAATGCTAGGCTGGTTCAATGATCTCAGTACAGTTCCTTTCCCATTGATGTTAAACAATTTTCCATTTTAAAAATATACCATGGTCAATTCTCAATCAGCCAAGGCTTCTTGTGCAATTTAGCCAAACTGGAGCTTTGCTGTGGATCCTTCCGTGGAGGAGCAGATGGAATGCAAACTGATGTGAATAACATTGAACAGTAACTGGGCAGGGAGCAGTATGCATACAGTCCGACAGCAAAGGAGGATAACAGAGTTTGGCATTTTCTGCTAATGTGAATAATTTCTAAATTATCACTGCTAAGGTAGTCAAGACCTGATTTACAGATACATACACCCCAAGGAAAGGGTCCCCATTCACCACAGGCACAAACATGTGGCCAATGACTTAATAACAACACAATACTGACGACAGTAACTATTCAGCTAATACTCACTGTAATTATTGTATTAGTGTTGCTCTTATAATGATCCTTGACTCAGTCTGATAGGTTTTTATTTGTTTTGCTTTGCTTTTTTTGTATTATCCACACCAAACAATTAAAAAACCAGGCTGAGAAAGGTTACATGAGAGAGTTCAAGGGGCGTGGCAAGCCTCCATCCCTCTGTTTTTTCTTAATCCTCAGGGCACAAGCATACCCAGCACCCACTGCGAGCTCTCCCTGCAGGCTCCTTCACTCGGACTTCCTCTCTGCAGACGAAACTTATTACAGCGGGACATGTGGGCTGTAAGACTGACCCCTGGTGGGTAAACTGGAATGAAAATCCTAGTTGGATGATGCAGACTAAAGAACCCGGGCCTTAAGCAATTCACTGGCGACAAAACCATCGCGTGAGTCATGCAGCAGCGGCAGCTGCGTGTTTACCTAGTTCACTGTCCAGCTCCTCCGTGTGGACCCCTTCTTCTCCAAAGGAAGAGCAGGAATGAGACAGAAAAGAGAAAAAATTCAGACACCAGCACCAAGAAAGAAACTCCCCTCAGAAAAATAGCAGCTAACACATTATGTGATTTAGTCCTTACCTGCATTGTGGCTAAAAAACTGGAGACCTCAGTGTAAATCACTGAACAGCAAGAGCTGATATTGAACATAATTATATGGCTCATTTCCTTGCATTGCAAAGTGGAGCTTGATTGGTTGTAAAAGATGAAAATAGCTTTGTGGTTTCACTGCTCTTAAGCAAGTCACTTACTACTGACCAACTATGCTGTTAGACCTTTCCATAGGAGTCCTTCTAATCCTTCAGCAATCCTCCCATCAGCGAGGCAGCTACACTCACAGCTGCAGCATCACTTAACTTCCCAGCGACACTGCTGCCTGAGAGGTGGGGGACGCACACTGAGCATGCAGACGAACGAGGGGTTAGAAAGATGGATTACGTCGCGATGATGCACATTGGGAAGCAAAGCTTGAAGGCTGCCCTGAAGGAGGCCATTTACTTTACATGAGTCTTCGAAGTCAAAGAGCTCGGAAGTATTAGAATGAAAATGTTCCTGATAATTTCTGTGAGCAAAGCAAGTGAAGGTGCTTTCCATTCTTGGACCCCTCCCCCGCCCCCGCCTTGCTGTCAGCCAAACATTTTATTACCTGCGGTGAGAACACAGGACAGCACACACATTTCATACGTAAAGTCCCTCCACAGTGAGCCCCCAAACCAGGGATCATGCTGCTTACACTGGTGCAATCGGCTCAGTGCCCAGTGTGGTTTGGGTACATGACAGGGACTAAACATTTCTCAAATCGATTACTGACTTAGAACCAACATGGCCCTAAGTACCTTATACACTTTTTATTTAAAGACTATACAACTGCCAACAATACGTTTTGATGCTGGCATTGTTTCTCAAAGAGGGAATATTATTTAATAAACCTTTCATGAGAATGCCCATTTGGATATTATTTAATAATGTCTTTGGGGCATTCATTTATTGCTTCAATAATTATTTAATGCGACCGACTCTGTGCCAGCCACTATGCCAGGTGATGGAGGTGGCAAAGCAAGCACAATCACCTGCATCCTTCTGGAGGGGGAGACAAGCCCAAGCTCACCAAATAAAAGTTAAAGGGAAATTGGGTCAGTCCTCTAGGTAAGGCATATAATAAAGCGACCTAATCGCATCTTTGGGCAAGGTCGTGGGAACGGATTCTGAGCTATAATCTGGAGGATGCACAACGTTTAACAAAAAAGACTTAGAGTGAAAAATGACTAGAATTGAGGTTCTCCTACAGCAGGGCTTTTTGTTTATCACATTCATTGATCCATCTGAAGTTCCTAGAATGCACCTGACAGATAGAAGGCACTCAATGGATAGATGTGAAATGTCAGAGTATTCTATGAGGAAACTGCACATCTAATCAGCATGCAGCATGTCTACAAAGACTCGAAAAGAAATACAGAAACAATATTTGTGATCAACAATGTTATTCTGTTTTGTGTTAGGACATAGACGATACAAGGCAGCGTTGTGTTACCTGGCAGCAGACAATGCAAGTATAGGAACCTATATTAGTCACGGTGCTATAATCCGGTTATATATTTATACTGTTAGTGTATACAGGAACATAGGCATTAATACAATTTCTGCTAGAAAAAGAATATGTGAAGTGTTGAGGGATAATTACTAAACTAAGTGCTTTTGGTCTGAATACATACTTACTCAAAAGGAAGTAACATTAACAACAATGATAAGAAACCTGAGAATTAAAACTTACTAGAATTGGTAACAAAACCATTCAGTAATTCTAGTCAATACTTTTACTGCATTAACACTTTTTTTCTCAATAAAAACTATTGGAGTTCTCTACAACCTCTGAATTTATGTTCACAGGCATTTTCACATATTGCCGGTATAATTGTGATGGATACTGACATGAAAGACCCTATGGTAATACCAGCGCCTGAAGTGCCTTCAGAATCATCAGGCTTCAAATAAAGTTTAAACTTTGTTCCAGGACATTTTACGGTTGAATGTATATGTCCTGATCTTTGAAAATCTGTCACCTCTGTATTACATGTCACACTGAACGTGTGAATAGTCAGGATAGTCCATTAGCCCTTACACACGCAAAATATTGCAGCGACCACACCTGCTCCATTCCTTCTTCAGGAACGGACTAAGCATCAAATAAAATGGGCATCTCAGTCATGCCTTCTCAGCCAAAGGATCTGTATTTCTACTCGAAGCCAACCAGATAAATATGAACATGTAAGTCTACGTTCATGCCATATCACCTGCAGCCCGTGTGCAGTGGAAGTGTCCTGGAGTACAATGCTAGTCTGATAGGTTATACTTCACTGCTTACCTTTTCAAACGCACGTGTATGTAACAATTCTGCCTCGCAGCATACATTAATAAATTTTACAGCAAAATAATTATACTAATTCAATAATTACATGAATTCAAATGCCAGAAATGAATAATGAGTAGCAAAGCAAACCCTTTCCCTTTTAATTCGTCCATGCTAAGAAGTAATTTTGGTAGAGCTTGCAAAAGACTTTGGTGTATTGAAAAGAAACATGTTTGTTCTGTCTTAACTTTTTTCATTTTGGAAAAGTAGTTAGAAATCCCAAATAGACTTTTAAAAACAGTAACCTTTGAAGCCAGTTGATTCTTTGTTGAGATATCGAGGAGAGTGGGCTAGGGTAACACCTCAGCCTCTTTCTTGGAAAAATACACTTTTTAGGTACTTAGGATATATTCTAAGGTACACAGAGATTCTTAAACAAGTCCAGATCTGCTTTTCTGACACCAAAATCTGGGGAAATAATAGTCATAAAACACAGACAGTTTAAGAAAAGCTACTGATTCCCGCCCCCCTAAGAATTTCATAATATGGGATTAGGGTTCAATAGGCAATTCTCTATTCTTTCTAGAGTTTTCTCCAAGCTCCTGGAGGCAGAGGTTGTATCTTCATTTGAATGCTGCCTGACTGTGGAAAGTTCTGTTTCCACTGGGAGCATTGCTGTGCATCTGCCTTCATGTGTACACAAATCATTGTTTTGAACAAGTCTACTGACTTCCCTTCTGCTTTTGGAAACCTGAGTGCACTTACTAGAAACTGGATTCCCTTTTGAAAACTCACTGTGAAAACTGGTTGACTTTGCTACAACTCTCTAAAATTTGAACAAACAAGGAACTCATTTAAATGGAGAGCTGCCACGCCCCTTACCATCATCCTCACACTCTTCCAGAGGCTTCTGCTGCTTGTTCAGGCACCGAGGGTCTAACCAAGATGTTGTTTTTGTGTTATGGCTGAAATCCAGAAACAAAAACAAGAAATAGATTTAAAAAGAAAAAGCAAAGGGCTCAATGACAAAAAAATTTTACATTCTTGAACAGTTGCTCTTCAACTACAGGTTCTTTGCGACAGCAAACCCAGACCAGACAGCCCTGTCAGGAATTAGGAGGTGGCCGAGGGAAAGACTCTGGTGGGTTTTTTACTCAATGGAAGATATATGCATCCCAGTATTGAGAGCTGAAACAGTAATCTCAGTTTTATTTTTGAAAAATGAGTTCCAAATGACACCCCTCGTCTATACTGTCCGTGGCTGACTAGACTTATTTAGTCTTCACACTTGCTGAAGAGCAAACTCCAATGTATTTTAAATTTGCTATGACTTAAATCGTGAACGCTGGGATTCACACAGGAAGCTGCTATTTCATTCACACTATTACATAAGACTTCTCATGACTGTGGGAAACTACCTCAATTCATGCAAGTGGCTCAAGGGGGCTAATACATTTCACTAATGGCAGCGTCCCAAGTTGTGATTCAGACGTGGTGAACGCTACCCCAAATCACCTAACATAAATACACCGGGGCCACGAAAAACCTCAGAGAAGTCAACGCGCTGCCCAACTGCCCTCTGGAGGGTATAACTCTAGACGAAGTGTTTCAACAGACACCAACTGGGGCCCTGAAGGCCTGAAACTGCAGGAACATTTCCAAGGCCAGTGCCCTTCATCCTGTTAGAAACATCCCCAGAATGCCTGGCAGAACTGACCCGCACAGATCAATACTTGGGCAATGCGTGCAAGCTCAAGACGGGTACAGGGGCTGCAAGTCCATGAACTCATGCTGCAAACCAGAGGTGGAAATTAAAAAGTAAAAATAATTTTGGGGGGAAGTTTAGGCAGTTACCTAAATTTTTTTGAAATCTTAAGTGTAGTTTGTAAATATGTTTTTAAAAATTGACACCCGTCTTTATCTTAAATATTGGAAAATAAGTATGCCTTCAGTGAAGAACAGAATATGAAAATATATCTAACACATCACCTCAGCTGGGATAAAGGGAAAGAAAGGTATGATAGTAACACCTGTCGCCATCGATGCTACTGGTTTGTCTACTCACAACTACTGGATCTGTGCTTTTACTAGTACATGTTACCATTTCTTTCATTCTACAATAACCCTATGAGAGGAGCATTATTAGTATTAAAATGATCACTCCTCCTTTTACAGATAAGAAAACTGAAAACAGAGAGGTGAAGAAATTTGCCCCAGGACACTCTGCTGATACCTGGCAGAACTGGGAATCAAACCCAGGGATCTAAGTTAGAGATCATGGTCTACACCAGTGGTCGGCAAACTCATTAGTCAACAGAGTGGCAAACCGCGGCTTGCAAGCCGCAGTTCGCCGACCACTGGTATACACTATCCCTACACAGTAAGACAGTAAAAATGCTCAGTGCTGGCAAGGAAGACTATGCATGATGTTTAAAAAACCTTAAAAATTTTTGTGTGATAAAATTGCAGATTCACATGCAGTTAAAAAAAAAAGAAAAAGAAAAAAAGCACAGAGAGATCCCATACTGCCTTTACTCAAACACCACCATGGTAATGATACGTGGAGTTGGGGGTGTGGACTCTTCCTTGTGGGTTCTTGTCCTACAAAGTTCGAAGAAATAAATCCCAGACTTAAATATTGAATGGTGGAATTCACACAGGAGGCTGCTATTTCATTTCATTTAGCCTAAAAGATCTATAATAATGAAAGCGTAATATACAAATCAACCGAACAACTGAACAGCAGAACGACCATCTGGACAACCTTCCAGACGACCACACTATGACACACACTGGCACCAGACCAGCCAAGGTAGATGTGATGCGATTGGAGTGGGGGGTGCCCTGCTATTGCCCCACGATTGTTCTGCAGAGGGAGGCCCAGGCCACCCTCTGTGGGGTGATTGATTGGGGGGCTCTGCAGAACCGGGGAACCAGGGGTGTGTGGTAGCGGATGCGGGCAGTGCCAGGCCAAGGCGGGTGCGGGAAGGGGGCGGGGCCACAAGGCAAGCCAGGGCTGCAAAGGCCTATCCTTGCATGAATTTCGTGCATCAGGCCTCTAGTTTTAAATAAAAATGTGGAAATTTATTGGAAGCCTATACAAACTCCCCCTGGGGAGGGGTCCCCAAATGGGAAAAGCCTGTTTTATCTCTCTCTCTAAAATGGGAAAAAAACCTAAATCTTGTTCTGAGTCTGTCTCCAGTTTATATATGCTGTGCCTGTTTGTCTGCACATGACCCTTTCTAATTGGATTCTTCCTTAATTTATGTCCCCTGTGCTTTCCTAATTGGTCATTCTCCTGCATAGTATCAGTTTCAAAGGTCAAAGCCCACCTGGTGCCCCCCTCTCTATCTCCCCCTGATTTTGCAACATTCCTCTATCCTCTGTGAATGTATACCTTCCTCCCCCCTTATCTTTTAACATTTCTCCATTCTCTGTGAATGTATGCCTTCCCCTTCCCCTTCTCTTGTGACATTTTTCTAGCTTCTGTAAAAGCAAGATTAGCATTCTGGCAGCTCCAAGCCCTCACCTATGCATTCCTCTCCCAAGGACCCCCCTTATCTCTGACCGCCTGTCTTGTCTCTAAAATTCTATCAGTAACATCTTGCAAAACTGTAGTTCAATGTCACATCCAGGACCCTGAAAACATTTCCTCCAACACAAGATCCTCTTGCTGCCTATTATACCACACCTGGTTTCCTTTTCCTTCGAATTCCTCGACAAAAAGAGCCATTTTTAAACTGTGGAGACCAGTAATCTGCTCGTCATTCTATAGTTTTGTCATTAAAAAATGTTATATAATTGGGATCACACATTATGTAAGCTTTTGGCATTGGCATTTTTCATTCAGCATATTCCTCGTTGAGATCGTTGTACATATCAGTGATTCTCTTTATTGCTGAATAGTATTCCCTGGCATGAATGGACCACAATTTACCATTGAAGGACATGGATCACAATTTACCATTGAAGGACATCTGGGTTGTTTCCAGTTTTGGGCTATTTGGAATAAATCTACTTAAATATCCATGTACGGGTTTTCCTGTGATGTAGGTGTTCACTTCTCTGGGTGATGTTGTAGTCACAGATTTAGTTTTTTAGAAACTGCCAGACCATTTTCTAGAATGCCATACAATTTTACCTGCCACTGGCCATGTGTGCATGATCTAGTTTCTCTGCATCTTTGCCATCATGTAGTGTTGTTACTGTTTTTTATGTTAGCCATCCTGATAGGTGCGTGATGATACCTTCGTAGCTTTAATGTGCATTTCCCTAGCGGCTAACGGTGTTGAATGTTTCCTCAGGTGCTTACCTGCCACCTATACGCCTGCTTCGGTGAGATGTACGTCCGTGTATTTAACTCATTTTCTAATAGGGTTTTTATTTTTTATATTGCTGAGTTTTGAGGGTTCTTTATATATTCTAAATGCCTGTCAATTTCCCGATGCGGGGTTTACAAATATTTTTCCCAGTCTATTGTTTGTCTCTTTATCCTCTTCTCAGATAAACTTTCTTAAGCTAAAGTTTTTCATTTTGATGAAGCTGTATTTATCATTTGTTCCTTTTAGGGGGTCATGTGTATGATGTCAAATCTAAGAATTCTTTGCCTATTCCTAGATCCCAATCTAGGAAAAATCTGTACATTTTTTATAGTGTTTTCTTCCTAAGTTTATTGCTTTACATTTTACACTTAAGTCTACAGTGATCTATTTTGAGTTATTTTTTGTATGAGGTGTAAGGTGGAGGTTGAGGTTACTTTTATTTGCTATAAAACTTCTCAAAGAAATATAGCAGAAAGTGACTGCCTGATGACTTCGAGTTAAGCAAAGATTTCTTAACTAGTACACTAAAAGCACAAGCCACAGAAAAAAAATTCATAAATTAGAAATTGTAAGTTCTTAATTCATCAAAATCAAGAACTTCCTGCTCTTCACAAGACACAGTTAAGACAATAAAAAGAAAATCCTGACTTGGAGAAAACGTTTGAAATCACAAATATAATGAGGGCATTTATCCAGGATACATAAAGAACTCTTAAAACTCAACAAACGAAAAACTGCAACCCAACTAACAGAAAATAAGCAAATGAGTTACCTACTTTTAATGGCTAAATATATTCTTAGTATATTAAACCATAATTTAAATATACACTATAATTTAGTTGTCTAACTCTTTAAAGAAATTATTGACCGTATGTTCCCTCAAGCTATTCAGGCTCAATGACTAGGATGATACACTAATTACTTTTTTGTGCAAAGCTTATTAAAATGTATAAAGAATTCCTCCAGCCTGTGATCAGTCCTTTCAGATTTACTCTGCATCTGTAGCTGCTAGAGAGAGGGAGGAAAGGGAATGAAAGACAGGGACAGACCCAGAAAGAAATAACGGTATACTTTACTCTATAAAATAGACTTCTCCATTTTCGGTGTAGGCCATCTCCCAGTTCTCAGGTAGAGGACCTAGATTATCCTCTGCGGAAAGAGGTAGGTATTGAGGGAACTTCTGAGAAGGTTCCGTGATGGGAGCAGCGATGAGGCTACTATTCACAGGTGGGAGCGTTGCTTCTTGGAGGCTGTGCTCTTCTTGATCAGCAGAATCGGCTGTGCAATAGTGGGAGAGAGAGATAGAGGAAACAATCATCCATCAGACCCCAATCGGAGGCATGGCACCCAGTACTGTCTGCATCTCAAAGCCCTCATCCTCTCCTCCTTTCTGACCATTGACTATTCTGTTTTATTTAGATAAAGGTTTTTAAGCAGAAACATCAAAATGATAGACCACATTTATTTTACCTAAAAATAAAGAGAAAAACATGCTCAAATGATACATTGCTCACAATCGTGGACGTGTCAAAGAAGAAACAAATCATGACTCAAACTCTAAAGTTTCTTAAACTACAAAGGCCATAAAAAAAGAAAAGAGGAAGAGAAGGTCATCAAAACACAGATGAGCCGAACTGTCAGTCCGGGGGAATCATCTGGTTTCATGGCTCAGAAGGCTTTTGAAGGTGAGAAAGAAGTCCATGATGAAAAAGTTACAGTGGCGTTCTTGTTCATTTTGCATTAATTATTTAAAGCATTTTTTAGTAGACAGTGGCAAAGGTCAGAGATTCACCAATCAAGCTGGAAAGCATATAAAAGTTTACAATGCAGAGTTACACCAGTGAGTCAGATTTGAGTCTCTTTTGCAAAAGTGAGGAGAATGTTCCTGTGAAAACCAAGACAGTTCCCCCAGAACAGTATTATGTAGGTGGGTGGATTTGACTTGGGTCTTAAAAAGAAGCCTCTAAGTACTTGAGACTTATTAACTAGAAACATCAAGAGGTGATGTCATCAAAGTATCTACAAATGCAATGCTGACATTCTGGTTGAATTTTTATAGAGGCCAATGTCAATCTCTATGGGGTTGGAAAACATACAATCAGTGATGGAGTTACTTTCTCTCTCCCGTAGTGATTGTACTGTAGACATTTCTGACTTACTGAACGAAGACTGAGGAATAATAAAAGGCTGTAATTCGAATCTTTCTCTGATCAGCAGCTCCCAATGACACACGTGAGAACAAAGGTAATCCAAAAGCTGGATGGAGGATGAATCTATGACACCACCACCGCCACCAAAACCTCAGCACACTGAGAGGCTGTCTGTGGTCTTTCCTCCCTCTGCATCTCTTCCCTCTTGTGCTACCACCGCTTAGACCTCCCTTTAAAAACCATCTCCTTTATTCCAGGTCTTCGGGGACTGCCTTAAATTCACTGCTGCTCACACGTTGGGCCCAAGTCACACTCCTATCTCTCTTGTATTTGTGATTGGATCAGGCATATGATCCAAGGCAAACCAATGAAAATCAGGCATGAAAGTTTTGCTCTTATCAATCAAGAGGTGGGCCCCTGATGCTGAAGACATTAAGCTGGTGCAGGTATGAAGACATACCGCAGGTGCAGGTGACCCTCTTGACAGAGCTTGCCAATCCTGCCTTACACTTAGGCCTACACAGAGGAAAGCAGAGATGAAAGACACAGAAAGTCACCTAATACCCGTGACTGAGCCTCTGATTTTCATACCTGAAATCAAGTCTGCCCTCGGCCTCCTTAACAACTCAATCCCCTACATTCCCTTTAACAACTATACCTTTGAAGGAAGAAAGGAAATTAGGCGAAGAGAGAAGAAACATTTTGAAATTACTAACCAATAAAGAATAAATTCAAAACTTGGCAAGAATGGGGCATCCAAATTGGAAAAGAAGAAGTAAAGCTGTCCTTATTTGCAGATGACATGATATTGTACATAAAAAACCCGAAAGACTCCATCAAAAAACTAACAGACTTAATAAATGAATTTGGCAATGTAGCAGGATACAAAATTAACGCCAAGAAATCTATGGCATTTCTATACACCAATAGTGAACTTACAGAAAGAGAGACTATAAAAGCAATCCCATTTACCATCGCACCAAAAAAATTAAGATACCTAGGAATAAACTTAACCAAGGAGGTAAAAGACCTATATGCAGCAAACTACAGGACACTGAAAAAAGAGTTAGAGGAAGATGTAAACAGATGGAAGAACATACCATATTCATGGATTGGTAGAATCAACATCATCAAAATGTCCATACTACCCAAAGCAATCTATAGATTCAATGCACTCCCCATTAAAATACCAATGGCATATTTCACAGACCTAGAAAGAACTCTCCAAAAATTCATCTGGAATAAAAAAAGACACCGAATAGCCACAGCAATCCTGAGAAAGAAGAATAAAGTAGGAGGGATCTCAATACCAGATGTCAAGCTGTATTACAAAGCCACTGTCCTCAAAACAGCCTGGTACTGGCACAAGAACAGACATATAGATTAATGGAATAAAATAGAGAATCCAGATATCGACCCAAACCACTATGCCCAATTAATATTTGACAAAGGAAGCATGAACATACAATGGAGTCAAGACAGTCTCTTCAATAAATGGTGTTGGGAAAATTGGACAGATACATGCAAAAAAATGAAACTAGATCACCAACTTACTTACACCATACACAAAAATAAACTCAAAATGGATACAGGACTTAAACATAAGACGGGAAACCATAAAAATACTAGAGGAATCCACAGGCAGCAAAATCTCAGACATATGCCGAAAGAACTTCACTGATACTGCCCCTAGGGCAATGGAAGCCAAAGAGAAAATAAACAAATGGGACTACATCAAAATAAAAAGCTTTTTCATAGCAAAAGAAACCATCAACAAAACAACAAGAAACCCCACTGTATGGGAGAACATATTTGCAAATGTTATCACTGATAAAGGTTTAATCTCCAACATCTACAGGCAGCTTATACAACTTAATGAAAGGAAGATAAATGATCCAATAAAAAAATGGGCAACGGACCTAAATAGAATCTTTTCGAAAGAAGACAGAAGGAAGGCCAAGAGACACATGAAAACATGCTCAAAGTCACTAATTATCTGAGAGATGCAAATCAAAACAACAATGCGGTACCATCTCACACCTGTCAGAATGGCAATCATCAACAAATCAACAAACGACAAGTGTTGGCGAGGATGTGGAGAAAAAGGAACCCTTGTGCACTGCTGGTGGGAATGCAGACTGGTGCAGCCACTGTGGAGAACAGTATGGAGTTTCCTAAAAAAACTAAAAATGGAACTCCCATTTGACCCAGTAATCCCACTCCTAGGAATATATCCTAAGAAACTAGAAACACCAATCAGAAAGGATATATGCACCCCTATGTTCATAGCAGCACAATTTACAATAGCTAGAATTTGGATATAGCCTAGGTGCCCATCAGCAGATGACTGGATCAGAAAACTATGGTACATCTACACAACGGAATACTATGCTGCCATAAAAAAGAAGGAATTCTTACCATTTGTAGGCACCTGGATGGAATTAGAGAACATTATGCTAAGTGAAATAAGCCAGTAAATGAAAGAAAAATACCACATGATCTCACTCATTTGTGGATAATAAAAAACATTATAAACTGATGAACAAAAAGATAGATACAGAGGCAGTAAAGCATCAAACAGACTGTCAAATTACAGCGGGAAGGTTAGGGAGAGGTGGGGGAAATAAGAGATCAACCGAAGGACTTATATGCATGCATATAAGAGTAACCAATGGATGCAAAACATTGGGGGGTGAGGGCATGTATGGCAGTGGGGGGCAATGGTAAGATATGTACACATATAATACCTTAATAAAAAAAATCTTAAAAAAATAAATTTTTCACACTTTTGCTTGGAAAAAAAAAAAAACTTGGCAAGAATGGAAAGATTCACCTTTACTTTGCTAGGAGCCAACATGTATTCATTTCTGGTATGTCTTTGGAAGACCCACTTTCCCCACTTACACGTACATAAGAATCACCAGGAGAAACTGTTAACATGCAATCATTATGCTATTGCCACTCTAAAAGTGGCTGGTGGGTTGCTACTTAAAGGGGTTCAGAGTGCAAGATGCTTTGACACAGCTGGTTTGCTACACATATCATAGACGGGGTAGTGTCAATTATTTGAAAGAATTTACATGAGTTAGTCTATAACGGGTTACCAGCCATCACAGTTGTAGTTTGGTAAGTGAGGGGGCATTCATTCAACATATTCCTTACATACTGAGGATGTCCCATCAATGTACATATCTGTGCATCCTATCGGCTTTCTTGGCATTAAGACAGGCATCTGAATAAGACAATCAGGTGCCACTGTTTTGTGCAGAAACTCATGATCAGACTGACTTTAGCAAAGATGATCTGGGCCCAGAAGTTTTCCTTTGATGCCAGGATTTCAAGTGGAGATTTTTTGGGGACAGATTTTCTGAGGCATGGCTTCTAGAGACCAATATTTTAGTATTAGAAAGAGGAAGAGCATCAAGACCTAGAGTCAACTACCCCTATGCACTTTCTACCAAGAAATCTACTTAATAAATGAAGGACAAATAAAGGCGCATGCTTCCTGGGGCCCACCCAGAGGCTTGGCAGGACTGCTTCATGGCACGTGACGCTGTAGGGCTTCTGTTTCTGTGTCCACATCTGTGTTTTGGGTTATATCATGATTTGCTCTTCTTATTTGTTGAAAGATTACGACATTAAAATATTAGCTATTTTCAAAAGAAATATTGACTTTTTAAATCTGCTTTCATTTCAATGAGAGCTAACTATAAATCCCATAAAATATTTATTTCTAACTGGTTGAAATCACCTAATTTCAATATGTAAAGGATGGCAAATTTCTCCTAGCTATTGCAGCTGTAAGTTAGCCACTGGCCTAGCCCATTCTAATAGAGAAAATGGCAATTTTCATGGAATCAAACTCTTAGAGCTAGAAGGGGGAACACAGACATGATTTAATCCTAGCTGGTTATTTTGCAAACGTGAGAAGTAGATACTATGTTCATGGTGAGAAACTACTAAGAACCAAGCTAGGATAGCAAATCAGGTCCCCTCCTGCTTTTTCCAATGATTTTTGCAGAGGGATCAGGCTATTGTTAGACAAGAAAGTCATCAAAAATGTTTTTAATTGCCATGTTGAGGAATTTTAGGTTTTTCAGCTTTAAAAAAATGAGAAAACCTCAGAGAGGCCCATATAGGCTGTAGAAAGCATTCACATAATACAAACTTTCCCCTAAATATTCCATTACACTTGGTAGCACAAGGAAGGAAATACAGTTTAAGTAATCTCCCCTTTCCTGGAATTAAGTCTAACCAAGTAATGGCTGAATGTGGTGAAGTCAGAAGAGGTCATTACGAGAGAGGAAGATTCATGTGCTGCAAATGGGTAACTCCTTAAGAACTGCAACCCTAAAATATTAAAGGAAAATATTCAAGTAGAGGAAAAATAGAAGAAACAAGGTATTCTTCCAAGTCGCAGCATCATAGACGGCAGTAACTCACCTAGCATGCAGTTGTTATGTTCTGAGTTACTATATAAGGTTAAACCCCCATAGAGTAAGAAATATTTTTGGATAACTCTAGGTCACTGCACCAACCCAGGGAACATCCATCATAGCTTCTGTGAATGGTGCTTCCTGGAAATGTACAAGACCAACAGTATAGCCATATCCAGAGGCCTGCCCTTGAAGATCCCTTCCTAAGTGTAGGGGCTGGCAGCCTGAATTTATACAAATAGGTAATGCAATGAGTAATTTGTGCCAGCTGATACAGAACGCATATGCAACAGGTAAGCAGGGCATTTATTATTTCCCATCGTATAGGGCATATGGTAAAATCTCCCCATGTTAATAGACATGTGATATAGTTCCAACTCTAGCTCTACTCTCCAAGGTATGATGCAAATGATGCGAGCCTTCCAAAGGGCATCACTTGTTACTAAATGGTTAAACAACAAATTCTCATATTTCCCTTTGTTAGCCATCAGCCATAATAATGGAGCAGTGTCACGTCAAAAAATTAATAGACAATATGCAGATAGCCTTCTACACATAGTTTTGAAGAGGCAGAAACAACGCTGGTTTTTCTCGACTCCCTGTCCCTTATACAAACCTGTCCCTCCAGCCCCTTTCAGATATTTGGGTGACGTCAGAATAGTCTTGCGAAGCAACATGGTAACTAGATGGGAAAAGACACCTCTCCCAAGCATTGTGGGGTCAGTGTGAATCCTGGTGACCCTTCCTAATTCCTCTTGAGAACAGACCTTACAATTCTTCGCAAAAAGCCTCCCACCACCCTCTTCCCCCAAGTCCGGGGACAGGGCCCACCATCTGGCTTTACCTGTGAAGCTGCTGTTCATTTCAGGACCGTCATCTTCCTCCAGCTCAGCATGCACTAGGCCAGCATTTTGCATATCATTGTAGGACTTGGTTCGCTTGGGGGTCGCCTGCTTGGAGCCGGAGTGAAGGCTTTGCAAGGCATCCGTTGTGATCACTTTCCCACTGACCGGCTGGCTAGGAGGTTTGGGTGTCCCATAATAGTTTCCTAGGTGATGGAGAGACACATTGGCATGTTTCAGAAAGAATACTTTGTTGTTGTTCTTTTCAAGACTTCACATCCAACTGTCTTAGCACATTTTAAAAAAATGTATTTAAGCTGGAAAAACAACAACACAACAAAACCCAGAACAGACTGTATTTGGCTTCTGAAATGGGTTGGAAAAGATGTCGTTGGTACCCAGCTAGGCATTTTAGAAGCTGGAAGGAAAGCTGCATTGTTTTGGTGCAAAGAACTTACTAGACTCAAAACAAAGGCGGCTGTGCTGAATAGCAACACTTCACCCTCATTACATCAGAATTTCAATTGGTCACCCGTTTACATATATGCAGTAGCAGAATGCTGAATCCAATTGAGAGTGAGCCTCACAGAGCATAAAACATTCATTACTGGCTGCACCCTCACGGCCGGCCAAGTGGAGGTCACCTTCCCTTCAGAAGGGCTCTCACGAGGTTTTAAAAGGAAGGGCAGTGACCACCACGTGGCACCTCTTTAACTGAATGGCAGCTTAGCTCTCAGGGTCATCCTGGGTGGAACAACCTTGCCAAGTTTTAACAGAAACTGTGTCAATGGTGGAAACCCGTACGAGTCATTCTTTTAGTAATTACCCATCTTTTCTCAGCCACTTTTCCCCAAAGTCTGGTTAAGATTCAACCAGAATGTGCTCCTGGGTGGTACATGGATGGACTTTTTAATTTGAATAAGTGTGTACATTTTTAATGTGCACTAGAAAAAATCAAATTAGTAAATTATGGTAGTAATACAAAGCTTACTTTTTTTTGTTATTGTTGTTAATCCTCACTTGACATTTTTTCCACTGATTTTTAGAGAGAGTGGAAGGGAGGGGGAGAGACACAGAGAGGGAAACAATGATTGGTTGCCTCCCACACGCACCGTGACCAGGGCTGGGTATTGACCCTGCAACCGAGAAACCTGGCCTTGACCAGAATCAAACCCGGGAACCTTCAGTCCTTGGGCCGATGCTCTATCTACTGAGCCAAACCAGCTAAGGCCTAAAGGTTACTTTTAAAATTATGGACAGGGAAAACAGTGTGGTGATTGTGGGGGGTGTGGGGTGGAGGAGGAAGAGGGCTTAGAGGGAATAAATGGTGATAAAAAAATAACAAATAAAAAATTAATAAAAAATATTTTTAAAATTGACTTTTTTTAGCTTACAGTTTAAAAAGGCAACTATCCTATATAATAAAAGGCTAATATGCAAATTGACTGAACAGCAGAATGACCAGTTGCTATAATGTGCATTGACCACCAGGAGGCAGACGCTCAACACAGGAGCTGGCCCCTGGAGGTCAGTATGCTCCCACAGGGGGAGTGCCGCTCAGCCAGAAGCCAGGCTCACAGCTGGCGAGTGCAACAGCGGTGGTGGGAGCCTCTCTTAGGCCTGGGGGGAGCAGGCCTAGGCTGTCAGTCGGACATCCCCTGAGGACTCATGGACTGAGGGATCCCCTCTACCTACCAGTGCATGAATTTTGTGCACCAGGCCTCTAGTATAGAATAAGAAATTAATCAACTAAATAAAGCACAGCAATAGTAGTGAGGAGTTTCCTTTTGAAAATTTAAGTTAAAAAGTATGCTTAAAAAAAACACCTGTAAATAGACATTATGTTCAGACATGGACAAAATCATGAAGGTGATTCATAAATGGTCAAAATTGGAAAAATACAGCTTATAACCAATACTATTCCATGAGTGGATGATAAAAAACATCAACATTAAGAAGCCCCTGGTCCAGTCCCCATCTCTGGGCTTCAGCGGAAGCCGGGAGGGCCAGGTGTACTGAGCCCTTTAAGACTCGTCCTAAGCCAGGCTTGCTGTTCTGGCTTAGCAAAGAACCTGTAAATCACAAGAAACCCCGTTTCTTTCCAAGGGTCTCATCCCACTGTCTAACCTCAGTTCACAATTACATAAAAAAAATTTTAAACATACATTTTATTATATAAGCACAAAGGATAAGGAGGCAGTAACTTGTGCATGAGACACAAGTGATGAGGAATTTGCTTCCTTTAAGCTTGATCTTTATAATTAAAACTTAATCAACGAGTATTATCTATTTAAAATAGTTTCTGAATCACCAAATTTATGCATATACACACCCACTTTCTTTGAGAGGGTGCAAGCCGGTCATAGGGGGAAGTCTGAACCCTCCAACTGAAAAGAGCTGCGGCCGATGGCACCAGGCTTGAACCTGAGGCCACAGGCGGAGCCACAGACGCACATTCTGTGGCCTTTCACGGAAGGTGACAGACGTTTCCGTCTCTTCCCAAAGTCCTTCCAGGTTCCAACTTAAAGGCACAGGGACCAGCAGAACCAGCCGGAGGGAAGGCCCCATGTGTGTTTCAGGGGCTGCCAGGTATGTGAGGAAGGAGCACACACGAGGGCCCCGACGTGGCTTGCACTGTCTCACAGCTACGGGCTAACTTTCCCACTAACGGAAGACTATCTATCAGAAAGGTTCAGGGAAGAAAGCTAACTTTAATTTTTTTTTTTTTTTACAGTGAACAAAAAGTAGAGCTTTTATTGAATTTAATTCCAATTCCTTCCAATCACATCAAAACATCATCATGTGTATTTCCGACTTACAGGTTAAACTCAGGCAATGTGTATATGTAATTCTTCCACTGAAAGGCGTGGGATATATTTTTACAATCATATCACTTTTTCAGGGCCATTAAACCAAAGTAATATTCGTAAAACCATTGTCATTTAAGAATCAGTTAAAACTTAGAAATCTTGTTCATGACAGAAATAAATGTTTAGAAAGTAAAAGTTGTACCTAAATTTGATAAATGTATGTGGATTTTCCTCAGTTTTCAAGTCTAGGATCTTTCTTAAGTTAATAAATGGTTAGCAGATTTCTAAAACACAAGAAAAAGCCCCCCCCCCCCCCAACCCCGCTGACCAGAATCCACTCATCCACAGTTGTTTCCTGTTTCTGGAAACTAGTTTACGATGATTGGAGACAGGGAAGGTGCATCTCATTAGGTGGAACCACATGCAAGTGCTGTTGTAGAAGACTGTCAATTACCAGCAATGCCATTTGGGTGGATCTAATGGATGGGCATTCGCGCTGCTCAGCACACGACGGTGGTAAAGAATTAGAAGAGGCAGCCCCTGTTCAAGTCCCAGCTTCTCTACTGGCTTGCGACCCTGGGCAAGTTATTTCACCATCCTGTAAAAAGTCTTGTTCTCTTTTGTAAAACCGGATCCTCAGAATATCTAGTTTCCACCCAGAAAACCTAAGATGAGGTGGTCCATTGGATGCCTTTGCCCATGCCAAACCGATAGAGTGAGGCCTGATACATGCTTATTAATGTCCATAGTGCACGTTTCTAATCTTTAAACTGAGGCTGGTCACACCTTGTTGGGAGGATTAATGACACAGTGTGTCTCAAGTGCTTGTCACTGGCAACCGGGTGCTATTCCTTGATACAAAGGAATAAGCAAGGGAGCCTGCCAAGGACCAGATAACCGCGGGCAAGTTTTGATACTCAATCTAATACATTCTCTGTGAATTGGGACGCTTCTCTCTGACACAGCACCGGCCCTAGCGGCCTCCCAGGACTCTCAGGAAGCTCAAATGACTTTCCCGAAGGTGAGGTAGAAGGTGTGGTAAGCAGAGGTGTGTTATTCCTCCGATCGCTCAGCAGTCCTTACTGTCCACAGGGCTACGACCTCTACAGAAAAGCTCTACCTAGTGGTTTTCTCATTGCAGAGGTCCAACTTTCCTTTCCAGATATTTTTTTCACATATTTAAAAAAACTATTTAAGTTGGTGACCAACATTTAAAAACGAAATGTTTCATATCATGATCTCCCCCATTTGCCAGTTACCAGCCGCTCCAGGGCCTCAGCCACCCACTTCACTCTCTCCCTCCCCTGCCTAACCCCTCCCTCCCATGTGAGTGCACATCCCTTCCCTTCCAGCCAACTCTCCCCCTTGTCAGTAGTTCACACTCTTGTCATAAATAACCAGCCCGGCCGAGCCGTGGCACAGAGACAAACCCCACAGCACGCACCAGGGACTCCCTGGGAAGAATATATGGATCACTTAATGGTATTAAATGAAAATCATGGGAAGAATTATAAGTGATTAAAAAATTAATTTGGGTCATCACTTGGCAGGCTGCACAGTGTCTAGGAGACGGGAGATGGCTCCCCCCAGCCTCCACCTTAGCCAACACACACTTCCTGAGGTGGCCGGGCACGCTCCCAAGCGGGAATGTGTGCATCTCTGTAGCTATTTTCAGAACTGGCTCTACAATAAAACTCAACAGGGATGGCGGCTGGAGGAGGGCAGGCCCTTTGCAGCGGGGAGCCTCTACCGCCTTAATTAACAGGCAGTCTCTGGCCACCACCAAGCCAAAGAAAACATTTTCTTCTGACATGCATTTAAAAATTAATGGGGGCTGCAAATAATTTTTAGAGCTTGATAAAATATTTAAGGAGAACCGTTCCCTGAGTTTTAAGTGAGGATGAATCAAATCTATACTGCCTCTCACTTTGCACAAATTTAGTATTCACTCATGAATTTCTTTACAGAGAAGCATTTAATGCCAGGCACTATGCTTGGCACTGGGGATTTATTCTTTCGTAGATGAAGACCAGCCAGACCCAAAGCAGTAGAAATGCCTTTCTTGGCATCAGCCTGGCTGGTTGGTCCAGGGTCCACAACTCTAGGGCCCTTCATCCCCTGGTCCCAAGTTCCTTTTATAATTTTGTATGGGGTGGGGGAGGGAGAGACTTGTCTCCCTTCTTCCCACAGGACGAAGTAGAACAGCATGGTAGTGACTGCCTGCAGCTGGGAATCTGGAGCAGACATTTTCCATGGGGCAGTGTCAGCCCCAAGGGGACAAAACACTGTTTTGGGGGAGGGGGAGGCAAAAACTATGCTTTTGATGTGTAAAGCATGGCTCCACATAGCCTATCTAATAAAGAGGGAATATGCTAATTGACCATCACTCCATCACAAAGATGGCTGCACCCACAGCTGCAGCCAAGTTCCCATAAGGAGCCTTAACGAGCAATCAGCAGGGACCTGAAGCTAAGCCCTCCCCTGCCCCCATAGGGCTTGACAGGGGACCTCAGGCTGCATCCCCCACCTGGCAGGGCTTGACAGGGGACCTCAGGCTGTGTCCCCCACCCGGCTGGGCTTGACAGGGGACCTCAGACCACACCCTCCACCCAGCGGGGCTTGACAGGGGACCTCAGGCCGTGCCTCCCTCCTTGGCACCAGGCCAGGGGAGCTGAGGTCACGCCTCCCGCCTGGCGGGGCTTGATGGGGGACCTCAAGGTGCACTTCCTGTCCTGGTACTGGGCTAGGGGACCTCCGGCTGTTCCTCCCCCCCCACCCCCCCCCCCCGCGCCAGCGCCAGGCTGGGGGACCTTAGGCCGCGCTCCCCACCAAGTGGGGCTTGACAGGGGACTTCAGGCCATGCCCCCCACCTCGGCACCAGGCTGGGGGACCTCAGGCCACACCCCCACCCCAGCACCGGGCCAGGGGACCTGAGGCTGCACCCCCCTGCCTGGCAGGGCTTAACAGGGGACCTCAGGCCATGCTCCCCACCCAGCAGGGCTTGACAGGGGACCTCAAGGTGCACCCCCAGTGCTGGGTCGGGGGAACTCAGGCTGCGCGCCCCCTGCCTGGCGGGGCTTGACGGGGGACCTCAGGCCATGCCCCCAACCCAGCAGGGCTTGATGGGGGACCTCAAGGCACGCCCCCCACCCTGGTCTGGGCTGGGGGACCTCAGGCCATGCCCCCCATCCTGGTGCCGAGCCAGGGGACCTGAGGCTATGTCCCCTGTCTGGCAGGGCTTGACAAGGGTGGGACTGGCCAGGTCTGGATCTAGCCCAATGGGGGCGGGGGCCGGCTGGGTCTGGGTCTCATGCGATTTTGAGACGCATGTGGGTGGGCTGGGACTTGACTCTGGGTCCCGTGGTTCGCCCCAGACTCTGACAGGAGGAAGGTTTTCATATACATTTTACTAATTTTCTTTCATCTCTGAAACTTCTATTATAGAAAAAGGGCAAATACTAATATTAAATTATTTCCTCGAATTAATCCCCTTTTAATGTGCATGAATTTCGTACACCAGGCCACTAGTAGAACATAAAGACACAGACATTGATGTAACTCCTTTTTGGCCCTGGCCCCAGGCCACGCACACCTGGCCTTGCTGGCTCCGCAGGTGCGTTCGAGGTTGCTCTTTGCTGCTCTTTCGGCTCTAATCCCACTAGTTTCCTTCAGCCCCACGTGCAAGCTGTGCCCACCTCTTCTCCAGGCTGTGCACCTGCTCCTCTCTGGTTATCACCCTTCCCTCTGCTTCCTGTGCCGCCATCACCCACTCATCCTCAGGGACAGTATCTGACCCCACACACTGGACCAAAGCCGCCCGTCCAGGTTCTTATATGTTCTCGGGGAACCCTGTATCTGTCCTTCCCAACGCCCTTTGCTGTATTTATCCAACTGCTTGATTAATCAATGCCTGTCCTCACCTCTAGACTTGAAGTCCTTGAAGGCAGGGATCACATCTGTTCTTAGGCGCCACCGCATCCCCACACCCACCCTGGTGCCAGGCATAGCCTGTCACTTGGGAGTTCCTTGCAGCTGAGTTACTGACTGTGGGGACATGGGTTGCAGCATGCATCACTATGCTGTGGATCTGGTTTTTAATAGCATGACTCAGGGCAGCTTCTTTCCAGTCCAATTACAGGTGCATCACCTCAGAGCCGCTTCACTTCACTTCGCCACTCGCTCGCTCAGCACTTACTGGCATCATTCACAAAATCCGCATCACTTTCTTTTCACTCTTCCTTGTCCTTCCTGCTCCGCCCTACAGGACTATGACCTATGTGCATGGGACAATAACCAACATCCTATAATTAGTGTTTGCTCTTGCCAGAGTCCTTTGGCTTTAAATAAAAGACAAAAGAGGGCACCAAAACTACTAGTTTTATGACCCTGGGCAGGTAAGGCCTCCCTCTTTCCAGCCTCAGTTCCCATGGTATAAACTAAAGATAGGAATAGTACCCATCTAATATGTTTTTTGTGAAGATTAAATTAGATACCGTAATAGAGTACTCAGCGATGTGCTTAGCTCAGGGTTAGCATGTGATAAACTCTGTATTCTTAAATGTGCCAGATGTTGTAGGCAGATAAAAGCTTTACACAGTAGAAGAGGGTATTGTGGTCCAAACACATATTCAAAGGACATTAACCAAAGCTGCATTTGCTGTGCACCTACCACATGTCACTAACCATATAGTCACTTACTGCAATCTTTATTAGCAATCCTATAGGAAAAGGTGTTAATATGCCCATTTCCCTAAAAAGAAGCTGAAAGTAACACAATGCATGAGTGATGACTGGTAGTTACACATAGATCTGTGCTTCTCCAACATCTTTGCTCTCAACTCCAGAAGTCCTGGGGGCTCTCTGAGCAGGAAGCAAGCAAACTTCCCTGGCTCCAGGCCTCCCATCCTCCTATGCAGAGGAGCAGCCAATAGCAACACAGATACCCTTCGGTTCCTTTCATTATCAACAGAGAACATTCATGGCAGAGTTTGCCAACAGAGCTGTCGAGGCAGAAGGCTGCAATGCCTGCCAAGAGCAGGGCTCCAGCCGCCTCATTTCCTCAATGGCAAACAAGAACTCTCTTTGCCCCTGCTTTTATCTCTGTGTCCCCCCAAAGTATGCCCATGGCAGCTGCTTTTTTGCTGACCTTCTAGGAAGCAAAACAATAACATTATTGAATGCTGACACCCCCCCTTCCTAATTAACATGCAGAAATATGCACCCCTTAACGCCAGTTTGAAATGTCGCCCTGGCACCGCACTTCACGCTGAGGGAAGCCCTCTGCGCTGCTCACACTGTATACCAGCCTCCGCTGCCCAGAGGCATTTGTACAACAGGCGTGTTTGGAACCTCCCCAATGGAACAGTTCACCCCTTGTAAACTTTCTCCCAGAGAAGTCCACGGGCGGGCTGAGCAGCAACCTGTCTTACTGAGCAAAAATGGCAACAGGAAAACAAACACAGGAAAGTAAGACAAAAGGGAGATGGTGTAACTGATTTATTCCAACCACCATATCTAATAAATGAGCTCAGTGCATAACAAGGAAGTCGGACCAAAGGAAAAGACACATTTACCCTCGTCCCCTTTGCCTTGACTTGCTTGATGTTGATTCTGTCTAGTGACAGAAAGAGAAGTTGGTTCCAACTGCAAAGCGGAGATCAATTTTGAGCTCTATGCCTTGTGAGGGGTGATAGTTGGGAAGGGCATCGACTCTTTTGGGGTCTATGTAAGTGTTGGCACTATAGCTGGGGGGGCTGGACAGTTTCATCCAGGAGGCCCCCGGCCTCACCACACCTGGCCTTCTTCAGTGTTTCTGATTTCAGCAAATGGTAGCAGCATATCCAGGTATGTAAGAAAGAAACGAGAAGTCATGCTAGGAGGGTTATCATCACCTGCTTTTCCCCTCCTTATTATGATAACCAGCATTTCACCAAGTCCAGCTTTTCAATCACATAAGTACCTCTGTATTTAAGGACTCATTACCATCACCAATGTAGTCCAATACTAACAACTAGGGTTTCCAGATAAAATGCAAGATAAAGTGCCAGGAAGGGAATTCGCCATAACTCCTTGCTGTGAAATCCAGGGGAAACTGTGGCTGAGACAGAAGGCTGCGGGACTCCCAGGCATTCCTCTTAATGGGCCTGCACACAGACTTACTAGTTGGTGGACTTACTAGCTCTGAGCTCCAGCACTGGGGCAGCAGCTAGAAAGGTGCCTGAAATATATGGGGAGCCCTAGCCAGTTTGGATCAGTGGGTAGAGCAACAGGAGGGCAAATGCAACCTACACAAGGGACACTCCTGGAGCACCAGGCCCAGGTGACCAGGGAGACTGCCCTACTGGACCCCACAGGACACCAACTACATAAGGCCACTCTACCAAGACTGGGAGACACAGCAGCTCTACCTAATACATAGAAACAAACACACAGAGGCAGGAGGCAGCCAAAATGAAGAGACAAAGAAACATGTTCCAAATGAAAGAAGAGAACTAAAAACAAAACAAAACAAAACAAAACAAAACAAAACAAAATGGAGACAAGCAGTCTACCAGATGCAGAGTTTATAACACTGCTTATAAGGATGCTCAACGCTCTTAGGGGAAAAGTAGAACTTAGAGAGTGAGAACTTCAATAAAGAGATATGCAGCATAAATATGAAGATAGAAAACATAAAAATAACTAGTCAGAAATGAAGAGCACAATAACTGAAATGAAGAATACATTATAGGAAATCAACACCAGAGCAGATATAGCAGAGGATTAGAATCAGCAATTTGGAAGATAAAGAAGCAGAAAACACCCAATCAGAACAGAAAAAAACAACAACAACAAAATAAAAAAGCACCCCCCCTCCCCCCCCGCTGCTGCCAAGGAGAACAGTGTAAGGGGCCTCTGGGACAACATCAAGCATATCAACATTCTCAACCTTGGGTACCAGAAGAAGAAAGAGTAGGGAATTGAACACCCATCTGAAGAAATAATGATGGAAAACTTCCTTAACCTGCCACATGAAATAGACATATAAGCCCAAGAAGTGCAGAGAGTCCCAAACAAGATGAATCCAAAGAGGCCCATACCAAGGCACATCATAATTAAAATGCCAAAGGTTAAAGACAGAGAAAAACTTAAAAAGCAGTTATTTACCTAAAAAGGAACTATCATAAAACTGTCAGCTAATTTCTCAACAGAAACTTAGCATGACAGAAGAATGGCATGAAATACATTACTCCACCCAGCAAAGCTCTCATTTAGAATTGAGGGAGAGATAAGGAGCTTTCCAACAAGAAAAGGCTAAAGGAACTTGTCACCACCAACCAGTATTATATGAAATGTTAAAGGGTCTTCTTTAAGAAGAAAGAAAAAAGATACAAAAAACATAATAAAATGTCAAAAACGACATAGCTATCAACAATGCCTTTAAATGTAAATTGATTAAATGCTCCAATCTGAAGACAGGTGGCTGAATGGATAAGAAAACAAGATCTTTACATATGCTGCCTATAAGAGACTCACTTCAGATTCAAAGATACACAGTCTGAAAGTAAAGGGATGGAAAAAGATATTTCATGAAAATGTAAACAAACAAAAAAGCTGGGGAGTAATACTTATATCAGACAAAACAGGCTTTAAAACAAAGGCTATAAAAAGAGATAAAGAAAGACCCACCAATTCTACTTTTAGGTATTTATCTGAAGAAACCCAAAGCATTAATTTGAAAAGATGTATGCATGCCTATGTTCACTGCATTATTTACAACTAGAGGCTCAGTGCATGAAAATTCATGCACTGGAGGTGGGTCCCTCAGCCGGGCCTGCCCTCTCTCACAGTTTGGGAGCCCTCAGGGGCAGGAGTCGACTCTGCGATTAGGGGAAGGCGACGCCCCCATTACACCTCTGCTGCTGCCACTGCCGGAAGTGCAAGCCTCGGCTGGCCCTGGTTACCTGCGCTTCGGGCTGGCCCTGGGCGGCTGGGCAGCCCACATCCGATGTTTGCTAGACTGTGGTGGGTGGGAGATAGAGGGGCTGGGTGAAGTAGGTGAAGGGATTAAAAAGTACAAATTGGTGGTTATAAAATAGTCATGGGCATGTAGACTGCAGCATAGGGAATACAGTCAATGATATTGTACTAGTTATTTATGGTGACATATGGGTACTGGATTTATCAGGGTAATCACTGTGTAAGTTATGTAAATGGCTAATAACTATGTTGTACACCTGAAACTAATATACCATTGTATGTCAACTGTAATGGAAAAATAAAAAAATTATTCTAAAAAAGATACCTGGCATCTCTGAGCCTGACATTCTTCTGTAAAGTGGGGGTCTATTATAACTACCTCATGGGATTGTTGGGCAATTGAGTTAGTGAACGTAACACATTTTGAAGAGCACCCAGCACACAGTACACACTGGGTGTGTAATAAATAACTGAAAAGCATAAGCACCTTTGAAGACAGAGCTACTTTGGTCTTCTGACCTGGACATCACACCCTGGGGCTCAGAACAGTGCCCAAAGTAAATGCTCAATAGATAATGTTTGAAACAAACTGTACGTGTATAAAAGGGCTTCTTTAAAACTAGACTGCCAGACACTCAGGTGATAGACATAGTCAAAACAGTGCAGTGAGGTATTTATGCAGGGATGCTCACTGTAATATTGTGTACAAAAACACCTAAGTGTCCATCTACTACAGGGCGACTGGTTAAATAAATTACGTATATTCATACACTGGGACACCGTGGAGCATTTATAAAGAATAAAGTGGCACGGTATGGGGTAATGTGAAAAGATCTCTAAGATACCTAAGTGTGAAGGGCAAGAACAGAGTGAAATGGACAAGAATCCACATGCATATGTCATTTATGTGAGTTCTCTGAAACTGTGTATTAGAATCTGTAACAGTGGTTACCTGCAGGGAGGAAGGGAAGCAACCTGGACTTAAACATTTTAAGTTCTTTACTATAGGAAGTATTCCATCATGTACATTTATCACGCTTACTTATAAACAGTTCAGTGTTTTGTGTTGTTGCAGTACAGTTTTCCTCTCTGAAACCAGGGCAAGCTGAGAGAAAAACAATTTGAGCAGGGAAAGCGATGGTGAGCACCTGGGAAGGAAGTAGAGCGGTTTTACCGGCAAATCTACTAGTTCACTGAGGTGGCCATTGAGGCCCAGTCATGTGTGTAAATAAACAGTATCCGAGCCAATGCTGATTGAGAACTTACATGTGTCAGACACCATGCTCAGCCTTTCCAATTAGTATGTCATTTCAGCCTACCTATGAGGAGGCACGGTTATTATCCTCATTTTCCCAAAGAGAGATGGAGACGTGAGCATTAGGCAACTCACAGGAGGGCACAGAGCTCAACCACAGAGGGGCTGAGATTCAAACTCAGCAGAGCCACAGCGCAGCCTGCGCGCCTGTACGTGCAGCAGACAGTAGGTGCCACAAGGGGTGATCCAGGGGGCGCAAAGGCAGAGGAGGCTCTCAAAAATCTATCCAGCCCCATTCTTATCACACCACCTGGCGTTTAATAAAAACTGCGCTGTGCTTTCAGCTTATAGGAGTCAACATCATAGACTCCAGTCAGTTCCAAAAATTATGAGCCATCTCACATGGAAAGGAAATTACACAGCCAAAAGGTCAAACACTAAAGAACACTGCCATCAAATGCCTTCAAAATGGAACGGATTAATCTTGGGCATAAGAAAATTTCAACTCCAAAAGAGCTAAGCAACATTCACAGAAAGACCGGGTCATGTGAGGTGATTAGGTATTTTTTGAAAAACCTTTCTCTGTTGCCACATACCAGCACGTTGTGCTAATAATTTTTTAGTTATTCCTAGGATATTCCTTTGGAGGTTTCCAGGAAAGAGTGTGGGGTGTGAAAGTCACACTGAGTTGGGTTTGGTTCCTGGCTCTATTATTCTGGAACCAGCTCTACAACCTTCCAAAAGCTCAACCTTGGAGAAGTTCCTAGGCGCTACCTAGCCTCAGGATCCCCTCTACAGCGTGGTGATAATAGCGACTTTGGCCAAGCAGTCAAATTAAATGGGAAAACACAGTGATTCCACCAGTGTACCTGCAACAGAAACACCTCAATAAAATGAGTTTATTTTCCCTTCTTCCCAGACCAGTTGTCCAACCCACATGCTTTTCCTTTTCAACTCAACACTCTGGCTTTGCACAACTACTCTCTCACCCTTAACCTCTCAAAAAATGCAAGTGGATGTTTCTAGTTTTTATTTTAGGGGACTCTAGCTCCCCAGGAGGGCATAATGACTGATTTCAGAAAAGGACTATTCACTTGCTGCTAACCAAGGCAGAGTCACATTTGCTCTGTCCTCAGCCTTGAATGTTTAACTAGACTCACATCTCTAAGACAGCATGTTGAAGAGGCTCCAGTACTTCTCCTGCCCTCGCATCACTCCGAGTCCTTAATGAACCCTTCTTGCTTCAGGCTTTCTGAGATTCCTCTCTCAGCCCCAAACCACCAGGAAAGTAAGACAATTGATCATTAGCAATACTCAAAGGAAATATTCCTGAGTACACCATCAGAAATTTGATTATCATCTAAACACTGTCCAGTGTATACTCACAATTTTGAAATGAGCAGCACGTACAAAGAATATAAAGGCAGGATCAGCACCCAGACTCATGATCAACCCTTAATGGACAGCCTGGAACAGAGGCTACTCTCACAGCAAAACCACAACGTTCCTAACAAAAGTAGGCTTCGTACTGACCCTTTGTTTGTAAGTCTAATCTTGAAAATACTCCAGTAATTGTCCAATAAATCCAAATGTTCAGAGTTCATAAAGACATACCATAATAATTTGACCAAATTAATAATTTGGCCTAGTTAATAGCATATTATATCCTCCTGTCTCAAACAGTAACATTCAGAAGAGCAATCAAGCTATAATATTGCTTTCAGAAAAATGTAAGTTTAATTTTCCCCCACATTTGGTTTTGACTTTGCAATCTCCTGGTATCTTATCCTACAGATATGATTCCACTTGTGAGAAATGATTTATCTCACGCTATTCAATGCAACAGTATTCTGAAATATTAAAAATATTTATCAAAGGGAGCTAGTTAAATAGTTATGGTATGCCCACACAAAAAGAGTATACAGCTACTTAAAAAAGAAAACAAGAAGTGCTCTGTTATTGAACTGCAAAGACTGTAAGACACACTGTTGAATAAAATAGCATGTGTGCATTATTAACTACCTGCTATGTAAAACAGGGAAGAAATAAGAACGCACACATAAAACACACACATGTATTACACACACACATATTTACATAAAGAAATTTCAGAACAGTAATCAGAAACTAATAACATTAGTTGTAGTATTGGAAGGAAAAAGAAATGAAAATTGGGCAGGTGATAATTGGTATATGGAAGAGATTCGTTAATGAATATTTTAAATATTTTTTTATGAACCATGTAAATGTATTATCTACTTGAAAAATACATTAAAATTAATTAGTAGTGAAAATGACATTCCATTCCTTTCCATCAAGATGAAAACAACACTCCCTAAAGGTCCCATTTTGTGACTGATTGAGTCTTCTTCCCCTTCCTTCTAATACCACACAGGCCCATATTGATAAACAAAACACACATATTTAAATTAATAAATTAAATTGGAAAACTTGTAGAAGAAGAAAATGCCACAAAAACTACTTTTAAAGAGCTACACAAAGCCTATTCCACGTATTTTATTATTCATGTGAGGGTGACCTGCAACCTCCTGGGGTTGTGCAGACTCACTAGTCCACACAGCACTTCTGCCGGGATGGCCCGGGTTCCCCGGGGGCCGGGAGAGAGGCGTCCTCGCTGCCCGGGAGCAGCTCACCTTCATAGGTGCCGACCTCCAGGAGAGTCCCGCTCTGCTCGAGGTCCAAGAACTCCTTCACAGTCAGGAAGCTGTAGTCCACGCCGGGCACTTCTCCTTCCCTGGGAGAGCGGGTTGTGCCTGCAGCAGACAAGACAAAGGCACAAGAAACCATCACTCAACTAGGACAGGAAGCGCCACATCCAGGTGTAATTAAAATAACCTGTTCAGTCAGCCGGCGTACCTAAGACTTCGAGGCTGATCTGCCCAGACAGGGACCTGGTGAAGACAACTTCTTTCTAACAGAGGAGTGGCCCCACCTCCACCCACCCTGCCTGGGACTCTCAAACAGGAGCAGGAAAGAAACAAGCACAGCCAGGTAGCCCGGGGAGAGTTTTATCCTTTTAAAAATGCACTGAATGAAGAAGGGGAACTGGATTTTATACAGAAAGCATTCATAATCAGCAGCTTTGAGGATTCAGGTAAATACTAACACGTTATCCACCTTAAGCGCAAAGCCTCAGAGGTTTATATTTTTATCACAGGCCTTGAGATTCTTGTGTTCCTTAGTACATCCGGCAAGTTCCAATGTAATGAGCCCTTTGCAGAAAATGACACCCACCACATAAACACAACTCTGGGGACATACGATTGCCCAGGATCTGCACTTGGATATCTCCCAGGGACAGAATAATGCGGCTGCTCGCCATGTAATTAATATGTTGGGTAAAAAGAGGCCATCCAGAGTTCTGACTAGAGAGAAAGGACACTGCATTTTGCTAAAAAATTCTCCCCCTGACTTAAGCTGGTTATTCTCACAATAACTAACAAATAGACCAATGCCTCTTATGAAATAACCACATCGAGCCACTACTAGAGTATGCGAGTCACCAGCTCAGATGCTGGCTGTGGGCCTATCATCTTAGTTGAAGCTCAACAAAGCAACGTGGAGATGTGTGGTTTATACATAAGCCAGGAAGTGAAAATAAACCAAGATGCAATTATGTAGTGTGTACCAGGAACCCATACTAAATATTATGAAAAAACAAAAAAAGCAAATCACATGATTTCGGCTTCCATGTTCAAGTTAGGGGATGTAGCTGACATAGCTCATTCTGAAAGGCCCTGTCACTCATGCTGCTTAACAGATCAATGTTTTCTTATACCATGAGCAGGGATTATTCCCTAGTCCTAGGAATGCGAAAGCAACTAAATAACCAACTGCATGCACCTAGTGGCTTGCATGTTCCCAGGACAGTGCAGTCTCTGATCACATGTGACTGATCATATCCACACGCATGCAGTGCTATCCAGAATGTCCTTCATTTAAAAAAACCACACGTCTGCATGTTTTACTCAAGATAAGTACATTTTTATATGAGCCCAGTTTTCCTAATAAATCTGAGTGTTTTGAATAGCTGCAAATTTTCCTTAGGATGATTATATTACAAATCTTTGCTTATCACCCAGCATGCTGTGGCTGTCTGGTAGAGCAGCCTGCTTGTGCAGTATACAGAAGTCCACTCTTGCACTGTTTCCTAGTTTGTTCCATTTCTGGCTCCCCTGGCATACAATGACAAGTCCCTTGAGGGAGCTCACAACTTTTCCATTTATATTTCGTATCAGGCCCACAGCAGGCACTCCAGAAACACCAAGAATATCACCTGGTGTTGACGAGCAGGGGTCTGGAGTGAGCAATGGACTGACTCATGGTCGGGCTCCCCAGGTTGTGGTGTTGGGCAAGTTCCTTAGCTTCAGTTATTTTTCAGTTTCCTCATCTGCAAAGTAGCGATCACAATAGTACCTCCACCATAGGTTTGTTGTGTGTATTGCATGGGATGATCCTTTGAGGACTTAGCTCAATAATCACTAGCAGATATTATAGTTTATAAACAATCAAATAGTTATTGTTACAATGAAATGAGTTAATAAAATCTTAGAGTTCAAATGATTTATGCATTTACCATTACATAGATTCTTACATTCCATTTATTTAATAAACTAGAGGCCCTGTGCACGAATTCATGCACCAGTTGGGTCCCTCTGCCTGGCCTGCGGGATCTGGCCGAAACTAGCTCTCTGACATCCCCCAAGGGGTCCCAGATTGCGAGAGGGCGCAGGCCAGGCTGAGGTATCTCACGGGTGCACGATTGGGGCTGGAGAGGGGTGTGGGAGGTTGGCCAGCCAGGGAGGGACCACAGGAGGGCTCCAGGGCATGTCCAGCACATCTCGCTCAGTCCTGATCGGCTGGCAGCAAGCTAACCTACCAGTCAGAGCGTCTGCACCCTGGTGGTCAGTGCACATCATAACGAATGGTTGAGTGGCCTTAGCATATCACTAGCATATTATGCTTTGATTGAACAGCTGACCGGACGACCGGACACTTAGCATATTAGGTTTTTATTATCATATATAATAAAAGCCTAATATGCAAATCAACTGAATGGTGGAACAAGCAGTGAAACGAATGGTTGCTATGACATGCACTGACCACCAGGGGGCAGATGCTCAACTCCGGAGCTGCCCCCAGCCCACAGGCTTGGGGCCAGCCAAGGCGGGTGCCAGTGGGGGCCCCCTGATCACCCCGCTGGTCACCCCACAGGTAGGCCTTGATCGCCAGCCAGGCCTAGGGACCCTACCCGTGCACAAATTTCGTGCACTTGGCCTCTAGTATAGGATATTTACTGAGGTCCCAACAGATGCCAGGCACTAATTTAGGGCCTGGGAAACACTCATGAACAAGACAAAGCCCCTACTCTAATGGAACTTATATTTTACTATGAAAGATAGAAAACAAATATGGATGTGAAGAGATACAGCATTTAATTTCAAGAGGGAATAAGTCTTTTGTAGGAAACATAGATTAAAGCCGTGATCGGCAAACTGCGGCTTGCAAACCACATGCGGCTCTTTGGCCCCTTGAGTGTGGCTCTTCCACAAAATACCACAGCCTGGACGAGTCTATTTTGAAGAAGTGGCGTTAGAAGAAGTTCAAGTTTAAAAAATTTGGCTCTCAAAAGAAATTTCAATCGTTGTACTGTTGATATTTGGCTCTGTTGACTAATGAGTTTGCCGAGCACTGGGTTAAAGCATTAGAAAGTGTCTCAGAGCAACATAAGTGAAAGGGCTTGGAAGTGTCTTGGAGGAAGGAGGGAGGGTGGAGAGGAGAGAAGCTACTTTAGATTGGTGATGAGGAAAGCTGGCTAAGGAGGTGCCATCAAAACTGAGAGCCCTGCAAAGGTGATGGTGGGAAAAGCATTCCTGGAGGGGTTCAGGTTAAGGTCTTTGATGTGGCAATAGGGTTGGCATGTTGTGGGTAGGGCAAGAAGGCCAGAGAAACTGCAGCAGAGCAGTGAAAAAGAGGTTGGAAATGAAAATGAAAGTGAGGGGCCAGGTTCCGTAAGCCACAGAAAACACTTCCTGCTTTATTCTAAGGGGGTGGGAAGACGAGTGATGCCATGATTCATTTTTAAAGGATCATCTGGCTTTACAGAGTTGAACAGGCTGTGAACAGAGTAGCAGGGGTCCCAAACAGGTGCCATTACAGTGTCCAAGTGAGAGAAATCAAGGCAAGGATAAGAACAACAGGAAGAAGGTAGAAAGAAGCAATCAGATTTTTATCACAAATCGTTGAGAATCTTGTTTTTTTCTTTTTTAAATCCTCACCAGGGGACATGCTTAGAGAGGTAGGGAGAGAGACAGGAAACATCGATGTCAGAGAGAAACATGGTTTGGTTGCCTTCCCTACGTATCCTGACCGGGATCCAACCCACAAGCTGGGCATGTGCCCTTGACTGGGAATCAAACCAGCAACAGGACAATGCTCAAGCAACTAAGCCACTCCAGCTGGAAATTGTTGAGTATCTTAAGTAGCCGTAATGCAATCCACAGCACAGATGTATTAAAAGTATGTCAACTCATTGGGCCATGCTAGGTCTATATTTTTAAGACACAACTTGCTGATGGAGTGGACATGATACTGCTGTAATTAGTCAGTTATTAATAACAGGGGAGGGGTAAAGGGAAGGCCAGATATTATAGGCATGTCATTTGGGCAGCATCACTGGGAAGCTACAATTCGGCACTCCCCAGGGAACACCGCCTATTCCCTGCGGATCACTGGGGAAAGGGGTCCACAAAGGGGATATAGATGCATGCCCGTGAAGTTGGGGTGACATAGGAAAAGTACTTATCAGTCAAACCTGGGGAAAGAGATGCGTGATACATGGGGATACATAATCCCCTAAACCAGTGGTTGGCAAACTCATTAGTCAACAGAGCGGCAAACTGCGGCTCGCGAGCCGCATGTGGCTCGTGAGCCATGGTTTGCCAACCACTGCCCTAAACAAAGGAATCCTCTCTCCTGTTACACTGGACTCTTGGCTTGTGGGGTCCTTTGGCTCCCGCTCCCTAGCATTCACCCATGATTCCTCCACAGCCATGTGGCCCTGTGGACCCCACATGCAATGGTTGATGGACCGCAGCAGGGAGCACAGCTGAGCTAGTCTGATGCAGGATGGGACACTGCTCCGATACGGAACAGAAGCTCTGGAAGAGCACTGATTTTATCCCTACTGAAGCCCCAGCTGCACTTCTTCTATAACTGGACAAAGGGAAATGGGATTTTGGAAACTCGGGGATTAAATCTACGCAAATAAAAATCACCCATCCTGCTGTGCGAGACTTAGAAAATTCTTTCCTCAGAATATTGCAAGAATTCCACTCCCATGAGCAACAGGTTGGTAGGGCTCCCTGGCCCCCACACTTCCACCAGCAACAGATGAAGTGTGTCAGAAAAACAGAATAAAGACCAACATCTAATTTTTTGACCTGGGCAAATGGGTGGTGCCATTTATGAAGATCAAGAAGATGGGGGAGATGATTTTTAGGGAAAAAGAATGGAAGAGTTTACTCTTAGATAAAGTTGGAGATGCTTATTAGACACCTATGTGTAGAGTGCGGACACTTGGTTACATAAATCTCAGTATCAGACTGAAGGTTGGGACATAAATGTGGGAATGATATTGAAAGGCAAGAGCCAGAACGGGTCTATGGAGAGAGTGTAGAGACAAAGCAGCTAAGGAGTTTAGTGGAGTGCTAGCACCCTGTGACGTAGTGACTGGGAGAGAAGGACGGTCCTCAGTGGGGACTACGAGGCAGCAGTCAGCACAGGATGAGGGTGTGATGCTGGAGCCAAGAGAAGGACTTGTTCAGCCAGCTACTTGGAAAACACAAACAGTCGACATCATCGTGGGACATTCCAGGCAGTGTAAGAATAAAATCTCTTTGAAACTTGCTGTGAAAGAATCTGTCCCAAATATGTTCTGTATGTTGCCATTAATTTAAGCCATCCGCCCACCCCACCCCCACCAAAGATGAGCATAAATAAAACCAAACAAAAGATTCCTTGGATTTTGAAAGTCTCCCAAACCCAGACAATGTGGTGACTGTTTATCCTCCTTCTGCAGCTATCTTATCTTTGCCGTTTCTTTCAGCCATGTTTTCAGAAACAACCTGTCAGATTTACTTTAAAGACAACAATCACCCTTGGGTCTTAATTTCCTGAAAGGACTCAAAAAAAATGACAAACTTGACCAATGCCACATTTTAGAGGAAAAATGAAACTGGCAGGTTCCCTTTCCCCCATGTAAATAAATATGCTGAGCCAGAGGAAGGGAGTGTGGGGCGGGACAATCTCCACCCACAAAACCTTCAGGGTTTATCGCCCAGACAAAACCTTTCCACTCTGCGGGGAGCAGGAGGTGTCCTCCCAGTCACCCTCTGAGCAAGCGCCTGGGTCTGTGCCAGCAGGACCAGGCTTCATTCAGTGATGGGGGAGAAAGGGTGGGTGGGGACTCCGCCTCCTCTTTTCTTCCAGCAGAATGACAGGCTGCTGCTGGACACACGCCTGGCAGATGGCATTTCAAAGGGTTTTCAGGAGCCATCTGGGGTGGGTACAATTATTGCAAACCATGCTTCTAACAAAGCCAGAAGGGTTATTTCCTGGCAGAAGAGAAGTAAAACAAATTCTATCATGTTTCTCAGGGACAGCATATTTAAAAAAAAAAAAAAAAATCACCAGGCTGACAAACGGGTTTTCTGCAGCCTACAACACTGCCTTCTGCTCATCTAGCTAGACACTGGCCCAGTGGTATCTGGTTGTTATTAGCTTTAAATAAACACAGTGCCCACCTCCCACTTCCAAAAACAGAAAGACTATCAAGCACTAGGAAAAGAAGAAATTCCCTTTATTGGATGCTTCCTCGTGTCTCTCCTAGGTGAGGTGGTAGCACTTAATCAGGGCTATTGTATTTAATCTTCACAAGACAGACAGAAGTACCAGGTAAGGGTTTCCATTATACTCATTTTACAGGTGAGGAAGCCGAGAGTCTGAGGAGTCACCTGCCCAAGGTCACACGACAAGCAGGCAGGGCAGCATGATGACCTGAGCACAGACATTCCGACTTTGGTGTCCCTCATTCCAAACCATCGCTGTCCAGTGGAACTTTCCGCCACGATAGAAATGGTCCCTATCTGAGCCCCCTAACATGGTAGCCGCTAGCCACACGTGGCCATGGGTAAGTGCCAGTGTGACTGAGACACTGAGCTTTAAGAATTTTACATTTAAAGAGCACACGTGGCTATGGGCAACTGGATTGGCCAGCGCAGCTCGAAACCCTAAGAGCATCTGGGCTGCCCACACTGCACTGTGTCTGGTTCATTGCCGCCAAAGCACTTCTGCTCTCAGAAAAACAGCAAGGACCATACTTGCATTAAACAGCAGACATCTCCTACTCACACAGGAAAACCTTCCTTTAAAAAACTCTTAGATGCACTGAAAAATGATCTAGGCTAACTCTGCTTTGTGCTAAAAATTCTATTTGGCTCCTATTGACCATGGTCTCTTGGGAAAAACCTCCTTAGATATGTGTGACAGCATTGTTTGCAGAAAACAACAACAACTAGACCGACAACAAAAGCAGCCTCCCAAACAAAACATCCGAGTGCCCAAGAACACAGGAGGGATTAAATGACAGACGGAGAGGAAACCAGACATGACCTTCCTTATCATCCAACTCTACAACCACGGCTACAGAACAGAAACCAGGTACAGGGCTCATCTGATCTCTTCTTCTAGAAATATCCAGGTCAGGAAACAAAAACATCCTGAGGTGAGACACTGGCACGCCATGCCTATAGCCACACGTCTGACACCACCCAGTTTCCAGGCAAGTGCCTGACCAAACTCTGTCAAGGCCAGACTGCTGCTAATAGAGGAGCCGATACCCTACTAAGATTAAACTGCTAACACTCACTAATATCTCCAGATGCTTCATTAATCTGGGTCCTGCTGATCAAAATCTAACAATAGCCTTCAACAATTATGGTTACCTCGGCTATCTCCAGGTGAATAAAAAATCATCATTTTCTCTAATAAAACAAGTGCTTGCATTGCCTGAAATTGGTCAGATACCCAGGAGAGCCCCGGGCTGTTCATCCTTTATTGATGGAGAGGAAGCACATAGCACGTGGCATTCACTCGGTTACCTACTCAGACAACTACTGCTGTATCGCAGGACCAGCAGTCGTATTTGCTCCATATCCTCCCTTCAAAACAAGCTACTTTTTAAAACATATACATTCACGTAAAGAGGAGATACTTAACTGCCACACACCTATTAGTATGGATTTTTTTTTAAAAAATTGATTTTTAAAGAGAGCGGAAGGGAGAGGGGGAAACATCAATGTGAGAGAGAAACATGTATCGGCTGCCTCCCGCATGCTCCCTGCTGGGGATGGAGCCCACAATCCAGGCATGTGACCTGACTGGGAATCCAAAGGGCTTACTTTCGGTGCACGAGACAACACCCAACAACTGGACCACACCAGCCTGGGCAAGATGGATTTTGAAAAAGTCTTATAAAAACCAGATGCTAGCAAAAATATGGGGTAACTGGAACTCCCTTATATACAAGTTGGCAAAAATGCAAAATGGTATAGCCACTGGGAAAAAACTTTGGCAGTTTGCTAAAAAGTTAAACATAATTTTACCAAAGGACCCAACAATCACACTCCTAGATATTTACCCTAGAAAAATGAAAACTTAAGTTTATACAAAAACCTGCATACAAATGTTTATAGCGACTTTATGCATAATCACTCAAAACTGAAAAACAGCCCAAATGTTCCCCCGTTGGTGAATGGTGCATCCCTACAACGAACACCACTCAGCAAATGGCAGCTACACACCACACGGCGAACCTCGAATACAATGCGCTAAGGCAGGGGTCGGCAAACTCGCAAGCCGCAGTTTGCCGACCACTGCCTTAGCCGCGGTTTGCTGCTCTGTTGACTAAGGAGTTTGCCGACCACGGACCTAGACTATCAATTCCAATAATTACAGGCTGTTGTTGCTCCTTGTGATTAAGCCCCGGAAAGGAAAGCCAGACTCTAGATCAGCCTTGGGCAAACTACGGCCCGCGGGCCGGATCCGGCTGTTCTATCCGGTTCTCTTGCTCGCCCCTCCGCTCCTTTACTTTGAATTTATATTAGTTCACACAAACACTCCATCCATGCTTTTGTTCCGGCCCTCCGGTCCAGTTTAAGAACCCATTGTGGCCCTCGAGTCAAAAAGTTTGCCCACCCCTGCTCTAGATTCTAGAAGCTGCACGCGGAGAGAGCCCGGGATGGCGAGTAAAGGTGCTGCCAGCTGTGGGCTGGAGGTGACCTTGGAGGAGCAGCGTGCGGGGACTGAGAGGCGGCTGTGCTGTGTCCTGATTGACATGGAGGCTGAAGGGCTGTCATTTCTAAAAACCCCCAGAACTGGACACCGAAGGGTGAATTTCACTGCTTATAATTTTTTTGTAAGGAAACACTTAGCATTATGTGAAGTGAGGAGTCAGTTTTGGCTTGCCACAAACAGTAACTAAACAGAAATACAATAACAATAAAATAAAGCTATTCCACATTGCCTGGAGTCTAAGGCTCTGAGCCTGAGAACTGCATTCTCTTATGACAAAGGGAAATTGACAAATATTAGAAAGGTGTTGATTCCTATTAGTGCCAACTGAGAATTTCTCCTTAACACAATTATCAGGATTTTAGAAATTACTAAGGAAACCAGCTACTCGCTATTGGACTGAATGCTCAAGCAGCATCTCAGACGCGGCCTCGTCACCTAGCTCCTCCCAATGCCACGGTGAGCACCACACCAGCTCGGCTCTGCCTCTTGGGAAAACAGTGCAGAGTTGGGGCGGGGGGTGGGGGTGGCCTTGGGCTGTGGAGCTGGATAAATCTAGTTTCCAAGTCCAACTCTACCACTGACCTCCATAAAGAGTTTAGGTTACTAAATTTTCTGTCTCGGTTTCTTCATGGACAGGTGAAGATGGAAATAATAAAAATATCTACAGCTCAGGGTTCTGTGCAAACGTCCAATCAGCCCCCAGCGATGCAGACCCCATCAGTGTTCAGCATGTAGGTCAGCATCCGAAACAAACAAGTAGCTGATGTTCATCTGGCTTTGATTTGGTTGCCTTGGAAACTGGGATGTGAATTTCCACAACACTCTCGGTGATATGCTCCTGGAGAAAAGCCTCTATGCTTATGACGTAGCTACATTCCGTATTATTTTGTATTCATGCAAGATATCCTCAAAGCCAAACCTGCATCATTCTTTGGATTCTGGCCTTCAGTTAACCAAACTTCTGTTCTCTGGCTAGTTTTCCTGCCTGTGTACTATTTCAGTCCTCGCTGTTTCCGAAGAGAAAGGAGGGAACATACACGCTACAGCTAAGCAACCGTTTCCCAAAGCGGAAGTCCTGACTCCTTGGCTCCCAAGTCATGAAGGATCTTGTCCTCTTCTCATCCTCCCAGAAGTGCAAACCTCATAGCACGTGCCCCTGCAAACTCCTCTCCACGAATAGGTGCCTTTTCCTCAGGGAGCCTGATCATTAATCAAGATAAGGATGTAAATCTCCTTATTCCCAAAACAGAGATTTGGGAACAATGTACCCACAGATACTGACCACAGCCTTATGCATGGAGGGACTCAGAACACTAGTGGCTTTTCTCTGGTGGCCTCACTGTGGCAGCAGGTGGAGCTGCAAGCATGTGCCCTGCGTGTCATCTTCCTGGATTTTTAATAAAATGCGCTCACTTTTACCGAAGCCTCTGTGTTAACATGAAGTGCCCACAGGGAACTGAGGAAGGGAGCCCCATAGACCTTTTCTCCTAAGAGAAGGTGCCTGTGCTTATACGAGTCCACCTGGCTTCTTGCTTGTGTCCTTTCACATCCACATTTCCTGGAAAGGGGGATCGGGCCCTGGTCCGTGTGGCTCAGTTGGTTGGAGCAATATCCCACATACCAAAATGTCTCAGCATCCGTTCCCTGTCGGGGCATGTGTGGGAGGCAGCTGATCGATGTTTCTCACATTGATGCCAATCTCTTTCTCTCTCTCTTCCTTTCTCTTTAAAATGGAAACATATCAATGGAAACATATCCTCAGGTGAGGATTTAAAAAGGGGGATGGGGGAACTGGGACTGACTGTCTATAATTGTGAGGCATAAGAGGAACACTTGGAAGGCATTCAAGGCGAGGGTGATAAGAGCTAAAGACAGAGGAAGCACGAGGCTCAGCCCTAATATGACTGTTGAAAGCATCCCCTCATTAAAGAACACAGAACAACACTATTATTAATAGCTACTATTGACTGAGCATTTACTATGTGCAACTGCTAAGTAATCCTCAGATGACAGTATCCTGATGCCTTGGCAAGAGTTAAGGTCTTTAGAATTACCCACTTTCCAGTGCATGCTCACTCTCTTATTCTTCTAACACTACATCTCAAGTGGCTATCATGCATGTGTCACATACTGTGTAAGGTGGTGGAGGGTGAGCAAGACATAGGCAGGCCCCTCTCTGAGAAAGCTTAACGCTTTTGTGGGGAGGATAAAAGCAAGTAATCACAATAACGAACAACAAGTGATATTACGTAGAAACTCCAGAAGGCTCTCGGGCTCTTATCAAAGGGACCTAAATGTGAGAAGACGCAGGCATGAGAGGAAAATGTTAAAAAGCGCAAAGAACACTTCACTGTGACAACAGGAGAGAGCTGGGCAAGGTGGTCAGGGAGACACAGAAAGGACTGGGGATTTGCTGTGGCTCAAACCGAGTGTGGGGGTGGGGGCTGGAGGGGGGACAATGGGGAGACGGTGAAACCCAAAACACTGCTGCTCTCAGATGCGACAGCTGTGTTACTCAGGATGGCCATAGGAATGAATGTTCTTCAAACTGTCAGTGTCTCTGAGCATCACACACACACCTGCTGTGCTGTTTCCAGCAAAACAAAGCTGAGAAGGTAAGGTCCTTGTCTTCAAAGAGCTCGGGATCTACTGGGCCTGAGTCCAATCAGAATGGATGCCTTATTATAAACAGAAAAGCAACTAAAGGGGCATGACTGATTAAAATAAAAAGAAACAAAGAGGGGGGCCTAATCCCAGGGGCGCTGGAACCAACGCTTTGAAGCTGTTCTTTGCTGCTCCAAACACTCTGATCAACTAATGGCCTCCCTTCTTCACTTCCAAGGGCTTGGCACCGGGATGGAGGCTCATCTCGTGTGTCAGCCTGACTGCGTTGCAGATGCCTGGTTACCCGGTGACACATTCTTTCTCAGTGTGTCTGTGAGAATGTTTCCTGAAGACATTAGATGAAGTCCATGGAGAGGAGTTCACCCTCCTGGTGAGGATGGGCATCAACCAACCCGTCGGGCTTCCACAGAAGGAGGCAGAGGAGGGCTCCGCTCTCTGCCTGCACCGAGGCCCAGCCTCCTGCCCTCAGGCGGCCTGGCTCCTGGGTCTGGGCTTTCAGACTCAGATCATGACTTGCACCATCGCTCTCCCGTTTCTCCAGTAGGGAGGGCAGACTGTAGGGCCTTAGGCCTCCATAACCATGGGAGCCAATCCCTGTAATCAAGCAATCACTCACTCAGTCACTCAATCGCTCTCTCTCTTACATATGTGTGCGCACACACCCTCCTGATCCTGTTTCTCTGGAGAACCTTGGCTAATCCACAAGCAACATAAATTGATCCTTTAGAGAAACCCCACTTTGACTAACTTGGCATTCCCTCTCTCCAAACTGCCAATCCTCATAACCAAGGTCAGGAGCAGTACCCATACCCTTGTGTCCTGGACAGTCACACAGAATACTCAGTAGTTACATGTGTCGTGAGTGGAATACTACTAAGCTGCTCAACAGCGGGTGTGTAAAGACAGTTATTTCACTCCAGCTACAACTCACATGCTTGGGATCATGGGACCCTTTTGGGTTCCACCTTGCCTGGAGGACCACTACGTGATGGAGGCACATAAATCTCACTAACCAATCACATCTACATCACTTGAAATAGGGACAGACTTGGCATGTACTCCATTGTGCTGATGATTCAGAAAAGTGCCCTCGATATCAGAGACGGCAAGCATCTGACCTGGTGCTCAGCTTCTCTCTGAACAACTGCGACTTAGGGTGAAGAGAAAGCAGCTCTGAGTGGCAGATCCAAGTGAACTGCCAAGGTGGTTCAATAGGAACTGCTCAAATTGGCCACACATCCTTTTCTTGGAGGCCAATTGTCCTTTGTTATTACAAGACATTTGAACATGTTACCTTGTAGGGGATCCACCCAATGACTGCTGAGTGAATCATGTTATGATACAAAGTGAGGGTGTATATTTTCCTATGAAAGTCTTTGTCAAGCAAATAGCTCCCCAAGATGAACAAAGGCAGCAACTCAAACGTCAGGGACTGGCAGAGGAAGAATCAGGTTCCAGTTTCAACTCTGCATCAAGTTCATGATGCTACTGACCTTGGGCAGTTTCTTTTTTAGGTACTCAAAGTCCTTATCGCGAAACAGAAAGAGTAACCATTGCCCCAATTATATCACAGAATGATCATGAGATAACAAATGGACTCCCCCAGAAGGATGCAAATTACTTGGTAAATTTAGGGCATTTGAAAATTTGTTCATAACAAAAATCTGTATTTAGGCCAACATTATACTTTATCTATTATCTCACTTAATCCTGTAACAAGCCTATAAAGTAGGTACCTTTTACTACCCCCACTTTACAGATAAGAAAACATGCAAAGAGATTAGGTGACTTGCCCCAAATTACTCAGCTGGTAAGTGGCAGAGCTAGGATTTGAACCCAGGATTTCATTGTCACATAGCAGCGAAAGCTCCTATACCCAAAGAAGATACTGGAATGGGGGAACAAACTGGTGGTGGAGGGGGGCAGCTGAGTCTGTACAGCTCTGCACCTGAGAGTGAATAAGTCATCACCTGTCCTCATCAAAGAAGGATGAGGCTGAGCGCTCAGGAGCTGTCCCACCACCTCTCAACTGGAATAAAGAGGTGAATTAGGCCAGAATCCATTGACCAGGAAAGTCAAGGAATCTCTTGCACTTGACTGTTAACCACTCTTCCTCTTGTATGTGGGGGAGGAAACCTTGGCACACACAAACTCATGGACACCCTGCATTCATGGAAAACAGGAAAGTGAAAATTCTCAAGCTGTCGTTGATTCATTTCAAACATTCAGCATTCAAGAAAAAAAGGATGTAAGTCTCCAACACTAAAGACATGGATATCAACAATCAACTTCTGAGGAGGGTTATCTTGAAGCATTTTGCACAGAAAGGAATTCGGGAAACCAGCAATGCCGTGTCTAGTACTACAGGCTGCCCTGATAAAGCGGTGCTAGGTCAGACCTACTCTCCAGTTGGACAGGTAATCCTTTCCACTCTTTCTGAGTTCAAGATAGTAATTGACTATATAAAACTGATTCCAATGATTTCAACTAGATAATTTCAAAAGTGTGTGAACCTAAATAATTATTCTGGTGAGAAGCTATAATTAATTAAGAAAATCAAGTTTCCACAAATTAGGTGACTGTAAATCCAATGTTGAATGTTCCTAAGGCAGCTCTCTGTCTTTAGCTTAAAAAAATCAAGAGTGGACCAGCCGACGTGGCTCAGTGGTTGAACGTTTACCTATGAACCAGGAGGTCAGGGTTCGATTCCCAGTCAGGGCACGTGCCCGGGTTGTGGGCTCGATCCCGAGTGTGGGGCATGAAGGAGGCAGCCGATCAGTGATTCTCTCTCATCACTGATGTTTCTATTTCTCTCTCAGTCTCCCTTCTTCTCTGAAATCAATAAAAATATATTTTTAAAAAATCAACAGTGACTATAAATGGGGTCTCTTGGGGGTTCTGAGCATGTTCTGAAATTAGACAGTTGCAGTGGTTGCACTGCTCCAGGAATATAACACAAATACTGAACTGTGCACGCTAAAGGGGTGAATTTTATGGAATGGGCATTACATGTCAATAAAGCTGTTAAAAATAACATCAAACTACAGAAATGCACAGATAAACAGAAAAAAGTCTCTGTCTTCAAGTCTGTCATAATTTAATAGAGAAATTGTTACATTTCCATGAATAGTCCATGTTCATGATATGATTCATTCTTCACCAATTTAGTAGCTGACTCCATTAGTTCTCCCAATACAGTATATGACCCAAGAACAGAAATTACTGGCCACGTTGTTATTCTCCTAAAAATCGCAAGGTTCTGGAGTTCTCCTAGAATGAAATCATTATAAGAATCTAAAATCAGATTTGTTGAGTTCCAATTCCAGCTCTGATGTTTACAAACTGTGCAACCGTAACCAAGTAGAACATTTTAGGCACCGGTTCCTCATCTCTAAAATGGGAGTAACAGTGACACCTGCCTCATAAGGTTGTATAAGGATTGTAAAAACAACACACATAACATGCTTAGCCTCGTCATGATATGCAATCAATAAACATTAGCTGTCAGCATTACCACCAGCACACACACTCTGCTTTTAAAAAGGAAATGGTTGCTAAAGAAAGAAAAGAAGCTAGCATCATTTATTATACTGCTACCATAATGTGCAGGTTTTCCATATATATTGCCTCATTCAATGCTCCCAGGAGAGGCATTATTTTTCTCTACCATCACAAAATTTTCTCTTCTTAATCACCATTTTTAAAAGCTTTTCACACAAATGTGCACAACTCCCAACCACAATTCTTTGGGTTATCATTTGATAAGAAATCACAAAGTCAACACATCCTGTGATTACCATAACTTTAGTTGACCATTTGTTATTAAGCACTAGCATCTACCTATGAGAAAATGACTGTCTGCTGGAATACAGTGCCCAAATTTGAGGATTTCAAGTCCCCTAATTTCATGTGATCATGTGATTCTTCATGATTACCTTCTGAAGGAATGGATGTGATACATACTTATTCAACAAACACTACGTGGCTGGATACAAAGGGAGAAATCAATTTACATCTAACACTAAGACAATGTAATCACAAGAACAAGTCAAGATGAATACAAGAAAAAGAGAGTTTGTGTTGATTCAACACAGATGCTGGTTCTCCGCTGGCCTGGGCATGATAGTTCTTAAAGCCTTCTCAGGCATCTGGCCAAACATTCAACACAGGGTAGATTTAATTTTGGTTCCCATCATGTACATGCACTGCCCAAAGTAAACAAAAGGAATGTTGTGTGATGTGTATATTAAGCCTACACTAAGAAAAGTTATACTACAGTATTACTTATGTTTCCTTACTGAGTACTATTGCTTTTATAGTATAAAAGAAACCAGCAGGAACAGAATTTCTAGGGTTATCGTTCAGTATAGTGTTAAAGGGTTACTGAGTGAAGAGTATAAAAACTGGATATTTTTTCCATTTTTAAACATGTGCTTTTTCTTTCTTTTTTTAAAATACAAAATTCACCCTAAAAAAGCTCTATTGGCACCAAAAACTAACATTTAAAAAGTATCTTATGAGCAAAGACAAAAACTTGAGTGTCTGAACATCACTTAAGGGTGATGTTCCCAGGCAGCTGAATTCACTCTTGAGACTAGATTGCTCATTAGCTACTTAATGTTTTTTCCCCTTAAATGATGACATCAGCACATTCCTAGAAAACTGAATTACTGCCTGCCTTCCCCGACCCTGGGACCATCCATTGCCTTATCTAATGGTTGCCAAACATCTCTGTCACTGTAAGTCAGAATCCAAAAAAGTATGAACTTGGAGCAACTGCAACACGATGTAGGCCCTGTTGATGAACTGTTATTGCCTTCATTTCTATTAGTTCACTTCTCAGTGAGCAATTATAGTCTCTCATTATGTAGTATTTCTCTTGCCACACTCCAGTTCACTTTATGTTACAGACTACACTTTCTAGATAGATGAGTCCTATAAATTATTATTTTTCACTTTGACTGTTAAGCCAAATTAGATAGCTTTCAGAGGTGAAATTAGAGACAATGACTAATGCTTGGGAAATGAGAACAGCACCGAATAGAAGTCTGTGCTGATGTAAACAATTAAAAAACCTGGTCTTCACCCACACTCACTTTAAAAAAATTATTTCATTAGAATACTACATGAAGTAGTAAATGTATTATTAAAAAATGAGTAGCCAGTTTTTAAAATGCAAAATCAAGTGGAAATCTTTATTATTATGTTACTAAGAACAATAATTATTCTATGCCTGTACTTAATAGAAATTGGCACTTTCAAAGAAGCCCTACTTCAGAGACGTCAGGTGGTGAGCTCATTGCCTTCTGAGAGCCACATCGGCTTAAGCCTCCAGAATTCTCCGTAACCCAAGAATGCAAGTTACACATTTGTCCTCTCTACAAAGTGAGTCCAAACAAAATCAAATCAAGAATAAAATCACCAGAGAATGTATTTATTGATTTCAGAGAGACAGAGAGAGAGAGAGAGAAACATCAATGTGAGAGAGAAACATCCATCAGCTGCCTCCTGTATACACCCCAACTGGGGAATTGAACCCAAAATGTAGGGGATGATGCTCCAACCAACTAAGCCATGCAGCCAGGGCTCAAATCAATGACTTTGTATTAGAGACAGAAATGTCAAGACCAATTCTTTAAAAGATAATGCCATCACAGTTGTGACATATGAACAACCTGTTCTTAAAAGAAAAAAAAAAATTGGTTCCATATTTGTTTTTGTTTTGCTTTATTTGATATATATTAATTAAATGTCCTATCACACACTGCTCACTGGTTCTCTCTCCTGGGTTTCATCTAAATTTGTCATCCCTGTCAACAGGGCCTGCTGGTCAAGGGCGAGGAGAGGGGAGAGGCAGTCTTTATTTCTTGGACGTGGCAGTGGGTCTGACTGCCATTAGCTCCCTGTCAGCAGGTGATGTGATAGAGGCTCCCGCAGCTCTTACAACCATTTTCACCAGCTACCTGCCTCTTAACCTATTTACCCAGCAGTTACACTCTCATCTTCTGGGAAACCCACATTTTTTCCCAGGGGGGAACAAAGAATCAAAGTTTTCCCTAAATCCAGAAGCTGCCTACGATGCCTGCTATAGGCCTGGCTTCTCCAAATAAAACCAAAATAAAGAGACAAAAACAAAAGGGTATTTATTTTACAAAAATGTTATTTATTGATTTACGAGAGAGAAAAAAAAACACATTGATTTGTTGTTCCACTTCTTTATGCATTTGTTGGTTGATTCTTGCATGTGCGCTGAAAAGGGATCTGGCCCGAAACCTGAGTATATAGGGACAACGCTCTAACCCAGTGGTCGGCAAACTCATTAGTCAACAGAGCGGCAAACTGCGGCTCATGAGCCGCATGTGGCTCGCAAGCCGCAGTTTGCCAACCACTGCTCTAACCAACTGAGATCTTGGCCAAGGTCTTCCAGTGAGCCAGCGGAGAAATCCAGAAAGCTCCTTCCCATGTTAATATGTAATACATGTTACATTCGAAACAAACAGTAAGAGATGAGAGCTATTCATTTTTAAAGTTAGTGACTTCACAAAGTTTTGTAGAAGAAATTGGTTTTATATAGGAAACAGACATTTAAGAGGAAGTAATTGTTTTTCTAAACCCTTAAATGAACACCAGCTAATGCCAATTTATGACATTTACACCAAAATAAACAGCAGTAGGAAAAAAATTCACAAAATCGGGCCTGATCAAATTTTAGGTCGAAGTGGCTAGCTTTAAAACGAATACCACTTAATCTCTTATTTTTCTCTTCAGATATAAAGCCTGCATGCTGTAGATAACTATTCACTAAACACCTCCTTGGTGCCATAGGAGAGCACAAGAAAGACAAACATCTCCCCCAGCCATAAAGGAGCTCTGTGGAGAGAGAAGGGTCTGAGCCTAGCCGAGATCCAGTCCCAGGGGAAGTCCCGATCCTCAGGAGATTCTCAGTCCAGAATGCCACTGACCCCTGCAGGCTTCCTTACCATTGACGCTCAACCAACAGCCGATACTTTGCAAGGAGAAAGCATTGCCTTTTTTTAAATAACCACATATGCACACCTGCCACTCATGTGCTTCAGGTAACACGAATACTAAAAACGAGGGTGAGAAAACACCCCCAAATTTACTGATGCACAATTCATAAATCTTTACATGGGGTTGAGGGATTGGAATGATAAAAAATCCCAAAACTTAACAGAAGCGATTTCTTGCCCCAGGTATTAAGTATTATTATTAGTAGTCATTGTAGTAATGAGGAGGAGGAGAAGTGGAGCAGCAATAATAACAGCAGGTGATCAATTAATAATACAGGTCTACGGTTATTAGGTCTACTGTTATTAGCACCATAGCCACATTTTATTAAGCACTTACTATATGTCAGGCACAGTACAAGTACTTTTACATTCTTTGCCCCCTTACCACACCATGAGCAGAGTTTTCATATCCTCACTTCTCAACTGAGGACTGGAAAGGACACATTAACTTGCCTAAGGCCACCACTTCATTAAAGAGGGGGCTGATGGGAGATTAAAACCCAGTATTTTCTGACTGGAGCCTGAGCACTCAAGTTTATTAGCATGTGACTTCATGTGTCACCCTGTGTCAGCCATGCTGGTCTCCTTATTCCCAGAACACCCAAAGCAGGTTCCTGCCTCGGGGCCTTTGCACATTCTTGCCAGGGGACCACTCCTTCCAAACCTCCTTCAAGTATTTGCTCAACTGTTACTGCTGTTGACTAAATGCCACCCTCCTCGCCCCCCCCCCCCCCCCCGCCAATTCACATGTTGAAGCCCTAACCCCAATGCAATGGTACTTATAGGTGGGGATTTTGAGAGGCGATTAGGGTTAGATGAGGTCCTAAGGATGGGGCCCCACAATGGGATTAGTGTCTTTATAAAAAGAAACTCCAGAGAGAGCTCTTGCCTCCCTCGCTCCTATTCTCTCTCCCTCTCTGTCTCCCTCTCCTCTTCTCTCTATCTCCCCCACCCCATCTGCTATGTGAGGACACAGCAAGAAAGTGGGCCATCTGCCAGCCAGGAGGAGGGCTCTCACCCCGACCCACCGTGCTGGGACCTTGACCGTGGATGTCCATTCTCACAGACTGCGAGAAAATGTGTTTCTGCCGTGTGAGCCACCAGTGCCAAGAGTTCATCTATGGCCGTCCAAGCACACTGGCCATCCTCTGAGAGAGGATATCCCTAAGTCCCGATTTTAAATTGCAACAGCCTTGCCCACTCCCCTCAGCCCGCTTGCCTTTCTGCACAGCACAGCACCACCTCTTCTGTTACTAACGTGCTCTCCATTCCACCTGCTTTCCCTGCTCCACGCCTTGACGCTGGGCTAGGAGTGCAAAGTGTCTCCTAGGTTCCTATGCTATAGCAGCCAAAGGCCAAGGGCGGAAGATTAGGAGGCAGAGGGAGAAGGGCCTGCTTCTTCCTGCTGCTGCTGTCCTGAGGCCCAGCAGGGCGGCCCCTGGCAGCAGTAGGTCCAGGCCCAGCTCCCAGGCCCAGCTCCCAGGCCACAGCTCCCAGACCCAGCTCCCAGGCCACAGCTCCCAGACCCAGCTCCCAGGCCACAGCTCCCAGACCCAGCTCCCAGGCCACAGCTCCCAGACCCAGCTCCCAGGCCACAGCTCCCAGGCCACAGCTCCCAGGCCAGAGCTCCCAGGCCAGAGCTCCCAGGCCCAGCTCCCAGGCCCAGCTCCCAGACCCAACTCCCAGGCCACAGCTCCCAGGCCCAGCTCCCAGGCCCAGCTCCCAGGCCATAGCTCCCAGGCCCAGCTCCCAGGCCACAGCTCCCAGGCCCAGCTCCCAGGCCACAGCTCCCAGGCCACAGCTCCCAGACCCAGCTCCCAGGCCACAGCTCCCAGGCCCAGCTCCCAGGCCACAGCTCCCAGGCCACAGCTCCCAGACCCAGCTCCCAGGCCACAGCTCCCAGGCCACAGCTCCCAGGCCCAGCTCCCAGGCCACAGCTCCCAGGCCCAGCTCCCAGGCCCAGCTCCCAGGCCATAGCTCCCAGACCCAGCTCCCAGGCCACAGCTCCCAGGCCACAGCTCCCAGGCCACAGCTCCCAGACCACAGCTCCCAGACCACAGCTCCCAGGCCACAGCTCCCAGGCCCAGCTCCCAGGCCACAGCTCCCAGGCCCAGCTCCCAGGCCCAGCTCCCAGGCCATAGCTCCCAGGCCCAGCTCCCAGGCCACAGCTCCCAGGCCACAGCCCCCAGGCCCAGCTCCCAGGCCACAGCTCCCAGACCACAGCTCCCAGGCCACAGCACCCAGACCCAGCTCCCAGGCCACAGCTCCCAGGCCACAGCTCCCAGGCCACAGCTCCCAGGCCCAGCTCCCAGATCCAGCTCCCAGGCCACAGCTCCCAGACCACAGTTCCCAGGCCACAGCTCCCAGGCCACAGCTCCCAGATCCAGCTCCCAGGCCACAGCTCCCAGGCCACAGCTCCCAGACCCAGCTCCCAGGCCACAGCTCCCAGGCCACAGCTCCCAGGCCCAGCTCCCAGGCCACAGCTCCCAGGCCCAGCTCCCAGATCCAGCTCCCAGGCCACAGCTCCCAGACCACAGCTCCCAGGCCACAGCTCCCAGGCCCAGCTCCCAGGCCCAGCTCCCAGGCCATAGCTCCCAGGCCCAGCTCCCAGGCCACAGCTCCCAGGCCACAGCTCCCAGGCCACAGCTCCCAGACCACAGCTCCCAGACCCAGCTCCCAGGCCACAGCTCCCAGACCCAGCTCAGCCAGCTGAGTGGCACTAGCACTGTGGGGCCGGTGGGCAGGGCCACCTCTGTGGTCAGGGCACCCCGTCAGCCACGTCCTTCTCTGAGCCTCTTGAGTTGAACCCCAAAGACTCACTATGGCCCCCCAAGAGTGCAGGCTGCTCCCCAGCGCTATTTTCTGAGATCTCCAACACCAGCTCTCCCGAATGGCAGAGCCTGTTGAAATACCAAGCACTGTTTTTGTTTCCCTGACCGACCCCTGACTGACATATTATAAAAAACTGTACTTTAATTTTAGATTATAAATGGCATTTAGAACACACCTTCTCACACTAGAATGGAAGCTCCAGGACAATGGGGTTTCGTCTGCCCTGTTCTTGCCAAATCCCTGGAACTGGGAATGGGTCCTCTAGCACGTGGTGGGTGCTGAGTAAACATTAGCTGAATGCACGTATCCCTGTAGTTAGCAGCTTAAAACGAACCAGAAGCCGCTGTCTAGCTTTCAGCCTAGAGCACCTTGCTGAAGCCTTCCCTGCCCTGCTGAAGCAGGTCCCCCACCTGTGCTGCACGGCCCACGTGGGTTTTCCCAGCAGCACTTACACGCTCGGCCAAGGCTGGATGCACCTGCACATCTGTTGGCTACCTTCCTCTTTCTCCATGACATCCACACGGCATGGACTTGGTGATGCCTGCCCCACTATATCCTCAGCCACTGGCACAGCCCAATTACTCGTTGATAGGAAATGTTTCCAGAAAGAAAACATAGGAGATGGAAATTAGAGTGATCCACCCCAGTATGCCTCCGTGTGGCCTAAACCCGAATGGCTGCTTGCTAGGCCAGATCTGATGACCTCAGGGCATCCTGAGACAGTAAGTTATGATCACAAATTAAAAGATTTCATAAACATCTGTGCCATGAAAAATTAAAACCTGTGTTGAAATCAAGTTCCTCTGTGCATTCAAGAATATTTACTAAACACCTACTATGTGCCAGGTTCAAGGTGTTGGGGATACAGCAAAACAAAACAAAAACACAGCAAAGTTTCTGTCCGCATGGAGGTTATATTCTAAGGGTGGAGACACACAATAAACAAGCTAATAAATATGTAATATGTCACTCAGTGTAAAGGAGAAAAGCAGAGTAAGAGTGGTGGAGAATTCTGGGCAACGGAAGTGGAATTACCGGGTTCTATGGCCAGAGAATGCGCTAGGCATAGCACAGCCCCGCAAACGCCATGCCCGGAGGCAGGAAGGTGCTCGGGTGGGAGCCACAGCAAGGAGCAGAATGCGGGGTATGAGGAAGCTTCAGAGCAGAGATGCGGGGACTTGATCACAAAGGGGATGCCTTCGCTGGAAGGCTTCAGGGTTCACGCTGAAGAAGGTGGAAAGACACTGAAGGGTTTTCACCGAGGAGGGTCATGAGATTTTACAGACTGATTTAAAGAGGTCACTGCACATGCTGGGTTGGGGATACACTCCATAAAGCACTACAGAAAGAGGAAGCAGAGTTAAGAGGATGGTAGAGGAACTGAGTAACAGACTGGGATAGTGAGCCTCTGGCCCCTCCCTGGAATCTGAATCTGCTGAGTGACTGGTTTGACCAAGAGAAAGCAGAGGAAGTGACTTCTCTCCAAGGCTAGTCAGAGCATGCTCGCAGCCTCTCAGAACACGTGCTGCTGGAAGCGACTGTGCGCTGGGTGGAAGCCACAGTTACCCCTGCAGGAGGAACGGGAGCCCCCACCAGTGCCAGCTGGGCTCCCAGGCAGCGGCCAGCACTGCTGCAGGCACAGCAGCGAACCGCCATGTGAACCAGCCAGCCTCCTCTTGGTGCAACAGACAGAAGCCACTGCTCAGAGCCCCGGCCTACGTGCGGGTGCAGGAACAAGGTAAGTGTCTGTTATTGTTTCAGGTCAGCAAGTGTTGGAGTGGTTTGTGACCCAGGACAGATAACCCCAACAGAATTCACGGGGGCCTGGACCAGCCCCAGGGAAAAGAGACGTTCCTAAGCACTAATTTGGGAGGCATTCTACAATATGGTTAAGGACTCGGGCTCCAGAATCAGAAAGATTAGGGTCACTACCAAACTCTGGGCAAATTAATTGATATTTCTGAACATCAGGTCCCTCTTCAGTAAATAGAATTCTAAAAAGGGCCTGGTTCTTTGAGACATGGTGAGGTTACACTGAGATCATGTAGGTAAAATGCATTATGTAAAATGCCCAGTTCCTTGAGATGTGGTGAGGTCACCCAGAGATCATGTATGTAAAATGTTTTGCTGGCACCTGATACATAATGAGTACTCTTTAAAACAGTGAGCTAGCAAAGGGATCAGTTTTTCACCTTCTTAAAAATGGCCCCATAGCCCTGGATATAGGCAAAATGGAAGCTTCTGTGGCAGGACGCCCTGATTTCATCATATGAAGAGCCCAGAAGCAAAAAGAATCGATTACAGGGAAATCAGCAAACGGGTGACAGGCCACCTTCTCAGCAAGGACAGTGCTGAAGATGTAGGATGAGTTGCCAAACTGCCTTTCCGAAGTCCCTGTGACTGGGAAGCTGGGTGGGACGGGAAGGAGCAACTAGGCCCAGCTCTCAGCACATCTCTGCCCGACTTTAAGACCAACCCATTGACTTTAAGCAAAGATTTCAGTCAACTTGGTGGAAATCCTACTGTAATGGTACCAGTTTATGAAACTCTGTAAATTCATAAAAGACAGGACATAATTTTATCCTTCCATCAAAAACTTGCTGCAGAAAATTAGGGCACACTGCATTACAAAACGCTAGACGTGAGCTGTTCCCTGGACCCCAGAGTGCAAGATAGGCAAACGGGGGCACTGCTTTACGACTCCATCAACCTGGGCTTGATACCAGGTCACTGCACACTTACATCCACCTCCACTTTATTGCCGAGATCACACTAGATAAGAGCTGACGTCAACAGAAGTCTTTCTGTGGCATTTCATCAGAAGCAATCAAATTCTGACCTAACAGCTTTAACAAAACAACATAACCCACTGACACATATTTCTCCATATAACAACCAGCCTTCAAGATACATCACTGGGAGGAGACAAAAAGAAATGTTTCTTAAAAATATCAATATCCCACAATTTAGGAGCAGGTACAATAGATGTTTAAAAATGGTTTAATAAATATTTAAATATGTATGCCAATATGCCATTAGTTTGTAAAATACAGATTTCAGAAAATATTGACTTGAGGCCTGTATTATTGAGTAAACACCAAGTACAATGAATATTCATGAACAATGGAAACTTACATTCCAATGTAAATATGCGCACCTGAGCGCCTGATAATTGAGCTTCTACTTGGTAGCTCTTAGATTATGACAAATGTTACATTCCTTCCCACAGTTACTGAGTGATTTAAAGCACGAGAGCAGTATAAAGAGTCAAGTTTTCACGTTAAACTACAAAATGTTGAAGCGCATAAGAAACTGGTTACAAACTAGCAGTCATGAGATGTCATTTTTTTAAAAAGCCACCATTTATCTGCTGAAGCATAAACGAGAATTTTGTCATTTTAAAAAACTTGTATTGGCTATTAAATGTATTGCGTATTTCAACAGAATTTAATGTATCCAGCCCCCACAGCCTCTCGCAGCCCTGGTTGGCCCCCACAGTCCCTCACAGCCCCGGCTGGCCCTCACAGCCCCCGCAGTCCCTCGCAGCCCTGGCTTTGTCAGGAAAGTCATCTGGACAGTCGTTCTGCTGTTTGGTCTAATTAGCATAACAGCTGTTTATTATATAGGATAAGCTTAAGGTAGCAATGAGTTCCTGAGCCCTCTTCATTGCTACGAGAGGCAGTAATGAAGAGAACACACTACCACAGAGGAAAAACTCCATCAGTCTCAGGTCGCCTTCACTTTCTCCCACAGCATGGCCTGCAAACGTTCACATATGTTCAGCCATAAACACATCAGAATCAAATAATTTTGGGAAGCACTAGGCTTAATCCCATTAAGCTCTCTACTGGAAAACTTCGAATCCTTCCTGTGCTGATACTCACAAAGGACACACTATGCTGCACTGACCCTGCTGTCTTCACTGGGCACCTACAGAACTAGTGCTCCCCGGTGTACACTCTGGGAAACAACACGGGCTCGGAACACCACTCTCCTTAATCCCACAGGCAGCTCACTCATGTGTTTAGAATCAAGAAATTATTTTCTCCCCCATAGAAGCCAGGATGTGGATGAAAACTCACAATGATTTACGAGAGAGGGAACACAATCTAGACCCAGCAGACAAAAAAAAACAGCAAATACAAACCTAATTACACTAGTTGCCCGATGCACGAATTCATGCACGGGTGGGGTCTCTCGGCGTGGCCTGCAGGGATTGGGCTGAAACTGGCAGTCCAATGCCGCCTGCCGCTCCCGCTCACCCAGGCCTTGCTGTGCCTGCCGCGGGCTCGTGCCCAGCCAGTCCTGATTGGGAGAGGCTCGCGCCACTGCAGTGGGGCTCACCAGCCATGAGCCCTGCGCCTGGTACCCATGCCGAGGGGGGTGGAGGGGGGGGCCCAGGATGTGATCGGCCCTCTGGGCAGGTGGTGGGACGCCCTTGCTAGCTGGAGATCCGATCCGTCCTGCTGACATTCATGCCACTTGCCAGGAGCCACCTGGCGGCCGCTTTTGTATCATTTTCTCCTTGCGGAGTGTCTAGGGAGGGGAAGCGGCCACAGTGCCTGAGGTCGACTTCCAGGAGGCCAGTGGTGCTGTCGGGATCATGCCGGCAGCACCAATCTGTCAGTGCCTGGCCCATTCTCCAGAGATTGGACCTGCAGGACTACTGAGGGAATGAGTGGCTGCCGCTGGGCTGGTGGGCTGCCAGGATGGGTCGGTCAGCTGAGTGGCATGCCTGCTGTGGGAGCGCCCTGACCACCAGGGGGGTAGCTCCTGCGTTAAGCATTTCCCCTGGCGGTCAGTGTGCATCATAGTGACCAGTCGACCAGTCATTTGGTCACTTAGGCTTTTATATCTATAACTAGAGGCCCGGTGCACGAAATTCATGCACAGGGGTGTGTGTCCCTCAGCCCAGCCTGCAACCTCTCCAATCTGGGACCCCTCAAGGGATGTCCAACTGCCCGTTTAGGCCCGATCCTACTGGGATTGAGCCTAAACGGGCAGTTGGACAGCCGTCTCACAATCCAGGACTGCTGGCTCCCAACTGCTCGCCTGCCTGCCTTCCTGATTGCCCCTAACTGCTTCTGCCTGCCAGCCTGATCACCCCCTAACCACTCCCCTGCCAGCCCAATTGATGCCTAACTGATCCCCTGCCAGCCTCACTGTCCCTAACTGCCCTCCCCTGCTGGTCTGGTCCCCCCCCCCAAGTGCCCTCCCCTGCAGGTCTGGGTCCCCCCAAAACTGCCCTTCCCTGCAGGCCCGGTCGCCCCCAACTTCCCTCCTTTGCTGGCCTGGCCACCCCTAACTGCCCTCCCCTGCAGGCTTGATCACCCCCAACTGCCCTCCCTTGCAGGCCTGGTCCCTCCCAACTGCCCTCCCCTGCTGGCCATCTTGTGACAGCCATCTTGTGTCCACATGGGGGCAGCCATCTTTGACCACATGGGGGGCAGCCATCTTGTATTTTGGAGTGACAATCAATTTGCATATTACTCTTTTATTAGATAGAATAGAGGCCTGGTGCACGGGTGGGGGGCCGGCTGGTTTGCCCTGAAGGGTGTCCTGGATCAGGGTGGGGTTCCCTTGGGGCATGGGGTGGCCTTGGCGAGGGGCCTGTGGTGGTTTGCAGGCTGGCCATGCCCCCCGGTGACCCAAGTATAGGCCAGGGCCAGCTAGAAGCAGGTATCTGGGATTTATCTTCTATAATTTTAACCTTGTAGCCTTGAGCGGAGGCCAGGGCAGGCCAGGGCGGGAGGGAAGCTTGGCTTCCTCCATTGCCAGGGGCAAACCAAGCCTCCAGCTTGCTCCAGCTCTGTGGCGGCCGCCATCTTAGTTGGGTTAATTTGCATACTTGCTCTGATTGGCTGGTGGGCGTAGCGGAGTGATGGTTAATTTGCATGTTTCTCTTTTATTAGTGTAGATAATAAAAGCGTAATATGCTAATTAGACCAGATGTCCTCCCGGATGTCCTTCCAGACAAAGCCGGGGCTGCGAGGGAAGCCCGGGTCCCGGGTGCCTGATGGCGGCTGGAGGGAAACCCAGGTCCCAGGTGCCAGAGGGAAGCCGGTGCCAGCAACTGGGGGAAGGAAGGCCTATTCTTGAACAAATTTCGTGCACTGGGCTTCTAGTATATAGATGATTCTCATTTGAAGTCCTCCAAAGGCTTTCCAAAGCTACAAGAGAAAACCCCAATTCTGCAGAGTTCTTAAAAGTTTTCCATGAACTGCTTTCAAACCCAGTCATATCATTCAGCATGCAGACCCCAGTGCTGGAGTCCTGGCTCCCTGCACTCCCTCCCAAGTAAACGCTCCAAAGGTAGGGAAGTCTCGGCAAATTTAGCTCAGTGTGGCACCTGCCATGGTTTTCTACACTTTAGGACCTTACACCTGTTATTCCTTCATCAGAAAACACTATGCCACCAATTCCTGCTGGACTTCCATATGACCTTTTGGCTTTAGGTTCAGCTTAGACAGCACTTCTTCCAGGAAACCTTGCCTGATATGCAAAGGCTGGGCTGGTATCAACACTGCAGGTTCTCCCAGCATCCACCCCTTCCCCACCCCCCAGGGCTTTCTCCACTGAAAGACCTGTTTACTTTTTTCAACCAGGATGCATATCCCTGGGGGCTAACTATGGGGTCTGGGCATACACCTCATTTCTAGTTGAGTTTTCACACCACCATCAATTATTCATGTATATGTAGTCACTCAGAATGCACGATAGCCCATAGTAGTCACTACACAGATTGCTGTTGTCCCAGTGCATGCCTGCTGTTTTATCTCAAGAGCAGAAAGTTCTCTTCAGAGGCTCTGCATGTTTAATGAGACAAGGCTCTAGTCCAACCATTGCAAAGGTCAGGGAAAGGGTTAGAGGGCAGTCACTATAAATGCCATTCAACATGTGCCAACTTCATGAACAGAGTCAGAAAATGAGGAGGGAGGGAAAAGGAGAGGAAAGGACACAAGGCAGAAAAGCAAGGTAAAGAGTGCTGTTGCCCTGGCCTGTGAGGCTCAGCTGGCTCAGCATCCTGTGCACCAAGAGGTCACCGGTTAGATGCTGGTCAGGGCACATGCCCTGGCAGCAAGCTCGATCCCCAGTAGGGGGCGTGCAGGAGACAGTCAATAGATGTTTCTCTCTCATTGATGGCTCTCTCAAAAATATCAATAAAAACGTATTTTAAAAAAGAGTGCTGTTGTTTCTCCATTTCAATGAACTTCTGTCTCGAGTGACCAGGAGGTGAGAGGCTGCTCTCCACTGGTCTCTGCTCCTTGTGTATCTCAAAGCGATCATCTTGCTCCCTGGAGTGTCAGGTACCACACAAAGTAAGAGAATTTCAAGGGCAACCTTGACCTTCAGCAATTTTGTTTTCCTATGTGCTTGGAAATGGACTCATTTATAAGTTAGGACTCAATTGCATAAGCAGTCTAAGAAAGAATTACTTCAGTGTTGGCAAGAACTAGAAATAGTGGCTAGAACTAAAATGCAAATATAAATTAGCCATTGATAATTTTGTCATTCAAGATAACAAGCATATATATTTCCAGAATGCACATCCTGGGAGATCTCCCCACAGAAGAGTCGACGGTGTCTTCTTATTCCTGATACTAACAGAAATCAAATTTCTAAATCACATAAAACACAGCCTGCAACTTACTACAGGGGCGCTACAAAGCAAATGCTCAATGAGCTTTGAGGAAGGAAGGAGGGAAATCAGAAAGGGAGTGAAGGCAAGGAGGAGAAAAGGGAGAAAAGAAGGAAAACAAAGGGGAAGAAAAGGAAAAAAGGGGAAAGAACAAGGAACCCTGGTTTTGGTCTCTGGCGTAGCTTCGTTATTCCATAGCAACATTTCATAATTAAAATTTTAATCGCCACTCAAACCACGAAGCATGGTATACAATGAAAAGAGATAATTCTACCCAGTGGAAAACATCCGCTGTGCTTTATTCGGAAACAAGGGATTTTCTTACAGGTTCCCTAAGAAGAAAAACAAGGTGCTACAGGTAAGACAGAGTCCTCATTTTAATCAGCAGCTCCTAACACTGCTCTGAGAATTCTCAGAGCTAGGAGAGTTTCCTTAGCACAGAGCGTGATGAACGTTAGCCTCTGCTTCTAGCCTCCGTTTCTGCTTACAGAAACGCGACAGGCACGTGGCTGTTTCTCTGTCCAATTTCCAGGGCCAATGCTGAGACATTTCAGGGCATCGTTCAGTCCCCAGTTGGCCAGGCTAGAAGGGGGTGGAATTAAGTACCACAGGGATGCAGAAAGACTGAGCAAATGCAGCCACTCCACAGCATGTCGCCACGTACTGCCTTGTCTTGTGTGTGAGTGTGGGAACAGGTGAACAACATCCAAGTGTGCAGTCCTCACCGTACAACCAAACAGAGCTGAACAACAGCTGACAACAGGTGAGTGCTGGGAAACTCAGGCCTCGCAGGGTTCCTGGGTTCTTCCTTCTCCAAGCCTCTCAGCTCTGGGGACTCCCTGGAGGTCAGCACTCAGCCGCAGGCTTGGCAGAGATCCAGAAAACATAAGAGGAAAATTGGCCAAGCGCCCAGCCCATCAAAATCTGCCACTGAGCCCTTCAGATCCTGCGTGGAGGCCACAGGTCTTGGAGGTGCGGCCTCACATATGTCTTCCAGAAACAAGTGTTTGGAAACAGAGGTTCACTTGTGCTGTTTGCTAGATGTGGTTTCCTCTCCCCTCAGCTATCATCCGAATCATCTACTTAGAGCTGTATCTCTAGGCTCAAACGGAAACATTCCCATCTCCCTACAACAAGTCCATGGCCCCTTCCCAGCTCATGACCCTCAGCCAGCAAGTTCCCCAGACACAGCCAGCCCTCCGCCCTGAGGGCACAGAGTCTCATTTGTGGACAACCTTACAGCGGAAATTCCAACACGCGCTGAACAGGACACCTTCCTCAAATCGGCAGCTCAAATCGATGGCCCCACAAGCTCGATGGGCGCTCAGTCGCTTGCTCCCTCCCCCTCAGTATTTATGAGCAAGCACAGGACCTGCTGCCCCGAGGTCGGCACAGATCAGTCAGCTCACCCTGCAAATGCTTTGAAAATCCCTGGAACCAAGATAAACTAGTGATACCAAATATTTCATTGTCATTGAAGCATCAACAGTAACCTGAGAAACGTGAAGACTAAGTTTAGAACACTCCAAGAGCTTTAGGAAGGTAAAGAACAATGCCATCATAACTTACAACATGGACTACTGTCTGAAATAAATCTACGTGCTCCACCATATTGTCTTTTGAGATTAATGTCATGGAGTATTCCACAGATACATCGAAACTCTGATGTATGAAAATTTATGAAAAAGCAAAAGAACAAAACAATGATCTAGTCACTAATATAGAATGTGCCTAATTCTTAATATCCTCAGGTTCGATGATGATAACCTACTTCTTCATTATACAGATACTTACTGAGAACCTACTATGCTCAGTCACTGCACCTGGTGTGAGTGATGCAAGCAGACATCCTTCAGTGTTACAGTGGGCCACGCTGGACGGAATGGGGTCAGAGCACGAAGAAACAGCCCTCACCACGCTACTACCCGGGGACTTGACTAAGTCACAGCCAGGGGGAGATGACAAACTGTGTTTAGAAAAGAGGTGTTCTAATCTTTGCAAAAGCAACAAAAAAATCTTTTGTTACACATAATGAGTTTCTCAAAGAACTAATCTCACATTCTCCATTTTCATCATAATTTACATTATCCGGATTACACAGACCCGCAAGTTAACGTCCATTGTGTTTGGCACTCTGACAGCACAATAGGATATTTGGTTGTTTCCCCTTTTCCTGCCCTCCTTGACGTTCAGTTAACTGTGAAGGTGTTGAGATCATTGCTATATTTTGCTAAAATGGCCGCACACATTCAGGTAACTGGGGAAGTTATTGCCTGTAAAACAAATGGGGCATCACTGAAATGCTACTTCTTGTTTGAATATCATTTGAAACTTAACACAGTCGGGAGATGGGTCCCAGGAGCACACCTCTAGTGAAAGCTGCCGCTCCTAGCAGCAACGTATGTTATGCGGTAATTATGCCACCAAGCTGTCCAGAATTCCTATCTGCATGCAAATTAGTTCATATGTGCTCCAGCTGCTATTATGACAAAATTAAAACAAGAATTTGGTAATGAAACTATCCTCTTTATGAAAACACAGTTCAATTACCCTAATAACATAGTACATCTACCTGCAATCGCTCATCCGCTGAAGAGCCTAATTCCCTCTCACACGCAGGCCCCTGAGTCTGACCCATCTTCTCGTAGTGGGAAATAAATGCGAGAAGGGCCAGGAGGGGTATTTCAGGGCTAACTTTTACAGACTTGAATTTCAGTGCTATGATGGGAGTGCTCCCTCAACTGACAACATGGGTAATTGGGCTATTAAATATTCCCACAATCCTCAGGTTAAAAATTAAATGGCCATCAAACCCACAGCTGTTAGCCCCTAGCTTTGTCATTAGCATTAAGTCCTGGAACTTCCAAAGGCCACCAGTAGGCAGGAATAAGAGAGGGGAAAAAAGCATCAAGTTCTCAATTCCAGGCCTGAAACACAATCATAAAGCTAAGCGTGCAGGCGCTAAACCACGTAGAATGGTCATTACAGTTATTACAGGACGGCTAACACGCACACATGCTCCCTTCCTCTGGTCATTGCCCAGCCTTCTCAAGAAGCTGCCCTAAATCCCTGCCTGAGGCTGAGGCTGCAGCAAAGTGACCACTGCTGGTCACACAGCAGCCTTCCTGCCCAGGAGCGAGTCCCAGCTCCCCCACGGGCTGTGCTCGGCCATGTCCGTGAAGACCCGAGTCTCACAGCTGCACACCTGCAGTGTAGCTTTCAAAGCTGAGAGACGGCCAGCAGCAACTGGCTATTTTCCAGAAAGTGGGGAGGACTGATCTTTCCATTACAGTTTTTACAGGCTGCCTGTTTTGGTTGACTGAAAGAATACAAAAACTTTAGAAGAACCATACGTTGTCCTGGCCAGTGTTGCCAAGTGGTTAGAGTACCGGGCCATGATTCGAGGGGTCCTGGGTTCGATTCCTGGTCAAGGGCATGCACCTGGGTTGCAGGTTCATCCCCGGCCCCAGCTGGAGCGCTTGTAGGAGGCAACCAATGGATGTGTCTCTCTCACATCTGTTTCTCTCTCCCTTTTGCTCTCTCTAAAAATCAATGGAAAAAAAATCCTCAGGTGAGGATTAACAACAAATAATAAAAATAAAAAAATAATAAGAGCACCATACATTAGTCTCAAACTGTTTATATATTCCTCCTATTACAGAAGGACTGAAACACCTTGAAAAAGGTGGCTTGAAACAGACTTTTAAAAACTAACAGAATACCACATTTTCTCCTCACTTTTTTTTATTTGTTTTGTTGTTAATCCTCATCTGAGGATACTTTTTTTTTTTTATATATATATTTTATTGATTTTTTACAGAGAGGAAGAGAGAGGGACAGAGAGCTAGAAACATCGATGAGAGAGACATCGATCAGCTGCCTCCTGCACGCCCCCTACTGGGGATGTGCCCGCAACCCAGGTACATGCCCTTGACCGGAATCGAACCTGGGACCCTTCAGTCCGCAGGCCGACGCTCTATCCACTGAGCCAAACCGGTTAGGGCTTAGGATACTTTTGAGCTTGCAACCAAGGTACGTGCCCTTGACTGGAAATGAACCTGGGACCTTTCAGTCCACAGGCTGATGCTCTATCCACTGAGCCAAACTGGCTAGGGCTCCTCACTTTTCTTTTACTCTATGTCAACTGCTACTGATTTTACCGAATGGCGCAAAATGCATCTGTTTCCTCAAAATTGATTTTTTCAAAGTGGTCCCGCTGCCAGGAAACATGGCGTTACTTTATGTGGCTGAAGGTGTTGTCCATACATTGACCAGATTCAATGCATACACCAGGGCAGGGCAGGCCAGGGGCCAGGTCCTGAGGTCCCCCCTGTGAACAAGAAGCGCTGCCTGTCCCATGGAGGGGAACATCCAAGGGACCTGGCACTCCCAGGGACAGCACCTCTTTCTGTGAGGCCCGGGAGGTTCCAGGACCCCCTGCACCTCAACCTCTGAATCTGTGATGTGGAGGAAGTGCCCCCCACACAAAGGCTGTTTGATTATTTAAACCTGATAACCTGGTTCAGTGCTTCTCTCTGGGCAGCAAATGTCAACTCGCACTTCCTTCTTCGGAGGTGAAAGTGCCCCCGTCCCCACCCCAGCCAGCATATTACCTTTAGCTTCAAAATACCGCCATTAACTGTCTCATCAGAATGCTCTCTTTTCTAAAAATAAAAAGGAAATCCAGGAATTTCTGTTTCCATTTTTAAAGCAAAAGATTTTATAGTGTAAAATATAAAAACATAAATTTCACCATCTGAACCATTTCACACTGTACAATTCAGTGGCATTTAGTACATTCACAATGTTGTACAGCCGCGATCATGAGCTAGTTCCAAAACATTCTCATTACCTCAGATGAAAACTCCATACCCAACAAGCATGCTCTCCTCTTCCCATCTCCCCACAACTCCCGGCAACTACTCTGGACTTGCCCATTCTGGACTTCTCATATCAATGACACCATACAGCGCGTGGCCTTTTGTGCCTGGCTTCTTTCCCTTGGTGAAATGCTGTCAAGGTTCGCTCATGTGGCAGTATGTAGTGCTTCCTTCCTTCCCATGGCTGAATAATATTCTCTTATGTGACTACACTACATTGTGTTGATTCATTCATCAGCTGGCAAACATCTGGGTTGCTTCCACCTCTGGCTACTGTGAAAAATGTGCTGCCATGAACATTCATGTACAAGATTTTGTTTGAACATCTGTTTTCAATTTGAGTATATACCTAAGCAGTGGAATTGTTTTAAAAATTTTATTTGGGGGGGTGGGAGGGGGATTTATGTATTGGTTTTGTTTGTTTTTTAGAGAAAGAGAGGGAGAGAAGAGGAGGGAGGGAGGGAAATGGATTTGTTGTTCCACTTATTTACACATTCATTGGTTGCTTCTTGCATGTGCCCTGACCAGAGATCAAACCCACTACGTTGGTGTATCTGGATAATGCTCTGACCAACTGAGCTACCTGGCCACGGCAGGTTTTAAATATGTTAAACATATACACACATATAATATATTGATACATACATAAAAATATAAACACACACATAATATACAGACATATAATCTACATACATAATATATACAGTTGACCCTTGAGCAACACAGGTTTTGAATTGTACAGATCTATGTCTACGTGGACTTGTCAAAAATTTTTAGAGATTTTCTTACTACTATGAAGCAATCAAATCTATTACATTAGGCTACCAAAAAGCAAGCATATTGCTGCTGCTTCGTTATCAATACCTGTAAATAAACAATTTCTTTTTCATAGTATTTTTTCATTTTTTAAAGAATATTTTATTGATTTTTAGAGAGAAAAGAAGGGAGATGGAGAGAGAGAAACATCTATGTGAGAGCACAACATCCATCGGCCGCCTCCACAACAAGGCATATGCCCTTGACCAGAAATCGAACCTGCAACCTACATGACTACACCTAACCAACTGAGCCACACAGACCAGGAAGGTTGTAATTTCTTTCTTATTTTTTTTTTAATCCTCACCCGAGGATATGCCTCTATTTAAGAGAGAGGGGGAGAGAGAGAAAAAAACACATGGATGTGAGAGAGAAACATCAAGTGGCTGCCTCCTGCACTTGTCCCGACTGGGAATCAGATCTGCAACATGGGCATGTGCCCTGATGGGAATCGAACCCGTGACTCTTCAGTACACGGGACGACACTCCAACCACTGAGCCACTCCAGGCTAGGGCTTATTCTTTCATTTTTGATGTCTAGTGTCAGCAACACATATAGTATCTACAGTGTTTTGTATCATAAAAGACAGTGTTGATATAGGTCAGGGGTGGGCAAACTTTTTGACTCGAGGGCCACAATGGACCGGAGGGCCGGAACAAAAGCATGGATGGAGTGTTTGTGTGAACTAATATAAATTCAAAGTAAACATAATTACATAAAAGGGTACCGTCTTTTTTTTTTATTTCAATAGTTTTATTCATTTCAAACATTTTAACAAGAAGAATGTAAACACTAATTATTATAATTTGAAATTTCAAAAAATGGAGGAATCATAGCACAATAGCATACCTTATATTGAAGATGGCAAAGGCAAAATAAAATTGCCTAACAAAGGAAAGGTACAAAAGCCTTTCAAATTAAACTTAAATATAATAAAATAATTTAAAACCAAAACAAATAGAAAAGAACAAAATGTGTAAACAGTAAATTAAACATTTTCTTTAGTGCAACTTCCAAATTATGCCCGGGACGTAGATGTAGATGGCAATGTAGACTGGGTTGAAAGGTTTTTGGTCTTTAAAACATCAACTTCAGTGGGAACAGTGTTGTTGGTCTCCTTTTTAGCTAATGTTTTGCTACTGTGCTCTCCAGGGGCGTGTCTCCCTACATCACCACGATAACGTGTCTACACATTCCCAGGGTGATGTCGGGTGACGCGTCCGCGGGCATTACAAGGAGCCTCTGGAAGATTGAGAGGTTGTTCCTTCTACTGAATGGGTGCATATAAATCCGCCCACTCAGAAGAAGGAGCTGCATCCGTGTTTCCTGACGTTGCCATGTTAACACTGCTGCTGGTGAAGGAGCGGAGGGGAGAGCAAGAGAACCCTCCGCTCTTTCGGCTCTGCGGGCCGGATAGAACAGCCGAACGGGCCGGATCCGGCCCGCAGGCCGTAGTTTGCCCACGGCTGATATAGGTACTAACTGACAATTCATCTTGTAATCAGATGATGTAAAATTACATAGGATAGTACTATAAAGATATATTCTCTTCCTTATGATCTTAATAACATGTTTTCTCCAGCTTATGTTATCCTATCTAATAAAAGAGTAATATGCAAATTAACCATCACTCTGTGACAAAATGGCGGTGCCCATAGACACAAGATGGTGGCGCCCAGTCCTCTCAGGCCTGCCAGAGTCCCCCAGTCCAAGGGAGGGCTCCCAATGAGAGCTGGCAGCATGTGGCCCGGGCTACGGGCCTGGGAGACGGCCGCGCCCCCCAGCGCGATTCTGCTCCCAGCCCCGGCCCAGGCTGTTGGCCTGCGAGGCAGCCGCGCCCCCCGCCTCCTCCCAGGCACGATCTGCTCCCAGCCCTGGCCCATAGGCCTGCGAGCTGGCTGTGCCCCCTGGGCGTGACCCACTCCCAGCCCTGACCTGGGCCATCGGCCTATGAACCGGCCGCGCTCCTCCCCCCCTGCCCCCCAGCGATCAGCTCCCAGCCGTAGCCAGGGGTGTAGGCCTGGGAGGCAGCCGTGCCCCCCCCCCCCCCCCGAGCAATCCCCTCCCAGCGGCAGCCTGGGGTGTCAGCCTCCAAAGGGCCTGCGTCCCCATGGAGTGATCCCCTCCCACACACACCTATAGCCTTGGAACTTCCCTTGCCCCCAGCGGAGTGATTGGACATGGGGAGGGGGGGAGGCGGCGTATCTGGGCAATGCTGCACAGCAAACTCTCCCATTGGGTAGAAACTTCTGACCAGGTTAGGGAGGTAAATGGGTTTTGTTTAAAATCTTTAGAAACCACAAAGGAAATGTCTGAGGTAGGGTTTCACATCAGAAGTAACTTACAACTAATTTCTGAATGCAAACGGGGACATTGCAGTTACATTACTGGAGAGTACCCTGAGGTCCACAGGTTGGCTCTGCAAGGGCGGTGGCGGGTGCTCCCTGCCCTGGTTCCTCAGCACCTCGGGCAGGGCTTGAGCCCACCCAGGAAGGCCTTTTCCCCTACAGTTTTCACCAAGGCAGGGAGGTTTTGTAGATATGAATAAGAAGTGCCCACGCACAAGTCCTGAAGATGCCGGGGCCGGCAGAAATGACAAAAAAAAAGGGAAAAAGAGCAAAACCAGAAACACCACCGATCCCAACATAGATCATCTTTTTCTTCAGATGACGGTGTGTTTCCCTCTTCTTCGTCTTCTGGAAGCAAGACAGATTCAAGTACTGACGATTCTACCAATGGAAAAGTTAAGAGAGAGAGAGGACAGAAAAGGAATAAAAGGAGAAAAGAAAGGACAAAAGATGAAACATAAAGAAAAAGAAAGAGAAGGAAGAAATGAAGAAACAGCCACATGATATCACCTTTCCAAGGTCTCATGAAATTCCTGTTTAAGGAGTTTATTTTATGATACTTTTAGTTTGGGTTCACATTTTTACTGGTTTGTCAAGACCATGGCAGGTACACTGTCCAATATGTTAAAGAAAAAACCCTATCTAATAAAGAGGGAATATGCAGGGGAGGGTATTTGGGGGTGACCAGGCTGTCAGGGGAGGGCAGTTGGGGATGATTGGGCCGGCAGGGGAACAGTTAGGCATCAATCAGGCTGGCAGGGGAGTGGTTAGGGGGTGATCAGGCTGGCAGGCAGAAGCGGTTAGGGGCACTCAGGCAGGCAGGCGAGCAGTTAGGAGCCAGCAGTCCCGGATTGTGAAAGGGATGTCCGACTGCCTGTTTGGGGATTGGGCCTAAACAGGCAGTCGGACATCCCCCAAGGGGTCCCAGATTGGAGAGGGTGCAGGTTGGGCTGAGGGACACCCCCCGCCAGTGCACGAATTTCGTGCATCGGGCCTCTAGTTGTAAGAATATATGTATTATATGTTACAAATAATACAAACTATATAATACATAGAACACACAAATTGTTAGTCAACTGTTTATGCTATTGGTAACAGTAGGCTATTAGTAGGTTAAGGTTTTGAAAATCATAAATTACACATGGAGTTTGGACAGCAAAGGGGTTGTGGGGGGCTGGCTCTACATAGATATCATTAATAGGCAGTTACACTAAACACACACATGCACACAGCAGGCAACTTCTGCAGCAAGCCTTCCCTGCACGTGTTTGGTAAGGCCCTTTCTGATCCCTTTTCCATCATTAGCTGATTTTGGCCACTCGCACCTGCACATCTGTAATCTGTGAACTGACCTTATGTCCTTGCCACACTACACCTACATATGAATCCAGGAGAGTGCCTTGCTCATAGCAGGTGATTAGTAAATGTTTGCTAATGGATCCAACAAAGATAACATGAGCACTTGAAGGAAAATCTGCCCCACAATCATCCAAGGTTAAAATAAAGACGGCATCCTCCAATGTTCCGAGCGCTGCCATGAGTGACACTGAACACCCATCACCAGGGTCACCCTTGCTGTTGAATTAGCAAATGCCAGGACTGACCTTGGTGCCTCTCTTCATCATAAAACTCCTCCAAATGGTACAGCAGAGTGGCTGCAAACTTAGGTTTGAAGACAGACATCCCAGTGTTGGCATCTCAAGAGCTCATATTACTGTTTGCTTCTTCTATTTGCCTGTCTAAAAATAAGGACGATAATCCCTTATCTTTGAGCTACTGTGGGAATTGAATGACATAATTCCTGTGAAGTGCCTGGCACATAGGTAGTGCAATCAAAGGTGCCTCTTACCATTAAGTAGGTTCCAAGCATGAACTAAATCTCTCTTAAGGCGTGCCAAAATCTGTGGGAAATTCAATGCCAGTTGCTCCAATCCAGACTCCTGTTTCTATATCTACATAATGATGAGTCTCAAATGTATAGCTCAAGGTGAGAACTAAAGCTGCAGACTTGCCTGTTATCCAACTGCCTGATGAAATCTCCATGCACATCTCTGACCTTCTCAGAATTAATATAGATCCTGATGAAAATATTATTATTGAGGGGAGTGCACACAGCAACTCTCTGTATAATGTTTGCAGCTTTATATGAGCCTTAAACTATTTCAAAATTAAGTGATTAATAATGACACTAAAATTAACATAGCCCAAACGGAACCACCACAGATTTGCTCCCTAGCCCCGATTTGCCCATCTATTGCAGTCAATGAACCACCGGGCACCTGACCACTCAGGTGAAGCACTCAGCAGCATCCTCAAGGCCTAGAGAGAGCAGTAAGAGCACAGACCCTGGGGTCGGATTGCTGGGTTTGAATCATGGTCCTGGAGTTTTCAGTCAAGTGACCTTGAGCAAGTTACTTTACTTTCCCACACTTCTCATCCGTAGAATGAGAATAAATAGGACCCATGGATAGAGGTATTATGAAAATTAGTGAGTTAGTATACTAAAGTGCTTCTAATGGTGCACAGAACATTCCAGGTTTTCAGTATTTAGCCCTTATTTTGCCTTTGCCTCATACACATACCAGCATGTATTCTAAACCTGACCACTTTCAACCCCCCCAATGGCCAACAGCTCCAGTATGACCACCGCCAGCATCCGTTCCAACAATGCATGGCCTCCTCTCCTGCCTCGTTCCCACTCCTGCCCTCCTACAGACAGTTAACTTCCCATGGTAGTCAGAATCAAACCATCTTATCTTCCACACCACTGGTTTCCATTCAATGCTCTAATGGTTTTCCATGGAGAATAAATTTTTTAAAAAATACTAACGATAGCCTAAAAAGTCCTACTTTCCTCTCTGACCTCATCCGTCTTCACTCTTTTCACTAATCTCCAGCCACAATGGCTTTGAACATGGCAAAGCTTTTGCACTTGCTGTTTGTGGCAGGGATTGCTACTCAACCTGACCTCCGACTTCCACTCTTCCATTCTTCCCAGTAAAGGAATTCCCAATTTCTCAGGGCCGCATGGCACCCTAGAATTGAGAGCACAACTCCAGTCTGTCTGTGGTCAGATAGAGAGGGGGCTGCATTCCAGCCAATGGGATCTAAGCAGAGATAGTGTGTGTGACATTCAGGAGAGGACCCGAAGCCCAGAAAGCAAGGCTCCCCTGAGCACGTCCTGGGTCAGACAGGCAGCTGAGCTCGGAGAGCCGCTTTGGAGCAGGAGTTTGGAAACATGCAAAGCAACCAGACAAAAGGAGCCAAAAGCCATGGAGGGCAAAGCAAGGACATAGCAGGAACCCAGTCAGGTCCCAGTTTAGAGTGAAAAGGTGTATTGGTTAGGAGATGGGGATTCATAAATACAAAGGCCAGAGTCTGAAAGTGGCCTGAGCCATGTAACTCTGGCAAGTGAGTGTCTTATTGACCATTCCAAGCCTCAGTTCCATGAGAGCTGATATCACAAATAAACAGGATGAGAAAAGCACCACAGTGCCCGGCATAATGCTCACTGGGTCTGTCAGTGAGAACGACATAATAGCAAGAATAGCCAGAATCTGAACCCAGGTCTGACTGCCTCCCAAACTCCATCTCATTCCACCTCCTGTTCAGGGTTTCATGGCTAGTCGCCAATGTAGCGCATGTCGAGGAAGCTTCAGCTCGGATTTTTATGGCGCAGAGGCTCCAAAGCCTCTGGCGGGGGGGTTGGGGGGGGGGAGCTTGTTCAACCACATCACCATGGCAGGTAATTTGTGCAGCAGAAAGAAGAGAGATTGAATGGAGAAAAAGTGCCAACTCTCCATGTGGGGGACAAGGCACCATATGGCCTGCAATTAGGGAGAAAGAGACTGCCAAGGGCAAAAATAACCCTGGCAAGTCCACTGCGGCTGGTAGGAGATGCCAGCCCTTCTTGGTGTTGCTCTTGTTCCCCAAGAGATTTCACTGTCACCCCTTGCTATGAATTTGAAAAGGATTCGAAAGATGAAAAGGAAATCCGATGGTAGTGGGTATTTCGAAAGTCAGGTCATTAAAACAATGTTCCCCTTTCCTAAAAGGCTCGCATGACCAGCTCTTCAAAGGGAAGATCTGATTCAAGAGCTCACTGTTCATGTTGAGGAAGCTTAACGAGCTCACTCTCCTCTCCTGTGAGAGACGTGAACCAGAGGAGACGAGGCAGGTGAATCAGATGCGATGCCTTGTCTCTTGCAGCTCTGACATAAGCTCCTGATGCCGTCAATATGCTGGCGACAGCAACAGGGAGAGGAGGAAGGAAGCTGTCCAGGTCATCCTACCAGTTCCTCTGAGTGAAGTATATGTTCAAAGGCGAAGGGTAGGGAACATTGAAATAGCGTCCATAAGGATGTGTTAAGACTTAACTATATTTCTATCAGTATATAGGTTTGTTTCACACCAGGAAAACAATGAACATGGTAATCTTTTAAAGTCACCCAAATGTTCAGCTTCTTTTGCTTTTAGTGGAATAAAACTGTCAATGACATTCAAATACCACCGTTCATTCAGCTGAAAGCTATTTATACATTTGACTACGAGGAATGATTCAAAGAAAAACAGCTAAGGCTTGAATTTAGCAAAGGTAAAATTAATACTTCTTAAAATAGAGATCAGTTAGGTAATTTCTATCTTAATTATGACACCTCAATTTTTTTGTCTTGACAGCTTATAGTCAAAATCACATTGATCGCTGCTTCTCTAGCTGAGTAGCAGCTGAGGAAGCTGGCTTGGATTCAAGGACCACGTTGAATAAAAAAAAAAATCCACAATAAGCACTAGAATCACACCCATTTGGTGAGGTGCTCACACTAAAAGGGGCACATGGCACTGAAAACAGGTGAGACAGGCTGATGCATGCCCAGCTCCTCCTCCCTGGCGGTCTTTACCCATTGTGCTGAAAGGCAGCTGGCACAGATTGAGTTACTTATAGTTTTTCCTTATCAATTGTTGATTCTGTGTTACATATACTCACATTTCACTATGTATTGTACCTCTGTTCTAATCTTATCTCTTCTACCAAGCTGTGAGTTCGTGAATGCAGATTTCATCCTTTATATAATAATTCCAAGCACATCCTAAATTCCTAGCTTCAAGTGCTTGCTGCATTCTAACTTCTCAAGAGCCCTGTATTGGATAATATGCATAAAAAAAAAAAAAACAAGTGATCTGCTAATATGAGTTTTAAAAAGTGAAAGTATTGCTACAGGTTACCCTTCCTAAAAATTTCTACGAAAGAATGAGCCTCTGCCTGGCCCCCCTACCACAGTTATGAAGGTAAAATAAATCAGAAAGGATTCCCGCGTATTTTCACAGGCATCAATCCTTTTAATTGTGCCGAGTAGAATTTATAGTATTGGACACGTGCTATTTTGGTCTAATTAGTCTCCATTCCCCATTTTTCTCCAACCAGCTCCAGGGACACTGACCAGGCTGATCCACAGTCCTTTCTCCACCATCACGTCCAGGGGTGGTCATATGACCCAAGTTAATCCAATTGGATTCAATCTCAAACTTTGGTTGGAACCATTACAAAAAAGAAACTGGCCCTAGCTCAGTTGATTGGAGTTTCCTCCTGTACACCCAAAAGTGGCAGGTTCGATTCCCAGTCAGGGCACATGCCCCAGTTGTGTGTTTGATCCGCACTTGGGGTGCATGCAGAAGGCAACCTATCAATGTTTCTCTATCTTTCTCTCTCTCCCTCTTTCCTCTCAAACCAATAAAAAAGAAAAGGAAACTCATTCTCATGGAGGGTTCCAAGTGGCAAGGATGGGAGTCTAAAACGGCATGAATAATTCTGTCCTCACAAGGGATGAACCTGTAGATAAAACCAACACAGCAGTGGTCAGAGCTGAGGTATGGGGAAATATTCACGACAGCAACCTTTGGGTACCTGGATCCAGCCATGCCTGAAGGCAGTTATATATCTTTGGACTTTTTCATTGCATAAGCCAATAAATTCTCTTTTCTATTTGAGTCAACTTGAGCTCAGAGTCTGTCTATATTCATGCAAAAGGTTCTAAGTGAAACAAGTGTGTTACTGAGGATTAGCATAGGTTTGCAACACTCAGATCCTATACCTTAACCCAGTGGTCGGCAAACTCATTAGTCAACAGAGCCAAATATCAACAGTACAACGATTGAAATTTCTTTTGAGAGCCAAATTTTTTAAAATTAAATTTCTTCTAATGCCACTTGTTCAAAATAGACTCGCCCAGGGTGTGGTATTTTGTGAAAGAGCCACACTCAAGGGGCCAAAGAGCCTCATGTGGCTTGCGAGCTGCGATTTGCCGACCACTGCCCAACCTACTTTTTCTAACCTCATCTGTCATCATCACCATTCATTCCATGCATTTAAATACCATATGCACTGCACTATACATTGCCCATGAATAGACCATGCACATTTATGCCAACATGCCTTTGCTCATAATATTACCTCTCCTTATGAGATCTTTCTTCCTTTCTCTGCCAGGCAAACTCCTATTGATGCTACAAAGCCCACTTTCCTGTTAGCCATTATCAACATTCACAAGCAGAGACAACCACTCCTTTCTCCATGCTCCCTTTGCATATTCTCCATGATTTAGGGCAGTGGTTGACAAAATCATTAGTCAACAGAGCCAAATATCAACAGTACAACGATTGAAATTTCTTTTGAGAGCCGAAAATCGACTTCTGTGCGTGGGCCAAGAAGTTTCAATCGCACTGTACATGTGCATCCGCACGTGGTATTTTGTGGAAGAGCCACACTCAAGGGGCCAAAGAGCCGCATGTGGCTCGCGAGCCGCAGTTTGCTGACCACTGATTTAGGGTATCTCGTGGCATTTACCACACTGGGTTATTGTTATTTTTTCATTTATTTGTCCCCCTTCTTAAGCGTCTATATATATATATATATATATATATATATATGTGTGTGTGTGTGTGTGTGTGTGTGTGTGTGTGTGTGTGTATCTTATTCTCTTTTGTCTCCTCATAATTTAATGTTCAATAAATAACTGTGGGAAGGAAACAATGAACCAAATGGGGAACAGAGAAAAAAAGATGCTTTCTGAATACGAGTCTTTAGGACCTGAACATACCTTGAAATTAAAGCAAAAATCAGAAAACCAGTATGGATTCAAATATTTCCAAAATAGTATTCTCATCTTTCAATTTACACTGAGGAATCACTAGATTATTAAGCAAATACAAAGGAAACAATCACTGTGAAACTAATACTCAAATTAGGATCCCATAGCCTCCCCCAAACCTTGAAAATTATACATTTAAAGAGACAGAGAATGAATTACTGATCTTTTAAATGTAGTCACAATTGTCTCTCTTCCTCTCTTTCCCTTCACCTGCAGGTTGGAACATAAGGATGAAACCAGAGGGCAGAATTACAGGAATCAGGAAAGCCTCAAGACCACCAAATTTTAATGCAATAAAAAATGGCTTAGCTGAGCATGATGCTTCAACTGGGATAAAGTCAATGGGTTACCCTCGCCAGAGTAAAAGGTGAACACCACTCTTTCAGTGTAGCAAAACACCAATCTCTCTCTCTCTCTCTCTCTCTCTCTCTCTCTCTCTCTCTCCCTCTCTCTCTCTCTGTCCCTGCCCTTCCCCTCTCTCATCCAAAAATATGTTAAGCATTTTCTGAAAGAAATAAACATATCCAGAAATCCCCTACAGGTAGATTCATACCAAGTTAGGCTGGGTTTACCTAGAATATTACAAAAGCTCTTTGAAATCTGGAAAATAATACATTATGAGTCAAAAGTAGCACGCTATTGAGCTGAAAAATTAATTACAGTCTCAGAGTAATTCTCTACATCTGCCAAGAGTAGCCAGATGCTGTGTGTCATCTAACTTTCGTAGAGCGAGATTTGAATCAGAACCACAGGGACGTCGAGGGCAGCAGTCAGACCCAGACCACTTTCTCTCCTTTCAATCCTCAATATTTTTCTTTTATGAAACAAGACATGCACACCAACTCCCGTCAGACACAGAAAACTCTTCCCCATGGCACTCCCAGGGGCATCTGAGATGGATATGCCCAGTCTCTAGGGAACAAGCACAACAAGAAACGTTGCCTGTGTCTTTTTAACCTGGATCCGCATTTGTGATCCTGGGCCAAAGCATATGTGCTCAGTAACGGGGTGTAAGGAAACATATGTTAAGTAACTCACTACAGCCCACCTGGGGTCACAAGCAGAGCCTTCCCAGGCCACTCTGAGACATAAAGGAGCTGGCTTCCAGGCACTGCAGCCAACTGCCAGTTAGCATCTGAAGCAAGGCCCCTCCAGTCATCAATGCAAATACGGTTTACATAGCAATGGTTTCTCATGACCTATCACCAGGAGTTTTGACCACAAGGGCTTGTTCCTTCCTAGCCTCCGGAACCTGGGAAGGACTAACTCTAGACTTCTAAGTCTGGGCCAAGGATGTCTCTGAAGGGCTTCAAACAAAGTCTGGATTAGAATATCAGCTCTGCTACTTAGCAGCTGTGTGAACTTAGGACAGTAACTGAACTCTCTCACTCCCCATACACTTAGCTCCATAGAAGAGGCATAGTAATCATCTCGTAAAAGCAGTGGGAATATGAAATTAAATAATATATGGGAAATGCTTGCCATCCAGAATTTAACCGCTCTATGAAAAATCACCACTCTCCATTGCCTATCTCCCCACCGCTTTGCTCTTTTACATCCCAGCATGCAGCACTCTGCGCCTCCCACATTTCCTGGGGTTTACTCTCTGTGTCCAGAAGCTTGGCTGAGCACCCCGCTACACCCAGTGCCCTAGGCCAGTGGTCGGCAAACTCATTAGTCAACAGAGCCAAATATCAACAGTACGACGATTGAAATTTCTTTTGAGAGCCAAATTTTTAAAACTTAAACTTCTTCTAACTCCACTTCTTCAAAATAGACTCACCCAGGCTGTGGTATTTTGTGGAAGAGCCACACTCAAGGGGCCAAAGAGCCGCATGTGGCTCGCGAGCCGCTGTTTGCCGACCACTGCCCTAGGCAGTTCCTGGCAAAGGGAGGCCCTCAGCAAGCATCAGCAGGATGGCTGAGTGAATATAGCTCCAAAAATGCACGGGGTTATAAACTTTTATATTTGGTTTTAGAAAGGAGCTGTATTTCGTTAAAATAATTTTTAATACTGCAGGTTGCTTTGAGTCTGAAACAGGATTCTCATCTACTTAGGCAACAAATATTTACAAAGATGGCTTATTTTACAAAGCTGCCTGCTAGGTGCTGAGTAAGAGGTAATGATCAATCAGATTCTGCCTTAAAGAGGCAGAAGACACAGTTAACTAGGAGACACAGTTCGTACACACTGGGTGCATCGATGCACAGTGCTCCTTCCCTAGGACCTGTCCCTCGCCCTTTTCCACATGGTGACAGCACGTGCAACCATGCTGGTACCCTGTCAGACCAGCCTGTGAGAGCGGGAGGGAGTAATCAGATGCCGGGAGCAGCGGCGAGGCTGGGAGTCCAGAGCGCCCCACGGGGCCACATGCCTGATTCCCAACTGTGGTCAAGTCTCTGGGTGATGGAAGGACCAACATCTTTGTTTGAAAATAATTACACAATGCATATGGAGAACTTTTTATAAGTATCTACATTTATAAGGAAATGTATCCTAAAGAAATAAACAAAATCTAAACATACATGAAAACATGAAGATGTTTACCACAGTAAAGAAGGAAAAGCTGATGATTTTAGAATAATTTCAGAATGTGTGTGAGTGTATCTATGGAGAGAGGGTTATAGAAGTAGACATTGATATAGATGTAAAGGAAACATAGCTGACTGTTCATCATGATTATTCCTGAATTATGGAATTTATGTACACTTTTATTTTAGTCTTGGAATCTTTTTGCACTCTTCAGATTCTCTATAATGCATAATTACTATTTTACAAACAAAATGCTGTGTTTCACTTTAAAATATTACTTAAAGAATTCTGGAAAGTTCTTCTGTTTCTAAACTAAATGCAAATGCTTTAAAGACCACCAGGAGCATACCGAGAGCTGAAGAGTGGACTTATGGCTCATTGCAAGAGGAAGAGTGTACCCTGGGGAAGTTAAGGTATTGCTAAGGGCTTTTATAGGACCTGGGCAGGTGTCCAGTGGCTTCAGGCGATTGGAGGAAGGGTTCAAGGAAGCAGGCTTCCTTCTGCACTGCTCTTAAGAAATGGAGGTAGCCCTGGCTGGTGTGGCTCAGTTGGTTGGGCATCACCCCATGCACCGAAAGGTCGCTGGTTTGATTCCCAGTCAGGGCACATGTCCTGGTTGTAGGCTGGATCCCCAGGAAGGGCCGTGTAGGACGCAGCCAATCAATGTTCCTCTTTCTTTCAAAAATAACAAATAATAATAATAGAAAAAGAAGTGCAGGTAATTCTATGCTTGTGTATTCTAATGAATCATACCTAGAACGTAGGAGGAATGAAGCAATGTTACAACTATAATTGCAAAAACAAAGAAGCGGAAGTCAGTGATATTAGTTAGCAGGGGAGGGTGTTTGGTCATTTTTGTGGTCTAGACAATTCTTATGTTTTTGTCTGTGTTATGACATGATTACGAGTGGTTTTGTCCTGATCCATCACCAAAGCCTAATTGAAAGTAGCAGGCCAGATCCAGAATATCAAGGAATACACGTGCTGCTACAAATGTCGAAGAAAAGGCAGTGTGATCAGTGTTTCCTCTGATAACACACATAATGCAAACCTGATGAGGTTATTTTATGGATTAAGTAATACATGTGAGTGTGACTTAGAAATTATTCACTGCCATAACATGTTAACATGTTGCTAGCGTCTTCACTATCATCGTCTATACCAGCTGTGGGCAAACTACGGCCCGTTCAGCTGTTCTATCCGGCCCATGGAGCCGAAAGAGCAGAGGGTTCTCTTGCTCTCCCCTCCGCTCCTTCACCAGCAGCAGTGTTAACATGGCAACATCGGGAAACACGGCCACAGCTCCTTCTTCTAAGTGGACGGATTTATATCCGCCCATTCAGTAGAAGGAACAACCTCTCAATCTTCCAGAGGCTCCTTGTAATGCCCGCGGACGCGTCCCCCAACATCACCCTGGGAATGCGTAGACACGTTATCGTGGTGATGTAGGGAGACACGCCCCTGGAGAGCACAGTATCAGAGCATTAGCTAAAAAGGAGACCAACAACACTGTTCCCACTGAAGTTGATGTTTTAAAGACCAAAAACCTTTCAACCCAGTCTACATTGCCATCTACATCTACGTCCCGGGCATAATTTGGAAGTTGCACTAAAGAAAATGTTTAATTTACTGTTTACACATTTTGTTCTTTTCTGTTTGTTTTAGTTTTAAATTATTTTATTATATTTAAGTTTAATTTGAAAGGCTTTTGTACCTTTCCTTTGTTAGGCAATTTTATTTTGCCTTTGCCATCTTCAATATAAGGTATGTTATTGTGCTATGATTCCTCCATATTTTGAAGTTTCAAATTATAATAATTAGTGTTTACATTCTTCTTGTTAAAATGTTTGAAATGAATAAAACTATTGAAATAAAATAAAAAAAGACCGTACTCTTTTATGTAATGATGTTTACTTTGAATTAATATTAGTTCACACAAGCACTCCATCCATGCTTTTGTTCCGGCCCTCCGGTCCAGTTTAAGAACCCATTGTGGCCCTGAGTCAAAAAGTTTGCCCACCCCTGGTCTATATTGATCACTTCTAGAACAAGGATCAGCATCTCTTCTTGGAGGGCTGCAATAGACACATGAGCCTTAGTTTTCATTTCCCAAGGTGGTCAAGGATAACAGAAATAAAGACCCAAATCTTAGGAATGGACACATACTAAAAATTCAAATAACAATGTAAAATAGAGTTTCTTCCAAACTCTAATGTCACTCTTTAAAAAGTCATAAGAAAGAAGAAATTGTCACAACTATCTCAAAATACAGTGTCTTAAAAGAAGCTTAAGAATTTAATAAAAACATTGGCAAAGGTGAAGTGGCATAAAATGTCAATGGTTCAGCCAAAACAAACCAAACAAGAGAAAGCAAATACCACATACTATTAACATTTGGGCTCTATAGGATGTTTTTAAAGCAACAAACATTTTTTAAATGTACAGACATAGAATTCGTTTCTTCTTGCACCCTCATGGGCCACCTTGCACTTCGGAGGACCTACACAAGAGGTCAGGATTCTAGAGGCGCTTGTAAAACACTTCTCAAAGACCAGGAAGTACCCACCTTGAAGCGAAAGGTGCTTTACTTTGAGACTCGGCCTTCTTGCTATGAAATTATAAATTCTTAGGTGACTCAAACTCTAGCCACCCATTCACTAAGAAACATCTAAGGAGTTCCTGAGAGGGATTAGGCTCTGTCTAAGGCACAGGGGTGGGGTGGAGGGATTAAAAGGGGGTCCATGAAGAGTGCCAAGGACAACAGGAAGGTGAGCCTCCTGAGCAATCTCACAGGCAGGACAATGCACCACTTAGGTAGGAATTCCATCTAGTAGACCGCCCACCCCCCAATCCATGCTTATCATCCTATCAAAGGGCTGCATGCATTTAAACAAGGCAAACAGACACTTAAATAACCTGTAGTAAAGTAGTAACAAGAAGGGTGTGTTACCTAGAATAAAAATGAAGGACACACACAGGTCCTCTGAAAATTGTTTGGTTTTAATTAGTACACGCACATAGTGGTGTATGTTACAAAAACCAACCACCAACGAACCAGCCAACCAACAACACAACTGCTCTTCCCTCAGGCCTCCAGTCCCTCCCTAGAAATAACCATTGTTTTCTCTGTTCATGCACACACATAAAGGCACTCATTTAAAAACATTTTTGGCAATGAACTAGAGACACTGTTCAATACCTTGCTTTGTCTCACTGAACAATATTCACTCATTTAATTATTTGTGGAGCAACCATTAAGTAGCAAGCACTGTTCCAGGAGGTGCTAACGAGGTGATGAAAGTGGACAAAATTCTTGACCACATGGAGTTGGTACGCCAGCGGTCCCTTCCATGCCATCATACAAACACCTCGTTCTTTCAGTGAGGGCATTGTCACCTCATTGTAAACATATACTACAATTTCTTTAACCAGTCCCGCACGGATGGGCATTTGGGTAGTTTTCTAGTCAACACATCTGTTTTATAAATAATGATCTTACAGTATCCTCTACATTTATAAACAAATTGCTTGGCCAAACAAGCAGCTGTTCAAAACACATTAATCTATGTCAACCATGCATTTTGAAGCGGCTTCATTCAAAGACTTCTTTTCACTTACCAACATCTATAAAACGATACCTGAGAAGAAATTCATTCTAGAATGGTTTAACTGAGTTAAGATTCCAGGTGGTTATTTGTAACAGTTTAGTGAAATAGGTTATAGATTTTAAGAGCCTATGAAGAAAGTAAATGTTATAGGTAAACCATTTTCCCCCTTGCAACTGTTAGATGTGGTGCTAATTCTTCCAGCTGGATTTCAGACAGCTTTAAAATTAGCTGTGAAGTTTCCCTGGCCCTTAGAAAGCAGAGTGATGGCTTTGCCAGGAGAAACAGAGCTCTTACTGAACTCACTAAGCTCTTACAATTTCAAATGTAGATGTTCTGGGGGTGTGCATACACACACTCAGGCACACAGCCCCCAGAACATGAGTGTGGGTATACATGTGTGCAAGCACCTCTTTCAGCTCAGGCGTGCAGAGGTTATATCGTGCCCTGCAGCCCAAGGAGTGATGCAGAGCCATATTAATCCAGATATCACAAAACAAATGCAAACCCAATGCGGGAGCCTTAATGATTCACAAAAACTAATAAGGCCAACAGAAACATTTCTTGAGCACTGTGTGTGCCAGGCCATGTGCTCATTGTTTTAGGTACGTCTTCTCATTTGGTTGCAGAACCACCCACATTACAGATGTGGAAACTGAGTCTTAGGGGAGGTTTAGGTGTTTTGCCGAAGTGAAAGAGTGAAACATAAGAGCAGACATCCTCTGCTTTAAAACCCATAACTGATTATGGCACTGTGCTCTTGCAACTACAAAATACACCTAATAATAACTCTAAAAATTATGTGCCAGGCATTTTATACTCATTATTGTGCAATATACCAGGTAGGATTTATACAGGCTAACTTGCAAATTCTGTAATGTTGGATCAGAGATCCAACCTAAATCTTTTTGACTCTGGAATGTCACTGCCTAGATTCAAGACCCAACACAGTCAAGTGGCTGCTGTGGACACTGGATACACTCACCTGCCTGTGCTTCTCCTGATCTGTTAACTGGGGACTCGATGAATACATGCATGGACCAGAGAGAGCAGGTGTAAAGAGCCAAGAACAGAGTCTGGCCGGTATTTGGACGCTCCACCGGGCTGGCTATGGTGGTTACGTTGCCCACATTCATTCTACAACAGAGTGACTGTGCCTCGCCAGCACAGCCAAGGGTGAACCTGAGGGGGTGGGGTCGGGGTGAAGGATTTAGAAAAGACAAACAAGAGAATGAAAGCTGGGTCTTGGCGGGACTCTGCTTCTCTGATGGAGAGGCAGGGACAGCGCCCACAAGCCAAGTCTTTATTTTATAGGCAGATTCCACGAGGTAAAGTAAGGGCGTGGTCAAGATGTTAACAGTGTTCTAATCGACTCAATTACATGGACCTGAACTCTATCAAGCCCACACCACTCAGACACGTGGTGCCAGGTGTTCGGACCATAGGCTCAAGCTTACAACTATAGCCTCTGGCTATAATTGTGCTGGGAAGGCTTTGCCCTCCAAGCTGGGACTTGCAGGTGACTTTGCCATGAGCGGACTGTGCCCTCTCATTAGTAAGAGGCTTGAACCTGTCCAAACACTGTAGCTGCTCTCCACAAGTGACAATCACACGTTCTCCCCCACATACAAATCGCTGCTGTGCAACTTTTAGGCAGAGCCTGGGGTTGTGACCTCCCACTTGTAGAAAGCCCAACTATGAAGCTTCCTTATAAGAAGGAAATTAAGGATAATGCTCAACTGAGAAGTGACTGGGGTAACCGAGGAATTCCCAAACTCCTAGCTAAGGCTCCCCAAGCCAAGGTCTCCAACGAACCCCCAGTCCAGGCCAGAATTCATGCAACTCACTGATCGGCCGGCTTTGGTCTGGAGGGAGAAATTCTGCTCAAGCCATGATTTTCAAGAGAAGAGCTGCATTTCCTGAGGGGTAGGGGAACCATGGAGCCTGGAGCCCTAGAGTATGTGGGGACACCCCAGGTGAAATGGAGCCCTCAGGAATGGCACAGAGGAAGGACCCCAAGAGGGGAAGAGATGGGGAAGCAGAGGGACAACAAGCCCAGGAGGTCTGGGTGCCCTACCATCCTCTTTCCATGTTGGGACCCGCAGCCCTGGGGTGGGGGCGGGGAGCCGGTTCTAGATGGGGCTCTGCACACAGGGCCTCTTCTTCCCAGAGCCTCCCATCTTCTCCAGCTGAGCCCCATCTATGCAAACAGCACTCTGAAAGACGCTAAAATACAGGCTGGGTGGGGGTGGGGTGGGGTGGGGGAGTAAGCCAACAATTCATTGAGTGGCTGCAGCCAGTCCAGTGGGAACGCGGGAAAGGGAGGCGGCGAGGGAAGGCCCACGGGGCCAACGGAGCGTCCCCGCAACTCCACCCGCAGGAGACCGGCCCCGCATCCCTTCCATCTGCCCCAGTCGCCACCGTCTCAGCTAGGCCGTCCCCACGGCCCCACGCCCGCCGCCCGCGAAGCGCCGGGAACGTGCAGTGTAGCCCGCGCCGCCGCCCCAGCCTTTGGGGGAGCGGTTCCGGGAGGGAAGCGGCCCCCCGCGGGCAGAGGTCGGAGGTGGGGAACTTGAACGTGTGAGCTGTAGGCAAGTGCAGCCCAGCTGCTCTGGCGTGGCTCCTTCCCCCTCCACCCCTCCTTCCTTCCCTGCTGCCCTCTTCCTTCCCTCCATCCTTTCCTCCAGCCTCCCCTCCCGCCTTCCTGGCCCCCGCCCCACCCTCCCCGGCTGTCACTCCCGAGCCCCAGGACAGCACCCACAGCCGCCCTCACCTGCGGGCTGCTCCGCTGGGTCACCACCGGAGCCCAGGCGCGCACCCTGCCGCCGGCCGCATCCCCGCGTCTGAGCAGCCCGCGCAGCTGCTCCTTTTATGGGCCTGCAGGCAGGGGCACTGCCCCGCGTCCCCAGCCCCGCTCGTCTGGCAGGGTGGCAGCAGCTCAATGAGTGCTATTCACCCTCGGGGCCTGCTGGTCCCCTGGGAGCGCGGCCTCCCGCCCGCCCCATCCGCAGGGTCTGGGTGAGGGAGGTGGTGTGTGTGTATGTTACCGGGAGGGGGGTGTAAATAGTGCTTGCAGGGCACCCGGCTGGGGAGGGAGGCCACATGGTTCAGCCCAGAGTAGTCAGGGAAAAATGGGCCCAACCTTGGAAATGGATGCGGGGATGTGGGTCAAACAGGACAGGCATTTTATACATTACTATAATGCAGGAATAAAGATGAGCCTTCCATCCTCACCACCGATATCATCCTATATAATAAAAGCCTAATATGCTAAGTGTCCAGTCGATTGTTCAACCAATCTAAGTGTAATATGCGAAGGATATACTATTGCTGCTCAACTGCTCACTATGACATGCACTGACCACCAGGGGGCAGACAGTCAACCTGTCAACCAGTCGCTATGACGTGCACTGACCACCAGGGGGCAGACACTCTGGTAGGTTAGCTTGCTGCTGGAGTCCCGCTGATCAGGACTGAGTGAGATGGGCCAGACATGCCCTGGAGCCTTCCCAAGGTCCCTCCCCGGCTGGCCAACCTCCAGTGTCCCTCCCTGGCCCTGATCATGCACCGGTGGGGTCCCTTGGCCTGAGGGACCCCCTCCCCCAAGTGCACGAATTTCATGCACCGCACCTCTAGTATTATTTATAACAATTATTAAATAGCACCTGCCGTTTTATTAAGTGATTATTATGAGCCCAAAATACTCTCTACTGTCACAGACCATTTTGAAAGCACCGCACTGGTATTCCTGTCTACCACCCCACTTCCCTTAATACAAATCCAATCTCTTAACTCCCCTGGAAACTTACACTAGCCCCAGTCCATGAAATACAAGCTAACAGCCTTAGCGTCACATTCTAACGCCTTAAAAATCTGCCCTGGCACTAATCTCCAGCCCCAATATGGATGCATCTCACCTCCCACAACCCTAGAAAGGGTAACTATGTGTCTTCCCTTTGAAAGATGAGGTTCAGAGAGGTTAAGTAACTCCCAAAGGTTACTCAGCTTGGAGCAATGTGTCAGGTCAATCCAAGTTCAAAGTCCTGGGTCTTGGTCTCCCCCAAGGAGCATGCCTTTTGAATTTTATAAGATTTTTCATCTCTTCTTTGGCAAGGATAAACACCCCCCAAAACAATAACCCTGGGCACTCTGGGCCATGAAAAAAGCCTCAGAGAGCCACTCGGAACCTGCCACCTCAGACCAGCTCATCCTTTTGCTGCATATAGACTTTTAGTTCTAGTTCCAGGTGGACCATGGCAATAGTGAGTGGGCATTCATGGGAAATAATCTATTTGACTACATTGGCCCCCAGGGTGCTCACATGCTCACATCACTGCCTGGGACAGCAAATCACCTGGGGGGGGGGGGTGGGAGAGAAGCCAAAAAGGAATTGTTTTATATACTTTGTATAATGCTAAAATGATTTCTCCTCGTGAATTATGGAAGCAGGACGATAAAATCCACAAGGTAAGTCTGAAACAGGCCTCCTCTCAAGGGTGTGGAAATGCATTAGCACCAAATGAGTGAGTAATACCACATTCACTCGTGTCTGTTTTTTTTTTAAGCAGCCACAGGGGAAGGATTTGACACGAGGGGGTGCCTAAAGCGAAGCTGGTACAATTTCCCTTGTGTGTAGCTCACCAGAGGGCTAGATAAGCCTGATTCTGATAAGATGCAGAAAAGGAATGTCTAAGTAACTTCAAAAGAGAGGGGTGGGGTTGAGACAGTGAAAGTGATTTTCGATTTTGAATAATTATATTAGGTCGTTCAGTGTGTGGGATGGAGTTTCTGTAGCACAGGGCATCCTGCTGAGAGAGTTCTCAGGCTAAGTGTTAGGTGGCAGAAAGCTTGTAACAGAAGCCCTGAAGCAAGAGGACTGGAGTATAGCCTTCCAGGTGTGTGTAGGTGTGTGTGTGTGTGTGTGTGTGTGTGTGTGTGTGTGTGTGTGTGTTCAGGTGTGTACGTATCCCAGTGTGTGTGTGTCCAGGTGTGTGTGTGTGTGTGTGTTCAGGTGTGTATGTATCCCAGTGTGTGTGTGTGTGTGTGTGTGTGTGTGTGTGTGTGTTCAGGTGTGTATGTATCCCAGTGTGTGTGTGTCCAGGTGTGTGTGTGTGTGTGTGTGTGTGTGTGTGTTCAGGTGTGTATGTATCCCAGTGTGTGTGTGTCCATCCCTTATTTCCCAACATTACCATCTAGCTATACCAAGCCTTATAACTTTCAAGAGCATGCGACAAGAAGAATTAAATGCAGAGGGAAACAGGCCACTTTATAGGACTCTAAGAAATGTGATTTAAAGAAAGAAACATTTGAACCCACATCCAAAAGAAGCTTGGTCTAACACGGGGGCAGGGGGAGAGGGCAGATTATCCTCTGACACAGCAAGCTAAAGTCCCAACCACTGAGATTCTGAGCTATACAACTTTGGTTTCAGTTGCCCTAGTGGTAGATTTTCTTAGAAGCCCTTTCAGTACTGCTGGGAAATGCCACTGGGAACTAGAAAGTGAGGAACAGTGGTGATGTCACCAACCTTTTGTCTCTCTCTACTCATGTATCTTAAAATGGGCTTCTTTTGAGCCATGTTATCCTTTCTTGGGCCCTGATCCTCTGAATTGCTTACTTTGGGAAGGGCCTGTGAGGACTGAAATTTGCATTTGCCTTTATAGAGGGCAGTTTGGCAAATGTAACTCCTGAAGCTTCAACTGGCTCAAGCAGAGATGCACATTATGTCTCAAAAAGGATAATTTGAATTTTTATTTTGTGTCATATGCTAACAGATTTAAGTTTCCGGTTCACAGATGATAAAAGTAAAATTGCTTAGGGAGAGGAAATTTCAGACTTCCTTGTACATCCTTATCCAACTTAGGGCTTTAGCTCATTCTTCCAGTGCAGGAGAAATCTCAGGTAGGTTTGAGTCCCCACCTCAAACATAGTAGCTGTCTTAATACTCAACGGAGAAAGAAGAGAAGAGGCTCTATATTTCACTCAGTTGTATTATCAGCACTTTGTCTCAAACAATAATATTGTGGGGGTTTTCAAGCCCCTCAAAATGGATGGAAAAATTAAGTCTGATTTAATCTCTCCATCAGCCAAACACGGTATGAGGACATTAAGTCAGCCATGTGGAATTTGAGTAGCTAGAGGTGGTTTCTACATTAAAATCAGTTGGCCACCCAGAACTTATTTCTCTGTGGTAGGTATGAGTCTTCTACATTTTGGTGGTTGGTGTTTATTTTTTTAAGTGCAAACATCATGGCCTGAACATCAAAAGCGAATTAATTCATTTTGGCTTTGAATATTTTTTCTTAAAGTATAACATCCTTTCCTCTTTATACATTCAACACATTTTTTTTTTAGCACTTCCTATGTGCTGCATTGTTCTGGGCACTGAGAGTGCCACAGGGAACAGACAAAAGGCCCTTCTTTCATGTAATTATATACCTGTCCCTGAGTAGAATCCTAGCAGCATTACAAATGTACACAGAGTAGACCCACAATTATTAACCCTAATCATAGGGCAATATAACAGGAAGTTCCAGTGAATGAGCCTAGAAAAGTTTTCTTTGGTCTTAGGGCACACTATGCATTTTTTAAAGTTGACTTTCTAACTCATTTTTAATGTGAATAAGTCCACACACTGACAGGGATGTCCAGTGTTTAGTCCTTAATCTTTGGAGTCTAGGAATCCCCAGTCTACCCTGAGCTCTTGTGACCTTGAGCAAGCTACTCAATTCCTCTAATCTCCACTTTCCTTATTTGTATTTATTAACTAGAGGCCCGGTGCATGAAAATTTGTGCACTCGGGGGGGGGGGGGTCCTCTCAACCCATCCTGTGCCCTCTTGCAGCCCACTCCCCAGGGGATTGGGCCTAAGCTGGCAGTCAGACAACCCTCTGGCAGCCCAGGAGCCCACAGGGGATATCTGACTGATGCCTTAGGCCCGCTCCCCATGGAGTGGGCCTAAGCTGCAATCGGACATCCTTAGCACTGCCTTAGCACTGCCGAGGAGGCAGGAGAGGCTCCTTCTACCACCCTTGCGCTCGCAGCCATCAGCCCGGCTGTGGCTGAGCGGCACTCCCCCTGTGGGAGAGCACTGACCACCAGGGGGCAGCTCCTGTGTTGAGCATCTGCCCCCTGGTGGTCAACACGCATCATAGCGACCGGTCGTTCCGCCCTTAGGGTCAATTTGCATATTACCCTTTTATTATATAGGAAGGATAAGGATGGAGATAATATGAATACTTAACTTTAGTAATGTAAAATTAAATGAGATAATACAGGCAAATCATTTGGCCTAGATCAGCGTTTCTCAACTTTTTTTTCACTATAAATCCCACCAATAAGCCTTTTAAATTTATTTTCCCTAGTCACTGCCTCCCTCCAGTGAAACTGTAATGCTACCGATGTCCTGCATGTCTGTTTAGGTATTAAGATCTATCTGCACTTACACATAAAAAGAGTAAGATTCTTTCACCCCTCCCCACAGAAACAGTCACACGCACTCCCCCCGACCCCGCTGAGGGTAATCTCCCTCCCACTGAGACGCCCTGGCCTGAAGCCTGCCCATAGTGCTTGCTAAGTCTTAGCAAACACAATAGTCATAATGAGAAAAGTAAAACAAGTAAAAGACCCTATGTCCGCAGACTGAAAAAGGGCGTGAAGACTGGTGAAAAGCTGACCTGAAGCACAGCAGCTCAAACACCAGGAAGCCAGAGCCTGAATCCAACAGCACAGCAGGGAGCACCTGGAGGCTGGGCTGGAGCCCCGTGGAGGGGACCTTCTTGCTGCTGGGAGGTGCTGGACACGGAGGGGCCACAGTGTAACGGTCAGCTCAGGCTCCCACTCCTTGTCCATGCAAAGGAGGAGGGGCACAGCAGCGCGCTCTGGGACAGATGTGCCTGCACCCCGTTCTCCTGGCAGGAAGGGTCCTCCTTCCATCTCTGTCCGGCCAGTCCCCTTCCAACAAGCCCACCCAAAGTGCCCCTTCCTTCACGAAGTCTTCCAGCACAAAGTCTGTGCGGCCCTCCGTCATCAGATAACCCCAAATGGAAGGATATTTTACAAAATAACTGACTACAGCTCTTCCTCAAAAGTGTCAAGGTCGTGAAAGACAAGAAGAGACTGAGGAAGGGTCCCAGATTGCAGGAGACATGACCACCAAGGCAATGTGGGACCCTGGACTGGGTCCTGAAACGAAGAAGGACACGAGTGGAAAAAACAGTGAAATGGAAGCAGTCCTTAGCTTACAGTGTTGTGCCAATGTTAAGTTTTCTGGTTCTGATGGTTATGGTTATGTAAGATGTTAATATCTGGGGAAACTGGATAGAGGATATATGGGAACTCCCCATACTATTTTTGCAACTTATCTCCAAGTCTAAGTGATTTCTAAACAAAAAAATAAATTAAAAAATATGGTGATTTGCTCATTCTTTCTTTCAACAATTCTTTCAATTGTATCCTGAGGTCCTATCCCATGCTAGGATCTTTAAGAGGCTTGGGAATCAGCAATGAACCACATAAGACAACAAAAGCTATGGGGCAATACCTATGGGCCCACCTTGTCTATTGTGGCCATGCCACATTCATGTCCCCATGGTGGGAGTGTAAGCTGCTCGTGGGCAGGGTATGGCTGTTGTCCTCTGCCACTCAAGGGATCCAGTTCCTGCCCAGCCAGCATGGTTCAGTGGTTGAGCAACACCAGGAGGTCACAGTTCGATTGACAGCACATGCCTGGGTTGCAGGCTTAATCCCCAGTGTGGGGCATGCAGGAGGCAACCGATCAATGATTCTCTCTCATCATTGATATCTCTCTCTCTCTCTCCCTTCTTCTCTGAAATCAATAAAAACATATTTTTACAAATCCAGTTCCTGGCATATAGCAGGTTCATAGAACAATCTTTTCTAGAGTAAATCTTTAATGGGTGAGAGAAGGTGCCATTTTTTAAAACTATAAAAGCCCTTGACACAGAGCCTGGGACAAAGTAGGTGTTTAGTTAAGATATTTCTTGCTTAGAATATAAGAATGATCAGCTGTTGATCCCCTGAGACTCTAAAATGTTATAATTTTATGACATCATAATTCTTTGACAAATGAGAGTGTATATGTGTTTGTGTGTGAGAGGCTGTGTGAGAGAGAATTAATAAATTCGTTTTGGAGGTAGAGGGAAAGAGGAATGGAGACCTGAACTAATATATCCTAGTGGATCTTAAAAATTACTTCAAAAAATAAATTAAGCTGGAATTCAAAAGATTTCAACAACTTGCCTTAAAGGACAAGAATGATAATCTAAACAGAAATGCCAAGAATTCCCTGTATGTTGCCAGACTTTAGCGACTCACACATAAGTTAAAACAAAAAACAACACCTGTCATATGGTTCTAAATGTGCAGCAAGCTTTTGTGAATCCCAGTGGGATTACGTTTTTCTTGGCAAAGACCTCCCTGCTTATCTCCATACCTGAACACCTGAGACACTGACTCAAGCATGCAATGGTGGCGCTCGGTGTTAGACCGGTTCCATCAAGCCTCTTCCGGTTCACGCTATCGGGACTGTCTCCCCCACCCACCCCATTCTCTACGTGAGAACCTCTGAAGCCATCCTGGATGACCCCTGAGTTGCATCTCTAAGTTCTGACCAATTTTCCTCTGAAATATATTTCATGTCCATCCACTACCATCTCCATTGCCAATGTTCTAATCCACCATGACCTGAACAACTATAATAGATTCTAAACTGGCTCATTGTAGGAAGAAATGTTTTTGTTTGTTTATTTTTAAATGGGTACATTTGATTATTAATTTGACTTAAAAGGACATGTGTAGTCTGGCTCCTGGTAATCTCTTCAGCATCATCTTTCAGCACATGATTTTCAGTGATTTCTGCTCTATTCATGCCTGCTTTCATTCATTGTAAAAACATGCTCTGACCACCCAGGGAAGGCTATCTATCTCCCCGCCCCCCTCACCTACTCATCCTGAGACCAGTCCCCCAGACTCAGTAAGTGGGTGACCTCCAAGACAGACCTATGGGTGCCTGTTTCCTGGCATTCAGATTTTTGTGTATTCTCCACCCAGAGTGTACAGAGTTGGTGGTGTGACCAAAAGAATGCAGGAGAAGTGATGGTATATGTCACACCCAGGTTAGGTTATAAGACACCACCACTTCCATCTTGGTCATGCGCACACGCTCTGTCTCTCTTGGACTATTTGCTCTGGGGGAAGCCAGCTCTCATGTGAGGATCCCAGGACTGAAGCCTCCTGCCCAGAGCCATGGAAGAGATCTTCAAACCATCCTGCAACCCAGTCAAGCTTTCAGGTGACTATGGCCCCAACCAGCAGCTTGGCTCTATCCTCATGAAGATCCTGGTGCTAAGTTCACCCAGTTGTATCATCCCTTGAAGTGTGACATGTTTGTTTATTTTAAAACATATTGTTATTGATTTTTTTTTGAGAGAGAGATAGAAACATCGATGAGCAAGAACATTGATTGGCTGCCTCCTGCACGACCCTCACTTGGGATCAAGCCCTCAACCTAGGCATGTGCCCTGACTGGGAATTGAACTGGTGACCTCTTGGTGCATAGGTCGATGCTCAACCACTGAGCCACAACATCTGGGCCGTGTATGTTGTTTTAAATTGTAAGTTTTGGGGTGATTTCTTACACAGGAATAGATCATGAACATATTGGTTAGATGCCAATGTCATATTCAGTCACAGAATCTTATTCGTCTCCTTGCTCGTGACTATCCCATTTGGTAATAATATATTTATTGAAGTAAACTGATCAGTGTCTATCTCCTTGTCCCTTTTGACTCTCCAGCTCACCATGGTATTTCTACAACTTTGCACCAGCCACAACGTGGATCCTAAAAAACATTAGTGGTTCAATTTTCCTAGCCTGGCACCTGGAAGACACCCCTTCAATAACATAATCACCTTGCTAAATTTACTCTTGGTAGGGAGTCACCTTAAACTGAGTCAGTAATGAATTCGTGATATCCATGAGGACAAGCCCCCAACCACAGCCTCACGCTTCAAGAGGGAACAGGAGTTCTAAGAGTCTATCAATAACCATAAAATAGCATTGGATTGAGGTCTGGCCAGATTGGAGCCTCGCTGCTGTCACTGTCTTGCAGACCTATGGAAGGCTAAGCCACTACCAGGCCCTCTCACTTTGGCAGGGTAATTATCATCATTCTCCATGTTAAGTATAGGATCTTGCTAGGGACTATGCTATCAACACCCAACCAGGAGGCTAAGTGCCCCAATTCTATTTTTAACTGGTTGATTTTCATTCCTCACAGCTGACAACCACTCTGCTGGCCTTCCTGCTGCAACGCGAAGACTGCTGGTCACAAGTGGAATCATTTTCTAAATAATACACGGCCAGCAGGACCATAGAGAGATCTGACAGGTTGCGGATCCACACACAATGTTTCATCAAAGCTAGTGATGGATTGTGTTCTCTCTGGCACTCTTCCCTCTCAGCCACTCCTCCAAATCCAGGTCTTGGGGTTGGAGAAAGCCCACACTTCACTTCTAAGAAACAGGGACTTGGCCAGTGCTTCCACTGGATTAACCGTAGAGGCCAGGTCGTCCAGCCTTCCTCAAATATACATTTTCAACTGTGGTGCTTGCGTGAAAAAAATACCGATATAGGACCCCATCCTGATCTATTCAGTCAGAATTTCCAGAGGAAGAGCCTATGAATCTGCATTTTAACCAATAATTAAAGATATGGACTATATTACCAGACATAAAAGTTCATGAGCCCTAAAATCACTTCTACTGTAAGGGCTATGGTCCCACAGATGTGTGCATTTGCTCTAATACAGATGACAGAGAACTAAGGAGAACAATGAACCTTCTATAGCAATAAACTTTAGGAACTTCATTCTCAAGTGTAACTACTCTTCCAAATAGGGCTTCTCGCAAAGGAACTGAAAGCATCTATTTATACACACACTGCACAGTGGATGGCTCCAATCCTTTTCAGAAGAGGTAGGGGTAGAAAAAGTCATACCACAGTGAAAATAATATAATAGTTCTCTCCTTGGAGTTCACATTCCTTAATGAACTCACAACTAAAAAACCAACTTTAATGTCTCCTTGAGAACACCTCCTTCAGAAGGTGACCATTTGAGAGAAATTACCAGAAAGGTTTTGCTACATCACTTATCCCTGTAAAAATAAATTGTGTTCCAAAGCAGAGGATGTCACCTCTTTACACTTTTCTTAGCCACTCTTTCTTATCCTACCAGCAATCATGAAGAAGGGGCTGTTTTTGACCCCAACTTCCAACCTAAACAACCCTAACTAAAAATTTGAGGGATATTTCCATGCAATTGGCTGATTTTGTAATACTTTCAGTTTCCAAAATACCAATTAGCTATGTGAAAATATTTGCCTACATACTACTTAAACTTTTTTAATTTACTTAACTTTTCCCTTTGCTCTCTGTTGAAATATCGCTGATGTTTTGGGGTGCCTGCTTAGTGTATACCAGGTGTTACACTCTTATTTAACCCATTACTTATTTTAACCTGCCACAAACCCTTATGAAGAAAGGATTTTTCCCTTTTTATAGATCAGAAAATGGAGCCTCAGAGAGGTTACAAAAGTTCACGTGGCTCATGGGTAATAAATTAAGATTTAAAACAAATTAGAATGATCCCACAATCCTATTTCTGAGCATATATCCATAGAAAGTGAAATCAGTATCTCAAATAGATATTTGTACTCACTCCCATGTTTATTGCAGCATTCTTCACAATAGCCAAGCTATGGAAACAACGTAAATAAGTATATATCCATGGATGAATGGATAAAGGAAATATTGTATAGTATATACTTACGTGTTAATATATTATACTAGTAATTATTACATAAATATTATTCAGCCATAAAAAAGAAGGAAATCCTCCCATTTGTGACAAGCATGGATAAACCAGAGGACACCAGGCTGAGTGAAACAAGCCAGACACGGAAAGGTAACTATTGTATGAGCACTTACACGTGGAATCTAAAAAAGCACAATTCCTAGAACCAGAGAGCAGCGTGGCAGTTGGCAGGGGCTTGAAGAATAGGGGGGATGGGGAGAGGCTGGTCAAAAGCTACAAACTTTAAGTTATAAGATGAGTAAGTTCTGGGGATCTAATGTACAGCAGGGTGACTACAGGTAACAATACTGTCTTATAGACTTGAAATTTGTGAGGAAGTAAATCTTTCTGAAGTATTCTCACCACACACACACACACACACACACACACAGTGACTAGGCGAGGTGCTGGATAAGTTAACCTTGTAGTAATATTTCACAATGTAGTGTATCATATTATTACATTGTATATCTTAAATATATATCATTTTATTTGTTAATTATACCTGAATAAATCTGGGAAAAATTAAAATAAATCTGCCCAAACCGGTTTGGCTCAGTGGATAGAGCATCGGCCTGCGGACTCAAGGGTTCCAGGTTCGATTCCGGTCAAGGGCATGTACCTTGGTTGCGGGCATATCCCCAGTAGGGAGTGTGCAGGAGGCAGCTGATCGATGTTTCTCTCTCATCGATGTTTCTGACTCTCTATCCTTCTCCCTTCCTCTCTGCAAAGGATCAATAAAATATATTAAATAAATAAAATAAAATAAAACAAATCTGACTTCAAAGCTAGTTTTCTTGACAAGATACCAACTCCATATATAGAACAAAAATAACTAATATCGTCCCATTGTTATATTAAAAATATTGGTTGAGCCCGGCCAGTGTGGCTCTGCTTGAGCGTAAACCCCTAAACCAGGAGGTCACTGTTAGGTTCCTGGTCAGTGTACATGCCTGAGTTTCGGGCTTGATCCCCATTAGGGGGAGTGCAGGAGGCAGCTGATTGATGATTCTCATTATTGATATTTCTATCTCTCTCTCCCCCTCCCTTCCTCTCTGAAATCAATAAAAACATATTAAAAATTGAAGCCCTGGCCAGTGTGGCTCAGTTGGTTGACCATTGTCCCCTGCACCAAAAGGTTGCTGGTTCAATTCCTGGTCAGGGCACATACCTAGGTTGGGGTTCAATCTCCAGTGGGAGTGTTTGGGGGAGGCAACTGATTGATGTTTCTCTCTCACATCAATGTTTCTCTTTCTCTCTCTTCCTCTCTAAAATTAATTTTAAAAAATTGTTTAAAAATGTCTATAAATTGGCTTAAGATGAGTCAATAGGGGATTTCCTGGCACATATCAGTGTTGATCTTCTTTCTCCAGAAAAGGGGGTACCACATTGCCATTAAAACTGGCCACTAGGGTGGTGCAAATGAAAAATGGACCCGTATCACTTACTCTGTTCTTTAATAAGAAGAGACTACACTGCTAGACCAAATTCTAAAACAGTTTTTGGAGTCTAAAATAAGCCAGCCACGTGCAATTAATATAACAGGATCAGAAGAAATGTAAGCTGCTTCTATTCTCTACGTTATGAGATCTGGGAAGATGGACTCAGGGAAGAAATGACACTGCCAAGGAAAGGAAAGCCAGCAATACAGAGCCACACAGCTGAGGATGCCCACGTGGCGGGCTTCCCCCACGGTGCCCGCTACAGCCAATCAGACACTGGACAATCACCAAGCACTAGGGGGTGTGGGTGAATGCTGGCTGGTGGTTAATCCAGGTGGGAACTGCTAAAGTTGCAGATTTGAACCTCAAAGAGGTAAATGTTTGCATCAGTACAAATTCAGCCCATTTCTGGGAAATGTTCATGCCAGGACATCCTTCCTCCAGTAATTCTTATCGACACAGCACAACCAGTATGGCCGATAAGTGGAGAAAAGATAAAAACAAGCTGTTGGAAGCATTTAAGTGCCAGACCCGGAGCTGTTCCTGCCTTTCAAATGGACTCTGTAATGGGGTTTCGTTGAGACTTTGCACCTCAAGTAGGAAAAGCTTTTATAAATGTTCAAATGCTGCTAAGAAAACTCAAAATATAACAGTGATTTTTTCTATCAATAACTCTTCCCTCCTTGGCAGTGCCCTGAGCTACAGAGGTCATTTATTAAAGTATTCTGAGCTTCTCTCTCCTTCCGCAGCCACCTGGCACAGAACATCTATGGCTGGGACGTGACAGTCAGAACGCTGGCTGGACTAAGGTGGAGAAAGGATTCTAGCAAAGGTCTGAGCCTAAAGGAACAATCCATAAACTCAGGAGAATTCAAAAAGTTCTACTGTACATACTTTTAATGAAGAAAAAAGCCGTAACACAAAAAAATCCAAACATAAGCAGCAAAATTCAAGGCCGGGCTTATTAGCTTGACATCAAAGGCCCCAGAGATGCTCAGGAAGAAGCTTTGGGTGGTCCCTTAACCCCTGAAACCACAGGCAAACTTTGGGAACATGCCCTCATGGGTACTGTTTGTTGGAGGGTTGATGGATTGCAACCGATCATAAAAGACATCTGGCAGCCCCCACAGATTACGTTCTGCTTCCTCTAGCGCAGACCCAGACCAGGCTGTTCAAGTTGCCAGTCCTTTACACATAACCCATGTCAACATTCTCATTTACACATGAGGAAACTTAGACACTCAGATGCGTTATTTATTACCGTCACTTAAAAAAGGTAAAGAGAAAGTTTCTTGCTTTTTATATCAAGCCACTGCTTTAGAAAACTTTATTAATAAATGTAGACAGACTCAGTTATTCAAACCACATCTGGGCAGGCATGCCCACCTCAACTCTAACAAGCAATTCACATGTCTCTAACATATTTTCTAGAAAATAAAATCATAAAGCATACCATGTTTAATCAAATCTAAGACAACGATCATATGATCATATTTATGAAGCAGTAAGGCAGAGAGAACACTGCCAATTAAATGGCAACATGGCATGATGGAGGAATGCATTTCAGTGTAGAAAACAACCTGTCTGAGAATTGATAAAGTGTGATGTCGCAAGGAAGTAATGCCTTGATCTGTATGGCTCTTCAAAGAAGAATGTGGGGAACTTCCTTTCGTGATAATAGGTAAGAAAGAGCCCTGAGAACATCTCATACATTAAAAGCCTTCTTTCCAACAGGCGTGAGACGAGCATGTAAGAAGTTAATCACAAGATTACTCCTACACACACACAGTATCTTATTTTAACAAGTACAGCATTTCCTCTTTCATCCCTCATTTAAATTAGACTGAGAACTCTTTTTGGACCCAGGTTCCCTGTTTAGATTTCTACAGAATCTTTCTTGATATAAACTAGCATCATTATAATTTAGAGTCTATGATTTCCAATTTGGGCTCATTTGAAATGAAGTGATAATGTAAAGACACTTGCAAAGCAATTTGAGTGCTTTAGATAATTTTTATGACTTCTCTTTATATTTTATAGTCCTCTCTAAACTTAATTTAATAACAATTTTTAAGCAACCAACCTTTGTCAAGTCTTCCTATAGGATTCAAGTAAGTTTTCAAGAAAACAGCATCTTTCTCTGCCTCCCCTTCTATTTCACTGGGTTTGGTAACATTTAGTTCAATATGACTCTGGTCTACACAGGTCTGGGAATAGACAAGACCACGGGAGAGCATGCCGCTCACAGGGGAAGAGCAGTGTGCATGCAGGCACCAACTGCGAGGGGCGCCCACGGATGCTGCCCAGGTAGTCAGGCCCCTGTGGTGCCCGCCCACCCTGAACAGGGCTACGCTGATCGTGCAGACATGAAGTGTGACTTCTGAGGCTAGGTCATAAAACTTGCAACTCACTCTCTTTGGTCTCCCACCAGAGGGAAGCCAGCTGGTGTGTCATGAGATCACTCAAGCACCCCATGGAGAAGTCCATGTGTCCTCCTGCCAACACCCAGCATGAACTCATGGGTGTTGGCAGTGAGGCCCCTTGGAGGTGGGTCATCAGCCCAGTCGGCCTTTAAAGAGCACGGCACTCAGGCTGGCCTCCAGCCTGCAATCTCCTGGGACCCCGCTCAGGCAGGACCCAGAGCAGAGCCACCCCAGATTCCCATCTACAGAACCTGTAGGAGGCGACATACCTGCTGCGTTGAGCCACCAGCAGGTTGCCGCATAGAAGTGACAACTAGGACAGCGTCTATCAGCCAACTCGGGCGGCCAGCAGGCTGTGGGTGCCTTGGGGTGAACAGCACGTTGTTCCCTTGAGAGGTTCGCTGGACCTCTGGGCTCATGGAGGCTACCAACTATCCCCTCCTAGGCGAGGCTCTTGCGTCCTTCCCTAATTCCCCAGCAAGGTACTGGGGGATTCTGAGTAATACCACTGCTCTTACTACTACAAATGTGAGCAGTAAATCAAGGAAGTGTGATAACAGCACCAGCGAGCCCTGGGGAGGTTAAAGATGAGCAAGTCCTGTACACAAAAAGAAGCTGGGAAGAAAAAGGGTACCAGAAAACCGAGCCTTCCCAGTCTCTGCAGCCTTTGTGACGGCAAACCAGGCCCACACCAGTCACCCCACCACCACACCTCCACATGGCGCCCAGGCACGCACCTCAGTGCCCTCGCTTCCTGCTCCCTTGCACGGAGGCATCACACCTGCAAAGGTCTACATCCAGGACAGCCACCATGGGAACAGTCAGGCTCAGAGTAGGTCTCTGAAGCCCACACAAATCTGTTTCATAACAAAACAAAATCAAGGGCAGCAGAAACAAGAAAAAAGTGATCCAGAAAATACCCACATTTCCGAATATGCTCTCCAGTCCATACCTGCGTGCAAAGAAAATCAGGCAACAGAAACAACTGCCATCCTATTCAGATCCCAGGGTCAAGGCTTAGCTACATGAGCCTGCTCTGTAAAATACAAAAGCAGGCTCCCGGAGGTTAAGGCATGTGCTAGGGACGCAGACCTCCAAATTCACAGGACCAGGATGGGTTTTGATTGGCAGTATGTACAGAAATAGATGCCATGGTCTCAGGTGTCCTGAATATACTTTATTTCCTACAATTACCCTATAAAGGCAATATTATCAACCCAACTTTACAGACAAGAAAACAGGTCATGGGTAAAGAATTTACCAAAACTGATTGTAGTACATATTTCCGCTGCACACGAAGAAGGAGCAACTGATACGTGGACCCTTCTCCTGTCCTTTCTCCCTCAGGCGCTGGGAAGAGCTGGGGCATCAGCTGCTCCCTCTCAGGGATGGTGGTGAATTCCCTCGAACTATCCACCCATTTCACCAGGTGTAAGGAGGGTAGAAAGGTTGCAGGGAGAACTGAAGAGGAAAATCACAGTTGAACTCCACTTCAAAATTAGGAGCCTGATTTTGGTAAAAATACACATAATGCACCCTTCACTTCCTGGGCCTCTGGGACTGAAATGACTAAGGTAGCACTTAAGGGAGCATGAGAATGGGATTCAAATCTAACCCCACCTCTTGGAAGCTGTGTGAGATGGGGTAAGTCAGCAAGACTAACAGCACCAGGTTCATATAGGTTCGATGAAAATGTCTATGAAATAGTTGCAAACAACAAGCCCCACTGACAAACAGTACTGATCCTATCTAATAAAGAGGGAATATGCTAATTGACCATCACTCCATCACAAAGATGGCTGCACCCACAGCTGAGGCCAAGTTCCCATAAGGAGCCTTAACGAGCAATCAGCAGGGACCTGAGGCTACACCCTCCCCTGCCCCCATGGGGCTTGACAGGGGACCTCAAGCTGCTCCCCCCACCCCAGCGCCAGGCCAGGGGACCTCGGGCTGTGCCCCCCACCTGGCAGGGCTTGATGGGGGGCCTCAAGCTCAAGGTGCCCTTCCCATTCTGGTGCTGGGGGACCTCAGGCTGTGCCCCCCACCCAGCAGGGCTTGACGGGGGACCTCAAGCTCAAGGTGCGCTTCCCGTCCTGGTGCTGGGCTATGGGACCTCAGGCTGCTCTGCCCACCCCAGCGCCAGGCCAGGGGACCTCAGGCCGCGCCTCCTTGCCCGTGCTGGGTGGGGGGACCTGAGGCTGCAGCCCCCCGCCTGGCAGGGCTTGATGGGGAACCTCAGGCCATGCCCCCCACCCCGCGGGGCTTGACAGGGGATCTCAGGCCATGTCCCCCACCTGGTGGGGCTTTACGGCGGACCTCAAGGCACGCCCCCCACCCCGGTCTGGGCTGGGGGACCTCAGGCCATGCCGCCCATCCTGGCGCTGGACCAGGGGACCTGAGGCTACGCCCCCTGCCCGGCAGGGCTTGACAAGGGTGGGACTAGCCGGGTCTGGATCTAGCCCATGCGGGGGGCCAGCCGGGTCTGGGTCTCACACAATTTTGAGGTGCATGTGGGTGGGCAGGGACTTGACTCTGGGTCCCCTGGTGAGCCCCAGACTCTGACAGGAGGAAGGTTTTCATATACATTTTACTAATTTTCTTTCATCTCTGACACTTCTATTATAGAGAAAGGGCAAATAGCAATATTAAATTATTTCCTTTAATTAATCCCCTTTTAATGTGCACAAATTTCGTGCACCAGGTCACTGGTCCCTAATATTATCAGTGCTTATGTAATCATTCCAACCTGGGTCCAAATCCAGACTCAGCCACTTATGAGCTGGGTGAGGTATTACACTTCCCTAAGAATCAACATTCTCATCAGTAAAATGGGCTGGCATTTGTGCCCACTGATTAGGTTGTCATGAGCTGTTAAAATTCACTACGAATATTGCTAACAAGGAATGCTTGTTGAACGCATACTTACGTCAGACCACTGTGCCAAGCCTTTATATTCATAACCATTATCATGGTGATAAACCTTCATAGTCCTTGTCTTCCCACCTACTATGTTAGGTGCTAGTGCACAGGACTCAGGAAGTGCTTAGTAAACACAGCCTCCAGCAGCAGCCACAGGAGGCGTGGCTCCTGCCACGGGAGGCATGGCTCCTGCCATGGGAGGCGGGGCTCCTGAGGAACAAGACCAAGCCTGACTGGCCAAATGGCCTGGCCCAGCCGCTGCACCTCCCTTTTCCATTCCTTCTCCCACCAAAGCCAGCCTCAGGGCCAGGTCATTAAAGACCAATAGGAATAGATGCAGGGCTGGCAAGTGACCTCATGAATCCTAGACCAGCTGGGCTACCTTACACAAGACTACAAAAATAGATAACAACTCTTTTAAGGGGAAAAAAAGAGCAGAACAAATCTATTTTAAAGATTCTTTCCTTCCTTTTGCAATCACAATGTGCTTCGCAAGTGCCCTGATTTTGATATTTCCCCTGCTATCTCTGCCCTTGCATTTGGCCGCCTTCCACATCTAATTCTGATTTTTTTTCATTCGCTGAATAGATCTAGCCAAGGCAGAGGCGACTAGATGGCATAAGAATGAATGAGATTTATTTTTTTTAAATCACGTATAAATAATTCCCTGCAGAAATCTTGAAGTAACTGTGGACAAGAAATGTCATCCAATTTACAAAACTAATGTAAAGACCAAAAAGAGAAAAGAAAAAAGAAGAGTTGGGCCAAGTAATGGCTATACCAAGTCCCCTGGGAAATTAACCACGAGCACAGCCTTCTCCTATGTTCAATAGCAACCTCAAGATTTATTTGCTTAACATTTGATGGCTGAGCAGATTCTAACCTGCAGCCAGGGTCTTTAGCAGGGAGACTGCTTGTCAGAAATGCTCTGAAACGGCATCACTAATGTTTGATCATTGGACACCTATAAGAGAACACATTTTCTAGCCCCTCAGTGCCACCAACTCATCAATGGCATAAACACAGTATGTTTCCAAAGGCTTCAGACCAACTGGGATGACAACTTAAAAATAGAGATGAGCCAGAAGGCTCCACACGCGGAGTACTGGTTCCCGAGAACATAGCAACAGAGCGCCAGGCCAGGCCAGCGGACCACCTAGATACCGTGGAGATCGTCTACTCTCTAAACCTGGATACTCACCAACAGGCCCCGACACAGGCCCGCATGCAAACATGCACATGTGGACACACACGTGTGTACAATTTGTTAAAGAATTAAACACACCTCTAGTGACAAAGAGCAAGAGGGAACCTGAGCCTGATTTAAGACACACCTCTTCCCTTTTTTCTCATTATCAGGTGCTGTGACCTATATCAGATGCAGGCTAATGCCAATAGAAAGTAAATATCTTATCAATGGCCTATCAGATTCCTTGCTGTTAACCCAGGCTGTGTAGCCAGATCTAGCATGCCAATGCTAATTAGCAAATAGTTGGGAACATGCTCAGGCAACAAGTATTCCCCAGGATGGAGTCCTTTAAATGAGAAAAGGACCACCGTGGCCATCTGCACTCACCCATGGTTGTTAGGTACAAGTGTCTGGGTTGATTTAACATTCCGGATCCTCTCCTCTTTAGCTTGACAATATGGTTCGGCCAACATACTGTCACTAAGAAACATTTATGGAGGGGCCTTCACACCCTCCAGTTGGGCAGGCAGGGAAGTGAGAAAACCTAGCACACAATGGATGGGCTGGGAGCCCTTACAACATGTGGCAGTCATAGGAACCGGAAGAGAAAAATGCCACAACGTTTACATAGAAAGAAAGAACATAAAGCACTTTGGGCTAATGTAGGCACACATGTGACATATGTACATGTCATCTGTATGCCCAGAAGAAAGACAGGAAGGGTACCCTCTTCAGACCCTTAACGGTGGCTAAGTGGTGGGATTCAAAATGATTTTGATTTCTCCCGTTTTGCTTATCTGCAATTTCTCTCCACGATTAACACAAATTATCTTTGATAGTCACAATAACTACAAATGATATCAAAGCAAAAAGTACACACTTTATACTAACAGCCGGGGGTAACTTGTTTTCCAAGCTTCTTTATGTTTGGCTAACGTGACTTGTTAACTCACAGGTCAATTTTCACAAGCGAATGTTACCGGGTTTTGTTTGTTTTGTAATGTGGATCATATGCTTGTGCACATGAGTTTAGGAATTCAGCAAAAAGCAACCCAAAGTACCACAAAGAAAGTTTTAATCAGTAGTGTTTCTCTCAAAGCAGCAAAGCCACAGGGCCTCTGAGCGGTCAGAGAGGCCTGGGACCCTTCAGTATATAACACCCGTACATGTTTATAAAAAGTACGGTTTACCTTTAGGTGAATTAATGAAAACACTGTGAATATATCTATGTGGCTCTATGTCCACTTGCATTTGGAGAAAATGTCAAAAGTCTGAATGTAAGGCCATTATTGGTCCCTCCACAGCCACCCTGATTCTGTGGAAAGAAATGCCTTCCCACCAAAAACTGCTACTATAATTAAAAAATAATTGGAAATGTCCGAATACCAAGAGCATTCGATGGCAGCCCTAAAATTGGGTTCTTACATTTCGTTGAATGTAAGAAAAGAAGGAAGAGGAAGGGGATGCTCCGGCGGCTGGGACGGCACACCCTGCGGGACATGGCCACCGGGGTCACGTTTACATTTCATTTGGGCTGAACTCCACCCCAGCAGCTGAGTGTTCCCGTCAAGGGATGTCAGGAGGTAAGTGCTAGCATCAGCCTCCATGTCAACACCAGCACAGAACCTTCTTGAGGGGGAGAGGGGTGGCAAGGGGAGAGGGACACAGGCAGAGGCGTGAAAGCCTGAGGGGCTGCACACCCACTTAGACCAGCTCCTCAGGAGTTCCTCCCCCTCTGGGTAAGTAGCAGGCAGTGTTCCTACTGGTAGTGATGTAGTGACACAGGAATTAGTTCCTCGTCCCATTCCCTACCTTTCCCCAGTGCAGATCCCAAGCTCTGAGGCAATGAGAATAAAATAACTTTTGACCAGGAAAACACGGATTTTTTGTTCCTTTTGATTGTTCGCAGGAGCTTAGAGAGGCCTTGTTACCTCCATTTGAGCAATGGGGCAATGCCCTGCTGTGGTTTCTCAGGCCAGCCCTTAACTGTGATCAAACAAGGGCACAAAACGGAGTTGTCTTTGGGAATCACAGCTGGGGAACCGCTGTGACATGATCACGCTGCTGTGACGTGATCGCCACTCCCGCCGTGCCCCCTCAGGCTGGTGATTCGCCAATAGTGCCTGATCACAGGCCTGCACACTCAGGGCTGCATGTCCTCATTCACTCATCTGCACCTGCTTCACGCCCGCTGTGGGCAGAGCCCTGTGCACATCCTGTATGTTGGTTCCCACAGGAGGACCGCTGCCCAGTTTACTCTAGAATTTAGACCACAATGAGTATGAAATGTGAGTGCTGGGAGTCTCGGGAACTTGGAGAATAAGCCAGCCTTCAGGTAGGAGGCGGCCTGTTCCATCGCTGTGATGTCCAGGGTTACTGCATGCTCTGTGATTCCAAGGTTCCTACGATCTATAGCGATGAGTTAACCACAATGTGGACGTGACATGTCATTATCATATAGGGCAGCTGACACATCGCAGCCCATGTGCTCAATCCAGCCAGCTGAGAAACTGTCTGGCTTACACAGTACTTTCAATTCTTTTATTTTATTTTCTTTTAAATTTCTTTATTGATTAAGGTATCACATATTTGTCCTCATCCCCCCATTCCCATCCCAAACCCCTCCCCACGCATGCCCCCACCCCCCTGTTGTCCGTGACCACTGGTTAGGCTTATATGCAAGCATACAAGTCCTTTGGTTGATCTCTCCCCCTTACCCCCACCCTCCCCTACCTTCCCTCTGAGGTTTGACAGTCTGATCGATGCTTCCCTGTCTCCGGGTCTGTTTTTGTTCATCAGTTTATGTTGTTCATTATTTCCCCTAGATGAGTGAGATCATGTGATACTAGAAATACACTTATAAGAACCGAAAATGAGATAAGCAATAATGGTTATGCTGAGAGGCAAATGAATCAGTCTGTAGTGAGTTTCTTTCTGGGCCAACAGTTCTTTTGAGTCCCAATTTCAATGTCAAACAGCAAAAGCCTCAATTCTTTTAAAAAACGAGTTGCCAAGTAACCCAGTATCCATCAGTGGATAAATGGATACATTAAATGCTGAATATACATACAATGGGATACTATGCAGCACAAGGAAGGAGATTGTGACACATGCTACAAGGTGGATGAACCTTGAGGATGCTGTGCGAAGTAAAGTAAACCAGTCACAAAAAGACACACACTGTCTAATTCCATTCACATGAGGCACCCAGAGTAGCCAAAGTCATTGACAGAAAGTAGAATGGCCGGTGCCAGGGGCTGGGGGCGGGAAATGGACAGCTGCATAGTGAATGGTAGAGAGTTCCAGTTTTGCAAGATGAGAAGAGTTCGGGAGATTGGTGGTAAAATAGTGTAAATGTATTTCACACTGTTGTACATTCAGTGTGAATGTAATGTGACTGAAGTGTCCACTTAAACGTGATTACGGTGGTAAATTTCATGTTCTATGTATTTTAATGCAATGAAATAATTAGTTGCCAATATTTAAAAACCAGGATAAGTCACACACACACAATTCAGATTTCTAGCTTGCCTTGAAAAAGTGGAGAACATCACACCCTGGCCGGGTGGCTCAGTTGGTTGGAATGTCGGCCTCATATGCTAGGGTTGTAGTTTTTGTTGTTGTTGTTGTTGTTTTTTAAAATATATTTTATTGATATTTTACAGAGAGGAAGGGAGAGGGATAGAGAGCTAGAAACATCGATGAGAGAGAAACATCGATCAGCTGCCTCCTGCACACCCCCCACTGGGGTTGTGCCCGCAACCAAGGTACATGCCCTTGACCGGAATCGAACCTGGGACCCTTCAGTCCACAGGCCGACGCTCTATCCACTGAGCCAAACCGGTTTCGGCTAGGGTTGTAGTTTTGATTCCCGGTCAGGGCACATACAAGAATCAACCAATGAAATGAATGCATAAATACGTGGAACAAGTTGATATCTGTCTGTCTCTCTCTCCTGCAACCCTTCCCCTTTCTCTAAAATCAAATTTTTAAAACGAGGGGAAGATCTGACAGCACAGGCCTGCATGGAAGACTGGCAGGGAGGGCTGGAGAGGGGCAGGGACGCTCCAGCCAGGTGCCCAGAGCTCCCACGTCCCCACTGGCCCTGCTGCCGCTGCACAGCACACTGCATTTCTCCTGCCAGGAGTGCCCAGCAGGAGTGTGCAGGGGGCTGGTGTGAATTATGACTGAGTCCCACTGCAGCCAGAGCACTTTATTAACACCCATGAGAGCCGCATGGGCCAGGGAAGGGCGCCACACCCTCTGAGGACCAGGGTATGGGAGCTGCCTGGTTTGTGAACACCTGAAGCCTAACACCGGATGGATGGCAGTTAGAGAGCCAGACTGTGCCACAGCTATAACCAAGAGCAGCACACTGGGACTTACTAAGGATGAAAAGCCTGAACTGTCACCGTCCAGAGACACCGGTTCACACTATGGCAGGGAATGCGGCCCTCCATTCTCCTAACACGGAAGGTCCAATCTCTGGGCAGAGGTTCTGCGCCTTGCTCTGTCCAGAGGGCGTATCAGAGCCAGTTCACTGTGATGGTCCCAGGGTGACTAGCAGCACAACACCCTTCTCCTTCTCCATGGTGACCAATGACCACTGCAGACACCCATCTGAGATACTGGCCCACAACCTGCTCACCCCAGCCCCAAACAAGGACCGTGTGTGGGGTGTGCATATAGGAAGATTTCATCTAGGTAGGTTCATTTTATGTAGACAATCTTTAGTTGTACTGAATAATTCTGTAATAACAGAAGTTACTTGAAAAGGCTACTTCGAGGCAGTATCCATATTATTTTACATGTAATTGTGGGGAGTGAATATAACGTGGTTTGAAGATCCTATACATCTGATGGAATGGTGATGCCTACCCACCCTGCCTCTTCTCCTTCCTCACCGCCCCAGCCACGAAGCATTTAGAAAATGTGCGGAAATGATTTTCATTGTCACATGATGATCTCTGATACTTGTGACAGTGTCACACAAAGGAGCTGTCCCACCCAAATGGCCAATAAGATCCTTAAATTAAAGAAAGAGAAAGTCATGCCAGCATCCACAGGCCTCCAGCATGTGACCAGGACACAGCGCTGTGCACCGACGGGACTGACTGGAGCTGTTGTCCCCAGGCCTGGCTGCAGATGTGAGGGCCTTGTATCTACTCGCAAGCCTCGAACTTCTGAATCTCAGTTTCCAGACCATAAGAGGAGGCCAGTGACCCCGGCCCACCTTCAAGGTTTTCTGGAGGTTCAGATAAAACATGGATATCAAAAGGTTTTTAATTATGAAGCAAAGGACACATTTAAAGGAGAACTTAAAAAAACAAAAACAAAACTAGGGAAATAATGCAAATGTCCATCAATGGATGAATGAATAAAAAATGTGGTAAAATATGTATATATTGGAATATTATTCATCCCCCAAAAGAAAGGAAATTCTGACACGTGCTACAAAGGATTAATGTTAAAGACATTATGCTAAGTTCAATAACCCGCAATAAAGACAATTATTATTTAATTCCACTTATATGAGGTACCTTGAAAAGTCAAATGCAGAGAGATGGAAAGGCGGTGGGTAGGGAATTATTGCTGAATGAGCACATAGTGTCAGTTTAGGAAGATGAAAAAATCCTACAGGTAGATGCTGGTAGTGATTACACAACAGTATGAATGCACTTTAATGTAACTGAATTGTATACTTAAAATGATTAAAATGGTAACTGTGTTATCTGTTAGTTGTGTTATTTATATTTAAACACAACAAAAAAGTTTACAGAAAACTTTTCCCGTTTACAAAAATGAATAGATGAGCCCTGTAGAATCAGAAAGTACAGATAAGGAAAAAAATATAATCCTTCCACAACTCAGAAATAATCACACTCATTATTTTGCTTTATATCATCTCAGGATATTTCCTTTTAAGATTTTTTAAGATTAAAAATGTTCAAGAAAACATTATGTGGTGAATATTGACGCACTATTTTTACTGAAATAGTTGGTTCAAGGCAAGGAGGGCCTCACAGTAGGAGAAGGAAGGTGAGAGGCCACTCCCTCTGGGCAGGGAGGTGAGCTCCTTCATTTCCACAAAACTTGTAAGGGACTCCTTTAATCAGATCAGCTTACAAATATAGCAATGAAAGAAAGACTTTACACACTGATTTGAAATTAAAAGCTGTACTAAAAAGTACAGCACACAAAACATTAGGAAAGGTCTTCTGTCTATAACACTTATAAACCAGGTCAAACACCCTGAAATGTTTACAAATGGAATGAGATGAGGTCTAGGATTTGCTTCACAGTAATCCTGTGGCCAGGGAGTAAACTGGAGAGGACGCACAGATGAACCCAGTGGCCAAGAGTGGATAACTGTTAAATAGGTGAAGGGCACGTCTACATTGATAAACTTGAACAGATCAAGTTAAAAACAGAAAACAGAATAATCAAGGAATAGGGCTAAGCCACTTTTCCCACCATCACACTCCATTTCTAGCTGTCTAGTTGTTGGGGGTCTCTTTTAGAATTGATGGTTTAAAAAAAGCAAAAAAAAAAGCATGCTAACCAAACTGTCAACTACTGAATAACAAATTCAATTTTCCCAACTGTATCTGTAAAAAGTGGGTTTAAATGTTTTTAAAAATTAGGTGCATTTACTAATTTTGTTTCCTTGAAGAGAGCAGTCATCTCTTTTTCTAGTGACTTACAAAAGTTTGCTTTTTATTGTTTTTCATTAAAATTTTAAACATGAAATACATTCCAGCAAATGAAAAACCCAATGCACCTGACCACTTTAGGGATTAATTGCTTGGAAAATTCCATTTCAGAAATCACAGAGTTTGAAAATAAGGGTCACAATTTTATTTTTCAGCCTTTACTCAACTGCATGTGGACCGTTTCACATAATTTCGATCAAGGAAATACAAATACAGAGTAGAAATTTTCCCTCAAATTCTGTATTTTGGAGAATGTAAGAAGAAAATAAGTGTTCTTTAATTTTTTTATCATAAATATATATATTGAAGGCCTATCATTCAAAGAAAATTATATAGTGTGATTGATAAGAGCTCCAGATGATCTTCAACTGAATCTGTAAGCTAATATGTCAGAGGCTTTATTAAATAGAACTTATTACCTAATAAGCTTATGAAATGTACCCTTCAAAAGCAAGTAATTATTATTAGGATATACCATGGAATTTTCAAGAAAAAAACTATAACCAATCATCTTCTTTAATTTTTAGGGTTCTTTATTATAGATCATAGGTCCGAGAATATAGCAAAGAGTGTCTGGCCTTCAAAAGGCATCTGGTAGGGTTTTCTCATGAAATCCTCAATAAGAGAGGAACCACTGGTGATTAAATCATTTTGGCAGTTTAGACAAATATACCGAACCTTACAAGAAAAGATTAAAAAATAAAAGTCCTATTCTTGGGTAAGTAACAATAAAAAATACAGCACATATGCACAAATGGAAAGAAAAGACATTTAGGGAAAAGGGGGACAGAAAGAAATTATCCTGTAACAGAGAAGTAATGTACAAAGCAAAGAAGGCATTAATCCTACTTAATCTTGACTAATGAGGATGAGGCAGATCAGATAGATTTACAACACTGAGCACTTATTATGCGCCAGACACCATCCTCAATATTTCACAAGTACTATCTTATCCATTCCACCCTGCAAGGGGGTACCATTATTATCCCCATTTTTATGGATAAGTAAATTAAGACTCAAAGGGGTAAAGGATGGTCTAAAGTTTCATGAATTTAATTGAGGAGAGCTGGGTTTGCTTTCCAGGCAAAGAAAGCAGTTAATAAAACACAGGATGTTAAGAACAAGCTAAAGGTGTTAGAGGGACAGAAAAAAAGCCACTGTTGCTAGTGTATGTATGAGACAAAATGAGGGGAAGTTGGACAAACAGCTGGGGAGCTACTGCTGACCAAGCACACCAGTGGAAGAGTGAAAACTTCAAGTTCATAAACATTTGTCTTTCAAAGTGGTTAAGCAGAGGTAAGAGATCACCTGTCAACTACGGAGGCTGGACTTTGGCATTAAATGCAAAGTTGAACTAGAGACCTGGAGTTTCTTTGATTCTAGAAACAGTAGTAGCAGCAGCAGTAGTAATAGTAGAGATGATCATTTTTTAGAAGGTGTTCTATATGCTAGTTTCTTTATATTAACCTTTATGCTTATGATAATATTGTCCATTAGGTCTTCTTATGCCCATTTGAAGAGCCAAAAAATCAAAGACTCATGGCAAGTCAGGACGCAAGGTCAGATGTGACTAGATACAAAAACCCATGCCCACTCCACTGCTCTCCTTTCACAGGAGACCCAGACCGCCGGAACATTTCATTTGTTCAACAGTTTTAGGAAGGATAAGACTCTGGCCAAAAAGCAGACTGTTTTTCTCCAACTTACACAGTTCCCAGAATTTTAGCCTACCCATGAATTTCAATGTAGACTTGCACATTTTTTACAAATAAAAAGAAAAACTCCAACTACAGATATATGAAGGCAAAATTAACTCAATCGCATGCCCAAAATAACCAATGTACATATGCTGGTATTTGTATTTACTCTTTACATACAAAACCATATGAACATAGTCTTTTCTTATTATTTCCATCAAAACAGAAACAAAGAGAACATTAATGCCCAACAATATCTCACATGAATATTTATATAAAAATTATAAAGTATTAAGAAATAATATTCAACAATAAATAAAAAGGATAATAACATGGCAAAGGGAGTTATCTCAAGAATGCAAGGTTGGTTTAACATAAAAAAATTGATTAATATAATTTGCCACAGTAATAAACTTAAAAAAGACAAGCCACATGATCATCTAAATAGATACAAAAAAAGCATTTGACAAACTCTGACACTGATTACTGATTTTTTTAAAAGTCTTGGCAAACTATAAATAGCAGGAAACTTCCTCGACCTGAAAAGGGAAACTATGAGAAACCAACCGTCATAGTTAATGGTGAAAGAATGAACAAGACAAGGATATCTGCTCTCCCCATTTCCATTCAACATTTTCTAAAGATTCTAGCCAGTGCAATAAAGCTAGAAAATAAAAGCATACAGATTGAAAAAAAAAAAAAAAAAGGATGTACAACTGTATTTTTTTTCCTCAGAGAGCACATTTATTTATGTCAAGGATTGACAACAGTGGCAGACTGTAAATAAAGTTTTATTGAAATGCAGCCAAACTCAATTCACTTATGTACTGCCTATGTCTGCCCCCTCCCTTGCCTCCCACTCCAACAATGGGAAAAAGTTGAAGAGTTGCCATGAAGATTCACAAACCAAAAATATTTAAACCAAAAATATTTACAACCTGGTTTTAAAAAAAAAAAGTTTGCTGATTCCTGATCTACATAGGAAATTTGATAAAATCTGCAATAAAACTAAGAACTAATAGGCAACTTTAGCAGTATTTCAGAATACAAGATCAATATACAAAAATCAATTATATTTCTATATACTTACAATTTGTAATCAGAAATTAACATTTTAAATACCATGTATAATAGCACCAAAATCTAAAAAATACTCAGAGGAAATCTGACTAAAGATGTGAATGAACTGCATGAAAACTGTAAAAGTTTAAAAGCATGTACTCTATTTATGGTTAATATTTTTTAAATGTCGATTCTCTCCCAATCAAAATCCCACCATACTGCTTTGTAGAAATGGATACACTCTCCCATCAATCAAGTAACAATTATTAACAACTCTTCAGCAATAATGTTTGCACATCCTAATACTGGCCTTCTGGAAATGCAGGAAAGGGCACTAGGACAGTCAACACAGTGACATCAATATCATGATGTATGGGACATGGTAGAATGACACTGGTGACATTCCATGGCAAGCCCATGCAGATGTTGCTATTGATCACCTGTTCTTCATCAATGAGCCTGGATAAAGGATTCTAGTTATGACAGCTTGGAGCTAGTACCCTCTTTGCCATTTCAGAGGTCTGGCAGATGCCTCTGACTGAGGTAGGTAAATATTTTTCTCTATCTTCATTTTTTTTGCCCAGCCTTCTCTGCCTTTTTATTGCTTTGCCAAAATCAAGGAAAATGGGTTCTATATTGCTGCCTATATTTAGTCTTGCATTTAAATATGATTATACTAAGGGCCAGTGCATGAAATCATGCACGTTGAAAGGAACCGTGGGCCGTGAGGCTGTGGTGGGCACAGGGGCGGGTCTCGGCCCATTCTCCGTGCCCCCACCTGGCCCCTGCCTCCGTGGCCCCTGGTCCCCTGTCTGTCCGCAGCCCCGCTCCTGCCCCCGCCACTCCCATGTGCTGACAGCACCAGCAATGCTTGCACCCGTTGACAGCGTGGAGCAATTGGGGCCAGTGCCAGCAGCAGGTGTGAGCAGTGGCTCTGGCACTGGCAGCAGGTGCGAGTGCCAGGCGGGACCACAGCACGCAGGAGCTAAGAATGACCAGAGGCTCACCCCGATGACAGCGACCGACACCCCGTCTTGGTCTGGCACCCCCACTCCACCTGCTCCACTATCCCACCATGGCCAACACCCGCCATGTTCCACGCTCTGCTGCCTGCTGCAGACACCCGCCATGTTCCAAGCGCACCCCCTGGTGGTCAGCGCATGTCATAGTGACTGGCTGTTTGGTTGTTCCGCTGTTCAGTCTATTTGCATATTAGCCTTTTATTATATAGGATAGTGTTCTCCTTTAAGAACCAATATACAATTCATATATTGCAGGGAGCTTCCTACTGACTAAGTCCATATCATAATAAGTTTGACTTTCTCTGAATCCTTTCAACACTCTATTCTGTGCTGATAACACTGTATTTAGTTCTCTGCTGCTAGGGTTATTTTCTGAGCCTCACCCTTCTCACCTGTAAACTGGTGAAACTGATATCCGTTTGCAGAGTTGTTGTAAGGACTAGAGATGATATGTGCTTACCACTGGATGTCAGCTCTATAGATACTTGGATTTTGCCTAATTTATGTATCACTTTAATCCCAAGTACTCAGAAGAGTGCTAAGTACATAGTGATCCTATATAATAAAAGCCTAATATGCTAAGTGTCCAGTTGTCCAGTAGTCTGTTCAAACTAATCAAAGCATAATATGCTAATGATATGCTAAGATCGCTCAACCGCTCGCTCTGACATACACTGACCACCAGGGGGCAGACAGTCGACCAAGTGAACAATCACTATGATGTGCACTGACCACTAGGGGGCATACAGTTGACAAGTCGACCAGTGGCTATGATGTGCACCGACTACCAGGGGGAAGGTGCTCCGACCGGCAGGTTAGCTTGCTGCTGGGGTCCAGCCAATCGGGACTGAGTGAGAAGGGCCAGACATGCCCTGGAGCCCTCCTGTAGTCCCTCCCCAGCTGGACAACTTCCTGTGTCCCTCCCCAGCCCTGATCGTGCACCGGTGGGGTCCCTCGGCCTGGCCTGCGCCCTCTTGCAATCTGGGACCCCTGGGGGGATGTCAGAGAGCCGGTTTTAGCTCGATCCCACAGACCAGGCTGAGGGACCCCATTGGTGCATGAATTCATGCACCGGGCCTCTAGTTGTTCTATAAATGGCTATTAAATGGATAGGTAAACATCCTTTTTTCATATCAGGGCACATAAAAACAAGTTCAATTCATGCATAGTTAATATTTTATAACAGTGATATCTCAGTGTTTTTCATTTCATGCTATACTAAAATTCTGTGGCACAACAAATATATATCCTATTTTTTGCCAATCTGACAAAAAAATAGGTACAATTTTTATTCATTTATAATGAACGGCTATTGTTGTATTGGCTATTGTCATTTTTTTATTTGACAATCTAAGAGAAAAGATGTTAATGCCCCAGACTAAATAGTCAGGTATTGCATGTTTTCAAAATTCTTGTGGCACACAGGTTGACAATTGCTGTTCTGTAAGAATTGACTTGCTTGTAGGTGATCACTCTGGATGCTCTTTTTGTCTCTTGGAATCAGAGTTTACTCAGAGCTTCTAAAGTTAAAAATTAAGGCAAGGAGAACCAAGATGGAGGTGTAGGTAAACATGTTACTCTGCCTCCCACAACCACATCAAAATTACAACTGAAATACAGAATAACCATCATTCAGAACTGCCTGAAATCTGGCTGAATAGAAATCCTACAACTAGAGAAGAAGTGCATCAAGACTGGTAAGGGGAGTGGAGGTGAGAAACAAGCTGGTCTGACACCCATGTGTGACACTTTTTTTAATTGGGAAGGTTATCTTGGCTGTGGAGGCCTTCTGTGAGGAACAAGGGGTCCCAGTGCCACACCAGCCCCCCAGCCCAGGGTTCCAGAGCTGGGAAGAGAAGTCCCGATAACTTTGGGCTGTAAAAACTAGCAGGGATTGTGGCTGAGTGACATGGAGGCTGCTGGAGACCCAAGCAGTTCCTCTTAAAGGGACGGCACATAAACTTACTTGGACTAGTTTCCTCTGAGCTCCAGTCAGGGGAGGAACTGGATTGTCTGGCATCAGAGCAAGATCTCAGGGGCAGCTTTCTCCCAAACAGGGGTGCTAGCAGGGGTCATTATTCCTATACTGAGACCTCCCTCATCTCAGAGCTGACTGACAGGTGCCATATCTGAGTTTCCATCAGCATGGCTCATACTGTTTTCTCTGCCCTGGTGATTCCCTGATAACTTGCCCCATCCAATTTGCAGCCCCACCCAAGCTGTTTGCAGCAGCTTTTCCATATGAATGGCCTGTCCTGGCTCAGGCTTCAGACTTCCCTAAAATCTCTCAAACAAGCAGCAGCTGGTGTCAGCATGCCCCATACCTACCAGTAAGAGGCCAAGATCTGGCACTAGCACCAGCCTGCCTTGCTTCACTGCTGGGCTTTGCCTGGGCACTTCCTAGCCTAACACAAGTAGCAGCCATCTGCAGATAGCTCTATAGCTCCTGCTGGGTGGCCCCAGGCAGTGGCTGACTTTGCAACTCCCAGGAGGCCACAGAACCAGTGCACCCAGTGATCAGTGTCAGAACATACCAGATTACAACAATACACATCCACAAGCAACACATTCAAGGGGCAGACTCAGTGAGTGCCAAAGCCCCACTGAAGTAAGTCCTGCTCCATAGGGGTGTGTCTCCTGCATAGCAGCTCTTCTGCTATAGTCACAGCTGGTCCTCACAGCCAATTGGCCTGAAAGTCAACTCCCCGCAGTGACGCCAACAGCAATCAAGGTTCAACTACAACAAGACTGTGCACATAGCCCACACAGGGGTACACCTAGAGTGCCCAGCTCAGATGACTAGGGAGGCTAAGCCAGTGGACCCTCTGGACACCTACTACACAAGAACACTCTACCACCTCCAGGAGACATAGCAGCTCTACCTAATACATAGAAACAAACACAGGGAAGCAGCCAAAATGTGGGACAAAGAAACATGTCACAAATGAAATAACAGAAGAAATCTCCAGAAAAATAATTGCATGAAATGGAAGCAAGCAAACTACTAGATACAGAGTTCAAAATAATGGTTATAAGGCTTCTCAAGGATCTTCATGAGAGCTTCAAAGGACTTACTGAGACTTTCAAGGATCTTAGTGAGAACATCAAAGACATGAAAAAGGACCAGCTAGAAATTAAGCATATACTAACTGAAATAAAGAATAATTTACAGGGATTCAATAGTAAAGTAGAGGATTCTGAGAATCAAATCAACAATTTGGGATATGAGAAAGCAAAACACCCAATCAGAAGAGCAAAAAGAAAAAAGAATCCCAAAATATGAAGATAGTGTAAGGAGCCTCTGGAACAACTTCAAGTGTACCAACATTTGCATTATGGGGTGCCAGAAGGAGAAGAGAGAGCAAAATACTGAAAACCTATTTGAAGAAATAATGACAGAAAACTTCCCCTACCTAGTGAAAGAAACAGACTTACAAGTACAGGAAGCACAGAGAGTCCCAAAAAAGAGGAACCCAAAGAGACCCACACCAAGACACTTTAAAGCATAATTACGATGCCAAACATTAAAGACAAAGAGAGAATCTTAAAAGCAGCAAGAGAAAAGCAGTTAGTTACCTACAAGGGAGCACCTATACGACTGTCAGCTGATTTCTCAATAGAAACTTTGTGGCCAGAAGGGAATGGCAAGAAATATTCAAAGTGATGAATAGTAAGGACCTACAACCAGGATTACTCTACCCAGCAAAGCTATCATTTAGAATTGAAGGACAGATAAAGAGCTTCATAGACTAGAAAAAGCTAAAGGAGTTTATCACCACCAAACCAGTATTATATGAAATGCTGAAGGGTATTCTTTAAGAAGAAAAAGAAGGAGGAGGAGGAGAAGGAGGAGAAGAGGAAGAGGAGAAGAAGGAGGGCAGCTGTAATACTCTCAACAATAAAGATAAAAATATAAATTTAATTTAAAAAAATTAAGGCAACCTGATACACCAAGGTTGAGGGCTCAATCCCAAGACAGGGCACATACAAGAATCAACCAATGAATACATAAATAAGTGGAACAACAAATCACTGTCTCTCTCTCTCCCACCTCTCTCTAAGATCAATAAAAAAAATTGTTAAAAAGAAATTAAGGCCAAAACCGGTTTGGCTCAGTGGATAGAGCGTCAGCCTGCAGACTGAAGGGTCCCAGGTTCGATTCCGGTCAAGGGCACATACCTTGGTTGCAGGCACATCCCCAGTAGGAGGTGTGCAAGAGGCAGCTGATCGATGTTTCTCTCTCATCAATGTTTCTAGCTCTCTATCCCTCTACCTTCCTCTCTGTAAAAAAAAATCAATAAATTATTAAAAAAAAGAAAGAAATTAAGGCAAATATCACAAATAGAGCCAGACTAGAGTGAAGCAAACGAGGCCCAAACCTGGTATGCAAAATTGAAAGAAGTGCCAGAAAATACAGTAATCAAAAGAAATAGTATTTTCATGGAATATTTTTAAAAAATCAAAATTAATACAAAAAATCCATGGTGAACAAAATCAGTTTAAATAAAGACAAGATCAGTTAATAGTGCCATACTGAGCCATACTGAAGCCTGAGGCGAAGGGGAAAAGCAGTAACACTGATCCTATATAAAATCACTAGATTTTTAACACTGCATTAAAATATTATCTCTCTTGACTACTAAGTTTTTAGCACCCCCTTAAATTCTGTGCCCCAGTGGGAATCTCACTTTCTTCCCCTAATGCCAGCTCTGCACAATAGTCCAAACTGCCTTGGGAAATCCCTCAGACTGGCCCTGAGACAGTATCCCACTCTTGATCAATTCAGCTCTGTTTGCTATGTCTACCCACAGCTAGGCCATCTCATGGTTTCTCCAGGTGGCCCTGGATGGAGAAGCTGCCTTACACGGAAGGAGTCAGGCTCCTTATAAAATGTGTGCCTGTAACCAGCAGTCACTCTCAGTGCAGGGCGGTGCAAGGTCTCCTGGTCCCTCAGGAGCCTGGGCTCCCCCAAGCCTCCCACAAATCACTGGAGATTTTCCTCCAGCCGCCAAGACAAAGGCGCCTCTGGCAGGCAGGGTCTGTACCCATTCCTTTTGCCTCCTCAAAGTACCACATTGCTTCCCATAAATTCACAGTTTTATCCTGAGATGAAATCACACCATTTCTGCCAGGAATCACACATGGAAACATGATTTCATTTTGCTTCTGGACATATTGTATTTGATAAAATTAAAAGGAAGTCACCATACCAACATTTTCACACAAGAAGAAAGGGGGGGAAAAAGAGGAAAGTAAAACTCAACCAACTATGAGATCCAGTACAGGGAAGATATGAGGAAGTGTCTCTTACAGGTTCCAGATCTGGAGGTATGAAATATTCTCCCGTATGTCTCTTTGTTCCCACTTATGGCATCTAGCCAGTCAGCAACTAATAGAAGAGCTGGATGCCAACTCCATTAAGCAAATTTAAACCTAAATGGAAAGCCAGTCATGGGGGAAATGAAATCTCCCTGGTCCACATCTCGCAGTGAGAACAGAGATTCCTGCAAGCTCTCTGAAGTCAGCTTCATCCTTTGGGTCACTGACAGAGCACGTGGACTTGGCGTGGGGCCTGCCACGACAGAAGGCAGGTTCGAGAACTGTTTCTTGTATAAGTCCATTAGGTCCAGGAGTTCTGTTCATCACTGTCCCACAGTCCTACAGTCAGAGGGCGGAGTACCAGCCTCCACAAGCTGTCCCAGGGACTTCCTAGGGGACATGTCTTAGGTCACACTGACAGCAGGTGCAACCCCCACCAAAGCTTCTGCCAAGGAACCACTCGACAAGGGGCCACCTTATACAAGTGGCTCCAGGCATGCAGCGGGAGTCACAGAGCCACAGGTGCCACTCCTCTGGGACCATGACAGGGAGAAACGTGGATGCAGCGTGACTCATCAAAACTCACCCAGGACTGGTCATAAAGAAGCCAACGGCACAAGACAAGTTCAATTGCATTCTTTCTCCGTGAATTAATGTGTCTTTTTCTCATTATAAAACTAGACTGACACAAGGCTATTTGCTCCCTGAAGTTATAAAACCTTTTTTCTTTCTGTCTATTCACAGGTCTAGTCCCCATCAAGGTCTGACACTGAATAAACATTTCCTGAATGAGAAGATTACATACATATATTCATTGAGAAAATCTCTAAAACATGGAAAAAATATTTTAAATGCAACAAAACTCTCCTGTCATTTCATAGCACAGAGATTTACATTTTAGGTACACTGACGATTACATTTTAGGATATTCTGTTCAGAATGTATTCAGCCTAATTTGAGATTAGGCTATATATAGAATTTGTATCCTTTTTTGCCAACCATCATCTTATCTTGCCTTAAATTTTAGCCTTCCATTTGGTTCCCACTTCTTCAACTCAAGTGGGTTGGCAGCTACAGGCACAGAAATAAGTCAGTACACAGCGACCCACAGTCAAACACCAGAGCTGCTGGAGTAAACAACTCCGGTGGAGTGAAGGGTCCTTCGGAGCAGTTCTCCCTCCCTCCAGCACAGGCCATTTCTTCAGTTACCAAGTCGAGCAAATGCCAGGACACGACACTCGCACTGAAACGTGTAGTATTCTCTGCACAGAAAAGAGACTCATCTTTCTATCAACAACCAGGTAAAGAATGGAGCTCAGGGACAGTAACCATCGAGGGTATGCGATCGCTCAAGCACCTCTGAATCCTAAAGACCGATAAGTGGTTCCTGTAAGAATCGCAGATTTCCCCAACGGTCTCACTATGCACACTGGCTTCTAAACATGAATTGTGCCTTTCAACTCAGCAGATTTCCCTGCCAATATCTCCACTTGCGTATCTACACAGTGAGACCCAATTACAAAGCTCAAGGAAGATCTTTCCCTTCAAACCTGCAACCTGCCTGCCCCATCTCAGTAAACCATGACTCTCACGACTCTCAGTTTCCTTCTGTCTCAGGGCAAGAACATGATGTCATCCCTTTCCCCTCTCTCCCACCTCCCACCAAATCTCTGCCTCGGAACCCACTCAGAATGTGACCACTTCCTCCACTCCCTGGGGAGGCGCCATCACTGCTCACCTGACAGCGCACGGCCCTTCCTCCCACTGTCTCTGCATCCACGCTTGTCTCCTTACAGTCCAACGCCCACAGACCCTCCAAACTGCCTTTATAATGTGAGGTAACAAAGGGGCAGCACAGGGTGTGGTTTTTGAGTAATAAAAAGACAGCTGGCTCTGTATCTTGACTAGGATCGTGATTACATAACTGTGTGTATTTGTTAAAACTCAGAGAACTGTATACCAATAAGGGGAAATTTCACTGTATGTTTAAAAAAATTAAAGCAAAACCATAAATCAGACCACAGAAGTTCTCTGTTAAAACCTCTATCATAAAAGTGAAGTTTGAAATGCCCTATGATGGTTTTGACTTCATCTCTATACCCTTTCTCCTCTTTACACGTTCTGGTCCAGGCACACTGTCTCTCCCTGCCCCCCCCCCCCCCGCCCCACCCGCTCCTCAAAAATGTGACTTTGCACTGGCAGCTCCCCTCTCCTGAAATATGTCTCCCCCACCCCCCGTCACCCTGCCTCCCAGACACTTGCAAGGTTAACACCCTCCATTCCACCTCCTGAACTGACCTCACCTGCCCAGGGGCACTCTATTCAAAGGTGCCAGGCATCTCCCATCAGCACCCCAATACCTCTTACCTTGCTCTAACTGCCATCCTTTCGTAGCTTTTGTCAAGTTCATACATACCATATAACTAACCTACTTAGGTTTTGTGGCCATTGTGACTCCCCATTACCCACTCCAGGTGGGATCTAAGCACCTTGAGCAGACACGAAAGGTGCCTACCACATGTGTGGCATTGTATGAGGCCCCTACCGTAGACTCAAAACACAAAATGACACTTATTCTTGTTTTTAAAAATGGGTGGGCTACAAAACCCCCAAATCCGCCCTTCGCTCACACATTCATTCCCATCGCCTGTGTAAACTTATATGACAGGCTCCAGTGGAACGTAAGCTCCCGAGGACAGGGGTCTTGGTCTGCCTTCTGGCTGTTTCTCCAGCCCAGAACGGGTGTGGCGCACGCAAGTGCTCACTATCTGGTGAGCGAGTAAGCTCCCTGCAGACAAGACATACAGCTCCTGCTGGCTCTGCGGTTCGGGCTCTCCCAGCACAGAGGAGGCCTGGCAGGCGCAGGGCACGGTCAGCCCTGCAGCGTCCTCAGGGCCAGGTCACAACTGTCCAGGGGCAACAGTGCACGGACTCCCCTCGGTGCTCCTGGGAACACCGTGAGAGGACCACTCCTAACTTCAGGGACCTTAGTCCTTTGGGACTCCTACTCGGCGCATCGCAACAGAGGCTCATGATGTTGCCATGGATTCTGAGCATGAAAACGAGGTCAAATAACCACACGCCTGGAAAGCAAGCTTCTTCAGAGAAATTGCAGGCGTTTCCTTTGTTTTCTGACCTTCTCACCTCATTTCTTTATCTGAAACTTCAAACCAAAGTCACCAGGAGCCCAAACATCCAGGGAGGAAGCCGCAGCCGTCATCTACCCAAGGCCCCCGCCCGCCAGAACTCAGAGGCCTTGCATCTTGGATGTGAATTTCCCAAAGATGGATGAGCCTCACTAGCAAGTGGACAACAGCCCGAGCTACAGCTTCAATTCTACAGCCACAGTGCATGCAGTCCTCCAGCCTGAACACGCACGCGCACGCGCGCGCTCACACACACACACACACACACACACGCAACATGTGAGCAACGGGTGTAATTTTACATTACACACCGAACATTGCCATATGTAAAAAGCAACAAGTGAAATTAATTCCATAGTATATCTGCTCTGACTCAACATATCCAAACTGCTATACTTTCAATATGAAATCAGTAAAAGTTATTCATGATATATTTTACCTTCTTTTTCACACTAAGTTATAAAGATGTGGTGTATATTCATATTACACTGACCCTGTGTCTCAGTTCAGACGGGCCCCATCCGGAAGCTCCCGCAGGCACATGGCTGGTGGCGGCCACACTCCACAGCACAGGCTCCGTTCTCAGGCGCTGCTGTTGCTCTCGGATTCATACCATTGAAAGCTCTGAGAACTGGTTTTAAAAAGTCTTCTAAGCTATTCTGGCATTGCTTTCATCCTTCTCAGCTTCAAAACATCTTGCAAGGCAGTTAAGTAAGGCAGTGTCACAGGGGCTGTGCAGAGTGGCAGAGCCAGCCTGTGTCTCTTATTCCCAAATAATGTGTGCTTCTCTGACCTCTAAATAAAACCCATTTCACTGAATCCCAATGACTTCCTTGGATTTTTTATGGTGGCTGACAACAGGGCAAATGTGTGCTGACTGTAACAACAAAAGGGAAGCTGAACAGCAACAGAAAGGAGGTTGGAGGCAGAAGCAAGTTCAAGTGCAATTGCACCGTTTCAGTCCAGCTCTTAGTGGTCTGAGAGGTACAACCAAGGCGGGGCTTGAGGAGAACAGGGCGCTTTAAGGACGCAGTGTAATGTTCTAACCAAGTTTTTAATGAGAAGGAACTAAAAGCACATTCAGGTTAGGTGGTAACTAACCAGGTGGCTCACATGTTGCATGTGTGTGTTGGGCAGTGCTAGAGGACTGATGCTTTGAAAATCTGTACCAAGAAGCCCTCTGTCACGTTTTTCCCTTGAAGAAGAGATTATTGCTTCTATTAGCCTCTCAAAGGTGAAGTGCATTACATATGAAGGCAGTTCAATTTGGAGAACTTCCCACAGTGACAGACTGTGAAGTTGGTGCTAGATGGAACATGAAATAATGACCACATCACAGAGTATCCAGACTGACATTCTCAATCCCTATTCCCATTTTCCCTGGCCTCAAAAAGCTACTTCTGCAAAAAGATCAAAGTCCACTTTCTTTCAGTGCAAGGTTGGTTTGAAGAGTTGCTCAGCCTACAGAATGGGCTACTCCCGCAGCTGACTTGGCAGCGGCAGCAAGGGTTTTCAGGAGAGCAAGGCTGAAATCGGTGGTGCTCGGAAAGCACCCTGCCCAAGTCTGATTGCTTAAAAATGGGGCCCCGTTATAGGAACCCAGATGCTATTTCTACAGGCTGGTTTCTTGGAGAAAGGAAAAGACCAGCCTACCACACAGCCACTATGCTCAAAAGAGCCAAGAAATCGTTGGCAGCCACCTCCGGTAGAAGAGAGTGATAAGCAGTTTGGCACAGAGCTGGGAAGCCTTGGTCCACTCTGCAATTACATGCAGAGATAGTACAAGGAAGTGGAAGAGAGACCTAAGAACCAGTCACGGGCCATGGCCCTTCTGGCCTTTGAAAATGCACAAGGGTAACTTCAACCTCCTTGAAATAAACTTGAAGTGTGTTAATAAAAAGATAGCAACGGCTACAGCACTAAAATAAAAGGAACATGTAATGGAGGTGCAGCTCAACAAATACTCCCAGATTCAAGAGCACGCCTCACAACACTGTAGTCACGGTGTTTGTGGTGAGCCAACCACAATCAGTACTCATGCTTCTGTCATTCATGCTTCCGTTCAACCAGGTCATCCAAGCCTTTCACACACTGGGTGCTGTGCTCAACCCTGGATTCACAACAGACTAAACCTGCCCTGCCCTCATGGGCCCTACTTATCCACTGAGGGAAGGCAGACACAGCCACATAAGTTCACCTGAGTCAGTAATACTGATATTTGTAATAAGAATTGTCATTTAGTGAGTGCCCGTGTTGGAATCTCTTCAAGGCACAAATCCAGGGGTCCTCAAACTTTTTAAACAGTGGGCCAGTTCACTGTCCCTCAGACCGTTGGAGGGCCGGACTATAGTTAAAAAGAAAAACAAAAAAAACCAACTATGAACAAATTCCTATGCGCACTGCGGGCCCGGGACGAGTCGGCTGCTAAGCAGGACAGGCAGTGGCACCCGGCGGGCCGGATAAATGTCCTCGGCGGGCCGCATGTGGCCCGCGGGTCGTAGTTTGAGGACGCCTGTGACTAATCTAACGACCATCAGCAATTAAACATTAAGACCGTTTCACAGATGAGGTAAATGAGCCTTCTGACTGGCCAAGGTCATCCAGATAATAAAGGACAGATCCAGGATGTAAGCCCTGACTTGTCTGACTTCTACCATGAGCTTAATGTTTGAAAATAAGATGTTTATAAATCATGCTTGAAAATATCATCCTGATATTTTAAACAAATTAGGCAATCAATGGTTAGTAAGATTAAGTGGTTTGTGCATGCCATTAAAATCTGTAATTGAAGGAAAACCAATTTAAAACATGCGTGAAGAATTGAACAGACACTTCACCAAAGAAGACATATGGATAGCAAATAAGCACATGCAAACATGTTCAACATCTCTAATCATTTGGAAAATGTAATTTAAAATCACAATGAAATACCACCGAACTATTAGAAAGGCTAGGGGAAATTTTTAAAAATTTGACAACACCGAGTGCTATGAAGATGCAGAGCAACTGGAACTCCTGCATTGCTAAGGGAGAATGCCGAATGGTAACCAGTTTGGGAAAGAGTTGACATTTCTTACAAAGTTAAACATACAACCCACTCCCAGGCATTTACCCCAGCACAAGGCAAATGCGTGTTTACACACAAACCTCTCCAGTGCACTCTGAGTCTCTCTCTGGGGCTCTGAGCCTACTCTCTTGCTTTCTTTGGGAGTGCCTTTAGTGACATAATTTATACAGAAATAACTCAGCTGTCCTGAATAGATATACCTACTGTGGTCCAGTTATACAATGGGATACCATGCAACACAAATGAATAAACTAATGACACAAAGACATGGATAAATCTGAATCTATCTTATTAAGTGAAAGAAGCTAAATCCAGAAACTTCATACTATCTAATACCAATTATATGACATTCAGAAAAAGGCAAAATTATTAGGAACAGAAAGCAGATATGGTTGCCTGGGGGTGGGGGATGGGGTGGGCTTGACAAACAAAAGGTGGTAGAAAAGAAGCAGGGGACTGAACTATCCTGTGCCTTCAGTGAAGTGGTGCTCCCGTAACTGCATGCACTTGTCAAAACGCTGTACTGTGTAGCAAAATGAGCAAATTTTATTGTGATTAAATTCAAAACAAGAATAAAAATTTAAAAGTCGAGATTTTAACAAGATAAATCAAACACCTCTCATAAATACGTTAAAATCCTGAAAACTCATCTAGATTAAAGCCATCTCAAACTACAAGAAGTTTTCTTAATGACAAAATGTTGAAGCATACATATTTTCAAACTGGCAAGTAACTGACTTTTTTTTAACACCTTCTCCCTGGTTGGCAAGCAGCGCAATCTGCTCCAACACCTTCTCTGCATGCTGGGGAGAGCAAACACCGGGCAGGCGCTTCTGGATGGGACGCAGGCTCCTCCTCAGCCTGGAATAAGTCACACAATCTGCTGGAGCAAATGTGTGTTTCCCAGGAGAAACTGCCAAGAAGCTATAACTTTCCAAAGGCTTGCTGGCTTCCCAGGGAGGAAGACACCCTGTAAGAATCACCTGGTCAATTGCCCTGGGAGTTTCTATCCTAACCCACTGCTGGGTAAGTGCTCTGCATCAAGGTCATGGTTACAGTCCTTCGGACGTCCTTTGTTACTCTCCAATAAGATACCCTGTGCCTGGAATCTTTCCTTACCAGGATGCTTTCTTACTGTCACTGGGACATTAACCAAGCACTCCACCCTTCTCCTTCTTTTTTTTAAAAATCTTTATTGTTGAAAGTATTACATAGGTCCTCTTTTCCCCCCATTAACCTCTTCCCGCCTACTCCTGTGCCACCCCCATCCAGGTTCTCACCATCCTATTGTCTGTATCCACGGGTTATGGAGTTATGAGATATGCATACAAGTTCATTGGTTGATCTCTTCCCACCCACCCTCCCTTGTGTTCCCTCTGAGGTTCAACAGTCTGTTCATGCTTCTGTATATCTGGGTCTATTTTTGATCATCAGTTTATTTGGTTCCTTCGATTCCATATCTGAGTGAGATCATGTGATACTTACCTTTCTCTGAGTGGCTTATTTCGCTTAGCATAATACTCTCCAGGTGATTTCATGCTGTTGCAAATGGTAAGAGTTTCCTTTTTCTATTGCCACATAGTATTCCATTGTGTAAATATACCACAGTTTTTAATCCACTCATCTGCTGATGGGCACAAGGCTGTTTCCAAATCTGAGCTATTGTAAATTGCATGGCTATGAACATAGGGGTGCATATATACTTTCTGATGAGTGTTTCGGGTTCCTTAGGATATGCCCCACTTCTTTGCATGACATATTATACCACAAGGACACCAAACAGAAGCATGCAGTCAGCGCATCATTTTGCGGAGCACCTGGCCAGCTGCAGGGAGCTCACCGTGGCAGTCGGGCAGGAAGAGGGGGACTGCGGGACCTCCACTCTCCAGCACACACGTGGTTCTGCGGGCTGTTCTGCTGTCCTAAGAGTCTCCTGTCCAGAAGGGCCCAAGCTCTGGCTCAGCTGCCTCCCAAAGACTCGCTAAAAACCCTTATTACAAGCAATTCAAAGCATGAAATGAAAATTGATGCTTTCAACTCCTGGAGAAATGAAGACAGGAAGCTGCCAGAGCCTGTGTCCCTTCATTTTCCATGTCAGTTTTCAAGAATAGTTACCAGCATGTTACATGAGATAAGAACGTGGGTGGGGCTAAGTGTTCCTCCCTAAATTTGACCCCGTGAAAGCAGAGCTCTTGCAGTAAAGGACACGTCTGGTAGGATTGTATTCATAGCAAAAAGAAACACTTCCAAGTCAACGCTCCCCAGGTAAAGATGAAAAGCAATTCCCCTACGTAAAGGCGTATTAAAATAATGACTATACTCTTGACTGGGAATCCAATCACATTGCTCAATGTGGACAACCCAGATGAAAGCCGGGCCACTGTCCTGGAGAGATGGGCAAGCAAGTTCTATCTCTGCAGTTTAAACATCTGCAAAATAAGAGGCTGAGCAAGAATAGAACCTCAGTTATCCCGCAATGCTATGCTCCACAGCTTTAGGAATTAGAGAAGCATAGAGGGCAATACACTGTCTGCCTTCCCCTATTGAAACAGACGATCCATGAGAACAATCCTGGGACCCTTGGTATGCAGCAGAGTGTTGAATGACGGAATGAATGATATAAGAGGCAGAATAAGTTTGCTTTACTCTATGATTTGATTATCAAGAAATAAACATTCACAATTAAAAATGGCAAAGATGTGGGTTCATTTCAAGAACAGGCTATTGCCCTGACCGGTTTGGCTCAGTGGATAGAGCGTCGGCTTGCGGACTGAAGGGTCCCGGATTCGATTCCGGTCAAGGGCATGTACCTTGGTTGTGGCACATCCCCAGTGGGAGGTATGCGGGAGGCAGCTGACCAATGTTTCTCTCTCATTGATGTTTCTAACTCTCTATCCCTCTCCCTTCCTCTCTGTAAAAAATCAATAAAATATATTAAAAAAAAAAAAAAAGAACAGGCTATTAGATGGGACATTGGCTAAGTGCTTCTGGACTTTTAGGTATTAATAAGATACTATGAAAACAGGTCCAAACTTAAACTTGATGTTTGGAACACCACCTCTGCCACTCCCAGGTTCTTTGATCCCACACCAATGAACATCTCCACTTCGATGCCCCTATGACCATCCAGTGTACCTGGCCACTCCTCCCAGGACCCTGTGCTCTCTGGCCTCCTTCCGTATCGCCAACTCCATCACTAAGTTCTCTCTCCCGAGTACTTCTTGGGCTCCTCCCTTCCTCCTTTGCCTTAACATGGGCTCTCATTTTGACCTTAGGTTCCCTGTTGTCCCTCCGGCACTGATTCCATTCACTACACTCCTACAGCAAGGGTCAAGAAACTTTTTCTGGGAAGGACCAGACAATGAATAGTTCAGGCGTCTCTGTCTCAACAACTTGGCATTGCAGCACAAAAGCAGCCATGATCAACACATAAACAAAGCACTGTGCTCCAATAGAAGGTTTTAAACAAAAACAGGCAGTGAGCAGAATTCTGCCCTAGGACCACTGCCCTGCCTTAGATGACTACCATACTGGTTTACAAAAATACAAATAGGACCCTGCTATTCTGCTGCCTAAACTCTTCCAAGACTTCCACTGCCCCTGGGATAAGGTCCAGGGTCCTGGCAGGACGTACAAGGACCTGTGTCTGTCCTGCCACCGCCTTTCCCTCCAGCTCTCACCACTGCACATTCAACAAGCAATGGCTTGATGCCTCCCAGAAATGCCAGCCTCTGGTGCCATAATTTGTACATGCCTGGGGTCTGTTCCTGGAATGTCTCCATGTGCCCATCTGGCAAACCCTTGTCTGTCCTCCAAACCCACAACCATGTCTTTTCCATGAAACCTTTCCAGATCTGAATCCTGAACAAAACCAGGCCAGTCTCTCTAGTCCCCAAGGACTTGGCATTATTCCTCAGCCCATGTGACATTGAGCTGTCATTGCCAGGTATATGTCTCCCACCACCACCAACTCCACTGGACCCTAAATGAGGGTAAAGGCTGTGTTTTGCACAACTTTGCATCCTCTGGACCTAGCAAAATATCTAGCATATTGCTGGGTCATAGCAACTATTTGTTTCATTAAAAAAATCACAAATATTCCAACCTGAGGCTCATTTGACCTTCTATAACTTAAAAGAAATCTGGACTCTCTCACTATTCTAACTACTGTGGATATGCCAATGATTTAAATTCAACACTTGCTATTCAAACGTGTCCAAATATCAGGATGTACGGTTCTTTCTCAGGATGGTATAATTCAAAATTTCCTCTTTCAAATGAGATGTACTTTAAAACTGCTACTTAGCTGTCTCCCCATTAATCTTTAATGAGCTGCTTGAACAATGCTCGATGCTACACTCTCTTGCAGAAGGCTGAGGTCCTCAAGCAATTAGTTTGTCCTACCAAATACAGGCATCCCTTGTTTTATCGTGTGCCAAACTCTTTTACAAAGTGAAGGGAAGACACTCTACCAGCAAAAAGATGGCGACTCAATGAAGGTTCAGATGATGGTTAGCATTTATTAGCAATAAAGTATTTTTGTACATTTTTTAGGCCATGCTATTGCACACCTAGTCGACTACAGGACAGTGTAAACATAACTTTTACATGCACTGGGAAACTAAAAACTTCGTGTGACTCACTTTATTGAGATATTAGACCTCCTGCAGTGTTCTGGCAAGGAGCCTGCGGCATCTCTGAGTGTTCCCACACGAGCAAACCTACACAGAGCAGAAAATTCCTATGGCTTCCAGAAGCTACCAGAGCCTGAGACCAGGGGACACATGAGCTCGGAGTAAAGACTAGAAATAAAAAAAATCTTTCGCCTGTCAAGCTGGCAAAAATTTGAAAGATTATATTCAGTTTTGGCAAAGATGAAGGGAAATGAATACTTGTACACATTATGGGAATGTAAATTATACAATTCTTTGCAGAGAGTAATGTGGAAGTATTTTCTACTCTTAAACGCACACCCTCTTTTTATTTTGTTGTTAATCCTCAGCTGAGGATACCTTTCCATTGATGTTTGGAGAGAGTGGGAGGGAAAGGGAGAGACAGAGAGAGAGAAACATTGATGTGAGAGAGACACATCAATTGGTTGCCTCCCACATGTGCCCCAACCAGGGATGGGGATTGAGCCTGCAACAGAGGTACGTGCCCTTGACCTGAACCGAACCTGGGACTCTTCAGTCTTTGGGCCTATGCTCCAACCACTGAGCAAACTGGCTAGGGCATAATTCGCATCCTCTTAAACCCAGTTATGCCACGTTCAGGACTTTAACCTATGGAAAGGTTCGCACATGGGCACCAGCTCTCTGTGTAAGGATGCCTCTTTCAGCATGGCTTCTAGCATTCCAAAACTGGGACGTGATCTCCAAAATCAGGTGCAGGGATGTCCTCCATGAACTGCACACTCTACGCCCACTGCCTGCCTGACAGACCACTTCCATGTCAAATAGACATCTTCAACTCACTGAGTCCAAATGGAATTCCCCATCTTCAACCAAAAGATGACAGAGCCCCTGCTTTCCCCATCCTTCCAGTTGTCCAGGTTTAAAAACACCTTGGAGTCATTCCCAACTCTTCTCTTTTCATACCCCTCATCTTATCCATCAGACAGTTTTTGGGGGTAGACTTTCAAAATACATCCCTCCTCTTCCTCCACCACCTCCACCACTCCTACTCTGGCCTAACCACCATCTTCTTGCACCAGGATCTCAGTAACAGCACCCTGTGTCCTTTGCTTCCACCCCTCCATACATCCTTAACACCTTACTTCAGGTGAGACTTTCCCAATGGTAGCTGAGGCATGTCATTATCCCAGTCAAGACCCCGCAAGGGCTCCCATTTCTCTCTGAGTGAAGTGGTTACATGGTCCAAAGTGCTTGGTACTCTTTCTGCTCGCTCTTACACCCACTCTGGCCTCCCTGCGCTTCCTCAGACAATGCAGGGACCACTTCTGCCACAGGGCATTGTGCCCCATCTCCACAGGCTTCACCACCTTATTCTGCTCTGCTCCCCCCACAATATCATTTACCAGTTTCTAATGTACAAAATAAGGTATGTATGTATTTATTATTGCATCTACTGTTCACTGCCTGTCTCTCTGACTAGAACACACCTTATGAGGGATCTTTGTTTTGTGTGACACTATCCTACATAAAGGTTGCTAAATAAATATTTGCTGAATGAAAAAATATATCTTAGAGTTTTTGTGAAAACAAAGTGAACCAGCCCTAGCAAACATCCATCTAATCTATATAGACTCCAGTTATTATTAGAAAGAATAAAGCAGGAAGGCATGTGCTAATGTGGGAAGCTGCTCCTGGTAACGGCAATGAGGACAGCAAATATGGCCCAGTGTGCGAAGTTCCCAGTACTGTGAGCAATGCTGGAAACATGGAAACAATCTGTAATCCCTCCATTCGGGAAATCCTTCATTAGATTATACCAACCTCAACTCCACACTTTGGACACCAGGTAGCTGTTACCAAGAATTAGGCAAAAATATTTGCATTATTGTATGAAGATATCAATTTTAGGAGGGAAAGAAAAGTGACATTGGTTGAACAGGATGTAGAGTGTGATACCATTTTCTTTGAAAGAAAAAAAAATCTGTCTGTGTACATATTAGTGCAAAAAGGTTTGGAGGGAAACCAAATGACATATGTAATATATATTTACACATACACAGAAAAAAAAATATATATATATATTTTGAGGAGGGCTTATATTGTATTATTCCACTGTGCTTGACAGTTTTTTGCAAGCAATCCAGTAAACTTCAGTTTTGTCAACCACAGTAATTTTTAGGAACAAAATTCTTACAACTGAAAGATTTCACTTTAGCTAATCACTTCAACCTTATTCCCTATTCCCTGATCTTATCAGGACTAAATTAACATGGATTTTACTACAAGTTCTAGGAGGGTGTGTGTGTATGTGAGGGGCGGGGTGTCTGTTTTGTTCCCTTCACTATCCCAATACCTAAAAAGTGCCTGGCACATAGAAGGCCCTCATATTTATAAAGTAAGTTATTCTTGAAAGAGGTCACCTCCAGGTAAAAGTGTAAGTAGTGAATAGCAAAGGCCTCAGCAAGCTGGAGTGTTAAGCCTCATGGAAAGGAGTTAAGCGTTTTAGACTCTCTTGCTTCCCTTCCAGATATCTGTCTATAACTACTTACTTTTAAAGCAACTCTCTTTGGCACTGAGCCACAATTAATTAGAAAATTATGGCACTTAACTGTCTTATAGGCAACTTATTTCATATGGTTGTTATTAAATTTGTGGATTCCCATTGATCTAATCTTTATTTCAGCAAAGAAATGTACCAAGTGTGATAATTCAGAACCACGACCAATAAAGCAGAAAAAGCGGTGAAAAAAGGCGGTTCTTTAATCAGAACAGTCCAACTTTTAAGATCAATTAAACAGTGAGTAGAAGTCTAAATGCTTTTTTATTTCCAGTAGAACTACTGGATAAACTATGTAGTTTATGGAAAAGAATATGTGTTATTAATAGGGGAAAGCTCTGTTTCCTTTTCTATTTTAAACTGACTTTTCATGGAATTATACTTTTTGCACTATTTTGGTAATAGCAACCTCACTGTAGGAACCAGCTCAAACTTCTTGATGGCTGGCCAAACTTGTCGGTTCATCCACTCATTCAAGTATTTATTGAACACATATTATATGCTAAGCATTGTGCTTAGAACTAGGATATAGAAAGAAAAATAGCAAAAATCCCCATGGACAAAAGTATTAAGACTCACAAAATAGAGTTAAATGAACTATGCTTTTCTGCTGCCCTTTTTACAAACATTAAAACTATAAAAATCTTCTCATTTGAGAGCTCAACCCACGGATTCATTTTCAAGCTCAGTACCTGTAAAAATTAGGTACTATTTCCCCATTCTGTTTTTTCTCTTGAATCCGACAGCCTACTGAACGTTTAAGGCACGTGGTTGGCAAACTCATTAGTCAACAGAGCCAAATATCAACAGTACAATGATTGAAATTTCTTTTGAAGCCAAATTTTTTAAACTTAAACTTCTTCTAATGCCACTTCTTCAAAATAGACTCGCCCAGGCCGTGGTATTTTGTGGAAGAGCCACACTCAAGGGGCCAAAGAGCCGCATGTGGCTCGCGAGCCACAGTTTGCCGACCACTGGTTTAAGGGATGTCAATCTCACTAGGAGGAGGAATAAAAATCAACAAGAGCAAGGACTGTATTGGGAAAAACAACAACTCAACAGATGCCCAGATAGCGTTTAGGTATCAAGCACTGGACTACTGAGGACTGAACACACTTAGTGTTGTGGTCAGTGTGGAACCAACCACACATCAAATGGGTTTACCAATGCAAAATGGCCCCCCACACTGTTCCCGTGCCCCGTCTGCCCATCCTGTTCCTGGCTGAGGGCACCCTGCACCCTAAATTAACCACGTAGATGTGCTAGAGGCTGATAGTGGGGGAAACGTGTCATCAAGACCCGGGCAGCAAAGGAAGGCAGGCAAGGCCTTTGCGCTTAGTACTTATGACACTTCCAAAGCCTAAACACTACCCAGGGCCGACCTGCGTGCCGACACAGCCAGCAGCAGAGCCACTGACTGTTGGCATCACTGCCTTTCCTTCCCACCGGCTCCTCTAGGGAAGAAATCCCAGGGCAGCTTTCCTGGCGCCAGAGGGTGCCAGTATGACTGCAAGGGATGTGTTTACATGCAAATATTTGGGGTCTGATGATCATCATAAGAAACATTTTTCTAAAGAAGAAACAAACATGCTGACAACCAACTGGATTTTGCCATAAAAATATAGTTGGAAAGAAAAATTGGGAGTGTTTTGAGCAGGGTGGAGGGAATCTTTTGATTTAACTTTTCCTTATATCATTTCCACATTGACTTTTAACTTTAGAAATCCTTTTGCCTTGAGTTATAGTGTCTCACCAATTCTTTTCCCTACAGCAACTCCAACTTAGGTCTACAAAGTTATTTGGCTCATTAAATATGTGATCACAATTGGTATCACATTACTTGCTTTATATGACATAGAAACAGAAGTTATCCTTCAACCTTTTAATAACTGGTATCAATTAAACATGGTGGTTGGCTCCCTTGTGAACATGGAAATCTCTCCTTCTCACCTCTTTTTCCTCTCCTCTACCCACAGCCATATGACAAGAGGAGGGGCGCCTCATTAGCAGTGTGTGCGGGACGTGTCTTAGTAATATCAGCTCACGTCACTACTTATGGTGCCTTTAACACATGGGTACATTCTGCTCTTTCACATGAGGGCGTGAAAAGCCTACTGGCACTTATCACAAAATAGTCCTAGGTATACAGTGGTTCAAGGAGGTCCTTTCTGTTAATGAAACTGTTATCTGCAAGTTTTTGGAGACCTGGGTCCAGCAGACATACCTGGGCCACATGACAACCTGCTTCTTCCAGCCAATGTTAACTTAAAAGGCCGGAGGCTCTGGTCTCTGGGATGGGGATGGGAGTGGGGTGGGATGCAGGGGTGGGAGAGGCGTGTCATAATAAACACAACCACCCATGCTTTTTGCTCAGCAAGACCTATAGGTAATAATAGACACAGTCAAGAGCCACAATTGAGGGCAAAGAACAACAAACTGACACAAGCACAACAAATCCAAACACCAAAACCCCCAATTTTTAAAAAATGCCGCCACATAAATACAGCCTGAAAGATGCAGTGTGAGGAAGAAACCACACAGAAATGCACACAAGTGACCTTCAGTCTTTACCTCTGGTGGGGGCCAGGGGCTAAGAAGAGTGTCCTCAGCAGGGACTCTTCCCCCAGGCCCCACCCCTTTCCCAAAACCAGAAGAGGAAAAGCCTGGGGAGGATGGAGCAGAAGGCTTTTGTTGGCTCAGTTAGAAATGGAGGGATCAGGCCTCTGTTGATGCCATTAATCTGCCAGCGCTTCCTAGAGCACTAAAATCCACTGGCAAGTGATGAGCTGCATCTTGTTGACGAGTTGCAGTGCAAGTAAAATCATGAACAGAACCTAAGAGCTGATAGCAATCGATACTTGAGGGCTTCCAAAGTTATCATAAAACACCAGTTTTCAGAGGTTAATAGCTTTACAGATGATAAAACACAAGATTTTCTCAACTAAGAAATGCATTTATTTCCCCAGGACCAGAAAGACAGTAGGCTATTCTGGAGGTTACCAAGTTCATATTCTGTACATGGAATATATACACTTAAAAAATGTCCTAATGCCCTCATGCAAAAGCTTCCAGTTTTATCTGAACCTGCAACAAATATGTCTGAACCTTCCTAAAGCAATGAGTACTTGTTCACGAGGAATAGTCAACAAACAGACAACAACAAAGCCAGCGAGGCTAGCCAGACACACACACTCAGGAGTCGTCTCCCAAATGATTCTCAACAGGCAGTGCCCTGAGCATGGTAAACTCTAGGAAAGAGCAAGGGGTACACACAGCTAATCCTCATACATGTGTCACACCTGCCCTCAGATAATTTGGCTCAGGCACAAATCCACCCCCTTTGTTTGTGAGGCAAAGTGTATGTAACAACACCATGGACATGACAGCTTGCTTCTTGCAGGTACCCAGCGCAATGCAACTTAAGACTTAACAATCCCCAGCCTTCCTGGCTTGGCCGTTCACTTCCAAGAAGGACAGGGAGCCTGGCCTTGCTGCTCCAAGCTCCAGCAAGCCCGACTCTAGATTACGCTTTCTATTTTCTGGAAGCCCCCAGACATGCGTACCTTACCTAGTTAAGACTGCTGTGACACACACATGTTAATTTCCAGGAAGCGGACTTAAAAAGCCTTCTGCAAGTACAAGTCTTTCTTTTAAAAATGGGGAAAATGGGGAAAACGGGAGGGGGTGCGGATGCAGGCCCTTCCTCCTGGATTAATTCCCGGGAGCTTGCAAAGCCCTCCGAAGTGCAAAGGCATTTGCCCACCGCGCCCGCCCCAAGCAGCGGCTCTGGGCTCTCGGCTCTCGGCTCCCGCCTTCCCAGCCGCCGAAACAATGCAGCAACACAGTTACCAACACCTGCTGGAGCCGATTAAGATGCGCGGGGACGTATTGACTTCCCCCTCCCTTCCCTGCCCTCCACACTGAGCCGGCTTTCATCTCCTCCTCTACCATCCATCAGGAACTCATTGCGCCGGCCCCCTCCCCCTCCCACGCCCGGTCCCCATTCAGCCGAGCCCCTCGCCGAGCCCAGGCTGACTAGCACACTTTGGAATGCACTTCATTAAAATGTAGCCGCCCGATTCCAACCTGCAATGCGGAGGAGGCGATACAAAGCGCGGGCCACACTTCCTCCAGCATCCCCTTCAAAAGCCCCATTGTTCGCCAGGCATCTGCTCCAGAACCCGCCTCTCCCTACCCACTGACCCCTGATGTTTCTCTCCCTCTTCCCCTCCCCCTCCCCCTCCCCCTGTCCGGCCAAACGGGCCTGCCGGTGAATTAAACCGCAGCCGCAGCCATCTGGCCTCCCAAGCTGGCCGGGTTTCTCCCCGCCCCTCCTCCCTGGTCCACACACCACACGCGGCATCTTCACCTCCATGGATGTTCCCACAGCCCGAGCGCAAACCCCACGCCGGGCGCCTCTGCCGCCGCCCGCCCGCCCGTCCCCAGGTCCCTCCAGCGGCGGAGCGGAGAGTCCAGAGATGGGCAGGGCGGCGGGGGGCAGCGAGGGGCGATCCTGGACCACTTGTACTTGCCTGCAAACCCCAGCCTGATCGCCAAGATTAATCCTTCCCTTTGTGAGCCTGAAAGAGCCTCCTACCAGGCCGGTCCTCGGCTCTGCAGCGGCTGTAGAGAGAGGCGGGGGGATTGGGGGGGGATCCGAACCCCTTCCTCAGCGAGCCGGGGCGCCGTGGCCACCTGACCACAGGGCGGTTTGCGAGGGAAGAAGGTGCAGGCAGGCGGCAGGAGCAGCTGACGGTGCGAGAAGGGAGAGAAGATGCCCAAGCTTGCGCCTTTTATATTACTGGCGACATTTCTAACACATGACAACAATTTCCATCTGTATTTAAGCCTGAGTGTGAAAAAAGAGCATTACATCACAGCCCGGCTCCTGGAGGCTGCCGGCTATCTAGGCCAGGGGATGAGGGCGCACCTGCGGGGCTGGCCAAGCAGAGCAGGCCGGCATCTCTCTGGCCAGGCAGTCAGGTCCCATGTGCCCGCTAGGTCCTGCGGGAGCCCCAGGCCAAGGGAGGGCGGGGAATGGGGCTGCTCCCCGGGTGGCTGAGGGCGGGGGAAGGTGGAGACTCTTGGTTAGGGGTGCAACGCTGACTTGAGGCGATGGGGCAGAAGGCTCCGGTGCTTCAGGTGGGACCCCCCCCCCCCCCCCGCCTTTTCCATCTCGCTGCCTCTCCCCCACCTCTGGAGGGAATTTCAAAGATAACAACTCTCATGTTTGAAATCACAGTTTTCCTTGGAATTAAGATAAAGGTGGACAGAGAGGCTTAGAATATTAATGGGAAGAATCCACTTTCAAGGAACAGGCACTTCAAGAATTAAGGGCAGAATCTGGCTCAGCACCAAGCTGTTGCTTTGCTGCTTATCTCTGTCACTCAAGCCCTTTGAAAGCATCTGTTTTGAAAGCATCTGTAGGAGTCTAGGCATTATCTCCATTCCGTGTCTGATGAGACACCCTTCCCTGCCCCTGGTAGACCTCTGCCTTTGGAGAGGTAAGCTTTTTCTAGTGCCAGGTGGTCAGTCCTTGGCAACTGCTGATGCCACTCCTTGTCACAGACAGAGGATGCCCAGACTGTCAAGCAGGAAGTCAGCCCTGGGCCTGCCTCGCTCAGCCAGGTGTTAGAGCCAGGCACGACCATCCCCAGAATTCACTCCACTGCTCAAAGAGAAGGAAAGGAAGGGGCTGGGAGAGGCTCTGAGTGGAGAATAGTAGGAAAATAGGAAAGGGAGGCAGAAGCAAGGGACCTCCCTCCCCCTGGGGGGTGGGAGGAGAAGGGAATCAGAACCTCCATTCAAAATGGGCGGAGGCCCATGTGATGGGAAAGCAGCCTTAAGAATGAATGGCGGAGGTGATGGGCCAGCGGAACGGTTCCAGTAACAAGGTAACATCCATCCCTGGATGGGATGCAGTGCGGGCGGGCCTTCACATCACAGATGAGAAAACAAGTCTGTCCCTTCCCAGTGTGACTCGGCCAGCAGTCCCCGTGTGCATGGACGTCTGACTGTCTGTCCCCTGAACATCAGCATGTGGAAGGAATGCATTTCAACGCTTCCTGTCCTTCTGGTCACGCATGGTGGTCAAAGCCTCAACTCGAGGCAGGCTCACATTGCTCCACTTTCCTGCTGTGTGACCATGGATAAGTACCCTGCCAGGCTGAGCCTGTTCCTCCCTGTATAAAAAATGGAATAAAACCTATCCGCTTGCTGGGAGAATAATGTGTACCAAGGGCCTGGCACCATTCACCGCGCTAAGTGCTCACTAAATTGTCTCTGTGTAAAGTGTCTCCACAAAATGAAAGCCATCCTCTGCTGCTGCGGGCCCTGCACGCTGAACAGCTCCCAGGCCCCCTTAGAAGCGCAGAGCCCAGCCCTGGACGTCACTCTGCCTGTCTGAAGAGTGGGCGAGGCCTTGGGAGAGAGCAAAGGCCTTTGCTGCCAGCTTGCTCCACACCTACCTAGGAAGGCGCAAGCCCTGGGAGCGGAAGGTGAAGTATTAGCTTATATATTTGGTCTGAGAGTGAAAATAAACTTAAGGGAATCATTTCTTTATCAACCATGAATGTAATACATGTGGACAGTCAGATCATGGCCCTTTTAATCATCATCAAAAAAAGAAAAGCAGATTCTATTTAACACTTTTGAAAAGCTTTAGCCACAACCTAATACTGAAAAATGAAATTTTTATTTTATTAATTTTCCACAAGAAAATGATTGTGCAGTATAAATTAAATTGCTGTTTCACAAGGAAGCTGCATAGAAACTGTACGGAAAGGGACAAGAACACAAACTCCATTCTCTCCCTGAAAGAAAGAAGGAAAGAAATATTCAGGATGTAGCTTTCCAGTCTTCAATAGGGGGAGAAAAACAGCTTTCATTTGGTTTGGAAATAGCCTTGACAATAACAAACTGTTTTCACCCAGAGCTCCAAAGACCAGGTTTCCATGCATAAGTAAAGCAGAAGTAGAAGATTCCATGAAAATCTACTTGCTTCTTATCAGAGTACATACGGATCTCAAAGCTGAGCCTGCCTGAGCCTGTGTGGTCTCCAGCTAGTCCAGCAGAGATGCTTCACTGCATTTCTTCTGAACTCCTTTGTCCCACACAAAGGCCTAGCCCTGGGCCAGCCTTCCCTCAGGACCTGGCTCCTCAACCTTCAGGGTGAGCATGCGGTGTCCTCGGGGCACAGTTTAGAGTGGCATCAGAGTGCAGACACTTCTTCACTAGAAATTTTTAACAAACAACTGTGAGAAAAGGGCCAAGAGTTTCCCTCATTGAACAATTTGAAAACAATTAGGGAAGTGATCAGGAGTGGACTAATTAAATGTTGTGGAAATGTGACCACCGATGAGGCTCCTTCAAAACCCACCTGGGGCTCTTTCTCAGTACGAATCATTGGGTAAGAGACTACTACCATGCACCTCCCCTTCCCACCTGAAACATGGGATACAAGGTTCCTGCCCCACAGGGTTTGTTACAAAGACTGAGCGCCCAGCACAGAGAAAAGTGCTGTGTCAGTGTTTGCTGCCGTCCAATCACTGCTGACACAGGTGTGCATTCCTCACAAAGCTTGCTCTGCACGTCTTCCCACAAGTATTTACTGAGCACATACCATGTACATACACTGTTGGACATAGTAAAGAGGTTTGAGAAAAAGGCCAACAGCAAGCATACCATGCTTATACAAGAATGTTGCCAGCAGGAGCTAACAGGTGCTGACAATTCTAATGAACAGAATAATGGACAAATAGATCATGATATATTACTACAATGCAAGACTATATAGCAATAAAAAAATCAAACTACTGTTACATGCAAACAATATGGAGGAATCTCACAGAAGTAATGCTAGCCTAAGAAGTTAGAACAAAGGAATACATGTTGCATGACTCCATTTATATGGACTTCTAGAACAGGCAAAATTAATCTAGGGTGATAATTCAGAACCGAGGTTACTTACCTCTGGGAGAGAGAAGTGTTCAGTGGGAGGGAGCAGGAGAGGCCTGCTGGGAAGTTCACATGTTCTATATATTGATCTGAGTAATGGTTACAGGGATGGATGTGTGTGTGCATGGACACGTGGGTGCAGACGTGTGTGTGTGCGCGCGCGTAAAAACACTTCAAGCTCTGTGCTTAAGATTTATAGAGCTTACTATATGCATGTAATACCTCAAATCAAAAAACAAAACAAATGCACTCTCTGTTAGAACCCCAAAATGCCTAGCTCCAGTAACTGGCATAACTGGCATGCTACTCCACCAAGTTTGGAACAAGGGGGAGAAACAGACCAGTTTGTGGTAAAAGGAGAGGAAAGAGAGAAGGGGAAGGAAATAGAGAGAAGGAAGAGAGTGGAGAGCGGGGGAGGGGGAGGGAAGAACAGAGGGAGGGAGAGAGATGATGCGGCAGGGAGGCCAGGCCCCTAAAGCAAATACTATGAATTCAGAACAAAACAGCAAGTGCCATATCAACAAGTTATTTTTTTCATCTAGTCTATGTTCTTTAGAGAGACCATATTTTCTTAATTATATCTGACAGTGTTTCTCAATTAGTACATGAGCCACATCCACAGTGAGCTGAGGAGATTTGCATGGGTGTCTCATTCTAGCGAAATGAAGGGGTCTGAATACCCACCATTCAGACCTTCCGTAGCACATGGCCTACGGAAGGATACATTCAGCAACCAACAGGAAATTCAATCAAACTTGTATTAGCCACACATTTCTATTCCCTGGGGAAAACAAGGGAGACCTAGGTCAAAGGACTTTCTTGTAATTCCCAGAATTAGCTATAGTCCAGCAGGCAACATGGTTGGAACCTGGCCGACTTTCAGTCTCCCTAATGCCCCCATATGATGTCTCATTTTCAAGTCATATCACACTTGAAGAATACTTTATCTACAAGTTGGGCAGCATTTTTTCAAAATTCCACTGAAATAGATGTCTTTTTTTTCCAAATCACTAATTAAGTGAAGCTGAGACTGTGCAAAACCATTTAGAGATGGAAATAAGAAATGTGCATCCCTCGAATCAACTGAAGATGAAAACATAGGATACTGACGCTGTAACTCCTAACAACCCTACAGGTAACAATGTTCATCTTAGGAGATGGGAAAGGAGAAAAATGTCAAGTTCATTTACGTAGAGCAACTGCAATTAGAAAGCCAATGTAATAAATCACTTACAGGGCATCAGCTTGTTGACCTAGAAGATTACTTCCCTTCTAGCATAACCAAAGCAAAGCACTTAAGGTCCACTTCTCAGAGGCAGCTCATGCGAGTAGAGAAGCCCCAACGAGAAATACGGCATCCTCAGAAGACATGGGCCAACAATAGTTTTCTTCTGATGACAGGAGTGGTGAGAAATGAATGAGGAGGCTGTGCCCTGGTAAAACTGGGGTTCCGTTAGCACCTATCTCTCTCATTTACACAGTTCTTGACAACTGTCACCTACCCTGCTCAGCCTTCTTCCATAATAAGCAACTACATCTGAGTGTGAAACAGCCATGCCTTGGCTCAGAGGTGCCCCCCCCCCCCCATAGCATCCCATACCTCCCAAGGTTGCCAAGGAAGGGAAGGGGCAAAAAAGTCATTTAACCCAGGCCTCCTACTCATGAAGTGCCTCAAATTTAGACTTTGTTCTCTTCAAATAAAGTGATACCTACAGTTATAAAGACACACTAAAAAGAAGAAAATATACTTAAACTTGGGGTCTATTTTCAGACTACACTGACTTTCATGTACCTTGAATTAATGTTTTTTGCATCTTGCAATTAGTGAATAGTGCGATTATACCACATTGCTATGTGAATGTTAAAAACATTAAATAAATGCTAACATTAAGACCATGTCCTAACTTTTTGCTGTTGCATTAGTCTTTGTTGTTGTGTTTTCAAATATTTCATAAGAGTCAGATCTCTCAGTCCTTAGGAGGGCCACAGGAGCAAGCACCATCCAAAGGACTTCATTATCTTGAGACTGGGCCTGGCGATAGGGATGCTTACTGTATCTATTACGCCCCTAGTAGAAATACTCCTTTTAAAGTCAAGGTAAGCCTAGAGATGTTAAGGAGAGTCACTTGCCCACGGTCCCATGGGTAGATCTTTCCTGACTCTCCCTGGGAAAGAGGTTCCACTGCCTTCATTTCACCTCTCCTTTGGTATTTGTTTCACTTCCTGCTCACACTGATTCGCTGGTCTCAAGACTGAGGTTGGTGCTCATTCTTGTATGTCATTCAGTCCTGGGCTTACCCTATCATGGGACTTACCTTACTCTAGGATAGCTGCTATTGTCTGTCTTCCCCACTACACTGTGAACTCCCCTAGAGCAGGAAATGTTACCTGCTCACAGTAGTATTTACTACATGTTGGTTGAATGCACAGATAAATGGCATAAATGGAGAATGGTTGGGTAAGTAGATGGATCAATTGATTGATGAAAAAAGAAAACAAATAATAGTTACTACCCACCAATAAGATCCAATTTTAATACTGTCTCCAGCCTTTAATTAGCTGAACTAAGAATAGAGAGATCTTGTAACTGGATTAGATTAGGCCTCTGGTGTTCAAGCATCCAGGGGATATTATCCTTACTGGGGTAAGGGACCACTTCACCATACCTGGAGAGCATGGTTGAGGCACGTACCTCCTGAATGAATGGAAATTTGATTCTATCCCTCAGGCTTTAAGTCTAGCTGAGTATCTCCTCTGAAGAGAACTCAGCCACTGTAAAAACCAGTCAGAGGGCTGCCCACCAAGGCACCATTCACATAGATTACAAACGAAATAGTGCCCCCTGGAGTTGAATGATGTAGTGGCTTTGATGGAATCTAAGAGGAGCAAGTAACTATCACAGACCAAATAACAAAAGACAACACACCAAAGAAAAGGAATATGTTTAGTTACTGATTCTTTTTCTTGTTTTTCTCAGATCTTTTCTAGAGCTACAAAATAGGCAATATGAGTTACCGGTTAAGAGCAAAACTTCTAGAACAACACTCCACAGCTCTACCACTTAGTAGCTGTGACATCTTGACCAAGTTGTTTAACCTTTTTGTTCCTCAGTTCCAGGAATGTGGAGAGTAACAGCATCTGCATTCCAGGGTCATCGTGAGGATTAAATGAGTTATTATGCGAACACAGAATAAAACCTGGCACATGGCAAGTGCTCAGTGTTAATAATAATTATCATTATACTTTCATAGCCACCTAGAATCTCATTGGCAGGTATTTCGGATCCATGTAAAATAATTTTCCTTGTTTATTTTCTAAAAGTCTTCAGTATGTGCATATGTATCTGTATATACAGATGTACACATACATAGTCTTAGTGAATAAAATGTGGTGGTTACTAGAGGGAGCACTGGTATCCATCCTGACTGCCTGGTTCCATCCATTCCATAGCTGTGGGGCAAGTCACTTAGCATCACCATGTCTCAGCTTCCTCCCCATAAGTGAGAAACTATCATTAAAATTCTCAGCCTATACTTGATATTCCATAAGTGGTCGATTTTTGTTTTATTATATGTACAATGTCTTCCAGGCTAATCGCTCCATATTTAATAATAAATCTCAATTATAGGCTAAAAGCACTGATAATTAATAATGGGGGATATGAAAACATAACACATATAATTCTCATCCCAAAAACTGTATTTGTTGCTTTTTAATTTTTTGTATGGATTAAGTCTTAAAATACTTTCTTTAGAAATAACTTCAAATTTCCAGAAAGTTGCAAGAATAAGAATAGTACAACGAACACTGTATACCCAGATTTATCTAATAGTAACATTTCCACCTATTGGCTTGTCATTTGTTCTCTCCTTCTTTCTCCCGCATTTAATGCATTTTTAACCACTTACAATGTTTTGTCGTCATTCGAGAGTAAGATGCATTTACCATAGCCCATTACCCCTGAAAACATGGGAGTATTTCCTAAAATAGGAATACGTAAATGGTTAATTTTAAATACAATAGGAAAATATGTCATTGAGTGATGTCTACTTCTTTAAATGTAAGGTAATCCTTTGGGGTAGCTCATTTCATTGGGACTTTAGGTAAGCTCGTCAGAGGATAACTGGTAAGTATCCTTTTTTGGATCTTAACATAAATGTACATAATCCATTATAGAAGCTGGAAATTACTTGTAATATATTATTGAACACATTTGATATAAGGAGATTTCTTTTAAAATATACTGAGTGGCCAGATTATTATGATCTCTGAACGCATAATAGTCTGGTCACTCAGTGTAATATTGGCTGGTGTGGCTCAGTTGGTTGAGCTTCGTCCTGTGCACCGAGGGGTCACCGGTTGGATTCCTGGTCAGGGCACATGCCCAGGTTAAGAATTTGGTCCCAGGTTGGGATGTGTGCAGGAGGCAACCAATAGATGTTTCTCTCTCACATGGATGTTTCCCTCTCTCTTCCTCTCCCTTCCTCTCTCACTAAAATCAATAAAAGTAAATAAATGAAATAAAATATATTGTACTTTATTTGAATGATTCTTGGGAAACTCAAACTTGGTAAAGCCATCTCTTAAATAATAGACAGTAAGGATACTGTGAAAACTTCTATGTTCCTATAAAAATTGCTGTGGAAATTGCTTTATAATTGCAATAAATCTGGATGAAAATGTCGAGCTAAATTTATAAAGCAATTAAATAAATTAACAAGACTGTGAAACAGATATTTTAATATCCTACACCCAGCCAAGGATTAATCCATACGTTATTAAGAAAAGATTCTTTTTTAAAAAATTCAATATATTAATTTAAAAAATGTTCTCCAAGGTGACTGGGCCCAAAAAAATATAGCAAGAGCGTAGACTCTTGCAGGCAGTGAGAACTGGATATGAGCCTGGGTTCCATCATTATTAAACTGTGCATCCTTGAACAAGCGTCTTACCTAAGTTCCCCACACCGACACTGCACACTCATCATACAGGGTTGATAATACTATGTCTCGCAGGGTTTAGAGAGGGTTAAAAGAGTCAAAACTTGTAAATCACTTAGCACAGTGCCTGGTACATATAGTAACCACTCAGTTAAGGAGAGATTTATTAAGCAGTGAGGCTGAACTAACATGTTTTCATAAGAAGATTATAAATTACATCAACTCTAATTAAACTTAAATCTAGACTCCTATGACTTTCCCTTTTTCTACACTCCTGAGAACCCTGGAAAAAAGAGCACCAGCCGTGTTTATATGAGTCTATTAAAAGACACACATAAATCAAGTCCAGTGTTAGGAGCTCTTACGTTTGTAGTTTTTCTTTTATTTTTTTTCCAATGACTTCATCTACTCAGCAAATATACAATGGCAATTAGGGTAACAACATATAATAAGAAACACAAAGAAAAAGAACATTGGGGAATTAGCTGATGCTGGGAATATGCAGAGAAAGCGCTGTTTCAAGCAGGCCTATTATTGGCTAAATCATCCAATTATTAATCTTCCCTGTGTTCTCGCCTCACTGCTAGTGTGAGGCTGTTACTCAACAAATGCTAGGAAATGATTTTAACTTAGCGTCCCCAAAAGAATCATATAAATCATTAAAAAAAAAGATAGTCATATAAATAAGGCCCAAAGCCTAATGAGAACTTAAAAAGAGAAAGGGGAGAATGTGGCTTGAGGATTCATGCTGGAAAGGAGGGACAGAGGCAGGGGAGAGAGTCTGACTGGAGAAAGGAGGGAGGAGGCAGGGGAGAGAGAGTCTGACTGGAGAAAGGAGGGAGGAGGCAGGGGAGAGAGTCTGACTGGAGAGAGGCCTGTGAGGTGTCTGGCTCACTGCTGGGCTCTGGACTTCTCAGAAACAGTGATGCTAATGGGAGAATAGAAGCCCAGGAAGCCTGGGTCACCTGTTCAAGTCAACAAAATCCATGAGTGGGAGAACCTGCCAGCTGCTCCAACCCAACCCCCCAGAAAGCCTGTTACACCCGAGCGCTACCCCACCCCCCTGGGAGGAGAGGAAAGGTCCCAGACCTCCTCAGGGGCTCGCTGCTGGGAAAGCTCCACACAGCCCCACTGGGGTGGGAGGCTGTGGGAATGAGGATGGCCATTTTGTTTTGGGTTGTCGCAAAGTAGGTGTGTGCCTGGCATCTATCGGGTGGGTGTTATCAGAATAACAGAGAACATTCTCACATCCCTCACAATCTTCAGTGCCCTTCCAAGCAGTCATGTGGATGAACATTTGTTAACAGTAACTATTATCCACATTATCCTATATAATAAAGAGGTAATATGCAAATTAGCCCTCAGGCCCTCACAAGATGGCTGCCTATGACCAGGCCAGCAGGGGGGTTAGTGAAGGATAACCAAATGACTGTACAAGCAGGCTGCATGGGGCGACCAGGCCGGCGGGGAGGGTGGGGGAGGGGCAGTTAGGGGCAACCAGGCCGGCAGAGGGGGGCACTTGGGGGCAACCAGGCTGGCACGGGGGCAGTAAGAGGTGACCAGGCTGGCGGGGGGGAAGGGCAGTTAGGGGTGACCAGGCCGGTGGGAAGGGGGTGCAGTTGGGGGTGATTAGGCTGGCGGGGGGAGGGGGCAGTGAGGAGCGAGTAGGCCAGAATGGGAGCAGTAAGAGGCAATCAGGCCAGTGGGGACGGCAGTTAGGGGAGACCAGGCAGGCAGAGGGGCAGTTAGGGGCAATCAGGCAGATAGGCAGGTGAGTGATTAGGAGCCAGTGGTCCAGGATTGTGAGAGGGATGTCTGGCAATTGGACATCCCCCCAGGGGTTCCAGATTGGAGAGGGTGCAGGCTGGGCTGAGGGGACCGCCCCTCCCCCCCATGCACAAATTTTGTGCACCAGGCCTCTAGTATCTAAATCAGGGGTCCTCAAACTTTTTAAACAGGGGGCCAGTTCACTGTCCCTCAGACCATTGGAGGGCCGGACTATAGTTTAAAAAAAAAACTATGAACAAATTCCTAAGTGCACTGCGGGCCCTGGACGAGTCGGCTGCTAAGCAGGACAGGCAGCGGCACCTGGCGGGCCAGATAAATGTCCTTGGCGGGCCGCATGTGGCCCGCGGGCCATAGTTTGAGGACCCCGGATCTAAATAAAAGGTATTTTTTCTAAGCCATGGGCATAAAAGCCATGGTTTCTGAATTGGGCATAAAACTGCTTACTTGACTATAGCATTACTTTGTGAAACACAAGCCACATCTCAGCTGGTGGAACAGGAAACTGTGAGAAGTGGTCCAGCAACAGAGGGCATCCTATGTTTAAGGTGTTTTCCATGTACGTAACGCTAAGCTACTAGTAAGCAATGTAAAAAGTACAACAAATCAAAAGCATAAGAATTCATCCCTACCCAGGAGGCTGCTTTGTTGGCAAAACATCCTGTTAGCCCAGTTGGCATGTCTCAGTGGTTGAGCATTGACCTATAAACCAGAAGATCATGGTTCGATTCCCAGTCAGGGCATGTGCCTGGGTTGTGGGCTTGATCCCCACTGTGGGGCATGCAGGAGGCAGCCAATCAATGATTCTCTCTCATCACTGATGTTTCTCTCTCTCTCTTCCCCTTCCTTCCTCTCTGAAATAAATAAAAATATAAAAAGGAAAACAAAACAAAACAAAAACACCCACAATCCCATTATATAGTTATATAGGATGTTTTTAGCAGCACCACATTTAAAGTCATCTGTTAAAATATAAATATTAGGTGTACCGGTTAATAATGTAGATTTTTTTCAATAGATGGAGTTACACATATGTTGATATATATGCAATTTGATTTGTATGCTATTTTGTTGTATTGGCAACAAGCTTCAAAACTTCATATGTCAAATTCTCTGAAGATGTTAACATCATAGATATTTTTACACTTAAAAATGTCGAATTTCATGCCCCAAAAAAGAGCATTTGTGGGAAGTTTTAATTCATTACTTCATTTTGAAGAAAAATGCTGCTGAATACTTCGGGAAGCTTATGGTGAACATGCTCCATCTCAAGATACTTGTGAATGCTGGTTTAAATGCTTTAGAAGTGATGATTTCGATGTGAAAGACAAAGAACGTCCAGGTCAACCAAAAAAGTTTGAAGACCAACAATTACAATCATTATTGGAAGAAGATGCGTGACAAACTCAAAGACAACTTGCAGAAAGATTAAACATTGCTCAGCAAACAATTTTCAATCGTATACAAGCAATGGGAAAGATTTGAAAGGAAGGAAAATGGGTGCCACATCAACTGAATGAAAGACAAATGGAAAAAAGAAAAGTCATTAGTAAAATGTTGCTTCAACAGCACGAAAGAAAGTCTGTTTTGCATCGAACTGTGACTGGCCATGGAAAGTGGATTTATTTTGAGAATCCCAAACGCACAGAATCATGGATTGATCCAGGTCAGCCATCAACATCGAATGCAAGGCCAAATCGTTTCGTACCACTTGTTCTGATTGATGGCACACGCACTTTCTGAGCAGCACTTCAAAACGTATGAAGAAGTAGAAAATTGGGTCTCTGAATGGTTTGCCTCAAAACAAGAAAAGTTCTATTGGGACGGTATCCACAATTACCTGAAAGATGGGGAAATGTGTAGCTAGCGATGGACATTACTTTGAATAAAGCACTTTTGATGTTTCTCTTGAAAATGATCGTGTTTTCTTTGTTTACCAAATCTGCCATTATTAACCGGTACACCTAGTATTTGTAGGATGGAGAACCCTGTACCACAGCATGAACCATTCATTTGTGCTCTAATTCTTGGCCTCTTTGAGGACAGCCAATAGGAAATCGATGTAGAAGAAGTAGTTTTTGATGGAGAAGGAAAGAAAGGATAGGTAGGGGGAGTAAAGGGGGAAGTCAGTGGCTAGGTGGAATCTCCAGACCACAGACAAACCAGAGCACATGAGAAAACACATTATTGATGGTAAAGGATGGGGAGAGAAGAGGTGAGAATAGATGGGGAATTCATGAAGACTGGATTGAGTAGAATAGAGGCAGGCATTAAAAGTCTAGTGGGCTTGAGCCCAGACCTTTCCTAATCTGTGCGTCCTCTGTGAGGCTGGAGTTAGAGTTGACAGATGTGTAAGGATCATGGCAAATACCTAATACACAGCAAAGGAGGCCCATATGGAAGCTATTACTACCGTTACTGGCCACCATTTCACACAGGTGAGATTTTGTAAAGGCTAAAGCGACACCGTTTTAGACAGTGCTTGTTAGAGGACCAGGGCAGTGACCACAGCAAGGAGGGCCCAGTGACTGCCGTGTCATCAGTCCCGGGGTGTTCGTGGCACTGTCCAGCTCAGGAAGCGCGACCTGAGCTTCACACTCATGTCAAACACCCAGCGATGCGCGTCCCAGGAGAGCAGCGTGTTCCAGCGCCCAGTTCTCATCCGGCCGCTCGCTGGACCAGCTGGGCAGTTTGTACCCTCAGCTCTAATTGCAGACCGGGCTGGCTTTCGGCCAGTGGAGCTGGCCCAGCTATACTTAGAGAAACTAATAGGTTCAAATAGGTTTGAAAATGGCACGAATAACGATTAGGATCATTTATGTTTACTATCACATCAAATTTAAATTATCTTGTCGATCGAAGCAATTCACCCCTTTGTAAATTGCTTCGTCAATGACCTATGTCTCTTCCACAGGGGACAGGGTCTCAGTATCAGGCAGCGCCCTGATCCACAAGTGGAAGCTACAGAGCAAAGTGCCCACCCCTTGTCCCAGGGGACCTCTGCTTGGAAGGACTACGAGCTCCGCAGAGGGGAGCCCAGGGAAGACAGGAGCGGGCGGGTGGTGTGGTGCAGCCCTCCAGGGAGCCAGTCCTCGGCGATGAGCTGTATCTCCTGGTGACAGCAGCTGTGTAGTGAATGACAAGCCCTGTCAGGTATCGCATTCATCTTCAGATGTCACGTCAGTTGGGACGGGAGGTCACAACGCAGGAAAACTGTCAGTGCAGCAGGTCCAGAGGCCCAGGCTGCAGTCAGGAGGAGGGGGAATGGCACTCCAGCTCCCCGCTCCCCGGAGCCTGACCTTCTCCTGGGCCTGGCTGGCCAGCCACGTCATCAAAGGAGTCCTAGCAGCCTTCTAGGAGCTCACACCTCTGAGCTGCCTTTTATTCTAAAACCTTTATGGCAAAAGCAGCTCTGCTGTTTCTCCCTAATGCGAAGTAACCGAGGAATAAATAAAACAAGGAACACAAAGAGCATCTTCTCCACTTCTTCATTTTGTTCATTCATTCAACAAATATTTATCCTATGGCCCAGGCAATATTCTAGGCATGGGCTGGTCACTGAGGCCGACAGCGCCCAACCTCAGCAGGGTTAGATTCTGATAGGACAGACAGACATGCAGCAGGCAAATATGTGCTTGAAGAGAGTCACAGAGGGTGGTCTGGGAGCAGTGAGGGCAGTGGGCACAATCCTTGGAGGCCTTCATGGTGGACATGGCATCTAGATTAAAGCTTTAAACTGGTCACATGGAAATGTAGGGAAATAGTATCTACCTGGTTATTAGAAGGCAGCAGGTGTGTTTAGGGAATGGATGAAGTTCCCGTGACTGAAGCACTGGGGGGAAGGAGGTTGGGAAATTCAACAGAATTTCAGGGGCAGGAGACAGGAATATTATCCAGGTGGTTCTGAGGAATGAGAGAAGTGAGCAGCACGGATGTCATTTACATGCATTTCAAATCCATTATTTAAAGGTGATTTTCCATTGGTATACTAAGAAGAGTCCTAACAAAAACTAAGATAAATCTAGATATCCCAAGAGAATCCTGTAATGATTTTTAAAAGCTGAATAATCATTAAACAATTATTAAATTTCTATTGTATGTATTAGTGAGTTACTTGCAATTCATAGAGAAGATACTTCTTTTTACATAGTCCCCACCCCTAAAACATAAATCCCCATGGTTTTAAACAGCTAACACTATACAGCTCAGCAATGAGAAGCCTCCCTTTTATCCCACTCTCAATGGTCCCTGTTACACTGCTCTAATCACAGTGTTATTAATTACACTCCCCCCTCCACCCCCGGGAGGTACACAGGCTGGCTTAACCCTGACCACTTGCTCACTGTGTGACTCCAGGCAAGCTAGTCACCTCTCTGGGCCTGTTCCTGTGACGGACCCCTCTCCCAGGGTGCCAGAGGTCTGAGGAGACAGTGGTGGAGGTGGGTGTTTCTATTCTCATTTTATTGAAGCATAAAGAGGTCAGGGAGGTTGCAAAAGGCCACACAGCTATGCCACACCCTCAGGCTTCACACCAGGACTGCGATTCACTCTGCATCTAGCTCTCTTTTCTGCCATAATTTGTGTTTGTTTGTTTGTTTGGGGGGGTGATTTTCAATGGCAAATATAATTAAATTTTAATTGTGATGACCTTAGTCATACTATTGAAATAAAAGTTTTTGAATAAAGTGGGAGTGGAGAATAACAACAAGCAAAAATAGCACCGGATGGGCACTTTAAACAGGTGAGTTGTATGGTAGGTGAATCATCCTATATAATAAAACCCTAATATGAAAATCGACTGAATGGCAGAATGACCAGTCGCTATGATGCATACTGACCACAAGGGGGCAGACACTCAACGCAGGAGCTGCCCCCTGGTGGTCAGTGCGCTCCCACAAGGGGAGTGCTGCTCAGCCAGAAGCCGGGCTCACAGCCGGCGAGCGCAGGGACGGGAGCCTCTCTCGCCTCCATGACAGCGCTAAGGACCCCTTGGAGGTCCCAGACTGTGAGAGGGCACAGGCTGGGCTGAGGAACCCCCCTCCCACCCCCACAGTGCAAGAATGTCATGCACCGGGCCTCTAGTATCTCAATAAAGCTGTGCAATGGGAGGGCTGCTGCCCAGGGGTCTGGATAAAAGGAACCCTCGATGGTGAAACCCCTTGTGGTGTGTGCGAAGCTAGGCTGCACTAGGAGAAGAACTTGAGAACGAAGGGCTTTACTTACTAATGTCTCATGCCACAGAGCCTCCTAAAATGTACAGGAAAAGAAGGCTAGCCCAACGCTCAAGCACCTGCTCATGAGGTCATCCCTTCTCAAAATACTGAAGTCACTGAAATAGCAGCAGTAGGAAGTTCTGGAAAATGCAGATTACACGAGCTTGTTCCCAGGGCAGTTACCACAGAGCCAGGAGGATCCATCCTCCAAGCCCAGGGCCGCAAGGCTTCCTGAGCGGCTGGCAGGACAGGTGGTAGAGAGGTCCTGCTTCACCTGTCACGTGGGTCAAAGAACTAAAGTAAACACAGCCGTGGCCGGAGGTGTGCAAGCCTGGAACAGAATCCACCCTCGCGGCTTCTCCTGTTCAAAAGCACATACTCCGCCGGCCTCGGAAACAGGCCTCCGCTGAATTTCCTTCCCATTTTATGAAGGAAACGTAAAATGAAATGTTACTTGTTTTCTTTTTCAGTAGGAAGGCCATTTGCACGTTCTAAATCCCTAATTTACTGGTTTCTCAGGAATGCAACCCCAGGCCTGTACACAAGCAAAGATGAAACATGGTTCTCCACTGTGTGTGACGGCTGAGGTCACTTCTGCCCCAGTTCCTACGTGACGGTAGGCTTAAAACCAAGTCATTTAGCTCAGTCAGGTGCAATAAAATCAGTGGAAAACATAAACGGGAAAGCATGCCAAAAATGTAACCATGGTAACACCACAGATGCATCCAGAAATGGTGTGCTTCATTCCCCATTTCTTAAATTGGAATCTAAGCAGGAGAAAGATTACATAGAGAACAATCATGATTCTGCAATTACTAAATTCTGCAAACCTGCTGTGCTAGAACTTCAGGAGCAGCTGCGGTCCAGCCACAAGCCCTGATGGCTTAAGAGATGCCACTTAGGAGTTACTTGATCTGCCCGACTCTGTTTCCTCATCTGTAAAATGAGTATAAGATCCCAGCCTCAAAAAGTTTTTCTAAGAGTAAACAGTATCTCAGAGGCAGGGCAATGGTGGATCAGGAGATCCGAGGCCCTGGTCACCTTTAAACCTGTTTTTATTGGTTTACCTTAGTGCCTTGGTTTCTTGATATATAAAAATAGAATGACAATCTGTGCTTAACCCATGTGATTAACACTAGAAATTATTACTAATCCAAGGTAAGGAATTATTAGGATGTCATTAGGATTACAGTTTCAATGCCAATGCTGAAAGCCGAAGAGAACTGAGGGCCAGAAATCCCATGGACACCTAATGACCACACCCTCTCTGTCCAGAGCTCTGCCTCGCAGCAGGAAGAGGCCACTTTGGGGACCAACCCAGGTTCCTTGAAGTCAAGCTCTTTTCCTCCTGGAGCCCTGGTTTTATTAAGAAGTAAAATGGGGGACGGGGGCAGGGGGACTGTTCTAGAAGCTGCTCTCTAAGGGTCCCTTAGAGGGTCCCGGTCTAGATTGACGGTCTGAGTTCTTGCGGAGCGATGGCACGCCTCCGATTAGATTACATGTATTTTTTTTTTTTTTTTTGCAGTCGTATCAGGAAACATTCACAACTCTCACACATTACCTGTGAAATATAATTTATTAAAGAAAGCCATTTATAGCAAACTAATCAAACAATAAGCAGGTACCTTGAACTTCAATTTATTTTTCCTTTCTTTCCCTGATTAAAATACAGTATTTCTAAAAAGGTATTTCAAACTGTGAAGTATGGGGTAACGAAGAGGAGCCAAGAAAACTTCCCAGTAATAAAACCAGAATCATTCTTTCTTGCTTTGCATGAAATCAGATAGTCGCCTGTCTTCTAGGACCACCACCTCAGGACTGGCCACATGGGGTGCAGTTTGGTAGCGTCTGGGACACTGCACAACCCCTGAGCTGCCAATCGCCTGCCTCACAGGCTCCCCCCATCAGTGGCCATTCTGAAGGCCTCTGGCCTGGTCCATGCCATTGATACAACTATGGTTAGCATTTATAGAGGCTTATGCCCTGCCCATGCGACATGGAATTGGTGTACCTCATCCCATTTACTCCTCAGAACAGGGCTCTGAAGGTATTAGTGTGAGTGACATGTCCTTCTCACTGATGTGAAAACTGAACCTTACAGCGACAAATCATTTGCCCGGCATTAGGAGCTAGTGAGTGGCAGAGCCAATGCCTGAAGGCCAAGAAATCACCCTGTGGCGTGCTGTGTGTCCCACTGTTCACTGTGGTTCCCAGGACTTAGGAGCCACTGGGCCAGCCGCTCTCCTCTCTCCCTCCACTTCCCACACTGCCGCCCATCGGCGCGGTGCCCACACCGGCTACTCACAAGGCACAGCGTGGCGGTACAGGTTGTCCCTGATGGTCTGCTGCAGCTCGTGGTCAGGAGAGCCCTTCTGGAAGCGCTGGCTGAGAAAGTGCCGCAGGTCCTTGTTCAGCTTTCCTCCTGCAGGAAATGTATAAAACAGACAAAGCACATCAACCGCCGGCCTCCGGAGCTGAGCCGTGGGCTGTGCTGTGCTGGGACCACAGGAGGCCCTTCCTGCCACCCCTCAGTCACCTGCAGGGCTCACTTTAGGGTTTCCTCCCCAAGGGTGAAGGCAAGCAAGGATGCAACAATAATAAAACAGCATTGATTTGGGGGTCCCATTTCACATCATACTAGAAGGCTAAAATAACAAAGAATTTAAATTAGTCCATTACAGCAAAAATATGTACCCTAGACATTTGCAAACACTATATGAGAGAGCAATGCTGAAGCCTTCAGGAGGACAACCTCGCAAGAGCTGACAAATTACAAAATGATCTTGGACCAGGGATCCAACTGGTGGAAATGTGCCCTGTGGATATACCTGCAAAAGTCTGCTGAAATCTCTATTGGTATTTATTGCACAGCTTTTATAATGACAAATAAATAAAAACAAAAACAAAAAACCTAGAAACAACCACCAGAGATCAACTAAGTAAAGCATAGTTCATCCAAACAGTGGCCCCTGTGCGGAAGCTGGGTCTGTGTGTGTTGATACTGTGGGGATACGTGGAGCAGAGCACGCTGTCTGATCCCTCCTGGGGAAAAGAAAAGGAAGAAAAGGAGACACCACGTATAAATGGAGGGAATCATGTGGACGTTCTTTTCAAACCGTTTCCTTTGGGAAGAAGGTCTTGAACGTGGGAACTAAAGGAGATATCACTCCTTTATATATAGACAGGTGGAAATATAGAGATCTTACTCCCCTGTGTTGATTTACAAACACTATATACGTATTTCTTTTTTATCATTGTTGTTGTTTAAGCAATAGTTAACTGGGAGGTGCTATGTGTTTACTTCTTTGTAATTCTCTACACGTAACAGAACAAAAACAAGGCTAAAAAATATATATGTTCTTACAAATATGTGCCACAGAAAAAAAGGTAACAATTTTTTAAAATAATAAACACAAATTATAGTCCACAGGATCCACAGAAGGCCTGCTTATCAGCCTAGCAAACATTCATTCTTAATGGAGAAAGACGCGACAGTGACAGCTAAAAATAACAAGGCTCGGATTGCCTTTCCATTTTTAGACAAGATAAAAACTAGGTAAGAGCATTTCTAGCCTTAGAGAAACAATGCGGCAACTCAGCATCCGTGTGAGCCACAGTAGTCATGTCTCCCGATGGTAACTTCCCCATGGCCAGGAAGAGTAGGCCATGCGGATGACAGGAGTAGTCAGGGTGATATGTCCTGCCAGGGCAGGCAACTACATATCTATATCCCAATGTCACGTTCAGAACAAGATTCCCTGCTAGAGCTTATCATTTTAGAATATTCTGACAACCAACCTGAACTATTTTATTTGATTGCATTATACCTACAGTTTCAAGTGGCCAAAAAGAAAATACACATATTTAAGTCAATCTTAGGTCATTCAATAAACATACAATTACTCAACAAGTATTTACTGAATGAAGAAGACAAATGCCCACCCACTCGCCCCTAAAATGGGCACAGGGTTTGATCAGACAAAAGCATATATATGACTGGCCATTAAGTACATGAAAAGGTATTCAATATCATTAATTATCAGAGAAAGGCAAATTAAAACCACAATAAGGACCTACTACATACCCACTAGAATGGCAAAAATTAAAGGCTGACCATCTCAAGTGTTAGCACGATTGTGTAGAAAATGGTTCGTTCTCTTGGGAAAACAATTTAGCAGTGTATTATAAAGCTAAGCCTTCACTAACCAAATAGCCCAACATTTCCACTCTTATGCAAGCAAAATGAAAACAAGTTCCCCCCCGCCCATACATACACAGGATAAATCTTCATAGCAACTTTACTCATTATTATAATAGGCCCAAATTACAAACAACCCAAATTCCATCAGCAGGAGAATGTATAAGCAAACTGCATTATATTCAAACAATGGGATGCTACACCACAGTTGGAAGGAGCACATACATAATATTGATCACTCTCAAACACATAATGCTAGGCAAAAGAAGCTAGACACAAGAGAGAACATACTGCACAGTTCTCTCTTTACGAAAGTTTTAGTAAAGGCTAACCAAATTTATAGTGCAGAGGCAGTTACGTGGTTACCCGAGAGTAAACAAAGACTGATGCAGATGGGCCAGGTATTTAAGGTCTGTGGAGAGTAACAATGTCCCTTTCTTGGCTTTGTGACTGTCCTATAGCTACTCGTATGTAGGAGCTACCATTGGGGGAAACAGGGTGAAGGGTACAGGAAACTTCTGCACTATTTTTACAACTTCCTGGGCATCTGCAATGATTCCAAAATAAAATGTTTTAAAAGGAGAAGCACAAGGAAACTTTTTGGGGGAGCTGTCAGTAAAATATATCTTGGTTATGATAGTGACATCACAGGTTTATACATTTGTCAAAACTTACAGAGCTATCTATATCTGTAAACAAGTGTAGTATATAGTATGCAAATTATTCTGTAATACAGTGTATTTCAAACATTTAAAATAAACACAATTATTGAGTGACTATGTGGCAGGCACTATGCAAAATGCTTAGTTCTCAAAATCCCATTAGAAAATTGAACTAAAAGAAAAATAGAATAAATCTTGGTAGTTAAGACAGACAGGCCTGGGTTTAATCCTGGCTCCACCGGGTCTTAGCTGGTGAGCCCAAGGGCACTGTGTAACCTCTGACCCTCACTGTTCTCATATGCGAACACAGAGCACAGACACCACACAGCCCCCGCACCAGATTGGTGGGAGGATTCGTGAGACAAAGACAGAGCATGGCAACGAGAAAGCACGCAATGAGACCTGGAAATTACCATCATGAGAATACAGAGGGGACAAGGGTTTGAGGCAAGAATGAAAGAGCTGGGATCAGTCCAAAGGTGAACTGTTACTTTTTTTTTTTTAATGCAGCTAAACTTAAAACCCATCCCATTGGCTTAGAAATAGTGAGAAACGAAATACAGGCCTAGGGAAACTGGATCACAGGATATTTTTCGAGATTGTGGAAGGGACTAAAATTCTCCTTGGTTTCAAATGGCCTGGACATGTGCACACTAGTTAACAAACGTCCAGCGCATGATGAATTCCAGGCTCTGCGTGGGAGTTAAGTTCAGGAAATGAAACCAACGGGTAAATCACTGATATTTGATGGTGACACCTGCCAACTCTACCTCTCGGTAGAAAGCACTTCGGAATTTGACCAAAAGGATAACCATGTTCACCAGCAAAATCTCATACCTGGAATCTATGGTTTACCTTCCCCTAGGACAGTAGTCGGCAAACTCATTAGTCAACAGAGCCAAATATCAACAGTACAACGATTGAAATTTCTTTTGAGAGCCAAATTTTTTAAACTTAAACTTTTTCTAATGTCACTTCTTCAAAATAGACTCGCCCAGGCTGTGGTATTTTGTGGAAGAGCCACACTCAAGGGGCCAAAGAGCCACATGTGGCTTGCAAGCTGTGGTTTGCTGACCACGGCCCTAGGAGTCCAGAGTCCTAGACATTTAAAAAATATTGACAGTTATCATTTGAGCCATGGGCACCAAAGATGTCCAGGGGACCCAAATGTAAGCACAATTCCAAAGAAGATTTGGGATATAGTATCTCTTTATCCGTTGTAGACCGTAAGTTCCTATCAGTCTCTAACGAGATAAACGAGGGACTTACAGATGGGAAGGCATTAGGACATAGAGGCACTCTCGGTTTACATAAGCTTTACATTAAAACTAGCCAACCCAGTTTGTGGTCATCAAACCCAAATTCCTCTCTACTGCGAACGTGCAAAAGGGCAGGGCTAACTGTACTGCCCGTTAACATTTACTCTGCGTTCCGTGACATTTGTAGGCGAAAAGCCTCAACCTTCACATTACATTAAGAATACTGAACTTTTGGGCATCTAATCTCAAATTAATTGCCAATTATTTAGGGGACATGTCTATAAATCTTCTCCTAATAGCCAAGGGCGGTGAGCCAATTAAATAATATATTGAAAGACAGAGTTTGTCATAGCATCTGCACTTCCTTTGAAATTCAAGATTTGTTTTAAAAGGGAAAAGAAAACATAGGTCAGAAATATGCGGAACTTTTTCCAAGTAAAGGATTCAGATGATTTAAGATGATTTTATAATACACATGGGCAAAAGGGGGCTTAGACAGCCCTAAATTTGCCATTCCCTTTATATTTTCTTTAGAGGCCCAGTGCATGAAAATTTGTGCACTGGGGGGAGAAGGGGGTCCTCAGCCCGGCATGCGCCCTCTCACAGTCGAGACCCCTCGGGGGATGTCCACTTGCTAGCTTAGGCCCACTTCCCAGGGGATCGGGCCTAAGCTGGCAGTCAGACATCCCTCTGGCAGCCTGGGAACCCTTGGGGGATGTCCAACTGATAGCTTAGGCCTGCTCCCCGTGGGAATTGGGCCTAAGCCGCCAGTTGGACATCCTTAGCACTGCTGAGGAGGCAGGAGAGGCTCCTGCCACCACCGCTGCCTTTGCAGCCATCAGCCCGGCTTATGGCTGAGCAGAGCTCCGCCTGTGGGAGCGCACTGACCACCAGGGGGCAGCTCCTGCATTGAGCGTCTGCCCCCTGGTGGTCAGTGCACATCATAGCGACCAGTCATTCCCAGGTCGTTCAGACATTAGGGTCAATTTACATATTACCTTTTTATTATATAGGATATTTTATCTACATATCTGGAATTCCGTCTTTTAAATTTAAAACAGTGTATTGCTGCTTTTTAAATTCACATTAGTTTACAAAAATTTAACCATATTGGTTGATGTAATTTCTATTATTTTTAAATATTGTATATTTTATTTAAAAATATATCAAAATATATTTCTCCTTCATAGAATATTAGGCTATCTCCTTTGTTTGTGACAACACACCCATGCTACAATGTCGCTGTAATGCCTTTTTTTAAACATATCTGTTAATTTTTTTCTCTTGATTCTCTAAATCTGGAAATGGACAAAGACATCTTCAGCTTACCTAGCTACTGGTAAATTTTTCTCCCAAATGGTGGTGCCAATTTATCTTCCACCAACAATTTTAGAGGTCCTGCGTCCCACACTCAGGGCAACATCTGCTGTTACCAATGTACCAGGGTCCCTGGCACCACCCCCAGGCTCGATGGTTCGCTGTCAGGATTCACAGCACTCAGGATAGAGCTGAGTTCATCGCTGTGATTTATTCTAGCAAAAGGGTGCAGAGCAAAACCAGCAAAAGGAACGCCTTTTGGGGCAACAAAGTCCAAAGGGGATCAGATCCAGCTCCTGAGTCCTCCCCAGTGCAGCACACATTTCACTCCCAGATGAAGAGCTGTAGCAACACCTGTGAAGTGCTGCCCATTGGACACTTGGGATGCTCACTAGACACTCAGGGCCCAGAGTTTCTATTTGAGCCGTCCAGGTGGTCAGCATCTGCCTGGCATGAAACAAAACTCAGACCCTCAGAAAGACAGCACAGGCAATATCTTCTGCACAAACAGTGACAGCACAGTGAGCTCTCTCCTCAGGGAATGGCAAGAACCCTTCTGAAATCCACACTCCTGGGTTCCAGGCAAAGCCAACCTGGTCATTAGGCCTTCACCTGAACAGCCACTCACTGTGTTCTGCACAGCGTCTTTTTAAAACCTCCCTAATCTAATAAAATAAAATGGCATCTCATGTTATGCTAATTTACAATTATTGATTACTAATGAAACCGATTGATTTTTTTTTTTTTTTGGTCTATGTTTCCTCTCCTGTGACTTCCTGTTCATATTTGTGCATTTTCCATATGGGTTGTTCTGTTATTCTTAGTAAGATGTTTTTTATATATTCTGGATATGATTCCTTTATCAATTATTTATGCTGCAAATTTTGCTTGTCATCACTTAAACATGAAATGACCCCCTCACATAATGGAGGGGTGCCGTCTCTAACTTTCCTCTCCTGTGCGAGACAATTTTCTGCCAACTCAACCAGAGTATCACTTCCAAGGTGATGGATTTGAGGGTGTCTGCTTGATCTGGCCTGCCTCCTGGCCCACAGATCCTCAGGGCAAATGCTAGGCAGGAGAACTAATCCTCATGGTCAAGAAACTAGGTTTCCAGTGCACCCTGTTAGCCTTCTTACACAATCTGTTTCCAACCAATGAGGCAAAACCCAACTCTTCCGCCGTGAGCTCCTGAATGTCCACCTCTACTAAGTCCAAGCACAGTGTTTCGTCACAATTAGAATGTAGACTTTATTAAATTAATTGCACCGTTGAGAAAAACTTGTATGTGAGTATTAAACTAATCGCACTTGCAGGGGATTCTGCTTTGGCACACAGTGTCTCCCAGAAATGATAACAGCTGTAGGAAGGACGTATTTATTAGGCAGCACAAATGGTTTGCACTGCGGGGAAGCTATTGCAGCAAAAGAGAAATCCGTAAGTTCAGCAGTTTAGATTTAGAAAGAATAATTTTTTAAAACCAAAATTAGATATTGGAATACAAATTAACTAGTTTTACAGTTACGCAAACTCACAATCCAAAATATATTGATATGAGCTTTGTTTGAAAAGATGTTTGCTATTTGTTTCTTTCTAATATAATTTTCTAATTATAAAAAGAATATACATTTTTGAGGAGTCAGTGTTTAATGGGTAGAGTTTCCACAGGGAAAATGAAAAAGGTCTAGGGTGGGGGGTGGTGAGGCTGCATAGCAGTGCACTTACTGCTACAGAACTGAAAACTTAAAAATGTGTAAAGTGACAAATTTCTTGTTATGTATATTTTACCGCAATAAAAAGTAATATAGATTAATTACAATATTTGGGAAGTACACCAAAGTACAACAAAAAAGTTAAAATCAACTTGCTTTGCATCACCAATAACATTCTGATTGTGTGTATGCACAATTACACACTTATATATACACACCTACACACTTACAATACAATTAGACATTTAAAGAGGTCCATTCATGCATTCAACAAATCTTTATTAAGAGCATACAGAGCCTGGCTGGCATGGCTCAGTGGTTGAGCATTGACCTATGAACCAGGAGGTCACAGTTCGATTCCTGGTCAGGGCACATGCCCAGATTGTAGGCTCGATCCCCAGTAAGGGGCGTGCAGGAGGCAGCAAATTAATGATTCTCATCGTTGATGTTTCTGTCTCTCTCTCACACTCCCTCACTCTCTGAAATCAATTATATATATACATATATATACAGTTTATATATATATAGTTTTAAAAAAAGAGCCTACGGCCACATGCTCTGCGGGCCCTTGGGTCCCACCAGGACAACCCAGAGTTCCTGAGCAGGGACTGGCAGGCTTTAGGAAGGGGACAGGGCTGGCCTCCGACAGACAACTGTTAAGATGCGAACTAAAGGAAGATGAGAGGCTAGTTGGCTTTGCAATATGTGGGGAAAGAGCTTTTTAGGCAGAGGGAGCAGCATGTGCAAATGGCTCAGAAGTAGAAAAGAGGTCACGTGTTAGAGAAACGGCACAAACCTCAGACGAGGGGTGGCACAGATGTGGAAGCCAGAGAATTCTGTGCCTCCCAGGGCCGATTAAAGAGTGCATTTTAGTCTAAGCTTAGTAAAAATCCACTGCAGGGATTTCAGTCAGAAGGTGGGAAGGCTTGGTCTAAATCAGGGGTGGACAAACTTTTTGACTCGAGGGCCACAATGGGTTCTTAAACTGGACCGGAGGGCCGGAACAAAAGCTTGGATGGAGTGTTTGTGTGAACTAATATAAATTCAAAGTAAAGGAGCGGAGGGGAGAGCAAGAGAACCCTCCCCTCTTTCGGCTCCGCGGGCCGGATTGAACAGCTGAACAGGCCGGATCTGGCCCACGGGCCGTAGTTTGCCCACGGCTGGTCTAAATCCTGAGATGACCTCTGCAGCTTGCAGTGGGCCTAACAGAGAAACAGGTGATGCAATGACCGTGGAGCGGATCACAGGAGACCTGAAGAGGTGTGGACAGGAAGGCCCTGTGGGAAGAGGGGCAGCGGGGACAGAGGGATGTCACTTAATGCTGGAGCTGATAGGGTTTGCTGATGTGATGGAGGAAGACAGCAAAGGCAAGGGAGGAGCCTAAATCTGTCCAGTGTCTGGGCGCACCTGGTGCTGAACAGGTTTGGGCGGAACACAGAGTTCCTATTCCATTTGAGATATGCAGGTGCGTGCCATACATGTGGATTTATACCCAAATCTAACATGTAATCCGTGACATCCCCAATACACGACTAGTGCTCAAAAATACACTTCATTAGCTATCTAGTATTTTATCACCTCATTCCATCACTATCTATTTAACGATTACTAATTACTAAGCATATCTAATGCCTTCCCTGTGATTATTCTCCTTGTATAAAAGCTGTCTGTATCTCTGATTGTTTTCTCATGATTCCTGAAATGAAAATATTGGAGCCGAAAGCACAAAAATGTTTAAGGCTTTTGATACAAATTCTCTCCAAAAAGATTTTATCAGCTTCTCTTCATCCAGCTTTATTCTAAATGGCTCCAAAGTAGCAGTGTGGATTCATCATAATAGCAGCAGTTCCGTGTTAAAAGACATTTAGCTCTCTTTCCTTTTAAAAATACTACAAACAATGCTATAATGAAAAATCTTGAATATGAATTTTCGCTGAAATTTCCTAAAAGAGGAATTACTAGAGTAATAAATATGAACATTATTTTAAAGACTCTTGCTACAGAGTGACACCCTGCTTGCCAGAGAGGTTATGCCAGTTCCTCCTACAGTCTAAAAGAAGTACAGTATCACTAATCTGACAATTACAGTGCCAAAATAAAAATGATTTCCCCCTTTAATTATGTGGTTTTTAAAATTCCCCACCCAGGCTTCAAACAGATGCCAGCACTGTATTAGTAAGGCACAAGGTACTCTGTGTTTCTTTTCACTTTGAGAAACTGCTGTTTCCAATAATGAAAATTAATTTAGAGAATGGCCTGTTGAGAAGTAATGAATGAAATTCCATGATCATATATATTTAAGTAGAAAAATAAAGACAAATAAAGAAAAAAGCCCTTGCTTCTAAAAAACACACAAATTGGAACACCCGTGTGCCAGTGCCCTGTAGAATTCCTTCCAAGCCCCCTTCTCCCAAATGCCAGGGACGCACTGGTCGAGATCAGCAGTCAGCAACATTCCTCTCCGAAGGGCCAGATACACAGTTCCCAGCTTTGGGAGCACATCTGGACACTGTCCAACCCACTAAGCTCTGCCTTTGCAGCACAAAAGCAGCGAGGATTATCTGTAAACAAGGTTGTTTCCCAATAAAACTTTATTTACAAAGACATGCGTATTTGGCCCACAGGCCACAGTTTACTAATTCCTGGCCTAGATGTTGGCCCTGCATTTCCAGGTGAGCAATTCTCTGTGAATCTTGGGGTGGAGGTGGAGGGTAGTCATTGTTTCCAAGGTTGGCCTCAGCAGCATTACCCAGAAACTTAAGTGCAAATTTGGGAGCTCCATCCCACACTTACTGAGTCAGAATCTCTGAGGGTCAGGTTCAGCAATCTATGTTTTAACAAGCCTTCCAGGTGCTACTAATAGATGCTGAAGTTTGGGAGCCCGCGGTCTAAGCCACAGCGAATCCCTAACATTATGTGGGCAGCGAGGCTCTGAGAATGAGCCTATTTCCCAATTCCTCACAATGGTCTCCATCTCTGGCAAACCTCAGCACTGCCCCTCCACCACTGGGCTAAGAATAACCCCTTATAACAACAGGTCCAGTGGAAATGACTCCAGGCAGGTGGCACCTCGTCAGACATGTGGAGATTAAATCCATGCCCCTCGTGGTACAGACACACTTAGCCTTTCAGTCATGTTTCCATAGAACTTAAAATGAGAAAGAAAAGTGTGTGGCGAGTCTGTGATGTAAAATAGAGGCTGCAGAAAAGATGTGTGTGTGCTGATGGAGCTCTGGAAACTACTATTGACCTTGAACTCCCCACATGAACAAGCTCAAAACATTTTGCTAGCACTTTAGGACACCCACTTTATCATTACTTCCTGGCTGCCTTCTCTGTTCTTTTTCTCCTGGAGAATCTTTTTATAACAAACTGCATCCCACAGGGAGAAGAAACTGGAATTAAGCACAGAAAGAATGGCAAGGTTTAAATTCCATCATCTCAATTTTTTTCATTATTTCCAGCCTTTTGTGCTTCTTATATTTATTCCAGTTAAAGTAGGCTAGTAGAATAATACCTGTTCTAAGTAAATAAACATAAGATGTACACAGAGAAAGCAGAAAGTAACACAGCTACAGTGAGTTTATGCCCTGCCCTGCCCCACAGGCAGCTGCGTAGCCTCACCCAGGGCTGTCAGGTGTCTCTACACTTAGACCTGGAGTGGAATCTGAAGACATGTGTGTGAGCATGTATGTGTATCTGCATGTGCACGTCTGCTTGCCCTTCAAGAAAACATGAAATGTTTAAGAAGACATTCCATGGGGATTTAGAAACATTGCCCCAGTGATGTGCTGGACTCCAGAGCAGACTCGGTGCTAGGTCCCAACTTTATAATCCTCACTCCAACCGGGGAGGCTGGCTCTCTTTCCAGGCCCCTTCTACGGAAGAATAAACTGCAGCTGGCAGATGGCCCCACCACTCAGGTGATTTGTCAACATGCAAGTGTGTATAAACACAGAGAGATGGGATGGGCGTGTCCAGACGTGAACAGCTGGTCAGTCTTGGTGAGGGGTGCACATTATGCTGTTCTTTCAACAGCGGTGTGGGTTTGAACGTTTTTAAAACAAACAAGTAAAACAAAATAGTTCTATATACACCATGGCACTGGAAAACATCCACGTGAATCTCAATATGAAAAGCAAAGACTGACTTCCCGTCTGAACTGTCACACTGCAAAAGTGTCCCAACAGCCTTCCGATGCCCAACACTGGCAGACACCAAGACGGTGACATCTAACCGGCCTCCGGAGAATGCGCAGCCCGGCGTGTCACATAAGCAAGGCTCCTCCCCAGGACCAGCGCCTGGGCTGTCGGGCCTGCGGACGGAGCTGACAAGTAGCATGTTTTAAACATGTTATGCACATGCCGGCTGAGTCTGCCCACCTTCCAGAGCCCGGAACGTCCAGTAATTAAGGCAGCCGTTGCCCTACTGCCCAGCCTCACCCTAATCTATTCTCGGAAAGGAGTGGATAATCTGGGTCACAAACTGTCCGGATGTGTTCTGCCACTCACACAACCTCAGGCTGGGACCAGGTTCTGGGCACTCTGACCCACTGGGGATCTCACACAAACAGGGTTACAACAGCGAATGCCCCTCAAACTCCTGCTGCATCAGGACAACAGGGACCAGCACTGTCCACGCCATGTGAGGGCCTGAAAAAGGAGAGCCAATTCCCCTCAGCAGAGCATCCTCGGTATCTACTCTGCACAGCACCCCTCCTTAAACATCTTTAAAAGATGGAAACGAGAGAGAACCCCATGGCCCCAGACAGGCAAGGATGGAAGGAAAAACCTCTCCAGCAGCAGGAGGGCTCCAGAGCAGAGGCACGCAGGGTTCCGAGGCAGGCGGTGAGCAGTGCAGGCTGTGCAGGCTGTGAGATTCAGGGCCAAGCACTCAGCTCTGCCTCTTTAGCAGGAAACCGGTCCCACACAACGTGTACAAGACTGCATGGCTGGGTTCTCATAACGTGGTATTACAAACATGGGCAGGGGACAGAGCTGGCCACACGCTGTACTTTGCCACCCCCTGCTCTGGAGGATTGTCTCTCTCAAAAACAGGATAGAGTTCCCCAATATTGCCAGGGCATGCGTGTGTGTGTGTGTGTGTGTGTGTGTGTGTGTGTGTGTGTGTCTGTAGGAAGCCATTCCCTGAGAAAAGGGTGGGGAGTGAGCCGTGGGTCTCACTGATGACACTGCGCAGGAATATGCACAGGATGAAAGCACTCCACCCCGTGCTCTGGAAAGTAGGACACGTTTACCTGTAGAAAGGCCTGGAAAGCCTCAGAGACAAGTTAGCAGTGACTCCTGGGGTAAAGTCTACTGGTGTGGGCCTCCAGTTCACAGAGGCAGAGTAGGAGCGCTCTCCTCCATTATACATACACATTATACATACACATCTCCTCCATTATACATACACATTTCCCTTTGATGATTGCAAACTGGATGCTTTATCATAAATCACGTTTGTGAACATCATCTCATTGAAACCTTATAAAAGCAAGTGAGAATGGTGGCCTTCTTCCAGCCTTTAACCAGATGGGGAAAGTGAGACTCCCAGTGCTCAGAATCCCGGTGAGGACCCACAGTGGGACGTGGAGTCCTGCGCTGGGTCGGGGGCAGAAAAGGGACATTAGTGACGAAAACGGGTGAAATCCGAGTTAAGACCGAGTGAATAGAAACGTACCAATGTTAGCGTCTTACTTTTCACAGCTGCACCGTAGTCATGCACGATGTCAGGATTAGGAAAGATCAGGCTACGGAGATTCAGCAAGTCTGTGCCAGCTCTGAAACTTGTTTGCCTCTTCAATGTTCCAAAGTAGAGTTCACTTATTTAAAGAGTATATAGTACACCGCAGTGTGGACGGGTGCGGGTTCTTGGGCTATTCAGTGTGTTGCAAACCCACTAAGGTAAGAATTCTTACAGAGATGCGTCTCTCTGGACTGACCACAGCTCTCGCTTTTTTAAAGAATGTGGTACACAGTATAACTGGTTGAAAAATATCTGGGGGAGAGAATTCTCACCTCACAGACTGATCATCCAATATTCCTAATCTCCACCATCCCAGCAGCGTGTTGTCATTTCCACACTCTCTTTTCCTTCCATCTCCCTGGAGGCTTTCAGCTGCCATTCAAAAGTGAGTCTAAGTAAAGGGGCCAGAGAAGCCACTCAGTAATTAGGACACGCAGGGCCAGACGCCCACCTTGACAGGAGTGATGCACGTGAGGCCGCGTTATCAGGGCACACTAGGCTCCCCCCCACCCCCAAGGCCCAGTTGCTCATCAACATTGCTCTTATTGGTGTCTTTTTTTTTTTTTTTTTTTGACTAGAAAACAGAGCAGCAAGCCAGGGTGCCAAAGCTTTTTAAACCCTACATGCAAGCAAAGAAAACAAAGTCAACCATTTTCTGCCTGGCCATTTCACACATCCGGACAACAGGAGGGAAAGCACAGAATAGAATGAACTGAGTCACAGAGTGGGCGAGCCCCGTGTAAAGGTGGAGGGCAACTCAGACCTGCCAGCCAAGCCCAGCCCCTCGCACCCTGCGCTCAAGGCGTCAGTACACGCTGAGCCCTCACAGGACTGCGAGTGTGTCCCTGCAGGACAGCTGCTGTGTCGCTTCAGGGGTGGCCCTCTGGACATCAGCATCCTTGTTGCTGGCAAAGACATATCTGAAGGGCTCCCCCATCGTTGTGACAACCCAGGGACAGCCCCACCCTGTGAGGCAGGCAAATGAAGAGCAGTCAGGGACAGTGATTGCTTAACTGTTGATTTAAAAAAATTTATTTTTTCATTTAGATCCAAGAGCTTATTAGAGAAGAATATTACAAAAGGCCCATGTTGGTGATGATTCCAAACGGCTAGGATTCTACTTGCCTTGCTCAGAAGCGCACGCCTCTTCTGGTCCAGGCTTCTTGTGGGGGGGAGGGGAGCGAGTGGAGGGGGATGCGAGGCTGCAGAGCTCAGGGCTGGGTCACAGGTCCGGTTGCTTTCAGTGCGGCTCCGCAGAGGCCCCTGGACAAGGCTCCCAGGAGGCCTCCCCAGTGCCTGACCCATTGCTCTGGTTCACTGTGCTCAGAGCCCTGATCATGCTTTGAAATAATTCATTTTCCTTTTTCTTATTTGTTACCTGTCACTTCCCCACCAGGAGGGGTTCATAAGAGAGCTGAGACCCTCTCCGCTTGGAGGAGGAGCCTGTATACACTTGATGACTGACTGGATGAATGAATAAATAATGATAATACTAATTAAAACAATCCAAGAAGTGGCTAAACCAAACCAGGTGGACCTATGTTCTCATCTTCACGTTGCCATTTGCTACCTCTATATTAGCAAGTTCCTTAACCACTGGGAGCCTCAGTCAGGAAAACGGGGGTAATGACAGCAGGTACCACGTGGCCATCCTGAGGAATAATTGAGCACACACAACATCATGCTCAATAAACCTTAGCTGCCCTTCCCCTTCATCATCTGACTGGAAAGTAACATATTTCAAAACACCTTTCATGGAATTTGGTTTGTTCTCAAGGAGAAATGTTTTAAGGATTTGTGATTACAACTAAGTATATAAAACAAACAAGTTAAACAAGCCAGTTTTTCCATATCACCAGACTGCAAACTAAGTAAAGCCTAAATGTTATCACCAGATTGCTTACACACACCCTCTGCTCATGGAACACTATATGGCAAAGGTGTGCAGACGAAGGCTCGAGTGAGTTGTGCCAACAGTGAGGAGTAGCAAACCACTGCACTCCTCCCTATAGGATGCATTCTCTATTCACCATTTATTTGCATATTCTTCTTATGTATTATATTGTTTATTCGTTATTTAAATTTGGACTACCCTGACGACTAATGCCGTTAAACATGCATCCTGGATACTAGTCCTTTGTCAGAAATGTATTTTGCAAATATCTTCTCCTAGCCTGTGTCTTGTCTATTTACTTTCCTTATGATGTCTTTTGATAAGTGGAAGTCTTGATTGTTGATGAAATCTAATTTATCAAGTGTGATGGGTTTTGTATGTATTCATTTATTACAGATGAGTCAGCAAATAGCATAATGAAATCGATTAAAAAAAAATCAAGCACAAAACTGTGGGTAAGGGTTAGGATACCTGGATTTGACACCTAAATCTGTGTCATATTTGTGCTGGGGAAGTCATTTGTGAGGGTTAATTTTATGTGTCAAGTTAACTGGTGCCCAAATATTTGATCAAATGGTATTCTGCATGTTTCTGCGAGTATGCTTGTGGCGAAGTTTAACACTGACATGTATACACTGATGAAAGCAGACTGCCCTCCCCAGCGTGGGTGGGCCTCACCCAATCAGTTAAAGGCCTGAGTAGCACAAAGGGGTTGGCCCTTCCAGGAGTGGGAGGGAATTCCTCCTGCCTGGGCTGCCAAGCTGGCTTTTCCTGCCTTTGAACTCTCCTGAGTCTCCAGCTTTCCAACTGCAGGTTTTGGGACTTGTCAGCCTCTATAACTGTGCAAGCAAATTTTCACAATAAATCTCTTCTTAAATTTAAGTACACACACATATACAAGCACTCTATTATCTCTGTTTCTTGGAACCCTGACTAATCCATCATCTGCCTCTTCTAGCTCTAGCACAGCATGGAGCATTTTAATAGGTGCTTAATGAATGTCACTGAAATCCCTAACAAACTGGCCTAGTTCACATATCTGTGAATGAATGAGCCGGATTCGAAAATCCCAGAGGTCTCTCCCATTCTGAAAATTTGATACTTATTTTGGCTTCACCTTTCCATCCCTGCAATGCCTTCTCCCTCAAGTGTCCTCTTCCAAAATTAATAGGACTGTGCCTCTCAGAAAAAGTTACAAAGCTCCTTTCTGGCTCATCAGGTCAGCAGTCATTCCAACAGGCCCCTGGTCCGTAGCATCTCATCCAGCTTCTCTCCCACGTGTGCAACAAAGTTAAACCCTGCAAGCAGGGTGGGCGGAGTGTTTACTCACAATAGGGGGTAGTAACAGTGAATTCTCTCAAACTTCTCCTCTAAATAGATTGCTCGTATGCAGACATACTCACCCCACTTCTCAAATAACATTTTTTAAATTGCAACAAAGATGCCAGATGAGCCAATAAACCCAATTACTGACCCCCTGTGGGGCAAGCAAGTCCCTGGCACTCAGTCACCAAAACATAGAAGGGGGTCCCACACTTGTCAGAGGAACAAACAAACATGTGGACACCTCAGCCTGGGGAACCTGGGACACCTCTCCCCACTGCTTGATTTCAGACCAGCACTGACACTCAAGAAAGAAATGTATCCTTAGAAGTGAAATAAATTTAATAGAATTAAATAAACTTCATTTATTTAACAAAATTAAATACATTTTGCAATGCCCTTTGAGACCAGCCTATACCCTAGGGAGATGCCAACCACAATTGAGACTTCCCACTTTTAATAAATCTATATTAGAAGAGTAAATTAGATGATGGTGATTGAGAGCTACGGTGAGAACCGGAAGGAATGACATTCACTGGACCCCCCACATGACCCCAACAACAGCAGCGAGCTGCTCTCTCCTTCGGCCTGGGTTGTTCTCACCACAGGGAAGCAGCCAGGCTCAGGCAGAATTCACGGGGTAGCTGGGTGCTTCCTAGCAACCAGGGCTCTGAACCTGCAGAAAGTTAGACTCGCTGGGGAGCACCTGCAAGAACACCAGTGCTGAGGTCCGGACCTCCAAGCAATTAAGAATCTATGGGGAGGAAGTAGGCTTTTTGCTCTTTACTTTTTTCTTTTTCTTTCTTTAATTTTTGCATATTCCCTAGTGATTCCAGTGTACGGCAGGGTTCTAAGCCTAGCCTTCTTCTCTGACCCTGAATTCTCAGCGGGTCCACTAACTCTGAGAATATCCACGCAGAACCTTCTGTGTCCAGAGCATCCTGTAGGGTCTCCTAGGACAAAGTGCCTTGAAGTGAAAGCACCAATAGAAGACTCTGCCCCAGGAGCAGGTGGGAGGGACGGGAGTGAAGAACATCCACTAAGGCCCCCTTAGAGTCACAGCCCGGGGTTCACACTGGTCTTCTGCCAGCCCTGACTACAGAAGGGAACTCACACTAGCTGGCAGGAACCCATCTCCAAGGACTGGGGGACTCTGGGTGACCTGGACTTTGATGTCTCCCCCTGAGGCTCAGACACACTTTCCGCTTTCACACCAATTCCTGAGAAAAGCCATAAGTGACTTACATTTAGTTTGAAGAACACACATCAAATGTAAAGGGTGGAGTAGGCACTGGGGCCCAAGGTGTCCCCCTGGCTGTGATGGGTGACAAAGAGCAAGGTGAGAGGGCCATGGAGTGCAAGGGCGGGGCCCACCTGGAACACGCCTCCTGTCCTCAGGTGGCGCCATAGGCCTCTGAAGCTGGAGGAACTCACAGAGGTCCCCCACATGAAACACCTCCAAGGCGCCTGCTGGGAACTGAGCCGTTCTTCTGCTGATGGATTGACACCAAGCTAACACTGAGCTAACACATGTGCTCCCTCAAAGGTTTCTTCAAGGACCAACACCAGCTGATGCCTCTGGCCACTTCCAGATGCAGATCAGCCCCTCAGTGCGCACAGGACAATCAGTTTCCTTTAAGGAGATGCCATTCAGCACTGGCCAGGCCCGGAGCTGTCCCAGCCCTCTCTCCAAAGGCTCCAAGGCAACGAGTGAAAAGTGTAACGTTTTTTCCATCCACAAACTTAAAATACTTAAGCCCGCAAAATGCCCTTTCTTCATCCAGATACCAGAATTTTTCGTAACGTGTTTCTATGCGGGCTTACCTAGACACCCCCGCCTTCTATCCCCTTGACGCCTGTGCTTTATTTACATGTACGAGAGCACACTGCAACCTAAAAGTTCAAGCAAAGTCCAAAGATGAAAATAAAGCTGCTACACTTCTCATCTTTTTTTCTTGTTGAAAGGAGACTAGCTTAACATTTGCTTTTCTCCTCATAATTAGGAAGATTCTGGAAAGAAAATATAGTCAACCAGGCCTGAGCGGAAAAGAGCTAAAAACCAAGTCTTATATATAAAAGAATAACAAGTAAAGAACGAGAGCGCCATCTCCCGTGAGCTACCTGCCGGGAGGGGAAAACATGCCCTGTGCCATGTCTGGATGCTTCTGGCCCCAAAGAGGCACGAGGCTCTCGTGTTGGTGTCCTGCCCCCAAATGACTGGGGCAGCACAGGCCCTAGCATGACATGCCACGGACACGTTCTACAACGGAAGTAGGAAATCTTTTCAAAATCCGTTCTTGGCTTAAATATAGCACTCGGCACCTGGGTAAACATGGAGAAGAAGAAGGAACCTGGAGATGCCCTGCGCTTTCTGCACTGCGGCAGGCCCCACGGTGGGGAAGGTTCTTTATTCCTTTACCAGCCCCCTCCCCGCCTTGCCTTTCCATTAGTGGCTTCTCAGTTCCGAATGCCCTAGAAGGGCTGGGAAGAAGAGAACTGGAGAAATGCAGATAACTATTTCCTTAGTAATTGTCTCCTTTAAACCATGCTGCTAGCAAAAAGCTCAGGCCATGGCCACAGCTCTCATCACTAAATGTTCTGGATCACAGAGCCCAGTCAGGTCTCGCCTGCTGCCTAGGGAAGGTGCAGGGCTAACACTCCCCCGTGGGAAGGTGGGCAGAGGCCCGTTTCCCTGTTCCTCCCACTGAGTGCAACAGCAGCCGTGGACGCCGAGCACAAGGCAATGAGAAGTCTGAAAGTTAACAGGAGAGCAGACAAGCGGGGGACCTCGGGACAGGCCTCACTTGGAAGAGTCCCTGGGTTTTCTTTGTGCCTCGTTCATCCCAGAATGAGAGTGAAGAGCTGATGAGTGGGATATGCCAATGGATCAAACAGAAAGAACGAGAAAAGCTCTGCTCTCCCTGGCTGAAGAACCAGCAAAGAGGTAGACGAACTACACAGAAAACTTTTAGACCTTAACTGCTCTACTCCAGCCAAAAACCACAATATCCAATACCAGAGTGACCCAACCCAGAAACGGCAGAACAGGGAGCCTAGGCATCCGTCCTCTCCAGGCTGTAATGGGGCACCCGATCTCCCCGCCCATGGCAGGCAGAAGTCAGAGAGCACAGGGTAGAGAGACAGACTTTTCAACACCACTGGGCTAATGAGCGCTTTCTCCTCCCTCCCCTTCATTCCCCATGTGTCAATGGGAAGTCAAAGCTCCTGCCCCACCAGAAGTATGAGAAGCCCCTCCCCCAATCAAGTGTCATAAGATATGATCCAAACTACCCAGATTTTAACTGAAAACCACTCATCATAAGATCCAGGAAACGCTCAACCAGAATGAAGATAATCAGTGGTATTGGAATTATCTGAAAAATATTTAAAAGCATTAATTGTAAAAATGATTCCAGGAGCAATTACAAACATACCCGAAAAAAATAAAAAAGTATAGTCTCAACAAAACAACAGAAGATATAAAGGTAAAACAAATAGAAATTTTAAAACTATAAATTAAAATCAATGGCTAATGGAGGGAGGGGCAGAGAAAACAATCAGTCAACTTGAAGATAAAACTTTAGGAATTAACCATCTGAAAGAGAGAAAATGACGGGGGAAATAAACAGGGTCTCTGTGGGAATATAACAAAAAATCTAACATTTGTGTCACTGGAGTGGAAGGAAATGGGGAGGGGGGGATGACGGAGTTAAAAACTTACTTGACTGAAAACTTTCCAAACTTAGCAAGAGACATAAGCTTACAGATACAAGCTGAGCAAAACCCCCAGACAAAATAAAATTTTAAAACTATACAGTAGAGCACATCATAATCAAATTTTTGAAAACTAAAGGAAAAGGACAATTTTGAGAGCACTGAAATAAATGATACCTACCTAGAGAAGAGAAAAAATCAGAATGACAGTGGATTTTCCATAGGACATTATGGAGACAGAAAGAAAACGGTACATTTTTCAAGTGCTGGGAAAAAAGAACCCTCAAGTGAGAATTCTACATCAGATAAAATCTCCTTCAGAAATGAGGTAGAAATAAAGACTTTCTCAGATGAAAGAGAATTAAAAGACTTAGTAGACAGCAGACTTACTCTTAATGGATGACTAAAGAAGTTATCTAAACAAACAAAAAAGTTATGAAAGGAAATTTAGAATAAGAGGAAAGAAGGAAAAACAGGGGAAATACCAAAAATAGAGGTAAATACAATATATTTTCCTAGTCCCCTTGAGTTTTCTAAGTTAGACTTGATGGTCAGAGTAGAAGGTCAAACACTGGCTCCTGTGGTTGTACACGTACAGGAAGGAAATGTTTAAGACAATGATGTTATAAACAAGGACGTAAAGGAGGCAAAGCTTCAACAGTTCACTCACTAGAACTGGTAAATGACAACAATGCACTGTGAAAAATCCCTATATCTAAAGCAATCCAATGCCATAAAAGAGATAAACTCAAAAACATTACAGACAAATCAACATGAAGTGCTAAAAAAGGTTACAATAACACATAGGCAGGCAAGGAAAAGAAAGTAAGGAGAGACCAAAGACTCAACACACATGCAAACAAAGTGTCAGACTTACTAGTAAGCTCTAAATTGTAAGTAAGTACATGAAATTGTTCAACTCCTCAAACATCCTATCTAATAAAAGAGTAATATGCAAATTAACCATCACTCTGCTACACCCAAAAGCCAGGCCCATCAGCCAATCAGAGCGAGTATGCAAATTAACCCAACCAAGATGGTTGCGGCCACGGAGAGAACAGGATGCTTGGGTTTCCCTGGTAATGGAGGAAGCCAAGCTTTCTACACACCCTGGCAGGCACAAGCCTCCACTCAAGTCTACAAAGTTTCAGTTATAGAAGATAAAGAAATCCCAACAAAAATGGCGGCAGCAATGGAGCTGGAGAGAGCAGAGGCTTGAGTTGCCCCCAGGGATGGAGGAAGCCAAGCTTTCCACACACCCTGGAAGGCCCAGGCCTCCACTCAAGGCTACAAAGTTTCAATTATAGAAGATAAATCCCAACAAAAATGGCTGCAGCCACGGAGCAAGCAGGAGGCTTGGCTCCACTCAAGGCTACAAAGTTTCAATTATAGAAGATAAATAAACTCCAGATACCAGGGCCTCTGCTTGGGTCTCCAGGGGACGTGGCCGGCCTGCAAACCACCACAGGCCCCTTGCCCAGGCCACCCCATGCCCCAAGGGAACCCCCACCCTGATCCAGGACACCCTTCAGGGCAAACCAGCCGGCCCCCACCCGTGCACCAGGCCTCTATCCTATCTAATAAAAGAGTAATATGCAGATTGACCATCACTCCAACACACAAGATGGCTTCCCCCATGTGGACACAAGATGGCCGCCACAAGATGGCCAGCAGGGGAGGGCAGTTGGGAGGGACCAGGCCTACAAGGGAAGGCAGTTGGGGGCGATCAAGCCTGCAGGGGAGGGCAGTTAGGGGTGACCAGGCCGGCAGAGGAGGGAAGTTGGGGGCAACTGGGCCTCCAGGGAAGGGTAGTTGGGGGGGACCCAGGCCTTTAGGCATCAATCAGGCTGGCAGGGGAGTGGTTAGGGGGTGATCAGGCTGGCAGGCAGAAGCAGTTAGGGGCAATCAGGAAGGCAGGCAGGCAAGCAGTTGGGAGCCAGCAGTCTTGGATTCTGAGAGGGATGTCCGACTGCCCGTTTAGGCCCGATCCTACCGGGATCGGGCCTAAACGGGCAGTCGGACATCCCTAGAGGGGTCCCAGATTGGAGAGGGTGCAGACTGGGCTGAGGGACACCCCCCCCATGCACGAATTTCGTGCACCGGGCCTCTAGTAATGCTATAAGTATGTTGAGAGCAAAAGAATGGAAAAAGATATGTCATGTAAACATTAATGAAAAGAAAGCAGGACTGCTACGTTAATATCAGATAAAACAGACTTCAGAGCAAAAGAATAAAAAGTTATCGTGACAGGAAAAACATTATGTAATGATAAAAGGGTCAAACCACCAAGAAGACATAGCAACCCTAAGTGTGTACGCAGCCAACAAGAGTGCTGCGAATACATAACACACAACTGAGAGCACTGAAAGGAAAGAGAACCACAGGCACAATTATAGTTGGAGACTTCAACTTCGCACTCTCCACAATTGATAGCATTAAACAGAAAATCAGCGAGATTAGAAACTCACCTTCAAGCAACAGGACCAAGTGTTTATAAAACACTCCACCCAACAAGAGCAGAATGAAATCCTTCTCAAGTGTCCATGGAGCACAAACCATCCTAGGTCGGACTGTGAAGGATGAAACAAACCTCACCACACTTTTAAGAACTGAAATCAGACACACAGAGTGTATTCTCTATGCACAAGGAAAACAAACCTGAAATCAAAAGATAAGGAAACCTCTAAATACTAAAACCCAACAATACACTTATTTTTTAAAAAATGGGTCAAAGAGAAAAAGTCTCAATGGAAATAAAATATAGTGGACTGAATGAAAAATAAAAATACAACATAATAAATTTGTGAGACACACCTACAGCAGTGCAGAGAGTGAAATGTAAAGATTATATTAGAAAAGAAACAGTTCAAATCAAAATCTCAGTTATTACCTTAAGAACCTACAAAGAGCAAGGCAAAGTAATCTCAAACAAAGAAAAGAAAAACATAAAGATAGGAACAGAAATTAAAAACAGGAAAAAAAAAAAAACGGAGAAAAATTAATGAAATAAAAAGCTAGTTCTTTGAAAAGATCAAACAATGGAAACATTTTAAGCAAGACCAACAAAGAAATTGCCAGTAACGATCCATCAATATATAAAGAGAATTCTACTTCATGACCAAATGAGGTGTCAGGGATGCAAGGCTGGCTATATATTTGAAAATCAATTCACAATATTAACATGCTAAGGAAAAAAAAAACCTCAGATTATATCAATAAATTCAGAAGTCTCTGATAAAATTCAATATCCATTCATGACAAAAAAACTCTCAGAAAAATATGAATAGAAAGAAACTTCTTCAAGTTGATAAAGAACATGTACAAAATCCCACCATCACTTTATACTTAATGGTGGAAGCTTAACCCCTTCCCCCCAAGACTGGAAACAGCACAGGCCCTCACTCTCATTCAACAAAGTGCGCAAGTCTGGCAAGAGTGCGGCAAAAATGACCAGAAAGGGAAATAAATGGAAGGCGTACAAATCAGAAAGGAAAAAATAAAATGGCCCTTATTTGCAGGTGACATGATTACCTATATAGAAAGTCCCAAAAGATCTATTAAAGAAGTAAAAACAACCTCCTGATACTAATAAGTGACTTTGGAAAGGTCACAGGACACAAGAAACACATCTAAAAACCAATTATATTTCTGCAGACTAGCAATGAACACAGTGAAATCTGAACTTACAGGACTTGTTTGCTGAAAACTAGAAAACAGTGATGGACTAAATCAAAGAAGACCTAAATAAATGCACAAGATGTGTGCAATATTCATGGATTGGAAGTGTCACCATAGTGAAGACATCAATTTCTCCTCAAACTGCCATACAGTTTTAATACAATGCCTGTCAAGATCCCATGAAAGTATTTTGTAGATACATACAAGAGTACTCTAAAATTCATATGGAAATGCAAAGAAATTGGAATAGCAAAACCTTTTTGAAAAAGAATAAAGTTGGAAGTATCAGTTTACTTAATTTCAAACTTATTAAAAAGCTAACTATTCAAGCCTGTATAGTTTTTGTGTTGGGCCAGACACTGCAATTATTGGGATAGAGTACAGAACCCTGAAATAGACCCACACAAATATGCCCAACTCATTCTTCACAAAGCAACAAAAGCAATCCAGTGGAAAGGGGATAACCATTCAACAAATGGTGCTAGAACAAGGAACCACCAAAGAAAAAAGATGACCCCTGACTTAAACCTCATATCTTGTATAAAAATTAACTCCAAGTAGATGATGGACTTCAAAGTAAAATAAAAAACTATAAAATACTTAAAGAAAAAAATAAAGAAAATCTTTGGTATTGAGAGCAAGCCAAAAGTTCTTATTCTTGAAACCAAAACCATGGTCCACAAAAGCAAAACAATAAATTGGGCTTCATAAAAATTAACAACTTTTTTTCTGCAAAAGACCATAAAGAGGATGAAAAGACTAGGAGAAAATATTTGCAAAACATATATCAGAAAAGGCCTAGTATCTAGAACAGGAAAGTAATTCCCTATACTCAATAGTAAATACAACAATAACAAACAACCTAAGTAGAAAACAAGCAAAAGATATGATCAGATGCCAGACATCAAATCTGAACATTTTTCCCTGGCCAGGGTGGCTCAGTTGGTTGTGCATTCTCCCTTGCATTTTGAAAGTCACCAGTTCGATTCCTGGTCAGGGCACATTCCCAGGTTGCAAATTAGACCTTGGTTGGCATGTGTACAGGAGGCAATGGATGGATGTTTCTCTCTCTAATCAGTGTTTCTCTTTTCATCCCCCTTCCTCTTTCTCTGAAATCAATAATAATATATTTTAAAATACATATATAAACATTTTACCGAAGAAGATATACAGATGGAAATTAGCATATGAAAAGATATTCATCATCATTAGCAAATAGGGAAATGCAAAGAAAAACCATGAGCTATCCGTACACACCTGTCAGAAGCTCTAAAATAATGATGCTGGATCACACATACACTGTTGGTGGAAATGCAGACTGATATAGCTACTCTGGAAAAGTGTGTCAGCTTCTTATATATCTACACAGGCAACTACCATATGACTCAGCAACTGTACTCCTGGACATTTATCCCAGAAAAGTAAAAAATCATGCTCACAAAATCTGTGCATGAATGTTTATAGCAGCTTTACTTGTAATAGCCCAAAAAATGAACAACCCAGATGTCCTTCAGTGGGTGAGTGGTTAAATAAAATCAGCTACAACCTAGCAGACTCTCCAGAGATTGAGTGAAAAATGCCACCCCCAAATGGTTACTTTCCATTTATAGAACAGTCTTGAAGTGAGGAGAGGCAGGAAGAGGCTAAGAAGTTCTCCCTACACCCTCTGGGGAGCACACCCTGCCAACACTGATTAAACTCTTGCTCCAAAACTGAGAGAGAGTCAACTTCTATGGTAATTGTTACAGCAGCCATGGGAGACGAATACACTCGCCACATAAGCAGGTGATGGGACTTCCAGGGAATCCAGCTTCTCAGGCCCTGACCCAGGCGCAGTGAACCACAGCAGCAGTGAACAATGTTCCCAGGTGATGAGAAGGGTTAAAGCTTGGAGGCACTGCTATAAACCACCCCACAGTTCTGACTTTGACATGGAGATGACTTGTACCAGTGTGGAAAGCATTTATAATATCAACGTATGTAAAATAAGTAGAAAACATACTTGAAATTCCATACGGCTCATGTGATTTTTTGTGTGTGTATCCAGTCAAGGCCTGGATGGAAATAAGCACAGAGAACACAGTGGGGGTTTGGGAGGGAGGAGCCAAAATCCCTTTGCCCCCCAATACAAAAATATATGCCTGAATGTTTATAGCAGCTTCACTTGTAATAGCCAAAAAATGAACAACCCAGATGTCCTTCATTGGGTGATTGGGTAAATAAACTTAGCAACAACCTAACAGAATCTCCAGAGATTGAGTGAAAAATACCAACACCAAATGGTTACTTTGGGGTTGAGTGAAGCATATTGTTGCTTTCAAATATGTGAAAAAGAGTATCTCTTGGATCCTCTGAAAATCTGGTTTTCTTGGTGCTGTCTTGCAAGGTTGGCATGCTTAAAGAACAAAACAAAATCATGATCCAAAAGCATTCTCATTTGAAGGAACACCCAAAGCAACCTCAAAGGCTATAGAAGTGAGTCTAAGGCTCTGGAGGTGAGCCCAAGGCTCTGGAGGTGAGTTCAAGGCTCTGAAGGTGAGTCCAAGGCTCTGGATATAAAATGCAAGGCTCTGAAGGTGAGTCCAAGGCTCTGGAGGTGAAATCCAAGGCTCTGGATGAAGTCCAAGGCTCTGGAGGTGAAGTCCAAGGCTCTGGAGATGAAGTCCAAGGCTCTGGATATGAGGTCCAAGGCTCTGGAGGTGAGTGCAAGGCTCTGGAGGTGAAGTCCAAGGCTCTGGAGATGAAGTCCAAGGCTCTGGAAGTGAAGTCCAAGGCTCTGGAGATGAAGTCCAAGGCTCTGGAGGTGAAGTCCAAGGCTCTGGAGGTGAAGTCCAAGGCTCTGGAGATGAAGTCCAAGGCTCTGGAGATGAAGTCCAAGGCTCTGGAGGTGAAGTCCAAGGCTCTGGAGGTGAAGTCCAAAGCTCTGGAGGTGAAGTTCAAGGCTCTGGAGGTGAAGTCCAAGGCTCTGGAGGTGAAGTCCAAGGCTCTGGAGATGAAGTCCAAGGCTCTGGAGGTGAAGTCCAAAGCTCTTGAGATGAACTCCAAGGCACTGGAGGTGAAGTCCAAGACTCTGGAGGTGAAGTCCAAGGCTCTGGATGAAGTCCAAGGCTCTGGAGGTGAAGTCCAAGGTTCTGGAGATGAAGTCCAAGGCTCTGGAGATGAAGTCCAAGGCTCTGGAGGTGAGTCCAAGGCTCTGGAAGTGAGTCCAAATCTCTGGAGATGAAATCCAGGGCTCTGGAGGTGAGTCCAAGGCTCTGGAGGTGAAGTCCAAGGCTCTGAAGGTGAGTCCAAGTCTATGGAGTTGAGGGGTCCAAGTGGTCAATATAGTCACACTCCCTGCATGTCCACAGTTGGGTTCGTTTGCTCCAGAATGTGGGTCTGGCAGTGAGAGCCCAGTGCCCACTGGAAGTGCCCAGTGCCAACAGTGAGGGGGGGTTAGCTGTGTGCCTGGACACTGCGGCCTATGGACTTGTACATTAAACCCTCTTTTCCAGCCACATGGAATCGGCAACACCAACAATAAAATCAATTCATTGTTATCAGCCAGTCAACTTTTAAACCTTTGCTTCCTTCTTTTCCTCACTGCAGGCAGACATCCCAGGCATGCCAACCACGCAGACAGCACCAAGAAAACACCAACAGATTTTCAGAGGATCCAAGATATTTTTTTTCACATATTTGAAAGCAACAATATGTTTCAATCAACCCCAAAGTTAATTTTTCAAATAATTTATGCTAAAAGCCAACTCTCCCACTCCTCATCTTAAAACGACTATATTTTAGATGAACTTTTCAGATAATCTTTAGAGCAAGTAATGCACTAGTTCAAACACTTTCTGGGGTTATTTATACATAAATATCTAAAAACCTATCTTCTTTAAGTATTACACCAAGGGGGGCAAAAACTTTAATTAAAGAGATAATGCTAAGTTGGCTGAACAGAATAATATCTACTTCCAAACTCCAACAATTATTTATATACATGCCATCCCAAATGAAAATGAATGAGTTTCATTATTGTTTCTATACTAGCCACACTCATGCTATGAAATCATTATTTAAATACTAGTGGCCTGGTGCACGAAATTCGTGCATGGGGAGGAGGGAGTTCCCTCAGCCCAGCCTGCACCCTCTCCAATCAGGGACCCCTTGGGGGATGTCCAACCACTGGTTTAGGCCCAATCCCACAGGGATAAGGCCTAAACCAATGGTCGGATATCGCCCTCACAATCTGGGACCCTTGGCTCCTAACCGGTCACCTGCCTGCCTGCCTGATTGCCCCTAACTGCCTCTGCTTGCCTGCCTAATTGCCCCTAATCCCTCTGCCTGCCTGCCTGATCGCCCCTAACCTCTCTGCCTACCTGCCTCATAGCCCCTAACTGCCTCTGCCTGCCAACCTGATCTTACCCCCAACTGCCCTCCCCTGCTGGCCTGGTTGCCCCCAACTTCCCTCCCCTGCCAGCCTGATCTCACCCCCAACTGCCCTCCCCTGCCTGCCTGATCTCGCCCCCAACAGCCATTCCCTGCTGGTCTCATCTCGCCCCCAACTGCCCTCCCCTGCCGACCTGATCTTGACCCCAACTGCCCTCCCCTGCCAGCCTGATCGCCCCTAACGGCCTCTGCCTCAGCCCCCACCACCATGGCTTTGTCTGGAAGGAAGCTGGACATCCAGAAGATGGCCCGTTGACCCGGTCTAATTAGCATATTACCCTTTTAGTAGTATAGATAGATTATATAGGATAGGATTGCTTAAAGGGGGGAAAAGCCTTTTTCATCAGGAGGAGATGCTCTTGGCAGACAAAAATACATAAGCCCTATATCTGGACTGATAGACAGCCATATGCACTATATTGCCAAACTGGTCATTAAAAAATTAAACCGCTTTCTTACACCTTACACCAAACAGCTGTTGCCTTTAAAACCTCTCCTCAGCCCCCACCTTAGGTTCTGCCTTCGCAGTTCACCCAGATTAGGTTCTGATTGGTCAGTTTCTATGCCAGTCAGTGTCAAAAGCTCCGCCTCCTAGGCAGCCATTGGCTCCTCACACTTTACCCAGATTTGGTTCTGATTGGTCAGTTTCTATGCCAGTCAGCATCTCTGGGCCTATCAACAGGCCTGATCAGAGAGGCGGGGCTGATCAGCAGCCCCAGCAGAGGCCCGAGAGAATGAGAGGCGCAGCTGCTGGAAAGGCCAGGAGCGAAAGAGAGAAGCAAGTGCTGATCAACAGCTGCCACGGAGACTACGGATCAGACCCTGCTTCTCTCTCCCCAGGCCTCTCTCCAGGCCTGATTTACAGTCCCCGCGGCAGTCAGTGCTGGGTCTGGGCTCCCGCAGCTGCAGTGACCCAGCACTGACTTCCGGTTGGTCGAGTCTTCAGTCGTTTTGGATGTTACGGACCCTGGGTTTTTATATATTAGGATTGTAAAAACATGATTATCAAAGGGTAGATAAGTAAACACTCTTCGAAGAAAACTATTTTCACTTCTAAATATGAAGTCATTGCAATTATTTAAGACTTTAAGAAGAAAGTAGGATTCGTGGTCATTCAAAGTGAGTAATAGAAAAGAGAAATAACCCCATGACACCTTGGAAAAGTAAAATATTGCTTTCATTCAGGGCTCTCAACCTTAGCATTGTTGACATATGGGGCCAGATAACTCCTTGTTGTGGGGCTATGCTGCCTTGTAGGAGATTTAGCAGTATCACTGGTCTCTTTCCACTAGATGCCCGATGCCAATATTTATTTCCCGCCACTTGAGAAAACCAAAAGCACCTCCAGACATTGCCAAACAAATCCGGAGGAATACACTGTCCTCACCTTCAGCACCAAGGCAGTCTCGCTGAATTCTGGAAGTAAGTGAACTCTCCCCTGGCCACAGTGGGTTTAGTGGTTTGTCCACCCAGTAGAGTGACTATCACCATTCAGCTTCCTATGACCATCTTTTAGGAATTGTACAGGGATTAGCATATTGCATGCAGTGCAAGGCCATTCATGTAGAGGTCTCAGCTACAGAGGGACCGAAATTGTAACCGTCACTGGTTTGCTAGAGACTAAGGTATAATTCTGAAGCATAAGGCCAATGACCAAAGTTACTATGAGGAATAGCTGAGAAAGCCACTCAACTCAAAATGTGGAAAACATGTTGTAGCCCCAGCCTAAGGTAGCATCAAAATATATGACCCCCAATGAGCATAAATTGCTGGAATCAGGAAATCTGAGCAGTCAGAAGAAGTCTGCCAGGTCAGCAACTCACCCAACAAGCATCCAGGTCACCTGTGGTTTCAAAATAATCTCAATGGGGATAAGCAACCCTGTATGTTATTGTTTTATTTCTTTCCCAAAGGAAATTTACACTAAACTCATAACTTGGGAGAGAGGGCATAGTATCTCCTTGTACCTGACGTCATCTCTGACTCCGTCCATCTCCATATCCCCACATCACATCCATTGCCCAGTTCTCCCGACCCCATTCCTGCGTTTCTCTTGAACAGGCCCCTCTGCCCATCACACCTTTCATTTCTGGACGATTGCAAAAGCCTCCTAAATGGTCACCTCACTTCCAGCTTTAGCCTCTTCCATGGGACAGGACATAAAGCGATCTTTCAAAATCATGAATCTGATTGGCTTTCTCCAGCTTGTATTCCTTTATGGGCTTCCCAATGTGCTTAAATGGAGTGCTAACATCTTCAAGCTTTTGTGTCTCTGAACCATGATAGGGCATGGGGAGGAACACAGGAACAATGTCACGTGCAATGCAATCACACCTTCGGCAGGATTTGGTACTAGAAGAGTTTATGAAGCCAGAATCATTGACAACCCAAATCACACCTAAAAATCACTCTACACCACCAGCGCCTGAACTTTTGGGATTGCAAAGCCCGAGAATCAACCTCTCTGGTTCCTACTGTGCCTTTCCTTTCCTTGACGCAGCGAGGGGTGCCAGGCTTAGGTTCGTTCCAATCTAGCAGGAGTGGAGATTGGGGAAGTTACACTGGTGGTAAACTTTACTTACAGTGTGACTCCAGTATGTAAAACACAATTCCAGCTATGTTCAAAACATACATGCACATATGTGTTCTATTTCCAGAGAGTGGGAGGAGGAAATACACAAAGAGAGCACAGTTTTGAAGTCTGGCCACCTTGTAATAATCTGTGAAAAGGTTTACCTGCCACTTTTAAATCAAAGTTCCATGAATATGAAAAGCTTCAAATTCAGAGCTTCATTGAGGCTCTTTCTGTGTGCTAGTGACATGCGTAGTGAATGTCTATTTTTTGGCCTGAAGAATGTATTTTTCTCATTGTGGGTATGGTGATGTATCCAAGTGCTGAATATTACCTACTCATACCTCTACTTACCCAGGAGCCACACATGAGTCTTGGTTAGGACATGAAGTGATCGTTTGGGTAGAGACCCACTGCTGAGCCTTCTGCCCGTTGAATTCTTTTCCTAAGTTTATGGGTGTTAAGTATAAGAATATAAATAAACTACCACTGGCTTTACTGCCCAGCTTTAGAAACATAAAATATTAAGCATAGATTGCATGTAGAGTGATTATATGTATTTGCAATTGTCAAATAAATTTAAACATGAAAATGCCTCTTGCTATTTTACCTCATTCCTTTCATATCAATTTCAAAAGATGAAATTGTCTCCTGCCTTGGAACAGCAAGCCCAGTTGCAATCATTATAAAGTCCCTTCATGACATGTGTGCTGTGTTCTCCCAGTGTGAAGGCTGGTGAGTATGAGTGAGTGTGTGTGTGTGTGTAGGGAATCTCATTCAACTCCCTGGCATCCTAGCACTGTGACCCCTGGGGGTACACCCACAGAGAAGGAAATTGCAGGGAACATCTCACCACCCATAGTCCTAGCTGGCATTGAAAAACACTTCACTGAACACCCATAAAGGCTTAAAAAAAATAAAGCAACACACGAATTAAAAGCCAGGATCTCCATCCAGCCCTAGAGTCAGTGTAGACTGTGACACACAAGCCACTGTGACTTGGTCCAACTCCAGCAAGAGAGATGAGAAAGGAAAGAGCGCTTCTGCCCTCGGTCCAGGGAGGCACCATGGGATTCACGCAGACTTATTAGTCCAGATAATTCTCCTTGCCGTGCACTTTGCTGTGCAAAGGAGAATTCTGAGTTGCTATCATCCATTACCACGAAGACTACAATTTACTACGGGACCATGCTAGCACTTACATACAGCACTTAATTCAATCCTCTCCACTCCCTGCAGAGGGAATGGTCATTATCTCTGTTTTAGAAATAAGGCCCAGACAAGTGGAGGAAGTTGCCCACATTCACACAGCCTAGTAAGAGGTAGAAATTGTGTTTGAATTCAGGCAATTCAGTTCTAGTGTTCTGACTCTTCCACACTCTGTGTGAGAAGTTTTGTTATTTAACAAAGAAAGAATCTTCTTAAGTTTGGGGTTCTTTTTCCTAAGCCTCTCCTCAAAGCTGGTGCTTCCCTGACAACCCAGAGCTTGGGTGTCAAAGATACTGGAACGACCATTCATAAAGTTGTAACAAAAATACAACTCTAATGTCATCAAGTCTGCATCAGGGGAAGAGGAATGAAGTTTAATGAGTGCTAATTTTTAAAAAGCCCTCAAAATTATCAAGGCAATTCCAGGCCACACATTGAGAAAATTCATTCTTCTAATCAAACGCTAGAAAACACACAACCATCTCAAAGCCCCTTTGCCTCTGGTGAATTCCACTGTCTTATAAACCACATGTGATACCACACGGCAGCGTCTGCTCTGTGCCCTCGGTCCAGCTGTCCGCCCAGAGGGCTTAATATTGGAAACCAGGTGAAGTCTGATGTAAGTTCACAAAGCATACTTCACATTCAAAGGAGTCGAATCCTGTACGCAAAACCATCATTAAACACAGAGCAATGTACATCTTTTAAGCAACTTTCATTTCCAAATCTCATGCACACACCATGTTATAGAATATAAAAGCAGCTAATATGATTAAGATAACCATCAAAGGTAAAAGGACGCTGGAATCTTTTAGTGCAAACGTCTTATTCCAGGGGAGAAAAATGAAGCAGGGCTATCTGATAAAATGTGGAATCAATGAAAGAATGTCAATGTGTCCCACAACAAAAAAGGAAACATCAGGAAGTATTAAAAAAATAATAATACAATAGCAAACACCATGCTAATGAGGATAGGGACAATAATCTCAATTTATACAATGACTCCTCTATGCTGTATTGTATGGAATGCCTACTGCGTGCCAAGTATTAGTTTAAGAACTATATATGCCTTCAAACGCACAACATCTCTAGGAGGTTAATACTACCATCATCCCTAATTTAAAGAGAAGGAAACAGAGGCAGAGGCAGAGGTGGGCTAAGAATCTTGCCAAAGATGTACAGTAAGTGTGGAGCTCGTGCCCGCCTGCCTCCCAGGTAGAAGGAATAGAAACCAGTACAACGGGGCAGGGAAAGTGTCCTCTATGTTCTATACACGAGAGCAAGCGATGTGGCAGCCCTGTGCTGCTGGTTCTTTAGGGAGCAAAACGTACTAATTTCCCAAATGTACACTTCTGTTAAAGGAAGGAGTAAGCTGGGTCCCAGAGCAACTGGGGAATGAGAGAGCAGCGAAACCCACCTGGCGCCAAGGCCTGGCTGAGTTCTGGTTTCCATTCACATCTCTCCCTGCTGTATCCTCACATCTCTCCCTGCTGTATCCTCCTTAGCCTGAGCTCTGTGCAACCCAAATCTTGTAGCCAAGACACTAGCTCCCGAGTCTGGAGCAAAATCCACACCACCGGGCACATCCCCCCAGAGAAGTGAGAGCAGCACCGAAACCTTGGTTAAATCTTGACTCTGCCACTGAAGCAGCAGGCGCTGCTGGGAAAATCGCGGGCTCTCTGAGAGTAACCTCTTTGTCTATCAAAGGAGCCTGCCAGTGCCTTCCTCAGAGGTCACTGTTAACTGAGATGATGCATGTAAAATGCTTAGCACCATGTACAGCATCTGTATCAGTAAATCCTGAAGCGTACACACAGAAGACAACTGGGGTTAACATTAATTCAACATGCTAGGACTTTAAAATGACGTGGCCACATCAAGGAAAATCACTGACTTGACCACAAGTTCACTGGGGAAAGAGATTTAATGCTCAAAAGACAATCTATATTAAGAAGATGAAATGAGGCTCATTAAAATTAACTGATTCTGTGTTTTGGCTCAAAATCACTTATAAAACCTTTCTGTTGGGCACTAGAGAATTGTGCAGTTCTCTTTGTAAATATCACTGTTGACTTTTAATAAGAACGTGAGGAACCAAATATCAAAATGTCAGTGTAGGAATAAAAGCTCCAGCTTGAAATTCAGTTACAAAACCCAGTGGGCAGGTAAAATGCTATTCTTTTAATAATCAAGATTAATTTTTAAAAGATCTGTACCTTCCTTGTCCTCTGACACCATCTATGAGCATCAAGATTCCAGCATGATAGTAAGCAAACTGATAAAATGAAGAAATGACTTCTTTAGGACAGATCTTCTCAAGTGTCAGTGTGCCTCTCGATCATGTAGGGGTTTGGGTGAACTGCTGATTCTGGTTCTGGAAGGGCTGGGTGAGCTGGGGTCCTGCATTCCTAACTGCTCCTCCTGAGGCCAGCGCTGCTGGTCCGCAGCCCACACTTTCAGGTGCATGGGTGTGAGACATGGCCTCTCTCTCTCTCTCTCTCTCTCTCTCTCTCTCTCTCTCTCTCTCTCTCATCTAGCTTTCCATTTTCAATCTACTCAGAAGCCAGTTTTGTCCTCCTATCTAGAGGAAGTTTCAGTCCACCACCAAAACCAAACACAATACCTATAAAACACGAAATTGTGTGTGAGGGGGCTAAATCGGAAGGTTTTCCTGCCCTGCACCTTGATGTAACTACATCAGGATAAAGATATAATAAAGATTAGCAATCAACCAGGATTTATGTCCACACCTCCTTTCTTTAAGGATTGACGATAATTGCTCTTTTGTAGGTGTTCATGACAGGCCCTTATGTTTATCTAATTCCAACACCCACCAGGGAGGTCCTGTTTTTATCTCCATTTTGCAGAAGAGAAAAGTGAGGCTCAGCCAGATTAAATAAGTTGCTCACTGTCATCTGGACAGAAAGCACAGTCTGTCTGACTTCCAAGTTATAAAGTACAATGATCCCAGATCCTCAATTCTGTTTCGGGAGTAAAAGGCACCAAACCATTCACTCCCTGTGTCAGAGTGACATCAGTCCCAGGCCCTTGGTTCTCATGTCCTGAACCTCTGAATGAGCTGATGGCGAAGGATGCAGGTTCCCAGGTTTGGCTGTGTTCCCTCCATGTGCTTCCTGGAGCCCAAGGTTTACAGCCTGCCCAGAACAAGGCTGAAAAGACACCAATTATACAATGACCACATAGAAACCACTCACCTATCCTATGGGACTGGTATTGATACAATGACTCCTCTATGCTGCATTGTGAGGAAAACACAAGAAAGAGAAGGTGGTCAGACAGAGAAAGACAAATACTGATTTCCCTTATATGTGGAATCTAATAAACACAGCAAACAATAAGACGAAACAGAAACAAACTCATAGGCACAGAGAACAAACTCATGGTGGCCAGAGGGAAGAGGGGATGAGTGAAAAGGTGAATGTAAGTAAGAAATAAAACTTCCACTTATAACTCACAGGGATGTAATGTACAGCAAAGGGAGCATAGTCAATAGTCCTATCTAATAAAAGAGTAATATGCTAATTAACCATCACTCCGCTACACCCACAAGCCACGCCCACCAGCCAATCAGGAGTGGATATGCAAATAAACCCAACCAAGATGGCTACGGCCACAGAGAGCAGGAGGGAGGCTTGGGTTTCCCCGGCAATGGAGGAAGCCAAGCTTTCCGCCTGCCCTTGCTGGCCTAGGCCTCCACTCAAGGCTACAAAGTTTCAATTATAGAAGATAAATAAACCCCAGATTCCAGGGCCTCCGCTTGGGTCGCCAGGGGGTGTGGCCGGCCTGCAAACCACCACAGGCCCCCTGCCCAGGCCACCCCACACCCCAAGGGAACCCCCACCCTAATCCGGACACCCTTCAGGGCAAACCAGCTGGCCCCCACCCATGCACCAGGCCTCTATCCTATCTAATAAAAGAGTAATATGCAGATTGACCATCACTCCAACACACAAGATGGCTGCCCCCATGTGGTCAAAGATCCTGCCCCCATGTGGACACAAAATGGCCGCCACAAGATGGCCAGCAGGGGAGGGCAGTTGGGACGGACCAGGCCTGCAGGGAAAGGCAGTTGGTAGGGACCCAGGCCTGCAGGGGAGAGCAGTTGTGGGGGACCAGGCCTGCAGGGGAGGGCAGTTGGTAGGGACCCAGGCCTGCAGGGGAGAGCAGTTGGGGGGGACCAGGCCTGTAGGGGAGGGCAGTTAGGGGTGACCAGGCCTGCAGGGGAGGGCAGTTAGGGGCGACCAGGCCTGCAGGGGAGGGCAGTTAGGGGCAAACAGGCTGTCAGGGGAGCAGTTAGGGATCAATCAGGCTGGCAGGGGAGTGGTAAGGGGGTGATCAGGCTGGCAGGCAGAAGCGGTTAGGGGTAATCAGGAAGGTAAGCAGGCGAGCAGTTGGAAGCCAGCAGTCCTGGATTGTGAGAGGGATGTCCGACTGCCCGTTTAGGCAGTCGGACATCCCTTGAGGGGTCCCAGATTGGAGAGGGTGCAGGCTGGGCTGAGGGACACACACCCCCATGCACGAATTTCGTGCACAGGGCCTCTAGTATCATAATAACTATGTATAGTGACAGATGGGTACTAACTTATCCTGGTGGCCACTTTGTAAGTTATATAAATGTCTAATCACCATGTTGTATACCTGACACGGATATAATATTATATGTCAACTCTAATTAAAAAATAAAATTTAAAAAGAAAACAAGAAAGGGAGGGAGGGCAAGAAGGAGGGCGGACGGGCTTTTAGCCTTCAAGGGCATGCAGTATTTTGGGGTAAGACTTCACTGATTCATTCATTTCACAAGTTCTCACTAAGTGCTGGCCCATGTCACCCACTCTGCGGGTATGTGGGCCAGGAAGGTAAAAGTGTCAGGTGAGGGCTTCACCCCCTCTGAGGTCACAGTCAAGCAGATGAACTAGATATTAAATGGACAATTACACAAATGATCACAATGGTGATCACTGCAAGCAGGCTCAAGTACAAGGTGCGAGGGAAGCCTTGGGCTTGGTCCAGGGCCACAGACAAGACGCCCTGAAAACGCAGATAAGGAGAAGATAAATACTCATGCACCACATCTATTCACTTGTTTGTCTAGTTACACAGTGTGACTGTCCCTTCACAACTCTGAAACCAACACACTCATCGGGAATAAAGAACATTACTGTCTTGAAAAAGATTCCGATGTCATCAGGGGAAAATAAGCCACATTTCTGCTCTTCATCGCACGATCACATCAAACCCGGCTGGAAACCACAGGCAGCTAGGCCATCGAAAAGTATTCTGACACCTGCCTTCTAATGACACTTCTCCCTTCCAGATTAAACAAATTCTGCTCTAACGACATACGACAAACGGGGACCACCACCTCCATGGGAGGTCACGTGTCTAGTCTTCCAGAGTACCACAACTCAAGGCTAAAGAACCAATTATTGCTAGAATGAAATTCTGGGAATAAGATCACCAGGGAGAAAAGCATCAAATTCAAACAAACAACAGTCATCACACTGGCACCTCACGGGCACAGCAAACCCCCAGGATTCCAGCCTGCAGACACCCTTCAGGACACAGAGCCCTTTGCTGCCATGGCTTAGAGCTTGAGAAAATAAAAACAAACTGAAAAACCAAGTGCACATTCTTATGCACATTTGTAACTAGATGCATTGTGGGTATGTAGCCCCAGGGGCAGAAGTTGCCTTCCCTCCTGGATGGATGAATGGATGGATGGATGGATCCCCAGTCTAGAAGCAAGAATAAGCAGGGAGAGAAGCAAATGTCAGGGCACCTCCATTACCATATGTAAATCACAGTTAAATGATTTCCTGTCAACAAAAGGAACAGTCGGTATGTTGTTGTGGATGTGGCATCTTATTAAACACACAAGTCATTTTCATAATTAAACAAAAATAAATTCACCGGAAAACTGCCATTTGAAATGACATCTTGGTTCTTCAGGGGAAAAAGCCTGAATACTAACAATTTAAAATAGATGGTGAAACATACGCCACATCAACACATCAACAGCCCACAGGTCCTGCTGCATAGAGTTAACACTGATTCAGGGCAGGACCTGTGCTCAGAATTCCAGCTCTGCCACTCTGGGCTGGGAGGCTTGCCAAGCTGCTTCTCCTCTCGGAGCCTCAGTTTCCCCATTTGAAACAGGACGGTAGATCTGCTATGATGTGAAGCATAAAAGGTTCATAGCCTGGCATCTGACACTTGTCATTTTTACCTGTTATTGCTATTCTTACAATCGCCATTGTGTTTCTTTGTTATCGCCACCAGAAAAGGGAGGGAGGGCTCCTAACATACTGGAAAAGAAGGCATCACCTTCTTTTCTAATAACTTTTCTAACAAGTTCAGGATAGACGCTCCAGATCAAACTGAAAGGTGAATTAAAGGAGAAAAAATTTTAATCAAAAGATTGGATCCACCCCACCCTCACCCCCAGCTTAGCAAGCAGGACCTCCAAGAAGACATCTTGTTTACACAGCCATGCAGACAAGCAGCCTGGCCCTGCTTTACATGAAAAAGTCCTCTTCTACTAGGTGTACTGGTTAATAATGCGGATTTTTTTCAATATATGGAGTTACACATATGTTGATATATATGCAATTTGATTTGTATGCTATTTTGTTGTATTGACAACAAGCTTCAAAACTTCAGATGTCAAATTTGCTGAAGGTGTTAACATCATATATATTTTTTACACTTAAAAATGTTGAATTTCATGCCCCAAAAAAGAGCATTTGTGGGAAGTTTTAATTCATTACTTCATTTTGAAGAAAAGTGCAGCTGAATACTTCGGGAAGCTTATGGTGAACATGCTCCATCTCAAGATACTTGTGAACGCTGGTTTAAACGCATTAAAAGTGATGATTTCGATGTGAAAGACAAAGAACGTCCAGGTCAACCAAGAAAGTTTGAAGACCAACAATTACAAGTATTATTGGATGAAGATGCGTGTCAAACTCAAAGACAACTTGTAGAAAGATTAACAATTGCTCAGCAAACAATTTCCAATCGTATACAAGCAATGGGAAAGATTTGAAAGGAAGGAAAATGAGTGCCACATCAACTGAACGAAAGACAAATGGAAAACCGAAAAGTCATCAGTAAAATGTTGTTTCAACGGCACGAAAGAAAGTCTTTTTTGCATCAAATTGTGACTGGCCATGGAAAGTGGATTTATTTTGAGAATCCCAAATGCACAAAATCATGGATTGATCCAGGTCAACTATCAACATCGACTGCAAGGCCAAATTGCTTCAGAAAGAAGACAATGCTCTGTGTTTGGTGGGATCAGGAAGGTGTGGTATACTATGAGCTTCTAAAACCAGGTGAAACAGTTAATACTGATTGCTACCGACAAATAATGAATTTGAACTATGCTTTGATCGTGAAATGACTAGAATGTGCCAGAAGACACAGCAAAGTAATTTTGCTTCATGATGACGCACCATCACACACTTTAAAACCAGTTAAAGACACGTTAAAAGATCTTGCCTGAGAAGTGTTAACCCACCCGCTGTATTCACCAGACCTTGCTCCTTCAGATTACCATTCTCTGTGTGGATGGCTGTGCCTGTGCCTTGCGGGATAGACAGCTCTCTGTGTGGACGGCTCTGCCTTGTTCCGATCGATGGCACATGCACTTTCTGAGCAGCACTTCAAAACGTGCGAAGAAGTGAAAAATTGGGTCTCTGAATGGTTTGCCTCAAAACAAGAAAAGTTCTATTGGGATGGTATCCACAAAGTACCTGAAAGATGAGGAAATGTGTAGCTAGCGATGGACATTACTTTGAATAAAGCACTTTTGATGTTTCTCTTGAAATTATTGTGTTTTCTTTGATTACAAAATCCGCATTATTAACCGGTACACCTGGTACATTAGGGATCAACAGGCGCTGTCAGTGAAAGGCCAGGCAGTGGTTATGTCAGGCCCTGCAGATCATGGGGAAGTCCAGCTGAGCTGCTCAGGCTGAGGGCGGCCAGGGGCAGGTGCACGCAGGCACCACTGTGTTCCCACAAAGCTGACCACAGCAAAGGCAGCTCACCCCCATCTAAATGGGCACCCAGAGGTCAGTGTGGCAGCTATGTTCCAGCTGTAGCTGTTCTAGCTATTGCTTCTGTCCAGGTCCTGAGATCCCACCACCTGGGTGTGGGGGGGACATGGGGGCCAGCAGAGCAGAGAGGGGGCTGGCAGGACACCAAGAAACCTGGGCCAAGGCAGGGCACTTGCCTGTGCTCAGCACATATTGGGGCTCAATAAATACAAGTTTAACATTTCTTAAAATAAAATGAGCAAAAGACGACGGAGTGAGATTGAAACAGAGGTCCAAGTATGAATTTAATACAAGAAAATGGCAACGTCTGTGAAATCTGAAGGTGGGAGTCCCACGAGCTGGTTACTGTGTGTCCCAAACCACCAGAGGGGAAGGGCCAGGGTTTTAATGCCCACGCTGTGCATGCCGCTATTCTGTATACACAACAGACACATCGCAGCCTTGCGACTGCTACACAAACATCACAGTTCTCACTCCCACTGGCACTGGCTCCTGCGGACGCGCCGGACACACTTACAGCACTGCTCATACTATGTTCTGTGTTCTCCTCATGTACGAAATATGGCGGAGCTGAGATCTTTAAAATGATAAAGTCAGAAAGGAGATTAGTCAAAGACTGAATCTTAGGATGCGGAGGTCATGCAGACAGGCCACACCGAAGGGCTGTGTGCTGCAGGTCCACTCCAGGGGCTGATCCACTGAGGCCCACTGGGTCCCCACACCTGGGCCAGACTGCAGGAGGCAAATGAGTCACAGTGCCTGCCCTTGGGGAGCCTTCTGCTCAGGTTAGGTGTTTTCACCCTTGGAACTCCTGCCGCTGTGAGCCCGACAGCTCTCTGTGTAGACACTGCCTGTGCCTGCGGGATGGACAGTTCTCTGTGTGGGCGGCTGTGTCTTGCAGGATGGACAGTTCTCTGTGTGGGCGGCTGTGTCTTGCAGGATGGACAGTTCTCTGTGTGGGCAGCTGCCTGTGCCTCACGGGATGGACAGCTCTCTGTGTGGGCGGCTGCCTGTGCCTCACGGGATGGACAGTTCTCTGTGTGGGCGGCTGTGCCCGTGCCTCGTGGGATGGACAGTTCTATGTGTGGGCGGCTGTGCCTGTGCCTCACGGGATGGACAGTTCTCTGTGTGGGCAGCTGTGCCCGTGCCTCGTGGGATGGACAGTTCTATGTGTGGGCGGCTGTGCCCGTGCCTCACGGGATGGACAGTTCTCTGTGTGGGCGGCTGCCTGTGCCTCGCGGGATGGACAGTTCTCTGTGTGGGCGGCTGTGCCTGTGCCTCACGGGATGGACAGTTCTCTGTGTGGGCGGCTGTGCCCGTGCCTCACGGGATGGACAGTTCTCTGTGTGGGCGGCTATGCCCGTGCCTCACGGGATAAACAGTTCTCTGTGGGCGGCTGTGCCCGTGCCTCACGGGATAAACAGTTCTCTGTGTGGGCGGCTGTGCCCGTGCCTCGCGGGATGCACAGTTATCTGTGTGGGCGGCTATGCCCGTGCCTAGCAGGATAGACAGTTCTCTGTGTGGGCGGGACAGGATGGACAGCTCTCTTTGTGGACGGCTGTGCCTTGTGGGATGGACAGCTCTCTGTGTGGACGGCTGTGTCTTGCAGGATGGACAGTTCTCTGTGTGGGCGGCTGCCTGTGCCTCGCGGGATGGACAGTTCTCTGTGTGGGCGGCTGTGCCCGTGCCTCACGGGATGGACAGTTCTCTGTGTGGGCGGCTGTGCCCGTGCCTCACAGGATGGACAGTTCTCTGTGTGGGCGGCTGTGCCCGTGCCTCACGGGATAGACAGTTCTCTGTGTGGGCGGCTGCCTGTGCCTCGCGGGATGGACAGTTCTCTGTGTGGGCAGCTGTGCCCGTGCCTCACGGGATGGACAGTTCTCTGTGTGGGCGGCTGCCTGTGCCTCGCGGGATGGACAGTTCTCTGTGTGGGCGGCTGTGCCCGTGCCTCACGGGATGGACAGTTCTCTGTGTGGGCGGCTGTGCCCGTGCCTCGCAGGATAGACAGTTCTATGTGTGGGCGGCTGCCTGTGCCTCACGGGATGGACAGTTCTCTGTGTGGGCGGCTGTGCCCGTGCCTCACGGGATGGACAGTTCTCTGTGTGGGCGGCTGTGCCCGTGCCTCACGGGATAGACAGTTCTCTGTGTGGGCGGCTGCCTGTGCCTCGCGGGATGGACAGTTCTCTGTGTGGGCAGCTGTGCCCGTGCCTCACGGGATGGACAGTTCTCTGTGTGGGCGGCTGCCTGTGCCTCGCGGGATGGACAGTTCTCTGTGTGGGCGGCTGTGCCCGTGCCTCACGGGATGGACAGTTCTCTGTGTGGGCGGCTGTGCCCGTGCCTCGCAGGATGGACAGTTCTCCGTGTGGGCGGCTATGCCCGTGCCTAGCAGGATAGACAGTTCTATGTGTGGGCGGCTGCCTGTGCCTCACGGGATGGACAGTTCTCTGTGTGGGCGGCTGTGCCCGTGCCTCACGGGATGGACAGTTCTCTGTGTGGGCAGCTGTGCCCGTGCCTCGTGGGATGGACAGTTCTCTGTGTGGGCGGCTGTGCCCGTGCCTCGTGGGATGGACAGTTCTCTGTGTGGGCGGCTGTGCCCGTGCCTCACGGGATAAACAGTTCTCTGTGTGGGCAGCTGTGCCCGTGCCTCGCGGGATGGACAGCTCTCTGTGTGGGCGGCTGTGCCCGTGCCTCGCGGGATGCACAGTTATCTGTGTGGGCGGCTATGCCCGTGCCTAGCAGGATAGACAGTTCTATGTGTGGGCGGGACAGGATGGACAGCTCTCTGTGTGGGCGGCTGCCTGTGCCTCACGGGATGGACAGTTCTCTGTGTGGGCGGCTATGCCCGTGCCTAGCAGGATAGACAGTTCTATGTGTGGGCGGGACAGGATGGACAGCTCTCTGTGTGGGCGGCTGCCTGTGCCTCACGGGATGGACAGTTCTCTGTGTGGGCAGCTGTGCCCGTGCCTCGCGGGATGGACAGTTCTCTGTGTGGGCGGCTGTGCCCGTGCCTCGCGGGATGGACAGCTCTCTGTGTGGGCAGCTGTGCCCGTGCCTCGCGGGATGCACAGTTATCTGTGTGGGCGGCTATGCCCGTGCCTAGCAGGATAGACAGTTCTCTGTGTGGGCGGGACAGGATGGACAGCTCTCTGTGTGGACGGCTGTGCCTTGCGGGATGGACAGCTCTCTTTGTGGACGGCTGTGCCTTGTGGGATGGACAGCTCTCTGTGTGGGCAGCTGTGCCCGTGCCTCGCGGGATGCACAGTTATCTGTGTGGGCGGCTATGCCCGTGCCTAGCAGGATAGACAGCTCTCTGTGTGGGCGGGACAGGATGGACAGCTCTCTGTGTGGACGGCTGTGCCTTGCGGGATGGACAGCTCTCTGTGTGGACGGCTGTGCCTTGCGGGATGGACAGCTCTCTGTGTGGGCGGCTGTGCCCGTGCCTCATGGGATGGATAGTTCTCTGTGTGGGCGGCTGTGCCCGTGCCTCGCGGGATGGACAGTTCTCTGTGTGGGCGGCTGTGCCCGTGCCTCGCGGGATGGACAGTTCTCTGTGTGGGCGGCTGTGCCCATGCCTCGCGGGATGGACAGTTCTCTGTGTGGGCGGCTGCCTGTGCCTCGCGGGATGGACAGTTCTCTGTGTGGGAGGGACAGGATGGACAGCTCTCTGTACGGACGGCTGTGCCTTGCGGGATGGACAGCTGTCTGTGTGGGATAGACAGTTCTCATAATGTGATCTGTAAGAAGTATAGTTTACATAATGTATCTTTACACAGAATCACAAATGAAACAAGGATATGTATAAAGCAACTGAGAAAAGGTGTCCAGAAGCTTGCAGGAACCTAACCCCATGTTTCTCCAGGAGCCACGGCGCAGGATTTGCTAATTTAGTGTCCTGGCAACTCTACGGAACTCAACAACTTAAAAAAAAAAAAAAAAAAAAAAAAAGCATCAATTGTACGTGGCCCCTGTTAGAAATTACATATTTCTGGGCTTCCCCTCACAGCTCCTGAATTAAGATTTTCAGCAGTGGGGCCAGAAATCTGAATGTTTTAGGCTCTTGTCCATAGGCCTATGTTTATGAACCTCTGATACCTGGCTCACCCTAGCTTTTGGCATCACCCTGAACTTGGTCTGTATGACAGAGAGTTGCCCACCGTCACCCAGGCTCAGGCTGTGAGACTATTTGGCTTGTATCCTCCCTTCTGGGCAACAATTTCCTTAAACCATTAGGAAAACATTTTCAACCACCTTCTATATGGTCATTTAAAAAGCCACCCACCCAATATTCTAGCGAGAAGTCTACCTGCCGAGGCAGAAGGCTTTGTGTGCTAACCACGGCTACACCGACTGGTGCTGGTCGACACACAGGGCTGGTCATCGACTCCCTGTCACTCTCAGCAAGTCCTACTTCCCCAGCCCTTTAAAGGTTCCACTTGTGTTTATTTACCACGTGCTATGACATCAGTGACGAGAGCGATACACAGATAGCATTACAAGATAATCAGACCCGGACGTGTACTTTCTTCAGAGAACACAGACGGAACCCTGTTCAGGGTGGACCTTAGGGTCATCCCCAAGTGCCCAGCAATTGTAACAGAATTCCCCCGAGGCTGCTCTGGGGAACACGAGCCACACAGAGTCTTGGAGAAGAAAGAATTCCACGGCAGGGACGTCAGGAATATGCTGCGGAACCCTGCAGGCACTCAGTCACTCGCTAGTGTAATGAAAGCTCTGAGAGCCCTGAAGGGAAGGTGAGGATAGAACTTACCTGAAGCGCGGTTCACGCAGCCCCCAGGCCTGGACACCTGAAGCCCCAGGGAGCGATGTGGAGACATGCTGTGTGAATGTCTTGGTGCAGAGGCCACGGAGAAGGATGACAGCACCAGCACTGTGGCGCCTTCTATGTTCTGACGGACCCTCCATGACTCCTCCCTCTCCTCCCGCCCATGTAAGCGCTCAGGGCAGATCGAGAAAAGGTGTCCAGAAGCTTGCAGGAACCTAACCCCATGTTAGCCTCGGGCCCCTTCAGAAACGCAACAGTGACAGCCACGTGTGCCTGACCACAGGGAAGGCTCCAGGAGGAGGAGGTGAGTGCTGGCCTCACGCCCCTTCCTTATGACAGTATCCATCCCAAACCAGGCCATATGCCCAGGTGACAGCGTTTAGAAATACCTCCCACCACCCCCCTGGGAGAGACCAGCAAGAGGAAGCCTGTTCTCATGCAGGGAAATGGAGGTGTCTGTTAAAGAGTGGGAATTTTTGAGCACTCCAGAGAGGCCGTGGACCATGCCCCAGATAGAGTTGTCAGTGCTAACACCAGGCCAGGCCTTGAGATATGGTCTCATGACCCCTTCCCCACTGCACCTCACAAAATAGCCTTGCAAGATAGAACACTGTCAGCTTTCTGAAGAATAGGATGACCCTATGAATAACATTGTAGTCAATGGCATGACCCTGACATTACTTGGGAAAAACTGTTTTGTCTTAGGTTGCTTGCTCTGCAAAAACAGGATGTGGTTAATGTGCTTAAAAGTGGTCCTGCACAAAGGGTTGCTACTGCTCTCTGGACTCCCTGTGTGGAGAAAGGCAGAGCAGTCACCGGCTGGCTATTAAAGGCTCCCTAAATCTTAATTTGGTTTGGACTCCAGTGGTCGTTCACTTGCGTTCGCTCCAAAACAGTGTCCGTCTGTCCCCAGGAGCGAAGCGGCTTCCTTCTGCCGGGAACAGACCTTTCACTTCCAAGGGCCTTTATCCAAATGATCTGGTGACCTCAGCAGAGATCCCGCAAGGAAGGGAGCAATGGGCTGTTGTCCCTGAGGGAGGTGGGTGGTACTAGCAGTCTATGTGAGGGTGGCGGGGAAGGGGAATGGTCTCAAGTGTTTTAGGAGAAGGACAATCAGAATCCCTCAGCGGCTGACTCTCGTGGGAAAGCAGTCAGAAGGTAAAACTTAATTAGCTTCCCCAGGCCACTAGTGATGAGCCTGTGAGAGGGTGAGGCTGTGCTCCATGGGTTTGGCAGGGCCAGGAAGGAAGGACCACATGTGTGAGAGATAGGGGCCGGGAGAAGGGAGCATCCTTTCAGAACCCAGGCTTAAGGGACATTTAAGTGACTAAAGTTGGAGTTTCCTGAGCAATGACAGTAAATGCTGAGGTGCAGAGCAGGAACTCTGCACCAGGCTGCCTGCAGCCCACCCCAGCCCTGCCAGGGACCAGCTGGGGCCTTGGGCTGCTTGCTTAAACTCGTGCACCTGCAAAATGAAGGTGATAATAGTACATCCACCTCCAAAGGGCTGACACAGGTAAATGAGCTTCCCACTTAAAGCCCGCAGTGCCTGGCACCTGCAGGGCTAAGTAAGCCAATCTCTGCCCAACTGTGTGCTCAGCAGGGACATCAGGCTCACCAAAGCCAGAGTCAGCCATTAAACACTCACCAGCACATCATACATACATACATGCATGTCTATGTGTATATATGTGCACATGATATACACATGCATGTCTTTCTATACATACATTCACATGCTATACACATGTGTCTGTATGTATACACACATTCTATATGTACACACATATATGTCTCTATATGCATACACATGCTATACATGTGAACACATGCATGTCTCTGTATAGATATAAACATGCTATACACACATATGAATGCATGTATATTGTCATGCATGTCTCTATATGCACATGCTAGATATGCATACATGTGTATCTCTATGTATGTACACATGCATGCTATATATACATACATACACATGTGGGTCTCCCCATATATATATACACATGCATATGTATAAGTGCCATCGTTATTATAACATTACTAATATTTGTTTAATGTGACTCAAGTAGAGACTGGGTCTTTTGAACTCCTGGCTCTTATACAGGTTATGTGAAAATTCTGAGGTTGCCCCCAAATCCTCAACCCACCAAAAAATGATGGCGTGCCAGCAACATGTGTGGCCCAGGCCGAGCCATTGTGGCCTGCAGCACACACATAGCAAGGCCCTTGCGTGACGGCAGTTCACAACTTCGCTAAGATAATCCCAGATGTAAGGTCTAAGCCCCCACGGCGCCTGCCCCCTCACCCCATATTCACCTCTCACAGGTGACGGGAAGACCAGCTGGGAATCTGCACCTGGCGGGCACTGCTCTCCTGCAATCATGCTGAGCCCCACCCGGTCACCTGCCTATACTGCTGCCCCCAGAATCTCCCTATCGCCACAGTTAATTGGGATAAATACAGCCACTGCCCCGAGGCCCCCACGTTTGCTGCTCATCCCTTTTACTAGGTATATACCCAAAAAAGCTCAACGCAGTCAGATTTTCCATTTAAGTCAGCAAACCTATATTAAGTCCTTAGAATGTGTCTTTCTATGTTTGGCTATTCTTTCACTGTTTTAGCTGAGTTTTATGATGTTGTATTGAAACGAAAAGGCATGCACTGCAATGAGGGTCAATTATAACACCTAGTGTTTGCTGCGAATTTCCTGGCAGCCAGTCTCCTAAGCACTTTACATCATTCCACCCACCCTGTGAAGTATCCTGTTACCATCCCCACTTTACAGATGGGAAACATCAAGAGCTTCAAGAGATCAAGTCATCTGCCTCGGGTCACAGAGCCAGGAAGGACTGAAATGCATCTGGAGCTTTGCAACTGCAGAGCTGTCCATCAGTGCTTCTCAAAGTAGGCACTACCGGCCCGGGCTGGGTACTTCCTCGCTGTGCATCCTCATGCAAGGCAGACGTTCAGCAGCATCTCTGACCTCTACTGACAAGATCCCGGGAGCAAGTCCCATTTGTGACAATGAATGGTGTCACCCATAAGAAGCAAACTCACCCAAAGGAGTTTGCCAAATGTCCCTCTGAACCAACATTGTCCCCAGGTTGAGAACCACTGCGGGAAATGAAGGAAACGGAGGAGAGGAATTCCTAAACCTGGCTGGATGTTAGAAATGGCATGGGAAGACTTTAAAAAAAAAATCATTGTTTTTTTTATTGATTGCTTTGAGGGAAGGAGAGAGGGAGAGAGGGAGAGAGGGAGAGAGGGAGAGAGGGAGAGAGGGAGAGAGGGAGAGAGGGAGAGAGGGAGAGAGAGAGAGAGAGAGAGAGAGAGAGAGAGAGAGAGAGAGAGAGAAAGAGAAAGATTGAGAGAGAGAAACATCGATGTGTTGTTCCACTTATTTATGCACTCATTGGTTGATTCTTGTGTGTGCCCTGACCAGGGATTAAACACACAACCTTGGTGTATTGGGATGATGCTCTAACCAACTGAGTTACCCAGCCAGGACCCATGGGGATACTTTTAAAAATAAGGCCCTACTCCTGCTGCAGGGCATCAGAATTTCTAGTGGTCCAGCATAATGGTCCAGGAAAACTATTAGAGGGGACATCTGCTACCAGTTAGTTGCCACCTTGGGAAACTACCTGCCCTCTCTGTGCCTCAGCCCTTATCTACAAGCTGAGGGGACAGAGACAGGCTGTGGTTGAGGCCTTTGTGTGCACACCCATTTGGGAGGACCCCTGGTGCCCAGGCATTCCTCCTGCACGGCTTCCACCCCACTCTGCACACAGTGGCTCCTGTCCCTGGGGGAAAATGGTTGGTGCAACTCCAGCCTTCACATAACTGAGACAACCTGCCAAACACAGACTCCTTGACAGAAATGCAACCTCTTCATCAAAGACATAAAACCAGAGCAGAATCCATGCCAGAAAAAGGCTGGTTTCCACTTCACATCTGAGGGCTGTAAAATGTAATCCCGAGTTAGAAATGCATCATTCCACTGACTATGCAAAGTGCCTGCACCATCTCTGAAGAAAGCAAACCAACCGGGATTGCCATCAACTGTCCTCACCTGCGATTAGAGTGTGGTGTGACGGGAAGCATGCTCGTGCTGGTGGGTGCACGCACCTTCCTGTCCTTTCTGTAAGGAAAACCCGAGGAAACAAGTGGGGTGCAAGCTACACTGCGGATGCGCTGGCTGCAGCCCAAAGACCCCAGGGCCTGTCCCCAACCGGACAAAACTCACTCTATGGCAAGAAAGCATGTTAGCAAGTCAAACCACAATCGCTATCCCTGCATGTACTAGCTAAGCTCCACATGACAAAGCTGTGCATGGACTGTACCAAGAGCTTAGAAGAAAGCATTTTTCTTTGCTTTTACTAATTTGTGGATAATCTGCAGGTTACATTAGTTTATGTCACTTTTATTTTATATAAAGCCCATGTGTAGAAATGGAATACCATGGTTAAACGTGAAAATGTCCGAGGTTGTGAAAGTAAAAATGACAACAGCCATTCTTTAAGTGGGAGGGAAAAAAATCCCTGCAGGAGGGAGAGAGGAGGGGGAGATTTCCATGATACAGTAGTCTGCATGTTATCAATTAATTATCAATTAAGAAATGATCAGATAACGCTAAATCAATTTAGTAAAACTGACCTCAAAGGAAACCAATTAGTAGCTGTAATATCAAAGTCATTCCTGTAAACATGCATTACCGGTATACTCTATCAAGGGCAGACCTTACTCAACATTAAAATATTAAAATATTAAAGAAATTATTCCCACTTTCTTGGTGAGTATGGAATTACAGAAGAAAGGAATCAATTGATCTTAAGTGATATGCCATTATCAAGTATGAAAAAAAACGGCTTTCTTCTAGCTCATCTTCTTAATTGATGGATTTGACAGATTCTACAATGCCCAAGCCCAATGGGGCATCACCTAATGATACCTACCGCCATCTGTTGGTGGTAGGCGGAGTTGCACTTTTACTGGGGTTTGCACATTTCTTTGTCTATGTTGGATCAAGGTGCCATCATTCATGTTTTACATGTGGAGAGGTGTCTTTCTACTATTCACTATGGTGTAGAGTAGAAATTTCTCCTAATATGTGTACTTCTTATGATCCTGAACGATTCCCTGTAGTGATCTGGAGAAAATGTTTAAAGTAAATGCCTCAAATTCCCTGATATCTAATATTTTAGCTTATAATTTCATCTGAATTTTGTGCTGTGCACCAGAGTAAGTCATGTCTAGTTCTCTGAAAAGACTTTTAAGATTATTTACAGTTTTATATTTTATCACCAAATGTTCAGGTCAAATTGATTAGTCATTTGGGTACCACAGTTAATATCTGGTTTCATATAACCCTGGATACTTATAATCTCCAGAAATAGTCTTGCCCCACCATGAACTCAAGCCTCCTGTGCCCACCTGAGCCTCCGTTTCCTTAGAGGTAAGGCAAGGACCTTGGGCAGGATGGGGAAGGTGCTCCCAGTCCTGGCAGTTCCCGCAACAATGGCCATCAGACCTCCAGACATAAGTCTCGCTCTTCTCTCTATTGGTGAGTCACAGGTGCACATTCTTATAAAAAGCGGACACAGAAAAATGTACTAATTCTATTATTTTATATAATATACAACTGGCTTACTAAATGTTATAGACATTTCCTATTTCATCTGTATTCCTAAAAGCTTTTGTACACAAGCTGTCAAAATAAAAGTTCCTCCCCCACTCTTCTCATTAGCAAAATGGGAAAAAACTTTCCACATGAGGTCACCTCATATTTTGGCAAACACAGGAACTCGGTGAGGCAAGATTTAGAGTTCAAGAGGGGAGCAAAGGTGACACTTAAGACATAAGCAGTGACCATATCAAAGAAGCGTCAAAAATGACGTTAAGATCCAAAATATACAAAGAACTCTTAAAACTCAACAATAAGAAAACCTAATTAAAAATGGGCCAAAGACCTGAAGAGACACCTCATAAAAGAAGATGTACAGATGCAAAATAAGCCTATGAAGAGATTATCCATACAATGTCATCAGGGAAATGCAAATTAAAACAAGCAAGATACAACCACACACCTATTAGAATGGCCAAAACCCAGAACACTGGCAAAAACAAATGCTGGTGAGGGTGTACAGCATCAGAAGTCCTCATTCACTGCTGATTGGAATGACAAGTGATACAGCCACTTTGGAAGACAGTTTCTTACAAAACTAAACGTACCCTTTACCATACAACCCAGCAATGACACTCCTCGCTCTTTACCTAAAGGAGTTATAAAAACATGTTCACACAAAAACCTGCACACGGATGTGCGAGAAACTGATCGTTGTCTCACTAATTGGAAAGATATGGACAGGGAACCGGGAAGGCTGGTCAACAACCTTCATTGCTCTGAAAGGTCGGAGCTAGTTTGCTCACTGTTTAGTTGAGACATTGTTAGCTGAAGCAGCCTCCACCTCTGTTTGTCTGATGTAAATCTCTGTTATTGGAGTTTCCTGCCTAAGGGTTATGGGTGTATCCCATAGTCTCAATAAAAGGGATAGCAAGGCCAGAGCGGGATGTAGTCCTCCCCCTAGAGGTGGGCTCCCGCCTGGCCCCCAATATTCCCAAATTAATACTTTTCTAGTCTTTTTTAATTTGTGTGCGGCCTTCTCCAGAACCCGAACCCTGAACCGGAACCCTGAACCACGCGGGACGTGAAAGGGGTTCCCACATGGATGTTTATAGCAGCTTTATTCATACTAGTAATTGCCAAATCATGGAAGCAACTAAGATGTCCCGGAGTAGATGAGTGGATAAACTGTGATACATCCCAACCATGGGATGTATACATTGTGATACATCCCAATACTGGTCAGCACTAAACTGAAATGAACCATCAGGCCATGAAAAGACATGGGGGAACCTTGCATGCATATTACTAAGTGAAGTCAATTTGAAAAGCTACATTATGTACAATAATAACTATAGGACATTCTGGAAAAGGCAAAACCATGGAGACAGTAAAAAGACCAGGGGTTGAAGTGGGGAGGGAGGAACAGGTGGTGCACAGAGGATTTTAAGGCAGTGAAAATACTCTGTATGACATATAATGACAAATGCGTGTTGTTACAAATTTGCCCAAACCCACAGGATGTACAACACCAAGAGTGAACCCTAAGGTAAACTATGGACTCTGGTGATAACGAGTGTCAGTGCAGGTTCCCAATTATAAGAAACGGACCACTCTGGTGGGGGGTGTTGACACTAGACGAGGCTGGGGGTACGGAGTATATATAGAAACTTGGTCTTCCTCTCAATTTTGCTGTGAACCTAAAACTGTTCTAAAAAAAGAATTAAGTCTTCAAAGTATATATTTTCCTTTTATATGTACTAATACCTATATAAAGTAGAAGATGTTAAGTAGCTTAGGTTCCAGCCCAGCAGGTAACGGACCAGCACAGAGCCAGCACAGCCCCATCAGCACCAGCATGGGACATCTGTTCGGACTCCTAGAACACAGAGGATGCAAACTCTCAAATGAATTTTCAAGAGCAAGACCAGCCCTCTTATTCCCTCCCTTAGCCACAGACATTCTGTATCCGGTGAGGTGCCTGTGAAAGTTCGCATGTGGGAACTAGATTTTCAGGGAAAAGGCCACAGTGCTGGAGGCTGAGGTCACAACAGCCCTTCTCTCTCCTTTCCCGACACGGGCCAGCTTTCCCCGGTTTCTACAGAGTTGTTTCCAAGGCCTTTCCCGAGAGCCACCACGACCAAAAGGAAAGGAAATACACCACCATGTGCCTGAGCCTCTTCCCCATCCCCACCCTTCCCCTGCCCGCACACAGCTGCCTACACTTCAGGCCTGGTGCCCTTCCTTCCCCGGCACCTCGCTGGTCTGAATCTGCACCACAACGAAAGCTGCAGGCGATTAATCAGCTGCAAATCAAATATTAAAACTGCGGATTAATCTCATCACTGCAGCCCAACAGATGTGTTTAGTGTTAATAAATAAACTTGAAACCTCCTGCAGGCACTGTGAAGTGAATTCCCAATTAGCTCTATGCGGGTTCCAACAGAGAGGAGGGGAGCAAGCATGGAGGTGCTGAGCGGCACTGCCCTGGTATCCCAGCGGCTCTGCTGTGCTCCAGGAGGTGGAAGAATCGTAACCAGAGGGGTGCACGCTCGGACTTGACGCCCTCGGATCTCCCCACGGAACCTTCAGCCACACTGTGGTCTCACCTCACCATGTCACCATGTGGGCAGAAAAAATAAAATAATGACAATCCTTGCTGTGTGTGGGTTGATGAAAAGCTCCATGTTTAGAGTTTTCAGTATAACTTAAAGCAGCAACATATCAGCCTTAAAGATGGGACCCCATGGCCCCTAACCTACAAGGCTATTGGAAGATGCTTGCTTAGAATAAATCAATTTGGAAAGCAGTACTCATCTGTCTCAAAGTAATTTCTACCAAAGCATAAACGACAATTTAGACACAGGGGCAAGTGCAGAAAAGTATTAGTTGAATGTTTATTAATAGTATACTATAGAACACATATATGTTGAGGAGTACATGAAAAATACACAAAGATAAACTCATATGAAAGCATGTAAAAATGTAGCACAGTGAATTCAACAGTATGCTAAAAACAAAAGCAACCCGCCCTGGACCAAGCAGGGGTAATCCACACTTTCAAGGCAAGACCACAGAAAGAGCTATGGAGGTAGCTCATTGCAATGGTAGAGCATCAGACACGTGTCTAACTTAGGAATTTCAACTGCATAGCTGAGATAAAACAAAACAAGATAAAACAACAACAATGACATCACCGAGAACCATCCTCTTTGCTGAAGGATGTTTCTATAGCACAAGCCAACCATTTCACAGGGTTCGATCAGAGAAGCAGTAACCGGTCCCAAAGCTGGAGGGCAGTCTGGTGAGCTGCTCTCAGGAGGAACGCTAAGGCAGAAATTGGGGCAATTTCACGGTGTTCAAACCTATCACGGCAGTCCTCAAGTTCCACCTTGTTTGATGACTTAAAACTTTAAAATCCTAGCTGTTTAGAGGGAAAAACCATTTCACTACTTCAGCATATAGTGTAAAGAAAGCCTCTGATAAAATCGAGCATGTATTCTTTTTTTTTTTTTAAATATATTTTATTGATTTTTTACAGAGAAGAAGGAAGAGGGATAGATAGTCAGAAACATCGATGAGAGAGAAACATCGATCAGCTGCCTCTTGCACACCTCCTACTGGGGATGTGCCCGCAACCAAGTTACATGCCCTTGACCAGAATCGAACCTGGGACCTTTCAGTCCGCAGGCTGACGCTCTATCCACTGAGCCAAACCGGTTTTGGCATCGAGCATGTATTCTTGATACACTTTTGTTAAAGCACAAGGAAATTTGTAGCATTATTATTTAATAGTAAATTTTAGGAACAGCCCAACTACACCTACACATGAGAGCAAAATTATGGTAAATCTCTACAAAGAAATGCTGACTGACTATTAACAATGAGACATTCACGCACACAGTACTGAGAGGAAAGCTGCAAACTAAGGGAAGGACAGGAACTGGGGTGCATTTTCATAAAAGCCATGCCATACACCCCACCTCTACCTTAAAGTAAAAGTCAGAACTTCTATGACCTTTTTAAATTTCCTATTTTAAAAGGATGAAAAGACACACATCAGATCTCTAGCACTGTTGCCTCTGGGAAAAGATACCGGAGCAGAGGCCTTCATTTTCTACTTTATAATTTTCTGAAAACTCCGATTTTTTTCGACAAACATTTCTTTTGTAACTTAAAAGCAACAACAACACTGGGAGATAAGAAAAAACACCTGGAATTAAAAACACGGAATTGGAAGCAGCCGGCGGGGTCGCCTGGGGAGGCAAGCCCAGCTCCCATCCCAGACAGCGTTGCTGTTCCCAGCGCCGGTGAAGGCGCACAGCCTCCGACAGTCCTGTCCTTGCCACACAGCCTGAACAGGGCAAGTCTTCCTTTCACCCCCCTGCTCATTCCCACTCAGGAGCCATGAAAACAGGTGGCCACACCATCCTTTGAATTTGTCAATGAATCACACAAAAGAAACAGCTTTCTTCCGAAGGGACAACACTGTGTTCGACAACACAGAGTGACATTTCTTCCCAGTTTGCCCCTCACACTTACCCGACTTCATTACTAACGAGCCACTCAAAGGGATTTACCAGGTGTATTTATTCACCAGGTATTAATTCAGGGTCTCCCGTGCACTTGGTGTTTCACTGTGAGCTGTGGAGGACCCTTTAGAAACTTAAAATTTCATGATGGGAGGGAAAAATGACAAGAAGGAGATAAATGATTCAGGATAGCATACGACTAACTACGCGCACTCATTTGTTATTGCTGTAGTTAATATTATTATTAAAGCATAAACAAGATCTTCAGCTTGGAGGCTGGGCTAAATCGGGTGAGGAGAGAGAACTTTTATGACCTTTTTAAATTTACTATTTTATTTTGTCTTCCTTCTTAAATTGTTTTGATATTTACATTTGCCAGCAGGGTCGGTGAGCTTCGAGCTGGGGCGTCAGTGGATGGAGGACTGGGACAGGGCAGCCAGGGGGACACTGGTGAGGCAGGACCTGACCAGGCTTGATGACAGACGAGCAAGGTTGGGCCACAACGACACAGGGGCTGCTCCTGTGACTGACATAAACTGTGAAGAATGCTGGCTTTGAGGGGGGCTGACGGTGGTGCAGGAGAAATGTCAGTGCATGGAAGCAGGAAGGCTCACGTCAACAATGGACCAGATTCACGATGTAGAAGGACCACCACTCTGCGCTGCCTCTCAGTTCCTACGCATCCCTTCCCGCAGCCAGCAGGAGGGGGTGGCAGCTCCATTCTCTCCTCTGTTCCCACATCCAAAGGTAGCACCCTCCACGTGCCCAGCAGCCGCCTCGGACTGGCACAAGCACAGAGGAACGCACTCGAAAACAGATACCTCAGTCAATGGGAGGCTGTGTGTGCTTGCTTCCCATTAAAAAATAGCAACTCAAAGTGCATTTTTAATTTATTTTAGAGAGAGAGGAAGGGAGACAGAGAGAGAGAAAAACACTGATTTGTTGTTCCACTTATGTATTCATTCATTGGTTGATTCATGCATGTGCCCTGACCAGGAATCGAACCGGCAACCTTGACATATCTGGACAATGCTCTCATCAACTGAGCTACCCGGCCAGAACCTGCATTTTCTTCAAGTATTCACCTTGTGGACCCAGAAACTAAATCAAACGTCCTTACTAACAAAAGGAAAGCGAGCATTACTTGAGATCATGTAGCAACATAACACGCAGACATCCTTTGGTCCTGAGTGGAGGGGACTGAGAAGGGCCACTTGCTCATGTCCGCGCTGCTCTCGGCTTTCTGCAGACGCGGGGACCCCGATCTGGGTACCCTGACAAGAGCTCCCGGCTTGCCCTGCTGGCAGGAGGAAGCTGGGCGGCGGCGTTTCCATCTGCTCATCAGCGCTGGTCTCAGGTTCTGTCGGCCTATTGTGCCAACACCCTCTGAACAAGAAAAATGTCAATCGGTGCAAAATTTCTCTCCAACACTGAAACCAACAGACTTCTGAAAATCTGCAAAATTCCACACATACTCATCCTAGGAATTTGGAGAGTCTTTTACCGATTTCAATTTACCTTTTTACTTCGGAGATAGTTGACTTCTATCCACATTGACACCCGATGAGTAATTAAGAGCCATCCAATCTTTCAACATGAATGATGGCCTCAGTGGTGAAGGCATTTTTTATGTCCATGTTCGATCTGCTCAGCTTTTCCTCCTCAATCATGTTGTTTAATTTCTCATCAGCTGAGCATAGCTTTAGACTAATAAAGCAATTTTCCCCTACGGCATGCCACTTCTGCAGTGAACGTTTTCTGTTTACCTGCCTACATCCTTGAGCTCAAAAACACGGATAAGCTAGACCTAACTGCCGCAAACATCCTGCACTGGCACTGTGTTTGACACATGGGTTCCACGGAGCAAAGCAAGTCTTAAAGTGGAATGCGTGGTGGTTATTTCAGCGTAGGACCATCTTTTACAGGCATCCGTGGTGATAAGAACTGCTGTTGAGGTTTCCCTGGAGATTCTTTGATAAATCTTACCATTTCCTTAACAGCATTCCCACAGCCTAGTGAAAACCTCCCCTGGAACAACCAAAAAATCCATCACAAAAAAAGACAACAAGCCCAAAGTACAGGCCCAGAGGAGGGAGCTCCCTCAGAGGCCCTGCCGGTGCCTGCACTGAGGACCATGCCTGGCAACACCCCCACCCTCAGGCAGCGCCTTTCAAACCCGCGGTCTGCCCACACGGGCAGGAAGAATGTGACAAGAAACTTGTAATAAAGTTCAGGTTTGCAAATTCTTTTCTATTTTTCCATAAACTGGAATGCACTGGGGGCATGTTTATGAAAAGATACTCTCAGATCCACATTCTAATATGTCTCCTTGAGTGAAGAGAGAAGTGCATGAATTTATAACTAAAATGTGCAATGTCCCACCTAGTTCTTATCTATGCCAACAATATTTTTTTTTAAGATTTTAATTTCATCTCCTTCTAAATGACCTGCCAAGGTTGCAGGTTCAATCCCTAGTCAGTGCACATACAAGAAACAACCAACAAATGTATAAATGATTGGAACAACAAAGTCTCTCTCTAAAAGTTAATAAGTAAAAATGTTTTAAAAAGAAAGAAAATGGGCAAGATACTTGGACATTTCACTGAAGAGAATATGTAGATGGCAAACACATGAAAAGCTGTTCAATGTTATTAGACAATTGAGAAATGCAAATTTAAAACACAATGAGATCACGTTATACCTGTCAGAATGGATGAAATGAAACGGTGCCACATAGGCTAGTGAGGATGCGAAGAAACCGCATGGCCCCCTACACTGCTGCTGTGAGGACACAGGGGCATGGAATCTTGGAATCAGCTTTTCCTAAACCAAACGTGTCACCAGCAAGTGCGCTCCTGTGCATTTATCCCAGAGAAAAAGGAAAACGTTCATTCAAAAATGGAAAAGGAAAAAATCCCTGTACACCACTGTTCACAGCAACTTTATCTATAACAACCAAAAACGAGAACCAGTCCAGATGTCTTTCAACAGGCGAGTGCTTAAACTGTGGTATATAATACATATATATATATATATATATATATATATATATATATATATATAAAACATATATATATAATATATATATAAAACATATATATTATATATATATATATATAATAAAAAGGGACAGACTACTGATACTCACAACAACCTAGATGAATATCCAAATAGTTATACTGAGTGAAAAAAAGGCAATCACAAAAGGTTAATATGTATTAATGACTCCACTGATTTAAAATTTGTGAAATGACAAAATTTTAGAAATTGAGGGCAGGTTAGTGGTTGTTGGGGTTGGACGGAGGCAGGAGGGAGGCGATGAGGCTGCTAAGGGGAACAGGGTCCTATGGAGACGGGACAGTTGAGTATCTTGACTGTGGAGGTGGACACAGGAGGCCACACAGGCGATGCAGCTGTGAAGAATGGAATCCACACACCCACACTCATGAGTGCAAGCAAAACTGAGCAATCTGCATAAGACTGCTAGAGTGTGTCAGTGTCGATGCCCTGGATGCTATACCATACTACAGCTCTGTAAAATGTTACACTGGTGGAAACTGGGCAAAGTATATAAGGGATCTTGCTGTACTATTTCATAAAACTAAATGTGAATCTATAATTATCCCAAGTTTTTCAACTAATCCTATCTAATAAAAGGGTAATATGCAAATTGACTGTCACCCCGCAACAAAGATGGCGGCACCCACAGCCAATAAGGAGGAAATATACAAATTGATGTGACAAAGATGGCGGCGGCTGAGCCGGGATGCTTACGTCATCACCATGGCAACAACGTAGGCATCCCGCCCCGCCCTGGCCGCTCAGGGCCTCTGGGCAGCGCATGTGCGCAAGCACTGAGTGGCCCGGGCAGGTCGGGGTGGAGGGTGGAGGGAGCTACAGGAGGGTGGCAGGGTCGGAGTGAAGGCAGAAGGCGGCAGCCAGAGCGAAGGCCCGGGTCCCGGGTGCCGGAGGGAAGCTGGTGCAGGCAGCCAGGGGAAGGCAGGCCTATTCTTGCACGAATCTTCATGCATCGGACCTCTAGTAAAAAGTAACTGCTAAAAATAAAGCATCATTAAGATGCAGACTTTAGCCGAAACCGGTTTGGCTCAGTGGATAGAGCGTCGGCTTGCGGACTGAAGGGTCCCGGGTTCGATTCCGGTCAAGGGCATGTACCTTGGTTGCGGGCACATCCCCAGTGGGAGGTGTGCAGGAGGCAGCTGATCGATGTTTCTCTCTCATCGATGTTTCTAGCTCTCTATCCCTCTCCCTTCCTCTCTGTAAAATATCAATAAAATATATTAAAAAAAAAAAAGATGCAGACTTTACAATATTAGGTAAAAATACTAACATACAAAACTAGTGACCTACGCTGACTTTGTTAAAATGTGATCGTGTGCTTGCATATTTATGCATTAAAAATAAGATTAAGAGGAAATACCTTACTGGTTAGCAGCTGCCCTTTCCAGGTGGTGGGATTATATATACCATTATTGTTTTTTTAACTTTTTTCCTCAAATTTCTAATGTTCAAATAGTCTATAATGAATATATCATTTTTATATGTCAGTGGTATTAAAAGCACTAACATCAAAAGGGGAAAATAGCCCTACCCAGTTTGGCTCAGTGGATAGAGAGTCGGTCTGTGGACTGAAGGGTCCCAGGTTCGATTCTGGTCAAGGGCACATGCCCAGGTTGCAGGCTCGATCACCAGTGAGGAGCGTGCAGGAGGCAACCGATCAATGATTCTCTCTCATCATTGATGTTTCTATCTCTCTCTCCCACTCCCTTCCTCTCTGAAATGAATAAAAATATATTTAAAAGGGGGAAGATATATTGCATATATTTCTTATCCAGCACAATGTCAAAGAATGCAGCTTGTCTAAGGGTTAAAGCATTTAGAAACCAGTTGAGGCAGCAAGTTGAATTTAGGAATGATAATCCCTTGAGTATAAATACCTCATGTGATGCAACTAATAAAACCCATTTCCATCTCCCTGTTCTCATTCAGTCACCCCGTCCTTTCTACTTTAGAAACAAGCTTCAGTAGCCTGCCCTGCCCCAGGCAGACCCCGGGTCATGCAGCCCTGAGCACTGCCCTTGCCTGTCCCTATGCTGGGAATCCAGCTGCTGGGAATCCAGCTGCTAGGAATCCAGCTGCTGGGACAGGTGGCAACTCAGCTGGAAAAACACAAAGCAGCCTTGGGTTACTAGAAAGGTAACACTCACTTTTCCCCCAAAAGGTATCTCCATTTGCTTCAGACGCTTCACAGGCCTCCACTTGACACCCCCTCGTGATGTGGGATGCAGTGCCAAACACACCTGTCAGCTGCTAGGCCACAGCAGCATCTCTCCAATTACTAGGGAAACAGTGAGCAGCAGGGAAAACACCTCAAAAAGAATGCACCACCCCACTTGTCCTGGTGCAGGAACTGGGACCCTATTTCCTTTGGGCCCTGGCTGGTGGGGCACTTTGACTAAATTAACTGTAGGTGTCACAGACCCCATGAATGCCCCGGTGGGGGTTGGGGGGAGGTTCTTTGTATTTGCTTGTATTGGTCTTTACCTGCGAGGCATTGTGGGAATCTGTGGGGTGCTTTCTAAACACAGAAAGGAAGGGAGCCGCCTCAGCAGTGGGGAGGTTTTGGGAGGCGGGGGGCGGAGGGGGACGGAGTGTCTCAAAACACCGAGCTATGGCATGCACCAGACCACCAAGCATTGAGCCTAGAACCTTCTGTGGCTAACATAAATGAAAGCATGTTTTTACAGTTTCACATGCAAAACTGTGCAACACGAGCGGGCCGCCGCTCTGCTTCGCGGGGACTTTATAAGGTCGGGTCACTACTGCAGAGAATCACATCACCACCAGCAATGCTGCTCTCGCTGTCGGTGGCCCATTCCATGCACCAGAGCAGTGGTTTTATGGTGGAAGTACTTGGAGGGAAGCCACAGGGAGGTACAAGCAGCTGGTACTTCACCACGTCTCCCAGACCCTGGCTATGAGGCGTGGAGTCCATTAGATGCAGAATCCTACCCCCGCAACCACCGCCCCAGCTGCCACATCTTAATCTGCATTTCATCATGATTCCTCTGAACCTGGGCTGAACACGCACTACATAAGTATCATCCTAATATATAAAAAGCCAGGGGCTGTCACGACCAAAACAACCGGACGAATGACTGAACACAGGCTGTGTGGGGTGACAAGGCTGGCAGGGTGGGTTAGTGAGGGGTGACCAAATGACCGAGTAGCAGGCTGCGTGGGGCAACCAGGCTGGCAGAGGGGTTAGTGAGGGATGACCAAATGACTGAACAGCAGGCTGAGTGGGGCAACCAGGTCGGCAGGGGGGGGGGGGCAGATGGAGGTGACCAGGCTGGTGGGGGGGGGGCAGTTGGGGGCAACCAGGCCAGCAGGGGGGGCAGTAAGGGGTGACAGGCCAGCAGGGGGGCAGTTAGGGTGACCAGGCTGGCGGGGGGGGGGGCAGTTGGGGCAATCAGGCCGGCATCGGGGGGGCAGTTGGGGGTGACCAGGCCAGCAGGGGGGGCAGTTAGGGGTGATCAGGCTGGCAGGCAGAGGTGGTTAGGAGTGATCAGGCAGACAGGCAGGCAAGCGGTTAGGAGCCAGCCATCCCAGATTATGAGAGGGATGTCCGACTGCCGGTTTAGGCCCAATCCCGGGAATCAGGCCTAAACCGGCAGTCGGACATCCCCTGAGGGGTCCCGGATTGGAGAGGGTGCAGGCTGGGCTGGGGGGATCCCCTTCCCATGCACAATTTCATGCACTGGGCCTCTAGTTTATTATAAATTACTTTCCTTTTATTTTCTATAGTTTAAGAATGAGGTCTGTTAATGGATGTATTATCTATTAATTTCATTTTAGGATAATAAACGAAACACTAAAATATTTATCTTAAAGCAGGGAGGCACTGAGTTGAGAACTACTGAGTAAGAAACTACTCACGCAGTGTCGGCTCTGCTTGTAGTTTTATTTTTCTACATTATCCCCCGCCCTGGAAAAATAGTTGAACTGCAAAAACAAATGTGCCTTTTCCTTGAGTGTGACTTGTGCGACCCAATTTACCCTCGCTGAGGCAATGTGGTGCCACGTCACTAAAGTGTGGCATCGGATGCAGCTTGCCACTCACAAGGGGAAATAAGGAAACAACATCCCTCTGAGACCCAATGCCAGCGTTTCGCAGAGGAAGAAAATGGTCCCTAAACACCTCCTTTAGCAGTGGCATTACGGGACAGAGCACCCCGCCTCCTACTCCTCGTGAGGAGAGGTGCCCACACCTACCCAGGGAAAGTTCTGTCTTGAACTGAGCAAGGTTTTACCATGATACAATCAAATGGGCCTGGGGTCCATGTTCCCAACCGCCTCCCTGTCCCACCAGCAGCTCCAATGCATTTCACTTGAAATTCACACTCAGCATTCTTCTCTCCCAAATCTGCTTTCTCTTTGCTCCAAAAAACCACCCAATCTCCTAGTTCTACAACAATGAGAACAACAGCACTGAGTAGTAACCCAGCCAGGCCACGGTGACACCAGGAGGAAGAAGACATCACCCCCCTCCCCACCTTGGAAAAGCTCGTGGGCTAGGGCTCCTATTCCAGCATGTCCTCTGGGACAGTGTAAGTCAGCCTCGAATCCTCTCACACATGTCCCCACAGTGAATCCATGTCAGGACCTTTTATTTCATTTCTGTGACATCCCTTCTATTTGTTGATGCCATCAGCACCTAATTATCTAACAAACTTAATTAGCTGCAGCTTAACTAACTAGAAGCTCGATTAACTGAAATCTTTTTCATTCAGCAAACAGGAAAAGAGGTTTGCACAAGTTAACAAACTACAAAGGGGGTAAGTGGAATACCTGTTATTCTACTTGCCGAGCATATATCCCTTGGGCCAGAGCACATCCACTTAGTTCTCGGCGTCCATCCCCCCTGTCCCTTCCTGGCTCATGTGGTCTCAATGGGGCTGATTCTACATCTTGGAATAAGAGAGAGCACACAACCCAGCTTTGCCCATCACAGGGCTGAGAGGGGGTGGGAGGGAGAGAATTGGGACCCAAATCAGACCAGCGACGTTTAAATCTCGGACTTTGTTGGAAGGTGGCAGAGAAAAGCTCGATTTGTACTGCAAATGTTGGTGAGGAGACCAGTTGGAGCCCATTTGCTTCAAGGCAAAGCTCTCCATGAAGAATCAAATGACAATGGAGAAAGAAGCAGATGCCGTAGGGCTGAATCTTGATGGCACACTCTAAGGCAGCCGTGGGCAAACTACGGCCCGTGGGCCAGATCCGGCCCTTTCGGCTGTTCTATCGGGCCCGCGGAGCCGAAAGAGCGGAGGGTTCTCTTGCTTTCCCCTCCGCTCCTTTACTTTGAATTTATATTAGTTCACACAAACACTCCATCCATGCTTTTGTTCCGGCCCTCCGGTCCAGTTTAAGAACCCATTGTGGCCCTCGAGTCAAAAAGTTTGCCTACCCCTGCGTCTAAGGTAACAAATCTCCCTCCGAACACTTCCACACTATTTTTTACTAAACCTGGTTGGAATTGGCTTTCTGACACTTGTAACAACAAAAACAAAAAGATAGATGTTTTATTTTTTTAATTGCTGAGTTTAGTAAAAACTTACAGCCAGGTGTAGAAAGCTTTAACCACTATAGTGGGCTATGTTCAAATTTGACATTTGGAATGATGCCTGTGAAATACCAAGATATAACACAATGATATCCCGAGTGGTAGAAGACAAAATTCTGATAAAAATACCCCACTAACCAAACCAACAAAATGTGTAAGCTATTGAGACTGTCTGGAGAGACCACTCAGAGAGCCTTTCTCAGGATACCAGTCCCTTAGTCTGGGCAAATGTGTGGGAAAGTACACCAGCAGACTAAGGGCCCTGTGACGGCCTGCATTTAAGTTACTGCGTAACTTTCTTTTATTATAATTTTTATCTATTTATTCTAACAATCCCCAGTAGCATCTCACCAGGGAAGCACACCCAGGCAGGGCTCACCACCTCCGTCTGAGGCACATTCCTGCTCTTGCTCCTCTGTCTGGGGCTGTGGCGCTAAAAATGTAAGGACCTTGACCTTCAAAATCCAACAGAATCTGAATCCTACTATACCAGCATGTCCCAAGATAATGTACTTCCAGAAGTTAAGTGTCAGCATTATGTGGCAATCCTCAATTTTGTACTTGAGAATGCTTGTGGCTACCTGTGCTGACATGAGCAAAAAGAAAAAGGTATGCATAGATTAGAAAATTTTCATCTGCGTAGATTTCTGTTCTGAAACCAACCCAGAAAATAGGTGCTTAAACCAATTCCAATCTGATTAGTTTCTCATAGAGATGAAAACCTACTTTATACAACCAAATAGCTGTTATTAAATCAAAGTGCTGCATTTCAGAACAGAATAAAATCAGGTTGCAACTAATCACTCTGGAGTTGAAATTTAAGTATTCTGTATTTGTGATTTAATTTCAAGCAGACAAGTATAGGTACATGAGATTTCTTTATAAAAATGTACCGTGGACATTCATAGATCACATAACTAAGAACAGTGAAAAAGAGAACTCAAGGAACAAGCTCAATGTTAGAACATGTGATACAAATACATGTTTTAAATGTTTCAACAGTCAACACAGTATGGCATCATACATGTGTGCCTGCATGCGAACTCATTAAGGTAACAGATACTGATTGATGGCCTGGTTTGGCTAAGTGCTATGCCAGATGATGGGGGTATAATTGTCAGCGAAATCAGACTTCTTCCCTCCCCTAAATTGTGATCCTACCCCCAACCTTGCCAGATTCATATGTTGAAGCCCTAACTCCAGTATCACAAAATGTGACTGCATTTGGAGAGAGGGTCTTTCCAGAGGTAATTAAATTAAAATGACATCAGCAGGGTGGGCCCTAATCCAATAGGACTGGGGTCCTTAGATGAAATGGACACAGACATGCACAGAGGAAAGACCATGTGAAGACACAAAAAGATGGTGGCCATCTGCAAGTCAACAGATGGAGACTTCGAAGAAATCCACTCTGCTGACTGCTGGTCTTGGACTTCCAGCCTCCAGAACCATGAGGAAATACATTTCTGTTGTTTCAGCCCCCCAGGCTGTGATACTTCATTATGACAACCCTTATAAACTATTACACTCATGAAGCTTACACTCTGTTTGGAGAGACGGACCTTGATCAACTATTCACACAAACCAACCCAGCCGTAGCTCTGACTTGGAGCCTGAGATTCGGTGACAGGTCCTCTAACAGAGGAGGGTGACCTGGTGGGGGAGACCAAGGTCTTCCCTGCGAAAGTGACACATGAACTGAGATGGGAATGACAGGAGGGATGGGAAGGATATTCGAGGCAGGGGAAGCAGCATGTGCAAAGGCCCTGTGGAGAAGAACAGGAGTGACCAGAGGTAAGCTGTGTGGTCGCGGAGCAAAAGCAAGGGCGTGAGGTAGGAGATGTGTGGCTGGCAAGGTAATCTGAGGCCAAGCTGCAAGTGTGTAAAACAAGGAAGGAGCCCTGGCTGGTTTGGTTCAGTGGAGAGAGCATCGGCCTGTGGACTGAAGGGTCCCAGGTTCGATTCCGGTCAAGGGCACATGACTGGGTTGCGGGCTTGATCCGCAGTGGGGGGCATGCAGTAGGCAGCCAATAAATGATTCTTCCTCATCAATGATGTTTCTATCTCTCTCTCCCTCTCCCTTCCTCTCTGAAATCAATAAAAATATATTTTTTAAAAAATAAAACAAGGAAGAAGTTATTACTAAGATCATATTCCAAGGTCTGAGAACTTGAATAGAAAAAAAAAAATCAAATTCTTATTTTCACTAACCCTTAATTAAAATTCAGCATTGCCTTCTATTATGAATGTATGCAAAAAGTTATGGTAATATTATAGCAATATCTGCAACTTTTGCACCAAAAGAAATTGGTAGTATTTTTTATATCATGTTGGGGATCTTGCAGACACCCTGAAATTCATTTGTGTACATAATAACTTTGAAATTACAAAGTTATTATGCCTGGCTCGAGATCTGGTTACTTAAAGCTCATGTATTTAAAGCTCATGTATTATGATCCATCTGCTACAAACATACTTAAAATATTTTGCTAATGCTCTAGCTGGGTTTTCTCAGTGGTTAGAGTGTCTGCCTGCAAAGTGAAGGGTAGCGGGTTTGATTCCAGTCAAGAGCACGTAATTTGTTTGCAGGCTCGATCTGCAGCCTCAGTTGGGGTGCGTGCAGGAAGTAACCAGCCAATGTGTCTCTCTCACATCAATGTTTCTCTCTGTCTGTTTCTCCCCGTCCCTTCCATTCTCTTTAAAGAATCAATGGAAAAAGATATCCTCTGGTGAGGAGTAACCAAAAAAATATGCTAACTGTATTGAAATATAATTATTTTCTTTGTAATATTATGTTATTACTAGAGGCCCGGTGCATGAAATTTGTGCACTGGGGAGGAGGGGTGTCCCTCTGCCCGGCCTACACCCTCTCACAGTCCAGGACCCCTCAGAGGATGTCTGACTGCCAGCCTACGCCCAATCTCCGCAGGATCGGGCCTAAGTTAGCAATCGGACATCTCTCTCACAGTCCGGGACCCCTTAGGGGATGTAGCAGTGCACAAGTGGCAGGCGGCCGGGGAGGAGCCCGAATCAGGGCAGGCACTGCACTGCTCACGCTCATCCCAGCCTGCTGCGCCTGCTGCTGCGAAGTCGAGAGAGGCTCCCACCATGGCAGCTGCACTCGCCAGCTGTGAGCCCAGCTTCTGGCAGAGCGGCGCTCCCCTTGTGGGAGCTTACTGACCACCCAGGGGCAGCTCCTGTGTTGAGCATCTTCCCCCTGGTGGTCAGTGCACAACATAGCGACTGGTCGTTCCATTCGTTCCACCGTAATGGTCACTTAGGCTTTTATTATATAGATATGTAGTTAAAAATAGTATTCTGAGATGCTTTCCATAGATTTTACCAAACTGCCAGAAGGGTCCAGGCAAAATGATTTGGAACCCTTAAGATCTTTATTTTGTCTTTATTCTGAGATTGATTACTAGATGTATCACTTGGAAAAGTCTTTTAACATCTCTGAGCCTGGGTTTCCCCATCTGTAAAATGGGGATTTATAACACTCTCTATCCAATGTAGATGATCAAATGAGTTAATACAGATTAAGTGCTTAAAATAGTGCTGGGACTTAGTAATGCTTAATAAATGGTAGATACTGGTTTTATTATTGATGAGAACCCACTGAGTTGTTTTAGGAAGAGGGAGGGGCATGACAACCAGATTTCAACTTTGAAAGGTCATTATGGCTCCCAAGTAGAGAAGCCTGAAGTGGGTCAGAGAGGAGACCAAGAAAGGAGACTCCTAGAGCAGATGAGAATTTTCTAATCTAATCTACACTTTTAAGTAGAGAAAACTGTTCTTCAAATCAGATCTAATTAGAAGCCAGATATCTAAATCAAATAAAAGCGGAGCCACTCTGATCAAAGTTAGGTGTGGAAGCCCAGTCCCCTCACGCAGCATTTCTCTGCTCCCAGAAAATCCCATTCTGATGCATTAATAAGAAACTCCTGAATCCACAAAGACCATAATTTGAAAACTGTTCATAGTTATTTTCTGATTGGAAAATTCTGGAACTGCCTAAACTGTGAACTAACCCAAGGTTCTTGCAAACTGTAGGATCATCCATTTTTAATTTATCTGCATGTTAAGTTGCAATGGAGATTAATTCCATTTATTCAAAAGTATTTGTGGAGTACAACCCCTGTGCCAGGCAACACTGTTCTAGACACTGAGGATACAGATGCACTGATAGCATGAAGTGAAAAATCTAGAGTGCAAATGAGACAGAAAATAAACAAACTAAAATAAGAGAAACATATCTGTAAATGATATATATGTTTGTATATCATCATTATATGGATTAATACCCATGTGGCCATACCATGATAAACAGTGACAAGCATATGCCACTTCTTGGCATCACAGCCTGATAGTGATGGCATTCTAGACCTCCTCCTTGAATATACACCTACTGGTCTTCTCGTTTATCATAACTTCACTGCTTTTTTATTTCCCCAATGAACACCACAATTTGTCTAACCCAGTGGTCGGCAAACCGCAGCTTGCAAGCCACATGTGGCTCTTTGGCCCCTTGAGTGTGGCTCTTCCACAAAATACCACGGCTTGGGCGAGTCTATTTTGAACAAGTGGCATTTGAAGAAGTTTAAGTTTAAAAAATTTGGCTCTCAAAAGTACTGTTGATATTTGGCTCTTTGACTAATGAGTTTGCCGACCACTGGTCTAACCTATCTTTATTTTAAATGCTCTCTGACAGCGATGCCTTATCTCTATTTCTTCCATTTTCCCTCTTCGGCTAATAGTTCTGTGTGTGCTTGGTGTTCTTTGGACAAATTCCTCCTCTCTTTTCAACCTCCTAGCCAAGCAAATGTCAGCACCTCCTTCTGAAGGGGCAAGGCAGATAGCTCCATCTGCAATCAGCACACTGTGCCAGGAAAACCACCCAATGGGACATCATTTCCCCAAATTCTGATCCCCAACCTATAGGATGAAAATCTTATTTAAATTACTAGGTACAAGGGGGTCGAGCGGGGAAGAAAGTAAGCTCATTGAAGGCAGAGACTGCATCTGTCCTGTTCACTGTTGTGTGCCCAGGGTTCAAAGGGCATTTGGTAAAAATGGTACTCAAGGCTGAGAAGGAGGGATGGATGGACGGATGAACAGATGGAAGGATGGGTGGTAGGTGGGTGGAATGTTGGGTAAGTGGAAGAAAAAAGGGAAGTAGAGGGGTAAGAATGAACATTGTGAGGGCAACTGGATATTGAGGGGAACGGAGAACATACAGAACATGAATTATATTATTTGAGAGGATGCGACTTATTCTACATAGATTATATGAGATCTATTATAACCATATTCTACCCTAGGATGACCTTCAACAGCATCATCACCACCATCCCCATGTGGCAGACTTGGGGGCTGAGACTGAAACATGGAGACGCTTTCGGAGACCAGCCAACCTTCACATACCAAGCCAACGCTTAGGTCCTTGTCCTCACTGCCGCACACTACTGGTTCCAAGGCACCTGGAGCACAGGAAACAACATACATGGGCCATGTTTCCAAGAAAGCCAATAACCATGATTTCCTGCAGGATCTTTTTCATTTATTTGAAATGTCTACTTCCCTGTCATTCAAAGAGTCTTTCTGGAGGGACCGGAGAAGATGTCATTGCTGAAAGGACCAGCAGGTGTCACGTTCTAACAAGGTGCCCGTATTTGGGACTTACAGGAGAAAAAAACAGGTTAAAAAAGTTAAAAACAGATTTTTTTTTAATCAATGGAAAAACAAAGATGAAAATGAGTGCCTTGAAAAGGAGCCAGATAACTAAACAAACAAAAACCAAGAGGGATTAAGTATCTGACCTCCTATACTCTGCAGTATGTTCAAACTATGTCTTTTCAATTTAAATCTAAACAGTAGCGATTGCAGTTATTTCCTTTATATAAACATTGATGTCTGTGAGGCACTGGACGAAGCAGGGTGTCCCTGAGCAACTCACTCAACTTTTCTGTGTCCTGATTCCTCAGTGGGGACGTGGGACCCAGTGTCCACTCCCCACGCTATTGTGAGGAAGAACTGAAGTGACGGGTATAAAGTGCCTTGGAAAATGCCCAGACAGGGAGTAAGGGCTCAAATGGGAACTGTCCTCACCACCACCACCCTGGGTTCCTCACAGCAACCCAATAGGCCGATCTAATCAACTCCATTGTACAGTTGAGTAAACAAAGCTTGGTGAGCCTCGCGCAGGGGTGGAGAGCAGGAAGATCTAACCTGAAAGCCTCTTTAATCCAGACAGCTGCACACACCACTGCCCACTAATTCTGGCGTTGTTTTCGGCTCTTGCCCAATCATACCTGGGAATTCTTACCTTGAAAGGGCAGGTACTCTGTGACTCCTGCTCTGGGCACTAACCCCTCAGCTGCCCTTCTCAAAGTGATGCCCAATAAAATGAGTGTCCTAAAAAGCAGAAATCTATTACATACCATCAAAACATCCATGACAAAACACTGCAATTCCTACTCACTCCTCTGGCTGGCTGACTCCCTGAACATAAAATAATTGGTTTCCTTCCTATTTTATTTTTCCGATTGAATGACTTTTTTTGTGTGTGTATTTTAGCAACTACTCTCTCAGGGCACAAAATGAGAAATTTCTTTTGCATAAAAGGTCGCTTGTGCTCAAGGGAAAAACTTAGTAAATTAGATGGGTATTTATTACAAAACATAATCATAGAGGGAAGTGGGGGATCGTTCCCCAAACTAATAAACATATTACTACATAAATGCCATGAGAAACCAACCTTCATGTATTCCCCCAGACCAGTGGTCCGCAAACTGTGGCTCGCGAGCCACATGCGGCTCTTTGGCCCCTTAAGTGTGGCTCTTCCACAAAATACCACGTGCGGGCGCACACGTACAGTGTGACTGAAACTTCGTGGCCCATGCACATAAGTCGGTTTTCGGCTCTCAAAAGAAATTTCAATCGTTGTACTGTTGATATTTGGCTCTGTTGACTAATGAGTTTGCCGACCACTGCCCCACACAATCCTCGTCAACATAGGTAACTGGTAAGATGAAAAAAGGAATAAGAGAACTGACTAGAGGAGGGAAGACAGAGTGGAAATGAGTGCAAAGGAAGAGTGGTGTTTGGGGTGGGAGAGTTGGAGGTCCAGATCTGATGCAGGCGTCACCCCTTCAAATAATTCTGAGACCTGCCCATCACGTCACAGGGAGAGCGCTTAGAGCTCACATGGACCAAAGGGTGCATGTGAACTAGGAGAAAAAGGGAATGTGCCACAGACATGCTGTCCTCCAGCCAGCTTGTCCCGGGGACCTCCTACTTGCTTCCAAATGCCCTTGCCTGTTATTTAAGCGGCCAACTGCTCCCTTTTCAGATCTCAGTCATGTCATTTTTCTTCACAGTACTTATGATCTGAACTTATCAAGGCCATTGGCTTCTGGACTTTTGTACTGTCTGCCTCACAATGCTCAATATACATTGTGGATGTCTGAATGAACCTGGAACAGATGCCTGGACCTCTTCTAAGGCTAAATAATGTATTCACAAGCCATTCGCTATCTGAACTGCTGGGACAGGTGGAAAGAGATTGTATTTTGTGTGCACACTCCAGCCTCGGTGCTGCCTGCATGCTGTGTTGAGAAGTCATCCCCAGCAATGTCCCCAAGGAAAGGACTCTGATTGATTTGTGATGTCTGCCATGTGTGAGGCATAAGTGTTACTTCCCTTTACTCATCCTCTATCACCCTGGACGCTTTGTTTCCCTTCTCCACCATCAGCCGCTGCTCCTCCTTCTAAAGGCAAGGCAGATCCCATCACTGCACATCTCAACCCCCTCTCCCCCAGGACACCCTTCTTACTCAGAGTGGAATCCATGGGCCATTCATCACCCCCCTTCACTCCACCCAAAGTGTTCCAATCACATTGGCCTCCTGGCTCTTCTTTAAACACAGCAAGGACACTCCTGCCTCCCTGTCCTGGAAGCATCTTCCTCCATCAGAAACATCCTCCATCACCAAATACCGGTGAGCACGACCCCGTACTGCCTGCAGAACTCTCACTGATGTAAAACAGCCCCCTCTCTATCACTTTCGGTCATGTCAAACAGCTTTATTCTCTGTAACACTTGCTATTTGTCATGTATTGTAGCTATTGTAGGCTCCCTCCCTCCACCCATCCTGTGCCCCATGCAATACCTAGACAGCATTAGGGAAGCAATCTTACCTTCTTCATTCATGGAGTATCTGGAACTCTTAGAACAATACTATGTGCATAGGAGTCCCCAATAAATGTGTTTCATTAATGAATAAATGAATTCCCACTGATGATGAAAACGATTAAGGCCTAGTTTAACCTAAAGAGCAGCTTATCCATCCATTAAAACATGTCTATTTGACCCTAAGACCTTGCTATCCTTCTGCCAGATACCATAAACCCAGCTTCCCAATTTGAAAAGCCAAACAGAAATACACATTTAGATTCTGAGCAAAAAGCAATGGATCTCACCATGAAACACATGTAATAAAGAAATAAGACGGGGGAAGACTCTCACGTGTGGCCCCATACATGCTCCCTAAAGCTGGACTCTCCCCATGTGGCCCCTGCGCTCAACATCAGAACCCCTGGGCACTTGCTAGAAACCCACATTCCTGGACCTACTCCAGAAGCTCTGGACCAAAGCTCCGGGGCAGGGCCGGAAGGATTGAGCTGTGCACTCAAGCTCCAGAGCCACTACCTTGAAGGAAACTGTGAGATCTTATACATTTATTTTAACTAGACACAAATTTACTCTTTTGACTTATAAATTAAAAACAGGTTTATAAAGTGGGTGAGATAGTTAAATAATAAACAGCAAATTTTAGCAACAACACTCAAATGGATCTAATGTTTTAAATATGTTTTTAAATCAAGCTTTGTATTCCATGGCTGCCTCGGGCCTACTTATAAATGAAGCTGAGCAACCACATCTAATTTCATCCTCATGTTGTGACTGTTTCAGGTAGCCGTTCTGATCATTAGCAGGAGCCAGCAAATTAAAAAATGACAAGAAAACGTTGTATAAGAAACCCTTGAAGGGTAGAAAATGCGAGTGTCTAACAGCCCCAGGTACAGAAATTTCAAAAAGTCGTTACTTGAAGCTGCTTCTTTAATTGCTTCTAATGAAGTCAGTGCATGTGTTAATTAAATATTAAGTGCAAAGGTCAGCTCCTCAGGTCCCCGCAGTGCTGGGGCCACTCCCCACGTCCACAACCAGGGCAAGGTCCCCAGTCACAGTCAACGGCCCCCCTAATCCCCTAAGCTATGATCAACGTGCTCATTACCAAATTCCAGAGACAATGTTATGCCCACAATAGGCTTGAGGACAGTTCACAGAAACAGGTTGGCAAGAGTAATGGCTGGCCTTGGGCTAAGCACCGTGTACATATGGTCTAATTTACACAATAGCCTATGAAGTTTATATATTTATTTCCAGTTACAAATGAAAAAAAGGAGGCCCCAACAGACAAAGTAACTTACCTAAAAATGCACAATTCCTAAGAATAATGCCTGAATCCAAGTAGCTATCCATGCAAGATTCACTTTTTTTTTTCCTATCTCAATTATAGCTCTCTGGAGCTCCCAAGACAGGCCCCAATAAAGGCACTTTCACAACAGGAGTAAGAAAGATGTGACATGAAGGGCTGGAATGTAAACCTCATTTGCCAAGAAATGGTCTCTGGTGGACTCAGGCAATCCTCTTTTTTCCCCACTGATGCTCTGAATCACAACTGCAAATTTCCAACAAAAAGAAATACATGAATTACAATCAATAGGAGCAAAATAATAAAATAGAGGGGAGAATATTAAGAAATGGCTGCACAAGTCGCTGTGGTATAATTTTAATTTGAACATTTTCTGAGATCAGATTTCAGCTTATCAAGTGGTATGCAAATCATATGCAAATCACTGCCTGCATATTCCCCATGCCTGTTATCCATCTCTCTCTCTCTCTCTCTCTCTCTCATCTCTTTAGCATGTGGCCCTTGGGAAGTCCAAGTGCTAACACCGGAGCCCTGACCAGCCCCCTTCAGGGCTCAGGGCTCTGGCTGGAACATTGGCTGTGCTGGAAAATGACAAACCTCAGGGAGGTTTCTGGTGGATATTCAGTACATTCGAGCAAGCCCACTGGTCTTCTAAATCCAAATGTCAGGAAGGATTTGCATGCAAATATTTTTCAAGTGTCAGTTTAAAAGGCCTCAGCCCTTTGTGGGCAGACTCTTACCCCCCTGCTTCTTTAAAAAATCAATGCACACACACAGCCACTTTTGGGGAGTGCTCATTAGGCCTGTGAAATAAGGACTATAATGGAAAGAAGGAAAGTCCAGTGCAACATGGCCTTTTGGTTACTGCTGTCATTTATCACAGGGTCCTGCAGACTGTCCCAGGAGACCCCTCACATGGCACTCCTCTCTTTCTAGAATCACCAAACCCTCTCCGCCTTGGCCTTTTCACTTTATTTTTAATCTCTTCTTTTTTAACAAATATATATTTTTATTCATTTCAGGAGGGAGAGGGAGAGAGAGATAGAAACATCAAGATGAGAGAGAACCATTGATTGGCTGCCTCCTGCATGCCCCACACTGGGGATTGAGCCCACAACCTGGGCATGTGCCCTGACCAGGAATCGAACCACGACCTTCAGGTTCATAGGTAAAGACTCAACCACTGAGCCATGCCAGTTGGGCTTAATTTCTTCTTGATTATCCTCCTGCAACGACACCCTTTGCATCCTTCTGGACTCAGCTTAAAAGGCGCCTCTGAGAAGCCTTCTCGGCTACAGACTATCCATTATTTTCTATCAGAATACTTCATCACCTGTAACTATTTTATCTATTTATCTTTTCCAGATCTGAACGCCTTGAAAGCAAGCACCATGTCTGCATTGGCAACTAGGGAATTTCTAAAGCCTAGGTCTTTGCTGCATGCTTGTCAAGTAAGTGAATAAATTAGCAGCTCCTTTTTTTGTTTTTTTAATTTCCACTCCTCAAAGCTTGGGCTCAGCATATGGTGGTAAGGAACGGTCTCCCTCAGATCTCTGAGATGCAGAGCTGCCACCGCTAAGGCTCATGGACGCACATGTCCTCAGAGAATGAATCCAGAGGTGGGGCCTAGGAAAGGCTCCAAGTTCAGGAGCTCCATCCTGCACCTGACATCACCTCATTCCAGCTTCCAAGCACCATGTGCTCCAGACTGCTCAGCAGAGGGGGCTGGCTCACAGTCTTTGCTGCTGCACTACTGAGCCAGGAGGTGAGCAAATCTGACAGCTGCTCTAATGTCGAGTGAGTCTAACTAGAGTAAAGAACACCAAGCGTGCATTCACTGACTCCAGGAGGAGTAGGTGTGTGAGTGAGGAGGACCCAAGACTGTGAGGCGAGTATTCAAATGCTAGCAAGTCTGCCCTGGTCAATTTTTCTCACTGATTAGAATAGACTCAATAAAAATTTCCCCAAGAAAATTTAAATACACTCCCAGTGCGCTTTCTCATTTTGCTCTATGCACTGCCCTTAAGCGATTCTATCCAAGCCCAAGGCTTCACTCACTATCTATGCTGAGGAGTCTTCCAGACCGACCTTTCTTCTCAACCAAGCTCACATCCCACTGCGCTTGGGCACTGCCACTTGGATATCGTGCAGGATCTCAAACTCAAAATTGTGCAAAACTTGCCTAAGGTCATGCTGATAGAAAGTGGCAGGTTATTTCAGGTTTCAATGACACCAAAGAATACACATCATCTTTCCCCTCATTGATGGGGATGCCTGCAGGACAGTGGGCGGGGCGACTGCACTGGTTTGCTTGGGTAAGTGACCCTCAGGGAAATGAGTTCCAGATTGGTGAAGGCTGTCAATAAATGCTACCCAGACTCCAACTAACCAGGCAATTGTTAACTTCAGGGTAGCTAGGGATTTCTTACACGCTGATGGGCTTTGAGTTGTTTCAAGAAATTCACTTCCCTCGAATTCAGTGGGTTTTGGAACAACCTGAACAGCCTTTTATTGCTGCCTTTGCTTTTTAAGAGTCTCAGTTAATGAAGCACATCCCTGGGAGAGGGGGGGGGGGGCGGGGGGGGGGTTGGGGAGGAGGTGAAGAGGTGTGGAAGAAGGAAGGGGGTCACCAACCCACTGTCCTCTTTTCATAACTCTCATAGGAAAATACCATTTCTTGAACAACATTCTGCAAGTGCAGCTGGCTATGTGTCCGGCCTCGTTTCTGTCATGTTTTAGCTCGCCAACAAGCATAGGCTAAGAAGTCATTCCCTCCCTGAACGGAACTCTGTGGTCTCTTTGCAGTTTGCTTGCAAGCTCCAACTCTTTCCAGTTTTCTTGGACACAGTTGTTACCAAATGAGCATCAGCCCCAGGATTCAATTCAGCGAGAGGCCCATCTATGCTCCCCAGTGAGAGGCTGAAATCAGATTGGGGGCCCTACAGGGCCTCACGGCCATGAGCCGCTCAGGACTGCTGGGACATCACCACTTGCCAGGTGTCTCCGGCCCTTGATCTGTTTCCAATTCTCTTTGCACAGACAGGCTAATTTGACTGGAATTTTTTTATCATCTGACTTGGCACCAAGACTGCACGTTTGACAAACGAGTCAGCGGGGCAGCTGTAGTTTGTAGGTTTAGGGATGCTATGGTAGTCCGTTTCGTTGTTCTCGACCGTTATTTTAATCAGTTCCTGAGAATTTCTGTGCCTCTGAATGCATGACCCCATAAGGATTCATTTTTTTTAATTCATTTTTATGCCATGCGTGGCACTACAGTGTTAACGCGAGGTAGAGACGCTCCTATGGGGTGAGGAGAGTCCTCACTCATTCCATTCTGCAGGAGATGGGCTCTGTGAGCTCTTTCTCATATTTACCTTCCCTCCCCTATAACTCCTGTTATTTTCCTTCTAAACTCGAAACACGGCTTCCCACTGCAGCACAGACTACTCGGGGCTCTCCCAAATCCCCGATCAATTAAAAACGGCTCTGCCTGGCTGAATTGGTGGAGACCTTCGCTGAGGTTAAGATCAGCCACAATTCATCTCAGATTACCTTCACACAGATATCGGGTCGGATGCTGACGCAGAGAATTTCAGGGGATGTTATACACATTCTCATCCTCATGGTGTTAAGTCGAGCTATGTTCTTATCAAGGTCTATTTGAAGTAAGAGAAAACGATTTCTACGCTTACATTTGGGTAATAAAGTGTTATTTTAAGTAATCCAATGTTTCTGGAGTGTAGCTTAACTGAGTATTTTGTCTGCTCTATGAAATTTCACAAAGCCCTTAGCATTCAGTGGCATACCACGGCCAGCCAGCTGTCCTGGGAACCCCTGAGAGGACCAATGCCAACTGTACACACAATCCCTTAAAACGCAACTATGTGCATACACTTCAAAATAGTTAATTTTGTGTTATATGAAATTAACTCAATATTTAAAACAGCAGTTGTGCAAGATGCCCAGTCAGACTAAGCGACGTCTGACAATGCTGCTTCCTCATTCTCAAGGGACCAGCCTGTGACTATTATACACCATCGCAGAACCTGCCATGTATGGCTTTGAATGATAGATCCTGGACATCCTCACACCCTCCTGGGTGATCAGACCTTAACTGCTCCACTGCAAAGATTACGTGATTGTGGAGAAATAATTTCAAATCAAATGACTGCTTTCTTGTCCAGACAGGGCTACCGGAGAGGCTGGGGCTAAGTCCTCTCCCGAAGGAACCCAGTGGGAAGTTGGCACTGATGTGCTCATTAAATAACAAAGGAAAATGCTCCTGGTGGAGGGGTTACTCCCTCATTGCAGCATATTTCTGCTTGAATTGTAGTTTCGGCATAAAACCCAACCCAAGTCCATGAGGGACCAATTCTTCTCAAGAGAACAGACTAGAACCATGTTTGTAAGGATGCACCTTTCAGTACTTTCTGGTCAACAAGCAGTTCCTAGGTCCAAACTAGGTTCTCCAATTATTTCTGTCTCCTGATGTCATGAAAGTACTAGCATTCCGTTATGCTTTGTAGGAAAATCCATTAGTGGATAATACACAGGCAAGTTTAAATTTCACCTTGCTTTGCAGGTGGGATTTAAAACAAAATAATTTTAACTTTATATCAAACTGGTGCCTCTGTCTAAAAGCACAACATTTCTGTTGTCGAAAAAAAGAAAAAAGCTCTGAAATAGCAAACCATGGCTATTGTGACATGAATGAGCACATCTGAGCAGAATTTGCCAAAGCCTCAGTGGAATGCTTAGCAGAAAGAGCAGAATATTTCAGAAAGAGCAAGGAGCCATAGAAACCTCTGTGCTCCCCAGTTTACCCAGGCTCCATCCACCAACTCAGCAAATGGCCACTGAGCACTTCCTCTGCAACAAATGGGGGAACTGCCCCAAAGGAGCCGAGGCGCCAGCTTCAATGAGCTGGGAAGTGTTAGCTTCAATAGAATCAGCCACGTTATATGGGCAGAGGGGAGCCTGGGGCTTAGGAGAGAAGCTCGTGCAGCCGGAGTGGAGGGGAAGGGGGATCCAGGCACAAGGAGAAGACAGAGATTCAGGCGGAGGGAAATGGAAATGCAAGGGTCTGCCAGTCAGTCTGACAGCACCAGGCCTTCCTGTGGACCACAGTGTGATGGGTGCTGGGGCCTCGCAGGGGACGGGGCTGAAAAACAAGAAATGGCCCGACACCACAGGGGCTTGAGGGCCATAGTGATAGGTGTCTGCATCTGACTGTAATTTCAACTGGAAGACACTGAGGGCCTTTATTCAAGACGCTCAATTTGCTTTAAGTCTAGTCCTATAATTCCACCTTGGCACGGCATACACAAAAACTCCCATGCCCAAACCCCTGTGGCTTTCACTCATCATTTCAAGGGCACCACCGTCTCAATAGGGCAGTGGGATGAAGTGAAGACCTGGCCACGCATTCAGAGAGGACTGCTCCTGGTAGAACATGACTGCTTGCTGCAGTTCCTGTAGACGGTGCAGAATGTCTACCCGCAAAGGCCACTGGGCCTTTGCTGAAGGAAATGTTTCTTCAATGCCAACCAGCAGGGCTCCGGAGAGTAACTTCCAAATTAAAACGCCATTACTCAGATGCTGCAGGGTTGATGCTATGCCACATGGAAGCATTTTGTAAATAAAAAAAATAAAAATAAAAAATGCAATCAAGGTGGCAAAAGATTCCCTGGAGATGAGAGTTATTAAGATAAACTCTTAGATAAAAGTCATTTCACCAGCCATGGATTTCAAACTTCCCTCTCAAGTTTCTTTCTCAGCAAAGCCTTTAAACTACACCAATAGCCAAATCAGAGGAAAGCAAGTCAATAAAATATTGACGATTAGAAGTTTTGTGAAAACGCACAGTTACGGTCATGCCGGTCCAACCTGGGGCTGTGCTTGTGTGAAGAATACACAACCAAATAGTACCAAGAGTTAAGCACCACTCAATAGAGCATCAATGGATACATATTTTAAAAGCATTTCATTATCAGAGTATGGGTTAGGATATATTCTGCTCATCTCCTATTTACCTAACTAATCAACCCTATAAATGTAACCCACTTTCTGTAAGTTGAAGAATAATCTTTAGCCCGGCTGGTGTGGCTCAGTAGTTGAGTGTTGGCCCATGAACCAGGAGGTCACAGTTTGATTCCCAGTCAAGGCATTTGCCTGGGTTGCAGGCTCAATCCCCAGCATGGGGTGTGCAGGAGGCAGCTGATCGATGTCTCTATTTCTCTATCTCTCTTCCTTCCTCTCTCTGAAATCAATAAAAATATTTTTTTAAAAGAAAGAAAAGGAAACTTTAGAACCAGCCTGATAAAATCGATCCCTCCCTCACAACTAAACTTTCTCCCACCTGAGTTTCAATATTGCTCCAACCTTTACAGATGAGACTCAGCCCAGCTTTCCTCCCCGCTTATAAGAAATCAATCCCAATTAAATACAGGAATGGTTTGAAAATGAACAAAGCCAACAAAGAGAAGCTAATGAGGCTAGGAGGGGAGAAAGGCCAACTTTGTTGACATAAGCATCCTCTGGCCACTTGTAATGAACAGTGAGGCGTGTGGGCAGAGCTCCGTGTCTTTGTGGAAAGAGAGAGACTGTGCCCAGATACATAGTTGCCCATGGAGGGGGGGGTAGAGCCCTAACATGGGTGGGCTAAGAGACTGGCTGAGAGAAGCCATTGGTTAATATGGTCAATCAGTTACTTCTTCTAATTGGAGCTTCAGTAAACAGGGAGGCTGGCAGGTGGGGAGAGGAGAAAAAAAGGAAAAAGATGACTTGAGAAAAGAGGAAGAGAGGAGCGAAGAGTAGAGGGTGGAGAGTAGAGAAGAAGGCGAAAAGAGAGAAAGAGGAAGGAAAGGGAAAGAACAGACAGGAGATGCATTCCATTTCTGCTGGCGGCTTCCACAGGGACCTTGCCATTCTTCTCAGTTGGCTTTCCCTTATTTCCTCCTCTTCCCACCAGAGGCCAAGGAATCTGAAGGATGTGAAGAGAAGGAGGGAGGGGAAAGCCCGCCAAGCAGGGGAGAATCATGTCTAACTCTCTCTCTCTCTCTCTCTCTCTCTCAATGCTCGACAGGTTCTGCGGCCTTGGAGGGGTTGTCAGAGGTTTGCTAGGAGTTAACAAATTGTTCTAATTTAAAAGAACCCAGAGGATCAGACAGACCCCACAACCCCAGCTTTGGCATGGTAGAAATGAAAGTTAAAAACAGTCAATAATTTTCAAGTAAAGATGTGTATATATAACATATTAAATACATGATTTCTGTTCCCTTTTGTGTGACAGAAATTTGTTCTGCAATCACATAATTATCTCAGTTCTTTCCAAGTAAAGAACACGGCGAGGAAAAAATGAGCAGCCTGGCATATTTCTCAAGCCAATCTCAGGCAGCGGCAGAGGCGGCAGTGACAGAGCAGAAAATGAAAAGCTGCCATCTCTGTTTCCAGCCCAGTGCTCAGCACACTGGGTCACAGAGCCCTCAGAAGTTTTAGAAAACTTCCCTTTGAAGCTGCGCCTTTTGCCAAGTCTCTGCCTCTGCAAGTGGGTTGGTCCACCCGTTTATGAATACATTAAGAGCCACTGAAAAGGCCAGACTGAGGACAAAAGAGGTAAGCCTTTTAGAAACATTATAGATGAGTTTTGGTAAAATAAAGATGCAAATTAGAAACAAAGTAAAGCATTAGCAGACTTGCTGCATTTCTTTGCCACGTGAGCTTTTAGTAAGACCAGATGCATTTAGCATCATTTCTCAGCGTCTCATCCATTAGAGACGAGTGTAAGCGTGCTGACGCCGGGTTCCAGCACCTCACTCAGCACAGAGTGCTCATTTCACATGTTGCATGTAACAGGTTAAATATTAAAGATCTGCTTTTGTCAAGCTATTTTTTTTTAAAGTTTGACTGGCTCGAGCCTCTATAGTACTTGAAGCACACACCATAACCGGTATAACACTTGCCTAGAAGTGTGTGGTGTGCTTTCAGTTATTAAAAATAACTGTGTTCTGCCCTGATTGGTTTGGCTCAGTGGATAGAGCGTCGGCCTGCGGACTCAAGGGTCCCAGGTTCGATTCCGGTCAAGGGCATGTACCTTGGTTGCGGGCACATCCCCAGTGGGGAGTGTGCAGGAGGCAGCTGATCGATGTTTCTCTCTCATCGATGTTTCTAACTCTCTATCCCTCTACCTTCCTCTCTGTAAAAAATCAATAAAATATATTTTAAAAAAATCAATAAAATATATTTTTAAAAAAAAATAACTGTGTTCAAAACTAGTGTCCTTATGATTGAAGCTCATCCAAAAAGCCTACTTGATGGGAAAACAGCAAACTGTGGCAAATAAAAGCCTACGTCTGTAACTTCTGAGAATTCTCTTTGTAGATCACCGCATCACTAAAAAGTTAAGAAGTTATCCCTCAGGATTCCACAAGCCCTTTGAGTCTTGGCTTAGAAAAGCAAAATACTACATGGCAGAACAGGAGGGAGACGTTCAAGGCATGATCTAAAAGACACAGGCTTCCCCAGGCACAGTTAGAGGACTCTGATTCTGAGTATCACTTTCCCCCTTCCATTTCGAGAGCACTTAGGGGTTTCCAGCTTTGTCTCAACATGACCTCTTCCCAAGCCCCCACAACCTGTGAGGTAGACAGTTACTAAGACACAATGACTCTCATGTCAACGATGAAGAAACTGACTTGTAGAGACTAGTTTGCCCAAGAACACATAACTAAGCAAGAGTAGAAGCAAACTTGAAGTAATGTTTTCTCATTTCCTACCATGCACTTCTTTCAACCATGCACTTCTTGACTAATGACTATGTTGTCAAGATGTCCAGAGACATGGGAGGTTCCTGAAGTCCAACTGCTACTTCTCTTTGCTCACTCTCCTTGCTGCCTCCCCTAAGTATGGGTGATGGTTAATTTACATGTCAACTTGACTGGGCGAAGCGACACACAGAGTGCTGGTAAAGCATTACTTCCGGGTGTGTCGATGATAGTGTTCTGGAGGAATTCGCATTGGATTCAGTACACTGGATAAGGAAGACCTGCCTTCCTCAGTTGGGTGGCAGCATCCAATCTGTTGAGGGCCCAAGAGAACAAAAAGGCAGAGGCAAGGGGAACCGGTACCTCTCTCTTCCTGAGCTGGGATGTCTATTTTCTCTGGCCCTTGGGCATCCACACTCCTGGTTCTTGAGCCTTTGGACTCCAGGACTTACACCAGTGCTTCTCAGGCTTTCAGACTGGGAGTTACACCAAAGGTACTACCTAGTTCTCAGACCTTGGAACTCAGGCTGAACTACACCACCAGCTTTCCTGGTTGTCCAACTTGCAGACAGCAGATCATGGCCTCCATAGCCATGTGAGGCAATTCCTAGTCATTCATTCATTCTCTCTCTCTCTCTCTCTCTCTCTCTCTCTCTCTCTCTCTCTCTGTAATATAAATGGACCTTCTGCACTTCCTTTTTATACACATTCCAACTGATGGCCCCATCTAATTCATGACCTCTATGTACATGATTTTCAAATATTTTGGTTCCAGTCTATACCCTGCACCCCAGTACATACATTCATTCAACAAATGCTGACTACGTTCTTGGTATGGTAACAGATTTCGGGGATGATACAATGAGTGAGAGGAGGCCAGTTCCTGCCTTCATGGAGCCTGCAGTCTAGCAGAGGAGAAATAACTCATAGTGAGAAATAATTACTATAAACTGCATAATGCCAAAATCAACGTAACAAATTCTTTATGAGTGGAGGAATAGGAGCAATCAGGTCACAACTTCCAAGGAAATGTGGTGACAGTCTGGCAGCCAGAATTCTTTGAATATACTTGGTAGATTTTACTTGGAAACCATGTAAACATTTTATTTAAACATAAAACAAATTAACTTTAAAAGCAACCCCTAAAAGCAGAGACAGTCCCAAATGATTTAAAACTGGGTAATTGGAATGTATATCTACAGCAGGATGTAGCTACAGACAAAAAGGACCTGCAATAATACTTTAGTCAAATCCCTATTTTGAGCTTAACTGTATCCCTTCAAAATTCCTATGTTGAGGTCTTAATTCACAGGGCCTCAGAATGCGACTGCACTTGGAGCGAGGGTCTTTAAGAGATAACTAGAGTGAAAGGAGGTCATGTGGGTGAGGCCTAACCCAATATGACCAATATTTTTATAAATAGAGGAGCTTAGGCCGGCCCGAGTGACTCACTTGGTTGGACGTTGGCCTGTGCATGGAAAGCTTGCTGGTTAGATTCCTGGTCAGGGCACATGCACATACCTGGGTTGTGGGTTTGATAACCTGTTGGGGCACATATGGAAGACAACTAATAGATGTTTCGTTCTCACATCAATGTTTCTTCTCTCTTCTCTCTCTCTCTCTCTCTCTCTCTCTCTCTCTTCCCCCCCCCCCACCCCCCCCCCCCCGCTTCCTCTCTCTAAGCATGTCCTTGGGTGGGGATTAAAATCAATCAATCAGTCAATAAAAAAGAGGAGATTAGGACACATTCATGCATGCATTGAATACAAACCATGTAAGGACACAATGAGAAGGCAGCACCTATGAACAGAGGAGAGAGGCCTCAGAAGAAACCTACTGTAAGAAAATGCATCCCTGTTGCTTAAGACCCCCCAGTCTGTGGTGTTCTGTTATGGCAGCCTGAGCAAACTAATCCGGTCCCCAACTGTAGGCTCTCAGAGAATGTCCCCATTATGGCCCTTACTACACTGCAGTTTACCTTTTATTTGAATGTTTTTACTGAAGCCTAGCTCCAAGGGCTATAAACTCCATGAGGACAGGGAGCGGGCATGTTCCTTCAAGTGCCCTGCACATAGTTAGCATTTGTGGTGGTTTAAAAACACAACCCAGCCCTGGCTCAGTGGATAGAGCATAGGCCTTCGGACTGTAGGGTCCCAGGTTCGATTCTAGTCAAGGGCACATGCCCAGGTTGCGGCCTCTATCCCCAGTTGGCAGCATGCAGGAGGCAGCTAATCAATGATTCTCTCTTATCATTGATGTTTTTATTTCTCTCTCCCTCTTCCTTACTCTCTGAAATAAATAAAAAAATATATTTAAAAACACAACCCAAAAAGTCTTTGGCACATTCTCCATTGAAGCAGCGAGTGTCTGCATCATCTCCCCTTTACTGTGGGCTGTGCTGCTTCCAGGCTGAGGGCACAGGGACTTCCGGTCGCTCTCCTGCACGCACTGCTGGCCCCAGCCATGTGCTGTGAGGACTCGGCCACGTGGGGAGGCCAGGAGCAGGGGCTCTGCCTGACAGTTCCAACAGCAGATCAACAGCACGGGCGTGAGTTAGGGAGCCACAGGGTGAATCTAGCCGCAGCCACCCTCTGAGCTGCAAGCACGTGAGAGACCACAGCAAGACTAATGGCCCCAGAATCATGAGATAATAATAAAATTGTTGTTTTAAGCCACATGTTTTGGGATGGTTTGTTATGCAGCAATATATTACCTACCCAGCACTCTAAAACTATCTGTTGGATGAAATTCTTTCATGAATGTTTCTACAAATGCTGCCCATAAGTGCTTGGGGATGCCCCTGGGAACCGTAGCAGTGAGCCTCATGCTACTCTGTTCTCTCACTGCATATGTATCCAGGAAAGTCAAAATTAGAGAATTAATCCTCCTGTTAACTCCTGACCCCTAATAAGGGCAAACCTCTCAAAAATGCAATCAGGAGGGAAAGCTGCACAGACAAAACAGCCTTCCAGACCCAGTCCTTCCACTCGGGAGCCACTTCTGTCTATTGTCACCGACTGCAGGCCCAACCGGTGTGAGCATAAAGGGTCTCGTTACTTCATGATGCAACATCCCTGTCTAACGCTTCCTCTCCCTGCCACACCGGCCATATGAAAGCTGCAACCATCACCATGGAAACTAGCCTGGGAGAAACTCAACACTCTTGGTCAAACCCTTTATGCTGTCACCCACAGGGAACTCTAGAAAGAGAGGCTTGTATTTAAGTAAAAATGGTTGTTTTTTATTCTGAGAGGCACCCATTGCTTTTTCACTGTTTCCTCCCTATCAAGCTGCAAGAGAGATGAAAAATAATAATAATAAATGAAGCTCTTTCATTTCTGACCTCCAAAATAATATCAACTGCCTGCCTTATGGGAACCCCTAAAACAATCCATACAGAACCCTAAGCCCCAAGGATGTCTGAGCACTGGGCCAATCCCACTACAACTGAAGAGGGCAGAGATTAAGAATAGTTAAGTAAGAGGCTTCAGAGCCAGACAGACCTCAGTTCACGTCCTGATTCCATTCCTCAGTATCTGGCCAAATCCATTCACTCATTTATATATTCATTCAACAGATTTTTTCCATGCATCTACTAGGTCACAGGCACTTTGCTAAACATTGAGAAAACCCTAAGGTACAAAACAGACACAGTCCTGAGATATTTACCCCAGGCTCCCACACACCTTAGGCACTAAATGTAGCTGTAAATAACAAAGGTGAGCAACATACAGTCCATCCCTTTGAAGAGCTTTTATTTCAGTGGTGGAGACAGGAGAAAATTTAAATAACACGACATATCATTATAAGAAACAAGGGGCTATAAAAACAGAAAATAATAGAAAGAGCCTCGCTCTAGGGCAGTGATCAGAACAGGCTATGTTTATACTCGTTAGGTCTGAGCTTGCCCACCTGCACACGGGCACTCCTACACTGCGCTCTTGCAAACTGACCTATGGAGAGCAGTGAGTGCCCTGTGCTGGGCATCCAGTAAATGGCAGATGGTGTTACTGATATGAAATATGAAAGCACCTAGGGGGACTTGGGAATGGCCATCAACCATGGGCCCTGAGCCCCAAGTGCCTCAGTTAAGAATACTAAGCCTGCCCTGGCCAGTGTTGCTAACTAAGTTGGGCGTTTTCCTGTGTACCCAAAGGTCATCAGTTCAATTCCTGGTCAAGGGCACATGCCCCAGTTTCGGGCTTGATCCCTGGTGGTGGTGGTCGTGGGGGGTGGGGGAGGGGTGTGCAGGAGGCAGCCCATCAATGTTTTGCTCTCAAATCAGTGTTTCTCTCTCTCTCTCCCTCTCTTTCTAAAAATCAGTAAACTATTCTCTATAAAAAAAAGAAGGAAGGAAGGAAGGAAGGAAGGAAGGAAGGAAGGAAGGAAGGAAGGAAGGAAGGAAGCTAAGCCTGACTGCTTTTTGCCTGGGCCATCACCCAGAATTGTGTCTGCAGTGAGAAATCTTGAGGGATAAGGTCAAGGTTCCCTCCAGGGCAAAGAGCAGGTTTACCATCAAATAAGTGGATTCCCCAAGCTCAGCGTTTCTCAGCCTCAAAGCACACCCAGTGTGCACCGTATCCCCAGGGCCCCTCTGCATCACCCCTTGGGATTGAGGGAGCTTGAAAGCAGACACACAATGATGCTCATTCTGCCTTCTGTGCTGGGAGTGCTTAGTCTTTTCCCTCTGACCCAAGAGCCTCATGTTTTCTGTCAGCATAAAACACAGAAGGCAAACTTAATAGCTCGTAAGTAGAATAAAATTCCAGATCCTGAGTGTCCTTCGAGAACCAGTGACCCTTAACTTAGACTTCTACAGGTGAGTCTTCAGGCACTTCCTCCCTGACAGAGTAATCTCTTAATGACAGTTTGTAGGTACCCTCACCATGAAGTTCACATACACACACACACTCACACACACATACACCATCAATCTAAATCATGCCAGATTTCTGTTCACGATTACACTGAGCCTGAAATTTTATCTTGTTTTTCACCACTGGAGATTAAAGGTATTTATAATGCTATGTTTTCCCACAAATCCAGAAAGAACTGTGACCATAGACTCAGGTTTAGAATCAACACACGGAATGGTGAAAAAGATAAAAGATGAGGAAGAGGAGGATGAGAGAGAGAGAGAGAGAGAGAGAGAGAGAGAGAGAGAGAGAGAGAGAGAGAGACGAGAGCCAACGAACCATAAAACCAAAGAGGTTGGCAAATCCGCAAATACGGTATCGTGGGTAGATTCACTCTGAAAATGCAGACTTCTCTAGAAAGAAAAATCATCTCATACTAGTAAGTTTTAATCAGCAATGCTTTGCAAAAAGACACTTTGTCAAGGATATACCACTTTTATCAGATGACAAAAATGTTGTGTAACCCAAGTAAAAAGTGCCCAGGCAGCAGGTACAGTTCTTGCCAGGTCATAAAGGATTTCTTGGGCCCTTATAGTATTTTCTCCCTTCTCTCCCAGCCAATGTTTTTAAAGAGCAAAGGTGTAAGTTGAATTTGCTAATTCATTACATATGGCGAAAGCTCAGAATTTGAAATTCATTTTTAATTGTCTGCTGGGAATTTGGAAATTCCTATTGGACCAGCATTTGTCTATTTTATCTTGACAGCAAAAAGCAGCCCTGCCTCCTCTCATTGCCACTTCCTCCAGGATCATGTGCTCATTCCAGGGGAAAACATGGCAGGTACAGAGTCATGTACACAGGAACCAGTTTCAGACACACATTTTGGTTTAAAAAAGAAATCCCTGGAGAAAGGGGGCGAATGTGTCACTTCTCCCAGGCACGATCCATGCTGTGGAGTAATATCACGTCAAAGATAATTGCATCGATGAAATATTTATGTGTTCATTACAGGCAAACGCTCTGTTTTATAACCAAGACTTTGCGCTGCTTAAATAACAAAGCAGGAAAAGTTTAGGCTGCAGAATTCATTCTGGTTTGGATTGTAAGTTTCATAAACTAAAGCCAGGGCCGCTCCATGTCAGCTGAGGTGCCCTTTGGCAACCCAGACGCTAGAAGCAGTCTGTGAGAGCAGAGCTTCCAGAAAGTTCTGTGTTCCAATTACACGTATGTGAGATTCAGGCCTCTCTGTTCCCTAGCGAGTTCCAAGGGGGCGCTCGCTGCATTAAGCCAGCCAGGCTCCCTTGGACGATTCTAAATGAACAGCATGCCCTGGCGCTGGCCTTCGGGGCTGGCATAGCAGACTGCACCCTGGAGGGAGGCGCTGATGGCCGCAGGACCAGCCTGAGAATCCGGGAGGGCTCTGGGGACAGGGAAGGAGGAATGGCCAGATACGCCCCAGGCCAGTGAACGGTCATCCCAAAGGGATTAGTGCCACCTCCTGTCAGAACACCCAGTCTCCAGAGCACACAAGGCAGAAGCACAAAAACAGTTCATTCTGAGAAGGAAAATAGAAACAAACTCTTCTCCACCCACTGATTGATCAGCCACTTACCTCCGTGTGCAATACACAAAACACTAAGGGACCAAGAGCAGCAATTAGGCCAACACAGACAGCCTCTCTCATTTCACAGGCTGCGCAGTGGAAACTACAGGGTTCCCTGTCACCTGCTCCGAAACCCCAACTCTTCAAGATCACTCACTGCTTCTCTGTGCAGGGGGTGCTCACTTCCTTTCTCTGCCTTCTCCCTCCTGGAGTCCTGCCTAACTGCTCAGGAGGCAGAGTTTCTGATAACTCTTCTCCTGGGACCCGAGACAAATGGGAAGAATAAACCCACGTTCAATGAGTCCACTTGGAGGGATACTGTGTACAGGCTTCCTGTCTAGGGCTGGGGGGGTAAGAAAAAAATCTGATTCTAAAAACTGCAACAGGACTTAGAAGGAGGTTTCAAATACCAGGTTTCAAACATTTTGCTGTTAACTCTTAGTTGCAGTAACTGAAAGTCAAGTCAAACTAGTTCAAGCAAAACATAGTTGTATCAGTGATGTGGCGGCAGAACAACAGCCCCCACAGGCGTCCCTGTCCTCCTCTCCAAGCTTGTGAACATGTTCCCTCACAGGTGGCAGGGACTCGGCAGAGGACCTGGAGAGAGATGATGGGGAGATTATGCTGAATTGTCTGGGTCACATACATCTTCAAAGAGGAGAACCTTCCCTGGCTCTGGTTGCAGACCTGAAGGCAGAAGCAGTCGTACAGATGGCAAGGACAGAAAACTAAACACCTGTACAAATAACTCAAAAGTTCAACTTGTCTTTAAGCCCAATCACACCTGGTTGTTTCAATCAGTAGTTCACAACTACAGGCAATTCTGTCCATCAAGGGACACTGGCAAAGCCTGGAAATGTGTCTGGTTATCTCCTCCGGTGCCATGGGGATGCTGCCACTGGCATATAGTTGGTAGAGGCCAAGGATGTTGCTAAGCAACCCACATTGTGTAAGACACCTCTCTACAACAAGAAATTATCCAACCCCAAGTATCAATTGTGCTCGGTCTTACACAATATAATACTGACACCTTTTCTCTCCGTCTTGGCTTTGCTTGGCTTTATTCTCAGTTAAGCACTCTCTATATCAGGCGTCCTCAAACTACAGCCCGCGGGCCACAAGCGGCCCGCCGAGGACATTTATCCGGCCCGCCGGGTGCCACTGCCTGTCCTGCTTAGCAGCCGACTTGTCCCGGGCCCGCAGTGCACATAGGAATTTGTTCATAGTTGTTTTTTTAAACTATAGTCCGGCCCTCCAACGGTCTGAGGGACAGTGAACTGGCCCCCTGTTTAAAAAGTTTGAGGACCCCTGCTCTATATGGTAGCAATGTGGCTTCATACAGCTTCAAGCAACAACTTTCCATCTTAGAAATCATTTTAATATTAATAGGTCTAGCAAAAGTCATTGTACTGATTCTAATGGCCAGCCTGGATCCCACCCTGACTCCTGAGCTGATGCAGTGGCCCTGAGGATGGAGCTCTATCCTGATTGGCCAAGCTTGGTCACATGCCCGCCCCGGGCTGAGTCTGCTCCAGCTCCACACACACCACAATGCAATGGCAGAAGGAAATCACTGTAAAGAAACTATGCAAGAAGATTTTCAAAGTGTCGGCTACAGCAGTAGATTCCGTCTAACCAAGTGGACAAGGAGGTATTCTGGAAGTTTTGTGAACACTGTATGACACCTTCCCACACAGTCTCTGTACCTCCACACCTCCGCGTGGAACTCTGACTTATCAGCCTATGAACCTAACACTCCATTGAGGTGTTTTTCAAGAGGTCACGATAAAATATAACTGACAGGCTGTGTGTAAATGTGGCATGAATTTGGTCGGTGCACTTTACTTTAAGAATGCTGTGCCCAACCCAAACCCCTTTGGCTCAGTGGATAGAGTGTCGGCCTGCGGACTAAAGGGTCCCAGGTTCGATTCCGGTCAAGGGGATGTACCTTGGTTGCAGGCACATACCCAGTAGGGAGTGTGCAGGAGGCAGCTGATCGATGTTTCTCTCTCATCAATGTTTCTACCTCTATCCCTCTCCCTTCCTCTCTGTAACAAATAAATAAAATATATTTTTTTAAAAAGAGTGCTGTGCCCAGGCACTCAAACAATAGAACAAGCTTCCAGGGCTGCCAGGAGCACTGGGGCTGGATCCAATAGCTCCTCAAAATGGGGGAGAAAAGGATTACTCTGAGGACTTGGTACAATTCTCTGCGCAATGCATGAGTCCAGAAGGAGAGAGAGATGAATGGGTCTCTGATCAGTTGCAATGTTGAGTATTTTCTTTATCCTTTCAAACCACTTCTCCTATCGCAGGTCTCTGGGCAGTTCACCTGAGCTAAGTGCCAGTAATGAGCCTTGACTTCAAATTTCTTCACCTTTTTCTAAGTCTGGTATAAACAGTCAGAGTGACCTGTGATCAGGATGATCTGTGTACATACTGAGGTCAAATTATTATGGGATCCACATACACACATGGTAGATGAACCTGGAAACTGACATGGCACTAAGGAGGAGAACATAGCAAGTGAAACCCTCTTTTTCACATGAACCTGCCAGAGACAATATATTGGTCATTTCAGGACTCACGTTTCCCAGCCCGGGTGTCACTAGGCACCCTTCATAGACTCCCACCTGCCCTTTCACACGGGGCCACACATTTCCCTTCCTCTGTCTGCTTCTCTGTCCTTTCTTTTTCTTTCCCTCTGCCAAAACCACAGAGACACAGCCCATTCCTCCCTGCCCCTCTCTCTGATCCTTACCCCCTGCTCTACCCTCCCTTCCAGAATTCCTCCAGCACCACACACCACACAAAAGTGCTGTGCACTAAAAATGTTTATAAAACCCTTTAAACTAACACATCATATATTCATAAGAGAAATATCAGAAGACAGCTAGATCCACAGAGATCCAGAGAGAGTGGTGAACCCACATAAAGCTAACCTGTCTAAACACACTGCATACAGGTATGTGTGGGTTTTCCTGTTTATTATATAAAGCACATACAATGTATACATACATATACATGTCTACACTTACAATATATAATTCCATTTTTGTAAAACATACTATATGTAATATAGATTAAATATTTTAATAAGCCATAGAATACTATGGGCTATTTTATAACTAGCTTTTTATGACTTACACTACACACTGTGAGTAATGTTCTACTCTAATTAATAGTAATCTATGACATCATTAACACAGAGTATTTTATGAAAGATATACCATAATTTACCTATTCATCCCTTGTTCTTACATGTTTAGTTTTTTGCTAATTCTATGATTGCAGTGGCAAATGTTTAAATGTTACTATTCAGAATGCAAGACTGAATGCAGCGTCGTAACTTTCTACAGTTTCCTTAGCCTAAGGAGTTCTCCTTCCGTCCCCGCCCATGGCTGACTAGTATTATTTTATTGTTAACAAGTGAGGTCCTTGAGTAAAGCCATCAGAATGTAAGTTCGAAAAAGGCTGGGACTGTGCCAGTTTTACTTACTGATGTGTCCCCAGTATGTAGAGCAGTGCCTGGCACAGATAAGTGCTCACTAGATGTTTTATTTTATTTTTTAAAATATATTTCTTTTTATTAATTTCAGAGAGGAAGGGAAAAGGAGAGATAGAAACATCAATGTTGAGAGAGAATCATTGATCAGCTGCCTCCTGCACGCCCCCTACCGGGGATCAAGCTCGCAACCCAGGCATGTGCCCTTGGCTGAAATCGAACCTGGGACCCCTCAGTCGGCAGGCTAACGCTCTATCCACTGAGCCAAGCCGGCTAGGGCTTAAAAGAAAGAAGCCATCTCACTCATGAGAATGCAAACTCCACGCCCTGCATTCCCTCTAACCCTGCTAGTCCCAGGAAGACACCCAGCTGCCCGCAGGCTTATGTGATGGCAGTGGGGAGTGGGGCTGTGCTGGTCACCCGGTCCTCTGCTCTCCACCCGGAGGCACCAGATCTCCTGGGCTTACCCAGGGCTGGGTTCCGAAGGCGACCCCAGGGGACGTGCTCTGCTCTCCAGGCTCAGACTGAGCCCTGTGTCCTCCCTTCCCAACCCCCTCCTACCTGAGCTCTTCCAAACTCTGGTGAACACTCTGGGCCTTGCTCCTACCTTCCAAGCAACCCGTGCAGCCTGTGGGCTGTGATCTCTCCCACGGCAAGTCCTCTGGCTTTCTCCTCAGGACCTAGACTCCTCCGCAAGGAACGAGCCAACTTCCCATTCACACCAGGCGGGAGCCAGGACACTCAGGACAGACAGGATCTCTCGGGCCTTCTCTGCCTAAGCCCACTACACTCTTCTTACCATGCCCCTGCCAGCCTCTCTCCATGGAGACCGGGCACTGCAGTCTTCCCAGGGTTCAAGGATCGTAAAAATCCTATGGCTTTTAGCTAAGATGCCCACCAGCACCCCAAACAGTCACGGATATGCTTGACCTTGGAGAAAGAGCAACACCACGAACACATCGGCTCTCTCACCCTCCGTCCTCGGTGGCAGGGATGTCCCTGTAACTTATCATCCAAACAGGAACGCAGCTGAGAGCCGGGGTGCTTGGATACCAGGCCAGGACAGCGTGCTGAGCTGAGCCATCCAGGCAGGCTGGTTCTACTGACCCCGACACGCAGCCCACTGGCTCTCGATAATGGTCATGGAGGCTCACGGGATGCTGAGAGCCTTGCTTTGGTCGACAAAAGCTGAACACTGGTTCTTTCTTGCCTCCTGCTCTGAGAATCCTCATCTGTTGAGGCAAATGGGCACTCCAAGTACGAGGAAAGTGGTCCCATGCACAGAAATGTGGAAACACATGAATATACTCACAACCAGGCTCTATAAAATCACATGTGTTTGTACATAAATGTGGAAACGTATGAATATACTCTTACTCATGTTGTTCTAAACAATGCAGCAGAGGACACACATGGAATCCAATCTTTGCACACTGCCTCCGTGGTTTGCTTATGCTTTTTTTAAGGAAGTGGGCTTATAAAGACATGATCATTGCCAAGGAGGCTTGTGGGGGGAAACATGAGGGAAGCCCACTCAACAACTGCTAATGCCCAGCTTATCACAGTGCCTCTCCCTCAGGGCGCTTTCTTCTTCCCGGAGCACCCTCCCGGATTCGCCCACCCCTCGGGGTGAAGTTTACTCCACCTTCTCCCCCCTCCTTCCTACTTTCGTCACTGGCTCCCTCCACAGAACTCTCAACCCATTTATGTAATAGAGGCAGGGAGAGTATCCCACTCTGCAGATGAGGAAACTGAGTTTGGCAATTTGTGGTACAAGTGCTCTCACCAAGGTTTACTCACCATTGCCCACCTCACCTGGTCTCTTGCTGTTGTTTGGGGTTAAGGGTGAAATGGCCCATTGGATGTGAGAGCTCCTGGAAAGAGCTGAGTTGCTGAGCAAACCACCAATGGCTTGAGGCCCATCTTTCCACCAGGATGTGGAACTCTTGGATAATAAAAGCTAGATTTTATCTAAATTCCACGATAACATGACATGAAAAGCCTCACTAAATTCTTAATAAATGCTAGCAGAAGTGTCACATGTGTAGACACAATCGGCCCTCCATGGGGCCGCATTTCTGAAAGAAACATGAGCATCACCATGTGTTTCCTGCCACTCCTGTGCTTAGAATTGGATCGTGTGTGTGTGTGTGTGTGTGTGTGTGTGTGTGTGTGTGTGTGTGTGTGGCGGGGGGTGGTCAATGGTGTCTTTGACATTTATAGATACAGGAAGCAGGTGTCCATGTGCTGAAGAAAGGTTGTCCAGGAGAACTTGGAGATCCCAGACCCCTGAGCAGGATGATTGCTAGGATATCCCTGATGGACTGAGGCCGAGTGCAGTCTCAGGTCAGATAAGGATACCAGGGAGGCCCGAGCGAAAAAGGACCTCAGAGTTTGGACTAGTGAGTGACCAGTGCCCAACAAAGCCCCAATGCACCAAGAGAAGGCCGTCCAGGGTAGAGTGTGCGAATAGTGAACCCCCTGTGGCATTGTGAGTACACCCTGGGGAAGAAGAGTGTGCATGTGTGTGTGTAACAAAGAGCTACATAACCAAAAACTTCAATACTGGAGCTTTCGTGCAGAACATCCAACATCTGGTGCCCCCCCTCTCCCCGCCCCAATGGGGCTGCAAAGGAAGCTGAGAACCTGCAGGGCAGAAACCATAGCCGGGGCGCATCCTGACACCTCCGGCTGTGGAAGCTCCCGCACAGCAGTTCTCCGAGTTTCAGGCCCCCGCTGTGCTCTTCAAACCAGTGCTGCTCATGCAGGGACGGATGCCACAGACGCTGCATTTGGGACACACCAGTCCCTTCATAATAAGCTGGGATTTGTGCCTCTCCAGCACAGACCTCCTCTTAAAGAGCAGTGACTTCTCATCCAGGTTGGAAGGTAACAACAGCAAAAGATGACAAAATCAGTAATTCTGGCATGTAAAGTGCACACCATAGTCGCAGTTTTGGTGGAGAACTTAAGCTAAAGTGAGAGTAATGGCATCTTAATGGCATGGGAGGCTTCAAGCATTTCATCTTCAGTGAGCTGCAGTGTGTCGGAAAACTGTGTGAAAATTCTCATGTTTTTGGATTAGAGAATTTGCTAGGTGTACCCGTGAACATATATATTTTTAAAACCCCATCACTTGCAGACACACAATCATTTCAAACAAAGCAATCTGGAGAATACAAGCGAAGCACAGGCAATTAGGAGCCTATACAGACAGGGTTGCGTAGCCTAAACGCTGCGGATCTTAAAAAAGGCAAAACACGCATTAGAGCTTTCTTCCACCCAACCAGGCTCTATAAAATCACATGTGTTTGTACATAAACTCACATTGTCCTGTCAAAATTATGATGTAGTGGTGGAGAGGGATGCTAAGAAAAGTGGTTACCATAGCAACAACAAAAATCGCTACCACACTGGGGATGTCTGAGTGATTCTGTCTCATCTCTGAGGTTCCTGCCAAGATGACTTGCTCAAGTTATTCTTCAGCAGTCACGAGGAAAGTCCTTTAGGCACAGGACTTACTGTTCTGGATCGCCCGAGTGTGGTCATAGCTAGTCTTTGGGTAGGGAATGTACTGCCCACGTGGCTCAGAAGATGAAGCAGTACTGCCGAGAGTGTATGCTACCTGAGAGGAGGAACTTCTCCCTGTCTTTGTTCTTTGCTGCATCTCCACTATCTAGGTAATGCCTGGCACATGCCAGGTGCTCAATAAATATTTGTTAAGTAAGTGATCTCTATGGAAACCCACAGCTCAAATCTCCATACTTTATTTTAAAATCTCAAAGCCCAGAATTTGGGTCAAAAGAACTGTTTTTCAATTTACTCAAAACAAAAAACAAAAAAACCTCCAAATACAATTCTGTATCCCTTCCAATAATCAAGTCATTCAACGGAGACAAGATAGTACACGGTTAAGTGCGTGAGCTCTGGAACCACAATGCCTGGACCTAAAGCCAGTTCTATCACTGTGTGACCTTAAAGAGGTCACCTATCTTCCGTGTCTCCACCTGAAACAGTGACAGGACCTACCTCAATGTCAGCTATTGCAATGGAGCTCAAATCATAGATTACAAGATAAATAAAACACCCGGAGTTTTTATACAGCACCACAGACATGGCATTAGATATCTTGCTGTTTGCCTTCCATTGCCTCAACTCAGCAAAAGCTGGTATAAATTTTCCTGCATTGGGAAGAGGATTTTAAACTCTACCAAAACTTTGAAGATCCTACCACAGTGATTACATTTACCTCGTTAGCTCTTCAGAAACAACGGCTACAAAGCAAACATGCAGGCTAGCTTTGGATCTGCTGGAATAGCATGGAAAGGAGGGAACACAAGGAGGTCAGTGAGACAAGCTACAGGAGTGGGAAGACAAGAATTAGCGACCCCCTCTCTCTCTGCCCAGACCCTGGAATGAGTGCAGCCCATTTATTCCAACTTAAAAGCAGACGCAGCACAGCCTTAGCCAATGATCACAGACAAGAGATCGGCTCTTAGGACTCCAAGACTCTCCCAAGTGTTGCTTCAACATTAGAAGCCTGTGCATAATGGGGAAAATGTGGAGACACATCTCAAAAACCTTGATTTCAGGTGGTTTAATTAATAATATAAAAAAGGAAAAGAAAAACTACTATTGAAAGGGTGAAGAGACTAGTAACTTTTTAAATATTTTCTGAAGCCATTTTAGCAGGGGGAAAGTGATTTATATGAACATATTCTTGGCAAAGAGAGTATAGAACAGAAATGTAAAATTATGCAAAGACTTGTTAGATTAAATGAATGACTGTAGCCTATGAATCAGTCATTTTAAAAGAAGCTACACAGTATAACACAGACACAGCCTTGCAGCTGATTAGATTTATACTTCCATCTTATGTAGACTATGCCACCTGGAGAATAAAATAATTCAATGCTTTTTTAAATAAAACACCTTAGCATAATATTTCACAATGAGAAGGCTTGCCTTTGGATTAAATTTTGCCAGAATGGGAGTTTAGACAGAATACTCCGTGTGTTGGGATGCTAGCCATTCCTTCTGGTGAAGACACTGTCTGGAACTGGATACCCATTGCAATGTCCAATTTCCCGATAGGGGATGACTATAGGACAGGCATAAAGTGTCTTTTTTTCTTATAGGGATCCAAGTTTCTGCAGCATCCGCAAAGCCTAGAAATATCTGAATAATGCAATTCTCAGTTCACAGATGACATCTCGGAAGTGGTCAAAGAGAATAGAGTCTTCTGTACACGCTAATGTGGAAGAAGGCAGAGATCCAGAGGCCACCGGCCATCAGTGTGCTACAGGCACAGCTTGTCGACCAGAGTCCTAGAAAAACTGACCCTTCAGCTCTGGGGTCCTGAGCAGCTGTGGGCCTTGGAACAGTCTCACCCTAGGTGCCTCTGGTCAGGGCTCTAAATTCCCTCCCCAGGGTCATGCGGTATCACCGGGGCCTAGTTTAGCCACCAAATGCAGGAGGGAGGCACATGGAGAGGATCTAGTTAGTCTCACACAATGAACAGGAGTTTGGAAGAAAACAAAATACATGGGGACAGAGGAGATTCTGCAGCCAAATTAAGTATGTAAATAGTGAGACACAAGTAACAGAGATTTCATCACTACAGAACTTTGAAAATGTCTTTAATATGCTAATGGCATACACTAATGAATATGATACCCCTATATTTCACCAACTTATTTGACAGCACATCCCTTTTCACAGAATTTCATCGGGATTAATAAAGCACAGAACAGTTTGGGAACAGCTGCTATAAGCATTGAACTTGTGTTACCTGATGAAGGGGCATCAATGAGCACTTGAATTATTATGTTAAATATAAATTTTAAAAGAAAGGGGGAGTTATTCCAGATGGAGTTCCTAATGAGGCAGATGCTTTATGACAGAACGAACCGAATGGGACCTGAGAGAAGTGAGTGATCACAGGTTTGGATGGCCTACGCCAATTCTCCATTTCCCTCTACAGGAGCCCAGGTATATTTGTACATGTTTGCTTCCTTTCATTTCATCTCATTCGAGAAGTACTGTGGGCCTCTACTGAGTGCTCCAGGCACTGGGAGCCAGGCTCCCTTGCAGACAGACGAGATGAATAAACAAGGGGGTAAGGTGGAACTTCCATTTCCACAGAGGGAGATGGACAACCGAAATGCTGATATATAAGATAAATTCAGAATTAAAGTTAGGTTATGCTTTCAAGTGTGATATATCAGCCTGGGTGATGTGATAGAGAGGAGGAGGCTCCTCTGAGGAGGTGACCCAGGAGCCTGTCCGAGAACATGAGAAAAAGCCAGCGAAGCAGAGACCTGGGAAAAGAGATGCCTTACCAGGCAAACACGCAAACACTTCGAGATGGACATGAGCGCAGGGAGGCGAGGCCAGAGCCCCTGCAGGGAGCGCCCTGAGAGGGAAGTGGCAGGAGCTGGCAGGCAGATCACCTGGCCCCACAGCCCAGCGGTGGGGAGCCTGGATGCTCATATAAGCTGAGGGAAGCTGCTGGGCAGGTTTCAGCAGGAAAAGGCCATGATGAGATTTCTGCTGCTAGGAAGGGCTGCTGAGTGGGAAAAGCAGGAGGAGGGATACAGAAGTGAGTGTAACTCACACCGAACCACGCAGGTGCCTCCTCAAACCTCGGGCCTAGAAGCCCAAATCCAGGAGGGAGGAGGGGAACTGGGAACACACCAGCCAAGGACCGAGCAGAAGCTCCGTCACCCGCTGCACTCCACCCTCACACGGTATTGTCAGAGGAGATACACGCATCCCAAACAAATGATGCCCATAAAACAGGTTTGCTTTAATAGTGCTTTGTCCAGGGCACAGCTATTCTTTTTTAAAACTACATATTTTTTACATTTTTATTTATTGATTTTAGAGAGAGGAAGGAAAGAGAGAGAGAGAAAGAAGCATTGACCTGCCGCTACACCCAGCAGGCATCCACCAGTTGCCATTTGCAGGTGCCCTGACCAGGGTTTGAACCTGCAACCTTGGCATATCGGGATGATGCTCTAACCAATGGAACTACCCGCCCAGGGCAAGGGGGCATTATTCTTAACTATTTTCTTTTGAATCTTAAAGAAAGAAAAAAAACTTGAGGATAAAACTTAAAAGTTTAACTTCATAAGCACGATTCCTCTGGTAGAACTCAAGTGTGTATGGAAGCCAATTATTTTGTAAAATAATAGACTTTACCTTGATTCTTAATCAATACCCACACGACAGCTCCTCGCAGAATGATAACTCACTGTGTTCAAAAACTCTTGAGATTAAAAAGAAACAACGTAGAGTAAAACCTAATTAATTCTGACCCTATTAAACCAGAGTTTATAAAAATTTGGATCTGGTAATCTGAATCTATATTCTAATTTACCCAATAAAAAATTCCGATTTATAAATTAGCAATTAAAAAACAATTGGGGTGAGGCAGATTCAATCTGAAGCAACAAACTATATAGAAATACATTTGTACAGAATCAACACACTGATTACAAAGTGCTCATCTATTCATTATAGCAGGCACTGTGGTCTGCTCTCCTGTGACGTTGCCTACACCCACATCTTAGTAAATTAATGTCTTCATTTAAAAATATTTTCTAGCCTTGGCTGGTGTGGCTTAGTTGAATGAGCATAGTCCGATGCATCAAAGGTTGCTGGTTTGATTCCCGGTCAGGGCACATGCCTGGGTTGCCGGTTCAAGCCCAGGAGGGGTCATGCAGGGGGCCCATGGATGTTTCTCTCTCACATCAATGTTTCCCTCTCCTTCTCCCTTCTCCACTCTCTAAAGTCAATAAAAACTTATTTTTAAAAATAAAAATATTTCCCAGTTGAAAGTTTTCAGTAATTCTAACTAATATAGTTCGTACAAAAGTTTGAAGTTGGCTCAAATCACATAAAGCCAGTATGCTTTAACATATGGGTATAACACTGTACAACAGACATATAGAACAGATGTTTTATCCAGTCATTTACAGATTCGTTTCTTTCTAAACTTGTAAGTGGATTAAGCTCCAGCCATTCAGGTTAAAAAACGAGGCTGCATCTAAGGCAGAGAGGAGCCACTACCCAGCCAAGGCCGAAGTCCTCGAGCAGCCCTGTGGTGGCCGCCTCTGGAACCCATCCTTGAGGCTCCCATCACAAACAACAGCGAACTCTCCCTCCTGATCTTTTCAGCTGCTCCGGGAATCCAGCCATCGCCAGCCCCCTGTGAGAGCCTCTGCATCAGCTTACTGTAAATACAGTATACAGTCTAAGCAGCAGACTGGACTGGATTTTAAAACAAGCGCTTAGCAACAAAAGGCAGTAGCCACAATCACCATGTAATGCAATCGTGCTAGCTCTGATCTTCGGGTACACAGTAGTCTAGGATGCTTTAATTTAATAAGGAATGCCGGATTATTTTTTTTTTCTGTTGTCAAATATTTTAGGGCCTCATGTTCAATTAAAAATTAAAACTTGGCCACATAAACCAACAGCCTAATTACATTTCTTAACATCTGTCTTTCATTCCAAGCCAAAAGAAAATAATATTTACACAACAGCATATTGAGACAAAATACACTGCTGTTTCCTTATGTCGTTGAACTGGTGAACATCTCCATGACACGCTTTGCCTTGTAGGTGGTGCAGCAATGAGGAATGCTTTTGGCTGCAAGTAAGAGAATCCCTGAGTAACAGGGGCTTACATAATTAGTGGTTTATTTTTCTCATAGGCATCTGGAGGGTGGGAGGTGGTCCCCGGGTGGTGCAGCCCTTCAGCAATGCTCTCGCTCCTGTCCCACTATCCTCGGCATGTTCCTTTTCTCCATCAAGCCTGCCATCTCACTGTTCCAAGCGGGCTGCTGTGTCTCAAAGCAACACATCTTCATTCAAAATGAGAAACAGGAGAAGCAAAAGAATTCATCTTCATGGGTGCCTGTCATTTTTTTCAGGAAGGAGATAGCTCCCACTTCCCCTTAGGTGTCACTGGCCAGAGCTGGGTCACATGGACAACTCTGGACCAATCACTGTGGAAGCAGAATGAGCAACCAGACTGGCTGAGACCAATCACAACGCAGCAAGCACCACTGGGGCCAGGCCTGCTTTGCTGAGACCCAGTCACTGTGCTGACTAACCACAAGTCCAGGTTCTCTTCATAGGAACAAGGGGAGCAAGCTTCTGGGGATCCAGGAGGCAGTGGAGCCCACAAGTATTTCCCAGAATGGAAGTGTCTATGAGCAAACAAATAAATGGCCAGGAAAGAGGTAAGGAACCTCACCTCCTCTGTTCCCTGTACACCAGGAGACTGGGAGCTGACGCATCAGGCTATAGAACAGAATGTGTCATCGTCAACTCTCCTCCTCAGACTTCTTGCTTATTGTTTTAATGAGGGAGATGGTCATCTCCACAACAAGTTTTACCATATTCACTGCAAAGATCAGAATGAGTCAAATCACCTCTGCAAAGTCTTCCAACTCCAGCATTCACTGCTTGGATAACTCCAAGTTAACCGAAGTGCAACAGGGCATGTCACCCCGTTTTCCTGCGAGATGACAGAGAGGTCCACTTTGAATGTGCAGCACACACTCGCTGACATGTGGGGCATATAAAGAAAAGGCGAAGCTTACCAATGCCAGGAACGAAGGCTCCCCTCATAGTGTCAGCTCCAAAGCAGACATGCGGTGTCTGTCTGCCAAGTGATGGGAGCCTCAAGGATGGGTTCCAGAGGCGGCCACCACAGGGCTGCTCGAGGACTTCGGCCTTGGCTGGGTAGTGGCTCCTCTCTGCCTTAGATGCAGCCTCGTTTTTTAACCTGAATGGCTGGAGCTTAATCCACTTACAAGTTTAGACACACACGTCATCTCCACGTTACAGCTACAAATGCCATCACACAGCCAACTTAACATTCGGCTGCAGTCTGGCTAAAATTAAATTCTAGTAGCATATACAGAAATTTACATCATGCAGAAATTAGCAATTTTAGTGCTTTACATGGTAAATGCTACTTTCTATATCTCAGGTATCAAGCAAATGGTACATATTTATCCCCAGAAAGCAAAGACTGATACTAAGTTGAACATAAAATGTTGGTTGTAGCCAAAACTGGAATGTACCATATAATCTCCCTTCTTCCTAAAGTTTACAAGCATGGGACAGAATGAGTCTTCAAATTTCACAAATATCCAAGGAAATATTATTGGCAGTGGTTATTTGGGGTTGAGATATAACATTAAGATGATAATTAAATGTTACAATTAAACAATTCTAAGTCTTGTGAAAACTCTACCCCTTTAAATTACATTGCTTCCTAGTAGAAAGAAACCATTTCAATCAATTAAGCAAATTAGCTCTTGCTGCCCTAACCGGTTTGGCTCAGTGCCTGGAGCATCAGCCTGCGGACTCAAGGGTCCCAGGTTCGATTCCATTCAAGGGCATGTACCTTGGCTGCAGGCACATACCCAGTAGAGAGTGTGCAGGAGGCAGCTGATCAATGTTTCTCTCTCATCGATGTTTCTAACTCTCTATACCTTTCCCTTCCTCTCTGTAAAAAATCAATAAAATACATATTTTTTAAATTAGCTCTTGCTAACCTGTTCAGGAATAAAATTAACTCAGACTTGGCCTCAAAGGCCGCAAACCTAGGTGAGACCACAGAACCGGGAGGAAAAGGCACCACCTCACCAGCAGTGTCTCTGTGCTAAGGTTACAGACACCTAGCAGCCCTGCAAACACACCTGCAGGTTGCCTTTGGCTACCAATTTAAGACACAAAGATTTGCAAAAATTCCTTGTACATGCACCCCTCTTACCTAATTAGGGATACTAATGTACAATACCTAGCAGAGAATACAATTTTCATCTCTTTTCCCACATATTCCAAGAACTCTCTGTACGCCCAAGATTACCATGCCAGGAAGACAGGCAGAAGAAAAGATTTCTGAATTACTCCAAACCAGTAGCCCACCCCAGACTCAAATCTCAAGCTGCTCTCTATTGCCCTCTAGAGGGTATCAGTATTACAGCAGGAATAGAAAAAGGACAACTTTCACATCACTGCACACTTCTTATTCAGTTACTGCTGATGACTTAGCAAACAAGAATGTGAAATTGATTTAAAATGGGAACTTTGGGCATTTAAAATTCAGATCTCTTGAGACGTAGTTTTTTACATTTCAACTATCATAAGGTAGTCATACAAAGCTCTTGCCACAGAGTTTACATCACAAGTAAGCATAATTAGTCCAAAACCACATCCCCCGAGGTTTGATACACTTCCTGGAGTTTACATATCCACTATCTGAAGGTATAACTAGACTGACTACTCCCTAAAAAGTGTCTCTAAGTTCTAAAAACTATGACTTTGTGATTCTTAAATTCATTGATCAGAAACTCAAATGAAAGAAATAAACTAGGTATAAAACATTAGGGAATGGTGAGGACTGTGGCAAACTGGAGATCTCATGCCCATGAAAGAGGTTCTTATGATTATGTGGTGGAATATCATCTGATTTTTTTAAAAAGAAAAGTAAAAAAAAAAAATTACATAAAATACCATATCTTATAGGTTTTATTTTTTAATTATTTTTTATTTATTTGAGAGAGAGAGGGAGGGAGAGAGAGAAACATCAATTTGTTGTTCCACTTATTTATGCATTCACTGTTTGATTCTTGTATAGGCCCTGACCAGGGATTAAACCCACAACCTTTGTGTATGGGGACAACGCTCTAAAAAAGTGAGCTACCTGGTCAGGGCCTATGTGTTTAAATTACCTCAAAGCACTGTACTGGGAAAAAGAAATTGTGACAACAAACTGAATTTAGCCCACCAGAGCAGACACATCTACCAAAAGATTACCCACTGATGGCAACTCCAAACCAAGAGGGAAACCAGAGAAGGAAAACTCATCCATCGCTCTTCCTAAGACAGCTGGTTAACAGGGACAAAGGCAGCAGATGTGGCATCTGAAGATAGCTTACAACTTAACACAGTCCCTTCATTGGGTGTTTCATCTTAATTTTGAAACAAAGTGGCTTTCTAAGGCATATTAAAGCATAAATTAACCACTCCCGCGGGGGAAGAGGTAGCCTGGGCCATTTCCTCCCCTGCTGGCTCAATCCGAAATCTCAGAAGACAGACCTTCAGATGGACATTCCGAGGAGGACACTGAGCGATGCATTTGCATTTGCATTTGCAGGAGCCACAGCACCACTGCCCTTACTAATCCTCTCCCAGGGAAGGGTGACCAATGCAGGTCTTAGTTCCTACTTAATTCCTACTGTTACTTTTCCCATCTTGGGTTAATTAAACTTCAATCTACTCTCCTATCTGCATAATGGCCCTTCCTTACATCCATTTATCTTTTTCAAAAATAAGTGCATACTCTCAGTGCATCATCTCTGTAGCCGACAGACCATGGGCTGTGGAATAAATTCAGCAAAAGAGGACAAGCTGACAAGATGCCAACTCGTTTTCATTTGCAGATAAATGGATTGTCTTATCTATACAGCCTTTGCTATCATTAGTCAAGTATCTGTTTCAGCAGCACTAAATCTCCTTACTGACAGTTCCACATCAAATGCATGACCTCTGAGGATTCCTGAAGGAAGCAGATCTCCTAAATGTAATGAAAGGACCCACTCCCTTTCAATATATTATGCATTTGTTAGAAATTCCTGGGATGCTAAATCCAGTATCAAATCTGGATTAACAGCTCTAAAGGAGACAGAGAAACCAAGTAAGAGAGAGAGAACAAATCCTAAAATTATCCTACTGATCACTGCAATTCACATGAGATCCTCTCTCTCTCTCTCTCTCTCTCTCTCTCTATATATATATATATATATATATATAGAGAGAGAGAGAGAGAGAGAGAGAGAGAGAGAGAGAGAGAGAAATTTGAGAGAAAGAAGAAAGATCACGCCCTGATTGGTGATCAAACCCACAACCTAGGTATGTGCCCTGACCAGGAATGGAACCTGAAACCTTTTGGTATATGGGTTGACACTCCAACCAGCTGAACCACTCAGCCTGGGCTATATATTAAAAAACATGTGCATACAATTTATTTGAAAATATGGCCAATTATTTACTCCTGAAAGAGATACAAAGTAAAATTTAAAGTCCTATGGATATCATTTAACCTCCAAAGATTCCTTCAGATCCCTACTGGAACTGTGCTATATTCCCAGCATTTCTTTTTCCCCCTTGAAAATGAGTGAATGAGAGCCATACATATGGACTGCTGTCTGGAAGTAGTCTAATAGGCAAATGGAAGCAGAATTTATGTATTGTTTGTGTCTCATGTTTTGGATAAAGCTCAGTTTTTTCAAGTTCTGTTTAAATTTTTTAAGGACAGGAGGTCAATAGAAAATGTTAATATTGGAAATAATACCTAAGGTTATGTAGAGCAGTGAGAGCAAAACAGGGCCAATAAGAAGTGTGGGGCATTGAGATTCCATGGACTTGCTCTATCAGCTTATATAATAAAGAGGTAATATGCAAATTGACCCTCACACCCTTGCACAAGATGGCCGCCCCCATGTGATCAAAGATGGCTGCCACAAGATGGCCAGCAGGGGAGGGTAGTTGTGGGTGATCAGGCCAGCAGGGGAGGGCAGTTAGGGGTGACCTGGCCTGCAGGGGAGGACAGTTAGGGGCAACCAGGCTTGTAAAGGACAGCAGTTAGGGGTGACCAGGCTTGCAGGAGAGGGCAGTTGGGGGGCACCGGGCCAGCAGGGGAGGGCAGTTAGGGGCAATCGGGCTGACCGGGGAGCAGTTAGGTGTCTATCAGGCTGGCAGGGGCGTGGTTTGGGGGTGATCAGGTTGGCAGGCAGGCAAGCAGTTGGGAGCCAGCAATCCCAGATTGTGAGAGGGATGTCCCCTGTGGGATCGGACCTAAACCAGCAGTCAGACATCCCCTGAAGGGTTCCAGATTGGAGAAGGTGCAGGCTGGGCTGAGGGACACCCCCCCCCCCAGTGCACGAATTTTGTACACTGGGCCTCTAGAATAGAAAGAATAAATCAGAAGAATCAGTAAAGTTGGTCAAGGACAATCTGATGCTCAGACAGCAATGAACCTGGTATCCATAGCTCTTGCCAGGGATCCTTCTGACCCAGTGGAACTCCCTAAGCTGGTCTAAAAAGTAACCCCTAGCCCCAGAGCAACAAATCCATGGTCATTATTGTCAACAGCCCACTGCAGACCAAAAAAAAGGCAATAAATACTGACCAACGAGAACCACAATTAAAGAGCCCTCCTCTGCTAATTCTCATTCATGATAAATTACACATTTGAATACAAATAAGTAATGTAACAAAGATAATATTTAACCATCACTCACATACAGTGTGAAAGGCACTGTGCTAGACACTACAAGCACCATGTCAACAAAACGTCCGGACATCTCGTGCTGTTCTTATCCCCACAGTTAGATTTCATGGAGGCCTCAAGCTTAGGTTGCCAGATCACCAGTGAGGACCCAAGCTGCAACCAAACCCACGTCTTATCTAAGATGCTCCAACAATTAGAACTCTCAAACAGAATTCTCAAGGACAACACTGGTATTTTCAAAAGTGAATTCTTACCGCAGAGGACTTTCATTTCTATCATTCGATCTCAAACCCATGAGGAAAGTCCCAGGAACAGGAGAAGCCTCACCCATCTGGGAATGGCAGGTGGTGATTTTTAGATCTAAGAGCCCAAGGTGACAAGAGCAAAGCTCCCATTTAATAGGGTACTATTATTTCAAAGACGATGTCATTCACCTACTATTATAAACACCTATGTTCTCATAGCCAGAACTGATTATTAATATTGTTTGCTTCAATCCTTTTAAAATGCATGAGTTGGTGGGTGGATGGACAGATTGCCCCAAAATTAATAACAAAAGCAATTTCTTCAGGTAAGGGACAAGGCAATCTTGGAACTAGTTCATGTCTTCAGCAAGCACTCCTTGAGTTAGAACCCAGCAATGTGCTGGGGAACCAAAAGGCCCAAGACAATGAAGCAATGTGCTCCCATTGGGCAGCAGCTCCAACAGGGTGAGCAGAGTGCGGTGGGACATGGTAGAGGGCGCTGTAACCCTGTCCTGGAGACCAGGATGGGTGGCGAATGTCTACAGCACCAGGTGAGTAACAACACTTAGGACCACTTGCTGCCACATGTGGCCAGGCCTCCCAACTCCTCTGGACAGCAGGAGGTGAAGATTTCAGATGAGTAGGTGCCTGGGGTCAGTCATGTCAAATCAGAAACAATGAAAGGAAGTGAGGTTGTGGGATTCCACTTATGAACATCACTCTAGCTCCACGTGACGAATGGGCTGGAAAGGGTGAAGGTAGGTCTAAGTTTCATTTAACCAGTTATTGAAAACACACACCCACACACACCCACCAGCCCATGGAACCTGCCTCATTAGGCCTCCTAAAAATAGTTTCTGTATTCCCTTACAATTTTCTAAGTTAATAAGAAAAACTCACTGCAAGCAATCGTGTTTTCAAAAGCTCCAAAGTTTTCTTTCTTCTTTGTGCCAATGGATTCAGGCCACATCCTCGCTCTATAGTACCAGAGTGTTTAAATCACAGGTTTACGTTGAAACTAGCACTCAGCATGACGTCCTCCAAGACTTGTAATGGTTTTCATGTTTATCCAAAGCCTTGATAGTAATGTTCACGTGGCACACACAGGTACTCCCACTCGTACTCGCACACACAACCAACCAGCAGCCCATAATCGTACTTCTGCCAGGGAACACCATGGGTCGGCTTCCACTGGGGGTGCCTTTAAGGTTTTTATAACAATCAACTGATATCAACTGACACTAAAAACATTTTCTAAGTGCTAGATATTGTGCAAGGTGCATTATGTACATTACCATAACATTCAATTAAATGCTTGCATGGATCCTAAGAGGTTAGTGCAGTGGTCGGCAAATTCATTAGTCAACAGAGCCAAATATCAACAGTACAACGATTGAAATTTCTTTTGAAAGCCGAAAACGGACTTCTGAGCATGGGCCACGAAGTTTCAATCACACTGTACGTGCGTGCCCGCATGTGGTATTTTGTGGAAGAGCCATACTCAAGGGGCCAAAGAGCCACATGTGGCTCGCGAGCTGCAGTTTGCCAACCACTGGGTTAGTGCAATCACTACCCCATTGTCCAGGTGCGGAGACCAATGCTCTGAGTGGTAATGAGCTTACCAAAGGTCACACACCCACTGTGATGCCAAGATCAGACCCTGGAGAGCCCCACACCAACCCCTTTCTAAATGCCACACCCACTATATCAAGTGCAAGAACAACAAAGGTTCTTCAACGGCTTCTGTTGCCGTGTATCAATGACAAAACAATTGCAACAGCATCAGGCCTTACCACGGGAGCCCTTCGGTGCATCAGATGCCATGTCAAACAGTCCACGTCATCGCATTTAATATAAAGAGATGATTCTAAGAACTCTTGTGTGCATGTTCTGAGACAGCGCATGTATTTTTTTCCTTCTAGAGAAATCCAACACACACCAAACATGCTTCTCATTTCAATAAATCTCTCTCTCTCTTTTTTTTTTCTTTTGTGGGTGAGAGAGCAAGTAAGAGCTTTGGAGCATGATGTATGAGGGCGTGAATGGTGACTGCACCATAAATTTTTCAAGTGGGCTTTGGCAAGTTCTATGGTCTCTGAGACTCTCTGTTCTCATCTAGGTAATGAAGATTCTATGGTCTTTCCCCAGGACTCTTCAGAGGTTTACACAAGATGCCACGTGTGGGTGAGTGAGTGGGTGAGTGCATTGCACAGGACATGGAATGGTAACCGCTCAGTGGTAAGTGCACAATGGCTGGGCATCATCTTATTCAAGACAAGCCCTACAACAAGGCTGCTTTGCCTGCTCTCCCCCTTTTCGGGAATTCCTTCTGTACAAACTGTCCTAAGACTCACAATCAGATTTCCACTGGGTTCTGCTGAGCTGATAAGCTTCTCTGTCCCTGCATCTCTGAAAACCTAATAGCACTTGTCATACAATCGGAACGCAGAAAACAGGCTTACGAAGCTGCTGTTAATTGAAGAAACCTGCTGACAGTATGTCTGCAAAATGTTTGTAAACAAACTCTGAAACATCTGCCCACATAAACATCTGAAAAAGATTAGTTTTTGAAGACAGGGAGTAAAAGGGAGGTAGTGTACTAGTAAAATAAGCCTTATTTTATCACTGAAAGAAACCCTATCTGCTTTCTACATGCAAAGGTATCTGCACATATTCCTGGGTGACAGGCACATACAAGTATGACTCATACCATCCTATTATCACCACTCCAAGGTTCTTGAGATCTTGTATTAAAATAAGTTATATATGTTTATTCCCGTGGTGATAATATTAACATCCTAGTGTAATGCTCTTTCAAAAATCTATGTATTCATTGAACTTGCATATCAAGTTTCCACTATGTGCCTGGTACTCTACAATGAGGAGATAGTCTAGAAAATTCTTATGAGGCTGTCCACCCAGTTCATATTCCACCATTCCCCTTCTAAGTCAATCAAGAAAAATGTTTCAGAAGCAGCCCTAAATCTAAAAAACATTTCCACTGGTCTCATTAAGGTTTCCTTAAAGCAATTTTCTGTATCTATATTTAGTATATATTCATTTTCTTATATTGGTTCTCAAATCTTAAAAAAAAAAAAAGAAAAGAAAGACTGGGGAGAATTAATTTACACATAAGAAAGATATATATTCAGAAAACTCAGTGTGTGGGCTTTGTTCTTCTACTTCTTAAAAAAAATAAATAAATAAAAAATAAATGAGACTTCACACTTCTTCTCCAGAAGTTTGGTAAGGAGAGGCACTTGGTTTTTTGCTGTATGTTTTTTAACACCTCTTTAAAATTGTTCATTATATTACAAATCAGTTTTTAGCAGAGGTCAAAAACATCTTGAGTGTCCACTAACAGAGAAAAGAAGGAGAGTTGACTATACCAGAGAATTTAGGGCCACAGGAATGATACAGAATCATAGACCATTCACCCAGTGTTTCCCAAAATACACCCCACAGAACTGGTCTGCAGAGGTCAGGTGATCCTGGCTTCCCCACACCTACAGGGCCAGAGGCCGAGTGGCACCCAGGCAGTGCCCGAGAGCTACCTGCTAATGAATGAAGTGGAGACATCAGCACTAACAGGATTAGGCTGGGAAAGACCATGGTGGCACTTGGTCTTGAATGAATGTGTCTGATGAGAATGAACTCTTACGTAGCTGATGGTATCGATGCAAAGGTTTCAATGGTATGGAAAAATACTTATGAAAGAGGGTTGGATTAAAGAAAGCAAGATGTAGAAATTATTGTACCATAGGACCTTAACTTAAATAATAAGCAAGATTATCAGGCGATATGTTAAAAAATTTTAGAGTAAGGATGATGCGCCCAAGTATTAACAGTGAAATCTTTGAAGGATGAGATTATGGCTAATTTATTTTTTTATTCTTTAAAAATTGTGATAGCCTGGATGGTGTGGCTCAGTGGTTGAGCATCAACCTATGAACCAGAAAGTCATGATTCAATTCCTGGTCAGGACACATGCCTGGGTTGCAGGCTTGATCCCCAGTAGGGGGCATGAGGGTAGCAGCTGATCAATGATTCTCATCACTAATGTTTCTATCTGCCCCTCTCCCTTCGTCTCTGAAATCAATAAAAATATTTTTTTTAAATTGTGATAAAATATCTATAACATAAAATTAGCCATGTAAGTACTAGTATACAACTGAGAGACAACCATTACTAGTACAGTCACAATATTTTGCAACCATCACCACTATTTCCAAAACTTTTTCAATAATATCTCAATAAAACGGGGGGGGGGGGGTATCCTTTTACATCAACTCAAACAGAAATTCTGTAATTATTAAGCGATAATCCCATATTCCCTCGCTCCTCCCAGCTCCTGGCAAGCTGTCTCTTTGAAAGTGTCCATTCTGGAGATTTCATATAAGTAGAATCATATTATTGGTCTGGCTTATTTCAATTAGCATAATGTTCTCAAGGTTCATCTATATTTTTGTACAGGTTATTTTTCATAATGAAAATGTTATCTATGGAAAATCATTATTAGGCTTTGTGCTTAAGATAAGGAATCAGATAAAAGGGAAGGCATCCCCATAGGGCAGGGGTGGGCAAACTTTTTGACTCGAGGGCCACAATGGGTTCTTAAACTGGACTGGAGGGCCGGAACAAAAGCATGGATGGAGTGTTTGTGTGAACTAATATAAATTCAAAGTAAAGGAGCGGAGGGGAGAGCAAGAGAACCCTCCGCTCTTTCGGCTCCGCGGGCCGGATAGAACAGCCGAAAGGGCCGGATCTGGCCCGCGGGCCGTAGTTTGCCCATGGCTGCCATAGGGTGAACAGAGTGGACGAAGGTGCAGAGGACAGGTGGTGGGTAGCACTGAGCCTGCACGAGGGATGGGGGTAGGGGTGTGCTCGGGAGCAGTGGTCAGTAGTCAGGCCGCTGCTCTGATGTCGGCCTGACAGAGAATATACAGAGCCCAGGTATCTTCCATAGCTCTTACCTCAAGATCCCCTCCACTGACAAAAGCTCAGAGCGTATTACTTACAAGCGAAGCCCTAATTTGGCAGGTGAGCATATTTGCAGGTTTGGTAGGTTACAAACAAATGCAAGAAGACAGCATCTTTCAAGTTCCTGAGGAAACCGGGCAGAACCAAATGCAATTCCTTACCTGAAAAACATAAACACACAACACAGATTAAACCTCGATTGGCATAATGTTATGTCTTTCTTGGAGCCTATGCCACATATTTAATCGATGGCTTCTCCTCATGGCAGGCTGGCAATGGCATGTAGAGACTGAATTCCTGGTTCAAGGCCGTGTATCCCCAAGGCAAGCCTGCTTCCTGGGAACGTCCCATCTAGGATGCATACCTGGTAAGGACTCCCGATGCACGTATGTGAAATCACTGTGCCAAACGTTAACTCAGAGCTGACAGCAGTGACTCACAGCGTAATCAGTCATTCCAGGGCACAAAAATCACATAGTCAAATGGACCCTCAACTGCAATCCCATCTACCCCTGATCCCATCACTCACTAGCTGAATAGCCATGTGCTCCCTCAGCATGACGCCTACTGAGCACAAGTCTGCCTGTTGATGAGGCACAGAAAAAAGCATCATTCCCGCCATCAAGGACTTCAGTCTCATGCAGAAATAAGTCATGTTCAAGCTCTTCTTCCCCCTTTACTGGTAAATTCTTGGACAACAATTCTAATAGTTTCCACTTTTTCTGCCTAATCAATCATTGCTTCAACCACTACACGCAGGACATTGGTGCTAAGACTATGCCACCCAGCAGCGAGCAGTCCTGCCCTCTGGACGCACAGTCTAGCAGCGCATCCATCCAGACAGTCTGATATGAGTGTGTGTGATGGGAGGCGAACAGGAGGTCTGACCTGCAGGAGAGAGGCCTCCTTGACCACACACATCTAAACTGCGGTCTAAAGAATGAATGGGAGTAAAGGAGGCGTCATCTGGGTGTACGGAAGTGGTTCTCAAAGTATGGTCAGAGGGTTCGCAAGACCCTTTAGGGGATTCACAAGCTCAAATATGTTTCCTAGTGATACTACCATATATATGCCATTCACCCTCATTGTCTCACAAATATACAGCATTGTCTTCCAGAAGCTGTGAGACTACTGGCATCACAACAGACTGAAAAAAAGAAGCAATTATGAGACACCAACTGTTTTCTATTAACTAGACCATAAAGATTGGCAAAAATTTAAAGAAATGCCATTTATAATTTTTTAATTTCTCAGTTTCAATTTTCAAAAAGGTATACAAGAAACAAAAGTCCTTTTATGTTCGCAAATATATTTATGAATGTAAGGATTAAACTATGGACTTTAAATAATATATTGATATTGATTTATCAATTGTAACAAATGTGTACACTAACAGCAATTTTCAAACGACATGCAACAAGAATTTTTAAAACATGCAATTCCTGACTATTTAGTCAGAGGCACTGACCTCTTTTCCCTTATATTGTCAAATTTTTAAAATAACAACAGCCAACATAACAATAGCCATCCAGTGTGAATTAATCATAATTATACCTATTTTTTGGTCCAAAGAATACATGTATTTTTTAACCTCACCGAGGATATGTTTACTGATTTCAGAGAGAGAAGAAGGGGGAGAGAGAGGGAGGGAGAGAAACATTGATCAGCTGCCCTCTATGTGCCCAGACTAGAGCTCAAACCCACAACCTAGGTATGTTCCCTGACCAGAAATTGCACCCTCAACCTTCTGGTGTACAGGACAATGCCCAACCAACTGAGCCACCTGAACAGAGCCAAAAATATATATGATTTGCTGCAGAATTTTAGTAATTAGTTTACGTGTGCCATGAGATGAAAAAAGTTGAAACTTGCTGCACTAACACAAAACTGTTGGGTGAAGGGAGATGTGTGGGAACTCTCTGTACTTTGTGCAATTTTTCTGTCAACATAAAACCGCTCTGAACAGTAAAGTCTCTTGAAGAGAGACAGAGTACAAAGCGCTGAGATGACAGGTCTGAGGCCCCCGACCTGCAGAAGCGCCAAGCTGAAGCTGGTGGAGGAGGCGGGCAGAGAACCAGGGAGCATGTCCTCTCACAAGGAGAGGCCACGGAGTAGAACTCAGGTGTGGCTGAATGAAAGCTTCAACAAGATGCTGTTTCCCAAAACCACTGCCAGACACAGGATTCCTCTCTCCTCACATAACGACAGCTCCGAGGGCAAAGCAAGCACGAAAGTCTCAAAGGCAATCAAGCTGCCTGCGAGCAAGGGCTGCCTGCACCTTGCAGAGAAGTCAGACCTTCCGTCTTTCCAGGTTTGCTCTGAGCATCAGGAGAATTAAGATGCTGTTCTAATATACACCAGGTCACTGAAAAAGCATCCTCAAAGAATCAGAGAGGAGCAGCACGAAGCCAGCTCATGTCCACTGAGGTTACTTTCTCTGGTGGCCAGGAGACGGAAACTGAGGCCGTGAGCGGGGAGACGTTTCAATTCTCAAGTTCAAGTCTTCTGGAGATGACTGAGGCTCAGCCCAGAGCAGGGTGTGAGCCTTTAGATCTCTCTCTTCTGGGTTAGGGTTTGAAAAGCTGAGCAGTCACCGCCCCCCCCCCCCGCCGCCCCCCAGAGAGTGCAGGACGCAAGGGAAATGTAATGATGTGCCCTTTCAGACACAGGGTGATATAAATTTCTACCTGCCGCCTTTATTTTAAATTTTTAAATTTTTTTAATATATTTTTATTGATTTCAGAGAGGAGGGAAGAGGGAAAGAGAGATAGAAACATCAATGATGAGAGAGAATCATTGATCGGCTGCCTTCTGCACGCACCCCACTGGGGATTGAGCCCACAACCAGGCATGTGCCCTTGACCGGAATCAAACCCGGGACCCTTCAGTCCGCAGGCCAACGCTCCATCCACTGAGCCAAACTGGCTAGTGCTCTACCTGCTGCTTTGTACTGCCTCACAGACTGGCAGGCTAGGTTCCGCTGTCCGTTCCCTCTTTCAAATGATACTTAGTAAGTCCCTGCTGTGTGCCAGACCTGACATCAAGGACCTGGTGATCAAGTTGGAGAAACTTACTAACAAAAGAAACAGAGCCCTGGCCGGGTGGCTCTGTTTGTTGGAGTGTTGCCCTGTTCACCAAAAAGGTTGCAGGTTTGATTCCCAGTCAGGGTACATACCCAAATTGGGATGCATATGGGAGGCAACAGATCAATGCTTCTCTCTCACTTCGATGTATCTCTCTCCACCCCTCCCCCCCCCCAAAAAAAAGGAAAAAAATCATACCTTTGGGTGAGGATCTTTCTAAAAAGAGTTTGACATGCCAGAGACAGAAGATACTAAAGGTGCGCAATGGAAGGCCATGAGGAACATGTATTTCTAGAGGAGCTGCTGTCAAAACTGTGGCCTGGTTGACAAGTAGAATTTGTCCAGATTATCAGTAGAAGGATGGAATGCACAACAGCGTTGAGACTAGGGGACCACGTGTGCAGAAGGGCAGACACAACCAGGATCTCGCAGGAGCCTGGGGAAAAGGACAAGAGCAGAGCAGGCGAGTGGGCAGGAGGGTGATGACGGTCCAGAGGCATCCTCAGCGAGGCCAGCAGCAGTGCTGGGAGAGGTGGATGGGTCAGAGCTAACTTGGAAGAGCACTGATGGGCTCTGGGAATAACTGGATGCATGGAGTGAACAGAGGACCACAACACAAACTGCCAGACATCTAAGTGGAAGAGCCGATGGCTTCTAGAACTCAGTCACACGAGAGTGGAAGGTCTCGCTGGTGGCCAGCAAACCTGGCAAAGGGGTGGTAAAGATTAAGTGAAAGCACACCCAGTGCCTGTCAGTGCCAGATCCCTGCAATGAAACAGAGCCATTGCTACTATTATCATAGCTGTCCTTGTAAATGAGCACCAGGCCAACTAAGTAAGATGACTGACTATTCTGTATAACCATGAGAAAATCAGCTGCAAAACTGAGCTGTTGCCAATCACCTACTTACTATGTTGAGTGGGGATGGAGGTTGGATCCAGGAAGAGCTGATATTACTAAATCAAATGCTGGCCCAGCAAGCAAAGGGGAGGCCTCAAGTCATATTGCAAATCTTTACTTTAAAATGTATGGTTTGTTTTGTGCCCCTCAGGCAAGATCCAGCCAATATAGACAGAGCATACTCTTGCCACCTGCTCCATAACCTTGGGGGGTGGGGGTGGGGGGAGGCATTTAAAGTCAAAATGATGATGTAGGGCAGACAGGGTCAGGAGGGCTGCGCCTACAGGGAGGGGCAGCCTCCGGAGGCCCCGGCTCTGATGAAGGGCAGGCAGACAGGAAGGGGCCCAGTGGTTGCTGAAGCTGGGACACATGCCCCAAATTACAATCAGAAGGCAATGCCGAAGGCAAGCACCCAGCATGATGAGTGGGTAATGGGATGTAAAGCAACCATCCTGTAACTCTGCAAAGGGTCCCTGTTGGAGGCAGGGACAGAAACCAGGAAACCTGAGACAAGTTCCAAAGGAAGGTACACGTGCAACTCAGGAAAATGGGCTTTTAAAAGGGGATTGAGTCCAGCCTGTATGGCCCGGTGGCTGAGTATTCACCCATGAACAAAGAGGTCACCGGGTTGATTCCAGGTCAGGGCACATGCCCAAGTTATGGGCTAGATCCCCAATAGAAGGCATGCAGGAGGCAGCTGATTGATGTTTCTTTCTCTCATTGATGTTTCTATCTCTCCTTTCCTCTCTCTCTAAAGTCTACAAAAACGTACTTTAAAGGGGATTGAGGAACTGGGATTTTGAAACAGAGAGGCGAGAAAGGAATCTTTAACAATGCTTCTCATGTAGAGATGCATCATCAAGATGAAATCTGGTATTAACAATCAAGTCAACAAACAAGGTGAGTTCATAAAATTTATTTAAAAAAAAACACACACACCAAAACCGGTTTGGCTCAGTGGATAGAGCGTCGGCCTGTGGACTGAAAGGTCCCGGGTTCGATTCCGGTCAAGGGCATGTAACTTGGTTGCGGGCACATCCCCAGTAGGAGGTGTGCAGGAGGCAGCTGGTCGATGTTTCTCTCTCATCGATGTTTCTAACTCTCTATCCCTCTTCCTTCCTCTCTGTAAAAAATCAATAAAATAAAAAAAAAAAAACCACACACACAACATGGGTCTTCTAAATTGTGATTGATTTAACAAATACTGGTTTATAAACTAGAGGCCCGGTGCATGAAATTCGTGCATGGGGGGGGGGGGGTCCCTCAGCCCAGCCTGCACCCTCTCCAATCTGGGACTCCTTGAGGGATGTCCGACTGCCTTGTTTAGGCCTGTCCCACCGGACAGTTGGACATCCCTCTCAATCCAGGACTGCTGGCTCCCAACTGCTCGCCTGCCTGCCTTCCAGATTGCCACTAACCGCTTCTGCCTGCCAGCCTGATCACCCCCTAACCACTACCCTGCCAGCCTGATTGATGCCTAGCTGCTCCCCTACCAGCCTGATTGCCCCTAACTGCCCTCCCCTGCAGGCCTGGTCACCCCTAACTGCCCTCCCCTGCAGGCCTGGGTTCCCCCCACCTGCCCTTCCCTGCAGGCCCCGTCACCCCCACTGCCCTCCTCTGCTGGCCTGGTCAACCCTAACTGCCCTCCCCTGCTGGACTGATCACCCACAACTGCCCTCCCTTGCAGACCTGGTCCCTCCCAGCTGCCCTCCCCTGCTGGCCATCTTGTGGTGGCCATCTTGTGTCCACATGGGGGCAGGATCTTTGACCACATGGGGGCAGCCATCTTGTGTGTTGGAGTGATGATCAATCTGCATATTACTCTTTTATTAGATAGGAGAGAGGCCTGGTGCATGGGTGGGGGCCGGCTGGTTTGCCCTGAAGGGTGTCCCGGATCAGGGTGGGGGTTCCCTTGGGGCGTGGGGTGGCCTGGGCGAGGGGCCTATGGTGGTTTGCAGGCCGGCCACGCCCCCTGGCGACCCAAGCGGAGGCCCTGGTATCTGGGATTTATTTATCTTCTATAATTGAAACTTTGTAGCCTTGAGTGGAGGCCTGGGCCTGCCAGGGTGTGCGGAAAGCTTGGCTTCCTCCATCGCCAGGGGAACCCAAGCCTCCCTCCTGCTCTCTCTGTGGCGGCAGCCATCTTGGTTGGGTTAATTTGCATACTTGCTCCTGATTGGCTGGTGGGCGTGGCTTGTGGGCATGGCTTGTGGGTGTAATGGAGTGATGGTTAATTTGCATATTACTCTTTTATTAGATAGGATGCAATACCATTAGTGATTCTGAAAATCAGAATTAGTTCAAAATTTGTTATATAGATCAGAATTTCTCCAAATGTAGTCAATGGACTGTCTCTATCTCTCTCACTTGAGGTATTTGTGGAAAATGCACATTTTTGGACCCAAATTGAGATCCACTCCATTAGAATCTTTGGGTCACAAATGCCTTGGCTCAAGCCCTAAGGTGTATACATACACTGGAACTTGAGCATCCCCAGGGAAAGCATGGAGACCCTGAAGGAAGGGCTCCCATGTACTCAGTTGATGTCAATGAACACAGAACTAAAACACTCCTTGAAACTTGTGTGGCCAAAGAAAGAATTTTACAACAGGCGGTGTTAATGAACATCAAAATGACTTACCAAAGAAGCTTATAAAAAATTTCTGAACCTTCCTTTATATAAGATGCAGTGGGCAAGTTATTTAACCTGAGTCTTTAAAATGGGGATTAAAAATAACATCATAAACCTGTTCTGAGGATTGACCCAGCTAATGCATTTACTAGGTGAACAGTGCCAGGCACACAGAAAGCTCTGAGCTATCTAGTATAAGCAGTAATTATACAACATCTGGTTAACGTGGTGTGACTAGTTCTGCATCTGCCCTAACCAGCTGAGGCCTCTGAACTAGCAGGGCGGATCTTCAGGGGGGCAAAGGCTCATGAAGAAAGAAACAAACGGTCCTGCCCCCTGCTGGGCAATAGAGTAACAGCAGAAAGAGAAAGTTACCAATGTCTGTAGCATCCGAACCAGGCCGCAGTATTTTCATTATGTGGCAGGGACACTGCAAAGAACAAACAAATCTCCTTTGTCTACTTTGATGTCCCTTCTCAATCTAAGAGATGATGTCGCGCTGACCTTCGAAGGAAAGGGCACTGTTCTACACAGTTCTGATAAGCTGCTTCTAAAAAACACTTCCCAGATGCCTGCAGTCCTTCTTACCAGAGGACAAGAGAGAATGGTCGGTCATTTAATAGCAGCCTTAGGAAAGAGAGATGATGACAAAGGCTGTTTCCAAAGGTCACTGAACAATGACTCTGTATCGCTGAGCCCAGTGTGGCTGGCGTGGTGTGAGAACGTGCGTATGTGCGTGCTCATATGCAACTGTATATTCCTTATTTGTTCCCTCCCTAATTGAAATACCTAACAACTCTACACTCGAGTTCATGTAACACTTTTACAGTTTAGAAGAAGATGGATAATATTTAGGGTCAAAAGACCTGATTACTAACCAATTTTTTTATTTCCTTCTTTATTCTGTTCAGTCTTTTACAAATACAGAATTCCTTATGGAAGAATTTTTAAATGGTGTTTATCTGTAGAATGTGCCTTTACCGATTTAAAGGTATCTTTAATGCCTAGAGTTAAAACGTGGATCTAGTCACTTAGTTCCGTGTGACTTTAGGCACCACCTACCCTCTGGAAGCTTCAGTTTCCTTCTCTAAGATGGGAAATGCTCACCGAGGCTTCTTTTGAGGAGTGAAACAATGTACGGTAAAGTGCTTTACAAATGGCAACCAATTACAGAAATGTAACTGAAAGTCAAAATTAAATCATGTAAGTAATCCAAAATGGATACTTTCTACAAAATTTGGAAATAATCTGGCATAGTTACAGCTGCAAGCCCAGAGATATGATTCTTAAGTGTAGAGAGCGAAGCTACTAAGGGACGGTGACAGCTGGCATCTATTTTTGGTTCAGGACAAGCCTTGCTGTGTCCCTGTGTATTGACAGACTCTCATTGATCCCTCCTTTTTCACTTGGTCTTGACCTTGGTCCCCATCTTGTCTTTGCCCTCCCAGCCCGATTTTAGCAAAGAATCCTGCCATCCTTCCACCCTTGAAGTCTGATCACCTTGACCTGCCTTCAGCCAGAAGGAAGTCTGCTTATCATGAAACCCCTCACTGATGTCTCTCCTGAGTAATTTTCCATCCACTGACCGCCCCCACTCTGTTCAGTGGTTATAAATCCCTTCTTGTCCTTCCAGTATTCAGAGTTGAGCCCAATCTCTCTCCCCTATTGTAAACCCTCACTGTAATCAAACTGAAGTCTTTTGTGCCATTTTAGCAAGTGTCCGAATAATGTTTTCTTTTTAACACTCTGTAAAAGAAAAATAGGGAGAACAAGCATGAGCTCATGTCACAGGATAGCCACAAAGATGACAGAAACAGACAAGAAAATCAGGAAAAGCCCATATATCCTGAATTGAAATGTAGTACCTGAGAACTATAGGGAAGCATTTGCTCTCTCTCTCTCTCCCTCTCTCTCTCTCTCTCTCTCTCTCTCTCTCTCTCTCTCTCCCCTCCCTCTCCATCTCCCTCTCCCTCTCTTCCTCCCTCCCTTCCTCCCTTCCTCCTTCCTCCCTCCTCTCCCTCCCTCCCTCTCTAAACTGCCCAAGGTCATTGAAACCTGTGGTATGGTCCAGGCATACCACCATTATCAACCAATGAGAAAAAACAAGAAAAAATACTAAGGTGAAGCCCTCACGTCTATTATCCCACTGAAACCTCACAGAAGTAGGTATTAAGTTAATTAGACATGGTCGTCACTAGACAGGTGGTTTTAAAGTCTTAGCCTACACAAACTACTCAAAACCTAAGCCTGGAATGCCCTAGATTAAGAAAGCAAAACCAAAGGACAGCAATGCAAACAGTTCACGAGACTTTCCTCAATAATGCAACTGCTGAAGTTACAGCCAATCAGTTTCCTGGCTTGGCTTCAACCTCTTCTCTATAAAAGTCCCTCCCCTCTCCAGTGGGAGGCGCACTCCCAGGACTTCCAGGTCAGCTCTGCCCAAATTGAATTGATTTTTGCTCAAATAAACTCTTAAAATTGTTAATGTGCCTCAGTTCATCTTTTAACATAGGTATAATCATTATCCCCATTTTATTTATGAAATAACTAATAATTTAAAAAGTAATTTGTGCGAAGTTATACAGCTAGGAAGTGGCAGCGCCTGGATCAAACCCAGGCAGCTTGATTCTTTTCACCACCACACAATGCTGACTCCCTGGGAGCGATATCCAGGAGAAAAGAGAAAAAGGAACACTGAAATTCCAGGGTAAGAGCGAGCCAAACCCACAGAAACCCCCAATCCCAACATGGGTTCAGGCACTTTTTGAATGAATGCTTAATGTCTAACAGAAGGAATAAGTTAGTTTGCCCTCCTCATCCTATACAATAAAAGACTAATATGCAAATTGACCGAATGGCAGAACGACCGGTGCCGGTCGCTATGACATGCACTGACCAGCAGGGGGCAGACGCTCAATGCAGGAGATACTCCCAGCCAGCAGGCCCCAGGCCAGCCAAGGTGGGTGACAGTGAGGGCCCCCCGAATCGCCCCACCGGTCGCCCCACAGATTAGCCCTGATTGCCGGCCAGGCCTATGAACCCTTCCCATGCACGAATTTCGTGCACCAGGCCTCTAGTTAATTATAATCACACAAAATCTTTCTCGTTATTCTTCGAATATTCCCCCCAGAAGGTTCTGCTCTTCCATGCCCCATTTACCATTCATGTAAAATCTATCACATGATGGCTATTGCTACAATAAAGTAACTTTTTTTTTTTTTACCAATTATTTTAAAGCATAAAGCAAAATACATTTCCTACTTATGGTTGAGAGACAATTTTGATCACCACAGCAAAGAATGAATCAGCAAATATGCCACGATCTGATGTAAAAACATTGTCAGATTAAAAATTAATGCCAAACCCAATTAAAGTGACAGTTTCAGGAGGAAAAAAATAAGAAGCTAATTTGTGAAGAAATTTTTAAAAATAACTATTTAAGATATCTGTCAAAGACATTAATATTCAGGGCACGCAGCCCTGGCCAGGTAGCTCAGTTGCTTAGTGTCATCCCAATAGGCCAAGGTTGTGGGTTCAATCTTGTCAGGCACATACAAGAAGCAACTAATGAATGCATACATAGGTGAAGCAACAAATCGAAGTCTCTTTCTCTCAAATCAATTAATAAAAAACTATATATTCAAGGCACATGAAAACAGTCACTCAATTTTGTGCTCACTCACTTGCTTTGGTCCTCAGATTTTTATCCTCTTCATCATTTTTTAAAAATATATTTTTATTGATTTCAAAGAGGAAGGGAGAGGGGAAGATAGAAACATCAATGATGAGAGAGAATCACTGATTGGCTGCTTCCTGCACACCCCCTACTGGGGACGATCTCTCAACCCGCATATGTGCCCTTGACCGGAATAGAACCCGGGACCCTTCAGTCCACAGGCCGACACTCTATCCACTGAGCCAAACCGGCTAGGGCCTCCACATCATTTTTCAAGAGCAAGGAAGTTATTTCACAAGCTTCCGAAGCACACACTTTATTAGCTGTATGCCATGATGCACTCTTTGATGTTGTCAGTCTGCTTTTATCAGGGCCCCTGGAAAAGGCAATGCTTTAAGGAAAACAGCTTGTGTAAACCAGCCCCCCACACCCCAAGGCAGTGTTAGTTCCAAGCATCTGAAAGAAGTTAAACTTGAGAGAAGCCCCACTGGTCTTCAAATTCTTTATTCTCATTATTATTTGAAACCAAGGATGCCAAGTTACAGATAAACATATGACATATTCCTAGTCAACCAATTTGGACAGTATTTTGGGGGCTAAGCCAATTTGGAGCACATATGAATTGACTGCTGTTTTTCATGTTTAAGAGAAAGTACCTTCCATGTAAAAAAAAGGGGGGACGGGAACCAGTTAAACACCTATTATGCACCAAAACACAGTGCATTCATATTCTCTCTCTTTTTTTAAACCCATTTCCCCCAGCCTCCATCCCTCGCTTCTGGGAGCCACCAAGTTGCATTCTGTCTCTATGGATTCAGTATTTTTAAATTCCACATATAAGTGAGATCATACAGTATTTGTCTATGTTTGACTTATTTCACTTAGCATAATGCCCTCAAAATCCATCCATGCCATCACAAATGGCAGAATTCTGTTCTTTTTATGGAGAAATAGTATATATATATATATATATATATATATATATATATATATATATATTTATTTTATATATATATATATATCCACCTAATAAAAGAGTAATATGCTAATTGGCCATACCTTCACGATGCGCACCAGCCAATCAGGAGTGAGTATGCAAATTAACCCAACAAAGATGGTGCCAAGCGGCCGGGGGCAGGCATGCCACACCACCCCAGCCACTCCGGGCCTCTGGGCAGCGTGGGAAGGCGGAAAGGCAGCTCCAGGCCAGAGCGAAGGTGGTGCCAGCAGCCAGGGGAAGGAAGGCCCATTCTTGCATGAATCTTCGTGCATCGAGCCTCTAGTAAAATCACATTTTTTTTTATTGGTTCATCCAGTAATAAACACTAAGGTTGCTCCCATGTCTTGGCAATTTTGACTAATGCTGCAATGAACATGGGGAATGGATCTTGGGGAGAGTGATTCATTTCCTTCAGGTATAGACCCAGAAGTGGGATTGCTGAGTCATATGATAGCTCTTTTTTTAATTTATTGAGAAACCTCCATACTGCTTTCCACAGTGGCTGCACCAATTTACATATTATAATCTCAATTAATACATACAGTAATTTACCTAAGGAGGTAGTTATCTCCTTTAGACAATTAAAAAGAAAGAGCTACTAAGATTAAGTAGTTTGGTGGGGTTCATAGTCATTTCTGACCAGGTCCAGCCCATACCTCCCCCTATATTTGTGGTTTCTGATATTGGCATATTTGCACAAACATGTGGGAATTTATGTGAAATAAAAATCACCACTTTGTGTAGAGTTATACAGGAAAAAGGGAAAGAGCATGGGTGGTATTAGAATTAATTTATTCCAATGTGTAATGGGATTCAGCATAAGGTGGTGGAAATTTACATATAGGCATAAGAAAATCAATGTCTTTTATGAAAATGTAAATGAGACCCAAGGATACAACTATGTATATGTATGGCCTACAGGAAGGTTATCATGATGCTTTAGTATTTGTTCATGTGAATAATAAAATTAACTTACCACAATCAAGTAAGTCTTTTAAAAATTAAGGCAATAGCTATTCTTCAAAGTTATCATAATTATCAAAATATAATCTCATTAACGCTGTGCCAACTTATTTCAGATAGGACCAATTTGAGAAAATTGTTATCCCAAAAGCAACTTTGTGCATTATTATGCTGTAATAATGAATAAGCTGAACGTGGATAATTCAAAATCTGTCATTTCTAATCTCTTACATTTAAAATTCATATAATTTTATCATTATCACTTCTCCACTTGTGAATAAGCTCTCCTCTTAAATCTTTCAAATACTTTCAACTTTCACAATGAAAGACATTCTAAATCCTGGCACAACTACGTAATATTCATTCAGTAAGAACATTCATATGGGGAGGTGTAGAGACTTCTGCCTCTTTCTCAGCTGGGCTTCCCCCGGCCACCACTTGCTGGAAAGAAAAAGGACAAACCTGATAGTTTTTCACTGTGGGACCCTGGAGGGAGAAGGAGGTGAGTAGAGGCTGACCTCCTGGGCACACAACACGAGGCAGAGACTGTGCACACCTGTGCAGCACAGCTTAGGACGGGACCAGAGATGGTGGTGCTGGGATGTGGACGACAGCAAAGTCCTCGAGTGCTGGGAGTGAGAGAACTGAGGCCAGAAGATTTCAGTATGCATCGTCATGGAGTCAGTAATTCTGGACCACCTTCGGTATCTCATAAAAACACAAGCAAAGGTCAAAATTCCTGTTGGAACTGTCTTCTAAAGGCAACGCTGCTCCAGGACTGGACGGCATAAGCACAGTCTGTGAACGTGAGGCGCCCACCCAGCCTCCGCACCTGCTGCCAAGCCTTCCACAAGCATCTCTGTGCACCCTGAGGCATGGCCTTTGCCCGCTGTAAACCCTCCAAAGTGCATTATGGTGGCATAATCTCTTCCTATTAACGGCATTTATGAAATAATTCTGGTCATGTTCGCAAGTGACACATTCTGAGGCCATTGGTAGATATTATCAGCAATACAGAGTACTCACAGAACAGAGCTAAAATAAAAACTATATACAACATCTACACTTCAGTCTTAGCTAAAACAAAATAAGACCCACATTCACAAACACACGGTCATACACACGGGATACTTCGCTCTATTACCTACCCTAGATGAAAAGGAGAATTCCTGTGGTGAGAAGACCTTATATCTGATGTTACATGAAAGGCCACATTTGAAAGCATTTCCGTTCAAGAAAATAACTCTTAAGTTATAATGAAATAATTTTATTTTAGACACTTAAAAAGATATACTTAAATTTCTTAATGTATCAGAGCTTTGGGTAACCTATTTGAATGCAAAGTTTATAAAACGATTTAAAAGCCCTTCTCAAATTTTGTAGCTTTCCATTTGCTATTTTTTAACAGTAATTTGGAAACAAAAACACATTTGATTGTCTATGTTAACTCTTTTCATCTTCACTGAGTGTGAGCTCATGACAAGCACTAATTCCTAAGCATTTTAGAGGACTGCGCTAGGGATGAAAGAGAGGGCATTTACAGAAAAGAGAGTGTTGGAAACATGAAAACAAAGAGACTGCACTGTAACAACATGAGCAGTTGGTTTTTTAAGGTAGTATAAATTAAGTTTCTATAAATAAAACCATACCCTCCTAGTGACTTAACCCATCTTCTCAGAAGATGCAGGGGCAGCTCACTACTTGTGTTTTAGGTTTCTCTGCCATCTTACCTAATAATAGACAAACATGTAAATTGACCATACCTCCACTACACCCACAACCAATCAGAGTGAGTATGCAAATTAGAAGGCCAAAGATGGTGGCCGCCCAGCTGCTACTGGCATGGAGTGGCCGGGCAGGGCAGGACACCTGCTATGAGAGGGAGGGCGGGGGGCGGGGGCAAAGGGATCTACAGGAGTGGAGTGCCGCAGGGAAGACAAGACTGCAGACACCGGAGTCTGCAGTGAAGACGAAGAAGGCAGACTCTGGCCGGAGCGAAGGCCTGGGTCCTGGGTGCCAGAGGAAAACTGGTGCTGGAAGCCAAGGGAAGGAAGGCCTATTGCATGAATCACTTCGTGCAACGGGCCTCTAGTATGACCCATAAAAAGGAACTCTCGAATAAATTATTTTTGAAACTAAAAAGAGGTGAGAACAAGAAAAAAAACACTCATTTCTACTTTCTCTAGATCATAAGTTGAATTTTTCATCTTTGATATGGAAACAAGAAACTCTTGAATCTTCACTAAAAGAACCAGCTAATTCCTTTGAAAAATAGAGGTAAACATTCTGTTCCAGGGAGACACTTCAGAGCACTTCTTCTCTTTCCAGAAGCTTCTCTCAGGAAAAGCTAACTGGAGAGGCCCGTTTTGTCAATATCTCAGCACCTTACACAGAGCTGGATGACACCTGAAATCCTAGCGCCTAATTAAGTGGGTTCTAGTCCATACAAGGACACTTGCTGACTTCAAGAGTGTATTGATTCCCAAGGAGATGGATCTCCCAGAGGCACAGAAAGAACCACCTAGCATGGAACTGTTGAACCAATCACCTTCCCATGTTAAGAAAACAAGGTGGAAAAAAGATTTTTCATAAAAATGGAAAAACAACAACTAGGGTTGCCATTCTTATACCAGCAAAATAGACTTTAAAACAAAGGGTATACTAAGAGACAAAGAAGGACCCAGTAATTTCACTTTGGGGTAATTTATCCAAAGAAACTCAAAACACTAAATAAAAAAGACATATGCATCCATATGTTCACTGCAGCATTATTTACAATAACCAGGATATGGAAGCCACCTAAGTGCCCCTCAATAGATGAATGAATAGATAAAGAAGATGTGGTACGTATGTATACAATGGAATATTACTCGGCCATAAAAAAAGAATGAAATCTTAGCATTTGCAAGAACATGGGTGGACCTGGAGGATTACATTGAGTGAAATAAGTCAGACCGAGAAAGTCAAATACCAGATGATTTCTCTGATGTGGGAAGCCTAAAGAACAAAATAAACCAACAAACAATACAGAATCAGACCCACAGATACAGAGAACACACCAACGGTTGCCAAAGGAGCAATGGGGTGAAATGGTGAAAAGATTAAAAAGCATAGACTGGTTGTTACAAAATCTTCATGGAGGTGAAAAGTACAGCATAGGGAATACGGCCAATAATATTGTAATAACTGTGTATGGTGCCAGGTGGGTACCCGATTTATCAGGGGGACCACTTTGTAAGTTACATAAATGTCTAATCACTGGGCTGTACACCTCAAACTAATGTTGTACTCCAGCTGCAATGGAAAAATTAAAAGTTATTTTAAGAAAAGAAAATAAGACGGAGCACGGAAGGGAGGGGGCAGAACGAGACATAAACAAAACTAAGGGAAGGGAGAGAAAGGAAGATTACTCATCCTTTTCAAAGATGCTTCCTGCTACTGATTTTATTATATTCAGCACTTCCCACTTAGACAGCCAGTCTGTCTCATCGCTTTTTTCTTGCAATCACATGGTGTCCATTCCCACAAAAGGCAGACACTCTTGAGGTACCTGAGAAAAAGGCCCCTTTTGTCCACGGTGGCCCGATTTCACAAGCTGCCCACATGGGCCCATCAGCACATGTACCCAGTCTACCGCAGATTTACTCTTCAGTTAATTCCTTGCCAATATAGAATCCCAGACCAATGGCCTCAACTGGGGTTACTCTCGCCCCGAGGGGACGCTTGGCAGTGTCTGGAGACATTTCTGGTTGTCACACAAGGGGGATGCTGCTGGCAGCTAGTGGATACGGGCCCAGGATACTGCTAACTCTATGATCACAGACCTGCCACGGCAGGAAGTGCATGACCCACAATGTCTGTAGGGCTGAGGGTGAGACACTCTGCCCGAGAGAAATCAAAGGCATTGTGTTGCCTTCACTCACTGAGCGCAGTGTTTCTCAAGAGTAAACTTTCTCACTCAAAGCTCAATGGACTTCAACACATCCCTTCAAGAAGCCTAACAAATGGGCAAATATTTACTTATTTCCCACACTTCAAAATAAGACAATGAACACATATGCTTGTGAATGTTAGCAGAGTTCACACTTTAAACCATCAAATGCTTGCAAACTTCCCTGTCTGTTAGTTCATATATGTCAGCACAGCCCCCGCAGGGAGAGTGTTAGCTCAGCGTGGAGAGAAGGACGTTGCGCGTGGGAAGGGAAGCAATTTACCTGATAGCCCCAGTGTGCGCACAGGAGAGCAGGGACCTGGATCTTGCCCCTGGTGCTTTCCCTGCTACAACGATGTGCCCCAGGATGGTTTGTAATGTGGAAGTGAGCTGCTCAGTGAGCCATCCTCCTCAACACCAAACATTCACGGCTCTCATGTAACTGCAAGCCTGTGTCCTGACCTGAGCAGTGGGGATAACAGGGCTCCTAGGTCTGTGCTTACACACAACACGCTCTCGAGAACACGCAGCGGCTGCTGCTGCTGCTGCGGCTGCTGCTGTTAGTGAGACAGCAGGCCGATGTGTGGAATTCCAGCAGAACAAGCAAAATGTTGGAGAGGAAAGCCACCAGAAGAAACACCTACTGCAAAATCTGAAGAGAGCAGTCCCGGGAGGCTGCTTTCTGGTGAGATGGGCACAGGGTCACACAAACAGAAGTCCTTGGCATTCGTCTTATATCCTTTTCTGCTACTAAAGACACAGTCGGGGCAAAGGTGTGGCTGACAAATGTGTGGCCTCTATTCGAGGAAACTGGGAGCTCTTCTCTTTACTTAGGGACATAAGCAGGTGAAAGAGACTGGAAATAGCTTCTTTTCATGTGAGAGATGTGGCAACAAAATTAAAACTCAAGGTCCTAGAAATAACAGCTGGATTCGAATCTTGGCTCTACCACTCAGTGGCTCTGACCAGTAAAAAGCTACACACCTTTCTAACCCCAGCTTCTAGGGTAAATCTGGGATTACAACAGCACCTCCTTCATAGAACTGTTGGAATTCAGATGACATAATGCAGGTCAAACACTTCACACAGGATCTGGCCTGGAGAGTAACCTTGATCCATCACTACTGTTGCTGCTGTTATGGTCATCATCACCATCATCATCATCCAGAAAGCCCAGCTCTATGCCCAGCCCACAGCAGACTCACAATAACTGTTTGCTGATTACTCAATGCTAACATGTAATCACTGGGGATGTGCCTGCAACCAAGGTACATGCCCTTGACTGGAATTGAACCTGGGACCCTTCAGTCTGCAGGCCGATGTTCTATCCACTGAGCCAAGCCAGTTAGGGCTGGACTGGCTATTTTTGAAGCTGTATTTGGGAGAAGATGATGACAGCATCTCCATCTGTTCTTTGGACTTTACATACACTTAATTAATGTTCAGATATTTATAAGAATGTACTGGGTCTGAGGTGGCTGCTATAGGTGCCGACAGAGCCAGCAGGCGTGCGGAGCGGCATCAGATCTGCCTCACTGGGAGCAGCCCTAGCAGGGGTGGCACCATGAGTGGGGGCACCCCTTTCATCTGCAGCAAGATCAGCCTTATCTCCAAGGTGGAGCTCCGCTAGGAGGGCAGCCACTACACCCGTGGTCGGCAAACCGCAGCTCGCGAGCTACATGCGGTTCTTGGGCCCCTTGAGTATGGCTCTTCCACAAAATGCCACGGCCTGGGCGAGTCTATTTTGAAGAAGTGGCGTTAGAAGAAGTTTAAGTTTAAAAAATTTGGCTCTCAAAAGAAATTTCAATCGTTTGGAACTTGTCCTTGGGATTCCACCACTGAGCCAAGAGTATGGCAGAAAAATGGCTATTTAATCATCAAGAAATTATATGAACTTAAGTCAACAAAACAGTGAGGTTGGTTTTCATAAAGGGGTTGTGTCCATAGGTCCACAATGCATACTTTTCATCATGGAGGGCAACACACAGTCCAATAGAAGAATTTAGTAACTAACATTATCTGACTTACCCGTTCCCTATATGGCATCAACTCCAACAGAATGAAAATCTCTGGCAAATACATGAATCTCATGTATAGCTCTGATGTTAGAAATGGACAGACACCACAGGGCAAGGCTACCCAACCCACAACAGGATTGCTGTTAGGGGGCTTGGTTTTCATTTGAGACAGTGCCAAGTATTTGACTTTATCACAACGACTGGTGATGGTGACAACTATGAATTTATCCATACGTGAGTGCTCACTAAGCTCGAGTCTCATTAGTGCTCTTAACAACCTTAGAAAGTGTATATTTATATATAATCTATTTTACATAATAAAATACAGAAAATTGAATTTTAAAATACTTAAGTACTTTACCCAGAGTCATTCAGCTAGAATTAGAAGTGTCAAGATTCAAGCCTAGCTCAGCCTAACACCAAACCCACTAAGCTATAGCATCTTTGCACCATCTTTAAGTTGACTTAAAAAGTTGCCTGGCTCTGGCCAGTGTGGTTGGAGCATCTGCCTATACACTGAAGGGTCGTGGGTTCGATCCCCAGTCGGGGTACATAGCTAGGTGCAGGTTGAACCCCAGTCAGGACAGGTATTTAAAAAAAAAAAAAGTTGCCTAAATAAGTATTGAGACTGGTCTTTAGAAATACTCAACCAGAGGCTGGATAGCCTTCTGAAATTAATTTTGTAGCGAATTTAATCGCTGGCTGGGGAATGTCAGTAATTCCTTCCCTATGAAATCAATTTGGTTTTTCCTTTTGCAAATCAATGGGCAATCTTCAACATTTTTAGAATTTCTGTCCTTCTCAATCTTGTTTCTAGGCAAGGCGATTCTGATACAAAATACTCATATTTCTGCAACATCTGCCTAAATTGTTGATAAATACATGACCTTGACAATATAACCAAAATATCTACTACCTTGACTAAATAATTTGATGTGACCATCGCAATCCTCAATCCCATCTGTGGCTTTATTCTTTTTTTTTTTTTTTTAATTGATTTCAGGGAGGAAGGGAGTGGGAGAGAGATATGGAAACATCAATAATGAGAGAGAATCGTTGATTGGCTGGTGGCTTTATTCTTGCTACTTATTAAATTGAGATGAACAGGTCGGGCTGAAGTATGCCTGGCATTTTCCTGCTTGTACAATTAACAGCAATGGACATTTGCATTTGTCTTCCTAACATATATTTAGTACTTATTAAACCTCACACATTCAGCACAGCTCTTTCCAAAGACACAGCCCAGATTAACAAGTTAATCCTCAGAAAACCTCATCTGGGTCAGTAGAGAATACCTGTTTCAACTCAGAAGTGGGATTTTAATAAGTTTTGCCCACATTCAATGTAGTATATTCCCTAGAAGAAGGGAGGAGGTATCTTGTCTGTGGACAATAGTTAGAAGGGATTCAAGCAGCAGATTGTTAGGTATATATCTAAAACAATGTTACTTAAATTAGTTCAAAACCTAAGTTTAATGAGATACACCCAAACAAAGGCCGGGGTGGTGGGGAGTCTATAGTCAAACAGTTGAAATTGACATGTTACACATCATATCTTCCTATAGGGTTTAAAAAGCACTATATTCTAATGAATATGCTCAGGGAATAGAAGCTAAAGTTTTGTGTGGGTTTTTTACGTGGCCTACTTCTATGACCTAATCCCAGTTTCACCACAGTTGGCAACCACTGCTCACCAGCAAAAGCTTCCAGGCACCCGAGAATGACAAGTGAGATCTTTTGAAAACATGCAAAGTATGGGGAATGTGGCCTGCAGAAGTGAAAGAAAAACCATCTCCCTACGCCTGTGATGAAGCAGCAGGAAACACACCAGCCTGGGGGTAACGAAGCCTGGATTCCAGTCCAGCCCCTGGTGGTAACAGACCACCATCCTGGACAGTCAGTCCCCTCTGGGAGTGTCAGCCTGTCTCTTGCCCAGTGTTTGGTGGCTTATGTTGCAGGGATGGCAGAACCACGGCATGCAAAACCAAGTGGCACGCGTGCCCGGCCTGGCCAGCGTGAGCTCCTCAGACCCCACCGTTGCTACCGCTCCATCGTATCATAATCACCTCGTCACGCATTCACCTTCCTGCTGGCTCCTGTGTGATCCCCAAGTTCTATACTATTTTTCCAGATCCAAAAGTGTATGTGCTTTCTCTTTCTGAGTCATCCACACTTTTGTTTTTTAAATAAAGAATTTCCTCAAAACGTTTTCAAAATTCCCATCATCCTAAATTGAGTAATATTTTTACATCTTTCAGGAGGCCCAAAGCCACCATGCCTCCCTCCAAGGAAAGCACAGCCCAGAAAGAAGCTCTGATGACAGAACGAGGCAGACGCCACCTCCTACCGGACATCCTTTAAACAAACCACAGGAAAAATTATAGGAACACTGGCTCCACGTAATGAAACTCAAGAACCGGCAAAAGAAAGGTCACATGCCACCATCAAGTTTTTCAATTGCAACTTTTTTTTGCTTTACTAAAGCAAGCAAGCAAGCACATGCCAGCGCGCGCACATGTACACACACACACACACACACACACACACACACATGTACACACACACACACACACACACACACACACACAGCTCTATTGAAGCCAAGCAGCAGAAAGCTAGAGTGCTTTCCGAAAAGCGAATCCTCCTGCAGGCTTCACCTCATCAAGCCAGCTGTGGGGTATAGTGACTTTAGCCATATCCATCAAACACATGACAAAGATGAAATGCAGCAATGAGGCCCATGTTCCCAGTTCAAGTACAGCACATAGGAGTGTGTGATTGAACCTTTCTAGAGTTTAATTTTTAATATCTACTTTAGACCACTCTACACGCATTACTTCTTTTTAAAATATCATTATTATCTGTAAACTGTGAGAAACATGTTTTAAAAAGGTAAAAACTGTGCTGCATAGAGAATAATATTTTCTCATTTAAACTCCACGGCCGAGGCGGGTTTTGCGGAGTTTGCAGGAAGCAGTGGGGTTCAGAGAGCGCACACCAAAGCAATCCCAGGGCTAAGAACACCTCGAAACTTAAACCAGAGAACAGCTCTTAGTACTGACATCAATGTATTCCAGTTTAAAGCCAACAATTCCTTAACGAAAAGTGCCTTGAAAAAAATGGCTAAACTTGAACTCAACAGTTGCTTTACCATCAAAGAAAAGAACTAGAACACATTCTTTAAAAGTTGTCTTTTTTTAACAAAAGCAGTATAAGCAAGGCCAGGCAGTTACTTAGGTGGATATAATCCTCAGATACGTATGTGTGTGGAGGTCTTGTTTGCCTTTGATCATCTTACAAAATGGGCTCACACTGCAGGTGCCCTTGGTTTTGCTGCTCCAAGCCCATCAGCAGCACAGGGCTTGTTACACATATGCCATCTCAGCCCCACCTCAGGGGCACACTGCACTGTAACCACATTCTGAGGGGATTTGTATGCAAATAAAGCTGCAAAGCCCTGTGTGCAAAATGATTACAAAGCACCACTCCGATGCTCCTTAGATGAGAAGATACAAGTACAGATGTGATGGCTTGTATCTTCCTTGGACACCAAGGAAGGCGCAGTTACTGTCTCTATAACACAGTGCCTCCCAACATAGCATGCTCCTCTTTTTTTTAAGAGCACATTCATGGAAGATGATAATGTGCCCTATTTACCTCTGAACGGTTGTGGAAACAAAAGCACAGCAAGGAAACTGAGTGCTGCGCCACTGTCAGCACCGATCAAACCTCATCATCCCTCCGATTGGATCTTGGTGTGGTGGGTTTCGTATCCCTCTCTGATCTCTGAGGAAACCGCAGCAGAAGGAGAATAAAGGGACCTTCGAGTTCAGGTTCTAGAGGGTGGAGGGCCTTGGGACAGCTTCCCCAAGTTGCCTCCCTTCTCGAATGTCGCTCCAACATCACCCATGAGTGGCCTTTGCTGTTACAACCTGTCTCCAACAGGGTCCTTGGGCAAAGATGTTCACGTCCAAAATGCACCACTGAAGTCTCAAGGTGAAGATTTATGGAGCACTCGGGGCCCATGCGTGCTGGCTGGGCCCGTGACACTGTTACAGCTCCCACACACCTTGTTATTGGGATGCGGGGGCATGAGGGAGAGAGGAGAAAATACATTACAGGGCCAAGTGCTCGCTGTGCTCACCACGAGTTTGTGCCAAACTCTTCCCCACCTCTTCTGCCCTCTCTCCATGGGACTCCCTGGGACTGGGTACAGCTGTGTGGGACCCAGACGCCCTGGACCAGCACGGCCTTCCTTCCTCTGCAGCAGGACTGCACCTTGCAGGGCCTAGTCCCTCGTGTGTGAAATGGGGAAGCTACCAGGCTGGCAGTGCTGTTGTAAGAAATAGATGAAACCCTATGTATGAAGTTTTCAGAAAAGTACTGGCCTAGAGTGATTCTCCATTAATGTCAGCTATTATTAGTTTTATCGCAATGACATGTAAAGTTAAAAACTACATATAAACTCCTAAGTTCTCACCAATCCTGAATCACTATGATCAAAGAATAAGATATTAAAACAACAACCAACACCTCCAAAGACGATTGACCTGAATGAGGGAGAGGGAATCCCTGGCAGACATGGGCCCCAGGCCCGGCCACCTCCCTCAGACTGTCTGCAGTTGGCTCCTGGCTTGGAAAGTTCCATGGCTGGTGGTGCTCACAGACAGGCCTTGGGATGCTACCTTGAATCACCTTGAGTTTGCTCTAGGACCTAAAAGCACACGAGACTGCCTTCTGGAGAATACAAGGGATTCCGATGGAAAATATAATTGCAATCTAATTTGCCCTTCTCAGGTTTCAGATTGCCTTGGCTAGGCTGGATAGCCTTAATTATACTTAAGTCATTAATTTTAATGACATTTTTGTAATTAGATACCCAGATTAGAATTTTTATATCCCATTGTACTTCCATTTTAATACAAATTACTTGTGGTTGTTGAATGAGTTACAAATTAAAATAATTTCTTCCAAGGAACAAAGAGGAAGAATTCGCAGGGAGAGAGAAAACGCCAAAGGATTCTGATACAGAAACTACATACAGGATCCCAGAATGTAACTGCCCAATGATCAAGTGGCACACAGATATTTGTTTTCAGAGCCCAGATTCTCTAGCTAATAAACAAAAGTAAAAAACAAACAAAAAAAAAACTGGTATATAATAAAGGCTTCATCTAACATTGGAATTAACTTTCCATTGTTAAAAATGTCTACTTACAACATATAATTCTGTCTGAGCCAAAATTCTGTTTTTGACAAACACAGAAGTCCTAAGCAGGGTGAAACAGTGGCTATCGCCTTTGATGCTGCTTTCAAAGGTGGGCTATATTTATCACAATATCATTGTTGCCTGTATGATTTGCCTGTGATTTTTTCTCACCCACAAATTTATTGGAAATGTGTTTGAAATGAGCCTCATTTTTTTTCCTGCATCACTTCTGGGATCATTGTTTTCTGAGGTCCAACTCTGTCCGACATTTAAAATCTCACAGCAAAGAGTTCCTTCCTATTCTGAAATCCCTGCTTTTGGTGGAAATGGACTCCTACTAAGTGCTCACATACTTTCCGCAGAGCCCTGTGTCCTCTGAAAACCCAGAGTCCATCAGGCTTTTGTTTTCATGGTCTGTGGATACGCTGTGCATCCATTCCTTACCTTGACCTTAGCCTGCTCCGCTAAGAGAAATAGCATGCTCAAAATATTTCCCATCCAGTGATGAACAAGTACATCCAACTTAGAGATCACAGTGATGTGAAGTAAGAAACAGCCCAGGGATTCAACCAAAGAGCCAACTGGTGCTGACTGAGCCTGTGTTCTTACCTAACCAGGTCCTGAGACCCAGCACTTGCTTAGGCAGCAGGGAGACACTAGTAAGAAGTCAGCCTTTGAAAGCAGATAAGCATGAGTTTGATTTCTGCCTCTGCTATTGATTATCTATGAGTCAATTACTAAAAATATTATCAGCATCAGACAGTAGTGAAAATTTAATGAGACAACGTATATAAAGTTCACAGTGCCTAGCATATAGCAAGAGCTCAATAATATTAACCATAAATTTTCTGTCATTACAATTCTTATCATCATCCAAAAGAGTCACATTCATATAGCATAAATACAGATTTATTGATCCGAAGTGCATTTTTTTCCACTCTAAATTTTATGAAATCTGTGATTTAATAAAGTTTCCTTCGCCTTCTCCTCCACCCTTCCAAACTACCGCTGACTACTCTGGTGAACAATGATAAACATCACAATAGACAGTGTCTTATAATAAAGACCACACAGTCTATAAATGAATGGATATGCATAGGAAAAATCTGCAGTCACATACACTCAAGTGTTCATTGTGATTATCGTGATTGGCAAGTCTACAGGTCTTTTTAGGGCATTTTCTAATTGTTCTTTGAGAAACACAATTATTTCTGAAATAAATTAAATAAAATGTTTTGAAAAAGAAATAAAACATAAACCCCCAACTTACATTGAGTCCCAAATCTAACAGAATAAATTGCATGAATACAGTACAGCTTTTTGATGCTCTTACTATACATCTGCAATTTTCACTAGTCTCTTGAAATACGAATCTGCATTGCCTCTCCGTAGGCACAAAGGTTCAAAAGCATCCAGGCATCATTCTGGACCACTTGCTGCAGGAAACCCACCCTCAGATAGCTGGGGCTTTAGGGCTTCTGAGTGTCTGCCTCCCATTCATTAAATCCTACTCACAAAATTATTTTTAAAGAGCCACCGAAACATTCATGTCAAAAAAGTGATGAAGTGAAAGAATGGAAGATATATTTCCAAAAATTTTTCAAGGTCTCTTGAGTTCCAGAAAACACAATGTTTAAAATGGTAACCCTTATTTAAGCGGGCACGCACAATCACACACACACACACACACACACACACACACACACACATACACACAGAAAAAAGATCTTGTCAAAGATTAAATTATAAATTGGACATCATTTTTGTAAAGGCTGATTTCTACATCGTAATAGAACACATCTGGGGTGATTTTCTGACTCTCCTCGAATATTTGGGTTTTTTGGCAACTACAGGAAATCTCTGGGCAGACACGCTGCTACAATAATTAATGCCAGCTTTCAGGCACCGTGATGAAAAAATTCATGACAGCAACAAAAAATGGTGTCCCCCCCCCAAAAAAAAAAAAAAAAATAACCACGAATTTAATGTAAAACATGAATCCTCGCAGCCTTCAGCCTAGAGCAGCTGAAAGACATTGGTGTGATTCATGAACAAAGAGTCATTCGATCGCTTCCATCAGAGCTTTTCTGCATTCCAGCCATTTGTTTACGCCCTTCCTGGCTGCTTCATTCATACCCTGGCTTTCCCGGTGCTGGCCCAACAAGGACTTTGTCTTCTTCTTGCTCCCAATCTTGCACAGTCCCTGAAGGGCACCCAGAGCCAGCAGAGTGCCTGCACAGAGCAGATGCTCCTCCAGAGGCGGGTCAGGTGGACCAAGAGTGAATGAGTGTGACTGGATCAAGATGGTTTAAACAAAGCCCTGGGCCAGTAGCTCAGCTGGCTAGAGCCTTAACCAGATACGCCAAGGTGCAGGTTCGATTTCTGGTCGAGGCACATACAACAAGCAACCAATCCTATATAATAAAAGGCTAATATGCAAATGAACCAAACTGCGGAATGACCGGTTGCTATAATGTGCACTGACCACCAGGGGGCAGACACTCAATGCAGGAGCTGCCCCCTGGTGGTCAGTGTGCTCCCATAGGAGGAGCACCGCTCAGCCAGAAGCTGGGCTCATGGCGGTGAGCGCAATGACGGTGGCGGGAGCCTCTCACGCCACAGCAGCGCTAAGGAGCAGCGAGCAGAGCAGAAAGGAGTGAGGGCTCCGGACTGCGAGAGGGATGTCTGACTGCCAGCTTAGGCTTGATGCCCATAGGGATTGGGCCTAAGCCAGCAGGTGGAAATCCCCTGAGGGCTCCCGGACTGCGAGAAGGCACAGGATGGGCTGAGGGACCCCCCCACACACACACACCAGTGCACAAATTTCATGCACCGGGCCTCTAGTGAATGTATAAAGAAGTTAACAGCCCTAGCTGGTTTGGCTCATTGGATAGAGCGAAGGCCTGAGGACTGAAGGGTCCTGGGTTTGATTCCGGTTAAGGGGCACATGCCCGTGTTGCGGGCTCGATCCCCAGTAGGGGGCGTGCAAGAGGCAGCCAATCATTGATGTTTCTATCTCTCTCTACCTCTCCCTTCCTCTCTGAAATTAATAAAAAATATTTTTAAAAAAGACGTAGAACAACAAAACTGATCTCTCTCTCTCTCTCTCTCTCTCTCTCTCTAGTCAATATATATATATAAAAAAATTTAACGTTTGAACAAAAAGCAAACGTCAAAAACTAAAAACTTGTCCTGGTTCTAAAATAACTTCATTTATAAAAGCAAATATTCCACTTCTCAGAAGCGCACACACACACTATGCTCAGCTGTGTGCGTCTAGGGCAGTGGTCGGCAAACTCATTAGTCAACAGAGCGGCAAACCGCGGCTCGCGAGCCGCAGTTTGCCGACCACTGCTCTAGGGAAATCCTTTCCCCTTGAGCTTCAGTTTCCTCACCTGTAAAATACAGGTAGTGACAGCATCTGCCTCGGCATTGCTAGGAGGGTGAGATTCGTTTCTGCTTGTAACATACTGCCCAGATCGACTGGGACAGAATAAATGCTACAAGTCAAGAAAAAAAAAATAAAAACAAAGAAACAGCATGTTCATTATCACTATTTTATAAAAACACAGGGGCCATACTTGGCATAAATACCAAATGGACTTCAAAAATATGTTCAGTCTCCTAAAAGATGGGGAATAAATGTACACACTGGCTTCGATCCTGCCTGTTTGATTCGGGTGTAGAATCTCCAGGATGCTCAGCCATTACCAAACAGAGATGATAATAATAGTTCCCTTCTCATAGGGATTCTGTGAAGATTAAGTTAAGGATATGTATGAAGAATTGAGCAAGACCCTGGCCCGTGTGGCTTGGTTGGTGGGGCACGGTCCGCTGCACCAAAAGGTTCAATTCCAGATCAGGGCACATGCCTGGGTTGCAGGCTCAATCCCCAGTAGGGGGTATACAGGAGGCAGCCTATCTATGTTTCTCTCGCACATCAATGTCTGTCTCTCTCTCCCTTTCTCTCCCTCTAAAAATCAATTTTAAAAAAAGATTTTAGCAAGATGCCTGGCACGTAGTTAGTAACCAATATATTTTAGCTAACACTGCTATAGTGTTACTTGAGGATCTGTTAACTCATGATGAAACAGGTACTGCATAGTAATTAATGTTGTGCATCATTTCTTCCTGCATCTACTACTCATTAAGCACTTACATCGTATCAGGCAATTTCAAATACCATATTCTGCGAAGCCCCACAACAGCCACATGAGACTAACTGCATTAAGAACAACAACAACAACAAAACCACCATTAATTTAAAAATAAAAACCTTTTGAGAAATGCAGGAGAGGATAAAAAGAAAGGTAGTACTGATTAAAGACCCAACATATTCCAGGCCCCATACAAAGCCCTTTCCATAAATGATCTAATTTTATCCTCACAAAATACCAAGAAGATTGCTACCGTTACTTAACCTGGCCACATGGCAGGCAGCCATTGATCAAGATCACACAAGTCCAAGACCCGGAATTCAAGCTCAGATCTACAGACTTTATTGCCCATAACTTTAAAATTTGCTAAGCAGAAAAATATAAAGATGAACACACAAGTCAAAATTCATCTTCACTTTTAGCAACTGTTGGAAATACACTCTCGTCTCAGCTCAAGTTGATCTAAGAGGTTTACAAAGATTTCAGGGCATTTGCCAGCTTTTCTACCAGGGTTGACTATGCCCCCAGTGGCGGTCAATGTCTAGAGACAGTGATGTTGCCACAACTAGGGAGGAGCTACTGGCATCCAGGGGTGGAGCCTGGATGCAGCTAAAACCCCACAATGCACGGCACAGCCCCAGGCAGCAATGTCCAAATATCAATAGTGTGGATGTTCCAAAACACTGCATTCACCAATGAAACAAAAACCGCTGACTCTGCAAAAAACCGTACAGCGCTTGGCCATGCTCTAGAACCCACAGGAGTGACCAGTCAGGCTGCTCATTTTCTCCACCATTAAGTTGATGTGTCAACACAAATGTGACCACGTCCATCACAGCCTGGCTTGGCCAGCATTCATGTCCGCAGCCCTCTCTTCTCCATATTGATATGGGCAAATGGACCAATAATAGTGTCAAGTTGACACAGATGATCCCCAGCTGGCTTCTGAAAGGGCTCAGCCCAGGCTGAGGGCAGTCAGGAGGGCTCTTTCTGGTGCCATGCATTTGCATTCAACACTTTCCAGGACTGTGGTCTACCTTGCCCGTGTTCTCTGGCAGAAACAAATGGTAGACGATTTAAAATGAACTTTGGAAAGTAAAGTTGAATCTGCCATGAGCAGGAATTGCAGTCACTTGATAGATCCATCCCCTAATTTGATAGCATCTGTCCCTTCCCAGAAAATTTCAGCATAAGATTTATGGATCTACTGGGATACCCAGTTCTCCGGCAGGAACACGGGTCTCTGAAAGTCCCAGGCAAATGAATTTGACTCACACCATGGAGGAAAAGCTTTTGATTCCTGAAGGTTTCCAAAAGCCATTTATCTGTTGAAAGTGACACGAGTATGTTGTTAAGCTAAGCAGTAACAAGTAACCCTAACCTTTTTTCTTACCAGCTGGCTCTGTTACCTATCACAGGTGAAGGGAGCATGAATTTTCATGCAGATCATAGTGCTTAAGGAGGGAATGGCAGCTATAACAGTCCACACACTTAAAGAAGGGTGGCTTGCTGTTGGAGCCTGTGCCATCATGTTAATGTGGAACTACAGGCAGGAGAAGGAAAGGCGGTTTATTCCATGTGATCGCCACCAAATATGCAAGCAAAATTATTCCCCCTATCAAACACATACAGGTTAATTTAAGTCAACACTTAATTCTAAAATTACTACCTTGCCCTAAAGAAGTGTGAAAGCACCCAAGACGATGTAAAGCAAACGTTGTACAACCACAACACCAAGGAACCGACAGGATGAACAGCCAGCCCTGAGCTAAGGAAGGCAGAGTCCTGGAGGCTCACTCGCATTTTCTCACGGAAAGCGTTAGTGCTCATGCTCCGGGTGCACAGGGCCGCAAGCTGCTCACAACTGAACTCAAATGTGCACTTTGAGGGAAGAATCCATTTTTAAAAAAAGATTTTAAGATTGGCCCTGGCCAAGTAGCTCATTTGGTTAGAGGATCACCCTGATAGGCCAAGGTTGTGGGTTCTATCTACAGTCAGGGCACAAATGAGAATCAACCAATGAATTAATAAGTGGAACAACAAATCTCTCTCTCTCTCTCTCTCTCTCTCTCTCTCTCTCATCAGTAAACAAAATTAAAAAAAAAATAAAGATTCTAACATGTAAAAGAAATCATCATTTTGATCAATTGGATGAAAGAAAACACTTTATATGTTGAAAGCTAGTGGGGGTTGCTTGTAAGACGTAGAAAAATTAAGGAAGGATGGGTACCAAGCTGTGAACAGCGCTTTACAGAAGACAGGAGGAAAGACGCTGGCCTGTGTGGCACAGGAGGTGGTGGAAACATTGCTTATTTTATACTTTGCGAGGTCTGTGGCTGTGGGTGATTTATGCTTTTTAGTATTTTTTAGTTTTTACGTTTTAGTACTTCCAGTTTTTAAGTTTGGAAGGAAAACAGAACAGTGCCTTCAAACAGCATCCTCAAGAACCAACGTTGATGCACCTCAAGCTATTTCACAGCACCCACTGAGAACTGCACCCACTGAACACAGCACCCAGTGAGTACAATACCCACTGAACACAGCACCCAGTGAATGCAACACCCACTAAACACAGCACCCACTGAGAACTGCACCCACTAAACACAGCACCCACTGAGCACAGCACCCACTAAGCACAGCACCCACTGAGAACTGCACCCACTAAATACAGCACCCACTGAGCACTGCACCCACTGAGCACAGCACCCACTAAACACACAGCACCCACTGAACTCAGCACACACTGAGCACAGCACCCACTGAGAATTGCACCCACTAAACACAGCACCCACTGGGCACTGCACCCACTGAGCACAGCACCCACTATGCACAGCACCCAATGAACACTTTCAGTTCCAGGACCTGGGCTTCCAGCTTCACCGCTGCCTTATCTGCCCTGAGCAGGGACTGTACAAAGTCTTCTTAACTAAAAGGTTTTTTTCACAGAAACAGGTTTATTGAAATAATTCTTATCCAAATTGTATAGCAATTGTAGCTTTTCAAACACCAAGGATATAATGAAATTGACTTGACATTAAACTCATCCTATAGATAATTCAGTTTCACCTCATGACTGGGAAGCTGTTACAGGATCATAACCGCTTCAGCTGACAGTGGCAATACCCCTCAATTCTGATTAATTCTCTGTCACCCCACCCTGTCTGAGGCTGCAAATCAGGTCAGTCACAGGGTCGGGGGGGGGGGGCGGGGGGGGCTGAGCTAGCTGAATGGAAACCCTCACCGAAAACAGTTCTGTAAAAACAGAGACACCTTGAAAAGAACTTCTCTGGGCTGGATTTGTAGATTTCACTGTCTCCTAGAGCAGTGGTCGGCAAACTCATTAGTCAACAGAGCAGCAAACTGCGGCTCACGAGCCGCATGTGGCTCACGAGCCGCATGTGGCTCACGAGCCGCAGTTTGCCAACCACTGTCCTAGAGTTTGGGATGGGATGCATTTCATGTCAGTTTATCACATGTCTAGTCTAGATAAGCCCTGGTCATCAAAACCCTGCAATCACAGCTGGCTGAAATTGTAATTAAGCAGCACGGTAGACAAAATAATGGCCCCCATAGATGTCCATGTCCAACGCCCCAGACCCGTGAATGTGTCACATGGCAAAGGAGAGGTAAAGTTGCTAACTACAGTGACCTTAAATAAATAGTGAGATGACCCTGGATTATCTAGGCAGGCCTGCCCTAATCACAGGGCCTGAAATGTAGAAGTGAAGAATCAGCCAATGGGGTGGCCATGGGAGAAAGATACAACGCTGCTGGCTTTGAAGACGGAAGAAAGAGCCTCTACCAGTGGAAAAGTCCAGGAAACAGATTCTCCCATAAGGCCTTAGAAACGGACGCAGCCCTGCAGCAACTCGGTTTCAGCAGAAAGATGCCTGTCAGGACTTCTAATCTACAGAACTGCAGGATGATACATTTGCATGTTTTAAGTCGCTTTGTAGAAATGTGTTACAGCACTAAAATGGAAACAGATAGAGGAAGTAGGTACTGAGTCTTTCTCTCAACCTCTTGGAAGGGGAAGAATATCAACTATTTGAAAAGGAACTACAGTAGGTCCTCGGGTTTACGTCAGAAATCCGTTCCTACAGCACAATGTAATGCGATTTTTGCCATAAGTTGGAACCCACCTACATAAGCACCTACGTCACTCACATGGAGCACATACACAGCAGTAATGAAGTGAAACAGTAAAAATATTTAAAAGAAAGATAACAATTCCTGACCTTTACTTGTGGTAAGTAAATAATAAAAAACATAAAGCACATATGTACATACATCGAAATGATGGAACTTTTTTTTTATATAAATAAACTAGAGGCCTGGTGCACGAATTCGTGCACGGGTGGGGTCCCTAGGCCAGACGGGCGATCAGGGCCGATGGGGGCCGGGCCAATAGGGGCCTGCTGGCCAGGGGGAGGAATAGAAGGGAGGGACCGCCAGAGGTTGGCCGGCTGGGGAACCGTGGGAGATTGGCCGGCTGCAGAGAGGGACCGGGGAAGGTTGGCTGGCTGCGGAAGGTTGTCTGTGGGAGCGAACTGACCACCAGGGGGCAGCTCCTGCATTGAGAGTCTGCGCCTTGGTGGTCAGTGCACGTCATACTGACTGGTCAACGGGTTGTTCCGGTCATTTGGTTGTAATGATCGCTTAGGCTTTTATATATATAGATGGGAGATGGCGACGTAACCACGAAACGATGTAAGTGGAGTCCAGTGTAACCCAAGGACTGCCTGTATATGCACTGTTTTACCAAAACAAAACACAAAATCACTTATGAAAGGTTCACTTTATTATGATTGCTTTCCTCAAAAAAATTTGCCTTTCAAAGTAGTTGACATTTACAATTGCAGTTTAGGGTACAGTCTTGATGGTTTGAAGGCCTCTGTTTTAGTAAAGCTGATACGTTTTCAGGTTAAATAATCACAACAATAAACATTTACTAAGTAAGTATTTACTATGTTCCAGGTATTAATATCACCAGATTAAGTCCTCACAACAATCTATGAGGCAGATACTACTACTGCTGAGCCACTGGTGAAAATTAATTTAATGGATGATAAGCCTAAATGTAAAAGCTAAAACTATAAAACCCTTTAAAAAAACACACAGAAGTAACTTTCATGACCTTAAGTTAAGCAATGGTTCCTTAGATATGACCAAAAACATAAGCAAATAAAGAAAAAAAAACACAGAGATAAATTAGACTCCGTCAAATTTTACAACTTTTGTGCTATAACTATAGTATCAAGAAAGTGAAAAGACAACCCGCAGAATGGGGAAAATATTTTCAAATCATGTATCTGAAAGGGTCCATTGCCCAGAATATATAAAACAACAGCCCTGCCTGGCCAGCGTGGCTCAGTGGTTGAGCATTAACCTATGAACCAGGAGGTCACAGTTTGATTCCTGGTCAGGGCACATGCCTGGGTTGTGGGTTCAGTCTCTGGTGGGGGACATGCAGGAGGCAGCCAATCAATGATTCTCTCTCATCACTGATGTTTCTATCTCTCTTTCCCTCTCCCTTCCTCTCTGAAGTAAATGAAATTATAAAGAAATATAAAACAATAGCCCTATTAAAAAATGGGTCAAGTGTTTTAACAGACATTTCATCCAAGAAATGATCTTTATATTGAACACATAAGAATACATCAGTACTCATTAGGGAAATGCCAGTGAAAAGCACAATGGGAGACCTCTCCACACCCACTGGGAAGGTGAAAGTCAACAAACAACAACAACGAACAATAGCTAGTGTTGGTGGGGATGTGGCAAAGTTAGAACCAGCTACTTCGGAAAGCAGTCTGAGAGTTCTTCAAAAGTTCAACATAGTGCTTCTATACGACCCAGCAATTCCACATCTACATATATGTACAAAAGATATGGGAACAGAAACGCTAACATGAATGCTCGTAGCAGCATTATTCGTAGTAGTCAAAAAATAGGAACTACCCACGTCCATCAATGGATGCACGGAAAAATAAAATGTGGTATATCGATACGGTAGGATGTTACAGGCAGTCCTCGGGTTACATCGGAGACCCTTTCCTATGGTGATGTAACGCAATTTTCGCCGTAAGTCGAAACCCACCTACCTAAGCGCCTATGTCACTCACATGGAGCACAGACACAGCAGTAATGAAGTGAAACATTAAAAAAAGTTTAAAAGAAAGATAACAATCCCTGACATTTACTTGTGGCAAATAAATAATAAAAAACATAAAGCACATATGTACATACATCAAAATGACGGAACTTTTTTTTTTTATATAAATACTGTAAGTGGGAGATGGCAACGTAACCATGAAACAACGTACGTCGAGTCCGATGTAACCCGAGGACTGCCTGTATTTTGCAATAAAAAGGAATGAAGTACTGATACATGTTTCAACATGGATGAACCTGAAAACAAGACAGGTGAAAGCAGTCAGTCACTAAAGACCACATGTTGGTGTTGCATGATTCTTTGTATTCATTTGTCCAGAACAGGCAAATTGATGCAGACAAAAAGTGGATTTGTGGTTTCCTCGGGCTTGTGGGAGGAGGGGGCGAGTTGAGCAAGGAGTAACTACTAATGAGTGTAGGATTTGTTATGGAAGGGATAAAATGTTCTAAAATTTGATTGTGTCAATGGTTGCACAACCCTGTGAATTTCCTAAAATACGGAATTGTACATGTTACATGCATAAATTAATTATATGGTATATTAATTATATCTCAATATAATTAAAAAATGCCTAATTTTTGTATGACTGAGCTTGGAGTCAAGTACAATTTTTGCAATTGCACAAGGCTGTATGGAGGAAATAGGGCCAGTATTATTGCCTTCATTCACCTCATATTTAAAAAATGTGATTTAACTTCTGTATTCCATCTGTATCCATGAATTACTATACAGTTTTCATATAAGGAGGCAGATATTTGAGAAAGACTTGTAAAACAACCAGTCAACCACAAGAGGGCACTTTCTTCATAGCTACAGAATGAGGAGGTTCTAAATTACCTGGGAAATACAATATTTACCAGTTTAACCTCATTCCCAGCTTCAAGTGTGTGTATGGGTGGGGAGGGGTATGGAGGGTATATTATGAGTATGTTTCATCTAATACATTTAAGCCAACAATGTGGCCAAAGTCAATGATGGGTTGAAAAAAATCATGACATACACAGGTAGAAAGTAAATGTTTACACTTCAATAATAGAGGAACTGTAGATAGCATTGCATTGGGCTTATTTCTTTTCCTTCTAGTCATACAACAGATTATACAAAGTTATTTATTTAGCATAAAATGTATTCAAATAATACAAGTCATTACAAGATATGAAACATGTTATAAATACTTGATCTCTGGTTCTCTGCTCTCTATTTCCAACCCCGGGAACAATGCCTGGTGTAACTAGCACTTGATAAATATTTATTAAGTGGATGAGATAAATTTTAAAAAATGAATGATATCCACATTTCTTATATTTCAGGAAAAAAATGTATCTACTATGCCTTGGGGACCACATCAAAATATTTCCCTTCATCCATACAACAAATGAATAAAACATCACAGTCATTCCACTGAATAAATATCTCTCAAACAAGTTCATAGAGACATTCTGTGGTGTTAAATAGAATTCCTTGGCCAGAAATCCCTTAATATTGACTGACATACTTCTCTCAGTGAGTGATGTTTCGTCTTCCTACCTAGCGTCCTTCAATCAATGCACCTCTTAGTAAACCACAAGCATAGAAAATTTCATTAGGGAAACAGGAGTCCTCTCCATTCACCTCATATTTCAAATGGTCTGACATCAGAATGTCTGGAGGCAATAATAATACTGGCCCTACTTCCTCCACACAGCCATGTACAATTGCAAAAATTGTACTTGACTCCCAGCACAGTCACACAAAAATTAGGCATAATTTTTAGAGATATTTTGATTTTGGGATGAACAAATAGGTGGAGGATGAGCTGCTGCAGACACAGAAGGATGAGCTGTATAGACACAGAGCATTTTCACAGCAACTCACTGTATAGGAAACCAGAGCAGTGAATGATAAACAACTAGAAATGTCTTCCTCTGCCATTTCTTTAGTGAACAGTCTACTGTTGAAACAAAGGTGTCATGCTTAGCTGGTTCTAGGCATCCCAGAAACTTAAATACAATGCCCAAAACACGTTGTACCTGAGCATCAAGGGAACTAACTCTCACACATCATTCATGCATATGCCTGAAAACTGTTCCATGGAACAAGGTGCTGGGAGATATGACAGCAAACAGGGCCCTTTTCCTGCCCTCTAGGAGCTCACAGCCTAGTAGACCAGATGGACAAACAGGTGGGCAATAACAAAAGAGAATGGAATGTCAGGGTGAGCATGTAGTGCTTTAGGAACACAGACGTTGAACTCCTAATTTAACCTTAGGTGGTTAATAATAACTGCAAGTGGATGTGATAATACAGCTGAAAGCTAGGGGAAGGAGCTAGCCCTTGCAGTAAGTAGGAAGATCACCCTAAGCAAAAGGTAAAACTGAGTATGGAGCAAAGACTAACAGAGGTTAAGGAGGTGAGCTAATCACACAAAACACACACACACACACACACACACACACACACACTAAAACCCCCCACAGAATAAACATTATGATCCTCAGGGAACCACCTTTGCAAGTTTGGAGGCTGCATCCCCCCACCACCATTTTCTAGACCCTTCTAACTTTACTTGAGGTCAAACCAGAAACCTTAAAAAATAATTAAACACATGTTGTCACTATGCCCAAGTAATAACTGAAAAATTCTCCAAAAGCCCATTTGGGGAGGATTCACAAGTCACATATATGTTAAAAGCACTTTAAAGTTTTACAAAGAGTTTTCAGATGCAGTTTGTCCTGGCAATCATACAACCATCCCCGCCCCTCCTCCCCAAGTGTCTCATGCCAATCTTACAAATAATGTTACTGAGGTTGAAACAGGAGAATGAAAGAGCCAAGGTCATGAACTCAGTAGCAGGACCCAGACTCCAGCTCTGGTCTGTTTATTCCAGACCAGTGGTTCTAACTTTCCCCAAGAGCCAAAGCAAGCTTATGCTCACCCATTTTTGCCAAACAAACCCAACATTAAAAATCAAGATGCAATATTCAAAATTGATAAAAACTATAGTGCCTCTGGACCATAAGAAGGAAAAATAGGGAGAAACCAAGATGGCGGCATAGGTAAACACCTAAACTGCTGCCTCGCACAACAATTTCAAAACTACAACTAAAAGACAGAACGGACACCATCCAGAACCACAGGAAAGCTGGCTGAGTGAAAATTCTACAACTAGAAGGAAAGAGAAAAGCTCACAGAGAATTGGAGGTACGGCAAAGGGTCTTGGTGCGCGCAGAGAGGAAGGGTGGCTGAGAGCCTGGCTGACTTTCTCTGGCGGAAGGGGGAAGGAAGCCCCCGACCGCACTGAACCCCAGTTCTGACTGCACTGAACCCCAGTTCCGGGCGAGCCCCTGGGGACCCACGCTCTTACGGGGGGAGTCTGGACTCTCGGGCGGAGACTCGGGAGCCGGGGAAGGCGGAGGACTGAAAGTGCACGTGCGCCAGTGCGCACAAAGGCTGTGGAGGTTGCCACAGGCTTTCCCTAGTGGAAGGGAGTCAGAGGCTCCTGAATGCACTGAGCCCCAGTTCTGACTGCAGTGAACCCCAGTTCCAGGCGAGCCCCTGGGGACCCACGCTCTTGTGGGGGGAGTCTGGACTCTCGGGCGGAGACTTGGGAACCGGGAAGGCAGAGGTCTGAAGGCACGCACGTGCGCGCAAGGGCAAGGCTGACGGGAAGTCAAGACTGAGACTCCACCCCATCCAAGCTGAGCACAGAGGCTATTGCAATTTGGCAAGTCTAATCCTATAAGGCTGTCTCCAGCACCGAACTTCTCCCAGCATAGACACAGCTGATCCTTACAGCCAACTGGCCTGGAGGTCAATTCTTCCCAGTGATACCAACAACAATAAAGACTTAATTACAACAAGGCTGTACACACAGTCCACAAAGGGGTGCACCAAGAGTGTCCACCTCAGGTTAACTGGGGAGGCAGACCCACTGGGCCATATTGGAAACCTAGCACACAAATCTACCTTACCAACTCAGGGAAGCAGTGAAAATGCGGCGTCAAAGAATCAGATCACAAACGAAAGAAATGAAGGAAAACAAACGACTGGAAAAGGAAAAATAAAAATGTACTGCCTTCTTAATTATAGCAGTTCACATAATTGGGGAGGAAAGAAGAAAAAGGAGAAGGAAGCCACTTCCTCTTCAGTATTCCTTTAAAAATATTTGCCTAGAATAGCTCTACCTAAATTAGTCTTTTATTAACCCAGACTCTTCAAGCTTTTGACCCAACCCCTCTGAAGTCTAGTAATGGCCCTTCTTTAGACTGGAAGCCAAATTGGGTCGTCATTACATTGATTAAGCAGAAGACATGACTGTCAGACAAAAACACAGTCTATTTTTCCCAAAACACATAGGTTTGGAACTTGATAGAATAACATTTTACTGTCCTGTTAAATTGGCTATAAAAAATGCTAAACTTAAGCGAATAAAGTGGGGAAATGGTAGCCTAGACTCAAGCATGATGGCATGTCCCCCTAAACAATCTCAGCTCCCTAAGATTAGAGTCTTTCATTCTAAAATGGTAAGAGATGGGTGCGACAGGAGAACGTTCAAATCAGCATGCCTTAAACATGCAATCCTTTTGCAACAGACCCCTTCACAGTGCCTGCTGCCCCCCATTTCTGTCAACTCCTCACTTGATGTCCGTGATAATTGCAGACTCACACTCCATCTGAGGAACCCACGATCTCCCCAGATGACTGACCCAGGCTGGGCCCATCAGACCCTCTCCACCACAATTGAGAAACGAGAAGCAAACTCTAGGAATCTGGTTGTAGCCCTGTTGCTGAAACCCCACAAAGCCGGGGCTGCGATGGCCATTTTCCTCCCAGGTACATGTGAAAACAGAGGAGCACATGCTGTGAGGGGAAGGGCAATGGAGTAGATGCAAACAGTGGTGAATGGAACTAAAACAAGGGAGGACAAAGGGGGACCCTGGCTACTGAATTTCCACCAACTGAGTCAGGTCCCGCAAGGGCTGCTCTTTCCCTTGTGCTCGGCTCTGAGAGCTGCCTGTTGTTTTGGTAATTCTCTGTGCTCCAGCTGATTTGAACAGGTTTCTTTTCATGTTGAAACCTTTGGTCTGATATTTCCATTCTGATGTAGAATTCCACCTTGAGGTATAATTTTCTCAAGAAAATAGTTGGATGAAAACACTAACATATAGTATGCATACAAGTACACTCACTGGGTAGAAGAGTAAATGACAAGCTACATAGGATTGGCTAAGTAAATTCTGATCCATATGTTCTGATACTGCTCAACAGACATTTATTTAGCATCTCCTAAGGGCACTGCTGCAGGGTCTCTGCCTCCAGAGAGACCCAGTTCCTAGTGATGTGTGATAGACAGCAATGACAAAGCGCATGGCTTAAAAATACTCATATTAGACAATAGTTAAGGGGCATTAAGGGGGACAAGCTTACAAATAAGACTTTCTAAAATTTATCCAATTATCAGTAGCTATATAATTACATTATCTTTAACATACAAGGGCAGAGGGAGGAGACAACGAAGAGAAAGGAAGAAATGGGAAAGGAGACAGGAAGCGGTGGAGGATTTACCATCCTTCCCTCCAAATTAACAATAAGATAAACGTTTTTACTGGTAGCTTATGGGTAGTGTTTACTCTCTTCTCATGCTTCTTCACTTGCCAAGTTGTCTACAAGGAAGATATGTTACTTTTGTGGTAGGAAAACCACTTGTTTTTATTTATACATATCCATAAGTATAGACATGGATATATTCACCCCCCCACCCCCGTGGTGTTTCTTTATGACCTTTATAATAATGGTGCAGTCTGAGCTGGGTCTGGTCAACACGACTGCCTATGGACACCTCTCCAAAAGTGCCGTCAGCTCCACTCCGATCTCTTCAGCCAGAACCTCGGAGGTGAGGCTCTGGAACTTGGATTCTCAGTCTCCGTGACCCTCAAGCACACCACAGTAGGAGGACTACCACTGCACTTGAGTTTGAAAACTGGTTAACTATATGGTGAAATTCTGACCCTAAAGACTTGTTCAGGAAACCAGCTGGGTGGAATCGGTTTCTTTTCTTGCTAAGAAACCCTCTGAAGACCATTTCTAAGGAAGCCAAGTTCAGGAAGACAGGGGCTTTGGAAGGGGCATAGGGACTCAGAGTGGCGATGGTTTGCAGGGTCTGGTCATTTTCAAGTGGACAGACACCATTCAGGCAGCCTGTGTGTTACCTGCAGGAAGAAGCCGTTTTGCTAGGACAGATGGAATATGGGCTGGATCTGTCTGTGACCACCTACTACAATGACTCAGGCCCTGGCAAGGGAGAAGATGACTGATTCATAAATGGGGTAATTACACACACTGGTGGCAATGACAAGATCTCTTGCCAAAGAGCCTGAGGTCATTGCACCAATCACCATCCACTAGGAGCCCCAAAGTCTCAGAATGCTACGGGCATAGAAGGAGCAATGATCCAAACCTCACCTCTGATGGAGGCATTATGGAGCTGCGCTGCTCCCAGTCCATCCACAGTGGAGAGCCTGGCGATAGGCTAGGGCAGCGATTTCACCTATTTTCACCTCACGGCGCACATCAACCAATCACTAACATTCTACAGCACACTAACATATATTTTCTGGCTATCTGACAAAAAAAGGGTACAATTTTAATTGTACAAAATATATATATATAGTAATTAACTGGTTTTTTGTTTCCCTACCCTTTTTTCTCCAAAGTTACTTTTTTTTAAAAAAAATCAGGTGCCTATACTTGTATATAAGGCTTCCTGGTACCAAGAATTAACCAATCAGACACAACCTTCTTATGGGAAGTGACTAATAAGATGCAACTCTATTACATGACCTATCTACACTAATAAAAGAGTAAGATACAAATTGACCATACCTTCGTGACACCCACCAGCCAATCAGGAGTATGCAAATTAACCCAACAAAGATGGAAGATTAATTTGCATATGCAGATGCCAAGCAGCCGGGGGCAGGCAGGATGCTTGTGTCATCACTATGGCGACAACGCAGGCATTCCACACCACCCCAGCCACTCCAGGTCTCTGGGCAGCGTGGGAAGGCAGAAAGGCGGCTCCTGCTGGAGTGAAGGTGGTTCCGGGAGCCAGAGGAAGGAAGGCCCATTCTTGCAAGAATCTTTGTGCATCGGGGCTCTAGTATATTTATGATTCAAGACAGGGCATTCACACCAGCTGGCCATTGTTGTGTTGGCTGTTGTCATATTTTTATTTAGAAATCTAAGGGAAAAGAAGTCAGTGCCCCTGACTAAATAGTCAGGTATTAAATGTCTTAAAAATTCTTGTGGCACACCAGTTAAAAATCGCTGGGTTGGGGGATTAGAGCCACTGAGTAAACTTCAAGGTGTCAGCCTAAGAAGCTGGGTGCTGCTTAGAAAAGATAACAGTGAAGATACTAGCGCAAATACCCGCCCCCTGCGGGCTGGGTGAGGAGCTGAGACCTGTCCAGCTCTCTGTCCGGGAGGCCCTCCTCTCAGTGTGCCTTCACTACATCCCGGGAATCCGGCCATGAAGAGATTACATACGGTACCCGGAAATATTTCTCTACTGATACCATGTGTACAAAACCCACTCCATTTTCTGCTCTTGTGTACCAACCTTCTCCTCGGACTGATGGTGCACTCCCTGAACCCCGCACCCCGCTCAAATCCATTCCTTTTCTTTCTCTTTGGAGCAAATGGCCACAGTATCTGGGATGAACTGCATTCCACAACACAAATCATGATTTGACCCCCGAGTCCTTCCCTTCCTGACCACACTCGAAGACTAGAAGATACCAAAACAAGTAAAAGATGCAATGGCAGCCACTGGCCAAAGACTTGGAATAGCCAAAGGCAACAGCCAGGCAAATTTATCTGGAAGCTCTTACTTAACTCTTCCTCTCAGTCACCTTACAGTTATTTGCAAACTGCCAACAACACTGGTTTCTATTTTAGATGTTTATGAAAAATAAGAGATAAAGAACAACTCTGGGTAAAGCTCTTCTGGGCTAACCCCATAGATCTAAAGCTTCCAATGAAAATTTCATTTTTGAAATGGCAAGAATCCATGGCAGAAATTCAAGGGAAAAACAGACTTCAAAAAGAGCAGGTGTTTAGCTTCCAGCTATACAAAACACTGATGCAGTCAATACAAACAGCTTGAGTGCTTCCAGACGTAATTCATACAGTCCCAGAAATGGCTTAAAATTAATATAAAAAAGCAGGAAGTTCTGATAAAAGGAGCTAAGTCTTGAGATCAGATGCAAAGTCATAACATTCTAGAAAAATGCCAGGTTGCTGAGATCTTAGATTCCATCCAGATGACTAATAAATCTGGAGAAAATTCTTTGCAGTTGGATGACTTAGCTGGAGTAGCCTCGTAGGCAAACTTGGCTGGAGAAAGCTCTACATTATCAAGGTTTGAGGAAGATCTCTACAAATCTGGGTATTGGGGGAGGGGGAGCACGAATTTCCCCTACCCTTCTTAATGGCCGATCTAACTATGAAATGGACACAGGACAGATTAATGGGGAAAATGTATTTATCCATATGAATATCTCATAGAAATGGGATCTAAGAAGTGACCAAGGCAGGCTGTTTCTCTACGCTTTTAGACAAAGCAACTATTACTTGTGAAGATATGACAAAACTTGGGGTTTTGCTTAGGGTAGCAAATTAATGAAGAACGAAAGGCATTTATTTATACAGGTTTCTCAGCCTTGAACTCCATAACTGCAGACAGGGATGCTTGCCATCCTCCTGGGAGGAGAGGATGCTTTCACATGGGGGATTTAATTCCTGCTTATAGGGGGAAGGGGCAGGGGTGTTATAGTGTTCTTTCTTACACCAGCTGTTTCTCAAGGAACTTTAATTCAAAATAATTAAATACCAAAGTGGCACATTTTGGGGTGGCCTGCCCTAAGCCCTATCAGTATTATCTCCCTGCACCCTCCTCACTTCCCAAAGACCTCCCTGCACCCACCACTTGCCCTACCCTCCAGCTCAGTAGCACCTAACTTTTCCAAATATGCAGATGCATTTAAAGGTTAGTGGATCCTAAGAGGACAGTAATACTACTTTTATTATCAGTTGGTTAAGAAAATACATATAAACAAAAAAAACACCCAGAAATTCACAGGGTTCCTATTTTATTAACCCTCAAAGCAGCTGCATTAATTTAAAATTTTTCATTCAATTCTAATTTATTTGAGCTCTCCCTATGTGCTATGAATTGTTTGCAGAACTTGAGATTCAAACCCTCTCCCCCTTCCTCCCCAACCCTTCCCCTCGCTCAGTACTTCTGAGAAGGGAAACCTTCCTCCTCATTGGTTGAGGGAAAGAGGGAGGAGAGGGGAGGAGGATGCAGGCAATTTCCCCTTTGTCTTAGGGTTTTTAATTTTTGGACACATGAACGCATTAATGAACTACTCATGTAACTGAAAGGAAAAGGAGGAACTAAAGCATTTGTGTGAGGGATGTTTAGAAAAACAAAAAAGACCTTTGCAATGACTTTAAGACATCCTAAGAATATGGGGTACCACTCAACCACACCCTGCACACTGCGATGTTCCTGTCAATGCAAATTAATAAACTGGTGGCAAGGCTCAGGCAAGGACCCCCTTCCTTCGGCTCATCCTGGAACCTCCATCAGGGCACAAAGCCTGGCGTATGACCAGCACTCAACTCAGTAGCTACTGAATGGCCGACCGAAAGAATGGGTAACAGAAGACCTAGTACTGAATGTCGGACCATTTTTTCTTCCTTGGTGACCCTAAGCAGGGGTCCTCAAACTTTTTAAACAGGGGACCAGTTCACTGTCCCTCAGACCGTTGGAGGGCTGGACTATAGTTTAAAAAAATAAAAAAACTATGAACAAATTCCTATGTGCACTGTGGGCCCAGGACGAGTCGGCTGCTAAGCAGGACAGGCAGCGGCACCCGGCGGGCCGGATAAATGTCCTCGGCGGGCCGCATGTGGCCTGCGGGCCGTAGTTTGAGGACCCCTGCAACGCATCTTCACCACTCCCCTCAAAGGATCGCCTCTGCTGCCCCTGTGCCTCTGTTGACATCTAACTCACCTAGGGTGCGACACACACATGCCACGCCCACACCTGGGTGTGTTCTGCTCAGACACACCAGGTGGGGGAGACAGAGACTGCATTTCAGCACCCCTGGCAGACTCCCTGGATAGCGCCTCCTTCATCCTTTTAATAACATCTTCATCCATTTGTTGTTTGTTTCTTTGTTTTCTGCTACTTGCAAAGGCAAAGAGGTTTCGAATAAGACAATGTTTACATAAGCTGATTTTCTTTATTAGAGACAGCAGCCTCCGTGATCTAGCATCTCGATACAAACTATTAATAGTGTGAGGGCTCTATCAGGACACGGAAATGTAACACTGGGTTAAAATCACATCGGTGACATTTATCCTAAAGGGCATAATGAACATGAAAATGTACCGAAGATTTCTCATTGTGATACATTTATTCTCAATAGTCAATGCTTGAATAATTTTTATTTACATGTGTATTGACTATAAATAGAAGATACACTAAGGACATACTCAGATGAGACACAATATACAACCTCAAAATTCTCATCTTAAAACTTCCACTTATGAAACCTTATTTAATCCATCACTTAGAATGTTAGAAGGCAAAGTAATTTGTAAATAGATTTTGCAAATAACAAAATACCTTGTATCTTCTTTTACACGGGAATGATAATGAGAGCTTCAAATATAATGCTTAACTGAGGTCCATAAAGACTATTTAAACCATTAAGATACTAATGCTAAATTAACAAGAATTTGAAGCAATGTTTGAGGCCTCTCTAAAATCCACTCTCCATCTCTCCGGGACAACTCCAAGAACTTCAAGCCCCATTTATAACATTCAGGAAGTTTGAAAAACAAACATCTGTCTTATCGATGTGGAAGCCCCGAGAAGTATCAGCCCATTAGCTCCTCAGCACCGTCTGGCACAGGCTCTGCTTGGCACAGAACACAGATAAGAAAGGCAGAAAGTTCTGAAGAATTCATTTTGCAAAACAGCAGTTTTCAGACGGCTTGGAAAAAGAAACACAGTAATGCCAATCAAAACAAAGAAAAGATTTCCAAGCGGCATCAGTGATCAGTGAGAACAGTCTCCTCGCATCAGGGTTTCTCAGCCTCCACACTACTGACACTTGGGACCAGATCATTCTTGGATGGGGAGCTGTCCTGTGCGTGGGAGGATGTGCAGCAGCACCCCTGGTCTCTGCCTACTAGATGCCAGTAGCACCCACCACGTGTGACAACAAAAAGACATCTCCCGACATTCCAGATGCCCCTGGAAGGTAACTCAGCCCTTGGTTGAGATCCTCTGATTTATGGTGATGACGATGATGACGACAATGATGATAGGAACAATAGCAGTAAAAAGAATAAAACATAACAATTTCCACCTATTCAGTATTGGACATCAGAGGCTCTGTTGAAGACTTGATATAAACATTATTCTGTAAAATGACCCTATGAGGTAAGTACGATAACTTCCCATATTTTACAGGTGAAGGAACTAAGGCTCAAGAAGTGACATGCCCTATCCAAGATCGCCTGGTTAGTGAAAGGCTGCCCCAGGGGTTAAATCTGATTTTTAAAGCCGGAAGTGTAACCACCATGCTGTATGTTGCCATCTCCACGCAGAGAATGAAGCGAGCGCTCTTTGAACACAGCACCAGGTAACTGTAGAGCATGGCGCACAAAGGCACAGTAACTGGGGTGCAGAGGCAGGGGAAGCAGCCACGCTGGACAGGGAACTCCCATGTGGCTTCTGGTAACAACACATGTTTCATATGTTCACATGATCTCATATCCTCAGAGCAACTTTCACAATAGATACCAGTATTCCCATGTTACAGTAAGAAAACCTTGTCTAGAGAGATTGAGTCAATTATTGGAGGCTTTCTGATGGAGCCAAGATTTAACACGAGATTGCACTGACGACTGAGCCTCCACTGCTTTGGATACAATGGTTTTCTGGGTTGAAGAACAATAATAATGTAAACAGCCGGCACATACTACCAGTAACTGAGACGGTTCAATACCCTTGGGCCCCACTTCGTGGCGAGACCTTCATAAGGATCCCAGCCTCACCTCCAACCACCTCACACACGGGAGACTGTGCCCGTCTCCTGTCACTCGGGACTCCCTGGGGCCCTGAATGGCTCTTGGTTTTTCAAATTTCATTTTAAGTAGAACCAGATTGGGGAGGGGGGATGGTAGTGCATAAGTGAGTTCTCCCTCCACAAAAGTGTTACCTTCAGAGCTGACACTCCTCTGGGACATGGGAACCCAAGCGGAGAGGATAGAAAAAAAGGGGGATTCATGGTGGGAAAATGCGAGCTACCCAGGGTGGGGATCGTGTAAAGCACAGACATTCAATCTGAGGGAAATATTTGGATGTTGGGAATTCCAAAGGAGAACCGAGCCCACGGTTATGGCCCAGAAGGAGGGCCCCTGGGCTGTTATTAAGAAATACACGTGTAGTGAAACGCTGGGCCGCATACACATGTGCGCCCAGCGGAGTGGTGTAAAACGCCGGGTGCGTTTCACGAGGCACTCCCGCCACAGACAGCGATGACACGCTCTAACAGCTGGGATAATTGAGCACGCTGGGACCCTAAGCCTCTTTCTGGACCCTTCTGCAGCTCAAATGGAGAAGATAAATGTCAATTTAAGGCCATTAGGACACAGTCACAATTGTTACCATTTTCAAGGGGATGTTAAACAAGTGGGTGAAAGATTTTATATAAACCTTCACCAGGACCACAGATGTCATCAGTTCTCAGATGTCATCCATTTCCAGCTCCCGGCAATATGACAGTATAGCGCTTATGCAAGTCAGACAACGGGGAAGGGGGCAGCCAGGGGGCAGAGAAGAGACACGGGTGGGGAAGAAAGGACAATCAGGTCAGGGGTCTCTCCAAAACGCTGTGCACCGGGCGGTTCGCTTTGTTCTGCTCAGCCCAAATCCTGCAGGAATCCTGGACAACCAAAACCCCTCTCAGCTCTGACGGAAAACCGCTCTCAAGCTGAAGGCGGGACACTTTCTCTGCTGACCTGGTCACAGCCCAGCCTGGAGGCCAGGCAGCCCAGAACTGGCTCGGTGCCCAGGGGCACGTGGGGCCCCGTTGCCACAGTCAGGGGAATGGGTGCAGTGCAGGCAGACACACTGCACACTGAGGCCAGTCCCGTCCTGTGTGTGTATCATGGTGAATGCAGTCTGCTTGGTAGGAATGCTCAGCCAGTCTTCAGAACGCCCCTGGTCCCTTTCCCTCCATGGCGCTCCACACTCCCATCCTGAATGCCCCTTCCCCCTCCCACTTGTCCTGGGTGCACATCCTAGTTCCCTCCCCCACACACTGCTCTCTACCATCTTCATTCTCCTGCATTTCAGTATCTCCTCCTTTCCCAAGTATCTCGTGATTTCATCTCTGCCAGAAACAGGAGCCAGTGCATGAACTCATTCATCAAAGTGGCTCCTAGCATCGTTCTTGCCTGTCACGTCACACCGGGTAAAGTCATTTCAACTGGGAGGCGAGCATGCTGATGATGGGATGGCAGGTCCTGGGGCACTTTTGGGGAGACCATGAGGATCTTTCTTCCTAGTAGCCTTCAATCGGGGGAGAGGGGGTGGAGATGGGCTGCTCTGATGTCTAGCCAGCAGGAGGCCTCTCTCCTTTACCCAATTTCTACCCCATTCACCTAAAAGGACAAGTAGTGCCCGTAGCCACCTCTTCGCAGGCAAGGAATCCTGCCAGAGGTGATTTCCAGACAGACTGCTAAATGAAACATGAGTAATCCCATTAGTGCTGATGAGGACCTCAAGGCAGACACTGCTCCAGACAAGAAACCAGTCACCGCAGCAGCGGAAATGAGCTCCAGCTTGGCTCCCTGGAGAGAATTGAATGAACTGATGGGCGTTTCCTTCTCTGGTCCCCAAGGACCCCACAGAGGCTCCTGTGTTGTGATGTGATGTGAAGGAGTGGTTTCGGGGAAATGGCGGCAGCCCCTGTTGGAGCACTGGCATTCCTCAGTCACATGGCAGGAGTAGATTTCCCCACTTCCAAGAAACATCGGCGATGCACCCCCAAATCCCACCACTCTGCTCCTTACACAACATGCACACATACACCCACAAGCACAGTTACACCCAACAATGTGGTTACTCCAACTCAGAATAACTCACAAATATATTACCACCGGAAGGACATGTTGCCTTCTTAGTAATTTCACTGGATAGCTGCTAGTTGTTTTCTTACAGCATCCACGCTTTTAATGTCAACCTTGGGATCTATCTAGCAGTTTCAGTGTACATCCTGCACAGTGACTTTCTCAGCCCATCCTCTGAATGTGGTGACAAGACACCCATCTGCCCAGATGCTTCCGATGAAACTCAAACCTCCGGGACACACACCTCAGCCAGCCTGGGACAGGCGAACGTCGCCCTCCCTCCAGGAAGTCAGATGCTGCCTTCGCTGTGACCCCTCAGGCCCCTGCACCTCTCATCCCAGATGCATTTCCTGTTGCCAAATCTGCCTTGTATTACAAAATGGACTACGAACCATGTGGATTTCTTAAAAATAATAACTCACCATCTCGCCTGGGCCTTCGTGACCCAGGCTCATTCACACCACAGTCGGCCTTGCTCACTAGGACTCAGCAATACGCCTGCCCTTCCCTCTACCTGGAAAGGTCTTTGCCCAGTTCCTTCCCTTCTTCCCGGCCTCAATCCATGTCACCTCATCAGAGAGGTCTTTGTCGTGAGCTGTAAATAGCGGGATGGAAACCAGCCCTGCTCCCTCCCCAGGTCACCTGACTTGCAACCTTTTTGTGTCCTTCATGGTGCCTGCACATCCTATTATTCCATTTGTTTTGTTCTTTGTGAATGTGTTTGGTCTTCCTACCCTTTCTCCTCCGCGAGGCTCTGTATTTCAGGAGGGCTCCGGGCAGTATCCTTATTACCTTGCAAAGACCTGGCACAGAGTAGGCACTTAATACATACTGGCTGCGATCATTAAGCCACTGGTTTTAAACAAAGAATTGATGAATAACTTAATGAATAGCTACATATTGTCTTAGTCAGCTATAGCGGTCATAACAAAATACCACAGACCGGTGGCTTAAACAACAGGAGTTTGTTTCTCATGGTCTGGAGGCTGAGTAGTACAAGATCAGGGTGCCAATGGATTTGATTCCAGGAGAGAGCTCTCTTTCTGGCTTGTAGCCAGTTGCCTTCTCACTGTGTCTTTCTCCTCCTGTAAGGACACTAATCCCACCAAGGGGGCCCATTCTCATGGCCTCACCTTAACCTAAGTACCTCCCAAAACCCCCCCTCCCCCAAACACCATCACATCGGTTGAGGGCTTCAGCACAAGGATTCGGAGGGGACACGAACCTTCAGTCCGTACCACATACAGACAAGGAAAAGAAAGCTTTACTTCTCAATGGGTAATCAAACCTTAGCCACTGCAAACTAACTATAGGAGATGCTCTACAATACCAAACTGCATACGCAGGAAAGTAAAACGTTGCCATCCATACTTCATTATTTACCTTCACACAGTTTCTCAAACAACCTTTGCATCTTGGCCTCATATCTATTGTCATGGGAACTCTATCCCTCAGTCTTATCATTTGGCCCCCACTGACATGAACAAACAATGGAGACAATATTCGCTAACCTTTCCCTCTTAGAGTCTAGGATGTTCCTGTCTAAGTGCTGGGTTGCTTTTTCCTTATTATATTGGACATCTTTGAGCCTGTCTGCCAAGCCCAGAGCCAGCCCTCTACTTGGGAAGCTTCCTGCCAGATCTCCATGGGGAGCTGGAGGCAGCCCTGTGTGGCCTGGGAAGCTGCACTCCGCAAGGCCAAGAGCAGTCAGCTGACCAGCTTGGCAGAGCGGCACCTCTTTCCAGGGAATGCGGAACTGTGCCTGTGAGCCAGCTCAGCAGGCTCTGTGGGTGGCTGGAGCCGTGGGGAGCCAAGGCTTACTCATGTTTTCTTCCTCATGGAAGCCACACTGCAGAGACGGGGAAGCAGCAGCAAAAACAAAAAGCGGAGACCAGAGGGAGAAGGTCCTCATGGCCTTTCAGGTTCAGTGTCCAGTCTATTTAGAGCGCCAGCTCTTTCCTGACCCTCAGTGGCATGAGACACCCCATATATAATAAAGATTCCCCTCTTCTGCTTGCTTTATTTACGCTAGCTTCATTGCTAGCTAGTTCATTCATTATAACCTAATATGTATGTTCTGAATTCCTGAGAATATGAAAATCTTTTGTATGTTTACATATGCATGTGTGTATGTACACACACATGCCCAGAGCTATAAACACAGAACTATTTCTTTTTTAAAAATGTATTTTTATTGATTTCAGAGAGAAAGGTAGAGGGAGAGGGAGACAGAAACATCAATGATGAGAGAGAATCATTGATCAGCTGCCTCCTTGCCCGCCCCCCTACTGGGGATCGAGGCTGCAACCTGGGCATGTGCCCTGCCTGGGAATCGAACTATGACCTCCTGCTTCATAGGTCAACGCTCCACGGCTGAGCCACAGCAGCTGGGATAGAACTATTTTCTTTCTGTGCAAACGCCCACAGAAACTCTGAGGGAGGTAATCTCATGGTCTCTGAATTAATCCATCCTGAAACTCACCTGTGTATCTCTGTGACTGCAAGCCAAGCTACCTAAAGAGCTTTCAGAAAACACACTTTTCTAGACAAATGACAAATATTTTTTAAGTGCCAGTGAAAAAAAAAAACAGTGCCCCCCAAGCTGACCAATCTCTTCATGTTTCTGATTCAGCATAGGTGCAGTATGAAAGGTAGCACGAAGTAGGTGTTCTAAAAATGCTAATTGCTGTGTTGATGCTATTAAAATATTATCATTTACCTGGTCCTGACCCAGTGCTCCCAACTAGGGCCAGCAAGGTGAGGGTACCCGTTGCTGTGACCCGAAATCCATGAAAACATTTTCTGTGAGTGAAAACTGAATACAATTACAGGGTAATTATGAATTAACAATGACACTTGGCATTCTGTGTTCCAAAAACGTTTCAGATGACATTAAATTAATGGCACAAAATGACTGGTTAAAGTGATTTACATGGTTTTAAAGAAAAAAAAGTCGATTTATATTTATTAAAGAGAAAACATTCAAAGTCACAGTGCCTTTTGAGGACAATAAGGTAAGAGCACTTTCATTCTCCTGAAAGAATCCAGGAGGGAGAGTGTCAGCAGGCCATCTGGGGCCACCTTCCAAGCTCTGCCATCTCTCTCACCACGCCTCACCCCTGCATCGGCCCCCTCCCTTTCACAGACCCAGGATCCAGCATGCACCCACAGTGTTCACTGCCTTCCTGCCCCAGGAAATTCTGCCATAAAGCATGACTACCCTCTAGCAGAGGCTGACAGAGGCAACTTGAGAGAATAAGAGAGAGAAAAAGGGAAATAGGAAGGTGATAGGATTTCATGATCACCTTCACTAGTAATCGACAAATCAAACGGAAACAATGAGGTTCTATCTGACGCCTATCAAATGGGCAGTTATTCGGAAAAAAATGTATAGGACACAGTGATAGTGAGGATGCAGAGAAAGGATAGGCTCTAAGTTGACTGGTGGAAGGGTAACTTGCTTTAAACATTCTAGTGCCCTTTGTTAAAATATGCAGCATCCTGGACCCAGCATTTCCTACAGCTGTGAGCAGAGAGAGACGCAGAGTGCTGCTCCAAACCATGAAACCACACATGGTCTTACACAGGGAGAAAAGGGCACCAGCTAATGACCCCACAATGGTGGAGTGGTGCCCAGAAATATACACATGCATTCAAGGCCAGGGTTCCTCCAACTTTGTCTGAAAGGCCCAAGGAGTTGCTGAGCTAATGGCTCCTGCAGCAGACAGCAGGGAATTCCAGTGTGTGTGGGGGGGGTGTCTCTTCCCCATTCACCCCAGACTTAACCTGCATTACATTTGAAGCACCCACCTAAAATCATCTTACCTCATAATAGACAAACATGTAAATTGACAGTACCTCCACTACACCCATAGCCAATCAAAGTGAGTATGCAAATTAACCCAACAAAGATGGCAGTTAATTTGTATACATAGGTGCCCAGCACCTGGGTCCCAGGAACATCCTGGCACCCAGGTCACTCTGAGGTAAGCCCCGTGTGGTCCCTGAGCAGCCTGGGAAGGGCCTGAGCCAGGGGACTCCTAGGCAGGGCCAAGCCTGCGATCAGAGCCGAGGGGGCAGGGGCAGAGCCAGCAATCGGAGGGAGCTGGGCAGGCCTGGGCAGGGGCGGAGCCGGCGATCAGAGGGAGCTGGGGATCCCCTGCCTAGGCCCCGAGGCTTTAGGCCTGGACAGGGGTGGAGCTGGCAATCAGAGGGAGCTGGGGGTCCCCTGCCCAGGCCTAAAGCTTCAGCCAGAGGCTTTAGGCCTGGGCAGGGCCGAGCCGGCGATTGGTGTGAACTACAGAGGAAACACCTTTTCTGAAGCTCATTGGCTAAGCTTCCTGTATGCCACTGGTAATATTCTTAGTAACTTGGGTAATAAGAATCCAATAAGGTGATCTAGGGTTTTGCCACCACACTTCTGGAGAAAGAAAATGAAGGTCCGCTGCTGGAGGGCTAAGAAATGTCATCTCCTGCCCTAGCCAGTTTGGCTCAGTGGATAATACCTTGGCCTGCCGACCGCAGGGTCTGGGTTCAATTCTGATCAAGGGCATGTACCTAGGTTGCAGGCTCCTCCCTGGCCGGGGCCCAGGTCAGGACTCATGCAAGAGGCAACCAATCAAAGTGTTCCTCTCACTTTGATGTTTCTCTCTGTCTTTCCCTTTCTCTTCCACATTCTCTAAAAGTCAATGGAAACATATCCTCAGGTGAGGATAAAAAAAAAAAAAAAAAAAAGGAAGAAAGAAATGTCATATTCTATGAAAGACACATCTTAAAAATGCCTAAAGAAAGTTGTCATTTTTTCATGGTGAAGGGACTGGAGTCCATGTTGATGAAAACACCTTGCTGGCTGTGGTGACTGGCAGTGGCTGCAGCAGCAGGGTGATGGGGCTGGTGCCTTCCCCTGAACAGCCTGGTCGCCTCCCACAAAGGGAGGCCAGACTGCGGCTTAGGCCCGCTCCCCGTGGGGAGCGGGCCTAAGCCTTCAGTAGGACATCCCCTGAGGGCTCCCAGTATGTGAGAGGGGGCGGGTTGGGCTGAGGGAACCCCCACCCCCAGTGCACAAATTTGTGCACTGGGCCCCCAGTCCTATCTAATAAAGAGTAATATGCAAATTAACCACCACTCCGCTACACCCACAAGCCACACCCACCAACCAATCAGGAGTGAGTATGCAAATTAACCCAAACAAGATGGATGCGGCTATGGAGCAAGCAGGAGGCTTAGGCTTTCCTGGTAATGGAGGAAGCCAAGCTTTCAGCACACCCAGGCCGGCCTAGGCCTTCACTCAAGGCTACAAAGTTTCAATTATAAAAGATAAATAAATCCCAACAAAAATGGTGGCAGCCACGGAGCTGGAGAGAGCAGGAGGCTTGAGTTGCCCCCGGCAATGGAGGAAGCCAAGGTTCCTCTGCTCAAGGCTACAAAGTTTCAATTATAGAAGATAAATAATTTCCAACACAAATGGCTGCAGCCATGGAGCAAGCAGGAGGCTTGGCTCTGCTCAAGGCTACAAAGTTTAATTATAGAATATAAATAAATTCCAGAAACCAGGGCCTCTGCTTGGGTCACCAGGGGGTGTGGCCGGCCTGCAAACCACCACAGGCCCCTCGCCCAGCCCGCCCCATGCCCCAAGGGAACCCCCATCCTGACCCAGGACACCCTTCAGGGCAAACCAGCTGGCCCCCACCCGTGCACCAGGCCTCTATCCTATCTAATAAAAGAGTAATATGCGGATTGACCATCACTCCAACACACAAGATGGCAGCCCCCATGTGGTCAAAGATGGCCGCCCCCATGTGGTCAAAGATCCTGCCCCCATGTGGACACAAGATGGCCACCACAAGATGGCCAGCAAAGGAGAGCCATTGGGAGGGACCAGGCCTGCAAGGGAGGGCAGTTGTGGGTGATCAGGGCAGCAGGTGAGGGCAGTTGGGAGGGACCAGGCCTGCAAAGGAGGGCAGTTGGGGGCGATCAAGCCTGCAGGGGAGGGCAGTTAGGGGTAACCAAGCCGGCAGAGGAGGGAAGTCGGGGGCAACCAGGCCTGCAGAAAAAGGAAGTTGGGAGGGACTCAGGCCTGCAGGGGAGGGCAGTTGGGGGTGACCAGGCCTGCAGGGGAGGGCAGTTGGGGGTGACCAGGCCTGCAGGGGAGGGCAGTTAGGGGTGACCAGGCCTGCAGGGGAGGGCAGTTAGGGGTGACCAGGCCTGCAGGGAGGGCAGTTAGGGGTGACCAGGCCTGCAGGGGAGGGCAGTTAGGGGCAAACAGGCTGGCAGGGGAGCAGTTAGGCATCAATCAGGCTGGCAGGGGAGTGGTTAGGGGTGATCAGGCTGGCAGGCAGAAGCGGTTAGGGGCAATCAGGCAGGCAGGCGAGCAGTTGGGAGCCAGCAGTCCTGGATTGTGAAAGGGATGTCCGACCCCACCGGGATCGGGCCTAAATGGGCAGTCGGACATCCCTCAAGGGGTCCCAGATTGGAGAGGGTGCAGGCTGGGCTGAGGGCCCTCCTCCCCCCCCCCCCCCCGCGTGCACGAATTTCGTGCACTGGGCCTCTAGTGTACCATAAAGATGACTGAGAGGGTAGTTAGCTCCCCAAATGCCGAACAGGTTCCTGTGAGGGTGGGTCTTTAGTACCTACTACATAAAGGCACAGATTTTTCTGACATACACCGGGCTTTCATCCCTAATAAACTCTAAAAGATGGTATAACCTTCCTTAATTTTATGTGCTGTAAAAGTGTTTTAACTCAGTGTCTGATACACAATATCCCATAATAGAAGTGCCTTTGATATACATCAGCCTAAAGCCTAGAACAGCCTACAAAAATGTAGCCAGTATTTATCCCTCACACGCATGGATGTAACTACTGACACCAGCATCACCTGGGCATACTGGAAGGCATCCATGAAACCAAGATCTTTATAAAGCTAAAAACTGCTTCTCGCCCAAAGGACTCCATCTTGGAAATGTACAGGCTTTCTATTTTGTTTTGTTTTGTTTGTTTGTGTAACTAAGGAAGCAAGTTCTTCGTTTCTTAAGCAACTGCATATCCTCGCTAACAACCCCAACAGGCCACCTTTCCCTACCACCTCAGAACTACTCAAACGACACCCAGAACATTACAGATGCCTTTATGGAGAAGAGTAGAGCTGGCCTGTTTTCATGTCTTTGAGAAATGGCCATAATTCAGATTTCATTTCTATAGTAATTTAATTTGATTATTTTAAAACACAGACATAAAATGGTCCATTTATATAACCAGTTGCTAAGAGTCTTGGCATTTTAATAGGCAGCTTCTAAAGACATACCTTTTGAAAGAAAATACTAGTGTCTACAGAGAGGAAAAGGATGGATGAAGCTCATAAAAGTTAACTGCATTTTAGTTTTGACTTGGGGAAATCGATCCACAGATCCGCTGATAGACTGCCAAGTCCTACTCGTCCAGTTCCCAGCCAACTGCTGTCATGAGAGCCCTTTGTCTGAAGGGTTCAGTGAGCCAGCACCGAACTTCAAGTGTTGACCTCTGCCCTCCATCCCGACCTCTCCGTCCAACCTCGTGGAAGTCTCACTAATTCTAAGGACTGGAAAGGAGTTTCTTCACAATCTGATAAGGCTGGGCCCACTGGTCTGGGAATAAGATGGTCTTGCCTAATTCAGGCCACGGCCAATAACGGTTATTGATTCCTCTAAGTATGGAGGGGTACCAGCCCAGTCATTTCTCAAGAGAGAACAATGCTAAGAGCATTCCAATTCAATCCTGCTCAGCAATTTCACCATGTGAACTAAGAAAGCAGAGCAAGCAACTTGTGGTAGAAACAGCAGACTCTATAGAAGCCTTCCTGCCCCCAAATATTTCCCCACTCATTAACAGGATGCCCAAATCCCGATCTTGATTTCCCACTGGATACCGTAAGGAGATATTTAAACATTCCCTGACAGAGAGGAAAAATTCACGAACACAAATCATGTAGAATGATCTTAGCAAGAATTTTATGATATAAAATTCCATTATGAAATACACTTTAATATATTTTATTTCATACATATTAAAATATATTTTATTCTAAAATAGATTAATAATTATTAAGGGCTTATGTGCCAGGAACTGTCACAACTGTTTTATATGCCTTATGTTAATTAACCTTCACATGCTCCAACACAAGTACTACTATTATCTGCATTTTACACGTGAAATAACAAAGGCTCAGAATGGCCGAGTAACTGGCCCAAAGTCACTCAGCTAGTGTGGGGCAGACCCAGGTTCACTTGAGGCCCGAGACATTGTATTCTACTGTCTCTCTCTAAGCAGGTTCTGAAGGAGGTTGGTCAAAAAAAGGCAGGTGTACCAAGTTTAAGGGACACTGATGGGTACATAAAAAATGAAACATGTTGGCTACAATGGTAGTGCTAAATGTTAGCAGTGACTGGAATCACTCGGAATATTTTTAAATGATGGTGCCTGAGCCTCACCCCCCTCCCCGCCCCCATACACCATTCTGATTTCCATTGGCCTGAGCACAGGAATTTCTGAACACTCCCCAGCTGATTCCTGTGTAGAGTCAAAGTTAGAAACTACCACCTGGAAGGATTAGGGGTAGGACTTCAATGTTAACAGAAGCAGCTAAGGGACCAAAGGAGGTTTTGGAAATCTCTAGAGCAGCTCCATCCAAAAGCACTTTCTTGAGTGATGGGAATATTCAGTCGTCTGTACTGTCCAAACTGGTAGTCGATAACTTCACTGGCTAGTGTGACTGAGGCACTGAATTTCAAATTTTATTAAATCGTCATTAACAAATTTAAATAGCCACACGATCAGAGTGGCTATTGCACTGGACATCAGTCTGCCTCGGCTTCACTGGTTGGAAATGGGTGAGGAGAGATGCTGACGTAAGCAGAGAAGCAAAGCAGATGGACTCTTACTGTTATTAGTCAACAAAACTGCTTTTCCCAAATGGGCCTTTTTTAATGATACAGATGCTCTGAGTAGCTAATAGGAAAAAAATGATCGATGTCGTTGAAAACTTGTCAAATGTGTTCAACCAAATATGCTCTGATGACAGAGCTCTTCAGGATCATTCTTAATTTGTTCTATATAAAGCAAATTATACAGATTTGGTACCAACTGCTAGCATGGCCATCATATATACTGTTTCATAATGGCAATGCAAAGAAATGAAGTGAATTTAGGACGTGAGAAATTAATTGTGCATTCATATCTACTACTCCAATGTTCTAAGTATATATTCAAAGGATTAATTCGGTGATTTTCAACTGGTGTGCTGCAAGAATTTTTAAAACATGCAATAAATGACTATTCAGTCAGCGGCACTGACCTCTTTTCCCTTATATTGTCAAATTAAAATAAAAGACAACAGCCAACACAACAATAGCCATTAGTTTGAATGCTCTGTCTTGAACCATAAATACATAGGTCACATAAGAGTTGCATCATACTGGTCACATCACATAATAAGGTTGTGTCTGATTGGTTAATTCTTGGTACCAGAAATCTGTATATACAAGTACTGGTATAGGCACTTAATTTTTTTTTTAAAAGTCACTTTGGAGCAAAACAGGTAGGTAATTACTATTATTTTTGTAACTCAATCAAAAGTATACCTGTTTTTTGTCAGATTGGCAAAATATATAATACTTTTGGTGTGCCACAGAATTTTAGTAATTAGTTTATGTGTGCCATGAGATAAAAAAGGATGAAAATGGCTGGATTACTTAATAACTTAATAATAGAGCAATTATGAATACATTTATTTATCCAATATCTTGAATACTGTAGATAATCATACTTGAAGACTATAAGGGCTTAGATGTAAGTTACAGTCTAGAAAAGTTACCAATACAGCTCACTTTTACTATAATAAGGATGTTTCACATTCTCAGGTAAATTACATGTCTGTGTGCCACACTCTGCCCTTCGTTTGGGCTACAAGACTACATGTTAGTCTTGGACTCATTCCAGAGATGTGTATGTTAGTGGACTCATTCCAGAGATGTGTATGTCTTCCTGACTTTTGCCATAAATTACATGCTTTTTTAAAAAGCCTCAGTTTTAATGAATTTTACATCAGACATTGATATATTTCACCTCTGAATTTGATTTAGAAATACCTTGCAGTAAATTATACTTAGCTAATTGCACATGGGAAAGCCCCCATAATTAAAATGACTTACTATATTCTGAATGGCCCTTTCAAAAACGGAAACATCACCTATGATCTACATTTACCTTTATGACACAATCACACTAAAACCTGGGCATGGTACCAGTCTAGAAGCCAGCAAGAGCTTCACCTGGTAAATTAAAGTATCTGGAGATAAAAGGCAAAAAAGGTATTGAAATACTTCTCATTAGCTCAGTAATATACAGTATTTGAACTTCCTCCCATTTTTCAAAACGAAACAGGTGACCCACTGGGTGGCATGAGAAAGCGAGAGGGAGAGTGACCAGTGTACTGAGCACGGGGCGCAGGCCTCCGTTCAGCAGCAGCTCTGGGGATACGCTTCTGGCCTTGCCTACTTCTGTGTCCTCCAAGCACCCGTGACTGCTCTGGCCTTGGGAAGTACCATTTTTATGACAGTAATGAAAGAAAAGGTTGCCTGTGTTTTTAAGCTAATAACACAGCAAATGTATTAGAACCAGACACAATGGTGTAATAAAAAAGAAAAGCAAATCCTAAAAGAAATTTGGACTGTGATAATGGCCTGAAATAGTCATTTCCAACTCAGGATACCGTATCTTCTAATTGCTCCTTTCTAGTTACATAGCGAAAGCCAAAACACATAACATTAACTGCGATCAAAGAACAACTAAGTGAAATTATGAGTGCCTCCCCCCGCCCTACCCTTCTCCTTTCCTAAATAGAATATAGAAAGAACTGGAGACTTTTATTTTGCTAACACAATATACTATTCAAACACTGCCCTGGTAGAGAAAATGTGGGTTAATTTCTCCTCCATGGGTTCTCTTATAAATTTTTCTACCAAAGAATTTACTGCATTATTTTGTAGTTACTTTGTACATCTATCTCTGACATTTAATTCCACAGATATTTACTGAGGGATCATTTGCCAAGCACCATCCAGATGCAGCAGGTCTGACAATGAACTTGGTAAGGGCTATGGCTGATGGAACAATACATAGATTTATGGCTGAATAAGGGCTGATAAAGGCAATAAAGGAAGTAAGTACAGGGTGCTGTCAGGACATTCGGGGAGGGGGAGGTCCAAACCAATGTGGGAGCGAGGAGCAGCCTTCCAGAAGATGTGATCCAAAGCATGAATCCAAGCAGCAGAGGAGCAAAGAGTAAAAAAGCTAAGCGCATCACTGGCCAGAGAAGTGGCATGTACCACAGCGTGGCAGTGGGCACAGCGCTGAGAGGAGAAGGCAATGTGCAGTGAGCTGGAGGGGCAAGGAGTGTGTTCAATGTGAGCAGAGGGGAACACTGAAGGCCCGTGCTTCCTGTTAAGATGTGTTGGTTCTATCTTGACAGTGTGGTGGAACCAGCCTTGAGATTCATGGGACACCTGTTCTGTCAGCCTTGCAGAGAGGAAACGGGTGTGGAGGAAGCCAGAGAGCAGAAGACCCTGCAGGCGGCCTCTCAGAATGCAGTGTAACGGGCTCAACACAAAACCAGTAACACTGATTCAACATAATTCATTCTAGAAAACCTATTCATTTACCAATTCACTGAAATATATATTTACTTCTATCATTCTTTACTAACAATGCATAAGCTCCCCAACAAGAGAACATGGTTTGGAGCTGTTTTATAATTGTTGAATGAGCTTGCCGGAAAGTGTTTGCACTCTCCCTCCTGCCCATCACCCTCACATCCTTCCTTCTAGTGGTCAATGGATGACCTGAGCAGTGGCAGGTCAGAATTAGAGATCCCCAGAACCGAGGTCTCATTTTTTTACCATGTTGATTCCATCAATGTGATAGAGTCCACCAAGGAGACATGATTCTCTGCCCAATTTTGTGCAGCGTTCTCACCCCCGGAGCTGGGGGTCAAATCAGCAGAGGAAGGGGTCACGGTGGTTTAACATAAATCTAAGAGGCTTTTGCTGGAAGACAGGAAGTGGGTGCTGGTTACACACTCCTGACCCACACACTGAACTTAAGTAGCCTCAGCTTTTGCAGTAGGATCTTAGAACCACAGAATCTCAGAAGTCAAGGAAACAACGGGATCTAGACCAGTGATTCTCAAAGTGTGGAGCAGGGCCCCTGGGGGATCCAGAGACCTGTGGACGCGTCAGGACGGGGTTGTTTCCCTGCCCAGTTTCAGGCACGGGGGTTCCTGCACTCTGGCCAGAGTATATATGTGTGTACGATTGGTGCCCTTTACCCTTATCTATAAGGTCCATAAGGTAATATTCATGGGGGCACCACTCCCACAGTTTACTCCACACCAGCCTTCTCAGAGGTCAAAGATGTTATACAATGAGAGGCCTGATTCTTACATGGAGCTAAAACAGATTATCACTAAAACACAAGCATAATACTAACAGTCATCAATTTACTTGGGCAAAGGGCTTTCCTGGTGCCCCTGTGACTTAGCATATTCAGACTGAGGGAAAGTTAAGACCTATCAGAGGACAGAGTTGATGGTGCATCATGACGACAAGACTCAAGTCCTAACAGGGCATGCTCCAGAGAATGATGGCCAAGATAAGCTAACAAACCCTGAGACAAGTATTCGTTTTGGGAATTTCATTTTTGCATTTCAAGGGGATCATCTCAACCTGACCACATCGCTCCATTTTCCATCATCCAGGGAAGGAAGAGAGGAGGTGTCTATCTGCACCTCCCAACTCACAAGGAATCCAGACTGGAGGAGCACGGAACTGAGAGCAGAGGGTGGGACCATCCACTGCAGGAAACCAGAGGAGAAACAACCCATGTTCTTCAAGGCTATACTGCAGCTAAAGGGAGACTGGTGGGGAGTCGGGGAGGTAGAGAGAGAACTGAACAGATAACCAGTAGCATAGAGGACCAATCAATCAGTCACAGACAGGGGACCTTATTTCGATCCTTATTCAATCAAAGAGAACACCAACCTACTTTGTGACAGTTGATAATTAGTCATTTGAACACGGACTGGATATTTGATTACTAAGGTATGAAGTTAATGTTTTAACTTAACATTTTAAAACCCTTCTCTCTTGGAAGCACACACTGAAAGATACAGGAAGTGAGAGAACATCTACAAAGTGCTTCAACGAGGAAGGAGGACACGCATGAGAACTTGGGTGGATGGGGCACACGGGGAGAGTCACTCAACGGTCCTGTCCACTCTTCTCATGTCCCAGTTCTTTTCTGAAAACAAGACAGAAAGTGGGGCCCACAAAAGCGGGGCTCTTAGCCATCTTGTTGTCTGTTAGATTCCCAGTCCCCACACGGTTCCTGACCAAGAAGGGGCCCCATAATATTTGTTAAATGAAGGCAAGGACATTCCCACTGATTCATATTATTCATTTCTCTAGTCTGAGGCCAGTGGCAGCTTTGTGGAGGGTCATATAAGCTAAATAAAATCTTTGCAGCTGCTGCTACTGAACCACACTGCACACCCTGCTGCTGCCAGGAGCATCTTTTTGTCTCATCTTCTCTGTCACTACTGTCAGGCCTCCGGGTGGCTTCCTCCTCAATACTGACAGCTTAGCACAGAATCTCCATTATTATGGGAATGCAAGAGAAGTGAGAAACCCCCTACCCAGAGCAATCAACATATATACTTATCCTCCATGTAAACACATATTTTTTTTTTATGTGTACTATATGCCAGAGCTGACCTGGGTACTGAGGAAGCTTCGTGGTGCTTACATTTCTAAGGGTGGACACATGCCTGACATGCCCCTTCTCCAGCATCACCATGGGAGAGCCAGACATGTATGGTGGGCTCCAGAATTCCAGAGACCAGGCATGAATTTGGTTTTGCCACCTACCAGATGGTGGGCACCAGATGAGCTGGTTCAACCTTCTTCACTCTGTGTTTTCGCTGGTAAAGGAGAGCATATGAATGATTCCTGGAGTTGGCATTAGAATTAAACATAAAGTACTTTTCACCAAGCCCAGTAAAAAGAATCAAAATGTTACTGACTATTGTACCATTTTTTTCCCCTGGACATTTTTAAAGAATGGATTTGTTTTCATTGAAAGAGAATTAAAAGTTAGGTTGCCAAACCACCCATGCCTGCTCACAACCACTGCAAATTTGGAGCATGACTTGATTTTGAGAATCTTTGCCCTACCTTCACTCTAAGCCCTTGTGGGATCTTGAAGGAGAGACATAATTAACTGTCAGACCTGCAGGTGTACAAATAGTGCGTCTTGTTTGCACATGGCATCTGGACACCTTTCCAGTTCTTGCTGCCCAAGGACTCTTTGCAAGTACCAAAGTGATACATCTTATTTGTGCACCTGTTGCAAGAGGAAAATGAATGCATCTGCTGCGTGGACGGAAGAAAACAAAGAGCGGGCAGGCCCAGAGACCCAAGGTTAATCCCTAGGCTCTGAGATGCTAAAAAACAAATGGTAATGGAGACCCCAAGAAAGCCACATGTACAAGCCGAATGGATTGTTGAAAGGGTTTTGCATAAGGATCACTCTCTTCAAAAATAAATCTGCTCTCACCTGACCAAGTCTGTCCACCATTAATAGTATCATGAACAAAGAAATGGACACAATAGCCCTCCATTTCCTCCTGAAAGTGGTCACCTAAATACCATACATATATAATACTGCATTTAGAGCTTGGGGTTTTTCATCAGAAAGAAAATACTACTAGGAACCATGTTTTTGTGTGTTTTTTTCCTGGCCTATCTATAATTTAACCTCTTTGAAAGTTACAGGCAACATCTGCTTACTGAAAAATGCCATGTTTCTGTCCATCCTGACCCCTCAGTTCCCAGACACCAAAGCATCCATGGACATTAAAACATCCTTTCCGATTAAATGGACACTCGATGTTTTCAGGTGCTCCCGGAGAAGCATGGCCTGCACTCCCTACCCCAGGCCACCAGATATCACACACTGACGGCCCAAGGTAAGTTATCCATGAAGTCACGGGCAGAGTAACATCTTCAAAAGGCACAGACACAGAAAATGCATTAATCACGTTAAATAGCAAATTGATTCAAGATGTTGTAAAAGATTATCTTAGAAAACAAAAGCCCAACGTCAATTTTGAAAAACTAAGAGAATAGGAGCAGTGAAAAGAAAAAGGTTGATAGCTTATCAATTAAATATTTTGGTCAATGGCAGGCATGTTCTCCCCACTCCTTCCCCCACTCCCGCCCCAGCTGAGTGGCTCTCTTATCACATTTAGAATCTGTCAAGCATCTAAATATCTAAACAACACTTCTTGTGAAGAACTATGCTTAAAATCAATTGCTTAAAGCTTTAACCTCAGCAGTGTGGTGCCGATGCTGGCGTGCCCTGGTTCAGAGTCGCATCTCTTCACAGCTCCCTGTTCAGTGACTTCACACTAGTGCCTGCCGTCAGCCATGGTGGATATATTCACACCTTGGAAAGCAGGCCGCCGCAGATCAGGGCTCTTTTATACCCGGAAAACCAGTTGTTAAATACTTATCAGCACACTACTGAAGCTAAATGTCCATCAAAAATGAACTGTTAAAAAAGAAATTATGGCACATTAATACAATGAACTTCTGAAACATTTTGAAAGGTAATATAGAACTATATATTTATCAATACAAGATGTCTACCTGTATTTTAAAGTTAAAATTACATATAACCTTTAAATTATATATATATGTCCTATATAATAAAGAGGTAATATGCAAATTGACCATCACTCCAACACACAAGATGGCCGCCCCCATGTGGACACAAGATGGCCAGCAGGGGAGGGCAGTTGTGGGCAATCAGGCCAGCAGGGGAGGGCAGTTGGGAGAGACCAGGCCCGCAAGGGAAGGCAGTTAGGTGTGATCAGGCCTGCAGGGGAGGGCAGTTAGGGGTGACCGGGCCGGCAGAGGAGGGCAGTTGGTGGGGGACCAGGCCTGCAGGGGAGGGCAGTGGTAGGGGGACCAGGCCTGCAAGGGAGGGCAGTTAGGGGCAATCGGGCTGTCAGGGGAGCAGTTAGGCATCGATCAGGCTGACAGGGGAGTGGTTAGGGGGCTATCAGGCTGGCAGGCAGAAGCGGTTAGGGGCAATCAGGCAGGCAGGCAGGCGAGCAGTTGGGAGCCAGCAGTCCTGGATTGTGAGAGGGATCCCAGATTGGAGAGGGTGCAAGCTGGGCTGAGGGACACACACACCCCCTCTAGTATATACATAAAAGTATTTTATATATATGATTGTGTTTTAGTAATTCACACACACACACACACACACACACACACACACCTGAAAAAATTTGCACCAAAATGGTAAAAAAAACCACCACATTATTGATGAGTGCTAGAATTATTATTTTGTGGTTGTTGACAGTGTCACAGATGTATGCCATTTTCCCTGCCTTTGCCCACCTTGACCAGTCCAGCCCCACCCCAGGCCTTCACCACATTATTGTCTGGGTCCATGGGTCATGCATATATATGTGTAAGTTCTCTGGTCAACTTCTTCCCATCCCCTCTGAGATCTGTCATTCTGTTCCATGCATCCATGCCCCTAAACCTACTGTGTTCGTCAGTTTATTGTTCATTAGATTCCACATATAAGTGAGATCATGTGATACTTGTCTTTCTCTGACTAGCTTATTTTGTCTAGCATAATAGCATAATAGTCTCCAGGTCTCAAAGGGTAAGAGATTCTTCTTTTTAGTATTCCATTGTATAAATGTACCACTGCTTCTTTATCCACTCATCTAATGATGGGCACTTGGGCTATTTCCAGATCTTACCCATCTATCGATATAAAAGCCTAAGCGTCCATTACAACCAAACAACCAGAACGACTGGAACAACCAGTCGACCAGTCATCATGACGTGCACTGACCACCAGGGGGCAGATGCTCAATGCAGGAGCTGCCCCCTGGTGGTCAGTGCACTCTCACAGCCAACCTCCTGCGGCCAGCCAATCTCCTCTGGTTCCTCTCCACAGCTGGCCAACCTCCTGGGGTACCCAGCCATCTAACCTCCCACAGTCCTTCTCCCCAGCCAGTCCCTCCCCTGGCCAGCCGACCTGATTGCCCCGGTTGGGGCTGGTCGGTCAACCTCCCATGGTCCCTCTCCCTATTCATCCCCCCCACCCCCCGCCAGCCAGCAGGCCCCGATCAGGACTTGGCGAGATGGCCCGTATCGGCCCTGATCACCAGCCAGGCCTAGGGACCCCACCCGTGTACGAATTCGTGCACCAGGCCTCTAGTATATATACAAAACCCTAATATGCAAATAGACCGAATGGTGGAACAACCAAACAACCGAACAACCAAATGCTATGATATACGCTGACTACCAGGGGACATGCACGGAAATGGAGGGTGTCGGCCACAGGCAACAGAGCGCGGAACATGGCGGGCATCAGCCATGGCGGGATGGTGGAGCAGGTGAGTGGGGGCACCAGCCGCTGTCATGGGGGCGAGTCTCTGGTGGTTACTGAAAATTTTTTGCTCCCGCATGTCATGGTCCTGCCAGGCACTTGCACCAGCTGCCGGTGCCAGCCCTGCAAGTACCCATGGCTGGCACCAGAGCCACTGCTCACACCCACTGCCAGAGCCTGGTACTGGCCGTGATCGCTTGGCACCATCAACGGGAGCAAGCTGCAGCTGCCGGCCCCAATCACCCCTGAGGGCTTCTCTACATCTTCCTGCTCCTGAGGGGTGATCGGGGCAGCAGCCACCGCTCGCACCCATTGATGGCACTGGCCCTGCTCAAGCTGGGCTCTCAAAACACACAGAGGTTCAGCACCCCTGGCTGGGGCGGCAGGAGCTGGGCTGCTGGCAGACAGGGGACCGGGGGCCGCAGCAGGAGGGGCTGGACAGGGGCAGAGAGGATGGGCCAACACCTGCCCCTGTGCCCACTGCAGCCTCACGGCCCACAGTTCCTTTCAAGGTGCACGAATTCGTGCACTGGGCCCCTAGTCTATATATATATATATATATATATATATATATATATATATATATATATGCCTAAGCCACTGTTCGACCAGTAGCTAAGACACGCACTGACCACCAGGGGGCAGATGCTCAATGCACAGGCAGAGAAACATGGAACAGACTGATGAATCTCAGAGGGAAGGGGGGAGGGGGTGGGAAGAGATTAACCAAAGATCTTATATGCATACTAGAGGCCCATTGCATGGATTCTTGCACCAGTGGTGTCCCTAGTCTGGCCTGCGGGGATCAGGCCAAAACCGGCAGTCCGATATCCCCCAAGGGGTCCCAGATTGCGAGAAGGCACAGGCCAGGCCAAGGGACTCCACCAGTACACAAATCTGTGCACCGGACCTCTAGTCTATTATAATAATGCTGCTATGAACAGAGGGGTACACATATTCTTTCTGATATGGTGGCTCTGCCATGTCACCATTATTCACTATACTTCTGTGGTCACCAAGCTCCATATGCCTGGAGCGGGGTCTGTGACCCGATAGGAGGGTGGCATGCCTGGTCCCGAGCAAGGGGTAAAAGATGCAGCACAAAGCAGCACAGAGCCCAACAAAGATGATGTTTAATTGGAAAGTCTGTAAACTTTACTCCGTGAATCAGCCCCACGCAGGGACAGGCTGACAGTCACAAGGACACTGACCTCATTAAGCTGCTCAGCGTGAGGCACCTGAAGTTCTGCCAGTTTCTAAAGGATCTCAAAACACACCGAGGTTCAGAACCCCTGGCTGGGGCACAGGGGTGGCAAAGACATGACACAGATGGGAGAGTGCAGGGCAAAGACAGATCAGGCACGCTCCCTCGGAAGCACTATGATGGCGTACTCCATGGAGACACAGGTGGCATCTGGGAGCCACTCCTGCTAGAAAGAGTCCCAGGCAAAGTGTAGTTTCAAGGGTGGTGTGTGCCTCCCGGGTCTGCACTCCATGCTGGGCCCTGTCAGCTGTCCCTGCAGCAGCTGGACAGCCTGCAGGTCAACACCCGATGTAGCTGCCCTGAAGGCAACGCAGGGCACAAGCTGCAACAGGGAGAAGGGGAGAAACACACCCTCAGAGGAGGACAGTGCTCCTAGATTTCTCCACGCCCACACACCTGCAATGTCAGACCTTCACCAATCCCTCCAGCTCACCAAAGGCACTACTGCAGCCAGCAGGTGCCTCTGTCCTCTGCTGTATCAGACACACAGCCACTCACTCGGGACAGCCAGACTCCAGCAGGTGCCTGCTTCCTAGGGACAGTGAGCGCTTTCCCTGTGGTATAAATGTCACGTACAAACATAAAGCACCAAGTAACTCACATCTGCCATTCCTTCTTATGCAACACTTTCTCTCCTTTAGATTCACAGGCAGGTTTTTGTCAGCTTTCTAATCTCTGTTGGTCTACTATGCTCATCTATCGTCCTCTCTGATATTACTATTGGATGCTTTGGGGGTGTCATCCCAAATCTCACCTGTCCCAGGGTTTTTCAAACTCAACCTATTGACATTTTGAGCTGAATAATTCTCTAAACTGGTGGCTTAGCTGTGTACTGTAGGGCATTTAGCAGCATCAAAATTTTCTCCAGACATTTCACAATATGCCTGGGGATGAGGGAGGGGAGTCCTCACATTTGAAGAACAAATGATCCATATCATCACTGGCCTGAAGCGAACATGAGGGACATCAGGGGTTCATTTCAAATCCAGGATCATCATCAATTTTGATAATACATTCACAAGGGAAGCCAATCCCAGTAATGCAATATTTAAAAAACTAAATATCTAAATATCAGTGTGAGCATTTTTATCATTCCACCTTCCCACTTCCTGCTCCAGACCTCCCTCCATGGAAATGATTGGCCTCAATCAAATGTTATTGACATTTCGCTAACATAGAAACAGATGTCACAGCCCTGAGCTAGGGGGCAGTTTCTGGAGAGCAGGAAGAAGTGGTGGTTTCCCTCCAAGGTCTTAAGAGATAGCAAGTAAACAAGGCTGCCTTTTTGCAACACCCTAATTTACACTCTAGTAAGGGAGGTGGTAGAAATGGTTATTTCATCAAGCAAACAAATTCACAGCTGTTCTCTCTTTTTTTCCTTAGTTCTGTCTCCCTTGAATTTTATAGATGTGTAGTTTTAACCTAATAGTGTTTCCTGCTGAAAGAAATATTTGGACTACAGTAAAATGCTCTCTGTAATTCCTTCCTTCCTTCCAGCAAACTTCAGAGCCCACAGGGTTCCCAGGGGCAAATCATGGGGCCCACTGTTCCTGACTGATATCCATCCATTCCTTACTGTCTCTGAGTACCTAGGGATCAGCAATGTGACACTCACAGTGAGAGATGGTAGCATTTTGTTCCACTGTTCCCTGTCTCCTAACCACAAATGAAAACTGAAGTATATCTCCCTACCAAGAGATCTCCACCCTCCTTTCACTACTGTGATCCATCACAAAAAGACGGTCTCTCCCTCCCGCTACCCGATCCTTCCTCCTGGGCTAAGCCAGGTGCCACATTATGCAGCCGCTGTGCTGAGAGGTCTATGTGGTGAGAGGCCAAGGCATGCCAACCACGAGAGGGATCTTGGAAGGAGAGTCCCCGCCCACAGTCGAGCCTCGGCTCACACTGCAGCCCCAGTGCACAGCGTGCCCCCAATCTCATCAGAAACCCTGGGCCAAGGTACCAAGGGAAGCCCTGCTCACATTACTGACCCACAGAAACCATGGAATACACAATGTGTACTGTTGTGAGCTGATAGATGTGGGGGCCCTCTGTTACACAGCAGTAGATGACTTATATACCTTCCCAGCCAGGGACCTTTACAACCAGAATCAGACTTAGTCACCTGCATTTAACCTGCTCATTTCCACAGAGCCTGTTTCCAGGGATCCCTTCGCTCCAGCTCTCAGCAGGGTCCTAATGACTTCACCCCGTGGAATGTTTTTCATATTAAAGCAACCAAAACACAATGGAAGTAGGAGAAAGTAAAGCTCACATTTTTCATGTGTTTGCAACACTCGTCTCAGAGGAGCTCTATAAGAGAGTTTTGGGCCAAATATTTTGACAAGCTCTGCACTCTTCCTGGAGAACACCGTGCAGAGGAGCTCTGTAACCTTCAGGCCGCGCTGCACACCCCAAGTTCCTCCTCTCAAGGTGTTATTGAACCCACATGAGTGACATATTCTGGGGATCAGAGGTCAAAGGCAGCAGTTCTCCAAGTGCAGCTTGGAATGTGAGTGAAAACCCAGGTCACACAGGTCTGGGCCTTATCTGACAGTGTGCTTCCCAGAGCAGATCACAGCCTATTCTAAACGCATGGAAATCAAATTCTGAATGAGGTGATACTGATCACTGGCCATCTAAAGGACACGCCAGGGGCCATGAGTACACTCTTTCTTCAGATTTCACAGTTCAGGAGACATCTGCATGCTATGGGGCTGTGTATACATCTGCTTAGCCCTTTCTTTTTCTTCTGCCAATGGAAATCCTTGGGAAGATGATTAACCTTGCTGAGTGTCACCATCTGTATCTATAAAACTGGGGTAATAAGACCTACCTCGCCAGATCACATGAGGTAATTTATATTTAATTTTGGCATGATGCCTGGCACACAGTAGGCTCTCAATAAATGTCACCTGTTTGGTACTGTTATCATCACCTAATCATTAAATTAGGTGAGAACCGCTGCTGTAGAGCCTAAGACCATCGGAAAACACAGATATTTACATTACGATTCATTAACAGTAGCAAAGTTATTGTTATGAAGTAGCAACAAAAATAATTTTATGGTTGGGGGTCACCACAACATGAGGAACTGTATTAAAGGGTCGCGGCATTAGAAAGGTTGAGAACCACTGATCTAATGCATCAGACCTTAAATTAACCAAGTTAAGTGTCTAAAGGAGTCCAAACATCTCTATATGTCACAGCCACACCACTCACAACACAGAGTCCCAACACCTCAACATGCTCAGCCACACCACTCACAACCAGAGTCCCAACACTTCAACATGCTCAGCCACACCACTCACAGCACAGAGTCCCAGACATCTCAACATGCTCAGCTACTCACAACACAGAGTCCCAACACCTCAACATGCTCAGCCACACCACTCACAACAAAGTCCCAACATCTCAACATGTCTCAACCACTCATAACACAGAGTCCCAGCACCTCAACATGCTCAGCCACACCACTCACAACCAGAGTCCCAACATCTCAACATGCTCAGCTACACCACTCACAGCACAGAGTCCCAACATCTCAACATGCTCAGCCACACCACTCATAACACAGAGTCTCAACACCTCAACATGCTTAGCCACATCACTCTACAATAGAGTCACAACATCTCAACATGCTCAGCCACACCACTCACAACACAGAGTCCCAACATCTCAACATGCTCAGCCACACCACTCACAACACAGAGTCCCAACATCTCAACATGCTCAGCCACACCACTCACAGCACAGAGTCCCAACACCTCAACATGCTCAGCCACACCACTCACAACACAGAGTCCCAACACCTCAACATGCTCAGCCACACCACTCACAACACAGAGTCCCAACATTTCAACATGCTCAGCCACACCACTCACAATAACAGAGTCCCAACATCTCAACATGCTCAGCCACACCACTCACATTAACAGAGTCCCAACATCTCAACATGCTCAGCCACACCACTCACATTAACAGAGTCCCAACATCTCAACATGCTCAGCCACACCACTCACATTAACAGAGTCCCAACATCTCAACATGCTCAGCCACACCACTCACAATGGCATAGGGGCCATGTCCTTGTTTTGCTGCCAGACACTTTAACTTCACTCTCACATGGCAGCTCTTAGCTTTTCACCCTCACCTGTCCCACATACCTGTCTAGACCTTCTCTACGTTCAAACTGCAGGTGGTGCCATACTAACCACCCCAATTTTAGAAGTTTCAGTCATTTACAAAAGGTAAGCTTTGCTGTTTTCCTTCCAATGTCATTCATGATGCCTCCGATATTTTACTGTGGCCTAGCAGTCAATAACCTGCAAAGCCTAACAGACCCTTTTGTCCTTATCTGGCCCAGAGATGAAAAGTAGGTAGATGAATAGGCTTTAAAAGCTTAATTGTTTCTTTTACAGCATTTGGGGATCAGAGCTATAAACTAGTAGCAAAAATGCCACACTGGCACCATGTCTGGCCAGTAGAGAACACATGGAAACTGAGGGCGCACACACAGCAAAGGAACAGAAATTGGGCAGCTCCACATGCAGCACCCGCCAGCCCTACCCTAACACTGACAGGAGGCTTCACTCCCACTTAATGAAATGAGCGCCCAAAAAGCAGCAACTGGTTATGTAAAGTGCTATTTTCAAGGTGCTCATGGAATCTCTAAAGCTGACCACAGGCTGCCTGAAATGAGTGTCATTCTGGGGTGCAAGCCATGAAGTAACGCGGTCTCAAGTGAGTAACAGCTGAAAAGGGACATTTCACCCTAGACTCAACAACATGGCAAATCTACAGCAAGGCTGATGCCCTGTGCAGCTTGCTTAACAAGGTACTTAAGCCTCACAGCACCATTCCCTCCTTGGCAAAGCTGGGGTCATGGTCTGGATCCTCCAGGTCAGTGGTCGGTAAACTCATTAGTCAACAGAGCCAAATATCAACAGTACAACGATTGAAATTTCTTTTGAGAGCCAAATTTTTTAAACTTAAACTATATAGGGCCGAAACCGGTTTGGCTCAGTGGATGGAGCGTCGGACTGCGGACTGAGGAGTCCCGGGTTCGATTCCGGTCAGGGGCATGTGCCTTGGTTGCGGGCACATCCCCAGTGGGAGGTGTGCAGGAGGCAGCTGATCGATGTTTCTCTCTCTCATCGATGTTTCTAGCTCTCTATCCCTCTCCCTTCCTCTCTGTAAAATATCAATAAAATATATATATATAAAAAAAAAACTATATAGGTAGGTACTCTGTTATTAACTTAATTAGGGTACTCCTTCAATCGCACTGTACGTGCGCGCCCACACGTGGTATTTTGTGGAAGAGCCACACTCAAGGGGCCAAAGAGCCGCACGTGGCTCACGAGCCGCGGTTTGCCGACCACTGCTCCAGATTTTCAGAGCTAAATGATGCTCTACCACCAATGGCACCTAGGACAGCAAACCTGGAGTGGGGCTGCTAGCTCCATGAGGGTCCTTATATTGACCCTATGTGGCCCTGAAGTAGGTTCTATTATTATTTCCACAACAGATGGAATAACTATAGGCCTGAGAGGTTAAACAACTTTACTCAAGGCAGCTAGGAAATGCGGGAGCTAGGATTCAAATCCAAGGAGCTAGCCACTGTACCACACTGCCCCCCTGAGGAAGCATCTCACAGGTATTTGGGAAAGGAAGGGTGGATCGACAAGTGCAAATATCTGGTGTTTTTAATCCTCTGGCACTTTCTTTGCTCCAAGGGAAGAAAACATTCATTTGTTCTCCTTGTAGGTCACACAAAACAGCAGCAGCAGCTTACTGAACACCAAGCACATCTGTTTACACTGATTTTAAGACAAATGATTTCCTGAGTCACATTTTTCTACCCTGCGGGTGGGTACTTAAACACTCCTACTTAATGAAATGAGCGTCCAAAAAGCAACAGCTGATCACTACGGGCAAATTTTTTCTTTGTAAACACAAAAGCCCTACCAGCTAAGAGTGTAGCATGACAAATCACAAATCAGAGACCGAGCTTTGACATGAGGATTTAAAGCTCAAGGATTTCAATGTACTTAGTGCGAAATCTGAGGCAGAAGGAGGGATGCCTTAAGAAATCCCCAATTGTTAAGGGTATCCCAATGGAAACCAGGTAGCTGGGTTTGTATTTCTTCTCCCAGGATCAGAAAATGGCTGGCACCACCTGGTGGTTCTTTTTTCTCTAAAATCCAAGTCTCCATGAGCCAAAAAAAAAACAAAAAAAACAAAAAAAAACTAAGATCTGAACAATATTATTGCTGTCCAAGAAACTGACCTTATGTAAGAAAGCAATCTTTAACTTATAATTTACTCATGTAATTCTAACTACAGTGTTGAATAAATTTAGTTTTCATCTATATGGAAACATTCTCATCTCTAAAGCATTCTCTTAAAAATAAAAGATGTATCAAAATACATGAGTTCAAAATCCCAACACTCTCACCCAGCAGAGTTTGAATGCTCCTGAGCTAATAGCCTGGGGAACCACCTACATCGTTCGTAGTTCAGGCTAAGGATGGAAGGTCAATTCCATATACATTCAGTGTACTTCTTTTTTTTTTTTTAATATATTTTATTGATTTTTTACAGAGAGGAAGGAAGAGGGATAGAGAGTTTGAAACATCGATGAGAGAGAAACATCGATCAGCTGCTTCCTGCACACCTCCTACTGGGGATGTGCCCGCAACCAAGTTACGTGCCCTTGACCTGAATCGAACCTGGGACCCTTCAGTCCGCAGGCCGACGCTCTATCCACTGAGCCAAACCGGTTTTGGCTTCAGTGTACTTTTGATATGCAACTCCACTAGAGATTGAGCTCTGCCCATTTTACAGATGAGGACACTGAGGCTCAGCCTGAACTTCGAACCTGCCCCAGAACTAGCCAGGAGTAGTAAATAGCAGAGCTGGCACTTAAATGCAGCTTTGGCTGTTCCCATAATCCTCCTGGCTGTACTGTGATTTGCTTCACCTTGACCGTGATGCTCATTAATCCTCCCTCTCTTCCTCCTTCCTTGCTTGGTATGGAAAAAGCATTTCTCTGGACATGACGATATGGTTAGTGCTGCAGTGGTTCATGGGAGGTATATTTTTCTTTACATCTAACAGAGAAGGAATTGAACTGAACTAAAATATAAAACAATAAACATTTTCTCCTTTCCTCCTTTTCCACTGAAGGTTTGATGTTGATGTTCGGAAATTATAAAAATTTAGCTCTGAGGGAACCAGCTCTCCCTCTCAGGACTCAGTTTCAAATGCAGAAAAATAAGTTACTTTACCAGTTGGGCACAAAGCAAGAATGCACACCAGAAATTAATGATCAACTATACTCTATTATGGTTGAGGACCATATCACATTTTCCTACTAAATAACGGGTAGAAGTGAAGTAAAATATCACCAGCCAAACTCATTTGGATACCTTTCCTTTATAAAAAGAATGCTAATTTAAATGTAACAGCATGGGGCGTGTTCTAAGATGCTGCACCAGTGTTCTGTCCTGCTCTCAGGCACTGCCAGTGTGCCATCTAGGGTGACGAACTCATCCCCTTTTCCCTGGGACTCAGCTTTAACACTGAGAGCCCTGCAGGCCCAGGGAACCCTCAGGCCCAGGCAGGCCAGTTGTCCCGGAGAGCCTCTGTGTGGAGGAGATAGCATCCCAGGAGCACGTCCACCAGGACACGCCAGCGTGGTGCTCACCCTCATCCGAGACACATCCTCCTGCCATGTAGATACAGGGAGGGCATTACATCACCTAAAAGGGTTTTCATTGAAACAAAGCAATGAAACACAATACCCCATAACTTCTGGGCGACCTTTTAGGAAAAAAACTCAGGCAGTCAAGGTAAGGTTGAGCTTTTCGGCCTGTTTTCACAGGGGCACACAGTGGAAAAGACTGATAAGCAAGACTAGAGAAGAAAAGTCACACAGAAATGCCTACAGTGCAATGTCCTCTCCCTCCTTCATTGGCGGCACGACCTTAGCCCGTCATTCAATCTCCCTGGGCCTCAATAATGATTCCTTCATTTCAAAGCACTGCCCACAGGAAGGCAGGGGCTTTGCCTTGTTCACTCCTGTGTGCCTGGGACTGAGAAGTAGGCCTTGCACAAAGGAGATGCTCACTCTATGGCGTTTCGGTAAATGGGTGGCTAACTCTCCACATCGGGGATACAGCTAATACCCATGGGAGGGTCAGTGACATCTCAAAGAAGACTATCTATGCGGAAGTGCTTGGCACAGCAATAGGGCTGTAGGAAAGCAATTGCTATTCTTTCTACAAAGCTCTTCATCATCTTCTTGTCTCCCACTCAGTGGCTTATGGGTATCATGCTATTGCTATGTTTGGGTTCTGATGGAACGTGAATTTGCAAACTTCAGTTGGGGAAAATCTGTTGGGCTAAGCAAACCATCACAGCAATCGCTCCTTATCCGTGATTTCACTTGCCACAGCTCCAGTCACCTGTAGTCAACCACACTCCATAAATAGTAAATGAAAAATTCCAGAAAGAAACTCATAAGTTTTAAATTGCACACCATTATTGAGTAGTGCAGTGAAATCTCGCGACATCCACGCCCTTGAATCACCCCTTATCCAGCGCCTCCACACTGTTTGTGCTCCCCCACTGTCCGCACTGAGTGGCTATCTCAGAAAATGTCATAATTTTGGACATTTTCTCCTGTTAACCTGTCTCCTGTTAGCATTTGATTATTGGCTCAGACAGAAGAACTTAGAATGGTGGGAAGAAAATTACCTTTGACCTCCAACGGGCCAAAAGCTGAGACTGCGGTGTGAGGAAGGCTAACCAGGGACACAGAGAACTCATGGAGCCAGGTGGGAGGGCGCAGGAGTGCATGTGCCCAGGGCAAGATTGCCACCGCCAGGCGGCGAGGACCAGCCTGAACACCAGGTGTTCATGGGCCAATGCTCCTGCACCTGCCTTCCTTTTTGTCCCTGTACAAGGAAGAAATCCTGGCCAAGGTCATTCTCCTGGTGGCTTCCATGAGGTGACAGCCTGGTAACAGGAGCAGCAAGCTGCCTGGGACGGTGCCCTGGCCCCGCCAGCATCAGATGTGAGACCACCCAGAGGGGAAGGGGAGGCCCGTGAGAAACACACTGTCCCTCTGCCTCTGCCCCACATTATGTTTGGGATTATGGATCAACTGGGAAGCTCTACCTAACAGGTAAATCAAACTTGCCATTTAAAATGTTAGAAGACATGTCTGACACACATATTTATAATTATTGGCAAAGTATTAGAAAACATTTGTGGTTGCTATTTTGAGACACATCACCAACATCCTTTGATTCATAACTCAAGATTCAAAAAGGACTCTGGGATGTATTGCAATCTCTAGACAGCCCCACCTCACACATGTGCAGCAACCAGATGGATGGAACCTGCAAACATCGCTGCCCCCACCTGATAGGAATAGTTTCACCAGCGCACGTTTAACACATTGATGAGTGAGTTCCAGGCAGGGCAGGATCCTAGGTCCTTCTTGTTTGCAGACCCTGTGCTGACAGAATTCTTAGCACAAGCTCCACCCCTCAAATACTGAGACCAAAAGTCTAGAACGTACACCACACTCCTCAGCTGCTGGCAAGTTCTGACATACAGTATATCATTCATTTCTCTGCTCGGCCCACACCACCCGCCCCCTCGACAGAACAGAGAAGCCCAGGATGCATTTCTGGTCAGATGCACCCAAAAAGGGCGCCCAAAAAGGGTGGTTGGGTGTCCAGGAAACAAAAGCAGCCTCTGTCTACACAAGACCATATTTCGTTTAACTGTGGTATTAAAATGCTCTGATTGATACATTTTGTAGTTAAACTAAAAGGGAAACCTTCCTAGGAGAAATGGTCTTCTGAATCAAGAGCCCTCCCTCCCAAATGCCCCTGACCAAAATAGTTTAGTTGTATGAAAATTCTAACCTTTTTAAAAATATGTATTTTTAAGCACACAGAAACAAAGAAACATAAACAAATGCAACATACCTTCTCTTTTCGTTCCAAAGGTGAGCCATCCCAGTAACTTAGTGCTTTGTATGTAAAAAACACCTCATTTATGAAAGCATGAATGAGTGAGTGATAGGCATTTATCTCTCTATTCTTAAAAAGCTCGGAATTCCTATGCCAGAAGCTTCACAATCACGTTTTCGATATAATCTCAATAAAGAGCCCACCAGATCAATAAAAGTGGTTTCAAAGACCAGGCTTAGAAGAACCACCCTTTCTGGAGAATGGGTAATTTTCAAATATATTCATAAAAAAATAGTCAAAGCTAGTCTTACAAGACCCTCCAGGAGGTCCTGCTTGGGGAAATTTGCATAAAGCATCCCCCAGGAGCTCAGAGAAGTGGCTCACCAATGAGGCAGGCACCTAAAATAAGCCAGTTAAACGGGTTGCTGTGTCATTGGGCCTGGCTGGCCTCACCACAACCCACAGTCCCCACACACACCGCGGGACCCCACTACTGAAAAGGGAAACACCTACCCAAAGCCCACGACTGAGCGAGGAGTTGGCATCTCAGCTGTGTGAACAGCATCCTCTGATCAGGGGTTGGAGACTCAAATGTGTCCAGGGGCCAGGAAGGTAACACATGGGTATATCTGTTGGGTATCACACGAGAAGGACGTGCTGACTGCAGCGGGAGATGACACCAGGGCCCTATGACTGTGATTAAATTTAGTTTGAAATCCTAGTGCTAGAAATCACTCTCTCTGTGTCTGTACCCCTCAGAGACCTAGCCTTTCTCCCCCACCCTCCCCCCCACCCCCAGTAATCAACAACTCCTGAGGCAGCAAAAGACAGGATCCCGGACCTAATGGTCATGGGCCTGGACCTCCGGCAGGATAAATATAACATCCTGACCTGGGCTAGGTTTCAGCCCTAAGGTGGAACGACCTGCTGACTGCTTCCCCATGAAACAGACAGAGAGACAAGGGGACAGACCTCAGAGCTGCCTCACCACCTGAAGATTCATCACCCTCACCTCACCTCCGAGCAGTCAGCTCCTAGCACATCACGAACCTCTAACCCACAGAGTCTTGTGATTCTGCCCTATGTAACTTGTAACTTACACGCCACTGGGGAGTTCGGGCTCCTGAGCATTAGCTTCGTCTCCATATTGGCCAATTCAACATTAAACTATTTTTCTTTGTATTCTGCACATTCCTGGTTGTGCATTTCTTTCTGCCATTGTGCACAGGCAGGAGGACTCAAGAAAAATAAGGGGGGTGGGGGGGTGGTTGGGTAACAGAGAGGGCATGCTACACCTGAGGATAAATTTAATAGTTAAACTCTGGGCTGATCCGGCAAAGCCTACCCAAATCCATGGGGGTGTGAGTTCCCAACATCAGAATGAAAATAGATCAGGCGACTGTGACAGGCTGCAGGTGCTGATCCCATCCTTATGCTTCTCTCAGGGCCAGTGAAGGGAGCCCAATTTCATGGGAGGCAACATGTCCAGCTACAAAACTGCCGTACCAGCCTCCCTCACAGGGAGGGGTAGCCGATGAGGTGTCAGTACAACTGCTGGGTAAAACGCCCAGAAAAGTTCCTTAAAAGAGGACAGGCCACTTCCTCTTGGGCTTATCTCCTTCTCCTTTCCTCCTGCCTTGCACTCAGTGCAAGAGCCCCCGTGAGGTGAGAACAAGGGCCTGGCCTGAGGGTGGCAGGACAGAAAGCAACTGAGGATCCTATCGGGCCCCCGACATTCTGGACCACATCCCCCGATTTTTCATTTCCTGGGAGAAAAGTCCATCTTGTTTAGGCTGCTATTGTAGAGGCTTTGCAGTACCATCCCAGTATAATTCCTAACTGACCAGGGTCCTAGGGGCGTCTAAGGTCAACAGAACATTGGCTCACAGAAACCATGAGGGCACAGCGAGAGGGAACCAGCCTTGTGGCTTTGAGGTCTGTGATAAGGACGTAACCATTGTCTCCGCGGCTTTCTTGGGAGCTGGTTCCCTTGGACAAATTTCTTAACCCTGCTGGCCTCAGCCTTCCCACAGGGCCTTGGTTAGTACCACCTCCAGGAGGAACACCAGGCTTGCATTGAAATGTTTATCTGAAGCACTTACCACCTAGCCAGCCAGTAATCCACCCTATTTCAGGAGGTGCTCAGTAAAAGATGCCATAGGAGTAGAAACCCATGTGTCTGTGAGACGGAAAAGGCTTATGAAATGTCTGCCTTGAGCTCTGCAAGCAAGAGATTCACATCATAGAAGAACAGAGGGAAATGTAATCAAATAAATGAAGTCAGGAGGAGGCAGACGGCACATGTAAACTTGTAAAAACCAGGCCTGGACAGCCATTACCGCCGCAGGGTACACTGTCTTGGGCAAGGGCAAGGACAGTGCTAAGCCATGCACATGTAGCAACCCCTTCATCCCACACTCATGTGTATCCACTCACTCAGGGTTGCACTCACTCCTGCACAGAAACTGGTAGTCACTGGGAGCTTCTCAGGGGTCAGGCAATGAAGGCTTGATAGTGAGCACAGGCGCACACACGCGCGCACACACATGTTCTGCTATCCCTGAGCTCTCTGTCTCTAATGCATACAATAGAACTCCCTGCAATGACAGACATATCTGAGATCTACACTCATTATCCTTTATGCAGCCACGTGGCTACGAGCACTGAGACACGGCTATCGTGGCTTAGAGACTGACGTTTTTATTGTATTACATTTTCATTCATTGATATTCCAATTTAAACAGCCGCATGTGGCTAATGCTGCCATAGTGGACAGTGCAGGTCTAGACAGTATAGGAAGCAGCCCTCCGTCTATCAGTGGTCGGCAAACTCATTAGTCAACAGAGCCAAATATCAACAGTACAATGATTGAAATTTCTTTTGAAAGCCAAATTTTTTAAACTTAAACTTCTTCTAACGCCACTTCTTCAAAATAGACTCGCCCAGGCCGTGGTATTTTGTGGAAGAGCCACACTCAAGGGGCCAAAGAGCCGCATGTGGCTCGCGAGCCGCAGTTTGCCGACCACTGGCCTAGGGAGCAGGAAAAGCAGTGAGAACTGCCCCCAGAGGAATGCAATGCAGGTCTGACCCCAACAGCCCTCACATACTCATCACCCTCTCTACCTCGTGTTCAGCTTTTCCATTCCCAACTCCCCCAACCTTGAAACATGCCTTCCCAGGTAGAAGCTACACATGATTGGCAGGTGGTGGTAAACACTGAAGGTGCTCCTGTTCACTGGCGTGTTGACCAGAGGGCCAAGTCAAGGAACTCAGTGCTGCATCCAACTGGGTCTTAACTGTGTGCTGCCTGGTGATGCTCCCTTCTCCCCTCCCCTGAGGTGAATGACAGGGCACTTCCCCATCAGGTGGCAAGAATGCTGCAGTGCTTTGGAACACCACACCAGGCGTGGCCCCTGCCAGTCGGACAGAGCTGATGAATATGTGAAGATGCCATATATTAAACATGCACAGCACTTTCTCAAGATCAACTTGTCCCCACCAGATTGATGCCTGGGACACAGGGCAGGGGGCTGACTATCTAAACCCTCCGCAAGGCTAAACTGGTCTCGCTGCAGACGGCAGCCTGGAGGAGCAGACCTTCTCTCTCCAGGGAGCTCCCGTCCAGGATGCCTAACAGAGGGGGAGCGCAAATGCTCAAAGGGCCAGCCTTCCTCCTCGTGAAACCAAATGGCATATTAGAAACTGACAGCTAGTCTACCAAAATCACAGAGGTCACCTGGAATGCAATATAACCAGACTGCCCTGCTCACCGAGACGAATCAATGAGCCACAGCAGAGGCAATGGGCTTCTGCGGGCTCCCGGAAACGCGGCCCTTGTCTCTCAAAGGGAGCCGCGGTCACTGTCAGCAGTGTTCTGAACAGGAAACAGAACCAGTCTCTCCAGAAGGACTGGCAAGCAGTTTTCTGGAGGGAGAAACAGGAATGTAAGACTTTTAGATTTTACCATCAAAACACAAAAATGATGCCAAGCAAGTTATGATTTCAGATATGTCCTGTTTTTCACATTTAACAAGTTAAAAATTGATGTCATTGTGTCATTATCACCGTAAGACTGTTTGCAAATCAGGATGCTCTCATGGCTGTTTCCTAATTTACACCTGTGAACCCTCGCAAGCCTCCAGCCACAGCGGATATCACCACCCCCATTCACATGGGACTTCAGAGCAAGCGGCTCCACTTCCTGGCAGGGCTATCTGATGGGTCCTACTGCAGGAAGCTGGTCAGCAAGGCTGTGGGTCCAGTATTTCCATCAAGGAAGAACCTGAGGGGGCAGCAGTGCCACATCAGACGCCTCCTGGCACAGAGCTATCTTGAGCTGGTTATTTTCAAGAACTGGCAGACACACAAGACACTCTGAACTGAGTAAAGTTGCCCTTTTGTAAGAGACATTTACAGTAATAAGGATCTCCCTCTCTGAACCAGAAAAGAGAAATGTGACCAAAACTCTAACACTCTTAAAGAATGAGGCTGGGCTGAAATGTACCCAACCTTGTCCCCCGGGCTTCTCCTGTTCACCTTCCCCACCTGAACTCCCCCCACCTCCCAGTCTCACCTTTGTCTTTAGCTAGAGATGGTACATAGGTGATGGATGGGACATTTCATGAGTTACTCAGTCTTCCTGGGTATCACCCATGTGTATGAAAGTATTAAACTTGTTTGTTTCTTTCCCATTAATCTGTCTTTTATTACAGATCCCAGGCAAGAACGTGAAAGGGTAGAGGGAAAATTATTTTTCTTCCCCTACAAACCCAAAAAGGCATAAACCTGAGATGCTGCCTTTCATGAAATCATGCAAACTGCTATACACCAGGAACCCAGACAGGTGGTGCTACAGTCTGCCACCCACAGACAGACAGAGGTAGGTCCTGCTTTACCTGTATTGGATTCTTTCCACAAGGGAAACATTGACAGCATCCCTTAGGCCAGTAGTCAGCAAACTGCGGCTCGCAAGCCATATACGGCTCTTTGTCCCCTTGAGTGTGGCTCTTCCACAAAATACCATGGCCTGGGCGAGTCTATTTTGAAGAAGTGGCGTTAGAAGAAGTTTAAATTTAGCAGAAACCGGTTTGGCTCAGTGGATAGAGCGTCGGCCTGCGGACTGAAGGGTCCCAGGTTCAATGCTGGTCAAGGGCACGTACCTTGGTTGCGGGCACATCCCCAGTAGGAGGTGTGCAGGAGGCAGCTGATCAATGTTTCTCTCTCATCGATGTTTCTAACTCTCTATCCCTCTCTCTTCCTCTCTATAAAAAATCAATAAAATATATTAAAAATAAAAAAGAAGTTTAAGTTTAAAAAATTTGGCTCTCAAAAGAAATTTCAATCGTTGCACTGTTGTTATTTGGCTCTGTTGACTAATGAGTTTGCCGACCACTGCCTTAGGCATTTCGAAAGGGGATAGGAATGGATGGAGGGAGGGAGCAAACTGGCATAGCTATAGACATTTTGGTGATTTAAATAAAGGTTCATGAAAACATAGTTTTTTCAACAGTGTTCATTCTAAGATGGTGATAACAAGTATAATATTTTAACAGTGGCTTAAGCATAAATATGATCATTACCACCCAACAGAAATTCATGACAAAGGCTTCTAGGTGACTTCAGAAAGAACTCATTGCTCCATGTTGCCATGATAAGACATGCTGCCATAATTTATGGAGCTAATCAGTGTGATTAGGAGAAATGGCCTGGCTCACATCTATGACACAGGCCAGCTGCTGAGGAGACGATACACAATGGGTCCTGCTGCCTGCAACTAATGTTTAATCTTGTTGATTTGTGAGTCCACTTGGCTGGATAATGCTACTAATAAACTTGAAAAGATGGGAACCAGGTTTTCAAAGTTCTTATAAGAGACTAGAGGCCCAGTGCACGGATTTGTGCACCGGTGGGGTCCCTTGGCGTAGCCTGCGGGGATTGGGCCAAAACAAGCAGTCCAACACCACCTCCTGCTCCTGCTTATCCCCGCCGCACTACACCTGCCGCCGCAGCCGCCGCCGCCGCTACTCAGTAGCCTCTCTGCCACTCCACTGCGGTCTCTGGGCTGTGGCGGCCAGCCATGAGCCGTGTCTGGGGCCTGTTGGTCAGCTGAGCAGTGCTCCCTCTGTGGGAGCGCACTGACCACCAGGGGGCAGCTCCTTCACTGAGTGTCTGCCCCCTGGTGGTCAGTATGTATCATAGCGACTAGTTGTCCAGTCTTTCGGTCACTTAGGCCTTTATATATATAGTTAAATCATTGCTTCTTCCCAACAGGAATCAAAAACACCTTTACCTTTAAATCTACTGAACTCTTATCTCTTCACGGGCATGTTTGTGACTATCTCGGTCTTTTGAGAAAAAGGAAAGAGGAGGATGATAACATTGTGACCCTAAAGCTTTGCTTTTTAAAACGACCAAAGACCTGCTCTTCTCATCTCTACATGAAACTCCTCATCTGTGATGACAGGGGGCAAACAACATGGCCATTTTCAAGAATTATTTTATGCAAATATATAGTCGCCAATTGCATCTACATTGAAATAGTAATACATCAAATCCTATGTTCTCATTGACTTGAATTATTTCAGAGTTAATACATTTTCACTTCTGAATGAGCAAACACCAAATTTCTCTGCATCTACCACAAATGCAACTGAACTCTTCAAACTTACAGAGCAAGAAATTCATACCATGGGCTGGAAAGGGCGAGAAGAGATCAATTATATGTTGAACGCCTACCATGTGCCAGCTGTTTGCTATGTACTTTAAATATGTGCTCTTACTTGTCCTTAGACCAGGCTTGGGCAAACTATGGCCCGCGGGCTGGATCCAGCTGTTCTATCCGGTTCTCTTGCTCTCCCCTCCGCTCCTTTACTTTGAATTTATATTAGTTCACACAAACACTCCATCCATGCTTTTGTTCCAGCCCTCCGGTCCAGTTTAAGAACGCATTGTGGCCTTCGAGTCAAAAAGTTTGCCCACCCCTGCCTTAGACCATATAATTGTAGACAAGTGTACAGGCAAAGCCACCTTTAGGTGGGGACAACGGGCGGGAGAAGCCGGAAGTCGTGGAGCTGGGTCATGGGGCTGCCGGTGTGTCCGGGTCTGCGGCCCTCACGCTTTCCCTCCTTCCACACTAACCCCAAGGAGGGAGCGGTCCTGGGGGAGACCGCAGGGATCTGGGGCCATTTCCAGCAGGAGTGGGCGGGGGGAGGGTAGAGATGCCAGGGTGGCAGCATCCTCAGCCAGGTGTCCCTGGCAGGGCTGTGCTCCAAGCTTTGTCCCCAAGGCAGCTGGTGCCATTCAAGGGAATGGCCAGGGGAGAAAAGCAGGGTGTGGGGCAGGCTAATGGGGGATTTTCTCTCCTCTTCCGTTAACATCATCTGCTCTAAGAAGTGGAATGTCCTTCATAGATTTAAACAGGGTCTAACATGACAAATATATTGTTAGAGCAATTTCAAAGAAACAAACAATAATCATATGTCCCCTCACTTTCTCATTACCTCTAAGTAGGGGACAGAATTCAGCCCGAGGGCACAGGCTGTCCCTTCTCGAAGGTCCTTCCTTCAGTGGCTTGTCCAAGCGGGTGAGAAGCTGGCCGCAGCACTATGACCACAGGGCCAGCTTCAACCTCTGATTTAAGAGTTGATAGGAAGCCCAGCCGGCATGGCTCAGTGGTTAAGCATTGACCTATGATTACGGTTCGATTCCCGGTCAGGGCACATGCCTGAGTTGCGGGCTCGATTCCCAGTGTGGGGTGTGCAGGAGACAGCCAATCGATGATTCCCTCTCATCACTGATGCTTCCATCTCTCTTTCCCTCTCCCTTCCTCTCTGAAATCAATAAAAATATGTTATTTCTTTAAAAAGGAGTGACAGAAAGCAACTTCTCCTCACTCTAATTTCCCAGCTGGGGGCACATGGGGGATGCCTACATCCTCTCTATGCTGCTCCTGGTTTTCAGAGATTTCTCCAACGTGCCACATTCCTATCAAGCTGGTCACACACTAGAAACATGGGCGCGGCACACACCCTTGTAAATGTTTTGTTTGCCAACACAATGGAGTCAGCAGTTTCTCAGACCAGGTGTGGACTCTCTTGTCCAGCCACCACCCCACCAATTCTGACCAATTCTGACTCAGCCAGGCCAGTGTCACTCTTGTGTCACCACCCTGGCCCCCAAACACTTTGTGTTTGCAAACCCAGCTTTGTATAAATGACAGACAACTCATCTCTACAAAAATTCTGCCCCCATCCTTACCTCTCTTGTATAGAAACCTCAGAAACTGGGGGTGTTAGCACTCTAATTGTGGAAACAGACCCCAATCATGTCGTAATAAATCCACAGAGTTAACTGCACAGCGTGAACCAAGAATAGGAAAAACTACCTCTGCCAAGAAGTCAGGGGAAGTGTCTTGTGGAGGAGCATTTGGCCTGGTCTGCCAGGTGGGTAGGAGCTTGAAGAGGGGAGGGGTGTCCCAGACAAAGACGATCACACATGAGGAGTGACATGACGCAATGGCTGAGTCACAGGCACTGTGCCTGCACTGTCCGCCTCCAATGTGCATCTAACTCTCCTCCAACAGCCAATACAAAGCAGCAGTGAAACCCGCACAGAGCACCTGTCCAGCTGTTACCAGGCACGTATGGCCCTGGATGGCGGGTGGCGGGTCTGGAGCTGGGGAGGCCTCAAGCTCAGAGGAGCACAGAGCATGCCCTGTCCCTCCCTCAGGCACCACCAGGCTCCCGAGCATGACGCTTCTTCGTCTTTGATTCCTCTCCTGCTCACATCTAAGGAGGCACTGTCACCTCATTTCAGACTTGGTTCTCTCCTCCCCTCCCACCCCTCTGCATCCCCAGAATAACAGCAGCAGGCGGTGGTCCCAGGCTCAGGAGCTGGGCAAAGACCAGCCTGGGTCGGACAAATGACCCCCAGGCTCAAGTATGTCTTCTGTAAAATGGGGGACATGGCAGCACCTGTCACGTAGGGTTGACTCTTCTGAAGCTCCTGCATGGAGAGTCCTCAGTAAACGTTAGCCTTCGTTATCCCTGCCCTCACGATAAGGCTTTCCTCCGTCTCTGCTCCCCTCCTCCCGATCCTTCCCAACATCCCATCACAACTCAACTGTCAAGAACAGACATGTAGCAGATCTGCTACTCTATTCCTCTACATCTGTGCAAAGCACCTAGACCACACTCCCCAGTGCCCAGGCAGCTGGGTGAGGACGCAGAACAGAGTGCCAGCCAGTGGAATGTGCACAGTGACATGAGGCCACTTCCAGAACCTGCTTACGAAAAACTTCACGACACCCTGTTCTTTCCTCTTCCACCAGCTTCTTGCAGTGACACGAAAGCCACACGCTGAAGGTGGCAGAGCCCAAAACTAAGGAGTCTGGGGCCATGAGTCACCAGCTGGAGCAGAGCCACCTTCCAATCAGAAACCCCCTCTGGACACCCTGTGAAGACCAGGTGGATTTCCACGATGTGAAGTCACAGAGGTTCTGCATTTTGTCAGTCACAGTGGCTAACATCCCCCTAACACACTCAATCTGATGAAATCATTCTCTCACCACAGACGAATAAAACCCCACTTTCCTGGCTTAGCATTCAAGGTCTCTCCTAATCCAGCCCCAATGACTGTCCAAGCCCAATTCCACACTCTCCCATCAGATCCTTTTAAAGAGAAGCTGAAAACCCGGATGTCTGTGAAATTTCCTGATATTTTAAGTGTCCGTTACTATAGGGGTGTGCCCTCAGGTGAGCTACCTAACCTCTCTCTGCCTTAGTTCTCATCTGTAAACTGGAGGGTAACATCTATCTCACAGGGTTGGTGTGATGTTTAAATGACTGAATCCATACAAAGTGCTTAGAAAGTTACCTGGCCCTCGGTAAGCAATCACTGTGCACCATGAGCACCACCCCTGCCTGACGGCTGGGAGCAACCTGAGGGCAGGGCCTCCACCAGCTTCGTTCGCCTGACCACGGACAGTGCAGGCACACTACTGGCAGCAGCGTTTGTGAATATATGGATGCATCGTGGCACAATTCCTAACGAGGGAGGTCTATGAAGGCCTCTGGCATCACCAGCCCAGACCCATGTGACCTCAAAGGGTGTGAGTGGCTGCACAGAAGGCAGCATCCCGGGAAGACTGCCCTCCCCCAGCCCCCGAGGGCCTCTGCCCTTCACTTATTTTCTGAATTCCACTCTGGGTTGGAGACACAAGATATGGCAAAGCTGGGGAGGATGGGAACAGATGGCAGTCCCAGGGGTGACACCTTAACTGCTGATCTGTCAGGAATCCACAAGCCACTCCTCCCACCCTGTCATTTGTTTACCCATCCACCAGCTGAGAAAAATCCCTGGGACTCCTTCTGGTCCATATGCTGTTCTGGAAAGTGGGCCCGTGTTGGGAGGAGGAAGTGAGACATGCCAGTGCATCCCCACCACACGCCTCTCACCTGGCCTCGGTGCCCAGACTTTGTGAGACCATTACCTGGGCCGTCTTGCCAGGAGTAAAACCTCAAATGATCCTGCAGATGAGACGGATAACAATGATCACCGGGTGATGACGTGTCACACCCCACAACCAACACTGTCAGCAAACCTTTCATCGTGTTCCAATAACCCTCTGAGCAAACACGACTATTCCCATTTTACAGAGGAGAAAAGCAAATCTCAAAGAAGTGAAAGAGCACAGTAAATGTCGAATGGCAGAGCTCACATCCAAAAGGTAGCTTGACTCTGGAGACAAGGCCCTTAATCGCTTCCGTCCACCTCTGCAGAGATTCGGGTGCTCCGGGAAAACGCCTCAGAATCCCGAGCACCACCCAGCGGCCACACAGCGTGTGCTCAGCATGCATTCTAGGAGAGTGCTGACTGACGTCATCTCTCCACCTTGAACTTCATGCCAAATCTGTCTGCGCCATTCCCTGAAGCGACCAGTTATTTCCTAGGAGTGAACTGGTCTCCCTCAAAACACTGCAAGACATACGGGGCCTAGGGACGGATAAGCCATTCCTATATATTACCCAGCTCAACAAAGACTCGTCAAATGAATTCTTAAAACCTTTTAGCTAGACTATAGGACACAGTGGTCTTTTTAATATTTTGCACATTTTACTGAATTCTTCACTTCCCCGTGACTATTCCATTGAATACTATAATATACTAAGCCCTGGGCATTGTCAGTCTCCTGACCTTGCTCTACTTTTCTTTATTCCAGAGCCCTTACCAACTTCTAATATATACTTCACAATCTACTCACCGATGGTGTTCACAGTTTAGCGTCAATCCTGCCCTACCTGCCACCCCACTAGAATGCACACTACCCAAGGGCAAACTCTGCTTTTAGTTAAGGCATTCCAAGTTCCTACCAAAGAGCCTGGCACAAGCATTTCCAACGGAACTGAACTGAACTGAAATGCTCACTGCTCAGTGTCCCTTGTTCCTTGTCTGCAATCAGCGGTTCTAGTGCTGCCTGTTGCACACGTGGCTGTGAGAATGCGAGAGCCAGGCAATGCGGAGCACGTGTACAATGCCTAGCACAGAGAAAGCGTTCAGTCATCTTCCCTACTCCTTATCTCAGAAAGTGAAATCCACCTTGTAGCCTGCCCCTGGCTTCCCAGATTGAGCCACAGATTGCTACCCTTTCAATGGATCCAGTGGTTTTTGGGGGCTGGGAAAGCCATTCCTCATTAGATGCAATTCCTCTTAGAGGGAGCAGTTTATTCTATCAGGATGCTAAGCATTTATTTCTTCCTCAGACAGAAGCCTAGAAAGGTGAGAAATATCTGCAATGATCGGTAAACAAACATGGGAAGGGGAGGAACTGGACTTAGTCAGTTGCCTGAGCACTGGGTACATTTTTCTTTAATTCCCAGGAGCCACAGTCAATTCAGCTTAGCAGGCCTGGCCCTGGACAACCCTCCCATTTCATTCTAAGTGAATGAGGAAGCTTGTCCAGATGATTTTAAAAAACTAACAAACCAAAGAACACACCTTTGTGGTAATTAACTACTCACATTTGACTTCCACACAAGACCTTGATCTCCCTAGGGGGTAAGGGCAGTGTCTGAGGCATCTTTATATCCCTGGGTCTCAGCACACTGGCTGGATGAAGGAAGCAATTCACTGAAATGAGGAAGGGGGAAGGGAAGGGAAGGGAAGGGAAGAAGGAAGGGAACCAGGAGAGAGTAAGAACGAGCCAGGAAGCCAGGTGGGAAGGGGGAGGGAGGCTGGGAAGAGGAGAGAAGAGGAGGGAAGGGGAGAGAAGGGGAGATAGGACTGTGTGCATAATGAGACTCCCATTTTAAAAGTGTTTTTTTAAAAAGGTTTTTTAATGAAACGAAGACATTATGGTTTTTATATATTTCTGTAGGTGTGAAAAGATACAGTCACCTGATAACACCTGGGGTGGGACTGAGGGAGTGAGATTGGAGGGGGTAAGATGCAGGTCGGTAATGTTCGCCTGGCTCCAGCACTGGGACCGTGTGGCCATCCCACTACTAGTAGTAGGTCCATCCCACTACTAGTAAGAGCACAGCACTGAGAGAAGAGACTTGGGGAACTGCTGCAGGGAAAGGGAGAAAAGCAACTGTGGAATCCTAGGTACTTCCCAGGAGGCCAGTACTAGGTCTTAGGGGCTTGTGTGAGGCCAGCGCAGACCAAAACAGGGCACACAGGGAAGGAATGCTAGGAAAGAAACTCGAAGCCTTGCCATAGAGATGAAGCTACATGTTGTGGAAAGAGATTTGCCAACTTTACTTTCTCCTTCATCCCAACAGCCCCTGTTCCTTCCTGGACTCCAGAAAACCCTGGATGAATCACTTGGTGGTGGTTATCTGCCTGCACTGACAACAGTTCTTCACTTGATGTCTAAAAGCAAGAACCATCTCTTTCATGTCAGTCTGCTTCCCATGGTCTCTGCAGTCTATCCATTGTTGTCCACCTATCTGAGTTCCCCTCTACTCACCTACCAGCTCTGTGACCCGGAGGCACGTAACTGAGCCTCTCAGACCTTCAGCTTCCTAACTGGGAAAATAAGAGGACATAACCCACAGGTTGTTGTAAAGAAAAATTAGCTATTTACATTAGCTCGGTGACCAGCACACAGGGAGCTCTCAGTAAACATGAGCTGTGGCTTCTAGGCAATGCTCCCCCTACTGCTCACAGTCACCCTACCACGCAAGTTCTTACTGTTTTCTCCACTTCACAGGTGAGAAAAATGTGCCTCAGAGGTGAAGTAAGTTTCCTTAAGTTAAATAACTAGTCAACAGCAGAGCTAGAATTTGAATCCAGATTGAAAACTTGTATTCCCAACTCAAAATAATACTGTCTCCAAGTCATTCTCTTCACTTTCTTCCCTTAACATTACCCCATTTAACATTTGAACATTCACAATGTTCCTTCAATATTATCCCACCTTCCACCCCTTTCTGTCTATGGAATTCTCTTCTTCTTTCCCATCCATGACCTGTCCATGGAGTCTGCAAACCCATGCTCTGAGCCAGAGCTTAAAGAGATGTAAACAGGAGAAGAGGACAAAAAAATCAGAATTCATTTAGGAGTGTCTTCTGAAGCCAAATGCATACCTACCATCCAACCCAGCTCTCCCACACCTGTGTAAAAACATAAACGAAATGAGTTCTTATGTCTATCAATGTACCCAGACAAGAATAAATATAGCACTCTAACTGAAAATAGCCCCAAAGTACAACTACCCAGATTCCTATGAATAGAACAAGTGTATTATAGTATGTTCATACAGTGGAATACTATACTGAATGATATAAAAGCAGTAATAAATGAACTACTGATAGACCCAACAAAATGGATGCGTCTCAAACATTTTATTAAACAAGGTAAGCTGGGCATAAAAGAGCACATACTACAGTTTTTATTTATTGGAAATTCAAAAACAGGCCAACAAGTGACCTCTTTGAGAAGGGAGCTTAGAGTGGGAAGGAGGCTTGGGAGGTGCTTGCAGTATTCCATACCTTGATCTGGGCTATGGAAACAGAAGGTCACCAAGCAGTATTTAATATCAGTGTACTTCATGTATTCCAGACTTCAATAAAAAAAAAAAAAAAGAACGAAGTCAATAAAAATATCTAAATCCATTTCACTGCAGAGGTATCCAAGGTTCTGGGCAGTAGCCAAGGTGGCAGGCTTTGATGCTGTCCACAGACAAAGTGCTGACTTGTCCCTTGCTAAGACCTGAGGCAACCTTGTATGCAGGGAATGGGAACAGTGTAGGTCAGGACACATCCAATGGACTCACAGCCAAGTGCATCTGCTGCTCTGCACCTCTTAGCCCCACAGCAACTCTTGGGCCTGCAGAGGTCTGCAGCAAAGGCTAAAGCACAGCTCATCCAAAGCTGGCCTAAGCCTGCTTATGCTATGTCATATTCTTTTGGTAACTCTCAAATTAATTCTTATTTCATATCTTCTGGCACATTTGATGTTTTTCAGTTGGCATGATCTTATACTTTGGTTCTCTAGCCTCCCATTATCTGACTTGGGATGCATCCCCCAAGATGCTTATTCCTTCTGGTCACAAAGGTTTCACACAAGAGACTGTTGGAACCCACTCATTTTATTACCAGTCACCCACACTTCAAGGGACAGAAAGATAGTGTGACAGCATGTCAAAGCCCCTATGGATTTAATTTTCAACAAGGGTGCCAAGACAATTCAGTGAGAAAAGAATAATCCTTTCAACAAATGGAATGTAAAGATGAACCCTTAACTTCTTATTGGGGATAATAGCAGGTAATACCTACATTTCAAACTATAAGAAATAGAAATGCAAACATATGGTTTGTGAATCTGGAGGGAAATGTCAAAGAAACCGCTTACTGAGTTGAACGTGGTATTCTCTGAGGGGTCCCATTGAAGGGTTCAGAGGGGTGATGTTGGGGACTCATACTTTTGTTACAAATCTTAAAAATACTTTTGAGCTTCTTAAAATTATCTACATCTATTACTTTGATAAAATTAAGTTAAAACAAAATTTAAAAACTTATCCAAGTTCAAGCTGGGATTCAAATACAGGTCTGAGTCCAAAATCCATGCCATGGGATCTTTATCCCTAAGAAATTTATATAAAATGCTCTTGGAAATGTCTTAGAAAACATTTTTAAACAAATCAAGTCATTTTTCACATAATCACCAATATGAGGTACTTCATTCCACATTAGGGATGAAATCCTACACAGCTCAACTCTCTCTACCAACACTAACTGCCACGAGTAATGCTCATAATTAAGGCAGAGCCATAAACACTGCAGCCTCCCTATAAGTATGAGCAGCTGACAAAATCCCACAGATATTTTAATGTGTTTTTTCCCACTTCCACCCATGGGGACAGGTTCCCCAGAGATGACCTCAGCTCGCATCCAGCTGAAGAGCGCAGGTCGCATCCCCGGAGAAGGTGTCCTAACCTCTCACGCACAGATGCAGTAACGTAAGATAAAGGTGGGGAAATATTTCCCACCAAATCAGCCCCCTAGGTATTTCAGTAACTACTGTTCAGAAGCTCTGTAGTCATCAGAAAAGAACCTGATCACCTGCAAGAACAGAATTGCCCCTAACAGAAACAGAGCCACAGTACATCACAAAACCACACATCTTGGGGCGAAATCCTCACCTGATAGGGCGCTGAACGTCAACATTTGGATGTAACAAGGTAGGTCCATTCTTTAGTTGCCCAAATAAAAACAAAATAGATAATTATCCTCTCCAGTTCTCAAATAAGTATTATACCCATGATTAGAAGGAAGAAATAACTGTAACAGACAAGTGACACCAGACACAAATGGAGTCTTCCCACCATGACTGCACACTGCATTTGTGACTATTTAAATAGCTCCCATGCTGTCAGCCTGCTCACACCTAGCCCAAAGGAAGGCTGCCTGATTTGATTTAATGACCAGCTCTGACCAAAAGCTGCCTCCAATTTATTTGTGCAACAGGTGGGGGCGGACAGATGAGCTAAAGGTGGGAACTGGCTTTTGCATTTGGCAGTTTCTCCCTCCAGAGCGTCACCTTTCACCCTGTCTGAGCTGCCCCCTGTAGCCAGAGCTCCCCCAGCTGGGAGCTGGGGTGATGGAAGGCAATGCAGGCCACACTTCACTTCGGATGGCTTTGATGCCATCAATCCACCCTTAAAAAAAAAAAAAAAAAAAAAGGCTCCTCAGTAAACAAGAGTATCCCCACAAGGCAGGCCTGCAGCCTAATTGGGGTGAGTCAGCTCATCAATGCACCAGAGACTTTGGCTGAAACCTCCTTGAACATTTCTCAACTTGTTGATGCAAAGCCAGAAACGGAGGTGAAAGCAGAGAGTGAATAGAAGCAATTGAAGTTGGCTGGGAGCCCCAGGATAAACAGTTAAACTCCTAAAAGGCAATCATTCTACATTTGCTTTAAGGACCATGTTAGACCAGGCCCACCTCCACCTACAGCAGACAAGGTCAAGATGGGAATAAAGTGATCATGTTATTACACTCTGACTAAACGTTACAATGTGCTAAGTGCATGCTCAGTGTCATGTATTATAACAACATGGGGCAACCTGACCACCTGTGTCCCAGTCCCAGCTCCCCTCACATTGGCTGTGCATCCACAGGCAAAGTTCTTACCTCTCTGTGCTCAGAATCTGTAAATTGAGAATAATAATAATCACTACGACCCAAAGGAGAGTTAAAAGGTTTGAAGTAGGCAGCCTGGGCAAATGCCTGTTACATACTAAGGACTGAACATCATTATTCCCCTTTTACAGACAAGGAAACCAGCCATGAAATTTGTCTCAGATACATAGAACCTGAGTGGCAGAAATGAGTCTGATTGATTCCAGAGATCACACTTTTATTACTATTACAGTCTCTCCTCTCCCCGTTACCATCCTTAAGGGATACATTAAATCTATTGGCTTGTCTATGTGATACAAAAAAATCTTGGGCCTGGCAGGTGTGCTCAGTGGTTGAGCAATGACTCATGAACCAGGAGGTCATGATTCAATTCACGGTCAGGGCACAAGTCTGGGTTGTGGGCTCATTCTTCATTAAGGAGTGTGCAGAAGGCAACCAATCAATGACTCTGGCTCAATCCCCATTAGGTAGTGTGCAGAAGGCAACCAATCAATGATTCTCTTTCATCATTGATGTTTCTATCTCTCCCTCTCCCTTCCTCTCTCTGAAATCAATAAAAACATTCTCTTAAAAACTCACGTAGTAATAATAGTAGTAGTAGCGGTGGTCGTTGTCGTTGTAGTAGTATCAGTATAGTACTGACCCCTGGCATGCCATATTTGGAAGCAGCAGCACAGAAGGAGATACATGTTGGCAGGACAATTATAAACAAGAAATAATGCTGAATGGTCCCAAAACAAGTGCCTTTGTGACACATGGGGAAGGAGGACCAGCATAGCCAATGTCCATGTCATAGAAGGAGGCATTACACACTGCACATCCCTCCCATCTGAGGAGCTAAAGGACAGCTGACAACCACAGGTCCCTGGGAGATGGTCCCGACTAAACCACCACAGCAGCAAAGGAAGGAAAGAAAGGGAAGAAAGGAGGGAAGGCAGGAGGAAGGGAGGGGGGAGGGAGGGAGGATAGATAAGTGCACTGACCGCTCCATGTGGAAAATGCACATGTTCATCTTGGAAGCATTCAGGGAACCCACAACAGCAACTTACACAACTGTTTATCCTCCCAATTTCTTTAACATCCCCGTTATTTAGTGGTTCAATTTATACAGAAAAAGTTGAAATCCAGGTCTGAAAATACAATGGCCTCTAATGAGACAAGCATAGTTAAAATGCATGTAATTAAAAATGGGCCAAAAAGTCAATGAGTCGTAAAAAAGGATTCAGTTGTTCAATTTCATTCCATTATCTTTACTGAAGATGGATTTTGTGAGACCTAAACAAGTTGGCCAGAAGACACACTCATGCAGAAGTTGCACTTGTCTAAAGGAAGTAAAATCAAGTAATTCTGAAATGAGACCCTGGGGAATGAGCAAGACTAGTTCCTTCACAAGCCAGGTAGGTCATAAAACATTTAGTGTTTGTTAGACAAACAATTCTTTGCAAAAATTTAAACAAAGACATTTCTGGAATTTCGCTGAAAATGGCAATTTTCCCTATGATTTCTACTGCTGAAAGACCACCCAGTTTGAACAGAATGGGTCAGTAACTTAATTACTAATATTAATATTTTTCAAAAGGTATTCTTTGGTAGAGATTTGTTGCTTTAAACACTAGGATCAGAATAACCATTGTAAAAGCACATGATACATACCATGACTGCACTGTTCTAACCCTTTCCACGGTCTTACTTTCCCTCTCTCCTGCCCTCACACAGAAGGAGAAAGGATGCCTGCAATTATAACACCATTTGATCTTGGGTTTTTTTGTATAATTGAATTGCCTATCGGCATTTGGTAAAAGATGACTCCTCTGAGGAAACTAGCAGAGCCAGTACATCGCCTGATACCAAGAAGAAACAAGGCCTTCAGTCTTAATTTCGCCAACTACCAAAAAGTAAGAAGAAAGGAATCTTTCAAAATCATCTCCTAAACAGAAGAAAAAGAAAAAAAAAGACAATGAGATTCTTTAAAAGATAGGAAAAGGATGAGAATGAAAAGAGGGAGGTAACTAGAGCAGGCACCAACCAAAGGCTATATTAAAAGGATCTAAAGTTGATGGTCAACTAATTCGATTCCTGAATTCACAATATAACAGAAAGAAGTAAATGCCCAAATGAAGCCTGCCCACCTCCTCTCCCCAGCGCCCTGCCATTTGCTGCCTACCCTTACACACCACAGGAAACTAGTGATTGACATACAAACAGGAGGCACCTCAGGGCAACCTCATCACCCACATGGAAGGATAAACAAGGGAGAACTTGACCTCACCACCATCTAGAAACACACACAAAAGGGAACAATGAACAAAAGTACTTCCCTCAAATACAGAAGGACATAATCTCAAAGTATCAGATAAAATTAAAGAATAGATTTAAGACAATTTGAATAAACTCCCTGACTCTGAAAATACTGAACTATCAAAAAACTAATTTTGCTATCAAAATAACAAAGATTTAAATAAAAGATAAACCTCCAGAGCTGAACAGAATATAAAGAAAACTCTATAAACATGATGTGTATCAAAAACCTTTAAAAAGTATAAATTCTATCACCAAGCAATTCTATATGTTATAGTTGTCTTAAGGAAATATTTAGGCAAATATGCAACATTGCATATACAAAGATATTCATCATAATATTGTTTATAAAAGCAAAAGTTCAGAGACAACCTAAATATTCACCAAATAGAACTCATTAAATAAATTATAAAACATCAGTAAAAGAAGTATCTGAATAGTGATGCATAAAATGGTGATTTACATGTACTGTGAGCATCAATCCTTATCAAATATGGGTCATGTGGTTAAAACATTCACGCTGTGAATAGTTAAAATCTATGGGACAAATGTTCATGCAATTGTAGGTAAGATATGTATGTGTGTGTATATGTATGCATATACACACACATTTACATATGCATTCATATATCTATAAATTCATATATACTACTTAAAAATGTTGCATGGTGGTTATCTTGCATAGAGATATCACAGTTTTGTTTATATTTTCTAACTATAGCAAACAAGTTCAATAAACTAAGTCAAAAATAACTTTACTGTAGTATTTTTATGATTTCCCATCTTATGTTTAAGTCCTTTATCCATTTTGAGTTTATTTTTGTGTATGGTGTAAGTTGGTGGTCTAGTTTCATTTTTTTTTTTTTTTGCATCTATCCAATTTTCCCAACACCATTTACTGAAGAGACTGTCTTGACTCCATTGTATGTTCTTGCCTCCTTTGTCAAATATTAATTGAGCATAGTGGTTTGGGTTGATTTCTGGGTTCTCTATTCTATTCCATTCATCTATATGTCTGTTCTTGTGCCAGTACCAGGCAGTTTTGAGAACAGTGGCTTTATAATACAGCTTGATATCTGGTATTGAGATTCCACCTACTTTGTTCTTCTTTCTCAGGACTGCTGCAGCTATTCAGGGTCTTTTATTATTCCAGATGAATTTTTGGAGAGTTCGTTCTAGGTCTGTGAGATATGCCATTGGTATTTTAATGGGGAGTGCATTGAATCTATAGATTGCTTTGGGTAGTATGGATATTTTAATGATGTCCACAGGCAGCAAAATCTCAGACATATGCCGAAGCAATTTCTTCACCGATACTGCTCCAAGGGCAATGGAAACTAAAGAGAAAATAAACAAATGGGACTACATCAAAATAAAAAGCTTTTGCACAGCAAAGGAAACCATCAACAAAACAACAAGAAAGCCCACTGCATGGGAGAACATATTTGCCAATGTTATCACCAATAAGGGTTTAATCTGCAACATTTATAGGGAACTCATACAACTTAACAAAAGGAAAATAAACAACCAAATCAAAAAATGGGCAACAGACCTAAATAGATAATTTTCTAAAGAAGACATAAAGAAGGCCAAGAGACATATGAAAACCTGCTCAAAGTCACTAATCATCAGAGAGATGCAAATCAAAACGACAATGAGGTACCATCTCACACCTGTCAGAATGGCTACCATCAACAAATCAACAAACAACAAGTGCTGGCAAGGATGCAGAGAAAAAGGAACCCTCGTGCACTGCTGGTGGGAATGCAGACAGGTGCAGCCACTGTGGAGAACATAGGGAGTTTCCTCAAAAAACTAAAAATGGAACTCCCATTTGACCCAGTAATCCCACTTCTAGGAATATACCCCAAGAAGCTAGAAACACCAATCAGAAAGGATATATGCATTCCTATGTTCACAGCAGCACAATTCACCATAGCTAAGATTTGGAAACAGCCTAAGTGTCCATCAGCAGATTAGTGGATTAAAAAACTGTGGTACATCTACACAATGGAATACTACGCTGCGGTAAAAAAAGAAGGAATTCTTACCATTTGCAACAGCATGGATGGAACTGGAGAGCCTTATGCTAAGTGAAATAAGCCAGTCAGAGAAAGATAAATATCACATGATCTCACTCATTTATGGAATATAATGAACAACATAAACTGCTGAACAAAAACAGATCCAGAGACAGAGAAGCATCGATCAGACCGTCAAACCTCAGAGGGAAGGTGGGGGAGGGTGGGGTGGGGGTAAAGGGGAGAGATCAACCAAAGGACTTGTATGAATGCATATAAGCCTAACCAATGGACACAGACAATAGGGGGGTGAGGGCATGAGTGGTGGGGGGGGGGGGTTGGGGAGCAATGGGAGTATAAGGACACATATGTAATGCCTTAATCAATAAAGAAAAAAATAATAACTTTACAAGGATATTTACATAAAGGTTAGAACAGTAACCGGCCATCCTTTAATCAGATTAAGAAATAAACTGCTATATTCCAAATCTCCCTATTTTGCATGGTTTCATTTCCTAATAAAAATCTTACTTCACATCTAGTCTGCAACAAATATTCATATGTGAAGGTCTCATAATTAGCAAATTTATGTTATATGTTTTGACAAACTAAATTGATGAAAACAAGGAAAATTTTTAAATAGAAAATTAGTTTTTAAATTTACATTTAGTACAGTAATGGAATTTTCACTTAATCTCAAAATGTTAATATCTAAAGATCGATTTTGAACACAATCATAAAGTCATACGCGTCAGCAAAGACGGTGAGCTGCCTACTAAAATGTATTCTCCCCTCCCCCAAATCCTCAGCTGAGCACATAGCTGCCCTGACTAAAGCCTTCCATTGCACCTGGTAATGGCCACAGGCACCGGGTCTGGCTAATGAGATGTGAGCAGGAGTGAAGTGTGGAATTTCCAAGACACGTCTGTGAAGAGACCTGCCCTCCCTGTTCCCTTCCCACGGCGTGAATACTAAAAAAAAGACAGTAATACTCTCCTAATGCAGAGCAGAAATGGGATAGAACCCATGTTCCCATCCCCACAGAGCCACCATGCTAGCCCTAGACACTGGAGGGCTGGACCACTATATAAAACAGAAAGGAGCTTCCATAATATTGAACCCACTATGATTTGGGGTCATCTGCTAATGCAGCCAAACCTATATCTTGGCTGATACACAGAAAACTTGAATGCAGTGGGACCAGCCAAGTACTTTATTTCTCCAATCTGATCTTACACATCTCTTCCTTAAAAAAGAAAATCTCAAAATGGGTTGTCACGTAATCATTTAATAGAGTACCCAGTTAATGTTAAGGGCTTCTATGCAAACACATAAAAACACTAGGCATAGTTACAATAAAGTGTTGATAGTCTTAAATTGAAAGCAACATTTTTGGACAAGAATAAAATATCTGCCACCTAGAAAAAAATTTTCCAAAAACCATATGTATATGTTATATGTATAGAAAAACTAAAAATATATATCTGAAATTGTTTACCTCTGGAGCATTAGAATTTTTGGTTGTGACAGAGGAGGTAATGGGGGAAATGTACTTTTCTTCTATGTATAACTCTAGTTTACTTGAATTTTTGCAATAAAATGTATTAGTTGAATAAAATAAAACACTGCCAAAAGAGCATATTTTAAAACTCTATAAGTTACACTGAAATTAAAATGACAGGGGCAGGGAAGGCAATGACATTTCCATCTGCAAATAAAACCACCACCTCCTGAATTCAATGAAATAAATTCATAAACTTGCAACTTTTACTATACATAAAAAACTATAACACACCATAAAGCTTAAATCTAGTTCTTCAACTTCCTTAACTTTAACAGATACCTATATAAAAATTCCTCTTAGAGACAGTAAACAGAAAAAAAAAGAAAACTCAGGAAAAATTAAAGGGACAGAAAAATAAACATTCCTTCCTATCTGGTTAAGATAGTAAATACAATCACAGGCACCACTGGCACCTAAGGACAGTGTCTTCTATTAGGATGTTAAGTCAGCCCATCTGTAACCTCAATCAAGTTCTGATGGCCACCAAACCTTATTGGGATGCGGCAAGCAGCCCCTTATCACACATAAGCATTGAAATAGTATTCACAGCAAAGGACTTACTGCCACAGAAGAACTGCATAGCTACACTGCACTGAATGATAATGCACATCAAACAAATATTAATGTTGTATTCACTGAATGTTAGCCACTCTGAGAGCTTATATAATACAATGTCAATAACTGACTTATCTTTCAGGTTGCCATTAGTTCAATATAGTATATTGTATTTCATGAAGAACATACCATCAAACTACCACTTCTCTAGGTCAACAATGCTCAATCTTTACAAAAGATAGCCCAGCTGAGCCCTAGCTGGTTTGGCTCAGTGGATAGAGCGTCAGCCTGTGGACTGAAGGGTCCCAGGTTCGATTCCAGTCAGGGCACATGCCTGGGTTGTGGGCTTGATCCCCAGTAGGGGATGTGCAGGAAGCAGCTGATCAATGATTCTCTCTCATCATTGATGTTCCTCTCTCTCCCTCTCCCTTCCTCTCTGAAATCAATAAAAAAAATTTAAAAAAAATAAAATAAAAATATATTTTTTAAAAAAGATAGTCCAGCTGAATGGCTAAATCACATTCTCACTACTGAGTAAACAATTCCCACCACCAGATCTCAGGGTCAAAGAGCAGTCATATAACTACGTGAGATCACCAACTTGAAGTATTCCTAGAAAAGAGTTCCCCTAATCTTCATGGGACTTAGAAGCGAAGGAGACATATTAAGCACCTAGAATCCATTTCAACAAACTTAGAAAAGCCCCAGGGTATTCAAAGAGAGGTGGAGAGAGGAAGGACTTTATCTTTCATCTCCGGGGCCAGAACCAAGGAAGGTGTTGAGCATATAACAGGGCCTTCGTGCCACCTAATGCTGGTAGCCAGAGAACTCAAGAGACCCATGATAACTCTCAAGGTCCAAACAAGAAGGACAAGGAATGTTGGCATACACTGCACATTACTACTGGCAGAAGCTAAGAAAATAGAATTACTCAAGCAGTAAATGGGATAAAATTTCTACTATCAATGAAAGCACTTTTAGAACCTACTAAAATGCAAAAATTAATTCACAAGTCTTAAATACACACACATTTAATTTTAAAACGCTACTGAAGCCTTTAGTTCCCCCATGCTCAAAAAATAATACAAGAAAGCATAAAGTCTGCCCAAGATGCACAAGACATTAACAACCAATGCTCCCATAAACAGGGTCACAAAATCTGACAGAAAAGTTATTCCAAGGGGTATGGGATTCTATATGCACATCAAGAATGATCTGTATGCTAAATTAATAATGTAATTAACATATAAATATTACACACACATACATATGTAATAGACATAGTATTATATGGATGTAATATATAATAGGCACTTACTGGATTCCTTGTAGTTTTATAAAACTAACAGATTCTGAAAGTACAACTAATATGAAGGGAGCGTCTGAAGTTTTTTTAATATACGCTCTATAGATGCTAAAAGACTGGAAACCACCACCCTATCCAGAGTGATCTTTCCACTGACTTAGGTAACATCATGCTTAGTAGGTGGGGAGAGTAACTAACTAAGCCGTGGGTCGGAGGGAGATGCTGAATGAACGAAGCACAGAAAGCAGCCGTCTGATATGTACTGTGTGAAAGGAGAAGGGAAAGCTCCATCAATTGAAAAGACAGGTCTCCTCAGAGGCGCAGTTTCTGCTGCAGATTTTGGATCAGCACAAACCATTCCTTCTCATCTGGGCTTAGTGATACATGCAACACTTTCCACCCAAAGTCAGAATTCTCTGTCCTATCAGCTATTCCGACACATAACGAGCCACAGTGATGACTATATTTAATACCATTAGTGACTTTCAACAAATCCTAAGTTCACACCATTTTTAAACGTAAGTGATGCAGAGAATACCAGTGAGCTGCCACTTGAGAGTAGCGTCATATTGCAATGTCAGGAAGACGTAAGAATTTGGCTTGAGAGGCCTTCAAATAACTATAACTGAAACAACAACGCAAAATTAGTCATGGTAAGGGAAAGGGAAATAATAATGGCTGTCACCATCTGTTGAGAGCCAAGGTAATGAATACATATGCATTATTAACTCAATAGGGCTATAGGCTCCGAAGACTGAGAAAACCACTGCTGGGCTCCTCTTTTTTTTTTGTTTCAAATGCATTCCTTGAAGTCAAAAGAATAGGCAATGTTCTGTCTCCTCTGCAATCACAACGAAACAAAGATGTAGAATATTCAAAAGTCACTGGACAGCGATTATTGGAGTATCACCCCTTCTGTAGTTCATCTCGCTAAACTGGTAATAAAATAACTATACAGTTCTGAATATATACCAAAAGATATCACAAATGGCTAAGTACAATAAAATGTGGGAGAATTTAATAAATTGACATTAAAATATTTTATTACTCACTTTCTTAGTAACACACTATCAATAAAACAAATCAACTTTGAACAATTCACAACATCACATTTACATTTTCTGGTAACTTAGTGAAAGGGTATGAGAAATACCTCCCTGAATTTCAACAAAGTTGAGGAAAATATACCCAGAAAAAAACGAAATATAAAACCCAAGGTGAATAATAAAGGATTATTAAAAACAAAACAAAACAACCCTCAGGATGAAATATTCATATGCTGATTAAAATTTGCATTATGCAAGAGAAGGAATAGAGGTAAAGTTAGACACAGAGACTTCAGTTTTAGCTAATGTCCATCAGACCATTTATCTACACATTCATATATAGGATGTATAAACCATATGAATTACATACGTATGAATCACTATGTACTAATATGTACTGAGCATCTATACTGTGTTATGTGGGGCCATAAAGGAAGCCATATTTACTCTCAAAGAACTCACAGTGTGGGGAGGAAAATATGGTACAAAGAGAGCAAGAAAAAGAGTCACTTAACCTGGAAGAAAGAAGAGGTGGGAGGATTTGGAGCAGGTTGTCAGGTAAGGCTGCCTGGAGGAGGTGCCACCTGAACTGAAGCCAAAAGCAGGAGTAGAATGTAAATCTCTTGGCATACGATCACAGGGATGGGTATGAGGATGCTCACATGCATATGGATGTGCACTGCAGTGTTCCTTATAAAAGCCACATGTGGAAATAAGCTTTAGAGCCTTCAACAGGCAGGAATCTTAATGCCCATCTCATGCTGCTTGTAAAAAAATATATAGTAACTATATGTGTATATAGAGACTTATTGTGGTGATCATTTCACGATATAGTCAAACATGGAATCTTTATGCTGTACACATCAATTACACATTGATTCATTTAAAAGACAGTAAGTTTATCTTTCACAATTTCTGTGAATCGGGATTTTTGTACAGAGCACCGTGGAAATGTCAGCTGCTGATGCCTGGAGCTTCCATTGTGCAGACTGAGGGCGGCTCAGCAGCCAGGGGCTGGAATGACGGGGCCTCAGCAGGCACACCCAATGGAACACTGGCGGCTATGTGGGCCCTGAGGATGCTCAGGCTTTCTCACAGCCTAATGGCTGGATTCCAAAATCAAACGTCCCAGGACCACCAGGTGGAAGATGTGCCACTTTGAATAGTCCTGCCTCAGAATTCTCACAGCACCACTTCTGCCATAATCACAAACCCCTGATTCTGCAAGAAGAGTAGGCTACAGCTGCACTCAGGTCTGCCATAAACCCAAAAAGACAATGGATACTATGATTCCGGCTAATAGTGAAAAAATCATTTCAGAGAGGCTGTGTGAGTGGGCTGAGGCCACACAATCCATAAGCGATGACACTAAGATACTCAGCCCAGGCCTGGGTGGCTCCAAACCCTGTGAACTTCCATCACAGCCCTCTTGTCAGCATGCTGTGGAAAATGTGTCCCTTCAGCAAAAGTACAGACACATGTGTGCTTCTTAACAATAAGTCATTGCACGAAAAATATGCTAAAAAAGTATCCAAATTATCTGATTTTGGAAAGGTAGCAATTGGAAATTCTACTGTGTACTTAGCCTTATCAATACTAGGGTTTATTTGTTTGTACTTGAGGATTAGTGTAAGAAAAGAGAAATAAATAACAAGAGTATTCTGCAAATAAAGTCCTGGAAATGAACAGGAGGAACCACCTAGGGCAGTGGTGCAACTGTCCAATGAGGCTAAGTAGGACACACGCAGGCAACCCCATGGGCCAACTGCATCTGTTGACAAGTCCAAAGGGGTGTTCCCAGCCATCACCACCGAGAGCCTTGAAAGGGCCTATCCCATCTCTGAGTGTTGCTGCTGGCATGGGGAATTTCACAACACCGCTGCACTGCAGGCCAAGGCCGCTTACATCACCCAGATTTATTGCCTTATGAAGACCTGCAATGTGAACTGTTTACTGTTGTTATGGAAACTTCACATGAGGTCAAAATAACACACACCCATCGTTGTGACATTTCCAAATAGGACATGGTCACAATGATGGGAAGTGAAGACGTTTAATAATGTTACTTATTACAACAAATCAAGACGTCTCTTTTACTGATAGCTGTGCTGTGCACGGCGAACTTAGCGATATGAACAAGCTCTTGCATAATTTGACTTACGTCCATCAGTGCTTTATTTCACCACTGGGTTGAGTACAACCAGGCATAACCGTGACTGTGCCTCCACAGCAAATGTGTCTCATAACTGGCTCCCTCCATGGGTTCACAGCAAGTACAAGAGGCAGAAGGGCGTCTTTAAAACCCCAGAGCCTCTTTCCCATCCCTTTTCTTTCCACCAATGCCTTGCTAGACCAACATATTAAAGAACACAACATGTGAAATACACACAGCACTTGCTGGTCTGGGTTAAATGAAGTGACATCTTGAGGGTTCAGAATCAAAATGTCACCTCAGAGTCAGAGACCAGAATTCTCAAAATCACTACCATTCATTCCAGAAGGCAAGGCACAGTAGATACTAGCTTTGTCTTCAAACAGTAATCAGACTTCTTTCTTTCCAAACTCAAATCTCTACTAAAAATCTTGATATGACTAACAACCACCTATTCTACAGTTTTCTTTATGAATAACTTAACCTAAATTAATTATAGTTTGAAGTACCAACTGCACAGTTAATGACTAAAATCAAAACAAAGTCATCTAGATGGTGAAGCCTCTTCCAAAATTCTGCCAAGTCTCCCTTCATATTAGCATTGAAAAATAATGCCCATCTATGCCATCAAAGCACTGAACACTTTCATCCTCTGAAAGGGCTCTACAGTAATCAAACTATAGTTGGCATTAAGCCCAAAAGAATATTCATACATAACACTGGATATCTCCCTGGGAACCAATTAATTAGTCAGCTTTCCCTAGCTGCCCAGAAACCCGGAAATAGATGCTCAGGTTGTTCGGTGATGGAAACACTCGCTCAGGACCCCTCTGGCGTGGAGAAGACCACAGCCTCACCACCTGCAACAACTGGGAAAGGATGCTCACGGATGATCAGATCAGTCACCCAGCAGCCTGGTTGAGAGTAGGAAGCTGCTCACAGACCACATCTCTACCAGCTGTGGCACTTTTCTCCCTACAAGCACTGGCCAAAAGGCAACAGCCCTCAGATTCAGACATGAGTAACAGACTTGGGCATGGAAGAAAACTGAGGCTCCCATCACAAAAGTGAAACTACCAGGCCATTAAATAATAACAACAACAGTAATCACAACAGCAAGAGCACAACCATGCCCAGTGCCGACGGGAAGGTTACCGACAGGAAAATTTGGTTACATGTGATTCAAAGAAAAACCCTTAGAGTCATCAAAATCCTGGACTCAGCAACTCTGCGGAAGCTCTTCCAGGAAAATTATTAATGTGTTCGGGCAAAGAGTTAGTTAACTACAAGGATGTTCACCACAGAGTTGTTAAAAATGTGAAAAACCGAAACAACTAAGGTACCCAACATTAAGAAAATAGTTAATTGAATATGTGCACACTAAGCAACCCTTAAAAATGGCAGTGGGTGTCTATTTGATGAGGCACATGTTCATGATTTATTAGGAAATGGAAATTCAAGTAGCAACATGTACACACTCTGATATAAATTGTAATTTCATACACACGCACATAATACATCTAGAAAAGCATATCCCAAAAGGGTAACACTGGTTATATCTGATTGGTGCAATTATATGTGATTTTATCAGTTATTTCTAATATTTATGTATTAAAAATGTACTTACTACTCTTTTGCATTAGAAAATTTATAGAAAGCATTTAATCAATTCACCAACATGCTATCACATGGAGCACTTGTCAAGGCTTACTGTTTTCGGAGAAGCCCAAATCCAAATATGTAACTCCATATCAAGTCATCAGTAGCTCTTTCTCTATGTAAAACTCTTAGGATGAATGCTCAGATAAGACTGACCAGGAGCCAGGGAGTTTGACATGCAGTCAGTTCAATTATTCTTTCTATAATCCCTGTTCAAAAGGACTCCTTAAACATATCTATTTTTGCCACATGTTTTCACCCAGAAATCCAAATGGATGGATTGACCATGCCATACAAAATCATACCTTAGGGAGTCTGCGCCATCTTGAACCGAAAAATGGAGCTTATTGGAAGCCTAAGAATCCACAACTGCGGCACCCACGGAACAGCTGCAAGCCCCAGAACAACGATCCCCAATTGGTGCAAACACACGGGTTCAGAGGAGCTCTACACTCCACCACGGAAAGGAGAGAGAGAACTACATAACCAGACACCCAGAGAAGAGAGACCATGGGGAGAAAAGAAACAGCCCGCATATGAAAGAAAAGCAGGCATCACCAGAAGAGGAAGTAAACAAAATGGAGGCAAGCAACCTTCCAGAGAAAGAATTCAGAGAAATGGTCACAAGGTGGCTGAAAAGAATGGAAGACAAATTTGACAATATGAGCAACAACCAAGAGGAAATGAAGAAGAACCAAGAAGAAATGAAAAATGACATTGATGCTGTAAAGAACTCAATAGAAAGCATCAAGAGTAGACTAGAAGAAGCAGAGGACCGCATCAGTGAGCTAGAAGACAAGATGGGAAAAAATACCCAAGTAGAGCAACTTCTAGAAAAAAAAATTAAAAGGCAGGAGGAGAGCCTAAGGGAACATTGGGACAACACGAAACAAAACAACATCTGCATAATAGGGGTTCCAGAAGGAAAGGAAGCTGAGCAAGGAACAGACAACCTCTTTGAAGAAATAATGACAGAAAATTTCCCTGATATAGGGAAGAAAAAACCCACACAAATCCAAGAAGCTCACAGAGTCCCAAGCAAAATGAACCCCAAAAGACCGACGCCAAGGCACATTATAATTAAATTGGCAAACACCAACGACAAAGTAAAAATCTTAAAAGTGGCCAGAGAGAGACAGAAAGTTACATACAAAGGAACCCCCATCAGACTAGCAACTGATTTCTCAACAGAAACTCATCAGGCCAGAAGGGAATGGAATGAAATATACAAAGTCATGCAAAGGAAAGGTCTGAATCCAAGAATACTGTACCCAGCAAGGCTGTCAATCAAAATTGAAGGTGAAATCAGGAGCTTCACAGACAAAAAAGGACTAAGGGAATTTATTACCACCAAACCAGCAACGCAAGAAATGCTAAAGGGTCTGCTGTAAAAAAAAAAAAAAAAAGAAAAAGAAAAGAAATAGGAAGCGAAGAAGGAACACAGGGGTAAAGAATAGGAATGGCGACAAATAAGTACCTATCAATAATAACTTTAAATGTAAATGGATTAAATGCCCCAATCAAAAGACATAGGGTAACGGATTGGATAAGAAAACAGGACCCCTATATCTGCTGTCTACAAAAAACCCACCTCAGAAAAAAAGACGCACACAGACTGTGGGTGAAGGGATGGAAAAAGGTTTTCCAGGCAAATGGAACTGAAAAAAAAGCTGGGGTAGCAATACTTATATCTGACAAATTAGATCTCAAAGTGAAGGACATAACAAGAGATAAGGAAGGCCACTTCATAATACTAAAGGGAGCAATCCAACAAGAAGAAATAACTCTGGTAAACATATATGCACCCAATACAGAAGCACCCAAATACATAAAAAAAAACTCCTGGAGGATATCAAGGGAGAGATTGACAGCAATACAATCATAGTAGGAGACTTTAATACCCCACTATCACCATTGGACAAATCCTCTAAACAAAAAATCAGCAAAGAAACATCAATCCTAAATGACTCACTAGACCAGATGGAATTAATTGACATCTTCAGAACATTTCACCCCAAAGCCACAGAATATACATTCTTCTCAAGTGCACATGGGTCATTTTCAAAGATAGACCATATGTTGGGACGTAGGCAAAGTCTCTTCAAATTCAAGAAGATAGAAATCATATCAAGCATCTTCTCAGACCACAGTGGCATAAAACTGGAAATCAACTACAGTAAAAACAACCCAAAGAAATCAAACACATGGAGACTAAACAGCATGCTATTAAACCATGACTGGGTTACCAGAGAGATCAAAGAAGAAATAAAAAACATCATGGCAACAAATGACAATGAAAACACTACAATCCAAAATCTATGGGACATAGCGAAAGCAGTCTTGAGAGGGAAGTTCATAGCTCTACAAGCCTACTGCAAAAAACAAGAAACAATGGTAAAAAATTACCTAACCCAACAACTCAAAGAGTTAGAAAAAGAGCAACAAGAAAAGCCCAGTGCAAGCAGAAGGAAGGAAATAATAAAGATCAGAGCAGAGATAAACGACATAGAGACCAAAGAAACAATACAAAAGATCAACAAAACCAAGAGCTGGTTCTTTGAAAGGATAAACAAGATTGATGAACCTCTAGCCAGGCTCACCAAGAAGCAAAGAGAGAGGACCCAAATAAACAAAATCAGAAATGAAAGAGGTGAAATAACAACAGATCCCGCCGAAATACAAAGGATTGTTAAAAAATACTACGAACAACTCTATTCCAACAAACTGGACAACCTGGAGGAAATGGACATATTCCTAGAAAAATATAACCTTCCAAAACTCAATCAGGAAGAATCTAAACAGCTCAACATGCCAGTAACTATGGAAGAAATTGAAGCAGTCATCAAAAAGCTTCCGGCAAACAAAAGCCCGGGGCCAGACGGCTTCACAGGAAGAGTTTTACCAAACATTCAAGGAAGAACTAAAACCTATCCTCCTCAGACTATTCCAAAAAATTCAAGAGGAAGGAACACTTCCAAGCTCCTTCTATGAAGCCAGCATCGCCCTAATACCAAAACTAGGTAAAGATAACACAATGAAAGAGAATTACAGACCAATATCCCTCATGAACATAGATGCCAAAATCCTCAACAAAATTCTAGCAAATCGGATCCAGCAGTACATCAGAAAGATCATACACCATGACCAAGTAGGATTTATCCCAGAAATGCAAGGATGGTACAATATCCGCAAATCAATAAACGTGATACATCACATAAACAAATTGAGAGATAAAAATCACATAGTCATATCAATTGATGCAGAAAAAGCATTTGACAAAATCCAACACCCTTTCTTGATAAAAACTCTCAACAAGGTGGGAATAGAAGGATCATACCTCAACATAATAAAAGCCATATAGGACAACCCACAGCCAACATCATACTCAATGGGCAAAAACTAAAACCATTTCCCCTAAGAACAGGAACAAGACAGGGATTCCCACTCTCACCACTCCTGTTTGACCTAGTACTGGAAGTATTAGCCACTGCAATTAGACAAGAAGAAGAAATAAAAGGCATCCAAATTGGAAAAGAAGAAGTAAAGCTGTCCTTATTTGCAGATGACATGATATTGTACATAAAAATCCCAAAAGACTCCATCAAAAAACTAACAGACTTAATAAATGAATTCGGCAATGTAGCAGGATACAAAATTAACGCCAAGAAATCTATGGCATTTCTATACACCAACAGTGAACTTACAGAAAGAGAGACTAAAAAAGCAATCCCATTTTCCATCGCACCAAAAAAATTAAGATACTTAGGAATAAACCTAACCAAGGAGGTAAAAGACCTATATGCGGAAAACTACAGGACACTGAAAAAAGAGATAGAGGAAGATGTAAACAGGTGGAAGAACATACCATGTTCATGGATTGGTAGAATCAACATCATTAAAATGTCCATACTACCCAAAGCAATCTATAGATTCAATGCACTCCCCATTAAAATACCAACGGCATATTTCACAGACCTAGAAAGAACTCTCCAAAAATTCATCTGGAATGAAAAAAGACCCCGAATAGCCACAGCAATGCTGAGAAAGAAGAATAAAGTAGGAGGGATCTCAATACCAGATTTCAAGCTGTATTACAAAGCCACTGTCCTCAAAACAGCCTGGTACTGGCACAAGAACAGACATATAGACCAATGGAATAGAATAGAGAACCCAGATATCGACCCAAACCAATATGCGCAATTAATATTTGACAAAGGAGGCATGAGCATACAATGGAGTCAAGACAGTCTCTTCAATAAATGGTGTTGGGAAAATTGGACAGATACATGCAAAAAAATGAAACTAGATCACCAACTTACACCATACACAAAAATAAACTCAAAATGGTTACAGGAGTTAAATATAAGACGGGAAACCATAAAAATACTAGAGGAATCCACAGGCAGCAAAATCTCAGACATATGCCAAAAGAACTTTTTCACTGATACTGCCCCTAGGGCAATGGAAGCCAAAGAGAAAATAAACAAATGGGACTACATCAAAATAAAAAGCTTTTGCACAGCAAAAGAAACCATCAACAAAACAACAAGAAACCCCACTGTATGGGAGAACATATTTGCAAATGTTATCACTGATAAAGGTTTAATCTCCAACATCTACAGGCAGCTTATATAACTTAATGAAAGGAAGATAAATGATCCAATAAAAAAATGGGCAACGGACCTAAATAGAATCTTTTTGAAAGAAGACAGAAGGAAGGCCAAGAGACACATGAAAACATGCTCAAAGTCACTAATTATCCGAGAGATGCAAATCAAAACGACAATGTGATACCATCTCACACCTGTCAGAATGGCTATCATCAACAAATCAACAAACGACAAGTGTTGGCGAGGATGTGGAGAAAAAGGAACCCTCGTGCACTGCTGGTGGGAATGCAGACTGGTGCAGCCACTATGGAGAACAATATGGAGTTTCCTCAAAAAACTGAAAATGGAACTCCCATTTGACCCAGTAATCCCACTCCTAGGAATATATCCTAAGAAACTAGAAACACCAATCAGAAAGGATATATGCACCCCTATGTTCATAGCAGCACAATTTACAATAGCTAAGATTTGGAAACAGCCTAAGTGCCCGTCAGCAGATGACTGGATCAGAAAACTATGGTACATCTACACAATGGAATACTATGCTGCCATAAAAAAGAAGGAATTATTACCATTTGTAGGCACCTGGATGGAATTAGAGAACATTATGCTAAGTGAAATAAGCCAGTCAATGAAAGAAAAATACCACATGATCTCACTCATTTGGGGATAATGAAAAACACTATAAACTGATGAACAAAAAGATAGATACAGAGGCAGTAAAGCATCAAACAGACTGTCAAATTACAGCGGTAAGGTTAGGGAGAGGTGGGGGAAATAAGAGATCAACTGAAGGACTTATATGCATGCATATAAGAGTAACCAACCGATGCAAAACATTGGGGGGTGAGGGCATGTATGGGAGTGGGGTGGGGGTGGGGGGCAATGGTAAGATATGTACACATATAATACCTTAATAATAAAAAAAAAGAAAAAAATAAAAAAAATCATACTCATCTCAAATAACAGTCCATTGAAAACTTCAAAAAAAAGGATATGGGGAAAAGGTGATGATAATCTTATTTTACCACACCTAAGAAAAAGCCGTAATACAGAAGAGGTGTGGCATCATATAATTTAGGCATTTACTTGTAAAAATTAAATACACATGTTTGTATGTATATACACATACAACAAAAAATAAAAAAGATAACCTGAAATTCAAACTGTTGATGAGTACAGAAAACAGGAGTACGTGGATGCCTCCTTCCTTTGTAGGAGTCATTTCAGCAAAAGTTTCTATTGCTATTTCGAAGCACTTATTACATAGTCCCTCAAAATATACAGACCTGGACCAACAAATAAAGACCGCAGCAGCCAAGAGCAAAGCCACGCATTGTCCACAGGCATCCTTCAGACACAGAAAATGCATTCACATTGTGAAGCTCCACTGAGAAGACTCAGCTCCAGGCAAGCTGTCCTCGGCGGCAGGGAGTGCCCAATTATTAGGTCCATTTCTCTCAATAATTCTTACTAAAAACATGTACCTTTCTGATCCTTCATCTGAAGAAACCAGATCCCAGGAAGGCCGAGGAGGAATGTCAACCTCAGGAAAAATGACATCCTTCCAGGGGTGCTGACGAGTCATGGGAATGTCACCCACCACCACACCCGACGTGACCGGTTAAAGCCTCTCACAGACCACAGTACCAGAGGAATAAAAGGAAGAGGGCTGGGAAGAGAAGAAGCCATTACAAGCCATCTTTATTTATTAGGAAGGAAAATTAATTTATAGCAAGGACCTTGGCATCAATGTTAATTCTCCTTACACACACCAATGACCCACAGAGATTTTTAATACAACTTATAGTATACTTCAGCCAACTTGTTTACATTTTTAATTAGACTTGCAAAGGCAGATTAAAGTTAAGACTGGATTAAGAAATGCAAATGAAAACAAACTCTCCGTGATGCATGAGTTTTCCAGATGTCATGGTCAAATCCAAAGTGAGAGTCCTGAACTGGACTTGAGTCCAGAGAAATCCGCATCTTGCTTTCAAAGAAAAAGGGAAAGGCAGGTTTTCACATAGCTTGCCGTTAATCACTTGTATGCTTAGATCAAAGAGAATAATTAAATAAAGTTCCAAAAGAATTTCAGAGCAGCTTTCCCATTATCGTGTGTACCATGATTAAAATGACCTGGGCCAAAATATTAAGAGCTTTCTATCCTACTGGGAAAACATGCTTCTTTGCGTGTCTTTGGGGCAAGTGATGGGCAATATGTAGTCAGTCATCAGACCTTGGATGATACTGCAGGGACACATGCAGTTCCTTACATATCTAATCAGGCCTCTTTGAATTCATTAACTATTTAAAAATCACACCCACCACCCAGGACATGAAAGGTATAAATCAAACATCAATAGCCAAACTGCAAACTGACTCCTCACTCACTACAGTGAACATGACGGGTGAGAGGTAGACAGGAAACACAGGGTAATAATTGGGAAGAGGTTATAAAGGGGCGGATGAGAATAAAATGCAGCATGTATTGGTTGTCTAGTATTAGATGTAACACAGGGCTTAGCATACAGTAGGCACTCAATAAATGCTCACTTAGTAATAGTAAACTGGACACAATTAATTTGTCATATCTGACTGTGCAACACCTTGCACATAAACATTCACTAGTATTTGGCTAGGTTCTACTAAAATTGGAGTTGGGATGGGAAGGAACTTAATAAGAGGTCCAACAAACAAGTATAAAACCCAACTGTGGAGCACCACACGCTGCCGGGCAAACAGCACGATCCCCCACTTTTCCAGTTATTGTTGCACTCCTATTTCCTGGTCACAACACACACACACCTTCCCCAGGGTTTTTTGCATGGAGCTCCACTGTATTGGCCAGTTTATTGATCCGGGCCCTTATTAACCAATCAGAGTCACTCCCCTGGAATTTACAACAAAGACTAGAGATTCAATCTAGCTGAGACCATGAGAGGAATGTATGCTCGGAGCTGTGGGCAGCCATGTGCTGTTATGGTAGGTAGATTAGTCTATTTTAAGAGAAGAATAGAAGAATGAAGCAAGAGCTAATTCAGGGGGAAAAGACAGATACCTACAGAAAACCTTATATGGTTAACGTCCCAGGTCCCAGGGTGTTCCTAAGGCTTGACTTGGGTAACTTTTATCCATAAAATAGGCACCCTCTTTCTATTTGGGTTCAAGAGCATCACACAACTTGCAACTCAGGGTCCTACACAAAAGATTCTAATAAAAATAATCAATAGACAAGAGAATAAAAAAAAAGAAAAAGGATGAGGCCACAGGAAGAGAAAGGACAAATAACGCAGGGTGGCCCCTGACCAGATGAGGAACCCAGCATGCAGGGCCAGAGGGACATGTGGAGATCAGAGAAAGTGCTGAGGGACAGTCCTGCTTCTCCCTGTGGGATGGTGAGAGAGCTGCTGACTAATCGGGAGAGCACCAGTTATTTTCAGTGCTTTCGTATCTGTGAATACCACATTCTTTTCCTTTCTTGCACAGTCTTGTTTGAAACTCTGGCAAAGGCTGCACAGGGAAGCAATTGAAAGTTGGCTGAGATGAAGTTCTGTGATTTCAATGAAAAACATTCTTTCTTGCCGCTTACTACCACCAGGGAAAATAAAGAACTGCAATTGGGAGGTTTTCTTCCTTTTGAAAAACATTTCTGCTAAGCTTCAGAATGGGGAAAATCGTTTATCTACGTACACAAATAACTGTTGCTCAAGCTACACCAGGGCTCTGGTCCAATCCTCAGTTTCTGGGAAACTGGCACAGTTAATAGAGACTAATTCGACTGTTCTCATTTCCTCCGCGACCTCCCTGAATCTGCATTCATACATCCAAATGCCTGAAAACGCCCACAACACCGCTCCCCGCGGAGCTCCAACCATCATCACTCTCCTGGTGCGGCGTGGTGTGGCGTGCTTCGGGAGGCACCCACTGGGTTTAAAAAGTCATCTTATCAAAACACCACCCTCCCCACACAAAAAGCTCAAGAAGGCTCTCCCCAAAAGGACAACGCACATCTCCTTAAGTTTTCACCAGAACACTAACCACAAAGGAACGCAACAATCAACCTCTGTGAGAAGGGTACGAATGAATGGCGACTTCTAACGCAGCAAGAGTAGAGAATGAGTATCTCCACCTGCTTCTGTTACTGAACAACCGCACAGGTTGGATGTTAGCATCGCACACACAGAAGGGAGGGCGGCGTGGCGCAGAGAGGAAGGAGAGCTCTCCCCTCTGAGCTCCACCTCCGGTGCCAACAAGGAAGGAGCCACACACTGTCACCCTCTAAATGGAAGCCCAGCTTCAAAGGAATAAGAACAGGAAGAGCCAAGATGGCTCCTTCACAGTGAAATACCAAGCACTGAAGGCAGACAGCAGTCCAGACCCTGACTTCAGGCACCAGGAGCCGCCCAGGCCCCTGGATTGTAAACTGCACCCCTGTGGGGTCTTATTCCTGCAGGAAGCACCAGGCCCTGAGGGATTGTAGGAGAAAGGCTGGATTTCACTGTGAAGAAACAGGGAGCCGGAGCTCGGGATCTCTTACCTGTACCTGCCTGCGGCTCCCGCCCCCATTGCAATTTGGGAGAGGCGGCCAGGCTCCTCCAGCAGCTCTGTGAAGGGGCGGGGCTGCCTGGTGCTGCTGGCCCCTGAGGGGAGCCAGCTGAGGATGCTCCCCACCTGGGAGACCCACCCTCAGCTCTAGGTTAGGAACAGACCAAGCCAGCAGTGTGCACCTTCTAACACAACCTAAGGGAACATGAGTGAAAACTAAAATTGTTCTGAGGAGCTGAAAGAGAATCAGAAATTAAAGATCAAAGGAAGGGAGCCAACGGGGTCTTCAGAGTCACTAAAGGGTCCAACAAGGCCACAGGGCCAATCGGGTAAAAAGGTCCATGGAGTCTGTCCACGTTCAGCCAGGGCCTCTTTGCTTGAAGTCTAAAGTGCAGGAGCAGTGGATGGAGAGTGCAGGCTGTGGAACCTGCGCTTCTACCCTGACGATGCATTTCCTAGCTGGGTGTGACCTTGGGCAAGCCACTTCTCCTCTCTAGGGTACAGTTTCCTCATCTACAAAATAGGGACCATAGCAGTGCCTACCTCATAGGGCAGAGTAAGAATTAAATTCCCAGCACCAGAAGTAGTCATGAAAGGTCATTATCAAGTGTAATACAACCCAGGACAGTGTACACACACGCACACACACACGCACACGCACACGCACACGCGCGAGCGCCTTCCCTGGAGATCAGGTATTTCTGAAAGGTTTTTGTTTTTATCTCTTGCCAGTAGGTTTGCCTTAATCAAAGTTCCTAAGTGCCTTTTACAAATGACCTAGTTTTCAATTTGCCTAAAATCAGGCACAGAAAATCATTTGAAATTCCATGAAACCAGGTGTATCTAGCAAATTAGAAAGGAGCACAGTCTTTGGGAAGGCATCTAGATTGTGCAATACCTGCTGGGTTCCGCTCTCACCTTTCCAACTAATCCCCGACAGCGCTGAACACCAGCACGCTGACGGCTGTTAGCTCCACAAGATATGCAGCACAGGGAGCTGGGGAGGCCGGCGTGGACTGCACTGGCCACTGCCTTACCTCCCATTCAGCTGTTTGGCCGGAAATTGTTCTCAGGATTAGAATGGGCAGCAAAACCACCCAATGTCAAGGGCCTTCTCACCTACCATGCCTGCAAAGGGTTATCAGCCTCTGAGATGTCACGCTGGTGACAGGAAGCTTACTGCCTGCTCAACATCCTCCAAGGGCTGGCCACTGCTCTTTGGACAAATCCCAAACCCCTTATCCTGGTCTAAAAGGCCCTAGAGCAGCCGTGGGCAAACTACGGCCCGCAGGCCGGATCCGGCTGTTCTATCCGGTTCTCTTGCTCTCCCCTCCGCTCCTTTACTTTGAATTTATATTAGTTCACACAAACACTCCATCCATGCTTTTGTTCCGGCCCTCCGGTCCAGTTTAAGAACCCATTGTGGCCCTCGAGTCAAAAAGTTTGCCCACCCCTGCCCTAGAGCCTGTCCTCTGCTACTCTTCCCAATAGTTCCCACCACTCTCCTGGGCCCACCACCTGGGACAACATTCTAAGCTCCGCCCATGTCTCGGATGTGTTCCCACCATTCCTCAGCCCAGAATGTCCTTTTTCTCTTATTCCCATCTCCACCTCTTTCCCATTCTCCAGGTCTTAGCCCACCTGCTTCACATAGGCCCCGCCCACTTGGTGCATAGTGAGTTTACAGCCCATCTCCCTCTTCCCCAAACACTGGGAACCCCAGGAGGAGAGAGCCATGAGCTGGCTCCTGTGGACAGGAAGCACGTGACATACAATACCGGAGAACCGGCAGGGAAGGTGCTAACCACCTCCAGGGTTGCCCAGCTCCTCTCTGACAGCATTCTGAGACAGAGCTGAAAACTTTCCATCTGTTCTAGAAAGCACAACAATTCACAACACCCAAGCAGTATGGCAGGCACACTATACAGAGAACCTCAACCTTGACCCCACTGTACTGTAAGAGGGAAGCTTTAAAAAATATTCTAAAAGATGCCTGGGTTATACATCCCCAGGATTCTGATTTATGACGTGTGTGTGGCCCTGGCCAGGGAAGTTCCTTACAAGCTCCCCCAGGTGAGCACAGGGGGCAGCCAGGGTTGAAAACCACCATTTCACAACACTGCTTCTCAAACTATTTGTGGGAAGGACCAGTTGTTTCTTGTTTCCAAAAAGTATAAAAATATAACAAAAACTAATTACTAGGAGAACACAAGCTCCTAATTATTTTTATTATTAAAGTCAATGTACAATTGTTCTGTAAAATTATTATTAAATTTCTAAACGCTTACACTCAATTTCTTTGTGGGTCAGTAATAGAGACAGCAGGGCATCTCATTTTTCTCACCATGGTACAAGCATGGAAATACATGATCAAGTTCGTTTGTGTTGACAGCATTGTGCATGGGTAACAAGAACAGTTTGCAGGGATCTACAGAGCATGCTCAGAGTAGCACTGCCCATAGGGTTCAGGGTAGGCTCTAGAGGTAGCCTACCAACTCCTGCTGCCTCTGGGTAACAGGGAGAGCTCTGAGCATTCTTAGAATGCTGAAGTGATGGCTTTCTGGAATGGTTTCTGCACAATTAAAATATTTCCCTGTTAAAGACATACCCTTATTTGTGTTCGCTTGGTTTTGTTAAGGTCACTGTACTGGAACATGTGTCTGGCATTACCTGACAGTGCACAGGTGTGTTATTATTCTCCCTGAAAATACACTCTTAACATGAAGACATGTTTAAAATGATAGCTCTAACAATGCGGAGAAAATACTACTTGATGTAGAACTGAGCAGGAAGGGGAGACACAGAGCCTAAAATGAGTTCAGGATGGGAGTGGTCAAGGTGGGTCAGAGGGCTCATGAAGGAAGTGCCACGGGTGGGCTTAAAGAGGCATTAGATTAGACGTGGGAGCAAGGAAGGGGTCAGCCCATCCGAAGGACAGCAAGACCAGCCGGTGGGGGAGCGGGGCTCTGCACTGCCAGGGAGAGACAGGGTGGGCAGAGGGAACCTTCCCCAGGCTCGGCCTGTCCTGCCTCCTCAGGCTCCACAGGAGTCAATGCTTTCACTGAACTCTCAAGGGAAAGACCAAAACCAAAGAGAAGTTTAAAAGTGATCTAAGCAAAGGCCCTGGTCTTCCTCGTAAGTTTGGAAAAGGAGAACTTGATCATGTATTTCCATGCTTGAACCATGGTGAGAAAAATGAGATGCCCTACTGTCTCTAGCACCAACCCACAAAGTCAGTGGGCTGAGCCCTGCTGCTTGCTTACAAAACAAAACCACTGGAACAATCTCCACTTGGTGAAGGTTAGGGATTAAAAAAAAAAAAAGAAAAAAAGCCACTCAATTGCAAATAACATTAATTCTAAGGACAGCCCTTAATCTGATTTTTTCAAATTGCTCAGAATACTACTATTTAGCTCCCTTTGGTTTCCAATATGACATGAGAAGTAATATTATAAATAATAAACATTATATACACTGAGTGGCCAAATTATTATGATCTCTGAACGCATAATAATCTGGCCACTGTGTGTGTGTGTGTGTGTGTGTATAAAATATATATATGTACGTATGTATGTATGTATTTATGTATATAATTCCTATTGCTCCTTCAGATAACCAGAATGGGTGAATGGCTATCACTATCTGTTTACAGACTGAGGCCTAGAGGTAAAATTACTTGTCAAAAGTCCTACAGATTGTCATGAAATGAGTTAAGACTCCACTCAGGTCTCAGGTGCCAAATCCTTTGAAGGTTCCACTCACTGCCTTCCTAGACCAGCAGCTCAGACAGTCAAGCTTTGGCTAATGAAACATAAGCAAATGTTAAAGTAAAGAGTACATATTAAAAGCAAAAGCAACCCAGCCGGACAGAGTGGCTCAGCTGGTTGAGTGCCGCCCTGCATACCAAAAGGTTGGCAGTTTGGTTCCGGGTCAGGGCACACACCTGGGTTGGGTTGCGGGTTTGATCCCCAGTTGGTAACCAATAGATGCGTCTCTCTCCCATCAAGGTTTCTCTCTTTTCCCTCCTCTCTCTAAGCATGTGCTCAGGTGAGGATTGAAAAACATACAGACAGCAAATACTGTTTTAAAATCGAAACTACTCTGCTCTCTGGAAATGGCCAACCAAAAGGCTTACATTTTTCAGGTTGAAGTCCTCAGCAGACCTGGTGTTTAGTGTGGCCCAGCCCTGAATGCTCACTCAGCACCACCACTCATCCTTACGGGTAACTTCACTTCACTGTCCTTCGAGACTATCCCCAGCTATTCCTTCTCCACCCCTATTACTTTCCTCAAAAATGCAGCGGCTTTTTTCAGATGTGCCCCTGCCTCAAGGCCTTGACACGTGTCATTTGCCCTGCACTCACGCTTTATCCAATGCCCGGGTGCCTGGAGCCTGGGTTGTACCTATATTGTCACATGTTACCCTCCCCTTGTCACCCCCTCCGTTTTACTTTCTCTAGTGTGTCCCACCACCGGGGACTCTTATTCACTAGACATACAAACTCCACGTGAGCACAATGTAAAAGAAGAGAGACAGAATCAAAGTTAACACAATAAATAAGCCAGATGCCACACATATCATAAACAAACACACCCTGAAGGAAATACATTTAACCTAACAAGAGACCAAGCGTTGATTGTTCTGCTGGCCTGTGTCCACCACACAGAGAAGCACTCGGAGGCAATACACACAGAACACATCCTCCAAGCAGTGAACACCAACCTCTCCTTCCTGCTGTTTTAAACGTTCCCCCACTATTGTCCACGGCAAACCTTGATGTTTCTAAAAAGAACAACTTTTGAGTTGCAGCTACAGATTATCTCCAGTGCAGCCCCCTCTGTGAAGTAGGTTGGGTTACAAAAATCAGGCACGAGAAAACTGGTCACTATGCCGTCCAATGTTAAAATACAATATTAGGACTCCCTGGCCAAGTTCTCCTTCAGAAGCCCTCGGTCAGTCTCTCCAGCAGGCTCCTTGGGTCACTTCCCAGGGTGCCGTGTCACTACATCCACGTGGTCATCCCCCAATGACCACTCACAGGCCCCTCCCGTCTGTAACACAGGCTGAAGCGCAAATCTGCTCCTTCCCAGCATGTTGTGCTGATGCAAGTCAATGTTTCAATACAAGTGGTTATTTTATGATTGTAAAATATAGTGGGCAACTTCCAGCTATGACAAAATGACCCATTTCCTCATTTTCTAGAGATGGCCCTCTACCATGCCAACCCCATGCACCATGGGAAATCACGTTCAAGTGCGACTGTCTCCAAGGACAGTGTGTGAATTCTGACCATGGGATGTTTTCTGCTCACCGTGCCCACCCTCCCCGTGAGACCACCTCAAATTGCATTCACATGTACAAAACTTCTCCTTGTAATGAAGTGCTAGTGTCGAAATTATGTCCTACAGCCCACTCTCCTCAGAGTAGCTCTGTCAGCTCTATTTCAGAGGCCTGGGGATTCTAAACAAGATAAGCAAACCAGATAATACCTGCACAATGCAAGCTCCTAGCCACAGGTCTGCATGTGGAGAAAATTATATTGAATAACAATATGAAACTTCAAAATAGTTTTGGCTACCACTCTAAAAACTTAAGGAGTACCTTTGTTAAGAGACAGAACTGGAATGTCAAAGCTGGAAGGAGATTTTTATCCTCATGAAAAGAATGTACCAGTTATTTCAAAACAAATCTGTAAAATATGCAATAAATACTGTGCTGACAACATACAAATCTGTCAATTGTACATTCCAGAGTAAAAACAAACATCATTAAAAAGGAATCCATGAGAAACAATGAATAGGTAAGTCACCAACAACTAATATAATGGGGGACATACAGATATCAGGTAGCTAGGAAAAATGATAAAATTATCTAAGGAAAGAGTACTGCTTATTAAAGAAGTATTTAAAATACCTTGCTATAAAAACAGGAAATGACCCTCAACCTCCATCCACCAAAATCCTATAATGACTTCCCGTTACCCCCAGGGCATAATCCCAAACTGCCTTCCTAACTCCCTCGACACAAAGGTCTCAATCAAGTGAAACATCTGAGCATCATCTCCCAACCTCATGAACTTCTACTCTAAGGTCTCAGACATGGTGGACTTCTGCTACCCAACATCCACTTCCCTTCTTCTACAGGAGAAAGTAAATTTTGTTGAAAGGATATATACCCTTTCTTCACTAGCTATGGTTCAGTGGGACCAGCAGCCTAGCTGCTCTACATGGACATTTTACTCAAGCTGGCAATTGGACATCTGTTCATCGATTTTGGATCTCAAGCTGAAAATGTCTGGGGTCGATTCATCCTCCAGGGGGCGCTTGATAGAACTGGTGCATCAGTTCCCTCCATCTAGGAGCCTGGAGCTGCCCAGTCTCTACCTTTCTGTTCCCATTTTTCAGGTGTCCTTCAGGTTCTGTAAGCTACTCCATTGTCCTATTATTTGTTTTTAACACTTTTTTTTGCTTAAAGTAGATTCAGGGTAGATTTTCTGCTGCTTGCAACCAAAGTATCTAAACTACATGCTTGCCAAGGTCATTCTTGTACGTTGGTACAAAATCCCAGTCACTGATTATTTTCAAGCTCCTCACAGCTACTACTCCAACACCAAGACCTTCTCTCCTCAAACTTTTATAAGTCCGATCATGTATTCTTACTTTCATTTACCTTGCTTTTCCAAATAAAATACAAAAGCATAATTTTGTTTTATAGCCCACTGACTTGTGACATCCCAGCATTGAATTTGCTGGTGATAAAAAAATATATACTAAGTACTTACTATATGTAAGACTCTGCTAAATGGTACACAAGATAGGTAGAGTTATCCCATTTCACAGATGAGCACACCAAGGCTAAAATGAGATTACTTACCCAATGGCATGCATATACAGCTACTAAATGAACATACCAGGATTTAAATCCAAGTGTACCCTCAAGAGCCTAAACTCCCAACCACTATGATGATAATACTTGGTAGGGGGTGGGGGAGCTGAAAGTAATTCTATCTTGGTAATTTTTATTTTATTAACTGGCTACTAATAACCAAGCTCATATCTTCTCTTGGGTCTGGTTATAAAACTGCCTATTTGAATGCCCATGAATGGTGTCTAAAAACTATTTAGAGTTAAATGGAGCAGTCCATTACTTCAGCTAAACAAAAGCAAAAATAAACCCTGTCCTCTTAAAAAAAAAAAAAGAAGTCCTGCTGCCTAAATTATGCACACCATGTTCCCAGACGTGGGGGCTGGGGTATAAGCTGCCCTGACAAGGCCAAGGCAGAGCCAGACAGACAGCAGCAGACCCAGGGTCGGGAAGAGCCCAGCAAGCAGGGACTAAAAGCCACCTGCACCCATGCTGGTGGCTCAGTCAGTTGGAGCGTCATCCCGTATGCCAAAAGGTTGCAGGTTCGATTCCCACTCAGGGAATATACCTAGGATACAGGTTCAATCCCCAAGAATAGGAGGCAACCGATTGATGTTTCTCTCTCACATCGATGTTTCTCTCTTTCTCTCTCTCTCTCTCTCTCTCTCTCTCTCTCTCTCTCTCTCTCTTCCCTCCCATCTATCTCTATCTCTATCTTTAAAATCAATAAAAACATATCCTTCGGTGAGGATTGAAAAAAACTACCTACAAGTGGATTTGGATATGGTTAAAAATAACTAGCATCTGGTTTTAGTTAAGCTCCCTGTTTTGTCTAATAAACAAGTGGCAAAAAAAAAAAAAAAGGAATTCTGACTTTGGGCTTTTTAAAAATTAGGTAACATAAATGTATTTTCAAGTCACACACCAAGTTGAGTTAGTTTGGGGAATGGGCACCTGCAGCTGAAAAACCTAATTCATTGAACTCACGCACCATGAGAGCCCAAGCAAAACCCACCCACCATGAGAGCCGAGCAGAACCCGGGCTGACATCAGGACTGACACCGTGATCAACTACTCCCTACCTCAGCCTAACCAATCAGTAGAGCCCAGGACCTCAACTCCTTTAGCCACCATGATTAACCGTTTTTCCCCTATACAACCCATCCCCTGGAAGCCATTGGGGAGCTAGGTTTTGAGCAGGGGCTCACCTGTGACTCCAGGCATGACACAATTTCCTTAAAAATAAACCTTTACTTTCTTAGCTGCAATTTTTTTTTAATTAAAGTTGTTCATATTTGACAAACTTGCATTTCACAAAATAACTCCACTGAAATGAAACTGGAATTATGCTCACCGCCAAAATATCAAGACATGGTTTCATGCTTTGGGGCAATTTCTACAGAGAGGCAAACTCAGAGTATGTGCTGGAGAAAGCTCATTGGTGCAGACTATTTTGGAAGCTGCAAGGTGGTGCACAGACAGTACATATTCTAGAGAGGGTTCTCTGGTCTAGTAAGTTGAGTAACACAGAGCTAGGAAATACAAAATATGTCCCTTAAATATGTTACTGCTCAGTAAATATGTTACTGTTATACAGAAATCCCTAAATAGGTGTTGGAATAAGAAGTACTTCCCAAACTTATTTGATAGAGCCCAGCTCTATCCTATTTCATGGGAAACACACCAAAAATGTGGCAGGAGATATTTAAAGATGAAAATACATGGAACAGAAATACCTTCAGAACATACCGCATTTAGAGAAGCAATGTCCACAGTGGTGTGGGGAGTTCTACCACTGACCCAGATCCCAGGTTCTCTACCTCTACTCAGAGTTCTCAAGCCCTTGAGTAATCTCAGCAATTCAGAAGACTCTCACGTGGGGCCAGAATGCAATTTATCTAAGCTGGGCAGTCAATCAGCAAGGAAGAGAGGAGAAAGGAAAAGAAAAAGGAATCATAGACCCTCCTTTTTCTACTAATGCTTATGAACAAACAGCTAACTTGCTTTCATTTTTTTCCTTCAACAGATTCAGCCTGATGATAAACGTCACCTCAGGGCATATTATTAGACTGAACCAAACATCAGCCTTCAGGGCATGCACCATATGACTCTATCCACAGGTCTGTAGACAGACAAAGAAGGCAGGAAATTCTCCCAACAAAGGGCCTCTGGTGAAAAATGTTAAAAGTGAATTGGTAATAAAGTCAACCAATTGTTTTCTAATGAGTAAGGCTATACCAGCAATGTTAACTTCAGGGCAAAAATCGATTTGTTAATGTTAATCTGAACCAACAAATGAACAGGTCTCCTCGCTGGCATACTTCCTGTTTTAATGGTTTCTGCCACCACAAATCCAGGGGCCATGCAGATAAACTTAGTAAGTGAAGCAAGTAGGGCCTAAGAAAATGGGGACTTATGGGGACTAAAGGAGAGCTTGAGAGTACAAGCCAAGTCTTGAGGCATTCAAGCTCAATTCAATTAAAACACAGTGCTTCCGTCCCCACCCCACCACCACAACAAAAACCAGAACAGGTGCAGTCCAAATTCTGCCCACAGGATGCTAGTTTGAGACTCTGGGAGAGCCACCTTCCTTAAGAGGATTTGAACTTACTTTTCTACCAATGCCTGATAAGCACATTAAATTTACAAATCACCAAGCTGTAAAGAGAGAGTGAGCCCAGATGTGTAAGGTAAATTTGCTTATTGTGGGTGAATCTTTGCAAGGTGTATGCACAAACATCATAGGCTCTCAACACTGCATAACTAAGTTGAGTGCTGCTCAATGACGTTGGGCCAGGTATGTCACCTCTCTGAGCCTCCATTTCTTCATCTAAAAATGAAAATTATAATAACAGCCAGGCCCTTTGGGAAGTAGTGAAGGAATGCATTTGTCACATTCAGCATATAGAAGGCACGCCATTAAATAGCAGTTAGTCGTTGTTTTCACAAGGAATATCTCAGCTACTATTAAAAGCGATATTTAAAACAATTCAGGTGAAGGCAGAGAGAATTTCACAGGCAAACTATTAGGTAAATGATGCTGATAACTCCCTTGGGAAGAGCTCCTAATTCCAGCCACTTTCCACAAGTCATGAAAAGATGCTGGTGCCGTCTCATGGACAGGCTCAGAGCCCAAAGGAGATAGAAATAAATTAAATTTAAAAAAAAAAAAAAAACACTGGTAACATTCAAATTTGAAAAACAGCTTACAAACATTTAGCATTAATTCTATAAAATAAGTACTCAAATCAAAAGTGGAATTCCAGCCTGGCCAGTGATGCTCAATGGTTGAGCATCGACCCATAAACCAGGAGGTCAGGTTCAACTCCCAGTCAGGGCACATGCCTGGGTTGCGCAGCCGATTGATGATTCTCTCCCATCATTGATGTTTCTATGTCTCCCTCCCTCTTCCTTGCTCTCTCTGAAATCAATAAAAACATATTTTTTTAAAGGTGGAAATCCAAACACTCAGGATGCTAAGACATAGCTCCCTGCCAAACACCTCGCAATGTGTACAGATGTTTGCCCTCCATAATTCCCACCTGTTAATTCTCACCTCATCTTCCAGCAGATCATCTGGATACTCACCCTTTTTAAGATATTGAACACTCTCCCCTACAGAAAATTTAAATTCCAACTTGTTGGGTCTTTTTTATTTAAATCCCTGAAGAAACTGGATTGGGAAGAAAAAAAATGATGAAGTAAGAACACACAGGTGCTTCCTACCTAATTAAAAGAGAAGTTTACAGCTGAACTGGCCATGAATCATCCCAGTGGGTTACCCACGTGTATCCTTCAAGTGGCACGTAGCTCCAGCAAGAGCCATATTCCATATGCTTTCCTGAAAACTGCCTGCTCCTCGTTTGGTAAAATGATGACGATCAGGTAACTAATGGTGGTTCTGCTTCCTGCCTTTCCTCCCTATGGACATCACAGTTCACTTGTGTTTCCTCAATTCTAAAAATAATTAAGCAACCTTGAAGCAAGAGCTTTGGAGCTCAGTAAATCAAGTGTTGATTTACATTGAATCAAAGTGTCCTGTCAGTGGGTAAAAAAGGCTAGATGCAAAATTATGTATATGTTACCATTCGATATCAATGGTACTACAATTTTACCTTTGACTTTAAAAATTTATTTTTTTTTCTTTTTTTTATCTGGACTGCCAAGTGTTTTCTTACATTTCAAATTACTAATGTCAAGAGTGTTTAAACTAATCTGTTTTTATTTCATAAACTTATCCAAAGATATTTCTTTTTTATTCATAAATAGAAAAATGCCTAGAAAGATATACATCAGACCACTAACTCTAAGAATGAGGAATTACCTAGGACTAGAGGTTTTGCTTTTTTATTCTATTTTTCTGCAATATTGTCACTTTCCAATTTTAAAAAGGAAAAGCTACACAGAGGAACAACAAAGAGATACCACTATACATCTATTAGAATGGCCAAATCCAGAACACTGACAACACCAGAATCATTACAAGTAAATTCCTGTACTTAAGCATTTTTAGTAAATGCCCAGAAAGACTCCTGCAATTTAAATGGGAACTTAAATGATTATATCAGGTTAACTTTCTGCATTCTTCTTTTTAAATTGAATTTATTGTAGTGACTATTGGTTAATGAAATTACATAGGATCCAGGTGTACGATTCTACAATGCATCATCTGTGTATTGTATTGTATCGTGTGTTCACCACCCAAGTCCATGTCTGCACTCTTTACTTTTGCTCATCTTGATTAAAATCTGGGGCTGAGAACCTTCGCCTGCACATTGCTCCCTTTGAGGATCTATAAAATAGCTCCACAACATTCTGCAACTAATCTCTTTGGCTACAAGTGAGCTGTTTTCATCCTGAAACTTGGTGGCTAAATAGGTCAATTTAAACTTAATTGCTTAAAATCAGAATATTTAACATATTATTCTCCTCTTCAAATTGTCCCACCTACAAACTAATGTAAGGTAAGCAGAATGCATATAAAAAGTGTTGAAATATTAAACTGTATCACAGGGAGATCGGTTTTTCTTAAGGAAGGATAATGCTCCTCATTTCCCCCCAAAAAAAACAACCATAAAACAAAAACACAATGAAAACTAGCTTAAAGGGCATAAAATTTGAGTCCCCTGTCACTCTGGCAGGCATTAGAGTATCTACTGAGGCTCTTCACTGCACAGGAAACCAAGTAATACGATGAACATTGATTGGGAAAACTATCAGTTTTCATGACCCTTGCTTTTCATCAGCTTTTCCTTTGGAGAAAAGTGAATTAATTTCAGCTAATTTAAGGGAGGTGTGTTTTTGTGTTTGTTTGTTTTTGTTTTTTTGTCCCAGGAGATAAAATGCTGACTTCTCATTCTGAAATTATATATTTAAGCAGAACTTGGTTTTCCATTTCTTAACCCCAAAATGCTTATACAAGGGAAGGCATGTAGGAGGTAACATGTACATATCCTCATTCATTCATTCTCTCTCTCCCTCTCTCTTTCTCTTTGCCTTCCATGTTTTTCTCTCCCATTGTGCCAAGTTAAAAAAAAAAATGCAACTTTCTCCCATCTGTGTCTTTGTTAACAATGACCATTCAATACTGCAGGAATAATTTTCCCCATACTCTTGGTCTCCTCTGTCATACCCAGCTACTGCTCTGAATATCAAAACTCTACTTCTTAGCCAAATACCCCGGGCCTTCAATCAACATGCCTCTTTTAACTGTCTTCGGTCATATCCCATTGGATATCATCTTGGAAACTCAGGATCTCAGTGGTCACCTGTTCCAACTTCTCATCCAATCTTTGAGTCCCCTCTGAACTTCTGCTTGGCATGACCCAGCCTGGGCTTGGCAAGCTCAGTTGTCAGTGAAGGAGCTACATGCCTAGGTGACCACCTCTCATTTTAGAGAGCTTTGCATGTCACCATTACTCCCCATAATTCTGTTTACATCCCTTAGGGCCACTAGAACAAACTGAACTCCATTTACACTTAATAGAGCCTCACTCACTTAAAGTCAGTTCTCTACTCAACTCCATTCTGCTGTATTATTTTCTTCTAACTCAACACTTCCGACTGTGCCCCTAAGTTCTCTAAGACCTCTGTGATAGTCTTTAAAGACACAGCGATATTTGAGAACAAGGGGTTCTACAGCTACCTTCTTCTGAGTTTGAACCATAATCATTACAAGTCATATTGGATCTTCAATCACATTTTGTTAGTCACATATAAACACCACATGAATTTCTAATCTGAAACATCATTCTCTCCTGGGAGTTAAAAATATTTTTAAAACAATACAGTATAATTAATTTTAGTCCATTTTGCCTCTTTTTAAAGAGATTCTTAACAACATTTATTCAATTTCACATTTTGGAAAAAAAAAAAAACCCACAAAAATTAGCGTTAAATTGAATTATCACCCCATAATACATGCTTTAATTTATATTATACTTAAGTACAAAATGGAATTCGTCTGCATTTTTATTTACACTTTTACTCTACTCCACTGCAAAATTATAACTGCACAGAAAATGCAAACACATTTCTTTGACTTTTATTACCATTTTGACCCACAGCAGAATTACTTAACATGGTTTTGGCAAACTGGAAAAACCCAGCCACATGACCTCTTTCTCAAGCCAATGCAAAATCAGACAAAAATTTATTTGAAAAGACAATTTCCTAAGTCAGCCTATATTTTAGCACCAACCTGCAATTTTCTTAAAAATTTTACCAGCATATTGGAATAATCTCCAATCAACACAGAGCTCTTAACTCTCTGATAATCTTCCTCAAGGAGTGATCAAACCATCCAATCAATCCAAGAAGAATCAGTCAAAAATGATTGACAATTGGCTATAACCTACTAATAAAAGTTAAAAGAGCAGAAATGAAAACAAGACTTGACTTGAAAAATCAGTAAAAAGAAACTCAGAAAATATCTGTAGGTTCATGTTCGGATGAAGGAAAGGAATAATAACAAAAATATATTCAATGCTTTCCCCAGGTACTGGCCATGTTTACATGGTTGTCTGCATCACCTCATTTAATCCTCAAAATCTCCTCCTGCCTGGGTGGCTCAGTTGGTTGGAGCGTCATCCTGTACATCAAAAGGTTACAGGTTCGATTCCCAGTCAGGATCAGTCAACCAATCGATGTTTCTCTCTCACATCAATGTTTCTCTCTCTTTCTCTCTCCCTTCTTCTCTAAAATTCAATTTAAAAAAAAAACACTTCCTAACATATGGATAATATTACTAGCCCCCTTTTACAGAAACAGAGACTATAAGAGAAGACATCACATACACAGTCACACAAAGAACAATAGAGTCTTGACCTAAACTCATGGACGAGCCACTAAGGAAAAGGGTTGAAACCTGGTCTACTGAGTTGAATAGTGTCCCCTTCCCCCTAAAAATCATGTCCATCTGGAACCCCAGGTGACCTTATTTAGAAATAGGATCTTTGCAGATATTATTAGTTAAGAGGTCACACTGGATTAGGGTCAGCTCTACATCCAATGACTATTGTTCCTTGTAAGACAAGAAAAACTCAGAGACTCGGAGGGAAGACAACCATGTGCAGAGGGAGACAGAAATTGGAATGATGAGGCTACCAACCAAGGAATGCAAGGACTGCCAGCAACCAGCAGCAGCCAGGAGACAAGAAGGTTCTGCCCAAGCCTTCAGAGAGGGCATGGCCCGGCCGACACCTTGCTCTCAGTCTTGCAGCTTCCAGAACTGTGAGAAAATAAATTTCTGTTGGTTTAAGTCACCCTGATTGTGGTACTTTGTTATAGTAATCCTAGGAAACCAAAACACCAGGGAAGAGAATGTGACGATTCCATGGCATTTCAGCCTGAAGAAAAATCTATAAACAGCAGTATAGTATAGGGACCAACAAGTCAGAAGATCACCAGGTCGGTGTCAGATAACCGCTGGTGCGTCAGATAACCCCAGTTTGCAAATGTCTCTGATGATCTCTGGTGGCACTGCACATAATAGCAAAACATAACATGTTTTTCCTTCATAGCAGGAACATCTGGTTATGTGGAATGTGAGAGATTCACAACAGAAGAGATTTGCAAAAGATAGCCTCCCTGAGGGCTGAGAGCACTTAGACAAAACTGGATTATTCCATACGAGTCTGCAAGTTTGGTTCTAAGATCCCAGATCCATGTGCCCCAGGCAAAGGATCACTAATTCTTCACTGCAAGACCTATGCTTGGTCCATCCATTCCAATCATATCTATCCGCCCACCCATGCATACAACTGTCAAGCCTGCATGCAATACACATCATAAACAATAAACATGGTAAAGAACCTGCTAGATGCCTGGTATTGTGCCTGTTCTTGGAGATACAGTGGTAAAGATGACAAATATAGGACCATTCCTTAGGGCATTTACCCTCCAGCAAGAATGAGAGACATTCAACAAGTCATTTTAAGTGAGATGAGAATGACCAGGGACGTGGAGAATGTTATGAGGGCTATGAGATGAGGCTGGTCAGGCTGTGCTGCACCCAGGCACCTGGCCAGGAACATGTGGGGCTAACGTACAGCCCTCTCCATGTGTACAGTCTGACCAAGAGTGTTATTTTCTCATTACCACAAAGAAGCAGTCTGAACTAGTGTCAGCCCTGAAGCCATAGGGATGGGGATCAGATATTGCAGAGAGCATCAGTGAATTTGGATTTTGTATTGAGAGTAATAGGAAGTAATCGAAGAGATTTTTATATTCAATTCAGCAGTCGAGGGGAGCAGAGGAGTGACTTAACCAACATCATTTCATCACTTGTGTAATACTTAAATAATTCAAGGAAATGTATAAACAAATGAAGCTAAGACCATCTGTAAAAATCTCATTTTGACTCCTGAAGAAGTAAAGTGCATTTAAAACCTTATACAACCTGCCGCTTTTTTTCATTCTTTTAACTTTAGAAAAATGTAAATGGTTCATTAATCAAATGCTCTTTCAATTAACTAAAGTAGAACCACCGGCCCTATTCAAACCTGTATTCCCTTTCCATGTACCAAGTTCTCACCTTCAAGAGGTGCTACTGAAGTTCTCAAATGACAAAGGGTTGGGTCTGTTCTCCCCATCCAGGAGATTGTAAAGTTGAAAAATTAAGCCTGTCACTTGAAGATATATGAGTCCCGCTTCAGGAATTTCTAGCATCAGATCAAGCAAGAATATCATTGGGAGACAAATCTATACAGTGTGGGGATTCTAAGAGAAGCTATCATTTCCTGGCAGAAGCCAGGAGGCCTAGTAACGTGAGGTCAAAGTGAGGCCACCTTACATCCAAAATATCTACGTGTGAGCCCGTTTGCTGGACCATCAGAGCCAGTTTCCTGGGCTCTACTCTCACAAGACGCATCACAAAGCCTGTCTCTGATCAGGTAAACTCAAGAAACCCACATCCTACACTCCACGCTTCTGTTCCTCAGATGACAATAAACAGATGTGCCCACCTCACTGGGCTGTTGTGAGGATTTATGAGTTAATACTGTCAGGTTCTTAGAACCATGCCCGGCACATAGGAAGTGCTAAATAAAAGTTATCTTATTATTTTCCATTTAGGGCATTATGATTAATTTTCATATATAAAATCCTTTGAGAAGACATGCAAATAGATAAACTATTGAGCTTTCTGTATTCCAATCTTTCCCAATCCTTCCCTGCCCCATGAAACACTTCCTGTCGCTGGGGAGCTCAGGTCCTACACAGCTCACCACAGGCCATGCCGCCCCAGAAAAAGCAGATCCATATGAAAGCCACCTTCAACTCTGCAGTTCCTCAGCTATGGAATCACCCTTGATATTTATGTAAAATTTAATCCCAAAGCAATAATTTAATCCCAGCGCAATAAAAGGCCTCAGTCCAGGTGGTGTTTTATGTATTATTTATACATAAGAAATTGGCTGGAAGGTCAAATGAAATGACAATAAAGGGCACCACGCCCAGACTTAGTGTAAAAAGTCCACCTTTTCCCAACAAGAACCATTATAAACAAGCCAGGGCCAGTGAAAACAATTCCCCAATGCAAATTTGAGAGAAGAACAATGGGAACTTTGTTCATAGTATTAACACAATATGGCTCATTCCTTTTTCAAGTTACATGACCTAGAACACTAACTGATACTCCTTTAACAACTAGGACATGTTGGTTAAAGTGGTAAAAATGAAGAACCTCAACCTCTTAAAATAATATAATAATAAAATAATAATGAGCTCACACTTATATAGCTGTAACTATCCTTAATGCATTAACTCATTTAATCCTCACAACTAGCCTTTAAGGTAAATACTTATATCCCCGTTTTTCAGATGAGGAAACCCAGACACCAAGTATTAAGTACTTTACCTCATTCAACTAGTAAAGAGGGATTCAAATCAAGAGTTTGGGTCCAAAGTTTATGCTCTTAACTGCTATTCACATGTATGATTATGGTGAGATATTTTTAGGTTTTAAAATGTTTTACTTATTTTACAACCTAGTCTATTAAAAGGATTTATGTCTACTTCTGACCCTGCAGCATTATCTAGACAAATATTAACAAAACTTCAGCCACTGAAGAGCCAAGTTGATACATGTCATACTTGAAAACACCTGTTATTTATTCACATGTTTAAATGAACTCATTTCTAACCTGAATAAATTTAAATTTATTTAATTACTGTGAGACAAAAATCAGTATCATCTACTCTAACTAGAAGGTAGCCCTAAAAAGAAATACATCATAAATAAAAGAATGTTATTAAATTTCTAGCTAAAAACTGTCATTTGCAGAGGGTCCACACCAGGTTCTCTCCCTCTCACTGTTTCTCTCTTCGGAACAGGAAGGTCAGCAAGGCCGAAAGACAGTAAGACTCACTGGCGCCCATAAGGCCTCGTGACATCATCACACCAGGAGGGTGACCTACACGGGGAGTGACTGCCAGATTCGAAGGCATTACTGCCAATCCCCGAGTACCATGGGTAGTCCCACACTTTAGAAAACACTGCTTTAAAGAACATTAAGGAACAGAGATGGCAAATGTAGATTAATTTCCAATAAATCAAGTTGTCCCTGCAGGTTTTTTACATTATGAGAAACCACAAAGGTAAATCTGAAGGACTGATTCTAGGTCCACTCGGTCAATGGTAAAATGATCTGACGAGGAAAACCAGGCCTGGCTGGCAGGTGTCCCTGTGGAAAGGACGTGTGGTTTAGGCTGACCACAGATCAACACCAGCCCAGATGGGACATGGGTCCAAGGACAGGGGAGGGCCTCTAGGCTGTGTTCCTAACCCAGGAAGGACCAAATCAAGGAAAGGAAGGGAGCCGGGTCTGCAGTGGGCCAGGCAGACCACACCTGGTGCTCAGGAAACACAACTGCTTAACACAGCAGGTCCCCTCCTGGGTAGGCAATCAGCAAAGGTCGAAGGTCTGAAAAGTAAGTGATCCCAGGCGGTAGTATCACCTTGTTTAAAAAATGTTCACATCCTAACATGCAACATTCATTGCTTTTACATGAATCTGTTGTCTCTCTCCCCCCAGTAGGATGAGAATATTTTACTGTTTTGTTCCCTGATGCACAATGCGGAGAACAATGCCTAAAACATAACATTCACCTGAATAAAGTAATGAATTATTTCCTAAGAATTGTGGATATTTACAACTGGGAGAGAGAAAGCTTAGGGGAAATGCCATCAACTTTTAAACCTTTGAATAATTCTTTATGCTTTACAGTGATTACAAATGCATGCCCTAAAATCAGAAAGACTTCATTCAGGTTTTGGGTAACCTCAGATCTCACCAAGATGACCAAAGAGAATGAGAACCCAAGTATATGGAAATAAAGGCTGTATTAAAATGGTATGAGACACAGCACTTATTTCAGACTGTGCTCCTTAAATAAAGTGTGTAAAAGAGCTTTTAAAACTCCTAACCCCAATGAACCATTATTCACCCTCATTTACAGTTACTATCTTATCAGTCATGACACCTTACTATGTATGAAACTCAGTGGTAGCAGGAGCCGCCTGGATTAACACCGAAGAGCCAATTGTGTGTGCAACTCTTCCCAGCTCTGTGTTCAGTGCCTGCACATTAGTCACTTAATATTGGCCTTGGTGGGAGTGTTTACACAATGGAAATGGGCAAACTACAAATCAGCACTCCCTGCCCAGGGCAGGTTGTTAACCATTAACCAGTACACCGGCCACAACTGAGAACAGAATTAAGGGCAACAGCAACATAAGGACAAATTGACAAGTGAGAGAGACATTTAGAGGGCATCAGTTTACGGAAGCACCTGAGTTAATCCATGTGGCAAGCACTCTGCATATGTGGCTGTTCAACTGTTTCCTTCCACCTCAAGACTCCAAAATTCTGCTACACCCATCAAACCACATTAAGTCTAATCCCCAGGTTCTAATCTCTAGAGAAAAAATGGGTCAATGACTTCTTTTAAATATGAAAAGTGCAGTTTCTCCTTTGAAAAACCTAGCTTTCAAGTAAAAATGCAAGGATGGTAGGAGCTGTTACCTAAGGAAAACTATGGTTCTTATTCCAGCCTCCAGGCAAAACAGTGAAATCATTTTATTCTTCAAAAGGTCCCTGGAAATGAAGATTTAGTCAGCATGAGTTTTCAGGGATACACAGACAGGAGGCACACAAGAAGTTATCACTGATGCCTTTCAATGTATTCAATGAAAAAGGCATGGACAGTGTACCTGTTTGTTCGTAGAGCACCTAACTGCCCTCCAACCTATCTAGACCTTGTTCGTGCTCTGTCCTTAATCTAGCTCATAATTCATTTCATACAGTATCCTCTCCCAAACTGACAAAAACTCGGCCATCACACAGAGAACAAGGATGGAATCCTAAGATTTATAACAAGAATTCAGTGCAATCCATGTAGGACACTGGATAATTCTACCTCAGTAACTGAGACCCCTTCGTACTACAAAAGCTATAAAACAAAACCCCACAAACTAAAAACCACAAACACAAAGCCTCAGGGCAAACCTACTCAGAGTGCTAATTTAGGACAAGAAGCTGAGGGGCACCACAGGCTGTCAGTGGGAAACGGTTTGGGTCAAAAGTCCTGGGATCTAGTCCACCCTCTGATGCACTAATGGTGATGTAATAGGGCAAGCAATCAGACCAAGTGGTAGTTTCCTTCATCAGCAAAAGGGAAAAAGGTTTCTCTTGTGTACCTCACACTTCCCTCACTTCCCTAAAAGGGTAAATCACTTAGAGTGTGTAAAGGTAAGTTTGTTATAAACAAACTCGGTATAACAGAAAACTATACTTCTATCTAAAGTAAGCATCAAGTTCTTCCAATTGCATTTTGGCCCTTACTACTAGCTTTTCCTAATCAGAGGAGTATTTATCAAAAGACCACTTCCACTCTGGTGTTCTCTTCAACTTCTTTTCACGTTATATTACAGGGTAAAAACTTTCACATTTTCTCCTGGGCACAAGGAAACCTACTATTATGTGTGAACTGAAACCCAGTTCTGGGTATAGCACAGCAAAAATCTCCACATATATTCTCTTACAATCAACTTTCCATTGCACTATAATTAGAGTTAGTGCAGATGTATATTCATAGAAAAGCCTTATGACACAAATTAAACCATGTGTTTCAAAATGCACCCCGCCCACCCCAGCTGGGTGGCTCAGTTGGATGGAGCATCATCTGTCCCATACACCAAAAAGGTTGCGGATTCAGTTCCCAGTCAGGGCACATACGCAGGTTGCAGTTGGGTGCCTATGGAAGGCAACCGATTGATGTTTCTCTCACACATTGAAGTTTCTCTCTCTCTCTCTCTCTCTCTCTCTCTCCCTCCCTCCCCCCTTTTTTCTCCCTCTCCTTTTCCCTCTCTCTATAAAAATCAATAAAAACGTATTTTTTAAAAAATGGTGGTCAGGACTGCAGTCATCTGAAGACTCGATTGGGACTGGAGGATCTTGTCTTTCAGACGCTCACTGATATGGCTATTGGCAAAAGACCTGGTTCCTCACCATGTGGACCAGTCAAAAAGGCTGCTTTCATGTCCTCATAATATGGCAACTGGCTTACCCCAGAGCAAGTGACCCCAAAAAAGCAAAGCAGAAGCCACAATATCTTTAATAACCTAGTCTTGGGAGTGACATGCAGTCATTTCCACCATATGTTATTGGCTCAAATGTTGGTCCTCTTATATTGGAGATTTTGTTGTTTATTTTGTTCTGAAATTAAAGTATGCAAAATAGAGAAGATGCAGTTTTATTAAAAAAAAAAACCCTAGCCAGTTTGGCTCAGTGTTTAGAGTGTCAGCCTGCGGACTGAAGGGTCCAGGGTTCGATTCTGGTCAAGGGCACATGTCCAGGTTGTGGGCTCCATCCCAAGTGGGGGGCATGCAGGAGGCAGCCGATCAATGATTCTCTCTCATCATTGATATTGCTATCTCTCTCTCCCTCTCCCTTCCTCCCTGAAATCAATACAAATATATTTTTTAAAACATCACCTGGCTGGTATTGCTCGGTGGTTGAGTGTTGACCCATGATCCAAGAGGTCCCTGGTTCGATTTCTGATCCAGGCACATGCCCAGGTTTCAGGCTCAATCAGGCTCAATCACCAGTAGAGGGCATGCAGAAGGCAGTTGATAGATATGTCTCTCTCATCAATGTTTCTATTTCTCTATCCCTCTCCCTTCCTTTCTCTCTAAAGTCAATTAAAATAGACTTTAAAAAAAAAAGTTGGTGATCTTCAATGTGGGAGTGTACTACACAAAGAATGAATACAAAAACTGACAATTGTTTGGAGCAGCGGGGAGCTCTTGAAGTCTGGCTACCACAACCAACTAGATTAGCACATATACTCTCTGAAACTTAAAACACTTAAGTTTTACGTAAACTTGTTTGGAGTAAAAGGAGAGAAAGACATCTTGGATAAGCCAGTGTTTATTATTTATGATAGCATGCACTGTGAAGAAGGGAATAAATGGATATAAAACACATTCCTATTCCTTCACAAAGTTGAACCTAAGTGAGAAGCTGAGACTTGCACATGAAATAATTAGAGAGCAATTAGGGTGACAAATTGATTCTAACTGCGATATAGGCTCAGAAAAGGAAGAAATAATAGGGTGGATGAGCTAGGGGAAAGTTTTTCTTAAGTTAGCATCTGTAACCAACTATTTTATAGACTACAGGTAAGACTTTTCCTAAAAATCACTTGATGTTAACAAGTGATTTAACAGTTCTAGTGGCTCAGTAAATCCAAGAAAAAGGCTTCCAAACTAATGGTATCGCCAGGACCCTCTTCTATTGGGCTGTTTCTTTGAGGCCAGATTGCTTGGCTGAGCAGGATTAAATAGGGGAAGAGTGGAAGAGTGAGGACGACATTCCAAAAGGGAACATCAAAATCAAATGTGAGCAAATGCCAGTACTGAATCTGCACCAATCTGATCTGCATTGCACAAGTACTTCTTTAACACCACCATTAAAGGCCAGTCACCGGGCTGGGTACTAGACACATAGTAAGAACAAGACAGACACCAGTCCTGCTTCCTACAGTTTCAGAAGTTCTGATAAAGGAGTGATGAGTGATACTATGACAAGGAAAGCAAAGGCAATCATTAAATCACAGAGAAGTGGTTAGGGTATTGGCCAGGAAGAGCACCCTTACTGAATGACAATGACGCTGAAATCACTAGTATGTGTAGCCATTAGCTGGAAGAGGAGGCAAGAAAATATTCCAAGTAGAGAGAAATACACGTTTTCAGGACAAAAGCTGGAGAACAAGGTGAGTTTAAGGAACTGAGAGAAGCTTTGTGGTTAGACTGTAAAGTGAAAGGGAACAATGGAAAGAGTAAAGAGGAGCATTTGGCAGACAGAATTCTCTGCAGCAAATCCCGTCAAGAGGTGGAGTCTGTTTTTTCACCGTTTGAATTTTGGCTGATGGCAGGGGAGGCGAGGAGGGGGATGACTTAGGACTTGCTTTGACGAATAGAATGTGGAGAAGGTGACACTGTGTGACTGCTACAGCATGGGCCTCCAGAGACCTTGCTTCTACAGAACTTCACAATTTTGAAACGCTACCCTGACACCACCAAGTAAGGAAGCCAGTCTAACCTAATGGAGGTGAAGAGAACGTGTTGACAAGAACCAAGACAACCACCGGACAGCAAGGACGGAAGGCCAGACAGTGAGGGAAACCACCTTGACCTTCTAGCACAATCATGTTTCCTGTTAAACATAAAAGATGAGTCAGCCCAGTGAAACAAGCCCAGGAACTATCTGGCCAACCCAAATAATCATGAGAAATAACAAATGTTTGAGTTTTTGTGTGTTTTTTAAGCCACTGAGCTTTGGTGGTCTTGTTAGGCAGCAAACAGAAAGACCCCAGATCATTCAGAACCAGGTTAAGGATGTTGACCTTCATTACGAAATCAATGGAGAGCCATGGAAAGGTTTTAAGAACAGAGTATTATCATCCATTAGCACCACAGACCTAGTACCTAGGCCAATGAGCTTTCCAATGGCCTACAAATCTTGTAATGTGGTCAGAGGCAGGGCACTGACCACAATACAAAATATGGCAGTCAGAATTCATCCATCTTTTCAATAGATGTCTGCAACCCATAGTAAGTCAACTGTAAATCATTCTTTCATCTGAGAAGTGAGTACATTTCAATTAATTTTGACTAGTAATGGAGGGAGGACTCTCCAAAGTACCCTGTTCATTGTATCTTTAAATGGCAAAGATGGAAACGGAGAGAAGGACTCCGAAGTGAGGGTACATAAAGGCTTACCACACCAAGGGGCTGAGCCATCAATAAAGCAAAAAAAAAATTATATTTATCTTGCCAACCAAAAATAAAATAAATAAAATTCAGCAAAATTTGAATCAAACTGCTAAAAAAATATGTATCTAATTTTCTCTTTGGACAGTATCTTTCATCCTAGAGATGAACAAGTTTGTACAGCTTACCAAAAGCACAGCCTACACCAATGTAGTGATACCAGAGAGAGAACCTCATCAAGAAAGTATACCAGCAGCACTGGCCCGATGGCTCAGTTGCTTGGAGCATTGTTCCGTACACCAAAAGTTTGCAGGTTCAATTCCTGGTCAGGGCATATACCTAGGTTGTGGGTTCAATCCCCAGTTGTGGCGTGTACAAGAGGCAACCAATCAATGTTTCTCACTCTCATCAATGTTCCTCTCTCACACTCTTCCTTCCTCTTTCTCTAAAATCAATAAACATATCCTAGGGTGAGGATTTAAAAAAAAAAAAAAAAGTAAAGCAGTAAAGGAGAGAAAGGCCTACTAGTATATTCTGAAACCTAAATTCCAATAGCAAGGTATTACTGCCTGAGATTTCAAAGAGCTGTTAAAAGAATGGCAGCCAAATACTTGAAAATGCTTTCAACCCGCCTGCTCATTCTGGTCACACTTCCTTGCCCTTTTCCCAAAATGTCCAAGGCTTGCTGGCTTTGTCTGTTTTGAATGACAGTGCACAGTGTTTAGCTAAGGAAGTCCCCTCCTTCCCCAGCTGGCTCACCAGGAAATTGTTTGGAAGTCAGAGTTTGCCGGGAGGTGGCCCGATTGCCCACGGGAGAGAGGGAGTTGAGAACACACCCCTGGCAGGAAGGTTTGTGAATGACAGGCTGCACATGTGGCCATGGACAGCTATAGGCAGCCACGGCAGCCTGCGGCAACTGTGTGCCCATGTTTGTATATGGCACACCCAAAATTCACTGTCCCTCACGTGGTCGATACAATTTTTAAGCCACACCTTTTATTTGATTTTATTTATTTTTTACATCCAACTTAACCAACTTCTAACAAACAGGACAGCTATTGAAAGGGATGAGGTTTTATTCAAAGAAGGGGGAAGAGACAAATAACAAAGTTACATAAAATTAAACAAGAATTTTATCTGAAGGACATTATTCTGTTAGATGGCTACTTTAGCCCAGAAGCTATTTTACTGAAATCAGGCTCAGTAAATTAATTAAAAAAACACACAATATGGCAATTTTTAAATTTTATTTTTATTTATTATTTGTTTTTTTTTCCAAAAAAGAGAAGTACATGAACAAAGGAACATGAACAAAATAATACTCTTCGAATAATAAAATATATGACCATATATCCTGACTTAAGAAGCATGTTCTATATTAATGTCATTCTAACCCCCTTCCTCTCGCAAGTTCACATATATACAAGGAAGATAAACTCCAAGCTCCTAAGAAGTTTTTTCAATCATCCAAGTTAAAAATAAAACAGTGCTGCCATGAGAAATCAAGAACTTGATCTGTGAAAAGGATGATTTCTTTCCCTTTTCTTTAGCTGAGTCAAGTGTTACGGGATAGGGCTGGCATTCTGAAACGTGCTTCTTAAAGCACCTGTACTAAAGGCTCTATCCGCACTCATCTGCTCAAGGTGAGTCAAGTATTGCATAGAGCCTGTGACAGGATGAGCAACCGGGGAAGCCTCCTTCAGTCCTATGATGACATTGTTAAAATGACGACCTCCCCACCAGTCACATTCAGTGACCCTTGATGCTCCTTGCCTTTCTGCATTTAGACAGGACAATTTAAAGCCCAGAATAAAATAAATTACAATAAAGTACCAAGCATGCATCCTTGAAGAGACTGCTCATAACGAACATGCTATGACAATCTAATATCTGAGGCCTCAAGGTGCACTTGTTCATTGGTATAACTGTGACATAAGATTTATTTATAGTTTTCCGGAGACTCATTAAACGTTTCCTGAAATGAGACCGCATCGCTGAAGTCATTTTATTGTTGTAAGATGGCAGAGCACAAAGGGGCACCAGTCCTCAAAGACAGAAGGTTCTACCTGGGTCTTTGCAGCCAAGGGCGGGACACGTTTGTAAAACGTTTGAGGATGCAGCCATTGTAGGTAAACAGCAAGCATCTCTCCCTCTGTTACATCCTGTCCTGTTTAACTCATCAATTTAGGAGACTCTCGGCTGCTGGCACTAGGAACTCTTCTGTGACTGCCCCTCAAATCATTTCATTATGACTCTGTAGCTAGAGAACAACATAGACCCATCTACTTATACTTGAAAGTAACACAGATCGTGCATGGAATGGGCTATTCGGATCATCAACAAAACACACTCTTTTTAATGTATTGTGGACCCTCATTTGGACATAAAGAGTCATTTTATTTATTTCTATTTTTTTAATTGCTTCTTGCAAGTCCTATATATTTCCACATTGCTATTACTATGGGCTGGAAGATCAATAGCAAATGTACTACCTTTATTATTTGTAAACATACAAACTACATTTTACTACCAAGATTATTGCATACTCTCTCATGTTTACATTGTGAGGGAGGGAAATCAATAATCAGAAAGATCACCATTCTAATTCTGGACAAATTACGAACAGCTAAATGTACTACTAGACAGCTATAGACAACCTTGAATTCCTGACAGAGAGACTGAATCATTTCAAGGTATTCCAAAGAAAAACACTGTCAAATGGTCTGAAAGATGGTTCGTTTTCTAACCTCAGAGAAAATATTTCAATGGGGAATGTTCAATTAAGAGCCCATCTAAATTATTAAGCAGCAGTGACCTGGGCTATATAAAATGCCGAATCCTACTTCTCCATCACTCAGAGCAGTTCCTCTGATCTTCCTTGGAATGTGTCATCTGCATCTAAGAACCTACAAGAAAGGAGGGTGATTGATTTGGGGAGTAAAAGCATTTATGCAATGATGGTATCAAGTAGTTTGGGGCTAATGAGGATTTGGAAGCAAAACTGACATTCCTCATACTCTTTGAACATCAGCGAGCACACTGTGGCCAACTGATAAATGGTTGCTTATAATATTACTAAGTTTCTGGATCCCTTTATAGTCTCTGGGTGTAAAGAAAACATAAAAAAAATAGAGAAGAATCTTAAGTGATTAAAACAAAACAAAAAAAGTCAGAATAGAATCTCTGAGTGTCAGTGGGAAAGGCTGCAGGTCACCTGTTGTCTGTCCTACCCGTTTGGCTCTTAGTAACAGAATCCATAACACTGGCAACCAAATGCCAAGAGCTGGGCGAGGCAACCAGCATGGAGGGAAGGCCATGCCACACACACCAACCAAGAAGCAATTCTTCCAACTTCACTTCTCTTTATCCCAAAGCACAGCTCCCAAGGAAAGCAACACCAGGCATGCCCACTCGAAGAATGTTCTCTTTATGCCATGCTTCAACAAAGAATTGGAGTCTCCTGGGATTCTTTCCTCATCTTTAAGATAGGTAACCTTCCTTTTTAATGTTATTGGATATTACGAGTAAGCAAAATATATGCAAAGCACTTATCACAATGCCCAACCTGGGACAACCTGAAATGTTACCCAGGATTGGGTTTGTTCATAGTACATTTCGGCAGGAGATCTCTGAACATCTCACAAAATCCAAACCCGAAAAGGCCCCCTCCAAGTTCAACAATTTTCCTGTTAATGGACACCATCTCTCACCTCTTCTCTCCACTACAGTGGCATCTGCCCCAAATAATTTGCAAATTGACATGAAACAGTAGCCAAGAAAAATAAGCTTAATGGCACCAAAGAGCAAATGTTGAGAACACGTGGCTCCTAGTGAGAAACTGAGACAGGTCACTATCACAGAATGACATCAACTTGCCCTGAAGCAGCTTTCCCAACCTTCTGCGAGTTACATTATGTTTGCGGCTGGATAATTCTCTGTTGGGGGAGCTGTGCTAGGCATTGAGGGATGTTCGGGCCAAATCCCTGGTCTCTACCCTCTAGGTGCTAGGAGCACCCTCCACATTGTGACAATAAAAGTGTGTCCAGCCATCACCCGGGGACCAACACAGAGCCACTGCTGCTCTAACACCATGACGCAAGAACCACAGCTCTATAGCTGCAGCCCATGGGCTTGGCTTCTCTCATGAGCCAATGAGATCACCTCTTCAGGAATCACCAGTCATTTCCAATGGCTGCGGGGCGTTAAAGGAACAGCATTCACTTTCTCAGAGAATGCCACTTTCTTCTGTGGGAGGAAAACATTCTCTTCCTTCTAGGGTCTAAACATAACATCCTCATCCCCCAGCCCCATTACTATGGGGCAGGAAGACCATAATATGGCAGGCTTCTTTTTATTATTAATTACCCTTATTAAATAAGAGGTCAAAGCTATACATACTAGTGTAATTATTACTGTGGCTTTCTGGTTTTATAGTTAATTATATCACCCATAAAACGGGGACAATGCCAGTAGCACACACTCCCTACAGGGTTGTTATGAGGATTAGTTGATATGTATAAAAAACTCACATTAGGTTTGGCACATGTGAGCTTTTTACAAACTTATTTATTTAATGAACCCTTATGTAGTCCTCTACATAAGGGTTCTCTACATAAGGGCTCATTAAATAAATAAAGTGAATATTGCTCTGATGTTTGAAGAAGAAATTATAATGTTCATGCTCGCATTCTTCATGTCTAATTGGCTGTACTTTCGTGTTGTTTTCTCTTGATGGGAGGAGATGCAGAAACAGTCTTTTGAAATGTCCTCTACTGTCACTGGACTCTCAGAACACGCACACACCTAGAAAAGAACCCTCCAGAAACGATGTCCTAGCATACTAGAGGCACGTGTGTGTGTGTGTGTGTGTGTGTGTTTGTGTGTGTGTGTGTGTGTTTACATATGTGTAAATTCTGCTGCATGGATGTCTCTACCGATAATCATGAACCTTGTCCTACAATTGGGAAAATAGCACTTTAGACTAGTATTCCCCCAAAGAGTATTGGGTAGAGAAGTGACATCAGGAGATACCAAAGAAAGGATTCCATTGGCTAACAGCTTTCTTCATATACCCCGACAACAATACAAGCCTTAGGAAATTTTGCAATTAAGAAATCTATTCATTTTGTAGAACTCCAAGGGCCCCAAACTTACTTGTGAACTGGGAACATTTTTCTTCCATTGTAACAGGTTAGCATCACTTAACGTGAGGAACTGTAGCTAAATTTTATTTCTCAAATGAAAAAAGAAAAAGGAGTGCCAGGGAGAAGCACTGTTCTGGTCTCAAAGTACCTAACCCTAGGCCTACCTCCAGGGAAGTGCATAGGAATCCTGGTTCAACTCCATTAAGCAGTCTCTCAATTTCTTAGTTAAAGTTATCAAAAAGTGGCCCCAATTGTCTTTCCCTTAAAAAGAAATGTACTAATTAAACAAGCCAGATAGCAGACATTGAAAGTGCTATATAAAGGCTAACAGTTTTTAGTCTTTTGTGCTTTTGCTTCACCCATCCATTTATTCAGTGACGTGTTCTATAAATATTTATTTACTACCTACTGTGTGCCAGACACTGCACTAGATGCCAAGTGTGTGTGTGTGTGTGTGTGTGTGTGTGTGTGTATGTATTTGGGGGTGGGAGGGTATTTGGCATTTCTCCCCACCCCCCAATTTTATTGAGATATAATTTACATATAACATTGTATTCTTTAGGGTATACAGCACAATGATTTGATACATGTATATATTGCAAAATAATCACCACAATAAATTAACATTCATTATCTCATGTAGAAATTTTTTCAATAAAGTCTTTTAAATAAGTAAATACACATTTTAAAGTCATAAAGGAAGCCCTTTGGATATTATATCTCCTGTCTGCAAGAAACTTCTAGAAAAAAAAACTTTCAGCTCACAAAAAGAAAAACGATATGCCTGAATTACTTATTCTTTGTAGCATTAAAAAAATAATAATAATAACCAAAAGTTGGGGAAGCGTAGTTTATTCAACAATAGAGAATTGGTTAAATATAGAGTGCCAATTTTGTTGAATAACAGAAAAGTATATAATAACTGGGTAAATATTCCCAGTATTGGCATTCATTCATTCCATTAGGTATATTCATTACATAATATTACTGGGCTGAGGAAAGTGTAATAGAAAGTAGGAACTAAAATCTTTGTGTTACAATATGTATGAAAAGCAACAAATTTGTTCTCAAATATGGAGACACAAACATATCTAACTGGGAAGACTGTTTACTAATAACTGGTTCATTGGCCTTTCTCCTCTACATTCTGCTTCTGAAGGCCCAGGAGTTGCCCGAGAATCTGCATTTGGAATGACCACCCAGAAGCTTCTGAGCTGGTGGACTGTGCACCATCCAGTCATTCAGGGAAAATTTACTGGGTACCGGGGTGTATCCAGTCCTGCTCTAGGTGCTAAAACAGAGCAGTGAATAAAGCCATGCTTGGGGTGGCAATAGTTTTTTATTAATTCTTTTAAATTAAAATACAGTTTTTCACATAAATTTGAAAAAAATAATTCAAGAGCCCAACTGGCCCTACTGTCTAATTACTTTCCACATAAGAAAGAAAACACAGGAGACAGCCTTCTGGGCGGCTCCTGAGGTCAGCCTGCAGGGCGCTGGGAGGGTGTGAGTGAACTGGCCCTGAGGGTGGGCAGCCACCTGGAGAGGCCCTGGCATTTCCTGCCAGGCTGCCTGCCCTCCCAGCAAATAAGGGCAACAACTGGAAATCAGAAAGGGTGGTGACAGAGAACAGAGAATGTGTTACCTCACCACTCAAAAAGCACAAGTGAAGGAACATTTATAACCGAAACTCCTCCTCTGCTCCTCTGGCTGCGGACACTGACCTCTGAACTCGGTGCCCGGTGGAATTTGTCCCTGCCTTTCCTGCATTTTATAATTTATGTCCTATGTGGAATATTGAAACTTCACTACATCCTATTTTGGCCTTTTGTTTGTTTGTTTTCGTTTGGACACAAATTTCAGCTTTTCCAGGTTAGAGAAAGGCGGAGCCAGGGGTGGAATGAAATTCAGCATGGGCGTGAGCAGCAGCAGCGGGGACAGCGCCATCTTATTTGTCCTGGCAAGGCATTCGGGAAGCTATTGGTTACACCATCTGCCCACAAGCAGGCAGGCCTTGCTGCTTTGCAGTCATCCATTTCTCAAAAATGGTGTTCTGAACACACAAACATACACATATACACACATACAGACAGACACATGCACATGCATACACACGGAGACAGACATACACACACATATGCACATATACGCACACACAGATACACACACACACATGCACGCACACAGAGACACACACAGCAGCGCACCACCCCAGTCTCAGTCGGCATTGACTCCAGAAGAAACAGGACCAGGCACAAGCAAATGAAAAACAAATGATGCAAGCTACATGGAACAAAACAAGTAATAATTTTAAATACTAAAAGTTTGTTTCACCTACAGAATAAGAAACTACAGGAAAAAGGGAATAGATCGAGAATTTTATCTAGCCAACGGGTTTATACAGCACACTTTTGGAGTTAAAGTGACAAAACCATGAAAGCTAAACAATATCTAGAATTCCACTACTGAAGTGTTTCATCTCAAGTATTTTACTTGAATTAATTTCAATTTACAACTAAATGTCAAGGAAATTGGTTCCTTTCTATATTGTGTTGTTTAGTGCACTAAGACCTTTAGGCCCTGAGTAACTTACCAAATACCATTTTATCCTGATTGTAATGTAAAATAATTCCCCAGCTTGTGCTGTCTTGAGTCCCTAAAAAAACCCAAATCCTAATGTTGCAGGAGAATTGGAACTATAAGCCACAGCGAACAGCCCCTGAGAGCCCCAAAGTAACACCACCAAGATGGTGCTCTGTCCCTGAACCTTCCTGCCAGCATCATAGAGTCTGGGGTCAGAATTCCTAAACCCCAACAGATCAGCAACCTAAGGCGGGCCAAGGGTGAATAAGCAGCAGCATTTCTCTAAATCCTGGCATGAGATAAACTGTAAGGATTAATAATCCTGTATTTATATCTTAAAACCATCAAATGAACACACTGAGACAAGCTATCACAGAATTATGATGCTCAAATTACATTAATTATAAATGCACATTTCTGACTAAGGACATTTTTAAGTAAAAGCTTTAATCAGCAAAACATTTTTTAAAATCCTTGGCAATGAGTTCTGGACCGGGCTGGACTTGACTTGAGCCCCCTGTGCTCCAGAAAAGGAGTCTGTTCAATACATGTGCGCTCTCACGCTCGCTCTCGCTCTCGCTCTCTCATAATATCAATGAAAATGCCCTCAGGTAAGGATAAAAAATAATAATGATAATAATAAACTGCCAAAGTAAAGTTTGTGGTAGCTTTGAAATGGGGTTAGAAGTCACTTGGCCAATCTTTCTAAACTAGAGTCTGTTTTAGACCCAAGAGCCTGAAAATTCTTAGAAAGTTCAGTTAGGGCTAACTCAAAAAGAAAAAGAAAAAAATCAAAATCAATGTTTGATTTCTGGAAACCTTTCCTTTAAAAAATAAGACACTCTTCAAACTGACTTGGCTTACTCAATATATTTGAAAAACAAATCATAAGATACTTATCTTCAGCCCACAGAGTTGAAGAGCCCTGTGTGCATGAGGAAAAGGGCCACGAACTAACCCTGAGCAGCTCCGGGAGGCCTGTGGTGGCCTCACAAACCCAAGTCCTCATGGGAGATGGTCTGAAGTGAAACCTTCCTCCCTGAAAGCAGGCCCAGGTGGCCGTCCTGGCCTGGGCTGGCATCCTCCCTGACAGAGGGCCATCTTTACTTACCTGAGCCTGTCTGTCGTTTTTTTGTTCTTGCTTTTTAATGTTCATGAAAACAGACCTTTGGAAGCTCAGGGCCATTCCCTTTGTTTTCTGGACCTCTCAGGGCACCAGAGCAGAGACCACAAATCCTCACTGTTATTGAGTTAATTGTTGACTCTTAATTATCCTGTACCCACCAATGTAAAATAAGCATGTGTCTATTCCTTCTACTTTTTTTCCAACCCCAGAGATTTCCCTGCTTTACTTTTTTCCTGCCTCCCTAATCTATCACCAATGGATTTCATGTAACCTCTTATGCCTCCTCTTTTGACTGTCATGTATAAAATAAGGTGCAAAACCACCCTTCTCTGGACCATTTCCTTAATCCCTTGAGATTTTTTTTTTTTAAATCTTCATTCAAGGACATTTTTCCATTAATTTTTAGAGAGAGTGGAAGAGAGGGGAGAGACAGAGAGAAACATCGATGTGAAAGAGACACATCAATTGGTTGGTTGCCTCCCACACGTGTCCCAACCAGGGCTGGGGAATCAAGCCTGCAACCAAGGCACATGCCCTTGACTGGAACCGAACCCAGAACCCTTCAGTCTGTGGGCTGATGCTCTATCCACTTAGCCAGCCAACCCGGCTAGGGCAATCCCTTGATATTTTGCTTCCCGACAATTGTTGTCAGTTTAGTTTAAATAAACTCATAAAAATTCTTACAGGTTTGGACATTTCTTACGTTAACAATGCCTACAAATAACACTTAAGCAATTGTATTAATTGCTTAAATTTAAGTTGCTTTAAACTGTTTTAACAATTTAAAATCTGTTTTGATTTTAACATCATAAAATCTCATAGCAGCCATTTAAAATCCAAATTCTTTGGGGCATGAAGATGATGGTATAGATAACTAACCATAAATCATGCCACTGAGGTTTATGTCCCAAAGCCAATAACTGAACTGAATCACCCAGTCTCCTCTATTGGCCCCATAACCATCCCAAGTAGATGGCAAGACCAGAGTGAATGAAGCACAGAGTAAAAGACAAGCAAAGAAGGCAACTGACACTCCTTCAGGTTTGTCCTCATCCGCCCTATCTGTATTCTTCAAGCATGGACCCCCTCCTGGGTGCACTTCTGCTGCCCATATAATAATCTGGTTATTATTTAACAGGAAAGGAGTAAAGGGAAGAATAGGTAATATAGGTATGCCATCTGTACAACTGTGTTAACCAGGCGTCCTCAAACTACAGCCCGCGGGCCACATGCGGCCCGCCGAGGACATTTATCCGGCCCGCCGGGTGCCGCTGCCTGTCCTGCTTAGCAGCCAACTCGTCCCGGGCCCGCAGTGCGCATAGGAATTTGTTCATAGTTTTTTTAAAAAACTATAGTTTGGCCCTCCAACGGTCTGAGGGACAGTGAACTGGTCCCCTGTTTAAAAAGTTTGAGGACCCCTGGACTGTTAACACTCTTCAAGTCTGTTCCCTGCTGGTCAATGGGGGAAGGGACCGGACAAAGGTAGTTTGGACGCATGGCCAGTAAGGTCTGAGTAACAGGGGGAAGGTACTTAGCTGTCAGTCACACCTGGAAGTGAGTCAGTGGCCTGAATAGACGTGGCCTCTGCAAGGGAACGAAACGTGAATATTTAAACTCCTTGAATATTTAAACTTCCTGAGCTCACTTGGCTCTTGGCTCTTGGCCTTCTTGGGACTCCAGCTGCAGGGGGCCCATTCCCCTGCATTTGCCCACATGGCCCACGGCCCTGAGGGCTCCACACTATGGACTAAAGGACTGTACCCAGCCTGATGCTCTGCTGGACCCCCTGTAACATGGAATGGAAGCACTAGACACTGGCCCTGCTTTTGGCTCTACTAGAGCCCCAACGGCACCTTTCCCAAGACAGGATTAAGGGATATGGGCCTTTGGAACCCAAGGAATGTAACTCCACGCAAATACAGTCCGTGAATCATTCTCCCGTGGGGGCTTCTGAAATGCCTATTTCAGTGGTGCCTAAGAACACCACTCCCAGGAGCCACGGGGGAATCCCATGGGTGTACTCCTCCAACGACACTTCCAAGGGCCCAGATAACATTTGGCTATAACATTTATTCCCTCAACTCATTAACATGCAAGTGCAAATGTGCAAATCGAATCCACCACACCTGCAGCATAACCCTGATCAAACTCTGTGTCCATTGTGTTGGTTGCTAAAGTCTAGAATAGTGCTTCATACACAGTAAGCATCCACTAAACATCTGTGCAAGGAATATATAAATTCCATTTCTGTGGTTATTGCTACTACTTGGCTGGAAATTGCTAAGTTTCTGCTAGGTGTACAATTAAAACAAAAACAAAAAAACAAAAAAAAACAAAAAAACACAATCCACTGACACACCAGCCTTCCATCTGAGTCAGCATTTAGACTTGTCCAAGATTACTGCTCCATTTTACCAAGACCACAACTCCTCATGAGCAGGAAATGCGCCTTTTATTCTCTTTCAGAAGCCCTAGCACCGAATAATATTCAGCTGAGGAATGAGACATGCATCCAGGTTTCTAAAGGCCAAACGAGTTTAACATTCTCTGCCAAGTGGGAAATACGCCTGATTACTCATGGGCAGAATTCACCTATTATATCAGAATGCCCTCCATGTCTACCGCACCCCCATGCTTTTAGACTTTGATATCTAGGAAAGAGTAAACTGGATCAGGAATAGCAACTTCATTGGTTTGTAATTTTTTCAGAGCTTGTCAATGTGAATTAAAGGAAATGAAGAAAAGGCCACATCCAGTATCCAAATCAGAGGCACAGGTTAGCTATGAAAGTAGAGCCCACTCCCCAAGTGGCTAACTTACCACTGGCTGAAATCACTGTGCCTACCTTTGAAAACTCAGCCCTGGAAGGCGTTTCTAACAACTAGCCAGTGGGAAGCATGAAGCCTTGCTGAACCTTTGTGGGAAAGCCCCCCATGTGGATCTGCAAATCCTCTTTAGCCCCCACAACACTAAAAGACCAGGCCGGCACCGCCCTGCATGTGAATGAGAGAGCATCAAGGGAGGTCAACTGGGACTCCAGGAAGGCAGGGACTAGGGTACAAGAGTAAATCAAGCCCAGCAAGACACCAAGGGGTTAGGGTGGGGCAAAAACAAACAAAGACCTCAAAACTCATGTGTAAATTAAATCCCATTATGCTAAAGGTTTGCTCAAGGAAAAATATTAGAAACTTTCTTCTCCAAGAATTTGTAAATCCCTCTTCAAAGGTTGAAATGGAAATTACAAATTTCTACCCGCTACTGATCTGCTAAAGCTTCATTTGAGCACACAAAGCCCCAGCCAGAGTCTATTCTGTTGTCACTATTGCAAGTGAGGGTCTACTGGGGACAGGCAGAGTGCTGGGGACAACTGAGGGAAGGATCTCAACAAGCACCTGCCTCACTTACCTAGGCAACAAAAGAGCCTGTGCAGTCTTAATGACGCCCCCAAATGCCCCTGTCTTCTCCTCCCCAGGGGTCTGTCCCTCCCACTCCAGAGGTCACTGTCTGACCCGGTAACTGCGGGCCACTTGCAGGCGCCAGGATGACTGAAGAGCTGAATTTTGAATTGTATTTCATCTTCAATGATTTAAATTTAAATGACTCAATGCAGTTAATGGAAAACTTGTCATTATACTGGGACCTGAATCTACTTTTCCAACTAAATTCTGTTAAGTGTGAATACAGGTCAAGCACTTCCAATGAAACTGTAGCATCCAAAACGAGATGTTTCTAAGTAAAGTACACATCTAGCTTCAAAGACTTGGTATGAAGAAAAAATGCAAAATATCTCATTAGTAACTTAACGCTGACTATCTGTTAAATGACATTTTGAATAGATTCAGTTGAATTATTAAATTAATAAAAATAAAATTGTTATTCATATTCATTCAACTTGTTCCATTTATTCATCCTAAAGTAGTTACTAGAAAAAGTTTAAAAATGTGCCACTCACATTGTATTTCCATGGGACAGCACCATTTCATCAGCTTGAACTTCCACCTTTACAACGCCCTTCACTGTTTTTTTGTGCCTGGACTCATTTGGCAGTTGGATGAAATCTACGGGCCCTTCAGAATGATGTTTATACACGAATAAAATAAAATATGTAAGAGTACAAAGGAAACCAATTATACTGAAATACAGTTTAAAATATGTAAAACGAAATTATAATATAGCTATGCATTTTCTAAGTTAAGGCACTTACTAGCATTAATAGTGGTGAGTCTAACAACCAGTATAATTTCTAAGTACTGATCCACCCAAGCAAACTGCAAGTCATACTAAGACATCTGAGATTTCTATTGATGACCAACTCCTGGACATTGTTTATGCTGCTATGGTTTGTTGCCTACATTCATAATTGAAGGAAATGCTCAAGGTCAGCTAGGGGTGAGGGGAAATGGAGACGTAATTTTCACCCCACCTAAATGTCTGATGCCCTGATTTCCATCCACAGAGCCCCCTGGGGACCCATGCATTCCAGGTGAAGAGGGCTGTTTTAACACCTGATGAGTTCCGGAGTCTGTTTGTCAAAGATGACCCAGTCCTTGGGATGTCATTTCACCTTGGCTCATTCCTGTTCCTTTTGAGTTCATGACTCACAATTCCTGTTTTTGACCACAACCAAACCAATACTATGAGGAAGCGCCTGCACTTGTTTTTTTCCGATACTTCTGCTCTCCAAGGGGGGCAGGAAGAGCAGTAAGGTATGTGTATTTAAAAGCAGTCTTAATGACATGCCAAAAAAAAAAATTCTTTTGATCTAATAATTAATTTCTGGGTCAGAATGATCAGCAACCAGAAAGGCCACATAAATTTCATATAACTGTACAAAGTACTTCCCATTTATTTTCATTTACAAACATTTTTACAACACTTACTCAGTGCTAGGTACTGTTCTAAGAATTATAAATATTACAATCTTAAGTATTCATACAACCCCTTTGAGTTCACTACATTTTATTATTATCCCCATTTTACAGGTGAGAAAACTGAGGCTCAGAGAAAAGTTACGTAACTTGCCCAAGGTCAAGGTGGACTCCCAACAGAGACCGCCAGCTATGGTGTTTTCAACAATGGAACTTCAAGGCTAACTCATTACAAGTGAGCAAAGGTTATTAGCACCCTCATTCCCTTTTCTAAATCACCAGCTGAAAAATTCAACCTAAAGGAGGTAAGGAAGGCCCACCTTTATACTTCTGGCCTATTCACAAGCAGTTTTCAGAATTAAACCAAATGCCTTCCTCTGTCTGCGGGGAAATAAAAGCTCTTCTGTATTTTAGGGCAGCGAAGGCGGAGCATGGCATGTTTTCCACTCTTATCTAAAATATGTTCCAGGAGACTCTAAGCCCAGTGATAAGCCAAGTTTCGACTTCACCGCACCAGCTTGGGAGAGATTACACACAGACTTGGGACTTAACCAGCAGGAGGACACAAAAACCTCGTCTCCTCGGTCCAGTTGCTGTTGACACTCTGTCGCCAGGGACCAGTCAACCGCCTGTGTCAGATGCTGAGAAGCTGAGGTTTCATCATCGAAACCAGCCCTACAGGTGTGTCCAGGGAGGCAGGTATACAAGGCCACATTCTTTCCTCCTGTGAACAAGTGAAGGTTTGTCTCCATGCTGCTCAGGGCTCCCAGGGCCAGATAAGCCTCTCCCTCACACAGTAATCTCAACACAGAAACATTTTCACTAGCTGCCACTCTAACACCCAAAGTAAAATGGGTTGAAATGCCAACCACTAAAAGAAAGGGGCCGATAACATTACAATAACATTTATCGAGAAAGACAATGCCGTTAGGTAAAATTGAACTATAGCGAGAATCTTTAGGGCAGATCCAATCAGTAAATATTTGTGGCTCTGAAAATCTACTACTACCTTTTGAAAGGTCTTTTGGACTAATTTAAAAGGTTCATCTTGGCTTTGTGAAATGCCATATCCTTGCTGGAATGATAGGGTCCCAGTGGCCACTACAACATTCAATAAAATTACCTCATTTCCCCCAGAGAAATCTTTTTACCTCAACCCCCACACCCCAGCACTCAAATACACAGAACTCCAATATCAAGGGGCAAAAAGTCAGGCTTAATAGGCCTGGATCGTTCTCAGATTAACAACCTTTGGGGAATAATCCTACAAGAAAATATTTTAAAGATTTGGGGTAATAACATTTTGGGGCCAGATGAAATTCGTTAGAGTTTGCACTTTTGTTTCTGAAAACCTCTGAAGTCATTTGTTTCCCACAGCTTTTCTCAGAAGCTCCTTTGTGGGAAAGAGAGCCGTTCCTAGGCAGCCAGCCAGCAGAACTGGGCTGCTCCGAGGAAGCCATCCCCGCCAAGGCTGGGCCCAGTGGCCAGCTCCTGCCACGGTAGTTAATGTTCACCTTGGGAAAGCTGTACCTACTGCCATGGAAACATGTCTGTGACATAGCGTATCATGAAACGGGCAGGTCACATATGGAGTGGATGGCAGGATCTTGGTTTGTTTCAAATCACATGGGAAGAGTTCTGGCCAACTGTGAAATGGTTATCTCCAGAGAGAGAGGGGGTGGGGCCTGTTTGGAAGGGCAGTGGAGAACAGCAATATCCTGATTAAGGACAGATTCTCCAATTCAGCTGCCTCCCATTCAAATCCCAGCTCTGCCACTTATTACCTGAGTAATCTTAGTCAAGTTACATAAGCACTCTGCCTCAGTTTCCTCAGCTGTCCATTGGAGCACACAACCCCCGGTTGTTGTGAGGATTAAAATAACTGATGCATGCAGGTTCTTTAGGTAAGTGCAGCTCTAATTACTTTTGCAATTCTCACGTGCTGCTGCCTAACATTTGTCATTTTTAACATAAACTTCATAACAAACGGTAGGGTCAGAGACTCCAAGATGAGATGAAAAAATGAGGCTGAGCAAAATCAAGGAACTTGCCCCAAATCCTGTGGCAAATGAGAGATACACGGAAGATACACACCCTAAGTGTAAATTCAAATGCCCACAGTATTAACTTCTTGACTCCTGTCTGCCTTCCTTCCTTAACTTACTTTCTCTTAAAAAAGAATGGCAAGATCTGAGTAAAGAAAGCATATTAGGTATATACTTTTTTAATCTAATAAAAGTAACCTTAGCTATTAGAAATGGAAGTCCACTGGGTCAAACTCTGGGAGGCTGCATGCTGAGGGCTAGCCTTCTCCTCCCCGCACCCGGCCTGCACCTCAATTCCAGCTGAGTTTCCTGGCAGAGCAGATGAAGGCCAGTGAGGCCAGCGGGCAGAGGGAAGCCACGAAATAACCCACCTGACCGGAAGCTCCAGAGTCTTTGAAGAGTCTCTGCTGAAGCTCAAGGTAGGTGGCATGATAAACCTGTGCTCGGGGGAGGTGGCATGATAAACCTGTGCTCGGGGGAGGTGGCATGATAAACCTGTGCTCGGGGGAGGTGCCATGATAAACCTGTCCTCGGGGGAGGTGCCATGATAAGCCTGTCCTCGGGGGAGGTGCCATGATAAGCCTGTCCTCGGGGGAGGTGCCATGATAAACCTGTGCTCGGGGGAGGTGGCATGATAAACCTGGTACTGGGTGGAGGAGATGCAAACAACCCCTATGACTCTGCTTTCTCCTCCTTGAAATGCCTCACAACTTGATCTCATTGTTCTCATTTCTCTGGACCTCACACTTTCATTTCTGGAATTATTACGGCTCTCTTTCCAATACCAGGATGAGAACCACGGGTCTTTTCAAGTGTCATCCCCAGTCACCATGCAATGGTAGAAAAGGAAAAAGGCAGGACATAGGGCTGCTGCCAATCACAATATTTCCCGGGGTTGGAATGTTTGTTTGTGTCCGTGGAGGATGCAGAGAGTTGACAAAGGGAAAACAAAACTCCTCCATGTCCAAACACAAGCTGAAGAGGATTTCCTTCTCGGACAGCCCTGTGTCACCGCTCACAGCCCAGAGCGGCCCTGGGCTCCAGGAGTGTTATGGTCCCGCTGAGCCTCCTCGGACAGCACAGAGCCACCCGCACAGCAAACAAACAAAGCAGGTCCACCAGGGATATTATGGGGGCTGATGTCAAATGCTCTGAGTAAAATAACGCTGTTTCCCCTAAAAATAGATAAACTAAAATAAATACTGAAGTGTTCCAAAGCAATGTAGCCAGCCACTTCTTCCTGTGACTCACAGCGAACTCATAACTTTTTTAGGATGATGATGGGGCAGGAACTATGTGCTTTTTTGGTGGATATACTCTTTATACCAACTCTGTGAGGAATTTAAAATTATTCCAATTCTGCAGATTAGGAGACTGAGACTCCCAAAGGTTAAAAAACTATGAGGGTTCACATAGTTTGCTACTGGCTTTCGGACCCTGCTGAGAGTCTAGGCTAAAGTCAATGAAGGCTGACTGCCCAGAGTCAGTTCAGGTCCCAAATGTCGCTCTAAGGGCCCTTCAACCAAGGTACAAGCAAAATTCATTCAAGGTTTCTGGGCTGCAAACCTCAGCCTCATTTCTTTCCAACAAACACCCAGACACCACTGTGATCAATTCTCTCTTTTTTTTTAATATATTTTATTAATTTTTTAGAGAGAGAGAGACAGATAGAAACATCAATGAGAGAGAAACATCCATCAGCTGCCTTCTGCACACCCCCCACTGGGGATGTGCCTGCAACCAAGGTACATGCCCTTGATTGGAATCGAACCTGGGACCCCTCGGTCCGCAGGCCGACACTCCACCCACTGAGCCAAACTGGTCAGGGCCACTGTGATCAATTCTAAAAATTTACAGTAGGTACGCTTTTAAACAATTAAAAGATTAGCAATACTACGTGCTGGTGAGAATGTTAAACAATGGACACTCCTATCCTACTGGTGGGAATGTTAGGACCACCACCTTGGAACACAGTGTGGAATTATCTACTGGAATTAGATAAATGCATACTCTATGGCCCAATCCCCGCAGAAATGCAAATATATTTCATGTATAAGGCCATAATGATAGTAGCATTATTCATAATAGTACCAAACTCTAAGCAAAACAAATATCACCAAAAGTAAAACATGAGCCCTGGCCAGTGTGGCACAGTTGGTTAGAGTGTTGTCCTGTACACCAAAAGGTTGTAGGTTTGATTCACGGTTAGACATATACCTACGTTGCAGGTTCTATCTTCAGTCGGGGCATGTACTATAAGGCAACTGGTCTATGTTTCTCTCTCACATCAATGTCTCTGTCTCTCTGTCTGTCTGTCTGTCTATCTCTCACTCTTTTCCCACCCCTTCCCCTCTCTCTAAAATCAATGGAAAATGTCCTCAGATGAGGATTAAAAAGAAAAAAAAGTAAAACATGTGAGTGCATGTTGCTATCTTTATGCTATCTATATATATAAAAGGCTAATATGCAAAGTGTCCCCTCGGGAGTTCGACTGGGAGACCAGGAGTTTGATTGCTCACTATGACATGCACTGACCACCAGGGGGCGGTGCGGAACAAAGGAAGGCCCCAGCTGGCAGCCAGCAGCCAGGGAAGGAAGGCCCCGGCTAGCAGCTGGAAGACCCCGATTGGCCCTGATTGCCAGTCAGGCCTAGGGAACCTACCCATGCACAAATTTCGTGCCTTGACCACCCCCTAACCACTCCTCTAGTAATACTATAAAACCTTTAAAATAAGTGAACTATTGTTACATGCAATATGGACAAAACTATGTCAAACATAATGTTGAGGAAATGAAACCAGGTATAAAATAATACATAATGAACGAATGAATCCAAAACAAGTAAAACTCATCAGTAGAGACAGAGGTCAGGGTAGCGGTTACTTTGGGGAGGGGCATGAGCCTGGGGGTCTTCTTGGTGCTGTCATGTTCTAGTTCTGGATTGAGCCAGTGCTCCCCAGTGGGCAGACCTGACATTGCATTCACTGTACACTTATGATTATGTGGCTCTCTCAGATGCCAGCAGTATCCCTTTACCCAGGGCTTCATTGTCAGTAGTTTCAGTTTCCCTTGGTCAACCCACAATCCAAAAACATGAAATAGAAGATTCCAGAAATAAACAATTCGTAAGTTTAAAATTGTGTGCCATTATGAGCAGTGTGATAAAATCTCACATCATCCCGCTCCATGCTACCTAGGACATAAATCCTCCCTTTGTCCAGCGCCTCCATGCCGCATATGCCACCCAACCATTTGTCACTTAGTAGCCATCTTGATTATCACATCGATGTCGCAGGTACTGGGTACCGCAGTACTGTGTCCGTGTCACCCTTATTTTACTTAGTAATGGCCCCAAAGTGCAAGAGTAGTGAGGCTGGCAACTCACATATGCCACAGAGAAACCCTAAAGTACTTCCTTTACGTGAAAAGGTGAGTACGGGACAGTAAGGTATTTTGAGAGAAAGAGGCCACACTCTCAGAACCTTTATCACAATATCCTCCTATCTAATAAAAGAGTAATATGCAAATTAAACATCACTCCGCTACACCCACAAGCCATGCCCACCAGCCAATCAGGAGTGAGTATGCAAATTAACCCAACCAAGATGACTGCGGCCACAGAGTGATCAGGAGGCTTGGGTTTCCCCGGCAATGGAGGAAGCCAAGCTTTCCGCACACCCTGGCAGGCCCAGGCCTCCACTCAAGGCTATAAAGTTTCAATTATAGAAGATAAATAAATCCCAGTAAAAATGGCTGTGGCCACGGAGCAAGCAGGAGGCTTGGCTCCACTCAAGGCTACAAAGTTTCAATTATAGAAGATAAATAAACTCCAGATACCAGGGCCTCCGCTTGGGTCACCAGGGGGCGTGACCGGCCTGCAAACCATCACAGGCCCCTCGCCCAGGCCGCCCCACACCCCAAGGGAACCCCCACCCAGATCCGGGACACCCTTCAGGGCAAACCAGCTGGCCCCCACCCATGCACCAGGCCTCTATCCTGTAATATGCAGATTGACCATCACTCCAACACACAAGATGGCTGCCCCCATGTGGACACAAGATGGCCAGCAGGGGAGGGTCATTGGGAGGGACCAGGCCTGCAAGGGAGGGCAGTTGTGGGCGATCAGACCAGCAGAAGAGGGAAGTTGGGGGCGACGGGGCCTGCAGGGAAGGGCAGTTGGGGGGGGGGGGGACCCAGGCCTGCAGGGGAGAGCAGTTGCGGGGGACCAGGCCTGAAGGGGAGAGCAGTGGGGGGGAACCAGGCCTGCAGGGGAGGGCAGTTAGGCATCAATCATGCTGGCAGGGGAGTGGTTAGGGGGTGATCAGACTGGCAGGCAGAAGCGGTTAAGGGCAATCAGGCAGGCAGGCAGGCAGGCGAGCAGTTGGGAGCCAGCAGTCCTGGATTATGAGAGGGATGTCCGACTGCCCATTTAGGATCGGGCCTAAAAGGGCAGTCGGACATCCCCTGAGGGGACCCAGATTACAGAGGGTGCAGGCTGGGCTGAGGGACACCCGTGCATGGCGGGGGTGGGGGGGTGGGGGGGGGTGGGGTGGTGTCCCTCAGCCCAGCCTGCACCCTCTCCAATCTGGGACCCCTCAGGGGATGTCCAACTGCTGGTTTAGGCCCGATCAAGGGATCAGGCCTAAACCGACAGTCGGACATCCCTCTCGCAATCCGGGACTGCTGGCTCCTAACCACTCACCTGCCTGCTTGCCTGGCTGCCCCCCTGCTGGCCTGCCTGGCCGCCCCCCAACTGTCCCCCTGCTGGCCTGCCTGGTCGCTGCCCAAATGTCCCCCTGCCAGCCTGGTCGCCCCCCAACTACCCCCCTGCTGGCCTGGCTGCCCCCCAACTACCCCCCTGCAGGCCTGATTGCCCCCCAACTGCCCCCCTACTGGCCTCCTCACCCCCTAACTGCCCCCCCTGCCAGCCTGGTCACCCCCTAACTATCCAGAAGGAAGTCGGATCTCTGGAAGATGTCCGATCACCAGGTCTAATTAGCATATTACCCTTTTATTAGTATAGATTATTGTTACTCTCTTACTGGTGACTAATTTATAGATTAAACTTTATCATAAGTATGTATAAATAGGAAAAAAAAAACATGGCATTTATAGGGTTTGGTACTATCAGGAGTTTCAGGCATCCACTGGCAGTCCTGAAATGTATCCCCCATGGATGAGAGGGGATGATGTACCTCTCTCCCCCTCTTCTCTGAAAAAGAAGTAAAGAAATTCCTGAAACTTGTGAATCTAAACCAAGTTTTTAAGGCTTGAACAAGAAAAAATTGGTACAATACAAGACATTCTTACACTAGCTCAATATTCTTAACATGCGGAAACAATTCTACAGAGAAACTGCTTCAACATTATTTTAAACAATGTTTGTATTCAATAAACACCTCTGTATTGTGGTATCAAAGAGACACACTTACCATCCAGCTCAAGAACAGGTATACAGCCCGAGCTGGTTTGGCTGAGTGGACAGAGCGTCGGGCCTGCGGTCAAGGGCACATACATCAGTTGCAGGCTCCTCCCTGGCCCAGGCCCTGGTCAGGGCATGTGCAGGAGGCACCCAATCAATGTGTCTCTCTCGCATCAATGTTTCTCTCTCTCTTCCACTCTCTCTAAAAATCAATGGGAAAATGTAGGTGAGGATTTAAAATAAATAAAAACTGCGTTTAAAAATTTAAAAAAGAACAGGTGTACATGCAGTGCTTAGGGTTTGAAATTAAGTCATTTAGTATTTTGGCACAAAATACACTGAGCCGGTATAAAAACTGAGCATTCTATATTCATATCAGTGTTACTTCTGATAGCCGTACGGGAGATAACAGGGCTCTACGTAACATGGCCCATATATTTGTGGTAAAAAGCCAATGCCCACCCTTGTGTCCCCTGGCCAGCCAGAAAGGATTCTAGTGTTCTTACATCTGTCCAAACAGAACTCGCCAGCGCCCCTGAGGACATGGCAGCTTCAGAAGATACACAGCCTGACTGAGCAAGCTTGCTTCTTCTCCAGCCCCTTCAATGGGGTAACTCTCAGATGACTTCACACTCACCCAACACTCACTGCTTCTGAGCCTCCCCTGACCTCCCTTCCCCTCTGTTAGATCCCTTCATCTTCTGCTCCTTTAGACTATTGCTCCTCTCCTATTCGCTCTTTACTCAAATTGTCATCCTAGGCTAATCTGCACAATTATTTGATTCACCACAAAAAAAACACACATCACCTTTCTGCCCATCTTTGATTCTCTAGGAAGAAGGGCCATGTCTGTGCATGGTAGGTGCTTGATAAAACCTTAACAGACAAGTGAATAAATCCTCTCTTATACCAACAAAAACAACAGAGGCAAAGCTCTTTCTGTCCTTCCCAAACCAACAACCGCAGCCCCAGGTGTTTCAGGAGCGATCCGGACGCACCCCCGATGGGGTTTTAGACGCTCAAGCTGACTTGCCTGTGAGCCTCATTTCCCATGTGGAAAAGCGCCCAGAAAGGCTTGCCTAGATAAGGAGAAAGTGATGTCTAGACAATTCTGCCTCAGCCTTCTTCTGGGAAAAACTCCAGCTACTTCACTGAACCTCATATAACCAAGTCATAGTTTACATTTCACAGATTCCTCACAAGGGTTTTGGCATCTTTGGAGAGGAGAACTAGGGGACTGGGGGGGGAGAGGGGGGGGGAGACATCTGTCTTCAGAGTGGATTCTAACCAAGTGATGAGTACAAACAATTCTAGGACGTCGCTGGTTCCTTTATCAAGTCTGTGGTCGCCAAACAAAAAGCAGGTCTGGCCAATGGAATGACGCCAAAGGAGTGAAAAGTGTCTAATCATGATTTAATTACAATGTTTTATCTGAAAATCACACAGGAGAAAATCACCCAGGTTTGAAGCTGGAATTATGGGTCTCATCGTCCACACAAAATACAAAAGATTGCCGTTGAGCAGAGCTGTGCAGGGAGGTGGTTCTTGGTACCCTGCACCATTTCCATTCTCCTTTTCCGTGTAATTCCTCACCTCATTTCCACAGAATTTCCCTATCCTTCCTCCGATAAGGCCGCAAGGAAAAATTCTGATAAATGAGTTTAAATGCTCCAATTGCGTGCACTCCTTCGTTTCCTGTTCATAACCCATCACGTGGCTGACTCCCCATGCCTCATCTCTACACTATAAGCTCCCTGGACAGGGACTCGTCTGTCTGTCCCATGGCAGTTCAGAGCACAGGCCAACCTGATGTGGCAGGCAGACAAACATCGATAGGCTAGAGCACTGGTCGGCAAACTGTGGCTTGCGAGCCGCGGTTTGCCGCTCTGTTGACTAATGAGTTTGCTGACCACTGGGATAGGGGCTTAATCACAAGGAACAACAACAGCCTGTAATTATTGGAATCGAGAGTCTAGGTCAGTGGTCGGCAAACTCATTAGTCAACAGAGCCGCAGTTTGCTGACCACTGGCTAGAGGGATGAATTCCGTTTCTGTTATGCTTTGAAAGAACATGAAACCCCAGAATAACCTTTTGAACTTCCATGACACCATGCTTCCAGGGACAAGGAGAGGGGTTACTCCTGTTTCCATCCCGGGCTAGCTCCACTGGCTGAGATGCACTGGAAAGGACACAGACAGAAAACTGAGTGGTCTCTGTCCAGTCAAAAAAGGATTCAACACAGATCTATAGAAAGGAAAGTCACCTGGAGCGTAGTACTACTTACCCAGCAAGCATCTCCCTTTACCTCTTTGAATTAACTCAGTGATTCAGCCCATCCCTCCCAGGGTGGCAGCTGCTAGTGTTGTTACTCTCAAGTCCAGGTCCTCAAGCAACACTGACCATGCACACTGAACTGTATGCACACCATCTGCACTGAATAAATGACCAGGATCTTGAAGATTCCTGATTTTTTTCAGAGAGGAAGGGAGAGGGATAGAGAGTTAGAAACATCGATGAGAGAGAGACATCGATCAGCTGCCTCCTGCACACCCCCTACTGGGGATGTGCCCGCAACCAAGGTACATGCCCTTGACCGGAATCGAGCCCGGGACCCTTCAGTCCACAGGCTGACGCTCTATCCACTGAGCCAAACCGGTTTCGGCAAGATTCCTGATTTAAGTTAAGAGAAAACATAAAACAGATCAAGCCACTGAACACTACTTTGTGCATTCTGCATGGCTGGCTATAACAGCAGAAATACCTCTGTATATGTGCTATGCTGGGTATCTTGGGACATAATATTTAAAAGGAGGCCTTTCAGAGATATCAGTGAGATAAGAAGGCCAAGTGCCCAGATAGTGCCTCAAAAGGCACTCAGTGGAGCCCAGCTATCCTCAGCACCAATACAGTCGGGAGGTGAACTGATAATCCAGGACTACATCTAACCATGTCGTGGTACATGTTTTAGAAAACAAACTTTCCAATTAGGACAGACTCCATTCCTCTTCCCCTGGACCTTCCCGTCAGGCTTCCTTGGACAGAGTTTTTGCTGATAAACACCATGAGTGTTTCACTGAGCCAGGAGAAGGACGCTGACATCAAGGGGCTTGGTTAGAGCCAGGCGCTGGGTAGCCACCTGAGCAATCCGCTGAGTTACTTGGTAAAGGTTATTCCTCCAATGGGGACAGTTTCCAGGATCTGACTTAACCAAAAGGTTGTTTTTCTTTACTCTCCCCCTGCCTCCCCATCAGTAGTTTCAGGATAAGAAATAAGCACATTTGGTTTGTTTGTTATTACACTACTCTGAACTACATTATTCAAGTGTACTCAAGCTTTTCCAGGAGTTACACGCTCTCGTACACACACACACACACACACACACACACACCAATATACTTTCCAAATCAGTTATTTAGAAAGATGAGCTTTGTTACATCAAAACATTGGTTAAAAAATCATGACACAGCCCTGGCCATGTGGCTCAGTTGGTTGAATTTCATCCTGTGCACCTACAGGTAGAAGGTTCGATTCCCGTCAGATCATATACCTAGAATGCAGGTTTGATCCCAGTGGGGGCACGTACGATAAGGGAACCGATTGATGTTTCTCTCTCTCCCTCTTCCTCTCTTTGAAATCAATGGAAAAATATCCTCTGGTGAGGTTTAAAAAAAAAAAAAAAAAAAAGAATCATGACACAATGGGCAGAGAAATTAGGTTTCATCTTAGGAACAGGCAAGAAAGAACATTAAAATAATATGGTTTTTTTTAATTCTGTGTATAAAAGAATGAAGTAATTTATTCCAAGTTCTGTTGTTAAAATAATGACAACCCAAGGTAGATTGGGCAGTTCATAACTTCTCCATAATAATTATTTCATAATTTAAGAACAGCCCTATGCCAAGCCATTTTACAGGCACTATTTTATTTAGATCTCACACAACTCCTAAATGAAAGAAGGAAAATTCCATGAAGGCGGGAGCTTTGCCTGCCTTTTCACCCATTTATCTCAAGATCTGGTACAATGCCATGCGTACAGTAGGTACCTAATAAAATTTGTTGACTAAAGGTCAACTTTTTTTTTTTTTAATCCTCACCCGAGGATATTTTCTCCATTGATCTCCAGAGACAGTGGGAGGGAGGGGGAGAGACATGAGAAATATCAATGTGAGAGAGACACATCAATTGGTTGCTTCCTGCACACACCCTGACTGGGGCCCGGGATCAAGCCCGCTACAAAAGCACACACCCTTGACCAGAACTGAACCCATGAAGCTTCAGTCCTCGAGCCAATGCTCTAACCACTGAGCTAACTACCTAGGGCAAAAGTCAACATTTTTTTATATGTTAGATGAATGCAACTCATAAAACTTAAGCAACTTGTCTGAGACACAAGGCTGCCAGAGACTAATGAAAGACAGCAGGATTGCTGAGTCCTGGCATATAACCACTTTGCAAGCTTGGTCCTTCTAATGTCACCTTTAAGAGTGTTAACATGAGCCCTTATCATATCATATCTCTGCAAAGCAGTTACGACACACCACCCTGCAGACAGAAACAAACACGTTTCACCCACTGACCAGTAGCTGCCCTGACCTGGCTCTCACTGTCCTGTCTCTTTTACAGTGAAACTCTGTCCCCAGTAAATACCTTGGCATCCGAGACTCAGCGAGGAGGGGTGGGGATCAAAAGTACTTCAGGACTTGAGAGAAGCCAAACCGTTGACCTTCTAGTAGCACAGACCACACTGTCGGAGGAAGTGGCCTCCACTGATAGCAAAGGCAGACCCTAGGAGCAGACCCAAGGAAATCACTTTGATCTCCACACAGGCCTCAGATCTCTAGGGCAGGGAGCCAGTCTGAGAAAGAGAACTTCACAGAGCTGTCGCCCAAGTCACCTGCTCCTCTCTTACCAAGAGACACAAAGAAAGGAGTCTCCTTACATCCCCCCCCAAAAAAAATCAATTAATCTCTCTTCTTTCTCTCTCTCTCTCTCTCTCTCTCTCTCTCTCTCTCCCCCCCCCCCCCCCCCACACACACACACACACACACATCAATCAATTTCAAAACCCCCACCCCACTCTCCCATTTGCTCCCACTCTTAGGGCTCCATGAATTGCCAACAAGTTCATGCCAGAGACTACCTGACTCTCTGTCCAAGGTAAGGATCTTGCCCTTACCTTCCCTCCCTTCCAAACTCTACGTTATTTAGCGCTAACTCAGCGCAGGCAGATTCTTTGAGCAGCTGCACATCTTTATCTTCCTAAACAGAATACCTAAGAATCATACAAATCCTCACTCAGGCTTACCCTGGATTCTATTTCAGGGGACTTCCTAGGGATGCCACTTTTGATGTGACTGCCTTCTGAAGCCACCCCAAGTCCAGCAGATTTACAGTACCCACTTTTTGAATGTACAGCCAAGAAAAAAATGCAAAGAATTTCAATAACAAGTTGGAAATATCTGCACCCAACTCGCCGATTCTGGGTGCTGATGGTACCAAAGGCTGTTTCATGAAAACACATGTGCTGGGCCAAAGCCCCAGGGCATGATTAGCCTTGCTTTAAAACCCTCCAAAGCGGCAGAACCTACTGCCTATATTTTTCTTAGCCAAGAAAGAGATGCAGGGTGTAAATGACTTTCCACTGAGCATCTTCAAAACAGATGCAACTATCTGACAAATGTTCCCTCTGCCCAAAACAACAGTCAACGGAGACTAGGCAGACAACCCTGAGGTCACTGAGTATTTTAAAAACTTCCATCCTTTGCATCCCATCCTCGTGACTTTTACCACATCCGAGTGCCAATTCTACTCTCCCATCTTAGCTTTTTTTAAAAAGAAGTTTCTTTTATATAATTAAATGTTCTTTAAATGAAAACTTTATATCACCTCTATAATGAGACATACAGAATTAGCTGCCATAAAAATAAGGTAACTCTAAAAGCAAATACAATGAAAGCCAAGTAACATTACTGGCTATGGCCTTTCAATTGTAAAGGGAGATGAGCCAACGTTAAGGGTGTGAGACTCACACTGCTACCTGGAATGAATGGAAAAGGGGAAAAGGGCTGAATCTGAATTAAGGCAGGAACTACAGTGAGAAGACAAAAGCTGACAGCTTTATTTCAATCTCCTCTTCACTACCTGAGGAGTACTCATAACATAGCTTATTTCTCAGAGATATGGGTGTTATCAAGGACAAAGTTTCACCCTAAAGCAATCAACTGGGGCAAGGCTTCTCTTCAAAACATCCAGGTCTATGAGAGAGTCAGTGGCCAGATTATTTTTCTATTTTCTATTTTCAACAAAAGATTTTGGACAGCAAACGAGCAGTAATTTTCTAGCATCTGAGATATTACACAGTTGACAGATGATGGCACTGCCAAAACACCCGAGGAAATTCTGGCCCGGCTAGGTCAGCCAGAACCCCGGACAGCAGGAGGGCCTGGACCTGGACATGCTAATGGGAGGGAAAGTATGTTAGCAAATACGAAAACAGCAAGGTGTTCTTTCCTCTGCAATGTTGACCTTCAACAGCTCAAGGTCACACCAAAGTGATCACTCATTAGGTGCTTGTACCTGTTTCCCAGAGTTCAGTTGAAAAGTTTGTTTTCCAACCACAGAAACGCTGTCACCTTATAGAATCCTGAAATTTCTCCATTTTGAGATTTAAAAAGAAAGGGCAACACCTGGAGATTGTAACCACTGAAGTGCAATAGAGTTGTGATTAAATCTCATTGCTGTCACTTACTAGGCCTCAGTTTGCTCATCTCTGAAAGTGGGGATAATCTGTTGAAAGATCAAATGAGGCAATGAACTTAAAATGTCTGGCACGGTACCAGGTTCACAGTGGCTTAGACCCTAAAATCCATGAACAATATTCATTTTAAAAAGCCACAAAAATCCATGAAATTAATATTAATTTAGCACTTACTAAATGGCATGTACTACATGGTTAGTATGGGTAGACTCTGTTCTAAGTGCTATAGACGTATCGACTCATTTAATCTCACAGAACCCATGAAATCAGCACAGATGAGAACATGGAGGCAGCACAAGGAGGTTTAGTGGCTTGCCCACGGTCACAGGGTTAAACAGTAGAGTCAGGAATGAAACCTAGGTGGTCTGGCTCCAGAGCTCACACTCCTAACCCTCTGTGCTGTGCTGCCTCTACAATGCCAGAGAGAAGTCGCCAAAAGAGCCCAAAATAATGAATGAGGGATAGTTACACACTAAAACAAGCACAGTAAAATATTTATGGCCGAACCTGTTAGCAGGCATATGGGTGTTTCAACTGTGCTGTATGTTTAACATTTTTCACAATAAAATGTTGGGAGGAGAGTGAGGAAGAGTCCAGAATATCAATTCCTGCTCCAAAACGGTAGACCCCTCAAAAGAGGATCTGCCAATAACGTCATGGTGAGAGGATTTAAAAACCGCACTTACTATAAAGTTAAACTCCACAGGCCACAGAATCGAGTTACAGGTGACTCCAATTGGGGCCAAAGGCTAGGAAAGAGAGAGAAGCACGTGGCTGGAAACCTGGGTCCTACCCATCTCCCCGGTGGAAGCATGGAGATGCCAGGCAGAGCAGTGATCTGGAAACTGTTTCTGACACTGTACATGCAAACAGATTCTGCCTCTCCTGAAACGGCTCAGATGCAGTGGTCCGACCATGTCTATCTAAGTGCTGGCAAACACCCAAGACAAGTGAAAAGACTTCAACTTCTCAGGCACCACAGATGAGAACCAGCTCTTAAATGCCTCCCAGAGAAAGAAAGGGAGGGAAGGGTGAGGAAGGTGTTTCACCCAGAGGCAGCTGGGCCAGCAATTAACAGGGGTGGAGGTGGGTGGGGGGAGGGAGCAGGTTTGTGTCTTCCCAGAATGCACCCCTGATTTGAGTTCTACATACTTTGATGAGATAAACACTTCAATGGAAGGCCTCCCACCTTCTAGACTGGGCCTGGTGCTAGGCAGGGAAAAGAGAAATGGGAAGGAAAGGATGATAAGGAATAAGGGGATGGAATTTTAGGCATGTCCATATAGAGTGGGTAAAAGCAGAAAACGGTGCATCATTTTGGAAGGGCAATTGGGCAATGTAATAAAAACATAAAATGTATTTACATTTTGAACCAAAAAGGCTAGTACTGGAATTTTACTTTATAAGTACAATGATATGTGCATAAAGATGCAGGTCCAAGGATACATTACTCATGGCAGCAGTATTTGTAAAAACAAAGGCTGCAAGAACCGTATGCTCATCAGAGGGGCTGGTTAAATGAATTATGCAAGGAACAATGACATGAAGGTGAACTCCAAGTCACTGAGAAGAATGAAGCCAATCTCAGAGCTAATGGAAAGGGGCTCCAAAACAGAGTTGTAAATATTAACTGAAAATAATGAGCAGAAACTGATATATACATATCATCAAAAAATACATACAGCACACACACACACATATAATTACTCTGTTTTCTATTTTTTCTGTGTATTTTTTAAAGGAAGGAGAGAAAGGGAAGAGGAATAAGAATATACTTTTAACAGTATAAGCAATGTTTAGATGAGAAGCCATTAAAGGTGATTCCATCTAGAAGTGCGGGGGTCTGGGATCAGACTTTTCATTCTGTACCCTTTGCAGCCTTTGAATTTTTTTTTATTCTGTATCTCTACTCCCTTATTACTTTAAGTAATTATATATGGATAAACCAAATCAGACAACCAAAAGGGTATTTTATGTAGCTTCACAATGTATTTATTGTATTGTTTGAATTATTTTGTAAGGAATAGTGACAATTAGTTGCAAACCTTCAAATACTGTACATGTGTGTAGGATGTTGAAGCTCTTTTTAATATACATAACTACTCTTGATTAAAATCTCCAAGATAAAAATGTGTCACTTCCATGGAAATTCTATCAAGGATCTCTTGAGTTATTAAAAAGCAAAGTCTCAGGCTGTTGATTTTTGGAAATCAAGTTGATTCATAAGGTTTCCAAATAATTAAAACACAGTCTTCATTAAAATCATAGGCCTCCCTTTGAGTACATATAGGTACTTCAGTCTACACAGGTGATGCAATGCAGAAAATCCTCAGATACTGCACCTGCCCACGGAGCTGGTAAGATTTTGAAGAGTCATTTTACTGATGCCCTTTAGTTGCCAGTAAAAACATGTAGGACTAAGATCATCACCAGCCAAGAGGCCACTAGTGAAATATGATGAGGCCCCATTGTTTGTGTAAAATAATAGCTGATTCATACGGAATGTAACAGTTTATTTGGAACTTAGTCAAAACATTTCTATGAGCTTGCTACAATTGAATGCCTGCTACTAGTATGTGTTAGACTCTGCATAGGACTTCCTTAAAGCTTACACCCAATTTAGGGTATAACTAAAGGAAGGAGCTGCTAAATAACTTGCTGTATTAGCAACATTGGGCAAAAGGCTAAAACCCAATTCAAAATAATTCAAGTGAAACAGTAAAGTTGTATAACACTGAGGTCCTTTCCAGAACCCAAGCGAAGAAAAGAGGGTTGGTCTCAGGGAAAGGAAGTGGAGACTGGAGCTTCATGTTCTCTCATTGCACACCAGCTTCTTCTACATGCCCAAAACATGGCTTTCCGTCCCTGTCCTTATCTGTGACAATTTCAGCAGCAGCAGGGACATATCTCATGTTTGGAATTGGGAGCACTGGGGCCATCTTTGCTGTGGGGGGTTATTCTGAGCATTGTGGAGTGTTTCAATGACATGCCTGCAGCACCTCCCGCTTCCCGCAGCTGCGAAAATCAAACTGTCTCCTGACACTGTCAAATGCCTCCAGAAAGTAAAACTGTCAGTGACCTAGAGTAGCTGAATCACTTGTTCAATCTGCTTTCCCAAGTGCTAAGGGAGGGCTCTGATTGGCTGGCTTGTTGCTCAAACCTAGACAAATAAACCGTAATTGATTGCACGTATAAGATGACACCTGATAGACTTGTGGTTTAAGGGGACAGTTTCCAGAAGTAGAGAGCTATCACTCTACCACTGCTATCTGGCTTTCTCTGAACCTCTCCAGACAGCGCTGTCTAATATGGTAGGCACTAGTGGCAATGAATCACTTGAAATGCAGCTATATTTGAAATTTGAAGAACTGCATTTTAAATTTTATTTCACTTTAATTAAGTTATATTTAAATAACCACATGTAACTTATGGCTACCAAATAGGACAGCAGAATTCTAAGTATTGAGAGATTTCAGGTTTCTTTAGAACAGCTGCTGGGACATACAAGGTGCTAAATAAGTATTTGTTGAATGAATGAATGGACAAAGCTGGACCCAAAATCTGGAAAGGAAAAGATTATTAGACAAAGTCAGATGGCTCCAGTCTAGGGAGAATGGGAACTCAGCAACGAAGAATTAGGAAAGTGGCTGGTCAAGAAGGTGGAGAAGGTAAATGCTGTGCTTGCCTCCTCCCACAGCTACATCAAAATTACAACTAAACCACAGAACCACCGTCACTGAGAATTGCCAGCTGAACAGAATTCTATAACAAAGACAGACATACAGAAGAAGCCAACACGAGACTATAACTGGTATGAAGGGCAGAAACACAGAACAAGCTGGTCCCATACCCACATGTGGCAGCTACAGACGTCCTCCCTAAGAAGCGAGGTCCCCCAGCCCAGGGTTCCTGTGCTGGGAAAAGAAATCCCCATAACTCTGTCTGTGAAAACCAGTGAGGATAGAGGCTGAGTGAGACAGCGGCTACTGGAGTCCCAGTAGTTCCTCTTAAAGGGCCCACACACAGAATTACGTAACTCAGTTTCTCTGAGCTCCAGCACAGAGCCAGCAGCTCCAGAGGCACCAGTGACATATGAGAAGGAACTGAACTGTCCGGCTTCAGAACAAGGACTGGAGGGGCAGCTTTCTCCCAGACAGAAGGACTGGCAGAGGCCACTGTTCCTTTGCTGAGCCCTCCCCCTGCAGGTGCAAGCCAGAGCCACATTTGAGTGTCTATCAACCTGCCTAACACCCTTAATCCTGCCCTGGTGATTCCCTAAGACCCCACCCCATCCAACTTATAGGTGCACCCAAGTCACTTCCAGTGGCTTTTCTATACAAATGTCCTGTCTTGGCTCATGGTGTGGACTTAAGCTTCTCAAAGGTTCACAAACCCCAAACAAGCAGCACCTAGCCTTAGCGTGCCACATACCTCAGGTAAGTGGCCCCAAGCCCGAAACTAGCAACAGACAGCCTCACTTGGTAGCTTAGCCTCTCCCAGGCACCTTCAAGCCCAGCAGAAATGGCAACCATCTGAAGATCACTTTGTCGCTCATACCAGGTGGCCCTGTGCCAGAGCATCGGCATTGGTTGACCATGGCTTATACCAGAAACCCTCCCAAGAGGCCCCAGAACCAACATACCCGGTGGCCAGCTTCACACCATGCCAGAGCACCACCCAACCACCTCACCCATAAGACACACTCAAAGGTGCAGTCATCAGGCACCAGAGCCCTCTTAAAGCAAATCCTGCTCCATAGGGTAAACACCTGCACGACAGCTGTAGTCATGGTCAGTCCTCACAGCCAATCAGCCGCCCACTAATGTGCCAACAGTAATCAAAGCTCAATTATAATGGAGGCAACACACAACCCACACAAGGGACAACCCTGAGCACCCAGCTCAGGTGGCCAGGTAGACTGCACTCCTGGGACCCACAGGACACCTACTACATAAGGCCACTCGACCAAGCCCAGGAAATGTTACAGCTCAACCTGATATATAGAAACAAGCACAGGGAGGCAGCCAAAATGAGGAGACAAATAACATGTCCCAAATGAAACTCCAGAAAAAGAACAACAAAAAAATGGAAACAAGCAATCTACCAGCTGCAGAGTTCAGAACACTGGTTATAAGGATGCTCAATGATTTCAGTGAGAACTTCAACAAAAACATAGGAAACATAAAAATGGAGATAAAAATCATTTATAAAAAACATAAATGAAAAATACATTAGAGGAAATCAGCAACAGATTAAGTAGAGGATCAAATCAGGGATTTGAAGATAAGGTAGCAGAAAACTCTCATAATTAAAATGCTAAAGGTTAAAGACAAAGAAAATCTTAGAAGCAGCATGAGAAAGACAGTTATTTACAAAGGCACACTCATGACACTGTCAATTGATTTCTCAACAGAAACTTTGGAGACCTGAGGGGACTGCAAGAAATATTCAAAGTGATAAAAGGCAAGACCTACAACCAAGATAATTCTACCCAGCAAAGCTATCATTTAGAATCGAAGAACAGATAAAGGGCTTCCCAGACAAGAAAAAGATAAAGGAGTTCATTACCACCAAACCATTATTATAAGAAATGTTAAAGGGACTTATTTAAGAAGGAGAGGGGGGAAGATTTAAAAAATGAATAATGAAATGGCAGTAACTATATACCTATTAATAAGTACTTTAAGTGTAAATGGGTTAAATGCTACAATCCAAAGATAGGATTGGCAAAAAGGGTAAGAAAGGAAGACCCTTTTATATGTTATCTACAAGGGACTCCAGATGAAAAGACACACACAGATTGAATATAAAGGAATGGAAAAAGACATTTCATAAAAATGGAAGTGAAAAAATAAAAAAAGCTGGGGTAACAATATTTAAAACAGATAAAACAGGCTTTACAATAAAGACTATAATAAGAGACAAAGAAGGACCCAGCAATTCCATTTCTGGATATTTAACTGAAGAAACCGAAAACACTAATTCCAAAAGACATAGGCATCCATATGCTCCCTGCAACATTATTTACAACAGCCAAGATATGGAAGCAATTTAAGTGTTCATCAATAGATGAATAGAAAAAGAAGTAATGCATACATACAATGGAACAGTACTAGGCCATAAAAAGAATGAAACCTTGCCATCTGCAACAACATGGACCTAGAAAGTACTGTGCTGAGTGAAATAAGTCAGACAGAGAAAGACAAATGCCATATAATTTACTTACATGTGAAATCTAAAAAAACAAAATGAAGGAACCAACTCATAGATACAGAGAACACTTTGATGGTTGCCAGATGGGAGGGGAGGTTGAAGGGGTGGGTAAAAAAGGTAAAGGGATTAAGAAGTACAAACTGGTAGTTACAAAACAGTCACAGGGAATATAAAGTATGGCATAGAGAATATAGTCAATAATATTGTAATAACTATGTATGGTGTCAGAAAGGTACTAGATTTATCAGGGTGACCACTTTGTAAATTATATAAATATCTAATCACTATGTTGTACACCTAAAATTAATATAAAATTGTATGTCAACTATAACTGAAAAATAAAAATTTATTTTAAAAAAAGAATCAGGAAAATGGAAGTAACCCTAGTGTCTATTGATAGATGAATGAATAAACAAATTTGACACAGACTTATAATGGAATATTATTCAGCCCAAAAGGGAAGGAAATTTTGACACACGGGATGAATCTTGAAGACATTCTGTTAAGGGATGTAAGCGAGTCAAAAGATAAATATTGTATGGTTCTATTTATATGTGATATGCAGAGCAGCCAAATTCGTTGAGATATAAACCAGAATGGCAGTTGCCTAGGGCTGGGGGTGCAGGAAGTAGGGAGTTAGTGTTTGAAAAGATGAAAAAGTTCTGTAGGTGGATGATGGTGATGGTTGCACAACAATGTGAATGTGGAGAAACCAAGAAGGCGGCATAGGTGAACACCTAAACTGCTGCCTTGCACAACAATTTCAAAACTACAGATAAAAGACAGAACGAACATCATCCAGCACCACAGGAAAGCTGGCTGAGTGGAAATTCTACAACTAGAAGGAAAGAGAGGGGCACACAGAGACTCAGAGGAGCTGCAAAAGGCTGAGGTACGGAGACACGCACACGGAGAGGACGGGCGGCTGAGTGCCTGGCTAGCTTTCTCTAGCGGGAGAGAGACGGAAGCTCCTGACTGCACTGAACCCCAGTTCTGGGTGAGACCCTGGGGTCCCAGACTCATACGGGGGGTAGTCTGGACTGTCAGGAAAAGAGAGGAGCACATGGAAACTCAGGGGAGCCACGAAAGGCAGAGGTTTGGAGGCGCCTGCGTGAGTGCGCACAGAGAGTACTGACTGCTGAGTGCGCCGCTGGCTTTCTCTAGCTGGAGGAAGACGGGAGCTCCCGACTGCACTGAACTCCAGTTCCGGGCGAGAATCTGGGAATCCAGATTCTTTGGGGGAGAAACTGGACTGTCTGGCAGCGGGCAAAACTCAAGGGCGGCTTTGTCTCAGAAGTGCTTGCAGCGATTACCAAGGGACACTGAGACCCGGGGGCCTCACAGGGCAGGGCTGACAGGAAGCCAAGGCTGTCTGCTCAGCCCTGAGACTCCGCCCCATTCAAGCGGAACACAGAGGCTTTTGCAATTTTGCAAGTCTTGTCTCATAAGGCTGTCTCCCGCACAGAAGTTCTTCCAGCGTAGACACAGCTGATCCTCACAGCCAATTGGCCTGGAGGTCAATTCCTCCCAGTGATACCAACAACAATCAAGACTTAACTACAACAAGGCTGTGCACACAGTCCACAAAGGGGTGCACCAAGAGTGTCCACCTCAGGAAACTGGGGAGGCTGAGCCACTGGGCCATATAGGACACCAAGCACACAAAGCTGACTGGATATAGAGTTCAAAACCACGGTTATAAGGTTTTTCAAGAACTTTCTAGAAAAGGCCTATAAATTTAGCGAGACCCTCGAGGATATGAAAAAGGACCAACTAGAAATTAAACATACACTGACTGAAATAAAAAATATTATACAGAGACCTAACAGCAGACTAGAGGAACGCGAGAATCAAGTCAAAGATTTGAAACACAAAGAAGCAAAAAACACTCAGCCGGAAAAGCAAAAAGAAAAAAGAATCCAAAAAGTTGAAGATAGTGTAAGGAGCCTCTGGGACAACTTCAAGCGTACCAACATCAGAATTATAGGGGTGCCAGAAGAAGAGCAAGAGCAAGATACTGAAAACCTATTTGAAGAAATAATGACTGAAAACTTCCCCCACCTGGTGAAAGAAATAGAATTACAAGTCCAAGAAGCACACAGAACCCCAAACAAAAGGAATCCAAAGAGGACCACACCAAGACACATCATAATTAAAATGCCAAGAGCAAAAGACAAAGAGAGAATATTAAAAGCAGCAAGAGAAAAACAGTTAATTACCTACAAGGGAGCACCCATACGATTGTCAACTGATCTCTCAACAGAAACTATGCAGGCCAGATGGGAGTGGCAAGAAATATTCAAAGTGATGAATAGCAAGAACCTACAACCAAGACTACTCTACCTAGCAAAGCTATCATTCAGAATTGAAGGTCAGATATAGAGCTTCACAGATAAGAAAAAGCTAAAGGAGTTCATCAACACCAAACCAGTATTATATGAAATGCTGAAAGGTACTCTTTAAGAAGAGGAAGAAGAAGAAAAAGGTAAAGATAAAAATTATGAACAACAAATACATATCTATCAACAAGTGAATCTAAACATCAAGTGAATAAAAAATCTGATGAACAGAATAAACTGGTGAATATAATAGAATCAGGGGCATAGAAAGGGAGTGGACTGACAATTCTCAGGGGGAAAGGGGTGTGGGTGTGCGGGAAGAGACTGGACAAAAATCGTACACCTATGGATGAGGACAGTGTGGGGGGGAGGTAAGGGCAGAGGGTGGGGTGGGAACCGGGTGGAGGGGAGCTATGGGGGGAAAAAAGAGGAACAATTGTAATAATCTGAACAATAAAGATTTATTAAATTAAAAAAACAACAATGTGAATGTAATTAATGCCACAAAAAGACCTGTACATTTAGAAATGGTTAAAATGGCAATTTTAATGTTATGTACATTATACCATGAAAGGAAAGAAAGGAGGTTAAGGGAGGAAGACAGAAAGAAGGAACAAACGAAGAAAGCTTAATGCTCATGGCTCTTCATACCACCCGTTTTAAAATTATACATTCATGCTCTTTGCCACGGAACTCTGCAGTTCTTTCTGATTTGGATGGAGTGTGCTTCTCTGCACCAGGAATGCAGCGTTTGACCACACAGTCTTCTTTGGCCAATGAACATCCCCAGGCATGACAAGCAGAGGCTTCAAATGTGCTTTTGCAGTCCAGCTAGCCCGCTTGCACTCTGGTGATCCACCATGAGCAGAATATGTCAGAGTAGCTGCTAGTCAGAGAAGAAAGAGGAAAGAGATACAGCAAACCCCAACTCAACCCCCATACTCTGGAGCCAAGACCATCCTGACAAAAGCCACCCACAAATCTATGACTGAGGGAAAGACATCCTTGTAGGCTGTGGCTTTGGGAGCAGTTTGTTACACAGCGGGTTTGTAGCAAGAGCTACACAGTGAGTTTCCATGGGCATGACTTTGCCACCTGGAGAATGGTCAAAGAATAATGAATACTTGCCACAAGGGTGCTTAAGAATCAGCTTCATTCTAGATTGATAAACACATCCGTTTTTTAAATATGCCCTGAATTATGCACGTTTACAAACAATTATTTAGAAGGCCCACCAGGCCTCAGAGCCTTAGAGAAGGTGGGCCCAATGAGGAATTGTGCTTCATTCTTGAGGACCTGTGGCTTATGGTTTTAAGTGGTGCTGAACCTGAGAAAACAAATCCTGCCACCTCTCAGAACTCAATGTCATCACTGGAGACCATCTAATTATAAAAGGATCCAATTTGAAATGCACCCTGAAGCACTTCAGGCCTCACTCCACATTCTCCTTTTAAAATTTCTCCTTTCAGCAGCCCCTGGCAGGCACTCTGAGCTGGCAGCCAACATACTCTACTATCTGAGACCCTTCACCCAAAAAGGGAATTAAATCTGCATCTAAGTCAAGCAAATGTTTTTAAGCAATTCAAAAAAAGCCAAACCATGAAAACTCAGTGGGCTCACAGGAGCCCTGTCATCATGCACAGATCTGTGAGGCTGACTCAGGCACAGCCTTGCTTCCACCAGATAGGCAGCCTGGCCTCCCTGCATCCTGCTGGGGGGAGCCCTGCCCAGCATCCTGCCATGTGCTTCCCTGGGCTTGACCCAGCTCCACACCCAGCTTTTCTTCACCTCTGCACCAAGTGACCAAGGAGGCAGATGGTTTGGAATTTCACTCCCCAGGGAATGAACTTCTTACCCTGCTATGAAGCACAACATAGGTTCCTCTTGGGTACACTCACTAATCATGCTGTACCCAACAAGAAGGAGCAGAAGGAAAATCCAGAGGCAAATGGGAAAAGATGCTCTGGGTCTGAAGGGATAAGCATGTGGGAAAACACTGGTTCAGGGAATAAGGGCACGGGGCTAGTCAAGGCTTTCTCAGTCCCACTGCTTTCTCCCAGCAGCTCAGCCAATCCCCAATTCTGCCACATCGCGTGGCAAAGTTCAACCAATCCCCAATTCTGCCACATCGCATAGCAAAATTCAGCCAATCCCCAATTCTGCCACATCGTATGGCAAAGCTCAGCCAATCCCCAATTCTGCCACATTGCATGGCAAAGTGGCTCCCATCACTTGTTGGGAAAATTGACAGTACATAAGGCAGCAGAGGAGGGAACACTTACAATAGCAGGGGAGAAAGGAGTGTAAGGAAGAAGACCATTAAAAGAGAGATTTATGACAAAGCCATCTTTCTATAATAATCTATAATAATGAAAGCATAATATGCTAATTAGACCGGACAGCCAGACGACCTTCCAGATGAAGCTGGGGCTGCGAGGGCCAAGGCAGCCGCCGCAGCTGCAAGGGCTGAGGCAAGCCGCTTCGGCTGTGAGGACCCGAGCCGCTTGTACGAATTTCGTGCATCGGGCCTCTAGCTGTAAATATAAACAGTGTAAAAAAAAACAATTCAAATTGCCTCACTATTGTTAGAAAGATGTTCACCAGAATATGAAATTTTGCTGATTACACTTTAGCAATTTTAAACATTTTATGATGCAGTAACATCCCATTGTCTAATGTGTATGTCATATACATATGATATACACATTGGTTTCTTTTTTTATTTGAATTGTAATTTAATTAAGTAGGTATTCCTTTTAACTTAGATTCTTTTATGTAACCTCCTGGGCAGTCAGCATTGTCTCACCCTTACTTACCTTGAATCATTTTATTCCCTGACTTTTACTTAAAGTTCCTATTCAGCCTGACACTTCATGTATTCCTGCTAAAATTGGATGATCCCTCTACAGGGTTCGGGTTGGGGGAAAGAGGCTGCTAATGATGAGAATGATAGTGAAAGAGAAGGGAAAATCAGACAAGAAGAAAGATCTTACATTCAACTACTAACAGTCAACATTTATTAAGTACAATATGCATATACTCAAGCCTCAGAACAACATAAAAGTAGGTTGATATTTTTCTAATTTCATATATGGGGAAATAAACTACAAGTGCTTAGGCATCTTGACTGGAGTCACACATCTGGTAAACGGTGGTGCTCAATTAAAGTCCAGTTCTCCGAACAACTGGTGCCCTGCCCTCCAGGTGGGTGCCAAATACCTTTATGAAGACAAAACGTAGTGTGATTTGGTATACTCCTAAGAGACATCAGTCCACTCATCTCAGCCCCATTTTAACACTGGTCAAAATTTAGAGATAAAGCACATTTTCATGAGGCCTCTAATCTGGTATTTTCTCTCCCCCTCTATTTCACTTCCTTCTTCACCTCTTCCCCATCCTCCCTCTTTTATTTTTATCTTCAGCACCTTCTAAAGACAGTAACAATAAGTTCCTTTATGTTGCACAGAATTTGATAATATACACCATTTAAAGTTCTGACTATTATAGCCTCCATGATATTTTGTTAACAATTTGGCCAAACCATGCTTTAAGGGCTCAGTTTGCACATAGCAAACAGAAAAACTAAAGTCTCCAGGCAAAACTATAAAACTCTGGAAACATGCAACATGATATTATGCATCAATACACAAGCACATACATTTCTGTATAGCAAAGTAACTAAGACATAGAGATCTAGATTTGAATCTAACCTCCACCTCATTGATTTTTGGACTTTGTGCTAATAAACTATACTAAGTCTTAGTTTCATTATAAGTAAAACAGAGATGATAATTATAAGGCCTTGTGAGAATTAACAGACGAAACATACAAAAATGTTCACAATTTGACACAGAGAAAGCACTCCATCAATATGTATATTTACTATTTTATGTACTGGTTTGACTCAAATCTGATTTTTTTCTCAAATTCCTTAGTATCTTTTTATTTTTTGAATAATTCATATAATCAATAAAAAATGTAAACAGTGAACATAAGTAATCCATTTAAAGCATTAAAGAATTTACAAATACTGATGCCATAAAATAGATTTTGCATTAATTTCATCTAAAATTCATATTTATGCTGTAAGCCAAATATGGTTGAAATAAAATAGTATTTCTCATTCCCTGTCCTATAAAAGATTCAAAAAAATAAAACTTTCTTTAAATATTTATTGACTTTTAAAACTCAAATTTAATTCTAGGAAAGTGATAAGGTAGAATTCAAGTATAGTTTTACTGGAAAAACTAGGTATTTTGCTCCTTCAGAACACGGATTATGGCATTTATTCAGTGTCCTAGGACATAGTAGGTCCTCAAACGTTTGTTGAAAGCATGCAGAATGGGATGGATGGATGGATGGACTGATGGTAGGGTGGGTGTGTAGATAAACTAACTAACCTTATGCTATCAGTTGTAGTAGTTAGCTACTGCTGTGTAACAAATCATCCCAGACTTATTGGCTTCAAACAACAAACATTTTAGAAGGGTGGGCAAAATGGGTAAAGGTGATCAAAAGGTGAAAAACTTCCAGTTATAAAATAATGAAGTCCTGGGGATGTAATGTACAGGATAGTGAGTATAGTTACTAATACTCTGTTGCATATTTGAAAGTTGCTAAGAGAGTAAATCTTAAAAGTCCTCAATACTTAAAAAAAAAAAAAGTCCTCAACACAGAAAGAATTATAATGGTGACAGATGTTAACTACACATGGTGATCATTTTGCAATATATACAAATACTGAATCCTTACATCGTACACTTGAAACTAACATAACGTTATATGTTAATTGTATCTCACAGTTTCTGTGGGTCAGGAATCCCAGAGAGGCTCAGCTGGGTGGTTCTGGGTCCGGATCTCTCAGAGCTTCACCGCAGCCCTCCCCAGGGGACAGGATCTGGAGGATACTTTTCCAGGCTCACTCAGATGGCTGCTGACAGGGCTGCCGTTCCGCATCCCTCTCCGCAGGGATGCTCACAACATTGCTTCCTCCAAAGTGAGGGACTCGAGGGAGTGGAGAGAGAAAATATGCCCAGAAGGAAGTCTTTTATAATGATCTCAGAAGTGGCATGCCATCACTTCTGCCATCACTGTGCTATTGTTCACACAAATCAACTCGGAGTGTGAGAAGACTGTATGTGGGTCTGAATAACAGGCCGCAGGAATCATGGGGGGACATCTTGGAGGCTGTAAAGTCAGAAACCATCAAATCTTCGAAATCCTGGAGCCAAACTAAGACCATGAAAAACTGACACAGCACCAAAGGTAGAGTAATTTTTGCTCAATTGCAAAAACGTATATGAACCATTATGCTTTACAAAGATAAAACGAGTAATATCTATAAAAGAATATTTATCTACATTATCCAGGAGAAATTTCAACTTTGATTTTCTTCCTCTTCCAAAAATGACTGAAATGCTCTTGCTACCTAGTTTTCAACTCATAGCAATCTTGATTTCCATCCTAAAAATTAAGGACTTGGCACAGCAAACACATCACTGCCTAGAACAGTGGTTCTCAACCTTTCTAATGCCACGACCCTTTAATACAGTTCCTCATGTTGTGGTGACCCCCAACCATAAAATAATTTTCGTTGCTACGTCATAACTGTAATTTTGCTACTGTTATGAATCGTAATGTAAATATCTGTGTTTTCTGATGGTCCTAGGCTCTACAGCAGCAACCCACAGGTTGAGAACCGCTAGCAGGGTCGCCTAAGACCATTGGAAAACACAGATATTTACATTACGATTCATAACAGTAGCAAAATTACAGTTATGACGTAGCAACAAAATAACTGTAATAACGATGGTTGGGGGTCACCACAACATGAGGAACTGTATTAAAGGGTCGCGGCATTAGAAAGGTTGAGAACCACTGGCCTAGAAGGTAAATTTCAAAAAGGGCATTTCTCTTTTTCTAAAGCACAGGTTATACCTAAATGAAAAAAAATATATAAAGAGAGAGAGAGTTTAGACCACAAAATGGTCTGTTACCTCCAACCCCTACAGACAATAATGTTCTAAATAAGGAAACACTCTTTGGAAACACCTTATTACCCAAGTCTGAATTGGAAGGTGGATTTTGCATCACGAAAAGCTTTGCACTTATTTCTCTCTGCTCCTTCCTTTGTAATCAGGTGTCACTCAACCCTGGACTAAACTTAAGTCCTAACTGACAGATGTTGACTCTCCAGATTCCAAGCTCTTCCAGGACTAGACCCAGCCTGCGGGTCACCTTACTTGGCAAATTCTTCTTCATTTTAACTGTTTCCAGAGGATGGTGACAATGGCCAGCATGGATTAATGCAAAGTACTTTAAATTATATCTTTGAGCTGGAATTAAGGAAAAACAAATGTCAGGCTAAACACGGTTGCCGCTGAATGAGAGGGTCTCCACGCCAAGGGCGGACTTTATTTCTGGCTGCTTCCTACCCGGCTTCCTTCAAAACTGCCCTTTGCAAGTGTCTCACCATAGTTCTCTGAGTGCTAAGAAGCCTGAGCCCTGGTGACCTCACTGTGTCTCTCTGTGTGGCTGTCTGCCCAGCTGCTCCTCCCTCGCCAGCCCATGTGACCCTGGATCAGTCACTGAGTCAGAAGGTATTCACAGTGGAAACAATCACCGCTAACACCTTCAAATGATGGCATTTACTGTACATGACTACTAAAAGGGGGGGGGGGGGTATGTAGGCCCTGCAAAATTTATTTAAAAGTCCTTTCTCAAGGATGAGTTTATTGATGCTAAAAAAAAAATTTGTAACATGATCTACAGTTCATTACTCTTGCACTTAACTTTGTTACTCTTCTGAATCAAACTTAATCACATACAAGAACCAATCGAAACACACTTAGCTTAAAGGACAGAACCATGAAGAGGCATTAGAAGCTGCGCAGTATGATCCTAAATTAGCAGAAGCTTTACCACCTGTCCTCATTCAAATTGCACACTTTCACTCGTGTTTGTTCAAAACAAACAGCAGGCATGGGGCATCCTCAAACATTCTTCGTGGTATCTCTTACAGGTATTTCCAAGTAGAAAGTGTCTGAATACCTCAAGTTAACAAGAAGTGGAAACTGCTCCAGCAACCATCTGTCCAATTCCAGTTCTAGGAAACCAAAATGTCACCTAAAGCACTTAACCCTGGGCCTCTTCAGTGATGCTCCGTGTCGACTTAGAAATGATGGTGGCTTCCATTCACTCTGTGCTTCTGGCGGCTCAGCATTGGAAAGGAGACCACAGGCCATCACAGAGTCTAACCCTGTGGTCCGCTGACACCCCCTCCCCCACACCATGCAGGGAAGGTTGTCAGCATGGTTTCCAGTGCTGTCACCTCAGCCTGCAGGCGCTCTACCTGACTGCATCATATCACATCTCAGTGGAAGGCCCAACACCTTTACAATCAACTCCAAGCTCATGGCCAAGATCCACGAAGCCCAGCATGATCCGGCACGGCATGTCTTTGAGCTGCATTCCATATTCCATTTTTGTGCCACTGCAGCCACACTGGTCCTCTCGCTCTTCCTCACAGCATTCTTTTCTGCCTCAGGGACTTTGCTGGTGCTTCTCCCTCTGCACCCAGATCGCCATAGGGCAACTCCTGGGAATCAAGGTTCTGCTCAGATACCCACTCCTCCCTCTCCGGGGCCTTCCTGACCAGCCTGTCTCACACTGCACCCCATATATCCCCATCGCTAGCTGTGATTTTTATCTGCATGGACTCATCAACATGCCTGTTATCCGCCACATGGGTACACCTGAGAAGGTAAGCTCTATAGTAATAGCAGTTAATAAAAACTAAGATTTATATTTTATATAAGACATTAAGTGCCAGGAACAGTTCAAGCACCTTAGTTCTCACAACAACCTGACAAGGCAGGTAGCATTACCCTCATCTTACAGATGAGAGCACCAAAGCACACTGAGGGTAAGTAATGTTGCCAATCACACAGCCACTCGGTGGTAAAGCTGGGATGCAGATCTGAAGTGGGTGACTCCAGAACCCGAGGTCCTACCCATCCCGCCCATTGCCTTCCCAGCAAGCAGGACCTTCTTTGTCTGCTGGGGCTGAGTCTGCCAGAGCCCAGTGCTGGGGAGAGGAGGGAGCTCACTCACCTCCTACATACAGCCCACTTCCTTCCCTCCTCTTGGCCCCAAATCCTTCCAGCTCAGGGATCAGCCATCCACCCCAGCAGTGCTCACAGCTTCTTCACTGCAAGTGTATCTGAAATCACACAATACGGTGACTCAGCCCTACATTACTTCACTCCCAGAGCAATGATGGGAAGGATTCAGAAAGCATCTCTCCATTCAAATATCCACTTCACTGACTCACTCATTTTCTTTTTAATTCCAGAAAAAGGAATCAAATTACAGAGAACAGCCAGTTTGTTTGTTTGTGTTGTTTTTTGTTTTGTTTGTCACAGCTATACACAAAAACCTGCAGGCCTCTGGAACAATAAATAAGAATTGAACAATAAGCCCAGTCCAATTTTCTTACAGTAATTTATCCAACAAGGCACAACCTCAGCCTCCAAACCCTTCCTGCTATTCCAGCTCCCATTTGGGCCATAACATTTCTATCTTCAAGAGATCACATTCCCAAGGCTGGAAGCAGCCTGTTGCTTAATCAAAACGCTATCCAACAAAAACCTTTCTAGCGGCCGAGCTCGTTTCCTCGTTTCCTTAGGGAGCAGCTGGCTGAGAGCTCACTGGGACGAGTGGTTTCGGCTATTCTTGCTTTCAGGGTAGCACTATTTTTCCTCCGAGCAACGTAGCCCGGCAACCCCATGGAAACCTGATTAACTTCTTTGGGGATGTGCTTATAAACTCATAGCTCTCTTCGCTTCAGGGAATTTTAATGGTGCACCTCTGTTTCACAACAGTCTTAAAATACCCACAGAAATATGAGCAAAACTCAGTGCTTCTGGAATATTCTTTCTTTTTCCCTGGTTCTTATTCTGTTTTCAGAATGCAGGTCAACTTAAGAACTGGAAATTATACCGCACCTCTCTAAAGAACAACTACATTAATAAACTTGATGAGTCCTGGCCGGGTAGCTCAGATGGTTGGAGCATCTTTCAGATACACCAAGGGTGCATGTTCGATCCCCAATCAGGACACATACAAGAATCAACCAGGGAATGCATAAATAAGTGGAACAACAAATTGATGTTTCTCTCTCTTCCTCTCCTCTAAAATCAATCAATACATAAAAATTGTTTTAAAAAACCTTAAAAATTTTGAAAAATAAACGTAATGATATGGGGTCCCAAGGAGTTCTTAGTAGTGAATAGCTTGTGTGTTAACAGGACAAGCCAAGTACTGCAGTCTGCGGCAGCCCAGCTTAGGTGATCCTAGCACCAGGCCATGAGACAAGGATACAGAAGCAGTCTCCTTACAAACTGTGAGCTCAGCAACATCCCAGGGTTCACCTGCACTCTTAGTCCCAGAGAGTCATCTTGAAAGTATGTGCTGGTGACTCAAGATTACCTGGCCTCCAAAGTGGGTCAGTACACACTGATCACCATTCCTAAGAAAGCTGCCAAGTCTTTGGCCCTTGGCAAGAGCATCCCTGAGCAAACACCAGCAAAGAGTAAGGCAGGGGCGTGCAAGGGCAGGGCAGAATACTGATTATGTTAAACACTTGATATTTTGTTCATCATGAACTTTTTCATTAATTCTCATTTTTTTTAATATTACCTTAATTATTGGAGTTGTTGGTGCCCCTCAACTTTTGCGCCCAAAGCAAGCGCCTGCCCTGACATCCTATGTCTTTGGATTCACTGCTCACATCTTAAACTTTGTGTGTGAGTTGATTTACTCATCTCTGTTCTGTCATGCAATTTAATCCCCATGACAACCTTATGAGGTAGATATTTGCTATTACCTCTGTTTTACTCAGGATACTAAAGCACAGGCAGGTTGCATAACTTGCCCCAGGTTGTGCATGAGTAACGGCAGGGCCTCTGAGTGCTCCACCCCGAAGCACCCAGAGTGGAATTTGTAGCTGTGCTGGAATTCCTTGGCAGGTAAGGTCACAACCCCTTAACTGCATTGCCTACCTTCATCTACAGAAAGAGCAGCCAATGAATACAACATAACACTCAAAGTATAAACCCAAAACAACTTGTTGCGCTATCACGAGCTAAACGTAAGTAGTGTCACACTACCCTTAAAAGAATAGTGAAACAAACAAGCTTCTCGGGTTCCAATTGCCATCTCAAATATGGTTAATGAACCACAGGAGAAAACAGTATCAACTCCAGAATCTGAGCCAAAAGCAAACTTGCTGAAAGCCTCAGAAAGAAGAACCACAGGGAAGGTGGAAGGACCAAGGATGTACGCATTTGCACCTGGGGAACATCAAAGCAAGAGCTAAATTTAGGACTGGCTGGCCTGTTCGAATATCTTTACCTTAATTACATACTTCTGATAATAGAGCTTCGAGATTGGCCCAGATTCAGATGCAAGAGACAAATTTGGGTGCACACCCCAACTCATCTACGGATAAAATTAGCATAGGTTGTGAAAGTATTTATAGAATCTTTTCAGCTGAATCTAAGGATCTCTTCAAATATTAATTCTTCTACTAAGGCAATAATTTTTTAAGTTAATTTAATATGGGTAAAATCTGGACCACATCACTTAAAAAAACACGTCATAAATAGCATACACAGGTTGCATTTCATGTGCCAATTCCAATAAATTAAAAACAACTTTGCAAACAAATCTACTTCTGGTGGGAAAAGGTGCCATGACTGATCAGCATGTCTTCCAGGGACATGGGGAGTCAATGGCCAATGATGTATGCACATCTAACCGATCTGCTTCCCTCCCCTATACCCTTGCTCTTAAGTTGATTACCCAAAAGTCAATGAAGGATTGTGAATCTATGAACTAGGGCAGTGGTCGGCAAACTCATTAGTCAACAGAGCCACAGTTTGCCAACCACTGAACTAGGGTCTTTACAAATATCTTCAACATTTATTACACTCTTCTTGACTATGGTTCTAGGTCAAGTCACAGAGCATGTTCAAATGGGCACTATTTTAACTCTTTTAGTTTTAATGTGTCAATTTTCTGTTTTCCGTCCTCTTGGTTTTTCCCACAATATCACTACCCTTTTCACCTGAACTCAGAGATGCAAAACATGTGAGCCAAACTGGGTCTCTACCAACTCACTGTCTGAACTCACTGCCCTCTTGTGACCATTGTTCTGAGACAATATGACATTTCCTCCAAACAGGTAGTTAGTAAAGAAACAATCAAATACTGGAAAAAAAGTTTATTTTAGCCTCTCAAGTACCGGGGAGGGAAAAGCGAAAGAGTCCTACTTAAAACAGTTTATTAGTCTTATACTCACTTCAATAATCTTTGATCCCACTGAACCCTTTGGAATGTGCTATCTACATGAATTTTCAGAGACTTGAGAAAGACATGCCATTTCCAACTTTACCCAACTGCATATCATGTACATTTCCAACAAGGAGGTGCCTGTACACCAATTAGCTCCAAGTAGCCACCTGTATGTGACCAAATGATCCCTTACCAAGTTGCCAACTGTGGGCATTTTGACCATTCTTAGAGAGATTAAGTTCATGAACAGTGTCGGCTTGAATGCCATCTCCTGCAGGAAACCTTCCTTGACCTGCCACCTGCTGTGTCGATGATGTTAAGAAAACCTGTCTGTCACATGCTCCTGAAACACTCTCAGCATGCTTCTAGTTACACGCTCAGGGTGAGAGCATGGCGATCTAATTCATCACGGAACTCAAGAGACTCGCAAAGCCTTTTGAAGGGACATGCTCAATAAATGAGGAAACACTGTGGTTGCCATCAGCACCAAAAGTGGAGTTGGAAGGGCTACTGCAGAGAACAGGACTCAGAGGTAAGAGGCCTGGACCTCAGCCCCACTCTGACCCTAACCATAAACAAAAATTTCCGCTATCTGCCAGGTCGGTGTGGCTCAGTTTGTTGAGCAACCTCCCATGCACCAGGACGTCGCCTGGTTCAATTCCTGGTCAGGGCACATGCCCGGGCTTCGGGCTTGATCCCCAGTAGGAGGCGTGCAGAGGGAGCTGATCAATATTCTCTCTCATCAATGTTTTTATCTCTCTCTCCCTTCCTCTCGCTGAAATCACTAAAAAAAAAACAAACAAAAAAAAAAAAAACATTTTAAAAAGTAAAATAAAATAGCTCCATCTTTTAAAAAATAAAAATAATTTCCGCTATCTGTCCTAAAGTTGCTCCATCTGCAAAACATAGGTAAAGCCTCCCCTACTCTCCACAACACCACATTACCCTGAGACCACAATGTTTTAAGCCGCTTAAAAAGGGGGGTAAGGGAGATATAAACATGAAAATTGGCCATTACAGTTTCATTAAGCACTTCCCTCTGAGTAAAGAAAACTTTTAAAAAGTAATGAAAACATTTAAAAAAATAAGTGAATGCTAGGTTCAGTATCCATGAATGCAAAACCACATATTTCTATTAACCACTAGATTCCCAGTACCCAGCACACTGCCTTTTTCTAATTCCTATTTGTTGAATGAGGGAGCAAGTGGATGAAAGAATGAGGATGATAATAATCACAACAAAAATAAATGACAACATATTAAGTACTTCCTTGGTACCAGGTACTACTCAAAGCACTTTCTATGCATTAGCACATTTAAATCTCCCACCTTCTAAACTGTACCTGTGGTACTTACCTTCTGGGCTTAGTACCAACCAATACACCCATTTTACAAATCCAAAAACTGAGACAGAGAGGTTAAGTAACCTGGTAAAGGTACCCACATAGGAAGTGGCTGCTCCCAACTACTGTTTCCGTCCACACTAGGAATTGCATGAGTGAGGGCCTGAGTGAATAATGAAGAAGGAGGGACAGAGAAATTATTTATTTTAAATTGCTCACTAGCCCTGGCTGGGTGGCCCAGTTGGTTGGAGCTTTGTCCCATACACCGAAAGATTATGGGTTTGATTCCCTGGTTGGGGTGCGTACAGGAGACAACCAATCTATGTTTCTCTCCCACATAGGTACCTCTCTGTCTCTCTCCATCCATCCACCCTCAGGTGAGGATTTAAAAATAGAAAAAAGAAAAAAAAAAAGACTGCCCACCAAAGAGTTCAGCTTAATTTTTTAAAAATAAAATATTAACCTAAAAGAAACTGTATTTAGAAGAGGATTCAAATTTGGAATTATGCTACCTAAATCTCATATGCTCAAATTATTTTCATCCAAATTATGTGAGCAAATTTTAAAAGACAGAAAAGTCCTGAGTTGCAGTGATTTGAAAGGCATTTCAGAGACCTTGGAAACAGCATGATACTCCACATTCTTTGGATAAAAGGACTTCATTTAATTTTCACAGCTTCAAAGAGGATAGTGGTCCATAGTCAGTAACTACTGAAGCTGAAAGCAAGACGAGAGAAATAAATCACAATTCCACATAAGAGAGAAACGCAAATGCGGGGGTGGGCAAAGGTAGGCTTACAGTTGTTCATATGGAAAAAGACCTGCAGGTTCTGGTTGTTACAAAGCTTTATTAATTCAAAAGAATACAAGAATAAACTGCTTCCCCTACTCACAACTGAATGCCTCCTTTTGCCCACCTGTATTTGTGTCAGAAAGCAAGCAACTTATTCTTTATGATGTTTTCTGATTTCTCCACTTCTTTATAAAACCCCATGCACTAAAATACCCATGTTCCTGGCTGATAAAAAATTTAAAAACATATTTATATGATAAAACTTGCACTCTCAGGGCCTATCCTGAGGGCTTTTAGTCCCGGGACTTCAACCTCAGGCTTCTGGAAGATTCTTGTTCTGAGTTTAGATACAGTGACTATAACCTACTGACTAGACTGAAGTTACACTACACTCACTACACCTTCATACACAAGCCCCATTACCGGACCATCCATGCTCTAAGACATTGATAATGAAGACTGTTTATGAAACCATAACTATCCAATAATGGTGGCCACTCCACATGGCATATTACGTATGCATCAAAAGCACTAATTTATTAGGCATAAATATTTAAAATATAACATCACTTTCTATAGCCGTGTTTCAGCATTTCTCCCCTTTACGAATGCACCATGGAAATCTCCCAAGTGCCTCAAACTCTGCCCGTGACCTTTCTCACTGGCAAGGAAGAGAAAGGTGACAGAACAGAAACATGCCTTTTTTCTGAAGCTGCACCTTGCATATGAAATCTCACACAAGACAAGGAGCATGCGGCTTGCCCAAGGGTAGCCCTAGCAATAAGCAGAGGGTGGGAACGAACCCGCAGGCTGGTCTCAGGCTGAAAGCTCATGGAACTTCTCTAAGTCAAGCCCTCTTCCCAGAGCCACTAGGAAAGGCCAGGTGCCCAGGGAACTGGGCCAAGAGGTGCAGGCACTGCTCTGCAGAGTAAATACAGCTTCGCCAAAACAGCACTGCAGGAAAATATCCCTGTAGCTGCTTGTTCCAAATCCCACAGTCAAGCTCGCCATTCCTGGGAGGTCAGGAGGTGCTGCAATGCAGTAGAGTTTAAAGACCTGGACTCTAAAGGCAGATAGAGGCCACGCCTACAAGACTGGGGCAAGTGCTAAGCTACACCTAAAAGATATACCCCATCTTTTGAGCATTTAGGACATGTCTCATATAACAGTTACAAGTTTGTAAGTGGGCTATTACTATCCCAGTTTTACAGATGATCAATTTGAAGCTTAAAGAGGCTAAATCAGTTGCCCAATGTCAATGAGATAATTAGTGGAGAAGTAAAGATTAGAGCCGGAAGTCAGCGTAACTCCAAGATCATTCTCTTCCTGGCCTATTTTACCAAAGCCCCCGAAAGGCACACAATGGGCCGCACAGCTCACCTGCCTGCCAGAGCAGCCCCATCGGGTAGCACTTTCAGCAGCGCCTGGAACGTTTCCCAGCCGGGCTGTCCAACGCTAGCAATCCAGCCACGTGCGGCCACCAAGCTCTGGAAAGGTGGCTAACGTGACTATGAAATTAAATTTATTATTTTATTTCATGTGATTGTAATTATTTACATGTAAGTACCATACACATAAGAGAAGGTAAGCTTAGAGCACACGGTATTCCTTGGCAGGGCCAGCAATGATGGGCTCCCCGGCCCCTGCTCAATGTCCAACAGGGGCCCGTGTGCCAGTTCTCACCATCACTGAGCCAGGCTGAACCTCAGCTATGAATTAGCAACTCTGCACTAAGTCCCCATGTTTCCCACGTTATCCTTTTATTCTCCATGTCCCCACGAACTGTGTTATTACAGTCCATGAAACTGTGGCTCAGAGAAGCTAAGTAATTTGCCCATGTCACACAGCTAGTAAGTGATAGGACCCAGGACTCAAAACGTTAATCTTCCAACTCCTTTAAAGCTAAACCTTAGCTGCCGTCACCATTTACTGGTATCAAATGAGAAAAGTTCCTTTCCCTATTACCTCATATTGTTATAATGAAATGAGATCATGGATCTGAAAATGCATTGAAGACATAAGGCAGGTGTAAGTTTTTATCTGGACACTTAAAGTTTGAAAGAAAAAAAAATTTCTCAACTTTTCAGTTTATTACTGAGAACTTATGACAGCCCAATCAAATAAAAATCCTAAGTTGGTAAGTAATGGAAATATTCAGGAACATATCCAAGTCACTCAAGACTACGCTTGTCTTCAAATTCAAGGTACTTGTTTATGTCTGTGAGATCCCTTTTTTTCAGCCTATGGTTCCCAAAAGCCAGAGTCCCCAGCTAGTTTTGAGTTGAAGGTTAAATCAGGCATAATTATGTTCTGGACAATGTTTGCAACTGACTGTAATAAAGGGGGGATCCAGGTAACCCCTAACTCTAGTGGGAGATGGGGAGTGCGATGTCCCTTCACCCACATCACTCCTGAGCCAGTGTCGGCTGCAAAGCAAGGTTTCTACCAATGATGTGGAAACGTGCAACCTCCAAGGACTCCGCCCACAATGAGAGCAAATCCAGAGCTGACTAACCCACACTGGCAAAAGCACATGGAGATACAGTGACAGAGCATCTACCTCTAGAGACCGCCATCAGACCATGCTTTTGCTTAGGTGTAGCTGGCAGGTGCTGTCTGCAAACGTCAAGACAAGCCCAGATGTCCCAGTTTGAGGATGATGAGCAGTCCCAGAGTGGCAATCTGGGCTATGTTCCACAATTATCATTAGCAAGAAGTGGTTGTTTAAATCATCACCACTAATGTGAAATAGTCTCAAATTCTTCCCTGTTTTTAAATCTTCCCAGACTTACTTAATAATAATAGTTATATGTCATGGTACCTTGCAGAAAGTTGACAACAATTTTATTTTTTTATTCTTTTTTAATATACTTTATTGACTTTTTACAGAGAGGAAGGGAGCGTGATAGAGAGTTAGAAACATTGATGAGATGTGCCCACAACCAAGGTACATGCCCTTGACCGGAATCAAACCTGGGACCTTTCAGTCCATAGGCTGACGCTCTATCCACTGAGCCAAACCGGATAGGGCAAACAATTTTAAAAATACATTTTCTCATTTGACCCTAACCTAACTCTGGGAAATATCAATGGTAGACAACAAACTGAACCACGGCTCAGAAAGATGTAGTCAATTACCTGTAATTCCCAAGGCACTATGTGGCAGAACCGAGCCTAGAACGCAAGTCTGCTCACTTCCATCCAATGCCCTATCACAAAATTATGCAACTAAAATGTCCCGGATGCTGGCACTATTCAGAGCACCGTGATGATTTCTGTCTAATCATTATGTCTCGAAAAAGACACTTTTAAGAGGATTAATATAGAAACAGAGTCAAGCATGGGTTAAAATGGGTGGAGATTAAGATAGTAGGACTGTTTGGCCATATTCTGAGCTCAGTGTTTTCCATTATGGCTGCACACTACACTCTTTCGAGAAACTTTTTGAAAAACTCTCTATGCCTGTATCCCACCCCCAGAAATTTTGACCTAATTGGAGAAGCTTCGAACATCGGGTTTTTTTACTATCTCCCCCACCCTCAAGAATCTAATGTTATGCTTCAGCTGAGAACCACTACTATGGGTCAAAGGTTGTCCCAATAGCATATGGGCAAGATACAATTTTTTTAAATGTTAACAGTTGTGTGTTCATTTTAATGAGTAACTGGAAAAAGTTAGCTGTCATATAAATCTGATTATTTTACATATTTTTACATGAAGTGTAAGAATTTGATTGAAAAAATATATAAGTAAAACCTAGGACAGGTGGCCCACAGATATGAAGACATTATAAAGGCAGTTCAAGGATGAGCAAAGTCTAGCTACCTAATGATGAACATTGCAGGGGGTTCTGATCGGGGTAGGGAGTAGGGAGGAAGAAGCAGACACAGAGGATGACCCTGCAGGACTTGCAGTGACCCGAGTGAGGCAGGGAAGAGGAGAGCGAGCCAGAACCAAACGTGACAAAGCCAATTCTGCATTTTGCTCCAAGTCCTATCAACACCTGGTAGGTGGGCAATAGGCACTGCACCACGGGCAGAAATAGAAAAGTTAAAGACTGAGGAGGTTACTGATGGAAGACCAACATCAAAATCAACTGCTCAGGCTTGTTCCTTTAGAACAAGGGTGGGGAACCTTTTTTCTGCCAAGGGCCATTTGCATATTTATAACATCATTCATTCGAGGGCCACACAAAATTAGCCTGCTATATTTTTAACATTTAATTAACTCACCCCTAATGCCTTGGCAGCCCAGACCAAATGATTTCTCGGGCCTTATACAGCCCGAGGGCCTGATGTTCCCCACCCCTGCTTTAGAAAGAACTACAAATCCCTTGATAATGGTGCCACCTACTAAGGTTGCCCAGCAAAGAAAGGCCACATGGTAAGGAAGCCTCTCCTCATATAGCTGAAGCTTCTAAGCCCCAGGAGCGTAGCTGTCAGGCCATTCTCAGCATGTGCGTCAGTTTCACTCTTCAGATTCAGCCTGCCAGGATGCTATGATCTGTGAGCCAGTTTGCCTCTACCACAGGCCCGGTAAGCATACACTCAGCACAGTAAGCTCTCCTGAAGCCCAAGTGCTGTAAACGACAACTTGCTCAGAGGTGGCTCTGGAAAGAGAATTCCAACTATGAAAACTTACTTCTCTTCAGTCATATCTGCCAACGTGCAGAGGAACTTAGATGGTACACAGACCCAGAAATAAGTTACAGTGAGCTACATACATTTTGAGAAAATTACTTCCTTTGCAATTCTCTTTCAACCCTTCCAATTTTGGATCTGAGGTCACAGGTTGGAACTGGAGGATTTTTCCACCTAGCACTGGTTGCTTAACTGTCCACTTTAATGAAGGGATGACAGGACTCAGACTTAGAAGCCTGGATTCATATGTGTTATTATAATCATGGCAAATAGTGCAGGTTTCCACTTACGACTATGATGTAAAATACATTTAACTTTTTAAATGAATCAGCCATAAGAAACAGGTCAGTTGTATACATAGTGATAATATGAGTGTGGCAAAGTTGTGAAGGTGCTTTACAAGCAACTCACAATTGAGGACTTTGCTTGAGATGCCATGTGTCACTGTTCTTGTCCAGTGGCATTAGAAACGTGTTTCTCTGCGGCTTCAGTATATTTATGAATGCAGGTGTTGGAAACACAAAATGAGACATCACTTTCTCTCTTTCCCAGGAAAATGAAGCAATAGCTTGGATGAGCTCATCCTAGCAGACTGCCTCCTGGCCTGCTTCTGGTGCAATAAAATTCAAATATTTACCAACCACTATTTCTCAGACTTTGCTCTGACCAATCAATATGAGTTTGGTTGTATCCTCTTCTCTTAGTTGGATTCTTCCCTATATTGCATGTTGATATCAGTTTTAAAAATCAATCCCAGTGCTATGAGAAAGAAGACGTGTGCAGAGTGATGGCAATAGGGGTAGGTGCCATGGAGATGTGGTGTTTGATCTGCAAGTTAACCTCACGAAATCTCCACAGCCTCACGAAGATGTAATAGGACTGAAGGAAACAATGTACAGATGTGCCTTCCTTATACACTAACTGATGTATAATAGGCACTTCGTAAAGGTCAGCTCTTTCCATTTCTTGAATAACACAGCCAGTGACACAGTTAAGAAAACAATGTCTCACCCAGGCCAGTGTGGCTCAGTTGGATGGATGTCATCAGGTGCACCGAAGGGTTTCCAGTTCAATTCCCGGTCAGAGCACATGCCCAGGTTTCGGCTTGAGTAGGGGGAGTGCAGGAGGCAGCTGACTGATGTTATGTTCTCACATCAATGCTTCTCTCTCCCTCTCCCTTCCTCTCTCTAAGGAGAGAGAGAGAACAACGTACAGCTGGGAGGCAGTTAAAATTCAATTTTTAAAAAAATTTTTAAAGCAAACACTGCCTCACCAATGTCCTGATGGAGACATTCACCCCATGAATAACTTAGCACAATTATCTGCTCTCCTTTCCCAGGTCCTTGAGTACCATCTTTCAGTATCTGTAATAAAGTAGCATGAACTGAGTCCTGAAGAAAACCTGAGCCAGAACAGTGAGCAGCTTTGTGATCAAAGTTCATTGTGTAGTAGTAGTTGTGTCTTGCCTGCCTAAAAGTAACACTTCTCCTTTAATAGTCATCCCCTCAATATACAAGGACCATCTAACCATAGTTTTCCAATCATCCTCCCAAGCACAGGTTTACTGCGTCAAGGCATCACCGGGGGACCTTGATAAAATGAAAATTCTCATCTTTATGTCTGGGAAAGGGACAGAGATTCTGTATTTAATAAGCTATCAGGAGATGACAATGCTGGTCAGTCCATGGACCACATTTCAAGTAGCAAAACCCTAAACAACATCAACACCTTCCAGGCCAGTGAGTAGACCAACCGAAGGAAGGGCATAGTCCTTATCAGTTTTTCACAAATTCCCTTCTCTTTCCAAGAGTTTGGCCATCATCTCAGCTTTAATCCCAAATGTTCCAGGAGGGAAATGAACATCTAACCAAACATCCCATTTAATGGAGCACAACTACAACAGACCCTATGGAGTTGGTCATAATGACACATTACTAATTTGGTTATTACTTCACACAATTTTACCAGCAACCCATCTGATGTCAGTTTCCCCACTGACGCTTCCAACTGACAGTTCTGCCTGCTATTCCACAGGGTGTGGCCGCACATTGATAGAACAAGAACTCGGGTAGCTAGAGGCTAGTGAGTCACTGTAGGAATCCACAGGCAATTAGCACCAAGAAGCCCTGCTGAACATCTACTGGCCAAGAATAACTTACGTCCAAATAGACCACACATCAGTCATTGTCAACACATGCTTGCCGGGCATTAGCCGGGTGCCAAGCACACTTGGACCCAAGCAGTTGTTCACCACAGCAGCACTTTCACCCTTGGGAGACACTTCATTATTCTGATCACATTGAATGAAATTTGACCACAGCAAGCCTGTGAGTTAGGAAGTTCAAATATCATCTCATCAGATCTTATGCTGCATCATCTTACATAATGTTCAGACTCCACAAGGTAAATGTTACCTGCAGTTGTGAGATCACATATTCTTAGACACACACACACACACACACACCCTCTTCACACACACACACACACACACACACACACACACCCTCTTTAGGTAGACAAGTAAAATTCCCCATGTCACACAGCTAGTAAACCCCAACCAAATCCCCCCTGGCTGCAAGATCCATGCTCAGTCCCCAGTCATGCCCCCTCTTCACAGGACAAAGGCAATTCTCTGCCCATCCTGAAGACGTGTATCATCTCAGGAAAGAGACAGAACGACCCACAGCTGGGAGGCCGTTAAACCAATGCTTTCAACACAAAATGCTCTAGAACTCAGCATCCAGTGAAAAGTATTTCTAGCTTTGAAAAATGTATCCAATATCTTTCTTCCTACCCATACACTAAGATCCTTGCGGGAGAGACCAGCCCAGTGCTGGCCGCCCACTTGGTGCTGCCTAAACATGTCCCAAATGCATTTATTTTTATTATCTTCTTATACCAAACTACCCAAGCTTAGTGGCTTAGAACGAACAACCACCACTTCATTATTTCCCCCAATTCTCGATTCGGAATTTGGACAGCACACAGCAGGATGCTGTCTTGACTCCCAATGGTATCTGCCTGGGCTGCAGCACCCAAGCACCAGGCCTCTACACTCACAGGCCTGGGTCCCAGCTAGAATGGCTTTCACAGCCGATCAGGAATGCTTACAAAGTCAAGTGCTAAATGTGAGGGGCATGCAGTTCTTGGAAGCTCCTTCGCGACCTATAGTAGTCCCCACTTATCCACGGTTTCAGCTACTTATGGTCAACCGTGGTCCGAAAACATTCAATGGAAAACTCCAGAAATAAACAATTCATACATCTTAAATTGTGTGCCTTTTGAGTCTCTCACCACATAGGCATTGCATCATCTCACATCATCACAAGAAGAAGCATGAGGACAATATAATAAGGTGTTTGAGAGACCACGTTCACATAACTTTTATTACAGTATATTGTTACAACTGTTTTGTCATTATTGTTGTTAATCTTTTAGTGTGCCTAACTTACAAATTAAACTTTAAAATAGATATGTCTGTATGTATAGGGAAAAACATCATATAGGGTTCAGTTTCAAGCATCCACTGAGGGTCTTGGAGCGTATCCCCGTGGACAAGGAGGGACTATTTTATAAGTTTCTGGGGGCAGGAATATTGCCCCAAGGATCCCCAATGCTTACACACTGCAGGCCCCAGACAAGCACGGAAGGACCCATGCCCCTCTGATGAGTCACTAAGCTCTGGCTTCTCCACAGTGCAGACGGGCAACATTTCACAAAGGCCCCGAGATAAGCAGCCACATAAATAACAAACACTGGATGGACTGGCTACCCGACAGTGCCTGTCCAGAGGGGTCCAGAGAGAGCCAATAATTACAATGAGTGGTTAGTAGGTAAGTGGCTGGAGCTGTCCCAACACAGAGCAGCCGAGAAAATAAAAACCAGATCTGGTCCCACTGAAAGCTCAAGTTAATTAGAAATTAAAAATACCTTTTAAACACAACTACTGATAGAAACAAGAAGACATCTCTTCATCCACTGTCCCTGGAGGGGTTTACAGCCTCCCTAAGGTTCCATAGAGATGGGATCGGATCCAAAGTTAGTTACCAGCCCCAAACAATTAATTAAAATCCGACTTCAGCTAGAGTCAGGAAAGGAGGGAAAATAAAAGACCAGCAAGCACATTCCTAAAACAGCAAACTTAACAACCTCCCATAATCTCTTCCAGCTGAGCGTGCACGGCTCCGTGGGGCCTTCTAGTCCCATTTGTAATTATTCAGGTGCGATCGTTTCCATGGCACTCAATGTCTACCTAAGCTCATGCTCGGGGAACCCTGGGAATAGATTCTTTCAGACAAAAAGTTTGTGCACCAATTCAAAAGGCTCTTCTTCTTTCTAAAAAACTAAAATAAATAACTAGAGCTCTTAAATATTTGGGCCCCGGAGCATGCAGGGGTGGATTGGAATCCAGGACCTGCCATTTATTATCTAGGTAACCTGGGGCAATTGTTGAACTTCTCTGAGCCTCACCTTCCTCAAAGGCACACAATTTAAAATGTATGAATTGTTTATTTCTGGAGTTTTCCATTGAATGTTTTCGGACCATGGTTGACCATAAGTAGCTGAAACCGTGGATAAGTGGGGACTACTATATGATGGGATAATAATAGCACCACCTCACAGGGTAGTTAGAAGGATAAAATAAAAAGATACCACATCTGTCAAGTGCTTCCTCTGGGACAAGGCACCCAATAAGCTCCCAATAATTGCTAGCTACTATTATAACTTGTCTTTTTATACTGCAGCTAACCTAAATTAACAGTGAGACAACTTTAAGGCTCATAATTTCCCTCCATTCAAATCTAACTGAATTTAAAATATACACCAAACACTAAAAAAGAGATACAGGCACAGCTGCCAAATGGCAAGTAAAAAGCCATAATTTTCCATCGTTGGAATATATTTAGTGATAACTATAAATGAAAAACGAAGGGGAAAAAATTCCCCAACTTAAAGTTAGCCTCCCAGTCTGACAGTCTGAAAACCAAAAGTGAAGTCAGCCTCCTCCAGTTTTGCTTCCACTCCTGCTGTCAAGGTTGGGTGGAGAACGCCCACATTTCCTGTTCAGAGCCAGCAGCACTCTGCCAGGTAAAGCAAGAGACACTCCAGCTTGGGTTGGACACCTGGGACAGTCGGAGGGCTGGGAACTCAGGAAGCTTTCTCCCACTCCTGCGTTATTTCCGATGGTATCATCATCTTGAACTCTGACAGGGCCCCAGCCTGCCAGGGTGAAAGGTTTACACATCTACTGCCTAGCTTGCCTACATCTTAACAAGCAACTCCTGTTTTAACATACACAGTTCCAATGATGTCATCCTCAACACACACCTTGTTAGGTGTTCTAGTCCCAATTTCTCACAGCTTTGAAACGCAGCAGCCTATTGGCTCCTCAATTGGCTCAGTGGAGGCAGAAATTTAATTGGGGTATAATGATTCCTTAGATTTTCTTCTGCAGAGTATGTAGCCGCCAGCACTTTATACACCCTACACCACAGTGTGTGATCTAGGGGGCACTTAAAAAATGTGCATTTGTACAGACCTCCCCCTTGATGGACATCAGACATCCTCACTTACACTAACCACTGTGTGTGTAAAACCTCATAGAAGATCCAAACCACCAAAACCTCCACCAACTATCCACAGACCAAACTTCAGACCTGTCAACGTAATATGTAACTATAGCAATGTTATACTAGCAAGGAAAGGACATCGGCCCTAAAGAACTCAATAAAAATGACAAAATATGACATATAGCACTACATTCCATCCAGTCATGCTCTACCACATCACCCTGCCCACTATCTGAAATTATCTTGTTCAACTGATTGCTTTTGCTAATGTGCTTACTGTCTTCTTTTCCCTCCACCCTGACCCTCCAAAAGAAAATGTAAGATTCATGAGAGGAAGGACTTCATTGATCTTGCTCACCACGGTAACTCTAGTCTCCCAGGAAATGGTAAATACTTGTGTGGTGGACTAGATTATTTTTGGCAAATGTTCTTTCCCTCCTCCTCCTCCTCCTCCAGCCTCTATGGAAGGAATATGCTGCTCTGATGGACTTTGGATATGTGCTGAAATGGCAGTGTCACGTTCACTCCCAGACCAGCTTCACTGTCTACACCTGTGCCTGCTTGCCCCTCTAGGGAGCTTCAATTTTTGGCCGGAGAAGAACCTGCCCCAGGTCCCACTGCCCTGTCCAGCCTGGGACCCAGAATGAGACAGAACATAGCTCCCCGAAGAATTTGTAGACCCCGGAGTGTGAGAATAACTACTTAATGCTCAATGTCACAGAGTTTCAGGTGATTTGTTACAAAGTATTTTTACGCCAACAGAAGATGGATACAGCCTACAGCCGGCCCTCAATAAATATCTGCTTAACAAATTAAACAAATTCACTTGTCATTCACAAATTAACAAAGGAATTAACAATGAAAAAAATTCACTATACTTAGTACTTCCAAAATCCATTAATTGTGACAATTCTGTAACATATCAAATTTTAAGCCTGGTTTTGCTTTGGAATCCACTCCTTTGTGTTATTCAGAAACTGAGACTTAAGAGACCAAAGCTGATCCGTTTTTAACCGAAGCCAAAAGATAAGGACTTCTTCCATTTGTAGCTTATACTCAAACCATTGATGGTTTGTTTGGTTTTTGTTACCCTCTTCTTTCCTAAAATGCTGATGAAAGTTTTAAACTCATAAAAAGATACCAACTTTTTTTAATCTAGTGCAAAAAACCTTGAAGTTCATAAAAAGGAGGCTGTAAACTTTGAAGGCAATATAGCTTTGTAGGGTTACTGTTGATGTGTTTCCATTACTTGAAACATTTAATGGAAGTAGATCTACAGCTCACTTACATATGGTATTTACAATTGCTTCATTTCTTAGTAGAGAACACAATCACATCTAAATGGAGTAAAACCAAGTTACAGCTCATAAATATCTTTTCATTCTTACCCTTTATCCCTCAAGGTAATGGCTATAAAAGATTCCCTTTTTAATGAAATTACAAGTCAGAGAGAGGGGTGGATTGACAGACAGACAGAAAGGGGATAGGACCAATACATCGAAGAACAATATGTTTCCCATCTAACATATTGATATTCTTAATCTGAATGTGCTAAGCATATGAAATAACAAAATTTCCTATAGGCAGATGGTCAAAATCTATCAATGCCTTCCCCTTCTCCAAGTGTGAGAAAATATGAAAGTACCCAGAGCCTTATGGTGAACTATTCAGTGAATAAAGCAAGTCTATTTTAATACATATTTTAATGACCTAAAATTCAGATTAATTCAGAATGTTTTCCAGGCCACCTGGAAAGGCCATCATTTTTTCTATGTCAGAAAGCTCCAATCAATTTTTTATGCATGCAGTAATGTCGGCTCATTCCCATATTTATTACCAAGTTTTTAAGTTTCTCTTTAAGGTATGACAGCATATGCCAGCAGTCCACAATCCTCTTATGTCAAGAACTAATTGCATCATGTTTTGCAAATGCAGCCCAGTCCTGAGAAGTCGGCGCTCCCCACTGACTGCTGAACGAATGAGTAACTTGTCTGGCCCCGAGACAGCCAGTGTAACCAAAGAGCTGCGATAATTCCGTCTAAAAGTAAAGAAAGTTGACTTTTTAGTTAACCTAGGTAACCGTACCTTTAGACAACGTGCTCTTGTCCAGTGGGGTTTGCTCTTAGTAATGAAAACAGCTTGAAATTCCTTTCCCAAGAGCCTTTTAAAGACTCCAAGGAGAGTCAGGGAACCAGGTTGGGAGTTCATGTTCGATTTTAATCCCTATTTCCCCTTTTCTTTTTCCTTCCCCAACTAAACTTTCTCACTGAAATAAAAGTAGGTTAAAAATGAAACCCATCTAAACTGACTGAGACAAAAATACCCCCAGTACACACACTCGGATACTTCTAATAATGGCACGGAATGGGCCTTGTGGGGAATAAAACCTAAGACCATCCAAAGGCACCAGACGAGAGAGACGCACGCAAGGTGTGCAAACTGGAGTGCAGCACTGCAGGAAGGAAGCAGGTGGGCTGACGCAGGCTCACCTCCAGGCCTCTTCAGGGGGGCAAGACGGCACCAGGGGCCGGGCCTGCGGAGCGCTCCTGGTAAACGTTCATTCTCTGCCAGCGACAGGGCAATACCCTGTCTCGTGGGCTAAACCTTTCACATGAGGCTGTTATAAAAGGTCAGCAACTCTTTATTCTCTCAGTCCACCAACCTCAATGGGAATCCAGTACATGCTAGGCCCTGCCTAAAGGGCTCCACACCCGTTTCATGTAATCATCCCAGGGATCCTGTGGACAGAAGAAGTCGTGGCTGCGGAGTTGCAGGCAGCCTGGGTGAGGCACTATGAAGGTGACCTGCCCTGGTGCTGGAGACGCAGCGACTTCTCTAATCAGCGCCTGCAGGATTGCTCCTACCTGCCCTTCAGCTTCTGCTCCTGCCCAGTTCATACTAGTGTGTCTGCTCGTCAAAAACAAGGAGTCTGCAGAACGATGGGAAATTCTTGACATCTGTGCCAATTTTAATAAAATAATTGCTTGCCCACAGGCCAAGCTGTGAAAGCCCTTAGAAAAAGATGGACATCGAAGGCTCTTTGCATATAAAACAAAGAGCTAGCTGTATGAGGGCTGTCAAGGTCCGAACCTTCCCTGAACCTCTGTACTCTTCCCAACAGAAAGCTCAGGGTGATGAGCAGCTTCCTGCCTCAAGTCCTGCGAGTCCCCCAGCGCTGAGCCCTCAGAAGCCCCTGCCAGGCCTGCCACCTGTATCACAGAGAGGGGCTCAGGAGTAAGAACAAAAGGCTGATTTGGCTCAGTGGATAGAGCGTAGGCCTGTGGTCTGAAGGACCCGGGTTCGATTCGGGTCAAGGACTCGTGCCTCAGTTGCAGGCTCCCAGCCCTGGTCAAGGGCATATGGGAGGCAACCAATCGATGTGTGTCTCTCTCTCACACATAAGTGTTTCTCTGTCTCCCCTTCTCCCTTCCACTATCTGTAAAAATCAAAGAAAAAAAATATTCTTGGGTAAGGATTAAAAAAACAACAACACAAGAGCCCTAGCTGGTTTGGCTCAGTGGATAGAGCATCGGCCTACGGACTGAAGGGTCCGGGGTTTGATTCCAGTCAAGGGCACATGCCCAGGTTGCAGGCTCGATCCCGAGCAGGGGCGTGCAGGAGGCAGCTGATCAATGATTCTCTCATCATTGATGTTTCTATCTCTCTCTCCTTCTCCTTTTCTCTCTGAAATAAATAAAAAATATATTTAAAAATACAAAACAAACTAACAAAAAAAAGAACAAAAGGCCAGCACAGAGACAGAGACCACAGAGACAGCCTGCCATGACAGGACAGGGTCTCATATTAGTTCTCCTCAGACAAAACATAGGCCTGCAATAATTAGCTTAGAAAGATGCCCTAACCAGTGGTCAGCAAACTGCGGCTCGCAAGCCGCGGTTTCCCGCTCTGTTGACTGAGTTGGCTGACCATTGGCTAGGGGCTTAATCACAAGGAACAACAGCCTGTAATTATTGGAATCCAGAGTCTAGGTCAGTGGTCGGCAAACTCATTAGTTAACAGAGCGGCAAACCGCGGCTCGCGAGCCGCATGTAGCTCGCGAGCCGCCGTTTCCCAACCACTGCCCTAACGGGTTTGGCTTAGTGGATAGAGTGTCGGCCTGAGGACTGAAGGGTCCCAGGTCCGATTCCGGTCAAGGGCATGTACCTTGGTTGCGGGCACGTCCCCGGTGGGGGGTGTGCAGGAGGCAGCTGATCAATGTTTCTCTCTCATCAATATTTCTAACTCTCTACTCCTCTCCCTTCCTCTCTGTAAAAAGTCAATAAAATATTTTTGAAAATAATAATTACCTTAGAAAGAAAGCATTTGTAATTAGTATTTTTGGAAACAAAGGGCAAATTGGCAGGAAAAAAATGTTAGCCTGGGGGAGGTGAGATCGCACTCAGTTATGTATCTCTATATTAAAGAATCCCCTAAGCTACCAATTTCAGTCACTTGACATTTTGTTTCCTTTGGATGCAAATATGCAGAAAACAATAGTACATCTCCCATTTTATTTGTAAGGATTCAGGTCTTGCTCTAGCTGGTTTGGCTCAGGGGATAGAGCGTCGGCCTGCGGACTGAAGGGTCCCAGGTTCGATTCCAGTCAAGGGCATGTACCTTGGTTGCAGGCACATCCCCAGTGGGGGGGTGTGCAGGAGGCAGCTGATCGATGTTTCTCTCTCATCGATGTTTCTAACTTTCTGTCCCTCTCCCTTCCTGTCTGTAAAAATTAGTAAAATATATTAAAAAAAAAAAAAAAAAGGATTCAGGTCTTAGGCAAGAACGAGGGCCTGTTTTCAAGAACTTTTGGAAGAGGGGAAGAGCTGGGTATTCTCCAACATGACTGGCTCCTCCTCCAGTCATGTGGACTATTTTTTAAAAGTGTTGCCTCCAACTCCCTACACTTCAAAGCTGGCCTCTCTGACACTCACATGGCTTGGGAAGGGCCATTTGCCCAGGCAGGTAAATTACATCTAATGATTGACACATAGGAGAATTAGTACAGGGCTGGGATTAACAAGGGGGAGAGAGAGAGAGAGAGAGAAAGAGAGAGGGAGAGAGAGAGAAAGAGGGAGAGAGGGAGAGAGAGAGAAGTATTAGCTCCATCTTCATTATTAGGGAAAACGTCCCCTTGAACTACTTTGACCTGTCCACCATGGACAAATAAAAGAAGAAAGGATAGCTTTGATATCCGTAAACTGTGAAGATGAACAGGACAGTCGATGCAAAATGGCAAATGTCTTCCCTGGGACCCCAGCATGGCAGGCAGGCCATGCACATGGACTCTTCCTTCCTCCCTCCCTTCCCCACCAACCCCACTCTGTGCCTGAACACAGGACACAGGACAGCAATGGAAATCCAGCCACAGTGTGACCGAGAGTGCAGGTCTGTCTCGTAGGTTCCTAAGGTTAAAGGGGCAGGCATGACAGAAAGCTTTCATCACAGAAGAAGGGGGAATCTATTGTCCTATTATTTGTTTCTATCACTCACAGACAGATACAACTTTTTTAATGTGCTAGGAAAGAAAGGAATATACAAGTTCCAGGAGTCCTGTGGACATAGAGCATTTATTGACACAAGCCCAGCTTTGGCCACGCCCTCCTGAAGGACAGTGTGGTGCCGGGAAAGCGCTGGTTGGAAGCCAGGAGCCAGGAGCCAGGAGCCGGAGCCCAGCCTGAGCCCAGCCACTTCCAAGCTGTGGGAGCTCAGCAAGTCACTCCATTCTGGGCGTGGGTTTCTGCACGATAAACCCAACAGGTGAGGAGACCGCTAAGGTCCCTTCTAGCCCAAGACTCTTGCGCAGAAAGTGTTCTTTACTGAATACACATTAAATCAAGCTTAGAGACTGCATCATGGGTAGGAAGCTATGAAAGAACCAGGCACACACACGTCTATGGGATGTCAGGAAACCAAATGCCTTCTGTTTTTAAGGCTAGCCTGGTAACTGCCTGGAGCAAATTCTCACTTTTTTGTTTGTTTCTAATAATAGTACAGTACCAAGAGAAGGTAAGTCCAACACAGTAATCTTCCTCTACCCTTTCTTTCAGCTGACAATGCCACTCCTTTCTACCTGGGAGACAAGCTAAAACAATTCATAAGGTCATGCTTCATGCTCCCAAAAAACAAATGTGGAGGGAGATCCCACTCAGATGTCTCTCTCTCTCTCTCTCTCTCTCTCTCTCTCTCTCCCTCTCCCTCTCCCTCTCCCTCTCCCTCTCCCTCTCCCTCTCCCTCTCTCTCCCCGTCATTATTAATGCTCCAAAACAAACCACCCCAAACTTTTGGGGTATAAAACCAGCATTTTGTTGTCCTGGGTTCAGGAATTCAGGTGGAGTCCAGTGGAAATGGTTGGGCTCCACAGTGGGGGTGACTTGCCATGTGGGCGTGTAATATCTGGAGGCGTCCAGACTCAGAGTCTGGAGGCTGGAACTGGCTGTCCCTGGGACACCTACACATGGACTCTACACATGGTCTCTGCACGGCAAGTGAGGACTCCCTCATAGCACAGTGGCTGGGCTCCAGGAGTTAAGCACCCAAGGCAGCAAAGCAGACACACCTGGCATTTTTACAGTCTTGCCTCAGATGTTATATAGTGTGACTGACTTCTGTCACGCTCTGCGGGTAGAGAGCATCACAAAGATCTGCCCAGGTTCAAGAGGAGGGATATCTGGGGAGGACAGTCAAGGTCGTGTTGTCAGATGAGCATGTGGGAGGGGGGACAGTTTCACAGCCGTCTCGGAAATGCCATCTGCCGTGCTGCACCGCCACTGACTAAAGAACCCCACAAACAAGATGAGTACAAATATCTGGGTCCCAGGCATCTCTGACTATTGCAAACACTTTAACAGGCAAACGATCATGGCCAAGAGCCACAGAAATGGGAGTCAGCCCAACAAGTTGCCTCTGAAGCCATGATTACAAACACTCGGCCTGGTAACAACTAAAAGGGTTCTCAACTTGCATACCTTTGCTGTTTCCTTACAGCTCAGCTCCTCCTGTACTCCGCTGGCATCTAATGTAAGTGCACAAGACTATTAAAACATCTGCTGGCTCATCATTCCGAAGCTCAAAGACATTGAGATGAAACCTATAAAACTATGAATTCATCGTGTTAACTAGATTTTTTTATTTTTAATGAAATACAGAGAGCAGCTGTTTCTAAAGCAGCCCCACATGCAAAGCCATGGGTTAGGGTTAAGTCACAGCTGATATGACCTACGATCTTTGGACGTGCTGCAGGAGAGACCTCGGTCTTCAATGATGCAGCATCTCACAGCAGTCCTGCTCTCGGGGACAGGAGGGAAGGGGAGAGGAGGTGGTCGACACTGAGCAGCCCATGCCTTAATTTTCAGCATCTTTTCTCTCCTTCTTAAGCCTGAAAACCATGTTCCAGCCTCTTCTTCTATTTTAAGGATGTAACAGGCCCATTTTTCAGGGTTTCTAGTTCCATCATTAACCAGGATCACCATCACTATCAGATATGAAGTTAATATCCTTTTGCCAAGGATTTTATTTGGAGTTTTAAAGTCTTAAAACTTTTCATAAAGTCACACAAGTAATTATGTTTCAATAAAAAGACATATGAACTTCACACACACTGTAGTTCTCAACCTGTCCTCATGAGCATATTAACCCTTGGAGCTAAAAATATATACATTTTTTATTAAAAAAATAATAATCATTGGCCTGTAACAACGCTAAGCCCTCACCTCACGTCATTTTGTTACATCATCACAATAACTCCATGCAGTAGGTGCTGCTGTTAACTCCAATTCACAACAAAGCACAGGAGGCTCTGACTTGCTCAGGCCTTGGGTGGGAGTCTGCTCTAAGCACGCTCAGGGCCTCATGCAGCTGGTTGGCAATTCACAGATGGCTCCTTCCAGCTCTTTGAAACATGGAAATCTCATGCTGATGTTCACTGATGCCCAACAAGGCCTGGGGCACTCAAATCCTCCCTGAGTTCAAGCTTGAATGAAGGAGCCCATCCCTAGACCAGGGTAGAAGCAGGTGGGGGGTAAGAAAGGCTGAAAGCAGGTGGACTTCATGCAGGTTCCCCACGTACACCGCCTAGTGAAGAGAGGCTTGCGCTGGCTGGCTGGACTGGAGTGTCCTTCGCAGGCCACCTGCCTTAAAATCCCCACGGACTGAGTTTTGATAAAATGTAGCTTCCTCTTCCAAATTTCTTGTTTGGGCTCTTTGGAAGAACAGCCGAATCCCTGCTTTATTCAATCATGACCTGAACTGCTTTTATCCCCAAATTTTTGCACACCACGGCCACCACTAACTTGGTATTTACAAAACATCTTTGCCCTCGAGATTTCCAGGCAGCGATGAGGAAGGCACAGAGGAAACAGCTGTGCTGGTCCCACTCCAGGGCTGCGGGGCGTGCAGAAGCCAGGCAGCTGTGAGCACAGCCCCAGCTCCAATCCGGGTCAGAGGAAGCCAAGTGTTACCTGTGTGTTTAAATGATAAGAGGCCTGTGAGTAAAGTGCTTCCCCAGGGAATTAGAGGGATATCCATTTGCTCAAAGTCACCCTGGCTGGGGAATATAATAGAGGACGCAAGTTCAAACTTTCCTTCCAGGTGATGATTCATTTAGGACAAATGATGTTACCTTTCCTTTCATACCCCTGTGACAAAGGGTGGATTGGAGAAAGCCAATTCAGCAAACTTCAAGGGTGTCCCCGCACTGCAGGGACCAAAAGAGAAAGGGAAAGGGCCTGCCCAGGGTATTCTTTTCTGTGGCAACTAACATTGCAGTAGTTGTACAGCAGCAAAGGTAGAGGTTTAGGAACTAGTCACATGTGAGTTCAAAACCAAACACATCCTCTTCCCAAATGTGTGTTCTTGGTCAAGTTGCTGAAGAAAGTGTCAGTTAAATTAACACACACACCCACACCCACACACACACACACACACACACCAGCATCCTGTGCTCATGTGCAATGCGCACTGTGCTATGCCCACTCTCCAGGATCCCCTTTGGGATTGTCGTGACTGCAAAGAGCTCCTCTCCCTGGGTCACATCCTGTCCCAGAAGTGCCCGCACCCAAGGGCCAGTTGACGTGACAAGCCTGCCATCTTGTCTCAACTCAGGACAACGCTGCAGAAACATCTCAACTTCCGAGCCTGGGCCTCGGCTGCGACTACCTCGCCCCCCAACTTCTTCCATCCCTCCTACAGGTTGGCTCCTAGGCATTCCCTAACAAATGTCCTGTCTGGAAATCTCCATCTCAGGCTGTTTTCCGGACAGCCAAACCAGGTACTTCACCAAAACACTGGGAGAGACAGCCCTGTCCCACTTGACCTGTCACGTTTCCAAGGTCAAATAAAATGGGAAACTGAAAAGACCTGCGTTAACTCTTCAAAGAACTGATGTGATACCCGACAGATACTGGACCTTTCCTTTCTGCTTGGTTCTAACTCTCCCTCCATCACACAACCTGACCTACACTGGATGTGCTTTTGTTTGTTTTAATTAGGATGAAGAGCAAAGTGGGTGTTTGAAAGTCCTATTTTTAAAATTAAAAAAAGAATGACAGCTACTGAAACCATCTATAATCAGCTAACATGAAACACCCACCTTAAAATGCATGCAGGCCGTAATCTCTCAAAAACTTAACTGAAACTTTTCTTGGACAAGTAATCAAGTAATATATGAGAAACTATTTTTTAGCAGAGGGCAAAGAATTACACCCTGATCCACTAAATTTGAATAGCACACACTACACTTTCTCTAGGAAAGAGTCATTCCAAGTTGTTCTCACAAATATAAACATGGGAAGAGATCGTATTCGAAGTCCCCTATCACCAGCCTTTCCTCAAAACACAAAGAAAAGATATTAAGGCTCAGTAATAGCCAGCTAATGATGCATGATAAAAAGCAGATGGTGAGCCTTTGTTAACTAGTTTAATTCACTTACAAAGGATTTCCCAGGAATGAGCCATGAAGTGGCTGAGAAATAGATGATAATGGCCAAATACCACTAAATATATCACCAAATGTTCTAAGCAGCACTTCTGAAGCCTCTTGCTATAACTTTGAATGGAGTCACATGGAATTCAGAATATGCGCCTTCATGGTTATAGCACATCCCTGACTGACCAGGGCAAAGAGAAACATATCTGACAAAGGGTGGGCAAGATTAACAAGCCAATAAGTGTCTTCTTAGTTCAATGTTTTCAACCTCTTCAACATTTTGACCAGAGCCATTAATTGACTAATGGAATTTCCAGTTACTTTTTCCTACTTCCCAAGGTAATGAACAAAAATGAAAAGCAAAGAAAATTAGACCTGGAAGGAAACACAAGCTGTCAGGTGCAAGAGTATGTCTACATCGGCCTGGCTACTCTTAAATCTTGACTTTCCTGGATTCTACAATATTCTTCAATTTTGGTAAAGTCATCCTTAACCAGGGACTGTCTGTCCCCCTTCCCTGGGGACTCCTAGCAATGTCTAAACAGTTTTTGGCTGTTACAACTTGGGGGCTGGAGGGCTGGCATCTAATGGGCAGAGGCCAAGGATGTTACCAAATATCATACAACACCCACCACAGCCCCAACGATAAAGAATTACCCAGCCCAAAATGTCAACAGTGCTGAGATTGAAAAACGCTAGTGGCCTGACAAAGAAGCTTGATTTGAATCCCAAATTCCTGGGGATAGTACTTAGCTTTTCAGAGCCTCAGTTTCCACATGTATAAAATGGGACTGATAATACTCTTCAAGAGTTTAAGTAAAGAATAAATGAGCTGACAGATGAGAAATCACCTACACAGTGCCTGGCACATCAAAGGTGTCTGTGATGTCTGGTAAGTCTGAATCACCGCTATTTTTTAACTGCCGCTATGTCCCACCCCTCCCCCACCCTCATTTCCTCCAGGATTTACTGGGAAGCAAAGGAAAGAGGAACCCAGCCAACTCTAAAGCCCACTCTAGGTCAGTAGTTTGCATGTAGCTCATTTAATAATTTTGAGTCCTATTGTGTCTAAATTTATGTTTGAGGAACCGGGGATGGGGCAGGCCACAATTTCTACATTTTTTAAAAGGTGTGTCGTTTTTCTAAAGGGGAATTTCAATTCAGTGACCTGGGAGCCAAATGAAAGAAGGAAATACAAAAATCCCCACTAGATCTTTAAAAAAGCATGTTAGTATTGAATGCTAAGTAGTTTTCTCAGACAATAAGTATCTTAAATAACCTAACTGAAGACTTAAGTAGAACAAAGTACATGCTTAGATATCTGACCCCAAAAAAACAAAAAACCGTAACTTCTTCCTTAGTAATGACCATGTGGGTGACCCAGCGGTGAACCACTACATAATGTAGCAGGGCTCTAATACTCAATTTACCTTGTAAAAATAATGTGTACCTGCTGTAAGCGACACCAACAAGTCACATGTGTAATAGTAGGTTCCCATTACTCTTGCCCCAATTCCAGTCCTCAGAGGACGGTAAGGTAACCACATAATCCATCGTCCAAAGTAGGACAATGAAGCCTGAAAGGGGCACTATTAATTATTAGGCCAGGAGAGCAGGTGTGACCAGGTATTTCTCAAATAAACTGGAACATCCTGCCACCCTACGCAGAGGGGAACAGTTCCCCGTGGCACAAACGCACCCACCCAGGTCAGCATCCAGCTGCTGTTCTGCCTCTCGCTTTTTTAATTTAATACCCATTTCATGAGATGTTTACATGTCAAGGCAGAGCGATCAACCTCATTCTTTTTGACTGTCTGCAGAATGTGCCACTGTAAGGAGATGCCATAATTTTTCCACTACCCATAGCCAATATGTCAAGTTTATATTTTTGTCATTATGAGCAATGCTATAGAGAACACAGCTCTACATCCATCTTGTATAGGCTGGGGTATTTGCGGAGAATAGGTTTCTAATGGTGGGAACACCAGGCAAAAATGTTAACATTTTTGATGGATTCTTCCCAAATGCTCTCCAAAAAGGTTTTACAAGCCTTATCAAGACCGATAGGTAATGAACACTTCTGAGTTTCTGCCAGGCTGATAAAGGGGCATGCTATCTCATTCCAGTCCTGCCTGCGTGTCCCCTCCTCAACTCCATTCAGTCTGAGCTGTGGGTGTACCAGCAATTCTCTTGCCCCTAGGTCTCGGCTCATGTTTGCTGGGTGCAGAGGGGTCCAGATCCACGCTTGCCTGACTCGGAGCACATTCCAGAGCCAGGGCCTTATGCTGCATCAGATACTATGTGGGAGAGAGAAGTCGACAGAGTCCCCAAACTTAGTCTTACTCACATACAGACTCTTTTTAAGAATATAAATGCCCTTATATGGGTGCAGACTGGAGTTCAGAGGTGAAAATGCTGCGACTAAATGCAATGGCTATGCAGGGATGCTGCCCCTTGCTCACCCTGCCCTCACAGCTCCCACCAATGAAACCAAGTAGTTGTGAGTAGGTGAAACACAGACTTTATTCTTGTATTATTATTTATTAATTATTTTATCACTGTCCATATGATTGTAAACCTATTTTTGCCCACCCCATATTTACTTTAAAAATATAATGAGTACTGAGGGCAGAGTCAGATGAAACAATCCTATAGAGGTACAAGTCCAGGTCCCCACGTCCGGCTCCACCAAGGTCCTTCCTGCCCAGTGGATCCTGGACTTGACCACACTGTAGCCTACAGGGCCAAAATCACAGTCCTACAGCAGCATGCTGCCCAAGACAGGAAACACGACTGGCACTCTGACAACTTGTGGTTGTCAAAAGTGAGCCTTGCACATGCCCACAAGTCGAGAACTTCCAGCCCCACAACCATGCTGCAAACTCGGTCCCCGGGCACACTGCTGGCTCCCAGCCAGCACAGACCATGTCCTCAGGGGGCTGCAATGAGCAACCTCACTGCATTCCTACAGTTTGTCTCCCATCTATAAATATGGCACAGCATTCTTTCTACAGAGGGAAAAACTGAGGCACGGGCATCATAAAATGGCAGAGTCCTGGGTGACTTGAAAGTAGAAATAAAATGGGACTCTCAGCCCAGCTGGCGTGGCTCAGTGGTTGAGCTTCCACCTATGAACCAGGAGGTCATGGTTCGATTCCCAGTCAGGGCACATGCCTGGGTTGTAGGCTTGATCCTCAGTGTGGGGTGTGCAGGAGACAGCCTATCAATGATTCTCTCATCCTTGATGTTTCTATCTCTCTTTCCCTCTCCCTTCCTCTCTGCAATCAATAAAAATATTTTTAAAAAATAAATTTTTTAAACATATGGGACTGCCAGTAAGCATCATGTCTCCCCATGACAGCCACCCTGCTGTGTCACATCACTTGCAGAGCTTCTCCTAACTCGTTTGGGAAAATGTAAGAGGAAGACGTAGTGGACATGGACTAACTGACACATGAAGACGGCCGTGGTAAGACACCAGCAGCACGCGACGTGGCATCCAAGACCTGGACACAGAGCTCTGGCTCTGCTGATCCCAGGGACGGCCATTCGCTCATCAATAGGTGCAGACACACCAACCACTCCCAGCGCTGGCAGCACCTGTTTGTATCCCGGCTCTGCTGTTAACCACAGGGGCAGGAAATAACTTCTCTGAGCCTCAATTTCTTCTGCAAAATGGAAAAGAATAGTATCTCCACTTCACAGAGTTGTTTGAGGAGTAAACGAGATAATATAGAGCATTTTCAGCAAAGTAGAGCATACAGGAAGGAGTAAATGAGAGAAAAGCATACATAACTTTTATAAGCAATGAATGTCTAGCAGCTCCTCATTCACAGCTGGAACAATCAATTGAAAAAAGGCTGACCAACCATGCACCTGCCCTGGCACAGAGGTTATTGCAGAATGCCTGTGTGCATTTGCCCCTCCTGTCTTTACACCAATCATTCTAGAATTCTACAGACTCCAGAATCATTTAATTGTGCTATCATCATCTGTAGCTTCCTACACGGTGGCGATTAAATTGAGACCTCAAGTAAGAGATCTAACGAAAATAACATGAACAGATACAGATACTTAGAATGTGTTTCTATCAAATCTGCTCCATATAATTTGGTCCAAGAAATTCAACTCCATAATATCTAAGAGAAAGTGGTAGTGCCAGGACGGAAGATAAAACCCAGAGTACGACACAGAAGTGTTTTGAGCCATTTACGCAGCCAACTCAGCACTGCCACTAACCTAAAATCAAGTTATCAGATTCAAAAGAGGAAAACCAACAAATCTAATGCAACAATAGCCATCATTGATTCAACACTGCCTCTGCTCTATGTTCCACGCTGAGAGTCTCGCTGCAACATTTCCTTAATCCATACAAGGTGTGTATTCTTATCACTGTCACAGGAAGGTCACGCACCCAAGGTCACAGAGCAGGTGAGAACAGTGGGACTGGATTTGAGCCCGGACTACTTGAAATGCAAAGCCAGTGAGCATAACGACTGATCATATGGCCTTGAACCTAGAAAGGTGGAATGTTGGCCAGGTCAAAGCTGATGGTACAACTGAAGCCCCTAAGACCAGATGACTGACATGCACACCCTTAGCAAACCGCTCTAAGCGCCAAAGAGATGACGAGGAAACATTCCCCATCCTCCCCCATTCTCCCCCATTCTCCCCCATCCTCCCCCATCCTCCCCCATCCTCCCCCATCCTCCCCCATCCTCCGAGCTACAGCAGGTGGTGCTCCTGGGAGACCTGGGAAGGGCAGGCAAAGCAACGAGAAAAGCAGCAAAGCTGAAGGGAGGAGGCCAAGACAGCAAGAAAACTTAACTGCACCTGCTTCTGAGGGAGAAGGAGGACAAAACTCAAACAGAAAAGGTGGAGACCCAAACGTCCATCAGCGAATGAATGGATAAATAAAATAGGGTTCAGCCTTTAGAAGGAAGAAAATTTGACTCGTGCCACAACATAGAAGAACCTTGAAGACATTATGTTAAGTGACATAATGGCCAGAAACGGACAAATACTGTCTGATCCACTTACATGGGCACTTATAGTCTGAATTACAGGCAGGAAGTAGGATGGTGGTTGCCAGGAACGGGGGGGCGGGGAGGAGTTAGTATTTAATGGGTAGAGAATTTGGGATGATGAAAAAGTTTTGGCAAATGGTGATGGCTGTACCAAAGCAGACAATTTTCCTCCATAGACTATATATCTGGGCAACAGCACGTGGCTCTTTCCCTAAAGATGGCATCCATGCCCCTCTCCACGCCCCCAAGCAGGGTATTCTAGTCAGGGTCTGAACCCAATATGCATTTCTAAAACTCTTAAGCACAGAGCTGTGTGGCCTCCACTCAGACACTATTATTATCATCCCTTCTTACAGATGAAAAAACTGAGGCACAGAGAGGCTAAGTGCCCAAGGTCACATAGCTGGCAGGGGGTGGCACTGGAACTGAAATCAGGGCAGCCCACTGTAACCACTTAGCTCTCCCGTTCACCTGTGGCCAGGCTTCCAGGTGTACCTGCTACCGCCTTTGGTGGCCACTTTGGGGTGGTGATCTTTGCATCCCCCTGCATTCCGAGTGCTCAGGGTCTTAATCAGCTACTCAAGCTCAGTCTCACCTCACTCTGCACAACACAGGTTGGTCCTGGTTACTTATCTCCCTTTCTCCTCTTCAAGTCACTGCTTGTTGAGTTCGGCCAGCAGACCAAAAACTTGTCTGCTCTTCTCTCACTCTGCCCTTTGGGGACCCAGTGTGTCCCCATAGATAAGAGCACTGCTCAACGCTTCTGGCTATTCTCATATCTTCCCCTGAGCCATGTCCATATATGGTAGCACCTACCCACCACAAGAAAGAAGCCATTTGGGTTGGTTCACTCATTTATTCATTCATTCATTCATCTGACAAATGTTTATGCTGCTCACTGCCAGTTGCCAGGTACTGCCTAGCAATAATAATAATAATAACAACAACAACAATATGTACACGGACTCAGGTGCCTGTCCTCAAGGTAATTACACTCCAGTGGGACAGAATAATTTCAGATTCAGGTGATGAATGTTAACATGAAAGGAATGGTGAGTGACTGAAGGAGGTGGTTCTATGAGAAAGTAACACAAGTCCAGAACAGGGTTTCGAAATCTTGGTTCTAGTGACATCTGGGGCCACATAATTCCTTGTTATGGGGGACTGTCCTATGCATTGTGGGATGTTTCCCAGCCCCCTAGTCTCTACTCACTAGATCAGGGGTGGGCAAACTTTTTGACTCGAGGGCCACGATGGGTTCTTAAACTGGACCGGAGGGCCAGAACAAAAGCATGGATGGAGTGTTTGTGTGAACTAATATAAATTCAAAGTAAAGGAGCGGAGGGGAGAGCAAGAGAACTGGATAGAACAGCCGGATCCGGCCCGCGGGCCATAGTTTGCCCAAGGCTGCACTAGATGCTAGTAGCCCCTCCCCAGCTGTAACAACCAACACTGTCTTCAGACTTGCCTGATTCAGGTGGAGGATGGGAGCAAAATCACCTGGGTTAGAAACTTCTGGTCTTAAATAATGTTTAACAGCACAGGTTCTGGAATTAGAACCAGATTAGAACCACTGCTTATTAGCTGTTTTGAGGGATTGACTGAATATTTGTGCGCCCCCCTCCAACCACCACCAAATTCACATATTGAATAGATAACCTCTATTGTGGCTATTATTTAGAGATGGGGCCTTAAAGGAAGTAATTAGGGTTAAATGAGGTCATAGGTGGGGCCATAATCCAATAAGTAAAATCAGTACACTTATAAGAAGAAACACCAAAGATAAAAAAGCAGCCATCTGCAAGCCAGAAAGAGAGCCCTCACCAAAAAACTGAAATCTGCCATCACCTGGATCATGAACTTCTAGGCCAGAACTGTGAAAACACGTCTGTTGTTTCAGTCTGCGGCATTTTGTTATGGCAGCAGGGCTACAATAACAAAGGGACCGAAAATGGAGCTGTTACTGTTCTTGAATCCATCAACTACTGAACTCATGCCCAAAGACTCTGTTCTGACCTCATCTATACTCAATCACGATTGAAATTCCCATGGCTTTTGTCCAATCTGACTCCCTCTAAATTCACCATCACATTGGGGGCAGGTGCAAGAATTAGGCCTCATTCACTAGCATCCATCCCTTGGCTTCTCCCTTCTTAACATCACCTACGTGTCTCCCCCACTGTAACAGTGACCTGGCCCAGATGAGGACTGACTCCCCCCACACCCCCACCAACTGCAAGGGAGTGCTGATTTGCATAAGCTTCCCTGATTGGTTTAGGGGCTGCAGGCCTAAGCCTCTCAGCACACAGCCTGAGACATTCCTCTAGGCCTCTCTGTGAATAAGCAGGCACTTCCCCCACGGCCCACCCCCCGCCCCCACTTTTGCCAGTCACCCACCTGCAAACAACAGAAGCCATCCTGAGGCCAAAGCCAGCAAAGTGAAGAGTGGAGCACTGAGAGGACCAAGACTGTCCCTAACAAGACTGTCCCTAGGTTATGTTCTTTTTTTTTTTTTTTTTTTTTTTTTTTTTTTTTTTTTTTTTTAAATATATTTTATTGATATTTTACAGAGAGGAAGGGAGAGGGATAGAGAGCTAGAAACATCGATGAGAGAGAAACATCGATCAGCTGCCTCCTGCACACCTCCCACTGGGGATGTGCCCGCAACCAAGGTACATGCCCTTGACCGGAATCGAACCCGGGACCCTTCAGTCCGCAGGCCGACGCTCTATCCATTGAGCCAAACCGGTTTCGGCCCTAGGTTATGTTCTTACAGGTGGCGAATATGAGCCAAAATCCTGCCCAGACTCTGCTCTCCAGGCCATGTTGGGTTGGTCTGCCCAGAAAATATATACTTTCTGGTTTGAACAAAGGCATCATATGGGCTAATAGCATTTCTGAAGCAAATCAGAGAAACGTGACCCGTGTCCTGAGCAAACCCTACCTGAAGCTCCCTCTTTCTTCTCACAGTCTTAGTTACATGCATCAGCTATTTCCCTTAGTTGTTTTAGCCATTTAAGTTGTTTTTTATTACTTGTAACCAAAAACATCAAGGTAAATAGTTTATGCAACACAAAGGTAACTTAGACTCTCCATCTCTATACAAAATATTCAAAATGAAATCATTTATTCAATCATCCATTATATCAGCTGCTGGAGACAGAGCAAGCCACAGGAATAGCATCATGCCTAGTCCCATGAAACATATCTGTTCCATATAAACTACTCTGTTTTGGGAGAATCAGCCTACTGCCATTCACTGAGCTTCTTTAAGAAAACTGTCACCAGGGAACATATTAATAAAAAAGGTAAAAGGATACTTAAAAACTACTGACCCCAAGCTTTCACAGTTAACAAGGATCAACCTAAAATGTCACTCCATCCTCTTCTTCATGGAGCAGGTAAATATGACACCAAAGAACTGTGACTGTCCTCACCACGTATAATGGCATTGTCTCCTGTGCTGTTCAATCTGGTAGATGTGTCTACTTAAGAGTTACATTTAAATTAACTAAAACTAAATAAAAGGAAAATTTTCATTTTCATAGTGTGGCTAACAAAATGTGGCCACACTAGCCACAATAAAAGTACACAGTCTCCACGTGTAGCTAGTGGATAAAATAATGAACAAAGTAGCTGAAGAACACTCCCATTATTGCAGGATGTTCTGTTACATAGTACTGTCTTTCCCCCAGAGCTCCTTTGCTATTTTAAAAAGGTAAGTGCGGTGCTGAGGACACTGTCCCTCAGGATTATCATACTAATGACAGGATCCGGAAGCAAGAACCTGACCTTCCACCTGCACAGATGCACATACCCAGTATTTGCTGCCCTAGAACTAGTAGCTCAAATCAATTACCAGATAATCTTTCTGTCCTTCACTTCCTCCTGCAATCAGTGTTCATTCAAATATAGAGTTGGGTCTGTTACCATCATTTATTAGGTAACTAGAATTGAAAAGGCCAGTATTTTATGACTTCACACAATCAGCCAGAACTTTTTTAAATGCTGGTGGGGTCACAGGGCCTACCGCTCAGGATTCTGATCAAGAGATCTGGATTGGGGCCTAGTGAGCCCCATATTTTATGAACACCTTGGTGATTATGAATCAGTGTCTGTTTGTGGACCATTCTCTGGGGTTGGGGCATCAAGCTGTGCTGGGCAGGGAGACATGAGTCAGCACCACTAATGAAGTCACCCCCAGATGCCCACATCTTGAAAATTCTCCCAGGTAATTCTGATGCACTTTCCTTTCATGCAAACTTAATTTGTGGGCCCCTATTTCCAAAGCTGATCATTTTCTCTGAGCAGCTCTGCCTGCAAGCTGCCAGCAGCCATCAGGTGAGGGTAAGTGCCTGGTAACAGGTGCACAGGGCCCCAAAGATCCTGCAGCCTTTTCAGAACATCTCTTCCCCTCAGGAATTCTGGCAATAGGATGATTCACCACCATGTTTTATTAAACCAGACAGACTCCTTCCACAAAAAAGGACTTCAATAGTAACCAACTATCACATTCCCATTAATGCCTTCCCACAGTCACCTTCCCATGAGATAATTATTTCACACAGAATTGCTTGAGCTTCCACTTTTAGCTAAAATGAACCTCAGGAAGATTCACACTGCTTAGGAAAGCTAGGCCTTTTCTTACTGATGGCAGTATTTCCCCACAGATTTGGAGAGACAAAAATAGACAACAGCTACATGAATTTTTTCCTTGCTGGGCATCCTCTCTCTCTGACTTCTCTCTTCTGAATAATGAGATATGTACACTATGTGAATATAGAGAGAACACTCTGTGCTTTCTAAAGAATTTTCATATACACCATGGAGATGCTTAACGGGGACTTTGCACCCGGCATGGCTCACTGTGGCTGCACTCTCCTCTTTACCAAACACCAAAGCCCAGGAATTTTATCAAGGATCGCCCGTACTAAAACACCATGGAATACAGGCTTTTCCTGCTATATCTTATCCTTAAGCATTTTAAAGAAACAGAAGCCAAAGTTCCTGCCAACTCAGGGGAATTGTGGGTGCCCCAGAAGTAATTATAATAAAGAAGGAAGTGGATCAGGGCATATAGTTGTGGAAACTTGAAAACTGTCCTGAGTCTTATCTCACATCCAAAGTCCTAATTACATACAGAATATCCTATCTAAGCTCTGAGTTCCTAGACAGCCTACTGAAATGTTCTTAAGGAGAACAGATACACAGTCCAAATCCAAACCTAGCAGAACATGAACTCCATGTTGAGCTTTTACTGCCAAGTGCATAGTCTTCATTTTATTGAGGCCCTTCCTTGCCTGGCTCCTTGATAGAAAATTGCACTGACTTACCTTCTTCTCTGAATTACCGGAGTCCCTTCCCCCACCCTGCAGCTGCAGGCCCAGCGCCCAACGTGAATATGCAGAGCAATCCATGATGCTGCAGGAAAGCCAGAAGGGCTGCACTGGTTTTCAAAAAACAAAACTACCTTTAACACTGTCCCTGAAAAACAGATGCCCACTGGTCTTAGAGGTTAATCATGTTCAGAAAGCATCCACTCTTGGAATAAAGGTTAGGGTCCTTATTTAGCTGTAGAATGTCCAAACAAGTCGTGGTATTAGGAACTTCCCAGCTATATGTAAAACCAAACCTCCCTAAAAGATTTACATAAAGTTCATTCATTCTTTTATTTGTAAGGCCACATATTTCACAGTATAATCAATTAAAAGCAGAGAATATATATATATAATATTTCCAGTACTTATTCATATAAATGTCATCATCAAGATGCTATCTTACACCCAGTTCTAAGAGTTAGCAGACCAGAACCATGAATTATGATCAGCTGTCAAAATATACCCTCTCCCCACTCCTCACAATTAGAATGGAGACGCTGTCACCAGGTGGGTCCCAAATGAACTAACATGGACTAAAGTGACAAACTAGACCACTTCCGGAACTTATTATTCACTCTGATGCACACTTACGGACCCCTCCCCGCACGTTGGTCAGTCTCCTGGGCCCTGAGAATACAGACAGGGGTAAGAAAAGTGATCACTGTAATTAAAGAGATGAATTGTGAGAGACATCAAGTGAGAGACAAATGCATAAATAAGAGGTTGCAAGCTTGTTGCCTGAGGACCAAATATGGCTCCCAGATGTGTTTTGTTTGGTTCATCCATGCTTTTGAAATGACTTTGAACCAACATTTTTAAAATGGCAAGGTTGGTGGGGTTTTTTTTAACAAATTCAAGCTTCTGGAGTCTCTTGAAAACTTGTACAACCTGGCAACACTGGGCCAATGTTTGCACGTGACAGCAGTAAAGCAGTAAGCTGAAGCTGAGTGTCAGCTGCTCCCTTTGAGCAAGACATGCTCTTCCCATTCACCCCAGTCCCCACCGCTCCCTAATGTTTTTTCAAATACCTACTCAGTATTTGAGTTTGTGATGACTATCATAAATAAACAATTCCAGTGCTAGGTAGTATCTGTTATAACTGAGATAAGTGAAGAAATACAAGACTCTCACATATAAGTTGCAAGACTCTCACATATAAGTTGCACGGACATGCTCTCTGAAGAGCACCACAGTGGTAGCTATTAAGTCTTAAAAAGATAAAATTCACGTCTGCCAAGAATTCTAGACATCTATCTGAAGAAGTTCACTAAAATATATGTATGAGAATATTCATCAATGTGTGTGAAAAACAGAAAATTGAAAGCAGCCTAACCGTTCATCCTTTAATATAATTTATTAAATAGATTATAATGGTTTAATATATTATAATACAACCGAAGCATGGTTTAATACATTATAATACAACCAAAAAATTGTAATGATAAAGTAGATATATAGTGAAGAAAAAATATCCATGATATATTGTTAGGCACAAAGTATGTATTGTATGTTCCAATTTTCATAAGAAAAAGACCCTAAAAAGGTCTATAAAAACCATATATGTTTGTGTGTATTTTATATATATGTATATATATGTGTGTATGAATATATATCCTATATAAAAAGGTAATATGCAAATTGACCGTCACTCCAAAACACAAGATGGCTGCCTCCATGTGGTTAATGATGGCCGCTCCCATGTGGACACAAGATGGCCAGCAGGGGAGGGCAGTTGGGAGGAACCAGGCCTGCAGGGGAGGGCAGTTGGGGGCGACCAGGCCAGCAGGGGAGGGCAGTTAGGGGCAATTGGGCCAGCCGGGGAGCAGTCAGGCTTTGATCAGGCTGGCAAGGGAGTGGTTAGGGGGTGATCAGGCTGGCAGGCAGAAGCGGTTAGGGGCAATCAGGAAGGCAGGCAGGCGAGCAGTTGGAAGCCAGCAGTCCTGGATTGTGAGAGGGATGTCCGACTGTCCGTTTAGACTCGATCCCACCAGTGGGATCGGGCCTCAACGGGCAGTCGGACATTCCTCAAGGGGTCCCAGATTGGAGAGGGTGCAGGCTGGGCTGAGGGACACACACCCCCCTCCCATGCACGAATTTCGTGCACCGGGCCTCTAGTATATATGGCTAACAATGTGTATTTCTCTACAGTGAATGAGCAATGTGGATACATTTTTCTTTTATATTCACATCTTCCTGTATTGCACACGCTGTTTAAATGCGGGGACTAAACTAAATTTCACCAGGAAAAACAAGCTGTAAAAGCACAGACCAACTATGGACAGTGATTGACAGCCATACACAGTCACAATGCTACTTGAATTTTTAAAAGATCAGAAACCAAAATCTAGATGCCTATGCTTAAAAATAAAAAAAAAATCAGTAAAAATAAAGAACACCCACGTGCTCCAAACCGAAGTTCTTTCTTAACAACTTGACCTTGAGTTTTGAATTTCTAACCAAGTCGCACAGACTTCAGCAGGCTGATGGTAGCTGGAGGAGGAAATGAATAGGCTTTCCCTCTCAGATGTAAATTCTAACGCTGGGCCAAGAATCCAGGTGGTAAAAAACTGACTCTATTTAAATCAAGCCCAAGTGATGCCTTCCGTGGCCACATTACATAAGCAATAGGTTCAATCACTGAACACATCTGGTCAGAATAAAGGCCCTCTGCAACCTTCAACACAATTAATTCAATATTTTCTCTACAGTTCAAAATGCTACAACAACTGGCAGACAACCATGTTAAATCATCACGGAAAAGCCAGACATATGGATAAGTATATTTAATATGCCTTAAAAATAAGCCATGGGTTTTCTAGCCAACAAGATCTTAGGCAAGAACTTTTTTTTTATTTAAAAGTTATGCCTACTCATTACCCTCAAAAGAATTCAATGCGACAAATATTCGTTGCACACCAACAGAAGACAGAGATTACAAAAGCTCAAAAACAGGGATGCTGGCTTCAAAAATTCAGGAAGTACATAACCCAAAGCAGCAAATCAGAATGACAAGACTGTGTGACTCTTGAAATCCTGGTGTTCGTGGGAGAAAAAGGAGAGCAGAGAGGACGGAATCGGCAGGGTTGTAAGGGAGATCAGAGAAAACAGAAGGCAGACGAGCAGAACTGCTTGAGAAATATGGCAGCCTGCTCTGTGTTCGGCAGGTAAACACACTGGAGTCAATTGTGTATTTCTAGGACTGTCTTGAGCCACCTGACCTGTCGTGCTGTCTCAGGCAGCAAAGGGACAGCCTCTGAGAAGTGCATCCACACTGACTCCCACAGGAAAAGGGCGCGGAGTCAAGACTTTTCTAATATATAAATTGACAAGAGAAAAATTCAGAATGTATTAAATTACAGCAGACCTGAGGGGGGAAAGAGGAGACAGGGAGAGTTAGTTCATCAGTTATCAGCCATGGGCCAAAACCAACAAAATACTGCTCACATACCTGACTGTGTATCAAAACTAAATCAACTTCCAGGCAGCTATTTCAGTTCTTACCTAACAAGGTTAGCTGACCACCAGATGCCACCACGACTTGTTTATGCATGAACTTTCCCAACTTTAACCCACAACCAATCTAGAAGCATCAAATACTTCTTCATTACTATGCACCTGTCCCAGAACTTTCTGGGCTTCACCTTCTCCCACCCCCTGGATCTACAGCCAATGTAAATTCTTTCAAATCAGTTTACACCTTCCTTCTCCAAACGCATTATATAGAAGAGCCCCATCAACCCCAAGATGTCAGACATGCTTGTCTTGCCCAGCTGCTGGTGGTTCAGACTGGATGCCCAGGACCTGGTCCTTTATCTGGACAAAACCAAGGATAAGAATGTTGGAACCAGAATCCTAGCTTGAATCTCATCCGTGTCAGCTGCCTGGGGGCCAGGATAAATTAACTGACCTCCCCAGCTAATTCTCTCATGGCTAAAATAGAATGACATCATCTACCCAGTTGAAACCCAAACCTATGTCAGTGACATGTCAGAAGATCAACAGAGAACAGGCAGATGGAGGCCAGAGGCGAGAGGGGAGGGAGACTGGGTGTAAAAGGTGAAGAGATTGAGAAGAACAGATTGGTGGTTACAAAACAGTCATGGGATGTAAAACTGCAACATAAGAAATATTATCAATAATATCATAATAACTATGTATGGTTCCAGGTGAGTACTGGAAATATCAGGGGAACACTTTACAAAGTATGTGATTGTCTTACCACTATGCTGTACACTTGAAACCAATACCAAATAATATTGAATGTAAAATGTAATTGAAAAAAAGAATCAATTTTTTTAATTACAAAAATTAAAAATATAGCAATAATAGTTATGATTATTAGTTTACCACTCTGAAATTCAGATTCCCAGTCTTAACCATGAAGTTTTTCCTTACAGCAGGTTTCTCAATCTCAGCCTTATTGCTATTTGGGGCTATGAATTCTCTGGTGCAAGGCTATGCTTTGCATATTCAGCAGCATCCCTGGCCTCTACTTCCTAAATGCCAGTAGCACGTCCTACTCTCAGCTGTTAACCAAAAATGTTTCCAGACATTGCCAGATGTCCCCTGGGGGCAAATTTCCCCAGAAGAACCACTCCTTTAGAAGAACTCACTGAGGAGTCTCCATTTCTCCAATGAAAATTATCACAGCTGCTACCATGAAGGTATTTCGGTAAGCACTACTTAGGTGCCAAGCCAAGGACTGAGTGTTTTGCATACATTTTCTCATTTCATCCTCACAACCACCCTATGAGTATTGTTCTCATTTTCAACCAAGGTTCTGGGAGGTTAATGTGCCCACAGTGGCTCAGCTGGGAAGTGGCAGAGCCTGGACTTGAACACAACCAGTCTGACTGCAAATCCTTATAACACCAAGTTCCACTTTCTCCCCAGCCGTTCCTGATCTGGGGGCCCAGGTATGGTGCCAGGAAGATCAAAGGTCCCCAGTGTAATGTTCTCAAGGCTCATCCTTGCTGCCCAGGATGCTCAGGAAATAGGGAGAGGACTTGTCCTTCCTTCCTGCCTTACCGCAACCTGCAGCCTGATGACAACCACTAGAATTAATTGTCACCAGTGACAATGTGGGAGAAGTTCAAGCAACTTAGACCTCCACCTACGCTTGGTGAGATATAAAGGTTTCCTTCAATTTGTCTGAACTAATCCCAACATTTTAAAAAGCAGCATCTGAATCATGCAGAAAACTGAGGGGTTTTTTCAGACTTGAAAAGCTCTCCAGGGACCTGTGTACCACAATCTCCACCTCTCAAGAGATTCTTCTCTTCCAAGTGAGTTCAGACAGGGAACATTCAAATAATAGTGGCCCTGTGCCATGAGGTGTACTTATATCTCACGTTAGTCTTCCATCAGCCCTAGGAAGAAGGTGTCATTACTATCCCTATTTTCAGAAGGAGACATCCTGGCGTAAAGAGGTGAAGTCTCTCGCCCTGGGTCACCCAGCTAAGGAATGGAAGAGCCTGCCTTCTACCCCAGCCAGCCTGAGTCCAAAACCTGAGAATCTACAACACTGAGAAACTGATATTTATGGATAATTTTACAAGCGGTGCTGCAGTCCTGTTAACACTGTATATTGCAATAATTTTGAAACATGGCTTACAATCAGGGCATAATTGCCTTTTAATTGCACCATCAAGCCACTGTCCATAAAAAGAGCTTGGAATCTTATCTCATAATGGGCTGAAAGATTAGCCTTGCTGTGGAAGACATAACTGTATCCCATTAAAGGCCCACCAAATGCCTCCGTGGGCAGTAATGCTGGAGTTGCCACCTTGGCCCTGAGAATGTAATTCTCTTACATAACTCATTCTCCCGACACTGGAGATGGTAACAGAGAGAGACAGCTGACGGTGCCCACAAGAACCTCTCCTGGTCCATGTGAAGCTGAGAGTTTGCAAAGTGCCCTGACACTCAGCACGTGCTGCCCTAAATCTGTAACATGAAGACCAACTGAAGCAGGCTCACAATGCTTTCTGTCTTTGAAAATATTCCTACATCAATCAGCTAAGCTCTACTTATCCCCAACCAGAGACTGCAAATGTTAAACCCTTAGCAAGTTTAACATGATCCATCATGAAATACCTAAGTTGCCAGAGACTTTCAAACATCAGAATTTTTAGAGGCAACTGAGCTCGTCAGAGATTTATTCTAAATTTGACAGTGGATGTCAAGAAATACTTGAACAACTACTCTGTACCAGGCACTATTCTCAGGGCTGGGGAGGCAGTAGGGAACAGGATCAAACACATCCCTGCCCTCTCAGAGCTTATGTTCTAGAAAGAAGAGACAAAACAAGGAACTTACTTATTCTGAAATTATTTACATACTACAGAGTAAAATAAAGCAGAGAAGGAGAAGAGGGAATGACAAGTGGCAGTGGAGTTATGGTTTTAAATAATGAGGTCAGAGGAGGAGGTGTCACTGAGAAGGTGACATTTGGAAGAGACTTGAAGTTCATGAGGAAGCAATCCTTCCAGATGTCCATGTGGAGACCAGCAGGCCACAGACAGGGCAGAGAAGGAATGTCCTGGGCCATATCCTGGCGGCCCTGCCAGTCACTGTAAGGACCTGGCTTTCACTCTGGGATAGAGACTATGGAAATTATCATAAATAATGGGTTACGCCATTATTTAATTATTTAGCTATAAAAAGAGAAGCTTATTTAATCATAGAAGACTCTGTTCAAATTACATTTTCTAATTTCGCAACATGCCTCCTGAAAAGATGACATCCAGAACACAGTGGACGCTCCCCCGGACACCTGACTAAGAATCAGAAGTTAATATGACAAGCATGTCCTTGACATCATGGGGGTGCAGCTATAGAAACACCAACACAAATCCATAAGAAATACTACATGGGGATGCTGACAGCCATAGGGATGCACACAGCAAAGCTCCAGTATTGACTAGGGATTTTTCAAGGTTATGGAGCTCATCATATGAGCTGCATGAAGACAGACAGAAACACACTAACCTACTTTCTTAGGATGTGAATGTCAGTCCTTAACAAATTTGACAGCCTTTATTCCCAGTGTATACAAAATCAGTATATCCTGTTACACATATATACAAACTCAAGGAAGAGACCACTAACATCAGAGACGGGTGTTTTGCATTAAATAACCATCGTTTATAAAGCAACATCCTTCATATAAACCCTTGTGGTATGGAGATGTCAGAATGTTTTCGCTTATAAACCACTTAATTCCCTTTGGTGGATATCATCAATTCGGCCCTCTAAAACCAGCTGGGGAATGGATGCCAGCAAATGTAGTGAGCCAACTGTATGCATTGCATCATAAAGTCAGGTTAGTCTATTTTTAAATATCACAACCATTGGCAAAGGGTGGCCACTGGAAACAATGCATGAGTTGGGTTGCCTGTCCTTGCATTATTTTTTGTAAAAACTATGGAATGTTCCACAGTATAACCTAAAAATACCCTTCAAAGAGTGGTCTTTTGGCACCAAGAACAAACACAGGTTGATTTTTGGAAGTTTAAGTTAAAAAAGAAAAAAGACATACAAACACAATACACAATTTAAGATCAAGAAAGGACAAAAATCAGACTTTCTGTAGCAAAGATCTGATTTGCTAGTGGTTGGGAAAATTGTACAGAGAGACAATGCTACAAGAAAATGGAGGTAAAGGGTCATTTTTATAGATCTCAACAGGGAGCAGGTCCCACATCAACCGAAAACAGAACAACCCCCCATCATCCTGCCTGCTGAACATCTGAATTTTCACTTCACAAACTCCAAGAGTCAACAGGCAGAAATACTTAAATATAATTCATTAAATCTGTCAGTCACTTGTGTATTTATAGCTCAATCTAAAATATTAGACACAGGGAACCAGCTAAATGAAAGATGTGGTGATGAGGAAGTGAACATATTATGATCCTAATTGAGAAGAAATAAAAGATGAATAGGGAGATAAGAGGGAAATATGTTGTAGATGGTCTAGTCTGCACTTATGTAAGAAGCAACACTGGAAAATTCATTCATGCATCCAAAATATTTTAGTGAGCACCTATGATTTGCTGGGTACTATTTGAGGCCCTGACAAATGGAGGGACGAATAAGTGAGTAAAGCTACTTGTTTTCATGGATCTTACATTCCAATGGGAGGGGAGACAGACAATAAAGAAGAAACAAGACTATGAAAATGTGACAAGGCTATGAAGACACAAACAAGCTTAGGGGTGATGAGGGGCCTGGGAGCTGCCCTCCACAGGTCAGTGGAGTGCAAGACCAGCTCACACTGACTGGAAAACTGATCAAATCCAGCTCTTCGATCTCCAGTGATGCTACAAACCAGGGCCTCCCATTCCCGGAGCTGGGTACAGGCATGGAGCAGCATAGCACAGATGAGGAGCTCGCTGAAGGTCTCTCTGAAGGGACACCAGGGGAGGAGTCAATCTTGTGACTTTATGGGGGGAAGAAAAAGCAAGCCCTGAGACCCTGAAGCAGAATTTGTGGGAAACCAAGAAAGACGAGGCACTGTGTTTTAAGATGAGAACAGAATTTTGTTAAAGAACTACTGTAATATATTCCAATTGTTCAAAATAAACACATAACATCAAAACAAAACAAAGGAAGGCACAGAGAGCTACATTCAATTGCATGTGGTCATAATCCCCTCATTCCGGGGAAGGAAGGGCCAGGTGGTAATGTTGTGGTTTCTAAATTATGTCTTATTTATTGTCTCTATTTTGTCTCAAAAAAAAAAAAAAAAAAAGTGAAGAGACTGTTTTGGTTCCTGGGTAATTTGCAAAAACCACAGAATTCACCTACAAAAATATGTACGCATAGCCTATAATATTACCAGTTTGGGAAACTACAATCACACCATTTTAAACTTTTGAAGTCCAAGTTATTCGTGGAATTGCCGCATTTTTAGTACAAAAGACCTACAAGGGCACACCCACTCTTTTTTGGCAAGAAGAAACTTGGGCCCAAAGAGGGTGCCTAGCTGGCTGACCTGGAGCCCAGGGGCTGACCTGGAGCCCAGGTCACCTGCCTCACCTGCTGCCATTTCCTCACTCTAGGTCCATACCCTAGAGCAGTGGTACTCAATACTGAGCAGGCATCAGAATCACGGGGCGGGGGGGGGGGGAGGCTTGTTACAAACACCCCACAGGCTGCACCCCCAGGAGCTTCAGTATCATTGGGGACGGGGATGTGCAATCTGACCATTTTCCCGGGTGATACCAATGCCACTGGTCAGGGGTCCCTACTGAGACCCACTCACCCAGGACTAGGAGTATAGGTTTTGGAATCCAACACAGCTGAGTTTCAGCTCTTCTTCTGCCACTTGTATGACCCTTGGAAAAGCCACCCAAACTCTCTGGCCCTCAGTTTCTGACATCTAAGTTATGAGGAATAAAAAACAAAATGCCCACCAAGCACTAGCTTAGCCAAGGGCCTGGCACATTCTAAAGCAAGCGCTTTATAAAGACTAGCTTAATAAAGACAGCTACATCCGGTAGCAAAGTTTCCTTAATTACTTTTTTTCTTTTTCCACATACATAAGAATGGCTAAACTTCAAAAAAACAGACACTATCAAAGATTAGCAAAAATGTGGAGCAACTAGAACATGTATAACAGCTTTATTCATGTAGCTATTATTCAATAGCCAAAAAATGATAAATGGTCCAAATGTCCATAGATGAACAAAAATATAAACAAACTGGCATGTGTATACAATGAAATACTACTCAACAATAAAAAAGAACAATGATACACACAACAATATGAAATCTCCAAATTATTTGCTGCGTGGAAAAAGCCAGACAAAGAAGACATACTGCATTATTTCACTTGTGTGAATTTCAATAATAGACAAAAGTAATTCCTGGTGAAAGAAATCAAACAGCCTTTGCCTCTGGAGGGTGGGGGCAACTGACTGGAAGGAGACATGACAGAAATTTCTGGGGTTCTATATCTTGATCTGGGTGAAAATAACATGAGCATATACAATGGTCAAAACTCAGCAAACAATATAATTAAGAGTGTGCATTTTACTATAGGTAAATACACTGAGTGACCAGATTATTATGATCTCTGAACGCATAATAATCTGGCCACTCAGTACATATATATATTAGAGGCCCGATGCATGAATTCATGCATGGGTGGGGTCCGGCCAGCCTGGCCAGGGGCAGGGGACATGGGCAGTTGGCCAGCCTGCCTACTAGTCGAACTCCTGGTTGAGGGGACAATTTGCATATTCGCCTTTTATTATATAGGATATACACTGAGTGGCCAGATTATTATGCATTCAGAGATCATAATAATCTGGCCACTAAGTGTATATACTCATAAAGTATACATATATGCTTTATTATACTATATATCCTACATAATAAAGAGCTAATATGCTAATGGTCGTGATGCCCTCACGCTGTAATGACTGATCAGCAGGAGGCTGTGTGCGCAGCGGGCGCACACAGGTGGGCGGGGACTTGACTCTGGAGGACTTGACGGAGGCACGGGTGGGTTTCTGGATCCCGCCAGCACAGCAGGCAGGTTTCTGGGTCCTGCTGGCGCGGTGGGTGGGTTTCTGGGTCCTGCCTCCTGCGGTGGCGGCAGCAGCGGCCACAAGACTCTTTCTGGGTCCTGCCTCCGGGGGCAGCAGTGGGGGCAGCGGCTGCAGGACTCTTTCTGGGTGGGAGGACGGGGCTGCATGCACCGGGAGGCCCGCGCTGGGCGCGATTCTGGGACTCGCACAATTTCACGCACCAGGTCATTAGCATATATATAACAACATTTATTTAACCCTGGCCAGTGTCGGTTATTTGGCTGAACACTGTCCCATGCACTGAGAGATTGCTGGTTCGATTCCCATTCAGGGCACATGCCCAGATTGCTGGCTAGATCCCCAGTAAGGGGCATGCAGGAAGCAGCTGACCTGTTTCTCCCTCTTCCCCTCTCCCTCCCTCTCTCACTCTCTAAAATCAATAAAAACATAAATACATACATACATTAAAAATAATAACATTCACATAGCATATAGATGTAAAATTTTTTAGGCATTTCTCCCTTTAAAATGAATTAACTCCAACCTGGTAGATCCATTTAGATTGATTCCTTCACAACCCAATCCTGCTTCATATAATACCATTTGCTACAGACTATTTTGGTCTGTGCATGTTTCCAGAGACCTGCCATGAAATAGAAGCAGCAGAATTTTCTTCCACAAGAAGACCGTGACATTTCCATACAGACAGCACCCACAGTGGCCCATGTCCCTGGGAGTGGCTAGCTCAGGGTGCAGACAACACAAAAGTAACGTTTTCCTTTCCATGTACCAACTATGAGCGTACCTAATATGACTAAAACACAGTAATAAAGGCCCAGTAAGAGCAATCCTGGCATAATTTAAATCATATTCTCAATATAAAAGAGGGATCAGAAGACCAGGGAAATGCTCTCTAGTGTCATGTTTCTGTAATGAAGATGTTAAAGAGCTAAATATGCCCGTGTAATTATCACATGAAGTAGCTTTCATTTTGTAGCAGATTCCAGACCATTCAAGTGTCCCCATCCACATCCTTATTCTATCCCACCACAAGGAGGACAAGTAGATTTACACACACACCTGCTGTGGGCATTCCTGTGCTGTGCGTGGGATGGTTCTGCGTGAAGGGAATAACATAACACTTGGAGACATTACCACCTTCTTCTAACCCAGAGATGTCTGATCCCAAACACACTTGATTATCTGACCAACCCTTCCTGAGTTCCATGATGAGGCAGCCCTGGGACAATGCCTCCAGGATCTCTGATAAACTTGTGGAAGAGGTTCAGCCACACACAGCATCTTGATACGGAAAACGAGATCCCATACAGAATCCAATGGACACCAGAAGGTCCCCAACTAGATAGATGGCACCCCTTTCCCCAAAATGCCCCTGAACTAAGACCTGTAGCTGCTCCCATCAAATGCTTTCTCACAGTATTTCCTCTGTGAGTTCTATCAAGAAACTCACAATCCAGGTAACTAACACTAACAGCTAAACTTAGAAATAACTGCTCAAATTAAATATAACAGTAATAGCTAATTTTTACTGAACACTTACAATGTGCAAAGCACTGTTCTGCATACTTTTTGCTTCTTAGCTTATGGAATATCCTCAGAAAAGCCAGTTTAGAGATAAGGACACATTCTCTGGTGAGGCCAGGAATTGGCCCTCAAGCAAAGCCTGGGGAGATAAGCAATGAATGAAGCACTCTCCTTTAATGCGCTTACTACCTTGTATGGAAATGAGGCAAGAGATCTAACTCACGCTTTAGAATAAAGAAAAAACTACAAGGTACAGGCTTAGGGGACCTCAGAGGATGAAGGATTTGTTCATCCTGGATGGTTGTTCGAGGGCTTCTTGGAGAAGGTGTCCAAGAAGGAGAGGACATAATGGAAGGAGCTTTCCATGACTGTCACCCCTCAGCTCCCAAAGCTAAAAGGCCCGGTCTGCTCCGCCTGGCCCCCTCCTCTCTCAAGGCCCCCCAACACTCTACTCAGCCTGGCCCCCTCCTGTCTCATCTGGAACCAGGCCTGTTAACCAGGCAGGACCAGCAGCCCTTCTTCCCTTGACATGCTCCTCCAGCTGCTGTTGCCCCTCCAGACCAGCAGGCACAACACATGGGCATTTTCACCACACGCAACTCTGCCACTTCCTCCAGTGCTTTCATGGTAGAGAAACTGCGCCAGGCACCAGGTAGTACACCAGGGGTGCCTTGGGGAATCACTCTGTTGGACAACCCCTCGCCCTCACCAACTCAACAGGTAAGGGACTCCCCACCACCAGCAGGACATCACTCCTCTAGACTCTGAGAGGGATTTGCTTCCACTCCCTCCTCTAAAGTCAGCTTCTCCCCTCCCCAACAGTCAGCTCCCCACCTCTCCCTCCTCAGTGCTTAAGGCTCTACAGCCAAGGCTCAAACCTCATTTTGGTAACTGTGTGACCTTGGGCAAGTAACTTAAGGGATGTCAATCCCAGTTTCTTTATCTGTAGTATGGGGTTTATGAGGATTCTTGTGACTCAGAACAAGATAATGCAAGGAAAGCATTTTGCAGAGTCTGGCAAGTAGTAAGTTAATAAGTAATAGCTATCCTTATTATTAGCATCGAGGGTGATTGTGGCAGTGATGATGTGATGGTAGTGGCAGCATCAACTTGGGTTTGATTCGCCCTAAGTGGGAAATACCCCTCCTTTCCCTCCTCCAGCTCCCCGCCCCCTAAGCCTTGGGGCTGAGCCACACGGAGGAGACACGTGTGCGTCATCCAGCTGTAGAGTTAATGCAGGATCTTCAGGCGGCTGGCTCAGGAACATCGGCACCCCAACCCACCTGGAGGTTATGGGGTAAAGATGATTTAATGGAAAAGGTCCAATAGGCCCTGCCCTCGCTCATACCCATTCTCCAGGTCTGGACAGACAAGTGGCAAAAGCACGCAGCACTGCGCCTGTGGCAACGCTCCCCCAAGGAGCCAGGAGAGCCTCCACTTTGCCCAGCCTCAGCTCCCCAACTGTCCCCCAGGCTCAGGCGAAACTGCGCCGCACTAAGTGGCCAAGATAACAGGTTGGCTAACAGGCGCAAATCCAACCCCTCTTCCCAAGACAGGTGAGCAAACAACCCGCAACCTCTACACAACTTTGTGTATTTCTCCACGACAGGTCGCACGGCCTCAATTTCCCCCCTAAGGTGCGCTCGGAGGAGGAAAGCGGGAAATCAAGATGCCTAGGGAGGCGGGGGGAGGGGGGGCGCTCCGCAGGCCGCTGCCAGTCTCTGGAAGCCTCCCGGAGGCGCGCCCCGTCTTACCTGGTCGGACGGCTTTGAAGGTGACGGCCTCCTTGCAGTTGTCGAGGACTCCCAGCACGTCGTAGCGGGGCAAGCCGGACACCCGGATCCCCTGCACCTCCAGAAGTAGCTCCCCTGCGCCCAGCCTGGGGCCCTCGCCGCCGCCAGGAAGCTCCGCCGCCTCGGCCGCGGCCACCGCTCCGACATACGGAAACTCCCCGTTCTCCGCGCCCCCCAGCACCGTCACCCCCAGCTCACCCTGGGGTCCCCGCTTCACGGTGCATTCATGAACCTTGCTAGTCCAGTGGTTCTTCTTCTGGATCACTTTCGACATGACGAGTTAAACCCCTCCTCCCCCAAAAACAAAAATAATAACGTGAGAGACAGGTGCCCCCACAGCACAGCCCCAAGCCCCCGCTGGTTCATGGGAGAGACATCTCCCTCTAAATAACGCCGCGGGAGATAGAACTTGGCAGCCTCGCTCCCTGCACACACTCCGACTCAAGCCATCATAAAACAAACTTTCTGGGCTTCCCCGCGAGCTCTGCACCGGCGCCCGCGATCTTTGTTTGCATTCCGGCGCTTCTCCGTCCACGTTCCGGCGCCCGGCCGCGCTCTCCGGGACCAGAGTCCACTCTGCGCCGCGCCGGTTATTTTTGCCTTCCTTCCTTTCTTTCTTGCCTCTTAGAAACGCGGAGCCTCCTCTTCACCTCTCGCCCGGCTCTGCCTTCCTCGCCGGCGGGCTGTTCCTGAAGGTGAGGGAAGCCCGTCCGGCCAGTTGCTGGGAGCCCTGGAGACGCCGTCGCAGAGCGGGGGTTGGGCGCCAGGGGGTGGGGGGAGCCGGAGGGAAGAGTCTTGCGGCCCCTTTAAGCAGATACAAAGGCTCGGCTTGTTTTGTTACAGTTCATTCTATTCCGCGCCGCCGAGCGCAGCGGCCGGCGAAAGGAGACGCGCGCGCATGCGCCCCGCGGCCGCCCGCCCGCCCCATCCCTCCCTCCCGAAGGGAGAGATTCCAATGTGCTTCCCTTTGGGTCCTAAAACCGACCTTCCAGGAGGAGGCAAATTATCCCCTTTCATACACCCCTCTTATTCCTCTTTTCTTTCAGGGCCTTGGACGCAGCACAGCCCCTTGGAGCTAGGGGGACGCGCACGTGTTTTACTCCAACTGTTTGCAACTTTTGAAACGCGGTTAATCTGGCTTTGGCATTTTGAAACCATTTCAAACAGGTGGGGGTTGGGGAAGCTCACACACACCCTCGCGCTCACTCACACATTCACGCCGGCCTAAGCCTTCTAATCGCCTTTGGCCAGCGGCTGGCCACGCTGTGGGTCACCCAGCCAGCTTGTCCGCCGCCCCCACGCACCCCACCCCCCACATTTCCCTCCGATCCCCTGTGCCGGACCCCTGGATGGGCGCCTGCTCCCGCCTGCACTGCACCCGCGGGGTCGGGTCCTGGAGCGGGTCTTGCCAGTGTCTCTGGCAAAGGGAGATTGGGGGGAAGGGGGACCCGCAGAACCCCCAAACAGGGACCCTGTGAATGTCACACACCCACACACATATATACCCGAACCCTTAAACTTTGGGGCCAACTTTTTTAGGACACAGGGAAACTATAGACAAGGGGAAGAATCCAGATGGTCAGAGGAGGTTGGGGTCTTTTTAACTGCCCTTCCAGCAAAGATTTCTGGAGTCAGGCATCTGCCCGGGGCTCAGGGTCCCGGCTGAGCGGGAAGCCTGTGGACCCACCCCCGGCCGGGAGATAAGGATCACCCCGGTCTGGGATTCGCACCGCGTCCCGGCGCCCGCGGGGGCGTGGGCACGGGCGCGGCAGCCACCTCGGAATTCGCCGCCCGGGGCCGGGTGGTGGTGGAGGTGGAGCGAGCGAGGTCCCCAGCTAGGGAGCTGCGGACAAAGAATACCCCGCGCCAGGAAGGCCGCCCTCCCCGACACTCCCCACATCGGCCTAGGCGGTAGAGTCTCCCAAGCAAATTTTTTCCTCCGTGATTTATAACTTGCTTGTTCCTCTTTGGTCACAGGAGAGAGGCCAAGTGCTAAATAAGGGAGGTGAGTGGAAGGGCCCGGCTTGAGATCTGGGTGTAGGCGCCCATCGGTCCAATCTGTGTGACCTTGAGCAAGCTCTGTGACCCCTCGGAGACTCCTGCTATCCCCTGTTAAGTGAGTATAACAATCCTGCACAAGATTTTTAGGATAGTACATGGACGAACACTTGTAAAGTGCCCAGCTTGTAAAGTGAATACTTTTAAGTGGCAAATAATAAAAACGTATACTAGTAGTAGTAGTAGTAGTATGTGGAAAGAGAATTGGGAAATAATTTGGGGTTTCAAGTTAGCTGATGATAATATTCCTCTCCTTTCTAAAGCTTAAACCACTATATACGAATACATTTAACTAGTTTTAAAGCACTGTTTGGAGGGTGCTATATAAGCTAATAAAAATCAGGGAAGAATGTGGATGCTTCTCTCTTGAGATATCCGGAACTGAAAACCCCACTGCCTGGTAGAACTTGTGAAAGAAGGAAGTGGCCCGTGTTCCTTGGCTCATCTTGGTGAGGAGAACTTGGTCTCCATGCTCTTTGCTCAGAAGCAATTAGTTCTCCAACACTTGACTGGATCACATGAGTGGGAACTTCAAAATGGTCCTTCCCAAGCACAACATCCAGCCAGCCCATCAGAATCTCAGGACTTTTAAGGTTTTTCTTAAGTGGTGCTGATACACAATGCTGAGGAAGGACCACAGGTCTAGCATCTTGATTCCTGAGCATTGTTTACATCACAGACCCTTTTGGAGAATAAACCTGTGGTCCACATCTTCCTCCAGAGCAGTGGTTCCCAACGTGGGGCACATGCCCCACAGAGGATCACTTTGACTTTTAAGGGGGGCAATTCAAGAATGAGTTATTAACACTGAATTTTTTGCATTTCTTGTGGTTCCAGGGGCCTCATATACAGTATATAAATATGTATTGTGACATATTTGTGCATTTCAGTTCTCTATTACATGCTTTGAAACTTTATTTGCTATTTTTTCATATCACTTCATATTATTATTACTTTTTAACGATTTCTTAGTGGTTTCTTCCTCAGTACTTCGACTGTCCTTTCGTTCTTTTATTTTTCTCTTTCATGGATGCCATGTTCTTTGGAAGCTTGGTTAGACCAAGTTAATGGCCTTTTAGGCTTCCTCCACATGAATAGGAGTTCACTTTTTGAATAATCCTATATAATAAAACCCTAATATGCAAATTGACCAAACAGTGGAACGACCAGTTGCTATGACATGCACTGACCACCAGGGGGCAGATGCTCAATGCAGGAGCTGCCCCCAGCCCTCAGGCCCCACCTATGGCGACGGGGAGTGGGGCCGGGCGGGTGGGGGGGGGGGGGTTGCGCTAGGCCAGCCAAAGTGGGTGCCAGTGCTCCCCCCACCGCCACCCCACCAGTTACCCCACAGATTGGCCCTGATCGCCAGCCAGGCCTAGGGACCCTACCCATGCATGAATTTCATGCACCAAGCCTCTAGTAAGAATTATATGTCACAGGGGGGCATCAGGATTTTAGAGATGCTTAGGTGGGACATGACCAAAAGTTGGGAACCACTGCTCTAAAGTGTAAGCTCCAGGAGGGCAGGGAACTTTGGCAGTTTGGTTTACTAACATTTTTCCAGTTCCTGGAACTGTGTCTGTTACCTAGTTAATACACAAGTTTGTTGAATGGATCCCCCACAAAAATGCACATTTTTGTATACCACCTTGGAGTCACAGACTCCCCTACAAATCACTAGTCAGCTTTAACTTGTGGGTAAAGCTTACTTCTCCACTTCATATTCTAGTAGTCGTGATTGCTTGCCAAGGATTCCCCCACCTGCCTAGAATCAGTGTCTCATCTCTATTTCCCAGTTAACTCTCACTCTCACCTGGAGGAGTCCAAAGGATGGACAGGACCAAGCGTTTTGTGATTTTTCCTACTGTACAACACCATCTTCCCTCTCTAGGATTCCAGGTGTCCTGCAGCTAAGAAGGGTAAAGACTGGGGAAATTTAGCACACTTCAGATTTTAGATTTGGAATAACTCCAAGAAGGGATATCTGAGGCTACAGAGGGCAGGATGGAGAGACGTATAGAGAGACATAATCCAAGAACATAGGTATCTTGAGCTTCCAAGCAGCTAAGACTGCCAATTTTCAGGCACTAAGTTTTTGAAAACTCCTCTCCTCTGACCCTTTCTGTCTACTCTCTTTCACCTGGTCTACTTCCTGTGTCCTGGACCGGAAGCAGCTTCAGGAACTATTTGATCCAACCTTTGAATTCTCAGCACCTAAACCCACGCCCTGTGTGCAAGGTGCACCATGCACATTGGCTGAATGAATACATGAGGACATGGTTGAAGTGTGACATTAAACTGCATAATATGGGACCTTGGATACAAAGCCTAGTTAGTGTGGTGGCTAAAACCAAGATACTTATAGATTGTTTTCTTGAAAGAGTTTATAGTTATCTCATTGTGAAGCTGATTTTTCTCGAAGAGATGTAAAGTGGGATCCTAGTGTTCTGGCTTCTCTCACTTAGGCTGTGCCTTTGGTAATACATCCCAGTGGGGAAAATAATGCCATAAAATACCTAACTTTGAGGCTTACCTTGGATGCCAGGATAATTATGTGAATTATTTTGTTTAATCGTCACAACAACCATGTAAAACAGGTATAACCTTGATTTTACAGTTGAGGAAAGTGAAGCTAGGGAAGAAACTTGCTCATGAGCTTGGAAGTAACAAAGCTAGGGGGTGAGCCCAGAGGCATGCCCCAAACCCTACTCAGAACACTGTGCTAGGTGAGTGTCGGATGTGGCCACCTACCACTTAGCATGTTCGGCCAGCAGCATTTTATTACCTCTTGAATCTACTACCACAGAGTGTGGGCACACTAATTAAGTCACCCTCCTATTTCTTCCCTTTCATCTGAACGAATACAGTGTTCCACTCAGGAATCTAATCTCCTGTTCCCCATCTGTGGGCTCTGAAGAGTGAATAATTTGCTGAAATGTAAGGAGGATTAATTTGCAAACATTTCTGAAGTGTTTGAAGAGCTATGGGCTGTGGTACAGGTGACATGCCAAACATCCTTATACTGCTATTGCATTAGCATTTCAACAGCGAACTCTTAATAAGCACAGCAGATTCAGGTGAGAACCAAAGGATAGCGCTGCAGAGAGTAAGACCTTATTTTCATATAGCTAACTCCACTAAGGAGAAGGGAAAAACCCACAATTATTAAATGTGCATTTCCTTTCTTTTTCCCAAAAATATTTCTTCCCAAATTTTTCCATATGTGATTAAACAAATTTATACTTACATCTAAAGTGCAATTTTACCTCATTTTTCTGAAAATGTGAGGATGGGAAATAAGTTGGTGAGCTGTGGGGCAAAGAAAAACATATAAATTGGTTAGCTTTTAATTTCTGAAAAATGCCAGCAGAGGCATGTATTATAGATATCAATATAAGTACATTGTACATATTCAGTACGGAACTGACTTCAAACTGGTGAGTTAGAGCAAAGGAGGAGGCTGATGCCATCGTTCCGATGCAAAGCTAGTTAGAGTTGGTGGCAGGAGCCACGGTAAAGGCAGGCAGGGAGGGCACTTGACACTTGTTGGATTCCTCACAGGGAGACAGAGGGGTAGCATTGTCTGACATAGTCTTTCTCCTTCCAGTACTTTCTGCTAGGCAAGAGTAAATAAAATGTTCATTCTTGTGACCTTTCCAGCATCACGTGTAAACTATTATTTTAGTATCCCAGAGAAGGGACTCCGGGAAGAGAGTTTAACCCTGGCTACTGTGCTGGTTCACTTCCATGGGAGAAATGAATATTGGCAACTTGAAGACTTGAGATTTGATGATAGTTGCAGAAACCCACGAACATATTATGAGAATCTCTCCTAAAACTTCCCAAATGATTCCGCTGCATAAAACACTACGTTTCCCAAATTAGCATTTTATTCTGCATAATTCTACTGAAAATATGTCTGTTGATGTTGTTAATTTTCTTAAGAACAGGACATTTGCTTTTTCTTGATTACAGACATTTATATCTCTTTTATTCCATCTCCTACCAACTCTATGACAATATAATAATTTGAACATGGCAGGTGCTTAAACAATACAGGATTTTATTATTGAAGGTGTTCCCTCTCTTCTTCCTCACTGAGTATCTTTAACAATTTACTCCACCAAAACAGAACAGAATGAGAGAAGAAGAATAAGATTCAGACTGAAGTTAAGGGTGGAATGCCCATATTTTAAAAATACCCCTACTGCCTGGCTGGTGTGGCTCAATGGTGGAGTGTCAATCTATGAACCTGGAGGTCACCATTCAATTCCCAGTCAGGGCACATGCCCAGGTTGTGGGCTGATCCCCAGTAGGGGACGTGCAGGCGGCAGCCAATCAATGATTCTCTCCCTCTCCCTTCCTCTCTGAAATCAATAAAAACATTTTTTTAAAAATAACCCTGCTGATATGTTTTTCTCGAACAATTTTTAAAGTAAAAAGGCAGAATTACATTATTAAAAATAAAGCTCAAAATACTTAACGTTCTTGGATCATAAGATATTAAAAATTCTATTACCTAGAGATAACTACTTTTTACATTTGGATATATCTCCTGAATTTTGGTCAATATAAATATGTACACATAGAGTTTCTCTCTTATCCTTTTTAACTCACCAATATATCATTAGTTTCCTATTTGTACATGAGCCTACATTTATCACTTTCAATAGTTCACCAAGCCCTAGCTGGTTCGGCTCAGTGGATAGAGTGTTGGCCTGTGGACTGAAGGATCCCAGGTTCGATTCCCGTCAAGGGCACATGCCTGAGTTGCGGGCTCAATCCCCAGTAGGGGGCGTGCAGGAGGCAGCTAATCAATGATTCTCATCATTGATGTTTCTATCTCCTTCTCCCTTCTTCTCTGAAATCAATAAAAATATATTTTAAAAAAATAGCTCAACAATATTTCATTCTTTGAATGTTTCAAAATGCGTTTAACCAATGTCCTATTAATGATCATTTAGAATGGGGCTAAAGTAATTATTTACATTAGGATATTTTGGTTGCCAGTGACAGAAACCCAGTTGAACTAGCTTAAGCGAAAAAGGCAATGTATTTCCCCATGTGACTGGCAAGACTGGAAGTGAACTAATTCTCAGCATCACTAGATGAAGAGGCTCAGGCTCTGTCCTCAGCTTTCTCGGCATCTCTCAGCTCTGCTTTGCTCTGTCGCCCTCATCCTCTCCTACTCCATCCAGATCAGCCTTCTCCAGACAGCCAGGAAAGGTAGCCAGGGCAGCTGTCATCATCCAGGTTTAGCAATGTCAGAAGAAAGGAGATTCTCACTAGCGGTTTGAAAAAGCAATCAAGAAATTTCCATCCGTATTACTGCTTTCAGTTTCAATTGTTGAGAGTAGAGGTAGAATCTGCCTGCTTTTCGGTGGCTTTGACAATAAACACAAGTGAGTCGCTAGCACCGTCAGCTGCCCGATGAAGCCTGGCAGAGTGTGTGTGGACTTGGGACCATGCCGGGAAACCTCAGCAGGTGTGTCCTCTCCAGGCTCTTATCGGGGTCGCCTTTCCTGTGGTTAAGAGTTCCAAGAATTCAAGTGTGGTGAGAGTTTGATTCCAATCAAAGCTGCAAGGGCTGGCCCACATTTTGGTAGATATTTTGAAGAAATGCTGAAGCTGGCAACTGTGCAGGATCGAACCCTCTACAAAGGAAGCCAGTCAAGGGTTTTACTTCTTGAATACGGATGCTTTGTTCAATTACATAAGGCCCATTTCAAATGTCCCAAAATGAATCTTACTTTCTCTGAGGCTACACTGGAGAAGAGAATTAAATGTTCCAAGATGGCACATGACAGTTGGTATATTATTTTCATTCCTTCATTCCTTCAACAAATGTTGATTAAATACTTATTTTGTCAATTCCTACTAGGCACTGATAGTACAAAACTAAAAGGCACACTTTTTCTTTCTTTTCTTTTCTGGAGGAAGTTTACCTCCTAATTGGATCCTCAGACAAGAAAACAATTGTGTTTGGTAAGTTCAATAACAGGGAGCGGGTGTGATCCTGGGGACAGCTCATTAGGGAGGGTTGTAACCTGTAAACATAGCCTCAGAAACTAAAGGGACCACTGTGAGGAGAAAGTCTTGCCCCCTCCCACTCTAATTTATTTTACTAGGATTTTAAGAAATGAAAGACAAAGTCCAGTTTTACGATCACATTATGGTACTCAAAGGTGTGTTTTACTGGAGCGTTCATGGAGTTCTCAGATGGGTACAGTCACCCACAATGTGAATATATGGCTCCATAAAGCACAGCACTGTCTTCCACAAAGCTGATCCAGCAAACACGAGGTGGAGTTTTGGAAAGTGACTCAGGATAATTAAGCAATCTGGAATCTGAGCAACCTTAATCCTTGACCTGTGCCATCTTTGGGAAATTGTTCCCCACAAAATCTTGTAACCAGATGAATGAGGGCCCCCCCAAAATGTATTATTCACTTTCCAGATTCAGCACGTTCCTAGAATTTTAAACTTATTTTTATGGACCTTTGCCCAGGTGAGGGGAGGCGCAGCCAAACCCAGAGTGGTTAAGACCAACATCCCCAAGGGAGTCAGTGCCCAAATGTAGTGTTTGTTTTCTGCACTCCAGACACTCCGGCTGAGAAACTCAGCGTGCGAGTCTCGGGACCCCAAGGGTTTTACATGCAGCAGGGAACTGCTGAATTAAGCTAAATATTGGAAGACACTGCCGTTTTAATTATTAAGTTAGCCCTCTGCTTTAGTGAATGCACAAGCTGGCATACGCTTGGGAATGTTTCTGCTCCCAAACTCACAGCATCTGCATTTTTCAGATATTTGACCTTGTTCTTTTGACCTTTCCTCTAGAATCCTGAGAGTGCTGGGAATACTCACAGCTGAGAGATGGAGCAAAACCTAGAAATTCTTTTTTTCTTTTCTTTTTTTTAACTTAAATCCTAGACTACTCTGTTTTAGACTAAACTCAATTTCCCCTCGAGTTATCAATTTTATTTTAACATATTACCTTGTTATGACTTTCCCTTTTGAACTGACACCACTGAAGCCTAAAACTGCCAAAGCTGCTCACTTCCCTTGCTAAGACAGCAGGAATTTCCTGGCTGCTCCCAGATAGTGAGAGCCTTCTCCAGGTTACTGTTTTCAAACTTTTTTTTATTGCAGTTAGAATAAGAAATGCATTTTGTTTCTCTACCCAGCACACATACACATCTATAATAATAAAAACGTAATATGCTAATTAGACTGTCAGCCAAACAACCTTCCAGACGTCATTCCGTACGTCCTTCTGGATGAAGCTGCCATGGCAAGAGCCAAGGCAGAGGTGGTTAGGAGCGATCAGGCAGGCAGGCAGAGGCAGTTAGGGGTGATCAGGCAGGCAGGCAGGTGAGGGGTTAGGAGCCAGCAGTCCCAGATTGCGAGAGGGATGTCCAACTGCTGATTTAGGCCCGATCCCACAGGAATTCCTGTGAGATCGGGCCTAAACTGGCAGTCGGACATTCCCCAAGGGGTCCCAGATTCCGAGAGGGTGCAGGCTGGGCTAAGGGACCCCCCCGCCCCATGCACAAATATCGTGCACCAGGCCTCTAGTGTATACATATTATTGAAATGAAAGTTTCATGGAATCATACTTGTCTTGTCTGCGTGGATGCATTGCACCAGGGTTATGACTCACAGCCAAGTCCATTCCTTAACCTTTGTCTTTATGACCAGTAAGCTAAGAGTGATTTGACATTTTTAAATGGTTGAAAAACAAATCAAAAAAAGAATAATATTTATATTATAACATTTATTTACAGTTATGTCATGCACTCTTAAATCTTTCCATTATTGTCTCATTAAATCTTCACAATAATTTATCTTTGTCTTAATCAAAATGATGATCATAATAGAAATGGTAGTTAACATTTTTTAGGTGAGTGCTCATTGTGCCAGATGCTTTGGTGCATCTAAAACTTAGATGATGCATTTATTTAATCCTCTCTAAAAGGCTGGGAGCATTAGTATTTCCAATTTTACAGATGAGGAAATGGAGACCTAACAAGACTATGTAACTTGGACAGGTCGCACACATAGGAAGTGGCAGTTGGGATTTGATCCTAGGTTCTCTGTTTTTAAACCTCTGATTTTGACTACTATTCAGCTTTGTAGCCTCTTGTCCACCACTTGACACATACCATGGGCCCAGTGCATATTGAAGAATGAATGAATACGTGCATGAATGAATGATGGCCTCTCATGGATCCTGACCAAACACAGGAACACAGACAAATTAGGTGATTACTCTTGCTTTAAAAAGCAAACAAACAGCCCAGCCTGTGTTGCTCAGTGGTTGAGGGTCAACCCATCAACAAGGAGGTCACGGTTCAATTCCCCGTCAGAGTTCATGCCCTGGTTGTGAGCTGTCCCTGGTAGGGGGCGTGCAGGAGGCAGCAGATCAGTGATGCTCTCTCATCATTGATGTTTCTATCTCTCTCTCCCTCTCCCTTCCTCTCTCTGAAATCAATAAAAACATATTTTTTAAAGGCAAGCAAACAAAGTATATGTCTCATTTATTGAGTACCAAATACTGCAGGTAAGTACTTTCAAAAAGTTTTCTCACTTGATCCTCATAATGATACTATGAGGTAGATGCTATCCTTATTTTACAGAGGAAGAGACTGAGGGTCAAAGATATAAAGTACCTTGTCTGAGATGACACAACCAGTGTTCAAACCTGTGTGATTAAGACCATGTTCTTAATCACTGTACTATGTACCTTCCTTTGTTAATTTCTAATGTCACTGTAATACTATCTACCCCATTTTGTAGGCAAAATAAACAATGTATCAGAGCCTTTGTCAATAACTATAATGTTCCCCAATGACGTATTTCTCTATCAAAATTTTCAAAACCTTTGGAAAAAGTAGAGGAGGGCTAGAGATGCCTTCCACTATATTTGATGTAGAGATTATGCTCTTAAAATTATGTTATATAATCTTTGCTGGTTTTCTGTTCATCTAAAACTATTCTAAAACTAAAACACTCTGAAGCACATGGAAAGTTGTTTAACGTCATTAGCCATTGGGGCAGTGGTCCGCAAACCGCAGCTCGGGAGCCACATGTGGCTCGCGAGTCGCGGTTTGCTGTTCTGTTGACTAACGAGTTTGCTGACCACTGCATTAGGGAAACACAAATCAAAACCACAATAAGATACCATTTCATACCCACTAGGATGGGTATAATTTTCCTAATGGAAATTTACAAATGTTGGTGCAGATATGAAGAAATTTGAACCCTTATACATTGCTAGTGGGACTATAAAATGATGCCGACACTGTAGAAAACAGTTTGGCAGTTCCTCAATAAGTAAACATAGAATAACTATATGACCCAGCAGTTCCACTCCTGGATATATACCCATAAGCATTGAAAACAGGTGTACAGCCCTAGCCAGTTTGGCTCAATGGATAGAGTGCTGGCCTGTGGACCAAAGGGTCCTGGGGTTTGATTCTGGTCAAGGGCACATACTATTGTTGCAGGCTCCACCCCAGTCAGGGCTCATGCAGGAGGCAACCAATCAATTTGTTTCTCTCACATCGATGTTTCTCTCTCTTTCCCACTCTCCCTAAAATATCAATGGGAATATATCCTCGGATGAGGATTAACAACAACAACAACAAAAGCAACGTGATCTGGTTTAAGGAGATAATCAGATTTTTCTCTCCATATTTGGCTTTCTACATCCCAAGAAGAGGATACTGTGAACAGGTCTTTAAAATAGTCTCCACAGGAGAATAGCAATCCACTATGGGAGGTTATAATAACTTTGTTTCACTGCTATTACTGAAATTTCTAGGCTGGTTCCAACCTGTTACCAGGTAAGAGCAGTTATGGAATCTAGGAGTTGATAGGAAAGACTTTATTAAGAAAAAAGATACCTGTTCTTCCCTTTCCCTTGAGGATAACTAAGCTGTCACCACGGATATCAGGGCTGCTATTTCTCCTTGTATTTGCATTTGGCACCCTCCCCGGTAATTTATGGAGCAAATCCTAAAACAGCTCCAAAAGAAACTGTGTAGCTGCATTAGCAACTGAAAGGCCACAATGTTTAAAGAGGCAGGTGAAATTCATTTCCCAGAAGGTCCACAGGACTCCCTGCTCTATACCATGCACAGTTTCTCCACCCACACAATTAGCCTTAGGAAGAGAACATACTTCTAGAACCCTGCCCTCTACCTCTGCTTGTCCCCCCTCTGCTCTCCTGGGAGTGGAGGAATGCTGGGAATAGCTTCAGGGTTTGGCTTCCAGTGGGCTAATTTCTCCGTGGACACTTTTTAAAAATTGATTTTAAGGAGAGAGAGAGAGAAGAGAAGAGAAGAGAAGAGAAGAGAAGAGAAGAGAAGAGAAGAGAAGAGAAGAGAAGAGAAGAGAAGAGAAGAGGAGAGGAGAGGAGAGAAGAGGAGAGAAGAGGAGAGAAGAGGAGAGAAGAGGAGAGGAGAGAGAGATTGGTTGTTGCACTTATTTACCCATTCATTGGTTGCCTCTTGTGTGTGCCCTGACCCCGGACTGGAGATTGAACCTGAAACTTTGGAGTTTCAGGACAACACTCTAACCAACTGAGTTACCTGGCCAGAACCTGGGATACCTTTAACCTCTGTTCTTGGCAACAAACTGCAAGACAACAAAAGCTGCCCACTGAGTGAATAGATGTGTGGTGAAGAGCAGCAGAGTGGGTCAGAGGGGTATCTAGGGAGTGAAGGGTGTAACAGGAGTTCCCATCCCTGCCGTACATTCTGGTCTTACCACAGCTGTAACAAAGTTTGACCTATTGTATTGACACAATCAGATGGCTAAGATCCCCTTGTTCTTCTAACTCCACCAACTCGGGTAAAGCTCCTGTATTTGTGTTAGTAGTATCAGTACTGCTGTGTTCAGGCATTTATTCATTCAGAAATATTTACTGAGTGCCTGCTTTGTGCTAACAATTTGCTAAGCACTAGGTACTGATTCTACCTTTCATTGAATAAAAATGTACTTAACTTCCAATGCCTGTCAGGCATTTGAGCTACTAGGGGAAAAAACAGTCTAATAAATGGAGAGCTTCATTCTCACAGAGCTTACATTTTCGTGGAGCAATACACAAATGAGAACATAGAATCTTTAAGGGGCAGAGGTGGTATGGAGGGGAACAGGGACTCGTGCTGCCCACAGTGGGATTTGCTGTATGTGTAAGGTCAGGGAAAGCCTCATGAAGAAGGTCATGTCTGAGCTGAGACATAAGGGCAGTGAGACGAGATCCAGTGGCTCCCGGAGAGACAGGGCTCCAGGCGGAGGGAAGGGCAAAGGCGGAGCCCTGAGGTCAGAGTGTGCTTGGTGTGATGGGAACACAGAGCTGGAAAGGATAGACAAGGCTGTCTCCTTCACAGACCGTTCAGATGGTAATCAAGCATCTCCCAGAGAGATGGCTAATGCTGAGGGGTCCAGGTGCCAAGAGGGAAACACAGATGGGGCTGAAGCTCCAAAAAGGATACCTGGTCGAATCTTAGGAAACAGTTTAAAATGAAATCCAAAGAAGAAGGGGAGGTTAACCTGGTGAAGGGGAATGAGACTGTGGGGTACTGGGGAGCATTTGCTGTAATGGGGACAGTGTGTGTCCAAAAGGGTGGAAGGAGACAGCACCAGTTCTAAGAAATAAACAGTCCAGGCATCCTGTTTGCAGAGAATGAGGGGAAAGCATCCTTGATCAGCTCTATGAGCAGGGACACATCCCACCAGGTCTGCACAGTTCCTATTATGTAACTATTTAAGTAAATGTGTCTCCAGTCTATCTTCTTCGCTGGAGCCAGCCCCCAGGGTCTGGGGCCCTGTGGGGCCCACTGCTGCACCCCTAGCTCCTGCCCAGAGTGAGGCCCGCAGCAAGGGCACCGCTTGTAATTATTGGCCGGCCAGCCGGCTGGCTAGCAACTCAAGCATCTGACAGCCACCTGACAGCCCCAATAGGGAGGCTTCGACTTGTGTTTTGTGAATAGCCGACCGACTCTGCCAAATTCTGGGTTTAGAAAAGGCCAGTAGACTAGGCAGTATTTAAAGCTGTGATTTCTCTTTCAAAGACATACACGAAAGCTGACGGTGACCGTGGGGAGCTCCTCCCACTGAAGCAGAGTCCACATGGCACCTTGGAAGCTTGGCCAGGCTGAGACGGAGCAGGTTCTCCCCGTCCCCTGGCGACAGGGCCCTTGTGGACGGGTGCTCATGGGCACAGCAGTAAGGAGTGAGACGGTCAGGTGAAAACAGTTCTTTCCTTTTGAGAGCACATGTGTGTGAACTAAGAGACCTGCTGTCCACCAGCAGACTGATTGCCAGGGCACCCTCACTGGGAGAAAGAAAGAAGGTGTAACATTACTCCAGGACAAAGGCAGAGCTTTAGCCAAGTCCTCATTTTTGTAAGACGAAAGATCAGTCTTTTGGGCCCCATTCCTCATCTGTGTCTGTTGGGCCTGGGGTAACAGACTTAATCCTTATTTTCACACCTCCCTTCCCCCCTCCTCCTGCCCAACAGCCCTTGCCTCCCATTGAAGACACCTGTGGTTCTGGGGAAGCGGTCTGTCCTGCCCAGGGCAGGAGCAGGTCTCCCAGGTGAGCAGATACACCGGTTCACTCAATGGGTCCCAGCCCCTGATTCAGCGCTGCCCGGGTCACCCAGGCTGGCTCATTGGCATGAGCCTCGGTGATTGTGCTCAGAATGCTGGGACAAATGCTCCCTTCATTCTGGACTGTGGTGAGGCTGCAGTCACAGGGCCTGCAGCAGAGATGGTCATTTTTGTCACCAATGCCTGAGGCCAGCCCGGGGCCAGTACGAATTCAAAAGAGGCCAGAGTTGAAAGAATTGAAGGGAAAGAGCAGTGAAACCCCCAAAACATTTGAACCTCAGAATCAAATCACACCTGAACCCTGCCCTGCTCTGGACTCTTTTTTTTAAAGCAGTGTTTTTTAAAATATATATATTTTTATTACTTTCAGAGAGGAAGAGAGAGGGAGAGAGAGATAGAAACAGCAACGATGAGAGAGAATCATTGATCGGTTGCCTCCTGCACGGCCCCCACTGGGGGACCAGCCCACAACCCAGGCATGTGCCCTGGCTGAGAATCGAACCATGGCCTCCTGTTCATAGGTCGATGCCCATGGCCTCCTGTTCATAGGTCGATGCTCAACCACTGAGCCACATTGGCTGGGCGCTGGACTCTTTCACTAATAAGTCCCTACATTCTGCTCATTGTTTACATGGAGCCTTCTGTACTTGGTCAAATCATCATAGACGGTAAGGGTGATGACAATTCAGAAACACTGTTCTGTTCTCTAGAAATACAGCAGGTCATCCCAATACATTGAATTAAAAAAATAAATATGCAACAGTGATGCCATTGTAATTAGTCATTAATAATGGGGAAGAGCAAAGGGAAGGCCAGACATTCTAGGCATGTCATTTGGGCAGCTTCACCAGGAAGCTGCAACTTTACACGCCCCAGAGGTCCAACAAAGGGAAGATAGACACATGCCCAGTAAAGGTGAGAGAACTATTGAAAGTGCTTGCGGACACAGGTGGTTGGCCAGAATGGGCGTGGCCACTGCAAGGGTTGCAAGATTTGGGATACATAACACCCTACCAGGAGTGGGCAAACTTTTTGACTCGAGGGCCACAATGGGTTCTTAAAATGGACCGGAGGGCCGTAACAAAAGCATGGATGGAGTGTTTGTGTGAACTAATATAAATTCAAAGTAAAGGAGCAGAGGGGAGAGCAAGAGAACCCTCTGCTCTTTTGGCTCCGCGGGCCCGATAGAACAGCCGAACGGGCCGGATCCGGCCCGCGGGCCGTAGTTTGCCCACGGCTGCAGACGTTCACTCTCCTGGCTCTCTTGGGATTCTTGTGACCCTGGACTTGTGGGGATCTTTTGCTCCTGCTTTCCTGCATTTGCCCCCATTACCCACAGCCACGTGGGTCCCACACAGAATGGACTAATGGACTGGAACTAGCCTGATGCTGGATGGACCCAGCTCCAACACAGAGGGAAACCTAGACACTGGCTCTGGTTTTAGCTCTACTGGAACTCCAGCTACACTTTTTCCGTGACTTGACAAAGGAAATGGGACTTGGAAAACCCAGGGACTTAACTCTGCGCAAATGAAAATCACCTGTTCTCCTGTGGGAGTCTCAGACAATTCTTTTTCTCTGGATATTGTAAGGACCCCGCTCCCAGCACCCTGTGGGGAAGTGGACTCTCCCCACATCATTCAGAATCAGCAGCAGGTATAGGAAATCAGAATGTGGGTGGAATTGCTCCAAGATCCATCTCCTCTTAATTTTTTTAAATACAACCTTCCACATTAGCCGGTTTGGCTCCGTGGATAGAGCATCAGCCTGTGGACTGAAGGGTCCCGGGTTCGATTCTGGTCAAGGGCACATGACCAGTTGTGGGCTTGATCCCCAGTAGTGGGCATGGGACCTATGGGCAGCCACTTTATAGGTTGGTTGGGGGCCTATGAGCAGGCCTGTCTCCAGAGCTTTGTCCAACAGGAATAATGGTGACAACATTGCACCAATCAGATCCTTTCTTTAAATTGGCTACAGAGAAAACAGAATGCATGTTAGCTAAGGAAGCAAAACCAAAGGGGAATTGTAGCTGAGTCCTGTCACTGTTGAACCCCTTAGTCAAGGTTTTCATGCCCAGGTCAAGAAGGGGCCTTCATTCTACTTCATTCTAATCTAGGGTGTTTGTTCTCAAACCTGAGCATGCATTAGAAGCACCTGGAGGGCATGTCAAAAACAGATGCTTTGTCTCACCACCAGAGTTTCAGCTTCCGCGGGGTGGGGTTAGGTGCTGTAGCAGAGAATTTGCATTTCTAATAAGCCCCTAGAAGATGCTGATGCTGGTGAGCCAAAGACCACACTTTAAGAACTACGGCTCCAGAGAAATTTTCCATTCATCCAAGTCCAAGTCTCTATGGGTTCTGTTCTTACTTAGGCCTGCATGTTCTGTTTCCTGGGCCCCTTTGAGATCACTCTTCCACAGAGCCGAAATTCTTAACTGCCTTATTTTTCTGAAGGCCTTACAACATCTCCACATTATTTGAACTAATCTGAGTAAGTATCTATAGAAAGAAAGCATTCAATAAATGATAACTAGATGTTCTCTTAGGAACTGCAGTGAGTCTTATAAATATTTTGTTCCTAAATTTAATACTGTAGTGTTGTTTATTTTTTTCAAAAAATGTTTAATTTTCTCTTGAATCTTACCTATCAAATATATGAAACCCAATTTTGGCTCAGCATTTGCAATTTTTTCTACAATTTCAATGTTCCATCCCATCATAGTCTCAAAAAAATATTAAACCTGAGAAAATAAGAAGAATTTCTAACAGAATGAGACTGAACTTTTCCTATGGCCTAGATACACTGTTTTTAACAAACAAGTATGTGGTTAAAACATTTTACCTATGGGGGAATAGGTGATCACATTTATTACAAGCAGAACCAGAATGTTTTTATAGAAGTTAGTTTATATCAGACCCCATATTTAGAATCACAGCTCTCTTCTTTTACTTTCTGTTTGTCTTATTTCAAACTTTAAAATGGAATATTTATTATCTGATTATTTCTCGTCTTTCTCCTCCATTGGACTCTAAGCTTCATGAGATCCGTGACTGGGTCTATTTGTCCATCAACTTTCAGGGACTAGCACGTGACAGATGTTCAGTAAATATTAGAGGATGTTATGGACTAAATATTTGTGGTCCCTCCAAAATCCTAACTCCCATAGAATTTAGAGGTGGAGCCTCTGGGAGGTAATTAGGTTTGAGGGTGGAACCCTCATGAATGGGATGGGTGACCTTGTCAGAAATTAGCCGAGCTGGCACCCTGGTCTCAAACTTTCAGGCTCCAGAAGTGTGAGAAATACATTTCTGTTGTTTATAAGCTTATCCAGTCTATGGTACTTTGTTACAGCAGCCTGAGCAAACTAAGACAGTGGAATTGAATTTATTGGGCAATGCTCTTTATTATGAAAACTAGAGACCCGGTACACGAAAATTCATGCACTCGGGGGCTGTCCTTCCCCTGGCTGCAGGCAGCTGGCCCCACCCCCGCTGCTGCCACTGCTGGCTATCTGTGCAGCGCTGCCCCCCCTCCCCTGCCACCAGTCGCCTCCCTCTGCAGGCGACAGGCATGGGGTATGATGGCTTGGCTGGCCTGGGCCTCCCTCTGTGGGGCAATCGCTGGCTGGCCACACACCTGCCACAGCGTTGCTGGCCGGTGGCTTGGGCCTCCCTTCTTTCTTTCTTTCTTTCTTTCTTTCTTTCTTTCTTTCTTTCTTTCTTTCTTTCTTTCTTTCTTTCTTTCCTTCTTTCAAGTAAGAGTAATGTTTACTCAGCGATACAGAACTGGGTACTATGAAGGGTTTACCAGGATGGAAATGCACTGCACCCTGCCCCTGCCACCCCAACACCCAGAGACTACAGTACTTAGAAGTTACACACAATGGCCATAACTGCTGAATATCTGTTCATAACAACAAACCATAGCATATTTATACTGTATCACATCGAGTGATTATAGAAACCAACTTATATATTGCTTGTATAAAATCTTTTCTTTTGGTAAAATGTATTTTTTTAAAAAGAAAGTATAAAAAACACGTGCAGTTGAAAGCCCTGCCAGGACAGCCAGTCTGTAAACATTCAGTGAGTATGTGCTTTGGAAGGGCGCCCATGCCTCGTACCCACAGCAACTCCAGCAGGGCTGGTGAGGGTGCGCCCTGGCTGCCACTCGGGCAGGACTGAGTTGGACTACGGTGGGTGGGTACAGCAGGGCCTGGCACTGTGCCCTTCTCCAGCCTTGTATCAGGATCAGGGTCAGGGTCAGGGTTAGGGCTGGGGGCAGGCAGATTGCAGTATCATTCTGAGTTCCATACTCAACCTAATTTTGGTTGCAACTCATGGCTTTTCCTGGCTGCTCGGAGGTCCTTAGGGTGGGTGCCCTGGCGGAGAGGCCGGAGAAGTGCCCACAGCTGCCTGGTTGGGTGTCTCTCTGGCCCAGAACCTTTGTCCTACCTCCTGCAAGCCTGGCCCCAGGCAAAATAGGGCCCCTCAGGAGTACTTTGGTCTCAGCGCTTGGTCCTGGGTTTCATCAGCCTGGGTTTCTTCCCCTGGTGTGGCTGATCTGAGTTTCACAAAAAAGCCTGGCCGATGCTGGCTGTGCTGAGCCTCATTGAAGACTTTTTCATGCAGCAAGGAAGAGCCCTCTGGGACCCTCCTCCTCCTCCCTCTCCTCATCTCTTCCTCCTCCTCTTCCTCCTCCCAGCCCATGGTCACTTATTCTCCAGCTGCTCCAGCAGTGGGTTGCCTTCTGAGTCGGGGGTCTTAACACTGTTGGTCCTGATGTGCAGGTGGGGTGATGCCAGCTGAGCCTCAGGATGAGCTGCTACCACTTCTGCTTCAGCTCCTCCATCTGGGTTTTCAGTTCCCCATTCATGAGCTCCAGCCACTCAGATTCTCGCTGCAGGAACTCCTTCTGCTCCTTCTTGTTCTGGCATCGGGCTGCCACCACTTTGTTCTTTTCCCAGCGCCTTTTCCTCCACTCTTCTTCCTCATCTAGCTCACTTTTCACAGGTTGAGGCCTCTTGCCCAGTTTCACCTCCAGGAAGTGCAAAGGGGTGATCATGGCCCCAATGTTGTGGATGTCAGTGTATTTCAGCTCCTCTGCAGTCAGGGCCGAGCTGGGGAGTCTAGTCAGGGGGCCGAGCCCTGGCAGAGAGCCCTCAGTCATGGAAGGGTCCGGGATCTGCCCAGGCATCATGGCAGGAGGAGTGGCAGTCCAGCCCTGCAGAAGCTGCGAGGGGAGGCTGCGACCCTGGAACCTGGGCCAGGCTGCAGGCGCCATGCCCGCTCAGGAGCCTCCGTGGCACCAGCCCCGCCCTGCAGTGTCCACTACCACTAGCGCCTCCCGTCGAAGCTGCCAAGCAGCCCTCCCGCAGGCTGTGGCCTGGGTCTCCCTCTTTGAGGCGACTGATCATAGGGCTCTGCCTGCCTGCCTCATCGCCCCTAACCTCTGGCCTGCCTACCTGATCACCCCTAACTGCTGGCCTGCCTACCTGATTGCCCCTAACCACTCACCTGCCTACCTGATTGTCCCTAACCACTCACCTGCCTACCTGATTGTCCCTAACCACTTGCTGGGGGTGGGGCCATCCCCGAGAGGTGCCCAGGGGGTTCTGGTCTCTGGTTGTTCTGGTCTCTGGGCTTTTATTATATAGGATGTACTAAGGCAAGAGTAGTTTGTATAATAAAATTAAAATAATAACATGAAAATAGAAGTAAAGTAATAAAGTGAAAATAAAATAGCTCATTTAGTCAACCAGGGAGTAGGAAGGAGAAGCAACATGGCTAGAAATGTCTTCCTTCTACGGATAGAAACACTACCTGTGGCCAAAGGCAAGTGAATTTGTTTAATCTGCGAAAACAAGGCAACCACCTTCACAGGCTGCTGAGGAAACAATTCATTTAAAATGATCCCTAGCCAGAAAGCTCGGTTGGTTAGAGCATCATTCTGACGCACAGGTTGGGGGTTTGATCCCCGGCTAGGGCACATGCAGAAATCAACCAATGCATGACTGCATGAATGGGTGGGAAAACAAATTGGTATTTCTCTCTATATTTCTTTCTCTCTCTCTCTCTCTCTCTCTCTCTCTCTCTCTCTCTCTCTCTCTCTCTCTCTTCCCTGTCTCTATCTCTCTATTTCTATCTCTATCTCTCTATCTCTCAAACCCAATCAATAAAATAAAATAAAATAAAATAAAATGACTGCGCTCTACATACTGTAAAAGAAATATAAGCCCATAATACAAATGGCAGTCTGATGCATCAAAAGGGCTCTTTTCATCTCAAGACCTTGAGGCATTTCACAAATGATAACTATCTCTTATATCATCCCCTCTGAGGTAAGACTTATTTTCCCCACTTATAATGGAGCCTACATAAAATAATTTCTCCCAAAGCCCCAAGTCATGAATGCTCTTTGAATTCCCTACCTGCTGAGATATGTGTAAGTTAGCACATAAATCACATCGTTAAAGAAAAAACTTTAAATCAGGGCAGTCATGTTTGAGCTATCAAGAGACTAAGCTCATTAGGGATTTCAGATTTCAAGTAAAAATTGCCCAGTGATGAATGGAAATGGGAATGGACTAAAAGAATTTCCAGACAAAAATCTTTTCAGTTCTACTTCATAATTTAATGACAGTTTCAATATTTGGATGGGCTAAGAGATGAATTGACTTCAAAACACATTCTGAAATTACAGGTGACCTGGAGCCAAAATAAAGAATATCTGACCAAGCATACATTCTCAGAGGAATGATAATAAAATCCTAGACTGGAAGAATGTTTTCTTTTATTGCCCAAATCCATAGAAATTCACCATGGCAGAGCAAACTTTTAATATCTGGTCACAACAGGACATCATTCTTAATGATACCCAGCTGCAGAGTGTGTGCTTGGAATTTTCAGCCCTCCCTTTGTGCTATAAGGAACCCTACATTTTAGATTTACAAAATTCTAACTTTTATTCATAAAACATTACAAGTATCAAGAAAAAGCACAAGGATAGTACCAAAAGCTCCATATAGCCTTTACCTAATTCACCAGTTGCTAACATTTTGCCTGTTTCATTTGTCAGATATAAAAATTTCTCCCAAACCATTTGCAATTAAGTTGCGTTCATGCCACCTTACCCTTGAATTCTTCAGTGTGTATCCCCTAAAAACCAGGGCATCCTCTCACAGGACTGCTGCACAGTCACCTACTTCAGGTAATTAAACATTGATCAATACTTTGATTCAGTCTATTGTCTGTATTCCAATTTTGTTGACTGATCCAAAAAGGACCTTTATTGCAATTTTTTTTCTCCAGTCCGGGATTCAGACCAAGATTGCATATTACATTTTGTTATTATGTCTCCTTTAATTTTGATCAATCCTTCAGCCTTTCCATTTTTCATGACAGTGACATTTTTGGTGAACACAGGTTCATGTTTAAATAGGTTACATAGATAACATTTTTTTGAGAAATGTAGGCTTTATGGTTGTTGTTATTGTTTTACAATTAACAATTTTTGTTAGTAAAGGGGGTAAAGGAGAAATGAGAACAGCATGGCATCTAATTCAGCCCTGTCCTGAAGTCCGTTACATGTCCTTCACATGTAATGTGTGTGAAAGCAGCTCCTGGACCTAGCTGCTGCCCAGGAAATGGCCTCGAAAGGACCGTTCTGCCCCTCCAAGCATACCTGGTGCCATGTGAGTGAGGGCCATGGATGAGTCTTGGTCATTTTATCCTCCTCATCTAATACAATGGACTGGTATGCAGTAGGTGAGTGAAGTTTGTTAAGTCAATGATTACCACAGGGGAAAAGAAGTGTACTCAGGTATGTAAATGGCAGCATTTCATTTGTTTTCTTTTAATCATCTTGCTGTAATGGCAAGACATTAAGTCACTGAGCAGGATTCAAAGTTGACAGCTCATCTTCTCAGGAAGTAGGGTTTCCTAGCGGGCATCAAGCATACTCCTGGAAAGAACATGCTTGTTTCCCAAATGCTGAAAATCCACTGACATGGTGTTATGTTCCATTATCTCTAACTGTGTCATATAGAAGTTTCTTCTTTATTCATTCCTCCTCTCCACACTTTGGGATACCAAACACTCATGACCTCAAATTCTGCTCAATTGAAATTTGTGGAGTTTTTGAAACGTTCCCTTTCATCAGAACATGCTAAGCACATATTTACAAAATAAACAGCTGTAAGGTGCCTATTGTCTGCTTAAGGTAACAATAGTACTTTGCTTAGGCACCATTTGCATACAGGTGATGGATTAATTGTGAACAGTTGTATACAATTGTGAAGAGTTGTATATGTACCAAATTTAGGGGACACTTACTGTATTTCTGATTACTCACTCTAATCCCCACACAACACATTTCAACCACAGATAAGGTGATTGACATCCAGAGATTGGGAAGTAGGCCAGAATTACACAGCGAGCAAATGCCTTAGTTGGGATTTGAATCCAGGTCTCTAAATGCCCAGCTGGCTGCCCTAGCCTGGGACAAACCTGTTTAGTGGTGGAGCTCCTGACATTTGTGAATCCCTGGTAGGCAGACCACAGGTGCTCAGGCACTAGCAAAGCAGTTTCACTAAAAACCTTTCTTGAAAAAGAATTGAATGTATACTATTTGAAAAAGAAAATCAATAATGTAGCATTTATGGGAAAAGTAGAACTTCGGTCTTCTTTTTACTTATTTCTTTTACTTTACTTGTTTTTATTTTGAAATACAAGATAGAGTATGGGAAGTAGCCTTAGAGCCCTTTTTAAGATTTTATATTGATTTATTTTTTATTATTTTTATTTGTTTAAGGAAAATTGAATTTATTTAAGGAAAGGGGGTGGGGGATAGAATACCCAAAGGGAAGGGGACGTTGGGGTGATGCTGGCAGCCCCCAGGAGTTGGAGTTTCATCCTTATATGCAGTCACAGGCAGGAAGTTCTTGTCCTCAGTGAGTTGGGGCTGAGCTGGGCTTGGAATCGGGTGGAATGCAGGTGTGCGGTCAGGTGTCTTCAGGACAGTTTCCATTCCTCCTATGGCCTGAGTCCTGGTGTCCAGAGAGTTTTTCCCGGCCTTCGTTCTCCTGTAGCGGGAAGCTTGCAGATGGCCGTTAAGGATTGTATGGCCCTAGGGTCCTAACATTTCCCTCCTCTTTCTATTTGTTAGTAATTATTCTTATGGAATAGGGGAGAAGGTCTTCTGTCAGTCATCCTAAGGAACAAGGCCTCCCCCGCTCCCTGATGCTGCTGGCAGGGAAATATGACATTCCAGCATAGCAGGCTTTGAAAAAGTCTATATAATAGATTGTTACTTTTATTGTGTTCATGCAAATAATCAGAACAAATTGAAACTAAACTTAATACAGTAAATAACTGTTTTTAATTTGGCTCTTTACTAAAAATAATGGTATTCTTTTTTAAAATATATTTTTAGTGATTTCAGAGAAGAAGGGAGAGGAAGGGAGATATAGAAACATCAATGATGAGAGAGAATCATTGATCATCTGCTTCCTGCACGCCCCACAATGGGGATCAAGCCTGCAACTCAGACATGTACCCTGACTGGGAATCAAACAATGACTTCCTGGTTCTTAGGTCGATGCTCAACCACTGAGCCACACCAGGCAGGCTGTATGTGTATTCTTATTTGTCAAAGCTTCCCATGTAATTTTTTAAGCATATTAAATAGATCTAATTAGTTTAAAAACTTAGGAGAGAGAATAAATGCTTGAGGTATTCCAGGGCCCCTTAGAATAGTTCAAAGTCATTTCTCTGTTCTAAAAAAAAAAAAAGTCTTTTGAAATTTTGTTTACATATTTTTTAAATCTTTAGTGTTGAGAGTATTACAGATGTCACCCTTTTTTCCCCCATTACCCTCTTCCATCCGGTTCCCACCCTGCCCTAGGCCTTCACCACCCTATTGTTTGTGTCCATAGGTAATGCATATATGCATATGTTCTTTGGTTAATCTCTTCCCACCCCACCCTTCCCTCTGAGATTTGTCAGTCTATTCCATGTTTCCATGCCTCTGGTTCTATTTTTTATTCATCAGTTTATGTTGTTCATTAGATTCCTTGTTAGTTTATTTTGATTTTTAGATTCAGTTGTTAGTAGCTATCCATTAATTGCCATTTTATTCTTCATATCTCCTCCTCCTCCCCCTCCTCCTCCTCCTCCTCCTCCTCCTCCTCTTCCTCCTCCTCCTCCCCTCCTCCTCCTCCTCCTCCTCCTCCTCCTCCTCCTCCTCCTCCTCCTTCTTCTTCTTCTTCTTCTTCTTCTTCTTCTTCTTCTTCTTCTTCTTCGAATACCCTTCAGCATTTTATGTAATACTGGTTTGGTGGTGATGAACTCCTTTAGCTTTTTCTTATCTGTGAAGCTCTTTATCGGACCTTCAATTCTAAATGATAGCTTTTCTGGGTAGAGTAATTTTGGTTGTAGTTCCTTGCTGTTCATCACTTTGAATATTTCTTGCCCATCCCTTCTGGCCTGCAAAGTTTCTATTCAGAAATCAGCTGACAGTCTTATGGGAACTCCCTTGTAGGTAACTAACTGCTTTTCTCTTGCTGCTTTTAAGATTCTCTCTTTGTCTTTATCTTTGCATTTTAATTATGGTATGTCTTGGTGTGGGCCTCTTTGGGTTCACTTGTTTGGGAATCTCTGCACTTCCTGAATTTATATGTCTATTTCTTTCACCAAATAGGGAAAGTTTTCTGTCATTATTTATTCAAATAGGTTTTCATTATATTGCTCTCTTTCTTCTCCTTTGGGTCCTCCCAGAATGCGAATGTTGATATGCTTGAAGTTGTCCCAGAGGCCCCTTACACTATCTTCATATTTTTGGATTCTTTTTGCTCTTCTGATTGGGTGTTTTTTGCTTCCTTATATCCCAGATTGCTGATTTGATTCTTGGTGTCCTCTACTTTATTGTTGATTCCCTATAAATTATTCTTCATTCTTAGTGTATCCTTCATTTCTGACTGGTCCTTTTCCATGTCTTTAATGTTCTCACTAAGATCCTTGAAAGTCTCACTAAGTCCCTTGAAGCTCTCATTAAGTTCCTTGAGCAACCTTATAACCATGATTTTGAACTTTGTATCTAGTAGTTTGCTTGCTTCCATTTCATTAAGTTCTTTTTCTGGAGATTTCTTTTGTTCTTTCATTTGTGAAAGGACACATTTCATATGTTTCTTTGTCTCTGCATTTTGGCTGCTTCCCTGTGTTTGATTCTATGTATTAGGTAGAGCTGCTATGTCTCCTGGAATTGGTAGAGTGGCCTTGTGTAGTAGGTGTCCTGTAGGGCCCAGTGGCTCAGCCTCCCCAGGCACCTGAGCTGGGTACTTACTCTAGTTGTGCCTCTTTGTGGGCTGTGTGCACCATCTTGTTGCAGTTGAGCCTTGATTGCCATTAGCAACACACTGAATGGGAAGTTATGAGGACTTCTCTTCCAAGCATTGGAAGCCTGAGCTGAGTGGTGTGGGGCTGGGACCCCTTCCTCCTCGTGGGAAGCCTCCAGCCTAGATGTCCCTCCCTATTAAAAACATGCCACATGTGGGTACCAGAGGAGCCTGTCCCATGCCTCCACCCCTCCTACCAGTCTTGATGTGCTTTCTTCTTTATATCTCTAGTTGTAGAACTTCCATTCAGCCAGAATCCAGGTGGTTCTGAATGATGGTTGTTCTATATTTTAGTTGTAATTTACCTATGCCGCCATATTGGTCTCTGTAATTGATTTCTTTTTTAGAGAGAGAGGAAGGGAAAGGGAGAGGGAGAAAATCCATCAGCTGCCTCCTGCATGCTCCCTCCTGGGGATCAAGCCCAGAACCCAGGCATGTACCCAGACTGGGAATGGAACCCACAATATTTTGGTGCATAGGATGACTCCCAACTGAGCCACACAGGCCAGGGTCATTTGAGCTTTTTAAAGTTCTACCTCTAGCCCTGGGTCCTTTAAAAGTAACAAAAAGGCATGTCATTAAAAAGTATTCTTTACTTTGGGGAAAACTTCCCTCACATTGAATTAATGAGCTTTTCCTGCAAAACACAGTTGTGAGAGACTTGCTTTTGAGTTACCCAACTTGAAGCACATTTTGAGCAATTAGAACAGCTCTTAATTAAAGGCCTTATCTGATAGAAAGCACATACATCTGTGTTTACAGAGAGTTACATGGTGCATTTCAGGATTGCATTACTTTTTGCCTTTTCATTGTTTACATCTGGTCAGCTAAGGATTAAATTCTTCACATTCTGATAAAAGGCTCTTCTGAATACTTAATAGCACACTCTATGCACAGTTGAATTTTTATTTCTTTAAATATTTTTGTTTGTTTGTTTTCTTACTAGGCACCATAGGGGAATAAGTGGAAAAAGTATGTTAGATGTATGAAAGGAATTTCATTAACTTCCTTAGAGAAAGAATCTTGAAATGGTTCATCTACCCATATTGTAAATGCTCCTTGTATATGTGTGATTTAGACTGTTAGTAGTATTCTTGGTTTCATCTAAGTTAGAGGCATTTTCTCATAATTGTGCTGGCCTCAAAAATTATGGGAAAGAAAAGAAGACATGACCCTCCCTTTGCATTTTACCTATAGAAACAGATGAATGAGTGTTGTACACTAAACATGCGCATATTTATCATCGCTGGGGTTAGAGTGTCCTAATTCACCGGCCGACAGACAAACCAAGTAATAATAGTAACCACACCTAATATTTACTGAGCAGCTGTTATTTGCTGGCACCAAGGAAAGCACTTCACTTTCACGTAATCCTCACCTGAAACCTCAGAGGCAGTGACTGTCACTATCAGTTTTGTACGTGAAGACAGTAGACTATGGCTGAGTGAAAGCCCCCACAGCTAACGGTCCCATTCAATCTGACTTTAGAAGGTCCAGGTTGTTTGGATAAACCTCACTGGCAGTTGTCAGAAGGGTGAATTGCGAGGTCATTAAATGGATTCAGGAAAACAGAGAAGGAACTGCTACAGGTATAATTTCTTCACCCATTACCTGTCCAGGTAAGGGGTGATGGCAGCTTGGACTAGAATTCTGAGGGTGACCTTAGAGGAAAGTGGATGGAGATGGTCAGGCCTTGGTGATGGATGTGATTGGGACATGGGAGAGAGGGTAGTTTGGAGGATCAGCCCTGGGTTTTTCTCTGATATGGTATGAAACACATATTTAGTCTTAGTCCTTATTTCTGGCACAGAACTTTTAACACTTTTGAAATTTCCTTAGTGATGAAGCAACAAAGGTTTCATTTGTTATGTTAATAAGGCGATTTGGAGGCTTCACCTAAGGATGGAGGCTGGTTGGCAGTGGAACCAACCATGAGATTAGAAAGTTAGAACTTTTAGTCCCACTGCTGACCTCTGGGGAGGGCAGAGGGCTAGGGGCTGGAGGTTGAAATGTTTGCCACTGGCCAGTGATTTAATCAACCACACCTGTGCGAGGGAGCTTCCATAAAAAAAAATCCAAAAGGACAGGCTCTGGAGAGCCTCCAGGTTGGTAAACACGTGGGGGTACTGGGAGAGGGACCGCCTGGAGAGGACATGGGAGCGCCAGGCCTTTCCCCATGGCTTGCCCTATGCATCTCTTCCACCTGGGTGCTCCTGAGTGACATCCTCTTATAATAAAACAGTGATCTAGTGAGTAACACGTTTCTCTGAATTCTGTGAGCCACTCCAACAAATTGATCAGACCAAGGAGGAGGATGTGGGAAACTGACTTACAGCTGGTCAGTAAGAAGCACGGGAAACAACCTGGGCTTGCAACTGGTCTCTGAAGGGGGCGAGGCAAGCTCGTGAGACTGAACCCTTAATCCGTGGGACCTGATGCTCTCTCCAGGTAGACAGTGCCAGGATTGAGTTGAATTGCAGGACACCCCACTGGTGTCCTGAGAACTGCTTGGTGATGTGGGGAAGACCCCTCCTGGCACACACACCCATACTTTGGAATTGGGTTTGGGAACCCCAAAATACATGGCAAGGGGAGGTGGTGGAGGAGCAGCTCTGGAGAAAAAGACCCAGCAAAGCCTGGTCGTCAAGGCCTTAATGTTAGAGAACAGCCAGCCAGAATTAGTGGAAGGTCAGAAAGATGAATCATTTTAAGGGAAACAGTTTTATTATTTCCAGGAAATAGAACCAGGCTATAACAGTATTCCCCGGTCTACCCTTGCACTTGTTTAATAAAGAATTAGAAATGGTTTGCAGGTCTCAAATCGGTTGGCCTGCAAATGGTGCTTGTCAAGTGTTTGAAGGTGATTAAAAGTAGTTTGTTTTTCTAAGCTGTTTAAATATTCCCTCTAGAAATCTTGTTAAACTCTTCACTTACTTCCCAAACTCTTTCTCTTTAAAAAGAGGAAAGCGTACACTTCGGCTGAACCTGTGTCCCAGTTAATGAGGCTTCCCTCCTTGGGAAACAGCGACTGCTGCGCTGGCGGCTTCCTCTGTGGTCAATGGAGGCGCTGGTGTTGGTGATGGTTTTAACACTGTACTGGTGTCAGCAGCACCCACCCGTGGTTAGACATCTGCACTCATTCCGGATTACTCCTTTTTGCTCTTACTCTCTTTCTTCTACCTTGCATATCTAATCAACTGCTAAAACTTAATGGTTTCACCACTGCATATTTTTGTACTAGTTTTTAAAAATCCTCTGTATTACTGTCTTACGCCTGCTATAACAAATAACCAAAAATGAAATGACTTTAAACAACACAAATTTATTCTCTTATAATTCTAGAAGCCAGAAATCTGAACTGAGTCTTATAGGTCTGAAATCAAGGTGCCAGTGGGGCTGGCTCCTTCTGTAGACCCTAGGGTAGAATTCATTTCTACATCTGGAAGCTGTCAGCATTTCCTGGTTTATGGCTGCTTCCTCCAACCACATCACCTTTTCTCTCCCCACCTCACCCCAACCGCATCCCTAGTCACATGGTCTCCTTCCTCTTCTGCACTTACATCTTCCTCTCCTTTTCTCTGATAAGGATACTGTGATTATAATTAGGACCCACTTAGATAATCCAGCACAGTCTCTGCCTCTCAAGATCCTTAATCACAACTTCAGGGACCTTTATGTCATGCCAGGTAACCCTACAAGTTCAAGGGATCAGGACATGGACATCTTGGGGGCTGTCTTTCCGCCCACCACACACTCCTGGCCATGCTTTGTCCTCGTGCTTTACTTCCTAGCGTGTCTCCCTGCCTTTAGTTTAACCCATCCTCCCTCCTGCCAACTGGGGCCTAGAGCAGTGGTCCCCAAAAGCAGGTTCATAAATTGAACCCTGGGCAGGTTGTTAAAGATATAGATGCCTGGGCTCTGCCCCTGGAGATTCCCACTCAGAAAGTCTAGTGAGGCTCTGTTTAGGAGCCCACCACAAGCTGGTTATATAAGTAAATGACCAGAGAAAGCCTGCACTTGGATGACAACGCCACAATTTCTAAACAGGGGAGACAGGATAGAAGTGTGTTTGTCTCCCTCCCCTGCGGGACTTAGCTGAGACTGCACGGCAAGCACACTGCTTTTGCACAGATCAGTGGAAATAGCAGTTTTCTAAAGATGTTTTATGCAGATACTATATTAGTTTTTTAAAAATTGTTTTTAAATTAGAAGTCGTTTTCTGGGGTTGATGGAAGTTAAAGAGCAGGGGAATGATGCTAAAACCTCTCTTCTCCTGTTTGGATAGAGCTTCGGCCTGTGGACTAAAGGGTCCCAGGTTCGATTCCAGTCAAGGGCACATGCCCAGGTTGTGAGCTTGGTCCCCAGTAGGGGGCATGCAGGAGGCAGCTGATCAATGATTCTCTCTCATCATTGATGTTCTATCTCTCTCTCCCTATCCCTTCCTCTCTGAAATCAATAAAAAAATATATATATTTTAAAAATGCAAACAAAAATACCCTCTCTTCTCTATGCCCCCCTCACCCTACTGCTTGTCCAGACCATTCTGATGCCTACTGAGTTTGGGAACCTCTGATTCTGACTTGAAGCTTCTTGAGGTCAAGGACTGTATCTTGCTCTGTTTTTAACCCCCACCTTCTAGGACACAGGCCCCCATTTGACAATCAATTAATGTACAGTTGACCCTTGAACAATTTTGGGTTCAGTTGAAAATCCGCATGTAACTTTTTTTTTTTTTTTTTTTTTTTAAATATATTTTATTGATATTTTACAGAGAGGAAGGGAGAGGGATAGAGAGCTAGAAACATCGATGAGAGAGAAACATCGATCAGCTGCCTCCTGCACACCTCCCACCAGGGATGTGCCCGCAACCAATGTACATGCCCTTGACCGGAATCGAACCCGGGACCCTTGAGTCCACAGGCCGACGCTCTATCCACTGAGCCAAACCGGTTTCGGCCGCATGTAACTTTTGACTCACCCAAAACTTAACTACTAATACCTACTGTTGACCAGAAACTTCACCGATAACATAAACAGTCCGTTAACTTGTATTTTGTAGGTTATATCTATTATATACTGTATTCTTACAATAAAGTAAGCTATAGATAGGAAAGAAGGTGTTATTAAGAAAACCATTAGGGAGAGAAAATACATTATAGTGTTTATTGAAAAAAATCCCACATAGAAGTGGATCCATGCAGGTCCATGCTGTTCCAGGCTCAAGTGTATACTAAATGAAGGACTCAGTGAATTAATGAATACGTTAATAGAACTAATGCTAGTACAGAAGAGTTTGTTGGGTTAGTACTGAAAGAAAACCCACTTTGATGCGAACCTGAGGTGGCGGTGAAAGGACCTGTAGGAGAAGTTTAGTCAGCCAGGCTGTCCAGAGGTCAAGGTGAGCATCTACCTGCTCTTGCAGAGGCACCAGTGCTGGTTGGTGCTGATGCATGTCCAGACAGGACACACACTTCTGGGAAGTGAAAAGCCAAACAGATGTATGTTATTTGTATCTGTCTAGATGTGGGGTTTACACATAATAGCTGACCCCTACTATGGGGGAGTTTTGGGGGAGACACTGTTCTAAATGCTGTGTATGTACTGGCACACATGTGTATCATCTCATTTAATTTTCACAAGAACCTTAGTCTCTCACACACAAAAAATTATGTTCCATTGAGGAAACAGTGTGGTTAAGTAACTTGCCCATGGTCACACTGCTGGGGAGGAGAGGCAAATCTGAGCACCCTGGCTTGAGTGCTCACCCATCACACTGCACTCCCCACAGACCTGTGCTCTCGCTGGGCAGGAGAGATGAAGGACTAGTCCTAAAGGCATAGTGCAGTCACATAGGAAGGACACAAACATAGACAACACTTTGGACCATGACAAATAACTTAGTACAAATAGACTTGTTCCCTGAAGTCTTAAGGACTTACAGAGGGCAGGTGACTTGCCTAAGACAGTGCTAGTAAATGGCACAGCTGAGGCTAGAATCCATGTATGTCTGGAGACCAAATCCAAGTCCTTTGAAGTGTGATGAGGCTTGTAAAGTAGGTGCCAAGGACCTTTTATTTAATCTTGGGCTGAGAAAGACCTGGCATTATTATTATTATTAATATACAATTTAGTGATTTTTATTAAATTTACTGAGTTGAATAACCACCACTGAAGTCCAATTTTAGAACATTCTCCTCACTCCAATAAGATCTCCCATTCTCATTTACAGTTAGTTTGTTTCTACCTCCAGCCATATGCAACCACTCATCTACTTTTTGTCTCCATAGATTTGCTTTTCCTGGACATTTCATATACATGTGAGCTTTTGTGTTGGCTTTTTTCATTAGCAGAATGTGTGGTGTTTTTTTGTTTGTTCATTCATGTTGTAGTGTTAGCAGTGGGAAAAGCGGCACCAGGTGTTAAGCTTGGTTCAGTGACCTCATTTCTTGAGTTTGGACTGAGAGAATAATTTAGTCAAGGCTCAAACTATAAGAGAAAGTTTATTTAGGAAGTCACAGAGGTAGAAGAAGTGAGCCCTAGAAGAAATGGGCTCAGGAAATAAGTTACAGCAAAAGAAGTGCCCTTGGAGCTTAGGGGGGAGTGAAGGAGAAGTAGAAAAGGGAAGAGAGAGAGGGAGAGACTAAGAGGGAGGAGAGAGGGAGAAGGAGGGGGAGGAGGATGGATGGGGGAAAGGCTAAGTAAGGTGTGCTCCATAGAGAGCAAGTCACACTTGCTCCTCTGTCCTGAGGGTTTTAATTTGAGGTCTCAGGGGAGAATCTCAAAAGAATATTCATCAGCTTTCCGGGTGTGCCCCTCAGGGTCGTGGTCTCCACTGATTAGTTGGCTCCAGGGGAGGAGTCATTTGTTATTGCAACTGGTCCTGATGTCAGCCATGGCATCCCTCCCCTTGGTTTTGCTGCTTCTCTGGGTTTGGAGTTAAAACACAGCTGAGGCCTAAATGCCATCTCCAGGGGTTAATACTTAAGGGAGTGGTGGTGCAAGGGCTTGTGGGTTTTGCCTGTTGCTAGGCACCCAGGGATCTCGGCCCTGGTGACCCTCTGCACCTGGCCCATCGTTCCTGCTCTGCCCATGCATATCTAACTTCCTATGACAGCATCTAAATGTACTTCTTTCCTTTGTATGGCTGAATAATATTCCATTATATGGCTCTATCACATTTTGTCTATCCATTTACCAGTTGACAAATCTTTGGTTTCCAGTTTGGGCTCTTATGAATAATGCTGCTATGAACTTTCATGTAAAAGGTTTTGTGTGGACATGTGTTTTCATTTCTCTTGGCACATGCTTAAAAATGGAATTGTGTGGTTGTGTGGTAACTGTCTACTTTTGCTTATGTTAAACTTTTAAGAAGCTATGGCCTGGTGTATAAGCCAAGATCTGAAAGCTGAAAAAGTAAGAGCCACCAGAGCAGGAGGGGCAATATCCTCGCAGTGGAAAAAGCCCCAGGTTTTTGCTTCACATATGACACGTGTAAAGTAATAATTACTGTCTTTTGTCTCTTAACTCCAAGGCAAAATAAAATTATCAAATCAAAACTGTCAATTTCTTGAAGGTGATAAATGTGCCTGCATCACAGCAAGTTCCTTTTCTCAGTTTGAATTGAATTAGTCTCTGCGAAATCACTAAGAACAAAACAACCCATAACCCCACCCCAACTAACTAAAACAAAGCAAAGCAATGCAAGCAAACAAAAGCCAAAACCCTGGGCCTGATGATCTGGCCTGGAAGGGAACATGGCAAAAGAAGGAGTCTATGCTCCTCCTTAGCTTGTCTCTTTCTGTGTTTCAGCAAGGTAATCTCCTGGCATGCACAGCAATAATATTTGCAGAATCCAGAAGCCACAGCTCTGTTGGCATTGCTTCCCAGAAGACAAACGGTATTCAGCAAAACGCAGAAAAAATTCATCCTCGAGCCATCTTTCTCCAGTGTGCTTTCTTCCTTTGTCAGATTTAGTCAACGTCATTTCGTGTGCCCACGCTTTTCCTTATGCACGCTTGGCAGTGCAAGGCAGAGCGAGGTTCCTGCTCCAGCAGCTCAGCCAATCAGGTGAGCGTACAATTCATTGGTTAACCCAAGGTGACCTGCATGTTCAAACTTTGTTTGCAAAGGCCGTGGTGATGCAACTATTAAGGCAATTCTGACGTTACAAACCATGGACATAAAGTTGAGGAGAGGATTTCTAAAAGGCCCGAAGAGAGTGTTTACTTCTTAGGCCAATGGTCAGAAGTTCATGGCACATTAAGTTTTCCATTTCAAAGCTAAGTGAATCTCTTGCCATAGCGTCTAACTTCTGACAGAGATTGGAGAGAGAACGTGTCAGGATTTCTCGTGATGAAAAGTCTTCTCCAAGGGATAGAAGACCAACTTTCTGTCTCTGCTTTCAGGCTGAGCAGGAGGTAGAGATTGGCGGTGTCTGTAGATAGAGGTCAGTAGTGGCCATTTAAAAAAAATTATCTGCTTAAAGTTCTTGGCCCTAACTTTTGGAAATGGCCCCTTGATTTTCCTTTGTGATACAATCCCATTCTCAAGTTCATGCAGTGTAGTGGACCTGACATGATCACTGTGTCCCAGGGGTTGGCACAGAACCCATACTTGACCAGCAGCGGCGATGTCCTTCACTGTGATTGTTTCGGGAATAAGCGTGTGATGTGCACTGGGATAGCAAGAAACCTGGAGCTCTTGCTGAAACACCAGGAAAGGTGCCTTATTCTTCTGGGTGGTCAGGCTGGAAGCATGTAAGCTGAGAGCTGCTGATGAACATCTTCTCTGGCCAGCAGGAGGGTCCTATCTATGACAGAAGAGAATGCAGCCATGAGAGAGGAAAGTGGAGCCCAGCGGTGGAAGAAGACAGCTACCCTGGCTTCATCCCAGCATTCTGAGCCAACTATGCTGAAGCCCAGCATGCCCGTGGGCCCGCCCACTGTTTGGACCAGTAATTTCTTGTGTGTGTGTGTGTGTGTGTGTGTGTGTGTGTGTGTGTGTGTGGAGGGAGGGTTCTGTTACATACAGTAAAATAAAAATCTGATTGGTTTAGGGTCCACACAAAGCTGTGTTTAGTACTGAAGGAACGTGGACTTTACAAACCACATTTAACCCCCTACCTTTAACCCCAACTCTGAATCAACAGAGGAACTGCAAATAGTCTCAGGACATGAGGGCGGCTTTGGCATCTCTTTGTTTACCTGTACACAGGTATCCTACATCAACATCCCTGTAAGTTAAAACTGGAAGAATCCCAGGTTTGTTACCTGGAAAGGTGAAGAGGCTGTCCCAGGGCCATAAGGTGTGGTCTAATCCTAGTGCCCTGGGTCTGAGGCCTTCCTTCCTTTTTACCATCTGTGAGTGAGCTGTGGTTCAACATGCAAAACCCTACACATAAGTTGGTTGTAAGATCCACATTTGGATAGTGATCAGCTTTTTAAAATAAGTCACATTGAGTAGATAAGCGTAAGTGACATTTTGTGAAGTTTTGTTTCAGTTGTATATGAAAGTAACTGTACATACACATATACATCAATGGCAATGTTGCGCGTCTGACATGAACTCTGTCCTCCTTTTGAAAGGGAGTTTGAAAGCCTCACTAGTGCATGTTTGGATTTCTTTTATGAGCATGAGAGGAAAAGTAATGATATTGTTTGTAACAGGAGCGAGTCACCTGGCATTCCAGGCAGGCAGCCCTTTCTGGGCGGCGGGTTGCAGGGAAGCTCCGGAGCTGAGCTATGCACCCACCTTCCCCTGTCCATCTCCCCATCGCCAGGCTGCCAGGGAGAGCGCTCCTGGGACACTTTGGAATTCTTTCGGGGATGACAGGCTGCATAAAATCAGGCCTGGGCTGTTTATGGGTGTGAGTCCCGGTGCCCAGAGAGCAGCGGAGCACTGTGGCCTGAGTGACATGCATCTGATTCTCATTAACCTGGGTCTCCCTGGGTCGGGCTCCTTGGCCCTTTCTGAATCTCTGTGCACAGGGCTGGCTCCCGCGGTGTGCAGCCGGTCAGCTGCAATCCCCTGCTGCCTCCCAGCCCACATTGCAATAGAATCAGACCCATATCAAGAGTGTTTTGGACATAAAAATCCTGTTTAATGATTAAAGAAACTCCCTGAGCTAAATGCTGCTGACTTTACAAAGTTTATTACCCAACACTGTGGAGGAGAAGAGGGAGATTTGATTTCTCAGGCCCGGAGAAAGAAGGCTGGACAATAAATGTTTATTACCATCACTTGGACAGCAAGCAAGGCCTGTCTTGATCCCTTTTTAGTACCAAAAGAGTGTTGCTGACTTTTTCTTACATAGTAAGTACTTACGTTGTGCCTACTGTGTCAGGCATGTTCTCCATGCTTAACACCTACTGGCTCATGCCTAGAAGAAGGGATAAGGTGGGCTCTGGCCCCCCTTCCCACTCCTCCTGTAAGAGTGAGGGAGGGAAGGAAAGACCCAGGAGCCAAGGCCTCCAGTGAAGTGAGGGAGGCTAGGGAGGCAATTAGGAAGAGCAGGGACATACACAAGCAATGCCAATGTTTACATGGGACCTATGGAGACAAAGGCTGGCTGCTAGGGGGTCCTGGAAGGCCATCCCCTCCCCCACTAGGGTCTGAGGTGCTGTCCATTCACTCTCCCTCAGTTCATCTCAGAGCGTCCTGCTCCATGTGGGGGTCTGAGTGCCCTTCCAGAGGAAGGGCTGTTTTACACTCAAGTGGATTTCCAGGGGCTTTTTCTAAAGGAGCAAAAGGGGCCTGGGATGGGGGGTCTGAAGGGTATGGTAGTATTTTTATACTTCATCCTCACCATCTCAGGGTTTCTATAGGGGGTGGGGGAGTGGGGAGTTACCTTACTCCCCAGAGTGGGTGAAGGTAGGGAAAAGTATGTGTTTAAAGAAAATGAAATTTAATATCAACTTTCTCTAACCTTAAAAGAAAAGCAATTATTGGCTCATGAAATCTTTATAACAACTCTCAATCAGGGTGAGTTAAGTTATGCTGCAGTAAGAAACAATCCCCAAATTTCAGTGTTTAAAATTTCTCCTTTACACTTATGTCTTCCTTTGGTGTGTGCGCGTGTGTGTGTGTGGGGAGGGGGGGGCGGGGGGGCTTCCTCTTCATGTTGTCTACTCTCAGGTACTCTGACTACACCAGGGGCAGAGAGAGCAGCACACTGTGACTAGTTCTGCAGCAAATCTACCTAGAAGGGACACATTCCTCCTATGTTTCCATTGGCTGAAGCAAGTCAGTGGCCTCACCTCACTGCAGGAGTACAAGGAAGGGCTACACGACCAGGTTTGTGGAAGGAAGACAAGCAGACATTTTACTGAACAGTACAGATGACTAATACTCTGTCATATGAAAAATGTTCTTTTACTATTCCTTTTTTATTCATTCATTTATATCTTTACAGATGAGGGAACTTAAACACAGAGTTTATGTAACTTGCTCAAGGTCACAAAACTAGCAAATGGAAGAAGGTTACCAGATTTAGCAAATAAAGCCCTAGCTGGTTTGGCTCAGTGGATAGAGCATTGGCCTACGGACTGAAGGGTCCCAGGTTCGATTTCAGCCAAGGGCACATGCCTGGCTTGCGGGCTCGATCCCCAGTGGGGGGTGTGCAGGAGGCAGCCAATCAATGATTCTTTCTCATCATTGATGTTTATATCTCTCTATCCCTCTCCCTTCCCATCTAAAATCAATTTAAAAAAAAAGATTTAGCAAATAAAAATGCAGAACACCCAGTGAAATTTGAGTTTCAGATAAAAAACAAACCAATTTTTAATATAAATAGATCTCATATGCAGATTTGGGATATATTTCTGTTACAAATGTATTTGTGGTTCACATGAGATTCAACTTGAACTGAGTGTCTGTGTTTTATCTGGCGACTCTCAAATGGAGCTGTCAGAGCGTGGGCCTATGTGCTCCGGCTCCAGAGATGAATACTCTGTTTAGGACCTTCTCTTGCTTCTGTGACTTTCTGTTGTTTCTCTGTCAATGCTGATTTAATAGCTGTTCCTTAACCATATGAATGAGGGTGAAAGCAAATTTGAAGACTTCTCCATCAAAGGCTGAAAAGCATTCTGGGACATTTCCTCACTGACAGCTTCATTAGAGTCCTAGGGACTGGGGGTGGGTGGGGACAGGAGGTAGGGGGAGTAGGAGAATAGGAGGGAAGGAGAGTCTCAGCTATAAAAATGAATCTGTCTAGTGACCTTCCCCCTAATGTTCTCATGTTTAAATTGATTTTAGAGAGGAAAGAAGGGAGGGAGTGAGGGAAGGGGGAGAGAGAGAAAGAGAAAGAGAGGACAGAGAGGAGAGAGAAACATCCATCGGTCTCCTCCTGCGCCAGCCCTGAGTGAGACCGAACCCATAACCTAGGCTTGTGCACTGACCAGGAATTTAACCCCGAGACCCTCCGGTGCATAGGACTATGCTCCAACCATCTGAGCCACACTGGCCAGAGTCCCCTGACGTTCTTAGCTAATGGAAGGGGAGATGCAGGGCAGATAATCAAAATGACAGTTAACCCCAAAACATTCCTCTGATTTTGAAATGAGACATATTTGCCTTTCTAATTATGAAGCACTTGGGCTAATAGTAAAATTAGTTTGCATTCTCCGACCACAATAATCGAGAACACAGGCCTGAGCAGTTGGATGCACATGAGATAGGCAGTAGGCATATGATTATGCGTGTAGGTGGTTATGAGCTTGAGGGGGAGAGTCTGAAGCCAGCCTAAGACTCCAAACCTTTCCAATACTTTCCCACAAAGTGGATAGTTGATATGCAAACAATTAACACGTTGCAGACGGATCACGCGAATTCTCGCTTCATATTACACATTGTTTTACAAAGTATCATACTTTAAAAAGATATTAGCTTGTAAGAACATGTAACAAATAACTTCAAATGCAATGGATATTTAATTTTAAAGCATGCCTTTAACATTTATGTAAAACGTTTTTTGTACTCGTTCAATAGAAACTTATCTGGCCACTGGGTAAAGCTAGCAATAAAACTACTGGTCTGCAATGTGTTAAGTGTTGAGAATAACATTAGCTGGTACATGATTAACATGTAATAATTATTTATTAATTGCCTGACACAGAGCCTGGCAGATAATGGAATTAAATATTTGTTAAATCAGTGAATGTTAATATCCTCTAAGATAGATACCTTTATTTGTTTTATTTTACAAAGGAGAAACTGGAAGTTTAGAGGGGCTTACGTGACCCTGGATTAAAGTCTGGCCAATTACTGAAGAGCTCGTAGTCTAGGCAAAAACTTGGGTTTACCAAATGGATGGTTTGACAGAGCTCCCCATTATGCTCCCCTTGATTTGACGTGGCCTCTGCAGAACTTGCAGCAAGTAGCTGAACCTGGTGACTTATCACCCATATTAGGAGAAATGACAAACTATTAGAAAGAGTCAATTAGCATGCCCAAGGCCTTGGATAAAAAGATAACCAAGTACAAAAGAAAACCTTTTTCCTTAAAAAACAAAAACACAAAAATAAAACAAAACAAAACAACAACAAAAAACACTTAAAAAATCCTCACCTGAGGATATATATTTTTTTATTTTTTTAAATATGTTTTTATTGATTTCAGAGAAAGGAAGGAAGAGGGAGCTAGAGATAGAAACATTGATGAGAGAGAATCATTGATCAGCTGCCTCCTGCACGCCCCCTACTGGGGATCGAGCTTGAAACCTGGGCACCAGGAATCAAACCAGTGACTTCCTGGTTTATGGGTCAACACTCAACCACCGAGCCACAGTGGTCAGGCTGGTTGGTTTTCTTGCAGTGCTTTTTTCTACATTAAAAAATCCATCTAAGCACACTTTTATGTATTTATTCACTGACATTTGGTATATTAGGCACATTAATATTGGATTTAATCAAAGATAAACTAATAATGATTAGAAAAATCAAATACAGAAAAGATGAGCACTACCTTGCTGCTAAGTGACCTGAGTTGAATGTCTTAATTGTGAAAAATCTTATCGTAGGCAAGGTTTTAAAGCAAAGTATTTCTTGTGATCTGATGATCCTACCAACTGAATTACCTGTCTTTAAATCTCCTGCTACAGATACGACCTGAGTGTTTTTGTTTTAGAAATAGCTACTGTATGCAACAGCACGGTGGTGCTTTGTTTTAATCTTGCTAGCTTGCTTGTAGAAGAAGCCAGCTCCTCAGTGAGGCTGATGTAGACTAAGTTAGTTCCGAGCAATGGGGATCCTCAGTGCCCTTGGCTTGGGGCTGGACAGCCCTTCCCTTTGGATATCCCATCCCCCATCTCCTTCCCTTAAATAAATTCAATTTTTCTTTATCCACCATCTGAGATGGCTATTTAGCCTGCCTGTGTTCCACCATGTTAACCTTTCAATTCCATTTTTATAAAGTTCAAAAATAGGTAAAACTCCTGTGTTAGACATCAGAGAGTGATTAACTTTAGGCAGGGGTGGGGAAGTCCGGCCTGAGAGCCGTATAAGGCCCGAGAAATCATTTGGTCCTGCCCTGCCCAGGCATTAGGGGCGAGCTAATTAAATGTTGACCAAACATAGCAGGCTAATTTTTAAGTGGATAATTTGTGTGGCCCTCGAATGATGTTACAAATATCCGAATGGCCGTTGGCAGTAAAAGGTTCCCCACCCCTGCTCTAGAGGAAGGAATGTTAGGCAGAATCCTAAGGTGGCCAGCAGTGTTACTCACTGCTATCATCCCTGCCCCTTGCATACGGGTGGAACCTGTGGTTTGATGGGATGTCACTCTGTTAATTAAGATCCCTAATCACCTAGGGCAGTGGTCGGCAAACTCATAAGTCAACAGAGCCAAATATCAGCAGTACAACAATTGAAATTTCTTTTGAGAGCCAAAATTTTTAAACTTAAACTTCTTCTAACGCCACTTCTTCAAAATTGTCTCACCCAGGCTGTGGTATTTTGTGGAAGAGCCACACTCTAGGGGCCAAAGAGCCACATGTGGCTCGCGAGCCGCAGTTTGCTGACCACTGACCTAGGAGATTGTCCTCAGTGGGCCTGACCTAATCAGGCAGGTTCTTAAAAGAACATTTAGAGCCCAAAATAGAAGTCAGAGAGACAAGCTACTGCTGGCCTGGGAGGAAGCTTCAGCGTGAACTGAGTATGGAGGTCACGTGACAAGGGCTGCGGGGCAGCCTGTGGGGACTGAGAGCAGTCTCCAGCCAATGGGTAGCAAGAAAATGGGGACTTCAGTCACACAGACATACGGGATTGAAATCTGCCTACAACCCTAATGAGCTCTATCCTCAAAGGAGACCCGAGCCTTGGCTGATACCTTGGTTGTCATCTTCTGAGACCTGAGCAGAGGATCCAGGTAAGCCAGGGCCAGGATCCCGACCTGTGGAAGCTGAGAGAACAAATTTGTGCTGTTTCAAGCCACTCAGCTTGTTTGTAATACAGCAAGAGACAACTAATACAGGGGGCAGAGACCGGAGGGGGCTGGCACACTGAAGTGTTGTTTCCTGATCTAGGTGTTGGTCACAGGAGTATATTTTTTAATTTGTGGAGATTTACTGTGCTTTGCACTTAGGATGGGTGCACTGTTCTCTGTGTATAAGATACTTGATACAAAACAACAATACAATAATACAACGTATTTATAAAATTACTAGAAGCCCAGTGCACGAAATTTGTGCATGGGTAGGGCCCCTAGGCCTGGCCGGTGATCAGGGCCGATCTGAGGGGCAACCAGTGGGGTGATTGGGGGGGGGGCTCTGCTGGAACCCACCTTGGCCAGCCTGGCACTGCCTGCTCGCCAGCCCTGTCCCCTGCTGCCGCTGCCAGTTGCCTCCCTCTGCGGGGCGACTGGTGGGGCGATCAGGGTGGGGGGGGGGACCCCTGCTGGTACCTGCTTTGGCTGGCCTGGGCCTGCGGGCTGGGGGCAGCTTCTGCATTGAGCATCTGCCCCCTGGTGGTCAGTGTGCATCATAGCGACTGGTTGATTTGCATATTAGGCTTTTATTACATAGGATGATACAATCTTATGAAGTAAGTGGTATATTATTATCTCTACCTTACAGCTGAGGAAATGGAAGCCCAGAGACAGGAACCCAGGCTCACCTGTTACACTGTGCTGTGATATCTGCCTTGTAGTCTGTCCCTCTAGCTGCTGGTCAGTCAATAAAAATGTCTCCTGTGTGGTACTACCACAGGAAAATAAATAAGTAAATAAAAGAGGGGAGTAACTCTTTAGGATGAATTAGATGTTTGAGATCTGTGGCTGATTATTCAGAGAATCTTGATAATAATCCTGGTCATGGTCTCGGGGTGCAGTCCATGAGCTCTGATACCTGTGACCTTTTATCGCAGCCTCAGTGCCACTCCTTCCAGGAACAGCCAGACTGTAGTTCCCGGAGATGCTGACTTTGACCCCTCCTGTCAACATGAGAGAATGAAAGTAGAGATAAGGGTGAGAGGTAGGGGTCCATTCAAAGTGTGTTTTTTTTTAGGGAAAGAAACCCTTAGAGCCACAGTGTCTTTAAACAAACAAAAACCCAACAACAAATGTCTTTTCAAGATTATTGATATAATACACAACCATTTTAATAGAATCAAACAACTTTAGAAATTAAAAACCAGTAAACCAAAGGCTCTCCAAAAATAACTGCTGTTAACTCTTGGGCATGTCTTTCTTTTGATTTTGTTTGTGTTTTATTGATTTTACTATTGCTTGAACTATAGAAGCAAGTAGAAAGGTACCCAAAACAGAATTGGCTATCCTCTTATTTATCAGAACAACAGCAAATGCATGTGTAAAACCATACTGTCCAATACACTAGCTAATAGCTACATTGATATGTGTTGTGTAAAATACACAGAGGATTTCAAAGACTTGGGGGACAGGGAAGAATGTAAATGAGAATCTTTTGGATGTAAAAGATTGAGTAAAATATTATTACTATAATAAAATTTTACCTGCAGCTCATATACGATTTCCGTTGGGGAGGCTAATGTAGCATGCTGCAGATTGTCACAAAGAGACCCGTGAAGGAAAAAACTGGGGTTTAATTCCATGGTATCATTATTTGTTTCTTAACATTTTTTTCTGATTATAAATGTATTATATAGTTTTTTAAAAATCAGGAATACAGGAAAGAATAAATTAGTAAGCAAAACTCTTCCATAATCAGAATCATTATTTTTTAACATTATAGCTTATATTCTTACAAATGATATATATATATATGTATATATATATATATGTATATATATATATATATATACATACTGTATATAGTCTGTTCTACAAACTTTTTTTGCTAAATGTATTACAGACTTCTTTCTATAATAAAACATAAGTCAGTATTCTATGACATGAATGGACCATGAGATTAATATTCTATATAATACATTTTTTCATGGAAAAAATTAAAATGTTACTAAGATTTCAATAGTGCTTTTATCATTAATTCATAGGAATTTTAGGGTGTTAACTCTTCAAGCAATGTGTCTAGAAATTGGTAGGTGCTCAATTGCTATAATGAACTGAATTGAAGAAACATTCAATTCTATCTATCCAACCTTTATGCCAGGAGGATTAGCAGCCATTTATTATAAATATACATATAACCATTCTGTACTCAGGAAACATGCTTTGCCTAAAATATACACCTCTAGGGATTTAAGACCAATAGATTAATATTCTATATTATACAGTTCTTCATGAAAATTTTTAAAAAATATATTTTTATTGATTTCAGAGAAGAAGGGAGAGGGAGATAGAAAAACCAATGATGAGAGAGAATCATTGATTGGCTGCCTTCTTCAGGCCCCCTACTGGGGATCGAGCCCGCAACCGGGCATGTGCCCTTGACTGGAATTGAACACGGGACCCTTCAGTCTGCATGCCGACGTGCTATCCGAGCCAAACTGGGCAGGGCCATGAGATTTTTTTTAAAGGTAAAATGTCACCTAGTGGAGCATAATGAAAATATTTTTGGAAGGGCTTGACTGGTTTTTCCTGGAGTTGGGGGGCAGAAGCAGGGAAGAGCCCTAAGGTGAGAGTCAGTCCCTCCTGCAAAGATATAGAGTGGGCTGTGAGTCACGACAGTGGGTGCCACTGGCACTGATAGCCTTGTCTGAACCTCTTTAAAGAACCCTCCTCTGGGGAGTGAGGGAGGAAGAGTCTCTAAAGAACATAAAACTGCCCCAAAAGCGAAGGAGCCAGTGTTGGAGATTTTGTGTCACCAGTTCATTGGCCATGGTCCCCTCCGTAAACTCTCCTTCTCCCCACCCCAACTGTGTGCCGTCCAGAAGTAGCCAAGTCTGGTGAGAACTGGAGGCCCAGCAAGGAAATAAATAAAATCACTCTGCTTTCCCACCTGAGGTAATGTTTACACTCCTGGGGAGAAAGCTGGAATTGGAAGAGAAATGGAAGTTCTGACATTAAAACTGCACTGGCTATTTCAATACCTCCAAATGAGATGGTTAATACTGGAATGTTCCCGAACACGCCATGGGATCCACCCTCAGCATTGACCAGGGCAGGAGAGAAAACACAGGAGAGAAGATCTGAAGACAGCAGTGTGAGATGAATTTGCTTCCTCCTGTATCTCACCAATTCGGTTAACAGGCCAGATTCTCCCATGAGTGTAAGCCTTCCTTATCTCGGAACCTGCATCCCAGCGTTTAACAACCTGAGATGACCCGACTGACACCGTAACCACGTGTGGCTGGTTAGTCTGGGATCCAGTGAAGATTCTCTACTACCGTGTTTCCCCGAAAATAAGACATCATCTGAAAATAAGACCTACTTACAGGTTTCCTTCTGAGTGAAATGTAAGGCATCCCCCGAAAATAAGGCCCCAGGCTCTGTCTCAGAATGAAAATTAATTTACCGTAAATTGGTTGCTAGGGCCGCCCCGACTAGCGTCTAGCAACCAGTGACGTTACGAGGAGTCCTGACGTCACTGCTGTGTGGAGGCGGAGCGGAGGTCGGAGTGAGCGGTGAGCTCGGGGCGGGAGAGAGGAGGAGACTTTCGCAGATGCATGTAGAAGAACAGGAGGATTAGAGCGGACGGGATGCAGCGAAGGTGGTGAGTGCTGGTCTGTCTCTGGTGACACTACCTGATGCTCGCGGCCGCCTTCATGATGACTGAAGGTTCTCAGTCAGTGGCAGACCCTGCTCCAGCCCAGATCCAGGCCCCAGCAAGCCCAGTGACAGTCCCCAGGCAGGCCCCAGGGGGTAAATGTCTGATAAAGGGGTAGGGGGGATGTCTGGTGAAGGTATTCAGTGGCACAGGGGTGGGGGGAGGGGGATCACTTAAAATGACACAGGAGGATCAGAGGGGGCAATCAAAATGACACAGGAGGATCAAAAGGGGTTACTAAAATGGTAATCCCCCCTCTGATTCTCCTGTGCCACTTTGATTCCCCCCTCTGATCCTCCCTGTGTCATTTTGAGTGATCCCCCTCCCCCCACCTTGATACCCCAATTCCTTTTGTTTTACCCCTAGAAATGAGCACAAAAAGAAAAAGCTACTCCGTGGAGTACAAGAAAGGAATCGTGGAAGACTCTTGGGGTTAAAATCTTACTGCTTTCTGCAAAGAGAAGATGCTGAGTATCCGATTGGTCCGAAAATGGCGAGCAGAGTATGGTAACCTCATTGAACAAGTGGACAAGGGAAATGCTAAAAAGCGCAAGTGTGGATCAGGTCGGCAACCATTATTTTCCGAGCTGGAAGACCTGATCTGTGAATGGGTTGTTGACAGGAGAGCAAAGGCTTTGGTTGTGAATAGGGCTCAGATTCAAGAATTTGCCCTTGCAATGGCACCACAGTTTGACATAGCCCCCGAAGACTTCATAGCATCACAACACTGGCTGGATAATTTCCTTCAGCGAAGTGAACTGTCTTTAAGAAGATCTACAACATTGTTTAGGTTGGAAGATACTCAAGTTATTAAGCGAGCACTTGCATTCAAGTCCTTCATTGATGATGCTGACTTCTCTAAATACAATCTTTCCAACATGATTGCTATGGATGAAACTGCAGTGTTTATGGGCCAATCATCTCAAACAACAATTGAACAGCAGGGTGCCTCCTTAGCGTACATTCCCTCCACTGCTTACGAAAGTGCACGTGTTTCCTGTATTTTGGCAATTCGTCTGGATGGCACTAAAATCCCACCTTTAATCATTTCTAAGGGCAAGAAGGAAAAGATTGAACGTGTTTTGGGCATTTTTATTCCTGAAACTGAAAAAGCCTGGGCCACACAAGCAGTTATAAGGAAGTGGGTCGATTTAATGCTGCTGCTTGTTATGCGAGGGAGCCAAAGAGGTCTGCTAGTCTGGGATGCAGCCAGCACTCACCGCGCTAAAGACATGAAGACATTTCTTCACGAAAGAAAAATAGATCAGATAATGATTCCCGCAGGAATGACGGCCTATCTCCAGACTCTTGATATTGCAAGCCATTCAAAGACAATTTGTGCATAGAAATTAATGACTACATTGAAAATAGAATGGAGAGAAGTCAGCATGGAAACTTTGTTAAACCTAAATTGCAAGAAGTTGTGACTTGGGTGAAGAATTCGTGGGAGAAAATCACTGACAGTTGCATTGCAAATGCACTGCGAGCAGGCTACCTTGACAAGAAGTACTCATTTAAAGACAGTGCTATTGCTAAACATGAGATATTTGGTCCACTGATTCTGAAAGAAATGGAGTCACAAGAAATTCACCAGGAAATTCAGGAATTGGATTGTTATGATGATGTTCCAGAAGATGATGACATGATTGTCATTGAATAAATGAGTAAATTCTTGATACTGTAGGATTCACAGTTTGTCTGGTTTGTGTTGACAACTACCGTACTACCGTACCATATACAGGTAATAAATTTCCTTTATTTTCATTTAACAATAAATGTGTACCGTATTCTTCTTCATGGAAAAATAAGACATCCCCTGAAAATAAGACCTAGCGTGTCTTTGGGGGCAGAAATTAATATAAGACACTGTCTTATTTTCGGGGAAACACGGTAGATGCAGATGGTTCTCTGCACTAAACACACTGGCCAGGCATCAGCGCCTGGAGCCTCTGGGGAGCAGTTAGAGATGCAGCATTGCAGGCCCCCCGACCCCTAGACCTTCGTAATGTGAATCTGTTTTCATGGGATCCCAGGTTGATTCACATGCACATAAAGGTGTGTGAAGCATTAATTAGTGAGCTCAGGATGTTTTGGATTGCTCATTTTGATTTTGGGGTTGTGGGGTGTGGAGTTGGAAGGAGCTTAGAATTATGAGAGCTGGGCCCTCGCTGTGTTACCCTGGGCAAGTCATGTTCAGGACTCCTCTGCTTTCTCATACTTGTCTAATGGGATGAAAGGAAGGGCCCATCTGGTTCTGACGTCCTACAATTCTCAGAAACTTTGCTGAAGCAAAAGAAAAAATAAAGCCCAGTTGAAATTTAATAAACACGGTAATGAATTGATTAAAGTGCCATGGCGGCTTTACCAGGCCCTTGTGCAGCTTGGGGGAAGGTATTGTCCATGCATCCAAGCTCATCCCACAGCCCTTGTGTCAGCCCCGATGAAAAGTAATTTCCTGCTTAATAACAATTACCCCTTCTTCACTCAGGAGGATGCATATTTTATGGAAAAAGGAGATTATTACTAACACAAAATGATATTTAGAGCAGCAGGCTGCTAGGAACTTCTGAATCATTTATATTGGAATGATTAGTAAATTCGTTATTTGAAAAACAGTTAATTGGGATATTTGGGTATGCAAGGATTTTTTTTTTTTAAGGAAAAAGAAATAACTGTTGAAAAACACAAGAAAAACCACACATACTCAACAACTCATACTTGGCCTTCTGAGCACAAGCCACGTGTTGGTGGAGAGAAAGGACAGGATTGAGGATCAGTGCTTAGGGATATGCTCAGGAGCATCCCTGTCGCACTGTGTGACCACGGCCACATCTCTTTCCCGCTGCGGCTCAGCTCTATTGTCTTAAAAGTGATCGGATAGGGCTGTGCCATCCTGCATGTTCATTGCTGCTCCTTTTAGAGCTCACCTGGGACGTGGGCTGAGACAAACATCAAGAACCCACCCAAGCTCAGTGGGAAGGAACTGGTCAATGAGTAATGTCTGCTCTGGGCAAGCGAACAGGGAGTGACCAAGTCAGTTCCATTCGTTTGCAAATTCCTGAGCTAGAGGCTCTCTGAGGACATTGGCTATTAAATATTTCCTCCTGAAAACATTTACAAAATTGATTTTAGAAAGAGGAAGAAAGAGAGGGAGACATGTCGATATGAAAGAGAAACATCGATCAGTTGCTCCTGCATGTGTATGGGACGATGCTCCAACCAACTGAGCCACACTGGCCAGGGCTAAAAGGGTCTTATTACAGGGTAAAATGAGAGAGAAAAAGACTGATTAGTATTGCTATTTTGGAGTCTTTTAAAAGCTTGAAGTATGCATTTATTTTCGTGGTCTTGATAACAACATGCAAGACAAGCTCTGAGGAAAAGAAAACTGCCTGGATTTAAAAGAAATTCCATGTGAGATGTCTGACAGGTTGACAGTGATTTATGAAATGATTCCTTTGTTTGGCCAGAACATAGATGGTTGTTCCACTCGGACTCTTTATCTGAAACAGATGCCAATCTCTAAATCAGGCACACCACCATGAGGAAGGTGGCATTTTTGTGTAAATTGTTGTGGATCTGGGAAGTGATATCATGGATGAACACACTGTTATTGGCTTCTTGGCATAGAAGTCATTTCACCAGTCACCTGTCTGGGTAATTTCCCCCCATTCTCCAGGGATTGCTTGGTCATGAGGAAAGAGTGGACCATTCTGTGGAGAAACCTGGTTTGATGGGATGGGGGAGTGGCTCCTTCTCAGCCCATTGAGGGAGCACTGCTGGGCTTCAGTTTCACATGTAAATCCCTCAAAGGAAGCTAAATTAAAGTATCCTATAGAGTTCACAGAAGGAATACATTCAGTTTTCCTTTTCCCCTTTTAGGTCATTGAGCTCTTAATTCAGTGGTCAACTTTCTATTTCCCATTTTAAAAATGAAAATGTCACTGTTTTCATCATTGCTTGGTTCTTCAATAGTTTTTGATAGTCAGCTAATGATCATTCTCTTTGTACTTGAAAGCAACAAGCTCATTCCTTTATTCGTTGGTTCAGTAAAAAGTATGCATTTAATTCCCTGGTTAAGAGTAGGACACACGGCTGGCTCCCTGGTTACGGTGCCGCACAGGCCATGCCCTGTCCTCAAGGTTTATAACCCAGCATGACACCAGAAATATGTTCAAAACGGAAGAGGTTTTTTTATTATTTTATTTTACACTAAAACAAAAACACAGACTTTATTGAGGCACAGATACACTTCCCAGCAAGGAAGGAAAGGGTTTACAGAGCCTGGAGCAACTGGTTCCTGTGTACTTCTCACAGGAAGGTGGGAAGTGGGTGGGACTGGCTGCAGCACTAAGGCAGAAGCAGCTCCCCAATGAGGAGCTAGGCGGGAAGAGAGGGGAGAGAGGCCTTAGATGAGGAAGAGAAGGAAAAAACAGAAGGGTCCTGAGGAAGGTGAAGGAAGAGAAGGGGTGGGGAGGCGAAGGAAGCCTTGGGGGAGGACGTGGCAGTGTAGGAAGGTGCTGGCCTCAGCTCCCGTACAGGGCTGACCAGGCAGACCTCCCTGCACTGGGTGGGCCCAGCTGGGCCTGCTCCAGAGGAAGAAGTTGCTGCAGGATGAGGGGTCTGTGGAAGGACTCCAGGCCTGGAACACATGTACAAGTGGCGGCCTTGGTTAGGTCCTGGCTTCTTCACAGTTCATATCACACATGGCTCCCTGTGGCCCCTGAAAGGGTCATGGGCAAGGGGACCCCAGCACAGACTTCCAGAGTGAGGTCCTTGCCTCCTTCTCACCCTTGGCCTCTGAAGCTTTGGTCTGCCCCACCACCTCTTTGCCCACCACCTCATCTTCTGGAGTCTTTGGAGTGGCAAGGGCACACAGGCTAGGAAGCTCCAAATTGGGAGAAGCTTGGGGATGGAGGATGGCTGGAAGTAGCTCATCTGGTTTTTGGCCTCTGCTGGAGCCAGCCTGACTAGGCAGAGGCCTGGTTGAGTGCACACAGGCTTTGTTTTGGCACATCTGTCCCTCGATTTATTGCTGAGCTCAGCGCTGACTGCTTGGACAAAGGCTCTTGTTGGAGATGAACTGGAAGTGCAGGACCTCGAGCTGGGTGCCTGACAACTCAGGGAGGAAGTGGAGGCAAAGAGGTGGGCACTGTTTGCTGGCACAGAGGTATCGACACTCTCAAGACTGCACCCACGGGGCAATGGTCAGAGCCCATCACCTCTGGCAGCAGGAAGAAGGCCTGGGAGGTGTCTAGAACAGGGTCCTGTCCCCAGCACACAGGTAATCTGGGAGCCATAGTTCAGATGGCAGGTGCCAACGGTGAAGGCCCCTCCTGCTGTGGGTGGAGGCAGCCGTAGGTATCACTAGAGGCCTGCTCTGGGACCCAGCCTGGCAATCCAGGTAACTGAGCAGGCTGTCATCCACTTGCATCCTGGGTCATCTTGAAAGTATTCCTGGCGGGGGGTGGGGAGGTGGGGGTGGTGGTGAAGGGAGAGGCAGAGCTAGATGCCCGGAACAGGAAGGGACTTAGACCAGCTGCTTCATTTTAGACAAGAAAATGTGTTTGCTCCAAAAACTACTGCTCAAGGTCACACAGCCCAGCTCTGGCAGAGCTGGGATTCCATGTCCATCCTTCCTGCTTTGTTGTTTGTGTAATCAAAGAAGTTCTTAGAATTGCTCACCAAAAAAAAAAAGTGAAATAGGAAGCTAAAGGTGGCTGCCTCTAGAAAGCAGGGCTGGGCCTAGGATTAAGAAGACTGCTGGCTATTTGGCTTATCTTGTGTCAAAGCCCTCCTGACCATCCCATTCATTCAATGCAACAAATGTTCAAAGAACACTGATGACATGCCAGATAGGATGCTAGGGACAAAGTGGGGACCTGAGCTTGTTCTTGGGATCAATGAGACTTTTAGGAAGTGATCTGGAAAGTAAAGGCTGAGCAGCAATAACCCAGGCAGAGGCTGTGATGGGCCTATGGAGGGAGGGAACCCTGAGGGGAGGCCAAACTGGGGGCCAGAGTAGCAGCAGGAGATGACCGCTGTAGTTCATGCAAGGAGATGATGGCTGCTTAGGCTAGGGGAGTACCAGGGGAGACAGAAAAATGGAATGAAGAGGTGATGTGGAGCTAGACTCTATAGGACTTCATGAGCAATTGAATGTGGGAAGGGTAGGGATGGGAAGAAGGACAATAATAACTATTTCTAGGCTCTGGGAAGAGCAACCCAGAGGATGATGGTGCCATTGTGGGAGATGAGAAGACTAGAAAACCTGGTCTTGTGGGAAGTGGGCATATCCTGCTACTTTGGACAGTGTTTGTCATGTGACCCAGTATTATCAGTTCTCTTTTCCTGGAAGAAAGAAGGTAGGAGGTGCACTTAGATCTAGGATAGCGCTGAACCTAGGAGAGAAGGCATAAAGGCACATGACACTGTCACCGGAAACAGAAAGAACAGTCTGAATGAATGTCTGAGAGGAATAAGGTCGGGAGGGACAGAAGGCTCATACTGCAGTGTACACCTCCTTCCCCACCACCGTTATCTCATTTCTGCTCATTTTCTAGTGGGAGCTTACGTGTTTACGTGGCTTTTCTGCAAACTAATCAAGGGATCTTCCTAGAGGCCCTTCTTGAGCCAAGCCCAGCGCTGAGCTGTGCCAGCATAAGTTACTGACCTCCCCTCCCTCCAGGAGGGGAACTGGCCTGCAGGGCAGCAGCTCTCAAACCTGACTGTACAATAAAATCAGCCTGGGAGCTTTTGAAATGTACTGCTACCCTGGCCCACACCCAACGGTTTCTGATTTAATTGGTCAAGGTATTGATATTTTTGCAAAAGCTCCTTGTTCTAATGTGCTGTTGGGTTTTGAGAACCATTGGCCTAGAGGGACTCAGAAATGAGAGGTTCATGCAAAAAAAAGACAGAAGGGAGGGAATGCCCACCCATTCAAGGTATAGTGAGAAAAGCCAAAATCAGAATTACTTTTCAATGGCAGAGAGAAGATGACCTGGCCAGAGTGGACAGTGCATAGGGGGACTGAGGACTAAAACAGAGGGTGGGCATAGACCAGAAAGAGCCTTGAAAGCCAGGCTTGGAAAGCCAGAGGTAAGAGGGAGGCATTGAAGGTTCGTGAGCAGGAGACATAGTGGATTAGGAAGTGATCAAGGCAATGTGACATTCAAGGCCCTTGAAATCTGGCTCCCAAAGCAGCCAACTCCTGCCCCTCACCCCCCTTCCCAGGTTATCCCTAATAAGAACAGGACTTGCAGCTCGCTATGCACATCAGGTGAACTCTCCACCTGCAGCTTTTTCTCATGCTAGAGTGTTTTGCTCCCCTCGCCCCGAAGCTCTACTCCACTTACCTTTGAAGATTCACACATTCCAGATGCCTCTCCTGAAGTCCAGCGGGCCCAGGAGTGCCACTTCTTTTTTTTTAGGAGTGCCACTTCTGACTCCCCAGCTGCCAGGGCTACCACCTCTGCCTCAGCCCTGAAGACACTGTTCTATGAGGGGCTGTCATGTGTCCATAGCCCACCACACAGAGAGCTCTGAGGGACCCAGAGCCAGAACTGGGTGGTGACTGGTCTCCAGTCTGTGACGCAGGGCCAGGCCAAAGGTAGGGGCAGTGATGTCTATTGAATGAATAACCAATCCTCAGTGCTTTGAGAATAATATTTCCTACTAAGCTCTGTTTCTCCATGAAGGAAGCTGCCCTGGGCAAACAAACAAAACAGCATTGGTTGGGTGGCTGAACCCATCCACAGTTAGGAGTGAGGTCAGGGGCCTAGCGGAGCCATGCCAGGTCGCCTGCATCCCAGTGATCAATGGGGCAGGGGCTGTGTTCAGGTCCCCAGAATGATCACATGGGGGCTGTGTTCAGGTCCCCAGAATGATCACATGGGGGCTGTGTTCAAGTCCCCAGAATGATCACATGGGGCTGTGTTCAGGTCCCCAGAACGATCACATGGGGCTGTGTTCAGGTCCCCAGAATGATAACATGGGGCTGTGTTCAGGTCTCCAGAATGATCACATGGGGCTGTGTTCAGGTCCCCAGAATGATAACATGGGGCTGTGTTCAGGTCCCCAGAATGATCACATGGGGCTGTGTTCAGGTCCCCAGAATGATCACATGGGAGCTGTGTTCAGGTCTCCAGAATGATCACATGGGGCTCTGTTTGGGTCACACAGAATGATCACATGGGGCTGTGTTCAGGTCCCCAGAACGATCACATGGGGCTGTGTTCAGGTCCCCAGAATGATAACATGGGGCTGTGTTCAGGTCCCCAGAACGATCACATGGGGGCTGTGTTCAGGTCCCCAGAATGATAACATGGGGCTGTGTTCAGGTCTCCAGAATGATCACATGGGGCTCTGTTTGGGTCACACAGAACGATCACATGGGGGCTGTGTTCAGGTCTCCAGAATGATCACATGGGGCTGTGTTCAGGTCTCCAGAATGATCACATAGGGGCTGTGTTTGGGTCCCCAGAATGATCACAAGGCTGCAAGCCGCTGGAGGCCTTTGGCCAGGATCGCAGCAAGGGATGGATGCACACCTTAAAGGCCAGCGCTCAGGCTTCCCAGGGCCCAGTGTGGGGACAGCACACGTGGACTAGGGTCAAGATCTCCTTCCCTTCCCATGTGCAGATCTTGTGCGGCATCAGAGGGGCCCAACCTCAGTATCCAGAGCCCGAAGTTCCTCTTGTTTCCATAGCAACCCATGTCCCCATTCTGAGTGGCAAGTAGGCACTCAGGCCTAATTCAGCAGCCATGGGGGTAGTTGTGCTGTCCTTACCCAAGGTGGCTACACCCCAATAGCTTGCGGCTGAAGCGGAAATAGGAGGTGTAGGCTGGGCTCTGTCCCTGGTCACCTTGCTGTCCCGATGGCCGCACCCTGCGTGCCCAAAATGGGTGCCGTGGCCTGGCAGTATAGCGTTGGCTCCTTGTATACCAGTGCTTGCTGAGGGCTCTGGACTGCACTAATGGTCCAGCTCACCACGTGCAGCATCTGGAGGGCAGGCGCCCCGGAGCCCGGAAACAAGGGGATGGAGGGGCGCTCCAAGCCGCAGGGCCTGGAATCCTGCTCGCTTGCTCTGAGATTCATGCATTTTAGATGATGTTAAATAATCTCTTTATTTTGATTGTGGTATTTGAGTTGGTCATATATTCACATGATTCAGAAATAAAAAAAAAGAAGTTTTATTCTAACTCCTGACCCCACCAACCCAATTTCCCATCTTCAGCCTCTTATACATAAACCACTCTTGTTATTTGTATAGCCTTCTAGCATTAATTTTTGCACAGATATGAACAAACATAAATATATTCCCTTTTTAAATTAAAAAAAATATTTATTGTTGAAAGTATTACATAGGTCCTCCTTTCCCCCCATTAACCTCTTCCAACTTGCTCCTGTCCCCCACTGCCCCACCCCCAGGCCCTCACCACCCTATTGTCCATGTCCACGGATTATGCATACATGCATACAAGTTCATTGGTTGATCTCTTCCTACCCACCTTCCCCTGCCTTCCCTCTGAGGTTCAACAGCCTGTTCATGCTTCTATAACTATGGGTCTATTTTTGATCATCAGTTTATTTGGCTCATTAGATTCCACATATGAGTGCGATTATGTGATACTTAACTTTCTCCAACTGACTTATTTCACTTAGCATAATACTCTCCAGGTCCATCCTTGCTGTTGCAAACGATAAGAGTTATTTCTTTTGTAATGCCCTATAGTATTCCATTGTGTAGATGTACCACAGCTTTTTCATTCACTTATCTGCTGATGGGCACTTAGGCTGTTTCCAAATCTTAGCTATTGTAAATTGCACTATGAACATAAGGGTGCATATATCCTTTCTGAATGGTGTTTCGGGTTTCTTAGGATACATTCCTAGAAGTGGGATCACTGGGTCAAAAGGGAGTTCCATTTTTAATTTTTTTAGGAAACTCCATACTTTTTTTCCATCATAAAAATATTCTTATCCCCCCCCCTTTTACATAGAAATTGGGGTACTGTACAGATTATTTTTGCATCCTGCCATTTTCATGTGCTACCTGTCCTGAGATATTTCCACAGGGCGTGGAGAACTGCATTCTCTTTTTTCACAGCTGTGTAATATTATGTAAATACACCATGGTTTATTTATCCGCCCCGTCCACAAGGACATGGGTGTTTCCGGCCTCTCGCTCACACATGCGCACCACTCTGCAAACAGTAATGGGATTTACCTGTCACTTGATTTCATGCTGGTTTAAGTGTAGCTGTAAAAAAATTCTCAGGGGTGAAATTGCTGAGTAAAAAAGTAAATGCATTTTTAATTTTGATAGGATTTGCCAACTAGCTCCCCAAAGGATCGTACCATTTTGCTTTCTTAGCAGCAATGCATGAAAGAGCTTACTTCCACTATTTATTACAGAACATGTTGTAAAATTTTTGGACTGGATTTTTGCCAACTTGATAGGTGAAAATGATATCCTTGTATAGTTTTGACTTGCATTATCCTAATATATAAAAAGCCAGGGGGCTGTCACAACCAAAACAATTGGACGGACGACCAAACACAGGCTGCATGGGGCGACAAGGCCAGGAAGGGGGTTAGTTTGGGACGACCAAACGACTGAAGAGCAGGCTGTGTGGGATGACCAGGCCAGCAAGGGGGTTAGTGAGGGACGACCAAATGACTGAATAGCAGGCTGCGTGGGGTGACCAGGCTGGCAGGGGGGTTAGTGAGAGATGACCAAACGATTGAACAGCAGGCTGTGTGGGGTGACCAGGCTGGCAGGGGGAGCATTTGGGGGCGACCAGGCAGGCAGGCAGGCAGGTGAGCAGCTAGGAGTGAGTGGTTCTGGATTGTGAGAGGGATGTCCGACTGCCAGTTTAGGGATTGGGCCTAAACCGGCAGTCGGACATCCCCTGAGGGGTCCCATATTGGAGACGGTGCAGGCTGGGCTGAGGGGACCCCACCCCCCATGCATGATTTTCATGCACTGGGCCTCTAATCTATTATATAAAAAGCCTGTGGTCATCATGCCATCATGCTGTAATGACTGATCAGCAGGAGGCTGCATGTGCGGGGTGGGCGGCGCTGCGTGCGTGGCGAGGCGCATGCGAGTGGGCGGGGACTTGACTCTGGAGGACTTGACCAGAGGCACGGGTGGGTTTCTGGGTCCTGCCAGGGCAGTGGGCGGGATTCTGGGTCCCGCCTCCCATGGCAGCGGGACTCTTTCTGGGTCCCACCGAGCCACAGGACTCTAGGTCCTGGGTCTCGCATGATTTTGTGTGCTGGGCCCCTAGTTCTTATTATAAGTGAGCTCAAACATCTTTTCATATGGGTAAGAGACCTAGTTATTTTTCTGTGACCTGTTACTGTTTCTTGATCATATTTCTATTGCTTTTTTGATATTATTTTCTACACAGCTTCTAGGTGGAAACTTACTCTCATTTATGAATATTTATTCTAAGGACCTGAGATAAGTCCTTTTTATATGTGCATTTGTTTAAACCTTACAGCAAGCCTGGAGTTGAGTATGGCCACCCCCTTTTAACAATGAGAAAACTGAGATTCAGTGTAGTTAGGTAGCTGACTATAGGCCACACAGCCAGTAAGAGGCAAAACTGATGTTTAGATGCAAGATTGTCTTTTCCTAATGCCTTTTTCTTAATCACCCAACATCACTGTTTTTCTTAGGCAGAGACCAGAATGGAGGAATTTAGAGTGGCTTTCATGTCCCAAGCAAATATGACAGAACAGGGTTTTGCTGAGATCAAGCTGGGTGGCATGCGGATGCCCTGCTGAGATTAGAAACATGCCTTGCCTAATCCACCCAGTGAATAATCCACAGGAGATTGATTGTACATCCCCCAGGAAAGCTTCCCCCGTGTAGCTGAAGCCAAGAGGAAACAGAAATGACAAGTGGCTGAAATTACACAGGAAAAGGACTACACTGAGTCAGGCATCAAAGAGTGTGTGTGGCCACTGTGAGCCAACACAGAACCAAACTTTACCCCATAGAGGCTTCCCGTTAGGAGCCCAGAAAAATATTAAATATTGCTGCTCCTTCTGCTCCTGCCGTCTCACCTGGTTCTTCCTCAAACAGCATGGCCCGCACTCAGAGCTCAGTTCTTGGGAAGGATTGTTCCCCTTCTCAGCTGTCATCTCTGTTTGAAGTTGCTTGTGCTGTGGATGAAAAATAGAGCTGGCCTCAAAGAGAAAAAGGGATAAAACTGTGGCTCATTTTTGGCGTTTGACAAATCTGCAAGATTCGACCCAAGTGGATTACCAGATGATTAAGACCCTGGGTTTCCCCTCAGAGAGTGTGAGAACAGACTCCCCAGTAATGGAACCACTGCAGTTTCCTGCCAGTTCAAAAGTATATCCAAGATGCCCTTCTCATGCTTTGCACCAGTTGTGTTCTAAAAGCCATCTTCCTCGCTGCAGGTCTCCCATTTTCTTTCACTTTAGTTTATTGTGACTCAGTAAAGTAATAAAGCAAGCGAGGTAGCAGGCATGTTCAGAAGCATGTGCTAACAAGTTCTGGGTGGTGCCTCCTGATTACGCACAGGAGCGGAGTGCAAACAGGCTTGGTGTTGCTGAGCATTTAATTAAAGTTTTCATCAGGACACAGAGGGTCAGCATTTCCCTTGGATGTATATGTTCAGAGGTAGAAAACCCCCTGGAAATGGATTTTTAGCATTGATGGCAGAGGTGAGCTGGTGTGTCTAACCAGGAACCTTTAGGAACTGTAGCCACACCACAGAGCAGAGCGTGGCAAACTTCTCTGTAAAGGGCAGATAGTCAATAACACGGCTTTAAGGTTTCTGTCACAAGTACTCACCTCTGCCATCGAGCATAGTACAAAAGCAGACAGAGCCAACACATAAATGAATGGGAATGGCTTTGTGCCAATAAAACTTTATTTGAAAAAATAACAGGCAGTGGACAGGATATGGCCAGAGCCATGCAGCAAAGCATGAGTGCTTTCCTCCTGAGGTAGGAAATCCTGCCCTGGGTAGTGCCCTCTATACAAATTTCCAAATATGGTTGCCTCTTGCCACAAAAATAGAGCTAGACACCACCAAAAGGACCAGGGGGTGGGTCTTCCTCCAGTTCTTTATTTCATCATTCTCTTTGCTCTTATCTCCTTCTATTTATTATTATTATTTTTTAAATCTTCACCTAAAGATATTTTTCCATTGATTTTTCAGATAGAGTGGAAGGGAGTGGGGAGGGAGGAGGAAGGACAGAGAAAGAGAGAGGAACACTGACGCAAGAGAGACACATCGATTGGCTGCCTCCCACAAGAGCCTTGACTAGTATGGGCCCTCGGGAATCGAACCAATGACCCTTCAGTCCACATGCCGATGCTCTAACCACTGAGAAACCGGCCAGGGCTTGTCTCCTTTTAGTCATAAGCTATTTATGTAATACTTTTTCTATCATGTGTCATGGGTCTCTGATCTTTTCAGTTCACTTTCTCAACGTTCCTGCTGACCCTGGAGACACTGGGGGAAGAGTGGGCTCAGGGCTCATTCACACTTGGGTTAAATCTTGGCTCAACCACTTATTTAAGAAGCTGCTTGACTACTGGGATTGTGCTTGTTCATCCTTTGAATGAGGCTTGAGGTAGATATTCCATAAAGTTATTGTGATGTTTATGAATAGGAATGAAGCTTCACCAGTTACTATTCAAAAAGTACTAAAAAACATCCTATCTAATAAAAGAGTAATATGCAAATTAACCATCACTCTGCTACACCCACAAGCCAAGCCCACCAGCTAGCCCAATCAGGAGTGAGTATGCAAATTAACCCAACTAAGATGACTGCAGCCACGGAGAGAGCAGGAGGGAGGCTTGGGTTTCAATGGCGATGGAGGAAGCCAAGCTTTCCGCACACCCTGGCCGGCCCACTCCAGGCTACAAAGTTTCAATTATAGAAGGTAAATAAATTCCAACAAAATGGCGGCAGCCACGGAGCTGGAGAGAGCAGGAGGCTAGGGTTGCCCCCGGCAATGGAGGGAGCCAAGCTTCTGAAGCCCTAGCCTGCCTTGGCCGCTGCTACAAAGTTTCAATTATAGAAGATAAATAAATCCCAACAGAAATGGCTGCCGCCATGGAGTGAGCAGAAGGCTTGGCTCTGCTCCAGGCTACAAAGTTTCAATTGTAGAAGATAAATAAATCCCAGATACCAGGGCCTCTGCTTGGGTCGCCGGGGGGCATGGCCAGCCTGCAAACCACCACAGGCCCCTCGCCCAGGCTGCCCCACGCCCCAAGGGAACCCCCACCCTGATCCGGGACACCCTTCAGGGCAAACCAGCTGGCCCCGACCCATGCACCAGGCCTCTATCTTATCTAATAAAAGAATAATATGCAGATTGACCATCACTCCAACACACAAGATGGCTGCCCCCATGTGGTCAAAGATCCTGCCCCCATGTGGACACAAGATGGCCACCACAAGATGGCCAGCAGGAGAGGGCAGTTGGGATGGACCAGGCCTGCAAGGGAGGGCAGTTGGGGGTGATCAAGCCTGCACGGGAGGGCAGTTAGGGGTGACCAGGCCAGCAGAGGAGGGAAGTTGGGGGTGACCGGGCCTGCAGGGAAGGGCAGTTACGGGGGGACCCAGGCCTGCAGGGGAGAGCAGTTGGGGGTGACCAGACCTGCAGGGAAGGGCAGTTAGAAGTGACCAGGCCTGCAGGAGAGGGCAGTTAGGGATGACCAGGCCTGCAGGGGAGGGCAGTTAGGGGCAAGCAGGCTGGCAGGGGAGCAGTTAGGCATCAATCAGGCTGGAAGGGGAGTGGTTAGGGGGTGATCAGGCTGGCAGGCAGAAGTGGTTAGGGGCAATCAGGAAGGCAGGCAGGTGAGCAGTTGGGAGCCAGCAGTCCTGGATTGTGAGAGGGATGTCCGACTGCCTGTTTAGACCCGATCTCACCAGGATCGGGCCTAAACGGGCAGTCAGACATCCCTCATGGGGTCCCAGATTGGAGAGGGTGCAGGCTGGGCTGAGGGACACCACCCCTTCCCCCCCGTGCACGAATTTCGTGCACCGGGCCTCTAGTAACAAATAAGTCTAAATTGTTACTACTAGTTAGTAATCTCTGGCATTCTCTCTACTTTTATGAGTTTTTCTCCCAGGCTTCCATATTTGATAAGGTTGGAAGCAGAGAAGTCCTCTGATGAGAATACGTAATTGTTTTGGGCACTGTTGAGCTTGGCTCTGAGTGACAAAACACAAGATAACAGTGGCTTAGACCAGAGAAGCTGGGCATCATGGTGCCTGGATGGAGGCCCCTTCCATCCTGCACCTCTCACATCCACATTTTGCCCAAAGTGGCTGCTCTGGCTCTGTGGCAGGTAAGCAATTAGAAAGTTCAGGCAGAAAGGACGAGGAGCAGGAGGTTTTGCCAAATCAACTGGTGGCTCCCTCAGATGCTCTCTGACACACAAACCTGCTATACCTTCTACAGTCACTGCAATCTCCTTGTGTCTCTGTTTACTTGCTTATTGTCTGTTTCCTTCAATAGAATATAAGCTTCAGGAGTTCAGAGACTTTGTTTTATTTGCCACTGTTTCCCTCAAAGTGGATACAAGGGCCGGCATGTTGAGGTGCACATCAAGAGTGTTTAGAATGAATTCCAGAGTCAAGTCATTTTCATAATGAAAAGATTAACTCTGTATCCTTCAGAGTGCTCTGTTCACAGTAGATTCTCAATACAAATACCTGGTGAACACTGGAACAATGAGCAGAATATCAGTCAGCTTGAATTAGTGCCAGGAAACAATAATAATTAACTATAATTACATGCTAAAGAATATGCAAAGTGTTTTACATGCTTTACCTCATTTACCCTTCTACAACCCAAGGATAATAGTTTATACCGTGTTTCCCTGAAAATAAAACATCCTCCGAAAATAAGACCTACTTACAGGTTTCCTTCTGAGGGAAATATAAGGCATCCCCTGAAAATAAGGCCCCCAGGCTCTGTCTCAGAATGAAAATTAACTTACCGTAAACTGGTCGCTAGGGCCGCCCCGAATGGCGTCTAGCAACCAGTGACATTACGCAGAGTCCTGACGTCACTGCTGTGTGGAGGCGGAGCGGAGGTCTGAGAGAGCAGTGAGCACGGGGCGGGAGAGAGGAGGAGACTTTCGCAGATGCATGTAGAAGAACAGGAGGATTAGAGCGGACGGGATGCAGCGAAGGTGGTGAGTGCTGGTCTGTCTCTGGTGACACTACCTGATGCTCGCGGCCGCCTTCATGATGACTGAAGGTTCTCAGTCAGTGGCAGACCCTGCTCCAGCCCAGATCCAGGCCCCAGCAAGCCCAGTGACAGTCCCCAGGCAGGCCCCAGGGGGTAAATGTCTGATAAAGGGGTAGGGGGGATGTCTGGTGAAGGTATTCAGTGGCACAGGGGTGGGGGGAGGGGGATCACTTAAAATGACACAGGAGGATCAGAGGGGGCAATCAAAATGACACAGGAGGATCAAAAGGGGTTACTAAAATGGTAATCCCCCCTCTGATTCTCCTGTGCCACTTTGATTCCCCCCTCTGATCCTCCCTGTGTCATTTTGAGTGATCCCCCTCCCCCCACCTTGATACCCCAATTCCTTTTGTTTTACCCCTAGAAATGAGCACAAAAAGAAAAAGCTACTCCGTGGAGTACAAGAAAGGAATCGTGGAAGACTCTTGGGGTTAAAATCTTACTGCTTTCTGCAAAGAGAAGATGCTGAGTATCCGATTGGTCCGAAAATGGCGAGCAGAGTATGGTAACCTCATTGAACAAGTGGACAAGGGAAATGCTAAAAAGCGCAAGTGTGGATCAGGTCGGCAACCATTATTTTCCGAGCTGGAAGACCTGATCTGTGAATGGGTTGTTGACAGGAGAGCAAAGGCTTTGGTTGTGAATAGGGCTCAGATTCAAGAATTTGCCCTTGCAATGGCACCACAGTTTGACATAGCCCCCGAAGACTTCATAGCATCACAACACTGGCTGGATAATTTCCTTCAGCGAAGTGAACTGTCTTTAAGAAGATCTACAACATTGTTTAGGTTGGAAGATACTCAAGTTATTAAGCGAGCACTTGCATTCAAGTCCTTCATTGATGATGCTGACTTCTCTAAATACAATCTTTCCAACATGATTGCTATGGATGAAACTGCAGTGTTTATGGGCCAATCATCTCAAACAACAATTGAACAGCAGGGTGCCTCCTTAGCGTACATTCCCTCCACTGCTTACGAAAGTGCACGTGTTTCCTGTATTTTGGCAATTCGTCTGGATGGCACTAAAATCCCACCTTTAATCATTTCTAAGGGCAAGAAGGAAAAGATTGAACGTGTTTTGGGCATTTTTATTCCTGAAACTGAAAAAGCCTGGGCCACACAAGCAGTTATAAGGAAGTGGGTCGATTTAATGCTGCTGCTTGTTATGCGAGGGAGCCAAAGAGGTCTGCTAGTCTGGGATGCAGCCAGCACTCACCGCGCTAAAGACATGAAGACATTTCTTCACGAAAGAAAAATAGATCAGATAATGATTCCCGCAGGAATGACGGCCTATCTCCAGACTCTTGATATTGCAAGCCATTCAAAGACAATTTGTGCATAGAAATTAATGACTACATTGAAAATAGAATGGAGAGAAGTCAGCATGGAAACTTTGTTAAACCTAAATTGCAAGAAGTTGTGACTTGGGTGAAGAATTCGTGGGAGAAAATCACTGACAGTTGCATTGCAAATGCACTGCGAGCAGGCTACCTTGACAAGAAGTACTCATTTAAAGGCAGTGCTATTGCTAAACATGAGATATTTGGTCCACTGATTCTGAAAGAAATGGAGTCACAAGAAATTCACCAGGAAATTCAGGAATTGGATTGTTATGATGATGTTCCAGAAGATGATGACATGATTGTCATTGAATAAATGAGTAAATTCTTGATACTGTAGGATTCATAGTTTGTCTGGTTTGTGTTGACAACTACCGTACTACCGTACCGTATACAGGTAATAAATTTCCTTTATTTTCATTTAACAATATATGTGTACCGAATTCTTCTTCATGGAAAAATAAGACATCCCCTGAAAATAAGACCTAGCATGTCTTTGGGGGCAAAAATTAATATAAGACACTGTCTTATTTTCGGGGAAACATGGTAGCAATACTAGAGGCCCAGTGCATGAAATTCGTGCACGGGTAGGTCCCTAGGCCTGGCCAGTAATCAGGGCCAATCTGTGGGGAGACCAGAGGGGTGATCGGGGCCCCCGCTCACACCTGCCTTGGCTGGCCTGGTGCCACCCGCTCACCAGCCCTGCCCCCGCCACTGCTGCTGGTCACCTCCCTCTGTGGGGTGACCAGCGGGGTGATCGGGGCTCCACTTGCACCCACCTTGGCTGGCTTGGTGCCGCCCACTCACTGGCCCCACCCCCCATCACCACTGCTGGTTGGGGCCTGCAGGCTGGGGAAGCTCCTGTGTTGAGTGTCTGCTCCCTGGTGGCCAGTGTGCTTCATAATGACTGGTCATTCCACCATTTGGTTGATTTGCATTAGGGTTTTATATAAATAGATTACTACTAGTAGTAGCAGTACTAGTACTAGTTGTAGCAGTACTAGTGGTAGCAGTTCTAGTGGTAGTGCAACCAAAACCAAGGTTCGCCTGCCTGCCATCATGAAAGCCAAACTCCTGAGACAGATGCTGGTGAAAAAAGAAAGAGGTTTATTCAAGTGCTGGTTACCTGAGAAGATGGGAGATTCTTGTTGCAAAGCCAATCTCCCCTCTCAGTGCAGGCAGAGCTTTTATAAGGAGGCAGAAGGAGACCAGAACAAAGAAATGTAGGGGAGGGGTTTGAAAAGCTATCTATGTGCAGACCAGCTCAGTCCATTCCAATAAGGACTTCTAAATTGGTCAAGTGATGGTATGGTGTGTGCCATCCTGGTCTTCATTATCCTGATTCTATGGTTAAAGGTCAGCAAATCTTCTGAAACTGGGATTGACTGAAGGTTGAAGTCTGCATCTTCTGAGGTTAGTTCTTAGGATTCTTATACAAACATGCTGTTTATCTACTATAGAGAGTGCCTGGGAAAGACCCTTGAGCTGATTGTTATCTGAATCCAGTGGTGCCCGGCAGAGCCATGCCCTGGAAACATACCTTGCCAGAGGCAGGTGTATTGTCAGCCTGACCTTCATCTCAGGCACCAGGAAGTGGGTTTCGTTATCTAAATCCAGCCAAGCACCAGGAACAAACGTGATTATTCAGGCCCACCCAGAAGTGACGATTACAATGAAGCCACAAGAATGCACATAATCTCCTTTGTCTTGGGCTTTAGTAAAACTTCCTGGTATTTTGCTGTATAAAATAAATGTGCTGTATCGGCTCTGGGTCACTGTCTCTCCATCAGAGGACAGCTGTCCCACCTGGCCCCAGCTTTTTCCTTCTGTCTCTGTGTCTGTCTCTTTCATTTTCTCAATCCCCAGCAGCCCCTACTCAGAACTGGATTGCTCTCTAGCTGCACTGGATGCGGAAAAGAGAGAAATATTTATAATCTACAAGCTACATATTAGTCAGAGATGACATTTACAGAAACAATGACAAAAGAAAAGTGGGATGGATTACAGTAGTGGCAGCAGTGCTAGTGGTAGCAGTACTAGAGATAGTAGCAGTACAAGTGGAAGTATTAGTGGCAATAGTCGTGGTGATAGTACTAGTAGCACTAGTGGTAGAGTAGTAACAGTACTAGTGGTAGTAGCAGCACTAGTGGGGGTAGCAGCAGTAGCAGTACTAGTGGTAGCAGTAGTTGTATTAGTGGTAGCAGTAATAGTACTAGTGGTAGTAGCAGCAGTAGCAGTACAAGTGGTAGTAGCAGCACTAGTGGGAGTAGCAGTAGCCGTACTAGTGGTAGCAGTAGCAGTATGAGTGGTAGAATTAGCAGTACTAGTGGGAGTAGCAGCAGTAGCAGCAACAGTCATCTCATTTTAATGATAAGAAAACTAGACTTTAGGGAACTTAAATAACTCGCTCAAGGTTATACCTCTGAAAGAATGGTAAAACCAGGACTTGACTGACCCAGGTGTATCAGATTTTAAGGTCTGTAGTTTTAAACACCAGACTGTATTGCCCACAAAGGACCCCGCTAAATGAGGTGGATAGATTGAGGTGATTTCAGGATTCCTGGACTAATTAGAATAAGAGATGTTTGAGGTGCGGTAGCCCAGTCTTTACTATGTGTGGCAAAGAAATACTAAGCAGCACTCTGCAAAGGGATTACTTTGTCATCAGCCAGTGAGTCTGTCTGAACTTGCTGTATTATTTTATTATGATTAGCGATAGGCATTCAACTCAAATTCAAAGGAAAGTTAATGAAGTGAAGTTTAATAGTTAGCAAAGGAAGAAAAATAAATCAAGCTGATAGAAAGCTAAACTTAAAGACTTTTTCCAAATGTTTGAAATCACATTTTTTTATAAAGAGCCAAGTGCCCAAATTTTTCTTTAATTAGTTAATTTGGGGGGATATAGTGCAGATAAAAATTATGAAATCATGACCATAGGACAGGTTGAACAACTATAACCATAAAACTATTTGGAATTCATTTTTGAAAAAAATACAAGTCAAAATCCTCCTGTTGGAGGCAGTGTGGGGTAGCAGGAGACATCTGGGACCTAGAAGCAGATATATCTGACTTTGAAATGCTGGCTTTGCCACTTCCTGCCTGGATAGTCAATGTCTCCGCATGTCTCTGAGACTTGGTTTCCTCAACTTAAACAAAAAGGGGGTAGGTGGGTACTAAAATCTCCTCCACTGTTCTGTCATGAAAAATCAAAGGAAAAATCACTTCACACAGTGTCTGCCCATTATAGGCACCCTTGAAAAGCTGAGTTGGGCTGAGGAACTGCAATATTCCTGATAGCACCATGATGATAAATAGTACGTTTCTGGGCTTTTATTAGGAGCTTAGCCAATGCAAATCACCGAGCTTGTTTATCAGTTTTTCTTGGTCAAAGTTGATTTTTAAAAATCGAGGAGCCTGCTGAAACCGGTTTGGCTCAGTGGATGGAGCGTCGGCCTGCGGACTGAAGGGTCCCGGGTTCAATTCCGGTCAGGGGCATGTACCTTGGTTGCAGGCACATCCCCAGTGGGAGGTGTGCAGGAGGCAGCTGATCGATGTTTCTCTCTCATCGATGTTTCTGGCTCTCTGTCCCTCTCCCTTCCTCTCTGTGAAATATCAATAAAATATATTAAAAAAAAAAAAATCGAGGAGCCCTAGCCGGTGTGGCTCCGTTGGTTGAGCGTTGTCCCATGCACTGAGAGGACTCTGGTTAGATATACATATTATGCTGGAGGCTAATTCCAGCACCGGTTCAATTCCCAGTAGGGGCACATGCCCACGTTGTGGGCTGGATCCCCAGTAGGGGGTATGCAGGAGGCAGTTAATTGATGTTTCTCTCTCATTGACATTTCTCTCTCTCATTCCCTTTCCCCTCCACTCTCTCTTAAAAAAAAAATCAATAAAAACATATTTAAATAAATAATTTTTTAAAATTGAGGAATAGTATACCTACAGCAAAGTGCATAACCTTAACCACAATGTTCAGTGAAATTTAGGAAATGTGTATGTAGCCATGTACCCCAAGCTAGATCAAGATAGAGACTATTTTCCAGGTTTCTTCACACCCCTCCCAGCTGGTACCCAAGGGGAACCAGTATTCTTTTCTGTTTTTTGTCACTTCTCATTTTTAAATAATATCAGCCTTAGCAAAAAACTGCAAAAGTTGAACAAAGAATTCCTGCTTACCAACTTCACCCACTTTTTCTAAGTGTTAACATATCTTCTCATCACAGAACAATTGTCAAAACCCGGAAACGAACATTGATACAATACTATTAACTCTTCTACAGACCTTATCTCAGTTATTCACCCATGTTCTTTTTCTGGCTCAGGATCCAAGCCAGGTTCACATACTGTATCCTGTTGTCGTATCTCTTCAGTCTTCCTCCACCTGGGACAGTCCCTGTCTTTCCTGTCCCCCACGACATTTTAAGAGACTGGTCCATTGTTGTGTATAATGTTCCTCAATTTAGATTGTGTGATGTTCCCTCACGATTTTTGACAAGGTCATGCATTTTCGACAAGAATGCCACAGAATGATGTTATGTCCTTCTTTGTGCTACCTATCCGCAGACACGTGGTAATTAGTGATATTAGCCTTGAACACATGATGAAGGGCTGTCTGCCAGATTTCCTCAATTGTAAAGCTATTATTTTCTCCCTTCTAATTAATAAATATCTTGTTGGGAGGTATTTTGAGACCATGCCAATATCATGTTACTCATCGTGTATTTTCCCACTTATTTTAGCATCTATTGTTACTGTATGACAAAGGTGGTTTTCTATTTTTATCATCCCTTCTACATTATGAATTGGAATTCTTGCTATAAGGAAGAGGGGTCCTTTCTCCCTTTATTTCTTTACTTAACTATTAATATCAGCCTGTATACTCATGGAGATTTACTCTATGCTACGTGGTACAATGCATGACTATCGGTATTTCTTTTACTGCTCAAACTGCCCCTGCTTGGCCATTGAAATGCCTTCGTGCTAGCTCCTGTGTCCTTCGAACAGGCCCCCTCACCTTTGTGAGCAGTTTCTTACCTTCTGGAACCATAAGAAGTTCAAGCTCATCTTGTGCTTCACAGCTTCAGCCTTGGAATCAACCGTTTCTTCAAGAAGTTCTGGTTCTTCATTGGGGAGTTACATACTCTTGTTACCACTGGCATATCACTGTCTTCTTTCTTTTCTCTTTTTTGAAATTACAGTTAACTCATAATATTGTATTAGTTCCAAGTGTACAGCACAGTGATTAAACAATTTGTATACCTTAAAAAGTGTTCCCCCTGATAACTCTAGTAGCCACCTGACATGTGCATCGTTATTATAGTACTAGAGGCCTGATGCACGAAATTCATGCAGGGGGCTCGGCCCTTGCAGCCACGGCTGCTTGCCTCAGCCTGAGAAGCCCTGGCTTCATCTGGAAAGTCGTCCAGAAGGACATCTGGAAGGACGTCTGGTCTAATTAGCATATTATGCTTTTATTATTATAGATTATTGACTGTATTCCCTGTGCTGTCCTTTTGTCATTGTTTTCATTGCTCTGGATCCTCTGAGCAAAACACTAGGAAATAGATATGTGTATACTAACACATCTACATCTATCTGTGTGTATGGCTGTGTGTGTGTGTGTGTGTGTGTAAGTGTAATGCACATCATGGTTTCCTACTGATACCTCTAATACCAATCCAAGACCACAGGGTTTATTCTATTCTTTCTCCTTTTCTTATTTATATCTCTTTTCTCTGTCAGTGAGAAACCCATATCTCATCTGTAATATATTCACAAACTTGTTCAGTCCTTGAGGACATATAGGATAGCCTCAGAATTGCTAATCCATACGCATGTTTAAAACAGTTCTTTAGTGTTATAATGTATAGCGAAAACACTGTTTTCCAAGTTACTTCAAAAGTTGTTGCACTGCTCACCTGTGGTCATTCTGTTACTCAGGTGTAACACAGGTCCATTTGTTACTGTTTCTATTCTGTTTGGCTTCCCCCATGTCCTGGTTGATTTCAATTATGCATTTATATTTTGAGAATGCAAACATAAACATGGTTCTAAATTCCAGCATCCTATTCAAGGTCACTCTCCCCACCTCTCTTCCACCCCAAACCCATTTCCCCATCTTTCTGGCCCATTCCCATCTTCTCCTTCAGGGCGCCATTCTCATAGTTTCCATTTTTCCTGTCCTGTGTTTCTTCCTTTTTAAAATAAATATATTTTTATTGAGTTGGAGAGGAAGAGAGATGGAGAGAGACATAAATGATGAGAATCATTGATTGGCTGTCTCCTGAACCCCACACTGGGGATTGAGCCCACAAGCCAGGCATGTGCCCTGACCAGGAATTGAACCATGATCTCCTGGTTCATAGGTGAATGCTTAACCACTGAGCCACACCAGCTGGGATATGTTTCTTCCTTATATGAAAGGCAGCACATGCAGATACTCCTTTGCACTTTGCTCTTTTCACTGAAAACATACTCTGGAAATCACATTTTATCAAATATGTATACTAAGACTTTCCTTATTCTTTTTAAAAACAACAACGCAGCAACATAGCACTTCACTGTGTGATGTGCCCTAGTTACTCAACCATTCTCCTATATCCAGGCATATAAGTAATTTTCCAACATTTTGCAACTACAAACAACGCTATAAAGAATAACGTGTGTATATGTTCATATTGCTGGAGCTTATCTTCAGTATAAATTCCTAGAAAGGGGATTGCTGGGTCAAAGGTAAGTGCATATGCAGTTTTATTAGCTATTTCCGCAGTCCCCTCCCCAGGGCCTGCCCACCAGAGTGCACTTCCACCAGCAATATCTGAGAGAGGCCATTTCCCACAGTCTTGCTAACAGAATGAGTTGTCACCATTTTTTAAAAAAAATACATTTTTATTGATTTCAGAGAGGAAGAGAGAGGGAGAGAGATAGAAACACCAATGATGAGAATCATTGATCGGTTGCCTCCTGCACACCCCTTACTGGGGATCGAGCCCAAAATCTGGGCATGTGCCTTTGACTGGAATCAAACCCGGGACCCTTCAGTCTGCAGTCTGACACTCTATCCACTGAGCCAAAACAGCTAGGTCATCACCATTTTTAATGTTCACAAATTGATAGGTAAGAAATAATATTTCAATGTTGTTTTAATTTATGTTTATCTAATTACCTAATTAGGAGGAGTTTGAACATCCTATCTAATAAAGAGGGAATATGCTAATTGACCATCACTCCATCACAAAGGTGGCTGCACCCACAGCTGAGGCCAAGTTCCCATAAGGAGCCTTAACAAGCAATCAGCAGGGACCTGAGGCTATGCCCTCCCCCGCCCTCGTGGGGCTTGACAGGGAACCTCAGGCCGTGTCCCCCACCCGGCAGGGCTTAACAGGGGACCTCAAGGTGTGCTTCCCGTCCTGGTGCTGGGCTAGGGGACCTCAGGCTGCTCCCCCTGCCCCAGCGCCAGGCCGAAGGACCTCAGGCTGTGCCCCCCTGCCCCAGCACCGGGCCAGGGGACCTGAGGCTGCACGCCCCCTGCCTGGCTGGGCTTGACAGGGGACCTCAGGCCATGCCCCCACCCAGTGGGGCTTGACCGGGGACCTCAAGGTGCACCTCCAGTGCTGGGTCGGGGTAACTCAGGGCGCACCCCTGCCCAGCGGGGCTTGACGGGGGACCTGAGGCTGTGCCCCCCTCCTGGTGCTAGGCCGGGGGACCTGAGGCTGCGCACCCCCTGCCTGGTGGGGCTTGACAGGGGACCTCAGGCCATGCCCCCCATCCAGCAGGGCTTGACAGGGGATCTCAGGCGGTGTCCCCCACCTGGCAGGGCTTGATGGAGAACCTCAAGGCACGCCCTCCACCCCAGTCTGGGCTGGGGGACCTCAGGCCACACCCCTGTCCTGGCATTGGGCCAGGGGACCTGAGGCTACGCCCCCTGCCTGGCAGGGCTTAATGGGGGTGAGACTAGCCGGGTCTGGATCTAGCCCAATGGGGGGGCTGGCTGGGTCTGGGTCTCATGTAATTTTGAGGTGCATGTGGGTGGGTGGAGACTTGACTCTGGGTCCCGTGGTGAGCCCCAGACTCTGACAGGGGAAAGGTTTTCATATACATTTTATTAATTTTCTTTCATCTCTGACACTTCTATTATAGAGAAAGGGCAAATAGCAATATTAAATTATTTCCTCTAATTAATCCCCTTTTAATGTGCACAAATTTCGTGCACCGGGGTCACTAGTTTTTTCATAAATTCGTGTGTGTGTGTGTGTGTGTGTGGACTGTTCATGTGTCTTTCCCCTTCTTTTGATAGATTTTATTTATGTATTTAAATACAAAACGTCACATACTTCCACCTTCCCAGAAATAGTCACTTCATCTTATTTAAGGAAATGGAAATTATTATGACTTAAGTCTTCATTCTGTGGCATGGGTGTTTGGACAAGTTTAGGCAAACAGTAAAGGTTTAGAAGTTCTACCACCAGACCAAGAGCGTTTTGAAAGTGCAAAAGCCAACGCGATTCTCCATCCAGCAGTTCAAAATGAGCTGCTAAAATTAGGTCAACAAGGCCTAGACTCTGGATACTATAGGTCCTTGGTGTCTATGACCTTGGAGTCATTACAGTCTTCCCTAATGGACGTCCAGGATAGACCTCCTTCAGTTAGCTTGGGCAACTCTACTATTGGGACCATGGAAGTTCAACATTGTAGTCACCAGCTCTGGAAGGTCAAAATGATGCTTCCATCCCCAGTCCTTCTGAGCATTGCTGTCAAAGTTCATTGGCCAACTATCCGCTGTGGCCTGTCAAACAGAATCCATTTTGTAGGTGACCTGGAATTCTGGTATGTGCTTGAGAACCTTCTGGGCCAGCTCCTCAGAGCAGAAGCTCCTGGCATTGATGTTGTAGGTCTGCTGGGGCCTCCATGATTTCCAGGGTGGCCCTGAGGCAGTCATCAATGTGCATCATTGGGAGCCTCATGCTAGGTTTCAGGTAGCACTCAAGTTTGCCTTTCTTTTTGGCATCGTGGAAAATCTGGACTGCATAGTTGGTTGTTCCTCCTCCAGGTTGGGAGTTAGCCAAAATGATGCCAGGATAACTCATGCATGGGAAATCTAAGCCATACCGGTAATAATAATATTCTCCCATGAGCTCGGCATGGACCTTGGACACCCCGTAGATCATCCTGGGTCTCTAAGTGCAGAGATTCCGAGGAGAAGTAGGTCCGGAAGCTCTGATGGTGCTGGGCACAAACAATTACAAATTGTGTTCCAAGGCAACGCCCAGAACGTTATGCAATCCAGAGATGCTTATGGCTTTTGCCAAGGACATGTCTGCTTCTCCGACTGCACTGAGCAAAGCGCTATAATGAATCAACCAGGTGATGCAGTGGTTTACCACGATCTCTTGAAGACTCTTGTAATTCAGAATGTCAGAATAAATAAATGGGCCACTGTGGAACGCGTGATCAGAGGGTTTCCTTATGTCAGACAAAATTACATTGTACTTCCCAAATTGTTTCCTTAACAAGTTAGCAAGTTAGCAAGCCCCACTCCAAGCTGGCCAAGACCCCCTGTAATTAAGACCTGTGGCTGATCTGTTTCAGAGAAAGAGGCAGAGTGGAAATTGGCATCTCCTTGAATGTGCCAAGGGGAGGTGCCCAGGGCCCGGCTGGGCAGGGCAGCTGTCCCACAGCCACAGGCTGGGCTCTGCAGCATCTGGCCCACAACTTGCCGCAGCGTCCTGATGACTGGCATTTTCTCTTCAAATACCCTAGTGGAGAACTCAGGGACCACAAGGGGTGTGGCAGAGTCCCATGCAGCGACTCCCCCAGCAGCACTGCCCATCTCCGTGTGGGCACCGTCAGGGTGGGGCAGCTTCCAAAGGGCCTTCCCCTAAGCGGAAACCGGCCCCTGTTGTTAGATTTTTTTAAAATACATTTTTATTGATTTTAGAGATGAAGTGAGAGGGAGAGAGAGAAAGAAACATCAATGATGAATCATTGACTGGCTGCCTCCTGCACACCCCACACTTGGGATCGAGCCCACAATCCAGGCATGTGCTCTGACCAGGAATGGAACTGTGACCTCCTGGTTCATAGGTCGATGCTCAACCACTGAGCTATGCCAGCCAGGGCTCTTGTTAGATATTTTTAAAGCCAATTTTAAAATGTTCTTTATGTTTTAGTGGTACTGGGCTTTGTGATATATGTTGCAAATGTTTTGTCAGTTGTCTTTTGAATTTGTTTATAGTGTTTTTTTGGTCATGAACATTTTTAAATGTTTATATATAGTCAAATATATTTGTATTTACTGATATTGCTTTTATTGCCTTTGGATTTTGAGTCATTGTTAGAAAGCCTTTCCTTACACTAGGGTTAATGAAAGATTCAACCATGTTTTCTTCTAGTACCTGTATGGTTTCATTTTTCCATTTGGCTGCCTAATCCATTGGAGCTTATTCTCACTGTATGAAGTATGCTGTATGAATGTATGAAGTATATGCATTTAATTTTGTCTTTTACAATTGGCTACTCATCTCAGCCATCTATCTCAACATTTTTGATTTAAAAATCTTTCTTTTGCCCTAGTGATTTGAGATGCCACCCTTATCATGTGCTAAATTTTCATATATACTTGAGCCTATTTTAAGGCTCTATTCTATTCTATACATCTGTTTTTCTTTTCTCTTGCAAGTACTATACTGTTTTAATAATAAAGGCTATTTGTTTGGTAAAACAATAAAGATTTTCTTTATCAGTGTGGAGAAAAGCTATTTTGACTTCTGTTACTGTAGACTAATTTTGGCTGTCTTTGATCTTCATATAAATTGAATTATATTTTGTGTCTGACTTATTCCATTTAATCTTTTATCTGTGAGGTGCATCCATGTATAGGAGGTATCAGTAGCTTGTTTATCTTCATTGCTGTGTAGTATGCTTTTGTAGTATCAGTAGCTTGTTTACCTTCTTTATTAATTCTTCTGTTGTTAGATACAGGGGTGGCTTCCAGTTGGAGCTGATCATAGGATAAGTGCATGCTTAGCTTCAGTATACTACCAAATGGTGTTTCAAAGTGTTTGCACCAATTTATGCTCCTAAAGCAATGTATGAGATCTCCAGTTGCTCCACAGTTTTATCAGTGCTTGATATTGTCAGCCTTTTAAATTGTTTTAAAAGAAAAGAAAGAAAAAGAAAAACATTGAATGACATACATTGTTCCTCCTCTTGAGACTCAGGAGCCATTTCCAAAGTAAGGAGCACCCCTGAAAGAAAGCAAACAAAGCACAGTAGGCCCCATTTCCAAGACCTAACAAGTTACTGATGACAGTTATGAATAATTCAGTTTTATAGAAAAGTGTAAAAACGTGGTTATTAGCAGTTTATTGCCTATTTATAAGCCATTTCCTCTCTTCTTTACTAGCAGGACCTCAGTTCTGTTCAAGGATGGTGAGTCTATCTCCAGCTCAGGGGGGATCCTGATTAATTTAAGCTAATCATGGTTTTCCTGTTCCTGTCGCAAGCAATTAGCTGAGAGATGAGCTTGTGACCCAGGTCTAGCCAATGAGAAATGAGGGAAGGACTGTGGGGAGAGGATGGCTCCTGGGAAAGGCTTCCTTAGGAATGAGAGTCCAGAGGAAATGGTCCTTTTCGCCTCTGATGTGGTATATCTGGATGTGATGCATGGAACAGCAGCAACCATCTGACTCCAGGCTGAAAATGAAGCACAGATATGAAAGAATCACATGATATGGTGGTGGAGCCTTCACTGGAGGTCCCGGAACCTGCCCTGTCCAAGTTTCTGAGAATAATAGTCACTAATTGCTTAAGACCATTGGAGCTGGTTTTTCTATTACTGGCCACTGTAAACTAATAACCCGGGACTGTGTTAGAACAACAAAGGGGAAATATTGCTCTTACCCATGGCTTATAAATATGTAGAGCAACCTCCTGCTTGTTCTAGACCAGTGGTTCTTAATCTTTAGCATGCATTAGAATTACCTGGAAGGCTAATTACAACAAGTTAGTGGAATCTACTATGAGAGTTTTGGATTCAATAGATCTGGATTAGGGCCAAGAATTTGCATTTCCCAAAGTGATGCTGATGCTGCTGGCCCAGGGGCCATATTTGGAAAACCAGTGTTCTAGAATATAGACACTGTCTTATTGTACTTACCAACATGCTTTAAAAAAACTTATATATTCAATGGGGGAAAAAAGGAGATATATGTACGTCTATATGTAATACTTTAAACAATAAAAAAATAATTAAAAAACAAACAAAAAAAACTCATATATTGTATGGACTTCATTTTCATGTTGATGGCTACAAATCTTTATCATCATTTTGAGTGTCTACCTAGTATTATATTGTGTGAATATAGCAGAATTTGCAAAACATGTTACTAACAGTAGAACTTCTGTTATTTGGGGGGTTTGTGTTATTACATTAATATGAATAATCCTGCCATAATATCACTTTCTAGTAAACCTGACTCATCAGTAATTTCCCTAAGGTAAAAGTCTAGCAGCAGAATTGCTAATCAGATGGGGATACTTGGATTTTTTTCTGTCTTGTATTATCTCTATAATCCCTCTAATCTCTACTTCCAGACACATTGTCCTTAGGTTTCAGTATTTTGCCAGAGGACTTTTGGTTGATCCTGCTCAGCAGGCCATGGCCTTGGCCATTGGCCTTGTGGTGGTTTTTCTTTCATATTGAGTTGAGCACAAAAGGCCAAGGCTAGTCCATTCTTAAGAGTTCATTTAGTCACTTCAATAGGGGAAATGAATGGATGCCTGAGAGCTTCTTAAGTCTGTGTCCTCTCTAACATGAGAATTTGAGCATGCATCCTATCTTTCTCATAGTTTTATTTGAAAATAAAGAAAAGCACCTCCTCAGTGCTCTAGAAATCAATGCTTGCATTTGGATGTAATCTGTCGGTTGTCTCAGATATAAAAGAAGGGGGAAAGCTGGAGGGAGTCACCACTGTAACCTGACCAGAGACGCACTGGTTTTCAGCAGTATCTGCCCTTCTAAGTTAGAGTAGCACTTTCCCTTAAGCCAGGGCACTTAGTATCATTCAAGGGAAGAATGTTCACCAGAAGAAAGCTCACAAACAAAATGCAGATGATACCCGATTATTACTGGTCTTGGCTTGAATTCTCTAGAAAGAGGCAAAGATTGAGGCACCTAATACATTTTCATTTTAAATACATAAGCTTATTTCCCTTTCACTTAAGAACCCATGATGCATGGTCTAGTACTGGCATGGCAGTTCAGCCATCAATGATTTGTGGACTCCCAAATTGTTTGAATTGCTACTACTTCCCAGCCAGTGGGGAGTGGGGTGATGGAGAGAGAGAAAAAGAAGGGAGTCAGGAGGGTGAGATGGAGGCATAAACTAAATTGTTTTGTAAGGAAAAGACCTTGGAGTTTATATATACCATGTCTGCTCACATCCCATTGGCAAGAATAGCTACACCCAGCTCCCAGGGTATGATCTCTAGCTGTGCACCTGTGTGTAAGGTACTAAAACATTGATTTAGGAGGTTGTGGTGAGGGGAAAAGCTAGGCAAGGAAGGAAAGAAGCACTGGGATGCTTTGCATTATGAGCCAGTCATGAAGAGCCATGTGAACCACGTTCCAGTCTGTCTCTCCAAGTTCTGAGCCTGTTGCTTGGTACCTTACAAAATGAGCTATTTGATCAGAAGCTGGTAGAGGGAAGGAAGCCTCTCATTACCTGTAGCCAAGAACTCTCCTAACATAAGGATGCTTTTGTCAGTCATCTCAGAAATCTAAAGGATGATTTCCTCTCACTGCTCTCTCCTCACTGGATGTCAGTTAGGATGCTATGAAAGGTTGTTCTTTCTCCTATCCATCAACTTTCCTCTCTCTCTCCCAACCTCCCTCTCTCCCTTCTTCCCTTTTATCCATCCAAAAGGAGATTTATGTGTGATTTATTTTTGTTTTATTAAAAAGGGTAAACTCTGTCATGGCATTAAAAAAACAAACAAACAAACAAACAAACAAGCTATGTGCAAATCAACTGTTCCAAATGGCATAGAACATGGACAGCTAGGCAACCAAATCTATATATATAAAAGCCTAAGTGACAGTTATGACCGAATGACCGGAATGACTGGTCGACCAGTCACTATGATGCGCACTGACCACCAGGGGACAACGCAGGAGCTGCCCCCTGGTGGTCAGTGCGCTCTCACAGCGGGAGCAATGCTCAGCCAGAAGCTGGGCTCATGGCTGGCGAGTGCAGCTGTGGTGGCAGGAGCCTCTCCCACCTCTATGGTAGTGCTACTGGGCGGCGGCAGGCACAGCAGGGCCGGATGAATGGCAGCAGAGCTGTGCCCAGCCCTGGCTGGGACTCCTCCCCGGCTGACTGCTCATTTTGGCCGATCCCCTCAGGCCAGGCTGGCCTGCAGGGATTCAGAGATTGGGCTGAAATTGGCAGTCAGACATTCCCCAAGGGGTCTCAGATTGGGAGATGGCACAGGCCAGGCTGAGGGACCCCACCCGTGCACAAATCTTGCACCGGGCCTCTAGTTAATACATAATTTAGATTGTCTTTGACTGAGCTTGACATGTTTGTTTACTGTGAATCTGTGAATTTAGAAATACAACCAAATCAAATCATAATTAAAAGACTTATCACCAATGAAAAACAGGCTCAGTGGATTTCAAAACATCTAACTCTGCTTTCAAAGAGTCTTTATGATCAGATTCACACAAATGCTCTGAAAGGGGCATAATGCTTAGTGCTTAAGCTCACTTCTTCTAGAATTTGAAGGCCTAAAATTGAGTATCCCAGTGACCTTGGGCATGTTACCTATGACTTAGACTCTGAGTTTTGTTTTCTGTGTGATGGGGATTATAACAGCATCTAGTATTTTAAAAGCATCTGTTATTATACTGGTATCTACCTCACAGGGATGATGTGAGCATGAAATTAGATAAAAAAGTGTCAAGCTCCTGGCTCATAATATGCTCACTAAGTGGCAGAAGCTATCTGTTGTTGTCATTATCATTGCTATCTTATTGTATGGTTTACTCTTGTTCCATTTGTTGACATATTGTTCCATACTGTTGACATTTGGGGATTTTAGTGACTCTGCATTTCAGCAAAGGGATAATGGCAGTTTAAGGTATGAGGTCTTCCAAGGGTGGTGCTTGCCCTGTCAACCTTTCAGTCCTTGGTTTGCCACTTCTTTTAAGTGTCACCTTGGCTCTTACAGCAAAGGGCAAGTGTGGTTGCCTCAAGTGTACTTCCCAGTGTCCTGTTAGGAGGCCTTATGAATAGCGCTTGGGGTTGTTGGATTCTAGGTCTCACCTGCACACTGAAATATTCCTTGTCCATTGAAACTTTCTGATGCTCTGGTTCAAAAGGATTACATCTAACATTCAAATTCCACTCTTCACTTTACTTAAAACAAAAACAAACAAACAAAGAAACCTCCCTCCTCATGTTAACAGAGTTTGTCAGGACAATAATCCTGTGGGATTGCTAATTGCTGGAAGTCATCATTAATCTATTTGTTTACATTGGGCCTAGGGGATTTGTCAGTTATAAAACCTGTTTGTTCATTGGTTTTAACAGAAACCAAGGATTATCCCATAAATTCTGCAGCTGTGGAACCAAGAACATCAGGGCTCTCCCTTCAAATTTTGGAGCACAGATCACTGCCACGGCTTTTAAACACCCCCCTCCCCCGCCCCGCCATTTCAGGATAGATATGTTACAGAATGAGTGGGTGTCCCACAAAGTAAAACAGCGTATTTTCTTGACTCAGCAATTCTTAACTGCAAAGACAATGATTCATCTGGTCAATTGACTTCCAAATGAGAAGGAAAAAAGAAAACAGTGTTAGGAAGATTCATCCATAGAATATCCTTTACCATTTCTCCAACAAGCCTACTTTTATAAAACTACTGGGTTCCAGAGTTAGCATAATTGGATTTAACCCTTCTAGCTCTTGACTCAAAAAAGACAAAAGTGAAACCAGAGTGAGTCCTGTGCAAAAGATCATGGGAAGGGGGAAGATGAGGTTTGAGAAGTAGGCAGTTGTGGACAAATGACCAAATTACATCTCTAATGCCTCCTCTTGACTCAGTTCCTCTCCCTCCCTCCAGTCCAACCACACTGGTCTCCTTACAATTCCTCAAGTAGATTTTCATCTAGAATATATGGTCCATGATGGTAAGAACCTCTTTTGACTTGCTCACCAATCTATTCCCAGCTCCTGGAAGAAACTCTGGTAGTTAGTGGGGTCAGATGATTTGGGTGGCATTTCCAGCACTGTGTGACCTTGGCATATCCACCTATCTTTTGAGCCTTATTCCCTGATCTGTAAAATGACAGTAATAATACCTACCTCACAGAGCATTTGTGAGGATCATTGCAACAATGATCTTGAAAATAATTTTAGCATGTTAATTGATTATTACATATGAGATAGATGACCGAGTTTCCTAATGGACCTTGATAAGCAAATGAATGAATGAAATTTCATGATACTGGGGAACTCTTACCATTTGAAACAGATAAGATTTAAGATGCTCATCCCACAAAAAAAGGAAAAGTATGGAACTTAATACCTCAAGAAACTACCTCAATTGACTGTACAGATTCTAGATGGTAAGAGCAGGAAGGTCTGTCCAGGGACAGTCAAGTGATTTTTAGACTTGACTGTCTGAAGTCCTGCTGTCTTCTTGGAGGCCCCCTTGGATTCTCATTTTGGTAGGGGCCACAGCAAAGAAAGGGGAGGCTGAGTGAACAGGGATCATGCCCCTCCTCCCTTAATTCAGTCTGATTAACTCCATTTTTGTGCTTTTCACATTGTTTCAGAAGCAGGTGATTTATTGCTCCATATTCATCCCCCAGTTCTTCCTTCCTGCACCTTGATTTTGTGTATAGTGGCAATGGGCCCACCTTCAAGCTATCGAGTATGCTCATTCATTGACAATTCTATCCCTCAGTCTTGCTGGCAGCTATGGGTTGGCATATGACCCAGTGTTGGCCCATGAAACATGAGAAGTCCTTGATGCTAAAGTTTTGTGAAACGTTGACTTCCTTATTAAGAAGGGACACATGTGGCTGGTACTGGCCTTCCCCTTCTTCCTCCCTCCTCCTATCACAGCATCCTCATGTGGGCCACTACTGTACAGCAGTAAGCTTGTGGCCATGTGGCATGCTTTGAATGTCTGGAATCACAGCAACTGAATTTGACTCCATGAGGCCACGGAAGTAATTCCAGTGACCATCTGGCTCCAGACTTCTTGCCATGTGAGGAAGGGAACCCATTATTGTCTAATTACTTCAACTGTTTGTTTTTACCTGCATCCAAAAAAACCCCCACAAAAACAGCATTTTTAACAGCTATACACAGATTGTGCTTTCTGATAAGATTTTGTTTAGCTCAAGGATTTGAAATATCATGATCTTGTCCCATCTTCTCATTTCAAAGATAAAGAAACAGTTTTAATAGTCTATTGTCACATAACAAACTACCTCAAAACTTAGTGGCTTAAACAACAACCTTTTTAAAAAAAATCTCTTACAATTTGTGAGCTGATTGGGCTTAGCTGGGAAGGTGTTCTGCTCTGTGACACCTGGGGGCTCAACAGGCCCACTTGTCTGATGTCTCTGTCCCTCCCTGCCATTGCAGAGCCCCCATGGCCTCTCCGTGTAAGCTTCTCCATCTGGTTCCTTAGCCAGGTGTCTGGATTGTCACATGGCACCTCAGGCCAGAGAAGCAGAACCACCAGGCCTTCCTAACGGTTAGGTCTGAATCAGGTAGAATTACACATTTATATGTTATACCAGTTCAACTGTGTCATGGGGCCATTTACTAGTAGATTCAAGAGCAGAGGACTACACGAAGGTATGAATATCAGATGGTGCGCTCTATTGGGGGGCAATCTTTGCAGATTGCCTCCTACAGAAACTGAGACCCAGACTGTGAAAGCTAGTTGTCTAAGCTACTAACGTCATGACTATGTAATTTAGAAGATTATTGAAGGGATGAGAACTCCATTGTGTGATAGAGGGCTTTGGGGGAAGGAGAGAAGGTACTTAGCCCTGGCCCAGGGTTTTTCAACCTCAACATTCTTAACATTGGGGGCCAGTTTAACCCTTTGTTAGTGGGGGCTGTCCTGTGCATTGTCGGATTCTCAGCAGCATCGTTGGCCTCTTGCCCATGAGATGCCAATGACACCGCCCCTCCTGTTGTAAGAATGAAACTTGTCTCCAGACATTGCCAAATGTCCCCCAACACTGGAATTGGTACCAGAACCTATACTTTCTCTCTATGTGTATTTTCCTATGCATTTGGAGAGTGATTGAATATTTTAAAGTAAGAAGAAAGAATTTAAAATAATTTTGAGTCTCACTTGGATAGGGAAAGAGTCGACCTGGTCACTGCCAACTCCAGGCTTTTCACTGGCCCCTCTAGATTAGGAGGGGCATATTCCTGAGTCCCCTCGCCTGCCTTGCTCACCGCCATGCCCACAGTGCAGGGAAAGTACATGGCATGGGTGGGTGCTCACTGTCTGAGGTATGTTTGTTGAATGAGTGGGGAGTCTGTGCTGCAAAGCAAAACACTTGAACGTGCATAGCCAGGCGAGTGGGTGAGAGGTGAACGTTGCTGAAGTCACCGTGGTTGGTGGTGTTGGTGCCCTGCCCAGTTCTCACGTACTGAGAGGGGCGTCCATCCTCCAGGGGCTGCGAGTGCTGGCTTAATCCAGGTGAGGGCAGGTGATGACTTGGACCAGGGCATTGTCAGTGGAAGTGTTAGAAGTGATTAGATTCTGGATTCTATTGTTTATATAATTTTACTTTCTGTAGGCTATGATGGTTTGACATCTTATATTAAAATAACAACAACAATAACAAAAAGCACCTTTCTGGTCCTGGCTGGTGAGGTGCAGTTGGTTGGAGCATTGCCCTGTACCCGGAAGGGTTGCGTGTTCAGTTCCTGGTCAGGGCACATGCCTAGGTTGTAGGTTTGATCCCTGGTCAGTGTGCATATAGCAGGCAGCAAATCAATGTTTCTCTCTCTTTCTCTCCCTCTCCCTTCCTCTCTCTCTAGAATCAATAAAAACATATCATCTGATGAGAATTTTTAAAAAGTTAAAAAAACCCCACAACCAACCACACCTTTCTGGTTGGAGAGTTATTGCTCGTCTCACAAGCATGTCAAACTCATGGCCCGCCAGCTGTGAGTTTGACATGCTTGTCTTAGGGTAATGAATCCTTCGAGATAGGAAAGGGCTCAGTGTGCCTCAGGTGTGAACCGACCCAGAGCCACACCTCCTCGCTGAGCAGGCCTTTGAAGCTCAGGAGGCAATAGTTCTCTGCCTTAATCGGCCCATGGCCAGGTACCTGGCAACGAGGGACCACCTGTATAGTTTGAAGCCTGAAAAGTTATTTGAACTGTTTACCCTTCCCTGCCTTTCAGCTCCTGCAGAAACCCTAACAAAGGCTCTAAGTGGGCCCTCCCTCCTGTCTTCAGCCTCCTGGCAGGGCCTGGCGCTCCTCACTGGCCTCGTGCTCCTAGGACCTGTGACTGTACTAACCTTGGTTTTCTAGCCTCTCCTGTGTCTCCTTTTGTGGCCAACCCCGACTGACCATCACATAAAAGAACACAGACCGTGGGTACATTTTGGGGGTAGAGCCAACAGGATTCCCTGGTCGATAGGATATGGAGAGGGAGACAAAGCGAGCAGGCAAGGATGAACCCAAGGTTTTTGGCTGGAGCAGCTGGCGAGAGGAGGTGGAAATTTGCTGACACACGGAAGGCCGCCTGTGGAACCGGCCAGAATGGAGTGAGTGGAGGAACAGGAGCGAAGCTTTGGCCTTGTTAATTTCAACATTTCTATTAGATACCCGACAGGAAATTGTGGAGGTAATTAAGTGAGCCTGGACATCGGGAGAAAGGTCTGTGCTAGAGGTATAATTTGGGAGTTATTGGCATATTGATGTTTAAAGCTGTGAAATGGAAAAACAGTCACCAAGGGAGTGAATACTTAGAGAAGAGCAGGGACCAAGGACAGGACCCAGAACTGAGCCCCAGGATCGCCAGACTTTAACGTTAAAGTCTTGTCCCAATGGTTCTCTAAGGTTCATTTCCATTATCTTATTCCACAATCCTCAAGTGGTTAATATGTTTCTCAGTCTTTTCCCAAATCTACAAATTCAGTGTATTTCCTTTCAGTTATTCATCATTTAAATCAAATTGTTATCATTCACCACAACATAAGGACGTGAAACACCAACTTGCTATTCTATCTCCTGGCTGTGTGGGTAGAGAATGTGTGTGTGTGTTGGGGGGGGGGGGGGGGTGGCGGGGCTGGGTGAGGCTTCAATCCCTTTGGAGGAGCTGGAGGCGGCTGTTGATGGTGGTCAGCGAGTAGGTGAGCTGATGCAGCAGTGAGGAGCAATGGAGGCTGACGCCTGCAGCCAGGCATACAGGAGCCGAAGAAAAGGCGTGGCTCAGTGGTTGAGCGTTAACCTATGAACCAGGAGGTCACAGTTCGATTCCCGGTCAGGGCACATGCCCAGGTTGTGGGCTCGGTCCCCAGTGTGGGGCGTGCAGGAGGCAGCTGGTCAATGATTCTCTCTCATCATTGATGTTTCTATCTATCTCCCTCTCCCTTCCTCTCTGAAATCAATAAACATATATTTAAAAAAAGAAAAGAGGTTACTATGTGGTGCAGGAAGAGAGGGCTGGCATTCCTGGAGATTTCAGTCCTCTCAGCCCCTAGGGCTGTTACAGAGCTGGGAAGTGACCAGGTGTTTGGCAAATTGCCGCATAAATAAGAGGAGACAACTGTACTGGTGTTCAGAGGCACCAGAATCCCACCAGGGCATGGGCTCTCCTCTAGCTCACCCCCCTCATTTCATCTGGTAACAGGCCCTGAACTCTCGTCCTGGCGTGGAACCTCCGCTCCCCACACTTCACTGGGAACTCTCCAGGCTTCCCCGGCAGAGCAGCTGTTTCTCCTGCCCTGCTCCTGCGGGTTTTGCACCCACAGCAGGCCTCTCTGTCTGAGGAGCACACTTCCGTGCGTAGAGTTGGCCTGTGTTTCAGGTGAGGGCAGGTTTAACGGGAATTAACCTTGAAAGAAAATGAAGATAAAATAATTGTTTCTTACTCAATGTTATTTCTGATTGCAACTACAAGCAGGAGGCAAAGAATAAATCATCTGTTTATTGTTTTCCTTGGCATAAAGTTTTAATAGACAAAATTTTGTGATAAATCCAGCTGTCATTTTTTTGCCTAATAACGAAGATCAGTTTTGCACTTACATATGCACACTTATGTGTGTGTGTGTAAATGTTCTAGAGCTTCAGAATTTTAAACTTGTTCGATATATCCTATATTGCAGAAAATTGCACAATTCAAAAGTGTACAGCTCAGCGAATTTTCATTTTCATAAAGAGTCTATACCCCAGTACTCAGCACTTCTCCCGAAAAGTAGGAGGTACCCAGCACCTGCGCACTCCCCTCCTGCTCAAATCCAGTTACCCTGCCCCACCCAAGCAAGAAGTCTCCTGACTTAGAACAGCACAGATGAGGTTTGCTGGGTCTTGAAGGTCCTATAAGTAGAATTATGTTTTGTATCTGGCTTCTTTTCCTGCACGTTGTCTGTGAGTTTATGTATGTTATTGCTTATGGTTTAGTCAATCTCACTGCTGTGTATTCTATGGTTTGCACATACTAACATTACCCATCCCGCCGCCGAGGGGCATGTAGAAGTCCAGTTTGGGGCCCTGTGAACATTTCAGTGCGCGCTTTGGCAAACACGAGCACACCTCCTGATGGCCCACAGTGTAGCTGCTTTGCCTTGCAAAACCGTTTACATGGTCATCTCTGTTCAGAACTGTAGCTTCAACGACCTTCTGCATGTTGTTGGAACAATACATACTGAATTTGACTGACGTTTAATATACTTTACAAAAGAATGCACCACGATTCGGCTGCTCTCCCTGGAGGATAAACTCATCTGAGGTGAGGAGGGACAGGGCTACCACTCTGGCGCAAGCTCTCATCACCTGTTACCTGTATGCATTGTAATTTCCTTAGAAGTCTTCCTGCTTCCAGGATCACCACCCTTTTCAGACTGTTCCCAGCACAGCAGCGAGAGTGAGCCTTTACCACGTAGGTCAGAACATGTCACTGCAAACCTGCACTCGCTTCCCATCCTACTTGGTGTCCAAACTGAGCCTCCGGCAGGCCTGTGCCCTGTGACCTAGTTCCTCTCTGACTTCCTTTCTTACCACCCTCTCCCAATCCCCTCCGCCCCGCCCCCTCTCCCCCGGCGCCCCCCCGCCCTCTCCCCTCCTCAATGCTGGTCTCTTTACATACTCAAACGTGGGCCTTTCTTGGTTTGTCCGCTCAGGAGCAGACTTGGAGACAAGGAGTTGAGTGTAAATCATTTATTTGGAAAGTGAAGGATGTGCCCCTGGGACACTGGGAAGGGAGGCAAAAAGGATGTGGATGCTGACACTTTGACTTCAGGCTGTCCTTAAAATGGTCACTGAGGCATGTGGGCAAGACCATGAGTGTTCACTGCAAGTCCATGCGTTTTTAAAAATTTATTTTGAGAGAGAGAGAGAGAGAAAGATAATTTGGTTGCCTCCTGTATGTGTCCCGACCAGGGATCGAACCCATAACCTAGGTATGTGCCCTGACCTGGAAACAAACCTGCCACCTTTTGGTGAACAGGATGATGCTCCAAACAACTGAGCCACCCGGCCAGGCCCAGGCCGACGCATTTGCTGTTCCCTCTGCCTAGAACACTCTTCCCTGTGATACTCGCACGTCACCCTCTCAGGTCTGTGCTCAGATGGCTCCTCAGATCTCCTTCTTTCAATTGCCGCCGGCCTTCTAACTCACCGAGACCTTGCTCACTGCCTTTCCTCCTCACGAATAGAGGCACCGTGAGAGCAGGAATCTTGGCCTGCACGTGTGTTGCTTTCCCTGCACCACGTGGCGTGGTGTCTGGTACATGGGAGGAGGTCAATAAATATTAAATGAATGACTCAAATTGCATTTAAAAAATAGGCCTTTCTATATTTTTCCTGTGTCTTTGTCAATTGATTTATAATCTTAGAGATGAAAATTATGATTGGCGTCCACGAACACCAGCATGTACCTATCGGGACCTGATTCTGAATGCCTCCGCGGCTCTCCTCCTCTCTCCATCAATGCTGAACGTCTGCTGTGCGCCGCGCACTGCTCAAAGGGCTAGGAATGCTGCTCTCTATCGGCTAGAAATGACTGGGCAGCAAGTGACAGAAACACCAAAAGCAATGGCTTAAACCAAGTAAGGGTTTTATTTTTCTCATGTAACAGGAAGTCTAGACGCAGGCAGCCCTGTGCACACACAGTGACTCTCAGGGGCCTTCAGGGACCCTGTCTGCTTCTACCTTCTCCTTGGGGTCCCAGGCTCACTGCTCCCACTCCAGCAGTGTCTGCATTCCAGGCAGGAAGGGGAAATGCGTGTTCCAGAAGATTCCTCACTCTCTGATCTGCTTTCCTGAAAATTCCACCCAACATTCCTGCTTGGATCTTCTTACCCATGTCCTGGCCACCTGGCAGCAAGGGAGCTCAGCAGTGGTGCCTTTTTGTGACTAGTTTGTTTTCTTTAGTGGGAAGGAGAGCGCAGTTCAATGCGCCCCTGAGTGAGCCGCTGGCAATAGCCGCCGTCGTGAGTTAGGAACCTGCTCTCTGGAAGCTGTCACTGGGGTGCAGACAGCCTCCCCCGCACACATGCAGACCCACCTGCACAAGCGCCCAGTGCCACGGAGCAGTGCGAGGCAGAGCCACGGAGCAGTGCGAGGCAGAGCCACGGAGCAGTGCGAGGCAGAGCCACGGAGCAGTGAGAGGCAGTGCGAGGAGGGCAGTGGTGAGAGTAACTCTTCTACGTTCTGCCTGCGTGTCAGAGGCCACCTGTGAGGAAGTGGCACTGCTGCTGGGTTCTGGATGAAGAAACAGGCCACCTTGCCCAGGGCAATCGCGAGTTTACGGATCCTTAGTTGTTTATCATTTAATCCGGGACAAGAAAGCAGTGTAAGCGTGTGAACTTTTATGCTTCCCATAGAAACGTTTAAGACATCGTCCGTGTCATAGCACTGTCAGGTTGCAGTGTTGTCGACTGTTTTCCCCTCTCACTTGAAAAATGCAGTGCTCTGGCCTGGCCAGTGTTGCTCAGTGGGTTGGGCGTCATCCCGTGCACCACAATGTGGCCTGTTTGATTCCCCTTAGGGCACATGAGGGCTCAGTACACTGTGGGGGGCATGCAGGAGGCAGCTCATAGTTTCTCTCTCATGGATGTTTCTATCTCTCTCTTCTCCTCGCTTCCTCTTTCTCCAAAATCAATAAAAACATTTTTTAAAAAGATGTAGTGCTCTGTGAGCCCAGAGGCCACCGGAGCTCGCACAGATGACTCAGCGCTTGACAGACTGCCACTCGCTGTGGGACCACTTTTTGTTCTTGATCTGAGTGTCTGGTGCTGTGTAAATGCTGCCTACCTGGAAAGTGTTTCTTTTTAATTGTGAGAAACCTGTGTTATAACGGACTCAGACATGCTCATGTCTATCACATGTAACTTTTTTGTAATTATCTTCTCTGTATAGGGTGTCCCTGCTATTTATCCTGTTCCATCTGCAACTGCTGATAATAAAAGCCAATGTCCTTAATTTGAATTCCATACCTTGTTCATGTAATAATTCCACTTATGGAATAAACATCTAAGATGAAAGATTTTGATAACCAAGATTGTTTTAAAATGTCACTGGAGTGGTTGAAATAAACTGGTACATTAATATGAAGAAATTATTTGCAATGATTAGCGACCATGTTCTTAAAATATTGTTAAATAAGAAAATGGTGTTAATATGTTGATTAAAAATAAAAGATATAGACTAATATAATTACTGGATGATTCCAATTTTGTAAGATGAATTAAAACAACTGGAAAATAATACCTCTAGGTATTAACCATTGTATGGTGGGAATTTGAGTAATTTTTATTTTCTTATTTTGCATTTTCCTGCATATTTTGCATTATTGTTACAATGAGCATGGAAAATCAGTTTTAAAAGGAATACAAATTTACTTTCAGTGAGGGGACCATGCATGAGAAGAAAGAACACTGGTGTAGGAACTGAAAAACCCGGGTTAAAATTTATGGACCATTTAGTACACGTGCGACCTAACCCGCTCTAAGCCTCAATGTCTTTCACCTGTAAGCCCAGAGAGAGGGGCGAGTGGGTCTCTACAGCCAGGCCTTTTCAACAAATACAAAGACGAAGGTTTGAAATGGTTGTAGGCGGTGGAATGGCACCAGGTGCCTGACCGGTGGGGTCAGACCAAACCTGGGTTCAGCAACCTCAATACTTGGGTTCTGTCCAGGAGAGAATGCAGAGCCAAGACCCAAACTGTAAGAGAACGTTTACTTGGTAAATTACAGAGGTAGAAGCAGTAATTCCTAGAAGGAATGGGCTTAGGAAACAAGTTATGGAGGCAAAGGAAGTGTAAGGTCTGGGGCTGGGAAAGCAGGAACTTTACAAACTTTGCTTTCTAGCCTGCTTGAATAATGAGGAAAATAAACTTGGGCTGTCTGACCTTGTAGGCCAGAGACTAGATATGCCCATAATTTCAATGCCATGCCAGGTGCATTTTTTAATTGGATAGAACTGTGTCGTTTTCAAGGCCAGCATCGAGATAACCACTAAGTGCACATAGGGCTGGCTCTTTAATAAAAAGGGAAGTTCTGCTTGTAACCTGGCTTAGAATTTGAATTCATTTTCTCTAAGCCCACCGGTGCAGCCCACCGGTGAATACGTGTGACTCCCCCGGCCTGTGCTCTCGGACCGCGGGACCTCACCCGAGAGCTTTCAATAAACGCGATTTTTCGCTTTAACCTGCTTGTCTTGGTCAACTTATTGGTTTCGGTCGGGTTAAGTCTTACATCTCTGATTAAACCTTACAGGAAGGGCCTTTGGAATTTGGAAGTGAGGAAGCTAATGGTAATGTGCCTGGGGCTGGGAGGGAGAGAGAGGCAGAGGGGAAAGGGAGAGAGGCAGAAGGGGCTGGGGGGGGGGGGGAGAGGCAGAGGGGGAGGGAGAGAGAGGCAGAGTGGGACAGGGAGAGAGGCAGAGGGGGAGGAAGAGAGAGGCAGAGGGGAAAGGGAGAGAGGCAGAGGGGAAAGGGAGAGAGGCAGAGGGGGCTGGGGTGGGGGAGAGGCAGAGGGGGAGGAAGAGAGGCAGAGTGGGACAGGGAGAGAGGCAGAGGGGGAGGAAGAGAGAGGCAGAGGGTAAAGGGAGAGAGGCAGAGGGTAAAGGGAGAGAGGCAGAGGGGAAAGGGAGAGGCAGAGGGGGCTGGGGCGGGGGAGAGGCAGAGGGGGAGGAAGAGAGAGGCAGAGGGGGGCAGGGAGAGAGGCAGAGGGGGAGGAAGAGAGAGGCAGATGGGGCAGGGAGAGAGGCAGAGGGGAAAGGGAGAGAGGCAGAGGGGAAAGGGAGAGAGGCAGAGGGGGCTGGGGTGGGGGAGAGGCAGAGGGGGAGGAAGAGAGGCAGAGTGGGACAGGGAGAGAGGCAGAGGGGGAGGAAGAGAGAGGCAGAGGGTAAAGGGAGAGAGGCAGAGGGTAAAGGGAGAGAGGCAGAGGGGAAAGGGAGAGGCAGAGGGGGCTGGGGCGGGGGAGAGGCAGAGGGGAAGGAAGAGAGAGGCAGAGGGGGGCAGGGAGAGAGGCAGAGGGGGAGGAAGAGAGAGGCAGAGGGGAAAGGGAGAGAGGCAGAGGGGAAAGGGGGAGAGGCAGAGGGGGCTGGGTCAGGGAAGAGGCAGAGGGGGAGGAAGAGAGAGGCAGAGGGGAAGGGGAGAGAGGCAGAGGGGGAGGAAGAGAGAGGTAGAGGGGGCCAGGGAGAGAGGCAGAGGGGAAAGGGAAAGGCACTGGGGTGCTCCCAGGAGGGAGAGCGCACTGGGTACTCCTTCCTAAGGGTTTTAAGGGTGGAGATTTTAGGGGAGGTCCCAGGGAAAAATCTTTATAGAATATTCAGCAGCTTTCCAGGTGTGTCCATTCAGGGTTGTAATCTGCACTGGTTGATTGGCCTGCACCAGGGCAGGGGGTCATACGTCCTGAGGTCAGGTCAGCCGTGGCTGGTTTTGTTGCTTATTTGGGCCTGGAGCTGAAATACAACTGAGGCCTAGATGTTATCTCTAGGGAGAAAAGGTCAGGGGGTGCAAACCACATGGCCAGCACATGCTAGGGGAGGAAAAGTCATCCTGGGGCGAGGTCCCACCCTACAGTTGATTGTCCATTGCTAGGCCCCTGGGGCTTTCCAGCCTGGGGACCTTCTGTACCTGCCCCATCGTCCTTGCTCTGCTCATTTCTGTCTATCTGCCTACCACAAAATGACAGTGTTAGTCATAACGAGAACGTGCTAGAGGAATCTGTGAGAAAGCAAGGTCATGAGATGGGACACATAGAGATGGTGGTCAAATGGAGGCCCTTACGACATTCACGTTCCCCAAACAACCATTAGCTCAGGCTCACCACTCCTGTGTCCAGATAGATCACTTCTAGAAGCTAGCTACCCTCTTTCTATACAACGGGAAAGAAAATGCATACATGTAGCATGACCAAGAGAAGATGCCAGTAAAATATTACACATTGCAGGTACTCAATTAGAATTGTTATATTCTAATGTTTGCTCTGTCACCCACAATAGAAAGGAAAGCAGGGCTAGAAACTGAAAAGGACCATTGTGCCCATTGCTGCTTTAGGTACTCAGAGTCTATTTTAGCAGACTTGCCTCCCATTGGAAAACAAAACAGGGATAGCTAGCTTGACTTTGTATCTCTTCCCACTTAAACACAGATATCCTGTTGTGATAACCTTTGACACCTTATTGCATGGCTATGGTAAATAACAACTGCCCCATTTTTTAAATGTCATTCCTGGTTAAACAGTGGCATTAATTACTGCACATAAAAGTTGAAGTTTTTGTGAATAGAAGGAAATGTTATTTGGATTCCTTTGCTTTGTTGGCTAAGTTTATTGGAGGACTTTGACAGCTTAAATGGTTGAGAATCACTGAGTTGTTTGTCTGTCACTGAGAAAGGCCCTCCAGGGACAATATGAACCAGCCAGTGTAGGGGCAGTGCAGATATGTTGAGAGAATTAGAGAGCTCTATTCGAAATCTGAGGGCAAAAGGAAATTAAGAAATTAATGAAATTAAATCAACTTCCAAACACTCACAAGCTTCCTTAATTGCTTAGAAAATGCACTTTGAATTACCTTCTTTACTGTAGAAAGTGACATTCTTTGTTTGAGAACTTGCAAAGGAATGAGTTAAAAATCATTATGTAGGCCACTTTGAAAGTCCTGGAAATTGCTTTATCATAAATATCTGTATTGATTAGGACGTCGAGTTAGAGCTTTTGTCATCACTCATCTTTGATAGTGCCAGTATTTCTTAAATAAGGAAAACCTGGGATTATATAATTCAAATTTTACTGCAAATTGGTTTAATTTTTTTCTATTAGTGACTCATTTTTTTCTTAATTTTTTTCTTTAATTTCAGAAATTACTTATTTTTTTATTACAGGCTGATTTTTAATTTACCTCTAACCTTTTGAAACTTAGATTTAGTAAAATAGAAATAAAGCGTTGTAATCGGCTAGATCAGTAGTCGGCAAACTCATTAGTCAACAGTGGCAAACCGCAGTTTGCCAACCACTGGTAGATGATAGAATCCTACGCTTTTAGATGGAAGGGACCTTCCTGTCCCACCTTTTCCACTAGTAAGCTGATCACTACAGGATCGTCAGCACTGGTGATATTTTAAAGGAGAACAGTTTTTTTCTAGTTGATTTGCTTTGTATTATAAATCTGTTATTTTCAAAAATAGTGTTACCTTCTGCCGATCAGGTCTTGATATAAATTTGAGGAACAATAAGACTTTGGAAAAAAACAAAAGGGATGACTGGATACTTTTCAGTGGAGCGCAAGTCTCTGGGGGGCATGTAGTTCTATAGTAATACACATCTTTGCCTCTCACTAAGCTATTCACAAGATTGAAATAAAAGTTAACTTGAAAACTGTTTTCCTATAATTCCTGTATTGACCACAATAGTTCAGAAGTTGCTGAGAAAACTAGAGTAATGTAAGTAAGTCTTGTCTACAGATATTCAAAGAAAGTCTGTCCTGTGGATGGTCAATGAATTTCCCTCTCCCACGTGGAAGAAGACAGTATTTGTCCATTTGTAAATTTATTTCAGCCCTCCCATCTATCTCTGTCTCTCTTCTTTGAATTCTCCTTTGAATGAGTTGTAACATTTCACTAATAATAAGTTAAATAAAATATTCAATAGGTATTCATTTTTATATAAGAACCACAATTTTACCTTTTTGGGAAAATTATCCTTTAACCTAAGAAATTATGCAAATGTCCTTTTCATGAGAGAAAACTATCCACCCCTCTCCCAGGCTTATAGATGGAAACAAAATGCTCAGAGAAGCGCAGGTATATGTGTAATAAATTGCTGAGTGAATCTGAATACACATCTATTCAGTTCCTAAATGTATGTTCTTTCTATCGCAATGCACTGTCTTCTCATGGAATGCCCTCTCAAACATGAGACATACATTTTTATTCTTTCAAAAACTGCTTTTAGTTCATGTTCCATTTAATGCTGATGTTTCAAGGTATTTATTTGTTATAAAAAATAGATACTTCCATAATCTCAAGACTTCATGGTAGTGAAATTTGATTTACACAGTCTTTGAACTCAGTCTTGTCTTTCTAACGGCTAGGTTTCTGTCTTCTGCTCTGGCTGGGATACTTTTCTTGGCTTTGCATCAAATGCCATATTTCTCAAAGCCACGTTGGTATCAATGAAGGCCTGCAATAAGTTTCACACAAAGCTACTCCCTTTCAGTACTTGTTCTGACCCGCTGGTGATGTTCACGAGAAAGCCTCAGCGAGGGGCAGTGTGTCTTGACCATCTCTCTCAGACTTGCTACTCTCTTCTTCATGGCAAAGAGAGAGCTTCAGCCCTGGCTGGTTTGGCTCGGTGGATGGAGCGTCGGCCTGCCAACGGGAGGGTCCCGGGTTCGATTCTGGTCAAGGGTGCATGCCTGAGTTACAGGATTCTCTCTCATCATTGATGTTTCTATCTCTCTCTCCCTCTCCCTCTCCCTTCCTCTCTGAAATCAATAAAATATATTTTTAAAAAAGAGAGAGAGAGAGAGCTTCAGAGCCTCCCAGAAGGGTCAGTGTACATTTTTTATGTGTTTTTATTGTGCTTATTTAATGGCTATCTTTTATTTATGGAACATGTTCTGTTTTGCATTTACATTAGTAGTATAAAACTCCTTTAAAAATAATTTTTGCTAAAAATAGGTTGAAATAAAAAACAACTAAATAATTCAGGTAATAGTTATAAGCTAGGAAATGGCAGAAATTATGACTCTTATGATGACTCCAATTTGGGAAGGAGGAGAGTCTTTGGAGGTGAAGATCCAGTCAGCCATGCAATAGTTAAGTGGCCCTGGGTCACTTGTTTATAGGAACCTGCCTGTCAAACTGAGGCTACTGTAGTCAGCACCACATAATGACATTGTGGGCAACGAGGAACCACATATACGTCAGTGGTCCCATAAGGTGGTAATGCAGCTGAAAAATTCCTACCACCCAGGGGCATAGTAGCCACAGCGCGAGGCATTGCTCACGTGTCCGTGGTGATGCTGGTGTAAACAGCCCTCTGCTCTACCAGCCATGCCAAAGGACGGCTGTAGTGGGCTATCCCATTTAGGTTTCTGGAAGTGGACCCTAAGCTGTTCACACAGAACAAAACTGTCTAACGATGCAGGCCATATCCCATCATTAGCACTGCATGACTGTGCCATCTACTTCACAGAGCCAGTGTGACAAGGAAATGAGATGATGTGGATGACTATAGGTTTCCCGAGGCCATGGAGTGTAACTGATTTATCTTCTCATTCCTTAGCTTCTAATACAGTCCTTAGCACATTGGACTAATAAGAGCTCATTTTCTTTCTTTCCTTCTGTGTTGCTCCTTAGTATGGTCACATGAACATTCCTATGGTGTTATAAAGCAGAGAGTATTGTATAGGAACACATGAAACATCCACAAGCATGTATAATCTTGTATTTTTTCCCTGTGATTATCAAAGCTGTATACATTGACTGCATAACACTATACATATGAAAGTTATAAATACAAAATGAAGCAAGAAAAAAATTCCTGAAATACCCCCCATACACACATCGCACCTCAAAATCAACCACTCTTAATTTGACAAATTTCTATTTTGTTCTATAATAAAAAAAATCTTTACACAACTGAGTTGCTATCATTGCCAGTTTGTAACCTGTAATTTTTACCTAATAGTAGATCATAGGCTTTGTTTAAAAAAGATTTTTTTAAATGGATTTTAGAGAGAGAGGAAGGGAGAGAAAGAGTGAGGGAAACATCAATATGAGAGAGGAGAGAAACATAGATTGGCTGCCTCCTACACACCCCCTACTGGGAATTGAGCTTGCAATGCAACCGGGGCATGTGCCCTGACCAGGAATCGAACTTGCAACCTCTTGGTGCACAGGAGGACGCTCAACCAACTGAGCTACACTGGCCAGGGCAGATCATAGGCTTTTTGATTTGACATTTAACATTCTTTCATTCAACATGATTTTTAATGTTAGACCCACACTGCGGCCTTTCTTTACCATCCATCATGGGACCTACCATCAGAATGTCAACCTGTGACTTCTTTGGTAAAAGATGGGAGCACTCAGACTATTTGGGTTTGGGGATCATGGCTGTTTTGGAGAGAAGCTAGGGAAAGAGAGGGAGATAAAGAGAGGTGGGAAGAGAAGGAGGCATGCTGAAAGAGCTTCCTGGTCTGGATTGGGGAGTCCTGAACAGGGAAGATGGTTGCCTTGGCTAAACTTGGAACCCACCCATTAATCTTGGGCTCCCTCTGCTGGCCTCTCAAACACATCCACTGGGACTGGGTGATGAACAGGAGCCATGACTAAGCAGGAGCCCAGTCCATTGAAATCACCTGTGATCGAGAGCAAACGGAAACAACCAGCTTAATGAAATTTTTTAACAACAAAGATTACGTAACCCCTTCCCTGTCCCTTTCTCTTTTTCTCTGCCTCCGGGAACCACAATTAGAAAGGTCTCAGCTCTCCTTTTCAAGATTCTTAGTCTACTAGTAGGCCTCTGCTGATCTTGTTGGTTGTTTCTCTTAACTGCATTTTGCTGTTGCTTTTCTCTTCTCTTTTAGCGTCTTTGCCATGCCTCACCCCCTTGCCGGTGCCACTTGTGAAAAGTAACAGCAAAACCCTGGCTTTGCCTTGCAAAGCAGAGCTCCATTAGCTCCTGTAATTATGCAGCCTCTTATTTCTCCATTTGTGCTTAATTCAAAGCCGTAAAAAGCTTTTCAAAATAGGTGTATGCTTGACTTGACAGTTGTGATAAAACAATGCCTCCAATGAGGAGAAAACAAGACACATTTATAATTTCCTTTTCCATAATTTATAGTGACTTAGCTCCCCCCACCAGGAGATAAGAATTTCTTTAGGAACAATTTTCTTAAGTGCCATCTGAAGCAGCACACATTTCTCTTGCAGTCATTAGAACTCCTAGCCTACAAAACAGGGACTAAAGATTGAATTAGGATTTAGAGAGAGGCTGCCTGCATCACATAAATAAACAATGAGGCTTGGGCCATTTCAGTACAGAACTTACATAAGCAGGCCAGATGGTCAGCTGCCATGCCACACATGCATAATCTGTTTAAAAAATGACTGTAGGGTCAGAAGCACTAATGTACCCCCGGTGCCACTCGTTTACTCTACTTCTTTTATATCATGCACCAAAGCTGTGGGTCAGGCAAATTATTGTGGGCGGTAATGCAGACAGATAACAAGATAAGGGGATTGTTGAACGATGAGAGGACAAATACTAAATTAACCTAAGGATGGATGGCCCCAAGCTCAACCTAATAAATGTTATTTGCCACTGATCCTTCTCACTGAGTTGCTAGTGATAAAAAAATAGTAATAAAATCAATTAATGTGTATTTAAGCACACACAAAAAGGTAGGTTATTATCTTTTTGGTTCGTGTAACAAAAGTTTAGAGCTTCAGGTATAGCTGGTTCTAGAAGCTGTTAAAGTTAACAGTTAAACAAACAAACAAACAAACAAACAGAATTCAACTGGGCTTTATTCCACAATCCCTGGATCACACAGCAGCCCATGCAGCAGTAAGAAAGAGCTCCCAGGACATGTATGCAATGAAAGAGGGAGGAAAAAGGGAGTTTCCAGGCAACGGTGGGTTGATTCAGGCAGGGGCCCATCAGGCTAATTACCTCACCAGTGCTGACCAGGTAATTCCAGCTTGACTGGCTGCAGGTGACATTCCTAGGAGAGGCTAGCTGCAGTTGGGTTGCTCAGTGGTCGGCAAACTCATTAGTCAACAGAGCCAAATATCAACAGTACAACGATTGAAATTTCTTTTGAGAGACAAATTCTTTAAACTTAAACTTCTTCTAACGCCACTTCTTCAAAATAGACTCGCCTAGGCCGTGGTATTTTGTGGAAGAGCCACACTCAAGGGGCCAAAGAGCCGCATGTGGCTCGCGAGCCTCAGTTTGCCGACCACTGGTAGCTAGTAAGTCTTGGTTTGACGACAAGGGCTTAGCAGCCATGACTCCATTTTTGGCCGTGGTCTTTTTTTCAACAATACTCAGGTAGGGTTGGCAGGTCTCTTTTGTCCTTGCTAGCTTCATTTACAGCACGCTGTCTGCCAGTGCTCACTGATGCTCTGTCTATACATTATCCCAGTGAAAGAGATTCTTTGCCCTTATCATTCTAGCAAAAGATCAGGGATTACATCTCTTTGGCTACATTCAGACATGTGCATTTTCTGAACCAATCATTGTGTCTAGAAGAATGGAAGGTATTGATTGAATCATGTGCAATTCTGTTTTGGGTTGGGATGGGGGAAATGAGGGGGTTTGTGGATAGCACTACCGAAACAGCTAGACTAAGACTAAAATCTACATGCTATTCCCAGCAGATGGAGGCCAAATAGGTAAGAGATGCTTAATCCTTCAATGACTGCAATGTAGAAAAGAGCAGTCCCTAGAACCTTCAAATGAATTCACTTAACATATAGGATGGATCCCACTAAACCCTGGACAAGGTCCTCACGTCTGTTTCTTCACCTGAGGCTAAATGTATTAGGAGGCTGAACTAGCAAGTGTTCTTTGTAAGTAAACACAATCTTACAGGTACCTTTCAATTCTATCAAACCTCAAGTTTCCCATTTTCTCAAATGACAGAAGGAAGTCTCACTGTATCATATCCTTCAGCATGTTGTATTAAACAAAGTGCGTGGCAGCCAACCCGAGAACACCACGCTGAAAGGGTGAAGTGAACGTAAGAGGAAAGGTTAACTATCAGGTTCCAGGCTGCTGAGCCCCGCTCACAACTTTAGAAACGTCTCTTTCTTTTAAGCTGCACTTGGGCCATTTATTGTGGTTACTCTGGTGGTGCCACCATCCCTCTGGAATTTCTCACTAGTCAACGGACTATGGTATGTACTAAAAGGAATTGTTGTTACACTTCAATATAGAAACAGGACACACACACACACACACACACACACACACACAAATTAGTACATATAAAGCCACTGAAATCTGAATGAGATAGATGATGATATCAATGTCAATTTCCTGGCTATGATATTATTCTATAGTTTTTCAAGATGTGACCATTGTGATGGTTGAGTGAAGGGGACACAGGATCTCTCTATAACTTTTTATAACTGCATATGCATCTAAATAATCTCAAATTTTATTGTAAAATAGCCTAAGACAAACAAACAAAAACTTAGTTCTAGGCTTGGCCTTATGCTGATAACAATGTCCTGTGTCATCTTGATGGAGGCAAATATTTGAAATGTTTTTTCCAAATAATGGTTGAAGGTGCTCTCCATGCAGACTTGGAAACTTTGGACTGAAGTTATTGAAGTGCTGGGCTGGGTGAAGAGCCGTCTGCACTTGGCTGTGGGAAGAGTTCTGAAACAAGGTCTAAGTAAGTATTCATTCAACACATAATAATTTTTTTAAAGTTGAGGTAAGCCTGGCTGGTGTGGCTCAGTGGTTGAGCGTCGACCTATGAACCAGGAGGTCATGGTTCAATTCCCATTCAGGGCACATGGCTGGGTTGAGGGCTCTATCCCCAGTAGGGGTCATGCAGAAGGCAGCTGATCAATGATTCTCTCTCATCATTGATGTTTCTATCTCTCTCTCCCTCTCCCTTCCTCTCTGAAATCAATAAACATATATTTTTTAAAAAGTCGAGGCAAAGTTCACATAACATAAAATTAATTATTTTGCAACATAACATTAACCATTTAAAGTAAACAATTCAGCAGCATTTAGTACATTAAGAATATTACACAACCACCATCTCTATCCAGGTGCAAAAAATTCTCATTACCAAAAAATAAAACCCCATACCCATTAAGCAGCTTCCTGCCAGGTACTTTCCACGTGGGTCCTACATTTTGCTTAATGTGCAAAATTTATTCTGCTTCAACTAAGAATGCCTAGTATCTTAGCAAAGCTCAGCTGAGGGATGGCTTGAGGTGGTGTGTGTGAAGTACAATATGAGATGCTGGTAAATGCTAAGAAGGACACTATGATGTCAGCACAGCGCCAAAGGCGGTCTACTGGGATGTATGGAGAATGTGGGTTTCTGGAAGCACTGAAGTAAAGGAGGCTGAACTGAGGCCAAGAGAACAGAGTAAGTTTTGGGCTCTCTCTCTCACTCTCTCTCTCTTTTCATTTTAAAATAAATTTTATTTTTCAATTGCACTTGACATACATTATTACATTAATTTCAGGTGTACAACCCCGTGATTAGATACTACATCATTTACTAAGTGATCATCCCAATAAATCTCACACCCATCTCACACCATACATAGTTATTAGAATACTAGTGTCCTGGTGCACGAATTTGTGCACATTGAATGGAAATTAATTAGAAGAAATATTTTAATATCTCTATTCACCCTTTCTCTATAATAGAAGTGTCAACCAAATTCACGATTGACAATGACAGATTGAAACACATGTGTGTGATTGGCGCTGGCAAGAGCTTTAGATGTATCATGCATGCGCAAGTCAACTTAGCCTTTTATGTATACAGAATAAACTTGCTTAATTAGACCTGCTTTCTGATTTAGCTAAACTTTTTCCAGCCCAGTGAAGCATCCCAACTTCTCTTTCAGGTAATTGTCAGCAACACAGCAGTAAATATCAACATGAAGCAGATTATTATTGTAGATCACACAGGGAGAACAAAGGGTAAAATATTTAACTGCAACAGTGTTTGACTATATTCTGTGTAGTGAGAAAACCTCAAGTCATTTTCAAGGTCCACCATTTCTTACTTCTCTTCAGTCAGGTCAAGTTTCTAAACTTTCTAAATTTCCATTTTCTGGCTAATGAAAAGAAAATAGGATTCTACCAAGTCTCCTATCTACCTACTTCAGGACTTCTGTGAGGATCAAATGAGATGAGGCACAGGAAAACACTTCACAAACATTTGGTTAAAGTGTAAAATGTTTGTACCTGGCTATAAAGCAAGTCATGTTCCTGGGCTGAAGAAACTGCAAGGAGTCTAGTTGCTAGGGAGAGGAAGCTGGGCGTTACTACATGACATCATTACCCAGCACCCACAGAGACCGTTTCTGGGCTGGGCTGGGCTGTGGGCCACATTTTGCGCCATGGGGTCTCACCAGCATGGGCTGCGATTTGGTGGGTGTTGCTCTGGGGTGGTGGTGGGGCCTGTGTCCCACTTGGGGGAATCCAAGTGTTGGTTTGTTGGCACCAGATCTGTGGTGCTGTTGATTTTTAAATGGCCAGTGTGCATCATGGCAGCTGCAGAGTTGAGCATCTGCCCCCTGCTGGTCAGTGCGTGTCATAGCCACTGGTCAGACAGACAGACACTTAGCCTTTTATATATATATAGATTATTGTCTATATTTCCTATGCTGTACATCCCCATGACTAATCTATAACAACCAATTTGTACTTCTTAATCCCTTAACCTTTTTCACTCATCTCCCTAAGCTCCCGCACCACTGCCAACCATCAAAACATTCTCTGTATCTATGAGTCTGTTTCTGTTCTGCTTGTTTTTAGATTCAATGATATATATATATATATATATATATATATATATATAGCCATTTTATTGTTTATATTTTTTATCTTCTTAAGATCCTTTAACATTTCATGTAACACTGGTTTGATGGTGATGGACTCCTTTAGGTTTTTCTTGTCTGGGAAGCTATTTATATGTCTTTCAATTCTAAATGATAGCTTTGTTGGATAGCATAATCTTGGTTGGTTTTCATCACTTTGAATATTTCTTGCATATCCCTTTTGGCCTGCAAAGTTTCTATTGAAAAATCAGCTGACAGTCTTATGGGAACTCCCTTGTAGATAACTAACTGCTTTTCTCTTGCTGCTTTTAAGATTCTCTCTTTGTCTTTAACCTTTGGCCTTTTAATTATGATATGTCTTGGTGTGGGCCTCTTTAGGTTCATCTTGTTTGGGACTTTCTGTACTTCCTGGACTTGTATGTCTATTTTCTTCACCAGGTTAGGGAAGTTTTCTGTCATTATTTTTTCAAATAGGTTTTCAATTTCTTGCTCTCTCTCTTCTCCTTCTGGCACCCTCATCATGTGAATGTTGGTACACTTGAAGTTGTGCCAAAGGCTACTTAGACTTTCCTCGTTTTTTTGGATTTTTTTTCTTTTTGCTGTTCTGATTGGTTGTTGTTGTTGTTGTTGTTGTTGTTGTTGTTTTGGCTTCCTTATATTCCAAATTGCTAATGTGATTCTTGTCTTCATCTACTCTACTGTTGATTTCCTATAAATTATTCTTCATTTAAGTTAGTATATCCTTCATTTCTGACTGGTCCTTTTTTATGTTGTTGAGGTTCTCACTAATTTCATTGAGCATCCTTATACCAGTGTTTTGAACTTTTCATCTAGTAGATTGCTTGTCTCCATTTTGTTTAGTTGTTTTTCAGTTTAGTTCTTTTTTATTTTATTTTTTTTGTGTGTGTTGTTTTTTTTTTTTGGGGGGGGGGCATGTTTATTTCTTTCCTCATTTTGGCAGCCTCCCTGTGTTTGTTTCTATGCATTAGGTAGAGCTTCTACATCTCCCAGGCTTGGTAGAGTGGCCTTAAATAGTAGGTGTCTGGTGGCACAGCCTCCCTGATAACTGGAGCTGGGCATTTGAGGTATGACCCCTATGTGGGCTTCGTACACCCTTCTGTTGTAGTTGAGCCTTGATTGCTGTTGGCACATCAATAGGCAAGATTCACCCCAAGGCCAATCAGCTGCAAGGACGGGCTTCTACCACAGACCACCGACTTCTGACCTTCAACCTCCAACCTCTGACCATCATGAAGGATCAGCTGTGCAGGGGCCTACTCCATAGAGCAGAACTTACTTCAGTAGGCTCTGGTGCCTGCTGAATCTGCCCCTTGAGTGTGGAGGTGCTTGAGTAGTGATGCTTCAACATGGTCTGAAGCTGTCTACCAGGTTTGCTTGCTCTGGGAAATGCAGGCCAAGGTCAGCCACTGCCTGTTTTCAGTCTGGGGCCATATGCATGAGCTACAAAGCAATATACCTATGGCTGCTACTTGTGCTGTAATTGAAGGTGCCTAGGTAAGACCAAGCTGCAAATCAAGACCGGCTGCTTCTAGTGCGAGGGCTAGGGCCAATTAGTGAGAGGTATGGGACATGCTGAGGCCAGATGCTGCTTGTTTGAGAGAGTTTAAGACTATCTTAATCATGAGCCAAGACAGGCCATTCTTATGGAAAAGCCACTGGAAACAGCTTGGGTGGGCCTATAAGTTTGGCGGGGCAGGGTCTCAAGGAATCACCAGGGCACTGTGAACAGTGTTAGCCAGGTTGATGTAGTCTCAGATATGGCACCCACCTGCTGGTTCTGTGCGGGGAGGTCTCAGAAAAGGAGCAATGGTCTCTGCCAGAACTTCTGTCTGGGAGAAAGCTGTCCCCCAGTTCTCTCTCTGATGCTGGACTATTCAGTTCCTCCCCGAAGTCCCTTGTTCTTTTCAAGCTGCTGCTCCAGTGCTGGAGCTCAGAGGGAGTGAGTCTGAGTAAGTTCATGCACTGGCCCTTCAAGAGGAACACCTGGGACTCCAGAAGCTTCCAGTCTCCCTCAGCCTCAATCTCTGCTGTTTGTTTGTTTGTTTTGGTTGGCCAATATTTCTTAAAACAAAGGAAAAATTGAGACAATGTACAATATAATGACATTTTCAGTTCATCAAAATATGTGATTGGAAACATAAATAGTTAAGATAATTTGGGAGAAAAATTCTGTGCATATATATCTGGCAAAGGACTGCATTCATATAAAGAACACTTACAAATTCACATTAAAAAGAAAAACAACCCAACACTATTTGAATGAACACTTCAGAAAGAAGCTATGTAAGGGTCTGATAAGCACATGAAAAAGTGCTCTAAATCAGTTATCATTAAAATGAAAATTAAATCCATCATGAGATACTAATATATGAGAAAAGAAAGTGAAAATTACAAGTTGGAGAGGATGTGGAATTACCAAAACTCTTGTATATTGTTGGGAGAAATATAAATATGTATAACCCATTTGCAAAACTGGCATTTTCTTTTTTTTAATAAATATATTTTTATTGTTGACAGTATTATACATGTTCCCCATTTCCTCCCTTTTGCCCCTTTCCAAACCATTCCTATCCCACCCCTGGCCTTCACTACACTATTGTCTGTGTCCATGGGCTATGCACATCTATATATATATATAAAACCCTAATATGCAAATAGATCAAACGGTCGAACCACCGAAAAACCGGTCGCTATGATGTGCACTGACCACCAGTGGGCGTGCGTGGAACATGGCGGGCATTGGCAGCAAGCATAGAGTGCAGAACATGGCAGGCGTTGGCCATGGTGGGATGGTGGAGCAGGTAAGCAGGGGCGCCAGACCAAGGTGGGGCGCCAGTCACTGTCATTGGGACGAGCCTCTGGTGGTTACTGAAAACTCTTTGCTCCCATGCACCGTGGTCCTGCCCGGTGCTCGCACCCACTGCTGGCACTGGAGTTGCCACTTGCACCTGCTTCTGGTGCCCAGTGCCAGACCCTATCGCTTGGCACCATCAGTGGGTGCAAGCAATGGCTGCCAGACATGATCGCCCCTCAGGGCTTCTCCACCTCCCCCTGCTCCTGAGGGGCGATCAGGGCTGGTAGCCACCTCTCATACCTGCTGCCGGTGATGGCCCCACTCCCACCCACTGCTGGCACCAAAGCCACTGCTTGCACCCACTGCTGGGACCCGGCACCAGTCCCGATTGCTCAGTGCCACCAGTGGGTGTGAGCATCAGCTGCCAGCCCCAATGGCCCCTGAGGGCTTTTCCACCTCCCCCTGCTCCTGGGGGGCAATTGGGGCAGCAGCTGCTGCTCTCAGCCACTGCTTGCACCCGCTGACAGTGCCGGCCCCACTTGCACCCGCTGATGGCGCCAGCCCCAACCACTTCGTGCCATCAGCGGGTGCGAGCGAGGCCGGCACCGTCAGTGCGTGGGAGCGGCGGTAGCAGGGGCGGTGGGAGCAGGGCTTCCAGCAGAGAGGGGACTGGGGGTCACAGTGGGAGGGGCCAGGCTGGGGCGTGGAGGATGGGCTGTGATCTGCCCCTGTGCGCATCACAGCCTTGCAGTCCACAGTTCTTTTCAAGGTGCACAAATTTGTGCACTGGACCCCTAGTCCTATATAATAGAAACCTAATATGCAAATCGGCCGAACACCAGAATGACCAGTCGCTATGACATGCACTGACCACCAGGGGCCAGATGCTCAACACAGGAGCTGTCCCCTGGTGGTCAGTGCACTCCCACAGGGGGAGCACTGCTCAACCAGAAGCCGGAATCATGGCTGGCGAGCACAGCAGTGGTGGCGGGAGCCTCTCTCGCCTCCGCAGCAGCGCTAAGGATGTCCGACGGGTCCCGGACTGCAAGAAGACACAGGGCTGGCTGAGGGACCCCCTAACCTCCCAGAGTGCCAATGTCATGCACTGGGCCTCTAGGAAGTATATAAGTCCTTTAGTTAATCTCTTCCCATCCCACACAGCCTCCTCTCTGAGATTTATCAGTCTGTTCCATGCCTCCGTACTTCTGAGATCATGTGATATTTGTCTTTCTCTGACTGGCTTATTTCACTTAGCATAATACTCTCAGGTCCCTCCATGCTGTCTCAAAGGGTAAGAGATTCTTCTTTTTTATAGCCCATAGTATTTCATTGTGTAAATGTATCACAGCTTTTTTATCCGCTCATGTACTGATGAGCACTTGGGCTGTTTCCAAATCTTAGCTATTGTAAACAATGCTGCTCTGAACAAAGGGGTGCACATATTCTTTCTGATTGGTGCTTCAGGTTTCTTGGGATATATTCCTAGAAGTGGAATCATTGGGTTAAATTGGCAGTTCCTACTTTTAATTTTCTAAAGAAACTCCCTACTGTTTTCCATAGTGTCTGCACCAGTCTGCATTTCCACCAACAGTGTACTAGGGTTCCCTTTTCTCCACATCTTAGCCAGCAAATCAACTTGTTGTTTGTTGATTTACTGATGGTAGCCATTCTGGCAGGTGTGAGGTGATACCTCATTGTAGTTTTAATTTGCATCTCTTTGACGATTAATGACATTGAGCATTTTTTTCATATGTCTCTTGGCCTTCTGTATGTCCTCTTTGCCCATTTTTCAATTGGATTTTTTTGTCATCCATTTGTTGAGTTGTATGAGTTGTTTTTATATATTTTGGAAATTAATCTTTTATCAGCTAGAACATTGACAAATAATGTTCTCTCATACAGTGGATTCCATTTCATTTTGATAATGGTTTCTTTTGCTGTGCAGAAGCTTTTTACTTTGATGTAGTCTCATTTGTTTATTTTTTCCCTTTGTTTTTCTTGTTCTGGGAGATATATTGGCAAAAATTCTGCTATGTGAGATGTTTGAGATTTTGCTGCCTATGTTTTCTTCTAGGATTTTTATGGTTTCTCCACTTACATTTAAGTCTTTTGTGCATTTAGAGTTTATTCTTGTATGTGGTGTAAGTGGGTGATCTAGTTTCACTTTTCTGCATGTGCCTGTCCAGTTTTCCCAGTACCACTTGTTGAAGAGACTGTCTTTACACCACTGTATGCTCTTGCCTCCTTTGTCATATATTAATTGACCATAATGACATTGATCAATTTCTGGGGTCTCTGTTCTGTTCCATTGGTCTATATGCCTGTTCTTGTGCTAATACCAGCCTGTTTTGATTAAAATGGCTTTGTTGTATAGTTTGATATCCAGTATTGTGATCCCTTTGACTTTGTTCTTCTTTCTCAAGATTGCTGTGGCTGTTTGGGGTCAGTTTTGGTTCTATATAAATTTTTGGAATATTTGTTCTAGATCAGTGAAATATGCCATTGATATTTTAATAGTGATTGTGTTGAATTTGCAGATTGCTTGGGTAGATGGACATTTTAATGATGTTAATTCTTCCAATCCATGAACATGGTATGTGCTTCCACTTGTTTGTATCTTCCTCTATTTCTTTTTCCAATGTCCTATGGTTTTCTGTGTTCCCTGCTAGTTTTTACAGCTAGAAGTAATGGGGACTTCTCTTCCTGGCTCTGGAACCCTGAATAACTTGGACCTGTAAATGTGGTCACGTTCATTTTAAAGGACACTGTCTTAGTCCCTTGGGGCTGCTGTAACAAACCTCCGTCAGGGTGCCACATGGTCAGGTTCTGGTGAGGACCCTCTTCTGGGTTGCAGATAGCCAACTTCTCACATGGCTGAGAGAGAGTGGGAGAGAATTCTGAGGCCTCTTTTAATTAGGGCACTAATCCCATTAATTAATGTTCCACCTCATCAATTAATTACCTCCCCCCATCAGACTGGGTGGGGGGAAACTTCACTATGTAAATTGAGGGGACACAAGCATTCAGTCCACATCAGGGTCTGAAGTGGCCTTCATGTTCATTGACTTTGTGGAACGACTGATTTTTGAACAATTGTGAGTGGTTCCAGCCATGCTTGGGGGGCGGGGAGAGGGTAGTTATAAGACAATTCTTGGCAGGATACAGAGTCCCAAATCCTTTTTCCTTGTTAACAGGCATCGCTAATTCAGCAGTCCATTTAGTGTGCAGCATATAACGTTTGTGTTTTCTAAAATACTCATCGTCACTTGGTGATTTTTTTATTCTTTCGAAGTGAAATACCTAGGGAAAATGTTATATTCTCATTTAGAGCTAAATATAACACCTCTAGATGGAAATAGAAATTAGAAAATGTTCCATCTCATTTCAATTCCTGTTTTTCCTTCTCTACTATGGTAATAGTAGAAGTTCACAGAAAGTCAGTCAAGTAAAAAAATATTCCCCACATTTATTTTTTCTGACCTAAGTAAAATTTGAAAGGTAAGTCACTTCTTTATGAGAGAACGTGGAAAATAATTGTTTTGAAAAAGGCAAAGTTATAATAATTCTAATAATAATGTTCTACAAACATAAAGGTAATTTTATATGATTGAAGTTGAATCTGAAAACATTAGCTTCCTATTACCTTTTTGAACAGGAAGTTAGACTATTTTTATACATTTTTTTCCTTTGAGAACTTTTGTTAAATTTAAATTCTTTATTGTTGAGAGTATTACGTATGTCTCCTTTTCCACCATTGACTTGTCCCCACCCACTCCTGCCCCCCAGCACATGCCCTCACCCCGCTACTGCCTGTGTCCATTGGGTTATGCTTATACTCAAGCATACAAGTCCTTTGATTGATCTCTTACACCCCTCCCCTGCCTTCCCTCTGATGTTTGACAGAAGAGAACTTTCCATTTAAAAATCTAATAATTATTGCATGTTTGTTCTTTAAATAAACCTGTATGATAGTGGGCAAAAGTAGGTTTCCAGTTGTTTGTATTGAAAAGAACACAATAATTAATAAATAGTAATATAAGAATAAACTCTGTGTTTCACATACTCATAACTATAAACCTACTTTTGCCCCATCCTGTATATATTTACATGTAAAGAATAAAATATGGAAAGCTATAGCCCAAAATGTAAGTATTCATCACATCTAGGGGTAAGATTAGTATAATTTTTCATCTCTTTTTTCTATTTTCATGATATGTATTATTTGTATAATAGGGGGAAAAGAGAAAACTATTGTAGACAAACTATGGGTCTGAATCTTGGCCATAAATAGATGGCATATTCAAGAGTTTAAGCAAGGAGAGTCGAACTGAGTTAACCACTGTGGAGAGGAGCAGTCAGGGTTAAGGAACCAGCAGGGCATGATGAAGTAAGTACCCAAGACTAGCAGAGGGGGAAGCTGTTACCACTCTCACAAAAGGCCAAAGGGGTGGGGACATAATTCCAGAGCCTCGAGAGATCTTCAGACTAAGCATGTGGAGACATGACCTAGCTTCGCTTTCTTGCCCCTGCTCTGAACCCAGTGGGAGCTGAGTTAGGCACTCCTGGGAGGTTGGTCTCAAGACAGAGCAGGGCAGAGAGCATGGGAGAGTGGGTGCACTTGACACAGAGCAGGGCAGAGAGCACGGGAGAGTGGGTGCACTTGGCAAATGGAGAAGCAGCAGCAAGAGCAACCATGTTATCAGATACATTATCTACTATGGGCCACATATCGTGTGTGTTTCCACCATTTTGAAAAGAAAACTACTTTTAAAAAAATACACGATTTTCTCCTTTTGGCTCTTCATGAATTGAAGCCAATTCTATGTATCTATATCAGAGACCATTCTCTCAACATAGGAGCATTAGGGGATGAGTGCAATTTAACAATCCTTTGTTAAGGATATGTGTGGTAGATCTCTGTTTATCTTTCATTCATTCTAGGGAACATTTTCTCTCCAACTCCGCATGATGGAAGAATTAATCAAGGGTATCTGTTTCTTTTGCCACGTGGTGGCACATGACCCAGGCTGACCAATTAGCATGCTCTGTGCCCCTGGATGTGGGGTTAAGTGAATACAGGACCCCATGGGGGTACACAGAGCCCTTTTCCAAGGACTGGTATGGACCTTGGGAAATAAAGGCTGTCCCTCCTTCTAAAATCAGGAACTCTAAACACTAATCCAGGAGCTCTCAGAGGCTACCTTCTTCATCACCTTGCAAGCCTTTGGTGAATGCCGCCGACATGTAGGAAAGGAGAACTAAAAGATGGAGGAAGAACACACGATCCTGTTGATATCACTTAGCACCTGAGCCCCACAACACCTGAAGTCAGGAAAAGCCCCGGCCTTCTCAGCTTTATTTTAAGTGTCTTTTCTGTGTATGTGACATTGAGGTGTATTTCTCACTCTTAAGCTGAAAGAGTCTTGAGTAATAGCGTCTCCAATGGGAGGATGAGAGTGGTAACAATTACCATTCACTGTTCTCTTACCCATATTGTTTTCATTTATTCAATAATAACCCCTTGAGGAAAATATTATTATTGACATTTTCCAGCTAAACAAACCGAGGTACAGAGATGTTAAGTAACTTGTTAACAACACCAAGGGACTAAATTCCATTTAAATCTTGGATGACTTATCAACCAAAGGACTTGTATGCATGCATATAAGCCTAACCAACGTACACAGACAACAGGGGGGTGAGGGCATGATTGGGGGGGGGGGAAGGGAAGCAATGAGGGGATAAGGAGACATATGTAATACCTTAATCAATAAAGAAAAAAAAAACAAATCTTGGATGGCTCAACTGCAAAACCTATCCTTTTATATAATAAAAGCCTAATATGCTAAGTGTCTGACCGTTCATTTGACCAGTCGCTATGATGTGCACTGACCACCAGGGGCAGATGCTCTGACCAGTAGGTTAGCTTGCTGCTGGGGTCCGGCCGATGGGGACTGGGCTAGATGGGGCGGACCTGCCCTGGAGCCCTGGAGCCCTGGAGCCCTCCCACAGACCCTCTCCGCCCCGATTGTGCACCAGTGGGGTCCCTTGGCCTGGCCTGTGCCCTCTCGCAATCCAGGACCCCTCGGGGGATGTTGGAGAGCTGATTTCGGCCCAATCCGTGCAGACCAGGCCGAGGGACCCCACTGGTGCCTCTAGTGTTCTTATAAAATAAATATGTAATTTACTTGCTAGGCTAGGACACATTTATAGTGATGCTGAAGAATACACACAAACCAGGACTGTCCCAGGCCAACCGGGGTTCATCTATATCTTTACTGTTCTACCTTAACTCATGCTCCCTGAGAAACTGAAATGTGGATAGGTGTCTCAATAGTCAAATTCATAGAATCATAGAGTGGAATGGTGGTTTCTGGGAGCTGCAGAAGGGAAATGGGGAATTACTAATCAACAGGCATAAAGTTTCCATCAAGTTGAATAAGCTCTACAGATCCGCTGTACAACATTGTCAATCTAGAATCAACAGTAGTACATTTTACACTCAAACACTTGTGGAGAGAGTAGATCTGATGCTGTGTTCTTACCACAATAAAATAAAATGAATCAGTAGCTTCCTGATAGTTTGGGGATTAAAAGGAGGAAACTCCCTAACATGGATTTTAAAGTGTTATAAAGCCTGGCCCTTGACCACTCCTCCAAACTCACCAGGAACCTCCCCACCCCCAACCCAGTTCTCTGCATCCAGGACTACCTGTCCTCTCGCAGCTCGCTGAGTTCACCCTACTTCTCCCCCAATGGGAAGGGTGTGTGTTGTCCTTTCCTTCTGCCTTGGGTATTCTCTCCCCTGTCCTAGCGTTTGCTACTTGCCCTTCAGATCTCATTGGGGCAGCCCTGCCTGACCCTGATCAGATAAAATCTCCCCCATGGCCTCATATACCTCTCCTGGGTAGCACTTATGTAACTGACACCTTGACATTTGTTTGTGCTTAAGTACTATTTGTTTTTTCAATTGACAATGAGCTTCTTAAAAGCAGACCCTGCTTCCTATCTCTTTTTTGCTTACTTTTCATTATTTTTATTACATTTATAAATGTAATACTAATTACATATTTGTTGAATGAGTAAAAGAATGAATGAATTGATGAAGATGAGGTGTTGCCAAGTATAAAATGGGGCATCTAACCAAGTCAGAGAAGCCAAGTAATCACGTCTGTTTTTGCTTATCATTGTCTCCTGGATCACCTGGCTGAGTGCTTGAGAGCTAGGTTATCTAAGCCGCTGCTTCTAAAACTTTAATGTTCACACGAGTCACTCAGGCATCTTGTTACCATGCAGCATCTGATTCAGTAGATCTGGAGAGGAGCCTGAGATTCTGCATTGCTAGCAAGGGCCACACATTGAGTAGCAAGGCTCTCAGCAATATCATGTTGCAAGAGGGTATTGTTTTAGAATGGTGCACCAGTTAGGATGCTTTGGTTGTAACAGAAAACCCAGCTGAAACTGGCTTATTTGAAAAATAAAGATGATTGATTTTGTCATGTAACCAAGGAGGCCGGTGACAGGATACAATTCAGGCACAAGGGGACCAATGCTCCAACTCTGTTCGCCTGTGACTCTGTTGGTGCTGCCCTCCTCCAAGTGCCCTTTCCATCCTTTGGCTGCCTTCCTTGATGGTGGGAAAATGACTGCAGCTTTTTCAGCTGTCATATCTCTTTCCTGTACCACCTAGCAGAAAAGAGGCTATCTATTTTTCTAGCATCAAGACAAATTCTATTTTTGACTCTATTTTGACCAAGTTCATTTATATGTGGGGTTAGGAGGGAGGAATTTATAATGTATTTGGCTGAAGTTGTCCATTTGCTGGCATCAGAAGAGGTGGCTCATATTGTCCTATTTACACACCTAGTCCTGATGGTACATATGTCTCCAAATAATTCCATCTATGTGGCTTGAGGGTTTTACTTTCCGTGAAGTCACAAACATACCTAGACTCTTGCCTCCAAGTGTCGACCTAGAGAAGTGGTTCTCAACTCTGGCAAATACAAGTGCCTGGCTTCTATTCTTAAACAAATAAGAGTTTCTTGGGATAAGGTCCAATAATCCAAGTTTTACAAATATTCCTGAGTGATTCTAATGTGCAGCCAGGGTTGGAAACTGCTTACCTAGAGTAGTGCTTCTCCATGGGGAGCAGCGGGTAATTTGCTCCCAGGGGACTTTTGTCATTGTGTGGAGCCATTTTTGGTTGTCACAACTAAAAGGGAGTTACTACTGGTATTTTGTGAGATGGTGCTAAGGCTTAGCGGCTAAGCATCTTATGCACAGGACAACCCCACCTCCCCCAAACAAAAATTACCTGAACTAAATGTTGACAGTATCTAGGTGGAGAACCATTGACCTAGAAGGACAGATGTTAGAGCCAATGACTTTTTTGTGCCATATTCTGGCACACTGGTAGGGGAACATACAGTGCAGAGTAGTAGATTTCAAGCTTTATTGTACCTAAGAATTAGCAGAAGTGTGTGTGTGTTTAAAACAAAGGTTCCTGGGGCCTATGCCCTGAAGTATTGATTTATCCAGTCATTGTAACATTTATTCTGATAAAGTTGACTTGGATGCAGGTGTTCCACAGACCACACACTGAGAAACAGTTACAGATTGTAACTTACATTTCACAGGGTGTTCTCAGGGACAAGCCCAGGCTGAGCCCAGAAGTGGCATTGAGGACTTCTGGTCAAGATGGAGGTGTAGATAAACATGGTACTGGTACCCTCCCATAACAATATCAAAATTATAACTAAATTATAGAACAACCATCATTCAGAACCACCTGAAATCTAGCTGAATAGAAGTCCTATAACTAGGAATTTAAAGAAGAGCCTCATTGAGACTGATAGGAGGGGTGGAGATGCTGAATGAGCTGGTCTCACACGCACGTGGGGCAGACAAAAATAGGGAGGGATACTTTAGCTGCAGACGTTCACCCTGAGGAGCTGGGTCAGCCCCACACAAGGTTCCAGTCCCAGGAAGAGAAGTCCCCATAAATTCTGGCTATAAAAACCAGTGGAGATTGAGGCTGAGTGAGATGGAGGGCTGCTGAAAACCCAGGTGTTGCTCTTTTTTTTAAAAAAAAAAAAATATATATATATTTTATTGATTTTTTACAGAGAGGAAGAGAGAGGGATAGAGAGTTAGAAACATCGATGAGAGAGAGACATCGATCAGCTGCCTCCTGCACGCCCCCTACTGGGGATGTGCCCGCAACCCAGGTACATGCCCTTGACCGGAATCGAACCCAGGACCCTTCAGTCCGCAGGCCGACGCTCTATCCACTGAGCCAAACCGGTTAGGGCCCAGGTGTTGCTCTTTAAGGACCCATGCAGACTTATTCAAACTCACTGGCTCTGAGCTCCAGCACTGGGACAGCAGCTCAAAAGGCTCCAGGGACATACAGGGATGAACTAAAGTGTCTGGTATCAGAGTGACAGCTAAGGGGGAGGGGAGGGAAGCAGTGTTTTCTCAGACAAAAGTGCTGGCAGAGGCCATTGTTCCTCCCCCATCTAAAGCCAACAGGTGGGTGCCATTTCTCAGTCTCCATCAACCTGGCTAACACTGTTTTCCCCACCTTGGTGATTTCCCTGAGACCTTGTCCCAACAAACTTGTGGGCTCACCCAAGCTGTTTCTGTGTCTTTTTCATAAGATTGGCATGTCTTGGCTCAGGCATAAGACTTTTCTAAAATCTCTCAAACAAGCAGCATCTGACCTCAGCATGCCCTGTTCCTCTCACTAGGTGGGCCCAAGCTCAGCACTAGCAGCAGCTGGCTGTGGCTGACAGCTTGGCCTCTCCTGGGCACCTTCAAACCCAGGACAAGTGGCAGCCAGCTACAGATTGCTTTGTAGCTCAAATCAGGTGGCCATGGCAGAAAACAGGTGGTGGATGTCCTTGGCTTGTACTTTCTGGGAGGCCCCAGAGCCAGCACACCTAGTGAACAGCTTCAAACCAAGTAAAAATACCACCCAACCACTTGCCTGTGACACACTCAAGGCATGGACTCAGCAGGCATCTGAGCCCTGCTGAAGTAAGTCTTGCCTTGTCGGGTGGGCCACTGCACAATTGATCTTCCAAGGTGGTTGATAGTTGCACCCAGTCCTTGCAGCAGATACTCCTGGGGGTAAATCCCTCCCATTGATGTGCCAACAGCAATCAAAGCTCCACTACAATAGGAGAGTGTACACAGCCCACATTGCGGCGGGGGCACAACTGGAGTGTCCAGCCTTAGTGATCGGGGAGGCTGTGCCACTGAACCCTACAGGACACCTACCAAGCCCGGAAGATGTAGCAGCTCTACTTAATACATAGAAACAAACACAGGGAGGCTACCAAATAAGGAGAGAAATAAACATGTCCCAAATGAAAGTACAGGATAAAACTCCAGGAAAAGAACTAAACAAAACAGAGACAAGCAATCTACTAGATGCAGAGTTCAAAACACTAATTATAAGGATGCTCAATGAACGCAGGGGAAGAGTAGTTGAACTTAGAGAGAACTTCAACAGCATAAAAAAGGACATGAAGCTGAGTATCTCAGTTGGTTAGAACATCATTCCCAAACACCAAAATTACAGGTTTGATCCCTCATCAGGGCATATACAAGAATCAACCAATGAATGTATAGTTGGGTAGAATAACAAATCAATGTTTCTCTTTCTCCTTTCCTTTCTCTCTAAAATCAATAAGTAAAATAATTTTTAAAAAGAAACAATGTTTTAAGAAAGGTCATGGAAACCATAAAAGAGAACCAGCCAGTTAGAAATGAAGGATACACTAACTGAAATGAAGAATAATTTAGAGGGAATCAGCAATAGAGTAGGTGAAGCTGGGAATCAAATCAGTGATTTGGAATATAAGTATCAACATAAGGAACATTCAAACCTGTAGAGAATTTTTATGATTTTACTCGAGCCAAACTGACAATTGCTGGGAAGCAAAACCTCAACAGATTAAGATCATGCTCCAGAGAATTTGCTGCTATGCACCTTATTTTATACATTACAATCAAAAGAGAATATGTAAGTGGGTTACATGAAATCCACTGGTGATAGATTAAGGAGCCAGGAGAAAACAAAGTGGGTAAATCGCTGGGAAAAGATAAAAGGTAAAAATGATATACACATACTTCTTTTACACAGATAAATACAGGGTAGTTAACAGTCAACAATTAATATGACAACAATAACAATGAGATTTGTCACTCCAGAGTGGTGCCTATGCTTTGAGGGGTCCAGAAAAAGGGAAATTGCTTTGACATTCCAAAGGTATGTTATCATAGATGCAAAAAGACAATAGACAGGTGCCAAGAACCAATTCCAGCATGTAATAATTACAGGAGTTTAACCAAAAGGTTGGTGAAGCTTGGGGGGCTCAACAAGGGTTGAGCCACACATGTAGTTTACATGTTGGAAATGGTTAAACGGCACTTCTCCCAAACCTGAATAGAATGATTGAATGCTGCCAGACAGCTCAGGGCATTTTATTGCCTCCTGTTGGCCAAACACCTGAACAGCTGTAGGCTATTCCCCAAACTGATAATGCTTCTGTATTCTACCCTTTGATACCTTACCCTTTGAAGTGTATTATCTCCACCTTGCCTTAGGATAAATTGTGTGAATAAAAGCATGGGGTCCTAGACAAGGAAAGAGTCTTCAGTTCCCTCTAGCTGAAGCTCCTCTGACCCCCAATGCCTTTCAAAATTATCTTTCGTCTCCCAACTCTTTAATCATCTACGTGCAGCCCCTTTCTCCAGAATGCTGAACCCTTCGAAAGGCTGGGAAAAGAACCCCAGCAGACAGGTTTAATTAAAATAAAGATTGACTTTTTGTTAGGGAAAAATACTGCCTTATGAGAGGACTACCTGCCATGAGCTGCTTTTTAATTAAAAAGTTTCTATTTTAGATCATCTTATGTGGTTACTTTAGGTCTTTGTCTTTGTAAGGCTGTCATGCAGGCCTTTCATGAATTTGCCAGGTTTAGTATGTGACCCCTTTTCATCCACATAAGGAAGCAAAAGACAACCAATCAGAACAGCAAAAAGAAAAAAGAATCCAAAAAAAAATGAAGACAATTTAAGTAGCCTTTGGCACAACTTCAAGCGTACCAACATTCATATCATGGGGTTGCCAGAAGGAGAAGAGAGAGAGCAAGAAATTGAAAACCTATTTGAGAAACTAATGACAGAAAACTTCCCTAACCTGTTGAAGGAAATAGATATACAAGTCCAAGAAGTGCAGAGATTCCCAAACAAGATGAACCCAAAGAGTCCCGCACCAAGACGCATCATAATAAGATGCCAAAGATTAAAGACAAAGAGAGAATCTTTTTTTTTTATTTTATTTTATTACTTTTTTTTATTAAGGTATTGTATGTGTACATATCTTACCATTGCCCCCCCTCACCCCACTCCCATACATGCCCTCACCCCCCAATGTTTTGCATCCGTTGGTTATTCTTATATGCATGCATATAAGTCCTTCGGTTGATCTCTTATTTCCCCCACCTCTCCCTAACCTTCCCGCTGTAATTTGACAGTCTGTTTGATGCTTTACTGCCTCTGTATCTATCTTTTTGTTCATCAGTTTATAGTGTTTTTCATTATCCCCAAATGAGTGAGATCATGTGGTATTTTTCTTTCATTGACTGGCTTATTTCACTCAGCATAATGTTCTCTAATTCCATTCAGGTGCCTACAAATGGTAATAATTCCTTCTTTTTAATGGCAGCATAGTATTCCATTGTGTAGATGTACCATAGTTTTCTGATCCAGTCATCTGCTGACGGGCACCTAGGCTGTTTCCAAATCTTAGCTATTGCAAATTGTGCTGCTATGAACATAGGGGTGCATATATCCTTTCTGATTGGTGTTTCTAGTTTCTTAGGATATATTCCTAGAAGTGGGATTACTGGGTCAAATGGGAGTTCCATTTTCAGTTTTTTGAGGAAACTCCATACTGTTCTCCACAGTGGCTGCACCAGTCTGCATTCCCACCAGCAGTGAACGAGGGTTCCTTTTTCTCCGCATCCTCGCCAACACTTGTCGTTTGTTGATTTGTTGATGATAGCCATTCTGACAGGTGTGAGATGGTATTGCATTGTCGTTTTGATTTGCATCTCTCGGATAATTAGTGACTTTGAGCATGTTTTCATGTGTCTCTTGGCCTTCCTTCTGTCTTCTTTCGAAAAGATTCAAAGAGAGAATCTTAAAAGCAGCAAGAAAAAAAGCAGTAAGTTACCTACAAGGGAGTTCCCATAAGACTGTCAGCTGATTTCTCAATAGAAACTTTGCAGGCCAGAAGGGATGGGCAAGAAATATTCAAAGTGATGCAAAACAAAGACCTACAACCAAGATTATACTACCCAACAAAGCTATCATTTAGAATTGACAGACATATAAATAGCTTCCCAGACAAGAAAAATCTAAAGGAGTTCATCACCACCAAACCAATATTACATGAAATGTTAAATGGTCTTCTTTGAGAAGAAGAAGAAAGAAATATAAAAAATATAAACAATAAAATGGCAATAAACACATATCTATCAACAAATGAATTAAAAAAAACCATACAAAATAAACAAAGAAGCAGAACAGAAACAAACTCATAGATACAGAGAACATTTTGATGGTTCCCAGATGGAAGGGGATTGGAAGGATGTGTGAAAAAGGTGAAGGGATTGGAAGTACAAATTGATAGTTTGGGATATAAAGTACAGCATAGGAAATATAGTCAATACTATTCTAATAACTATGCATGGCGTCAGATGGGTACTAGATTTATCGAGATGATCACTTAGTAAGTTATATAATGTCCAGTCACTGGGGTGTACACCTGAAACTAATGTAGTATTGTATGTCAACTGTAATTTAAAATAAAAGATTTAAATTTTTAAAAAGGTGGCACTGGGGGCTGAATGCACCTCCTGGTGAGAGTTCAGGCACAGGGTTGATGGGAGGTCTTGGGGAGCTCCCGGCAGCAGCTCGGGCTTGAACTTGTAAAGTCAAATGAAAACCCAGCTAGTTCATGATATCATCTTCCTTTCTGGAAAGATTGTCTGAAGTTAGGGCTTCAGCTTCCAATGCACCGACTGAGCTCTGGGGGTTTATCGACATTTGTTTTTATAGCTCTGAGGAGGTTATTTTTATGCTTTCTGTCCGTAATGTGAGATAAGCAGGGAGGAAAATGAGATCCCCCAGGAGTGCACAATTTTGTGGAGCATTGTAATGCAATTGTGATGAGCCTGCTCTGAGCCTCTTGGAAGCTCTGTGACCAGGTTGTTTATTGTTTCACTGCTGTGCCTGAGTGTGCGACCCGGGTCCCAGAGCCTGGCTTCCTGGGAGATTTGAGGAAGGGGTGGCAGCCTGGCAAACTTCAGCCCCTCCCCCCCGCCCCCTAGGAGACCCTGGGCCTCGATCGAAGCTCCAGCACTGCAGAGACCTGCTGAAGCTGCGCTGAGCGTCTCTTCCTTTTGCTGCTTGCATTATTTTGGCAGAGTTTATCCTAAAAATAGCACAGCCAAGTCCTGCCTGGATGCCTCTGGCTGCGGTTCTGCAGGGTTGTACAATGTGCATAGTTTTTGCACACTTGCAGCCTCACAGAAGAGGCAACATTTTTAAAAATTACATTTATCAGGGTGACATTAGTTAATAAAATTATACAGATTTAAGCTAACAATTCTATAATATATCATCTGGATATTGTGTTGTGCATTCACCCCACTTTACGTTCTCCTGCCTCCACCCAACCCCATTTCCCTCTGGTAATGACCATATTGTTGTCTATGAGGTGTTTTTGTTTGTTTGGCTTGTTTTTTCGTTTGTTTATTTGTTTGTTTTTGCTTAATCCATTCATCTTTTTCACCTAGTCCCCCTCCCCGCTTCTCCTCTGACAGCTATGAGTCTGTTTCTATTTTATTTTATTCATTAGAGTCCACATATAAGTGAAATCATATGGTATTTGTCTCTCTTTGACTGGCTTATTTCACTTAGCAGAATACTCCCCAGTATCCTGGCAAAAGGTAAGATTTTCTTTGATTTTATGACTGAGTAGTATTCCATTGTGTAAATGTACCACAGCTTTTTTATCCATTCATTTACTGATGGGCACGTGGGCTGATTCCAAATCTTGGCTACTGTAAATAGCCCTGCAATGAACATAGGAGTGCATACATTCTTTCGAATTAGTGTTTTGGGTTTCTTCGGATAAATCCCCAGAAGTGGAATTGCTGGGTCATAAGGCAGTTCCATTTTTTAATTTTTTGACATACCTCCATACTGCCTTCCACAGTGGCTGCACCAGTCTGCATTCCCACCAGCGGTACACTGGGGTTTCCATTTCTCCACATCTTCGCCAGCATTTGTTGTTTGTTGATTTATTGATCATAGCCATTCTGACAGGTGTGAGGTGATATCTCTTTGTGGTTTTAAATTGCATTTTGAAGAGGCAACATTTTGTAGGAAGAGAAAAATGAAAAACTGTGGGTTTTGGAGATAGGAGATAGCAGCTAAGTTCTGGCTCTGCCTCTGACCAGCCTCAATGACTTTAGATAAATCACGTAACACTTGTGGGGCTCAGTATTAACAACTTGCCTGTACAATGGCATCTTCTAAGACCAATCTCATGGAATCAGTCTGAGGGGAAAATCAGATAAAATATGTATCAGTAAAGAACAATATAAGGGTTCCCCATTCTGAGCAGACTGTGGCCACCTTAATATTAATGATGAGTTAGATGTCTGTGCATAGCCCACCACCATTCTTGGAACATAGCAGGCAGTGTGGGATGCAAAGGTAAATGCACTCTACCTGTTCTTGTCTTTATTTGATTAATGACTACCTCCCTGCCAGAATGCCACAAGGGCAGGGATGGTGTCTACTTTGTGCATACCTGTTCACCTCTACTTTCTCGCTCAGTGCCCAGCTCAATAAATATTTGCTGAATAAGTGAACAAATTAATGAATGAAAAATGAATTCAAGTCAATGAAGGTTTTGTGGATGCCTCCTATGTGCCAGGGATTTGTAGATAGGAATTATTTGTGTGCAAGAAATAGAAACTTCAGCAAACGAATGTGAACTGGCAGAAATGAGTGAGGCTGGAGGCACAGCCAGGTCTTGAGGGAATAGGTGAAGGACTGAAAGCTTGGCCGACTCTGTCTCCCTCTCTCCCCCTCCCTCCTCTCTCATCTCCTCACTTCCTTTTTGCAATTACTTTTACTCTCTTTAGCTGCATACTGGCTCTTTCTGCTTTGCTCAGACTTGAGACCAGACCACCATATTTAAGCATCAGTTCTTATTAACCACAGTTTCTGAGTGCCAAACCTAAACTTCCAAGAAAGAAATTATGAATATCTTAGTTTAGGGAAGGAGTCTTCTGCAAGTCCAATCAGCTGTGATGTCATTAGGCTGTGGTATGTGTGTGGGAGAGCTTCTGACCTGCCCCCCTGAAGTGCAGAGGCTCAAAGAGATGGAATGGGGAGGTTCTGAGAGGTGATCATTGGTAGAGGCCTGTCTAGAGCACAAATGTGGGGCTGAGTGATGGGGTGAGTCCCATTCCATTCATTCCAGAAATATTCACTGGATGCCTACTTTGTGCCAGGCACTGCTCCAGGTGCTGGGCTAGCTCAGTGACAGGGAAGACAGACAAGAGCCATGCCCTCCTGGAGCCCTCGATCTGCAATGCCAACAACTCTACATTACAGCAAACAAGAACATGAGGAAGATAATTTCAGGTAGTGGCAAGTGCACAGAGAAATGGCAACATGATACAGGATGATGGGATAAGGGGTTGGAAGGTTATTTTCAGTTGCCACATTGAGTGTCCTATTCTGTCATACTACCCAAAATACCAACTATAGTGCCATAATCTGATTGTTCGGTTAATAAATAAAGATAGTAAGCCCTGGCCAGGTGGCTCAGTTGGTTGGAGTGTCATCCTGTACACCAAAGGGCTGCAGGTTTGATTCCTGGTCAGGCACATACCCAGGGTGGGAGTTCCATCCTCGGTTGGGGTGGGAGTAGGAGGCAACCTATCCTGTCAGAGTCTGGGGCACACCATGGGACCCAGAGTCAAGTCCCTGCCCACCCACATGTGCCTCAAAATCGAGTGAGACCCAGACCCGGCCACACCACCCCCCCCCTCATTGGGATAGATCCAGACCTGGCTAGTCCCACCCTTGTCAAGCCCCGCCAGGCAGGGAACTTAGCCTCAGGTCCCCTGGCCTGGCACCAGGATAGGGGGCGTGGCCTGAGGTCCCCCAGCCCAGACCGGGGTGGGGGGGCGTGCCTTGAGGTCCCCCGTCAAGCCCCACCAGGTGTGGGATATGGCCTGAGATCCCCTGTCAAGCCCCGCTTGGTGGGGGGCATGGCCTGAGGTCCCCCGTCAAGCCTCACCAGGCGGGGGGTGCACAGCCTCAGGTCCCCCCACCTGGCACCGGGAGGGGGGAACAGCCTCAGGTCCCCTGTCAAGCCCCATTGTCAGGGGGGTGCAGCCTCAGGTCCCCTCTGGGCAGGGGGCGCAGCCTGAGTTCCCCCGACCCAGCACTGGGGGTGCACCTTGAGGTCCCCTGTCAAGCCCCGCCAGGTAGGGGGGCGCAGCCTCAGGTCCCCTGGCCCAGTGCTGGGGCGGGGGCACAGCCTGAGGTCCCCTGTCAAGCCCCACCTGGTAGGGGGCGTGGCCTGAGGTCCCCCGGCCTGGCGCTGGGGCCGGGGGAGCAGCCTGAGGTCCCCTAGCCCAGCACCAGGATGGGAAGTGCACCTTGAGGTCCCCCATCAAGCCCCACTGGGTGGGGGGTGTGGCCTGAGGTCCCCTGTCAAGCCCTGCCAGGTGGGGGGTGCGGCCTGAGGTCCCCTGGCCTGGTGCTGGGGCGGGGGGAGCAGCCTGAGGTCCCCTAGCCCAGCACCAGGACAGGAAGTGCACCTTGAGGTGCCCTGTCAAGCCCTGCCAGCCTGAGGTCCCCTGTCAAGCCCCATGAGGGTGGGGGAGGGTGTAGCCTCAGGTCCCTGCTGATTGCTTGTTGAGGCTCCTTATGGGAACTTGACCTCAGCTGTGGGTGCAGCCATCTTTGTGATGGAGTGATGGTTAATTAGCATATTCTCTCTTTATTAGATAAGATATGCAATTATAGTATGTATTAACTTATTTAATTTCTCTAATTATGCTATTAGGTAGGTACTCTTATTATCCTTATTTTACAATTGAGGAAATCAAGGCATAGCAAGTTTATAACTTGCTTAAAGTCATATGATAAAACTGGACTAGAAATCTAGGCATTCTGGCTCCAAATGCATGGTTTTTATGAATAATGCCTGATCCCAGCTGACTCAGACCCTGTCTCTGGCTTCCCTCAAAGTAAGTATTAAACCACTAAATGACTGCATCATGCTTTCTATGTCCATTGAACATTCCACTAAATGAGTGCTGTATGCATGTCCAATATCTTTCAAAGCTCCTATTTAAACACATAAAAGGAGAGTGAAAACCTTGAATTTCAGGTCAAATGCAGAATGTTTTTTGGTTTGTTTGTTGGTTTGTTTGTTTGCAACCCTTCCACCAAACTATGATAATCTGACACCACTGAGGGGAGAAACTGTTGTATTGTACTTGTCTTCATGATATGCTTGGTCCCAGACACTGAAATGTGGAGAGTAAGAGCAAACTGTTAAGACACTTAGACCAGACTGTGTTCCACAGTAGAATTCCTGGCATTAGCAAGTAGGTGGGGAGTGTTGCGGGCAGCAGCCTTTTTTATGCTTCCAGCATCACTGCAGTCCTCGGATTCAATGGGTTGATGGAGCCTATGTCTGTTTTTGCTACGAGAAATTGGAGAACTGGTGATTCTTTTTCCCATTTTTCAGTTAAATATTATTTTAATGAGATCTAATCCACCTACCATATAATTAATCTTTTAAAGGTTAAGTCTGGTATATTCACAGAGTTGTACAACTGGAATCACTATCTAATTCCAGAACATTCTTTCCGCTCCTCAAGATACCACATTAGCAGTCACTCCCCATCCCCCACTTCCCCTGGCAAACTACCAGTCTACTTTCTGTCTCTATGGATTTACCTTTTCTGGGCACTTCATACAAATGGAGTCAGACAGTATGTGGTCTTTGTATCTGGCTTTTTTCACTTAGCACACTATGTTGAAGGTTCATTCATGCTGTGGCATGTATCTACACTTCTTCCTTTTTACAGCTTAATAATATTCCATCGTATGGATATACCTCATTTTATTTATCCATTCATCAGTGGAAGGGCATTCAGGTTCCTTTCATTTTTGGGCTATTACTACTAATATTAGAGGCCCAGTATCTGAAATTCATACACTTGGGGGTTGGGTGTCCCTCAGCCTGGCCTGCGCCCTCTCAGAGTCCAGGAGCCTTCAGGGGATATCCCGCCACTGCTGCTGCTGCACCAGCCATGAGCCTGACTTCTGGCTGAGCGGCACTCTCCCTGTGGGAGTGCACTGACCACCAGGGGGCATCTCCTGCGTTGAGCATCTGGCCCCTGGTGGTCAGTGCACATCATAGTGACTGGTTGAGCGGCCTTAGCATATCATTAGAATATTACGCTTTGATTGGTTGAACGGATGACCAGACGACCAGACACTTAGCATATTAGGCTTTTATTATATAGGATTATCCTCAATGTGTATGTACAAGTTTTTGTGTAGACATTTGCTTTTAATTCCCTTAAGCACATACCTATGTGGTATTACTCCTCTTTTTGGTTACAGCCTGTTGATTCTTTGGTTCACAATTGTTCTATAAGGTGGCTTTTGTTTTATTGGCTAAAGGAAAGTAAGCATTTGTTTATGTATATGTGGCGAGGCAGGAGGAGAAGGGTGAGGTAGGGACAATAGTTTTGCCACCCACCCTTGACTAGTGAAATTATCTCGAGTCTCAGGGAAGACAGGAGGTACTTAAGAGCCCAAGAAGCTCCTGAAAGACCCAGGAAGAATGCACCAGCAGGATGCTTCTCCTCATTGTAGTGCTGGTATGTGGTTAGCATGGAGGGGGCACTCAGGGACCTGAGCACTGTGTGGCACTGCTGTCCATGTTCGCCGAGGGCACTGAGGGGAGCACAGTGGCTCCTACAGAGAGGCCAGGGCGCAAGAGTATTCTGTGGCATGGTGAGCTGCAAGTCCTGCTTTAGATCAGCACAGTTTGGGAATGAACCTCTGACCCGCAGGCCAGCAAACACTGTGACCCTGCACATACAGCCTACCTCAGGGGCCCTTGCAACCCTGCGCCCTGTTCCAATCCCCATTTTTCTACCCAGCCTGGTGTTTCTCATTACTTTTTTACAGACTGGAAGAAATGGGTTTTGTGCTGTGTAAATTATTTTGAGTTTATGGTCTCCAGAGTAGAAGCCAGGGCTGATTCCTCAGAGGAAGGTTTATGCCAGTCCATTAGCACGAGCGCCTTACTGATGAAGCAATAAAGCATGCCCTGCCTGAGCCTCCTAACAAATCGCCTGATTCCTAATCAACATTCCGGGAAAGAGCCTCCACGTTCGTTGGAGCCCCTCCTGGGGTAATGGGGGTTTAATTTCTCCTTTATCAGCCTGGGTGGGTAAATCCTAGAAGATTCTGGTTCCAGACATTTATTCTCAGAGGCTTCTGGGTCCTTTACTGTCTTAAATTTAATGATACCTTTTGTTAAACAAGGAAGCCTGTAGAGTCTTAACGTTTTGTGTGCTTTAAAAATTAGAAGCCCTTCCACGATCCCATTTAGGCTCTGCACAGCTCAGAAAGGTAGGATGAGGAGGGTGTCATGAAGCCTCATTTGAACTCATGGGGAAACTGAGGCTAGAAAAGGCTCATAGTGGCAAAAATTGAGTCTTGATGCTGATTCTCTCAACTCTACACAGTCCTATGCTGCATTTATTAAGTATTACTGATGAAACTCATAAAGGTGCTGTATGGAACTGATTGATCAAATCAGTCTGTCTCCCATTTCACCACCACCCCAAAAAGCCAAGGTGCTTGGAGCCAAAACACTGTCAGGATGACTGATCAATTCCATTAAAATAAAATAAAGTTATGCCCAAACCAAAAAAAAAAAAGTTTTAATTGTTGACAGTATTACAGATGTCATCTATTTTCTTCATTTTTGCCTCCCTCCACCCAACCCGCACCCCACCCCAGGCCTTATTCATATTATTATCTGTGTCCATGGGTTATGCATATATGCATATATGTTCTTTGGTTAATCTCTTCCTGTCCCCTCTCACCCCTACCTCCCCAATGAGATCTGCTATTCTGTTCCATGCATCCATACCTCTGGACATATTTTGTTGGTCAGTTCATTTTGTTCATTAGATTCCACAAATAAGTGAGTTCTTGTCATATTTGCTTTTCTCTAACTGGATTATTTTGCTTAGCATAATAGTCTCCAGGTCCATCCAAGCTGTCTCAAAGGGTAAGAGAGCCCTCTTTTTCACAGCCACATAGTATTCCATTGTGTAAATGTACCACAGCTTTTTTATCCACTCATCTACTGATGGGCATTTGGGCTGTTTCCCGTTCTTAGCTATTGTAAATTATGCTACTATGAACACAGGGGTATATTCTTTCTGATCAGTGTTTTGCGATTCTTAGGATATATTCCCAAAGTGGGATCACTGGGTTAAATGGCAGATCCATTTTTAATTTTTGAGGAACCTCCATACTCTTTCCACACTGGCTGCACCAGTCTGCATTCCCACCAGCAGTGCACGAGGGTTCCTTTTTCTCCACATCCTCACCAGCACTTGTCATTTGTTGATTTATTGATGGTAGCCATTCTGGCATGTGTGAGGTGGTACCTCATTGTAGTTTTAATTTGCATCTCTTTGATGATCAGTAATGTTGAGAATTTTTTCATATGTCTGTTGGCCTTCTGTATGTCCTCTTTGGAGAAGTGTCTATTCATGTCCTTTGCCTATTTTTTTAATTGGATTATTTGCCTTCCTGGTGTTGAGTTGTATGAGTTCTTTGCATATTTTGGAAATTAACCCCTTACCAGATGTATCATTGGCTAATGTTCTCCCAGACAGTAGGTTCCCATTTCATTTTGTTGATGGTTTCCTTTGTGGTGCAGAAGCTTTTTATTTTGATACAGTCCCATTTGTTTATTTTTTCTTTGTTTCCCTTGCCCTAAGCGATGTATTAGTGAAAATACTGCTACATGAGACATCTGAGATTTTACTGCCTATGTTTTCTTCTAGAATTTTTATTGTACAAGTCTTTTATTTCCTTGGTTAAGGTATTCTAAGGTATCTTATTTTTTTGTTGCAATGGTAAATGCGATTTTTTTTTTTTAGTTTCTCTTTCTGAGAGTTCATTATTGTTGTATAAAAATGCCATTGATTTCCAGGTGTTGTATCCTGCTACTTTGCCAAATTTATTTAGTAAATTTAGGACTTTTTTGGTGGAGTCTTTAGGGTGCTCTATGTACAATATCATGTCATATGCAAATAATGACAGTTTTACTTCCCCCTTGCCAATGTGGATGCCTTTTATGTTTTCTTCTTGTCTGATTGCTGTGGCTAAAACTTTCAGTACTATGTTGAATAAGACTGGTAAAAGCGGACATCCCTGTCTTTTTCCTGATTTTAAGAGAAATGCTTTTAATTTTTGCCCATGGAGTATGATGTTGGCTGTAGGTTTGTCACATATGACCTTTATTATGTTGAGGTATGATCCCTCTATACCCACTTTGCTCAGAGTTTTTATCATAAATGGGTGCTGGATTTTGTCAAATGCTACCCAAATCTGCGTATCCAGAATTGCAATTCTTATTCCCAAGTAAACACTTTTGCTAGATTACTGCCTCCAGATAATTTTAGGTTGACAAGGGAAAACATTCTGTGCCAAAGGCACCTGCATCAAAGCCTAGAAGGAAGAGAACGTGGCCCCTGCAGGAAAGTGCAAGCACTTTGGGAGGATGAGAGCCTAGATGTGACATGGAAAGCAGCAAGATTTGAGGCTGGAGCACGAGCAAGGCTGGATTGTGGAGGCCCTTGCCATCCAAGTTAAGAGCGGGCCAATAGGGCACGAGGAAGAATTTTAAGCAAGAGACTGAGGATTAGATGTATATTAACCCAATATGTAAAGGCTGCTGATGGTTCGTGAACACACAGCATGAGCCTTGCATAAGCAGTTAGGACACTGTTCACCTTTCACAGAGAGAAGTTGTGGAGGTGATGAGGCAATGGGCCTCCTTGCATTTGTAGGTGGAGTTCAGAAAGCTTCTCCAGGTAGACATTCTTGTTCAGTCCTCCTAATTCACAGCTGAGAACACCAAGGCTCAGAATGAGGGAGGGATTTGGGGGCTCTGAATCAGGACTCCAACCTCTTTGCCCCAGGCTCTTTCTAGCAAATCAGCCTCCTAAAGGGTGAGCTGCATTCTCTGACTTCTCTCCCAAGAAGCCCTGCAGCACATGTTCCTTGTTGGTCTGCTCCTTGTTAAAATGTTCACTCTTTTAAGGCGGAAAAAAAAAGCTGTTGTTTGAGAGGCATTTACTGCCATAATTACAGCCACCATTTGGTGAAGCTGAGTGAGAAAACCCCAATGACTTACAAGATAAACCACACTCCATATGCCACAATCTGTCAGGGGCCAGAATTGACAGAAAACAGTTTGATGGAAACTTTTCTGTTGTAGTTTTAAAAGAGACAGACACATTGCAGGGAATCACACTGATACATTGCTATATCTTTCTCATTATTGGGTTGTGTTTTTTCAACCATTTTTGTGTGCTACCTTCTAATCTTCCTCTGCCTCACCCATCCTTTATCAAAACCTTTGCCCCAAAGGGCCACAGCCTTCCTGAACTCTCTGGGTACCATAAGTTAGATCACCTCTCTTACTTTTCATCTGGCCCTTTGTGGTCCCCAGGACTCACTTGTCTAAGACCTGGACCAAGAAACTTTTCTCATGATGTTCCAGTACCTTCCACCCTCCAGAAAGGACCAGAAGAGGACCTCGCAGTGGTTCTCAGAGCCCTGCCAGCAGAGACACGGCTGAGACGTCTATGTGCCCCTCCCACCCTTCCTGGGTCTCCATGATCTCAAAGCACCCTCTCAACTGTAGCCCTGTATCCAAGGCCTGTATGCCTTCAGCAGAGTCTGATTAGAACCTGTGTTCAATCTTAAGTTTTGCATAATAACTTATGCCAGAAATTAATATCCTAAGAATCATTCATTTAGACCAGTGGTTCTCAACCAGGAATGATCCCCCCGCCACCCCTAGGGGATGTTACTGGACAGGGGCCCGAGCCCTGAGCGGGTCTGCCTGAGCCAGCCCATAGGGTGTGGGCGTTTTTACTTCACGTAGGAAAAATTTCACAACACAGGTCCAGGTGACCATAAGGGAGCATTTTTTTAAAGCCGAGGACAGTGAAACAAGGAAGGGCCTAGCATAGAAGAAGCAACAGGAGAGCCTAGGCTGGGCTGCTTTATCTCACTGGGAAGTCAGAGAAAAGGGGGCCTTGGAGCAGGTTCAGGGGACTAGCCTGGGATGAGTGGCCACTGCCCATTGCTCCCCTGGTTGCACGTCTTGTGGGATGTTAGAGTTTAGGAGATGCAGGCCTGTGGGAAAGGGGAGGGGGGTGAAGAGGAAAAAAGGAATGTTGCAGGATGCTCCCCAGAGAGAGAGGGCGAGCTGGGTCCTTTGTCTTGAGGCTTTTATCTCTTTCTTGCAGGCAGGACTCTTAGGGGAGGTCTCAGGGGAGGGTTTCAGCAGAATATTCATTAGTTTTCCGGGTGGACTTTTTCAGGGTCTTGGTCTCCACTGTTTGGTCAGTGTCAGGGCAGGGAGTCTTTAGTTACTGCAGATGGTTGCCTACTGGGTTTTGCTGCTTTTCTGGGCCTGGAGCTGAAATACAGCTGAGGCCCAGGTGTTATCTCTAGGGAGGTGACTTCTGTGTCTGCTGTAAATTGCTCAGCCAGTTTGTTCAGCTCTCTGCCTCAGTTTCCCTACTCCACTTCTCCTGGCTCACTGGTCCGTCTCAGGGACATTTGGAAATGTCTGGGAACATTTTTGTTTGTTACGACTTGGGGAAGAGGTGTTCGTAGCACCTAGTCATGGTGCCAGAGAAGCTGCTGCATCTACAATGCACAGGAGCACAGGACAGCCCACACTGAGAATTATCCAGCCCCAGATGTCAATAGTGCTAAGGTGGAGAAACCACGATTCAGACAACTAATACTTAACACCTTATTCTATGCCAGGCCTTATTGTAGAAATAAGGGGTTCTGTGATAAAATACATATTTATCCTCTAAAGTTCACTGTTTACAAGGGGGTATATATCACTTAGAATATTTTCAGTTGCAAGTAACAACATCTATACTAATAAAAGGGTAGTATGCTAATTAGACTGACATCTTCTGGATGACCTTCCAGACGTCCTTCCGGACAAAGCCACAGTGGTGGGGCCGAGGCAGAGGAGGTTAGGGGTGATCAGGCCAGCAGGGGAGAGCAGTTAGGGCGATCAGGCCGGCAGGGGAGAGCAGTTATGGCGATGGATCAGGCCGGCAGGGGAGAGCAGTTAGGGGCATCAGGCAGGCAGGCAGAGTGGTTAGGGGTGGTCAGGCAGGCAGGCAAGTGACCAGTTAGGAGCCAGTGGTCCCGGATTGGGAGAGGGATGTTCGACTGCCAGTTTAGGCCCAATCGTGCACCTGGCCTCTAGTTTCCATATAATGGCTTAAAGATAGTTTTAATTTTCTCATATAACAAAAATCTAGAAGTAGGTTGTTTTAGGATTGGTTAACTGAGCAAGTTAATGTCAGGTATCTGGGGCTGCTTCTCCAGATTATAGTTGGCTTTCCCCTCATGGATGCAAAGCAGCTGCCACAGTTCCAGTCCCACCAACAACCCCCATGGGGGGATGGGTGAGAGGCCTAAGGAATAGCCTCTGCCATATCCAATGTTTAATGAGGGAGAAAACTCTCTAGGTGCTCCTCAGTGTCCAGTAGGCTTTCTCTTACATCCTTTATGCCAAAATCGGGACACCTGCCTATTCTTAAACCCTTCAGGGAAAGTTTGGGATGGCATTGTCATCAGTGACTTAGACCAGGAATGAGCAGACTGTCTATAAAGGGACATGCAGCTAATATTCTAGGCTTTCTGTGCACTCTATGGTCTGTGTTTCACATTATTACCCTTTGAATTTTTACAACCTTTAAAAATGTTAAAACTAGACTTAGCTCATGGGTTGTACCAAAAAACAGGCCATGGGCCATAGTTTGTTGATCCCTGGGAAAAAGCACTATCAATACCTGAACAAAGCCAAGTTCTGTTACCAAGGAGAATGGGGAGAATAGCTGTTGGTAGGCAGACAACTGTGTCAGCCACAGAAGGGCATGTAAGGAAAAGGTAATGACAATACAGTAGGATACGTGCTATGATAAAAATGCATGAGAGAGGCAGTGGTGGCCAGCCTCCAGGCGGGCCCCGAATGACCCCTTCCTGCTGTGTTCATGCCCTGTAACGGGTTAGTTTGTTGGGCTAGTTGAAGTGACAGTATACGACTTTAGAGGCTAGGTCATAGCAGACATGGTCACTTCCACCTCAGTCGCTTGAGTGCCGCCCATTCCGGGAGAGCCAGCTGCTCCATTGGATAACACTCAAAAATGGTTGAGAGGCTCACACAGTGAGCAGCCAAGGCTTCCCACCCACCAGCTCGCCAGCCAAGAGAATGAACCACTGAGGAAGCAGCTTGTCCAGCCCCAGACCAAGCCTTCAGCTCACTGAAGCTTGGACTCTTATCTTGGATGCAATCTCATGAGAGACCCTCAGCCAGAACATCTCAGCTAGCCTCAAGTTGCTTCTGAATGACTGACCCACAGGAACTATGATTTTATACACACTTTTTGTCTTAAGTCCCTTAATTTTGGGGTGATGTGTTAGGCAGCCATAGGTAACTAGCACAGGTACCTAAGAAGACTTTTGGAATGGACTTTTCAGATATTAATGAGACAGTGGCAGTGAGTGGGAGGTAACCCAACAGAGGGTTCAGGAATCCTGGGGCCTCTAGTTCACTTGTGAACTCGGGGCATCTTTGGATGGCATCAGCAAATCCTGGGAAGAAGAGACTGAATAATTGTCAGAAAAGTGCAGGCGCTATCAAAAGTTTGAGGAATAACCTATATATCATGATACAAGGCTCAGTTCTCTTTCCTCAGAGGTAGTAAATAACGTATACCACCCCACCCCCCCAACCCCATTCATCTTGAAAACAAAATACAGAAAAAGCCATAGCACCAGGAGAGGCTGGGCAGGAGTACAAGTATCTGATATTAGAAAAAGCAACTCTGATGGCGGAGTGGTTCAGAACCAAGGACAGTAGCCTGCATACCTCTACCACTTCCCCCCACAGAAAACGTGGGGCTTGATATGCATTTTCTGGCATCCATTCTCTGATATATAAAATTAGAGGAGCGGAAGCACATGCTATTTAAAACTCAGCTCTAATCTGTAAATCCGAGACTCCAGCTTATCTGCGCTACTCTCAAATCCCTGTCAAACACCTTCAGCTTCTGCCAGTGCAGAAGCCAGCCTTGTCCATCACGGGACACAGCACCGAGGGTGATATGCTGAGCTCCACCCACTTACCAAGGAAAAGAGGACAAGCACGGGGCTCACAGGCTTCTCTCTACTTGGCTCCCATTTGCTGCTGTTTGCTCTCCTTGCCAAGCTCTGCAGGGGATAAGGAGGGAAGTCACAGCTTCTTTCTTTAAAAAGTCTGCAGTCTAGAGGGGAATGGCAAGGGTTCAAGTACCCTCCTTGCTGCCTACCTCCTTCCTCCTTTACATACACTGCACTGGTGTCCCTGAATCAGACCAACTCTCAGAGGAGGACCTTATAACAGAGGTTGTTACCTTGATGTGAGTTTACTTCATTATGTTACTATGGACTTTAAACCTCATCTGTCTTAGGGAATGGAATGTTTCATCTTCTGTTAAAGAAATTTGAGGCCATCATTAACCAACATGTTTTAATTTGGTCAAGTCTGCCGTTAAAAGTTCTTCACCTGAAAAATGGGACTAATCATATTGGCACTGCCTATTTCAGCTTTTGTCACTCAGCACCTCTCTTTCCATTGCTGTAACAGTACCCCCAGCACAAATTCCATGTGGCTGGGGTTGGGCTGTCAATCATGTCCCCTACCTGGCCACTGCCTGGCCACAGACTTGAGCCTGGCCAGTGAGGTTAAGCTGTTCCATTGTTCACAGAGATTGGCTCAAGGAATGGGTGCATGGCCAGCAGGGCCATTAGAATCTCTTCACACAACCTGATTTCCACTTCATCTGGACATGAAATCTACAAGCCATCTACAATTAGAAAAGATGACACTAACGTGTAATATAAAATGAAGCCAAGATACAGAGAAGGTAGGAGAAAGACAGAATAAGAGAGAATGAGGTACAGAGGTAGCCTCTGAATCTAGCCAGGCCTGAATGTAGCACACCTACACGAATAAAAGAGTAACATGCTAATTGACCGTACCTTCGTGACACCCACCAGCCAATCAGGAGTGAGTATGCAAATTAACCCAACAAAGATGGAAGGTTAATTTGCATACACAGGCACCAAGCGGCTGGGGGTGGGGTGGGATGGCTTTCCGCACCACCCCAGCTGCTCCGGGCTTCTGGGCAGCGTGGGAAGGCAGAAAGGCAGCTCTGGGCTGGAGTGAAAAGGCGGCTCCAGGTGGAGCAAAAGGCGGCTCTGGCCAGGGCAAAGGCGGTGGCGACAGCCAGGGGAAGGAAGGCGCATTCTTGCATGAATCTTCGTGCATCAGGCCTCTAGTTTTATATAAGCCAATACATTCCTTTTTATGCTTATACATGCTTAAGACACGTTTCATATCTTACATTTACAACTCAGAGACTCCTGATTAACATCCTATATAATGAGAGAGGAATATGCTAATTATCCGTTACAATATGAGGCATAACGACCAACTGTGTAACGGCTGGATCAGGGATCTGCAGGAGGGGGGGCAGCAAACTACAAGTGGGAGGCAGAGAGCTACAGGAGGGGGCAGGACAGCAAGCTATGAGGGGGGGAAGGGGCGGGGGAGCTACAGGAGGGTGGGGCAGTGGGTGGAGAGCTACAGGAGGGTGGCAGAGAGCTGCTGGCACACGGATTTGTGCGCAGGGCTACTAGTGATAACTATAAGAGCTGGTATGAGATCCGAGTAAAATATTTGAAAGTCCTTTGACAAACACTCAATATAAAAAGCTGCACTATCCCCTAGCTGGGTAACTCAGTTGGCTAGAGTGTCATCCCAATATGCCAAGGTTTCAGGTTCGATCCGTGGTCAGGGCACATATAAGAATCAACCAGTGAATGTGTAGGGAACTACAAGTCAATGTTTCTCTCTGGGTGTCTCTTTCCCTCTCTCTCTTGAAAATCAATTTAAAAAAAAATAAAATTTAAATTTAAAAAATGGGGGGGGGGAACTGTACTAATGTTCTTTGGAGCTAACCCTTTAATCTCTCCATATGTCACCAAATTATTCCATTCAGTTCTCAATTGCAGCCTTGATGATGGAGAAAACCTTCATTTTTTCTTCCTTTGATGTTAAGCTAATGTGTTTCATTCATTAAATTTCTCAGTGAACTAAATACTACCCTGAAAGATCTTTGTGTTCTTTCAGTATGGGTTAAAATGCATCGCTACTAGAAATTAAGTGTGACCAGCTTTCTGCATTACTGTATAACAAGAAACTTAAGGGCTGCAGTTTGGGGTGATAGACACTCGCTCAACATTCACGGCCCCTGATTTTATCTGCACTAAGATGAATCCATTACAGTGACATTCCTAAAATTCTGAGGCAGGAAAAAACATTTCCAGATGTTCTTTCAAGTTAATTTTTTTCTATTTCTCTCTTTTTTTTGGGGGGGGGGGAGGTTCCTTTAGAAAACCTTACCTTTTTGAAGCATTTTAAGGAAGTCTTTTTGGAGCTGTGACTTATAGTCAAAACTGTAATTAGTCTTATTTTTCCCACAAACTTGAAATATCTCTGCTGGAAACATGGGATTTTGCTTTTCCTCCCAAAGTAGGCACGTGGTTGGAATACACTATAGAGATGTTGAGGATCTGATGGTTAAAGTGAAAGCAGGGGCTGAAGGGGGGCGGAAAAGCTTGGTGGATCTGAGCCTCCCGATAGAGGTGGTTTTGAGCCAACAAAAGGCCATCGAGCCCTTTGAGCCATCTAAAGGCCACCTGGCTCGGTTGGTTGGAGCATCGTCCCATACTCCAGAAGGTTGAGTGTTCAATCTCCCAATGGGGCCCATGGGGGAGGCAACTGATCAATATTTCTCTCTCACATCAATGTTTCTCTCTCCCTTCCTCTATCTCTAAAATCATAAAAACATATCCTGTCCTGAGGATTTTTAACAAAAAGCCTTCTAGCTCAGCAATTCCTAAAAAATTGATCTATAATCCATAAGTCTAATAAATGAAAAAGTGCTGGTCCTTTCTTGATTTTTTTCAAGGATTTTTGGTGTCCTCGTTTTCCATGATACACAGAATCCATTCCTAAAAGCCTATTAAATAGTTACTAAGTAGTTTTAGTGCTTATTCAAATGTGATGTCCAGAAACTAAACTTAGCACATGACTAGAGCTACTGAGGCTTCACATTCGGCATTAATTTCCTACATGCCAGCTAGGCAGGCCCTGTCTCTATTCCTCAGTGAGACCAAGTTCATTACCTGCATTAGGCCTTTGCATGTGCTGCTTCCTCTACCTCGGAATGCAGTTTCTTATTTCTTCACACATTTGGCTCCATGTTGCATCTTAGGTCTCAGCTCAAATGATTCCTTAGGGAGGCTTGCCCTACCCACCTCACTGACATAGCCTCCCGCCAGTCACTCTTGGTGACCGTGTCCTATTTTGTTTTGTCATTGCTTTTTGTGTTTATTATCAGTCTTGCCCCTGGAATTTCCACTCCAGGAGAACAAGGGCCTTGTTTATCTCATTCACATCGATAGCACCAGCTTCTTGAAATACACCACGTGGGTAGTGGACACTCAATATAAATTTGCTGGATGAAAAGAATCTAGTTTCCAGGTACTGGTACACACTGGCCTGCACATAATAGATTCCTCTTGGCCACTGGGAGCACGCGGCATGGGTTGACTATGGTGCTTTTGCAGCACTAAAACCTGATTGTAGGCTTTCCAAAAGTTTTAGTCACTAATCAAGGAGAAGTCTCTTCACCGGAAGTTCTTACATGGGTTCCAGAGGCCCATGAAGCCTCTGGAATTTTATGCATATTTTTCTGGGGAGAAGGGCAGTAATATTCCTCACGTTCCCAGTGGGATGGGCAGCACTGGCTGAGACCGACGCGCTGCTCTGAAGCACACACCCGGGCAACCACACTTCCCCTCTCCGCCTGGGCACCTGCATCCAGGTTCTGAACAAGGTGCCAAGCAAGTGCTTTTATTTGGCTTTATGGTTTTTGTAATTGATCATATAGGAAAGAGATATTTAAAACTACTGAAGTTCCTAAGACATTTGAGTAAGGATACAAAAATAGAGCAGAAAAAAGACTTTGCAAACTTTGGTAATCCATTGCCCAGGCTGTCCATGGTTTTACCCCTGAGGTGTGACTGCAGCATTTCAACACAGGTTGCCAACCTCGCGGTGTTCGAGACTCCAGGCTCTGGAGTCAGATGAATTCCTGCTCACATACAGGCACAACCTCCGTGCCAAGCACGGGCTGTGCTCACTGCCCCAGCACTGCCCAGGGGGCGCTGGCCTGGAGGACTGGGGTGAGGGGCATGTGGCACTGAGCTTGGAGTACTGTCCTAGCCACTTCACGTACATTAACGCAGGGACACAATAGAATCCTCATGTCAGAACAGTTGGTGGCAGAGCTACCCCCAACGTGGCCTAATCCCTGAAGACGTGAATGTTTTATTTTTGTGCCAGAATGTCGTGACAGGTAAACCAAGCTTGGTCTACAAAGTGTTTGTAAAACATTTCTCTGTCTCGGTGACATTGGCAAATGCAGCCCACACTGTAATTGCCATGTTCGGGACAGTGGCGTGGAGTCCTCACCACTGGTTTCCTGGCGTGAACTTTTTAAAAAATTTTTTAATTTAAATTCTTCATTGTTGAAAGTATTACATATGTCTCCTTCCCCCCCCCCCATTGACCTCTCCCTGGCCTCTCCAGCCTCTCTACGTGCCCCCCCCCCCCACCCAGCACATGCCCTCACCCGCCTACTGTGTGTGTCCATTGGTTAGGCTTATATGCATGCATACAAGTCCTGTGGTTGATCTCTCACCTCCACCACCACCCTCCCCCCACCTCCCTCTGAAGTTTGACGGTCTGTTTGATGCTTCTACGTCGCTGGATCTACTTTTGTTCATCAGTTTATGTTATTTATTATATTCCACATATGAGTGAGATCATATGATACTTATCTTTCTCCGACTGGCTTATTTTGCTTAGCATAATGCTCTCCAGATCCATCCATGCTGTTGCAAATGGTAAGAGTTCTTTCTGTTTTAACAGCAGCATAGTATTCCATTGTGTAGATGTACCACAGTTTTTAATCCATTCATCTGCTGATGGGTACTTAGGCTGTTCCCAAGTCTTAGCTATTGTAAATTGTGCTGCTATGAACATAGGGGTGCCTATATTCTTTATGATTGATGTTTCTGATTTCTTGAGATCCTGTTGTGATTTTGATGATGGTCCTGGCTGTATGTCCTAGTCAAGTTCTCTAGTCACCTCTGCAATTATCTGGTTTAGTCAACATCTTTTTAATATGCCCCCACATTTTTGTTAAACACACTCTATTGCTTGCAACTAAGGACTCTGAGATTTTCATTTTGTTTGTTTCTCAGATATTTACAGAGCAGCTACCACATGCTAGGCACGGGAAACACAGCAGGGAGCCACATAGACATGCTTCTGCTGGCATGGAGCTCATGTGAAAGTAGCCTCACCCTGCTCTGCCTCCCTCCTGTGAGCTGCCGTGCAGCTGGCTAAGTGTCCCAGCTCCCTCACCCTCTCCTAGGTGCACAGCTTCATTCCCATCACCATTTTGGGCCTCTCATCTGGTGCTCCGTGGGTTGATGGAGTATCAGTGAGGAGTGTTGTGTAGCAAGTGCTAGAAACTCAATCAAATTGAATTAAGTAAAAGAAAAAAATCTATTGGTTCAGGAGACTGAAAATTCTAGGCCGAGTCACCTTCAGGCAGGACTGGTCAGTGGCTCTGTGTGCATGTGCCTAGCATAGAACTACAGAGAGCTTAGGCAGCAAACATTCATTATTGCTGTTTCGGAGGCCGGAAGTCCAAGATCAAGGTGTGGGCAGGGTCAGTGCCTTCTGAGCTGAGGGAGAATCTGTTCCTGCCTCTCTCCTGGCTTCTGCTGGTTTGCTGGCAATCTTTGGCATTCCCTGAGATAAATCTGCTTACATATTAAGTAGCAGAGAACAGATAGGATGCCCCTGGTCACAAATGAGACATTTAATCCTTCTATGATAGGAAGTTCCTGAATAATGAATGGCTCTCCCCAGAAAATTCAGAGTCTCTCAAAACTCTCATTAAAGATAAGCAGTAGTTTGGGAAGGTGTACCTAAGTTTCAGGGCCCTGAGTACCCACATCTCCCCACTATAGCATTTATACCCACATTTCCACTTCAAGCCAGATTTTCTAGGAGCTCACTCATTCAAGTGACAAGGCTCTCAGAAAAGACACTGTGCCTTGGGCACTTATTAATATTCATCATTACTTCTAAATGAAGACCAAAATGAGATAATGTCAGGCTTATGAAAATGCATTATGAAAAGTCACTAAGTATTGCTATGCAGAGGATGGCACTGAAAGCTTTAAAGTTGCACTGGTACATCTCAGTCTACTTCCCATCACACTGTAGCTAACCCAGAGAGTGAGGGGATTTGCATGTGGGTTCATATGTTAAATGAAGCACAATTGATACAGTGGGCACAAAAGTTACTTGTAAACCTGGCTTTTGAAGCAGAATAGACCTGCTTCTAATCCAAGCTCCAACCTCTTTCACTCCCTGGGCAGGTAACTGAACTGCTCCCAGCATCAGTTTCCTCATCTACAGTGTAATATAGAAATAAACAAACATGGCTCATAAAGTAGTTTTGAGGATTATATAGGTTAACCTATGACCTTATATGGCTTAGAACCTATCTATAGACAGCACTTAGCAAAATGGCAGCCATTGCAAAGTTAAACACACACACACACACACACCTTTGATCTTGAATAATCAGAAAAACATGAGTGCCCTTGATCCTTTTGCTTGAACATGGTGTTTAGATAAAGGGAATCTTTAACAAACCACACCTGGATATATTTTTAATCTTGAAAGAGACACCAATCAAGTTGCCAAAGGAGTGTTTCATCGTGTATTTACTGTTGTGTAAGACTGAGTCACACCTCTGTGTGATTGTGTTGGAAAGCCATCCATGCATACATACAGTACAAAGTGTTTTCAGGAAAAAATGAGCAAATATTCTGGCATCTTCCATTGAACCTGAGAAAAGTGTTGAGATGATAGATGAAGCATAATTGACTAGGAATGACGGACATTTTTACAGCCAGAGGAGGGACATGGAGGGAGTCGGCAGATGGTGGCATCCTATAAGTGACAGTCCTTGCTTCCTGTGACACCCTGCTCTAATATAAATCCAGGGGATGCCTTGGAGCCTAGTAAATCAAAAGTACATTAGAACCTTATTGATAAATTAAAAAAAATCAAATTAGTCTTCTCCTGAAACCTGTTTGTAGTTACAGACTATTACCTGAAATTTTACAGTATTGAGGCAAAATTGCCAGCCAAAAACAGAGTGTTCAAGTTGAGAAGATCTCAGGCTTCTGTATTTACTTGAAGTCTAACATCATCAGAGTCTACCTAAATGAAACAAATGGTATTATGGCAGACAGAACTCAAAGGGCACTTTATATTGTTTTTTTTCTGAAGGAACCCTTTCTAATTCTGTAGGATCTGATGAGGGTTTTCTTTTTGGTCGCCTTCACTGTGGAAGGAGTGAAAGTGGTAAGTGGAGAGAGGGGAAAGATGCTGAGAAGTTCACTCCCTACCCATAAAACATGAAAGCTTAGAGGTGTCTGCCCCCTTTTTGTACCAGATAATTGAGCCTATTATCCTGATGATAACTGATCTTCTTAGACCTCTTTCTAGTCCTATAATTTTGGAATTCCAAGAATACAGTCTCTCTCTGGCTATTAAGGTGATTAAGGAAGGATCACACTTAGGCAACAGTGAGAGTATGGCCAGCGCTATCCAATCAATCCTCTACTCAGCTCAGGCATTGGGAGCCTGGCATGTTTAATCAAAGGAAATGCCCCTGGTTGAGTGGAAAGACGGTTGACTGGTTCCACACAGAGACATCAAGAGGGTGGCTTTCTCTGATAATAATCTGTAAGGTGTCCGGACTATAGGTGTCTCTCAATGACTTTGACTTATTAAAGTTATGAAAATTGTTAAAAACTCATACATTTTTTAAATGCTGGCAAGTAACATGGGAGGAAAGCCTGCAAGGAAGCATGAAATGAGAATGAAAAACTTAAGTTGAAGAATTATACGTTAAGATGTTTATATACCTGTTTAAAGACATTCAGAGCAACACCTTTATATAATTAATGGCTACATATATTTGTGGCTGAAGGATACATTCCAAGTTCACAGCAGTAGTCACCCCTGGGGTGTGGGGGGAACAGACAGGAAAATGGGGCTTGCAAGGGATAGAAAGGCAATTTCAAATTTATCTTCAACTTTTGTCATGTATTTGATAGAAAAGATTTGAGGAAAAGTTGACTAAATGTTAACATGTGTTCATTTTGGTTGCCAAGGATGCATGCATTCGCTATATTTTTCTCTGTTAAGCTTTGAAAAGGAATTATTATAACCTATACAAACTCAACCCCAGCAATAACCCACATCACCAGTTTGACATATAACTCTCCAGCTGTTTTTTCTACCTTAGTATTTTTTTTTTAATCCTCACCCGAGGATATTTTTCCATTGATTTTTTAGAGAGAGTGGAAGAGAGAGGGAAAGAGAGAAATATCAATATGAGAGAAACACATCGATTAGTTGTCTCCTGCATGCACCCTGACCAGGGCTCAGGCCGCAGAGGAGCCTGCAACCAAGGTACCTGCCCTTGACCGGAATCAAACCCAGGACCCTTTGGTCCCCAGGCCGACACTCTATCCACTGAGCCAAACCGGCTAGGGCTACCTTAGTATTTATTGACTTGAAATTTAACTCTTGGTCTTGCTGTCTTTAGAAGCTCAGAAGTTCAGTTGTGGCTCAGTGGTTGAGCACCAACATATCCCAGGTCAGAGCTCATGCCTGGGTTGCGGGTTCGATCCCCAGTAGGGGGCATGCTGAAGGCAGCTGATCAATGATTCTCTCTCATCACTGATGTTTCTATCTCTCTCTCCCTCTCCCTTCCTCTCTGAAATCAATAAAAATATATTTAAAATATGTATTAATTTCTTTTCCAGAAAATGTGAAATTAGCACTGTGAGTAAATATGGGGTGTGACTTATTTCACAGTCACACAGTCAAGGTTCCCAAAGTGAAGAATGTTTGTTCTTGCCCCACATGGCTGAACACCCAATCCAGAACTTTTACTGGAAATAAATCAAGTTCAACCATATTTTTATCTTTCCTCCACCATCCACCTATAAAAACTGAAATACAAGCTTTATTCAATCTTCCGTAGAACTTTTGGTTACTGGGCTAGTTTTCTTTTCTTTTTATGATTACAAATAGCCTTTATTAACTTTGCAAACTAAAACTACAGTTTGGAATCTTGTGCATGGCTGCAAGTTGGTATTATTCAGTATTATTTTTATTAATATGCATGTTGGGAGACAAAAGAACATTGTGATAAATGCTCGTGAAGTTTTCCAGATCGATGCATACTCTGAGTGTCTATGTGCAACAAGCAATGTCATGAACATATGGCTCCCAAGCTCTGAAGCCTGGTACTGTTAGATAGATTCATGCTGGCAATTTGTCATGTGTTGCTAGGACTAGAGAGATGAATTGTAAAACCCTTTAATGGTTTCTGGCATACAGGCAACAAACCTTTCTGGCCTTTCTTGCCTTGCCCTTGGACTAATCAGCACCTCTGTGAAGTAGGGTTCAAGGATGAAGGTCAATATGAAACTTTTTGGCTAAGTTTTCAGGAGCAGACCAAGAGGGCAGCCCTCAGCAGAAAACACTACAATTTATTTTCCTCTGAGGATTTTTTTAAAACCCTGCAGCTTTGCCTGCTGAAAATATTTCTCTGTTTCCCTTCTCTCCCCATCCCCACCCCATGGGAAGCAGGAATAACAGTTTCTAATGGCTGTGAGAGTTGGGGGTCGGGAAAGCATGTTGCAAAGCCCTGGAAGTGATTTGAGAACTCTTAACTCCTCAGACACCAAAGCGCCAGAAACTATAATAGGAATGCGTGGCAAGAGGGGGAGAAGGGACAGGCCTTTCCCTTCTTCAGAATGTTCTTAAGCACGGGGGAGAGAATGCTCATTCCTTTCGAGCTTGGCATGAATAGGGAGCAGTTATCTGGACAGGTTTCAGAGCTGTGGAATTTTGCTGCAGTGGCTGCTGTTAAGCTGATTGGAAATTAGAAAACCCTCTTTGGGGGGAAAAGGGCAGACAAACTCCTTATTTTTTAGGATATTTGTTTATTACATGTCTATTATGAAGTGAGTTGTGCCCCTCCCTCCCTCAATTCATATGTTGAAATCCTAATCCTGATATATTTGGAGATAGGGCCATGAAGGAAGTAGCTGATGTTAAATGAGGTCATAAGAGTGGGGCCCTAATCCGACTGGATCTGTGTCCTTTAAGAAGAGGAAGAGACATCAGGAGTGCACATGTGCAGAGAAAGAGCCTTGTGAGGTCACAGCGAGAAGGCAGCCATTTGCAAGTCAGGAAGAGAGTCCTTACCAGAAACTAACCCTGTGGACACCTGGACCTCAAACTTCTAGCCTCCAGAACTGTGAGAAAATAAATGTCTGCTGTTTAAGGCTGTGGTGTTCTATTATGGTAGCCCAAGCAACTGAGAGAATGTTGTTTAACACTGGGAGGAAGATTTCCTTTTATTTGCATATGTGTAAAGGCACTGGACACATATTCAGAGTGGCTAAGGAAATGGCTGTTGGACTCCAGCAAGCCTTGCTCAAGTCCAAATTGACCACTTACTAGGTGTGTGACCTGCCTCAAATTACCATACCTCTATAGAGGGGTGGGCAAAGTAGGTTTACAGTTGTTCATATGGAAAATAATACAAAAATTAATCAATAATAATAATGAAAAAGAAATTCTGTTTCAGGTACTCACAACTGTAAACTTACTTTGCCCACCCCTGTATGTTTCTTCATCCAGACAACAGGAATAATAGTTTATATCTGCAAGATTATTGTGAGAATGAATGCTTGGATGTAGGCAGAAAACGTCATAGTGGCTGGTAAATAGCACTCCACAAAATGCTCACTCTCACAGTGATGCTGGGCCTCATTGCTTATAGTATTTTCAGTTTACAAAGTACTTCCATAACCATCATTTCACTTGATTTTTATAACAATCTTATGAGATTAGTTGGGAAGGAAATATTACACCCACTCAAAGGAAGAAGAAACCAAAATCCAGAGAGGCCAAGAAACTTGCCTATGCTCAAATTTCTTCTAAATCAAATAAATCAAGCAGAGTCAGGCTTAAAATTAAGGTCCCTGACTCCAAATCCAGTGCTTTCCCCATCATTCCCTCCCTTCCTGCCTTCTTTTTTCACCAAACATGTGTCAAGTTTCTATCATGTTCTTTTCCCTGGACCTCTGGTTTCTTTTCTTTTTATTTGTTTTGACTTGGATGCTATTGTATGTGTGTGCCTGCATGTGTGTGCATGTGTGTGCTGTGTGTGCTTGTGTGTGCACATTCCTGTGTGCCCACACTCATGCATCCGGTGCTGGGTCCCTCTCACTGAGGATGACCCTCTGCCTTGTGTCTCTTCTCCTTACCTGCCAGTTTCTTTAGCTCAAGAAGTCAGCATTCCGCTTTCAAGGACATATTATAAATAGAGCCTTAACAGCTACTGTCTTTCTCATCTGAAAACTGGCAACAACCACAGGCAACCAGAACAAAAAGAAAGAGACGAGAGTCAGTGGTGGAGTAGATAATCAATACCTTTAAACGATGCGAGAGCAGAGACTCTCAAAAGAGAGGTGCGAAGCGAGCTGAAGTGACAGCCCGAGAGCTGGCTGGGCCCTTCTAGGGAGTGAGTGGTAGGGGGTTGGAAAAAGCAGACATTACAATTTTTATATTTGGTAAAATGTCAAAAGTCTCTTCTATTCTCAGAGTACAAACCACAGAAATTAAAGCCCTGCGGAATTTCCTTGACCCTAGAAGCTGTGCAGGAGTTGAAGTGGGTTCCGTTGGAAGGAGGTGCATTCTGAATTGTGAGGTGAGATCATACCTGCATTTTTGGCCACTTGGGACATGAATTTTAAAAGCTGAGAAACACTATTCTGTAACTTGCATGAGAAGCAGGACCTAACAATTGGAAGCATGAATACCTGAAAGGTTCCCACAGCATTTGAAAAGACATCAAATCCAACTGCCCTGCCCAGCCAGTGTGGCTCAGTGGTTGAGCATCGACCTATGAACCAGGAGGTCATGGTTCAATTCCCAGTCAGGACACATGCCCGGGTTGTGGGCACGATCCCCATTGGGGGGTGTACAGGGGGCAGCCAATCAATGATTCTCTCTTATCATTGATGATTCTATTTATTTCTCCCTCTCCCTTCCTCTCTGAAATCAATAAAATACATATTTTTAAAAATCCAACTGCCCTGTGAGGCAAGTGACACACAGAGAGGATTCACTGCATGAGCATAATGGTTAGAGCTGGATGTGCCTTGCACAGTTAGAGAATAAAAGGTGTCTTTAAGAGGCTGCAACCAACCCCAGGACCCTGCTTCAACAGGCCTGAAGCGAGAGACTGGGAGAGCTGCAGGAGCACAAAAGTGGATTCCTCCTGCTATTACAGGTGATCCAAGAGTCCACGGTTCTTCAGGTAGGTCCGAATCTGATACTAATCCTTCCTGATGCTCACAAAGACTCAATCCTGAACCTGACCCTTACCAAGATCCTGATCCTCATCTTGACCCACACATTCAACATGACTCTCTTCTTGACTGGTTCTCTGCCCATGTTTTAATTGGGCTGTTTATTAGGTGCTTAGTTTTATGAGCTCTTTATATATTTTGGATATTAAAACTTATTGGAGCTATTGTTTGCAAATATCATCTCCCATTTGGTTGGCTGACTCTGTTTTGTTGTCAGTTTCTTTTGCTGTGCAGAAGCTTTTTAGTTTGATATAGTCCCATTCATTTTTGCCTTTACTTCCTTTGCCTTTGGAGTAAGAACTCTCTATGACAAAGGTCCACAAGTTTAGTACCTATGCTTTCTTATATGTAATTTATTGTTTCAGATCTTACATTTAGGCCTTTTGTTCCATTTTGAGTTAATTTTTGTACATGAGGACAAATTATAATCCAGTTTCATTCTTTTGTAGGTGTCTTTCCAATTTTCCCAGTGACAATAATTGAAGAGGCTTTCTTTATTCAATTGTGTGTTTCTGTCTCTTTTGTTTAACATTATCTGCCCACATACAAATGGTTTTATATCTGGGCTCTAAATTATGTTCCATTGATTTATGTGTCTGTTTTTCTACCAATACCATGCTGTACTTTTTAAAAATAATTTTTTATTTTTCAATTACAGTTGACAAACATTATTATATTAGTTTCAGGTATTCACTCCAGTGATTGGATATTATAAAACTTATGTGATCATCCCAAAAAATCTCATACCCAACTAACAGTATAACATAGTTATTAGAGTATTATTGATTATATTCCCTGTGCTGTACTTTACACACCCATAACTAATAATTTGTACTTCTAAATCTCTCACCTTTTTCACCCATTCCCCAACCTCCCTCCCATCTGGCAACCATCAAAATTTTCTCTGAATCTATGAGTCTGTTTCTGTTCTGCTTGCTCATTTATTTTGTTTTTGTTTTTATTCAATTGTTAATAGCTATGTATTTATTGCCATTTTATTGTCCATATATTTTATTTCTTCTCCTTCTCCTTCTCCTTTTCCTTCTCCTTCTCCTTCTCCTTCTCCTTCTCCTTCTCCTTCTCCTTCTCCTTCTCCTTCTCCTTCTCCTTCTCTTCTTCTTCCTCCTCCTTCTTCTTTGAAGATCCTTTAACATTTTATGTAATACTGGTGTGGTGGTAATGAACTCCTTTAGATTTTTCTTGTCTGGAAAGCTCATTATCTGATTTTCAATTCTAAATTAGAGCTTTGCTGGGTAGAGTAATCTTGGTTGTAAGTCCTTGCTTTTCACCACTCTGATTATTTCTTGCCACTCCCTTCTGCCTGCAAAGTTTCTGTTGAAAAATTAGCTGACAGTCTATGGGCACCCTCTTATAGGTAACTAACTGCTTTTCTCTTGTTGCTTTAAGATTCTCTCTCTGTCTTTAATCTTTGTATTTTAATTATGGTGTGTTTTGATGTAGGCCTCTTTGTATTCATCCTGTTTGGGACTCTTTGCACTTCCTGGATTTGTATGTCTATTTCTTTAACCATGTAAGGGAAATTTTCTGTCATTTAAAAAAATATGTTTTCAACTTTTTGCTCTCTCTCTTCTCCTTCTGGTACCCTCATGATATGAATGTTGGTACACTTGAAGTTGTCCCAGAGGCTCCTTACTCTATCCTCACTCTTTTGGATTATTTTTTTATTTTGCTGTTTTGAGTGGGTGTTTTTTACTTCCTCATATTCCAAGTCACTGATTCGATTCTCGGCATCCTCTACGGTATCATTGATTCCCTGTAAATTATTCTTCATTTAAGTCAGGGGTCCTCAAACTATGGCCTGCGGGCCACATGTGGCCCACCGAGGACATTTATCCAGCCCGCCAGGTGCCGCTGCCTGTCCTGCTTAGCAGCTGACTCATCCCGGGCCCAGAGTGCACATAGGAATTTGTTCATAGTTTTTTTTTTAAACTATAGTCCGGCCCTCCAACGGTCTGAGGGACAGTGAACTGGCCCCCTGTTTAAAAAGTTTGAGGACCCCTGATTAAGTTAATGTATCCTTCATTTCTGACTGGTCCTTTTTTATGTTCTTGAAGTTCTCACTAAGTTCCTTAAAGTTTCACTAAGTTCCTTGAGCATCCTTATAACCATTGTTTTGAACTCCATATCTGGTAGTTTGCTTGCTTCCATTTCATTTCATTCTTTTTCTTGAGATTTTTCCTATTCTTTCATTTGTGAGTTTTCTTTTTCTACACATTGTGGCTGCTTCCCTGTGTTTATTTCTACATATTAGGTAGAACTGCTATGTTTCCCAGTCTTGGTAGAGTGAATTTATGTTGTAGGTGTCCTATGGGGCCAAGTGGCTCAGCCTCCCCAGTCACCTGAGGTGGGAACTCCAAGTGTGCCCTTGTGTGAACTATCCTTTTGTAGCTGAGCCTTGATTGTTGTTGACATCACTAGGCGGGATTAACCTCCAAGCCAATCAGCTGTGAGGACCAGCTGAGACTACAGCAGAAAAGCTGCTGTGCAGGATCCAATCCTATGGAGCAGGACTAGCTTTAGTTGGGGCTTTGGTGCTCACTGAGTCCACCCCTTGAGTGTGTTATTCATGGAGGTGGTAGGATTGTAATCTGGCATGGTCTAAAACTGAGCATCCAGGAGGTGCAAAGTCAGCCACTGCCTATGTCCTGCTTGGGGCCCCGGGCATGAGCTACAGAGTGATTTATAGATGGCTGCTACTTGTGTTGGGCTTGGAGATGTCCAGGAGTGGATAAACTGCTGCTAGTGCCAAGTCTGGGGCCAGTTATCGAGAGGTACAGGGCATGCTGAGGCCAGCTGCTGCTTGTTTGAGAGATTTTAGAAAAGTCCAAAGCATGAGGCAAGAGAGGCCAGTTATATGGACAAGCCACTGGAAATGGCTCAGAGGAGCCCACAAGTTGGGTGGAGCAGGGTCTCAGGGAGTCACCAGGGTGGAGCAAACAGGGTGAGCCAGGTTGATGGAGACTCAGATATAGTGCTTGCTTACCAGCTCTGTGGTAGGGAGGGCTCAGGAAATGAACAATGGCCTCTGCCAGTACTTTTGTCTGGGAGAAACCTGCCATCCATCCCCCAGCTCTTGCCCTGATGCAAGACAATTTAGTTCCTCCCTGTATGTCCCTGATTCCTTTCAAGCTGCTGCCCCAACACTGTAGCTCAGAGTAAGTGAGTCTGAGTAAGTACATGCACTGGCCCTTTAAGAGGAACCGACTTGGACTCCAGCAGCCTCTGTATCACTCACCCACTTGTTTTTACAACCTGAAGATACAGGCACTTTTCTTCCAAGCAATGGAACCCTGAACTGAAGGGTTGGGTGAGGGGCTGGGACCCCTCAGTTCTCTGGGGGACCTCTGTAGCCAAGATATTTGTCCTGATTAAAAACTGCCACACATGGGTGTGGGACCAGCTCTTCTGAGCCTCTGCCCCTCCTACCAGTTTCCATGTGGCTTCTTCTTTAATCCACCATTGAAGGGACTTCAATGGAAGGACTTCCATTCAACCAGATTTCAGGTGGTTCTGAATGATGGTTATTCTATAGTTTATTTGTAATTTTTATGTGGTTGTGGGAGGAAGTGACTACTGCATTTACCTATTCCACCATCTTGACTGAAAGCCCTACCATGCTGTTTTAATTATTGTAGCTTTGCAGTATAATTTGAAGTCAGGCTTCATTCTTTTTTCTCAGGATTGCTTTGGCTATTCCGGGGTCTTTTGTGGTTCCATACAAATCTGATGATTTTTTTTGTTCTATTTATTTAAAGAATGACATTGGGATTTTGATGGGGATTATATTATATCTGTATATTTTTTTGGGTAATGTGGCCATTTTAACCATGTCAATTCTTCCAATCCATGAACATGGGATATTTTTCCATTTTGTTGTATCTTTTTCTATCTCTTTTAATAATGCTTTAGAGTTTTTAGTATATAGGTCTTTCATGTTCTTTGCTAAGTTTATTCCTAGGTATTTTATTCTTTTGGTTGCAATTGCAAACGAAAAATTTTTTTCTTATTTCTTTTTCTGAAAATTTGTTGTTAGTATACAGCAAGGCAGTGGAATTTTGTATATTTATTTTGATTCCTGCAACCTTACTGTATTGGTTTATTGCTTCTAATAGTTTTTTGGTGGAGTCTTTAGGGTTTTCTATGTACAGAATCATGTCGCCTGCAAAAAGTGACACTTTTACTTTTTTCTTCCCAATTTGGATGCCTTTTATTTCTTTCTCTTGCCTTATTGCTCTGGCTAGGACTTCCAGAACTATGTTGAATAAAAGTGGTGAGAGTGGGCATCCTTGTCTTTTTCCCTAGGGCTCTTTAAACACCTCCAAACAGACTATTCAAATACATTTTGCATTGAATTAGAAACATGTTCAATTTATGGTGTAATTATTCTCAGGGCACATTGAAGTGTTTCCTTGCTGGAGAACTATACCTATATCTTGGAGAGAGGAAGGTGATGGAAAAATAAACAAATGAATAAAAAAATAAGTAAATAAAACTAAAATTTTCAGAAACCTTTGAACATCTGGCATCTGAACTACCATTGGCTTTCAAATCTGTATCCTTTCTTGGTCCTACACATTTTCTCCCTATTCTCCAAGGGTGAATATTTCTTAAAAGGACATGTGGTTGGACTCCGTGGTATACTTGGGGTCCCCACCCTGCCTCCTGCACCTTCCTGAAAGGAGAGAGTTGAAACAGATCTTACCTCCTTTACCCATGACCTGGTGACGGACCGCAGGTTTTACACTACCCAGTGTCCTTTTGGCATAGGTCACCTCCCACTGCTCCTCAATGCATGCTCACAGGCAGGTGGCATGACACTCTTGACAATGTTTGTAGAGAGGAGCCCCCGCCCTGGACACTCGACACAGAACCTGGGCAGTCAGGGGTCACTGGGGCTGGTAAACTCCTGCTGAGACCCTCTGGGCCCGGCTGAATACTACTGACCTTTGGATAAAAGCTCCCTGTCTGACTACTGACCATGCTTGGATTTATTCCAGGTGCCTTGGCAGCTAAATAGTTGTACTCAAGGGGTGAGTGCAAGGCAGCCCCAGGTTGGGTGAGGAAGGGGGTTACCAAAGAGATCTGTTGCATCTCTTTTCTCAAAAGAAAGAACCACAGGAGGGCAGGTAGGTGCTCAAATAAACATGGGATTCCAGCCACCTCTTCCTTCAAGAATGTGTGCTTGCACTGGGCAAGTCCGCAGGTGAGCTTATGCGCAGCTCTGGCATAAACACTTGGTGTCTCCACCTGCTGATGATGTAGTCAGTATTTTTAGGGGTGAATTAAAGTCTGTGATGGCATTTTAAAATATGAACAAGCCGGGCTGGTGTGACTCAGTTGGTTGAGTGTCCCATGCATCAGGAGGTTGCTTGTTCCATTCCTAATCAGGGCACATGCACCGGTTGCAGGCTGATTCCCAGTAGGGGTCATGCAGGAGGCAGCCAAGCAGTGTTTCTCTCTCATCAATGTTTTCTATCTCTCCCTCTCCCTTCCTTTCTCTGAAAATCAATAAAAACATACTAATAAAATACAATAAAGTATGAACAAATAAAATTAGGTCAGGATTATCCAAGAGAGTCTTAAAAAAATAGTTGAAGGGCATGCAAAAACACTGAAAATTAACAATAATTTGGTGACAAAAGAAATTTCAATTGATTTGGGTATAAAACAACTCTAAGTTTTACGTGAAAGGCCTACATCCTAATATATTCCTTTGACTCATTACTTATGTAACAAATTGTAGTAAAATATTTTTTGATATCCTTTGATATTGATATGTTTTTATTTATATGGATTTAAGCATGCATAGATATATAAACATTTGATGGTGACAATTTAAAATTTATGACTATAGCTTTAAAATACAATTATCCTGTACTTAGACTTTTATATTTCTGAAGTCCTTATATCTAGTATAATCAACATTTATATTAGTATCTTTCATTACAGTAATCAGTTCTTTCTCTAGACATAAAACACAAATCACAAATATCCTATTATTTAAAAAATTTGAAAAGGAAAAAAAAGGTACCCTAACCCTGACCACTGACTCCATGGCTCCTGTGCCCATATGCACATTCAACTTTTCTTTCTTTTTTTTTTTTAAATATATTTTATTGATTTTTTACAGAGAGGAAGGGAGAGGGATGGAGAGTTAGAAACATCGATGAGAGAGAAACATCGATCAGCTGCCTTCTGCACACCCCCTACTGGGGATGTGCCCACAACCAAGGTACATGCCCTTGACCGGAATCAAACCTGGGACCTTTCAGTCGCAGGCCGACGCTCTATCCACTGAGCCAAACCGGTTAGGCACATTCAACTTTTCAATGCCATGGAGTCAAAGTCCCACAAGAACGTACCTGTGACTGAATAATTTTGGCTTATTACTGGTTGCATTAAAAGAGAACGCATACCTCTGGGAGCTACAGGGTGTGTAAGAGGGTGTTTAACAAGTAGCTACTATAGAATTAGGCTTTTGTGGGATGATTTGGGGAAGATCTGAGGAAGTGAGGGTTTGCTTTAATTTGAGTTCTGTTAGAAAGTGGGGCCAATTCTATCATTGGGTACTTTGTAGATACCAAACACATCATTAGGTAATAATTTAAAGTGTTTAACTATAAATTTAAAATATAATTTAATTGTCAGTGTGTCAAATAAAACAACATATATCATATTGAATTTATTATGTGAGTGAACTGCAATAACTTTAAAATAAACATAGAAAATCGTGTAGGTGCTCTCTCTCTGTAATTGTGTACCCAGTATAATGTACTATATACATTATTATCTTCAACTTGAAGTTTTTTTTTTTTCCTTTCTTTTTCTGTAGACATAAGTGACACCTAGAGGACAGAAAGTTAAAAATGGTCTGGGTAATTTTTTATGAGCATTATCTCACATTAACGAAAAATGCTGGGGAGGTGAGAGAAAGACAGGAGGAGCCGGGGAAAGGGTGAGTCAGCTCTGGCAGGTGCGCAGCCTGGAAGCTGTAGAGATATAGTGGCAGCGGAGCCCCTGCCCCCCTGAGATCACACAGGGATCCCCCACTCAGAAAAACAGAGATGGGACGGGGAACCCATGTGGCACCGGGCGCTGGGAAGCAGTGGAGATGTGGTCTACTTTGGAAGACAAAACCGCAACATTCCAGGCAAAGAGCCATCTCTGTTTCAGCATCAGGGATAATGGTTCCACACCAAAGCCCTTGGCTGCAGAGGGCGCTGACCCACAGGCCCAGCAGAGGCTCTCAGAGAGCCTCCAGCCCCTGGTAGAACACTGGGCAGAGAGCCCACTGGGAGTGGTGTGTGCGCCTAGGGAAAAAAAGATATCGGACTTCCCTACATCACTTCCACTTCAGGTGCACTGCAGGCACCCTGCCCCCAACCTGCAGACCTGCTAGATCTGCCCTGTTCTCTGAGATCCAAGCCACAGGAAGTCGCAGAAGGCTAGAAATCTGCACCCCTAAGGCTCAGTCTGAAGGTGCGGCGGACATGAGCAGGTGCCCAGCTGGAGCCTGGGCTGAAGGCCTGCCCAGGAGCAGCCGGCTGTGCAGAAAGATTGAAGTGCCAAGAGCGGCTGATTTTTGTATTTGCTTTTTTTGGGTTTTGTTTTGTCTTTTGTACCCCTCCTACTCTGAGTGGCAGCAAGGGACTGCCAGGAAGCCAGATGGAGCTGAGGCAACGCTTTCTCCCGTGGGTTTCTGTCTGGGGGGTACTTCTGTCCAGGAGACAGAGGGGCATGCCTGGCCCTTCAGCAGCATTACAAGGAAGCACACCCGAGCCCCCCAGGGAGCACAGCCAGCCAGCGCAGCCCTGGGATGAAGTGCTTCCCTCCCTCCTGCAGATTACAAGCACTACCGCCAACACGGGTCTGCTTAAACCACCAGGACAGGTCCCAGATACCCGCAAGAGTGAAGTGAAATTAGAATAGAAATCAGAGAGCAGAGAAATTAGGATAGAGATTGTGGTATTGATTCCACGTGCTCTTTCCCCGGGAACACACTGAGAATTGACATGCTTTGTTTCCCAACTATCAGAAATACAGAAGGAGTAGTTTTCTAGGGAAAACACACCCTGAAGATTTAAGTCACATCCCATGCCCTAGGAGTCTCGATGCCTATTGAACCTTCCCATGCATGTTGGCTTAGCTACGGAACTGAAGATGCAACTATGTCACATGGCCTCTTTCACTCCCTTCCTCTCCTCCTCTCTCCTCCCCTTCTTTTCTTTGGTCCAACAACTGAGCCCACGCTGTGTGCCTGACCCTGCGTACATAGTGGTGAACTTGACAGATGTTGTCCCCTTCTTCATAGATTTTATAATCTAGTGGCGGAGGCAGATATTTAAAAAATGAGCACAGAAATAGAGAATTACAAATTGCAGTCAGTGCTGGGGAGGGAGAAGTGGGATTTTGACACTACAGGGAAAAGTATGACACCATAGGAGGAAACGAGTGGGAAGGGGTGATTTAAAGGAGAAGACAACATCTGAGGAAACCACGTTAAGCCGAGCCCTCGAGCAAGGAGAAACGTGGGAGTGGAGGTTGGGAAGGCCCTGAGACTAAAGGACGAACAAGACGGACTCCTCTGAGGGACCAAAAAGCGAGTATTGCTAAAGCTTCATTAGCAAAGCAAGAGGGCTGCTCGGCCAAGAAACTGAAGCAATAGCCAGGGCCAGGTCACTCTGGCTAAAGGAAAAATAGAAAATGCCTGTTGAGAAATGAAGCCTGCAACAGTACCAAAACCAACGATGAACCGAGAATGTGGCTGAACCTGAGTGACACATTACCCTACAGTGGTAACGTGTTGTCTTGTAATTATTTGGGGGAACAGTGGCCATTTTCGTGTCAGCAACATTGAATCAGAGAAATGACAAAAGGAGGGTATTAGCTCACCTTTCTCAAGTGATTCTTTGAACTGTGAGGGCATTCCCCTGGGAAAGATCCAGGAGATTAATGATCTGTCTGCAGGATTAAGCCTAAAGTGTTCATTTAGGGTACAGTGGTAGCTCGGAAGAATAAAAGACTGTGCCCTTTTGAATGATGGGCTGATGGAGGGTAATCAATAAAAGGCCACAGGGCCACAGAACTGTTTGCAAGGGGCACAGTGAGGAAGGCAGGAATTGGCACGTGGAGCAGGGAGAGGCACACAATGGTGAGGGAGTGGTGAGGGAGATCCTGGTTAATACCGAGCCTTCCTTCCCACTTTCCCGCATCATGAATTATCAGTGAATGATTGCAACAGACTCCGCTGACACTGTCTCCCTCTTGCTCCCCTCCAGCAACTCTGATTTATGAAGCAGAGTGACCTTGAAGGGCAAGGAGAACTTCAAGTAGATTAAAGAATGCTGTGCAGCATTCTTTAGAATGAGAAACATTTCATCTTTGAAATAAGTTAAATGTGTTCTACCTCCTATGAAGAAAAAATGTCTTTTGTTTATGGTGACAAAGTATACATAACATAAAAATGACCATTTTAAGTGTACAGTTGGGTGGGATTAAGTATATTCACATTGCTGTGCAACTGTTACTACCATTCATCCCAGAACTTCTTCTCCTTCCCCAGCTGAAACTCTGCACCCTTAAACCAGGGGTGGGGAACTTCCAGCCCACGGGCTGTATGAGGCCTGAGAAATCATTTGGCCTGGCCCTGCCAAGGCACTAGGGGTGAGTTAATTAAATGTTTGACCAAATATAGCAGGCTAATCTTTAAGCTGATAGTTTTGTATGGCCCATGAATGATGTTATGAATATCCAAATGGTCCTGGGGAAAAAAAGGTTCCTCACCCCTGCTTAAACATTTACTATTTCCCCTGTCTTAGGACCCTGGTAGTCACCATTCTACTTTCTCTGCAAATTTGACTACTCTAGGTACTTCTGTTTATAAGAAAACCCTATAGTATTTGTCCTTCTGTGTCTGGCTTATTCCATTTGGCAGAATGTCTTCAAGGTTCGCCCATGCTATAGCATGTGTCAGAATCTCCTTCCTTTTTAAGGCTCAATAATGTCCCATTGTGTGCATGCACCATATTTGGTTTATCCATTCATCTGCCGATGGACATTTGGATTGGAGAAAAAGTGTCTTTTAAATATGGATCTTTTTCTTTTCTTACATAATCTTACTTTTCCACTTTTCCTGTCTTCCTCCATCCCTCCCTTTCTTTCTCCCTGAGTAGAAGGAGGATAGAATTTGACTAAAGGATGTTATCATTTCGAATCTCAAGGGACAGTACAATTACTTCCTTTTTTATTACAATAGACTTCATTTTTTAGAACAGTTTTAGGTTCACAGCAAAATTCAGAAGAAAGTCCAGGAAATTCCCATATACTCCTTGCCACCCCCAACCCCCAATACACACACACACACACACACACACACACACACACACACACACACACAGAGCCTCCTCAAATATTGGCTTCCTCAACCAGAGTGGTACATGTGTTACAGCTGACAAACCTGCATTAAAATATCATTATCATTCCAAATCTATAGTTTAGGTAAATCACTCAGTATTGTACATTCTATGGGTATTGATAAATGTATAATGATATGTATTCACCATTATAGCATCATGAAAAATAATTTCACTCCCCTAAAAGTCCTCTATGCTTTGCCTGTTCATCCCTCAATCCCCAACTCCCTGAAACATTGGGGACCACTGACCATTTTACTGTCTCCATAGTTTTGTCTTTTCCCGAATGTTGTATAGTTGGAATTGTACAATAGATAGCCTTTTTAGAATGGCTTCTTGACTTAGCAATATGTATTTAAGGTTCCTTCATGCCTCTTCATGGATTGGTGGCTCATTTCTTTCTTTTTTTAATCCTCACCCCAAGGACATCTTTAAGAGTGAAAGAGAGAGAGAGAGAGAGAGAAGTGAAAGAGAGAGAGAGAGAGAGAGAGAGAGAGAGAGAGAGAGAGAGAAACATCTATGTGAGAGAGAAACATTGATCAGTTGCCTTCTGTGCATGCCCTGACTGGGATCAAACCTGATGGGAATCGAACTGGTAGGCAACCTTTAGGTGCACAGGATGACACTCAACCACTCAACCACTGGAGCCACTCAGGCCGGGTGATAGCTCATTTCTTTCTAACACTGAATACTCTTCCACTGTCTGGATAGACCACAGTTTATTTACCCTTCATTTAGTGAAGGACATCTTGATTGCTTCCACATTTTGGAAATTATGAATAAAGCTGCTATAAACATCCACCCATGTGCAGGTTTTTGTGTGGACATAAGTTTTCAACTAATTTCAGTACCAAGGAGCACAATTCCCAGATCATATGTGAAGACTATGTTTAGCTTTGCCAACTGTCTTGTAAAATGGCAATGCCTTCCTTTTGGGTTTTACTGTTTTCCTTTCATAAACCAGGAGTCTAGGTTTGATTGGAATAACTAAGACACAGGTGGCAGCTGGATCCAGTGAGAAAGTAAATAGGGAAATGGGCCAGTTGTCCACAGCGGCCTGACATAAAATGGTTGCAGTTTCTTCTACTCCTGCAGAGCTGGCTGGTGAACTGGAAATGGGGATATGGAGTCAGGAGAAGGTTTTTATGACATAACTAGAGGTCCGGTGCATGAATTCATGCACCAGTGGGATCCCTCGGCCTGGCCTGTGGGATCGGGCTGAAACCAGCTCTCTGACATCCCCCAAGGTGTCCTGGATTGCAAGAGGGCTCAGGCCAGGTCGAGGGACCCCACCAGTGCATGATTGGGACCAGGGAGGGATGCGGGAGGTTGACCAGCTGGGGAGGGACTGCAGGAGGACTTGAGGGCATGTCTGGCCCATCTCCCTCGGTCATGATCAGCCAGACCCGAGCAGCAAGCTAACCTACTGGTCGGAGTGTCTGTCCCCTGGTGGTCAGTGCACATCATATCGACTGGTCAACTGGTTGACTGTCTGCCCCCTGGTGGTCAGTGCACATCATAGCGAGCAGTTGAGTGGCCTTAGCATATCATTAGCATATTACGCTTTGATTGGTTGAACAGACGACTGTACGACCGGACACTTAGCATATTAGGATTTTATTATATAGGATCATAACATTCATAACCATTCTGTTATGATTTTTAAAGGTCTAAACCAAGGCATTTTACAGAAAGAAAGGAGCGGAGAGGAGGGATGTCTCTAAGGGGTTAGGCAATGGTTTGGGCATCAAAGATAGATAAGAAATTGGACCAGAGGCAAGGCCTCTTAACCATCCTATATAATAAGACCCTAATATGCAAATTGACTGAATGATGGAGCGACCAGAATGACCGGCAGAATGACCGGTCACTATGATGTGCACTGACCATTACGGCTCACGGCTGGTGAGCGCAGCGGTGGTGGTGGGAGCCTCTCCTGCCTCCATGGCAGCACTAACAAGCAGAAGTCAGGCTCACGGCTGGCGAGCACTGCAACAGTGACAGGAGCCTCTCCTGCCTCCGCTACAGGCGTGTGGTAAGGAGCAAGGGGTCCCGGACTGTGAGAGCCCTGGACTGCCAGAGGGATGTCTGACTGCCGGCTTAGGCCTGATCGCCCCCGGGCAGGAGGACATGCCCCAAGGGTTCCTGGATTGCAAGAGGGTGCAGGCTGGGCTAGGGGACCCCCCCAGTGCATGAATTTTGTGCACCAGGACTCTAGTGATAAAATAAAGTTGGGAGGGTAAGATGTTTATACAGAAAAAAGGCTCTTGTAGACATGTAATAGGTGCTGAGCACTTGCTGCTGGAATTTGAATAAGTATAAAGAGTTCTTATTTGTGCTTATCCAGAAGACTGTGGTTAAATGGTGGACACTTTTGTTTAAATTTCCTATAATGAGAAGATCATGAGCCCTAATTATGTTTTTTCATGATTTCCTGTACTACAAAGAAAAAAACGGCTCATTTTGCCCTTGGATATAACAATGGTCAGTGGCTGAGAAAAAGCACTTGTTGTCGTCATCTATGTCAGGGAACTGTCGCAAGGTGACTCATAATAATTTGTGGCCACTTCAGCAGAGGATAGCAATTACAGCAAGGGCATCTCTGTGTTGTATTTCAACGTGACAGGCTTGCCAAACTGATGGGCAGTAAGTGCACAAGCCACAATGTTTTAGGATAATTTGTACAATTAATAGAGCAGAGATCTTTGTCAAAAAACATAAAAATTAACTGAGCAAATTTCATCCTGGTTATTTATATACTAGAGGCCTGATGCAAGAAGTTTGTGCACAGGTAGGGTCCCTAGGCCTGGCCGGTGATCAGGGCCAATCTGTGAGGCGACCGGCAGGGCAATCGGGGTCCCTGCTGGCACCCTCCTTGGCCAGCCTGGTGCCGCGGCTCGCTGGCCCTGCCCCCTGCCGCCACCGCCGGTTGCCTCCCTCTATGGGGAGACCAGAGGGACAATCAGGAGTCCCCTGCTGACACTTGCCTTGGCTGGCCTGCGGCCTATGGGCTGGGAGCAGCTCCTGCATTGAGCGTCTGCCCCCCTGGTGCTCAGTACATATCATAGCGACCGGTCATTCCACTGTTTGTTCTGCTGTTTGGTTGATTTGCATATTAGGGTTTTATTATATAGGATATCTTGGAAACCAAGCCACAGCTCAGCTTTTTCTTTGGTCAAATATTTAACAAAATATTGGCAGATATTGATTCATCAAAGAAGTGAATTATTCTTTGTCAAATCTAGGCAGGTCAACATCAACTTGCTCAATTAGAGACAGTTTAGAAACAAAAGATTCATCCTATATAATAAAAGAGTAATATGCAAATTAACCATCACCCCGCTACACCCACAAGCCACACCCACCAGCCAATCAGGAGTGAATATGCAAATAAACCAAACCAAGATGGCTATGGCCACAGAGAGCAGGAGGGAGGCTTGGGTTTCCCCGGTGATGGAGGAAGCCAAGCTTTCCGCCTGCCCTTGCAGGCCTAGGCCTCCACTCAAGGCTACAAAGTTTCAATGGTGGAAGATACATAAATCCAAACAGAAATGGCGGCAGCCACGGAGCTGGAAAGAGCAGGAGGCTAGGGTTGCCCCCGGCGATGGAGGAAGCCAAGCTTTCCACACACCCTGGCCATCCCAGGCCTCCACTTAAGGCTACAAAGTTTCAATTATAGAAGATACATAAATCCCCAAAAAATGACTGCTGCCACGGAGCAAGCAGAAGGCTTGGCTCCGCTCCAGGATACAAAGTTTCAATTGTAGAAGATAAATAAACCCCAGATACCAGGGCCTCTACTTGGGTCACCAGGGGGCATGGCCGGCCTGCAAACCACCACAGGCCCCTCGCCCAGGCTGCCCCACACCCCAAGGGAACCCCCACCCTGATCCAGGACACCCTTCAGGGCAAACCAGCTGGCCCCCACCCATGCACCAGGCCTCTATCCTATCTAATAAAAGAGTAATATGCAGATTGACCATCACGCCAACACACAAGATGGCTGCCCCCATGTGGTCAAAGATGGCTGCCCCCATGTGGACACAAGATGGCCACCACAAGATGGCCAGCAGGGGAGGGCAGTTGGGAGGGACCAGGCCTGCAGGGGAGGGCAGTTAGGGGCAAACAGGCTGGCAGGGGAGCAGTTAAACCAGGGGGTCCTCAAACTTTTTAAACAGGGGGCCAGTTCACTGTCCCTCAGACCATTGGAGGGCCGGACTATAGTTTTTAAAAAAAAACTATGAACAAATTCCTATGTGCACTGCGGGCCGAGGATGAGTTAGCTGCTAAGCAGGACAGGCAGCGGCACCCGGCGGGCCGGATAAATGTCCTCGGTGGGCTGCACGTGGCCCGCGGGCCATAGTTTGAGGTCACCTGAGTTAGATATTAATCAGGCTGGCAGGGGAGTGGTTAGCAGGGGTGGGCAAACTTTTTGACTCGAGGGCCACAATGGGTTCTTAAACTGGACCGGAGGGCCGGAACAAAAGCATGGATGGAGTGTTTGTGTGAACTAATATAAATTCAAAGTAAAGGAGCGGAGGGGAGAGCAAGAGAACCCTCCGCTCTTTCAGCTCCGCGGGCCGGATAGAACAGCCGAACGGGCCGGATCCGGCCCATGGGCCGTAGTTTGCCCACGGCTGGGTTAGGGGGTGATCAGGCTGGCAGGCAGAAGTGGTTAGGGGAAATCAGGAAGGCTGGCAGGCGAGCAGTTGGGAGCCAGCAGTCCTGGATTGTGAGAGGGATGTCCTTTTGCCCGTTTAGGCCCGATCCAGATCGGGCCTAAACGGGCAGTCGGACATCCCTCAAGGGGTCCCAGATTGGAGAGGGTGCAGGCTGGGCTGAGGGACACCCCCCTCCCCTGTGCACAAATTTTGTGCACCGGGCCTCTAGTATGATGATAATAGGCATAGCAATAATAATTATTCCTTAGTAATGGCCAATAATACCAAAAGCAAATGGCCCTGGTCAGTGTTGCTAAGTGGTTAAAGGATTGATCTGCACACCAAAGGTCTCAGGTTTCATTTTTGGTCAATGACATGTACCTGGGTTGCAGGTTTGATCCCCACCCTGGGATGTGTCTCTCTCACATCAATGTTTCTCTCTTTCTCTCTCTATCCCTCCCTCCCTCCCTTCTTCCCTCCCTCCCATTCTATTGAAAATCAATGGAAACATATCCTGGGATTAGGATTAACAAAAATAAATAAATAAATAAATAAATAAATAAATAAATAAATAAATAAGAAAATGGAAAGATCCTTTTTAATGTGCCCAGTCATCATGCAGTGTTTTGGGGTGCATTGTAAATTATATGTTGCCTCGGGTGGGAGGGGAGTGTAAGAGATCACCTAAAGGACGTGTATATAAGCATAGCCAATGGACACAGCCAGTAGAGGGGCAGGGACATATGCTGGGGGCCGGGAACGGCTGGGGAGAGGTCAATGGGGGAAAAAGGAGACATATGTAATACTTTCAACAATAAAGAATTTAAATTAAAAAAATTTATATGTTGCCTCAAAAATTGCCCCTATTGAGTCCTGCTGCTGTGTACTCATGCCCGGTGTCATCCCTGCCCCTGAGTGTGGCTGGCAGAAGTGATGGGATGTCACCTCAGAGATTAGGTTGCAAAATCCTGTGGCTTCCATCTTGGGTGTTCTCTCTCACTTTTTCTTGTTTGCTTACTCAGGTGAAGCTGGGGGGCCAGGTTGCAAGCTCCTGTATGGAGAAGCCCATCTGGCAAGGAACTAAAGGAGGACCCTGGTCAACAGACAAGGAAACACTGAGACACTCAGTCAACACCCTCTAGGACTGAAACCTGCCAACAACTATGTGAGTGGTCTTGGAAATGGGTCTTCCGCCATTTGAGCCATCAGATGGAACTGCAGCTTGGCCTTCAGCATGACTGCACTTGCAGGAGAGATTTTGAGCCAGCCATGCCTCACTAGGCCACCTCCAGATTTCAGACCACAGGAACCCTGAGATGGTAAATGTTTGTTGTTTTAAGCTGTCAAGTCATGCCAGGTCATAACTAATAGGTATATATGTACTAATATTGTATTACAGTGTCTTTTGTTAGAGTTCTAGCAGCAAATAGAGGACACATAACTGGGATCTTGAAGAAAACTGTGGGCAATGTTAGGAAAATGAATGAGGTATGAAGAGGCAGTCAGGTCTCACAACAGTGAGAAGTCTTTATCATACCTTGACTTGAAGAATGTGATAAAGGGTGTGCTATTTTAAAAAATCTAAAGTACTTTTTATATTATAAAAAATAGAAGAAAAAGTATAGGCATACCTTGTTTTATTGTGCTGTGCTTTATTGAGCTCAGGTGTTGCTTTTTTTTTTTTTTGTACAAATGGAAGGCAAGATCCCCCACCAGCAAAAAGATTAAGACTCACTTGATTGCCATATTCACTTTATTACAGTGGTCTGGAATCAGACCCCTCATATGAGGTATGCCTGTAATGCTACTATCAAAATTATTTTGTATTGTCTTGGAGAATAATGCAGCTTTTAAGAAAATGAATGTAATAGTAGTTTTAATTAGGAATGAACAGATGTACTTATGTACTGTGCTATGTTTTTTCTGATTTTAATCTCATAAGCATTTTGCACGTTATTATGCACATGCTCTTCACAAGCACTGTTGCCAAGGGAATAGTCCATGAAGTGCATCTAACAAAGTTTACCTAACCATTACTCTTCTGTTTAACGTGTAAGTGGCTTCCTGTGATCTTTGCTGAGTTAAATGTTATGGACATTGTTAGGTTGCTAATATTTAGTTCCAAACTACTTTCCTAAAGCATGCACCTGGTCAATGTACTCTCTGAGGGTTTTTTTCTGAATAACCCGCTCTATGCTACAAATGAAAACTATCATCCCAGAGGCTCTCCCCTTATTCAACTCTACAGCCCTTCAATGCCCCTAATGGAGCTCTAGGAAGGAAACATTTAAATGTCTACTACATGCCAGGCTCTGTACCATTCATTCATTCATTCATTCATTCACAAGTTATGTTGAGTGTCTACAAAGTGTCAGGTACTGCTAACACAGTAGTAAGCTACTAAGTAACCTCAGGAGTGCTCAGCCTGTCTCAGAGTGGTCTTCAAGGTGTGCACAGTGGACAAGATGAGCAAGCAAATAATTGAACAAGTAAATTAAGTGTAATAGGTGCCAGTAACAAGTGGAGGATGCTATTTTTTAAGTGTTTTTCTATACCATAACCTTCTGATGTTGTGTTTTATAGTAATTCGGACATTTGTACAGATAAAACCAAGAGATGAAATAAGACAAAAATAACCGATTAAAAAGAGAAACCTCGCCCCCTGAAACTAGTTCTACCCTCCTACGGTCCCTCCCTCCACTCTAGCCTCCGCCCTACGCTTTGCTCCACGCTGCCCTTGGAGGTGTTCCCTCTCCAGGATCCCAGCCCAGGCTTATTTGCTCGCGAGAGTTTCTCCGTCTTCTCGCGGAATCACCGGCTGCTGCAGGGGAAGGAGACGGAGGAGAGTGGGACTTTCCGCTCAATCTTACTTCCCAGGCCCCGCCCTCCTCCAAGCTCCCCGCCCCCTGACTTGGTTGCACGTGTATTTGTTGTGATTCGCCCTCACGTGACTGCGGAAGTACCGGCCCCTCAGGCCCCGCCTTCAAGATGGCGGCGCCCAGTGCTCGGAGCCGCGACACGCTTCGGCTTAACTGCGGGTTATAGCGTGGGAGGTGTTTTCGGGCCATGGACCGGCCCGGGTTCACGGCCTCGCTGGTGGTGAGTGCGGGCGGTAGAGGGGTGCTCGGAGTGCCGGAGTCCGGCCTGGCGCTGGTCGGGCCCCCGCCCCCACGCACTGGGATGTCTTCCGGTTTGGCGCGAACTGCCCTCTAGTCCCAGGTCACCGAGCCTGGGAGCAAGCGCGGGGCGCGGGGCTCGGGCCGCCACCATCTCTGTCGGGATCGAGTCCTTCTTACCCGCTGCCGGGAGGAGACGGGGGAGGGGCCGCCTGACTCCTCGTTTTCCGCACGGAGACCGTTTTCCTACTTAAAAGCTTCAATTAATATAACTACACTGGAGAACTTGGCGTTATGTATAGGAATATAGTAACAACCAAACACGCTTACCCAGGTCGCTCAGAGCCCTCTGTCCAAGACCATGTTGTCATTTTCTGTATTTTTTCTCAGTCTCGGAAAAATGACACTCCCATTCATTCATTCATTCATTCTATAATGAATCTGATGATTCTGCTTCCTGTAAGACAGTAGTGCTTAATTCCTTAGAAAATAAACACTTACTAACATAAAAAAGGAACAGTCCTTTAATAAATATTTTGAAACCTCTCAGGGCAGGTCCTGTAGGGGATTCTAGATATGGCAGTGAATAAGATAGAGATGGGCTTGTTGTGAGAAGAAGAAAAAAACTTTTAAAAAGCTTCTCACCAAAAATGGAGGCCTAGCGGAGTTTCTTCATTGAATTATCGAACGTCTGTTGCTGCAGGTGTTGGAGATAACCCGGTGAGCAAGGTAAACCCCCGCGTGGGTCCGGGGGTGGAGACAGACCGTGGAAGGACTGTGGTGAAGATGACGCGGGCTAGTTGCACTGTTACCCGAGAGGTGGAGGGTGGGGCGCCTAGGCCAGACTTGCGGGATGATGGTTCTTGATCTAGACCTGTTGAGACTGTGTGAGCTAGGTTTTAGAGATGCAGACAAAGGAGTATGTTACCACTTTCAAGGAGTTTTCCTGTCTAGCCAGTGAGATATCAGTAATGGTGCTTTTTTTTTTTTAATCCTCACCTGAGGATATGTTTTTCATTGATTCCAGAGAGAGAGGAAGGGACAGGGAGAGAGAAACATCAATTGGTTGCTTCCCATATGGGGATTGAACCCGCAGCCTAGGTTTGTGCCGTGACTGGGAATCGAACCCACGACCCTTGGGTGCACAGGCCCAACCGACTAAGCCACACCTCCAACCGACTCCAACTGACTAAGCCACACCTGCCAGGGCAGCAGTAGTAGTTTTGACAGATAGCGTTGTTCTAGGAACTGGGGTGAGCCTTTTACATACATCGTCTCAATTAATTCTGTCGTAGTTGAAGTCTTATTCAAATTTTCCAAATGGCAGAACTGAGATACAGACAGGTTAGGTGACTTGTCCAAAATCATACAAAGGAAATCCATTTCATGTAGGTAAGTGTTGGAGAACAGATTCCAACCCTAGCAATGTAACCTGGGATTCCATGCCCTTCGCTGCTCCTTCATACTCTCTCAGAAGTTAGTACCAGCTGCTAAAAACAGGTGAGTGCCCAAGTTAACAGAAGAACTATGGTTTTAAAATTTATTAAAGTGTAGTACACATATTGGAAGGTATACTTTTATTTTTTAATATAGTTACAGAGGTTGAAATCTGGGTCAAGGGGTACAAGTTTCAAGGAGGTTAGACTTTATTCCAACTAAAGACAAATCATTTTATTCATTCAACACACAGTTTATCCGCCATGTATTCTGGGCACTGTGATTACCCTTAGAGATACCATGGCACCAGACCAAACCCAAACAATAAGTACTCTGAAAGAAAGAAACCGAGGTAGGATAGAGATGGAAAAATATTGGCGAACCTACTTTGTTTTTTATATTTATATTTTTTCATTCATTTTTAAATAAATCTTTATTGTTCAGATTATTACAGGTGTTCCTCTTTTTTCCCCCCATAGCTCCCCTCCACCTGATTCCCCACCCCATCCCATGCCCTTACCCCCCGCGACTGTCTTCATCCATAGGTGTAAGATTTTTTTTTTTTTCAAATTTTTATTAAGGTATTATATGTGTACATATCTTACCATTGCCCCCCACCCCCACCCCACTCCCATACATGCCCTCACCCCCCAATGTTTTGCATCCGTTGGTTACTCTTATATACATGCATATAAGTCCTTCAGTTGATCTCTTATTTCGCCCACCTCTCCCTAACCTTACCCCTGTAATTTGACAGTCTGTTTGATGCTTTACTGCCTCTGTAACTATCTTTTTGTTCATCAGTTTATAATGTTTTTCATTATCCCCAAATGAGTGGGATCATGTGGTATTTTTCTTTCATTGACTGGCTTATTTCACTTAGCATAATGTTCTCTAATTCCATCCAAGTGCCTACAAATGGTAGTAATTCCTTCTTTTTAATGGCAGCATAGTATTCCATTGTGTAGATGTACCATAGTTTTCTGATCCAGTCATCTGCTGATGGGCACCTAGGCTGTTTCCAAATCTTAGCTATTGTAAATTGTGCTGCTATGAACATAGGGGTGCATATATCCTTTCTGATTGGTGTTTCTGGTTTCTTAGGATATATTCCTAGGAGTGGGATTACTGGGTCAAATGGGAGTTCCATTTTCAGTTTTTTGAGGAAACTCCATACTGTTCTCCACAGTGGCTGCACCAGTCTGCATTCCCACCAGCAGTGCACGAGGGTTCCTTTTTCTCCGCATCCTCGCCAACACTTGTCGTTTGTTGATTTGTTGATGATAGCCATTCTGACAGGTGTGAGATGGTATCGCATTGTTGTTTTGATTTGCATCTCTCGGATAATTAGTGACTTTGAGCATGTTTTCATGTGTCTCTTGGCCTTCCTTCTGTCTTCTTTTGAAAAGATTCTATTTAGGTCCGTTGCCCATTTTTTTATTGGATCCTTTATCTTCCTTTTATTAAGTTGTATAAGCTGCCTGTAGATGTTGGAAATTAAACCTTTATCAGTGATACCATTTGCAAATATGTTCTCCCATACAGTGGGGTTTCTTGTTGTTTTGTTGATGGTTTCTTTTGCTGTGCAAAAGCTTTTTATTTTGATGTAGTCCCATTTGTTTATTTTCTGTTTGGCTTCCATTGCCCTAGGGGCAGTATCACTGAAAAAGTTCTTTTGGCATATGTCTGAGATTTTGCTGCCTGTGGATTCCTCTAGTATTTTTATGGTTTCCCGTCTTATATTTAAGTCCTGTACCCATTTTGAGTTTATTTTTGTGTATGGTGTAAGTTGGTGATCTAGTTTCATTTTTTTGCATGTATCTGTCCAATTTTCCCAACACCATTTATTAAAGAGACTGTCTTGACTCCATTGTATGCTCATGCCTCCTTTGTCAAATATTAAATGCGCATATTGGTTTGGGTCGATATCTGGATTCTCTATTCTGTTCCATTGATCTATATGTCTGTTCTTGTGCCAGTACCAGGCTGTTTTGAGGACAGTGGCTTTGTAATACAGCTTGAAATCTGGTATTGAGATCCCTCCTACTTTATTCTTCTTTCTCAGGATTGCTGTGGCTATTCGGGGTCTTTTTTTATTCCAGATGAATTTTTGGAGAGTTCTTTCTAGGTCTGTGAAATACGCCGTTGGTATTTTAATGGGGAGTGCATTGAATCTATAGATTGCTTTGGGTAGTATGGACATTTTAATGATGTTGATTCTACCAATCCATGAACATGGTATGTTCTTCCATCTGTTTACATCTTCCTCTATCTCTTTTTTCAGTGTCCTGTAGTTTTCCGCATATAGGTCTTTTACCTCCTTGGTTAGGTTTATTCCTAAGTATCTTAATTTTTTTGGTGCGATGGAAAATGGGATTGCTTTTTTAGTCTCTCTTTCTGTAAGTTCATTGTTGGTGTATAGAAATGCCATAGATTTCTTGGTGTTAATTTTGTATCCTGCTACATTGCCGAATTCATTTATTAAGTCTGTTAGTTTTTTGATGGAGTCTTTCGGGTTTTTTATGTACAATATCATGTCATCTGCAAATAAGGACAGCTTTACTTCTTCTTTTCCAATTTGGATGCCTTTTATTTCTTCTTGTCTAATTGCAGTGGCTAATACTTCCAGTACTATGTCGAACAGGAGTGGTGAGAGTGGGCATCCCTGTCTTGTTCCTGTTCTTAGGGGAAATGGTTTTAGTTTTTGCCCATTGAGTATGATGTTAGCTGTGGGTTTATCATATATAGCTTTTATTATGTTGAGGTATGATCCTTCTATTCCCACCTTGTTGAGAGTTTTTATCAAGAAAGGGTGTTGGAATTTGTCAAATGCTTTTTCTGCATCAATTGATATGACTATGTGATTTTTATCTCTCAATTTGTTTATGTGATGTATCACATTTATTGATTTGCGGATATTGAACCATCCTTGCATTCCTGGGATAAATCCTACTTGGTCATGGTGTATGATCTTTCTGATGTACTGCTGGATCCTATTTGCTAGAATTTTATTGAGGATTTTGGCATCTACATTCATGAGGGATATTGGCCTGTAATTCTCCTTCATTGTGTTGTCTTTATCTGGTTTTGGTATTAGGGTGATGCTGGCTTCATAGAAGGAGCTTGGAAGTGTTCCTTCCTCTTGAATTTTTTGGAATAGTCTGAGGAGGATAGGTTTTAGTTCTTCCTTGAATGTTTGGTAGAACTCTCCTGTGAAGCCGTCTGGCCCCGGGCTTTTGTTTGCTGGAAGCTCTTTGATGACTGCTTCAATTTCTTCCATAGTTACTGGCATGTTGAGCTGTTTAGATTCTTCCTGATTGAGTTTTGGAAGGTTATATTTTTCTAGGAATATGTCCATTTCCTCCAGGTTGTCCAGTTTGTTGGAATAGAGTTGTTCGTAGTATTTTTTAACAATCCTTTGTATTTCGGCGGGATCTGTTGTTATTTCACCTCTTTCATTTCTGATCTTGTTTATTTGGGTCCTCTCTCTTTGCTTCTTGGTGAGCCTGGCTAGAGGTTCATCAATCTTGTTTATCCTTTCAAAGAACCAGCTCTTGGTTTTGTTGATCTTTTGTATTGTTTCTTTGGTCTCTATGTCATTTATCTCCGCTCTGATCTTTATTATTTCCTTCCTTCTGCTTACACTGGGCTTTTCTTGTTGCTCTTTTTCTAACTCTTTGAGTTGTTGGGTTAGGTAATTTATTACCCCTGTTTCTTGTTTTTTGCAGTAGGCTTGTAGAGCTATGAACTTCCCTCTCAGGACTGCTTTCGCTGTGTCCCATAGATTTTGGATTGTAGTGTTTTCATTGTCATTTGTTGTCATGATGTTTTTTATTTCTTCTTTGATCTCTCTGGTAACCCAGTCATGGTTTAATAGCATGCTGTTTAGTCTCCATGTGTTTGATTTCTTTGGGTTGTTTTTATTGTAGTTGATTTCCAGTTTTATGCCACTGTGGTCTGAGAAGATGCTTGATATGATTTCTATCTTCTTGAATTTGAAGAGACTTTGCCTATGTCCCAACATATGGTCTATCTTTGAAAATGACCCATGTGCACTTGAGAAGAATGTATATTCTGTGGCTTTGGGGTGAAATGTTCTGAAGATGTCAATTAATTCCATCTGGTCTAGTGAGTCATTTAGGATTGATGTTTCTTTGCTGATGTTTTGTTTAGAGGATTTGTCCAGTGGTGATAGTGGGGTATTAAAGTCCCCTACTATGATTGTATTGCTGTCAATCTCTCCCTTGATATCCTCCAGGAGTTTTTTTATGTATTTGGGTGCTCCTGTATTGGGTGCATATATGTTTACCAGAGTTATTTCTTCTTGTTGGATTGCTCCCTTTAGTATTATGAAATGGCCTTCCTTATCTCTTGTTATGTCCTTCAGTTTGAGATCTAATTTGTCAGAAATAAGTATTGCTACCCCAGCTTTTTTTTCAGTTCCATTTGCCTGGAAAACCTTTTTCCATCCCTTCACCCTCAGTCTGTGTGCGTCTTTTTTTCTGAGGTGGGTTTCTTGTAGACAGCAGATATATGGGTCGTGTTTTCTTATCCAATCCGTTACCCTATGTCTTTTGATTGGGGCATTAAAGTTATTATTGATAGGTACTTATTTGTCGCCATTCCTATTCTTTACCCCTGTGTTACTTCTTCGCTTCCTGTTTCTTTCTTTCTTTCTTTCTTTTTTTTTTTTACAGCAGACCCTTTAGCATTTCTTGCATTGCTGGTTTGGTGGTAATAAATTCCCTTAGTCCTTTTTTGTCTGTGAAGCTCCTGATTTCACCTTCAATTTTGATTGACAGCCTTGCTGGGTACAGTATTCTTGGATTCAGACCCTTTCTTTGCATGACTTTGTATATTTCATTCCATTCCCTTCTGACCTGATGAGTTTCTGTTGAGAAATCAGTTGCTAGTCTGATGGGGGTTCCTTTGTATGTAACTTTCTGTCTCTCTCTTGCTGCTTTTAAGATTCTTACTTTGTCATTGGTGTTTGCCAATTTAATTATAATGTGCCTTGGTGTCGGTCTTTTGGGGTTCATTTTGCTTGGGACTCTGTGAGCTTCTTGGATTTGTGTGTGTTTTTTCTTCCCTATATCTGGGAAATTTTCTGTCATTATTTCTTCAAAGAGGTTTTCTATTCCTTGCTCAGCTTCCTTTCCTTCTGGAACCCCTATTATGCGGATGTTGTTTTGTTTCGTGTTGTCCCAAAGTTCCCTTAGACTCTCCTCCTGCCTTTTAATTTTTTTTTCTAGAAGTTGCTTTTCTTGGGTATTTTTTTCCATCTTGTCTTCTAGCTCACTGATGCGGTCCTCTGCTTCTTCTAGTCTACTCTTGATGCTTTCTATTGAGTTCTTTACGGCAGCGATGTCATTTTTCATTTCTTCTTGGTTCTTCTTCATTTCCTCTTGGTTCTTGCTCATATTGTCGAATTTGTCTTCCATTCTTTTCAGCCACCTTATGACCATTTCTCTGAATTCTTTTTCTGGAAGGTTGCTTGCCTCCATTTCGTTTACTTCCTTTTCTGGTGATGCCTGCTTTTCTTTCATATGCGGGCTGCTTCTTTGTCTCCCCATGGTCTCTCTTCTCTGGGTGTCTGGTTATGTAGTTCTCTCTCTCCTGGGTTGATTTAAAGGCACAAAATACAGCACTACCAGGTACAACTCACAAGGCACTGAACAGGAAAGTATTCACGATATTAATAACCTCCAATAAAGGTGACCACCAGAGAAAGGCAAATTAGGTGATAGGAGAGAAAGAAGAAGAGGAAAAAGGAAAGAAAGAAAGAAAGAAAGAAAGAAAGAAAGAAAGAAAGAAAGAAAGAAAGAGAAAAAAGGAGTGTGAAAATGAAATTGGGAAAAGGGAAAGTAAAGAGAAAAAAAAAAAGTAAGAGAGACAAGAAAGTGACTAAGAGAGAAAGGGGAACAGACTATATATATTGGGGATAAAACTCCAATAGAACAATCACTAATCCCAGAAAATGCCAGCAACAAGTGCCTGGGGATTAGTACAAACTACCATACCAACTAATATGGAGTGAGGCAAGGGAAAGCTGAAGCACAAAACAAACAAAAAAATAAACAAAAGAAGAATAAGCAAAACAATCTCACAAAAAAGCATAAAAATTTGATATAATCTACATTCAAGCAAACAACAACAAAAGGACAGAGAGAAGGACAAGTTTATGGATAGCTCAGACAGCGAAGGGAGAGGTGTATGTGGACTTGGAGCAGAGGATTGGAGATTAGATATGTAAGTAGGGTGAAATTTTAACAAGGGGTAAACAGAAAGAATAGGGAAAATCTAAAGCAGTAAAAGGGTAATATAAACAGGACACTGAAAAGGGGGAGGTTAGGAAGAGAGTGATGGCCTAAAGGTAGAGTTGAGATAGAGTAAAACGATGCTAAAGGAAAGATAAAAATAGAATGTAGAACCCTAATCCCAAAATAAAATGAAGAGAAAATAAAATGACACTTTAAAAAAAAAAAAAAAAGATAAAATAGCAGTAGTAATAATACGGATTGAAAATAAAAATGTAATCATTAAAAAGGTAAAATCAAATGATGAAAAAAGAAAAAAAAAGTTTCTTGATTAAAAGATGCAAAAAATGAAAATAAAAAAAAAATAAAAAAAATAAAAGGTAAAAATAAAATGTGAAGTAGTGAAGGTCATTCACTTCCTCTGTTTTTCTGTTTGGCACGCCTGTTTCTCAGTCCAGACAGTATTGCAGTTCCCTGCGATCCACTGCTCTTCGGTGTTGTAAGCCAGTCCTGATTTTAAGCAGGCGGTGTGTCTTAATTTCTCGTATTCCTTTATTTTTGATTACACAAGAGTCGATTTGTGATTCAGCCCCTGGGTGGCAGTGTTTCTGGATTAACTTCCGGGTCTATCTATGGCCTCTCTAGGCAGTGTTAGAGCCTTCTTTCTCTGTGGCACTCGTCACCGGCCTTTCCGTGGTGGAGTGTAGAGCTCCTCTGAACCCGTGTGCTTGCGCCAGTTGGGGAGCGTTGTTCTGGGGCTCGCAGCTGTTCCTGGGGTGCCGCCGTTGTGGATTCTCAGGCTTCAGATAAGCTCCACTTTCCGGATCAAGATGGCGCAGACTCCGCGTCCAACCCCGCCATAGGTGTAAGATTTTTGTCCAATCTCTTCCCGCACCCCTCACACCCCCTCCCCCCTGAGATTTGTCAGTCCACTCCCTTTCTATGTCCCTGATTCTATTATATTCACCAGTCCATTCTGTTCTTCAGATTTTTTATTCACTTGATTTTTAGATTCACTTGTTGGTAGGTATGTATTTGATGTCATTTTGTTGTTCATAATTTTTATCTTTATCTTTTTCTTCTTCTTCCTCTTCTTAAAGAATACCCTTCAGCATTTCATGTAATCCTGGTTTGGTGGTGATGAACTTCTTTAGCTTTTTCTTGTCTGTGAAGCTCTTTATCTGACCTTCAACTCTGAATGAGAGCTTTGCTGGATAGAGTAATCTTGGTTGTAGGTTCTTGCTGTTCATCACTTCGAATATTTCTTGCCATTCCCTTCTGGCCTGCATAGTTTCTGCTGAGAAATCAGCTGACAGTTGTATGGGTACTCCCTTGTAGGTAACTAACCGTTTTTCTCTTGCTGTTTTCAAGATTCTCTCTTTGTCTTTTGCCCTTGGCATTTTAATTATGATGTGTCTTGGTGTGGTCCTCTTTGGATTCCTCTTGTATGGGGTTCTGTGTGCTTCCTGAACTTGTAAGTCTATTTCTTTCACCAGGTAGGGAAAGTTTTCTGTCATTATTTCTTCTAATAGGTTTTCAATGTTTTGCTCTCTCTCTTCTTCTGGCACCCCAAAAATTCGGATATTGGTACGCATAAAGTTGTCCCAGAGGCTCCTTACACTATCTTCATATTTTTGGATTCTTTTTTCTTTTTGTTTTTCTGGTTGGGTGTTTTTTGTTTCCTCATATTTCAGATCTTTGGTTTGATTCTTGGGGTACGTTGATCTACAGTTGAGTTTCTGTATATTCTTTATTTTAGACAGTGTATGCTTAATTTCTGACTGGTCCTTTTCCATTTTTTTGGCATTCTCTTAAAGGTCTCACTAAGTTCCTCAGAGGTTTTTAGAAGATTCTTGAGTAGCCTTATAAATGTAGTTTTGAACTCTATGTCGTCCAGTAGTTTGCTTTCCTACATTTCTTTCATTCGTGACATGTTTCTTTGTCTCCACCTTTCACTGGGGATGTGCCTGCAACCTAGGTACATGCCCTTGACCGGAATCGAACCCGGGACCCTTCAGTCCGCAGGCCGACGCTCTATCCACTGAGCCAAACCGGTCAGGGCTGTTGGCCATTTATATTTTTCTTTTGGGAATTGCTTGATCCTGAGTTTTGCAATTTTTAAAAAATTCTGCTGTACTTTTTTAAGGTTGACTTGTTGTACCCGCTAAAATATGGGTAGGATCCCTTCCTTATAATCATTAATTCATACATTCTTCAAATAATTGAGTGCCTGCTGTGTACTGGTGCTGGGAACATATTGATGAACATCACAGGTATGGATCTTACAGTCTAGTGGGACATACAGACAATAGTGGGATGCTCAGTTATAGAATTAAAATTGTTATCAGTATTTGGAAACAAGGGGGTCTAATCTTAGACTTGGAGATTAGAGAACAGTTGTGCAAAGTCCAAGCAATGAGGAACATCAGATGACTTGGAGGAAAAGAGAGCTCAAGGTGGAGTTAGGGTGGAGAGGCAGAGCCTTATAGAATTTTGTTCTTTGTCCTGAGGCTGGGGAAAATTTGGAGGACTTACAGGCTGGACAATGGCCAGATGGAATTGAAGTTTGCATTTTACAAAAGTGACTGCCATCAGTGTAGAAGTGGCTAGGAGCACTGCAGGGTGCATGAATGGGGAATGGGAAGGAGACAAATACCAGGAAGCAGCAGCAGTGAACTTACAAGCTTAAAGTCCTTGTGGAAGAAAACCCCAGAAGGTCAAGGAGAGATGTTTCCCAGAGAAGCCATGTTAATATTTGTGGGGGGGTGGGGTGGGGTGGGGAGGGAGTGGCTCTTCTTAACTGAGGTTTAGGCCAGTGGCCTATGCTTGTTAGCTTAGTTAAATTAGACAAGTGGTTTGGTTTTATCCTGATTTGGTTTTAGCACTGATTTTTCTTTTCGGTTGTTGCGCAGCCTCCTTTTGAGAAATAAAGGTTTTATAGCAAGTAATCTTGACTTTTATCAACTCCCAGAGTAATTTCAAAGCACTAATTAGACACTTCCTCTCTACAGCCTGCCAGCACTTTTTATGTTTTTTAATTTGAGGTAGAGTTGTGTATTTTATCTATATGATATTAAGGTCACAATAAATTGTTATTGCTGTACTAAGGCTTTATGGTTGCCTGAGTTTTGTTCTATATCTTTGGATTTTTGTTTAGTTCTTAAGTTACCATTTTCAGTTAAGCTATCATAAATCTTGAAACTAATCATTTGCCTGAGAACCTTTATGATAAATGATCATAAATAAAACAAAATTCTCAGGATAAAAAAATAAAATAATTTGGTAGAGTTTCTTGTAATTTAACTGATGTTGGCATGTATATTTTGTATATAGTTATGAACAAAACAATACTGATGTAAAATTATAAGCACTACTAAAGTTTTTGTTTAAATCTTAAATATGTTGCAGCGTGGATAAATATATAGGTATTCTTCCTGCTCTGTTACCTGTTTGTTGTTTTTCAGTCTCATGAATTTAAATGACATTTGAGTCTCAGAAGTTTAAAATCTGCGGAAGCAGTTAGTAACTTTTGATTTATGTTTCACTAGTAAGTAGATTGAATCTGGTCATTTTATTCTCAGCAGATAAGAATTCTGATGAAGGAGGATCAGAGATTCAATGCATGCAAAGCAGCCTAAGAGAGCAAAAGTGTAATTAACTTATTGATTACAATAGAGGTGTAGAAAGCAAGCACTTTCTGAACCTTCTCCTAAGATTAAAGAGAAAATTATAATGAAGTGCAGAATATTCTTAAGGAATCCAGTCATATCATATATTCTCAGCAGAATTAGTTCTTGAGCTTTGAGAAAATAAAGAGGCAGGCAAAATATTTTATTTACATACTGAATTTTGTAAAATGTTTCAAAAATAAATGAGAAGAAGGTTGACTTTTTTTTTTTAACTTTGATATGGTACTTATGAACCTTTTCCCATGACTTACAAAAGACTACCTTTTATCCAGAGAGAAATCCCATGTCATTTGTCATTCTTTTACTACCACATGTGATTCTCTACTAGCATATCTCTGTTCTCTGGGTGACATCTTTTTAGGTCCTTCACAGAGTAGACTTTCATGGTCTTTGAGGTTCTGTTGTGTCTCAGGCCCATCATATAGGATAGTATTAATGTTTCTGGTAATGTGCTTTTCTAGTATAAACTAATTTTGAATATTTACCTGTGCTAGTTAATGATTGGAGTTCTCATCAGAGCAATTTCTTTTTTCCAATGATCTCTTGCAGTGGTTTTATTGTGAGTGGTAAGTAGAGCAGAGTGTTCGCTGGGTGCAAGCTACTGAGCATTTTGTAACCCAAAAGGTGGAAACAGCTGATCATTTCGAACTTTGCCTGTATGTTTGAATAATACTTATTCTTCTTAGTATACATTTTGGAATATATAGGTTTTTAGTGGATATTTTAACCCTTTGAATAAGTAATATAGTCACGTGGTTCACACTTCACAAGATAGCAAAAGTTGACAATTCAGTGTAAGAATTCCTATGTGGGAGCCACAGTGAGTTCCTCTCTACCCTTCTTCCATCTGCATAAACTGCTTTCCATTCACATCTCATGTCATGCTTTTTGACCGTGTGTGTTGACCTTTCTTTGACACTGTGTTTGAGTTTATATTTTTTGAGTATCTTTTTGATTTGACTGAGGTGTAACCAGTTTTAAAATACTCTCCATATGCTCCAAGTCCTCATGAGGGTTAAACTTTTTGAAGTGCAGCTTTCCATCCCTAAGCAACATGATGCCTCTCAGGAGGTGATGATAGTTTGGGCCAGCTTTTAATGTCCTTTAGGAATTTAGTTCTATTCCCCCCCATTTATTCACTTAATTAAAACATTTATCAAGGAATTTTCAAATATACACAAAATAGCAATCCTTAGATATGTGATTCTTAAAATAGGGATCTAGATTCATAAGACTCATTACCTGTTTAAAAATAGAAGTCTCCAAAAAAAAAGTCTTACTGCAGACTCACCACTCATTAGTTAAGAAGACAAAAATATAACATTTGATCTGATATGGAAATATTACCAAGATAAGTTAAGTGAAAAAAAATAAGGTTCAGCAGAGTGTATATTGTATGCACCTTTTATTTTTTAAAACGGAAAATAAAGTACATATTCATATTTGCTTGTATATGTCTAAAGTAACTTTGGAAGGATGCAATAAGAAAACAACCAAAGTAGGAACAGGGAAGGAGACTTTGAACCATGTGAAAGTATTAAAAATATAGCATAATGATGGTTGTTTCCCCAGGAAAATCTCTAGATTTAGGTAGCAGGTCTTTTGACAATGCCAAATTTATTTAGAAATAAATTGTAAAGTTCACTTTAAAAAGAAAAATTTATTTAAAAATTTGCAATTTGAAAATATAGTATGATAATGGTTGTTTCCCCTGGAAAATCTCTAGATTTAGGGAGCAGGTCTTTTGACTGTGTCAAATAGTCCATGAACTGACAGTTATGAGAAATATGCTTTAAGACTACCTTCTTATCCCTGCCCCAAATGACAGAGAGCTTATTTTATTGTAACCTATTTTACCTTTTCTTCCCCCATCTCTTTTTTTTTTAAAGGCTGGTGGGGTAGCAGGTATCTCTGTTGATTTGATATTATTTCCTCTGGATACCATTAAAACGAGGCTGCAGAGTCCCCAAGGATTTAATAAGGCTGGTGGTTTTCATGGAATATATGCTGGCGTTCCTTCTGCTGCTATTGGATCCTTTCCTAATGGTAAAAATTGTATTGGTATTCTCCTGCTATAAAGCCAAGATAATAGGATTATTTTCAGAATGGTGCGTGGTGGTACTACATATAGAATTTCTTACGTGTTGTGGCTTGTCTTCTGAATTTGTTTTCCATTCATTAACCAATTATTTTAATCAGCTGTAGATCCCATTCCACTGTATTTGTAATAGAAAAAATATGAACAATCTTTTAAAAATGGTTTTTGTTGTTAACATTTCCAGTTAGAATCCTTACAGTGTTCTAACATTAATTGTGATGCCTTAGAAGTTTCTCAACCTTGCCTGCACATTTTAATCTCCTGAGAAGTTTTAAGAATTACTGATGCCTGTGTCACACCCAGAAGTTTAATTGGTCTGGGCTTTGCAAAGTTTTAGTAGCTTCCCAGGTGATTCCAATGTGAAGGTGAGTTTAATAGCTACTGCCTCGGAGAGTCTTCTGAAGCAGATGAATCTAAGAGGCATTACACCTTTTTTGTCTTCACAAAATTGCTCTTAGCTGATGCAACCAATTCTACAACCAATTCTACTAGCCTCCTCGATATTCTCTTTCCAGTGTCTTGCTTTAGTTTTGGGTTTAAAGTCACATTATATGATGGATGGCCTCTTATTCTAGAATCAATATCATCTGTCTTATTTAGTCTACTTGTTGGTATACTTTTTTCAGATATTTACCTCATTTTAATTGTTTACTGATGTTTTGTGTGGCATTGGAAAGCAACCAAGCAAACAAAAAAATAGCTGCCACCACCACCACCACACACACAATTACAGAACCTCTACTGTAGGAGATTCTTAAATCCTGGGGCTCGATTTCTTTTTTCTCAAGATAATTTATGAGAAATTCTTTCATGTTCACTTGACATTTAGCTGTCCACCTGTGTCCACATGTGAGCACAGCATTCACATGGAGATCTGTGGTGCACAAACAAAACAGTGTTTTGGTCCCTTTGTTTCTTTCTTTCCTCTTCCCCTTGCTCCATCAGTCCTGAGAACAGCAAACTGTTTTGAGATTATCCTTGAGTTTTTATTTGTCTCAATGCATTCAGTAATTGATTATAGCATGTCATTGTTGAGCACCCACTCAATGCCAAGATAGCTGTGTGTGTGTGGGCGAGGGGCAGGTTTTTAAATTTGACCACATTGCAGCCCTGTGATCGCCTGAGTAGATTTTGTGAAGTCCTGTTACCTGTGTCCCGCTTCCAGTGATCGTGATTTAATTGATGGGCTGTGAGCTGGGAGTTGGAAGTTTAAATAATAATAAAAAAAAATCTCCAGGTGGTTTAATAAGCAGACAAATTTGGGAATCTTTGAACAAGGAAATTGAAAGGTATACGTTACTAGGTACCTATTACTAGGTCCCTATCTTTTGTTTATCAGTTTTTGTTTTTAATCCTCACCGGAGGATATGTTTAGAGAGAGGAAGGGAGAGGGAGAGAGAGAAACATGTGAGAGAGAAAAACATTGATGGGCTGCCTCCTATATGCGCCCTGACTGGGGATCTAATCCGAAATCTAGACATGTGCCTTTACTGGGAATCAAATCTGAAACCTTTTAGTGCATGGGATGATGCTCCAACCAACTGAACCACCCGGCCAGGGCTGGCATCATTTTTTATGGTATCTCCATCATTGTCCTAAAGATGTCTTTTCCTTGTAGATTGCACCTAGGAATTACTGTTGGGAGGTGTACTATGGGCCATAGTCTGCAGGGCACATGGTGCTCCGTTCATCGCACAGCACTGGTTTAGATTCTTGCCATCAGGAGTTTACACACAGAATGTGGTTTCGAATTTTTGTGTGTGTGATAAAGCGCTGCTCTTGCCAGGCCCCTTTATTTATTTTTATTTTTTGCCATCCACAGAACATCACTGGATTGGAGATGTGGTTAAATAGTGTCAGAGTTTCAGAAATGGTCTTTTTGGTTTTCTGTAAATTGTTGGTGAATTGAAATTTTCTATGTGGCACAGTTTTTTTTCCTGTTGCTTTTGGTTCAAGTCCTAGTCAGAGTAACATTTAGTGGTGTTGGGGGCAAGTTCCTCAGCAGGGACTTGACCCCTCTGGGTGTAGGAAATTGGAACAATATATAGGTGACAGTAGGTAAGTGGGACATGCGTTATTACGAACAAAGTAGCCAAAAACTGGCTCATCAGTGGCAGCTTATATACACGCTCAAACAAGGCCTCCTGCCAATTAGTGAAGCTCGTGCTACATTAATATAAGCAGGTTATATAAGGGGCGCTTGCGCAGTAGTATATTGCTACTGCTGAGTCATTGCCCTGGTGCATGTGTAGGGCAAAGGGGCCTTTAACATAGTAATACTGCTGTGTCCTTGGCTGCTCGCATGCGTATGGTGAGTAGGCCTTGAACCTCCAAGTACTCTGGTCAGGGCCCCCATAAGTGGCTGTAAACTTTTTTTGAGAATGTATTCTGCAGGGGTGAGTTGTTAGTGATGGAGGGGACTGAAGGTCGAAAGAGGAGACAAAAAGACTGATTATGGATCCCTACTCCCTTTAGAAGGGAATGTAGAAAAGCCATAGCAGTGGTTTTTTTGTTTTGCTTGTTTTGTTTTTTTAAGAGCTACAAGAGCCTATAGATATCAAATAGCCCACCCCCTCTTCTTTGTTGTAACTTGCCTAGAGCCTCATTTGGCACCTTATTTTGTCATCATTTCCAATTAGCAAGGGCTTTCTTGGGTGTCACCCAGGAGACTTTGGGCTTACATTTCTAAAGGACTTTGTCTATCATAAAAGTAGCAATATGGTCTGACCAGGTTGAGGTGGTTAACCGTGAAAACCTAGAACTTTAAGCAGTCTTTCTCCCTTCTCCCAGCGGGTGTGGGAGGGTGGATTGTGTAGCACGTGGAGCTTAGCTGAATGCAGTTGAAGCTGCTCCAGTTGTATTTTAATGAGTAGGCTAAAGGAGTGAGTGCGTGGGCCTCGGTAGAACCACAAATGGAAACAGGGACCTGTGGTGACTATATAAAACTGCCTACATGGGTCTTTGCTCTTCTGGGGACAGGTGCTTCCATGGATGTGCGTTTGTTCGCAGCCTGAGGAGTGTTGACAACAATAAAGCTTCACTATCAAACTCTTTTTTCTGTGTGTTTTAGACTTTAACGTAACATGTTCAAATGTCTTTCAAAAGATGAATTTGTCGTTCATTTACTTTCTATGCCTTATCTTTTGTGGAAGTGATAAACATTTTTTGGTTCATGATACATGGCAGGCCGTAAAGCCCTCTGTGCAGCAAAGATCAGTGCATGGTGATAGGAGTAGCTGTTGGAAGTTTTGCTTTCCAGTTTTAATTGTTTCCTTGATGTAAAGTGGGTTGATGTAGTAAAAAGTATCCATGGTTATTTTGAATAAACAGCAATAAAATATCATTAGATGTTTTATTTAGTTAAGGTTTACGTTTGCAATTTTAACCTGTCTATACTGATTATTTTATGTTTGTATAGGGATATTTATATCCTTTTCTAGAAAGCTTACTAAAAATGTCAAGTGATTTGTTAGTACAAAATGGTAAATACTAGGTTATCTATTAGGCTCCTTTGGGGCAGGTATCATGTCTTCTGCATTTTCATAAGTCCAGGGTCGGGCATAATATATGGGTTTGGTAAATTCTGCAAAAGTGAGGGGAGTAGGGAAAGAGTATATGTTTATTATCTTTATCTTTTTATGTCATAATTTATTAACTAAAGTTGTAATTTTTTTTACAAATGTATTTCTTAACTTTGTGAAAGACTGGCTTGTTTAAATTTCAGCTGCTGCCTTTTTTATCACCTATGATTATGTGAAATGGCTTTTGCACACTGATTCATCCTCACATTTGATGCCTGTGAAGCACATGTTGGCTGCCTCTGCTGGAGAAGTGGTAAGTAACATGTATATAAAATACTTCAGAAATATAATTGTGCATGTATCTTCATATATGCACAGTCTCCGTACAGATATTACTTTATTTTTTAATGAAATAAAAAAGACAGTATTTTTTTAAGTTATGAAAGTTATAAATTTTAATAAATGTAAATGGGTTAAACATGATAATTAGACAGAATTTAGATAGGATGAAAGAAAAATCCAGCTGTGTGCTATATGCAAGAGACAGACCTGAAACAGAAAGAATAAAATTAAAGAGGAAAGAAACGATCCATGCAAATTGTGGTGGCTTTGTATTATGTCAACATAGAACTGGGCTGAAACTCTTTTTCCCAGAACTCCCTTTCCAGGACGGGTCCAGATTAGGCTGACCACAGGAAACATCTGTACAAGAGGTGTAAGGTGGAAGTAATGCAGGTGTGTTTATGCTCGGAAGGTTGGTTGTAGGGCAGTGGTCGGCAAACTCATTAGTCAACAGAGCCAAATATCAACAGTACAACGATTGAAACTTCTTTAGAGAGCCAAATTTTTTAAACTTAAACTTCTTCTAACGCCACTTCTTCAAAATAGACTCGCCCAGGCCGTGGTATTTTGTGGAAGAGCCACACTCAAGGGGCCAAAGAGCCGCATGTGGCTCGCGAGCCACAGTTTGCTGACCACTGGTGTAGGGTCAGGCGTGCTTGTACTTCATACACCTCCTCACTGACCTGAGGACTCGGGCAGCTGCTGTAGCTCCCTTCAGCTTTTCTGCAATCTGAGTCCAGAGGTGTGGGTGCTGTGGTGAGGGTTGCAGCCTGTATTGCAGGTCACCCTCACCAACTCAGAGACAACGTGCGTTTGTCCTGGATTTCCCCATATCACATCCCTCTTTCCTTCCTGATCCCCTGCCCTGTGACTTCTGTCCCAACACTAGACACAGGAGTTACAGTTCTACATAAACTGCTTACCCACCTCCCAGTTACTGTTCACATTCCTATAACCTCCATTCTTATCAGTCATAGTGGTTCTACTTCCGACCCACCCTGCCTGATACAGAGATACTAACTGGAAGTGCTGACAGAATAATGTTAATACCAGACAAAAAAGGTTAAAAGCAAAAACCAAAGAGAACATTGTATAATGATACAAGGAACCGTTCTCCTGAGAGATGTAATGAACCAGAACCTGGACTAAACAGCCCAGGCTCAAAATATAAAACAAGAATTTCCAGAATTATAAGGAGAAATGATTAAAAATGTAATCTACCTATCAACACAATAGCAAGAGTGATCTAACAGCTATGTATAGAGCTCTGCACCTAACAAAGATTATTAATTTTTATGATGTATACTTGGAATATTAAGGAAAATGTATAACCCAGTAGTCCACAAGCAACTTAAAACAAATAGTGTAGAGACAATATCATGCAATCATTTGGTTGCTGATTATAATGAAGTAAAATTGGAAAGCAATGACAAAAAGATAATCTGTCCATCCCTACCATGGGCTTAAAAAATTATCTGACCTTCTCTCTTATAAATAATTCACGAGCCAAAAAAGAAATCATAATGTAAGTGATAAAATATTTATAATTACAAAATATACAGGGTTTTTTTTCCCCTACACTAACACAGAGGAGAAGGGAGCCAGTAACGTTTCCCACTTCCCTTTTTCTCAGCCCTGCTGCCCAATACTAAGGGACAACCTCTGTTAGAATTGTCTCCGTTCATAAATGTCTGTTCTTTACTATTGTTGTCTTTAAATCACACAGTCTGGTATTTATGCAGTCTCACTAAGCTGCCCCACCCTTGTTGTGGGCAGGAGTGGACAACAAAGTGGAGAGAAAGGGTCTCATTTATGAACCTTTTGTTATTTTATCAAGTAACTTTTTTTTCCTGTTTTGGACAGTAGTGGTATAATCTCTGAATGCATAATAATTTGGCCACTCAGTGTATATCCTATATAATAAAAGGCTAATATGCAAATTGTCCCCCCGACCAGGAGTTCGACTGGCAGGCAGAATGGCCAACCATCCATGTCCCCTCCCCCTGGCCAGGCTGGCCGGACCCCACCCATGCATGAATTCATGCACTGGGCCTCTAAAATACACACACACACACACACACACACACCCACACACCCACCCACCCTCCCCACCCCCCGCACTCACACACACTGAGTGGCCAGATTATTGTGCGTTCAGAGATCGTAATAATCTGGCCACTCAGTGTATATTAACGTTAGGAAATTTGGAAAGCGAATCAGTTTTTATAACATTCACATGAAAAGTAATTATATATTATAGTTTTGTTTTCTATGCATTATTTTCTTTTAGAAAATTTGGATGAAAATCTATAAACTTTTGTAATATAACTTTCTTCACTTGAGAATATATAGAATAGGGATGATGAAAAGAGGGAGGTCCTGACAGAAAAGTAAAAGTAAATACTAACTTTAAGAAGACAATTAAAAAAGTAACAGCTTTATTGAGGTACAGTTCACATACCCTATGATTTACCCATTTAAAGTTTAATTCAGTGGTTTTTAGTATATTTGCAGAATTGTGCAACCATCATCACAGTTTTGGAACATTTTCATCACCCCAAACAGAAACCCTGTTCCCATTAACAGTCACTCTCCTTTCCCCAACCTTCCCAGCCCAAGGCAGCCACTCATCTACTTTCTGTCTTTGTGAATTTGCCTATTCTGGCCATTTCATAGAAATGGAATCCTACAGTATGCACGAGGGTTCTCTTTTCTCCACATCCTCACCAATACTTGTTATTTCTTGTCTTTTTGTTAATAGCTATAAAATCTCTTGATCTAAGAAATCAGTTGTACGGGTCCTTGAAGAGAATGTTGAAAGAAATTAGTCTGAGAGACATTAAAATTACTGAAGTGCTTTAAATAAAATTTCCTTTTGCCACTGGTTTAAAAATGATTTTGTAGAACCCAAGTTAACCCTGGATTAAAAATAATTGCCTTCATAATTAACTGCAGTTATAAAAGTGATGGACTAACATATATTGATTTTTTAATAGCAAATAACAAAGTAGTAGTTACTTTTATGAGCTGGAGACCCCTTTAGCAATTTAATGAAACTTATGGCTGTTCCTCCAGTAAAGTGAACATGTGGACATTTGCTTAAAATTTCTGGGGATTTTCAGTTCTTCATATTCTTACTCAAAGTAAGCACTGCATTGCTTGAATGCTATCTGAAAATTAGCTTAAACTGTAATTTAAAAGCAATTTATACTTAATTTAAAAATATTTTAACCTATTATCCTTGGTTTAATTTTTTTGTACTCTTGTTCTGAAATTAGAATCTCATTACATGCAGTTACTTTTTTTTTGAGTGCATGTACGTTCTAAAAAATAGCAAATCATATATAAGCATTTCAGTGTCTTAGGTCGTGAAAATTCTTCACTTATGACACCTTTTGCCTCTGTTTTAGAATTGCATGCTGCTTTGATTAAGGTTAAATATATTTTCATAAATTCAGTATTTGGCTTACATTTTAATATGTTGCTGAGATCAAGCAGCAAGAAGAACTTGGCCACTTATTTCATTTCCTGTAAGGGCCATCTTGCCTGAAAGCTAGTTTGCCTTGTTGAAGGACAGGCTTTCCTGCCTCTCTCTTAGAATTAGAAAAGAAGTATTTAAACTGATATGATGAGGTAGGTCAAATGAGAACTGTTAGATTACTCATGTTAATGATACATCTTTTCATTTGTAGACAATGCTGTATATTCTAATACTTTAATATCTGTAACTATTTTTTTTTTTTAATCCTCAACTGAGGATATTTTTTCCCATTGGTTTTTGGAGTGGAAGGGAGGGCGAGAGGGGAAGAGAGAGAGAAACAGCTATGTGAGAGAGACACATCGAATGGTTGCCTCCCTCACTCGCCCCAAATGACGGGATGGGGATTGAACCCGCATCCCAGGTTTGTGCCCTTGATGGAGTGTTGGTGCATGGGCCGACACTCTTAATCATTGATCCACACTGGCCAGGGCTGTAACGGACATCTTTAAAATATGGAAGCTCACTCATACAACTTAACAAAAGGAAGATAAACAACCCAGTCAAAAAATGGGCAACAGACCTAAATAGATACTTTTCGAAAGAAGACAGAAGGAAGGCCAAGAGACATATGAAAACATGCTCAAAGTCACTAATCATCCGAGAGATGCAAATCAAAACGACAATGAGGTACCGTCTCACACCTGTGAGAATGGCTATCATCAACAAATCAACAAATGACAAGTGCTGGCGAGGATGCGGAGAAAAAGGAACCCTCATGCACTGCTGGTGGGAATGCAGACTGGTGCAGCCACTGTGGAGAACAGTATGGAGTTTCTTCAAAAAACTAAAAATGGAACTCCCATTTGACCCAGTAATCCCACTTCTAGGAATATAGCCCAAGAAACTAGAAACACCAATCAGAAAGGATATATGCACCCCTATGTTCATAGCAGCACAATTCACCATAGCTAAGATTTGGAAACAGCCTAAATGCCCATAAGCAGATGAGTGGATTAGAAAACTGGTACATCTACACAATGGAATACTATGCTGCAGTAAAAAAGAAGGAGTTCTTACCATTTGCAACAGCATGGAAGGAACTGAAGAGCATTATGCTAAGTGAAATAAGCCAGTCAGAGAAAGATAAATATCACATGATCTCACTCTTTTGTGGAATATAATGGACAACATAAACTGATGAACAGAAACAGATCCAGAGACAGAGAAGCATTGATCAGACCATCAAACCTCAGAGGGAAGCTAGGGGAGGGTGGGGGTAAGGGGGAGAGATCAACCAAAGGACTTATATGCTTGCATATAAGCCTAACCAATGGACACAGACACCAGAGGGGGGTGAGGGCATGAGTTGGAGGGTGGGGGGGACAATGGGGGGATAAGGACACATATGTAATACCTTAATAAAGAAGAAAAAAAGTATGGAAGCTCTTGTAATATTCTGAATGTGAACCGCTGGACAAAGGAGGTGCTGTAAGTAGACTTTAGTTGGGAGACAAGTATTATATGAGTGGAAATATACAATTCTAGGACATTCTTATCTTTATTAGGTCTTTTAGGATTTCCGTAGTTCCTTTGGTAGTGAGGCCTGATGTCAGATGCCTTTTGATAGTTTTTGTGATGCCTGGAAAAATTTAAGTGCAGAATTTATCAGCAGTGGGCATATAGATTAACTTCATAGGTGAAACATCTCTTGATGTTGACTTTTGAATGATTTTAAATTTAGTTATGGTTTAGTATGCTGAAAAGATTGTCAAGTGTAGGAAGTTTGTGGAAATGTTGGTTCTGAGGCTCTAATTATCTTTGAACTTTCTTTAAAAACTTCTCAAAGCCATTCAGTAAACAGTTTTCTCAGTAAATACTTGAGGAATGTATGTACTACTTTCCTGTTTCAATAACTTATTTTAGTTTCACAGAGCATAAACTTTTTGTTTCAGATTCATACAAGTGTTGCTAAAAGCAAGAGAAAGAAATGGGTGAATTTAGGAGAAACAAATTTTCATAGGTAAAATAAAATGACTAGAAAACAAAAACGTGTAGTGTCAGTGGTCAGAGAGGTATAGAGATGTTCCGTCATTGCTGTGTAGCCCACTTACTTGGATATAGGATTGTCTGTTACACATTTCTTAGAAACAATATCTTACGAGTGTGTCCACTTTTATTCTGATGTAGTAACTATAAGTGTGTGAAGGAAACTTAGAAGCAGAAGAGCCCTGCCCTCCTAACTATTTCTCTGTAGCAGCAGCTTGATTAAAATTTAATGACAAAAAAACAAAAACAAACACAACTTAATGACAAAATCAGTAAAACTATAATTACAACCTTCTACCTGATGTTTGTAATTTGGAATACAGTAAAATGGATCAAATAAGATTTAATATGTAACAACAGTAAGAAGAGTCCTGTTTGTGCCATTTTTCTTTTTTTCCCCTTTGGTTTTTTACAAACCCTTGTGTCGAGGGCTGACTTTCAATAGATTGCAGCGAGGGAGCTGCTCTGCTACATACAAAACCCCAGCCCACAAGCAGGTTGTCTACGAATGGTTTAGCACCAGGTTCCCCACGAACCGTTTGTGCCATTTTTATTAAGAAGTTTGCTATACCAAATCTCTAAATCCCTACCTCAATTATTTTACAACTCAGTTTTCATCAGACACAGAAAAAGCCCTGTACAAAGCAGAATCTAATTAGACCAGAATGGTCAGGCAGGTTTACTCTAATATAACAGATGCTATAATATTACAGTGTTAGTGATTTTTTTTAAGGCTTTAGAAATTGACTTTTCCCTGGTCTTATCCAGCTTTTGGCCTTAGTTCATGTTGTTTGGAGAAATGAAAGAATATTGAAATTTCTTTGCAGTCAAAAGCAGCCTTTGTGAATTTAATGTGTGCATGAGTGACATGGGTGGATATCCTCACACATGTAGATGCTGGCAGGTGATTCTTTCCAGTCCCATTCTGATTGGGGTATGAGGAAGTAGTAAGTACATGTTTTGCAAATGCTGCTCTGCCAGCCTCTCACAGGACTTGTGCACGTGTGACCCAAGGAGCACCTACTTTAGAATCAATTGTGTGCACAGCTGGTTACAAGTGAAGATTTTTGGAGATGGCACCAGGGGCCCTGCATTTTTAAACAAGATTCTGAGATGATTTTGGTGTTCACTGGTACTTGAGTACCATTGATTCAGGATTATAGAACAATTTAATTTATACCCTCAAAGTAACTATTTTCACAGAATTGGCTCGCCAGTCAATTATTTGAGTAGTGCAGGACACGAGGAGGCCTACAAACATCTAGTGTGACAGATAACCTGGCTGGTTTTGAGGGTGGCAGTATACTCAGACATGAAGTGCATGTTGTTGGACCAGCTCTGACGTTTTCTTCAGGGCCATGCCTAGAAGAGCTGGGAGACGGAAGGCAACTTATGTTACCATTTAGCTGCTCTAGGACTGAGGGTGTGGACCTCCTTTGTTCACAATTGTTTGGGGCTTAATGAGTATCAGCACGTCGTTTTTGTTCAGTCTCATCACAGAATTGGCTGCCTGCAGGACTGGCTGCATTCAGCTGGCTGTCAGGAGGCTGTCAGGAGAACTGGCTGCATTGGTGCTGTCTGTTTGGAGAACTGGCTGCATTGGTGCTGTCTGTCAGGAGGCTGCCTGGAGGACTGGCTGCATTGGTGCTATCTGTCTGGAGGCTGCCTGGAGGACTGGCTGCATTGGTGCTGTATCAGGAGGATGCCTGGAGGTCTGGCTGCATTGGTGCTTTCTGTCCGGAGGACTGGCTGTATTCAGCTGTCTGTCAGGAAGCTGCCTGAAGGACTGGCTGCATTGGTGCTGTCTGGAGGCTGTCAGGAGAACTGGCTGCATTGGTGCTGTCTGTCAGGAGGCTGTCTGGAGGACTGGCTGCATTGGTGCTGTCTGTCTGTCAGGAGGCTGCCTGGAGGACTGACTGCATTGGTGCTGTCTGTCAGGAGGCTGTCAGGAGAACTGGCTGCATTGGTGTTGTCTGTCTGTCAGGAGGCTGCCTGGAGGACTGGCTGCATTGGTGCTGTCTGTCTGTCAGGAGGATGCCTGGAGGTCTGGCTGCATTGGTGCTTTCTGTCTGGAGGACTGGCTGTATTCAGCTGTCTATCAGGAAGCTGCCTGAAGGACTGGCTGCATTGGTGCTGTCTGGAGGCTGTCAGGAGAACTGGCTGCATTGGTGCTGTCTGTCAGGAGGCTGTCTGGAGGACTGGCTGCATTGGTGCTGTCTGTCTGTCAGGAGGCTGCCTGGAGGACTGACTGCATTGGTGCTGTCTGTCAGGAGGCTGTCAGGAGAACTGGCTGCATTGGTGTTGTCTGTCTGTCAGGAGGCTGCCTGGAGGACTGGCTGCATTGGTGCTGCCTGGAGGCTTCCTGGAGGACTGACTGCATTGGTGCTTCTGTCAGGAGGCTGCCTGGAGGACTGGCTGCATTGGTGCTGCCTGGAGGCTGCCTGGAGGACTGACTACATTGGTGCTGCCTGGAGGCTGTCTGGAGGACTGTCTGCATTGGTGCTTCTGTCAGGAGGCTGCCTGGAGGACTGGCTCCATTGGTGCTGCCTGGAGGCTTCCCGGAGGACTGTCTGCATTGGTGCTTCTGTCAGGAGGCTGCCTGGAGGACTGGCTCCATTGGTGCTGCCTGGAGGCTTCCCGGAGGACTGGCTGCATTGGTGCTTCTGTCAGGAGGCTGCCTGGAGGACTGACTACATTGGTGCTGCCTGGAGGCTGTCTGGAGGACTGTCTGCATTGGTGCTTCTGTCAGGAGGCTGCCTGGAGGACTGGCTCCATTGGTGCTGCCTGGAGGCTTCCCGGAGGACTGGCTGCATTGGTGCTTCTGTCAGGAGGCTTCCCGGAGGACTGGCTGCATTGGTGCTGCCTAGAGGCTGCCTGGAGGACTGACTGCATTGGTGCTTCTGTCAGGAGGCTGCCTGGAGGACTTGCAGTTGTGGTGATGCTTGGCCAGACTCTTGTTTGGTTGTAGTCAGGTCCTAGGCCAGGGGTGGGCAAACTTTTTGACTCGAGGGCCACAATGGGTTCTTAAACTGGACCGGAGGGCCGGAACAAAAGCATGGATGGAGTGTTTGTGTGAACTAATATAAATTCAAAGTAAAGGAGCGGAGGGGAGAGCAAGAGAACCCTCCGCTCTTTCAGCTCCGCGGGCCGGATAGAACAGCCGAACGGGCCAGATCCGGCCCGCGGGCCGTAGTTTGCCCACGGCTGTCCTAGGCAGTTAGGTGAGGCTGTGCTGACTGCCCTACGGTGCAGTGTGGCTATTTACTCATGATGCTCACGGCATGCGGCAGCGGAACTGCTGGTGTTGGAAGATGGATGGGAGCAGAGTTGCAGATTGTGCTCGGGATTTGTTGTCCAGATAGAAGCTGAGAGCAAGCCATCAAACACCCAACCACACTCCCATAGGCACTTCCTTGTGATGCATCTCAGGATGTGCCTGTATGGAGGGCCTTTGCCTGGTCTCCTGTTTGCTTTTCAGTGTGCCTGGGGACCTTTTTCACTTCAGGACATTAAGTACATAAGGCAGACAGACTTTTAAATTTTTTATTAAAAATCCTAAACTAAGAATTATACAAAACTTTACCTCAGAAAGAAAAAAATAACCTTCTTTCCATTGCAGTCTTCACAGCCTTTGCTATTTAGACCCTTTCCTCATGGCCTCTTTGATTCCTTTTCTGGGTGTTGCTTTGTTCAGCTCCATAGTTTCCTCCCCACTTCTGTGCCTGCACCAGTGGTGCAGATTTAGACCCAAATCCTTCAGATGTTTCAGGTATTGAGGAAAAAGGACAAGAGAAGACACACCTTTAAGAGGCTTGTAGTCTAGTGGTGGAGATGGACATGTAGCGTGTAAGGACACCAGAGTGTTCTGGGTATTTTGAGAAAAGTAAGGACAAGGTACAGTGAGAGCCCAAAGGGAAAGGAGCGGCCAGCTGGATAGGTGGGCCTCGTGGAGCCGCTGATCCTTGAACTGCACTTAGAACATGACTGTTCGGTGTTGGTGTTTCCTGTTCTAAGTGGACCCCAGGTGTGGCTGGGTCATTATGAAATGAGGTGGGAGGGGTGGTTGGGGATAGCTGGAGGCCCCTGTCTGCTATGGTGAAGAGTTTGGCTGTTATCCCTTGAAGGACTGAGCAGAAGAGCACCATTTGTTTGCGTTTAGGAGCATCCTCTGGCAGCGGAGTGGAGGTGGACGTGGTGTGGAGAGGAGGCTGTTCCAGAAATCCCCAGAACCATCAGAGGGCCAGAGCCTCCACCAAGGCAGGGGCAGGGCGGTGCAGAGGGAGGAGGTGAGTTCAGGAGATGTTAACAAGGTAGAATTGGCAAAAAAGATGGTCGTTTTCTTTCCAAAGCCTTCAGCAGCATTGCTTTAGTGCGTATTTCATTGAGGATGCTGTGTTAGAATGCTGTCTGTCGTGCTCATGCTTAAACTCCAGCTGGTCTTAAAGTTCAGTTAGCACCCCAGCTAGCCGTCTGAATGCTGTGTGTCGTGCTCATGCTTAAACTCCAGCTAGCACCCCAGCTAGCCATCTGTCCAGCCATCTGAGCCTGAGTGAGCATGCAGACAGGCGGGGAGAAGGCAGGGCCTGGGAGAGGTCGGGCCAACATGACCCTGGGTGCGGATGACTTGACCGTTCAGTAAAGTCCATGCAGGGAGGTCTGATGAAGGGCCAGTGCCGCCCCCTCTCCTTCCCATCCCTCCAGTTTCTTAGTTTCTTGAGGATCCTCTAACGCAGTGGTCGGCAAACTGCGGCTCGTGAGCCACATGCGGCTCTTTGGCCCCTTGAGTGTGGCTCTTCCACAAAATATCACGGCCTGGGCGAGTCTATTTTGAATAAGTGGCATTAGAAGAAGTTTAAGTTTAAAAAATTTGGCTCTCAAAAGAAATTTCAGTCGTTGTACTGTTGATATTTCGCTCTGTTGACTGATGAGTTTGCCGACCACTGCTCTAACACATTTCAGATGGTGGTCTGTTCTCGGGCTTTCTGTCTTTCTGTGAGGGAGTATGCTGCATTCGTTCAGATGGTGTTGATTTGTGAGCTAGGAAGGTGCATTTCACTGATTATCTTACTAAGTTAGTGGACTAGAGGCAAAGGACATGCTGCACTGGCTTCTTAAGAGCAGTATCAGTTTATGGGCCACAGTGAAGTTCAGCTTTCATAAAAACAATGAATGTGATTTTCATATGAGATGATGAAGGTAAAGAAACCAGTTCAAGCCACAGGAGTGTTTCTTGGTCAGTTATTGCCATCGCATTGTAAGTGGAAAACCTGACTACTTCTCTCCAAGGACCCAACTACTGAAGTAGCAAATGGAATACTAATCAGTCATTAAAAAATGATCAAATACCGATATCTGTGACAACATGGTTAGTATTCCATTTGCTACTTTTGTGTGTCTGCACTTTGTCAGTGACAAACCTTTGTTTTTTAAGATTAGGGGTCTTGGTAGCATAATGAATTGAATGTCACTCACAGATTGCTTTGATTTGTGGTTATATACTATCAACCTTAAAATTAAACAATGAAGGTTATCGAGCAGCCAATGAGATTATTTGGGAATAGCTGAGTAATTGCAATTTCAGGACATGAAAGCTATGGTGAACCATAGGCAATTCCGAAGAGACAATGGAGTGGTCAGCATATATTGGGTTCTAGGAGGAAATTGGGGAAGTGTTTTTTTCTTTTCATTTAAAGTTTAATTAAATTTATTGAACTAACATTGGTTAACAACATTACATAAGTTTCAGGTGTACAACTCTATAATGCATCATCTGACTATTACATTGTGTGCTCACCACCCAAAGTCTAGTCTCCTGTCACCATATATTTGACTCCCTTTACTCTTTTCCCTTCCCTGGTAACCACCATGCTGTTATCTGTTGATGAGTTTGTTTTGTTTGTTTATGTGTTGCTTTCTGTTTTATATCCCACATATGAGTGAAATCATATAGTTTTTGTCCTTTTCCATCTGACTTATTTCACTTAACATGATACTTTTTAAGATCCAACCATGTTGTCACAGATATCGGTATTTGATCATTTTTTAATGACTGATTAGTATTCCATTGTGTATATATGTATATCTTTATCCAGTCATCCATGAAAGGACACTTAGGTTGTTTCCATGTCTTGGTTATTGTGAATAATTCTTCAGTGAACATAGGGCTACATATATCTTTATGAGTAAGTGTTTTCAAATTTTCTGTTTAGACTACAGGCTCGGTGCATGACATTAGTGAACTTGCTGGGGGGTGGGGGTGGGGGAGGTTCCTTCACCCTGGCCTGTGCCCTCTTGCAGTCTGGGACCCCTTGGTGGACATCCTTAGTGCTGCCGCAGAGGCAGGAGAGGCTCCTGCCACTGCCGCTGCGCTCACCAGCCGTGAGCCCGGCCTCAGGGCTTCTGGCTGAGCAGCGCTTCCCCTGTGGGAGCACACTGACCACCAGGGGGCAGCTCCTGCATTGAGCATCTGCCCCCTGGTGGTCAGTGCACATCATAGTGACTGGTCGTTTTGCCGTTCGGTCGATTTGCATATTAGCCTTTTATTATATAGGATACCCAGAAGAGGGATTGCTGGGTCATATGGTCATTCTAAATTTTTTCAGGAACCTCCATACTGTTTTCCATCAAGGCTGTACCAATTTACAATCCTACCAGCAGTGTACGAAGGTTCCCTTTTCTCTACACCCTCTCCCAACTTGTTATTTCTTGTCTTATTTGATAACTAGAGGCCCGGTGCATGAAATTCTTGCATGGGGGTGTGTGTCCCTCAGCCCAGCCTGCACCCTCTCCAATTTGGGACCCCTCAAGGGATGTCCGACTGCCCGTTTAGGCCCGATCCCAATGGGATGGGGCCTAAACGGGCAGTCGGACATCCCTCTCACAATTCAGGACTGCTGGCTCCCAACTGCTTGCCTGCTTGCCTTCCTGATTGCCCCTAACCGCTTCTACCTGCCAGCCTGATCACCCCCTAACCACTCCCCTGCCAGCCTGATTGATGCCTAACTGCTCCCCTGCCAGCCTGTTTGCCCCTAACTGCCCTCCCCTGCAGTCCTGGGTCCCCCCCAACTGCCCTTCCCTGCAGACCCAGTCACCCCCAACTTCCCTCCTCTGCTGGCCGGGTCACCCCTAACTGCCCTCCCCAGCAGGCTTGATCGCCCCCAACTGCCCTCCCTTGCAGGCCTGGTCCCTTCAACTGCCCTCCCCTGCTGGCCTGATTGCCCACAACTGCCCTCCCTTGCAGGCCTGGTTCCTCCCAACTGCCCTCTCCTGCTGGCTATCTTGTGGTGGCCATCTTGAGTCCACATGGGGGCAGGATCTTTGACCACATGGGGGCAGCCATCTTGTGTGTTGGAGTGATGGTCAATCTACATATTATTCTTTTATTAGATAGGATAGAGGCCTGGTGCACGGGTGGGGGCCAGTTGGTTTGCCCTGAAGGGTGTCCCAGATCAGGGTGGGGGTTCCCTTGGGGCGTGGGGCGGCCTGGGCGAGGGGCCTGTGGTGGTTTGCAGGCCAGCCACGCCCCCTGGCGACCCAAACAGAGGCCCTGGGATCTGAAATTTATTTATCTTCTATAATTGAAACTTTGTAGCCTGGAGTGGAGCCAAGCCTTCTGCTCCCTCCATGGCAGCAGCCATTTCTGTTGGAATTTATTTAACTTCTATAATTGAAACTTTGTAGCCTTAAGCGGAGGCCTGGGCCGGCCAGGGTGTGCGGAAAGCTTGGCCTCCTCCATCGCCGAGGAAACCCAAGCCTCCCTCCTGCTCTCTCTGGCTGCAGCCATCTTGGTTGGGGTTAATTTGCATACTCACCCCTGATTGGTTAGTGGGCGTGGTTAGTGGGTATAGCGGAGTGATGTTAATTTGCATATTACTCTTATTAGATAGGATAGCCATTCTAACAGCTGTGAGGTGGTATCACATTGTGGTTTTGATTTGCATTTTTCTTATAGCTAGTGAGGTTGAGCATCTTTTCATATATCTGTTGGGTGACAGTATGTCTTCTTGGGAAAAGTGTCTGTCCACGTCTTCTGCCCATTTTTTAATTGGACGTTTTGTTGTTGTATGAATTCCTTATATATTTTGGATATTAGCCCTTTATCAGATGTATCACTTGCAAGTATCCTCTCTCATTCAGTTGGTTGCCTTTTTGTTCTGTTGATGGTTTCTTTTGCTGTGCAGAAGCTTTTTAGCTTGATGTAATTCTGTTTGTTTATTTTTGCTTTTACTTTCCTTGCATTTGGGGTCAAATTCATGGCTCATTCCTGTTAAGGAAGGATACAAAAGTGAGAAAAAAAAAGCTATCTGAGGTTTACGTCTTGGGATATGTAAAATTATGTGAACGACTTTTAGGCACAGAGCCTAATAGACAATGTAATTGTTTTTCTTGAGAAGATACTAACTTTCTGTTTGTATTATCTTGTCAGGCAAGAGACTAATACCTACAAATTCAACTTTTTCTTATGCCTATTGGCTATTTGTATACATGGAAAGAGTCTTATAAGGAAGAAAGGTGTGATGAACTTATGTCCCAATATCAGTAGATAAAATTTAAGCCCTAAGGAAAGTATATTAGGACTGATAAAAGCTGTTTTTAGTTTTATCAGCAACTGTGATTCCATTTGTAACCAGAAGATGGCAGAATTGGCACACATATGAACTGCTCAGTCACAGGGTTTTAGTTTTAAATGGTGGTGTAGAAAAATATATTAGGTATTCTTAACTTGGTAGCCTGCTTTCTAGAAAGAATTTTGGGAATTACACAAGAAATGTGGAATAAAATGCCAGTAAATAAACTGTGCATTTCAAAAAATCTTCAGGGTGTCTGAGGTCTCTCTCTTTCATTATTTGCCACATTGAGTTTACTCTGCAAAGTCTAAAGCAGCTTTTCTCCCTGAAACATAAGTTTCTGTTGACTTTATTATAGTTTTACCTGTGTAATCATTAAGAATTGGCTGATATTAAACCTTGAATGTTTAAGTTCATTAGATGTGTATACTAGTAAATATGATATACCTTTTATGAAAAACAGTTCTGGAGATGATAATCAAAGATTTCATTTCATCCTTGCTCCCTAAGCCAAGTAGCTCTCTGACCTTCAGTAACTTCTACAATTTCTCTATATATAAGATTGACTTATATATAAAATGCTGACACAATTAGCTTCTCATATCGAAGGGATATGTATAGGTTGTTAAGTTTCATAAAGAAAAAGCTTAAATCAGGTAATTTTTTTTAACTACATTGAAAGTTGGGAAAAAGATAACAATGCTAAAATACAGTACTGTGGTGATGCCTAGGACCTTTGACGGCATGTCAAGAGCAAGAGGCTGGAAGTGAGGCTGCAAGACGCCGGTGGGTGATGTGTGGAGGAACAGACTGTAGTTGTGGCCGTGAAAGAACCCGAGGGTTTAGCAACATGTGTCTCTTGTTCCTTTCTCTCCCTCTATGCCTTCCCTCACTTACCTAATGTGAGGTTGAAGTTCGCTGTAACCTTTTTTCTTTCAGACACTTAGTCTTATGACTTACAGTTTGCAGTTTGGTGTTTAATAAATACTAAAGAAGATGTTCAGATCTCTATTGAAAAAATAAATAAAATATCAGAAAAGTTTTTACTTATATCAAAGAAAGAAAAATCTTGGTAGCAGATTCATTATTATGATCAATTTTTAATCTAAAGTTCATTAAATTTTTGATATGCTTAAATCTAATGAAACCAGCATTGCATTTTAGTGTTGATAAAAGATGGGCACATGTATTTTCTTTATGGAAAACCTTAGTTTTCTTTTCCTTTCATAGAACTTTAACATTCTTGGGCTTAATGAAATGCCACCATTCCATGTGATGAGGTTCATACTGAACCCCAGATTTATGAGGAAGGAATGCTCTAAAGAATGGACTAACCAGAAGCCTGCGGATGGCGTGACCTGCATTTCCTTTCATAGCACCACATACTGTACCCTGGTTTTGTTCCTGTGCAGTGAAATACTCACTTGTAGCTCAAATTCAAATCTTAGAAAGATCAGAGCTAATAGAAAAGCAAATGGAAGGCAGTGGAGTTCCTAGAGGAAACGGACGAGGCACTGCTGGGTGGCCTTGCTCTCACCCCACAGCTGCCATGCCACGGAAGTCAGCCGTGCTGGGTGCTTTGTACCCCTTGTAGTCGTAAGATTGTTTTTCATCTGAGAACCTTTTCAAAGTTTCCCCTCTGCTTCTGTACTTTTAAGAAATAAAACCAATAATGTAAGAATCTGGAGTGTTATGAAGCATGAAGTTCCATAAATATTTATGCCCACTCACAAAAGTAGACAATTCCTATTTTCTTGACATATTGGGGTCATTTTTCACTCTTGACCTCTTGAATTGAAAAGTACAAGGAGTTAGTGTACCCTTTTCTTCATTTTTTTTCTTTTCTTTTTATTTATTTCATTTCTTTAATGAGTTTTAGAAGCTGGGCGCTTTCCTGTTAGGTTCATGTAAGTTTCACAGCACTTTATTTTCTACTCTAATTTTGTAAGGATGGGTTTAAAAGTCACTGGTATCAAAAGTAACATAATTTATACTCAAGTTTAGGCTTTAGTGGTTAGCTGTTAATGCGTGTGTGTGTGTGCACCCCCGTGCTATTGTCATTGAATTAAAAATAAATGTTATTTTGTCAAGGCAAACAAGTAGGACTGTATATAAAAGCATATTTTAAAGTAGACCTTTTATTTTGTTTTCTTGCCCACTTATACTCTTTGGTCCATAGCAAATAATTTTGCCCTTTGAAATTATGTTGAAAAAACTTAGGAAGTAATAATACATGTTTATTGTAGAGAATTTAGAACATGCAGGTAGGCAGAAAAGACGGAGAGGCACCACCTCTATCCCATTCTATTTTTCCTAGTCTTTCTATAACTGTATTCACAGGCAATCTATTCAATACAAAGAAAAAACATACCTTAAATATTCTGGAGTATTGTAAGGTCATCTCTGTGGAAATGATTGATTTTTGGTGTTTTCCTTCCACTTGGGTAGTTTCATTTGCTTTCACATAAAATAATACAAAAATAATGGATACAGTTTTATTTGTCAATTATACCTAAATAAAGCCAGGGGGAAATACAGTAGAGAGATCCACCACCACTACCCACCTGGTGGTTTAGTACTATTGATGCCTATTTTCTTCTTGCCTTCATGTTTGTGGTTTAGTAGAAGAGAAAATATATATGAAAAAATGTGTGATATAAGTTAATAAGTAAAAGATGTCAGGTAAGGTATTTTGGGAAATAAGAATAAAGAGGAAAATGTTTGGAGAATAAAGAAGGAATCTTTTGAACTTAAGAAAAGTTATGATGGGGGAAATTAAGAATTATAGAAATCAAGACTTAAAAGCATACTATAAAGATTTCTGGATCAAGTCAAGTAAAAAAAATTAAACCCAGAAGGGCAAAGGAAATGCTTGAGCATTCATTTCCAGAGTGGGGGCCACAATCTAGGTCTGAGGATGCTCAACCAGACCACTGCTCATCCCTCCTGCAGGTGATTCCTGAATGAGAGGTCCAGGTTAGATGCAGGAAATGGCACCTTTGGCGGAGGGCCAGCCTGGGCAAAGTCCCAGCAGTGTAGGCATGTGCCAGGGACCCCTGACTGCCTTTTCTCATCGCTTCTCAGGTCTTCATATATTATTCCATCTCTTTCCGAGATTGTTAACTTCTACCTTGCTGTTATCACTCACTTTTTCCCTCCTATGTGCAGGTATTTAGCATCTTAAAACAAGACCAAGAACTGCCTTTGGCTATGAACCAATCCCCTACTTCCTGTTGTAGTCTCTATCTTAAAATTACTTATGAATTCTCTGCAACCCTCCATTGAAACAATTCTGGCGAATTCTGTTAACCCTCATGTGCTAACATGCTTGGGACTCTTGATCCATTGTTCTGCCAATCTCCATTTGATATTCTGTCACCCTTGAATATCAAGTACAGTTCTTGGTTGCTTGCAGTTGGAATCGATTTTGGGTAACTAGGGAAAAAAGATTTTCTTTGCAGGAAGGTTGACAGACACTGTTAAGTTGCCTTCCCTTCTCACTTGCCAACAGAATGGTGATTTGGGTTTGTTGGCAGTGTCTCTAACCCTTTGTTAGATATACATATTCTCAGCGGTCCTAATGGGGCGGCCATGTCACACATGCAAGTGGGCACTTCTGGGGGGCATCAAAGAAAAAAAGGAGAAGACCTGTTCTTCTTGCCCAGTTGTGTGACAAGTGTGTGTGAGAGGTGGCATCACCTCTCACTGGCATATCATGAAGGAGGATGTCAAAGTTAGTCAGGTGTGAGTATGGACCAACCAGAGCCTGTGTCACCTTGAATGCTGGAGCAGGGTCTGAGAGTGCCTGACGTTACTCCTCAGATGTTGTGTGGTGGGGATCTGGGGTTCTGGGGCTGGGAGCTGGTTGAGGCTGCATGGGGATGAGATGGAAGGTTGGGATAACCTGCTTATGAGTAGTCTTGCCTCTACCAACTCGTGCATTATTACTTCCAGTGAAGCAAAGGCACTATCAATTGGTTCATTCTTTTGTCAGACATGGCTGTCATGTGAACGGTATGTTGTACAGTAGGTGTCGGGTTCAACATGAGTAAATGTGCTTTTTGCTGTCCAGGGGCCTATAGATAGATGTGCTTGGAACAGTGTGGTGGGAACTGGGAGGTCTGTACAGAACAAGGGAGGGAAGGTTTGGGGCTGATAAAACAATGCATGTCCACTAAGGGTTCCCAGTGTTTTAGGCTAAAAGAAACACAAACCTTTTGACATCTTGCACTAAGCCTGTACATTATACTTTCTTATACTACTAGTGACCCGGTGCACAGATTCGTGCATGTTGAAAGGAAATTAATTAGAAGGTGGCTGGCAGGGTGGGACTGGGTGAGACAGGCTGGACATGCCCTGGAGCCAACCTCCCGCGGTACCTCCCTGGCCGGCTGCTACAGCACCTGGGGTTGTGCTGTAACTTGAAAGGTGTCTGCTGAGTGAGTGGGGTCCCTCTGGCAGGTGGGGTCCTTCAGCCTGGCCTATGGGGATCAGGCTGAAACCAGCTCTCCGACATCCCCCGAGGGCTTCTGGAGTGCGAGAGGGCACTCTGCAAAGTTGCTGTGTGGAATGCAAACGCAAGTGTGCAGTAAACCAGATTCGGGGCAGACAGTGTCCCAGCAACAACATAACCCATGGCCAAAGTTGGAATTGCGTGACCCCACGAGGAATCGGGCTCCCTCCTCTCTGGTTTCGGGGTGCATCACCCAAGAACCACCACTGCCAAGTCACTGCAGCTTGGCAGCTCCCGCATTGAACGTCTGCCCCCTGGTGGTCAGTGCACGCCATAGCAACTGTTCAGATGAAGGGAGGGACACTTAGCATATTAGCCTTTTATATATATAGGTAATTTTTTGTTATAAAAAAATTTCAATTTTCATTCCAGTTACTTCATTTTTAGATGTACTTAAATTTATATATTTTAGGTGGCCTGCCTGATTCGAGTTCCTTCTGAAGTAGTTAAGCAGAGGGCACAGGTTTCTGCTTCTTCAAGAACATTTCAGATTTTCTCTAACATCTTATATCAAGAGGTGAGATATGTTTTTAAGTTCTTTTTTTTTCTTTATTGAGAGAGATTTTATAGCAGCTAGTATGAGCACTGTGAGTCTTGTATCAGGAGTCCTAGAAGAGACCTTACAGCTGAATTTAATGTCTAATTGCAGTAACTTTCTGTGCTAAGATTATAGTTTTTTTTCTGTATTTGTTTTTGAATTTTTTTTTTTTTTAAATTCTAAACAAACACATATTGAGTGCCCCTACTGTATGAGTCCTACATTGTAATAATCCATAGTTCTTTTGGAATTAGACATGGAATAAATAGTAAATATGTAGACGGGATGAAGATATATGAAAATATCACTACAGAACCTGAGGGCTCATGGAAGAGAAGTGTAGTAATGGACTGTCACCAACATCATAGTGTTTATATCAACTGTAATCCCCTTTTACTGGTTAGTGTTAAGCTGTGGGTCAGAAGTCATCCTGCTGGCCGTGCGACTAGGAGTCGTTGAGCTGCTTTCCTTCATAGTTCCTACAGAAGCCTTTAAAAAGTTAACTTAAAAACATATTTTTTACCAAAGTCAATCACATGGAAATTTCAATGAGTCTAGGTTGTAGAAAAGTTATTCTTAATGGTCCCTGTGCCTCCTCAAGGAGATGCGAGTGTTTAATTTTATGAGTGAGATCAGCTCATTAGTGGATTCCTGAAGAATCATGTGGATGTGAAATAGATAAATGAAGGCTTGTCCAGAGGTTATTAATGAACTGATGTCTTCTGATTGAAAACATGAAATATATTCTGTTTTCATATGAAAAGATAATCAACATTCCATGTGCATTTACTTTTGGAAATCCATTTATTTAAAGCTCAAGTATTCTCAGCAGAAGAAGTATTGAAAGCAACTAAAGCTAAATTAATATGTAGTCAGTTTTATTATTAGAGATATTTCAATTTTAAAGGAGTGGAACAGTTAGAACCTTTAACTTCTTGCAGAACTGTGGTCATTGTGGACGTTTTAAAACTCAAACTTTAGGAAAGGTTACTGTGCTTTATTCAGAATGTGGTGCTAAAATTTCTGCCATCCTATCTTTCCTTTTGTTTCAGGGCATCCCAGGATTGTATCGAGGCTACAAAAGCACAGTTTTAAGAGAGGTAACTAACTTAATTTCCAGTATCGAAGTACAAAAAAACAATATGCTTTGTTCTGTGAGTTTACTTGGAGAAACTAGTTTAAAAAGTTAAAAAGGGAAATTAAGATCTCTTATTTTTTTCTTTTTTATTTAAATACTAGTGGCCCGGTGCACGAAATTCGTACACATTGAAAGGGAATTAATTACAGGAAATATTTTAATATTGCTATTTGCCCTTTCTCTATAATAGAAGTGTCAGAGATGAAAGAAAATTAGTAAAATGTATATGAAAATCTACTTCCTGTCAGAGTCTCGGGCATGCCACGGGAACTAGAGTCAAGTCCCCATCCACCACCCACATGCACTTTGAAAACGCAGGAGACCCAGACCCAGCTGGCCACTCCCCAGCCCCCCCTGTCAAGCCCCGCCGGGCAGGGGGCGTGGCCTGAGGTCCCCCAGCCCAGCACTGGGGTGGCAGGGCATGGTCTGAGGTCCCCCATCAAGCCCCGCCGGGGAGGGGGCGCAGCCTGAGATCCCCTGGCCTGGTGCTGGGGCAGGGGGTGTGGCACGAGGTCTCGCGGCCCTGCGCCAGGGCAGGGAGGTGTGGCCTGAGGTCCCCAGGCCCGGTGGCAGGGCGGGGGGTGCAGCCTGAGGTCTCCTGGCCCGGAGCTGGTGCAGGGGGGTGTGGCCTGAGGTCCCCATCAAGCCCTGCCAGGCAGGGGGCGCAGCCTGAGGTCCCCAGGCCTGGTGCCAGGGCAGGGGGAGTGTCCTGAGGTCTCCCGGCCCAGCACTGGGGCAGGGGGCATGGCCTGAGGTCTCCTGGCCTGGCGCCAGGGTGAGGGGCACGGCCTAAGGTCCCCGTCAAGCCCCGCCAGGCGAGGGGCGCAGCCTGAGGTCCCTCACCCCAGCGAGGCGCCATGCAGCCTCAGGTTCCTGCTGTTTGGTTGTGACATTACGGCATCCCAGCTAATTTGCATATTCCTCTATTATATAGATAGATATATTTTTATTGATTTCAGAGAGAAAGGGAGAGGGAGAGAGAGATAGAAACATCAATGATGAGAGAGAATCATTGGTCGGCTGCCTTCTGCACACCCCCTACTGGGGATCAAGCCTGCACCCCGGGCATGTGCCCTTGACTGGAATTGAACCTGGGACCCTTCAGTCGTCAGGCCGACACTCTATCCACTGAGCCAAACCAGCTAGGGCTAAGATCACTTTTTAAAACACTCTTTAGTCTTGTCTTGTTTTTTACATGTAATAAATGGGTCAAATGAATTGGTTTGCTGAACAACCACCCTGTAGCTTCATGGTAATTCTAGAGTGGTGAGTATTTGTTGTAGCTGAAATATTGGGAAATAACTACACAGGGTGAGATATTAAGTTAATACACAGAATTTCTGAGAAATTGGTCAGGAAAGTTGCACTCTGAGAGATAAGTGCCTCAAAAGTCTGTATCATACAGTTAGTTCTTATTTTCCTGGTAACAATCTGATGAGCTGGGAAGTGTATTCTGGCCTGGAGTCCTGGCCCACAAGCCATTTTATCCCCTGTGCCTTCTAACTCTAAAATCCCATGATTCATTGTGGTCAATTTCTTGTACCTCTTTCCCCCCACCCCATCCTCCCCTCCACCCTCTCCCCCGTTTTTTGTGTGTGTTTTTTTTAAAGCCGAGTGATTTCAGTATATTACTGCTGGATGGCATGTTTTAATTTTTGCATCATATAAAGGGGCTGTTCGAAGTTTAAAAGTTGATTTACAGATATGTGAGATATAAGTCTTTGGTTTGGGACATAATTTTGTTTTCTTTTTAAATCCTATGTTTTCCCCTCAGCTTTATTGAGATAGAATTGACAAATAGAATTGTAAGGTATTTAAAGTGTACAGCATAATGATTTGATGTTTGTATAACTATGAATAGGATTGGGACATAATTTCCATTAAGGAAAACACAGAAGAGCATCTGCCTACATCTGCTCCGTGTTCTTGTTTTCTATTTGGTGTTCCTTAGATGCTAAAACACTTTCACCTCTGAAATTGTTTTTAATTTAAATAAATATTGTCATCATCAGCAGAATACTGAAATTCCTTCAAATCCCTAAGTTTATTCCCAGGTAGGTTTGTTGTTTTTTTTAATACTATTGATAGCGATTTTCAACCTTTTTCATCTCATGGCACACATAAACTAATTACTAAAATTCTGTAGCACACCAAAATACATTTTTTGCCAATCAGACCAAAAACAAAAACCAGGTATAATTTTGATTCATTCACCAGACAGCTACTATTGTGTTGGCTGTTGTCATTTTTAAATTTGACAATCTAAGGGAAAGAGGTCAGTGCCCCTGACTAAAGAGTTAGGTATTGCATGTTTTAAAAGTTCTCGCGGCACACAGGTTAAAAATCGCTGCTATAGATTAGTCTTCTTTATGAAACACCTGTACTGTTATTTAAAACTTCGTTGTAGGTGATGTATATCTTTGAAAAACTTCTTTTGAAGGCAAACTGAATGTTTCAAAATTAGTCATTTGTGTGAAGATGACTTCTTTCTGCCTTTCAAAAATATCCCCTGTACCATATCTTCATTCTGTTCTTAGGCTCTGACTTAGTAAACATGAGCTAGTTACTCAGGTTTCACCCAGGTGCAGGGGAAAGGTGGGGGCTTAGGGGGAGTGAACCTTTTTTATTTTTCTGAGAGGTGCTAAATAAATAAATATATTTACAATAGGGGCCCGGTGCACGAAATTCGTGCACTGGGGGCGTGGGTCCCTCAGCCCAGCCTGCCCCCTCTCACATACTGGGAGCCCTCAGGGGATGTCCTACTGAGGCGACTGGGCTGATCAGGGGAAGGCACCAGCCCCATCACCCCGCTGCTGCATCCACTGCCAGTCACCGCAGCCACCAAGGTGTTTTCATCAACACGGACTCCAGTCCCTTCACCATGAAAAAATGACAACTTTCTTTAGGCATTTTCAAGATGTGTCTTTCATAGGATATGACATTTCTTTTTTTTTTTTTTTTTTATCCTCACCTGAAGATATGATTCCATTGATTTTTAGAGAATGTGGAAGAGAAAGGGAAAGACAGAGAGAAACATCAAAGTGAGAGGAACACTTTGATTGGTTGCCTCCTGCATGAGCCCTGACCTGGACCCCAGCCAGGGAGGAGCCTGCAACCTTGGTACATGCCCTTGATCAGAATCGAACTGGACCCTGCGGTCAGAAAGCCTAGGCATTATCCACTGAGCCAAACTGGCTAGGACAGGATATGACATTTCTTAGCCCTCCAGCAGCGGACCTTCGTTTTTTTCTCCAGGAGTGTGGTGGAAAAACCCTAGATCACCTTTTTAGATTCTTATACCCAAGTTACTAAGAATATTACCAGTGGCATACAGAAAGCTTAGCCAATGAGGGCTCAGAAAGGTATTTCCTCTGTAGTTCACACCGATCGCCTCCGATTTCTGGCTCCGCCCCTGCCAAGGCCTAAAGCCTTCGGGACTAGGCAGGGGCCCCCCAGTTCCCTGTGATCACCGGCTCCACCCCTGCCAAGGCCTAAAGCCTTGGGGCCTGGGCAGGGGCTCCCCAGTTCCCTCTGATGGCCCGATCGCCCGACTCCGCACCTGCCCAGGCCCCAAGCCTCTGGCCAGAGCTTGGGGCCTGGGCAGGGGACCCCCAACTCCTTCCGATCGCCCGGCTCCACCCCTGCCCAGGCCCCAAGCCTCTGGCCAGGGCTTGGGGCCTGGGCAGGGGACCCCCAGCTCCTCAGATCACTTGGCTCTGTCCCTGCTCAGGCCCCAAGCCTCTGGCCGGGGCTTGGGGCCTGAGCAGGGGACACCCAACTCCTTCCGATTGCCCGGCTCTGCCCCTGCCCAGGAGCCCCTTGGCTCAGGCCCTTCCCAGGTTGCTCAGGACCCAGGGGGTCCTACCTCAGAGTGACCTGGGTGCTGAGAAAGTTCCCTGGACCCAGGCTGCTGGGTGCCTACGTATCCATCTTTATTGAGTTAATTTGCATACTCACTCTGATTGGCTGTGGGCGTAGTGGAGGTATGGCCAATTTATATGTTTGTCTAATATTAGGTATGATGCCAGAGAATACTGGTTTCATATTCAAACAGATAGAACACATGGTTACAACTGCATTCTGTTCTTTTAAAAATTTGTTTTGACATATGCCACACTAGCAATTAATTTCTGAGCTGCAATTCTTGCAAATAATGTGACCTGCTGAGATAACTCTGTTTACTCAAATGGCAGTGCTTTGCTGGAAATGTAATTGGGGTCTTTGCATTATGTGTATTCATGAAAGAGCCTTCAGAACTGATTTTAGGTGAAGCATCGCTTTAGAACAGATTCCCTGATAGAACCAGAGAAGAATTATTATTGAATGAAACGTAGTTTCTTTTCAAAATTAGAAAAATAACTGACACCTGCTTTAAGCAAAATTTATGCATGATAGTTTCAGTGCTTACATTGTTTTGACACCAATATCATATCTTTTTGCCAAGAATGCGGTTGATTGTGTCAGTAAGAAAATGCATTGAAGCCTTAGTGAGAATCACCAAAAAACTTACACATTCATTCTGTGTACAACTTCTCCTTTAAAATAGTTTTATCTCCCTAGCAGTAGCCCATTAGAAGGAGATGGAAGTTTGAACCATCTCCACTACATTTGTTTGTGGAGATTGCTGGCTTATGCTTTATGTTCTCCTAAATTATTTTAGTTACTGTGAATTTTAGACTGACTCTAAGCAAGGTCAACAAATTATGCTACTTCCCTCACCCTTTCAGTAGTTGTTTTCCTCATGATCTTGGCCGAATTAGCTGTGGCCAGGCACCGTGGTGCCTGGTGGCATGGCTGTGAAATGGGAGTGGGAGCAAATCACAGCTGCCTTCACAGCCAGGCTGAGGTCCGAGGACCCACAGCCTGAGAGTGCTGGGGAGAGATGCCTCAGGGTCTCGCATGAGAAGTAGAAGGACTTGAAAGAGGAAGGAAGCAGAGAAATGCAAGTTGCTTCAAAATAAGTAGGAATAGCCCTAGCTAGTTTGGCTCAGTGGATAGAGCGTCGGCCCACAGACTAAAGGGTCCTGGGTTCGATTCCAGTCAAGGGCACATTACCTCAGTTGTAAGCTCAATCCCTGGCCTTGGTCAGGGTATGTGCAGGAGGCAACCAATCAGTGTGTCTCTCACATTGATGTTTCTCTCTGTCTCTCCCCCTCCCTTTTCACTCTCTAAAATTCAATGGAAAAATCCTCAGATGAGTATTATAAAAAAAATAAGTAGGAATAAATTAAGCTTAGCAAAGCTGTTTTATCCACAAGTTCTATTTAACAATCATTTAAAAAGTGTACTCTGTTTGTTGGGCACCACATAGAAGGATTCGTGTTCTGATGGGGAAATAATTAGGGCAATGGACAGGGTACAGTGCAGTGTGATAGTGCCGCAGTGGTGTGTATACACCAGACACAGGACAGGGTACAGTGCACTGTGATAGTGCCGCAGTGGTGTGTATACACGTAATGGTGTGTATATACAAAATGTACCTAGGGTTCTAGAAGAAGCAGTGCTTGAGTGGCATCAATTAGTATTTGTTGTGTTAATAAAAAGTAATTTTGACTTAATTCTTGAAGGAGTTGTAATTAGCAATAGGCAAGGAGACTGGCCAGTGTAACAACATGAGCAAAGGCACAAGGCTGTGAAAAAACATGTGCCTTGCTTATCTAAGCAGAATTGGGGTTTTCACCTACAGAAACGTGAGAGTCCTTTCCCTCTACCTGAAGCCTAGTGAGGGCGCTTCAGGAAAGCACAGAGTCAAGTGGGTACTTGCTAGGAGGAGAGGCTGATGTCTTCCCCCAGCTGGATGTTTGCGGGGGGACTGTAGGGGAGCCCCTGGGGAACCCCTGGAGGAGCCTGACATGTGTCCCCAGGAGCGTGGAGGGTAAATTACTGGGCTTTGATTCTGGTCTGCACTAATCTGACAGTGCGAGGTTGGTTGCAGCCGCCTCATGGCAGGAGGTTGCTGTTTTGGAACAAGTACTTCCTGGCTTCTTGGTAGGTAAGAGTGGCCACTGAAGGGATTTGAGGTAGATGAGGGTTGTCTCCTCCTCTCCCCGGTTTTCTTGCCAGGCTTCAGTGAAAGTCAGTCTCCCTCTAAATTCTGTTACACCTCTGATCCAACCCGTCTCAAAGTCAGGCCGTCCGACAGGCCCCGGGAGCCACCTGTCTGTACATTCATCGAGGCCTGCAGCCTGTCTCTTTTCACCCGTGAGGTATTTATTAAAATAACATATTGAGAGATAAAAATAAATGTATACATTCTTACTGAAAACTATACAATTATGCAAAAAAGGGCTTAATTTGGGTAAGCAATTCCTAATGTATGGCAAGTTTTACTTTCAGAAATGATACCACAAAACAACACCATCTGATTCAATCTTGGAGGCCGGCATGCTGTCAGGGAACGTTCTTAATCTTTGTAGAAGCTTCTTTATAATGTCAGGTACCAGGGCTCTGCCTTCTGCTGTGAATTCAGCCACCACATCAACAGTAACGTGTCCTAGTCCTTTTTCTTTAATTCCCTCTTTATAGTGTGCCTTCTATTGATCCTTTTAGCCACATTCAATTAACAGCTCTCAGCCATCCTGAAGCATTCTCTTTCTCCAGTTTCTGTTTAGCTTTGGTCAATGGCTGCTCTTCTGTGCCTCTTGGTTCATCTTGCTAACTAACCACCATCACTGTGGGTGAAGGCCGTCCCTTCCCAGCGATGAAATGACCATTGTACTGACGACCTTACCTACTGCTCTCCTCAGTCTGTCTCTTCAGGTGCAGAAATTAGCACTCTGATTGGAAAGTGCACTTGCAAGTAGATATGGAAGCTTTCCAAAGTTAGTTACGTTTAAACTCTACTTGAGGTAGTCACAGTTTCCCCTAATCTAGTGGCGGGGAACAGGAACCTTTTGAAATCAAGCCTGAAGGGCTGTCCTTCAGCATCTCTTTTCCACGTCTGTTGTCTGCCCACTGAGTTCCTTTCCCCCAAACTTTTCATGTTATACAGGGTGGGCAAAAGTAGGTTTACAGTTGTTTGTATATAGGACATAATACAATAATTAGTAAGTAATAAAAATACAAGAATAAACTTTGTTTTGCATACTCACAACTGTAGACCTTATGTGTTTTTCCAGAACCACTCTATCCTAGGTGTTCTGCATCTTGTTTATTTTCTTAGCCAAACCATTTTGGAGATCAGTTCATATCACTTCATAAAGAGGACCCTCTCCTACAATGTCTGCAAATCAGTAAGTGTGACATACCACATAAACAAAATGAAGGATAAAAACCACATGATCATAGCAATAGATGCAGAAAAAGCATTTGACAAAATCCGGCACCCATTTATGACAAAAACTCAGCAAAGAGGGAATAGAGGGAACATACCTCAACATAATAAAGGCCACATATGACAACCCACAGCCAACAAAATACTCCGTGGGGAAAAACTAAAAGCATTTTCCTTAAGATGAGGAATAAGACAGGGATGCCTGCTTTCACCACTCTTATTCAACATTGTATTGGAAGTCTTAGCCACAGCAATCAGGAAGAAAAAATAGAATTGGAGGAAATAAAACTGTCATTATTTGCAGATGACATGATATTGTACATAGAAAACCCAAAAGACTTCACCATAAAGTTACTAGATCTAATAAATGAATTCGGCAAAGTAGCAGGATACAAAATTAATACTCAGAAATTGATGGCATTTTTATACACCAATGATGAACTTTTAAAATGAGAAACTAAGAAAACAATACCATTTACTCTTGCAATAAAAAAAATAACAAGGTACCTAGGAATAAATTTAACCAAGATGGTAAAAGACCTGTACACGGAAAACTGTAGGACATTGAATAAAGACATCGAGGAATATACAAATAAGTGGAAGCATATACCATGTTCATGGATTGGAAGAATTAACATCATTAAAATGTCCATACTCTCCAAAGCAACCTATAGATTCAATGCAATTCCTATTAAAATACCAGTGGCATATTTCACAAATCTAGAACAGATATTCCAAAAATGTATATGGAATAACAACAACAAAAAAGACCCCAAATAGCCACAGCAATCTGAGAAGGATGAACAAAGTTGGAGGTATCACAATACTTGCTATCAAACTATACTACAAGGCTATTGTCATCAAAACAGCCTGGTACTGGCATAAGAACAGGCATATAGATCAGTGGAATAGAACAGAGAGCCCAGAAATTAACCCATGCCAATATGTTCAATTAATATTAGACAAACGAGGCAAGAGTATACAGTGGGTTAAAGGCAGTCTCTTCAATAAATGGCATTGGGAGAATTGGACAGGTACATGTTAAAAAAAATGAAACTAGACCATCAACTTATACCATACACAAGAATAAACTTGAAATGGACAAAAGACTTAAATGTAAGTAACAAAACCATACAAATCCTAAAAGAAAACATAGGCACTAAAATCTTAGACATCTCTCATAGCAATATTTTTTGCTGATATGTCTAAGGGCAAGGGAAATGAAGGAAAAACAAACAAACAAATGGGACTACATCTAACTAAAAAGCTTCTGCACAGCAAGAGAGACCACCAACAAAGTGAAAAGGGAACCCACTATATAGAAGAACATATTTGCCAATGATACATCTAATAATGGGTTAATTTCCAAATTATATAAAGTGCTAATACAGCTCAATGCTAGGAAGTCAAAGAATCCAATTAAAAAATGAGCAAAGGACCTGAATAGATCCTTCTCCAAAGCAGACATACAGATGACCAGTAGACATGAAAAAATGCTCAATGTTACTAATCATCAGAGAGATGCAAATTAAAACTATAGTGGATGTAGGGAAAAGGGAACACTAGTGCACTATTGGTGGGAATGCAGACTGGTGCAGCCACTGTGGAAAACAGTATGAAGTTCCCTCAAAAAATTAAAACTGGAACTCCCTTTTGACCCAGCAATTCCTCTTCTGAGAATATATCCAAGAATCCCAGAACACCATTTTGGAAGGATATATGCAATGTTATTTACAACTAGGGGCTTGGTGCACGGGATTCATGCACTGGTGGGGGGCATGGCCTGCGGGGATTGGCCTGCTGTGTGAGCGCTGTCCATCCCAGTCAGCCGAGTGGCACTCCACTGTGGAAGCACACTGACCACCAGGGGTCTGCTCCTGCATTGAGCGCCTACCCCCTGCTGGTCAGTGTGTGTCATACCGACTGGTTGAGCAGTCATTCTGGTCATTCTGCCGTTTGGTTGCTGAGTTTTTATTATGTAGGATAACCAAGATCTGGAAACAGCCCAGGAGCCCATCAGTAGATAAGCTGACAAAAAAGCTCTAGTACATTTACCCAGTGGAATACTATGCAGTTGTAAAAAGGATTTCTTGCCTTTTGAGACAGCATGGATGGACCTGGAGATTATTATGCTAAGCAAAATAAGCCAGTCAGAGAAAGGCAAATACCATGTGGTCTCACTATTATGTGGAATCTAATGAGCAAAATGAATTGATGAACAAAATAGAAACAGAGGCATGGATACAGGGAACAGACTGAGAGCTGTCAGAGGGGAGGGGGGAACTGGATGAAAGAAGGCAAAGGGATTAGCCAAAGAACATGTGTGCATAACCCATAGACCCAGACAGCAGTGTGGTGATGGCCAGAGGAAGGGGGGTTGAGGACTGTGTGGAAATAGGTAAAGGGGAATGGGGAAATCTGTAATAGCATGAACATTAAAAAAAAGAGGACCCTTTTGTTTTTATCATTGCATAGTATGCCATTGTACAAATGAGCCATTAGTTTACCAGTTCCTCATTGGTGGATATCACAAACATGCTACAATGAATAATATGGTTCCTATGTCATTGATAGATCCTCCCTCCCGCAACTGGTGGGTGGATTATGACGTAACCTGCGTCTGCGGCCTGGACATTCCTGAGACATTGAACCACCAGTCAGTGTGTGCCGAGTGCCCTGGGCCCCACCCCTTCCCATTCCTTCCTGGGTCCCACCCCTTCCCATTCCTCCCCTCAAAAGGCGTGTTCACCTCTGCACGTGTTGCTGTTCTCCCCTGCGAGACAGCCCGGCTGGGTCCTCCTTCTCCTCTAATCCTGGTTTTTCTGTCCTCTTTCGTAATGAATCTCGCTCGTTAGTGCGGAATAAACTTCCTCTTTTAACTTGTCTTGGTCCCTGACTCCGTTTCCTGCGCCTCGAACCTTACAGTCATTTTGTGCATGGTTAATGATGTTTGTCAGTTATATGCCAATTACTTGGTTAAAGGTATATGGGCATTTGTAATTTTGATACATATCACTAAATTGTCCTCCACAGAAGAACCAGTTGACACTTTTGCCAGCCATGTGAGAGCTATCTGTTTCCGGAACTAGCCATCTGAGGTGAAAAATGATCTCATTGGAGTTTTAATTTTAAGTGTTAAAATTAAACATACATCTGAGAACTATTTTATTCCTTTCTTGTACACTGATTATTTAAGTTACTAGAGGCCCGGTGCACGAAATTTGTGCACGGGGGAGGGGGATGTCCCTCAGCACAGCCTGCACTCTCTCCAATCTGGGATCCCTCGAGGGATGTCTGACTGCCCGTTTAAGCCCGATCCTGGTGGGATCGGGCCTAAACGGGCAGTTGGACATCCATCTCACAATTCAGGACTGCTGGTCCCAACTGCTCGCCTGCCTGCCTTCCTGATTGCCCCTAACCACTTCTGCCTGCCAGCCTATTCACCCCCTAACCACTCCCCTGCCAGCCTGATTGATGCCTAACTGTTCCCCTGCCAGCCTGTTTGCCCCTAACAGCCCTCCCCTGCAGGCCTGGTCAACCCTAACTGCCCTCTCCTGCAGGCCTGGTCCCCCCAACTGCTCTCCCCTGCAGGCCTGGGTCCCCCCAACTGCCCTCCCCTGCAGGCCTGGTAACCCCTAACTGCCCTCCCCTGCAGGCCTGGTACCCCCCAACTGCTCTCCCTTGCAGGCCTGGGTCCCTCCCAACTGCCTTTCCCTGCAGGCCTGGTCGCCCCCAACTTCCCTCCTCTGCCGGCTTGGTCACCCCTAACTGCCCTCCCCTGCAGGCTTGATCACCCCCAACTGCCCTCCCTTGCAAGCCTGGTCCCTCCCAACTGCCCTCCCCTGCTGGCCTGATCGCCCCCAACTGCCCTCCCTTGAAGGCATGGTCCCTCCCAACTGCCCTCCCTTGCTGGCCATCTTGTGGTGGCCATCTTGTGTCCACATGGGGGCAGGATCTTTGACCACATGGGGGCAGCCATTTTGTATGTTGGAATGATGGTCAATCTGCATATTACTCTTTTATTAGATAGGATAGAGGCCTGGTGCACGGGTGGGGGCCGGCTGGTTTGCCCTGACAGGTGTCCTGGATCAGGGTGGGGGTTCCCTTGGGGCGTGAGGCGGCCTGGGCAAGGGGCCTGTGGTGGTTTGCAGGCCAGCCACACCCCCTGGCGACCAAAGCGGAGGCCCTGGTATCTGGGGTTTAATTATCTTCTACAATTGAAACTTTGTAGCCTGGAGCGGAGCCAAGCCTTCTGCTTGCTCCGAGGCGGCAGCCATTTTTTTTTGGATTTATGTATCTTTTATAATTGAAACTTTGTAGCCTTAAGTGGAGGCCTGGGCCAGCCAGGGTGTGCAGAAAGCTTGGCTTCCTCCATCACTGGGGGCAGCCCTAGCCTCCTGCTCTTTCCAGCTCCGTGGCTGCCGCCATTTCTGTTTGGGTTTATGTATCTTCTATCATTGAAACTTTGTAGCCTTGAGTGGAGGCCTGGGCCGGCAAGGGCAGGCGGAAAGCTTGGCTTCCTCCATCGCTGGGGAAACCCAAGCCTCCCTCCTGCTCTCTATGGCCGTAGCCATCTTGGTTGGGTTTATTTGCATATTCGCTCCTGATTGGCTGGTGGGCGTGGCTTTTGGGCATGGCTTGTGGGTGTAGTGGAGTGATGGTTAATTTGCATATTACTCTTTTATTATATAGGATGCCAAAGTTTTAGTTAGAATCAAATGAGGATATGCATATGAAGTGCTTTCTACAGAGCCTGTCAGAATAGGCATTCAGGGAATGTTAACAATGATTATTATCATTCTTGGTAATTGAAAGGGTTTTTGGCAGGAAATGACACTTGAGTGCGAAAAGCAGTTCTGCTCCTGGCAAGGTGCTAAACCTCTCTGAGGTCAGGTTTGCCCATCCGAGTGAGGAACTTTTCCTAGACTTTTCTCACAGCATGCTCAGGGAGGAGGTATGGCATGGGTGTGGTCTGTGAGGAGACTCGGAAATGAAGACATCTGCCTCTAGGTTCTTAGGTTCTTGAGCAGGGATGCACCCTCGAGTGTGTGCATTTAAACCTGAGTGCCGTCTCATGATGATGTGTAACAGTAGTTGTGTTTGAACTAGAGGCCAGCTAGTTCACTTGTAAAGCTTCTCAGCTGCAATTGGAGAGTGCTGATGGTTGAGCAGATCAAAGTTATTAATGCAGATGGGTTGGAAAATTGGTAATTTACTAGAATTCCCCCCCCCCCCATAATATTACCCATTTAGGAGGGGCTTTCTTACTGAGAATGCAACACTTGAATGTTTCCCATTGGAAAATATTTTGAAGCAACTATAGTTAGAACTTCTAGTACTTACTGTCCTTAAGCCTGTGTACTAGTGCCTGCTCCCAAGATAGTGAAAAGGCGAACCAAAAATTGCAGCTCTCTGGTAGGAATGTTTTCTCCTTGTGTCAGAGCACTGAGGATCTGCCTCTGTTTGTATGAAATTTTCTTTGATTTACCTTTTCCCTTCTCCTTGTTTTGTCTTTACATTTCAGTTCTGTCTGCTACATATAATTCTGCCTATCTTCTCTGATAGCATGTAAGTTCCTCTCCCAAACAGCAGTGGATTTTTGCCTCTTTGTAGCAATGCACAGCATCTAGCATAACGCCTTCCTCAACGCCAGCACTCAGTGAATATTTGTTGTTTTTTAATTCCTTTAAGTTTGATTATCTTTTGTTCAGTTGCTACCAGTCACCATGGCCATTTCAGAATGCTGAGGGAGCTCTCAGGGAGCTTGAAATTGTGCAGGGTGTTGGCTGCACTACATTACAAGGTCTTTGCATTAGTTAGGTGATGAAATACCAAAGAATGTGTAATTTTCTACAATTTCAGTTTTCTTAAACCCTGAAATGATAGTTTTTATAAGCCTGATTTTATTAGAAGAGAAGTAAGCACTGCAATTAGTTTACGTATAGTTCACATCTTAGTAATTCCACTGCAAAGGGAAACAGTGATTATAAATCTTTCCAAACTTTGTACTTTTAGTTTACTTTTTTATTTTAGAGGAGAAGAGAGAGGGACAGAGAGAGAGAGACATTGATGGGAGAGAGAAACATAGATTGGTTGCCTCCCACACGCACCCTTGCTATGGATTGAATATGAAACCTGGGTATGTAGCCCGCAACCTGTTGGTGCACTGGATGATGCTCCAACCAACTGAGCCACACTGACCAGGGCCTCTTTCCAGACTTTTAATGTGAAATTGTTTTTCAGTTAAAATCCAATGCAAACATACTGAACCCTATTTTAATCCTACATAATTCATTTTATTAACTATGACCAAATAGAACATCTGTTAAAATTCCATACTGTTAGCTTCATGGGAAAAGAAAAAAATCCGTTTGCTCTTGGAATTTGTCCATTGTTTTATTGTTCTGGGTTTTAGTCGGTAATGAGACATTCTGATTAAAATGAATATTAAAGAAGATGAAATATCCCCTTTAATCACAGAGGTTTATAAAGTGAGTCACTTAATTGCATTTACATTGTAACTTTACTGTAGAGATATTCTATGAAGAATGAACTATAGTTCACTTAGTTCATTCTTTAATTCAAGAACCAAAAATTATTATTCCTCAAATATGGATCTTAGCCTACATTTTTTATCATTTCTTAAATAAACATTTTTAGAACAATTTAGTAAAATTATCTTCATGTAGAAAAATTACTGTAGCCCTTTTGTGCATATTTTCTCATGTTTGTTTACACGAGACCAGCTGCTCTTCACTTTCCTCATTCTTTGGATGGATCTCAGTTGCACTGTGCAGTTTTGAAAAGGCTGTGAGTTCCCGTTGCTGCCTGTTGGCCACGTCATCCCGAGGGCGTGCCAGTTCCTGTGTGCAGGGATTTAAATGCAATAATGTGACTCTGGTGTCAACAGATGAGACAGCTGTTGGGTAACGGTGGAAGTTAATTATTCATTTTAAATGTTAGTGTCATTAAACCATAATGTTGAAGTACCTCTGTCTGTGGTGTCCTTTGTTTGTGTTTTTCATTCCATATGAAATACCCTCTTCCTTCATCTTTGTGTTTCAGTTTACATTGCATTTAGGCTGCAACTAACAGAAAGTCTGACGACCATGGCTGCACCAATAGGAGGGTTTTCCCTTCTAAACAAAAATTCTGGGCATGGTTACTTTCCGGCGGGTGTGCTAGTTAAATGAGGCATTGAGAACCCAGGCTCTTTCACTTGCATGCTCGGGCTTAGTTTACTCATGGTCACATGATGGCTGCCTCACTTTTAGGCACTGTGGCTCTTTACAAGCATGAAGAGTTGGGAAGGGCAGGAGGCAATGATAGCCTTGCTTGTCACTCTTTACCTGGAAAACAAAAGCTTTGTTTGGATCAGGTGTCTCAGGGCCTCCCTGGGTTGCATGGGGATTGGAAGGTGAGTATGTATGTAAAATTCCAGCTTTTCAGTGTTGTGGGTGAAGGCAGGCAAAGAGAGGGTTGGGACTACTGTGACTGAGTCCCTTGCAGTGTGTGTCATGTCTATGTACATCCCAGCTCAAGGTCCATCCCTCGCACCATTTCTCACACCTCTGGCTCCAGCCACATATTTGGTACCCTGTTGTTCACATCCGGAACACTTGTGTGAATCATAGGTTTTGAACATTTAATTCTACTCTGTGAACTGTAATGTCTGTTTTTATTCTTTTTCTGCCATCTTTGTTCTTTTGGGCACATGCGGAAGCTCTTCTTCGAAAAATCATTTGGTGTTCTCTCTGCAGTTATTCCGAAAACATGAATTTACTCCAAAGTTGCTAATTTTTTTATACAGTTTTGATTTTAAAATTAAGATTTCAGAATACCTATGTTGGTATATTCATATGTAGACACTTTCCTTGAAAAATATGTAAATCGCAATTGAAGTAATAGTAATGCTTACTAAGTACTTACAATGTTCTAGTCACTGTGCTAAGTTCTCTGCATGATTAGCTTACTAAATCCTCAGAGTAACCTAAATCATAATCCTTGCTTTATGGAAACAGGCTTAGTAAGGTTGGGGTTCCCCAAAGTCTCATATCCAGTAAGGGAGAGAACCGAGGACTCCAGAGCCTATGATCTTAACCCTATGGTGAGTTGGACATTTTGCACTTAACATGCAGATAAGTTTTCCTGGGAGGAGGGAATATGTATATTTAAAATTAATAGTCCATGTTGATATCTTTCTTCGGTCTTCAACCCTTCAGGTGGCATTAGTGCCAAGAGTTTGGGGAAAGTAAGTTCTTAGAAGTCATCTCCATGACATTAAAATAAAAGTAATCAGAGGACAAGCAAACATGAGAGAATCAGTTTTAAGATGTTCATGAAAAAGAGTGGCTTGTCAGTGCACATCATCCCACGTTTGCTTGATTTGCTCTTATTATTCAAGTGTTAATCAAGCATCCCTTCTCTGAGGGGTCTGACTCTAGCCAAAATAGACCTGCACCAACCCTGTCACTCACGTGCACCGTTATCTAAAATCATCTTCATTTCTTCTTTACAAACTTATCCTGCCTGCCCTCCCCCCCCCCACCACCACATTGTGAGGCACCTACTCTCTGTTTTGTTCTCTATAATTAACCTATAATCCACTACCTAGAAGAGTACTTGACACATAGCACAGTCAGGAAATATTTAATGACCAACCCAAGGTCTTATCATACTTTCTTCTCAGAAGTAGACTAGTTTTAAGGATTCAGGTATTTCAAATCTCCAACGCATGCTCAAGCTAAGATTCATTTGGCAAGAATTATGGCTTCTTCACTTAATTCTCAGGCAAGTTAGTGCATTTCTGCCATATAAGCTTTCCATGCTTCCAGTGAGGTTTTCCACTTGTTTTTTCTTATAACAAGAAAATGTTTCCTGGTGTTCTTGTGCCTTCCACAAATAGCCCTTATTTTAATTTTGTCATTTCTAGTTAAAGTTTGCTCCTATTAGTATTTTATATATAAAAACATTTTTTGAGTGGCATATCTAAATAGTGAACAACTATTCATGATGAATATCCTTCATCAAATATATGCAAATTACGTACAGTGAATCCTGTGTGGGTCAAAAATTACTCTTGAGATTCTCCGGACTATATACTATCTCATAAGGAGTATTAAGAAACTAGCCCTGCCCTAACTGGTCTGGCTTAGTGGATAGAGCGTCGGCCTGTGGACTCAAGGGTCCCGGGTTCGATTCCGGTCAAGGGCATGTACCTTGGTTGCGGGCACATCCCCAGAGTGGGTGTGCAGGAGGCAGCTGATTGATGTTTCTCTCTCATCGATGTTTCTAACTCTCTATCCCTCTCCCTTCCTCTGTAAAAAATCAATAAAATATAATTAAAAAAAAAAAAAAGAAAGAAACTAGCCCAGCCAGCATGGCTCAATGGTTGAGCGTCGACCTATGAAGCGAGAGGTCACAGTTTGATTCTTGATCAGGGTACATGCCCAGGTTGTGGGCTTCATCCCCAGTGGAGGGTGTACAGGAAGCAGCTGATCAATGATTCTCTCTCATCATTGACGTTTCTATCTCTCTCCTTTACTCTCTGAAATTAATAAAAAATTTTTTAAAAAAGAAACTCTATGTATTAAGAAAACCAAGTATGAAGGTGAAATCTAGACTTTTCATGTGCAATTCAAGGATTGTGGTTGAATGGAATCATTTAAAGGAACTATTGAAAATGTTTACCTGTGGGTTTGACTACATGGATGCACATTAACCTGGGATCATCCTAATATATAAAAACCCTGGGTCATAACGTCCAGTAACAACCGAGGCTTGACCAACTGGAAGTCAGTCCTGCAGTCACGGCAACCCAGTGCTGACTGCTTCTGCTGCAGGCGTGGTGCCCCAAAACTGACTGCTGAGGGGGCTGCGAATCAGGGCCAGAGAGAGGCCTGAAGAGAAAAGCAGGGACTGATCTGTTGCCTCTGTGGCAGCTTTTGATCAGGACTTGCCTCTCTCTTTCTCTCCCAGTTTGGCCAACAGCCGTGCCTCCATTTCTCTCCAGGCCTCCACTGGGGCTGCTGATCAGCCCCGCCTTTCTGATCAGGCCCTGTTGATAGGCCCAGAGATGCTAACTGGCATAGAAACCGACCAATCAGAATCAAATCTGGGTGAAGTGTGAGGAACCAATGGCTGCCTAGGAGGGGAGCCTTTGACACTGACTGGCATAGAAACCGACCAATCAGAACCAAATTGGCCAGCAGAGGAGGGCAGTTGGGGGTGAGATCAGGCCTGCAGGGGAGGGCCATTGGGGGCAAGATCAGGCTGGCAGAGGAGGGCAGTTGGGGGCAAGATCAGGCCAGCAGGGGAGGGCTGTTGGGGGTGAGATCAGGCAGGCAGGAGAGGGCAGTTGGCGAGATCAGGCAGGCAGAGGCAGTTGGGGGCGAGATCAGGCTGGCAGGGGAGAGCAGTTGGGGGCGAGATCAGGCCGGCAGGGGATGGCAGTGAGGAGCGATCAGGCAGGCAGGCAGAGGGGTTAGGGACAATCAGGCAGAAGCAGTTAGGAGCGATCAGGCAGGCAGGCAGGCAGGTGAGTGGTTAGGAGCCAGCGGTCCTAGATTGCGAGAGTGATGTCTGACTGCCGGTAGTCGGACATTCCCCAAGGGGTCCCTGATTGGAGAGGGTGCAGGCTGGGCTGAAGGAACTGCCCCCCCTCTCTGTGCACGAATTTCGTGCACCAGGCCACTAGTATAATAATAATAGTTACAATTTGAATTCTGATCATGTACTTTGCATATATTTTTTCTAATCCTTCGATAAAGCTTTTTTACAACTCAGTAGGCTGAAGCTTATAACAGTTAAGCAGACAGCTAGTATGTGGTAGGACTGAGAGCAGCAGCTAAGCTTGTAAGATTCCAGTCTGTGTTGCTTATTACACTTTGCTTTCTGCTCGTGTCTTGCAGATAAATTCACTGTCCATTTCTCTTAGAATATTTCAGTAAATCATAAGAAAATAAAGTGGTAGTATGTTTGTAAAACTTGGACCAAATATGGTAACTTAAAGTGGAGCCCAATTTCTGAGCATTAGAGGATTCAAGAAGATGGGGCCATCTAATTTGATAAAGCACAATGAAATGCTTCTGATTGGGCAATAATATTGACTCTCCTTCATCAAGCCTTTGTTGAAGTTCTTAAAAATACTTTTGCTGATTTTAGCCTGCTACCCTCTTTTCTTCTATGGTGTCAGCTTATGTTCTGAGAAACAGCACACTGGGTGGGTAAAAGTTGATAATCCTTGGCATTGAAATGATTTTGGCACTTAACCAAGTAATTAACAGTTAATTTATTAACTAGTGAAAAAGCAGAATTTGTGGAGAGAGAAGATATTTCTTTTCCTTTGTGAAAATGCTGATTTTTGTTACTGAACTTGATGCAAAAGTTGTGTTACAGCATTAGACACTAGAGGGCGCACAGTGCCTGTGTTTTAAATGTTTGTCAGAAACAGTATACAAGAATCAGGACGCTCTTGAGTTGATTTAAAAACCTTTAAAAATGGTTCAAATTAAGAAATGGAAATCCAAGCATAATAAGTAGTGTTTTTCAATCCAAGATTTCTGAATAAAAATTATCTTATTTAATGCAGAAATAACTTCATATGCATCTCTAAAAAATAAGAACTGCTAAGTTATATGTAACTATCAAAAAATGAATGTCACTGTCTCAAAGTATGTCCCCCCAGCTATTTTTCAAGCACAAGTGGAAAACGGATAATTTTTCAGTTGCAGAAACTGGCAGACACTACTTTACTCAAGTGATGAAGGTTAACATCACCAGTAATAAGATCTGTTGATATCATACACCCCCAGTAGGATGGACCTAGAAGGACACAAATCACTTCTTTAGTCTTCTTGCCAAAAAGTACATAATCTCAGTCTGATCATCAGAAAACGTTAGACAAACCAAAATGGAGAGACATTGTACAAAATAGCCAAGTTCATGAAAAATAAAGATAAAAGTGGTCACATATAGAGGGCGCTAAGGAGATACAGCAAGTAAATACAGTGAGGGACCCTGGAAAGGAAAAGGGATATTGGGGGGGGGGGGTGGGGAAACTGGTCTGTAGTTTACCTGTTAGATAGTTTTCAGCAGTACTGATAGCTGGTTTTGATAATCATACTCTGGTTATTAAGTTATTAACACTATGGAAACTGGCTGTAGAGTGTATGTGAATTCCCTATAAGCAGCACTTAAGAAGTCTGTAAATTGTTTCAAATATTAAAAACCTGAAAAAAATGTCAGATTTGGACATTGTGTGAAATAATTTATTTTTAAAAAGATCTAAGATAATAATTAAAAAAACGTAATTTCTTAAAATTTTTTAAAATCAAAGTAATACATGCAATTGGTAACAATTCAAGTAACAGAGAAGAATTTATGATGAAAAGTAAGTCTCTTGTCCCATCTTTCTCCATTCTAGTCCCATTCTCTAGTGGTAACCTATTTTAACTGCTTCTATTTTTAGCTCTTATTACATCTGTATTGCTGGATAATATGCATCTGTAAACATCTGTTTCTTAATTTGTCAGTTTTAGATATAATCTATTGAGTCTTTGGAATGGAAGATGTGGTTTAACTCACATTACTGGTATGCTCCTCCCAATCCTGTGTCATCTTAGCATTCCAGTTATATAAATGTCATGTCTCTGATTATTTTAGAAGCTTTGTTATATATCCGTGTCTTTTATTTCATATCCCACTTACAACTTTATAAGTTAAGCTGTTACTTCCTTTTTGCTACCCTCCCATCCTTAACTTTCAAATCCCACTTTCTGGAATGACTTTCTCTTAGCTGCACTTTGGTCCTGGAGTGTCAAGATGGCTGACAGTTTTATCCTGTTCTTCACCCACAATCACTTCTTCCATGATTTTTCTGGGTTGATTCTAAAAGTTGAACACCAGTAACTAGTGTTTTATTATTTTGAGACTTTATGAATGATCAGCAGGCCAAGTAGTGTGCTAGGGTTATACTTCCTTTTGTATTGGTCCCACGTCACCCTGAAAGAGACTTTTCCAACATCAGAATCAAATCGACTGGCTTCTTGTACTCCATCAGTTTCTAAAAGGTACCCGATATTTTAATTTGCTGGATATATGGGGAATGAACTTTCTTATATATTTTTTCCCCTTGGAGTTTCTACTTGCCCTTTTTTGAGGTGCATTATTTGCCTTTTTCATACATTTAAGTGTGACAATTTCAAAATCATACTGTTTTTTTTGTACTGAGTTTCTTTTCCCTTGGGAATCCTGGGACCTTCCATCTTCCTGTTCTACTCCGGAGTGGTCATTCACTGTGACTGGACTTCTCCTCACTGCTTTCCTGGGTTGGATTTGCTGTGTCTTGGGTGTCCTGGAGCTTAACGGTTCAGACCATGGTTTTTTGGCCACCCTGCCTGGGTCTGACCACAGCTCCACCTCTGACAAACATACATGTTTGGTACCTTACTGTCCTCATGTAAGGAAGTCATGATAACGCATAACAGATATAAGTATGTGGCTGATTGGTTCGAAGGCCTTTATTGTATCCTGATATTTTGGTCAGGTAATTATCATTCTCTAGTACCTAATATAATTTACAAAAGTTCTTACTAATAACACTTGATGACAGCCATTTATAATGATTCTTTGGCCTCAACTGTTTCATTGTTTTTTGTTATTTTTTTTAAGTAGGAAGGAATTATGTTAATAAGTTATGGTTCTTAGAGAAGCAGTTTGATTTTATCAGTTTAGTGTATTCCTAATTATATTTGGGAAATAAGTGATTAAACTTGTGTGTAGGAGCCTTTTAAACTGATCCAAGTTTTCTAATAAAATGCTCCCATACTCTGATCCACTGGTTAGGTCTTCCCTGTTGTTTATTCATGAATTATTTCATACTTCTCTTTGAAAAATGGAATCATGACCAAGTTAAAAATCACTTTGGGAGGAAGTTTATCTTCTTCAAAGGGTAAATTATATCTTTTGCCCCATAGAAGGTATCAATAATATCTGTGTTTAGAAGAGACTATGATACGTCTTACTTGAGCAACCAAGATCTTGTGGAAGTTAAACTCGCTTGCTGATTTACCTGTTGGTTCACACAGTTGTTAATTGATCTTAATCATTAAGTTTTAGGCTAGTTTTGACTGAGTGAAAACACTAGACATAAAGTAGTAATCTATGTGGTAAGTTCTCATCACATTGTTTTTCTGTATTTCTGTATTTGAAGGAGTGAGTTAATTGAACTTATCTAGCACCCGCTCTTTGCCAAATGAGGTACTTTCCATGTTTTCCACTTAATCTTTATACACACACACACACACACACACATATATGTATTGATTACAGAGAGGAAGGGAGAGGGAGAGAGGAATAGAAACATCAATGATGAGAGAGAATCATTGATTGGCTGCCTCCTGCACACCCCTACTGAGAACTGAGCCTGCAGCCCAGGCATGTGCCCTTGACCGGAATCGAATCTTCAGTCCGCAGACGGATGCTCTATCCACTGAGCAAAACCAGCTAGGGCGACTTAATCTTTATAGTAATCCTAAAAGAATCATTATTGCCAACTGAGTGCTTGGAAAGTATGCACCTCCTTCACATCCAGTCATGATTCTCAATCAACCTATAATGTTTATCTGTCTTCCAATGAGAAGACTGACAGTGCTGCAACTTGGTAACAGAGTAACAGTTAATGGAGGGCAGAGTTGGGCTCTGAATTCTTTGAACTCTTAAGCTCTTTTCAAAACAATGTCTATATTTCCTTTATTTGTTGGGGGTGTGAATAGATTTTAAAATGAATAGTAAGCACCTTCTTTTTCTTCTCTCCAACTTTTTATTTTGAAATGTTAAAACATACATTCTTTTCCGAAGATTCAGTGCTTAATATTTTGCTTTATTTGCTTTCCCCGTGTGTGTGTGTGTGTGTGTGTGTGTGTGTATTTCTTTTTTTTTTTTTTTTAATATATTTTATTGATTTTTTTACAGAGAGGAAGGAAGAGGGATAGAGAGTTAGAAACATCGATGAGAGAGAAACATCGATCAGCTGCCTCCTGCACACCTCCCACTGGGGATGTGCCCGCAACCAAGTTACGTGCCCCTGACCGGAATCGAACCTGGGACCCTTCAGTCCGCAGGCCAACGCTCTATCCACTGAGCCAAACCGGTTTTGGCGTGTGTGTATTTCCTGAAACTTTTTAGGGAGGTAGCAGACATCCTGACACTTCATCTTTAAATATTTAGCATATGTCTCCTAAGACTAGAGTCATGCTTCTCATAACAATACCATTATCATGCCCAAGAAATTGACACATTAATATTATCTTATATGTGGTCATTTTTATCATCTTCCTATTGTCCCAGTAAAAGCTTTAGAACTTTTTTTTATCTCTGCAGGATTCAGTAAAGGATCAGCCATGGCATTTAGTTTGGTTTTCCCCAAACTTTTCCCCCATGACATTGACATTTTTGTAGTCCAAGCTAGTTGTTCTGAAAACAGTTCCATAATCTAGATTGTCTGATCTCTTCATGATTATATTCAAATTAAATTTGTGTGTTTGTGTGTGCATGATTATTAAATGGTTGATGTTGGGTGCTTTTCTTGTATTTTACTAGAAGGCACATATGTCCCATTCTTGGTGAAGTTCAGTTTCATCATTTGATTAAGTTGGTGTTCTCTGGTTTTCTATACTCCAATGGTTCAGTTCTCATTTATTATTAAGAAGTAATCTATGGGGTAATATTCTGAGACCATGTGATTATCCTGTTCCCCAATAATCTTTCACCCAATAGTTTTAACATCTGTGGATGCTTTGTGCCTGAAGCATTTATTACATTGGTGATTGCAAAATGTTGATTTTCCTAATACTATTATTTTTCTCTGAATTTATTAGCTGGCATTCTTTGGTAAAAAAGAGCTTTTCTCCTCTTCCATCCCCCCAACTCCTTTTTTTTAGTATCCCTATGGATTCATGGTTCCTTTTTTAAGAGCTGCATTGAGATATAACTTGTATGCCATACAATTTACTCATTTAAAATGACAGTTCAATGGGTTTTAGTATGTTCACAGATATGTACAACTATCACCACAGTTGTGGACTTTTTTATTCAATAACTAGAGGCCTGGTGCATGAAATTCGTGCATGGGTAGGGTCCCTAGGCTTGGCCGGCAATCAGGGCTGATCTGCGGGGCAACTGACAGGGTGATCGGGGGCGCCCCCCACTGGCACCCGCCTTGGCTGGCCTGGCACCGCCCGCTCTTCGGCTTTGCCCCCTGCTGCCACTGTCACCTCCCTTTGCAGAGCAACTGGCGGGGCAATCAGGGAGGCCCCCGCTGGCACCCGCCTTGGCTGGCCTGGGGTCTATGGGCAGCTCCTGCATTGAGTGTCTGCCCCCTGGTGGTCAGTGTGCGTCATAGTGACCAGTCGTTCTGCCGTTCAGTTGATTTGCATATTAGGCTTTTATTATACAGGATTATAATTCACTACCATTATTATTATTATTATTTGGTACCAAATTACTTTATTATTTTATGGTACAAATGAAAGACATGAGTGGATGAATTGGTACAAGTTAAAGAAAAGGTAAAGGTAACTCCAACATGCAGTACTGCTTTGGTGACCAGGAAGTCACCCCCGAGGCTACAGAAGCAGCCTAAGGCTTAGCTCTCATAGCTGTGTTTCAGGGTGTGCTTGTCAAAGAGATACTCGGCCACCTCAGTTTCAGGGGCCCTCAACCTGTGCAAGTTGGTTACGTGGTCACCCAGTTCTTTGATGGATTTCACCTGCTCATTCAGGTAGTGAGTCTCAATGAAGTCACACAAATCAGGGTCATTTTTGTCAGTGGCCAGTTTGTGCAAGTCCAGTAGTAACTGATTCACACTTTTTTCCAAGTGCATTGCACACTCCAATGCATTCAGCCCATTCTCCCAATCGTCACGGTCTGGTTTCTTGATAACCTGAAGGAAGATTTGGCCACTTTGCTGGTTCTGCAGCTTCATCAGTTTCTCAGCATATTCCCTTCTTATGAGATTGATGAAGTAAATATCTGGCAAAGTTCTTCAAAGCCACATCATCACGGTCAAAGTAGTAAGACATGGGCAGGTAGACGCAGGAAGCGTAGCTCCAGGTTGATCTGGCAGTTGATGGCGGCCTCTGAGTCCTGGGGGTAGTTCTGGCGCACCTGGGAGGTGGACGTCATGGCAGGTGGCTGAGGAGAGGTGCTGCTTGGCAGGGGAGCGGAGGCAGGGGCCTTGGGTTGAGGGCGGGGGGGGGTCTGAAGCGCTGTGAGGAGGGTGATGTGAGGAGGCAGGAGGCTGGCCTGGCAGCAGCTGCGGTGCAGACACCAGGATCCCTCTAAGCACTGTTGAAGCAGAAAACCACGGCCACTCCCCGTGAAGACTGTCACTGTTATTATTCTTTTTGATGTTCAGACTGCCCCAAATTTGGCCAGTGGGAGCCTTTTCAAGCCTATTCCTCTGTTCTTACATTTCTTCATTACTCTTTGAGAGCTTCCCTGCTGATGTGACAAGGTGCCCCAGTCCGACTTTGTGCTCTCCCTGCACCAGTCCTGTCATCAGCCACCTGTCCACTGAGCCCCGGATTCCTTTTGGGGAGTGGTGGCTAGAACCCTGGCTCTGAAGTCTCAGTGTATTCTTGCTTCTAGGCTCTTTTATTGGGTAGAAAAGGTTTTAAAAGTAAGTGTATTGTTTTTATCTCTCCTTTCCATTTTCCTATTGTCATATTTATCTCAGGCAAGAATAAGAAATAAATACTGTTTATTTATTTTTAAGGTGTCATACTATAAAATTGACTTCTTTTACAGAGCTATAAATTTTAACACATGCAAATTTGTTAACCTGCAGCACAATTGGTACAAAACATTTCCATCATCCCCAAACTCCCTATGCTCTCCCTTTGTAGTCATATCCATTTCCCTATTTCTAACCACAGGCAATGAACTACATGTTCTCCATCACTATAGTTTTTTCTTTTTGAGAATGCTATTTAAATGGGATCATACCCAGTGCCACCTACTGAGACTTGTTTCTGTTATAATGCCTTTGAGAGTCATCATTGTTTTGCTATACCATTGTTCCTTTACACTTTTACTGATTGAAGGATGCTTGATTCTTTCCAGTTTGGAGCCATTGTGAAGAGAATTGGTATAAATATTCATGTACAGGTTTTTGTTTGAACATATATTTTCATTTCTCTAAAGTAGATATTAAGGAATGTGATTGCTAGGTCATATGGCAAGTGTATGTTATCTTTATAAAAGACTGTCAAACTCTTTTCTATAGTGGCTGTACAATTTTGTATTTCCAGTAGCAATGTAGGTACTGAATCCTCATCAGCACTTGGATTTGGCAGAATTTTTTATTTCAGCCATTCTAATAGGTGTGTAATGATATCCTATAGTGGTTTTCATTTTCATTTCCCTAATGGCTAATAAGATGAACGTCTTTTCGTGTGTTTATTCGCCTTCCTTAGGTATTCTTTGATGAAGTGTCTTTGCCCATTTAAAAAAATTATTAATTTTAGAGAGAGAGAGAATGAAACATTGATTCATTGTTTAAGTTATTAATGCATTCATTGGTTGCTTCTTGTATGTGCCCTGCAACCTTGGCTTATGGCAGGGGTGGGGAACGTCTGAACCACAAAATCATTTGGTCTGGCCCTGCCAAGGCATTAGGGGTGAGTTAATTAACTGTTTGACCAAATATATCAGGCTAGTTTTTAAGTTGATAACTTTGTATAGCCTGCGGGTGATGTTATAAATATCCAAATGGCCCTGGGCAGAGAAAGGTTCCCCACCCCTGGCTTATCAGGATGATGCTCTAGCCAACTGAGCTACACAACCAGGGCTTTTTGCCCATTTTCAGTTGGGTTGTTTGTTCCTTACTCTAGTGTTTTTGAAAGTTCTTTATATGTTTAGAATGCTAGTCCTTTGGCATGTTTTAGATTTGTAGATAATTTCTGATAATCTATAGCTTGCATTTTCATTCTCTGAATAGTATTAATTGTACAATAAAAGTTTTAATTTTGGTAAAGCCCAATTTATCAACTTTTTCTTTTATGAATTGTACTTTGAGTGTCATGTTTAAGAACACCACTTAACACCAAGTCATTAAGGAATTTTCCTGATACTTTTATCATTTTATGTTTGACAATTACATTTATGATTCATTTGAGTTCCTTTTTATTTGAAGTGTAAGGTTTAGGTTGAGGTTTGTTGTTTTGCATATGAATGGCTAGTTGTTCCAAGATTGTCTTTTCGCCCTAGCCAGTTTGGCTCAGTGGATAGAGCATCGGCCTGCAGACTGAAGGGTCCCTGGCTTGATTCCAGTCAGGGCACATGCTAGATTGTGGGCTCAATCCCCAGTGTGGTGTGTGCAGGAGGCAGCCAATCAATGATTCTCTCTCATGATTGATGTTTGTATCTCTCTCTCCCTCTCCCTTCCTCTCTGAAATTAATCCTATCTAATAAAGAGGGACTATGCTAATTGACCCTCACGCTGTCGCAAAAGATGGCGGTGCCCACAGCCAATAAGGAGGGAATATACTAATTGACTGCCCCACCCTCAAAGATGGCAGCACCCACAGCCACAAGATGGCAGCGCCCAGTCCCCTCAGACCCACCGGGGCAGCAGGCTTGCGGCAAGGCCGGGCCCGCCCCGTGCACCTGCCTCAGGAGTCCCCCAGTCACCTCAGCTGCCCAGGGTCAGTCTGAGGCGCAGGCAAGCCTCAGATGGCAGCTGCCCAGCTGCCCAGGGCCGCTGGAGGCTCAGGTAACCCGGGGCGGGCCAAGGCTTATGCTGCCGGCAGTGGCAGCAGCAGAGGTGTGATGGGGCATCGCCTTTCCCTGATCGCCAGGTTGCCTCCCACCCCTGAGGGCTCCCGGACTGTGAGAGGGGGCAGGCCGGGCCGAGGGGACCCCCCCCCCCTCCAGTGCATGAATTTTCATGCACCGGGCCTCTAGTAAAAATATATTTTTAAAAAAGATTGTCTTGCCCTAACTGGTTTGGCTCAGTGGGTAGAGTGTCAGCCTGCGGACTGAAGGGTCCCGGGTTCGATTCCGGTCAAGGGCATGTACCTTGGTTGCGGGCACATACCCGGTAGGGAGTGTGCAGGAGGCAGCTGATCGATGTTTCTCTCTCATCGATGTTTCTAACTCTCTGTCCCTCTCCCTTCCTCTCTGTAAAAAAATCAATAAAATATATTTTAAAAAAAAAGATTGTCTTTTTCTGTTAAAGTGCTTTATCCCTTTGGTATAACTCATTGGCCATATTTGTGTGGGTTTGTATCTGGAACAAATTTATATGGTTATGTGCCAAGCAGCGAGTTTGTTTTTCTTTTCCTACTCAGGTATTTGTGTTCCTATTTTTGAACATCCCAGTCTTGAGAGAGGGTGTTTTGATTTTCTAAGACATTTCCTTTTGTTTTTCATTTTTAATTGATAGGAAGGCTGTTTAATAAGACCCCCAATTTATGTCTTCCATCTTTTTTTTTCCTAAATAATCTCTTAAAAAAAAAAAGCTGATAGGAAGGACTGAATGAAAACATCTCAAAACTAATGTCTCGTACTTTTTTCCTTCTGTTTTTGTAAGAATGACCTATTTTCTCTTGAACTAATCTACCTTTAATAAGTATACATCAATGTATCCAATGTTAAAAGCTTAGTTCTTCATCTAACTTTGATTCAGTATATAGTTAATATTATTTTCTTAGCTAGATTGTGCCACTCGATTTTTTTGTTATTGCTGTTTCATTGCTATATAGTAAAGTAATCTTGACATTCACTAATTTGAAAAAGGAAAAGGTGCTGTTATTAGTCTTCTATTTTACCCAAGCATGAAGCATGTTTGCTTTGAGAGTTATCCTCGTCACAATCTATCTATACTGTATATATAACAGGCTAAGTGACTGACCATACATCCATCCGACCGTCAGGCCAGTACATATGACATGCATTGGCAATTTAAAAATAAACATTGACTCATGCATGTGCAATACATATAAAGCTCTCACTGGCACCAATTGCACGCGTGTGTTTCCATCTATCATTGTTGATCATGAATTTGGTTGTTTTTGTTGAAATGGTTTGTAACATATCTATTATTGAAGCTACCTTTGGAAATAGTGTATCTATAGATAATATTAAAAATACATTTAAATGTGCGATTCTTTGTCCAAAAAATGAGCATGTTCATAAATTAAATGAAGAAATTTTGGATATACTCGATGGAGATTTTCACATCTATTTGAGTGATGATTCCATCGATTCAACGGATGGTGCCGAAAAGGAAAATTTTCCCATCGGATTTCTTAATAGTATTACTCCTTTAGGAATGCTGTGTCATAAATTAAAATTGAAAGTAGGTGCAATCATCATGCTACTGAGAAATCTTAATTGTAAATGCGATCTTTGTAATGGTACTAGATTTATTATCAAAAGAGTGTGACCTAACATAAAGCTGAAGTATTAACAGGATCTGCGGAAGGAGAGGTTGTTCTGATTTCAAGAATTGATTTGTCCCCATCTGACACTGGCCTACTATTTAAATTAATTCAAAGAGAGTTTCCCGTGATGCCAGCATTTGCGATGACTATTAATAAATCACAAGGACAAACTGTAGACAGAGTAGGAATATTCCTACCTGAACCCGTTTTCGGACATGGTCAGCTATATGTTGCTTTCTCTCGAGTTCAAAGAGTGTGTGATGTTAAAGTTAAAATTGTAAATACTTCATCACAAGGGAAATTAGTCAAGTACTGTGAAAGTATTTTTACTCTTAATGTGGTATACAGGGAGATATTAGAATAAGTTTAATTAATTTGTCAGTCATTGTTTTTATCAATGTTGTTTTTATATCATGTTTTCGTTTTTATGTCATGTCTTTGTTGTTATATCATGTTATTGTTTATTTGTTTATCAATTTATATATTATTTTCATATACATTTTACTAATTTTCTTTCATCTCTGACACTTCTAGTATAGACAGAGGACGAATAGTAATATTAAAATATTTTTTCTAAGTAATTTTCTTTCATTGTGCATGAATTCGTGCACCGGGTCACTAGTATTCTATAAAACACAAGATCTGAAATGATTACCAAGCTCACTCTGCTAGTTTGTGGAGCAGGTAAACCAAGAACTCAGATTGTTTGACTCTTTAATCTAGCACTGCCTTCCTAGAACAGAAAGTCTACAAACCACAGAATTAATGTGAATCTTTTAATGCAAAAGACAGGTTAAGGAAATTTTCTTTGCATCCTACAGCCCAAAAGAAGTTCACTGTGCTTGTGAGAAAAATACTGTAAGTGAGGTGACAGCCCAGTTATTTTTAGCACACTCCAAACCCGCATGGAGTGTGGTACAGAGCTATGGAGTTAGTGTGTGGATGAGACAGAGACCAAAGCTCCATCCTCAGAGAGCTTCTGTAATTTGTGGTTGGAGGGGCACCTATTGCATTTGTGAGGCAGGTCATCAGTAGCCGAAATAGTGAAAGTGCTAAAGTGCTGGCAAGTAGGCAAGTATCGGAATAATTAGTGAGTCTGGGATAATTCCTTGTCGCTGGATGAGTTGAGTTTTCGGTAATCCTTTTACAAAATAGAAAAAGGCAGTGAAGATTAATGGAATTGGTGTGTCAATCTTGGGAAGTGTTCTATAAAAAAACAACATGCTAACTGCTTTTTAAGGAATATTTTTACCTTGTACTTCCAGTGGTACTAGAAAACTGAGCTTGGACTTCCTGCCTGTAATCCCTGTACCTAACCCCCTTTGGGGTTAGGACTTTTATTAACCTTTTTATAAGTGCCCAACTCTTGCCTCAAATTAGAAGGGAAAATAAAATTGCAAGCCAAGGTGAAATTTTCTTGGTTCTGTGTAATGTTCTTATGTAAATTATTGGAATGGGTCTTCTTAGAATATCAACATTAAAAAGAAGAGCTTTTTAAAAATTCATCTGGTAGTAGGCCAAAAAAGATTATGGAAACGTTAGCTAATTAACATTCTCCATTTAGTGCTTAATAACCTATTTATGATGGGTTTTCATTCATTACTGCAAGTAAATGTTAGGAAAATCTTCATAGCAAATGTTCCCACAAGGCTCTACTGCAGCAATAGTAAAGGCACACACACACTTTGCTCTTGTTCCTATGCCTGGGATTTCACTTAAAAGGTCTGAATGAACTTACTTTCATTGTAACTAAAAACCAAAGTGTTAATCTGTTATTAGGAACAGTGATTCCTCAAGCTGAAGTAAAGTTAGATGTATGCTGAATCTCATGAAAAATGACTGGATGGAGAAGATAAATATTGTTGAATTCATTTTATACAAAGCAAAACCCCAAATCATTTACGACCCATTTTATAGCTTAGAGAGCATCAAGTAGGTGTCATTCATACTTAGGGCTTTTTAAGGTGTTATTCAACATACGTGACTTTGTCAACTTGGACTAGTTTTTGTATTTTCTCAGATTGTGTGTGTTTTTAAACCTGTTTTAAAATTGTTTCTTAAAGAATCAGAGCCATCAAAGTTGGCAAGCGTTAAGCATGCTAATTAGTTCAACATACTGACCAATTCTCTGAATTATTAGTTCAAAGGAGAGTGTGGACAGGGATGAAATTAGATTTGGGCATTTTTCACTCTGCTTGTTTTAGGATGCTCAGGGTTACTTTGATCTGTAAATAACAGATGCTTTTCATGCATGGCTCAAGATACTTCAAACATGTCTAAAACTTGGTCTCAGACTTAGGGCCCATCACTCTTATCCTGAATTGGATATACATACCTGTAATTGTATAGTAATTTTAGAGAAAACGTTTTTGTGGTTGATAGTTAAAGCTAGGATATTTTATTTTCCATGATATGTAGCCATAGGTTTATTACTTTCCATAAACTGGCATAGTTAGTTATAAGGCAAACCAATTTTACTTTATTAGCTGCTAAAATATATTCACTTATTTAAATGTCAGTTTTAAGAGTAAAAGCTTAGGCAACTATGAAAGCATAAAAATTATGTGTTTACATGTGTGTGCATGCATACACACATGTATAATTGCTTATGTGTATATATGTATATACATATAATCACATTTTTAGCCATCTGTGTGGTAGAGATAATATATTTGCTTTTTTTATTAACTGGATATTCTGTTTAACTTTAATAATTATCTAATAACTAGATTTAAGAGCAAACCTAGTAGTGTACACGAGTTTCACAGTTTACTACCTCTTCTGGTTTTCGTGTAGGAAAACTTGAGTATCATTGGGAATCTTTTGGTAAGGAGAGACATCGGATGGATGGTGGACTGGGTGAGAGAGGTGAAAGACCAAGAGAGTAGGGACTGAGAAACCCTTGAATCCTGCTCTCCACATTCCCTGATCAGCAGGCTCCATCGCAGGCCCTCCTTCAGCCAAGTGCAAGATGCAGGGACACCACGTGACAGGAGTCCAGCCAGAGTCCTGTACTGTGCAGGCCTCCTATTTAGAATTAGAAATGTTAAGTCATAATGTCTTGCATTAATTAGAGAATACTTAATATACTCTTTTAGTAAACTCTTTTGGGGGGTGGAATTAAACTACATGAGGTTTTACAACACATTTCATTTTGTGGCTTTCCTTTATGAAAATATTGTACTACCATAACGGAAGCTTCTTTACTCAATCATGCCTTAGGATACCCAAGTTCTGGTTGTAATTATGTCACTTAGTATCTTTCGCCTGTGAAAGTTAAATCTCCCTAGGCTTCGGTTTTCTCATTTTTAAAAGGGTTGGTAGACTTGTGGCCTTGCTAAACCACAGCCTTATTTACAGTAACGTTTTACCAGTATTGGTGCACTCTCACTTATGTCCACCTCCTCTCCGACTGCTTGGGTGCTGACTGTGGCTGTGACAGACACTCTGGCCTGAAAAGCCTCTTCACAGAAAGTCTGCTGACTCTTGGACTAGATCATATCAAAAGCCCTGCTTTGCCTGCCCTAGGTCTTCTTTATGTGCACATCTATTTACTTATTATTATTGTTATTTTAAATCTTTATTGTTGAATGTATTACTTATGTCCCTTCCTTGCCCCTCCCCCCCTTGACTTCTTGCCAGTCCCAGCCCCTTGCCCTAGGCCTTCCCCACCCTGTTGTCTGTGTTCATGGGTTATGCATAAATGCATACAAGTTCCTTGGTTGATCTCTTCCCACCCACCCACCCACCTCCACCTTCCCTCTGAGACTCCAAAGTCTGTTCTATGCTTCTATGTCTTTGGATCTATTTTGTTCATCAGTTTATTTTGTTCATTAGATTCCACCTGTGAGTGAGATCATGTGATACTTGACTTTCTCTGATTCTAGGGATCAAAAGTCTTTATTTTTGTTAAGGATATAATATACCATGTACCTTGTTACAGTGTTCATTTCCCCCATTGCCAGCTTTGCTAATTATAAAGAGAAAGAAAAGACTGACCAGATCATTGGTTCTCTAAGAGTGGTCCCTGGACCAGCAGCAGCAGCATTACCTGGGAACCATTTAAAAATGCAGACTCAGCCAGGAGAAACCAAGATGGTGGCATAGGTAAGCACCTAAACTGATGCCTCGCACAACAATTTCAAAACTACAACTAAAAGACAGAACGGACATCATCCAGAACCACAGGAAGGCTGGCTGAGTGGAAATTCTACAAGTAGAAGGAAAGAGAAAAGCTCATGGAGAATCAGAGGAGTGGCAAAGAGCTGAGGTACGGAGATGCGCACAGAGAGGAAAGGAGGCTGAGTGCCTGGCTGACTTTCTCAGGCGGGAGGGGGAAGGAAGCCCACTGCACTGAACCCCAGTTCCGACTGCACTGAACCCCAGTTCTGGGCGAAACCCCGTGGACCCTGGACTGTCAGGTAGAGAGAAAGGCACACGGAGACTCAGAGACCTGAAGAAGCCGTGGCGGGCAGGGGTCTGGAGACGCACGCGCGCGCAAGTGCTCGCAGAGAACACTGAATGCGGAGGTTGCCGCAGGCATTCCCTAGCAGAAGGGAGTCGGAAGCTCCTTACTGCACTGAACCCCTGTTCTGACTGCACTAAACCCCAGTTCCGGGTGAGCCCCTGGGGACCCACGCTCTTACGGGGGGAATCTGGACTGTCAGGCAGAAACTCAGGGGAGCCGCGGAAGGCAGAGGTCTGGAGGCGCGCGCGCAAGGGCAGGGCTGACAGGAAGCCAAGACTGTCTGCTCTGCCCTGAGACTCCGCCCCATCCAAGCTGAGCACAGAGGCTTTTGCAATTTTTCAAGTCTAATCCTATAAGGCTGTCTCCAGCACCGAACTTCTCCCAGCATAGACACAGCTGATCCTCACAGCCAACTGGCCTGGAGGTCAATTCCTCCCAGTGATGCCAACAACAATCAAGACTTAACTACAACAAGGCTGTACACACAGTCCACAGAGGGGTGCACCAAGAGTGTCCACCTCAGGTTAACTGGGGAGGCCGACCCACTGGGCCATATAGGAAACCTAGCACACAAAGCTACCCTACCAACTCAGGGAGGCAGCGAAAATGCGGAGACAACGAAACAGATCACAAATGAAAGAAATGGAGGAAAACCAATGACTGGATATAGAATTCAAAACCACAGTTAAAAGGCTTTTCAAGAATATCCTAGAAAAGGCCGATAAATTTAGCGAGACCCTCAAAGATATGAAAAAGGACCAACTAGAAATTAAACATACACTGACTGAAATAAAGAATATTATACAGAGACCCAACAACAGACTAGAGGAACGCAAGAATCAAGTCAAAGATTTGAAATACAAAGAAGCAAAAAACACTCAACCGGAAAAGCAAAAAGAAAAAAGAATCCAAAAAGTTGAAGATAGTGTAAGAAGCCTCTGGGACAACTTCAGGCGTACCAACATCAGAATTATTGGGATGCCAGAAGAAGAGAGAGAGCAAGATACTGAAAACCTATTTGAAGAAATAATGACTGAAAACTTCCCCCACCTGGTGAAAGAAATAGACTTACAAGTCCAGGAAGCGCAGAGAACCCCAAACAAAAGGAATCCAAAGAGGACCACACCAAGACACATCATAATTAAAATGCCAAGAGCAAAAGACAAAGAGAGAATATTAAAAGCAGCAAGAGAAAAGCAGCTAATTACCTACAAGGGAGCACCCATACGATTGTCAGCTGATTTCTCAACAGAAACTATGCAGGCCAGACGGGAGTGGCAAGAAATATTCAAAGTGATGAATAGCAAGAACCTACAACCAAGATTACTCTACCCAGCAAAGCTATCATTCAGAATGGAAGGTCAGATAAAGAGCTTCACAGATAAGAAAAAGCTAAAGCAGTTCATCACCACCAAACCAGTATTATATGAAATGCTGAAAGGTATTCTTTAAGAAGAGGAAGAAGAAAAAAGTAAAGATAAAAATTATGAGCAACAAATACATATCTATCAACAAGTGAACCTAAAAATCAAGTGAATTAAAAATCTGAGGAACAGAATAAACTGGTGAATATAATAGTCAGGGGCATAGAAAGGGAGTGGACTGATAATTCTCAGGGGGAAACGGGTATGGGGGTTGCAGGAAGAGACTGGACAAAAATTGTACACCTATGGATGAGGACAGTGTCGGGGAGGTAAGGGCAGAGGGTGGGATGGGAACTGGGTGGAGGGGAGCTATGGGGGGAAAAAGGAGAAACAATTGTAATAATCTGAACAATAAAGATTTATTAAATTAAAAAAAATAAAAATAAAAATGCAGACTCACAGGCCACACCCCAGACCTCTGAATTGGAAAGGGGGGGTGGGGCGCGTGGTACCCAGCACTGTGCTTCAGAGCACCCCAGTGATTCTGATGCTTCTGAAGTGTGAGGACCATGGGACTTGATGCTATCAAGTTCAATTAAAAGATATTTTTTTCTATTTTAATTTGGAATGAAGAACAAACTTAAATTCTACAACTGGAGAAAAATGTTTGATATTATTACAAAAAACAGAGAAATTAATATTTTTTCTTCGCCAGTAAAACCTTTTATAAATTGTATAATTTTTTTAATATAATGAGAAATTCTTGAAAGATACATTTATGTCACTTTCAGCATAGTGTTTATTAATGGACAAAAAGAAAAGTAATACGATTGATTTTTTTCATGCGATTTTCTTTTCTTGGTGGAGGATTACTTTGAGTTATTTTAAAACTAATAATTTGAAATAGTTTTCAGAATAAAAGAAACCCATCAATAATTATTTTGCTTATAAAATGAATACTTTAAGAAAAGAGCATTTAGGGGGCACAGTAGCTTGTCTGCTGTGGCTGCCTTTCTTACCCATTTAAGTGAGGTCTGTGTTGACTTGCCTATTTTCCATGCTGAAAACCCCTAGAATGAAGCACCAGTGAGACTACTCATCTGTTAGGGGAGATCACAAGCGGAGTGCTTTGTAGTAAATCTCAGAGAGGACGAGAGAGCTGTACCTGTCAGGAAAGCAGTGTGGGAGGAGGGCAGGCTATTTGGAGAATTGCTTTCATCCTTGAGAGTTCTCACACCTGCTTCATTTGGCACACACAGTTTCCATCTCTTGGAGAATAGTCTTTGCCCTTCCCCCGGCCCAAAGTCTATAGATGCAGCATAGGAATGGAAGTTTTAACATAAAAACTCAGTTTTTAACATAAAAACTCATCTAAAAATGCAGTGTATATAAACAGAATTAACTAACTTCATTTTGTTGAAAAGGGACCCTTGGTTTTATGTGTGTGTGTGTGTATACACATGTACATACGTACATTGTTATATATACACTTATACATTTATATGTACAGTTCATTTGATATGTGTGTGAATATGTATAGGCAGGCACATTTTGATATATATAGATTTTAAAATGCATACAATAAACTTTCATATGTATAAAATCCTGTAGTACTATATTTTAAACTGCTTCTGAAATCTGTGTTAACTCTCAGCCACGAAGTTCTATAGGCTGAATGTATTATGCTGGTTACTTTTACTTTTTTTCTTTTCTAATTTTTAAAAATATTTTTTGCATTTTCTTTTTTTTTTTTAATATATATTTTATTGATTTTCTACAGAGAGGAAGGGAGAGGGATAGAGAGTCAGAAACATCGATGAGAGAGAAACATCGATCAGCTGCCTCCTGCACACCCCCCACTGGGTATGCGCCCGCAACCAAGGCACATGCCCTTGACCGGAATCGAACCCGGGACCCTTGAGTCCGCAGGCCGACGCTCCATCCACTGAGCCAAACCAGTCAGGGCTGCATTTTCTTTTTTTAAATGCACCCAAAATATAATGTAATTCAAAGGGAACAAAAATGTGTGTGTACACACAAGTATGTGTAAGAAGTCACCCTTTATAATAAAGAGTTAAATATCTCCAAATAATAAAATGATACATTTTGTGAGATCTCCTTTTCTTCAGATAAACAGTTTTGGCTTTTTAGATTATAGGTGGTTTTTGTTTTTGTTTTTTATTAAACATCCGGCTTGTTTGAATGTCTTATAACTCCTTGATGACAATCTTCCTCATACTAGCAATTTTTTATAAAGGGAATATGTAGTTGCTTCAGTTTTTACATTTTACAGCTGACATATTTGGCTATACCTGGGCAAAAACCAGTTAGAAATAATAGTATTTAATATTTAATAAGTGACCAGGCTTCTTTAACCATCTGGAATTTTATTTTCTTTGCACGCAGCATCTGAGTTTCAGCTGTTAGCTTTTCTCCTTTGCTCTGGGGAGGGTCAATTGCTTTTAAGTCTTTGATGCTTGCTGTGTCAGCCCTTTTCATATTTTCAAAATGCCCATGTAAAAGGGCTTTTCATCCATTCATGCTGATAATTCTTTTGAACTTGAGGTTTGAACCAAACTAATCAAATTTAATTATAGCTCAAATCCTGTTACTGTGAACTCCGGTAGACTTCTAGGCTGTTTTTTGTTGTTGTTATACTGGAGTTCAGCCATTACCAATAGTTCTTGGCGTGAGTGGGCCATTGACTGCAGTTGGGAGATCTTTTGTAATGCTCAAATTTTTCTTACGTTGACGTTGGTAAATATGATTTGAACTTTATTCTTTTCTAAAGGAAATACTGAATTAGTCTCAAATAAAATTTCTCTTTATTTGCATATATTTCAAGTAATGTTTTCTGATTCATCTTTAACTGTTTTGTGGTTTGTTTGTTTTTTGTTAATCCTCACCTGAGGATATTTTTCCATTGATTTTTAGAGAGAGTAGAAGGGAGGGGGAGAGACAAAGAGAAAGAAACATTGAGACACATCAATTGATTGCTTCCCACATGAGCCCCGACCAGGGCCGGGAATCAAGCCTGCAACCGAGGTACATGCCCTTGACCAAACCCAGGACCCTTCAGTCCGCGGGCTGATGCTCAATCCATGGAGCCAAACCAGCTAGAGCTCATCTTTAACAGTTTGAACAATTAAATTCCACCTACTACTTTCTTAAAGAATCCTTGAGTTTTGTTGTTGCTGACTCTCGGTTTTTGTTTGTTTTGAAGATCCAAGACTTAGTGGGCATTTCAATATGCCCTCCTGGGGGCATCACCATGGTGGTTGATGCCTGTTTGCCTGGTGTTCTGAGAGTGTTCTTTTCCTTTTTGCTTCATTAAACACACACACACACACACACACACACACACGAGCGCGCACACACAAAAACCATATTTGAACAGTGGAGAGAAAGTAGGAAATATGGGAAATATAAACCTTTTAGACTGCAGCATGTGTTAAAGGAAGGTGGACTAGTACTGATATTTTTAGCACTTTCTTCAAAACGATTGCTAACATACGTATGTTAGCATATTGTTAAACTCACTTGTTAACCTTCTGTGTGTACACAGTTCTTTTCCCAAACAGTATAAGTTTCTATTTTTAAAATGAGATTTTGTTTGGTTTTCTAAGAAGATTGGGGAATAATGACATTTAAAATACTTGAAGTTTCTTTTCATCTCTAAAGTCTATATATTTTTATAATATTTGACCAATTTTTTATCTGTAAGGATGGCAGAACTCCATCTTTCCTCAGAGCCTTTTGATTCTGAAATGGAAAAAGGTTTCATGAAGAACAGCAAATAGCATAGCTCCTATTAAATGAGAAAATTGTATTTTCTCTTTTTAAATTTAAGTAAAAACTGCCAGTTTCCCTGTATTTATTACAGCAGGGGCTCTTGTTTTAAAATGAAGTGGAATCTGAAGTATAATTTTGTTTGTTAACGCTATGGACTTTGAATACATACATTTAAAGAGTTTTGGTAAGGATGCTGCCATGTGGAATGTCTCTGCAGCTGCCACGTGTAGGACAGCTTCACACTAAAAATCGATGGTGGGTCTTAGAATTTTTGCCATAGTTCTTCCCACTATGGTCAGAAGGCATGCCAATTCTTGTATGTCTTTTGATTTAAATGTAAGAGAGTGTGACATATACCTGGGTGTCAGTATTCTTAGATAAGCAGATGCCCAAACTATCATTAGGAAAGTAAAACTTCAGCTAACAAGAAGGACTGAATCCTGCTAGGCCAGGATAATTTTAGAGAGCAGAGGGTTAACATTTTCATTTAGAAAAAAATGCTTTCAATTCCATACATGTTTAGACAGACTACACTAAGCATTAGCCTTTTCTTATCGAAGTGTTGCCATTAAGAACTGAGATTGATGGGACATACTTTATCTGTGGTTACAGATGGTGGGAGCTAGGGAACTTAACGCCTGCAGACATGACCTGAGCGCTGGTGCCGAGGTTAGCAGCGTGGCCTCTGAAGGGAGCCTCGCCCTCTGGTTTCAGATCTTCGTGCCAGTGCTTACTAGTCCTGTGTCCTTAGGCAAGGTATTTAATCTCGCTGATCTCATTTCTTCATCTGTGATGAGGGTTTCATAAGGTTGTTGGGAAGGTTGTAAACCTACTTTTGCCCACCCCTGTGTACAAAGTGCCCTGACTTTCAGTCCGGAACTGAAGGCCTAGAGGATGCTCGTTAGGGTTGATTGTTGTCATGAAGTCATCATCGGTAGGAGCAGCCGTGGGCAAACTACGGCCCGCGGGCCGGATCCGGCTGTTCTATCCGGTTCTCTTGCTCTCCCCTCCGCTCCTTTACTTTGAATTTATATTAGTTCACACAAACACTCCATCCATGCTTTTGTTCCGGCCCTCCGGTCCAGTTTAAGAACCCATTGTGGCCCTCGAGTCAAAAAGTTTGCCCACCCCTGGGTAGGAGAGCTGCCCTGGAACTTGCTGGCCTCACCCAAGAGCCTTATCATTTAGCTTCATTCTCTGTCCCTAGTACTCCATCTGATATGCTGGGCACACCCTGAATTCCGTCTTTGGATGGAGCCTCTTCATTTACCTTTATAATTTCCAGACCATAAATTTCAAAGCAGTGGTCTAGAATGTTGGGCCCATAAAGTTTTTTAAAACTTTAAGTGAACATGTTAAGATTGAGTGGTTCTGAACATAGGTCCAGATATTCAAGTTTTCTTGGGAAATCAGGCAGTAGTGAGTGCACATGCCTGCCTGCACAGTTTAGTCAGAGGCTGTACTCTCTAGACCAGTGGTCGGCAAACTCATTAATCAACAGAGCGGTAAACTGCGGTGGCTCGCGAGCCGCAGTTTGCCGACCACTGCTCTAGACCACAGAGACTCTGCTCCTTGCGTTGTTTTGACACCTTCCACAGGCCAGCTGTTTGTATCGGATGTTTGGGGCAGCAGTTTAGACTAAGCAGTGGTTCTCTGCTGTGTGCTATTCCACTAGTCCTTCCCTGTAGGCCGATTTTGATCAGTGTATAAAACATACATTTGTTAAAATCTAGTATACACAGTAGTGTTTTGGTTTTGCCTATCAGAAGAAACAGTGAGCAGTGCAGATGGGTCTGTGCTGTCCGACCAGGATGCAATTTGCTGAAAATAAAGGGTGAAAATTTTAGCCTTGTTTAAAGCTCAAGTCAAAGAAAAGTGGGATATGGGAGAGCTTTGCCTTCTGAGTGTGTAAAAGAGCACAGTTGGTGCAAGTCACAGTGCTAAGTGTCACAGTGCCAAGTGTCACAGTGCTAAGTGTCACAGTGCTAAGATCACAGTGCTAAGTGTCACAGTGCTAAGAGTCACAGTGCTAAGTATCACAGTGCTAAGATCACAGTGCTAAGTGTCACAGTGCTAAGATCACAGTGCTAAGTATCACAGTGCTAAGATCACAGTGCTAAATGTCCCAGTGCTAAGTGTCCCAGTGCTAAGTGTCCCAGTGCTAAGATCACAGTGCTAAGTATCACAGTGCTAAGATCACAGTGCTAAATGTCCCAGTGCTAAGTGTCCCAGTGCTAAGATCACAGTGCTAAATGTCCCAGTGCTAAGATCACAGTGCTAAGTGTCACAGTGCTAAGATCACAGTGCTAAGTGTCACAGTGCTAAGTGTCACAGTGCTAAATGTCACAGTGCTAAGATCACAGTGCTAAGATCACAGTGCTAAGATCACAGTGCTAAGTGTCACAGTGCTAAGATCACAGTGCTAAGTGTCACAGTGCTAAGTGTCACAGTGCTAAGTGTCACAGTGCTAAGTGTCCCAGTGCTAAATGTCACAGTGCTAAATGTCCCAGTGCTAAGTGTCCCAGTGCTAAGATCACAGTGCTAAGTATCACAGTGCTAAGATCACAGTGCTAAATGTCCCAGTGCTAAGTGTCCCAGTGCTAAGATCACAGTGCTAAATGTCCCAGTGCTAAGATCACAGTGCTAAGTGTCACAGTGCTAAGATCACAGTGCTAAGTGTCACAGTGCTAAGATCACAGTGCTAAATGTCACAGTGCTAAGATCACAGTGCTAAATGTCCCAGTGCTAAGATCACAGTGCTAAATGTCCCAGTGCTAAGTGTCCCAGTGCTAAGTGTCCCAGTGCTAAGATCACAGTGCTAAGTGTAACAGTGCTAAGTGTCCCAGTGCTAAATGTCACAGTGCTAAGTGTCCCAGTGCTAAGTGTCCCAGTGCTAAGTGTCCCAGTGCTAAGATCACAGTGCTAAGTGTCACAGTGCTAAGATCACAGTGCTAAGTGTCCCAGTGCTAAGTGTCACAGTGCTAAATGTCACAGTGCTAAGATCACAGTGCTAAATGTCCCAGTGCTAAGTGTCCCAGTGCTAAGATCACAGTGCTAAGTGTCACAGTGCTAAGTGTCCCAGTGCTAAATGTCACAGTGCTAAGTGTCCCAGTGCTAAGTGTCCCAGTGCTAAGTGTCCCAGTGCTAAGATCACAGTGCTAAGTGTCACAGTGCTAAGTGTCCCAGTGCTAAGATCACAGTGCTAAATGTCCCAGTGCTAAGATCACAGTGCTAAGATCACAGTGCTAAGTGTCCCAGTGCTAAGATCACAGTGCTAAATGTCACAGTGCTAAGATCACAGTGCTAAGTGTCCCAGTGCTAAGTGTCCCAGTGCTAAGTGTCCCAGTGCTAAGTGTCCCAGTGCTAAGATCACAGTGCTAAGTGTCACAGTGCTAAGTGTCCCAGTGCTAAGTGTCCCAGTGCTAAGATCACAGTGCTAAATGTCACAGTGCTAAGTGTCCCAGTGCTAAGATCACAGTGCTAAGATCACAGTGCTAAGATCACAGTGCTAAATGTCACAGTGCTAAGATCACAGTGCTAAGATCACAGTGCTAAGTGTCACAGTGCTAAGTGTCACAGTGCTAAATGTCACAGTGCTAAATGTCACAGTGCTAAGATCACAGTGCTAAATGTCACAGTGCTAAGATCACAGTGCTAAATGTCGCAGTGCTAAGATCACAGTGCTAAGTGTCACAGTGCTAAGTGTCACAGTGCTAAGTGTCACAGTGCTAAGTGTCCCAATGCTAAATGTCACAGTGCTAAATGTCACAGTGCTAAGTGTCCCAGTGCTAAGATCACAGTGCTAAATGTCCCAGTGCTAAGTGTCCCAGTGCTAAGATCACAGTGCTAAATGTCCCAGTGCTAAATGTCCCAGTGCTAAGTGTCCCAGTGCTAAGATCACAGTGCTAAATGTCACAGTGCTAAGTGTCCCAGTGCTAAGATCACAGTGCTAAGTGTCACAGTGCTAAGTGTCACAGTGCTAAGATCACAGTGCTAAATGTCACAGTGCTAAGATCACAGTGCTAAATGTCACAGTGCTAAGTGTCACAGTGCTAAGTGTCACAGTGTTAAGTGTCACAGTGCTAAGTGTCACAGTGCTAAGTGTCCCAGTGCTAAGATCACAGTGCTAAATGTCACAGTGCTAAGATCACAGTGCTAAGTGTCACAGTGCTAAGTGTCACAGTGCTAAGTGTCACAGTGCTAAGTGTCCCAGTGCTAAGATCACAGTGCTAAATGTCACAGTGCTAAGATCACAGTGCTAAGTGTCACAGTGCTAAATGTCACAGTGCTAAATGTCCCAGTGCTAAATGTCCCAGTGCTAAGTGTCCCAGTGCTAAGATCACAGTGCTAAATGTCACAGTGCTAAGTGTCACAGTGCTAAGATCACAGTGCTAAGATCACAGTGCTAAGATCACAGTGCTAAATGTCACAGTGCTAAGATCACAGTGCTAAATGTCACAGTGCTAAGATCACAGTGCTAAATGTCCCAGTGCTAAGTGTCCCAGTGCTAAGATCACAGTGCTAAATGTCCCAGTGCTAAATGTCCCAGTGCTAAGTGTCCCAGTGCTAAGATCACAGTGCTAAATGTCACAGTGCTAAGTGTCCCAGTGCTAAGATCACAGTGCTAAGATCACAGTGCTAAGTGTCACAGTGCTAAGATCACAGTGCTAAGTGTCACAGTGCTAAGTGTCCCAGTGCTAAATGTCCCAGTGCTAAGTGTCCCAGTGCTAAGTGTCCCAGTGCTAAGATCACAGTGCTAAGTATCACAGTGCTAAGATCACAGTGCTAAATGTCCCAGTGCTAAGTGTCCCAGTGCTAAGATCACAGTGCTAAATGTCCCAGTGCTAAGATCACAGTGCTAAGTGTCACAGTGCTAAGATCACAGTGCTAAGTGTCACAGTGCTAAGTGTCACAGTGCTAAATGTCACAGTGCTAAGATCACAGTGCTAAGATCACAGTGCTAAGATCACAGTGCTAAGTTTCACAGTGCTAAGATCACAGTGCTAAGTGTCACAGTGCTAAGTTCACAGTGCTAAGTGTCACAGTGCTAAGTGTCCCAGTGCTAAATGTCACAGTGCTAAATGTCCCAGTGCTAAGTGTCCCAGTGCTAAGATCACAGTGCTAAGTATCACAGTGCTAAGATCACAGTGCTAAATGTCCCAGTGCTAAGTGTCCCAGTGCTAAGATCACAGTGCTAAATGTCCCAGTGCTAAGATCACAGTGCTAAGTGTCACAGTGCTAAGATCACAGTGCTAAGTGTCACAGTGCTAAGATCACAGTGCTAAATGTCACAGTGCTAAGATCACAGTGCTAAATGTCCCAGTGCTAAGATCACAGTGCTAAATGTCCCAGTGCTAAGTGTCCCAGTGCTAAGTGTCCCAGTGCTAAGATCACAGTGCTAAGTGTCACAGTGCTAAGTGTCCCAGTGCTAAATGTCACAGTGCTAAGTGTCCCAGTGCTAAGTGTCCCAGTGCTAAGTGTCCCAGTGCTAAGATCACATTGCTAAGTGTCACAGTGCTAAGATCACAGTGCTAAGTGTCCCAGTGCTAAGTGTCACAGTGCTAAATGTCACAGTGCTAAGATCACAGTGCTAAATGTCCCAGTGCTAAGATCACAGTGCTAAATGTCCCAGTGCTAAGTGTCCCAGTGCTAAGATCACAGTGCTAAGTGTCACAGTGCTAAGTGTCCCAGTGCTAAATGTCACAGTGCTAAGTGTCCCAGTGCTAAGTGTCCCAGTGCTAAGTGTCCCAGTGCTAAGATCACAGTGCTAAGTGTCACAGTGCTAAGTGTCCCAGTGCTAAGATCACAGTGCTAAATGTCACAGTGCTAAGATCACAGTGCTAAGTGTCCCAGTGCTAAGATCACAGTGCTAAATGTCACAGTGCTAAGATCACAGTGCTAAGTGTCCCAGTGCTAAGTGTCCCAGTGCTAAGTGTCCCAGTGCTAAGTGTCCCAGTGCTAAGATCACAGTGCTAAGTGTCACAGTGCTAAGTGTCCCAGTGCTAAGTGTCCCAGTGCTAAGTGTCCCAGTGCTAAGATCACAGTGCTAAATGTCACAGTGCTAAGTGTCCCAGTGCTAAGATCACAGTGCTAAGATCACAGTGCTAAGATCACAGTGCTAAATGTCACAGTGCTAAGATCACAGTGCTAAGATCACAGTGCTAAGTGTCACAGTGCTAAGTGTCACAGTGCTAAATGTCACAGTGCTAAATGTCACAGTGCTAAGATCACAGTGCTAAATGTCACAGTGCTAAGATCACAGTGCTAAGTGTCACAGTGCTAAGTGTCACAGTGCTAAGTGTCACAGTGCTAAGTGTCCCAATGCTAAATGTCACAGTGCTAAATGTCACAGTGCTAAGTGTCCCAGTGCTAAGATCACAGTGCTAAATGTCCCAGTGCTAAGTGTCCCAGTGCTAAGATCACAGTGCTAAATGTCCCAGTGCTAAATGTCCCAGTGCTAAGTGTCCCAGTGCTAAGATCACAGTGCTAAGTGTCACAGTGCTAAGTGTCACAGTGCTAAGATCACAGTGCTAAATGTCACAGTGCTAAGATCACAGTGCTAAATGTCACAGTGCTAAGTGTCACAGTGCTAAGTGTCACAGTGCTAAGTGTCACAGTGCTAAGTGTCCCAGTGCTAAGATCACAGTGCTAAATGTCACAGTGCTAAGATCACAGTGCTAAGTGTCACAGTGCTAAATGTCACAGTGCTAAGTGTCACAGTGCTAAGTGTCACAGTGCTAAGTGTCCCAGTGCTAAGATCACAGTGCTAAATGTCACAGTGCTAAGATCACAGTGCTAAGTGTCACAGTGCTAAATGTCACAGTGCTAAATGTCCCAGTGCTAAATGTCCCAGTGCTAAGTGTCCCAGTGCTAAGATCACAGTGCTAAATGTCACAGTGCTAAGTGTCACAGTGCTAAGATCACAGTGCTAAGATCACAGTGCTAAGATCACAGTGCTAAATGTCACAGTGCTAAGATCACAGTGCTAAATGTCACAGTGCTAAGATCACAGTGCTAAATGTCCCAGTGCTAAGTGTCCCAGTGCTAAGATCACAGTGCTAAATGTCCCAGTGCTAAATGTCCCAGTGCTAAGTGTCCCAGTGCTAAGATCACAGTGCTAAATGTCACAGTGCTAAGTGTCCCAGTGCTAAGATCACAGTGCTAAGATCACAGTGCTAAGTGTCCCAGTGCTAAGTGTCCCAGTGCTAAGATCACAGTGCTAAGTGTCACAGTGCTAAGTGTCCCAGTGCTAAATGTCCCAGTGCTAAGTGTCACAGTGCTAAGATCACAGTGCTAAATGTCCCAGTGCTAAGATCACAGTGCTAAGTGTTACAGTGCTAAGTGTTACAGTGCTAAGTTTCACAGATGACTAAATTGGGTTAAAACTGTTGCCTAATCCTATATAATAAAAGCCTAATATGCAAATCGACCAAATGGTGGAACGACCGGTGGAATGACTGGTCACTATGATGCACACTGACCACCAACGGGCAGACACTCAATGCAGGAGCTTCCCCCAGCCTGCAGGCCCCAGGCCAGCTAAGGCGGGTGCCAGTGGGGGCCCCCTGATTGCCTCGTGGTCACCCTACAGAGGGAGGTGAGCAGCGGCAGCAGTGGTGGGGGGTTGAGGCTGGCCAGCGAGTGGGCAGTGGCAGGGGGCAGGGCTGGCCAGCGAGCAAGTCAGCACCGCCCCCTGATCGCCTCCTGCAGAGGGAGGCGAGTGGCAGTGGCAGCAGGGGGGCAGGGCCAGTGAGCAGGCAGTGCCAGGCTGGCCAAGGCAGGTGCCAGTGGCCCACCCCCCCCACCCCCGATCTCCCTGACGGTTGCCCCACAGATTAGCCCTGATCACTACCCAGGCCTAGGGACTCCACCCATGCATGAATTTCAAGCACTGGGGCCTCTAGTCCTATATAATAAAGATGTAATACGCAAATGGTCGTTATGCCATGAAGCGTAACAACTGGATCACAGATCAGCAGGAGGGTGGGGCAGCGAGCTACAAGCAGGCGGCGGAGAGCTACAGGAGGGAGCAGGGCAGCAAGTTATGAGGGGGGTGGGGAGAGGGGGGAGAGCTACTGGAGGGCGGCAGCGAGCTACTGGCAAGCTATTGGCTCATGGATTCGTGCGCAGGGCTACTAGTCTTTCATAGGTGGGTTTTCTTTGTGAGCATATAAATACTGTAGTAAAGGCCTGGGGCGGTGGCCGGGGCAGGGTAGAAGGGGTCAGTGGGGAATAAAAGGGGACGTATGTAGTACTTTCAACAATAAATAAAATAAAAAACAAAAAAATAAGCACTGTAGATAAAAACGGGACCAATATGACATGTCTATAACATAAGGTCTTAGTTAAACTGAAATCAAAGTACTGATATCAGCAGTTTAATCTCAAGTGGGCTTTTAGAACAAATAATTGAGATTAAACCATTTGAACTTTTTTTTGGGTAGTAAAGTGTATATAATATACAATTTGCCATTTTAACCATTTTCTAATTCAGTAACATTAATTACATTCATAGTGTTGTGCAACCCTCACAACAAAAACTGTTTCAAAAACTCTTTTGTCACACCAAATATAAACTCTGTAACCATTAAGCAATAACTTTCCACCCCCCTCACTTCAAGCCCTCATAACCTCTAATCTATTTCCTTCTGTCTCTGAGTTTGCTTATTCTAGAAGAAAATTATACAATATCTGTCCTTCTGTGTTTTGCTTATTTCACTTAATACAATGTTTTTTTTTTCAAGGTTTATCTATGTTGCAACTTGTATCACAACTTCATTTATTTTTATGGCTGAATAATATTTTATTGTATGTATATGCCACATTTTGTTTATCTACTCATCTGTTGATGAACATTTGGGTTGTTTCCACCTCTTGCTGTTATGAATAATGCTGCAATGTCGAAGTCCATTTGGGCTCCATAGCAAAACATCACAGATGGGTGGATTACAAACAGCAGAGATTTATTGCTGACAGTTCTGGGGTCTGGAAATCCAAGATCAGGGTGCCAGCATGGTCAGGTGAAGGCTGGGCTGCAGTCGTCTCATTGTATCTTCACCTGGCAGAAGCAGCTAGGGAGCTCTGTAGGGTCTTTTATAAAGAGCACTGATCCCGCTTGGCTGGTATTGCTCAGTGGTTGAGCGTTGGCCTATGAACCAGGAGGTCACTGGTTCGATTCCTGGTCAGGGCACATGCCCAGGTTGCAGGCTCGATCCCCAGAGGGGGGCGTGCAGAAGGCAGCCGATCAGTGATTCTCTCTCATTGATGTTTCCATCTCTCATTCTCTCTCTCCCTTCCTCTCTCTAATCAATACAAAATATTAAAAAAGAAAAAAAAAAGCACTAATCTTGTTCATAAGGGCTCCACTCATTACCTAATGACCTTCCAAAGGCCCCACCTTCTCACACCATCACAGTGGGCATTAGAATTTTGAGGGACACAAGCATTCTGCTATAGCATGCAGTGAACGATGGTTGAAGTCTCTGTGTGAGACTCTGCTTTCCATTCTTTGGGGTATATACCTAGAAGAGGGATTGGCCGGCCATACAGTAATTCTGTGTTTAGCTTTTTGAAGAACTAACAGACTGCCACAGTGGCCGCATCATTTTGCATTCCCACCAAAACCATATGTGGGTTCTGATTTCTCTCTAACGCTTATTTTCCATTTTTGATTATAGCCATCCTAGTAGGTGTGAAATGCTATAAACTGCTTGAATGTTTAAAATTAAATTAAAGATAGTTTATGAAAGCTTTAATCTTTGTTTTAAAATGCCCCAAGTTCAATGATTTTAAAAAATTGTTGTATATTAAAATACTTTACATAAAATATTATTAGACCCTCTAATTCTTTTATAAGTTAACACTAGAGGCCTGGTGCATGAAAATTCATGCACTGGAGGGGGGCATCCCTCAGCCCAGCCTGCCCCCTCTCACAGTCCGGGAGCCCTCAGGTGCAGGAGGTGACCCAGCGATCAGGGGAAGGCAACGCCCCATCACACCTCTGCTGCTGCTGCTACTGTCAGCAGCACAAGCCTCGGCCAGCCCTGGTTACCTGAGCCTCGGGTGGCTCTGGGCGGCTGGGGGCTGAGGGGACTGGGGGACTCCAGAGGCAGACGCGCGGCGGGGCTGAGGGGACTGGGCACTGCCATCTTGTGGCTGTGGGCACCGCCATCTTGTGGCTGTGGGCACCGCCATCTTTGAGGGCGGGGCAGTCAGTTAGCATATTCCCTCCATATTGGCTGTGGGCGCCGCTGTCTTGGAGGGTGGGGCAGCCATTAGCATATTCCCTCTTTATTAGATAGAATTGGCCATTTTTATCCCAATTGTAATGATCTTTAAATTGTGTGTAGCCTATCTTAAAAAAAAAGGTAAGCCCTGGCTGGTTTGGCTCAGTGGATAGAACATCGGCCTGTGGACTGAAGGGTCCCAGGTTCGATTCCAGTCAAGGGCATGTACCTTGGTTGCAGGCACATCCCCAGTGTGGGGGGGGGGGGTGTGCAGGAAGCAGCTGATCTATGTTCCTGACTCTCTACCCTTCTTCCTTCCTCTCTGTAAAAAATGAATAAAATATATTTTTAAAAAAATAAAATAAAAAAAAGGTAAACACTTTTTGTGGGGGGAAAAAGGAACAAACTTCTTACAAATTAATGCCAACCTGTCTTCCAATCATGGGAAACTAATTGGGTTTCTCCAAACAGGTCATGCACATCACTCTCAAAGTGCATCAGCTTCAGCATTCCCTGGGATTGGATACAAATGCAAATTCTCAGACTCTACCAAAGTCAGAAATCGTAGGATAGGGCCCAGAATCTATGTTTTAACAAGCCCTCCAGATTACGTGTACCCAAGTTCATGCCATTCTATTTGCACATTCCCTGTCCTTTATAGCATGGTGGGAGAGCGTGGCATGGCTTCCGGGATGGCTTCCCTCCTCTACCCCAGCCACCTCCTGCCGGGCTCCCCGAGAGCTGTGCTGTGGAGTGCTGATACTTGGTTGTGTATCCTCTCCGGTTCGAAGCCCTCTGTGTGGGATTTCCATCTCTCATTTCTTCATCTGCCATAGTGCTTACCACATTATAGAGATTCCTTTAAGGCTTGCTAATTTGAGCTGGGTTCCCAGTGGGTAGGGACAGGTACATAAGTAATCACAGGGAAGGAAAGGAAGCCAGCTGTTATTTAACCTGTGGGGTAGTAGAAACCATGGCAAAGGTGGTTTTAAATTTTTTTAAAAAAATTGTTTTTCTTATGGGATATTCTGTACACTTTCTTGTTAGCTTTTTGTCTACTTCATTGCTTTTTGCTGTATTTGAACAGTGGTATGCTATTAAGATTCAGAACTATCAGAGGAACTTGCTTTAAAATACAAGGTTGTCTGAATTGAACTTTTTGAAGATAGTTGTATGGGAGGCAGAATCTGAAATTATTCCTTTTAGGGTATAACAGTGTCTTTCATGGAAGGAATCTTTTGTGTTATTTCACTACTAGAGGCCCGGTGCACGACATTTGTGCACTCGGTGTGGGGGTTAAGGGGTGGGTCCCTCAGCCCGGCCTGCGCCCTTTAGCAGTCCGGGAGCCCTTGGGCGATGTCTGACATCCTTAGCGCTGCCACAGAGGCAGGAGAGGCTCCCGCCACCACCGCTGTGCTCGCCAGCTGTCAGCTCCGCTTGTGGCTCACTCCCCCTGTGGAAGCACACTGACCACCAGGGTGCAGCTCCTGCGTTGAGCATCTGCCCCCTGGTGGTCAGTGCACATCATAGTGACTGGTTGTTCCGCCATTTGGTCGATTTGCATATTACCCTTTTATTATATAGGATTCGCTAGTTCAATACATGCTTTAAGTATTTTTTTAATTGAACACTTTTACCCCACAAAATTTAAATATATCATAGTTGAAGGTATCATCTAAGTTTTGGCACACATTCAGTTGTTAAACAAGTAATGGGGTCTGTTGGGGAGGAAAAATTTTACTTCTACCCTCTAGGTTCTTTGGCTGGTCTAAAAATCGCATTAGTACCTCAGAGATTAACAGGAGAAAAAAAAACAAATTTAAATACATACAGGCCCACATCCTATATAATAAAGAGGGAATATGCTAATTGAGCATCACTCCATCACAAAGATGGCTGCACCCACAGCTGAGGCCAAATTCCCATAAGGAGCCTGAACGAGTAATCAGCAGGGACCTGAGGCTACGCCCTCCCCCGCCGCTGTGGGGCTTGACAGGGGACCTCAAGGTGCACTTCCCATCCTGGTGCTGGGCTAGAGGACCTCAAGCTACTCCCCCCGCCCCAGCGCCAGGCTGGGGGACCTCAGGCCGCACCCCCCACCAGGTGGGGCTTGACAAGGGACTCCAGGCCACATCCCCCACCCGGCAGGGCTTGACGGCGGACCTCAAGGTGCGCTTCCCATCCTGGTGCTGGGGTAGGGGACCTCAGGCTGCTCCCCCTGCCCCAGCGCCAGGCCGGGGACCTCAGGCCGCGCCCCCTACCAGGTGGGGCTTGACAGGGGACCTCAGGCCGCGCCCCCGCCCCAGCACTGGGCCAGGGGACCTGAGCCTGCACCCCCCTTCCTGGCTGGGCTTTTTAGGGACCTCAGACCGTGCCCCCCACCCAGCAGGGCTTGACAGGGGACCTCAAGGTGCACCCCCAGTGCTTGGTCGGGGGAACTCAGGCTGCGCCCCCCTCCCGGTGCTGGGCCCGGGGACGTGACCCAGTGGGGCTTGACAGGGGATCTCAGGCCATGTCCCCCACCTGGTGGGGCTTGATGGAGGACCTCAAGGCATGCCCCCCGCCCCGGTCCAGGCTGGGGGACCTCAGGCCACGCCCCCATCCTGGTGCCGGGCCAGGGGACCTGAGACTATGCCCCCTCCCTGCCTGGCAGGGCTTGACAAGGGTGGGACTGGCTGGGTCTGGATCTAGCCCAATGGGGGTGGGGGCAGCCAGGTCTGGGTCTCACGCGATTTTGAGGTGCATGTGGATGAGCAGGGACTTGACTCTGGGTCCTTTTTTTCTTATGGGATATTCTGGGTCCTGTGGTAAGCCCCAGACTCTGACAGGAGGAAGGTTTTCATATATATTTTACTAATTTTCTTTCATCTCTGACACTTCCATTATAGAGAAAGGGCAAATAGCAATATTAAATTTTCCTCTAATTAATCCCCTTTTAATGTGCACAAATATCATGCACCGGGTCACTAGTAAGAATATAAGACCCACAGATATTCAGGCCAAGAAAGGCTTCTGTGCCATCCTTGGTAAGGAAAAGGTGGGAGAGACCTCAAAGGGAAGGAAGGCAATTCACGGGAAGTTGAGGGGAGCAAGCGTTTGGTGACCAATGTTCGTTTTGCCATGCCCTGCAGAGACAATGGACACAGGGACTCCGCTCTCCAGGCCCTGCTGGGTCCTCCCAGCCCCCACACCTGGCCCATAGTCTTTGTAGTTCTCTCTGGTGATAGTCTTCCTCTGGGCCAGGCCCTCGTCTAATTCTGTAGGCACTTAAAGGGGAGGCAGTAAGCTCTTCTGAGTCCTTTGGGGCCATGATTGTCTTTAGCTCAAAACCTGTCTACTTGCCAGAGTGGCACATTTGGGGACAGATCCATGTTTTCCAATTTCTGGGATAAAAATTAAAACTGGGTTAGTGGTTGCTACAGTTTTAATCTCAATAGAGCTGCAGTGGCGTTTTCTTAAGACAAACCTCTTTTCAACCACAGATACACTTTTTAGCGTAGGCTTCATGAAGCCTCATAACTGAGGCTGCACTGGAGTTATCCTGCCTTTAACAGACTTCTAGTACTCTGTTTATTTCCCACAGTTTTCTGCATGTTTGTCTCAAATGAACCATAAAATGACTCAGTGCCAACATGTGGTTTTAATAAGAAATAAGCATGCGCAAATGAATGTTGAATTAGAACCTGAAGTTTTATACATACTGCGTGACTTTAGCTTGTAAGTCAGTTGATAGCTTAGCCACTCAGTCAGTGTTAAGTAATTTATCAGTTACTATCCTAAATTTTTCATTCTGTGCATCAATTATTTGGGGTGTCTATTAATGATTGAAAATGAAACATTTACTGATAAATAATTTTCGACAAGTTTTTATAGTACATTTCTAGTCAGGCTTTATGATTAAGTAGGAACAACTTTCCCCCAGAGCTCTTTTTTACCTTATTGGTTTTTAAATATTATGGTTTATATTACATAAAAATGAGAAATTATTTCATATTATAAAACTCACTTCTTTGCAAAGTTCCTATTGCAAATAAGGCTCTTGAAGCAGGAATTTACTGGCTGCTTGGGCATTAGGATTAGGCGCAAGTGGAGATTCCTTCTCTTCCCTCTCTCTGTGGAGGAGCATGAGGCTGTGCAAATGTGTCTGTCCCTCAGATGGGTCTTGGGAGGGTGCTGAGGGGGTTTGAGAGGGATGATGAGAAAAAGAGAGTTAATAGAGGCCACATGGAGTTGTCTTGCCTTTCATGGGCATTTCCTAATCTAAAACCACATTTTCCAACCAGCTTTACAACAATAAAAATAATATTCTAGAAACTAAAAGTAAGAAATAATGCTTTATATATAATGAAGATGGTTTCAATTGTTAAAGGTCATTTAAAGCCCAATTTTATTTCTTTTGCTCTATATTTTGTGTCTTAGCTTTTTCTCTTTTAACTAATTGGACTGATATTTTGTTTTTTGCATCATGATTTATCCTCTTCCAAGTATTTGTTTCTTTTAGATCAGTTTTATTGTGATATAGTTTACCTACAATTTATCAGTTTAAAAGATATCAGTCAATAAGTTTTGAGATATTTGTGCAACCTTGTAACCGCATCGTCCCAAGTAAGACAGAGATATAGAACAGGTGTCAACAAACTTTTTACATAAAGGGCCAGATAATAAATACTCTAGACTTCGTGGGCCATAATTAGGAGTAGAGTGATGGACCTTATGGCCTCTCTGTATCTTTTTGAGAAACTGCCAAACTTTTTCCAAAGTACGATTCATACTTTTCAACCAATGAGCTATGCTTGAGTTCTAGTTGCTTCATATCTTTGCCAATACTCAGTATTGTCTGTCTTCTTACTTTCCTGTTCCAAAATTTATTCTTTTTTCTTATCTTTCTTGCCTTGCTGTTACTGGTTATATACTAGTAGAGGTAGCAACAGTGGACATCCTTGTCATTTTCCCAGTCTTGGGGAAAGCTTGCAATCTTTTGCCATTAAATTTGGTGTCCCCTGTATGCTTCTTGTACTAGTAGGAATTCTTTATGAGTTTGGAACAGTTCCCTACTCTTCCTAATTTGCTTATTATACTGGGTGTTTAATTTTTTTCAAATGCTTTTCTAGCATTTATTGAAATAATTATGTGGTATTTCTTTATTCTGTTTAAATTAATTTATATTGATTTTAGAATGATGAAACAACCTTGTATTTCTGTGGTAAACCTCACTTTCTCATACTATACTATCATTTTTATATTTCTTTGGATTCAACTTAAAATTTCTTAAGGTTTTTTATGTTTATGTTTATGAGGAATATTGATATCTAGATTTTTCTTAGAGTAGCTTTGTTTTGCTTTGGTATCAGGGTAATGCAGTCCTCATAAACTGTATTAGGAAATATTCTCTTATTTTCTAAAAGAGTTTGTGTAAGATTGGGAATAATTCTTCCTTATTGTTTGGTAGAGTTCACCAGTGAACCCATCTGGGCCTGGGTTTTCTTTGTGAGAAGGCTTGTGATGATTATATTCAATACATTAGACAGATATAGAACTATTAAGGTATTCTACTTATCTTGTGTGAGTTTTGTAAGTTGTACTTTTAAAGGAATTTTGTCCATTTCATCAAAGTGTTTTTTGGTCTTATCCTTTAAATGTGATGTCCCCCTTTCATTTCCAGTTTTGGCGATTTATATCTTCTCTTTTTTTCTTCTTGGTCAGTATAGCTTAAGGTTGAACCAACCTAAAACTCCCACCAAAGACATGCATTCATTAGTCTTCCCTTGTTAGAGAGATCCTTTTTGTTTTATATACTTTTAGCAAAAATTATATTATAGTTCATTTGCAAACTATAACATCCAGTGTGAGAAATATTTTGTATAATTGTGTGACAAAACACAGCTCTATGGAATATGACAGTGGGTCAAGGCCTACTATCCCTAGCATATCCCAGTATTTTAAAAATATTATTGTTTAGGTAAAGCAGTTATTCTATTTCCAGGTCAGTACATTTCTTTAACAACTTCATTTCAGCTCATATAAACTCTTTAGGTGATTAGAGGGTATTGTCAGGTTAAATTTTTGTTGTGACTTTATTAGTGTCTTGGCATAGAGGAGACTTCTTTGTGTATCTTAATTTAGTTGGTTATATTTAAGTGAAAAAACAAAAAAAGGTTTACCCTTTCTTTAAGGGATATGGGAGAACAGTGGTCTATAGTCTCTTAAGTTTAACATGGAAATCTAGAAATCACATCCTTAATGTATTTGAGACCCTCAAATTTTTTTTTGTACTTGAGTCTTCTACTGACCCTCCGAAGAGTGCTCACATCATTTATGCCTAGCTTGATAAGTGAAATGGTATGATTGCAGAGAATAGTCTAGCAAATGGTGCTGCCCCAGGGAAAGGGGTTTGGATGTTATCATTTGTAGAATAGTTGAAGTGCTTAGGGCATCTTCAAGTGAAATATCACAAAGATGGGGTCACTGTCTCTGTTACTTACTAACCTGGGGGTGTTTTCACCCTGGCTTACACTCTTAAGTAATTTACTCAACAGGGGGACCAGCCCCTGGTTCCTCATTTTACTCACGGCTCCTGTGCTTTTTCCCCTGTATTCATAAAAACATTTTGTGGGGGAATTTCTCATTTTCCCCTTTGTGCCCTTGACTGCCTACCAGGTGAAGTGGCCAGAATAGCAAGGGGCAAACCCTCCCATCACTGCTTCATGGTGTCCTCACATCACTGGCCCGTAGCAGGTGCTGTGTGTGCCCTTGTCCCTTATCCAGCTTTGCCTGTCCTCTTCTGCGTTCACCTGCCTTGGTTCTGATGAGATGTCCCACTACGTAGAGTAACATTATGTATTCTTTTAACTTACCACAGCCCCACAGGCCTAAACCCCTGGAAAACAGGGCTCTCCTGGGAGGATTCCAAAGGCATGCGCCATGGCTGTTCAGTGGGCTGTGGTAAGAAATGCCAGCCAGGAAAGACAGGAAGCAGTGGACTGTGTTCTTTTCCGCTGCTTTCCAAGGAACAGCATCTTTGTGGTTTTGACCTAGCAAACCGTGATTTAAATCCCACACCTACTATGTGTCAGGCCCTATGCCGGTGCATTCCACATGCTTGTTACAACACACACTTATATCTATAAGCATATGCTAAGGTTAAAGAAGTTTCATAATGAAACAAAATAAGATAAGCCCCACAGGCAAGCCGGCTACTTTAGAAGACTTTCAGCTTCCTTTCACCTGGGAATTTGATAGCATCTTAAAGGCAGGCTGGTGTGGCTGCTCAGAGATCTGCACATGCTTTATTCTCTTTGTGCGTTATCTCAGTGGTTGTCAAACTTTAGTATGCACACACCACTTTGTAAGGTTGGTTATATAAAACCAGGTTTCCTAAATTTAAGAGCAAGTGAAGAGAAATTTATGGAAATTTGGAGTTGAGTACTTTCTGTCTATTTCTGCCTATACTACATACCACTACTCACCTTAATAGTTTGATTTCCACCTCCTCCTCCCCTTCCATTTGGATTTCTTTCTCCCTCCTTCTTCTTCTCCTTCTCCTTCTCCTTCTCCTTCTCCTCCTCCTCCTCCTCCTCCTCCTCCTCCTCCTCCTCCTCCTCCTCCTCCTCCTTCTCCTCCTCCTCCTCCTCCTCCTCCTCCTTCCCCTCCTCCTCCTCCTCCTCCTCCCCCTCCCCCTCCTCCTCCTTCTCCTCCTCCTCCTCCTCCCCCCCTCCTCCCCCTCTCCCCCTCCTCCTCCCCCTCCCCCTCCTCCCTCCTCCTCCCCCTCCCCCCTCCTTCTCCCCCCTCCCCCTCCCCCCCTCCCCCTCCTCCTTCTCCTTCGCTGGAGGATTGCCTTGGCCAACCTTGCCTTATCTTGGTCTTGTTTGCTGTTTCCACAATTACAGTACAAACATTTCTTTCAGAAGACTCATACAGGTCTGAGTGAGAGACTTAACGGCATATATTCAGTAAAAAGATAACCAGAATAAAAGGTAAAAATTCTAAGGAAAGGTGAGGTGATGCGCATTACCCATGTTTGTATTTCAAGAGTCAGATTTTATAGATGGTTTTATAGATGGATAGATGGATGGATGGATGGATGGTTAGTTCATTGATTCATTTATACAAATGTACACTCAATCTTTCATATGTACAAGACATTGTGCATGAGGGGACACCTATTAACAAGTATGGTCCCTGCCTTTTACCCTTGCCTTGCTCATGGCCTGGTAGGTGAAACAGACACTATTTAACAATTGGAATATAATGAGTATTTCAAAGGTGAAGCACGGGAAGATCTAATCTGGGATCAGATCATGGTATTTTCCTGGAAGCTGCTATTGGTCTGAATTCAAGGTGTGAATAGTAATTAGGCAAAAAGGGTTCAGTTAAGGCTGAACAGTCTAGGCAGAGGGGATCATGTGAAGGCTCTTGGGTGTAAGGCCAGTAGCTGAGAGCATGGAGGATGGTCAGGCAACTTGAAATGAGCCAGTTCATGCAGAACCTTGAAAACCATGAATGATGTTTTACTTCACCCTAAAAGCAATAGAACATCACAGGAAGCTTTAAACAGAAGGTGTCATTTGCTTTGTTTCTTGGCCTGCTTTTCTAAAGCTGCCTCTGGCTTCTCTGTGGAATGAATGGGGGTGGGTGGGTGGGGGGAATGGAAAGGACGTTGGCAGAGATGAGTCAAGCTGTTGCAGTTTTCCAGTTAATAGTAGCTTAGACTACGGGTGCACTGGAGAGAAATAGCCAGATTAAGGAGAGCAGGCAGATTTAAATTGACGGGAAAGGATTGGTCACTAGCATGTGAAGACAAAGGAGGTGCCACGGACAACCCACAGTTCTCTGCCACAGTCACCAGGTGCATTGTGCCCATGTTGATTGAGGTGGGGAACCCAGGAGAGGGTGGGCTTTCGAGGTTGGAATATTGGAGGTGAGATCAAGAGTGAGGGATACCGAGTTTGAGTGAGTGGCCTGCGCGATAGTTGGGGAGATACTGAGTGGGCAGTTGAACGTATGGTTAAGGAGCTAGAGAGAAAGTCACATGGATTTTTATTTTATTTATTTTTTTAATCCTCACCCCATGATATTTGTGTTTTTAACTGACTTTTTATTTTATTTATTTTTATTTTTTTATTAAGGTATTATATGTGTACATTGCCCCCCCCCCCCCCTCACTCCCATACATGCCCTCACCCCCCAATGTTTTGCATCCGTTGGTTACTCTTATATGCATGCATATGAGTCCTTCGGTTGATCTCTTATTTCCCCCACCTCTCCCTAACCTTCCCGCTGTAATTTGACAGTCTGTTTGATGCTTTACTGCCTCTGTATCTATCTTTTTGTTCATTAGTTTATAATGTTTTTTATTATCCACAAATGAGTGAGATCATGTGGTATTTTTCTTTCATTGACTGGCTTATTTCACTTAGCATAACGCTCTCCAATTCCATCCAGGTTGCTACAAATGGTAAGAATTCCTTCTTTTTTATGGCAGCATAGTATTCCATTGTGTAGCTGTACCATAGTTTTCTGATCCAGTCATCTGCTGACGGGCACTTAGGCTATTTCCAAATCTTAGCTATTGTAAATTGTGCTGCTATGAACATAGGGCTGCATATATCCTTTCTGATTGGTGTTTCTAGTTTCTTAGGATATATTCCTAGGAGTGGGATTACTGGGTCAAATGGGAGTTCCATTTTCAGTTTTTTGAGGAAACTCCATACTGTTCTCCACAGTGGTTGCACCAGTCTGCATTCCCACCAGCAGTGCAGGAGGGTTCCTTTTTCTCCACATCCTCGCCAACACTTGTCGTTTGTTGATTTGTTGATGATAGCCATTCTGACAGGTGTGAGATGGTATCACATTGTCGTTTTGATTTGCATCTCTCAGATAATTAGTGACTTTGAGCATGTTTTCATGTGTCTCTTGGCCTTCCTCTATCTTCTTTCGAAAAGATTCTATTTAGGTCCGTTGCCCAATTTTTTATTGGATCATTTATCTTCCTTTTATTAAGTTATATAAGCTGCCTGTAGATGTTGGAGATTAAACCTTTATCAGTGATAACATTTGCAAATATATTCTCCCATACAGTGGGGTTTCTTGTTGTTCTGTTGATGGTTTCTTTTGCTGTGAAAAAGCTTTTTATTTTGATGTAGTCCCATTTGTTTATTTTCTCTTTGGCTTCCATTGCCCTAGAGGCAGTATCAGTGAAGAAGTTCTTTCAGCATATGTCTGAAATTTTGCTGCCTGTGGATTCCTCTAGTATTTTTATGGTTTCCCGTCTTATATTTAAGTCCTGTATCCATTTTGAGTTTATTTTTGTAAGTTGGTGATCTAGTTTCATTTTTTTGCATGTATCTGTCCAATTTTCCCAACACCATTTATTGAAGAGACTGTCTTGACTCCATTGTATGTTCATGCCTCCTTTGTCAAATATTAATTGTGCATAGTGGTTTGGGTCGATATCTGGATTCTCTATTCTATTCCATTGATCTATATGTCTGTTCTTGTGCCAGTACCAGGCTGTTTTGAGGACAGTGGCTTTGAAATCTGGTGTTGAGATCCCTCCTACTTTGTTCTTCTTTCTCAGGATTGCTGTGGCTATTCGGGGTCTTTTTTTATTCCAGTTGAATTTTTGGAGAGTTCTTTCTAGGTCTGTGAAATATGCCGTTGGTATTTTAATGGGGAGTGCATTGAATCTATAGATTGCTTTGGGTAGTATGGACATTTTGATGATGTTGATTCTACCAATCCATGAACATGGTATGTTCTTCCATCTGTTTACATCTTTCTCTATCTCTTTTTTCAGTGTCCTGTAGTTTTCCACGTATAGGTCTTTTACCTCCTTGGTTAGGTTTATTCCTAAGTATCTTAATTTTTTTGGTGCGATGGAAATGGGATTGCTTTTTTAGTCTCTCTTTCTGTAAGTTCACTATTGGTGTATAGAAATGCCATAGATTTCTTGGCGTTAATTTTGTATCCTGCTACATTGCCGAATTCATTTATTAAGTCTGTTAGTTTTTTGATGGAGTCTTTCGGGTTTTTTATGTATAATATCATGTCATCTGCAAATAAGGACAGCTTTACTTCTTCTTTTCCAATTTGGATGCCTTTTATTTCTTCTTCTTGTCTAATTGCAATGGCTAATACTTCCAGTACTATGTCGAACAGGATTGGTGAGAGTGGGCATCCCTGTCTTGTTCCTGTTCTTAGGGGAAATGGTTTTAGTTTTTGCCCATTGAGTATGATATTAGCTGTGGGTTTATCATATATGGCTTTTATTATGTTGAGGTATGATCCTTCTATTCCCACCTTGTTGAGAGTTTTTATCAAGAAAGGGTGTTGGATTTTGTCAAATGCTTTTTCTGCATCAATTGATATGACTATGTGATTTTTATCTCTCAATTTGTTTATGTGATGTATCACATTTATTGATTTGTGGATATTGTACCATCCTTGCATTCCTGGGATAAATCCTACTTGGTCATGGTGTATGATCTTTCTGATGTACTGCTGGATCCGATTTGCTAGAATTTTGTTGAGGATTTTGGCATCTACGTTCATGAGGGATATTGGCCTGTAATTCTCCTTCATTTTGTTGTCTTTATCTGGTTTTGGTATTAGGGTGATGCTGGCTTCATAGAAGGACCTTGGAAGTGTTCCTTCCTCTTGAATTTTTTGGAATAGTCTGAGGAGGATAGGTTTTAGTTCTTCCTTGAATGTTTGGTAAAACTCTTCCTGTGAAGCCGTCTGGCCCCGGGCTTTTGTTTGCCAGAAGCCTTTTATGACTGCTTCAATTTCTTCAATAGTTACTGGCATATTGAGCTGTTTAGATTCTTCCTGATTGAGTTTTGGAAGGTTATATTTTTCTAGGAATATGTCCATTTCCTCCAGGTTGTCCAGTTTGTTGGAATAGAGTTGTTCGTAGTATTTTTTAACAATCCTTTGTATTTCGGCGGGATCTGTTGTTATTTCACCTCTTTCATTTCTGATTTTGTTTATTTGGGTCCTCTCTCTTTGCTTCTTGGTGAGCCTGGCTAGAGGTTCATCAATCTTGTTTATCCTTTCAAAGAACCAGCTCTTGGTTTTGTTGATCTTTTGTATTGTTTCTTTGTTTGTTTTTTGTTTTTGTTTTTGTTTTTGTCTCAAAGTCGTTTATCTCCACTCTGATCTTTATTATTTCCTTCCTTCTGCTTACACTGGGCTTTTCTTGTTGCTCTCTTTCTAACTCTTTGAGTTGTAGGGTTAGGTAATTTATTACCATTGTTTCTTGTTTTTTGTAGTAGGCTTGTAGAGCTATGAACTTGCCTCTCAAGACTGCTTTCGCTGTGTCCCATAGATTTTGGATTGTTGTGTTTTCATTGTCATTTGTTGCCATGATGTTTTTTATTTCTTCCTTGATCTCTCTGGTAACCCAGTCATTGTTTAATAGCATGCTGTTTAGTCTCCATGTGTTTGATTTCTTTGGGTTGTTTTTATTGTAGTTGATTTCCAGTTTTATGCCACTGTGGTCTGAGAAGATGCTTGATATGATTTCTATCCTCTTGAATTTGAAAAGACTTTGCCTATGTCTCAACATATGATCTATCTTTGAAAAAGACCCATGTGCACTTGAGAAGAATGTATATTCTGTGGCTTTGGGGTGAAATGTTCTGAAGATGTCAATTAATTCCATCTGGTCTAGTGAGTCATTTAGGATTGATGTTTCTTTGCTGATTTTTTGTTTAGAGGATTTTTCCAATGGTGATAGTGGGGTATTAAAGTCTCCTACTATGATTATATTGCTGTCAGTCTCTCCCTTGTTATCCTCCAGGAGTTTTTTTATGTATTTGGGTGCTCCTGTATTGGGTGTGTATATGTTTGCCAGAGTTATTTTTTCTTGTTGGATTGCTCCCTTTAGTATTATGAAGTGGCCTTCCTTATCTCTTGTTATGTCCCTCACTTTGAGATCTAATTTGTCAGATATAAGTATTGCTACCCCAGCTTTTTTTTCAGTTCCATTTGCCTGGAAAACCTTTTTCCATCCCTTCACCCTCAGTCTGTGTGCGTCTTTTTTTCTGAGGTGGGTTTCTTGTAGACAGCAGATATATGGGTCTTGTTTTCTTATCCAATCCGTTACCCTATGTCTTTTGATTGGGGCATTTAATCCATTTACACTTAAAGTTATTATTGATAGGTACTTGTTTGTCGCCATTTTTATTCTTTACCCCTGTGTTCCTTCTTCGCTTCCTATTTCTTTTCTTTTTTTTTTTTTTTTTACAGCAGACCCTTTAGCATTTCTTGCATTGCTGGTTTGGTGGTAATAAATTCCCTTAGTCATTTTTTGTCTGTGAAGCTCCTGATTTCACCTTCAATTGTGATTGATAGCCTTGCTGGGTACAGTATTCTTGGATTCAGACCCTTCCTTTGCATGACTTTGTATATTTCATTCCATTCCCTTCTGGCCTCATGAGTTTCTGTTGAGAAATCAGTTGCTAGTCTGATTTGTATGTAACTTTCTGTCTCTCTCTTGCTGCTTTTAAGATTCTTACTTTGTCATTGGTGTTTGCCAATTTAATTATAATGGGCCTTGGCGTCGGTCTTTTGGGGTTCATTTTGCTTGGCACTCTATGAGCTTCTTGGATTTGTGTGGGTTTTTTCTTCCTGATATCAGGGAAGTTTTCTGTCATTATTTCTTCAAACAGGTTTTCTATTCCTTGCTCAGCTTCCTCTCCTTCTGGAACCCCTATTATGTGGATGTTTTTTTTGTTTCGCGTTGTCCCAAAGTTCCCTGAGGCTCTCCTCCTGCTTTTTAATTTTTTTTTTCTAGAAGCTGCTCTACTTGGGTATTTTTTCCCATCTTGTCTTCTAGCTCACTGATGCGGTCCTCTGCTTCTTCTAGTCTACTCTTGATGCTTTCTATTGAGTTCTTTACAGCAGCGATGTCATTTTTCATTTCTTCTTGGTTCTTCTTCATTTCCTCTTGGTTCTTGCTCATATTGTCAAATTTGTCTTCCATTCTTTTCAGCCACCTTATGACCATTTCTCTGAATTCTTTTTCTGGAAGGTTGCTTGCCTTCATTTCATTTACTGCTTTTTCTGGTGATGCCTGCTTTTCTTTCATATGCGGGCTGCTTCTTTGTCTCCCCATGGTCTCACTTCTCCGGGTGCCTGGTTATGTAGTTCTCTCTCTCCTGCGTTGATTTAAAGGCACAAAATACTGCACAACAAGGTACAACACACAAGGCACCGAACAGAAATGTATTCACGATATTAATAGTCTCCAATAAAGGTGACCACCAGAGAAAGGCAAATTAGGGGATAGGAGAGAAAGAAGAAGAGAAAAAAGAAAGAAAAAAAAAAAGGAGTGTCAAAATGAAATTGGGAAAAGGAAAAAAAAAAGTAAGAGAGAGACTAAGAGAGAAAGGGGAACAAACTATATATATGGGAATAAAACTCCAATAGAACAACCACTAATCCCAGCAAATGCCAGCAACAAGTACCTGGGGATTAATACAAACTACAACACCAACTAATATCAAGTGAGGCAAGGGAAAACAGAAGCACAAAAAAACAAACAAACAAACAAAAGAATAAGCAAAACAATCTCACAAAAAAGCATAATAATTCGATATAATCAACATTCAAGCAAACAACAAAAGGACAGAGAGAAAAACAATTTTTTGGATAGTTAAGACAGCGAAGATAGAGGTGTGTATGGACTTGGAGCAGGGGATTGGCGATTAGATATATAAGTAGGGTGAAATTTTAACAGGGGGTAAACAGAAATAGGGAAAATCTAAAGCAGGAAAGGGGTAAGATAAACAGGACACCGAAAAGGGAAAGGTTAGGAAGAGAGTGATGGCATAAAGGTAGAGTTGAGATAGAGTAAAATGATGCTAAAGGAAAGATGAAAATAGAATGTAGAACACTAATCCCAAAGTAAAATAAAGAGAAAATGAAATGATACTTAAAAAAAAAAAAAGATAGAATAGTAGTAGTAATACTGATTGAAAATAAAAATGTAATAATTAAAAAGGTAAAATCAAGTGAGGAAAAAAGAAAAAAATTAGTTTCTTGAGTAAAAGATGCAAAAAATGAAAATAAAAAAAATAAAAATAAAAAATAAAAATAAAATGTGCAGTAGTGAAGGTCATTCACTTCCTCTATTCTGTTTGGCACCCCTGTTTCTCAGTCCGGACAGTATTGCAGTTCCCTGCGTTCCACTGCTCTTCAGTGTTGTAAGCCAGTCCTGATTTTAAGCAGGCGGTGTGTCTTAATTTCTCGTTTTCCTTTATTTTTTATTACACAAGCATCAATTTGTGATTCAGCCTGTGGGTGGCAGTGTTTCTGGATTGACTTCCGGGTCTATATATGGCCTCTCTAGCCTGTATTTACATCCTTCTTTCCCTGTGGCACACACTACAGGTTTGTGGGAGTGGGCTGCCTCAGAGCTGGCTCTCCGATGGTTAATCCCCGCTCCGATCCCCAGGTTCTAGAAAAACACTTTCCCCTGCAGTCTCCCAGGGTGTCCCCAACTGGGTGATCCTATGTATTGGGCTTAGTAATCAGAAGCAAGGATTTGAAGAGGAAAAAGCCCAAGTGTGTGAACAATGGGTCTGCGCACAAGTCTAAGCAGCCGGCACACCTTTGAAAGTCTTAGGCTGTCCCTGCACGTCAGATCCAAATGGGTTGCTTTTTAGAGATCCCTTCTGTTAGCAGCTCTGAGGACCCCCTTCCACATTCACAGATCACGCCAGCCCCAACAGCCACGGATTTTTCTAGGCACAGACTTCCCTGGTCCTCCCACTCCTGCACAATGCACGTTCCTGTCTCCCGCAGGGACCAGAGACCTCACCTTATCCCAGGTGAAATCTGACCTTTCCGTGGTGGAGTGTGGAGCTCCTCTGAATCCGCGTGTTTGCGCCAATTGGGGACTGGTGTTCTGGGGCTCGCAGCTGTTCGGTGGGTGTCGCAGTTGTGGATTTTCAGGTGTCCCATAAGCTCCACTTTCCCTTTCAAGATGGCACAGACTTTGCGTCCGAGCCCGTCTTAACTGACTTTTTAGAGAGAGAGGAAGGGAGAGGGAGAGAAAGAGAGAAACATCAATATGAGAGAGAAACAGCAATTGGTTGCCTCCTGTATGCACCCTGACCGGGGATTGAACCTGCAATCAAAAGATATGAGACAACACTCCAACCAGCTGAGCCATGAGGATTTTTAAGAAAACATCTATTTGGATTGGCCAGCAGCTTTGTGAGTTCTATAATTGTTATTGGAATGTCCAACATTATAGAAATTTGCAAATGCCACAGATTATGCTTGGGTTGCCGGAGGAAGTGGCCAGCCTGCAAACCACCACAGACCCCTCGCCCAGGCCGCCCCACACCCCAAGGGAACCCCCACCCTGATCCCGGACACTCTTTAGGGCAAACCAGCCAGCCCCCACCAGTGCACCAGGCCTCTATCCTATATAATAAAAGAGTAATATGCAAATTGACTGTCATTCCAACACACAAGATGGCTGCCCCGATGTGGTCAAAGATGGCTGTCCCCATGTGGACACGAGATAGCCGCCACAAGATGGCCAGCAGGGGTGGGCAGTTGGGAGGGACCAGGCCTGCAAGGGAGGGCAGTTTTGGGTGATCAGGCCAGCAGGGGAGGGCAGTTGGGGGGACCAGACCTGCAGGGGCGTGCAGTTGGGAGCGACCAGGCCTGCAGGGGAGGGCAGTTAGGGGTGACCAGGCCTGCAGGGGAGGGCAGTTAGGGGCAATCAGGTCAGCAGGGGAGCAGTTAGGCATCAATCAGGCTGGCAGGGGAGTGGTTAGGGGGTGATCAGGCTGCCAGGCAGAAGCGTTTAGGAAGGCAGGCAGGCGAGCAGTTGGGAGCCAGCAGTCCTGGATTGTGAGAGGGATGTCCAACTGCCCCTTTAGGCCCAATCCTACTGGGGGGTCCCTGATTGGAGAGGGTGCAGGCTGGGCTGAGGGACACACACCCCTATACACGAATTTCGTGCACCGGGACTCTAGTTAACATGTAATAAAATCTTTTGAAAAAATATATAGTAAAAGTAATATGCCTTGGATGAAAATTAGTAAATAGACTGTGTTTTATTAAGAATTTGATTGAAACACTTAGTAATATTTTATGAAAGTATATTTTATTCTTTGTGGTATTTGGTCACTCCTTGTCTCTTATTAACAATTCTAATTAGGAAGAGAAGGCCTTCACATATTTTTTAATTATATTGATCTTTCTTAGTACTGTATTGTAATGATGTCGCAGTGTTCCCATAAGGATATGAAAAGAATAAAAGTCCTATTAACATGCAAATTCAAAGAATGAGTTGCTTTATAGCAAAGGTTTTTCTTTTTTTTCTTTTTTCTTGGTTAATCTTCACCCAAGGATATTTTTTTCCCATTGCTTTTCAGAGAGAGTGGAAGGAAGGAAAGGAGAGGAACAGAGAGAGAGAGAGAAACATTGATGTGAGAGAGACACATCAACCTGTTGCCTCCTGTACAAAACCTGACCAGGAGGTATGTCCCCTTGACCAGGAATCAAACTTGTAACCCTTCAGCGTGTGGGCTGACGCTCTAACCACTTGGCAACACTGGCTAGGCTCATAGGTTTTTCTTTATAGTTAGACTTCAGTCCTTCTTTCTCTGAAGTTTAATTTAATATGAAAAACTACTTGTAGGAGGCACTCCTCATGTGAATAAGTGTGAAACCTTCATGGTCTTAAACTCTGTGCATGTGGTCTACCACTTACCTACTAATAAGAAGCAAATCAGCCGTGGTTTGTGTGTGTGTGTGTGTGTGTGTGTGTGTGTGTGTGTGTGTGTATTTGTGTTTTATTAGGGATTTGATTGAAACACTTAGTAAATACTTTATGAAAGTATATTTTATTCTTTGTAGTAAATAGGTTGCTCCTTGTCTCTTATTAACACTTTCAGATGGTTCATTGTTATTTTGTTTCCTTTAACAATGAAACTAAAAGATTTTGTCATCAGACACACTTCTGTTTCCAATTTTACAAGCCCTCCATTCATCTGCTCATGCTCAAGTAATCTGTATTACAGTATTTTTACCTTAGAGAAAACTGCAGTGTTCAAGGAATGACTTCAGTATTATAAGAGTACTAGAGGCCCAGCGCACAAAATAGTGCACGGGTAGGGTCCCTAGGCCCAGCCTGCAAACAGGCCCATCTTCTGCCCCCTCGCCAGTCCCCGGTCCCACCCTGCCGCCCCTGCCAGCCAGCCATTCCCCTCACTGGCCCCGGGTCCCGCCCCACCGCCAGCCAGCCAGTTCCCCTCGCCAGCCCTTGTCCCACCCCGTTGCCGCCGCCAGCTACCCGGTTCCCCTCGCTGGCCCTCATCCAGCCCCAACGCTGCTGCCAGCCAGCCAGTTTCCCTCGCCGGCCCCGGGTCCTGCCCCACTGCTGCCACCAGTCACCCAGTTCCCCTTGCTGGCCCTCGTCCCACCCCACCGCCGCCGCCAGTTACCTGGTTCCCCTTGCCGGCCCCCCACCTCATAGCTACTGGACGAATGGTCGTTCCGGTCGTTCCACTTACGGTCACTGGCCTTTTATTATATAGGATTATACGTTCTTTACTCAATAAAAATTGTATCAATAAAACACCATTATGTTTCTCCTTACAATAAAATGGTGTCAATAAAACACCATTATGTTTCTTCTTCTTTTATAATTATTTGCATTTATATTTGAATCCTTAGTTTTGCATTTGTTTTCTAAATGGCACCATTTAAAATGTTTTGTGTAAACATTGACATTTCCTATTGGATTTTGAGAAAAGAATATCTTTAAGGAAGAGTTACCATATGAGCAGGTGATTTACAGTAGTGTTTTCTCTTGGCTAACCTCTGTTAAAATCCGAAATATATGTAGTTACTCTTTTTGTAAGTTGAATTAGAATTAGTTATCTATTATAAGCTATTTGTGAGATGTGTGAAGTGTTCAGACAGGGCTGGGCACGTAGGTGAGCACTAAGGGTTTGCCATTATTATTTTCTTGATGTTAAACATGGGAAAATGGAAATAAAGTGATTCTTAATTTTACATTGAAATTCCATATTGTCAGTGGTCATGAAAAAATTATAGTTTACTCTAAAGCTCTCTACAGAAGATTTTCTATCTTTATATTTAATTTGCATGTATGCCATATTTTGTTTTTCCACATTTCCTCCATTTGGGATTTCTCTGTAGATTTTTTTTTTTTAAATATATTTTATTGATTTTTTACAGAGAGGAAGGGAGAGGGATAGAGAGTTAGAAACATCGATGAGAGAGAAACATTGATCGGCTGCCTCCTGCACACCCTCTACTGGGGATGTGCCCGCAACCAAGGTACATGCCCTTGACCGGAATCGAACCTGGGACCCTTGAGTCCGCAGGCCGACGCTCTATCCACTGAGCCAAACTGGTCAGGGCTCTGTAGATTTTTTTAAACATGTCATACTTAAGGATCTCTTCATTTCCTTAAAATTCTGTATCCTTCTGTTAATCAAATAATTTAGAAAGCACTTAAATTTTATACATCTAAATGGTACTCAATTTAAAAAGCAAAGGATTGTTTTCTCCAGGAGCAAGCTGTAGTTGTCTATTTAAGAGTGAAGAACATTGCAGCAAATTTGCTTTTAAAACTTTCCCTCTTTTTATCCCATGTCCCCCTCTCAGGAGTGAATAGTGTTAGACAAAATTGAGATGAGTTTCCATTAGGGTTTTTAAAGGAATGTTTTATTATAAAGGAATTGGATATTTATTACATTTTAAAATATAAATAAATTGAAAGAAAACCAGTAAAAGACAATTAGTTTATATTTTGTGGCAGATTGTTCTATTCTTTTTCCTCCTCTATTTTACTATTGACTTAGATGGAGAGTATGTCAGCTTTTACAATTAATAACTATGGCATTTTATTCTTATAGTGTTTTTTTTTCTGAGATCCATTCATTTAAGAAATATTTATTAAGAATCTTCTTATATACAGATGCTCTTCTAGGGACTTTGATTCATTAAGACAGAACACATCCATACCATCGTAACTTCCCTACTTCCTCCTAATCTTTATTGCACTCCTACTTCAGGAGCTTCCAATAAGTTGGCCTGATAGATACGATGTGGTTTGTGAAAGGAATAGAGCTAAGATGACGCCAGGGTCCAGTTGGCCTATAGTATACTATTGGACTTATATGGTTGCCTTTAACTAAGATGGGAGAAATTGTATATAGAGTACGTTTGAGAGGAAGATCAGGAGTTAACTTTGGTCATGATCAATTTAAGATGTCTGTCAGACATCTAAATGGAAATATTGAGCAGGCAGATCTGAAATAATAGAGAATATGCATGTTGATCTCTGTCTCTGGTTCCTGGCACAGAGCTCCTAAAACTTTCATGAATTCCTAAGTAGTCAGAGCACTAAGAGCATCTCTTGTTCTAATGTTTTGTCTTTGACTCTAGTTCCTGACACAGAGCTCCTAAATCCCTTGGAATTTCCTGGGTAAAAGGAGTGTCTTTTGTTCTAATGAGGCCACTCTTGGTGGGCTGGATAGCTTGAGGATGCGAGCTGGTCACTAGGAAGACCAAGCCATAATTACAGCTTGGAACTTTCCACCTATCCCTCTGTTCTTTGGGGAGTGGAGAGGGACTGGAGACTGAGTTAATGTCAGTCGTTCCTACTGATGAAGCCTCCATAAAAATCCCAAGTGCAGGGTTTGGGGTGCTTTCAGGTTGGTGAACATATCGATGTACCAGGAGGGTGCTGCACCCCAACACCAGGGGAACCAAAGCTAGAGACTCTTCCAGCCCTGGCCTTAAGTATTTCTTCACTGGCTGTCATCTGTATAAATGAAAGTCTTTTCCTGAGCCCTGTGAGCTGTTGTAGCAAATGATCAAATTCAAGGAGGAAGGTCCTGGGAACCCTCCAATTTGTAGCCAAGTTGGAACCAAAGTTGTAGGTAACCTGGGGACCTACTTCTGGTAGTTGGCAGTCTTGTGGGACTGAGCCCTTAACCTGTGGGGTCTGCACTAACTCCAGTTAGTATCAGGACTGAATTTAATTCAGAGAGGGAGAGGGAGAGAGATAGAAACTTCAATGATGAGAGATAATCATTGGTCAGCTGCCTCCTGCATGCCCCCTACCTGGGATTAAGCCCACAACCCAGACATGTATGTGCCCTTGACAGGAATCAAACCCTTTTCTGTCCGCATGCCAACACTTGATCCACTGAGCCAAACCGGCAAGGGCACTCCTACTATCTTTAGCCTTCTCTCAACTTCTAGATTGTCCTGAGGCAGTTTGATGCTGTTCAACTCTTACTAGATACTGCTTTGCTGTACATCTGTTTAGTTTCAGGACTTCTGATTTAGAATTTATTATGTGCTTTATAAAACTATCATATTTCATGATTCTAAAAAGTACTTTTTAACATGTAAACACTTATGAAATTAAGAAGTGCCTTATAATTGACTGTTTCTTAGAATTACACTTACAGTTGAATTGGTAGCATTTTTTTTATATTTAGTAAGGTCAGTGGAATCGATATAATAGATGAAACTATATATGGAGGGTAAGCAAATGCATTTTATTTATCAAAGTTTATTTCTTATTACTATTCTCTCTCCCATTCTTCACCAGAGGGTCTCTATTCTTTTTTTTTTTTTTAATATATTTTATTGATATTTCACAGAGAGGAAGGGAGAGGGATAGAGAGCTAGAAACATTGATGAGAGAGAAACATCGATCAGCTGCCTCCTGCACACCTCCCACTGGGGATGTGCCCGCAACCAAGGTACATGCCCTTGACCGGAATCGAACCCGGGACCCTTCGGTCCTCAGGCCGACGCTCTATCCACTGAGCCAAACCGGTTTCGGCGAGGGTCTCTATTCTTAATACTTTTGTTCTTTAGTCAGAATTCTTTCACAGGTATTTTGCTGTGTGAGGTATGTGAGTGGTACATTTTGTGAGTATCCATGCATCATTTCTTTCCCTGCCAGGTGCCAGGTATAGTGTTTGACTATTGGCTTTCTCTCAGTAGTCTGTTATCTGCTATCACATCCTGCAAGTCTCTTATCTTTTCTGTCATGATTTCTGTTTTGCTGCCTTGAGCCATTTTTTCCATTTGATCTTACCACAAATTTGGACCTTTGCCATGACCCATTCTTTCCTTCAGTTAATCTACTGTGTGGTTTATTTGGAAAATTGTGTTTTGATCCATGAAGACTTCTCTGCTGTAGTTAAATCTCCCTAAGTTCCCTTGTTACTTTCCTGTCCCATGTTGACCTCTCTGTCTTCAAGCAGCTCTGTTTGGTTGTGGGTTTGCTCCCTTTATCCTGACTGTCACTGTCATTTTGGATGCGCAGCATCCTTATATGTTGTCATAATTTCCTTGTTAGCTTATTAGTTCTAGTCTTGGTATCTAGTAATTCAGGAAGACAAGCCCCTCACCGAAGGGTCATCTGATCTCCACACACCAGGTTTTTTCTAGAACCACTAATTTCAAGTCCTTTATTTCAGAGTTCCAAAAAGCTGGTCTTGAGGCACTTGACCAGCTCCGAGAAAAATGAAACCCACACACCCCCCAGTTCCCTCCTCTACATCCCACAGCTCAAGCCTTCAATTCCGTGTAGCTCTCTGCAGGCTCCAGGCCTGTGTCTGCTAACAGCAGACAGATTGAAAATCATGGTGGAGGTAAAGGGGGATGAGTTCATGGCATCATCTTCCCAGGATCATTTTCAGGCCTGGATCTGTCTCTTTTTTATTCCCTCGTGGTTGTGGATGTTGCCTAGACTTACCAACAGTGGGGAGAAAAGCACTGGGCATGGAAGTTTGATGATCTTCGGGATAAATGATACAGTTTTCAACTCCTTGCTTCTTTCCCTGCCAGAGGTTGACTGTACTTCCCTGCCTGCTGTTAACTGATTTGCAGTTCCTCCCTGTCCCATGGTCAGGCTTGGCCTCATGACTTGTTTTGGCAAGTTGGGTGTATGCAGCTTTAGGAGCTGAGACAAGTTTCCATCAGTCCTCTGGCCTCTGCCTTTTGTGCTGGGAATGGCATGTCTCAGATAAGGTCTGTTCCTTCTGATTGGCTCTGGGAAAGAGAAGGCACTGGAGCACCAGCCACAGCCACAGCCCCAGGGCACCATGCCGACCTGTGGCTGATGTCCTGTGAGTGGGAAAACAAGTTTGTTCCCACCACGGGACTCAGGGTTGCCAGGGTAGTGCAGCCGAGTTGACTGATGAAATCTGCCTTGATTTCTTGTTCCTTCTTTTATTAGTGAACATTTTTCCCATTGCATTGCCTTTTAAAATCTGTATCAGACCCTGGAGTTTATTTCCTTTCTCTTTTAACTGACTGATAGGCACAAACTACTATTGTTGTTATAGTCAAACACTAATTAGCTGTGGTAGAGTGTTCACAAATTATATAACAAGACCAAACCTATGTAAGAGAACTGAGGGAAAGGTGGCAATTTATTACACTCATTATCTAATGCCCTAAACTGTACCCGAAATTATTCTTCTGAAAGCATGACTTCTATTTAATTGTACAAAGTAAATTACTTACAGTTCTCAACACCTGGGCTTTAATGCTATTTTTTAAACGAATAAGAGTTCATTGGAGAAGCATTTACTGAGTAGCTTTCCAAAGCTTCTATTTCCTGGAAAACACACACACACACACACACACACACACACACACACACACACACATTTATCTGACTTGTTGACTTGACTGACTAGCAAACATAAGAAATGGGATCTGTATTTGTGTTTTATCTCTTTTCTATATAATTGATATTCACTTTTTTTTTTTCTTATTAAACTCTCAGGACATTGTTCTGACAAGTATTTATAAGTCAATAGTTGATGAATGAAAAGAGTATTCATTGGACTGTAAGCCAAAAGACCCGGGGTTCTTCCCTAATTCTTCCGCCAGCCTTCTCTTCTTCCTGACCTTCTCTTTTTTTTATTCCTTTCATTCATTCATTTATGTACTAAATAGCTGCTGAGCACTCTCCTGTGCCACCCACTGGGATGCAGTGATATGCAAGCCAAACACCGCTACCTTCCTGCCCTCATCAAGCTCAGTCTCTTCTCTCCTGCCCTGGCCCTCTTCCTTCTGACCATGCTGTAAATAGGTCGCTGCCTTCACTGCTCAGCCTCCTCGTCACTTGTCTACCACTGGATTATTGTGGGGAGGTTGGGGGTGGTACTGAGAGAAAAGAAAGTAGGTGTGAGGGAGAGAGGAAGCAGGTGAGCTACCCAGGTGACCTAACCACTATACAAACCTATTTTTATTTTTCATGGTTCTTTTCAAGTTGTAATTTTGCAAATATTCTCAAAGGATGTATCTATACAAATGATTTGAATATTAGGTGATATGTTTATTGCTCCTGGCTAGTCTTCTAAATTTAATTAATTAATTTAATTTTTTTAGAGTTTGGGAAACCATCAATTAGAATATCTTTGTTACTAAAAAAACAGTTGCTTCAGAAATGGGAAAAACCTGGAAATAAGCATGTGCCTTAGTTTACAAGAGCAATTGGGACAAAAATAAGTTACATAATCTACTTTCTATTGTAGGACTTCTTGAGAGGTTGGTCACTCATTTTTCCTCGTCCCCCTTTTTTGCCTCCTGAGTAAAGAGCTAAAGTGCTGGCTGGAAGGGAAGGAAGGTGTTGTAGATGGAAAGACAACTGAACTATACATGCTAATGTCTTCCTCAGCTACAGATGAAAATCTTAAAAACAACCTGATTATATTTTATAAGGGATTAAAGTTTGCATGCAGATTCCAACTGAAAACATCTGTTTCCTGACCAAGTGCCAGAGTTCTAACATCTTGCAGGAATTCTGGTTTTGATGTTTCTGAGTTTCAGGCACCTCTCTCTATTACTCTGTGGCTGTTTGCTTAGACGGCTTAAAGCAACACTGCTTAACATTTTGGAAATGACTCTGAAGGACTGAAAATGAACGTCTTCATTTTCTTCTTATACACAAAAGGAAATTTCAGATTTCATTAGCAAGAATCATCCCAATTGTTTGAGTAGTTATTATAAGAATTGTGGGGAGACCCACAGTTCATTAAAGAAGCCAAGGAACGAACCATCAGTCGTTCTCTGTGTCTATGAATCTGTTTCTATTTTATTTGTTTATTTTGTTCTTTTAGTAAACTGGAATTGAAAGATAAAATTTTAAAAAGAATCCAATGAAAATAAATGGATCACTGAAGGGGCCAATGTATATGTGTATGTATGTATGTGCGTGATTCTATATATATAAAAGTCTAAGCAACCGTTCGACCGGTAGCTATGATGCACACTGACCACCAAGGGGCAGACGCTCAACCCACAGGCATGGAAACATGGCACAGACTGATGAATCTCAGAGGGAAGGGGGTAAGGGGAAGGGTGGGAAGAGATTAACCAAAGATCTTATATGCATACTAGAGGCCCAGTGCAATCCTTGGGGGGTGTAGGACTGCCAGTTTTGGCCCGATCCCCGCAGGCCAGTTCGAGGGACCCCACTGGTGCACGAATCTTTGCACTAGGCCTCTAGCATTTATGTAAAGATAGGGGTTTTTTTCAGATTCATAGCTACAGAGAACATTTTGACTGTTGCCAGAAGGCTTGATGGTTGGTGAGACTGGGTGAAAATGGTGAAGGAATTAAGAAGGACAAATTGGTTGTTACAGAACAGTCATGGGGATGTAAAGTACAGCATAGGGAATATAGTCAAGAATATTGTCATAAGTATGCATGGTGTCAGATGGGTAGTAGATTTAGTCAGTTATATAATGTCTAATTGCTGGGTTGTACACCTGAAACTAATATTGTATATCAACTGTAATTGGAAAAATAAAAAGATAGGGTTTTTTTTGTTTGTTTTTTTCCTACCTTTCCTGAAGTACATGGAAAATTTTTAAAAGTATTTCAAATTTTGGCCCTGGCCAGGTGGCTCACGTGGTTAAAGTATCACCCTGATACACCATGGTTGCAGGTTTGAGCTCCCCCCCCTCCCCCCGCCCCCCGTCAGGGCACATATAAGAATCAACCAATGAATGCATAAATATGTGGAATACCAAATCCATATCTCTCTCCCTCCTTTCCTCTCTAAAATCAATAAATAAAAAATTTAAAATATACACTGAGTGGCCAGATTATTATGATCTCTGAACGCATAATAATCTGGCCACTCAGTGTATATCCTATATAATAAAAGGCTAATATGCAAATTGTCCCCTTGACCAGGAGTTCAACCAGCTGGCCAACCACCCATGTCCCCTCCCCCTGGCCAGGCTGGCCGGACCCCACCCATACACGAATTCATGCACCAGGCCTCTATACACACACACACACACACACACTCACACACACTGAGTGGCTAGATCAGGGGTCCTCAAACTTTTTAAACAGGGGGCCAGCTCACTGTCCCTCAGACTGTTGGAGGGCTGGACTATAGTTTAAAAAAAAAAAAACTATGAACAAATTCCTATGCGCACTGCGGGCCCGGGACGAGTTGGCTGCTAAGCAGGACAGGCAGCGGCACCCGGCGGGCCGGATAAATGTCCTCGGCGGGCCGCATGTGGCCCGCGGGCCGTAGTTTGAGGACCCCTGGGCTAGATTATTATGCGTTCAGAGATCATAATAATCTGCCCACGCAGTGTATATTTCTAATTTTATTTCTTAAGAATCTCAACTACCAAAAATAGTTGTGTGTTTTTGTTGTTGTTGTTTTGGTAGGGCCCCAGTTGTATGTACTTGTAGCTCATTTTTACATTCTGCTACGTCAGGCCTAGGTTGATAATTCTTGATAACATAATTCCACTGCACAAGTAATGTTTACAGATCTGTGCAAACAGGACTAATGCAAACATTTGCTACCAGTCAGGTAACATTGAATGGTGTATTAGGATCACTCACTTGACATATGAAAGCCAATGCGATTTTCTGATCTTCATTTTTATTGAATGCTCTGATATTCCTAAATGTTAACACTGGGCATTTCTAAGGATAATTATGCTAATGAGGGATTAATATTGGGCCTTAGCCTTCCATGTTATTAGGTATGTTCAGGAATTATCCTATCTAATAAAAGAGTAATATGCAAATTGACTGTCACTCCAACACACAAGATGGCTGCCCCCATGTGGTCAAAGATGGCCGCCCCCATGTCGACACAAGATGGCCACCACAAGATGGCCAGCAGGGGAGGACAGTTGTGGGCAATCAGGCCTGCAGAGGAGGGCAATTAGGGGTGACCAGGCCTACAGGGGAGGGCAGTTGGGAGGGACCAGGCCTGCAAGGGAGGGCAGTTGGCAGCAATCAGGCCTGCAGGGGAGAGCACTTGGGGGGGGACCCAGGACTGAAAGGGAGGGCAGTTAGCAGCAATCAGGCCTGCAGGGGAGGGCACTTGGGGGGGGACCCAGGACTGAAAGGGAGGGCAGTTGGGAGCAACCAGGCCTGCAGGGGAGGGCAGTTGTGGGGGACCAGGCCGGCAGGGGAGGATAGTGGGGGGGGGGACCCAGGCCTGAAAGGGAGGGCAGTTGGGAGTGACCAGGCCTTCAAGGGAGGGCAGTTGGGGGAGACCAGGCTGGCAAGGGAGGGCAGTTGGGGGCGACCAGGCCAGCAGGGGAGGACAGTTAGGGGTGACCAGTCCGGCAGGGGAGCAGTTAGGCATCGATCAGGCTGGCAGGGGAGTGGTTAGGGCGTGATCAGGCTGACAGGCAGAAGTGGTTAGGGGCAATCAGCCAGGCAGGCAGGTGAGCGGTTGGGAGCCAGCAGTCCTAGATTGTGAGAGGGATGTCCGACTGCCCATTTAGGCCTGATCCCACCAGGCAGTCGGACATCCCTCAAGGGGTCCCAGATTGGAGAGGGTGCAGGTTGGGCTGAGGGACACACACACACACACACACACACACACACACACCACACACCGTGCATGAATTTCATGCACCAGGCCTCTAGTTTGTAGATAAAATCTGTATACACTGAGTCACAAGTCATAGATGAACCCTTTTGAAGAATGAATATGGTCATGTAATCCATACTCCATTATGATATTGAATATTTCCATATCCCTAGGACGTGCTATATAGTGTCTTATTCCACTCTTAGAACTTTATAGAAATGGTATCCATACAGTATAGACTCTTTTTGTGTCTGACTTTTTTTGCTCTATATAATGTGTGTGAGAATCGTCAGCTGTATAGCAGGTATCAGTAGTTCTTTTCCGTTTGTTCCTATTATTCCACTGTGTGAATATGCCACCGCTTGTATAGCCTTCTTGTGTTGATGGACACTAACTATTGTGATTAAAGCTGCTGTGGCATTCATGCACAAGTCTTATCGTTGACATATATTGTCATTGCTTGTGAATGCATACCTGGGGTGGAATTTCTGGATCAAATAAAGACTTAGCAAACCCCCTTTGAAAGTAATTGTTCTGTTTTAAATTCCTGTCAGCAAAATATGAGAGTTGTGGTTGCTCCACATGCTTATCGTTATTTGGTTTTGTCAGACTTGTTCATTTCAGCCTTCTTAGTGCTGGTATAATGGCGCCTCAATGTGTGCTTTTTTAAAAAAAAACAAAACTTTGAAATAGTGGTAAAATAGATATAACATAAAGTTTGCCCTTTTAATCACTTTACATGTAATTAGTACCAGTGACAATGTAGGGCAACCATCACTACTCCTGAAACGATTTCATCACCCCAAGAGGAAAGTCTGTACTCATTCAGCAATACTCCTTACTTCCTTCTCCCTGAGCTCCAAGGAGCCTTCAGTCTTGTTTCTCTTCCTCAGCGAGTTTGCTTAGTCTAGCTATTTCATATAAGTGGAATCATACAACATTTGTCCTTTTCTCTCTGGTTTAATGTTTTCAGGGTTCATCCATATTGTAGCATACATCAGAGTTCCATTGCTTTTTATGGCTGAATCATATTCCATTGTATGGATATACCACATTTTTGTTTATCCATGATGGACACAGGGGTTGTTTGGTTATTGTGAATAATGATGCAATGAAGATTTGTGTACAAGTATCTCTTTGAGTCCCTGTGTTTAATTATTTTGGCTGTATAATAAGGAGTGGAATAGCTAGGTCATATGGTTATTCCATGTTTAACTTTTTGAAGAACAACACTGTTTTCTCAGTGTGTTTTAGCTAACATTTCCCTGATGGCTAGTGATGTTGAATATTTTTTCATGTGTTTATATTAGTGATTTGTCTATCTTTTTTGATGAAATGTTTGTTCAGTCTTTTATACATTTAAAAAGCGAGTTATTAGTTTTTCTTTTCATTATTAAGTTTCTAATATCCTATATAATAAAGAGGTAATATGCAAATTGACCATCACTCCAACACACAAGATGGCCAGCAGGGGAGGGCAGTTGTGGGCAATCAGGCCAGCAGGGGAGGGCAGTTGTGGGCAATCAGGCCAGCAGGGGAGGACAGTTGGGAGGGACCAGGCCTGCAAGGGAGGGCAGTTGGGGGCGACCAGGCCAGCAGGGGAGAGCAGTTAGGGGCAACCAGGCTGGCAGGGGAGGGCAGTTAGGGGTGACTGGGCCAGCAGGGGAGGGCGGTTAGGGGTGACCAGGCCTGCAGGGATGGGCGGTTGGGGGGAACCAGGCCTGCAGGGGAGGGCAGTTGGGGGGAACCAGGCCTACAGGGGAGAGCAGTTGGGGGGGACCAGGCCTGCATGGGAGGGCAGTTGGGAGGAACCAAGCCTGCAAGGGAGGGCAGTTGGTGGCGATCAGGCCTGCAGGGGAGGGCAGTTGGTGGCGATCAGGCCTGCAGGGGAGGGCAGTTGAGGGGGGACTAGGCCAGCAGGGGAGGGCAGTTAGGAGCAATCGGGCCGGCAGGGGAGCAGTTAGGCGTCAATCAGGCTGGCAGGGAAGTGGTTAGGGGGTGATCAGGCTGGCAGGCAAAAGCGGTTAGGGGCAATCAGGCAGGCAGGCAGGTGAGCGGTTGGGAGCCAGCAGTCCTGGATTGTGAGAGGGATGTCCAACTGCCCATTTAGACAGGCAGTCGGACATCCCTCAAGGGGTCCCAGATTGGAGAGGGTGCAGGCTGGGCTGAGGGACACCCCCCCTCCTGTGCACGAATTTCGTGCACTGGGCCTCTGGGTCTTTATATATTTTGAATAGAAATTCTTTGTCAGATGAGTTTTGCAAATATTTACTTGCAGTCTGTAGCTTGCTTTTTTACTAAGAGTATATTTTCAAAAATTAAAAAATATTTTAAATGGTGCTAAAATACACTTAACCATTTTTAAGTGTACATTTCAGTTGCATTAAGCATTTTTACATTGTTGTGCAACCAGTTTCCCAAACTCTTCTCATTTTGCAAAACTGAAACTATCCATTAAACAGTAACTCCACATTCCCCCATTCTCCCAGTCCCCATTCTACTTTGTTTCTATGAGTTTGATTACTCTAGATACCTCACATAAGTATAATCATACAGTATTTTTATTTTTGTGACTACCTGTTTCACTTACCATAATGTATTCAAGGTTCATCCATTCTGCAGCGTGTCAAAATTTCCTTCTTTTTAAGGCTGAATAATATTCCATTGTACATATATACCACATTTTGTGTATCCATTCATCCATCAGTGGATACTTGGGTTACTTCCACCTTTGGGCTGTTATAAATAATGCTACTATGCACATGAATGTCCAAGTATCTCTCTGTTGAATCATATGGTAATTCTGCTTTTAATTTTTTGAGGAACTTCCATGCTGTTTTCCAAGTGGCCACACCATTTTATATTCCCACCAATTTCTTCACATCCCCACCCCATACTTGTTATTTTCTGTTTTGTTTTGTTTTGGTTTGGTTTTATGGTAGTTTCCTAATGGGTGATATCTCATTGTAGTTTTGATTTGTATTTCATTAGTAATTTTGAGTATCTTCTCATATGCTTGCTGGCTATTTGTATATCTTTTTTGGAGAAATGTCTATTCAGATTCTTTGCCCATTTAAAAATTTAGGTTGTTTGTTTCTTCTGTTGTTGAGTTGTAGGAATTCTTATATATTCTGAATACTAACCCCTTATTTGATATGTGATTTTCAAATATTTTCTTCCATGTTAATGTGTTTGATTATGTCTTTTGATACACAGAATTTTTAAATTTTGATGTCATCCCATTTTTTTTAGTTTTGCTTTTGTTGCCTGTGTATTGGTACATATCCAAGAAATCATTGCCAAACCCAATATCATGAAGGTCTACCTCTGAGTTTTATTGTTTCAGGTCTTACATTAGATCTTTGATCCATTTTGAGTTAATTTTTGTATATGGTGTAAGGTAAAGGTCCAACCTTATTCTTTCACACAGGAATGTCTAGTTTGCCCAGCACTATTGTCCTTTCCCCATTGAATAGTTTTGGCACTCTTGTCAAACATCATTTGGTCATATACTCCAGTGTTCATTTTTTCTTTTTGTGGAAAGTGCTTTAGGAATTTTAATATGTTTTGGAAACCTGAAAATAATTCACTTTCAATGTTTCCTACTTTTAGGTTAATTTCCTTTGCTATGTATACATTATTTTCTCTGTGGACAGTGCACATAAGTGGATTATAGTTGTTACATTTTGAAATAATGTATATTAAAAGTTATTGTTTTCTTGGTATGTCATATGTTAGCAGACCAGATTTGAACAGTTCTCACTTAAAAAAAAATTAATAACAAGTCACGTTGGGATAAAAGATTTTAAGTCTTCCACTTCATTTGTCCTTGGTTGCCACTGGGTTGAAGGGAAAAGGCACAGAGCATTTTAAGAAGAGATATGGCTTTATTGTTGTACCACACTAGAATGGAAAATCCTCAATGAAGCACAGAAATTTGGACACTGTCCTCGAACAAAAAGGAGACTCCCTGTGGGACCTCTTGAAATTTGGAATGCGCCAGTCCATGGGCCCACCCCAGTATCCATGCTGTTCCTCCACCCCCTTCTGATTTGAGGTCTTAGCAGTTAATGTGAAATACTTTGTCTTATAGCTAGAGAATTTGGGGGTTATTTCTGAAAGTATGGTAGCTTTCACAGCTTTTAAAATGTACTCTCTTATTCTTTAAGCTTCCTTGATCACTCATAGTGTGTTCATTGCACCTTCCAATCAAGTCCTATTTATTTGTTTATTTATCTTTTAAATCCTCACCCAAGGGCATGTTCACTGATTTGAGAGAGAGAGGAAGGGGGAGGGTGGCAGAGAGAGGGAGAGAGAAACATTGACCATCCACCTCCCACATGCTCCTTGACCGAGAATCAAACCCACAACCCTTTGGTGTGTGGGATAATGCTCCAACAAACTGAGCCACCTGGCCAGGGCAAATCTTTTTCTTTTTTTTTTTTTTTTAAGTGTATTGGTGTTTTAATTTGACCTTTCCAGTGACAAACAGAATTTTAGGGCTAAGTGATACCTTAGAAGTCTTATCTTCATATCCCCCTGGTTATATTATCAACCACATCATTATTTGTTAAAAAAACTTATAAGGTTACAGCATTTTTTTTAAGATCACAGCTTTATAAGGATTTAATGGCTTCACAGATGATTCTAGTCCAGGGGTGGGCAAACTTTTTGACTCGAGGGCCATAATGGGTTCTTAAACTGGACCGGAGGGCCAGAACAAAAGCATGGATGGAGTGTTTGTGTGAACTAATATAAATTCAAAGTAAAGGAGTGGAGGGGAGAGCAAGAGAACTGGATAGAACAACCGGATCCGGCCCGCAGGCCGTAGTTTGCCCACGGCTGTCTAGTCCAATACTTGGTGATAGGTAAAGTGTGCGCATAATGTAATTCTGTACATTCCTTATTTCTTTAGCAGCACCCAGCACTTACTTTTCCTGTTTACCACACCCAGATCTCATTTTATCTACTTCACGTGTACTCCTCCCATGCACTTTTGCATAGAATTGTTGCTCTGTTTATTACTAGTGGAATCCAGGATCAATTTTAGCAGGTTTTTCCCTTCTATATCTGCCTCTTGATGGAGCTGGATTACCGCTGCTCACCTATTAGTGCCCTGGGTCTTAACAACCATATTCAAACAAAACACCTTAAATGGAGGCATTAAAAGGGTCACAACAGTGAACCATTTTGTAACTTTTGGTGCAATAAAATGGTTATGTTGTATTTGGAATGTAAGATCTCTGAGTGCAGCTATGCATTTTCTTCATCTGTAACACACTCTAGAATAACAGCTTACATCTGTTTGGGGTTTTAAATTTTACGTTTTGAAGAAACATCACTGTTATGTAACTCCACATCAGACCTGGGGAGCTCACTGGCTTTCTGACAGGCCATGTGTGCGGGGACTGTGGAAGCTGGACAAGTGTTTGTTTTCGCTGTGCAGCCAAGTTTGCTGGCGTCCTTCCCCAGGTGGGAGCACACTTCACTGCTGTTTCTTCATATGTTAGATGACAAGATGCATTCAGTGAGATTCTGGATTGAAGAATATTTGAAAATTTTTCACTCGTCAGGAGTTTATCTTATAAGGGATTTAATGGCTTCAAGGATGATTCTTGGTGATAGGTAATTTTCAGGTGAAAGTTACCTGAAATTATTTCACTACCAGAAACCAGAAATAAATGTAATTATTTAAACATATAGGACATTTAATTACTTTAGGCTGTCAATTAATCTAGTTTTAGAGAATAAAGTTGGGGTGTACTGATCACCCACTTTTACAAATACATGCCCAATGAAATAGTTTGACTGTTTCAAATGTGTGATTTTTAAATAACTTCTTTAAAATAAAGGAACAATTTAACGAATAGTGTTGAACTAAGGAAAATGGGCAAAATATTCATCTACAGAATTCAAAATCTAATACAGGGTGGGGCAAATGTAGGTTTAAAGTTGTTATGTGAAAAATATACAACGATTAATAATAATACAAGAATAAACTGCGTTTTCTGTACTCACAACTGTAAACCTATGTTTGCTCTACCCTCTATTATGTATTAAGTAAAACTTAATGGGTTATTTTTATCAAGGGACGAATGTTAGCATGACCAGTAACGATAAGTTATAAGACCTTTTTCATCTTATAAATGTGAACTATTTACATTCTTGTTAAAATGTGATACATTTACATGTGGGAGGAAAGAGTACAAAAAAGAACATTAAAATCATCTGTAATCCCTCTGCCTGTTGTCCTCTTGGTATTTTAGTACATATTGTGTACTTAAAAAATTAGGGTTTTGATAATTAATTTAATTGGGAGTACTTTAGTTTCAGAATGGACAGTGTGAGATGCTTTCATGGTTTTATGACAAAGCTAAACTAAATTGGGCTCCTATTTGTAGCACTTCTCTGTATGGGGTGGGGTGAAGATGACAAAATTCTCTGAGATTCTAGTTTATCAGCTTAAACTAATCTATTATCATTTTTTTTCCCCCTCACTGCCATTTCCTGTCTGAATCGAAGACAGATTTTCTTTCTGTGGCCACTGTCAAGCCCGAGGCTATCATTTGTTCTAGCATAATAAGAGAGCTTATGTCAGACTCTTAATTTCTGAATAAGTATTTTAGAAGTGACTTTAATGCCCTTAATTCATGGGCCGTTAATTCCTTCAAAATTGTGGTCTCACACACTCACATACACACACACACACTCATGCACATACACTCATATTGTTAATGTTCAAAGTCCACATTTACTCTTAACTTGCCAGTGAGCTGAATACAGAATAATGACACGGGCCCTGATCTGCTTGAGCATCCCTGGCACAGGCCCATGGGTCAGTGAGTGGATCTGAAGAGGTTGGTGGGTGGGTCCACTGGAATTCTGGTACTTTTATTTTAGGATATATGGAGGTGGGTTCTATTTTTAGAATTTTGGAACGTTTAATTAAAAGCAAATAGATTATACTAAGGGTGATTGTACTCTGTGCAGATAAATGCACTTAGATGTTTTTAGGTAGAGTACTAGACAGGCCTCTGGAGTCAAATTGTCTGGCTTCTTCATTCTAGCTGTGCCTTTAGGCGAGTTACACAGCTTCTCCGGACTTCCGTTTCCTCATCTGTAAGACGAGGTTGGTAATAATACCTGGCTTATAGGGTTGTGAGGATTCAGTGAAATAAAACCTATGAAGTGCTTATTAGCACAGTGCCTGACACATGAAAAGTGCCTGGTAATTCTTGTTACACAACAAATTGTCAACACCTGTTAGGTACGTGTGGTGGTTATGCCCACTGCTCATGCTTCATTCCTGCAGATCAGTCTTCTCCTTGCTGCTCTTGTGTGCACACCAGGCATCCAGGAGCCCTCCACTCCTCCAACATCGATAGGCTGCTCTTTCCTTGAGGGGTGCAGCTTCCCACGTCCACACTCCGCTCCTCTGGTCCCTTGCCTCAGCTTACTCCTCCAGTGGCTCTCTCTCTTTTTCCCTCTTCCCTCCCCTCCACCTGCCTTGCCCTCTCTGCCTTTCCTCACTCATCTCCCTCTGGTCTCCCTCTCCTTTCCTTCTCTCTCCCCTCCTCTCTCCACCCTCTGTCCTCCCCCACTCTTCTCTCTCTCCAATTTCTCTCCTCCTTCCTCCTCTTCCTTTTTTCCTTCTCCTCTCTCTGCCCCTCTCCCTTTTCTTACTTCTCTCCTTCCCCTTCTTTTCTTCCACATTTTTGGCCTATCCCTCTCTGCTGCCTCCCCACTCCCAGCTCTCTCTCTCTCTCTAGCTCTCTTCCCACTGCCCCCCATCCCTCCCTCTCTTTTAACCCTAACACTTGGTATGCAAAGGAGCAGACAGTTCTAGCTCTTAAGCAGAAGTGTGCCAAGTCTTTAAAGCCTTTATTACCTGTGATGAGAAATTTTCATTTTGTCATTTTAGTAGCCAGGGCTTCTTCATATTGTGCTTCCCTTCCTCTTGCAAAGGGCACCACAGCATCATCTGACTGACATGGGCTCAGAAAGTTAGTGGAATGCTAAAGGCAGTTAAGTTAACTTGTTTCCTAAACCTGTGTATTGTATATAGTAATGCATGCATTTGTTTAATGTTAAATTTATTATATACATAGTTAAGATGAAATAATGTTCTCAGTAATAATTATGGGTTTGTATAGTCATGCTAAGCAAAGTCTGAACCTCCTGCCTAATTTATTTGATTCTTTTTTTTCTCTCTTCAGATTCCCTTCTCATTGGTCCAGTTTCCCTTGTGGGAATCCTTAAAAGTAAGTTTTCCAATCTTCATATAAAATTGCTTTCTATTTATCATAAATACCCAATTGTTTCAGTTTGTAATAGTAGAATATAATATTGACTAGTAGTTTAAAAACTCAAAAAAAATTTTTTAAATACATTTTTATTGATTTCAGAGAGGAAGGGAGAGGGAGAGAGAGATGGAAACATCAATCATGAGAGAGAATCATTGATTGGCTGCCTCGTGCACACCCCCCACTGGGTATCAAGCCCGCAACCTGGGCATGTGCCCTGACCGGAATTGATCCCAGGACCCTTTAGTCTGCAGGCCGACACTCTATCCACTGAGCCAAACTGGCTAGGGCTCAACATTTTTAAGAGTTGAAAATATTTTTTACGTGTGGTTTACATGCCAATTCAGTCTTTTAAACTTGTTCAGTGTCTGTGGTACTGAGAGACCATCATCACGGTGTAACTGAATCCTCAGGTGTTAAGGGAAACTGTGCTTTACTTTCTTTTGTATTTCTTCTCTACCCATAGACTTTTATTTCACTTCCCTATTTGCGTGTGCATGTGTGTGTGTGTATGTATGTGTGTAGAAGTTAAGGAATGACAATGAGGGAAAATGGAAAGGGAAAGAAGCAAGGCCCTGACTGTTAGGCCAGCCCTCTCACTCCCACATCTGAGGGTGGGCACCAGGGGGCGTGCTGCTCTGACTGTCACCTTCCCTCCGTTGTCACCCAATAGGCCTAGGAACCCCCTGAGAAGGAGCAACGTCTGCTGAGTTGTGAGTTAGCCTCAGGGAAGGTCACTCATTTGTTTAAAAACAGAAATTTTTAAAAACCTGTTTTCAAATATGCAGATATGTGTTTTTCATCTTCTGATGCGATGATTTTAAAAATTGTGAGTCATGCTATGAACTGTGTGGGTGTCTGCCAGCCTTTTAAAGACTGTGATAAGAGGGATGTTATTAACAGAGAACGTCCTATGGGGTAAGGGTGAGTCCTGCTTTGTAAGACTTCGGTGTTGTGCGTGCATGCACACACATCTCTGTCCTGGCTGCACTGTACCATGTATTTCTCACTGTGGATAATGATCAAAAGACTTCAGAAGCCCTTGTTCAAGTGAAAATGGTTGATAAATGACCAAGCTGTAAAATGGCAAAGTGTCTAGGCAGGCCTTTGGTAATACAGAAAGTAAAGGCATTATTCCAATGGCTGAGGGAGTCAGTAACCATGTGTGCTCCTGCCGTTTCCCTTGAAGAATAGCAGACTTATCTAGACTTTAAAAATATTCTGTGGAGTTCAGAATGTGAGGACAATAAAATGAGATAAAGCATTAATCATGAAAAATAAACTCTGGAATATTACGTATTTAGAAATAGTTCTGATTTTAAGGAGTAGTACAGATTACCTAATACAGGTTTTGGATCTCTACTGGTTGTGTTTGGTTTGGTTTTTACCCTTTTCTCTGGTGCTTGGTGAAAATGGGCCTCTCAGGCAAGGTTTCCGGGCATGATGTAGCAGCACTCCCAGGAGAAGGCCACATTCCGTGAGCATACAGCTCCCCTTTTTTGCGTGTGACAAAGGAACAATGGAGCCAGCAGCTGTCCAGAAACAAGACCCACTTCATTAGTGTCTCAATAACTGGCATTCACCCCTCTCTGCACTCTAACTTCCTATTCCCTGTCTCTGCATAGGAATGCTTTGATGCCCAAAGAGGGGAAGCATGGGATTTATTTCTTTTCAGTATTAAGGACATTTGTAGTATTCTTGTTAGTTAAGAAATACCTAGAATTTTTCAGAGTAATCATAGATAACAATGTTGAGCTTTAACAGTTTTCTTTGAGCAAATGTTAAGATGCTGTAGTTGTTGTTTTTTAAGTTGGGTTTATTGAAGAATAATTTTCAGGTAGCAAGATTCAACCTTTATAAGTGTACATTTTTTTCAATATGTTTTTATTGATTTTTTTTTTTTTTTGAGAGATAGGGGAAGGGAGAGGAATAGAGAGATGAAAACATCGATGAGAAAGAAACATTGATGGGCTGCCCCCTGCACGCCCCCACTGGGGATCAAGCTCTCAACCTGGGCATGTGCCCTGACAGGGAATCGAACAGTGACCTCCTGGATCATGGGTCAACACTCAACCATTGAGCCACATTTTTCTGAGGTTTGATAAATGTTTATTACTGCCACCATAACCAAAATATGTATAGAATATTTGTAGTTTTCCCTTCTCCAGAGTACCATATAAATAGAACCACACACAACTTTGTATTTTGTGCCTGGCTTCTTCCATGTAATGAAATTGTTGAGATTCATTCATGTTTTACCTGTACCGGCAGTCTGTTCCTAAGTAGTGCTCTGTGGTATGGATGTAGTAGTTAGTTTATCTGTTCACTAGTTTATGCACACTTGAGTTTTCTTGTTTTTGATGATTATGAATAAAGCTGCAATAAATATATGCATGTAGGTATCTGTATGGACATATGTTTTCATTTCTCTTGGGTAAGTGCCAAGAGTAGGGCTGTTGGGTCATAGGGAGAGTGTAAGTTTTGTTTTGTAGGAAACTGTGAACTATTTTGCAGTGGCTGCCATTCCGCAACAATGCATGAGCATTCCAGTTGCTCTGCGTCCATGCTACTGCTTCTTATTAGAGTCTTTAAAACATTTAGCCGTCCCAGTGGTTGTGTACCAGCATCTCATTGTGGTTTAATTTGCAATTCTTTCATAGCTAAATAATGTTGAGCATCTTTTCATATAATAAATTTTTTTTTACAAAACATCCAAATGTGAAATCATAGTGCTTTTTAGAAGTAGACAACTTTTGGCACTTGTTTTATTTTTGTTTATGATTTTAGCCATTTCAGTTTGCTTTTGCAACCATATGAAGGGTTTCTCTGTTATGTTTATGTGAAATAGCACCCAGACACGTTGTTCTGGGCCAGGACTTGAGCGGCTGCATGCACGGTGTGCGGTAAGGAGTAGTGTCAGGAGGTGGAAGGCCACCTTCAGCTTAGACTACTCGGCATGGAATCCAAGACCCCACCTTTCCTCTCCAGTCCTTTCTGCTACTTTCCCAGATGTCCTCCAGTCATTGACTGCTTGGTCTCAGACCCCAACTTAAAATCTGAGTCTCTTCTTTGTCTTTCTCCATGTATCACTCAACAAGTTAGGTCGACTCAGACTTTTTGGAACCTGTGGCCTCCTTTTTATCAGATTCTTATTACCTTGTGCCTGGACTAAGTTAGCAGTTGCTCTACCTTCTCATCCATTCTACACATTGAATTTGGGTCACTTTCTTGAACATCTTTGAAGTTCTCTGAAATGTGTAACTTTCTAGAACTCTAAGCCATGAAGATGCTGCCCTCAAGGATGTCCACACTTCTCCCTGCCTCCCCCCCAGCTCCCTCCCCGTGCATTGTTCTGCAAAGTCATTTCCCTGCAGCCGCACTGACACCTGTTTTCTGAATCCACTTTCACGAGTCCAAACATCATGCATCTTTTAAAGCCAGTTCAGTTCTTTTTCCTGCTGCTTGAAGTCTTTGAATCCAGGATCTGAAGATTTGCCCTTACTAACCCAGCATTGGTCCGTACTGCTGATTGGTATTTAATCAGGCACTAAATTTGTTTAAAACATCTTAGAACGAAGCCTTAGCATATTCGAACAGGGCTTTCACCCTTTCCATTTACAGATGAGCGACACACGCCGTCCATATCCCTGTACTGCCTGCTCTGAGCCAGACGCTGTTCCATCCGCGGTGCGGGGCTGAGGCACAGCTATGCCCTGGGAGCTTCTTGTCTGCCAGGGGCTCGCACCCACAGACACACCATCGCCAGGCTCCTCATTTCTCAGACATTTTTATAGTACGTATACTTACAGAAATGTTGTAGGTGACAGAATACTAGATGCCATAAAGAGGAGGGGCCGTCAGAGGAGATAATCGTATCCAGAACTTTCGAGAAGTTAATGTCCGCTTCAATATATGTTGAGTTTGTACCTTTCTGGCAGCCCAACAAGAAGATAAAGACCCATACGTTGCTTCTTATTTGATCTTGTCCCTGGACTTTGGACGCCACCTCCCATGGAGGACTAGCTATGGGCCCCTCCTCGGAGTTACAGCCTGCTTTGACCAGCTTCCTAGCAGCCATCCTCACCCAGATGCCTAGGGAACCAGAGCTCCTGGTGCTTGTTCTTTTCTGCACCCTGCGTTTTCCCAGCGTCCCTGTCAGTGAACAGCACAGATAGCTGTGCATGCCCACGTAGAAACCCGAGCAGGGCTGCACAGTTCTCCTCTCCCTCACCCCCTAGCCCCTCAGTACGCCCCCCGTTTGGATCTATACATCGCCTCTTGGATGGCTGCCTGATTCTGTTCCTGCTTTCCTGAAACATCTCTTCACAGCAGCCACAGTGATCTTTTAAAGAAATAAGCCAGGTCATGCCACTCTCTGCTAAAACCCTTCAGTGCCATCTCTTTGAAAGACGAGTAAAATCGAATTTAAACTATGACTGACAGGGTTCTCTGTCATCTGGCCCCTCCTGCCTCACTGACTGTCCCGGGCCACGCACCTGCCACACTCTAGCCATGTGTGTCCACTTACTGCACTACGCCCTGTGGGCCTCTCCTCTCTGTTCTTTTCGAGCACGCCAAACTGGTACTTACCCCAGGGCCTTTGCATTTGTTGTGCCCTCTGCCAGAAATATACTTTATTCATTCCTCCTGCATTTCATCACTGAGTGCCTTCTATGGGCCAGGCGTTTTCTAGGGTCCGGAGATACAGTGATGAAGAGGACTTGCAAAACTCCTTCCCCTCAACAAGCTTTCATTCCAGCTCTTTCCCCCAGATTTTCTCATGTCCTGCTCTTTGTTGGTACCCAGACCTTAGATCAGATCACCTCAGAAGGCATTTTCTATCCACCCCTCTTCAGAGTAGGACCTTTCCTCCTCAATAATCACAATGCCTAGCATTTTATTTTATTTTATTTATTTTATTTTATTTTTTTAAATATATTTTATTGATTTTTTACAGAGAGGAAGGGAGAGGGATAGAGAGTTAGAAACATCGATGAGAGAAAAACACTGGTCAGCTGCCTCCTGCACACTCCCTTCTGGATATGTGCCTGCAACCAAGGTACATGCCCTTGGCTAGAATCGAACCTGGGATCCTAGAGTCCGCAGGCCGACACTCTATCCACTGAGCCAAACCGGTGCAGGGGTCCTCAAACTTTTTAAACGGGGCCAGTTCACTGTCCCTCAGGCCGTTGGAGGGCCGGACTACAGTTTAAAAAAAAAACTATGAACAAATTCCTATGTGCACTGCGGGCCCGGGACGAGTCAGCTGCTAAGCAGGACAGGCAGTGGCACCCAGCGGGCCAGATAAATGTCCTCGGCAGGCCACATGTGGCCCACGGGCCATAGTTTGAGGACCCCTGGGTTAGGGCATGCCTAGCATTTTAATAAAAGCTTAGTTATACATGTATCATCACCTGAATACTTACTTTAAAAATCAGCCGTGTCTTGAGTAGATGTTACTAGTATATGCCAGGCACTGGGCGAAGCACTATACAGCTAACCCTTGAACAGCATGGGGTCAGAGGCACCGACCCCAGAGAGTTGAATATCTGCATATAACTTAAGTTGACCTTTTGTGTACATCGATTGCAAATACTGTTTTTGATCTGTGGTTGGTTGAATACATGAATGGGAAATCCAGGGGTACAAAGGGTTAACTGTATATTATAAAAATCCACGTAGCCCGGCTGGTGTGCTCAGTGGTTGAGCATTGACCTGTGAACCAGGAGGTCACGGTGCGATTCCCAGTCAGGGCACATGCCTGGATTGCAGGCTTTGTCCTCAGTAGGGGGCTTGCAGGAGGCAGCTGATCAATGATTTTCTCTCATCATTGATGTTTCTACCTCTCTCTCCCTCTCCCTTCTCTCTGAAATCACTAAAAATATATTTCTTTTAACAAAAATCCCCATATCAGTGGTCCTGCACAGTCCAAACCCATGTTGTTCAAGGATCAATTGTACATTCATTAGCACCTCATTCACATCACACACAACCCAGGGAGCGCAGCCTTGCTGTTATCTCCACTAAACAAGGATACCGGGTCCAGAGAGCTTGTCTTTTATCTAGTAGCCGAAGTCCTCGGTTTCCTGTCCAGCACCCTTTTACTAGGTTAACGTCGTCAGTGATAACCGTAGTCATAAAAACAATTAGAATACCTAACGTTTCTCAAAGTTGCAGTGTGCCAGGTACTGTGATAACCACTTTCCATGGGTCAGCTCCTATTCATCCTCACGGCAGTTCTGTGAGGCAGGTGCTATTTGATCTTCATGTTGTAGCTGAAATGGAAGAAGAATTTGAGTGCCTTGCCCAAGGCTGCAGGATATTAAATATTAAGGGGTACATCCAAGATTTGAACCTGTTATGCCCAGATTTCGTGATTCCCAAAGACCACGAGGGAGCCGAGTCTGATGCAAAAGCAAAGAGCCTTTTAATCGAGCTAGCTCGAGCTCAGTCCCACACACACACACACACCGGCGCAGCGGCGAGGTGGAGAGAGAGAGAGAGTCAGCCCCCAAACGCGCTGATTTATAGGGGGCCTGGGAGAGGTAGGAGGGGTGAGGTAGTGTGGTCTCTGCTGATTGGTCGGGATCAGGTTGCACATGGGGCAGGGTGCGGCTTACCTTCCCCTTGCATTTCTATTGGCTAATCCAAAAGTGTGGGTTGGGCTCTTGAAGAGGTTCTAGGGCAGGAACCTGACTCTACGAGGTGGAGGACATAGAACAAAAGGAACATGGAGTCTCCCCGCCCTTTCATTCCCCCCTTGTCTTGAAACTTACAGGCCCAATCATGGGTCGGTTTGTATTTCTACTGGACAACATTCCTGGGTCACGAGGGTACACCACCCCAAATTCCCTGTACTGATAAAATCGGAGTCCCCAAGTCTTCCTTCCCCCTCCAGCATCAGGCAGGTCGAGCACGCTGTAGCTTGAGCTTGAGCGGGTTGCATTGATCTCGATCGATGCTCCATTTGGTGACGAAGTCTTCCTGGATCACAGATGGGTCCGCTGACCGGACATGAGTGTGATGGACCCAGGTTGCGACGCTGTCTACCTTGAGAGCGGTGGGGGTCGTCAGCACCACGACATAGGGACCCTTCCATCGTGGCTCAAGGGTCTCCCGGCGGTGTCTCTTGACATAGACCCAGTCCCCGGGCTTATGCTGATGAGGAGTCGGGGCTGGGCCGGTCTCGTAGATAGCGCGGAGGCGTGGCCAAATGTCTTCGTGCGCCCTCTGGAGCCCTCTCAAGGAAAGAAACAGTTCTTGACTTTCAAATTCTGTAAGAAATTCGGCTTTAAGGTTAGGGATAATAGGGGGTGGCCGACCAAACATGATCTCATAAGGAGTAAAACCCAGGGTGTAGGGAGAGTTCCTAACCCGGTAAAGGGCATATGGAAGGAGAGCCACCCAGTCCCCGCCAGTCTCCATGGTCAATTTGGTAAGGGTCTCTTTTAGAGTTCTATTCATCCTTTCTACTTGCCCTGAGCTTTGGGGCCTATAAGCACAATGCAATTTCCAATTTGCCCCAATGGCCTTGGCCACTGCCTGCGTTACCTGCGAGACAAAAGCTGGTCCATTGTCTGACCCTATCTCAGCGGGAAAACCATACCTGGGCAAGATGTCTTCTAGCAGCTTCTTAGCTACCGTCTGAGCTGTTTCATGCTTAGTTGGATATGCTTCTACCCATCCGGAGAAGGTATCTACAAATACTAAAAGATATTTATAGCCATACTTTCCTGGTTTAACCTCAGTGAAGTCGACCTCCCATTGTGCCCCAGGCTTGGTTCCTTGAACCCTGGTTCCTTTTTCACTCGGCCGGATTCTCGCATTTGTGAGTTGACAGGTCTTGCAAGCAGATACAACCTGCTCTATTTTAACGTCCTGCTGGTGGATCTTAATTCTGGCGTGTCGGATTAAGTCCTTTAATTTACGTGCCCCCAGGTGAGTGGACCGGTGCATGTGTTTTATCATGGAGACTCCAAGCTGGTCTGGCAGTATGAGCTCCCCTTGTGGTGTATACCACCACCCCTTCTCCTCCTTTGCTTGGGGAAGCTTCCTAATACGCTGTAACTCCTCCAGGGAATATCCTGGATGAACTGGCAGAACTGGGTCTCCTGGGTCTGGGAGCTGTAAGGCCATGGTGGGGATCGGAGAAATGGCTACTGCCTTGGCCTCCTGGTCAGCCCTGCGGTTTCCTCTTGCCACTGGGTTGTCAGCCTTCTGGTGTCCTTGGCAGTGTATGATGGCCAGTTTGGCAGGGAGCCATAAGGCTGAGAGTAAGTCGAGTATCTCCTGTTTATTCTTTATAGTCCGCCCCTCTGCTGTTAGTAGCCCTCTCTCTTGGTAGATTGCCCCATGAACATGAGCAGTGGCGAATGCATACCGGCTGTCTGTGTAGATGTTGAGCCGCTTTCCAGCTCCCAGTGTCAGGGCCTTGGTGAGGGCCACAAGCTCTGCTCTCTGGGCTGACGTCCCGGGGGGTAGAGCCTCTGCCCATACAGTGTCCGTTTCAGTGACTACAGCCGCACCCGCATACCTGCTCCCGTCCCGTACGAAGCTGCTTCCATCGGTGAACCAGGTGACGTCTGCATCTGGAAGGGGCTGGTCAGTCAGGTCCTTCCGGAGCCCATGCACTTGCTCTAGGATTCCTGCACAATCATGTAGGGGAGCATCTAGGTCTGGGTCGGGCAGCAAGGTGGCAGGGTTGAGGGCCGCACTGGGATGAAACCGTACTCTGGGAGGGTTGAGAAGGAGACTCTGATAGTGGGTTATACGTGCATTGCTCATCCATCTATCAGGAGGCTGCTTCAGGACTCCCTCAATGGCATGTGGGGTGGTGATCCAGACTTCCTGCCCCAGGGTCAGTTTGTCAGCGTCTTTGACTAAAAGCGCCGTTGCCGCAATAATCCTTAGGCACGGTGGCCAGCCGGCAGCTACAGGGTCTAACTTCTTGGACAAATAAGCCACCGGGCGGCTCCAGGGGCCTAGGGTCTGAGTTAGGACCCCTTTCGCTATTCCTTTGTGTTCATCTACAAAGAGATGGAAGGGCTTCGTGATGTCTGGCAGGCCCAGGGCCGGAGCACTTAGGAGGGCTTTCTTTAATTGCTTAAAGGCTGCCTTCTCTCTTTCAGTCCATTCAAAGGCCTTTCCCTCCTTGGTTGCCTCGTATAGGGGCCTGGCAATCTCTGCGAAACCCGGTATCCAGAGGCGGCAGTAGCCAGACGATCCTAGGAATTCCCTTACTTCCCTTCGGGAGGTGGGGGATGGGATTTTCAAAACAGTCTCTTTTCTGGCATCCGACAGCCGCCGCTGTCCACCCTCCAGGATGTATCCCAGGTAACTCGCCCTTTCTTTGCATATCTGAGCCTTCTTTGCAGAAGCCCGGTATCCAAGGGCCCCCAAGGAGGCCAGCAGGTCTCTTGTCCCCTCCTTGCAGTCCTCAGCTGTGTCTGCTGCAATCAGGATATCGTCCACATACTGAAGGAGAGTGAGGTTGGGGTGTGCTCTCCGGTACTCACCCAGGTCCTCATGCAGGGCCTCATCGAAGATGGTGGGCGAGTTCTTGAACCCCTGAGGCAACCGAGTCCACATCAGTTGTCCACTGTAACCCGCTTCTGGGTCATGCCATTCGAAAGCAAACAGGAATTGACTACGGGGAGCGAGCGGCAAACTGAAAAAGGCATCCTTCAAATCTAACACAGTATACCAGACACGGGAGGGTGCCAGAGAGCTTAAGAGAGTGTATGGGTTGGGGACCGTTGGATGTATGTCCATAACTCTTTTATTTACTTCTCGGAGGTCCTGTACCGGCCGGTAGTCATTCGTGTGGGGCTTCTTGACTGGCAGGAGGGGGGTGTTCCAGGCAGACTGGCAGGGGACCAGCACCCCTAGGCCCCTCAGTCTCCGAATGTGTGGCTGAATTCCCTTCCGGGCTTCCTGAGGCATGGGGTACTGTTTGATTCTCACAGGGCCTTCCCCTGGTTTTAACTCTACCAGGATTGGGGCCCTGTGGGCGGCGAGCCCCACTCCCCCTGTCTCCGCCCAAGCCGTGGGGAACTCCTGCAGCCATTCGTCTGTGCTGCCCTCTATTGGAGAGGCTTTTTGGTGAAGCCGGTACTCATCCTCCAGCCTTATGGTCAGGACCTGAATGGGGTGGCCCTTGCCATCAGTAACCTGAGGCCCCCCTTGTCTGAAAGTTATCTGAGCTCCAATCTTAGTGAGCAAGTCTCGTCCTAACAGTGGGTAGGGGCATTCTGGAATTACCATAAAAGAGTGGGATACCCAGCCCGTCCCTAAATCCACCGTTCTTCGGGTAGTCCATGAATACTGGCTCATACCAGTTGCCCCTTGTACCCAAGACTTCTTATTTGTTAATTTTCCTTGAGGTGTACAGAGGACCGAGTGTTGTGCTCCGGTGTCAACAAGGAAGTCAATGGGGGTCCCCTCCACTTTAAGAGTTACCCTGGGCTCGGGGAGGGGATCCGAACCCCGACTCTCCTAGTCACTCAGTTCATCTAGCTCCAGGACCTTCACTCGATCTGCTTCGCCTCCCTTTTTGCTGGCCCTTCTCGGGCACTCTTGTTTCCAGTGCCCTATCTCCCTACAGTAAGCACACTGATCTTTCTGCAGCTTCCGCCTCCCGCCCCGGGCGGTCCCCTTACCGTCCTCCTGGTTGCCGGCGAGTTGGCGGAGACGGCGGTTCCGTTCCTCAGAAGAGTCCGCGGTGGTGGCGAGCAGGATCTTAGCTAGGTCTCGGGTTTGTTTGCTGCTTGCAGCCGCCGCAGCGTGAGCCTGCCTTTCTTCCGGGGGCTCCCTGTTATTATACACCTTCTCGGCTACCTCCAGTAGGTCCTTTAAACTCTTCTCCCCCAGCCTATCTACTTTTTGCAGTTTCTTTTTAATATCCGCAGCCGATTGGTTTTACAAAGCTTATGATCACAGCTGCCTTGTTTTCAGGAGCTTCTGGATTCATGGGGGTGTAGGTGCGGTATGCCTCCATGATCCGTTCTAAAAAGACAGCTGGAGACTCATCCCTTTCCTGCTGAACACTCCCTACCTTGGCCAAATTAGTTGGCTTTCTAGCAGCCATTCGGAGACCCCCCATTAGAGTCTGGCGGTAGACCCGGAGCCTCTCCTTACCTTCTGCCGTGTTGAAATCCCATTCAGGCCTAGTTAAGGGAAAAGAGACATCTATCTGGACCGGGTTGGTTGTTGGGTTCCCGTCCACGCCTGGAACCACTTTCCGGGCCTCATTGAGGATTCTTTCCCTCTCCTCAGTTGTGAACAGGACCTGTAAAAGCTGTTGGCAGTCATCCCACGTGGGCTGGTGGGTGAAAAGGACAGAATCTAACAGATCAATAAGCCCTGCTGGCTTCTCAGAGAACTTAGGATTCTGAGCCTTCCAGTTGTAAAGGTCACTAGTGGCAAAAGGCCAATAGTGATGGAGTTGATTGCCATCCGCATCTGGGGGCCCCGCGGCTCGTAAAGGTAGGGCTTTAATAGTGGAGTCAGGGGCTGTGACAGACAGTTCCCTCTGAGCCCTTTGTCTAGTAAGAGGCGGGCTTCCCACTGGAACCGCAGCTGCTTCCGGAACTCCGCCCCCAGACGCTCCCGGAACTCCGCCCCCAGACGCTCCCCTTTGCTTGGGAGCATCGCCCCCCTGTGAACTTCTAGGGGGCTGATATGAGGGAGGAAAGATTAGTTCCTCTTCAGTTCCCCCCTGAAAGACAGGGTAGAGGGGAGCTGAAGGCGGGATGAGGTCCTTCTTCTTCACCTTCTCCGTTTCCTGCAAAGCAAGTATGGGTTTCAGCTCCAGGGAGCGCGGGGACAGAAAGGGCTTAAGCCAGGAGGGTGGATCTTCCACGAGGTCCTGCCAAGTAATAATGTAAGGGAGTTGATCAGGATGTCCCTTCTTGGGCTGAGAGATGATGTCCCTCACCCGGTGGATGGTGGGGAGGTCGAAGGTCCCCTCCGGCGGCCACCCAACACTAAAAGTCGGCCATTCCCTAGAACAAAAAGTTTGCCACCGGCCCTTCCGGACCTCTACACTGAGGTTGCTAGCTCTTCCCTTAACCTCTTTGAAATGATCAACCATAATGCTTAAAGGAGTGGTTTGAGTCTGTCCCATGATGTCCGTCAACAGAGTCCACAAAACAAAACAGAAAAACACAGACACAGACAAACAAAGGGCCCTTTAGACAAGCTTTCCAATGCGAATCGTTGGAACAAAAACTGACAAAACCGAAAGTGCGGACGACGGCCTCACGCCGATCGGTGGGAGCGACCCACCTCGTCCCAGAGGTTTGAGGGGAATACTCGTCCCTCCTGAAGGAGGATCAGGACGTCTCCCGATTCCTCCCGCCCGTGGTCCTCCGGTGCGTCCACCTAGACCGCTTCGGGCACTACCAGAGATTCAGAAATGAGCTCACACAAAAAAGAGACAAGGAACAGACAGACACCTACCGTGGCCAGTCAGACTCTCCGGATCGGGGGTCCCTTGAGGTTCTTGGGGATCCCGGGCGAGCCCCCAAATGTTATGCCCAGATTTCGTGATTCCCAAAGACCACGAGGGAGCCGAGTGAGAGAGAGAGAGAGTCAGCCCCCAAACGCGCTGATTTATAGGGGGCCTGGGAGAGGTAGGAGGGGTGAGGTAGTGTGGTCTCTGCTGATTGGTCGGGATCAGGTTGCACATGGGGCAGGGTGTGGCTTACCTTCCCCTTGCATTTCTATTGGCTAATCCAAAAGTGTGGGTTGGGCTCTTGAAGAGGTTCTAGGGCAGGAACCTGACTCCACGAGGTGGAGGACATAGAACAAAAGGAACATGGAGTCTCCCCGCCCTTTCAAACCCAGGCAGTCTGACTCCAGAGTTGATGTTCTTAATCATTTTACTCCTAACTCTGCACACAGTGCATAATGTCTTTTTTAAAAAAATATATTTTATTGATTTTGTTAGAGAGCGGGAGGGAGAGGGATAGAGAGCTAGAAACATTAATGAGAGAGAAACATCGATCAGCTGCCTCTTGTACACCTCCTACTGGGGATGTGCCTGCAACCAAGGTACATGCCCTTGACCGGAATCGAACCTGGGACCTTTCAGTCCGCAGGCCGACGCTCTATCCACTGAGCCAAACCAGTTAGGGCACGCATGATGTCTTTAATAATGTTTTTGCTGTTTTCATGTGCCAAAATTTTGCTAAAAAGTTGAACTCATATCACATTAGCTTATTTAAGGTGTTTCTGCAAATTGTGTTGATTTTTTAACTTGATGATATAAAGCTTAAAAACCCTGGCCACAAATTTCTCAGATGGGCTCTCCCAAACCACTTGGTCCTGCGGCACGTGTGCAGGGACTGGAGTGTTCGCTGCGCAAGCCGGCTCTCCTGACTTGCCACGGGCATCGGAGAGTTTATGGCATGAGTGGAGCCAGACCACATTCTTCCACGTGTTTTGTTTAATTCCTCAGGGGTCTTTGCTTATTGGAGGAAGGAGCTTTGTCTTCTGATTGTTTATATTTATGTTTACATTCCTTATGCCTGTCTTCTACACAGCAGGGAACTACTCATTGTTTGAAGGTTACATTCTTTTTCAAGTTCAATACAAAGTTGGGTAAGTGTAGACACTTTTATTTCTAATTAGTTTCTTTTAGAAGTATATTCAAAACTATAATATAGAGGTTTACTCTTACTGAGCTTTACATAAACAATAAGCATATTTTGAATGGATATAAAATTTCTTGTAGAATGTCATTTTTTTCTGTAAAGGTGTATGGAAGATTGAAAAGGAAATGAGTAAAAATGTGTGTGTGATTTCCACCTCACTAAGCTGTGCCCTAAATGAAATATAACTTGTTAAAAACAATTGAAAATAGGAGAAAAGTATTTATTATGTGTCCAGATTGCCAGTGAAGTCAGAGTCTCCGATGCTGCTTAAGGTTTTAGCAAAATCACATAATGAAGCCGGCATCTTTTAACAATTCAAAAACTACAAGAACATTTGATTTCTTAATTTGCATCCTGGAAAATATGGGACACTTCATGCAAAAGGAAAAGGAATTAGAGTCCCACAGTGTCCTTTCATTCAATTTATAAAAGTAATAGGTAAAATTTTCCTGTTTCCAGGGCTGTTGAAAGAGAGAGATCCATATAAGAAATGTGAGAACTGGAAGGATATGAAATTCCTCCTTTTAGGTCAGACTCAATCAGTAAGCAAAATGTTTAGAGTATGCTTGCATTTGATAGTTTTGCCGATTAAAAAAGGTAAAGACAGGTGGTAATAAAGACAGATGGTGAAAACGAAGGAGGAGCATCAGGCGAGCCAAGGCCTGAGGGGACGCATGGAAAGCGGGTGGCTTCTGTGCTGCTTCCTCTCCAGCTCCGCATTCACACCTGTGAGCCCGCCATGGCACCTGCATAGAGCCTCGGGGTGCAGCCAGCCAGGATGCCCATCAGTTCCTTGCAGGTTCTGTTACTTTCAGCTGAAGGATGCCGCCGCTTGGAGGGCAGTGGGTTAGGGTCCCTGTCAAAAAACAATGAAAAGCACGTTTTTGTCTTTGTCTTCTTTCCTCATTTGTCTTCTTTCTTTTAAGCATTTCTTTCCCACTTATGCAAGTTTGTGTCTAAATGAGATAAATGTGATCAATCAGAGGATTCCCGCGATGAGTCATACTGACTTTTTGGTGAAACAAAGTGTAACAGAAGAGGGAGCTGGCCACCTAAGTTTAATTAGATTATGAAGCATAAGTGTATATTGAAAAGCGCCTTGAAAGCCTATATTGAGTCCAAGTTACTTTGTCAATTTAAAATCCTGCCAGTATTTTATTTCAAGGAACTCATTTTTTTTATTCATATTATGTAACCTCCTTTGAAAAATGGGGAAAGGGATTTAGCTTTATTTTTACTTGTCCTTTAGACTTGCTTCCTGGTTATTTATGAGCATTTTGGTGTTTGTTTAACGTGTTTCGTTTAAGTATGTGGCGTGACAGTGTTGGTGTGGCTCTGGCTCACTGTCTTGGCAGGCAGCGCCGTGATCACAGCCCTCACTCGCTGCAGCCGAGCCGAACGCAACCTGGCATCTCAGCACAGCTCACCAGGGCCCTGCTGTCCCCTGAGCGGAGTCCTTGAGGGAGCCCATTTGCCACTCTGTGGAGCCAAGAGTGAACGCTGAGATCATGATGCTTGGCCAGGCCCTGTCTTCCCTCCTTGTTCACACGGTGAAATTACCGGCACCGCGTGCATTGTAGGGTTCATGTGGGCGTCGAGGCTGGGCTGCCCTCTTCGTGTAGGAGACGCTGCAAGGCCTGGGGGAGGAGGGTCTGTCCTGGAATCAGGAGGAGAGAGCTTGTGAAGGTCAGCGAGAACAAGGGGCTCACTATTTATATGTTTTGGTGCTGCTGAGGATAGAGGCTTGTCAGTGTATCTGTTTCTAGATAAATGGGAGTTGTCAGTGTAAGTCCCTCAGTTCTTTCATTTTAACCATTTTTTATTAAAACTCTTAAGAAGATTGTTTCTTACTTAAACTTAGCAAGCTAGGTATGCCTTTTCAGGCAGAAGTATTAAAAGTAATCACACCTTTTTTTTTGTTGACTCACAGCCAACATCATGAATATCAATTACAATAATCTATTTCATTGTAACTGTTACTCAGTGAAATATTTATATTGTTAACATGAATGGGACCTTTTGTCCCTAACCCAAACTAATAAGACATCAAACCATAGATCCAGGAAACTCAGAGAACCCCTAATCAGAATAAATACCCCTCCTGTAAAACCTGGCCACACGTCCCCCAAAATATTTCTAACTATAAAACCTAAATATTACTGAGCAGACTCAGCATTTGAGCTCATCTTGCTTTTTCTCAAGAATAATATAATGAAATTTCCTTTATTTACCAGCAGTCATTCATTAAGACTTTCTTATAAATTCTCATTATCGATTCCACCTTACTTACTTAGAAGGCAAGTATTAAACCAACATGCAATTTAACAGCAACAAAAAAAGAGGTACAAATCAACCCACACAAAATTGCTGTTATGTAACTTGCAGTTGAAATGAAGTTTTCTATATATCTCAGAATAGTTTCGATCCAGTTGCCATTATAACCAAAATAAGCCTGTGTATTTTAAATGATCTGTAGTTATCAGGTATATCCGATTTTAATTACGTAAATGATTTCTATAGGAGAATCGATTTTAGCCTTTCAGCACTTGATTATATTGCTAGAGCCACTGTATGGCACAAATGACAGTTTAATTGTGGTTCCCAATTATATTTTATATTCTTTTCAGCTTAAAACTTTGCTTCAGAAATCTCTTTTTAAAATATATTAGTATATGAGCACTTCACAGAGAGAACGTCCACCGAATTGAAGATAAAGCTTTAGGCAGATGTTGCTTTGCCTTTTAAAGTCTGTGCAGCAGCCACAGGACAGGGCCCCAGTGTGTGGGGTGTGTGCGCATGGTATTGCCTGCTGTCTGCAGCGTTCTATGAGGTTCTGTGGTAGGCTGACAGCAGGGAGACATACACAGGGCATTCTCTTCTGTTGTCTTAACTAAAGTATTATCTGATGTCATGCATTTGGAATTGAGTAGATGATTCTGTACCTGTACCTCTCCTTGTCCCATGAAAAGCATTTGGTAAGCTTCGTCATCTTGAAAATGGGAATATATAACTACTTTTGAATATAGAGGGGAAGAAATCCTAAATTTAAGTTTTCCTGCACTAAAGCCCAAACACATATTTTTAAAGTTATTCGCACATAAGATAATAATCCACATTTGAGTGGGTGTTTTAAAGTGAAGACGGATCCTTTTCTTTATGCTATACTTTAATAGAAAACACCCAACCCAGCCTCGGGCTCCTGGCTATTTTGTGGCATTGTGCCTGGGGTGTGCTCTCCATACTCTGAGTGAATGCTGGGCTAACAGCTGTTACCTGAGGGTCAGGGCAGCCAAATTGCATCCTGCCATTCTCCCTCTGATAAGCCTGAGCAGTGAGTGCAGAAATTAGAATGCCCTGGGTATTTTTGTGGTAAGACCACGGAGTAGTCAGGATTTGGTCTCACAGTATCCTCATGGATAATAGGAATATCATTAATTGAAAAAAACAGACTGGTGTTTCAAAATCACATACCTTAAAGGCTTAAAACAGTGGTATGGTGAAATTCACCTGAGGTCTATAGCTTAGTAGAACAGTACCCAGTTTTGATAACTGTACAGTACTATCTATAATAATAAAAGCATAATATGCTAATTAGACTGGACAGCCGAACTACCTTCCGGACGAAGCCAGGGCTGTGAGGGCCGAGCTCCTTGCACGAATTTCGTGCATCGGGCCTCTAGTGGTTATATAAGATGTCAACATCAGGAGCAGCTGTGTGAAAGGTACATGGGACTGTACTATGTTTGCAATGTTTCTGTAAGTTTAAACTTATTTTGAAATGAAATTTTCTGTATTTATGAGCTCTTAGGAATATTTTCCAGTCAACCTATGCTAAGGAAACTTAAGCAAAACCGTAGGAACTAAGTTATGAACCAGACACCAGGCAACGCTGAGGACAGGTGAGCACCGAGCGAGCTCTCTCAGGGCTGGGGGCTTGCAGCTCAGCCAGGGTCATCCTTAACTGTCGTCACTTAGTAGTTGACATTCCCAGTCAAGAGAGAAAAAATCAAATAAACAAAAAACAACACAGAAGCAAAATTAAGAACCAACTGCCAGCCTCATTACTGCACTTGACATTTCTCATTAACATGAGATATAAGCACATGCTCATGGACTCACCCAAAATATTTTTTTTAGTTGAAAAAAGAAAGGAAACAGGGCATTGAATTGGGATAAATAAGCAAATATGGCCACCTGTTTTTTTTATTCTTACTTTTTTTTTATGCTAACTTCCATCATATGATTCTTCACAGGTGGACACACTCTCCATGCCTCACCTTCAAGTCCCCTGGTCATTTATCTGCCTCTACACGAATGGTCATTAGACCTATTTGGCAATGGAAATACTTAGGTTGAGAAATTATGGCAATTTAAAAATCTCTGGGGTTCAGATAGGCCTTTAAAAATCCTCCAATACAAACCCACCTTTTTAAAACAACTTTTATTGACATCAAAATATTTAGTTTTCTAACCTGCATTATAATGGAGCTGCACTGCGGGGGAGCTGAGTATGGTCATGAGGAATCTTAGAATGTGGCATGTATACCATTCTGTCTACAAGGCCCATGGCTTTGGGGGAAACCGAACACCAGCTCCAGCTCCCCTACTTACTCTCTGTGACCTCAGGCAGTTTCTTAACACCTCTTAGCACCTGCCCACACCTGTGTTTGTGGATAATGGTACACACTTTCAACAATTAAGTGAGAAATGTAAATGCTTTAGCATAGTGCTTGGCATGTGCTCATTACTCGGCAAGTGTTAACTAATATTGTCAATAGTAATCACTGATACCGTTGCCTACACTATATTTTTTATTCCATTTTCCAATCTAGTCTTAAATTATTTGAAGTCATAAACAATATTTACAATTCCAGTGAGTAACCTTTCTTGTCTTCCAAGCCATTTTTTGTTGATCACAATCCTCTGGACCCTCCACATATGTGGGCTAATGTGTGACTTCAAAATACAGAATTTGTATATAGTACTTTTTATCTTGTTATTGGTGGTGGTGTTTAATGAATTTAAAGTTGTTTCCAAATGAATAATTTGTACATAACATTCATCTTTTTAGCTTGTTTTCAATGTATTTTCCAGAGTTTCTGTACTTGGACAATTCCAAGAGAAAAACAGCAACACAAGTAAACCCATACTATTTAAAGCAAGTTGTTTTAGGCATTGACATAATTTGTTCACCCACTCGAATATTTTAGTAATATTCATGTAAAAATTATGGTCCGTATGTGTAAGTAAAGTGTCTCATAAATGCCATTTTATTTGCTATCAAGACAACTATAACTTACAGATTCAAGTCTAAGTGTTTTTATAAGCTATCTCATTCAGACCCCAGTTCTGCTGTTCACTATAGTTTAACTTCTCTAAGCCTCAACATCCTGTCTGTAAAATGAGGATAAAACGGCACAGACCTCAGAAGATTGTGGTTAGGAACGCATGAGTCAATGTATATAAAGTGTTTAGTTCTTTGTAAGTGTTTATTGTCGTTACTGTTATAGTCGTTATTTTTATCAAGCTCTGTGTTTGCCACTGAAGTTTCTCACTTGATTCTAAACCATATTGTTCTAGAGAGTTTTTTGGGTTTTGTTTTTAAGATATTTATTAGTATCTTTTTCAAATATAAAATGATTTTTTAAATGTTCTTTGACTAAATTATTCTGGCAGGTGATAGTGGAAAATTAAGCTTATCTATAGAGATTCTGTTTTTAAACTTTGTCTTCGGCCATCTGAGTCTGTTTCAATGAAGTACTTCCCCCCGCTGGCAACCAATTTGTTTTTCTCCTCGATTATAGCAGGCACCTCTGTGAAGCCTTCTCCATCACCTCGCTTCTCTCTGCTATAACCCTCCTCTGCTCCCTCTGTGCCCCATCAGATAGTACACATAGGGACTGTGGTTTTTTCCCTGGACTCTATAGTGTCTGACACCTAGTAGGTACTCAGTAAGTGTTGAGTTTGTGAATTACGTAGTATCTTGGATTGTTTCCTCTTGTATGACACGTAATTCACATCTTGTTTTTCAGTCTTTATCATTGCTTATAAACTCAGCATTATTAGTAGTAGGTTAAGTCTGTTTGGAGGAAAGTTCTGCTCTTTGGAACTAGGTGAACTGAAGATGACCTTTAGTCATCATCAAAGATCCAGTTTGTGTTTTGTATTTCTTTTCTGAAAAGTTCGCAAAGTAAGTAATGTTGTTATAACTGGCATTAATTTGCCCGGTAAAGTGCATATTCTGCCACCTTAAACATAGACGGAGGCTGCTCCGTGTCTTGTTTCTCGTGCTGTCTCCAGTGCTTATAGAGCTCTGGAGAAAATGTTTGCTATGGAAGCACAAATATATGCATTTACTAAAGAAATACCAAGTACTACACTTAATGGCAAGACTATCTTTAGAAAGCTGTTTTTAATTTAAAAAATATCTATTTTATAGCTGCACTCTTAGTTCAGTGAATTTAATAAATATACTTTTCAAGCAACCATTCTCATCAGTTAGGTGGAAGAAAATGCTCGAGGCTGACACCACACATTGTTGTATATCTGATTTGTTAGGTAGTGTACTAGTATTTAGCTAGGTGTCTAGTACTTAAGAAAAGTTTTTCCTGGTATTGGTGTAAAAACAGACACATATGTCAGTGGAACAGAACAGACAGCCCATTAATAAACCCACACATATGTAGTCAGTTATTATGACAAAGGAGCTGAGACATTGCAATTGGAAAGGACAGGCTTTTCAATAAATGGTGCTGAGAAAACTGGACAGCCACATGCAGAAGACTGAAACTTGACCACTGTCTTACACAGTACACAAAAAGAAACTTAAAAATGGATTAAAAGACTTGAAGTAAGATAGAAAACCATAAAACTCCCAGAAGAAAACAGGCAGTCATCTCCTTGGCATTGGTCTTGGTAGTGATATTTTGACTCTCACAGCAGAAGCAAAAGCAACAGTAAATAAGCAAGACTGCATCACACTAAGATTCTGCACAGCAAAGGGAACCAACAAAATGGAAAGAATGTCCTGAATGAGGAAAATGTTTGCAAGTCACATATCTGATAAGAGACTAATATCCAAAATACATAACTCACACATCTCAATAGCAAAAAAACCCCAAACAATCCAATTTAAAATTGGGCAAAAGATCTTTAGAGACATTTTTCCAAAGACACACAGATGGCCAACATTTACATGAAAAGATGCTCAACGTCATTAACCAGGGGAATGCAAATCAAACCCACAATGAGATGTTACCTCACACTGGTTAGAACGACTATTATAAACAACTAGTGGCCCTGCACACGAATTTATGCATGAGTAGCTTGCTGCCGCTTGCCTCAGCTGGCCGCCCTGCCCACCGCCACTGGTAGGTCTCCACTGCAGGTAGCTCGCTGCCCCGCCCTCCTGTAGCTCTCCACCCCCTACCCTGCCCTCCTGTAGCTCTCTGCCGTAGGTAACTTGCTGCCCTCCCCTCCTGTAGCTCTTTGCCACTGTAGCTCCCTGCCCCGCCCTCCTGCTGGTTGGTCATTATGTGACAGCATCCTGACCAATTTGCATATCATCCTATTATAAGTATAGATACAAGAAATATAAAAAAGACAAGAAATAATTTGTGCTGGCAAGTATATGGAGAAAAGGGTGCCCTTGTGCACTGTTGGTGAGAGTATAAATTGGTGTAGCCACTGTGGAAAATGGTCTGGAAGTTCAAAAATTCAAAATAGAACTACCATGTGATCCAGCAATTCCCTTTCTGGGTATTTATACAAAAGAAAAACAAACAAACCAAAAAACCTAACTCAAAAGGGTATCTGCACCTGTGTTCATTGCAGCTTTATTTACAATATCTAAGATATGCAAACAACCTAAGTGTCCATCTGTGGATGAATGGATAAAGAAATTGTGGTGTGTGTGTATGATGATTGAATATTATTCAGCCATTAAATAGAATGAAATCTTGGCTTTTGTGACAACATGGATGGACCTTGAGGGCATTATGCTAAGTGAAGTAAGTCAGACAAATACTGTATGATCTCTCTTATATGTGTAAATCTTAAAACAAAACTGAAGCTCATAAATACAGAGAAGAGATTGGTGGTTGCCGGAGGCATGGAATGGGGGATGGGAGTAATTGGTGAAAGGGGTCCAAGTGTAAAAAGAAAATAAATAAAATAGAACCAATAAATTACATGTAAAAAAAAAAAAAAAAGTTCAAGTTGACAAAATAAACAGGGCCCTACATGTCCATTTCTGTAGCAACCCTCTCAACTTTACAGGTATATTTTCAGTAGGGAATTATTGAGAGTAGGAAATTAGTACCAACTTTGCTTTTCTTTTTTCAGCTGTGGTATATTTGATCATTCATAAAAATATGCCATCATCAGTAGGTCATTACACTATTCTAACCATTATAATTAATATATTTAAGAGTCTTTTTCTGATAATTGTCTTAATTATTGCAATTCATACCACCCAGTGCAGAAAGGTAAGAAAAAGAAATAAAAGGCAATAGTCCAATTGGAAAGAAAAGCTATCTTTATTCATAGACAATATGATCATTGATACAGAAAATTTGATGGAATCTATAAAGAGCTATGAGAGCTAGTAATTTTAGCAGTGTTGCTGGATACAAGGTATTAGCAACAAACAGAAACTAAAATTAAAAAATTACTGCAGTCTCATCAAAACATGAAATACTTAAAAGATAAATCTGACAAAACCAACCCAAGACCTATATACTGAAAACTACAAAACCCTGTGGAGAGAAATAGATGGAGGCTTAAGTAAGTGGAGAAAACTACCATGTTTATGAGTCAGAAAGTTCAATATTATTAACACCTCCATATTCTCCAAAATGATTTACAGGTTCAGTGCAAGTCAGATGAAAATATCAGCAGGATGTTTTGTAGAAACTGATAAACTGATTCTAAAATTCATACGAAAGTACAAAGAACCTAGAATAGTTAGAGCAACTTTGAAAAAGAATGGAGTTGGAGAACTAACACAACTGATCTTAAGAATTATTATAGAGCTGTAGTAGTCAAGAAAGTATCACATTGGTATCAAGATGGATATGTGGATTACAGCAAAATAGAGTGTCCAGAAATAGACCCAAACAATTGATTTTTTATGAAAGTGAGAAGGCAGTTCATTGGAGAAAGGAGTCTTTTCCATTTATTGGAACAAGTAAATACCCATATGTAAAACAAAAGAACTTCAGTCCATACGTTGCAGCATACAGAAAAATTAACTCAAAATGGGTGATAGATCTAAATGTAAAACCTAAAGACAGAACATTTCTAGAAAAAAAAACAGGTGAAAAAATCTTTGTGGCCTAGTTAGGCAAAGATTTCTTGGATATGTCGCCAAAAGCAAAATGTGTAAAAGGATTATTTGGTCTTCACCAAAATTAAATTTGTTTTTTGATAGATGTTAAGATAATGAAAAGACCAGCCACAGATAGGAAGCAATATTTGCAAGTGATTTTTATCTAGAATATATAAAAACTCTCAAAACTCAATAATTAAGAAAACAGATGACCCAATAAAAATGTGCAAAACATTTGAACAGAGATTTAAAAAAATACATGGATAGAAAAAAGTATATGAAAAAAACCCTCAACATCCTTAGTCATTAGGGAAATACAAATTAAAACACAATGAAATACTACTACACACCAATTAGAATGATAAAAATTAAAAAATACTGACAATGCCAAGTGTTTGTAAGGATGTGGAGTAACTGGAACTGGTTAGAATGTAAACCGGTACAACCGCTTTGAAAAACAGTTAGGTAGTTTCTTAAGTTAAACATATGCCTACCATGTGATCCAGCTATTTCCCACTTACCTTTTCCACAAGAGAAATGAAGGTATGTGTCCATATAAAGACATGTGTCTAAATGTTCATAGCAGCTTTATTTGTAGTAGCAAAAAACTGGAAAAATCTAAATGCCCATCAACAGATGAATACATAAACAAATGATACATCGACACCATGGAACATTACTAACTAAAAGGGAATGAACTATTGATATCCACAATAACATGGACAACTCATACAACAATTCTGAAGGAAAGAATCCAGTTCTTCAAAAATGAATGTATGAGTCATTTATATAAAATTCTAGATAAAGCAAACTAATCAAGAGTGACAGATCTGATGGTTTAGGGGCTGGAAAGGAATGACAGGGTCACAGAAAACTCTGGGGTAATGAATAGGTTCACTTTCTTGATTGTGGCCATGATTTCACATGGATGCATTTGTCAGAACTTGTCAAGTGGCACACTTTAAATATGTGTAGTTTATTGGACATTACTTATATCTCAGTAAAACTGAAAAGGAAGAGTGAGAACAGGCTCTGCTGTTAGAAAGACTAGGTGAAAGATAGATAATATCAGGACCCAACTCTTAGGGTCATTGTGAGGAGTGTGGGATTTAAAAAAAAATATCTTTATTGTTGAAAGTATTACAGATATGTCCTTTTTTTCTCCCCCTTTGACTCCTTCCACCGGGCTCCCTCCCCCTCCCATGGCCTTCACCACACTATTGTCTGTGTCAATGAGTTATGCATATAAGCATATAAGATCTTTAGGTAATCTCTTTCCACCCTCCACCCCGCCCCACCTTCCCTCTGAGAATCATCAGTCTGTTGTCTGCTTCCATGTCTCCAGACCTATTTTGTTTGTCAGTTTATTTTGTTCATTAGATTCCGCATATAAATGAGATCATGTAATATTTGTCTTTCTCTGACTGGTTTATTTCACTTAGCATAATACTCTCCAGGACCCTCAATGTTGTCTCAAAGGGTAAGAGATCCTTCTTTTTACATCTGCGTAATATTCCATGGCGTAAATGTACCACACCTTTTTTATCCACTCATCTACTGATGGGCACTAGGGCTGTTTCCAGATCTTAGCTATCTATGTATATAAAAGGCTAAGCGACCGGCCGGTAGGAATGATGCACACTGACCACCAGGGGGCAGACACTCAACGCAGGAGCTGCCGATCCACAGCAACTTTGCAGAGTGCCCTCTCGCACTCTGGGACTCCTTGGGGGATGTTGAACTGCCAGTTTTGGCCAGATCCCCGCAGGCCAGGCCGAGAGACCCCCACCTGCCAGAGGGATCCCGCTCACTCCGCAGACGCCTTTCGAGCTCTGGCGCCAGCCCAGGTGCAGCTGGCCAGGGAGGGACTGCGGGAGGTTGGCTCCAGGGCATGTCCAGCCTGTCTCGCCCAATCCCGCCCCACCAGCCACCTTCTAATTAATTTCCTTTCAATGTGCACGAATCCGTGCACCAGGCCTCTAGTTGTAAACAATGCTCCTATGAACATAGGGGTACATAATTTCTTTCTGACTGGTGTTTCAGGCTTCTTAGGGTATATTCCTAAAAGTGGGATCACTGGGTCAAATGGCAGTTCCATTTTTTAAAATATATTTTTATTGATTTCAGAGAAGAAGGGAGAGGGAGAGAGATATAGAAACATCAATGATGAGAGAGCATCATCGATCGGCTGCCTCCTGCACACCCCCCTACTGGGCATAGGCAGTTCCATTTTTAATTTTTTTTTAAAAATATATTTTATTGATTTTTTACAGAGAGGAAGGAAGAGGGATAGAGAGTTAGAAACATCGATGAGAGAGAAACATCGATCAGCTGCCTCTTGCACACCCCCTACTGGAGATGTGCCCGCAACCAAGTTACGTGCCCTTGACCGGAATCGAACCTGGGACCTTTCAGTCCACAGGCCGACGCTCTATCCACTGAGCCAAACCGGTTTTGGCCATTTTTAATTTTTTGAGGAAATGTCACCCTGTTTTCCATAGTGATTGTACCAATCTGCATTCCCACCAGCAGTGTATTAGGGTTCCTTTTTCTCCACATCCTCACCAGCTCTTGTTGTTTGTTGATTTATTGGCGGTAGCCATTCTGGCAGGTGTGAAGTGGTACCTCATTGTAATTTTAATTTGTATCTCTCTGATGATTAGCTTATGTTGAGCATTTTTTCATGTCTCTTGGCCATTGGTGTGTCCTCGTTAGAGAAGTGTCCATTTAGGTCCTCTGCCCATTTTTTTAATTGTCTTCCTTTTGTTGAGTTGTATGAGTACTTTATATATTTTGGAAATTAACCCCTTATCAGATGTATCATTGACAACTATGTTCTCCCATACAGCGGGTTTCTTTTTCATTTTGTGATGGTTTCTTTTGCTGTGAAGAAACTTTTTAGTTTGATACAGTCCCATTTGTTTATTTTTTTCCTTGGTTTCTCTTGACCTAGGCATTGTATCAGTGAAAATTATGTTGTGTGAGATGTCTAATATTTTGCTGCCTACGTTTTCTTCCTGAATTCATGGCTTACATTTAATTTAAGTCTTTTACCCATTTTGAGTTTATTTTTGTGTATGGTGTAAGTTCTATCATTTTTTTTTTGCATGTACCTGTCCAAATATCTCAATACAATTTATTGAAGAAACTGTCTTTACTCCATTGTATTCTCTTGCATCTTTTTTCAAATATTAATTGAGCATATGCCTTGGTTTGATTTCTGGGTTCTCTGTTCTCTTCCTTTGCTCTGAATGCCTGTTCTTGTGCCAGTACCAGAGTGTTTTTATTATAGTGGCTTTGTAGTATAGTTTTGTATCCAGTATTGTGATCCCTCCAACTTTGTTCTTCTTTCTCAAGATTGCTTTGGCTATTTGGGGTCTTTTTTGGTTCCATATAAATTTTTGGAGTATTTGTTCTAGATTTGTGAAATATGCTGTTGGTATTTTAATAGGGATTGCATTGAAGTTGTAGATTGCTTTGAGTAGTATGGGGACATTTTAATGTTATGAATTCTACTGATCCATGAACATGGTATATTCTTCCACTTGTTTATATCTTCTATTATCCCTTTTTTCAACATTCTGTAGTTTGCCAAGAATAGGTTTTTTACCACATTGGTTAAGTTTATTCTTAAGTACCTTAATTTTTGTTGTTGCAATGGTAAATGAGATTGTTTTTTTAGTTTCTCTTCCTGATAGTTCATTATTGGTGTATAAAAATGCAATCTATTTCTGAGTGTTAATTTTGTATCCAGCTGTATTGCTGAATTCATTTACAAAATCTAGCAGTTTTTTGGCAGAGGCTTTAGGTTTTTCTATGTCCAATATCATGTCAGCTGTGAATAATGACAGTTTTAAGTCCTCCTTTCCATTTTGGATGCCTTTTATTTCTTCTTGTCTGATCACTGTGACTAGCACTTCTAGTATTCCCCTATGTAATAAAAGGCTAATATGCAAATCAACCATATGGTGGAACGACCAGTCACTATGATGCATACTGACCACCAGGGGGCAGATGCTCAAGCAGGAGCTGCCCCCTGGTGGTCGGTGCGCTCCCACAGGGGGAGTGCCTCTCAGCCAGTAGCCGGGCTCACTGCTGGCGAGCACAGCGGTGGTGGCAGGAGCCTCTCCCGCCTCCGCTACCGGTGGGCGGTAAGGAGCGAGGGGTCCTGGACTGTGAGAAGGATGTCTGACTGCCGGCTTAGGCCTGATCCCTGGGGGAGTGGGCCTAAGCCATCAGGCGGACATACCCCAAGGGGTCCTGGACTGCAAGACAGCACAGGCCGGGCTGAGGGACTCCCCCCCCCCACCCTAGTGCACGAATTTCATGCACCGGGTCTCTAATGTTGAATAAAAGTGTTGAAAGCGGACATCCCTGTCTTGTTCCTGTTCTTAGGGGAATTGGTTTTAGTTTTTGCTCATTGAGTATGATGTTGGCTGTAGGTTTGTCATACATGGCCATTATTATGTTGAAGCATGATTCCTCTCTTCCCACTTTGCTGAGAATTTTTATCAAAAATGGGTGTTGGGTTTTGTCAAATGCTTTTTCTGCATCTATTAATGTGATTTTTGTTTTGATCTGTTGATGTGAATTTTTGTTTCAATCTGTTTATGTTTATTGATTTGTGAATATTGTACCAGCCTTGCATCTCCAGAATAAATTTCACTTGGTCATGGTGTATGACCTTTTTAATATATTGCTGGATCTGATTTGCTAATATTTTGTTAAGGATTTTAGCATCTATGTTCATCAGGGATATTGGCCTGTACTTCTCTTTCTTTGTAGTGCCTTTATCTGCTTTTGGAATTAAGATAATGCTGGCCTCATAGTTTGAAATTGTTCCTTCCTCTTGGATTGTTTGGAATAGTTTGAAGAGTATAAGTGTTTGTTCTTCTGTGAATGTTCGGTAAAACTCCCCTATGAAGCCATCTGGACCAGGGTTTTTGGTTGCTGGGAGTTTTTCGATTACTGCTCCTGTTTCATATGTTGTTATTGGTCTATTCCGGTTTTCTGATTCTTCCTGATTCAGTTTTGGGAAATAGTATTTTTCTAGGAATTTGTACATTTCATCCACATTGTCCAGCTTGTTAGCATATAGTTCATAGTATTTTCTTACCACCCTTTGTATTTCTGTGGTGTCTGTTGTTACTTCACCTCTTTTGTTTCTGATCTTGTTTATTTGGATCCTCTCTCTTTGTTTCTTGATGAGTCTAGCTAAATATTCATCAGCCTTGTTTATCTTTTTATAAATCTTGTTTATCTTATCAATGGTTTCATTGATTTTTTTGTATGTTGCTTTTTTAGTCTCTGTGTAATTTATTTCCACTCTAATCTTTATTATTTCCTTCCTTTTATTTACTCTGGGCTTTTCTTGTGTCCGCCCCCCCCCCCCCACCTATATATTTCTTTAAGTTGTAGGGTTATATAGTTTACTAGAAATTATTCTTGTTATTTTTTGTGTTTGTTTTGTTTTGTTTTGTTTTTGTTTTTGTTTTTGTTTTTTATGTAGGCCTGTAGTGCTATGAACTTCCCTCTTAGGACTGCTTTCATTGTGTCCCATAGTTTTGGAATTGTTGTGTGTTCATTTTCATTTGTTTCCTGAAAGTTTTTTAATCTCCCTTAGATCTTATAGGTAACCCATTCATTGTTTAATAACATGCTATTTAGCCTCCTTGTGTTTGAGTATTTATGGGTTTCTGTTGAGAAATCTAGTGGGAGCTCCCTTGTAAGGAACTCTGTCTCTTGCAGCCTTTAAGATTCTTTCTTTGTCTTTAACATTTGACATTTTAATTACGATTTGTGTGTGTGTGTGTGTGTGTGTGTGTGTGTGTGTGTGTCTTTTTGGGTTGATTTTGATTGGGACTCTCTGTGTTTCTTGGACTTGTTTGACTTTTTCTTCACCTAGTCAGGGAAATTTTCTGTCATTATTTCTTCAAACAGGTTCTCTATTCCTTGCTCATATTCATCTTTTCTGGCACCCCTATGATGCAGATGTTGTTATGTTTTATATTATCCCAAAGCTCTTTTAAACTCTCCTCCTGCTTTTAATTTTTTTTCTGAATTGCTGCCCTGAATGGGTGATGTGGTGGGGAGGGGGTTGTGTGTTTTTTTCCTACCTTGTCTTCTAATTTACTGATTGGGTGCTCCTCCACTTCTTCTAGTCTAGTGTTGATTCCTTCCAGGGTATTCTTTATTTCAGCTATGTCATTCTTAATTTCTGATGAATTCTTATTCATCTATCCCTTTTTCACGCTGGTATAGTTCTTACTAAGTCCCACGTAGTTCTAATTAAGTTGCTTAGATTTCTCACTAAGTTGTTTGAATAACCTTATAACCATTACTGTGAATTCTTTATCTGACAAATTGCTTGTTTCCATTTTTAGTTCCTTTTCTGGTGATCCCTCTTTTTCTTTCATTTGGGGGTTTCTTTGTCTCCCCATTTTTGCTGTCCCTTTGTATTTGTTACTACATATTAGATCAAACTGCTATGCCTCCCAGTCTTCGTGGGGTGGCCTTATGTAGTATGTGTTTTGTGGGACCCAGTGGTGCAGCCTCTTAGATCTCCCAAGCTGGGTGTACTAGGAGTGTCCCTATTGTGAATTATTTGTGCTCTCTGTTGTAATTGGGTTTTGAATGTTGTTGCCCCATTTGTGGATGGAATCTCCTCTTAGTCTGACTGACTGAGGCTCACCACCAACCATATAATGCAAGCAGTTGTGCAGGTGCTAACAGAACAAATCAAAACAAGAAGCAAAAGAAACCAAACAATACACCAAAAAAACAAAAACAAGAAAACCCTACAATGACATCAAAAGTAACCATAAAAGAAGAGAAAATTAGGAAAGAGGAAAGAGAACAAGAATTATAGAAGAAAAGAAAGAAAAAAAGTACAAGAAAAAAAAGGGGGAAGAAAAAGCAATTTGAAACTGCAGAAACGAAATAAAGAAAAGAAGAATAAAGAATAGGGGAAGGAAAACTGTGTACAAATAGAGGAAGAATAAATAAGAAATGGGGAAAAAACATGAGACAGAAGGAAAAAATAGAGTAAGAAAAAGGGAAGAGAAAAATTAGATATATGAAAGAAAAATAAAGACTAAAAGAATAGAAAATCAATAAAGAAGAAAGATAAAGAAGATTAAGGAAAAGAAAGGTGAAGTGGTCATCTTAGCAGAGTTCAGTGTCTCATGGGAACTCCCTTGGATCCTGCTCTCTGGTGTCTGGAGCTAACTGTTGTGGCTGCCAGTCTGGGCTTCCGAGGGAGGTACTTAGGTGCTAGCCACTGTCGGAAACTGCCTTCCCTTGACTCTCAGCAACTTCTTTGAAGCTTCAAGGGCTCCACAGTTTGTGTCTGTCTCCAAAGGACTTGGCAGCAGCAGGAGGGCCCAAGCTGCACTGTAAGGCCAGTTTGTTAGCATCATGGGGCCTGGGCCAGGTCAGCAAACTTCTCCTGGGTTCCCCGTCTCTGCCTACACCTGCTTTTGCGTAGCAGCCAGCTGTCCATCTTAATCACTCAAAAGTCTGTTTCTGAAAGAGCTTTAGGCAGAATGAGGATTATAGACCTCTGGGTTTCCTGTGAGGGGGAGGTGCTATTCAGATTTCAGGGAAAGTGGTGGGTGTGTTTCGTGTCCCAGAGCTAATCCTGTGACAGTGACCCAGAATATTTCCCTGCCCTCAGGGGGTGGAGATCCTCGTATTCAGTCCAGTGGGATCAGCTGGGTACCAGGAGTTTCTATCAGCTCTCCTGTGAGGGGAAAGCACCAGTCAGGTTCCCGGGATAGTGGGGTGGATGGCACCACCCCCAAGCCAGTCACTGATGCTCCCAGAGACTGTTCAAACCGGTAGACTTGGCCTCTGCTGCTGTCTCCTCTGCGAAGGTCGAGGTGCAGGGTGTGGCAGGCCGGGCTGTATCACCTAGGGTGGAGTTACTTCCTTTTCCTGATCTATGGCTTCTGGGAGGGGCCTGCACCTCTCAGGAAAAATGTGTATTTCGTTTTGGGGGCATACTTCCGAATGCAGGACTCTCAGCTGCTATTTCATGTCTCCCCCCAATGCTTCCCACCCCATCCTCTCCTTAGGCACCTTGAGTCCTCACTGCCCTCCCTCGGGTGAGGAGCTGCAAGTAAAAATCCTGTGCTCTGGGTTAAAAAATCAACAACAACAAAAAGCCTGGGGCTTTATCTCAGACCTGCTCTGCTTTCCCCAGCAGCTGGAAGCCCTGCTGCCTTTCACCAGGGATGTTACTGGGCTGCTGTTCTCCGCACTGGTGCTCCGGGCTGTGGTGCCCAGCATGGGTTCCAGGCCTGAATCTTCTCAGGGAAAAAGCCCTACCATAGCCTAGTGATTTCTCTTCACTCTTGGCCTGCTGCCGTGGAAGCTGGGTCTGCCCCTTTTTCGACCTCTCCCTACTGGGCTCCAGGTGTTTTCTGTCCTTCCTGGATACAAGCCTCCTCCTCAGTTGGCAATTCTGGGTGAATGTTCCCCATTTTAGCTTTATTTCCAGTCTAGCCCTGGAAGGAGGTGCAAGAAAGGTTTGCCTATTCTGCCACCATCTCCTCCCTGACTGTGCTTCCAGGACGCGGGTGTTATCAGTGCTCAGAGATTAAACAGGCTGCCTCAGCACTGTGAGTGTGCCTGTGTCTTGTCTTCTACGCGACTGTAAATGCTTGGTGAGCAAGGCACCGTGCCTCGGCCGCCACTTCGCCTAATTTCAAACTTGGCATGGTTATTTAATTGTATAATCCTCAACTTCATGAACAATACAAACAATTTTTTGACAAACTTTAATACTTAATTAACAGAATTAGCAGCCTTCAAACATGCAACATGGATAAAGATTGAAAAAACAACTGAAGAATTTTGGCATACGCTGCTCTGGACTAATTTGTGAATTATGATATTTATATGTTCAGAATTATATGGGAAATATTTACAGTGTTATATTGTCTTGGCCTGGCCAGCATGGCTTAGTGGTTTAGCGTCGACCTATGGTTCATGGAGGTTATGGTTCAATTCCCGGTCAGGGCACATGCCCAGGTTGTGGGCTTGATCCCCAATGTGGGACGTGCAGGAGGCAGCTTATCAATGACTCTCTCTCATCATCAATGTTTCTATATATCTCTCTTTCTTCCTTCCTCTCTGAAATAAATAAAAATATATTTTATAAAAAGTTTTTAAAACATATATTTTTATTTATACACACGTGCACAATGTGTGAGTATATGTGTTGTATATGATACATACTCCCCAAAAAGTGTTTCCTTTGAGCTCTCTAATGTAGCTACCACCCCTGTTTCTTTGTCTTATTTTAGAATGCAGTTAAGTCCTTGGGAAAATCACTTATGTCATCAGTGAGGAATGCCACCAAAATAGCTTCTCACTTAAGTTCCCATCCCTAGGGCTCACCCACAAGAGATTGTGATAAATTCAAATATTTAATAACTTGTCTTTTTCTTTCTCTTAAACACAGGCCCTCTGGTCCTGGAGGCAGGATCATGTGGTGGAATCTTGGCAGTCAGCAGTCTGTGGAGCTTTTGCAGGTGCAAAGGATTATATTATACTGGGAAAGACCAAAGAGGGGGGAAATGTGAAAATATTAACTATGCAAGAACAACATTCTTTAGAAATTCCAGATTGTTCAGATGAAGAGAGTTCCACTAGTTGTTTGAGAAAAGAAAGTGTCTTAGGAAAATGAAAAACCTAAAAAGGTGTCTCCTTGAAAGACAACCAATTTGTTTTTGACAAATTTTTCGTTTTCTTTTATCTTTATTAAAGCCTTCACTCAGGCCCTGGGATCATCTTGAAGATGATTTATAAAGTCCTGTGTGGGACGAGGCTGGCTGTGGGGCAGGGCTGCCTGTGCAGCTGCCTGCCCTGAGCAGTGCTGGGGGTTAAGCGAACCCTGCAGCAGGCAGTGACTCACGGCTGTGACATGTTTGACAGCACCGCAGATTAACTGGTATCAGGAGGGGGGCTGCTCCCCAGTGTACTGAAGGCTAAACTGTGTAGAAAATAGGGATATTGAAACATCTGGGCATTTTCTAGACATTAACCAAAGAGCAAAGTGACAATATGCAATCCTCTGTAATCCATCACTACGTCATAGGCCTTTTCCAGTGAGGTTCTAATGAGAACTCAGAGGCTGTATGGAATTTAATAAGTGACAGCTTTAACATTCTAAGAGAGAAATTAGAATTGTAGTTGATATAAATCAAAGTGGAGGTTTGCCAGAAAGCTGTGAATTGCTAGTGTAGATGTGAAGCCAGTAGTACGTTGATAGATATGAAGTTTAGATGTCAACTTTATTAGAAAAGAATTATTTTTTCAATTTGTTTAATGGTTGTTGGATTGGGTTTTTTGTTGTAATGATTAGGAAAACAGGGAACATACATTTTATAGGATTCTTTATTAATATTTGGGCCCACTTGACTTGTAGAATTGGTAATCAAAAATAAGAATGTTGCCTGTAGACATGAAGCCAGCTCACACTGAGATGAAGGGGATTTGTTTCCATGTGACACAGTCATCAGCTATGCCAAGTGGGTCAGTGGTCTGGACTGGCTTTCGGAGGGTGGGCAGGTGTCATTCCCCTCCCTGGGTGGGCAGCATGCACTTTTGTTGACTCCCTCTGGGCCTGGGGACACAGGGAGCAGTTGAGAATGTGGTTGCCTGGATAAGGAAAGGCCACTTTTTAGTTAACGATACCATAAACCCTCCGCATGTCGAAATAGGAAGTATCTATTCTCCGGCCCCATTCCTTAAGTAACTGGTTCAGATATTTGCTTACAATGCATTGTTTCTATTAAGGAAATGGCATTCATAACCATTTCTTTTTCAGAATAATGCTCTCTAACAGGCACTAAGCACTTAGATTAGTCAGAAAGGGGAAGAACCTACAAGATGCCCACTGATCTTGGATCCTGGGGGCGAGGCCCTTGGAGGAAGGTGGCTCACTGTGTCCAGTGACAGCAGAGAAGCCACCACCTGAGCAGGAAGGGCTTACTCAGAACCACACAGCCCTGCAGGCCAACTGGTTGGACTTAACAAAAGTTGTCAAGTCTCCGTTCTGCCTCTGACTAAGGAATGAGGCTTTGGGGCTGTCCTGGGCACCAGCTCTCTTACCTGTGACGTAGAAGCAGCCCTCCCTCCCTAAGGGATTCCAGTACTCTAGCATGTGTTAGTACTTTGTAATCGATAAAACTAAACAGACCTAAGGAATTGTTCCTATTTCAATAAGAACAACTAGCACCCAGGAAATGAAAACTGTCACAATAATTTCGCTTGCGTTGAAAGAATAGTATTAACAAAGTTACTGTACACAGTCATCTCCTCTAATACAGTCATTTTACTTTTTCAGCTGAGGTTCTGATAAGTGAAGGAGTTTATCCAAGGTCTGCAAAAATCCATTGTCAGGAGACCCACATATATTTAGCAAAAGATAAAATACATTTCTTGTTTATACCCCTTTTGTTATGAAAGTTTCCTTGGTACAGTTGACCCTGAAGAATTAGTTACTACTTTAGACCTTTCTGAAAGATCACCGCCATTAGAAAACACTCCCGATTGTGAGGCTGACCTTCCATAAGAGTTGCTGCAGCACTGCCTCCCAGCCGCAGAGGGCTCACCATCCGGGCCGCCCTCTGAGATCGCGCAGGCTGGCCGGCGCACTTTCGGACTCATCAGTCGTACGTGGCCGTAAAGCAGCGGGCAAGCTGGCCCTCAAATCAGAAGCCAGGTTTCTCGTTCCTGTGTGCCTGGTCCATCTGGGCCTCCCTGGCACTCTGTGCCCATGCACTGCTTGGCACAAATATCCAGAAGTGGCCCCTGAGATTGGAGGTGTTGATGGCTTGTCATGCTCAGCAGGTCCTTTGGGGTTAAACTAGGAAGAAAAAGGACTTTGCCAACTTCTGCACTTCAAGTTAACATCTAAACATAAAATCGTAATTCAGCGTAAGTAATGATGACATTTGCTATTAGAGTGGTAATTGCTATTGCTATTCTAGTGCTCGCTGATCAGTTTCTTATAATTAACACAGATTTACATTCTCTAAGAGAGGAGAGTGACAGAGATGTATGGATAAACAGACAGACAGGTCTTCCCATGGTTTGAAATTCTAGAATAGGGTGAAGGTTTATCTGGGTAAATGGAAGGCCCAGCACAATCTTTAAAGCAAACACACTGGATGGTGAAGCCCTAGCCCTGCCCTGGGCCTGTTTGGAGGGAGGGGCCGGCAGGGACCACGCTGGCAGCTGCTGCTCCAGACCTGCCCTGGGACCTGGCCCCTTGGTCTGGAGAGCTCAGCAATCACACGCACGACATCTGGTTCCCTGCATCTGCCCCTGGAAGCAGTTCTGACCTCCAAAGAGCCCGATGCAGAGCGTCCCAGAGAACACGGTTTCCTTGGGGTCTGAGCACTGAAGCAGCCACGGTTGCCATAGCGGACAGCTGTCCTGGCCAGCGTGCTAGTGTGTCCCTCAGTTGTTACCAGCACTTTACCTGTGGAGAGCAGGATGTTTTAACTAAAGTGCCAGTCCTCCCCCAACCCCCCATATGACCAGTTACTCTAGTACGTGACCTTCACACGTCCTTCTTGCCACCTCATAAAAAATGGTGAGGCCTGTGACTTGGGGAATCTTTGATATTTGAAGATATTCAAATTGATTAGCCACTTTCATAAAATAGCTTTCCTCATGGTAGTAAAATAAGACCTATTTAAGCATATGTGCTTTTGTCTTTAACATCTCTTCACATTACTTGATGAGACAGAAATCTCTAAGAAAATTCGCAGGCATCCACAGTAAAGGCACGGGAACTTTGCTAATGGCCAAAGCCCGTTTGACTTGCAGTATCCAACTTCATTAGAAGCAGAAACTTCACTGCAGGCCACTCATCAAGCTAAGTGGTCAGCTGGGAGTATCCTTGCCAACCTTTAGTCATCTTGGTTGGTTGAGGACAGATTGTGAACATTTTCAAACAAGAAAAAACGGTGTATGCTCTTCTGAGTTTTAACAAGTGGATCAATTTTAATGTCCAGTATCAAAGTCTTTATGTAGTGAAAAAGCTAAGGCACACATGGCTGTGAGGCCTCACTCTCCATTGTCTGTGGTCCTTGGGCCAGCTGTCCGCAAGATCAAACCCTCCATGGCAGCGCCTAGCCAGGCCGCATTCCAGGCACAGAGCCGGCACAAATAGCAGCTTGGAGCTCCCACATACCTCCTTTTCAGAGGACACGTTGAAATCTTCGGTTTGTGAAAACTACAGACACTTGTCCAGGGCACCCAGGAAGCATTTTGAGGCCCTACTATGTGTGCTGACTGGAGACATGAAGAACCTCTGCCCACCCAGACAAGAGCTCATTACGTTGAGCACCAGTGTGCGCCAGGTACCACTCTAGACACATGCGTGGACTCATTTAACCTGTGTCACCTTGCTGTCTGCATGTCCCAGATGAAAAATGGCGCTACTGGAAGTCCCAGTGGCCAGAGCTGAGATCTGGAGTCAGACAGAAAAGCCCGCGTCTCAGCTCTGCGAGGAGGAAAACTCGGTGACTTAACGCTCTCTGCGCTTCGCTTCCCTCCTGTGCCTGGGGCAGCCAGATGCCCATCTGCCCGCAGGGCTCTTTCCCATGGCCAGTCCGCCTGGAGAGCAGGGGAGCCGGGGAGCCTGGAGAGCAGGGAGCCTGGCTCTTTCTGGCCCTGAAGGAGGGTTCTCAGCCAGGCCCTGCAGCCAGTGTGGGAAACAAGACAGTCAGGGGTGGGGGTCCAGGGTCAGTGCCGCCTCCTTCCTTAAGATTTTTGTTTAAATGGATGTGAAGCCTTCCTGGACCCTTTTCTGTACTTAAAGTATATATACTCTTTTAGTGAAGAATATGTGGTTTAAAAAATTAAAATTGTAGGATTTCAGGACTGGGTCCACAAAATTTTAAAATACTTGAAATTTAGCCAAGACTTGCAGTTATCAGGCAACTTTTGAATCTGCAGAAAAGTGTTTCACATACTCATACAAAAGTGGCTTAAAAAGGGAGACTCATATTCATGTTATTGGTCCTATTTAGCCCTAAATGTGTGTCATTTGTGGGTAACCAAAAGTGGAACATAGAAGCATAAGTGGGTATGTCTTTAAAAAGTTGTCATCTCAAAGTTACCAGATGGAGGAGGTTCATGTAATGATTGCTCTCCAGCAACTTATTTAGAAAGATATTTGGCAGAGATCAAATGCCCTTCTTGCCCACATGCCACAGAGCTGGAGGGAGAGGTGCTATTTCTGGAGCATCCTCCACACATGTGCTCTGTGCAGCCTCTTACAAAACTGCCCACTTCACTCGAGTTCATGGGTGCTGAGTCTGTAAAAGTCCTTTGAGTTTATTATTTCTACCTCCTTAGGGCCTCCGGGGGTTTAAAACCTATCTTTGTATCAGATTAATTAGAATATTGGCACCATACACTGTGGGTTCTGTTTGTTGTTGTTTTTTAACTGTCCAAAGATTGGACCCCATTTAAAATGTGTGGATTTTAGATAGTCCCGGGTGGCATGGGGGAGGAGGTATGAAGGAGCCACGAGGTAGCGGCTATTAGGGCAACACTGGCTCTGCCCAGATGCAGAGTGGGCTTAGCAGCATCGTTCCCCCACTTCCTGCCACCAGAAGCCTGGATGTACAGAAAGCTTTACTCTTTAAATGTTTTTACCTCAAAGCAAACAGCCAGTTTATACCAGAAATGCCCACCATGATATGCGTGTTTGCCCACCTTGCCTCAGAGCAGAAGTGATGGGAGCGTTTTGGAGTCAGATAAAGAACAGTGGCCGCAGGAGGCCTGACCTTGGGTCCCTGGGAGAGGCCGCTCTCACTGTGAGCAGGTGCCTGCTGCAGACGCGACCATGTGGACACGGCTGTTTCCTGCTCCGTAGAAGAGCAAGGCTGTGGTGGGGCCTCGTGGGCCTGAGCAGGGAAAGCATGACCTGGTCACCTTGCCATGCAATGCGGGTTCACCACAGAAGCAGTGGCGTGTGGGTACATGTTTTTATGTGGCGTCCTGTTCTTGAACCAATCAAGTGGATGTAGTGATAAAGGAGTGATTTGGGCAGAGTTATGGGGAATATAAAAATCTATACAGTACCATGTAATAAACAGCCCTGTGCTCGGGTTTTATGTGCACAGGTGGATTTGCAGCTGTGGTCACCACGCCCCTGGATGTGGCAAAGACAAGAATCATGTTGGCGAAGGTAAGTGGTAAAATAGGTAATGAAGGCACAACCGCAGCTCCTACCTGCTGGCGCTAGGGCTCGTATGGACACAGAGTGACCGAAGTGGAACACTGCCCTGTACCAGCAGCTGTGCTGCCTCGGGAGCCGCCGGCAAAACAGTGTCCATCGTCACACGGCCAGTGCCCACAGCATTCCACCTTTCCGGTCATTTCCGACTATGTCCCGTAGGCAGGCAGGGCTGGTGGGCCTCTGCTGTGAGCGCATTTAGGTCTCCTCTGAGCCCCAGCGCGTGGACCTGCTCCTGCCGTGGGCAGGTGAGTGGCTGCGCACAGCCAGGCTCTGCCTTCACTGGGCGAATTAGGACTGTTGTCAGCACTGTTAAAATTTTTTCAGGAAAAAGAAATAGTTTTTTAAAAAAGCTACAGACTTCAGGGGATGCCATACATATAACATATCTGGACCAAAACAATAAAAAATTAAGTCATTCCCTTGTGGAAAAATGAACAAGAGCAGAATTCTAGCATGTGGGCCGACGGCCAACCTAAGAGCGCAGCCAGGTTTCAGGCTGGGCGTGGCGCTCTGTAGAAGGTGTGGCTGTTAGCTACTCAGGTACGTTTCCTAAGCAGACCGCTCTTCTCAGAGACATGACGTGGCTCTCGGAGACCTTCCTGCTCAGGTGGCACGGGAACTGCCTGGTTTGCTCTGCCCCTCATGTGGCCATGAGATGCCAGCAGAGCAGCGGGACCACCAGCACTGCCCGTGGGCTTAATGTGAGCCCTTCTGGTGTAGTGAGACTCAGGGGTCCTGACTCCCCTCAACCCTTCCTCAGTTTAGAACCGCCCTAGATGAGGGTAGCAGGTTGCCTGCCTCGGAGGACACCCATCAGATGGGGACTTGCACAAGATAACTGCCTCCTCTCTGTGCTTCCATGCAGGCCGGGTCCAGCACGGCTGGCGGGAACGTCCTCTCTGCCCTGCACGGGGTCTGGCGCACCCAGGGGCTGCCAGGGTAAGCACAAGGGGTGTACAGCGGCTTCTTCTCCACCAGCTGGTCCCCCTGCAGCCTGACATCGGACACACACCTTTCCCATCTTCTGCTTATGCCCTGGTCAGGGTCTCTTTATTTATATTGGGCAAAACATGGCATTTGCTTTTGCTTGTGTCAGACAATGTTGCTCAGTCCAGGGATGCGGTGTCCCAGCCAGGTGAGGCCCAGCCCTGTCCACCCCGACTTGAGATGCGGGCCACGTGCGCCCTGCCCACTCTGGGTGCCCTGGGGAGACAGGCGCCCAGCTATGTGATGCAGGGACCCCAGGGGGTGAGCATAGCACTCAGAGGGAGCCTTTGTGGTCTGGGCACTTGAACTGATCCTGAACAAGTTACCTTCAGCATCCCGCTGTGCTGACCCCTTGTTCGAGACACACGGGGCTGCTATCAGCTGAGCACCCCAGACCTTTAGCATCACAGCCTTAGGAGCGCTCTCTCCAAAGTGGTTTCAGCATTGCTCATACCACACAAGGTTACAAAGCGCTGGGGTCTGCACAGATACAAAGTTGCCATTTCTCTCTGGAATCATCAGCAGGAATTTTCCCGAGAGCAAAGCAGCCGTCCCGTCTGGAGTAGGGTCGGGACTGAGCCTAGTGACAGGGCCGGCTGGTGTGGACGGACGCAGAGGGTGGTGGGGCTGTGTTGATTGTCCATTGGATTGCGGTTTCATGAGCACTTGGCAGGTGTGTGTTTCAGCCAGTGGGGAGTTTGGGGACCATTTGCCTGCTGGTCAGGTCCCAGGTAAGACAGTTGCAGCAGAATGGCCCATCCTCTGCTCAGAATTCCCAGCTGGGAGTCTGGCAAGCAGGCAGGGATGGATGGATGGGTGTGGAGTGGCAGCTCTGAGTACGCAAGGACTTTTGGACAAGAACTGGGCTTAGCAGAAAGGAACCCTCAGAAGGGGGAAGGGCAGAGCGGTGGCCCTGTGCCATGCTCAGCCACCGATGGCCACCACCCTGGGAGGGAATTAGGGCCTGGTTGCTCAGTGCTGAGGCTCATTTGGACACCAGTTCCACACTGAACAGATGGTGTGAGAAAGTGAGGTCTGAAGCAGCTTGGTTAGTAGCAGGTAAGATTTTCACTGGTCCAGGTGGTCGTGGGCCCCAGAGGCGTGGCATGCAGCAGTGCTATATCAAGTCAAGCTGCCGAATCCCACTCATTCATTTCAATATAGTTCCTATCGAATTCTATGCAAGTCGCGGTCAGACCTCTTCTCTTGCCCTGAGCTCTGTGGACTTGGTGTCGAGTTGGCGTGGTGCTGACCTCAGGAAGTGGGAAGGGTGACACTTTGGTCTCCCGTGTTGGTTCATTCCAAGTCCTGGCTCACATGTGCTTTCTCCAAAATAAAAGTGCCGCATCGCGTGCTCATCTGGCCCAGCAGTGGAAAGCGCTGGGAGCTGCTCAGCCTGCAGCGCCTTCCTGCCTTTCTTGTCCATCACCTGCTTCTTCGCCCACCAGCTCCCTGCTGAGCAGCGTAGGTCTGCTATCTCCTTCGACTGCTCACTCAAACAGCCCGGCCTGTTGAAGTCTTTGCCTCCGAATCTGGTTGAGGCACTCACTGAACAAATTACTCTTAAGGCAGTAGTTATATTAAACGATTCGAATGTCATCTGAAGAAACCATGAACTGCTTCCATCTGCCTTTGGCCAGGAGCTGCTGAGCTCACGAACAGCAAAAGCTGAACCCAGACACTGGCTTTAAAGGGGAGTCAGGTATAATGGAGCAGGGGAGACCTCGCGGCCACAGTCTTCCCGCCCCACCTGTGCCTCTGCAGGCAGTAGCTCTGCTCGGGCCAGGGGGACACAGTGGCCTCAAACCTCTGTCTGCAGGCAGGACTCTGCTCAGGCCACAGGGACACAGTGGCCTCAAAGTGGTAATTTATGAGTTTCTGTCCTCGCCAACCACCTCATGTAAAAACAATTTGCATGATGCTTAAATGAACAACTTTTTTCTTACAAGTGTATTTTGGTCTCCTATAGAATTTTCATGGTTATTTCTAAGTAAGAAATAGAGGTCTAATTTTATCTGTAGTATTTTAATTAATGATTTAAATCCTAACTTAGATAATTAAAATAAGGACCCATTGCCCTAGCCAGTTTGGCTCAGTGGATAGCGCATTGACCTGAGACCTTAAGGACCTGGGTTCAATTCCAGTCAAGGGCATGTACCTGGGTTGCAGGCTCGATTCCTGGCCCTGGTCAGGGCACATGTGGGAGATAACCATTCGATGTGTCTCTCTCACATAGATGTCTCTCTCTGGTTCTCCCCCTCTCTTTCACTCTCTCTAAAAACCAATGGAAAAAAATCCTCTGGTGAGGATTAACAAAATAATAAATAAATGAAAATAAAATAAGGACCTGCTCACACTACCCTGAAGTCCACTTTCTGCATACAAGGGGAGGCAAGTTGCCCTCCCACAACACAGTGCACACAGGAAGCAGCTGGGCAGCCGTGGCCGGGCAGGAGGGCTCCTTCTGCTGTTGTGTGTGGGGCTACAGCCTAGCTTTCTACGGTGGCTTCCCCGTCTCTGGAAAGAGAAACTGCTGTTGGCATAACTTGGCTATTGTCCATTTTCTTCCCTAGACCTGATCTTTTCACTAGTAAATTTACTTCTGCTGATTTTGTAATTTTGTTTTTCTGCTTACAAAACTAATACACTTGGTTAAAAAAGTTCAATTATCCCAGAAATACAGGCAGGGAATGCTTTTTATTTCACCTTCAATTTTACATGATGGCCTCGCTGGAAACAGTGGTCTTGGATTTAGGCCCTTGCTTGTCATTACTTTGAGTATTTCATGCCACTTCCTCCGGCCAGAAGTGTTTCTCTTGAGAAGTCAGTTGACATTCTAATGGGGACTCCTTTTTATGTAATTTTCTCTCTCTCTTGCTGCCTTTAAGATCCTTTTATCTTCAACATTTGCCATTTTAATTACAATGTGTCTAGGTGTGAGTTTCTTTGGTTTCATCTTCATTGGGACTCTGTGACTCCTGAACTTGTGTGACATTTTCCTTCACCAGGTTGGGGTAGTTTTCTATCATTATTTCTTTATACAGGTTCTCTGTTCCTTGCTCATCCCTTCTGGTATTTGTGTCATGTGGATGTTACATTTCATGTTGTCCCAGAGCTCCCTTAAGCTATCTTCCCGCTTTTTAATATTTTTTTTCTATTGGCTGCTCTAATTGGGTATTTCTACCTTGTCTTCCAAATTGCTGACTCGGCCCTCTGCTTCCTCCAATCTACTTTTAATCCCAGTGTGTTCTTCACATCAGATGGATCACTCTTCATTTCTGTCTTGTTCTTGTTCATGGCCTCTATTTCCTTTTTCATGCTGTTGTAATTTGTGCTAAATTCTTTAAGTTCTTTATAACCATTGCTTTGAATTTTGTGTCTGATAGGTTGCTTGTCTCCATTTCATTTAGTTCCTTTTCTGGAGATTCCTTCTTTTCTCTCATTTGGGGGTTTCTGTCTCCCCATATTAGCCCTCTTTGTATTTGCTCCTATTTATTACATTGAACTGCTATGCCTCCAAGTCTTTGTGGGATGGTCATATGTAGAAAGTGTCTTGAGGGGTCCAGTGGTGTAGTTTCTTTGTTCTCCTGAGCTGGATGCTCTAGGAATGCCTCTTGTGTGTGTTGTGTTCTCTTGTAATTGGGACTTGATTATCGATGTCCCATTTGTGGGAGGGATCTCCCCTCCAACTTGCCGCCAGAGGTTCAACCCCAATGTCGTCGTGCCAGCTGTCTAGTGTTCGGGAACTCCTTAGCCCATAGCCTGTGTCTGCCTTGAGTCTCACACTTTGATTGACCCTGTTCTGTGCTGTGCTTCCTTCCCCCAAAGAGCTGGTTCAACAGGTGTCAGCTGCAGGTGCTTAGGGTCCTGCTGGCTTTTGTCTGCCTGAGCAGTCTGGGATGATATCTGTAGTGGGGACCCAATAGCTGTTACTAATTAGATCAGGCAAAGACTCAAAGCCTCCAGAGACTCGCCTCTGCCTGGAGACAGATTGGAGTCAGTCTTGGGTCGTCCACAGGTGGGGTGAGAGGTTTTCCAACAGGGTGGGGCAATTGCTTCTGCCTGGAGGCTAGTTGTTATTCTCAGTCTCTTAATAGGCCTCAGAAACTCCACAGTGTGGGGCAAGGGACTTTCCAGTAGGGTGAGTCAACTGTCTTCCCCCCAGGCAAAAACAGCAGGATAACAAAAGTTTGCCTGAGAAAGGTATATCCTCCACAGTGTGAGGGAATGACTCAGCATAGGAAACTGAGGTGTCTGCCTTCTGAGCTCTATACTAGGATCCCCCAACCCTGGCTTATGTTTATACAGCTTCAGTCCACTCTGCTCTCCGTCTGCTGAAGCACAAGGTGAGTGGCTGCACATGGAATTTTGTGCATTGGCCCTTTACTAAATACAGGGTGCCTGTATTTCCTGCCCTCTCTCCCTGGCAGGCAGCAACCCTGCTGCTTTTCACAGCCAGATGTTATGTGGGTACCCTTCTCAGTTCTGGTGCTCTCTGCTGGGAAGCCCAAGTTGGGGATTAGACCCCAGAGTTCTCAGTGGGAACCCTCCACAGCTGACATATCCCTCTGGGACTTCAGCTGCTGTCTGTGGGAACCCTCCAGCCCTTTCGCGCCTCTGCCCCTCCTACCAGTCTCTACGCAGTCTCCGCTTTCCATCCTCAGTTATCAGAGTTCTCTCCAGCCTAGTCCTCAGTTGATTTTTCAGGGTGGTTCTTCTGTATTTTAGTTGTAATTCCAGTTTGGTCTTGGGAGCATGTCTGTTAGCTTCCACTTACTCCCAATGTACATCCCTAGTAGCATTGTTTTTTTTTACCTTGCATTTCCTTAATGATTCCAAAGTTGCAACTGTCCCAGTGACTCTTTCTGAGGTGCTTGGGGGCTGACCTTCTACTCCCTTCCCAGCCCCTTCCTTTCTTCTCCTTCACCAAAGGCAGGTGTCTCCTGCCTCCTGCTATGCATCCTCCTTGTGGTCTCTCAGAACCCAATGTGCCTGAGTCACTGGGAGGAGCAACAGAGTCGTCCGAAACCTCCTCTAACCCCCAAGACCACCTGGCCTTCCAGGGTAGTGTGTCCTTTGACTCCTTTATCAAAGTCAATTCCATCATCTCTAAAAGGCAAAAATGGTCTGGAGGTTTAAACAGGACTATTGTGGGGACAGGGCTACTGTTTCTGGACTAATTATTTGACTTAATTGTGCGCACTCACAAGTAAGCTGTTTGATATGTAGCCACTTTCACCAACCAACAGCTGGGCTCAGACATCAACAAGTCTACTTGGGAATGTACTTGGTGCTATTCTAAAAGGAAAAACACACATTCTAAGTACTGTGTGGGGTTTAATGAGCATGATGTGTTGAATTGAACAAGCTGTGGGTATTGGGATTTCACCTTCTTTATACACAATCAAGAAAAAAATCTCTCCTCTACTTTTTCCCCAGATTATTTGCAGGGGTCTTCCCGCGAATGGCAGCCATCAGCCTGGGAGGTTTCATCTTTCTTGGTGCTTATGACCAAACGCATAGCTTGCTGTTGGAGCTTGGCAGAGAGAGCCCGTGAACCACACGCCCGCAGCCACACCTACAGGGGGCACTGTGAGCGCTCCCACTCCTGCAGCCACGCCTACAGGGGGCCGAGGTGAGAGCCCCCCCTCCCACAGCCGCTGGGCCCTCTGAACATGCAGGCAATGAGGCCCAGTCCCTGCAGGTCCACATGGAGCACGACTTCCAGGCTACAGGCGGCTGGGATGATGTCATCTACATATTTGCCAGAAAGTTAAGAGAGAAAACAATGCCTAGAGCAGTACTTTTAACGATTTTCTCAGAACCCCTTAATAAATAAGTTTGGTGATCTGAGGCCGGCCCCTCTGAGCTTTCATTTGACTGTGTCTGCTTGACTGATAAGCTCCAGAAAATTGGAGTTCCAGGAACCTCGCGCTGCCTGCTGGGAGCCACGGTGTGCGATCTGCTTTGCTACGTCATGCACTGATTCCAAAGGTAGTCAAGACAGGAGGACTGCACTTGTCAGGGCGCTTCTGGAATTCAATGGGCGAGGCAGTGCTGGTTAATGTACACATGACCCGAGCCGCACACTTAACTTTATAAGTGAACTTTATTAAAGACACTTCATGCCGCTTGTTAGACACTTCAGTATTTTACACGTTTTTCAATGTACATTGTACCAAAATTTCTATAAATAAATAACTTTGTACATAAAAGTAATACTTCCTCTTTCACATTGCCTCTCAGAAGCAGCAAATTCACATGTTGTGGAAGTAACATCAATTAACTATTGAGAACAAAATTCTAAATGTGCTTACCTTTGGAACAGTGATTATCTGACAGTAAATTAACATAGTAACCATTTTGTCAATACCTACTAGTGCTTCAGCGCACCGGCTGAAGGACCTTGCTTTCCGGCTTCTAAGGCCCTTGTTTGAATGCAGTTTTCCCTCAAATGCCCACTGGCACTCACAGGTAGTTAGCTCCAGGCCTCACAAGTGCAAATCCCCCAGAACCCAAGGCATGGGCTCCTCTGTGCAAGGGAGGGACGCGCACAGGGCACCCGGAGCGGAGCGGGCCGCTGATGTTTGCCTCGAGGCCCTAGGCGCTGGAGATAAGCCCGCTAGCCCTGAAAGTAAGGACTTGATCCTTGTTCTCCCCTAACACCAACATAATACTAATTACATTGGCAGAACTAAAGCATCACTATTGAAAAATCCACAGGTACCAACAGCAGCAACCTCTATCTTATTAGAAAGCCTCAGTTGACAATCAAGTGATCCTGACAGACATTCCCTTTTATCACAGAAGGAAGGCAGGCTAATTGTTCAGACCAAGGCTGTGGTGATTAACAACCCCCACCGTGCTTGTTAAGTAAGAAAGAGCTCGAACCTATGAGGAAAAGTCACTCAGTGCAGAGTGCGTGACGTGCGCAGGTCTGGGCGCAGGGAGGAGGTCTGCGAGGAGCACCCACTGAGCTCCTGTAACTGACGTGAAGTTACTTCCGACGCAAACCCAGCTCTGCCTGTGAAGCATCCGGGTCTGCCCTGCCATGTGTGATGGAGTCCGAGGGCTTCCTCCTCCCCCCACACCACCCCAGAAGCAAATGTGGTTTTTAGCGTCTATAAATTCCATCCATGCATTAAGGCACCAGAACTATCCCCACATTCCAAAATGAAACAGCAACCTGATATGAATAATATTATTGTCAAAACTGTACGATTTTTTCTGTTAACCATGCAATAAAGATTAAAATATCCTTTGAAAAAGATATATAACATATATGAAATCTCTGAAAACTCTTATGTACACAATAGCCTCTTGCATTCTGTGCTTCAGCTGCAAGTCCTTTAAACTACAGACACTCCCCATGGAAGTTAAAACTGTACAGTGACGCTTGAACCCAAGCTTCCTCACAACACGCCTCCCTCCCTCCCTCCCTGGAGACAGACAGTGCCTAGGCCCGCGGGGCAAACAGCAGCGGCCCGCTCCGCTTCCCGGGCAGCTGTCCTGTCAGTGGCGTGGACTCGGGACTGGAGTCACCTGCTTTGGGGACGTGTCCATTCAGCAGAAGCAAGTGCCGACCTTCACTGGGGGCGTCGGGAGAGTCCAGGGCGGCTCGTGTGAGCTCAGAACTGCCCGGGGTCAGTGTCGAGGGCTGGGGGTCTATGGAGTCCGGCTCACACACCCCTGTGAACATCCATGGAGGGGCCCCTGCAAAAAAGGAGAGGGCCCATCAGACCTGGCCTGGCGTTTCTGTGCTGCCCCCTGCTGGGGACGGGAAGACAGTGAAGGCTTACCTTTCCCCTCTGGAGGTGCCCCTAGCTTTCTCTTCCAGGGTGGTAGCATTCTGTCGTGGTTACTGGGGTAGAGGGACTCCCTGCAGTCGGGGCGAGACCCATCACCAGTCCCACTGTGGAGACTGTTCAGACGTGGAGAATGTTCTCGGTCACTCCTATGAGGCTCCTGGCTGCTCGGTGTATCTGACTGTGTACTGTCCCTGGACATTGGCTGAGGACGGAAGGCGTGGTCCTTGTAGTAACTGTCCACATCAGTGTGGCTGTCACTGCATACAACTGGGCCACCGGGCTCTGCAAGACACAGTGGAGACACTCAGCACCAGCACCTGGGCCTCCACCCCCAAGCCTGCTGCACCCCAGCACCAGGGGCGGGCCCACTGAGATCACTACAACCCCCTGAGGCTAAGGATGGGGTTTTCCATGTTTATTTCAGATTTAATTTCTTCATCAGACAACTGGGATCACAGGAAGAAATCCTATCTGAATGGCTCCTCGCAGCATCAGGAGCTTCTGATCCATCAGCAAGGAGCTTCCGACCCATCAGCAAGGAGCTTCCACAGGGCCCTGCTGAAAGGTCAGGCCTGGCGCTCTACTGATGTTGCATACAAATCTGGAAAGTCCATGCCATAGGAGTATTTTAGATACATCCTACTCACAGAGAGCCAGGCCCCACACCACTTCCTGTTTAGATATGAAAACCCAATCCTGGGATGGCCTTAGACCCATAATGCCTCACCCTTGAGGTCAACCCAGATTGGGATCTGAAGAACAAAACACTTTTCCTGAGAAAGCATCTCTCACCCATCTTCTGTGGACCAGGTGTGCCACTGGCTTTCTCTGTCGCTCTCCACGGCTCCTTGCTGTACCCAACACAGAGCCGGGACTGCCTGCATGCGATGCCGGGACCATCGGCCTCTGGAAAGAGGCCTGCGTCTCTTGGACAGACACCTGCAACAGAGTCCCACACTGTTGGAAGCGCCGGGCTCAGCACTTCACGGGCACACTTATGAAAAGAGTGGGCATTGCTGCTAGAAGACAGGTGTTTCTAAAATGCCCCTCGAGGGGTGGCCCAGGCCCGTTCCTGAGACTCCTTCCCAGCACCAGGCCTGCCGCAGCCACACAGGAGGCCCTGGGGACAAGCGTGCCGAGCACACGCTGTCCCTCTCGAGCGGCTTGCGGTCACCCAGGAGAGCTGCTGAGAGGAGCTAAGGCTCTTAGCAAGAGACACTGAGCCCAACAGAGGGACTTCCTGGGGGGCGGGGTTTTAAACTTTGCAGAACTTGCACAGGGAGGTCCAAAAATCCAACAGGCTCGAGTCACCTGCCTTCCAGGTCACAACATGCTCAAGGTAACAGTTGCATCAGACTTTGTGGCTTTACCATTGCTCTCGACATGCCCATTGGCCTGATGGCCACTCTCAGTCCTGAGCACAGTGTCCTGTCGGTCAGAAAGGGTCCCCTGAGAAGACAGGTAGCTCGGAACATCCGGCGGCACAACAGTCTCATCTGCAAGGAGACAGGACAGTCACCCCCAGATCCCAGTCCTCTGTGGTGACAAGGACACAGACACAGGACCACCCCCCCCCCCATGGCAGCAGTCCCGGCCATGAAGAACCTGGGGTCCTGCTCAGAAGGCCTCCCCAGTGCACTTCTCACCCAGGTGTGAAAGGTGTGGCCATCAGATCCGAGTGCATAGACAGAAAGCAGTGATGGGAGAGAGAGCTGATAGACACAGAGTTGCACAGTAACGGCCCCCCACGGCAACGAGGCACACGCCCAGGACGCCTCTGACCACCCTGGGTAGGAACTGCAGAGCTCACGGTGCTGCATTTGACAGTCTTCCCATCTAACATCCCATTCCTGGGAGTTAAAACAGTGCCAGGCACACCAAAGCTCACTGTCCAGAATGGTTCCAGGTTCCCCAAGGTCCTAGAGTTTACATATACAGAAAGCCCTGGACCAGCCTTCCCCAGGGTCACTGCTTTCCTCCCCGAAAGCCAGCTGCCAGCAGGGTACCTGTGTTGGTGACACTGTACTCTTCCCTCTTCCGCCTGGTTTGGTAGATGATGCACACCCAGACTAAGGACGTCAGGACCACACTGCACACCACAGCGATGGTAAAGATGCCCACGGTAGTCCCGTCCTTCCTGCAACCAGGGCTGGGCAACACACTCAGCTGGCTGTGCGCCCGCTCGGTGCCCAGGGCATTGGACATCTCGCAGGTGTACCGGCCCGCATCCTCGGCCCCCACGTTCTGCACAACGAGCAGCTGGTTGCCGGGGGTGAAGTGGTGACGCTCAGTGAGGCTCAGAAGGTGGTCCCCTTTGAACCAGGTGATGCGGGGCGGGGGGCTCCCCGCCGCCTTGCACTGGAGCGCCACCGTCTCCCCTGCGGACACCACGCGGTCTTCCAAGGGCACCGCCAGGGACGGGGTCTCTGCAAGGCAGAGACAGGACCGTTATTCTGTGGGCCTTGGGCTCCTGGACAGACAATCCAACACATCAGCAAAGGCCACACCAGATCTTTCATCACAGGGCAAACTTTCTGGGCCCTGCTGACATGGCCAAGTCTTTCCCAGGTGGGGTTGCTGCAGCAAGAACGAGCTCCCACCTACTGTCCCCAGCTGTCCCATGACAGCCCGTGTCTCCATCTACTGTCCGAAGCTGTCCCGTGACAGCCTGTGTCTCCATCTATTGTACCCAGCTGTCCCGTGACAGCCCGTGTCTCCATCTACTGTCCGCAGCTCTCCCGTGACAGCCCGTGTCTCCATCTACTGTCCACAGCTCTCCCGTGACAGCCCGTGTCTCCATCTACTGTCCACAGCTCTCCCGTGACAGCCCGTGTCTCCATCTACTGTCCACAGCTCTCCCGTGACGGCCCGTGTCTCCATCTACTGTCCGCAGCTGTCCCGTGATGGCCCGTGTCTCCATCTACTGTCCACAGCTCTCCTGTGATGGCCCGTGTCTCCCTGTCCCTTCCAGAGCAGTTCTCATCTAGAGTGTTTTATACTGTTTTATACTGAAGCCCTATTTTTTTAAAGAGATGGAACCACTTATTCAAAAAGAAATCTTAGAAAGCAGCTTAAAATATTAAAGTACAAACAGCCACCATACTGCCCCACACCAGGCTCCACAGATGGTTGAAGAACATCGACTCTAGGTATCTGTGAAGTTTAAGAAAACCTGTCACCCACACCCATACCCACACGTATACACTGAGTATAGCCACAGGCGAACCTAGGACAGTCAGTGTGGCGTTGGCCGAGATGGAGCCGGCCAAGTTCTGGGCGGTGCAGCTGTAAACCCCCATGTCATCGAGCTTCACGTCTGTGATGAAGAACACGTCATCGTCAGGCATGACGTGCATGCGTCGCTCACGAGCGGCAGGGAAGTCAGTGCCTCCGTCCTTCTGCCAGGCAATCTGGGGGTTAGGGTGGCCGGTGGCAGCACACTCGAGGCGGGCCATGGTGCCAGTCCGGATGGCGATGTCGTGCGGCATTTTGGTGAACGATGGCAACACTGTAACACAGACAGGTCAGGTCACGGGAAAGCCAGAACCACGCCAGGAAAACCCTCTGGCAACAGCCCTCCCATGTCTGGGTGTCGCTCGCCACCTTACCACCCTGTGTGCCAAGGTCTGCCTACCCCCAGGACGGCCACTTCAGAATGAGCAGCCGCAGGTCCCCCAGGCTGCCAGCTGCTCGTGGCCACAGCAGAGCACTTCCATCAGTCTCTCTGGTACCCCTGAGGCTGGCGACATCCCTCGCATGGTAATCAGTCCGTCCCAGGACACCCCGTAAATGCAGGCCTGGTGCCTGCCCACCTTAAGTACTGGCAGGAGAGCCTGGGAAACCAAACTGCTACTCCAGCAGGAGGCACTGACGCGGGGAGGGAGAGGTGCCCACCCCTGGAGAAGGGGAGAGAGCTCCCTCCTGAAGTCCTGTCTGGAGGGTGTGGGCCAAGGCCCTGCACACAAAGCTGAAAGCTCTTGTCCCACACGTTGACCCCAATACCCCCACACGGTCAGCATCCAGCCACGGGCCTGTCAAGGTTATTTGCTGGAGAGGCTAACAGCTCACTGAGTTTTTGAGAAACAATGAAGAGTCCCCCAGAAAAGCCAAGAGAAGCAGCCAGTGTGGTGACGGGTATGTGTTCCGTGGTCTGCAAGGGCCTGAGAACGCATTGGTTCCAGCACTTTTTAATTAGAAGTTTAATAATCAGGAACATCTCTTTAGGCTAAGGGGGGTTGGGTGGCTAACTCCTCCTCTGCCCTAAACTCACTACAACAAACAGTAGTGAAGAAGCCAACCTGACAGGCTCTGAGACTGTGTCCCAAGTGAAAAACCCTTGTCAAACACCCCCAGGACTGCTTGCCCTCAGGCTACACTCACACCAGCCTTGCACTCCACAGCCTCTGGGAGGCAGGCGCGGCTGCCGCACCGCTGGCTGACCTGTCCCAGGCTGGCCTCTGGCTCCAAGGCTATGCCATCTACTCAGAGGGCGGCCACTTCCCCAGGATCAGGTATCTTGGATCTGGATACCAGGCATCTTGTTTTATGGAGGATAATAAATGGATAAAAATACAAGGCTTGGGCCAACAATTTCACTTAACATAATAAGTGGGTAAAAGTTATTTTATCCCCAAAACAAAGACTCCACTGAGAATCTTCAAAGCTTGCCCTGAGGCCCACCCAGGCAACGGTGACACCGTGCAGGCCGTCTCAGTCCCTCCGCATGGTAACAGAGAACGGCTGCGTGTGGATGTGCAGGAGCTGAGCACCAGGGCAGCCAGAGGGTGCCTGCGTACCGTTCACAGTGAGCCTGGCCTTGTGTGAGTAGGTGGAGCCGAAGTGGTTGGTGATGATACACTGGTAGCGGCCCTCGTGCCCAAAAGTGACTCGGCGGAGGTGCAGGATGGTGGTATACTCCATCACCTCCCCGTCCTGTGCCCTCACGTGGGCAAAGTTCTCCATGTCGGCGTCGGCCAGAACCTCACTGTCCTTCTTCCAGGCAAAGGTCATGGGGGAGCTGCTGCTGCTGGCTGCCGAGCATGTGAACCGGACATCCCTGCCCACCACAGCCACCGTCGTCTCCGGCTGGGTAATGATCTGTGGCTTTGGCAAGTCCTCTGGGGAGAGAAGAGCCACTGTAAGTCACCAGGCACTTAGGACCCAGAGGCAGCAGCTGCATTTCCCGCAGGGACAGCAAGTCCTCAGCTCCACCGACACGGAGGGACTCCCACCTGGAGAGCCTGCCTCGTCCAGTTTTATGTCCACGAGGAGCGATCACCTCCAAGATCACGCACGCCTTGGTCACAAATCACTCCACTGGTGCTCCACTAGCAAAGCAACCAGCGGTCTCCTCATTTAACACACTTAACAGAGTCAGGAACTACTGGATGAGACTGCACAGACCTCACCCACAAGCTTTACTCTAAAGCACTTGTGTCAGAACCCAGACCTGTGAAAATATGCTCCTGTGTCAAAGCAAGGAAAGCACTAGCCAAAGGAACTGCTTCAGAATTCTGGGAAAAAATTATTTTATCCCCAAAGATTCCACCAGAGGCTACAACAACCCACAGGATGTGGATCAAGGAAATGCATGAATCTCTAGAAGAAAAGTGAGCTTTGTGGCATTTTCTCCCACTCTCCAGGCTCTGTGGTATCCTGGAAGCCCAGCCGCTTAGCAATCACTGAGGCAGGATGGTTTGGAGCCTCCCCCTAAGCCCATCCTCAGGGTGTGTTTATCTGACAGATGCCCTGTGCTCAGCAGGGGGAGCCCCACCCTGAGGGCATCTGATGAAAGCAGCAGCCCGGCTGGCAGTGATACCATTGGGGCAACAAGAGGCTGGCCAGAAATGGAAATGGAAAACCAGGTGACTGCAGTGCTGCAGGGCTTTGAAGAGGTCCGCCATGTTCCTGAGGCCCGAGAACTCATGTGCAGGGCTGTGCCCCCAGCAAGGGCCTGGAGGCCCAGTTCCTTGCCTGCAACCAGCCCTAACAGGATCCGTGCAAACAGGGAGTGATGCTGCGCAAAGGGCGGAGACTTCCTGGCTGACGTGACTTAAGGATGTAACCAGGGAGAGACTTCAGTGGCTACACGGAACAGGCTTTATATAACGTCTGTCCAGAAAGTCACTGAACAAAGAAACTAATTAACAGGACAACAGTAAACCCAGGGGGAAGAGAGGAACACTGATTCACATTATTTTAAATGTTCGGTTTTCAACAAAAAACTACAAAACACACAAAGAAACAGGAGAAAAAAGTCAACAGACAATGTCCTCAAGGAAGCTCTTGGCTTTAGTAAAGAAAGACCTTAAATTGGCTTTGTAAATATGTTCAAAGAACTAAAGGAAACCAGGTCTAAGAAAATTAAAGGAAAGTATGCAAATACTTTCCCACCAAATAAAGAATACCAATAAAGACATATAAATTGCAAACATGAACCAAATCTAAGTGTGGAGTTTGAAAGTATAATAACTGAAATGGAAAACTCACTAGAAGGGCTCAAGAGCCAAGCTAAGTGGGCAGAAGAGTCAGTAAACTTGAAACAGGTCAATTGAGATAATCCAGTCTGAGAAACGTAAACAAAGGAAGAATGAAGAGAAGAGAAGAGAGCCACAGAGGCCTGTGGGATAGCATGAAGCATAATAACATGCAAATAAATGGGAGTCTACAAAGAAGAAAGAAAAGGAACAGAAAGAGTATTTGAAGAAATAATGGCCCCAAACTTTCCATAGTTGGTGAAAAACATGCATCCACACATCCAAGAAGCTCAGCAAATTCCAAATAGAATAAATTCAGAGACCACACCCAGGTGCATCACAGTCAAGCTGCCAACAGAGAATCTTGAAAGCAGCAAGAACAGCAACTCATCATACACAAGGGACCTCAGTAACAGTGACAGCTAATCTCTCACCAGAAACACGGAGGTCAAAGGCAGCAGGAAGACAAAGCCAAAGTACTGAAAGAGAGAAAATACCAAATAAGAATCCTACATCCGGCAAAACCATCCTTTCAAAAATGAAGGCGAAAGTAAAACATTCTCAGGTTTAGAAAAAAAACAAAAACCTGAGACAATTCATTGCTACCAGACCTACTTTACAAGAAATACAAAAGGAAATCATTCAGGCTGAGATGAAAAGGGTAGGAGCAGAAAAGAGAAGACTCAGAATTTGGAATCAAAGAAGGGATATTACTACCAACTTCACAGCAATAACAAGAATACAGGGGGCTACTATGAATAACTGCTCACAAATTAGACAACCAGTTTGAAATGTACAAATTCTGAGAAAGACACAAGCTACCAGAAGTTACTGGAGAAGAAATGTATAATTTGAATAGTTCTAACAAAAGTAAACAGACTGAATTAATAATTTCAAAACTTCCCACAAAGAAAAGCCCAGACCTAAAAGGCACTACTGTTGAACTTTACCAAACATTTAAAGGCGAATTATCACCAATCTTTATAAACTCTTCCCGAAAAACGTATTAGGAACACTTCCCAACTCCATTCTCTGAGGCAAGTATTTTATCTGTTAACAAACCAGACAAAAACATCACCAAAAACAAAAACTACAGACCTTTACAAGTGAAAACAACAAAATCCTCAACAAATATACTAGCAAAACAAATCCCACAACATGTAAAAAGAATCACACAGCATGAACAAGCTGGATTTATCCCAGGAATACAAGGTTGGTTTAACATCCACAAATCAAGATATTACACCATTTCAAAAAAATAAAGGTCAAACCCACCTGATCGCATCAACAGGTACAAGAAAAAAAAAAAAATCATCTGGCAAAACCCAACACCCTCTCATGAGAAAAGCTGAAATGTTTTTATGAACAAATTATAATTAGCAGGGAATTTCCACAACTTGATAAAAGTCATCTAAGAAAAATCCACAGCTAACATCAGACTTAATGATGAAAGACTGAATGTTTTCCCCTAAGAGCAGAAAAAAAGACAAGGATGTCTACCCTCACCACTTCTACTCAATAATGTACTGGAGGTTCTAGCCAGAGCAATTAGGCAAAAATAAATAAATAAAATACAGCCAGATTGGAAAAGAAGTAAAACTATATTTTTCCAAATGGCATGATGATCACATATAAAGAAAACCTAAGGAATTTACTGAAAAACTATTAGAACTAATAAATTATTTCAAACACAGCTGCAGGATACAAGATCAACATATCAAATTCAATTGCATTTCTATGCTCTAGCAATGAAACTTTAAAAATGAAATCAAGAATACCATTTAAAATAGCTCCAGAAAGAATTTTTAAAAAGTGTACAATGAAAACCACAAAACACCACTGAAAGAAATTACAGAAGAGCTACAAAACAACAGAACCACACACGAAAAGCCATCCCATCTTCGTGAATTTATATTAAAAGACAGCAATACTCCCCAAATTAATGTATAGGTTCAATGGAATCCCTATTTCAAAATGCCAATTGTGTCGATTGCAGATTGACAAGCTGATCCAAAACTTTATAGGGAAATGCAAGAGAACCACAATAGTCAAAATAGTCTCAAAAAAAAAAACAAAAAAAACCCCCACAAAAGTCAAGGTCTATGTAGCAACTAAAATCATAAAACTCATAGAAGGAAAGGTCTTTGTGACCTTGTCTTAGGCAATAGTTTCTTAGATATGACATCAATAGTAGAAATGACAGAAGAAAAAATAGAGAAACTGGACTTTATCAAAATTTAAAACTTTTGTGCCTCACCCATCAAAAAATGAAAAATAATGCACAGGTTGGGATAAAATATTGGCAAATCATATATCTGATGAGGGTCTAGTATCTTGATATATAAAGAACTTTTCAATAAAAAGACAAAGGGCCCAATTAAAACATAAGCAAAGGATCTGAGTAGCCATTATTCCAAAGCAGATTATATGAGTGTGTGTTCAATAAGCATATGAAAACATGATCAACATCAGTCATCAGGGAAATGCAAATCAAAACCACAATGAGCTCTGGCCAGTGTGGCTGTTGGCTGGAGTATCGTCCTGTACACCAGGTTCGATTCCTGGTCAGGGCACATACTCAGGTTGGGGTTCAATCCCCCGTTGAGGCATGTGCAGGAGGCAACTGATCGGTGTTTCTTTCTCCCCACCCCCCACCTCTCTAAAATCAATGAAAAACATCTCCTCGAGTGAGAATTAAAAAAATATAGTGCAAAAAAAAAAAAAAAAAAAAAAAAAAGGAAAGAAAACCCACACTGAGAATCCACTTCACATCAACTATTATAGATAAATTAAGACGTAACAAATGCTGACAAGGATGTGGAAAAATCAAAACCCTCATACACTGTTGGTGACTATGAAATGATGCAGCCACTTTGGAAAACAATTGGCAGTTCCTCAAAAAGTAAAACAGAGTTGCCATATGCCCCAGAAATTCCACTCCTACTTACGTACCCAAAAGAATTCACACAAAACTTGGACACAAATATTCATAACAGCATTATTTACAATAACCAAAAAGAGGAACAACCTAAATGTCCATCATTGATAATGGATAAATAACATGTATATCCATACAATGGATTATTATTCAGCCATTTATAAGAATGAAGTACTGATACATGCTTAAAAATTATGCTATGAAAAAAGCCAGGCACTAAAGACCACATATTGTAAGGCTCCATTTACATGAAACATCAAGAAAACATAAAACACAGAGATGGAACTAGAGCAGCGGCTGCGGGGCCTGGGGACATGGAGCACATTTAGGGGTGATGAAAATATTTTAGAATGAATAGTGAGGGTTACACAACTTTTCAATATTCTAAAAACCACTGAATTGTACACTTTACAGGGGTGAATTTTATGGTATAAAAAAATCTATCTTTTAAAAAACAGCTTTATTGAAATGGAATTCACCTGTTTAAAGTATGTAATTCCATGGTTTTTAGTATATTCACAAATATGTGCAACCGTCATCACAGTCAATTTTAAAAACATTTTCACCACCTCCAAAAGAAACCCCATACCTGTTGGCTACCATCCCTTCTCCCACCGTCCCTCCCAGCCCTCAGCAACCACTAATCTGCTTGCCACTTGTACTGGTTTTCCTATTTATGTGACTGCAATCCTACAACATGTGGTCTTTTGTGAGGTTCATCTGTGTTGTATGACTTACTCCCTCTTTTATGGCCCAATGATATTCCACTGCATGGCTACGCTGCATTTTATCTATCCATTCATCACCTGGGGGCACTGGTTGGTTCCGCTTTTTGGCTGTTCCGAGTACTGTTGCTGTGAACCTGTGTGCACAGATGTTCATGTGGACGTCTGTTTCCATCTCTCCCAAGTAGGGAGCTAAGAGTAGAATTGCTGTTTGGTTGTTTGAGGAACTGACAGACTGTCGCCAAGCGGTTGCACCATTTCCCTCCCACCTGCATGCAGGGGGCTCCCTCTCTCCCCGCCCGCACCCTCACTTGATATCTGAACTGATTCCTGCGATGCCTCTATAAAAAAGGAATGGAAGACTAGCACAGAGTTTGCACCCTTGCTCCCTGCCAGTGTTTCCATGGCTCCCACCCACACCTGATGACGCCTGGGTGGGAGCCCAAGGGGGTAAGATGTGCTACAACCCAGAACATACCAGGGCCACAGGCTGGAGGCTGCATGCGACATATAAAGGGAAAGGAAAGGGAAAGAGGGCAGAGCACTCGACCTCAGAGAGCTCTGACCATTCTGGTGCCCTAAGGACCAGGCCCTGAGGAGCTCTAGGCACACAGCCATCTGCCCCAGGGGTGGGAGCGACGTGCACCCCACCTTCTGCAGGGAGCTCCCGGGAGACTGATGAGTAAGAAAAGCTGCTACCACATTGGCAGGGTCTTTAAGGCTGTACTGGACTAATGGGGAGAAAGGTGGGGGGGGGGGGGCACACGGCTATGGCTGTGCGCACAAAGTAGGATCAAGAAGTAGCCCACAAGGGCCCCCATGTCACTAGGGGTGCTCCTGGTTATGATCACCAGAGCAGGGACCAGAGCTCAGGCAGATGGGCAGGACCGATGGAGGCAGCTGGACTCATGCTGGCCCAGCTGCTCCAGGCAGGCCTGGGACCCCCCGGCCTCGCTCCTGCTCTGAGCACAGACCAGGAACAGCTCACAAGTGGTCATTCTCGGACCACGTCTCCCTGACCACTACATTATTCCTATCTGTGCTGGAGCCCAACCACCCCTGGGCCAAAGGCAAGAGCTGCGTTCCAACAATCAGAAGGAAAAAGAATTTTAAGCTACACGAGCAGATTCAATGGTTTGAGAAACAGCAAGAGGGCAAGTCAACATTAAGGAATTATTTTTACTACAGCGCATGTTCTCCTGGGACTCGTTCTTCCTGCATTTAACCTTTCATTCTTGGGGTTGGAAAGAAACACATTAAAACCCAGCCTCAGACACTGAGCAAATCCACAGCCACACCGGGCACCAGAGCCCTCCTGAAATAACAAACTATCTTCCTGTAACTGATTCCTCTGATTTGTAGCTGAACCTCCCCACTCCCTTCCGCCTAAAGCGTGGACTCCAAGAACCACCTAAGGAGGCAGCCTTGCCGTAAATACCACGTGTGGTTTCAGTGGGAGGCAAGCAGCACCCAGTGGCTGATGGAAACCACCCTGGGCTTCACTCTGGTCACAGGAACCACTCCGTGATGAGCTCCTGGCTCCGCGCCCGGCATGGAAGACGACCACAGACGGGCTTACCACACACGAAACTCTCCGGGGGCACTGAGAAGATGCTCCGGCCCTGCAGCGCTTCCGGGTGGGCGCAGGTGGCGGTCACGGAGGCCTGCAGCGTCCGGCCCAGCAGCCATGAGGGCAACCACCGGAGCTGGCAGTCACACAGGAAGCTCTCGCTGCTGATGCGGCTGCAAGAGAAACAGAAATGCTCTCAGCACAACAGCGACCCGTCACCTGGTCAGCTTCTGCTGCTCGCGCAGCAGGCCGATGGGCATGGTTCCCTCCCGGTCCCTCTGCAGCCACAGGCCATCTACCTGGAGATGCTGATAAAACGCAGCTTCTGGCTGCATAGGCTGAGTGGACCCATGACCCGGCATCTAACACGCTCGGGGTGACGCTGACACATGGGCCCAAGAACCACGTGCACAGCACCAGCCGCGTTCAGACACGTCCTCCGACAGCCATGCTCTGCCATGACCAGGACGCTCACGCTCCGGGCCTCAGAGAGCAGGGCTCCTGGTGAACAAGGGAGCGGCCGGGGGGCCTGGGACCGCGATCTCAGTGCTGCACCGACTCTGCGGAGGCGCCACCTCTACACGACTGTTCCTTTCGGTGGCAGGGCTGCGTGTTTCCTCGGAGGGCGGGCCTGGCCCACGCTCCCATCCACCTGCGTCTCTGCACCAGCACCAGGGAGGCCCGCGGCTCCGCTCCCAAAGAGCTGAGCTCACCGCGCTGCCGGGGCATGGGAATGCGCCACTTTGGTTTTGTGAGGCTCCAACCAAAACAGAGAATATTTTCATTTTCATTTCTTAGCAATTGAGGATCCGCTTTTAAACAGAAATTGGAATCGCCGATCTCTGGACATTCCTTCCTGAGGAGTCACTTGAAGATAAGCCAACCCAGAGTCTCACTGCCCATGTTCCCGGGGCCCAGGAGACACCGGGGCTCCTGGTCACACACCGTCCCCAGGACACGCGTGCCTGGAAACTCCAAGCGTCACATGGGCCAACATCATGCCATCAGCCTCCGTCTCACCCACCATCTTCCTCAGATGCCACACGAAGCAGCCAGGACAGCATTGGTGCTCCCTTGTTTCACTCTGGCTGCTGAGGAGTCGGGGCCCTGGTCACAGCCAGGGAGCGACACTGAAGCCGGTAAGCCACGCTACACCTTCGCTTCCCGCCCGCTCCTGCCTCCCCCAGGTTAGCTGGGCATCTTCACTGACTAAGCTTACTTTGGGAAGTATCTTTTTAAAGACAGAACAATTGCCTCAAAGCCATTATAAGTGCGACGCTTGCCCAGGTCAAACCTTCAAATCAGCATTAGCTTTCATCTTTACTTGGTGGGCAGGTAGCTCTGTGCTTAGACCTTGGGGGGCTGTTCTGCTGAATAGTCAATGGCCTGGTGATGAGCAGAGGGGAGCGCTCCCTGACAGAAGCTCACGGGTCACCCCAGGGAGGGGATCTGGGTGCCGCCCCTTCCTCTCAGGCAGCAGGAAAGCCTGGTGCTCGGACATGAATGTCCAGCCAGACACTAGGCCTTCCCTGTGCGGCGCTCGGCACCCAGTGGGAGACAGGGACAGATTTCATCTGAGACACAGGAACAAACTGGGACATTGTCCTGGGTGAGAAACGTGTGTGGAAAGGGTCAAGCCTCACACCACACACTCAGCATCTTTGCTGGCCCGCGTCCCCGCATCCCATCCCAAGGATTTCCCCATCCTCCACAATGAAGCCCCCTCGGGAGCCCAGGCCGCAAAAACCACCGGCCCTCGGTGGAGAGAAAGCTTTCCTAAGGACCAACAGGACAGGGAGGACAGGATGCTGGGCCCGGGCCTCTGTCCACACACACGAGTTGCTGCAAAGAAAGGCTGGGCTGAGACTGGACAAGAACCCTGCCAGCGACCCGAGGCCCTGCAGACTGAACGCCTACTGCCCCAACTCCAAGCGCAGCCTCGCCAACGTTCTCGGCGGCTGCCGCCAGCCGTCCCAACGCTCTGTGCTGCGGCTCCCTCGTGCATTTCATGACTCCAGCTCAGAGTGTGTTTCTAATCATCACTGTGGAAATTTACCCAGAGGATGACTAAGCACACAGTACAACCTGCCTTGATCTGATGGGGAAGAAAATGACCAAGTGGAATTCGCTGTTTCTCCAGCAGAAGGCTGGGCCCAGGGCCAGGCACAGCTGGTACACGCAGCGACTGATGGGAAACGCAGGCAGAGGGCCAAGCTGTGCCTCCGGCCCACAGATGCGGGGGTGGGAGGGCTGTGTCCCGCACCTGGAAGGGCTGCTTCCAACTAGAACACTGTCTCAGGAAACCGGAATTTTTAGAAGGCCAAAAGGGACATCTTATCTCCCTGTCCTTCCCTTTCTCTCAAATATTCTCTTCCCATTTACTTAGATATTTTTAACATTATAGTTGAAAACTTTCAAAAACAGAAAGGTTGGAAGAAATGTAACATAAACCCTCATGTACTCACCACTTAGACTTTACAATCAACACCCGGCTCTATGTGCCACATCACACCTCTGTCCGTGTGCCCATCCTCCCACGCACTCCCGCTCTAACATAGGACACGCTGAAAAGTACCTACTGGACGAACTGGAACCTCACAGTCAAGTCATACCACGAGGGTGTCGCCAGGGCCTGCTTCCCACTCTGGTTCCTACGCCCCTGCCTGCCTACAATCTAGGGTCCCCAGCGGCCTCAGGAGTGTCAGGGTGCAGACTGTGGTGTTGCGCTTCGCCAACCCCTGTGAGAACCACAGCCACACCTCAGGGAACCAACTTTGCGGCCACAGCACCAGATTTCTACGCAGGAAGAAGGAAGGAACGTGGGAACCGCTGCCCAGATCCCTAGACTAGCTCCTTTGTCACAGACAGGGCACAGGTGAGCTCTAGCCGTCACCCATGGGCCTACGATGACAGCCCACAGCACAGCACCACACCGTGAACTCCAGGGGCCTTGGACCCAGATGTCCCACAGTAACCTCTGCCCTGCTCACAGCCCACATCCTTTAAAGCAGCCGCTCAACACAGACCCTTCATTTTAAGCAAACCCAGAAGATGAAATCGTGTCCCTGCCCTAATTAAAGGGGTGACTGCATGGTATAGAGAGCTTGTGTCCCGTGACTTAGAGCAGCGCTGGTCAAGCGCAGCCGGGCCATCTCTTCTAAACCCAGCTGCCTGGCACCCGGCTCCGCCCATCTCTTACACACTACTTACGGCCGCCGCCCACTACCGCTAGTCTGCACTGCCCAGACAAGACCCCATGGCAGCCAGAGCTGGAAACAGCGGGAATATGGTGTTCTTACCCCTGGTCCAGAGTAACCCCACAGGGAATCTTTGTAAAAGAAAATTTAACTTAAACACAACGATAAGTGTTAACAACTATTACATAAGATGAGGCACAATCAAAATAAGGCATTTCTTGCTCTGGAACTGCTGGTGCTAACGGGGGCCCAGAACCCCAGGTACTCACAGCTCTTTCAGGTTCTTCATCTTCGCAAAGGCATCAAACTGGACAGATCTGATCGCATTCTCGCCAAGGTTCCTGCAAAAGAACACTCTTTACTGAGGTAGAGAGCGCCGGGCACCTTCTAGGCAGCCCGCATATGAGCCAGGGACTAGGGGGTTTTCAGGACAGTCTGGCTGTGCAGGGAGCCTCGGGGGGAGCCAGACCCGTGTCCGGCCCTGATTCCACTTTTCACAGATATGGGCAGGAGCATGGGGAATAACTTTGAAACCAAGCCAGCCTTCAGGGGAGCGAGAGCCAGGAGAGGCCTGCTCACCACCCAACAGGCAGACCTCTCCAATAGGTCAGCCTGACCACAGGCAAGATACAGAGAATCTAGCCCTGGAGCACCCTCCTCGGAACCACGAGGAGAAAACCTCCCGCGAAGTTCTCTGAAGCCACTGCAGTGGAGATGCCAGGCTGGGCCGGGCCAGGCCCTGGAGTGTGGAGGGGCCAGGCCGGGCTGGGGCAGGGCAGGAGGTGGAAGGGACTTATCCATCGCCGACTGCATTAATTGGGAGCTCACCCCGGGCCGTGTGCAGTGCAACTGCTCCTGGCACAGGCAAATAAAGGCCAGAGCTAAAGCTGACTTATAACGAGAAGGAAGCAGCTGGCGTTCTGATTGCCTGCATCTTGGCTTATAACTGTGGTTAAGTGGCCAGCGGCTCCTGAGCCGCACTTGGTGGCCGGGTAGGGAAGGTCTGCTCAGGTACTCACAGGTGCTCCAGGCTGTCCAGCCCGGAGAATGCTCTCTTAGCCACCGACTTGATCTTGTTTCCAGACAGAGATCTGCAGTTTCCAAACATCCAAAACGGGGGAGCGGGGGGTGAGGGGCGGGGCAACAAGGGAGGGCAGGAGAAAGAGAACACAATTAGGGCAGTGCTGCCTGATAGCCTGGTAAGTGTGTGCGGGAGAGGCAGGTGGAAACCTGACCTGCGCTGAGCTCACAGGGCTGAAGAGCACAGGCCTTCCCCTTTATGAAAGGAAAGACTGACTTTATCTTCATTAGAATCCAGCAGTGATGACAGGCTGGAATTGCCAGAAAGGCCCCTTGCAACATTAAGTGGAAATCACCTGGTCCTGGCTGCCTCTCTCCACCAACCACCCGAGTGAGGGTGGGACTGAAGGTTAGACGTGGCCGCAGAGGAGCGAGGAAGCGGTCAGAGATGGAAATGAAAACTCAGAACTAAATACCACCGACTTCTGAAAACTGCATTCTGGATGGAGGTTCCCCAAGGAGGCAGGGGAGGGTCACCGAGATGGCGCCCTAGTCTACACCTGGGCCCCAGGGAGCTGGGACTTGCCTCGGAAGGCCCTCTGGGCCTGCAGGTGCAGCACCTTGGCCTCTTGAGCAAGAACCCAGATTGTCAATGACACCCATGGACCAGGCTCACCACGTCCCAGCAGAGGTGTTCTCAAAGGTCAGCCTCCTGTCTCCTGCCCGGATCCTAGGCCGCCCACCCGCTGGGGGGGCTCCTGCTTCCAGCGAATTCCCACCCAAACTCAGCAGCGATGGCTGAGTTTTCTTAGGAATCACGATCTGACACAGGAAGGCTTTGCAATGCACAGGAAAGCTTGTTTCTGGGGTGGGGTGGGGTGGGGTGGGGGCAGCATCTGGAAGATGCTGGACATGGAGACGAAAAGAACCAAGGTCTCAGGGTTCCCTCCTTGTCACCAGGCGCTCTGATGAGAGCCTGTCGCACAGGGAGCTGGCTGCCGAACACGGGGTCCTGCCGAGCACCCGGGACACAGGCCCCAGGCCCGTTACAGAGGGACTGCTGGGAGTCGACCCCTGGAGATCTGAGCTGCCAACCTGGGGGACGATGCCTGGGCGGGCAGGCGGGGAAGGCAAAAGCCGGCCTGGCTCATGCAGGGGGAAGGGGGAGGTTCCTCATCCAGGGTCCACTGAGAATCAGGAACAAGATCTCAACTCAGGCCAGCTCCTCCTGCAGACCTACATGAAGACTGTGACCCACAAGAAAAACAAAGCCCCAGACCTCCCTGAAAGAACAAGAGGCAGAAAACACAGCCTTGAAGAAATCCAAGGACGTGGGCAGCCTGATGGGCCCAGCACCAGCTGAACTGCAAGGGCCCTGGGGACGTGGCAAACACCAGGGTGTTCCTTCAGAAAGACGTGATAGATGCAGCCGCCAGCCCCGGAGGAGGCGCTGCCTCTGCCTGCTGCCTTGGCCACCACGAGCCCATGTCTGTCGGGGCTTCCTGATGCCCCGCCAGGAACACACTCTCCTCTGGGGCCTCTGCTTAAGAACCCCCAACCCCCAGCAACTGAGTGTAGCCTTCAGACAAAGCCAGCTGTTTGCTGCCTCCGGAGGTGATGGGGGCACGGAGGCCAAGACCCTGCTGCCTCTCCTTTCTTCCGGAGGCAGTCTGCATGGATGTGAAGTCTCATCCAAGTGTCCACCACCTCTCAGTCTGCAGCTTATAATTTACACCAAATAAACCATGCACACAGATGCCGGTGGCCACGCTAACCAGTGGCCTTCCCTCTTCCTACGCACCGACCCCCCCTCCACTTGCCCGCCCCAGCGGAGCAGTAACAGCACCCTGGGCACTAAACCCCTCACCCTGAAGCACCACCCACCTCGCATTACTCAGCTCCAGATCCTAGCAAATGTTCTGACTGTGGTGAAATCTGTGCTTATTTCATCCTTTAAATACCAGTCACACTGACCTCTTTTACAAGGAGGGCAGGCTGTTATTTCTAATGGTGACAATAGCAATAAAACAAATTCTCAAGTTCTCAATTATGCAGGGCTGATCACCCAGCTGGTAGATGAAAACAAGGCCCACATTCTCCCCGCAGACATCTGGGGTGGGGGTAGGGCTTGGTTGGCAGAGGACAGCCCTATGCAAGGCTGCTGTGGAGGAAGAGCGGTGCTTCGGTGCTTCGGAGGAGGACACTCCTGCGTCCCATGTGGCAGACACCCCACTGTGCTGTCAGGGGGAAAGGGGCCAGGACAGGAGGCGGTGGGGGAGGGGGGAGCGTTTTCAGGGAAAAGGACTGACTGGCATTTGTGATGAGCTGTCAGAATACAGGATGCAAGGAGAGACACAGTCCTCAGCCCACACAGCTTCTGAGTACAGAAGGTATGACAACCACTTCTCAAAACACATCAGAAACATTCACTGTACACTCTCCCCGCCCAGGCTCCCCAGGCCCCGCACCGCTGCTCCCAGATGTTACTTCCCACCCCCCTGCCTGCGGTCAGGGGCAGGCTCGGGGCCACAGGCTTGTCTCCCTCGGTCTGTCCTCCTCCAAACCCACCTCGGAGAGGCAGGTGAACAGTGGTAACTGCTCCGGTCCCCACTCCTGCAGAGAGTGCTGGGGAGACACGTGGGTGAATGCCACTCTGCCACCCACCAGCCGCATGGTCTTGGGAAATCCCTCCAGTTGTTTCCTCAACTACTGAAAGGCCACATGACAGACAGCCTGCCCTCCTGCACTGTTAGATGTGACACACATGGCCTTACAGAATGACTGGCCAAGTCTAGGAACTCAGAAGAACAAAGCAAAACAGCAGATACCTTGAATGAAAAACAGCTACTGCATTACCCTTGTAAATGACTCTGCTAAAAATTATGATCGATGACAAAAATACTGATTCAAGACTGGCTTTACACATTTCACACAATTTCTAGAAACTGAGAAAGAGGTTAAGACTCCTTTGTGCAAAGAACAATGGAAAACTTGGCTGTTTTCACATCAGTTCTAAATGGGGTGGGGGAGAGACGCTCTGACAGGCCCGGGACACCAGGTCTTCAGCCCTAAAGAAACCACGCCCAGGGCCACAGGAGAGCACTGGCCAGAGAAGCTGGGAGTACGTCTCCCTCTCCTACTCAGATTTCTCTTCCCAAACGAATGCCAGCCAGCTCTCCCTGGCTGCGCCAGGACCCAGGAGACGTCAGACGCGATACTCACAGCTTGCTGAGGCTGTCGAGCCCCGTGAACGCGCCACTCGTGTCCTCTATTGTGCCCGAGATCTCGTTATGGCCCAGGTCCCTGGGGAAGACAGACAGCTAGCTCACCACCCATTTCTCAACTCGTTCTTCACATGAAGTGGAGGACAGACTGACACCCAAGCTGCCACCGTGAGGCTGAAACATCCAAGTGTATTCTGGGCACCCAGCTGCGACACCCGAGGGAGAGAAGCGCGGCCGCTGAGCCCGTGTGGTGAGGCCTGGCTTTCCCAGCTTCCCGCAGGCCTGACGCATGTTGAACATGCAGCTCTCCCACCTCATCGGCTCCCCGTGGGCCAAGGCCGGGGCCGGGAAGGAGAGTTGCAGACAAGCCTGGTTTGTGCCCACCCCAGAGAGCGGACACCTGGCCCTGTACTAAGAGTCACGTTTCCATCTGCTCTCTCACCAACCAGAGACCCTTTTCTTTTTCCTTTCTCTTTAGACCTCACCGAGACATGCTAATTGACTTTTAGAAAGAGGGGAAGGTTGAGAGAGAGAAGCGTCTATGTGAGAGAGCATCGACTGGCTGCCTTCTGTACTTGCCCTGACCAGGAATCGAACCCACAACCTTTCAGTATATGGGTCAACATTCCGACCAGTTCTTTTCCAGCTGGTTATATATAGGTGTGAGACTGCGCACTGAACAGGTCCGTTCTGGGTCCAATTCTGACTGGCAGCTGGTGAAAGGGGCCTCAACAAAGCAGCTGGCTGCCCGCCTGCCCTCACAGTGGGGGCCCCTCCACCCATCCCCCACAGTGAGACGTACAAGACACGCAGGTTTCTGAGTCCCTTGAAGGCGCCTTCCGCAATGTGGCTGATGGAATTGTGGTTGAGGCGAAGGATGCTCAAGCTACTGAGGTCGGCCAGGCTCCCCTCGTCCAGCCGGGTGAGGTTGTTGAAGGACAGAGTCCTGTGGAGGGAGGGATGGGGTGCTGGGGGGGAGCAACATCACTGAGGTTGCCCAGGTTCCCTCTTCCCTCCTGGGCATCAGCCATGGCAGCCAGTGAAAGGGGCCTCAACAAAGACTGGAACTGAGAAACCTTGCACTTATTAAGCTGAAGTAACAGATGCAATGAGAATCCACTTTTCTTCCTCCAGAACCGTGGTCAGCAAACGGCGGCTCGCGAGCCACATGCGGCTCTTTGGCCCCTTGAGTGTGGCTCTTCCACAAAATACCATGGCCTGGGCGAGTCTATTTTGAAGAAGTGGTGTTAGAAGAAGTTTAAGTTTAAAAAATTTGGCTCTCAAAAGAAATTTCAATCGTTGTACTGTTGATATTTGGCTCTGTTGACTGAGGAGTTTGCCGACCACTGCTCCAGAACAACCATCTTTTAGAGCTGGGGCAGGAGCGGGGCAGGGGCATGTCCACCCGGCCGCCCGCCTTAGCCGCAGCCGCCCACCCAGAAAAGCCTCGTGCCATCTCAGGGACCTTGGACACCAGCGCGGGCTCCCTGGCCCAGCGGGGCCTGTCGGGGAGTCTCCCAAAGGGACGAGGGGCCGTCTGTCTCAGTCAAGCGCAGTTACAGGCACAGGCGCCTCGCCGCCAGGCCAGGGCAGGGGACCTGGGGGGGCAGGGGAGGAGCCAGTGCGGCGACCTGGTTACACACAGGAAGGCAGAGATCGCGAGGGCATGTAAATCGTCCATCAGCGTGTCGCCATCTCTCAGGCCCACAGTCCTTTCTGTGTTTGAGCCCAAGTAACCCCATCCCTAAAGAAGTCCATGTTCCTTGTAGCCATTAATGTGCAACAGCTCTGTGAACAGCTGCAAGAACAACCTTCTGCAGGCTGCCCGGACCCTCTCCAAGCCCAGGCGGCCTAGGCTACCCCTGGGGAACAGAGAGAGGGGAACAGGAAGAGTCAAGCTCAAACCACTGAGGTCTGCAGCCTCAGGGTCCTGCTCCAGGCCTGGTGCTGGGCTCTGGCCTCCCTGCTGACAGGCCAGTGCCTCCTCTGAGCCCTGCCCGCCTGAGCCCACCCCGCCCACTGAGCTGCAGGACGCGCCAGGCCTCCAGTCACGCCAGGTAGGCAGTGTCTAATCAGCACAGCGCACAGTGGGCGACACGCACATTGGGCGACACTCACAGCTCGTGCAGCTTCTGGCAGAAGCTCCAGCCATCGCGGTTGATGCGGGAGATGGAGTTGTTGCCGAGGTGGAGCTGGTGCAGGGCTGTGAGGCCATAGAGCGAGCCGCTGTTCACCTCCACCAGGCTGTTGTGCTCCAGGTGTCTGCAACGACAGCCACATGCATGATGGAGGAGGCGGGCCCAGGCCATTCCCCACGGCCATACACCACAGAGGCACTGGTTAGCACCAAGGACCCAATAACAGTACACGAGGATGAATGTGTGCGCGTGTGTATATGCACGCGCGTGTGTGTATGCACGCGTGTAGGACAAGACAGGCAAACCCAAACAGATGATGGTGAGTGTCCAGGCCAAGTTCAGAAGTAAGCACACAAAGGGGCAGATGAGTTACACACAGAGGGCAGAGCCCATGAAAGAAAAACCTTACAGATGAGGAAACCGCCAGAGACACAGCTTTAGCTCTGGCGTCAGACCCCTTGGATTTAAATCCCAATTTTGCTCCTCTGTGAGCTGCATGACCTGGACATCTGTCAAATGGAGGTACCCAGGAGTACTACTCCACAGGGCTGCTGAGAGGGACACGAGAAAACACGTCAGAATTCAGCATGGCGCTCAGGGCTCGCGCTTCCGCCAAGAGGAAGCAAGGACACTGCCACCAGCTTCCTGGCCCTGCCGTCTGGCCATGCACGGCCTGACCCCGAGAACAGAAGCCCGTCACCCACATGTTGCCCCACCTCGTGTTACAAGGACTCTGGGCAACCACATTCCGCTGTTATCCACCTCACTTTCTGCTGCTGCACAAAAGGAAGCACGTTTACAACTAACTCAGGGAGCTGATCACCACCCAACGTGTGTGGATTTGTTCAACATGAAAACCACGTGTGCGGGCTCACTGCACTTCCTGCAAATTCTCTTTTCAGCTCAGCCCACCCAGCACACAACCACCTGGATGTCTAATCTAAAATGACAGTTTTAAGATGTCAATTGAAAGTGTACTTAAATATGTAAAAACAGAGGTACACCCGGTCCAAGGTGGGTATAGAAGAGAGGGAGAAGCAAAACCACAGTGCTAACGCCATCACTCCTCAGTGTGTGTGAGTGCATGTATGTGTGTGTTTATGTGTGTGTGAAGGTGCATGTGTGTATGTGTGAGCATGTATGTGTGTAAGTGTATGTGAGTATGTGGGTGAGTGTGTGTGTGTGTATGTGGTTGCCCAAAGTCCTTGTAATATTGAGCGCGAGGCAACATGTGTGGGCATGTATGTGTATGTGACTATATGTGTCTATGTGTGTGTTATGTGTATGTGTGTTTGTATGTGTGTATATCTGAGTGTATGTGTGTGTCAGCACGTGTATATGAATGTGTGAGTATAAGTGTGTGTGTATGTGTGTCAGTATGTGTGTGTGAGTGTATGTGTATATGAATGTGTATATGTGTGAGTATGTATATGTATGAGTGTATGTGTATGTGTGTGTATGTCAGTATGTATATGTGTTAGTGGGAGTGTATGTGAATGTGTAAGAGTATGTGTGTTATGTGTATGTGTGTGAATGTTAGTATGTGTATATCTCAGTGTATGTGTGTATCAGCATGTGTATGTGAATATGTGTGCGTATACGTATGTATGTATGTCAGTGTGTGTGAGTGTATGTGTGTGTGTATGTGTGAGTGTATATGTTAGTGTGTGTGTCAGTACGTATATGTGTATGTGAATGTGTGTAAGAGTATGTGTGTGTGAATGTGAAAGGCATGGTCAAGAGAGAGCACGATGGAATAGGAACTAGAATTGTTTTTGTTTTAGTTGCAAAGAAAACTAATAAAAAAAACACAATAACATCGTGTGTGGAGACTGGAGGGAGCGGGACAGTGTCTTGAACAAATGAAACCACTGACCATAAAGCAAGACATCTCAGAATGACAAACCGACAGCGGTCAAGTGTCTAACGTGGCATGGCCATCAGCAGGGCGACAGCCAGGAAAACTCAAGCAGAGAATGAGACGTGACTGCCTCTGGGAGCACAAGTCGGGGAGGGGACGCAGGCAGGAGGTGGACACCACGCTTTCCTCCCAGTCTGAGCATGTGTGCAACTGCGAGGCAGGTCCCTTCTGACGAACAGTAAACAAATGTAAGTGTCTGAAAACAGAAGCGGGGCAGCTGCCTTATCTGCCCTCTCTGCGTGTTCTTGCAGTTTTGCGTGACTCGGCGGCAGCATGGGCAGCGATGTGCACGTCTGTTCCCTGGGCAAAGGGGCAGTTGCACCAATGCCCGATGAGCTCACCAAACGAGCAATCTCCCAGATGAGCTGTACATGTTGGCCCACCTGCACATCAGACTGTCAGACCCCAAACAGGGAAGGGAACATTCTGTAGGGTATGGGGTGGGGGAGGGCGTGGGAGGGGAGCCGCGAAGGAGAGGGAGCAGCCCCAGAAGGATGGCACCCTGTCTTCACTACCTAATGTTCTCACCAAATCCACTAAACTGCCCCGAGATTGTCTTAACCTTCCAGGGAAACACCCTTATCTGGAGTCCCCAAAAACACGGAGTGAGGCCCCGGAAAAGTCCTAATGGCCCTTGGGCAGAGGGCGATGCAAACAGACCACACAGGCCCCTGGCGTGGCCCGCACACTCACAGCGCGTGCATCCTGGACAGCCCCCAGAAGGCCCCGTCCGTCAGCCGGCTGATGTTGTTCCGTTGCAGCTTCAGCACCTCCAAGCTGTCCAGCCCCTGGAACGTCAGGCCCTCGATCAGCCGGATCCGATTCCGATTGAGGTCCCTAAAGAGACAAAGACGGTGGGTTCAGAGCGTCTGGCATGCACCCCTCACCTGCAGCCATTCCCACACAGTCCCCGCTGGGTTTCCAGGCAGCAGGGAAAATCCGGGTGGGGGGGTCCCGGTGGAGCTGGTGTGCAGGGCGCCCACCAGGCAGCCCCCAGCACTGCCTGGGCCCTGGCTAAGGAACAAAGAGGAGGGGAGAGCTCCTGAGCAAGGGAGCGCCCATTCCTCCGGAATGGCCGTCTGCAGCGAGGAGGGGGTAGGACTCAGGATGCAAACGCCCCAGGTGAGATGCCTCGGCTCGGCAACAGAAACCCACACCAGACGCCTCACCCAGGAAAAATCTAACCACCGAGACCAAACGAAAGTGACACTTCCCACTGGCGGCACTCTCAACATCTCTAGTCACGGAGAGCAGTCACTGCCCACGGGGAGCGAGAGGACTGGACACACCACGGAGCACACGTTTGGCTTCTGGCCCGTGTGATAAACCTCAGTTAACCTAAAGATTTCAGGAATCTGGGGGACTGGGTCCATCAGCAGCACTGGGGGGAGGGACGGGGAACACAGGCTCATCAGAAAGCCCTTGGTTTTCCCCAAATACTTGGGCAGAACCTCATGGCCTGCCTCACACAGACCTGCCCAGCGACAGGACCTGGGATGCAGGGAGCAGAAGCCGAGCGCTGGCGGGGTGCGTGTGTGAAGCCAGGCAGAAGCAGCGCTGGGTACACCCCATCTTGCTATCACACCTAGCTCTGAACACCTGTTTTGTTCTGTTTAAACCAAATCCCAATAGTGGCTTATTTTCCTGAGATATATTCTTTTGCTGCAAAGAAGATACAGAAAATAAAACGGAACAAATACTCCATCGGGTTCTGAAAATAGTTTTCTTGACTCCAAACTCTGGACCATTCCCAGAGGGTACTGGGCCTTGGTCATCAAAAAATAAACAAAGAAATCCTTCCTTCAGAAAAAATAAGTCAATCAACAAACTAGGAGATGAAGATGTTGGCCCCTCTTGCTCAGGACTCCCTCCAGCTACGCTAACTTCCTCTCACACTGCCCACGCGCTGGGCACCATGACGCGCCTGGCACAGACTGTATAGTCCCTTTAAAAAGACAGAACCTCCACGACCAATAAGGAGCCCACGCGGCCAATAAGGAGCTTCGCCAGTGTGGCTAGCAAGCAGGAGTCCTCCTTGCGCTCTGGAGCATGGCCACAAGTCGCGCCCTCCATCCTCAGTGAGTCTCAGCAGCCTGAGAGCCATAGGCACCAGACCAGCATCTGGTCTGCTTTGGTTGGTGTCGCCACTGGGTCATTGCGGATGGTTCACGCAGGGCTTGGCCCGGAGCGAGGAAGGAGCTGCATTTGGCGCGGGGTCCTTGGGGAGGTGTGGCCTCCATCAGGTTTGGTGACCTGAATTAACATGCGGGTTTCTACACTCACAGTTGTGTCAACCTAGGCAGCTTGAATGCTTTCACAGGAAGCTGGGTGATCCTGTTCTTGCTCAGGCGAAGCGTCAGCAGCGACCGTGACAGACCATCAAAAGCTCCGGACTCCAGGGTGCCGATCCGGTTGCTTGCCAGGTTGCTGGAATGATCCGGAAGAGAAAATACAATGGTCAGCAGGAGGCCTTCCTCGTTCTGTTACGGATACCAGACCCGCCAACTTGGGAAAATAAGCCACCACCCCAGAGACACAGGTGTCCTGAGACACTGTCACCCATGCACTCCCCACAGGACAGCCAGGTGAGGAGGTGACAGCACCGCCCACGGGACAGCCAGGTGAGGAGGTGACAGCACCGCCCACGGGACAGCCAGGCGAGGAGGTGGCAGCACCGCCCACACAGGACGGAGCTGTGTCTGCCTGGAGCCCATGCACTGCGGCCAGTGGGCAACCCCAGGAGGTGACAGTGGAAACAAGCACCGCCACCCCTGGAACCCCACACTCCAGCCCTGCTGGGTGCTGCCACCTCCAGCACCACCTGAAGGATTCCTTCTCAGCACCCATAACCCAAGGTGAGGGTTCAGGGTGAGAGAAGCCCTAGGAAGCAGAAAGTCACTGTGAGGCAAGGCCCAAGTGGATGTCACCATTTGGGGAAACCTTTAATTTTGAAGTGGGTTTCGTTGTATGGCTTATGTAATAAATGTGTACAAACCCATTTATGGTAGCCATTTTAAATCTATCAAAGACACACTCCAGTTAAAGAGACTGGCACAGAATCTCTTCAGAACACAAGCCGCACAGCGATGGGATCCGTTGCCAGAATTACGCGTGCCCTCCCCTCCCAGCGCACGGCAGCCCACAGCCCGCCTCTGTGGTCCCACTGTGCGCACTGACAGAGTAATAAGAGAGGAGAAAGGACAGAAAAGGGGGGAACACTGACATTCCCATGAGATGCTACCACTAACTCTCCTATTCCCCAAACAAGTGCGGGTTTGGGTGGCTTAAGCCAAAAGGAGAAAGCTTAGATAGAGCTTTCTACAGGGAGGGAGGGAACAGGCATCTTCATTGCTCCACCAGGCAGCAGCCAGGACAGGGCACATGAGGATCCTGTGCAAATGGGGCTGGACCGCTCGTTCCCAACACTCCGGGTTAAAGGAAGTCTGGGATAAAGGCACGCTGGCCACTGTGTGCCAAGGAGAAAGCAGCCCTGCACTCAGGCGCAGAGAGAAGGGCGCTGCCACTCCGCTCAGCAGGTGGTGGTGTCCTGGTTCCACACAAGGAGGTGCCAGGTGGGGGGCAGCTCTACAGAGCCCACCCGGGCCTGGGCTCTGCCACTCTGGCCTCTGAAGGCCCGGGGCTCCCGTTTCCAGTCCTGGGCCTCGCAGCCTGAGAGAAACCTCTCATCTCCCTGCGGGCCCTGGAAAATGCTCGTGCTGAGCCTGGGCCGCCCGAGCAGATGGGTCACCGTGACCCCCATCCAGCCTTGAAGATGGTCTCCAGTGCATCAGGACCGAGTCAGGTGGGAGTGCACTAGCACGTCATCGGAACGTGTCTCCTCCGCCAGGGCCTTCAATATCTTCCCCAAAGCAGCCTTTTCCCACCAACAGGCAGTGGGTTAAATAGGTTTTAACTTTCCTCCATCTGCTGTCCGATGGTATAAGAGAGCGCATTAAGGTGGGTAAAAGCAAAACAGACGGACAGCAAAGTCCAGCCGGTTCTGAGAACCCACAGCACAGAGTACCTGCTCTCTCAAGTGCACCAAGTGCGCGTTTTAATAGTGCGTGATGCTAGACAGACACACCGGACAGGAAGGCCCGCCTCGCAGAGGTCCGCCTGACCTTCCTCAAGTGTTGGCCTCTTTCATCTCCGCCTTCCTGGGAGGCAGCCCCGTAAGCAGGAAAGAGAGCAGGCTTTGTAGCCAGGACAGGCCTGTATTTGAGGCTCGCATCTCCTCTTAGTGGTGAGTCTACTAAGCTCACCTGTATGCTCCCCGGCCTCAGCTGCCTGTCTGTCTCTAATGCTCTGCCATAGAGGACGCAGCCCTGGGCGCCCGGCACTGGGCCCTGCAGAGGCTGCACAAGGAGCTCTGTGCCCAGCCCCAAGGCCTCCGCACGGCCTCGGCTGAGAAGAGGAAGCGCCCTCCCCCTGCCACCAGCCCTGGTGCCCAGCAGCGCGGAGGCACTTACAGCTCCTTTAAGGGCGGTCCCTGCAGGAAGCAGGCGCTGTGCACCTCCGTGAGGTTGTTCCAGCTCAGGTCCAGCACCTCCAGCGCCAGGTAGGCCCTCAGCTGGCGCCCCTCCACACTGCGGATCTGGTTGTGCTGCCTGAAACACACAGAGGGAGGTGACTCGAGCATGTCTTTTTGCACAGAAACAACTACTTTCCCCACCACTTCGTTTAGACACATTTTTTCCTGTTTTGCTTTCAGAAAATTACAAATGCAGTGACACTCCAAGTGCGATCCCCTCTTCTCCCTTCCCTCAAGCTGCCCCCGGCTGGGTGGGTGCTAGACAGAGCACCCACGTCTGTCTGGGCAAGTCTGTCCGAGTTCCAAGCCCAGGCTGCTCCCCCAGGGCAAGAACACAGGGGACACTTCAGACACGCGCAGAGCGCACGGCATGACCAGAACCCGGGGCTCTCCGATGCCCTCCCATCAGCGAGGGCCCGCGACCAGCCAGTTCCCAGTGCTTCTCATCTCTAACCTTCAGGCCCTCATCCAACCCTCCCCCCAACCCGCCCCGGCGCCCCACTTATAGGGCTGCAGGCACCAGAGCCCACAGCCAGTTTAATCCATCCCAACACATCGTTACACTCCTCACATTTTACCAACACCTACCATGTGCCAGGCGTGGAGATAGGCACAAGGGATTTTAAAAAAAATCTCCCCAGGAGATCAGGAACCTGGCGCTGGATCTAACGAGATGGAATCCCCGCCCTCTGCCTCCAGCCCTGGTCACTCTGTTCCTGCTTCCATGCCTGGAAATGTGAGCTCAGCATCTCAGCCTGGAGCACTCAGGGCCCTGCGATGCCCCTGCAGCTGCCACCTCGGACCCGGGCCTTGCCTTGTTCTCCTCCTGTCTGCCTCTCTGTTGCTGCCACCACTCACCTGGCCAGTGACCCAATTCCCTACTCATTCTGGGGACACGGTGATCCACCCTGACCCACACGGAAGCATGCGCAGATGTTAGCGTAAGGATTCCGTGTTGCACCCCCTCCAAGAAAGGCATCTTACCGCAGTGGTTTAAACGTACTTTTAATCCTGTTTCTGACAAAGCCACAGTCTAATCAATGAGCCAGTGTTCATTAATCAGGAGAAAGACAATCCGTGGTAAGCAAGGCTGGAGGGAGCGGCCTGTGCGTGGCCTGGCCCGGCCTGGCAATCTCACCACCGCAGCCTCATCGAGGTTCAGAAACCAGTGTGGCGGCGGCATCCCTGGCTCTGGGTCCCGGCGCCCCCGGGCCAGGCCTGGAGTCAGCAGTGTCAGGATCTCAGCCATCAGATATTCTCCAACACACACATGAGCCAGGCGCTGCTTACCAAGTGGCATCTCTTTTAAACAAACCCTTGACCAAATCCGCTCCAGCAGCGTGAACAAGGCCCTCTTCCCAGAAGCTCGGGGCCTCTCACCCCTCCTTTGTTTTCTCACAACTCTCCCAGGCTCTGAACCCAAGGGCCAGTTTACAAGGCACAGCTCCACACACAGGGAATCTCTAGAATGAAAGACTACTTCTTCCCCTCACGCCCCCGCCTGCCCCCGCAAAGCTCTTTCCTTTGAGTTCTTTATTAAGTTCTTAGTGAAGATAGTCTCTTCAGTTTTCTGACTCAAAAAGAAAAAGAAAGGGTAGAATAAAATAAAAGGAAACCTTTATTATGTAAAGTATGGGAAAAAAGAGTAGGGAAAAAAGGCAGCAGAGCAAGCCTTACCCAGGAACTGTGGGAGCCAGGACGAGTCTGAAAAGACGGGAAGGGGCGCCAGGGCCTGAAGTGGAACAAAGAGGGGGCCGCACACAGTGGAGGGGCCACAGGCAGCTGCTGGAACCCCACACTTCTCCCTGCCTTCTCTCCCTTTCATCTTACACACATCTCCCGTCCTGTCAGCCTGTTTACTCACTGAACCAAAGGAACGCCCCTGCCCCATGCTAGGCCTGCTCTGTAGGAAGGGCTCTGGGGTGCGGACTAGCTGGGAGCTGGGAGAGCTCCAGACAGAACAGCGAGGCGCCATGGAGATTAGAGAGGGCAGAGGAGCCTGGGCGATACAGAGGCAGGAAGGATGAGCCTGGGGACCAGGGTGCTGGAGCCCTACGTGAGGGCAGGATGCCGACACCGGGGAGACAGGGACGCAGCAACGCAGAGCAGATGGGGTCCTGGAGCTGGCAGGGCAGGCGGGGCCATGCCCGCAATGCCTCCCGGGCCAGGCTGATGAGCAGGAATCATGTCACAAGGCCAGGTGAGGGTGTGGCAACACAGACGCAGACAGACATGAGACGAGAAGGGGAGGGCCCACAGGCGATGGCAGCGGAGGGGCACTGAATGGGACGCTGTGTGCTCTAGTCTGCAGACGTCAAGATAACCAGGTGAGCAGGCCACAAGGCTACACGTGGGTCTTCGCCCACTTGCAATCTATCCCGGAGTGGCTGCATCTAGAATATACAGATAGCCCCGCCCTCAACACCACCCAGGCAGCCTGATTAAAAATGAGCAAAGAACTTGAATCGATGCTTCCCCCCAGAAAAGGCATACAAATGGCTAATAGCACATGAAAAGATGATCAACATCACGATCGTTAGGGCTGTCGAGAAACTGAAACCTGGTGCGACTGCTGCAGAAAATGGTATGGTGGGACCTCCAAAATCACAAACAAAATTATCATATGATCCAACAGTCCTACTTCTGGGAATATATCCAAAAACCTGAAAGATATCTGACACTCGTATTCCTAGCAGTATTCACAACAGTCAACAGGTGAAGCAACTCAAGTGTGCATGGTGGGTGGACGGGTGGAGAAGCACAACATGGTGTACACACAAGGGACTGTTATTCCGCCTTGAGAGGCAAATTCTGACCCCTGCTACAACGTGAATGGATCTTAAGGACATTATGCTAAGTGACATAAGCCAGTCACAGAAAGACACGCCTGTATGGTTCCACTTGCATTAGGTCCAGAAGCAGCAAGCCGACTGTGGCTGCCAGGCTGGGGGGGGCAGGAATGGGGAGCTGGTCAATGGTACAGTGCTAGTTTGCAAGACGGAAAGAGCTCTGGAGTTTTGCACACACGTGTGTACTGAACTGCACACTTAAAATGATTAAGATGGCAAATTTTACAATGTATATTTTACCACAATTTATAAACAAAACAAAGCAAAAAACAAGTTAATTCATGCCTAAAACTCCAACAATGGCTCGCGTGGCTCATTTTGGACCAAGTCCTTACCATGTTCTCTAAGGCCCATGTGATGGCCACACACCCACCTTGCTGCCTCACTTCCTGTCCTCCACCCCTGCACGCACCACACTGGCCTCAGACACTGCAGGCTGAGTCCTGCCTCAGGACCTGTGCACTGCCCTGTCCCACTGCTTGACAAGCTCTTCCCCCGAAGACCCACCAGTCTCAGCCCTTACTTCTTTCATATCCTTTCTGTTCAAGTCCCCTTCTCAATGGGCTTTCCGGCCACACAGTCTAAAACCACAAGCACATGCAAGCTTCCCCCCCACCTCTCTCTCTCACACACACACACACTCCACTTCTTTACCTACTTTATGCCTCTAATTACCCTCTAAGACACCCGGGATTTTGCTTATTTCTAGTTTAACACGTCTCCCAGCAGATGTGCCTCCATGAAGGCAGATGTGTTTGTCTGTTTTGTCCACTACTCTCTCTCTAACCACGGGAACAGTGTGAGGCACACAACAGATGCTCAATGAATATTTGTTGAATGAACCACAAAGAAAGAAGATGAGTGAACTCAGAGAGGCTAAGGCTGGGTACAAGCTCACAGCTCACTAGCACTTAAGCCGAAGAGAATGATGCGAGCAGATGAATTCCATCAAGGAGCATGAAGGATGAAGGGAGCTGCCAATGGTCTGGGGCGGCGCTGCCCAGAGGCCGACCACCCAGCCCACACGGCTCCCGAGTTCCTCGGGCTTGAGCACTGCAGCTCCCACTGCCGTGGACACACGTGCCATCTTCTCCCTCGCAGCTGGTCTCTCCACACTCTAGACTAGAGCCCGGATCAAACTCTTCCTGAACTCCTCGGGCTGAGGAAAGCCGAGCACACAGCCCTGTGCTCCTGCAGAACTCTGCCTCCCTTCTCTCCCAGAGCAAGAACCACATTGTGTTAGGTGTCCCGTGGAACCATGGTCCCGAGTTCTTCCTCGCCTGTGACATGGCACAGCTGAAGAACACAGGCAATACCTGCCTAAGTTCCAATCCCAGGCTCACCACTTACAGGTGGGAACCTCGGAAGAGCCCATCTGTAAAGTGGGGTGGGAGCTCCTATGCCCCCGGGGCTGAGGTGACCGGCATGTAGCAGCTGCTCAATTAAACGTGCTCTCGTTTGTATCAGCCTCAGAGCCAGGCTCAGGACCTAGTTTGTTGGAGGTGCCTTGGGAAAAGAATGAAGAAAACTAATGAATGACTGGTCCCTGTCGATCCCTCTGCCACGTCTATGCAAGCAGGCAGGCCTGACGCCTCTCTGAGGAACGAAGGGCAGGCGCAGTTCTCACTCTTAGCTTCATGCATGAAGCAAGGCACGTGTCAAACCAGCCATGGGACAAAGGGCTGCAAAGCAGATCCCAGACCAAAACTTCTGCAGGACTCAGGGTGGCTGACTCCTTCCTTCCCACTCCTGCAGCAGGACTCAGCCCCGCCCCGGACCCACCCACCAAACCCCACCCTGCCCACCAGAGAGGCAGGCCCCATATGCCTCCACACCGCCATCCACCTGGGTTAGAGCCAACAGCCAGTATTTAGGAGACCCCCCACCCCCTCCAGAGTGGATGGCTGTGAAGACGTGTTTGCTGCCCTGTTCAACCCACATTCACTTTCCAAAACTGGGCATGTGCAACACAGGGGTCAGGCCATCACGCCTGTAACTAAACAGCTCAGCTCCAAAGAAAGTGCACACTCATCTTTCGAACCTCTGAATCCTTGTCCATGTTCTTATAGCAAAGCTGGCCAATAACTGAACACCTGCAGGCAGCAGGCCCAGGCCAACCCCAGCGAACGCACGCATGAAGTGGGTCCTAGTCTTATCCCTAGTCTCTCCATTGGAGAAACAGGCTCAAGGGCTGCTGGAATTTTCTGGAGTCACAGCTGGGAAGTGAAGGAGCCAGCACGCAAGGCCAGGGCAGCAGGCCCACCCACAGCCCATCTGAGAGGCTCCCCCAGCCCCTAAACCAGGGGTGGGCAAACTTTTTGACTCGAGGGGCACAATGGGTTCTTAAACTGGACCGGAGGGCCGGAACAAAAGCATGGATGGAGTGTTTGTGTGAACTAATATAAATTCAAAGTAAAGAAGCGGAGGGGAGAGCAAGAGAACCCTCCGCTCTTTCGGCTCCGCGGGCCGGATAGAACAGCCGAACGGGCCGGATCCCGCGGGCCGTAGTTTGCCCACGGCTGCCCTAAACCTTCCGAAAAGCTTGCCTAGATCTGAATGCGAGCTGTCTGCTTCCCGGTCAACCCAGACTGGTCCATACAACTGGCCTCCGCCAGGCCTCGCCTCTGTGCCCGCCCCAGGCCTGTGTGAGTGGCCAGTCCGCAGGGGGCTCCGAGCAGCTCATCGCAGCCATAGGCAGGTGAGGCTCCAGTTCTCCTTCACGGACACTCTGGGGGGAAGCAGAGCACAGTCCCACCAAGACAGTGTCCTCACACACCTGTATCTGAAGGGGGACAGAGTGATGTCCTAGGCATACAAAAAAGAGAGGGAGGGGAGGGGAAGAGAGGGGAGCAGAAGCCCCCCCCCCCCCCCCCCGCAACAACACGAGGGCTCTGTAGTGACGGGGAGGGGAGCGTGTGGCCAGAGCACATGGCCTTCACTCTGCCTAGTGTAGGGTTACCCTCGGGCTGCCCTCTGGGTGAGGAGAACTTAATAAAGCAGAAGCTAGTAAGCCAACACCTGTTCATGGCTTCAAAAATAAAATCAGTCTTCAAAGATATAAGCTCTGGCCACTTGGCTATGTTTTCTGGGCCGACGTTAAATTAGACGGCAAGACAGGCAGAGGCATTTGAAATCAACTTTTAAAACTTTTTATCATGAGTGATTGTTCCACACTTTTCAAGGTATTCCCTTAGCGTGGAAAAGATCTCAGGTCACAGAAAACAGTCAGGAAGCAAGAGTGAGGGGGCCAAAGGAGGCAGGGTCAGGGTCACGTGGATTGTACTTGGCTCCTGAAATCAGCAGATGTAGCCTCCAGTGGGCCAGGCTTCGTGGGTCATTGCAGTATCCATCCCAACTTCTCACCTCTGACGTTGGAGGATAAAAGAGCCATAGACAACACGTAAATGAGCGTGGATGTGCTCCAGTAAAACTTTATTGACAAAAACTACTAGATTTGGCCCCTGGACCACACTGTAGCAACCCGTTTGGATTTCTGAGGCAGGGACCTGGATTCCAATTCCAGGGCTGATGCAGCTTTGGACTCGTGTGTGAACCACTTTCTGCCTCTGGTTTAACGCCTCCTATTGCCGAGCGCACTGCCTCGTCCTCCCTGCAGTTTCCGTGTCTGACACCCAATCACACACTTCCCCCCTGGCGTTCCTTCCCCCTCGGGCAGTGAAATGGATAGGAGTGTAGTCACTCCTGGGGTCCATGCCTCTTCCTGGAAGAAGGTTGTTTTTATGTCAATCAGCCTCCTTGTAAGATGACCCAGGCTCCGCACAGCCCCGCACACAGCCGGCAGCGGCCTCTTCCAGGGAGACACTGGCTCTCGGCCCTGCTCGCTTAGGCTCTCCCACAGGCAGACACGGAGCCTGTGCACATCCCAACGTCACAGCCTGCAGGCCATGCAGTCCAATCAGCCCCAACCACGGACTCTTACCAGAAACAAATCTTTCATAATGTTACCTCAACATCACACGTGTAAGATGTCTTCCTTAACAAAGCCACACAATTCAACTTACAGCTCTTCCCCTGCGTGAACCTCTGGCTAAGAAATGGTGTCACTCAATCTAGCCCTGAACTGAGCAATGTTGTCACCCCCCTGCCACCACTCTCTCCCCACCTGCTCCGATTCCCACTCCCCCCCGTGAGCCTGGCCAGTGCACCCCTCTGTGCCCTGCTGTGGGCCCTCCTGGAGCCGCCTGGCTCTCACTATGGTGGCACAGGGTCTCACCTGCTGCCAAGCAGGATGCCCACAGTCTGACCTGAGCAAATGGGGGACACAAGCATCCTGAGGCCACGTGGGGCTACAGTGAACTTTACACGCCGTGCATGGAGTCCACACAATGTGAGACCATTTGTGACCCTGAAATTAGTGATTTTGTGTGAAATTCGGTGCAGGGCAGAGTGGCCCTGGTGCCCATCTAGGGTCTCTGTGCGAATGCCAGTGCCGAAAGCTGTTCATTGTTTCAAGAGCACATGAAGACATGACTTCTCCTTCCTTAAAAAAGGAAGTCCTACCAAGCAGGCCACATGGTCAGTGGGGCAGCGGTTCTGTCTGTACGTTTCTACTGAAGTATCTCAGGCAAACTGAGAAGTGTGTAAATCATAAGTAGAGACCATTCATTTTTACACAATGTTTGCCCCCATGTAACCACCTCTCAGATCAAGACACAGAACATGGACAGCAGCCCGGCAGCCCCCTCCTGTCATTTCCCTATTGTTATTCCTAAGGGGACCCTCTAACTTAACCACCAATGATTAATTTTGCCTACTTTGTACTTTACATGTGTAAACTTCTGCACCAGCCTACAGTCATTCAACATGATGTGTGTGAGATCCATCCACAAGGCTGCATTTGCAGTAGTTACTTCTTGTTCACTGTTCTGTGATATTTATGGAGGAAATACACTGCAATTCCTTTTTATTTTACTCTGGATGGATGCTGAGCTAGTGCCAGGCCGGGTTGCTGGAGAAGCCACAGCTATGCACACAGACATGCTCGCACTGCCCTTGGTGCACATGTGCACGCACTCTGATGGGTGAACGTGCCATGTGGCCTTACTCCCCAGCCGCTGAGCAGCTGTGCAGCCCAAGCACACACTGGCTGTTTTCCTTTAAACCAATTCCCCATAGTTGAAAGGAGTCCGAAAGCCATCTGACCCAAGTGCCATGTCTCATGCTACTTCATTCAACCGCATTCTCTTCCTTCACTGCTCCCCACAAAAAGCATGAGGAACAAGCCTGGGCCACTGAGCAAGGCCAAGCTCAATCTAATCTTGTTCATTGTCAAATGGAATCATTTTATATAATGGGGACGTAATGAGCTACAAAAGGAAAAAAATATATAATTAATAATTCTAAGTCCCAAATTGGCAAAAAGTAAGGTGCATGTACCGGCGTGAAGACCAGTGCCCACATGCACCTTGAAGATGAAGGGAAGGAGGTTTTAAGAAGAAGAGCTTTCCTAGGCCAACCTGAAGAAAAGTTTCTCATCCAAATGACAGTTGAGAGTATCATTCTCTCACTAGCTTGCTTTACATTCATCTTCTTAAAAAAAAGAAAGCAAAAGCATTTGTTCTATTGCACAAATCCATCATTTGCTCCAAGAAACCAGTGCCTCGCAGGACTGGCCCAGCCTGGGTTATTTGCTGGACAGGAAGTGGGAATCGGAATGAGCAGGTCTCTCTCTCTTTCTCTCTCTGACTCCGCTGCCCCCCCCACCAAACACACACACACACACACACACACACACACACACACACACACACACACACACACTCTCTCTCTCTCTCTCTCTCTCTCTCTCTCTCTCTCTCTCTCTCTCTCTCTCTCTGCTGGTAAATCACTGGCTCCCTGAGGAATCCTGGCAGATTCTCAGCCTGGCTGCAGATGACGGTCAGTCAGGATCTGTTTATTCAGGTGGAGATCTGATAAAAAACAACAGTGGCCAGTGGCGGGATAAACAGCCTGCACCAGGCGGGGTCAACCCCTCCAAAGTCAGGACTGAGCTGTGTCAACCAACCTCCCAGCCATTCACTTCCTTTAGCCTCCCCTCCCCTTAGGGTCTTCAATGAACCACCCTGATTAACTCCTTGCAGGGGAAACGTGACATCACAAGCCCAGGCAGCAGATACCGCTTGGTCCTCCCACTGTCGGCTTATGCACGTCCATTGGGCCCAAGGCCCTGAGTGAAGACACCTGTGTGCGGAAGGGTCAGCCCCTGGGCTCTGGAAGTCTAGAGTGACCCAACCTGGGAATGGCTACAAGTCCTCAGCGTCCAATCCAAACCAGCGGCGTCTGCATTCCATTTTCAGATGCACAAACAACAAACAAAGCCAAACCTCTTACAGAGTGCACAACTGCTGAGAGAAGAAAGCCAATCAGCAAAGGCTGCTACTGTCTGACCCCAAATCAGTGGCATTCTGGAAGCAGCGGAACTATGGGGCATAAGAAGACCAGTGACTGCCAGCGGTTTGGGGACAGAGAGGATGGAGAGCACAGGGACCTTCGGACAGTGACATTATTCTGGGTGACACCCTGAGCAAGGGCACATGGCATTAAACATTGCGGAAGCCCACAGAATGTACAATACAAACAGTGAAACCTAATGTAAACTGTGGGCTTAGTTAATAATAATGTGCTATTGGCCCATCAATTGTGACAAATGCACCCCCCTTATGCAAAATGTTAGTAATAGTGGAGCCTGGAGGAAGGGTATGGGAAGTCTCTGTACTTTCCACTCCATCTTTCTGTAAACCCCAAACTGCTCTAAAAGTCTATTAAGTATAAACAGAACAAAACAAAACCTCCTGAGGCATGAAGTAGTCCTGAGGTCATTACATCATCAGAATGTAAACGGCACAGGGCTGAGATTTTTAGTCAATCTTCTTTTCTGCTAGATTCTTAGCACCTAGGACTACGATTAGAACTTCAAAAGGCACTCAATAAATATTTGCCGATTAAACAAATGAATTACAACTTTAGCTCAGTCTCCTACCTTCACCACCACCAACCCAAACAACAGAATGATATTCAGGGGGAACACGGACATAAGACCAACCATCCCATTAACTTTTCTAAAGGTGTAATGTACAATTCACTTTTTAGGTAGAAAAGCTGACGCATGTTTAAAAGAAAATGTCAAATAAAATGGATTTTCAAGTTAATTGTACATTTCCCAAGTCAATTTAACCCCAAACACAGACAGCCATTGATCAGCCAGGGCTGGCAAAGGCGACAGCTCTCTTGTCAGGCAGTGGACCCAGTCCCTCCATCCCGCCCGCCTCCAACAGCTCGGGGCACTCGGCCAGTCTCCATCTGCACAGATACCTCCCAACTCCTGCCGGGGCCCAGAAGAGAAGGGTCGCGAGGACTCAGCTGGGAGCATTCCCATCACCCACCGTGGACCAGAGGAGGCCTGACCACACTCTCCAGGGAGAAGGCTGTGCCCTGTAACACTGGCAGGGACGTCGGGGGGGCAGTTCTGTGACAGGGCAGAGGTAACTTGTCCTGGCATCTACCTGGGCAGGACAGAGTGCTACCACATCTGACCAGCAGATGGGAAGCCAGAAGCAAGGAGCCCCTGCACCTGAATTTCTACCCACAACGGGCGCCCGGGGGTCAGAAAAGCCCATACAGGCTGACGTGCCCTGTCCTCCTCCTGGAAGCGTCAGCACATCCCTGTCTCCTCCCACCCTCCCCGCCCAGCACCCTGGGGCCCGCACACCCAGACCAGGAGGTGGTCCCCTCCACCACACCGGATGGACGCTTCAGGGCCCCGGGAGTCAGAGCACCAGGCTGTGAGGCCATCACGGGGAACAGAGCCCCAGCCCCAGCCCCAGCGCAGCCTGTGGGTGCCCCGCAGCTGACCTGGACTCCCCCGATTCCTCCTCAGTGACCGTCTGCAAGGCCCTATGTCTGCTCGCTCGGCTCTGAGGCAAGGCAAGAAGGAGAGCCCACCCACTTAACCCCAATCTAGCGCACAGATCCCCCCAGACTCGGGGCTGAACTGCTGTTCCTGGCAAGCAGAGAACGGAGGGCCAGGTGGAGGGAAGGCGGCCATCAGGAACAGGCGGGTACGAGAGCCCCTTATGGCCTGGCTCCACCCCCAGACACTGTCAGCAGGTGTGCACACAGCCCTCCAGCGGGTGTGAGGAAGCTGCAATGGGTGGTTCTCCTCACTCTGCACAGGCAGGTCAGGTGGGAGAGCCCCACCCCACCGTGACAGGACAGCAGACACCCTCTCTCTCCCAGTCCACATGCTCTTGGCAATCTGAGTAGGGCGGGGTGGGGCAGGGTCAACCAGGAATCCAAGGCCAACAGGCTCTGTCGTCAGGGCCAGTGGAGCCTGCCCCTCGTTGACCGACCACCAGGACTTGAACAAATGGAACCACCTTACTCAAAATTTCCCCGTGCAGCATAACCTCCTCCCTGGCCACCCTCCATGTCAGCCTTGGACTCAGGTGCTCAGAGTGTCCCCCGCAGGACCCAGAGAAGGCAGGAGGCGGGGCTGGTCGGTCCACCTGACTGCCTCCCTCTCAGATGTCGGCGGGAAAAGATAGGTAGGCTGAGGTCTCAAGTCTAACCTGTCACTGCCCACCAACAGCCAGTTGGCTTAGCTCACAACACGAACACGGCTCTCCGACACTGCGATGAGACGGAATTTCCCCCCGTCTGACATATTATTTTAATGTGCTTATCAATTAGGTAAATACATTGAATAGTTATTTTACAAAGCAGCACAACCTTGGATACTGAACTGTGGGCCCAGATCCTTGTGTTCAGTCGCAAGGCAAGGGCCTTCCCAGTGGGCACAGTCGAGGGGCCTTTCTTCCAGAGCTGCCCGCAGGGTGGGTCCAGGGCCACCACAGTCCCTGCACTCCTTCACAGCAGGGACAGCTGGCTTCCAGAGGCTCCTGAGCCCTGGCACCCACACAGCCAGCTCCAGGTGTGAGCACATAGAGGCCTGCGTGGCTGGAGCCTGGAAGGGAGGCCGGGCTCTGGCGCAGCCTGAACAGTTTCACGCCAGAGTCAGTGGCATGGGCCGTGGACCCTCCCAAGAAGCTCCAACTTGCCACTCGGCCACCAAGGAGGCACACCCCTTCCCTCTTAGCAGAAACGGTAGCTGGAGTAGCAGGAGCCATAACAGCAGGAACAGTGGTCTCACATCTAACATGTCACTGTACACCAGCAACCAGGCTCTGGCTCAGCTCATTGGTCCTCATGACAGCCAGCAAGGAGGGCATCCTTATCATCCCATTTCACAGAGGGGGACGCTGAGGCCAGGCAGGCTAATGTAGCAGCAAGCAGCAGCTGGGGCTGGAACCCAGCTGTGAACCCTTACCCCACACCTACTTGGGACGTGGAATGCCTCATCACAGAAGTGGAGAAGAACCCCTGGGAAAGAGGGCTTCTCTGGACAGCACCTCCCCGCCCAGCAACGCTCTTAGATGTTGCACAGTGGCTGCAGAGCTCAGCCAGACTGCCTGCCCCTACACATATTTAAGATGACTGGCGTGGTCTCCAAATAGGGGAGTGAGAGTGTCAGTGAGTACGACAGAACAGAACTGGGCTTTCTCCAGGGAGCAAAGACTCTGTTCACCCCTTACTGCCTACCAGCCAGAGAAGGCACTGCCAACCCACAATCAGAGGGTAAGGCCCGATCTGGGGTCACCCAGCTAACCTGGATGCAAGCCCAGGTACCCTGACTCTAGTGCCTCTCTGGAATGACAGAGACATAAGAAGATGTATCCAATGGCCACTGGCTATGAAGACAGAGACAAGACAGTGGGTGCAGAGTGCCCCTGGTATTCCCAGGAGGGAAGAGGGGCCTGGCACACTCCCTGCACCTCCCAGGCCAGTTTCCCGGCAGCTCTGATGCCAGCAGAGGACAAAGCTGCTCGCACTTGGCTGCAGCCTCCCAGACAAGATCCTCCCCCTCTGGGGAGAGATACCACTGATGTGCCTTTAAAAATAAAACGGGCCTGCTTCCTGCCCCATCTGGAAGACTTTTGATCTGATCACATGATTTAGGATATCTCTTAACCACGCAACTTCCCAAGCCTGCAGCACACGCTCAGGATGCACTTTGGGAGCTGAGGACGTGTATGGTTGGGATTAAGCAGTCGGCCCTTTAATGGGTCCTCCTTATCCGTCCTGAAGTGGGTAAGACCTGCTAGCACATCAAAGCGGCCCATCTGCCGAAACCGGTTTGGCTCAGTGGATAGAGCATCGGCCTGCGGACTGAAAGGTCCCGGGTTCGATTCCGGTCAAGGGCATGTACCTTGGTTGCGGGCACATCCCCAGTGGGAGGTGTGCAGGAGGCAGCTGATCGATGTTTCTCTCTCATCGATGTTTCTAGCTCTCTGTCCCTCTCCCTTCCTCTCTGTAAAAAATCAATAAAATATATTTAAAAAAAAAAAAAAAAAAAAAGCGGCCCATCTCCCGCATCCAGCCCCCACCAGAGCCACACCCTTCCTTCATCTTGCCCTTTCTGGGTTCCTGAGGACCCAACACTTGCTTTGTTTCTCAAAACCACAAGCTTCCATTTTTCTCTTGATTTTGGATTTTAAAAAACATATCATCATGAGCCTAAGCATAAAATGTAAACTACAGACTTTCAGAAAAAAAACAAAGGAGAAACTTAGGGGCTCTAAAGTGAGGCCCAGGTCCCAGACTTGACAGACTTCACGAATTCGAAACACCTCCTCTGTGGGAAATGCTGTTAAGATAAAAAGCAGCTGCCGACAGGAAGAATGCACTTCCAAATGGCACACCCAACACAGAACCATATCTAGAATATACAAAGAAAGAACTCTCAAGACTTACAAAATGGAACAATCCAATTAGAAAATGGGCAAAAGACATAAACAGACATTTCATCAAAAAGAATATGCAGATGGCAAGAAAGGGCATAAAAGATGCTCCGCATCATCAGCCATGAGGGAAGGCCGACAAACCACAGCAGCATCAATGCACACCTCCGGGGAGGCCAAGAGCAAAACCCCGACCACACCAGCACTGCCAGGACGCCAGGGCCAGAGCCAGGCACGCACCCAGTGCCGCTGGGAACGAGGCTGGGCAGCACGTGGAAACGTGTGGCCGTTTCTCAAAAAACTAAACACACAACTGCCATACAATGCAGCAACGATTCTCTAGAGCAGTGGTTCTCAACCTTTCTAGAGCCGCGACCCTTTAATACAGTCCCTCATGTTGTGGTGACCCCCAACCATAAAATTATTTTCGTTGCTACTTCATAACTGTAATTTTGCTACTGTTATGAATCGTAATGTAAATATCTGTGTTTTCCGATGGTCTTAGGCCAGTGGTTGGCAAACTCATTAGTCAACAGAGCCAAATATCAACAGTACAACAATTGAAATTTCTTTTGAGAGCCAAATTTTTTAAACTTAAACTTCTTCTAATGCCACTTCTTCAAAATAGACTCGCCCAGGCCGTGGTATTTTGTGGAAGAGCCACACTCAAGGGGCCAAAGAGCCGCATGTGGCTCGCAAGCCGCGGCTTGCCGACCACTGTCTTAGGCGACTCTGCTAGCAGTTCTCACCCTCAGCCCACCCTGCACCCTCTCACAATCCAGGACCACTGGCTCCTAACTGCTCACCTGCCTGCCTGCCTGGTCACCCCCAACTGCGCCCCCCCGCCGGCCTGGTCGCCCCTTACTGCCCCCCCTGCCGGCCTGGTCACCCCCAATTGCCACCCCCCTGTGGGCCTGGTCGCCCCACGCAGCCTGCTGCTCAGTCTTTTGGTCATCCCTCACTAACCCCCCTGCCGGCCTAGTAGCCCCACGCAGCCTGTTCGGTCATCCATTCAGTTGTGATGGTCGCTTAGGCTTTCATTATTATAGATTCTTTAAATGAAGAATAAATGGAGAGCATGTTAGAGATTGCCAAGGGTGCACGCAGGGGAAGTGGGTGTGGCTAGGAAAAGGCCACAGGAGGGCTCTGTGGGGGGGTGGGAGGGAATGGTCTGCATCTTGAGTGTTTCAACGTCAATATCCTGGTTATGAAAAGTTCTGCAAGATGCTGTTCTTGTGGAAAGCTGGGTTAAGAGTGTACAGGGGTCTCTGCATTATTTTTTATAATTGCATGTGAATCTACGATTATCTCAAAATGAAAAGTTTAATTAAAACAACAAAGAAACCACAGTGGACTCAAATTAAGGACCTGGTGGAATTCACGTGGACTCAGACAGCCAACCTGCTGCCTCACTTGGTTTCCAGCTTTTCCTTCAAACATGCGGACCCCCCTCCCCTGACCCCGCCGCCACAGTGTGACTCAGTGTTGGGGCCAAGCACCAAACACCGCTGGGCTCTGTGAGGGTTCTCCATCTAGGGGTGTGCATGCCTCGTTTAATTACTTCCCACCATTTAGGAAGTGAGAAAGGTGTTGCAGATAAAGCTTATTAGACAGGTGTGGCCCCGCCTGGTGGGTCAGGAGTTACTGTGCAGTTCTGTGCCTGGCACCTGAGCCGAGCCCAGCAGCACCTGGCCAAGCAGGAGGGCTTGCGGGGCATCCAAGCCTAGATGGTGCAGACACAGGTCAGCTTGCACTGCCGGGCATGAAGTTCCCGAAGCGCCATCCCTGGAACACTAGCCATGGGCAGAGTTCATGGGAAGGTTCTGCAACAGAGGCTATATCCTCCCTTTGGGCCCATGCGGATGCCCAAAGCAGGTCAGCCAAAGGAAGTGATGAGGACTCAATAAAGATACCTTTCCTCCTGCTCAGTTCTGCACTTCCTATGCTTACGTGACCACAAGGCCCCCTTTTCATGAAGTAACTGTTAACATCGCACAGAACAAGAGCTCCAGGAGGCTCACTTTATGTGGGGACACCATGCTTCACCCTGATTATTAAAGGCTCTGGCATGTCCTGTAACCAAGAAGGTTGCTCATCTTTAACTCCGGGCTTTCTCAACTGTCTGACTACATTTGAGAAGTAGTCAGAACAAGCTGGGCACAGTGAGGGAGCTGCAATGACTACTCATCTTCACGTCAAAGAAAACCTTCTGCAAACCACCTGCTGGCCCCTCACAGGTGAGCAGAGGACCCCCTCTCCCCACTCCCCCTCTCCACCAGGGGAAGGGCTTAGGAAGCAACTAGGAGGAAGCAGCAGGATAGGATTCAAACCTGGATAACGCGGCCCCAGGGCCCACACTCCTCCCCAAGCCACATGGGGCAGTTTCTACTGCTTTCTCTCCTATAAACACCTGCCCAGTTTTTCAACAAATCAAGAAAAGCAAGTCCCGTTTTTTGTCTGAAGAGCCATGCCCTCTAGGAGCCCCCAACAGACGATTTTGCTATTACTTGTCCCAAGTCTGTCCACTCACCTTGACAATTAATGTCTAAAACTATCCAATACCTGCCCTGTACTCCACCATCACGTATTCTTGGATTGACCCATTCCTTTAGTGAATTTATTTATTCATTCAAACATGGATGGGATGCCTGTCATGTGCAGCTGCTGTAAGGAAAAGTAAACTTGACTGCAGTGCACTCGTTCCCCTCACCTCATCCCTAATGCCCCAAAATGCACGCTCGAGTCAAGGAGACAGGAAAAGACAGATGTGATGGGCACATGGACAGATGGGGACAATGCTGTGGGGGAAGCAGGTTAGGACAGCCATACCACACCAAGGCAGCAGCACTGGGATGGAGAGACAAGTAGGCATGGGCTTTCATTCTGGGTGTTTGATGTAAAGTTCAAGCAGGAGGTGAGAGAGGCCAAGAGGAAATGGAACAGCCAGCTCTGAAAGGGCTGAGACTTCCTCTCACAGGTGCTGGGAAGCCACTGAGGAGTCCTCCACTCACCTTCTCACCAAGCACTGGCTGAGGGCCACGCGAGGCAAGACTTCCCTGGGGGCTGGATGTGGAGGGATGACGTCAGAGTTCTCCGGAAGACACAGGGGAGGAAGAGCAGCGCCAAGCCGGGGCGTCTTCGGAGCGGAGGCCATGAGGACCCTTTAGCGAGGGGGTACATGCCCCAGGCTGTCATGAACCAGAAGAGCTGCCAGGATGCTAACTCCTAGGTCATGTAAGCCAACTTCTCAACTCTGGTGCACACAGGGCAGCCGGCGCACGAGACAGAACTCACAAGCATCTAAGCCTCTACCAGGAACCCAGGGCTCACAGCCAGTGGGTCACCCACAACAGCCTTCTCAGCCGGAGATGGAAAATTTATTACAAGGAACACCTGGCCCTGCCGGTCCACAGGAGGGGCAGGGCCCGGGTTAAGTGTGGCTGAAGGGCACCAGCCCTGTCCTTCCTGTTGAGACAGAAGCGACAGGAGAGGCGATGGAGAAAGTCCTATGCTGGGTGTGTGTTAGGGAGGAAGCTGAGAGGCGGACCTGACTCTGCTCTGGCCACTGCTGTGCTGAGAGGGGAGGCCACGCGCACTGGGGAGCAGGGGTTCCTCCCACTCCCGGCACCACCTCCTCCCTGCTGAGCCACCCGCATTCTGGGATCAACAAGTAGATGCACTTGTGGGGCGATGTCCTGAGAGGAGAACGGTGAGTCACCCCTACACACACCAACAGCCAGCTTGACATGGGCAAAGGATGGAGCACGATTCTCTGCTAAAACCCCACAAGGGAGTGGCCATGTGAGAGGCAGGCAGACTCCCGCCTTCCCAGCGGGGACCCACGAGGCCACGAGGCAGGAGAGCAGGAGCCGTGACCTCATCTGGGAAATGGACCTGATGATGTCGAGTGTACACCAGCCCTGTTTTCTGCATCTGTTTCCCTGGACAACAGACCGGACCTCTCAGGAGCTAGAGCTTTATTTCAGGAACCAGGGGAAGTGAAGACAGGCGTTAGACTCTTACTCAGAACCTCGTAATTGCCGGAGAATCACCAAGTCAGGGCTCTTGTTAACACACACTAGTGGGTGAAGGAGGGGACGGCCAGCCTGACCCACAAGGAGCCCCACGTGGTGAAAGGGTTTATCACCTGCTGTCGGCAAGGGCGGCCTCACTGATGCCCAGAACCAAGCAACAGTTACCAGGCAGAAGAACGTCAGCATGGATGCTGATAAGCACTGTTCTTCCACTTATAAAAAGAACACATTTAATTTTGAGAAAATGTCATGTCACATTCTAAAACATTCAAAGGCATTTTTTCTTCCAAAGGCATTTTTTTTTTACTCATTTCCAAAATGCTAGTTACTCTTTGTGACTCATCTAAGGTCCAATTCCAAACATAAACCTCACAATATTACCTATATCGATGTTAGCATTAGACTTTTGCTATATTACAATGCAACTTTTGGGTAGGATTAGAGGGGACTTTCATTCTCCACAGCATATATTTACATATACTCTCTTTTTTTCAAAGAGCTAAACCTCACGTTTGGAATTGGTTTTTTTTAAGCTTTTTAAAGAGCCTGAAGTTAGTTTTGCCTGTCATTTCACTGTGTCGTTTCACTGTGATGGGACTTCTCTGGTTCCTGGGAGACTGTGCGTGGGGGAGCTGGGCCTGACCTTCAGGGGGAAGAAAAGACCCGGATTGGATGGCAAACCCACAGTCACGTCTATGATTGCCCAATGAGGTGGTTGTGTCCCATCAGACCAAACACCATGAAGGCAAAAGCAGTTTCCTTCTATTTTTTTACAGTACTCCTTGGGATTAAAAAAAAAAATTTATATATATATATATTATTGCTGATAGTATTACAGATGTCCTAGCATTTTAAGTGGCTAACTTCACTGGGTCTTCCAATTAAATCAGTGTGAAAGAGGCAACTACACCTCTACAGCAGCCCTCAGACCCATCAGGGCTGAGAAGACCAGCTTCGGTGTTTACTTCCCTCCAGTGGAGAGAAGAGGGGGGTGAGCCAGGTCACTGAGTGACAAGCATGAAAGGAAAGGGAAGAACTGGAGGACAAAACTTCGCATCTGCAATCACCCAACTGTGGTTCATTACAACTGTTGGCTGCACATTGAAATGACCGGTGCCCAGTGCCCCTCCTGCAAAAGTCCCCCTGGCCCCCGATTTGATCTAATTGGCATGGGATTTGCCTGGGCATCTAGGTTTTTTAAACCCCCAGGTCACTCTACGATGCAGCCAAGGATGAGAGCCACTTGCTCAGTGTTTTGCTACTGCTACACCTACCCCAGGTAGAGGTGATAAGAAAAGAGGGGAAAAATGAACCCCACAGCTCTGGGCAAAGGTCCCACAACATGAGTTGTGCACACACGCCCGGGATCACCTAGCAACTTCCCCTGGGTGTCTGCAGGGAAGGGCCATGTCCAGGGGATGTCAATAGCCTCTTGCTTCCATGTGGAGACACCAAACCCCTCAGGACACAGCAGCCACAGCAAGGCCAGCCCGCCACCCCAGAAGGTGCTGGGACAAGAGTCTTCAGTGATAAAAAAAAAAGTGTCTAGCACTTGGAGCACATTCCTTAGACACCAACACTGTAGTGAGGGCACATAGTATTTAGTGAATCCTCAGTCTGCTATTATCGGCAAATAAGAGCGTTCAGCAAGGGCGATAAAGGCAGAGCCCAACCCCAGATCCGTTTGATCCAGAACCTTCTCTTAGCCACTCTGCAGAACCGCCCCCTCCCTATACAACCAATAATGTAGAAATGAGTAAGGTGAAGAGACTCCTTTGTACTTACTTTTACCAATAGCTACTTGTTCTTCACAAACTAATTTCGCAGCAGCCTGCCAATCACAGAACATTCCTTAGCCCCAGAGACTCTCCAAGGAGCCAGGTGAGCGGAGACAGTGGGAGCAGAGTGTCCCACACCCCTGCCACCCTACTGGTTGAAGAAGTTGGGAAGAAAAAAGACCCCACAAATTGGCCCCTTCACCCCAGCTCTTTGGGTGACATCAGGAAGTGAGGAAACGTGGAGAAATTCCCCTTGAAGCGGGGTCTCCAGGGCACGTAGCCACTATGTGAAAAGCTGAGGGCACCATCAAACGGTCTGGGCTCTGCAGAGACTGCAGTGAGACAATCTTCCTCACTGTGCCCGAAGAGACGGACTGTCACAACCAGCTCACAATAACTTAGTGGGTGAGATTCGGAGCGAGGGGAGCAGCCAGTCAACCCTCAGCTCAGGGCTCAGGGGCCCTAGAAGCACCTCCTGCCACTCTGCATCAGTTCATGGAAACCCTACCGAGGCCGCCCACAGCAGGTTCATGTGAGGCCAACCCTACAGAGCTGCACACAACTTTAAGAGACACGTGTTGCCTTTAGACCTCTCAGTCCTGCCCAGGGCAACCTGCAGCCTTTTGGCCACAATCCTGAGGCTCCCACCCCCACAACACAATTTGATATTCATCACTTGAAATGACAAGACCCTCCTAGGCTCCCAGACCATATACTTCCAAGTATTCAGAGAAATGAGATCAAGACTCACCTCTGCCACTTCCTGTGAGACCTCCGGCAAGTTTCTTGCCCTCTCTGTGCCTCAGGTGCCTCATGTGTAAAAGGTGTTCAACGACAGACCTGTGTCTCCTGGGATTGCAGAGGTGATACAGTGAGGCCCAGGGAGGCACGTGGACCAATGCCTGTCACGTGTATCTATCACACAAGCTGACCACCGCAATTTTTCAGAGCAAAAGACCAAACCATATGAGACTACCAATGTTTTGACCCTTTTTGAACTACAAAAAAAAGGGTCACTTTTCTATGACCTGACTTAGTACACAGAGTAGACTATTCTATTTTTGAAAACCCTTGCCTTTGAACAAGCAGGGTGAATCTAATACTCCCTCCGATGGCCAACAATGACAGGAGGAAGGCCCAGCATAAACGCAAACACATTTCTTCCACTTGGGCTATAAAAGCTGAAAATGGCTCCCATGTGTGAGCAGACTTAACAAGCCCTGCCTTCTTGCAAGGTCACCGTGCAGGTCAAAGTCAAGCCAGCCATTTTCGGATTAGGAGCACACGCTCAGGAGGCTTCCCCAGAGGTAAATGGATTAGAGAAGCCACCTGCAGGAAGTAGGCGGGGAGGGAGGAAGTGGTCCCAGTGGGAAGGAGACTGCTGATGGGGCAGGGCCAGCTCCTTTCACAGGGACTGTGCACTGAGGAGCAGCTCTGCCTGCCCCCATCCTGCTGCATGGAGGCACCGCCCTCCCAGACCAGACCACGAGGGGTTCGCCAGCCTCCTATTCCCACTGGATCTGGATTCTATTTAAAGTTTACACGGTCACCAAAAAAATTAGGTGGGGGAACCAAACACACGACCAAAACCAACTCTCAGCAACAGAACCTAAACTACAAGTTCCCAAAAGAGGCCCTGACCTCCACGCCAACCTCCTCTTCCCCCGCCCTCCCCCTCGGCTCCCTGGCCCTCAGCTGGTGTGCGCCTCACTTTCGCAGCAATGACTTGCAGATGTGCTGCTCCTCAGGCCGACTCACCACCCCCACTCTCCAAGAAGGGAGACAGGGAAAGAAAAGGGGAGGAAATGACAAGTCAGGACTGTGTACCTTGGCCCGCTCGCAGCAGCGGCCCAGAGGCGAGCACCTCACCAAACTCGGCAGGGGCAGGCTGCACCCTGAACCCTGCAGAGGGCCTGGGAGAGAGCCGCTCATTTTGTAAACTGCGTGTCTCATGTTCTACTTTGAGGCGCATGGTGGTGCCCAGCATTTGGTGAGGCTGCAGTGCGAGGAGCCAGGGGGTGCTGCTCCCTGACAAGGGAGAGACTGGGTGGAGGGTGCTGGGCTGAAGGTGAAGCAGCGTGTTCCCTCAGCACCCGCACAGGAACCCTCCAGCACCCAGCTTGCAGCCATGCGGGTCAGGGCAAGGAGGTCTGGGAAGGAGTCTCAGATGAAAGGCACTGCAGCTGAGAACCTCCTACCTCACTCCCCACGACAGTGGTGAGGAGCCCCTCAGACACCACTCCCCGCCCGTAGCCTGTCTACCAAGGCCCGCCTGCTCCTCTTTCTCTAGTGCCTATCTACCAAGGCCCGCCTGCTGGTTTTTCTCTAGATGAGTTCCTTGAGGGCAGGGACTCTAGTCCCAGGCATGTCTGTTCACGTGGCTTCACAGGACGAGCTGGAAAACCTCCCACAGCCTCAGTGCTGCAGAGGAGCCCGGTCCCCACCATGAAGCACCTGGGCTTCAGCCACTTTCCCTTCATCCCTTCACCCTCTGAAGAGCAGGACGTCAGCATCCCAGGGGCAGAAGGCCAGGAGGGGTGCGGGGGGTTGAGGGGGGGTGTCTTAAATAGTGAGGGTTGGGGCAGGTGTGGCCCTGAGTTTTAACTCCGGTACAGGACGTGAGAGCTGTGCACCTTTCGGCCACTCCTTTGAACTCCCACCCGGAACAGAGTGGGACCATTCAAGTCTTAGGCGAGACAAAGATGTATCTGATAAAGGGACTGATCTGCAGGAGGAAGGTAAGGGGAAAGCCACTAATACCCCAGGCAACGGCAGGCCTCCTGCCGGGAGGCTGCTCCCCAGGCTCCCTCCTCTATAAGAACTGGTGAGGGACTGTGGGGAGATTTCATGATCACCAATAAAGAGCAAATTAAGCAGAGACAAATTTCTAACAACCCTGGGGCTCACACCCACAGCCACAGCCATATCTGTTCCTTCATACACACTCACTGCCCACCACCCACCCTTGTGAGCCCCACCAGCCCAAACAAATGCCTACTGCCACACCAGTGACACTGCAAATTTGGCTACATAATTTACTGTCCCCCAATACTCACCAGCTTAGTAAGAACTTGACACATGAGCCTTGGCTCCAGCCCTGCATGAGCCCAGGCACTGGTTCTCAAGGCGGGAGCGGGGGTGCCCCCGATCAGCAGCAGCAGCATCGCCTGGGAACTTGTGGGCAAAGAAAATTCTCCAGTTGCACCCCAGTTTTGAAACTGGGGCTGGGCCCAGCCATCTGTGTCCCAGCAAGCCTTCCAGTTGCTTTTGATGGGTGGCCCAGTGTGAGAACCACACAGGTGATGAAGAAGCCACAGTCTCCGAAGAGAATGGGTGGCATGTTTTATCCAGAGGAAAGAATCTGTTCAAATCAACAAAAACCTGGGCAAACGAGGCCAAAGCAAGCACATCAGTGAAGACCAGGAGAGCAGCCGCATCCCATTCACATCTGCTCGCCGATGTGCTGCTGGCTCACATGGCCATGCTGCCCGTCAGTGTCTGGGGGCCGGACAGGGTACGGGCACTCAAGGAACAAGGGCATTCACATGAACGTGAGTTGGGCTTCTGAAACACAACTTTGTTCAATTTCTTCCTGAATGTGCCAGTCACTGTTAGCATCACACTCTTGATGAGCATGCATTAAACGTCCCAGAGACAATAAGGCACCAAGGGCCCAGCGAGGGTTCTTTGAGAGCCACACTCAAACACAGGCTCCCTTCACCCACAGGCTCACCTGGGTTCTGAGCTGAAGACGCCTCTAAAGCAGAATAGGGTAAGGGCTGCCCTTTTCCACATTGTCTACCACCAAAATGACTCTGTCCACAATTGCACTGATGATTAGTGGCTGGTCCAGAAAATTGCCCCCAGGAAAAACGAGTCCCGAGTCCCCTGTCCCCTGGGGGAGAGCTGCTCTGTCCAGCTCACCGTGTACACACACCTACAGGCCCCATGGGTGCGCAGCTATGTTTCCATTTGCAAAGAGCTTCACCATCCAAGATCACACTCGCCATTTTTAGACACATTTCATATTTCTGGGAATAAACACTGTGTGTAAAAAATATTTCAATTCTCTATTTTATCTGCAAATGGTGACATTCCTCCAGGAGAGGCAATACAGAGCAAGTTGTAAGGGGAGCTTAGTGAAGAGACAGACAAGAGGCCTCACCCCAGCTCCTAGGAGAGACTGCATCTGCCCTACACGCCCCCCCCCACACACACACACACACACACACACACACACACACACACACACACTCACAGTTTCAGGGATGCCCAGCAACTCTTTATTGCTCCGTGTAATTCCACCTGCGCTTACTCCTGATTACTAAACGCCTCAGCCGGGTCCTGAGCCAACCCTAGTTTTTGGCATTTGATTCTGGGTCCCCCCTCGCTCTCGGGCTCCGGGGGGAGGGCCGGTGAGCAATGGCGGCGGGTCCTCAGTGCCCGCTCTTTAATTACGCTTTGATGTGAATTGATCTTCGTATTAATGAGCTGTAAAGAAGACTGATTTGGCCCCACTTTTTCAGAGTCTTGCGAGGCCTATGGGGAGTTAAGAGTTGTTATTGATTTTACTTCCCAGCAGAGCCAGCCAGGAAGAGCCTCCATCCTTCACAGCCTCCAGCCCAGTCAACTCCAACCGCAGCTCCGAGTGGGGTCACAGACAGGACACCAGGTTTCATTCCTTCTAGGCTCTACTCTCCAGAAGTTACAATAACGAGATGTTAGATATTCCATCACTTTTATTTAATCAGTTTTTCTTCAGCTAAGAGATCACAAGGGAACATATAAATGTGTGGTCAAAAATCTACCTCTGATACTTTTATTTAAATTATGCATATTCTAAGTCTTCCAGGTCTATTTGCTAACACAAGAGAAAAATACTTCCCTTAAAAAAAAATAGTTTCTGGTTAGTGGTTTCCAGGGGACTGGGGCGGGGGAGTGATTGCTCACAGAGCATGGGCTTGGTTTGGGGGCGATGACAACTTTCTGGAATTAGATAGCGGTGATGGTTGCACAACCTGGAGAATTACTAAAAGTCATTGAACTATGCACTTTAAAATGTTTAAAATGGTGTTTTATGTTATGTTTTATCTCAAGAAAAAATGGTTTTCAATCCCCCCCCCCAAGATTAGAAGAGGTATTTTGATGTGCTTTCATATACAATATAAACCTACAGAATTTTAATAGTACTATTGCAAAGTTACAAGTATTTGTGTGCAAAGAGTCTCTGGCTAGATCCCTAGTTGGTCTGAGACAGTGAACAGGCCATGGTGAAGACAGGCCTGAAACACACCAGCACCTGGAAGTTCATGGACACGGCCAAGCACCACATGGAAAAACGCTCCAGCGCCATGTGGGGACCAAGAGCTGCTGCGTGCAGGCTGAAGTCCCGTCTCAGCAGCTTCTGACTCCCAGGACTGAAAACCAACCATCTCCACTGTGACCAATCTTCTCAATGATGCAAGTGCAGCAATGCCACAGGAAAAGCGGACATTTTCCTTCCCCAGAAATGTCAGTCATGCATCACACAAAATGTCTGTTGCCTTGGAAATCGTAACTTGAGTTTCCTGGACTTCAAATTAAAAAACGACTCTCAAATGTGAAAATCTAATGGCAGATTATGCCCCCATTTAACAAAAGCCTGTTGCTTTTTCTGAGAACTATCTCCCTACTCCAACCCAATCCTATAAAAAGCTGTCCTTGAGTTCAGTGCTTTTCTGTCATTAAGGACAAATAGCTTCGGATTGTCCTCAGAACACAGGAAATAAATCTGCTCTGTGACAAACACTTTAACTGCATTAGATTCCTTTAATCAGAACGTGGTAACCAACTGAAATTTTACTGAATGACTCCACTTCCCCCAGATAGTGAAAAACTGACTTGAAGCCCTGAGAGTAAAGCCAGAGGCAAAACACACCCTATTCCCACGAGACCCTCCCAACTCTGACCCAGCGAAGAGGACCCTGGTGCCAGGAGCAGAGCCGGGAGCAGGGAGCAGAGCACTCAGACTCGGGGACAGGAAACTGAGCACAGAGTGAAGAGCAGACTCCCACAGGCCAAGGTCCTTACCAGGTGTCTGAGCCAAACGCCAGGAAGCAGCAAAGGTGGCTACAAGTCAGCAGTTCCGGAGTATTGCTTTTGTGACATTATTGCCTGACTCTGTTTCCAAGTCACAGAAGAAATTTGAAAACTGTGTTTCATCCTTCATTCAGCAAACGAGACAAAAGTTGTTTGTCCCAGGTCACATCATTGGAAGCAGAGCTGGATATGTGCCCAGTCCACCCTTTTCCCTAATGCACCTGCCTGTCGACCCTTGAACAACGCAGGGGTTAGGGAGCGCCAAACCCCGCCACCATGCAGTTGAAAATCCACATAGAACTACAGTCCCCTAGGTATCCACAGAGAACTGGTTCCAGGACTCCCCACAGACACCAAAATCCAAAGATGCTCAAGTCCCTGATATAAAACGCAGAGATCAATGCTGAGTCAGCCCTCCACATTCTCCCCAACAGCAGACCGAAAATATTGTCTTTCATCTGCAGTTGGTTGAACCCATAGATGGAAAACCCGCAGATATGGAGGGCTGACTGCTCACTGAAAACAATCTACATATAAGTGGGCCTGCAGTTTACACCGTGTGTTCAAGGGTCAGCTGTACACCTGCCCTACTACATTGTCCTGGTCCCTCTTGACTGTGATGGCCTTGACCATCTAGTCCAGCCATGGGCGAACTACGGCCCGCGGGCCAGATCCAGCCCGTTCGGCTGTTCTATCCGGCCCACAGAGCTGAAAGAGCGGAGGGTTCTCTTGCTCTCCCCTCCGCTCCTTTACTTTGAATTTATATTAGTTCACACAAACACTCCATCCATGCTTTTGTTCCGGCCCTCCGGTCCAGTTTAAGAACCCATTGTGGCCCTCGAGTCAAAAAGTTTGCCCACCCCTGATTCTAGTCCCTTTGTACAAGGTTATTACTATTCTCACCTTCTGCCTGCCCACCACGGGGAGAGGAGACAGGAATAAGAATCTGGAGATTAAGGACTGTCAGTGTGAACACTGATTGAGCTCACTGACTCACACATTTTCAGATGTACCAGGGGCTGCCCAAATGGGATGGCGCTGAATCCTCTCCAAGTCACCCTTTGACGGCCCCTGGGCCCCAAATGCAGAGGCACAGAAGTGCAGACTAAATGACTGTTGAACACATAACACCTTTTGCTTCTATGGTTCTGAAAAACCAGACACGTCAGTAAAACATGGTCTTCGAAGCCTACGGGTGGAGTCACCATGTGGCCGGAGATGCCCAGCACTTTGCCTTCCCGCGTCAGGGGGGAAAGGATCGCCCACCAAGGGCCGTCCTCTGCCGGGCGCACTTGAGAAATATAGGATGACAGCAACACTATCAATGATCCTGCTCCCTAGGTGCCATGCGGCTAACCTAACTTTGCAGGACAACATCCAGGCACCCGGTCCAAGAGCAGGGGACACAAGACCCTCAGAGAAAAGCAGGTAGAGACCCTCCAATTCTGCAGTTTCAGAGAAATCACTGGCCCAGTCCAATGGACACCAGCTTCGGGCCAGGGAGGTGGCTGCCAATGCTAACCTGCATTTTCCAAACTCAATTAAAACCAGAGCCTCTCCTCACGCACCGCCCCCCACCGCCCCCGCCCTTTACATATTTTAACGCCGTCTAATGGAATAGCAGGAACAAGGCCAACCAGACCCACTGCTCCGGGCACTTGGGCCAAGAAAGAGAAATGTATTTTTAGTCAGCCGAGCAAGGCATGATGCACAGGCCCGGGTGGGAGTGGGAGGATCCTGCCCATCTCTGGCCTGAGGTGGTTCAGAGTCACCTGCCACCACACTCCTGCGCCCAATGCATGGGGGCAGAACAGGCATTTGAGGGCAGTCTCAGTTCCACCACTCAGTTTTGCAACTTTCGGGAACTCGGGGAGCCTCCGTTTCCTGTTGGTAACACAAAGGTGTTCCCTGTGGCCCTGGCTACCCACCAAGTCAAGAGCAAGGGGAGTGGAGTGGAGGCAGTGCTTCTGACCTTGAATGAGTGGGCAAATGACCGGGGGACCTTGTCAAAGTGGCTTCTGACCCAGTAGGGCTGGGATGAGGCCTGAGGCTCTGGATTTCTAAGGAGCTTGGCACTGATGACGCTGTTGGTCCAGAAACCATACATTTTTTTTAAGAGAGGGAGGGACAGGGAGAGAGAGAGAAACACTGATGTGAGAAACATTAATCAGCTGCCTCCTGCACACCCCCTACTGGGGATCAAGCCCACAACCCCGGCATGTGCCCTAACTGAAATCAAACCAGTGACGTTTTAGTACATGGACTGATGCTCAACCAGCTGTGCCCTATCGGCCAGAGAGAGAAACCATACTTTAAGCAGCATCTTCCACTGCTCTGCTCTATGAACAAAAGAGCCACAGGCAGGAGAAACTCATTTAATTTGCTCTATGAACAAAAGAGCAACAGGTAGGAGAAACTCATTTAATTTCAGCCAGCAATTAAATGCCTTCCTTCATTCCAGCCCTTTCCAGGAACCGGACTGGCCCACAAATCCTGTGGCCCAAAGGTGAGTTCCTGCCAGACACGGGCCATGTGACAACTAGCCACCAGCCAGAAGCAGCAGCCGCCATCTGTCAAACCTACTATGTGTTGTTCACAATGCCAGGTGTTCTCCTCAGACTTGGCCTCATGTGCCCGGTGTGTAAAACTGATCAAGGACACATTCTGTAAACGAGGTTCAAAGAGATGACATTGTCCGGGACACAGAGCTGGGGCAAAACTCTAACCCTGTTCCACAACCCCAGGGTCTTGAAAGAGTTAAGCCTAGGTGGTGTTACGCAAGGATGGGACACCTCCTGAACACAGGGCCTGCTGCCAGCAGAAGCCAGAGATATGCACGCTACACCCGCATCGCACGATGGTGCCTTCCTGCCAAGTCCCTGTGCTCAATCTGCCATGCCTCGGTGTCAAGACACATACAGGTGAGCAAACGAATTACAACGCCAGCAAAATCAAAATCAAATAAAAATATGAAGGGCTGGAGGGAAACAGGAAACGCATCCTACAGAACGAGGTACTCTGCAGCAGAACCTGCCTGCGATCTGGTGGAGAAAGTTGTTGGGTCATGTGGGGTTTATCTGGAAAGATTTCTGGGTGTGTTCAAAACCAGGCCCGCCTCCTGACTGCTGAACGGGAGCAGAGGTCTCAGCTGCTCCAACAGCAGCCCCAGGGCCTCCTTCCTTTCCTCCTCCTTCAGGTCCCTTCCCAGTGTGCTGTCTAAAATAATCAGCAGGCTGCCTGCTGTCCCACACTTGACAACAGCTAATTCCTTACTTTTCTGTTGATTTCAGGGTCTGGGTACTTTCTTTTCTAAAGCCACAAAGGTGAGCTGAACCATGTTCCCAGTGCACTGCACCAAGATGAGCTGCAGTATGTGATTCACAGAGCTTCCTCTAACCAGTGTACTCACCCAACAGTGACTTCACCTCTAGGACCAAAAAGTTTAATTCCATGTACCTCTGGGCATTAAAGAGACTAATTTCTCCCCAAATTAGAGATGAGGTAAAACTCAGGTTTTAATTCTTATAAATCCCCAAACAGCAAGCAAGGCATTTGTCATGATCATTAGGGCTCCAAGAAGAAAAGCTGTTCTTTACCAGCAAGTGCAGTTTCCCACCACCAAGTGTCAGCTGGATAACACCACAGCCTTACCACCCAGCCAGTCCCCAATGCACCACTTACAGAAAGAGAGACACGATGTGTGATGAAGCAGCACCTAGGGACGGTATGGCTGTCAACTCGTTGTTATTGAGATACCTGTAACAACACACACACAAAATAATCACTTATATTGTTCAAATTAGTAGTTTCAAATCATGTACTAACAAGGGAAATCAGAAAACAGTGGAAATTCTGAATATTAGAATTTAGCCATGGAAATTCTGTTAGCCATGGAAATGCTGAATATTAGATGAAAAATTTTAAAGCGAGTTCTTAGAGGGAGAGAAGTCCATGAGGTCACAAATACTACCTATCACGTCCATGGTTTAGAAGTAACACTAAGGGGGTATCTCTTTTATTCCAGGAGCTGCCAATCTAACTCAGAAATCAAGACCAGCAGAAAGGAATAGTGACTCGGGCCAGATGCATGGTGCAGACAGAGGTGCCCACAACCACCTTGTGGACTGGGACAGTCAGGGAGGATCTGAGGAGGAGAGAGCATCCCCTCTTGGATGTTTTCATAGATCTGTGACACGGTGGTCTGCGAAATGCTGCTTTGCCCTCGCCAGAGGGCAAACACGCTGAGACCCAGAGCCAGAGACACACGCATGTGAAGCTCGCAGCGGCTTGGACATGGGCATGATTCTGATGCCTCGTCTGTGCAATAATGAGGGTGCTGAGCTTGGAGACTCTCATCTAGTTATGGTCCCAGCTTCTCTGAACTCTGATGAAGCCTCCAAGCACATTCCCAGGAGTACATACATACATACACATTTCCCAGGAGTATGTACACACTGATATATCTGTGCATGCAGACATTTCCCAGGAGTACTTACACACAGACACATTTCCCAGGAGTATGTACACACTGACACATCTGTGCACACAGACATTTCCCAGGAGTTCTTACACACAGACACATTTCTCAGGAGTATGTACACACAGACACATCTGTGCACACAGACATTTCCCAGGAGTACATACATACAGACACATTTCCCAGGAGTACATACACAAACACACATCTGTGCACACGGACATTTCCCAGGAGTACTTACACACAGACACATCTGTGCACACGGACATTTCCCAGGAGTACATACACAAACACACATCTGTGCACACGGACATTTCCCAGGAGTACTTACACACAGACACATCTGTGCACATGGACATTTCCCAGAGTACATACATACAGACACATTTCCCAGGAGTACATACACAAACACACATCTATGCACACAGACATTTCCCAGGAGTACTTACACACAGACACATCTGTGCACACGAACATTTCCCAGGAGTACTTACAGACACATCTGTGCACATGGACATTTCCCAGGAGTACATACATAGACACATCTGTACATGCGGACATTTTGAAAATTCTCCACAGACCAGAGTTGCTCTCTTTCCAACCTCCCTTTTCTGCTGGAACATCTAAATCTGTATTTCCAAAGTTCACATCTTTCAATGGAAGGGGAAGCCTGCAAACCAAAACACAGCTCACCCAGGCTGCCCCCAGAGGCTGCAATCTGGCCTCCTTACATGGACATGTATTTCCAAATCTGGGAAGAAAATCCAAAATCACACTTGTGAAGTGACCCCAAAATCCTTGAGAAAGTCAAAGCCCAGTGGTCAGGCTTTCTGCCAGTGATAGGCTGAAAAGAAATTGTATCCGAGATGCAAAATCAAGGGGGGTAAAGCTGGATTATCTTAGTCTCATTTTTTTAAGGGAGTATGTCCTATATTATAGTCCACCTTGTCACTGTTTGAAGACGAGGCCACTAAAATCCAGCTATAGTTAGACAAGTATACAGCTAGCATTTGCTTGAATGGAATAATCTGACTGTGTGCCATCTTGTATAGAAATGAAAAGAAGAAAAGAAAAGGAATAAAAAGGCCTTGAACTGTCCTACTGGCTTTCTTCAGTGCCAAAGTCAGTTAGAGAGGAAGCCTGGCAATTACTGGGCCATGGGACACAGCATGTCTGTTTCAATAGCTTCAGGACTGAAGTATCTGGGTGGGAGAGAGAAAGCAGATCTATATCATGTGGCAAATCCTTTCTCCACTTAAAGGGCCCTTGTCTGTTTGCTGAAGTGGACAATCCATCACTTTAACAGTTTCTTATCTGACTCCCCTAAATCAGATGGTTTCTGCTTCACTCTTTCTCTCCTCCAGCCCTGCAGTGGTCCATTTTACATCTTGGTATAGGGATACTGAACAGTCTCCATCGTCTGAATCTACTAATAAATGTTATAGTACCATCAATGCACTTATTACTAAAGGAGACCCTCAGATCTTGTCAGAGCAAGCCTGCTTAAGAACTCTTCACTTCTAGAGATTTATTCTAAGACACAGATGAAGGTGGTAATAGCAATTTAATAGCAGCAGCCAACTTATTGAGGGCTTACTATGTGCCAGACATAGCTCTGAGAGCTCGCCAATGTATTAACTCATCTTTAGACCCCTAGAGGGTAGTTCCCAGGGACATTTTTATTGTTCCAATGAGGACAATGAAACACTGAGATATTAAATAATTTGAGGATGGGCATGAGCAGTAAGTGGCAGTGGACCTGAGAAGCTAACCCCGAACGCTAGATTCCTAACCATCACCTTCTTTTTCTTTATAACTAGAGCAAGCACTCCACATGCATCAGGTAACTTCATCATCACAACCCTGAGGGAGGTACCAGGTTCTATTACTAGTCCTGCCTCATAGGTAAGTTCTCCAGATGGGGTTTCAGTTCAAGTCACTACCCCAGGGTCATAGATAGGAGCTGAACCCAAGTGCAATTTCAAATCGGAGAAGACCAACAGCGAAAAGGCTAGCGAGTGGAGAGCTCCGACTCCCTTAGCGGACATTGTAGTTGTTTCAGCTTAGGGTCTGACTTGACTTTAAACCTGAACCAAACAGGGTGGACTTCCCTGCAGGGGAACTTCTGCTGACCGAGCCTGGTCTCAGGCAGCCTCCTGCACACAATCAGCTGCTCCACCCAAGTTCACAGAAATAAGTGAACAAGGAAAAGGGACATCATGATAAAGTTCGAGTCTTGACAAAACTGCTAGAAGCGGAGTGCACAGGTGCGCTGACCAGTACTAAAGATAAACAGGGCATCTGGGGGCGGGGGGGGGGGGGGGCAGCCCAGAGCCAACAGGCGGAGCAGGACTCCCGGCTCTCATCTACAAGGCTGCCTGATTTAGAAGGACAGGTGGTGGCCAGCTTCCTTCTCGATCACATCTCTGAAAAAGAACCTCTAGCTAAATGTACGTCTGTTAGCTCCACAGTAGGGCTTTCTTTGTCCGCCCTGTTCCCTGTTGAAACAAGAATACTATCCGCAGAAGGCAGTGGAGGCCAAACTGGCTCTGTGACACAACCCACTTGCCAGACTGAAATAGAGACTGGTCAAAAATAGCCCCGTCAGGCCCACAGGGAAAGGGCCCTGGGGAGGCCCGCACAGTCTCTGCCAGGGAAGGAGACTGCAGAGATTGAAGACTGTGTTTAACAAAATCTTCTGAACTCTAGAACTGTGGTCTTCTGCCCTTTACACCCCCGCCCTCCAATCTGCTTCCATCCAAGGCCCTAACAATCCCCTACAATGTCTGGCTTCTATAACTGAATCTTTCCCTAATGATCCCAGACCATGACTCAGCACCGTGGCCCACCCTGAGCTGGGACAGTGTGACTAGGCCAGTGGTCGGCAAACTCATTAGTCTACAGAGTGGCAAACTGCGTCTCGCAAGCCGCATGTGGCTCGCGAGCTGCAGTTTGCCAACCACTGGCTAGGCAAATGTGTAGCAGGGGCCGCCCGGCCCGAGCAGCACCAACATGTGGGCCTTTTCTAGTTCCAGCCTTCAGATCCTCAGCTGTTTCCAGAACTGCCCTTTGCTTGACTTGGTTAAAGGAGTTCTTACTAGTACAATGCTTGGGGAAAAGCCACTTTAGAGTACCTTATTATTACCCAATCAAATTAGACTGCAACAAACAATAAAAAACAACCCAAGGAATAATTCTGGGTTATAGAGCTTGGGAGTTTTTCTTGGTTTTTGTTTTATTTATTTATTTATTTACTGAATAGCTGATAGAAGCACACAATAAAATTTTCAACCCCTTTCAAACGGAAATACCAGGAATATACAAGTTAAAAGTAAAGCTCCCTTGCACTTTGGTCCTCTGGTCTACCTCTAGGAAGCTCCCGCTGCCCGCCACCAGGAGCACATGCTTTTCTTGTGCACAGATGCTTGTGTCTCACAGAGACGGTTCTGTCCCAGTTTCTCCCTTAGTCATGTATCTTAAAACCTCCATCACTCTTTTAACATGCTGCAGAGCACTCCTCTGCTGGCATGAGCAGCATGGATGACCCATAATTTATTTAGCCATTCCACTATTCAGACACTTCAGTTGTTTCCAAACACAAAGAGAGCTGCAATTAATAATAGTCAAAATTGGGCAGAGAGTTGGGACTTCGGTTAGTCTTATTTCTTAAAAGTCATAAATAATAAGTAGGAGCATAGGTTTTGGGATCAGGGTCACTTAATCAATAGCCATCATTATTAGTGCTTTTGGGCACTTGAGAATACGGCATACTAACTATAACTGGCTAGACTGTATGACCTGAAGTTTATGCACCACAGGGCCAGAAAGATGTGTCAGCATCGTGAAACTTCACTGTGAAGCTCACATCAGGCGGGCGCTCCCTGTGCGGGCTCTGGGCCGGCACGTCACCTGCAGGGCTCATGAAAGACCCGCCACCGAGGCAGGTGCTGCAGGATCACCCTGCCTTAAGGCAGGAACCGAGCCACTGTGAGAGCAGCAGGATTATTAGGGGGGGGATTTTACCAACTGCATAGGTTTGGGGCAGGATCCAGCTGAAATAATTAAACCTAACACCTTAGGACAGAGCCAGACACAGAGTAAATGCTTAATAGGTGGTGGTGATTCACAGCCAAAAAGCGGTGCCTCAAAATGACACCCTTATTATCTCAGTCCTCCCTTTAGCGCCACACACACTGGGGAGCAAACACCTACAGGCGGGGCCCACTCGCCACTGGGCCTGTGGGAACATTTTACTAGTAGGTCAAGGGCCCCGGGAAAGCCAGGCAGCACCCGCATGCAGCCTTCTCGGGTGGCGGCAGTAATGTGATCCAGCGCAGTTTGAGGACGGTATAAATAGCCCCTTATTAACTGAGGAGCCTGGCCACCAGGACCCTGGTGGAGGCCCTCCTGGTGGGCTTTCCTCTGAGCTGTGGGTGGTGAAGCCGTGGGGCCCACAGCAGCTGCACAAATGTCCTCATTGCCCCCAGGGGCCTCCAGCAGGCTCGCTTCTCTCAACCAGGCCATGGTGTTCTGTGGTCCCGGCCTCCAAAATAAAACCACCGCTAAGACACCACCGCCTGCAGCGCCAGCCAGCGGTTCCCCTCCCTGAGGTTTCCACTCGTGGGCTCGCAGGGTTAGAAGAGCTGATAGCTCCTGGGAAACCCTGAGCCAGTCCACTTAGAAGCAGCTGGTTTTTTTCTTCAATATCCTCCCCAACCCTCACTCCCGACAGCCTCTTTCTGCCTCCACCAGGCGTTATCCCTACGTGGGAAGTTACACTGCTCTGACACTGGGGAATTTGTCTCAGCCACCCAGGGTGACACCAGGGACGGAGGTGGTCCCAGTTCAACCTATGGGCCCTCAAGGGTTTGTTTGTAACAATGCACCCAGCTTGAGTGGCTATGGGATTAGCAGAAAGCAGAAGAGAAATAACTTTCAGTGAATCCTTCCCATGTGCAAGGACATGGATGTCATGTCCAATTAGCAGTAACAGCAGCAATAATGCGTAGCTATGTTCACAATGCGGAAGAGCAAAAGGAGGCGCTGAGGCACTGTGTACCTTGTCCAGGGCACAGTCTGCTGAGGGACAGGACCAGGCCTCAACCCAGGTCTGTCTGCTCCCACGAAGGGTGTTTCTCCTGCTCTACCATATTGCATCCACACGATCCAACCCTGCCTTTACGACTCCCACACGCGGGAAGGTGGTGCTGCCACAGAGGTGTCTGGAGAAAGTATGAGTGACCATAAGGAGTGTAGTGCTCAGCACAGTGACCAGCACGGCCCACCTTCCCGAGTGTCAGCAGAGGCAGGAGAGGAGGCACAGCCCCGAGGGGGCACAGGAGGGGCGGTCTCACCCTGCCATCCTGCTTACAAATGCCTACAAATGCACTGGGACCTCAGGGGAGGGGAGAGCCACCTGCAGGGGAGGAGAGAGGCTGAACTTAGAGGCCAGCGTGGGTCTGGAGGAGGAGGAGGAAATGCTTGGGCCTAGAATGAGAAGATGGTGTAGAAAGATGCAATGATGCAAGCTGTCAAACACTGGATTTTCTGTCTGGAAAACCTTCAGTTGAATGCTGCGGGTTAGTGAGGGACATGGGAATTTACGGTAGGTGGTGCCACTGTAGGGTTAAATGCAGAACATTTGGAATCAAATGGATTTGAGTTCAGCTCTCAGGTATACCAACCATGTAACACTGCACAAGTGTACTTAGCTTCTCCCAGTGTACTTAGCTCTTCTGTAAAGTGGGGGAAATTGTTGTAAAGAAAATGATTTATATCATCGTAGTGTCCGTGTGAGGATAGCATCACCAAAGGTGTAGCTGGGTGCTGCCATGACTGCTATATCTACAGACTGATTCCAAACTTCCATGTGCAGGGGTGTATGTTTTCATTAAGTGCTCACCATGGTTATGTCTGGGTAAGAATACAGGTGACTTTAATTTATCAGTCTTCACATATTTTTATAGCTTCCAAATTTTCTGCAGTGGGTATGCAAGATTTATGTGAAAGTGTCCTAAAGTCCCTGTGGAACTAAAATTCCTGATAATCGTAACACCCATTTTTAAAGCAGAATTCTTTACATTATAAAGAAGAAAAAAACTGAGGCTTGCTTTAAAGGACACTGCAAGAGGTAGCAGCCTGAGCTCCGCGGGCAGCATGCCCAGCTCTGTCTGGAGAGGAGACAGAAAAGGTAAGCCTCTACTGTCCACTCTCCTGTACTTTGTTTCCTGGGAACGGTGGGGAAGTATCAGCCAGGTGTGCTAACCCAGCTGGTCCACAGGGCTTCCCACAAGGGAGGGGCCTCCCCTAGACCCACATGTTCTGTGATTTCCAGGAAACCACACCTACGGGCCTCTGGCACCATCACTGACAGCCTAGGAGCGTGGTCGGCAAACTGTGGCTCGCAAGCCACATGCGGCTCTTTGGCCCCTTGAGTGTGGCTCTTCCACAAAATACCACGGCCTGGGCGAGTCTATTTTGAAGAAGTGGCATTAGAAGAAGTTTAAGTTTAAAAAATGTGGCTCTCAAAAGAAATTTCAATCGTTGTACTGTTGATATTTGGCTCCGATGACTAATGAGTTTGCCAACCACTGGCCTAGGAGGAAGAGATGGCCACAGAGAGGGAGCGCTGGGGGAGGAGTACACCTGCCTCCCACCACTTTACCACGATGCTCCTCAGAAGCTCAGACCCTGACCGGGCGATGCGCAGGAGAGGGTTTTCCCGAGGAGCTCTCCATCCCTCCAACCCCCAAGAGGTTTGGGGAAAACACTCACACTTCCTGTAGATTTGGCAAGTCCTCAAAACCTGCAGGTTCAATCTCGGAAAGTTTGTTGTAACTCAGGTTTCTGGTAAAGGGAGAGGAAAAGAAAGAAAGAAAGAAAAAAAAAACGGCTGAATCAAAATTTCAACACACCCAAAATTCAGGAATCTTCTACTCCACCCCCAAACAAAATAATGATTGCCCTTATCACACACATTATTTTAAATAACCTTACTGACACCGATCTTTATAGCTGTACCTCCTGCCACTTGCATCCATAAACAAGTCCCTGTGAAAATCTCAAATCATCTGAGCTTGGCTAAACTAAAATGAATTTTAATCAATACCATTTAGTCACTTAGCAACATGAAAGAAATTCTAATGTAAGCCAGCCCGCTGCCTACATTAGAGAGTGCTGGTCCACATGCTTTGTACCCTATCAAGGCCAGGGCTGTTTTAAAGGGGGAGAGATCAACCAAAGGACTTGTATGCATGCATATAAGTCTAACCAATGGACACAGACACCAGGGGAGTGAGGGCATGAGTGGGGGGATGGGGGGACAATGGGAGGATAAGGACACATATGTAATAACCTTAATCAATAAAGAAAAAATTTAAAAAAAAATACCTACCTAAAAAAACATAAAAAAATAAAGGGCACATTTTAATCAATGTCTTACTAACGCATCAAACACCAACAAGCAATAGCAAAGAAAAAGACGGGGTGGAGGGCTGACCCTTTGTTGTCTAAAAGCACTGGTTCTCACTCAGGGAGGACGTAGGCAATGTCTGGAGACAGTTTGAGTTGTCACAACTGCAAGGAAGGAAAGGCGGCTCTGGCATTGAGGGTGGAAGCCAAGGATGCTGCTAACATCCCACAATGAGCAGAACAGCCCTTAACAACAATCAACTATCCAGCCCTAAGTCAACAGTAATATTCAGAGGTTGAGAAATTCTGTCTGCACAACTTAAGAGTGAAAATCGCTCACATGTCTAGTCAGAGCTGAAGGGGCTCGAGAAAGTGAACACTGTAAGATCGTAATCACAAAGCTATACTATCAACACGGTGCTCCTACTATCAATGAATAAATATTGGAGTGACCAAATCACACAGGAGAGAGGAGCCACGGTCACAAGAAATTTGTGGTTGGTGCTAACCAAAGGCATGAAAGCCACACATGTGTCTGGCCTTCTCGAAATGATGGCACTGTCACAATTATTCAGAGTCACATCGCTCTCCCCTGCACTCCCAGCAGTACCCACAGAGGCAGACACGCAACAAGCTGGGAACTGTGTGGTCAGGTGAGCTCCTCAGATCACACCCTCACCCCAGAGTAGGTTAATTAATCCACGGGAACAGAAGCCACAGAGATGTGGTCCCATTGGGCCCTTCTTGCACAGTGCACCCTGCTCCGGCCACAATACATGCAGTCCTGTGGAAGCCAGCGAGGTCAACATTTTCATCTCAGCTATTAGTTCACTGGCATTACTGCCAACTAACAGTGCTACTAATCATGAGTTTAAAGTCTAGCTCTTAAGGGGCACAATGTCACAAAAGGTGCATCTACCTTTTAAACTTACGCCAGCGACATTCCAATCAATACTAGCCTAGAGCTGATAGCCATTTCACTGCCAACCCAAGACATTCATCTAAATGAAAATCAAACCACACGTGCAATAATGGCACATCTGTGTTTGGGGCATGGCCTGAATGAAAAGCAATTTGTCTAGATATTATGTTACTATAAAAAAATTGAAGGTGGTAATTTTAAAACCACATACCAAAGTCAAGTGTGAGCTTGTCTGCACTTGGTTAGACTAGGAAAAGAAAATCCACAAATGGAGAGATTTTGCCCACATCAGAAAAAGGACCAGACGGACTGAAACTGTCTTCTGTTTTTCAGCACATTATCATAAGGGGGGGGGGGGGTGCATAAAATATCGTGTCTGTGTCTAGAGATCCATGAGTTTACAGTGACTGGAACGAGGTGACATCAGCACAGGTGATGGAAGGTGTTGAGCTGGAGGAGACATCAGAGAGAGACTCAGAAACCACAAAGGCAAGAGCCAGGGGGGCAGACAAGCAATGTGGAGGCCACCCTGAGGCATGGACTGAGGGACACAGCAGTGCCCACCTGCCTGCCCAAAGCCAATGCAGACTAGGCTTCTCCATTGTTGAGAAGTTCAAACTCTGAATTCTCACATGAAGTCTTTTCAATTCTTAAAAAAAGAAAGAAAGTAACCCTAGATGAGCCAAACAAATACATCTGCAAACTACATCTGGCTTGAGGGCCACCAGTTTCCAAGCTCTCACCTAGCCCACAGCTCTTGAGGCTATCGGTTCAAAACGAGTGGCTTATTTCTGGCTTGTATGTGTAGCCAGGGGTGGAGCTGGGTCACAGAAACTGGGTCTTAGGCAATCCACTGGCAGCCTCACTTTACACTATGTGGAATGAAGTCATTTAAGGCTACGTGAAAAGGGGTCTTCCATAAGCTGGTCTTATCACAAAGCCAAACAGCATTGGGCCCGAGCCCTAAGAGCCAGTAAGCAGTGAGGAAGATGAATGGATTTGTCCGTGGAGCTTAAGCTCCCACTGGGTCAGCCTGGAAGTGACGCCTTCGACTTTCGATGCAGTAGGAAAGCTGTGCACCAGCCAATGGGTGTGGAGCAGACTGGCTCTAACGGGCATCCTCTGGGAGGCCCACAGGGACTGCAGAGGCGACAGCTAATGCAGCGCAGGCCCCAGGGCAGCTTCCACTTGTGAGCCTGAGCTTTAAGTCTGAGGAGGGACTAGTCCTGCCACTTGGACAAACTGTTGGTCAACAAGGACATGGGGGAAATATTTACTGTACTAGAGGCCTGATGCACAAAATTCATGCAAGAGTAGGCCTCCTTCCCCCAGCTGCCAGAACTGGCTTCCCTCCGGCTTAAACCTAGGACCCAGGCTTCCCTCGCAGCCCCAGCTTCGTCTGGAAGGACGTCCAGTCTAATTAGCATATACGCTTTTATATTATAGATTCTCCCTGATGACTATAATCCGAAATAAAATCCTCAGAGGCATTTTCTTGTTTAGTCATTCCAGGGAGACAAACTGCCAGCATAATGTTGTTTTATTGTGGTAAAATACAGATAACATAAAATGCACCATCTTAACCATTTTTAAGTGTACAGTTCAATGCACATTCACACTGTTGTGCAACCATCAGCATCAGCCATCCCTAGAACTTTTTCATCTTGTCCCTAAAATTTAGTACCTCTTAAACCAGGGGTGGGCAAACTTTCTGACTCGAGGACCACAATGGGTTCTTAAACTGGACCGGAGGGCCGGAACAAAAGCATGGATGGAGTGTTTGTGTGAACTAATATAAATTCAAAGTAAAGGAGCGGAGGGGAGAGCAAGAGAACCCTCCGCTCTTTCGGCTCCGCGGGCCGGATAGAACAGCCGAACGGGCAGGATCCGGCCCGCGGGCCGTAGTTTGCCCACGGCTGTCTTAAACACTAACTCCCCATCCTCCCCTATGCCCCACCCGGGCCTGGCAACCTCCATTCGACTGACTCTATGAAATGTGACGACTCTAGGTACTTCCTGAAAGTGAAACCATACAGTGTCTGCCCTTTTGTTTCTGGCTTATTTCACTTCACATGTTCACATGATATCCTCAAGGTGTATCCATGTTGTAGCTTATGTGAGAATTTCTTTCCTTTTCAGGGCTGAATAATACTCGTGTGTGTGTCTGCGTGTGTGTACAGGCACACACACACATTTTATCATTTCAATAGTGGATGAGCATTTGGGTTGTTTCCATCTTTTGGCTATTGTAAATAATGTTATCAACAATGGCTTACTTTTTTCAGAACAATTTTTAAATAAAGTTTTCTTAACCCTTTGACTACTGTGCTTACTCACACTCATTTTTCAGTGATTAATGAACTACATTTATTCAGCCTAAGAACTGTACAGAGAGGGATGTGAATTCTCATCTTAGTTCTCAAGAACAAAGAGTTAATCAGTGAAAACCCTTTAATGAGGACTTTCTTTCAGGTGGCAGCTGCCATGCACACAAATCTAAAGACCTCACTTATTTCTACAAACATGAGCAACCCTCACCCAGCTGGACATCTGAATGTGCCTGAAGTTGAAGGTTTCAGATTCTCCTGTCAAAACAAGTCATCTGTCAGCAGGACAGATGCTGTCAAAAGCATTTCTGCACCTTTCAGTAGCAAGAGGAGTGGAAAGAAACCTCAGGGAATTTAGTTACTGCCAATTGCAGCTTTCATTAAACATTTTGTCAGCCACTGTCATAACACAAATTGTCCCTGTTCTTGTAAAAAGGGTGCACAAATCTTTGAACAATTGAGCCCAGCCAAGGATATTCTTCCCACTAATCTGCTGAAAGATGACCGTTGGCCCACCCTTTGCAGCTCACGCGAGAACAGTTCAGTTTTATCCAGGTTTTATCTGTCTGAAAAGCAAACTGTTTAACAGTGCATGACACAATCGGCCTGCTGAGCATTTTTCCTAACAAATCCCCCTACCTGAACCCACCGAACTAGGAGAGCGAAGGCTTCGAGTAGCTGAGAAACACACCCATACCTCCCCCCCATTACGCAACCCCGTGCTGTCCAATTCGGTAGCCACTAGCCACGCGGCCAACAATGTCACTATTTGAACAAATTAAGGATTCAGTTCCTCAGTCGCACTCATGCGAGTATTCCACAGCCGCACGTGGGCCACACTACACCATGTAGACAGAGGCACTTCCACCATCACTGAAATGTCCGCCTAACTGTGCTGAATCTAAGTCATGGAGTGGGCACCAATACTTCTAAATCATGAAATCAACAAATATTTAAAGTGAAATGGCACCTGGATGAGAAACGTGGATTTTAACAATAAATTTGAATTTCCCAATAACTCAAGACCTTTGTTAAAAAATGTGGTGGGAGATGGACACGGATATTAGCCCATGTCTTTTAGGCGCACAAAGTTCTTAACCATCCCACAGAGGAACGGCTTAGGAAACTCAGTTCACCAGGGAGACACTCTTGAAACAAAGGCCCCCTGAGTGTAACTCTGGAGGCTTCATCAGTATTTACAGAATCTGACCAGCACCTTCCTACAACCAGAACCACGAAAGAAACTGGCTAGCGAGCAGTAATTAATTGGCTCCTGGGAAGCCGAGGGATGGAAGGTTCCGTCTGCGTGGAGTGGGTTCAGTGAGGAAGTGGCCCACATCCCTGGACAATATAATTCGCACTGTCCTCACAGCAGGCACTGCTCACAGGTCACCGAATGCAGACAAAACCTCTCTCAGGAAGCGCAGCACAGCTCTGGTTGTATTTCAACATTAATAGGAATCATAATTCACTGTGGAAGGAACTGGTCCTCACTTTGTGGCCAGCATTCCCTGAGGAAGGAGGTTTTCATACTCATTTTGGTGTCCAGGCCAGGCTATTTCCCATTACTCAACCTTGTCTGGACTCCTGACCGGCACCGCACTTTGCATATTTTAAGCTTTCAGATGCAATCCAATGACCCAACTATTGAGCACTACTGAGGGCCCAGGCCTCGCCGCAAGCCTTGTTTTTCTCGGGAAACTGTAGATTACGGTGGACATTGCTCCTTACCCTCAGGAAATGCATGTTTGCCGCCATTTTAAAAGGAGTCACCTGCGTTCCTAGGACAGAGAGCAGTGCTTTCAAATGTCAAGGCTGCAAGCGAGCGAGGAGAGAATGCAACTTTATAAGTTATTCAATCCCTTACGCTCCGAAGGCTATTTCTGCTGCATTTTTACCCTCTGAGGAATTATGTACAGTACGCATCTAAGCCCACTGAAATCACCACATTATGTTCCCCAGACCCACAGTATAAGGTTGTATGAGAATGAGATTTATTTAAAATCTAGAATATCAGATGTCCTTAACTTTTCTTTCTTTTTTTTAAAAATATATTTTATTGATTTTTTTTACAGAGAGGAAGGGAGAGGGATAGGGAGTTAGAAACATCGATGAGAGAGAAACATCAATCAGCTGCCTCCTGCACACCTCCTACTGGGGATGTGCCCGCAACCAAGGTACGTGCCCTTGACCGGAATCAAACCTGGGACCCTTCAGTCTGCAGGCCGACGTTCTATCCACTGAGCCAAACTGGTTAGGGCTGTCCTTAACTTTTCTACTGTGATGTTTCCCCTCATTAACCAAGTGCCACTACTAAACAGCCTGATAATCCACATTAACCAGTTAACTGCCACGATATTTTGAGTTTAATTTTAAAAAGTCCGCTTGCGTCTATAGACGCTTATGGCATACAAATGGTTAAAGGCTTACATTTAAAATGAAATTGCATCTTAAACTAGAATCACCCCTCTGGCCTCCTCGCTCCAGAATTCCCACCAGGAGATACGGAATGTGCAGCCATCTCTCTTCAGTAAGCTAAGCAAGACACCCTAAACTGAGACTCGGAAAAAGAAACACTTCCTGCAAACGATTAAAGGCAAAAATCACTCAGATATTGATACGATACATACAGCTCATCCTGTAAGCTTTGGGTCAATTATATTTAAGAAAGTCAGTAATGAATCACAGTTACTTCATTATTTGAAAATGTTACATAGATAGTTCTCTATGTAAATGAGGTATACAAACGATTCAAAAGAGATAATACACACCAGCCATATAAGGACCCAGAGGCACCAACGACTTTTACTCCTTAAAATCAGCCAAAATCCACGATGGAAATCAGTGTGGCCTCTGAATTCTGATGCTGAAGACAACTGAGAGGAGTCTCCTGGGATGCACCCCTCCACCTTAGCCAGTCACACACCTCACCCCGGCCCATGGCTAGTTTGAATACAGGTCTAAGTTTTGTCCCTTAGCACCCAACAGATGACAAATTCAACAAACAGTAATTGAGTGTTTTTCTACAATGTCTACTGTGCTAAGATCTGATACAAATTAGGATAAGATCTAGCGGCTAGCCCATAACCTTAAGGAGTTTTCAACCTACTGGTCAGGTGAGACTCTGGACCAAACAATGACAGCCAAAGGCAGGCCTCTGGGGATGGCAGGCAGCAGCTGCCTACTGGTGGCTCTTCAGCCAAAGCTGGGCGTCAGGGAAAATTGTTTGTTTGTGACTGAACAGTGTTTGGAGAAACCTAGGTTTTCGCACACAAAATAATAGTTTCAGTTTCCCTTGAAAACAACCACTGGGCGAACACTCCTGACAGTAGCAACCCTTTGGTTAGCAAGTCCTCCAGGGGCCCAGGGGCCCTCCGCTGTACTGTCCCACGTGGCCCTCTTCCCTCAGCTCAGCACCTGCCTGTCCCTGGGAGCAACTGAGGGCATCACCCCTGTATGGACACCACTGAGTCCAGATGGCGTTCAGAGCAGGGAAAGTCAGTTGTGTTAAGAAAGGTTTTTCAGAAAAATACAAACTTTAGCTAAAAACTGGAAGAAGATTGAGAGAAGAACACGATTTTGAGGAAGAGTACCAGAAATGTTAAATAGGGCAAGAGGGTATGAACCTTTAAAAAAAAAAAAAAAAAAGCCAAGAAGGCAGGACCTCCAAGAAAGGAGAGGGCAAGACACAAAGACACAAGCAGTTTCAGGACAACATGGAGAAGCCCAGCCAGAGTCACGTGCCTGCCAGCCAGTAAGTCAAGGGTTATATAAACCTTCGCAAACCTCGGTGCCAGGTCCCTTGTGAACGTTCATCTTCAGGCCATGAAGGTTGATTTCCACAGAGGCAGAATATGCCCTTGTTCAACTACTGCGTGTGAGGCCCACCACCACTGAAAGCAATCAACATTTGCTTTCTGGAACATCCCCTAAAACAGGAGATTCTAGGACCTGTTTTTCCTACCAAACTACGATTTCAGCTAAAGAAAGAAAAGTAATTGGGTGTGATGTGATTTTGTTATTTAAGCACGTTCATGCTTAGTTGGGGTGGGGGGTCCTAGGGGGAGCCCACAAATCTCCCATAACAGTCTCTCGTTAAAGATGGTACGTGCATGTTAACCCCTAAAGATGAATTAATTAAATTAGGAGGAGGCACTGGAGCCCCACCAGCTCTGCAGGGGCAGGTACTCCACAAAGAGGGTCTGCACGGGGAGGGGGGGAATAGCAGCTGACCCTCCCACAGCCGCCACAGGGGGGCCACCACCATGACGGCCCAGCAGGGAAGACACGCCTACAGCCACCAGGTGGTCTGACCATAGGGAAGGAGCAGGGGAGAAGAGAGGGGTCAGCAGTCTGGTCCCCTATTCTCTACTTATCATCTCTGACATCTCTGAAGAGGTCACAAATCTGCCCTTTCAGAGTCCTCAAACTCTACAGGACTTTCCAACTCATCACCTCCACATAGGCCCCTTCATGGCAGACACCAGCCAGCACACAGCTCCCACTTGACCCAGAGCCCAGCATCTGTGGAACAGAGTACAGGCAGTGCTAGGAGCCAGGCCTCCCTCCCTGTCAATCAATCAACATCCTGAGGCATAAGGAGCTTCAGTGAGAGCAGAGGGCTTATCAGTCCTGACCTCCAGGGGCAGACAGTGCCGCTGTGCTCACCTCTGGGGACACTCTGAGGCTGGAGTTTCCTCAGGGACAGGATGAAGGAGGAGTCTCCTAACTGGAACCTTGCTCTACTGAAGCAGGAACTGAGACTCTTGCTTCTGAGGCAGGTAAAACAGCCAGGCAAAGGGACAGGAAGTGAGGACACATTAATCTAGTGGGTAAATTTTGAATCCTGGGTTCACCAGGTGCTTTGTAAAGCCCACCAGTGCCCCTCTAGACACAGAATAATATTTGCTTTCCTAACACCTCCACCTGCACCCTCTACCCCACAAATGTCACCGTGGAATGAGCTTCCTATAATACCACCCCTGTAAATAAAGGGTGTTTATTAAAAGCATGATGCAGCTTTAAAATTAACTTTGGGGTTACATATTAAAGCTGCAAACTAGCAATGTCTTATGAACACCTCTTGACCGAATGTATCACCCACCAGAATGTGTTTCAAAACTGGCACAATCGCCAACCAGCAGGAACGCGGTGATCAATTACCTACCTGCCACTGAAATGCTTTTGCACTGCACATTGACTTCACACACGCGTGCCCCCACCTAAAGCCCTGAGGGGAACGTCGCCATCAGAGAAAAAAATACATATTTTGCTCTAGCTGGTTTGGCTCAGTGGATAGAGCGTCGGCCTGCGGACTGAAGGGTCCCCGGTTCAATTCTTTCTGGTCAGGGGCACATACCTGGGTTGCAGGCTCGATCCCCAGTATTGGGCGTGCAGGAGGCAGCCGATCAATGAGTCTGTCTCATCACTGATGTTTTTATCTCTCTCTTCCTCTCCCTTCCTCTCTGAAATAAAAATATATTTTAAAAAAGAAAATACATATTTTAACACAGCCCCATAAAATGTACTGATGGCCACATCCCAAGTCTGTCTTTCTGGCAGAAGGTAAAGCCAGGAATTTCACTGGGATAAAAGGATAAGTAAGGAAACTTACATCACTGATGCTGGATTCCTCAGAAATGAAACCTCCAATAGCATATTACTCCCCTGAGCACAAAAGACACACATGAAAATATTAAGAACAAACAAACACCCCCAAGTCATTACACGCCATTCTAAACACTCTTGTCTAGTTGTTCCCCAGAACCAGGGAAGGATCAAGACATTTTGTGGCTTTTTTAACCCTCATTTGACAATTCAGACTATAATACAATCCAATTAATGAAGATAATAGTACGTAAACCTCAAGTTACAGAAATGTGTACCAAAAGATTTTTTTAAATGTTAGCTCAAGGTTTGGTCATCCTGGTTTGTTGTTGTTAAAGCACGTGTTTAGAGGGCAATTTTAGGCAACACTTTGGGTTACAAAAGAGCAATACATAGGAAGAAGGAAATGAAAGTGCTTTTTTTTTTAAGCAAATACATCTGTACAAGCAACAGCTTACCTCAGTGTTATCAGCATCTCTTTCCTCCCCCACCCACACGGAAAGAGTTTTAAGGGACAACTGACACAAGTGGTTTAACTCCCTTCCCAGGAGAGAGCTACTCAAAAGGAAGATCCTTTCTGGGGAGCCCAGGGTCCTCAGGGTGTGGCTGGAGGCCCCGTCAGCTTCTAGGCACTCGTGGGCATCTTTCATTTCTCCGACTGAAGTCACACCCACTACTCACTTCTAACACCTTGTGCCTGTGCACAGCCCAGGCATCAGAAACCTATGAAGCTCATACACAAGTCCAGGTGTCCTTGCATTTGCCACGATCCTCTGCATTACAAACGGATTAAGTGCAAGACTGCTTCAAACATTATCAGACATTCTCAACACTATCTTCTCTTCTAGGTTTTCAATACCATCTTCTAGGTTTCAAACATTAAATATTATCTCCTAAGGTTTACCCTCCCTTTCTTTCCCAGCTACCTCAACACTTGAAAATGAAGATTTACTAGTACTCTGCCCAGCGGGGTGACTCGGTAGGTGCACCGAAAGGTTGCGAGTTCGATTCCAGGTCAGGGCACACACCCAGGTTGTGGATTCGATCTCCAGTCATGGCACCTACAAAAGGCAACCAGTTGATGTTTCTCTCTCTCTCTCAAATCAATAAACGTATCCTCAGGTGGAGGATAAGAAAAAGAAAATGTGCAGTTTTAGATGGTCAGTCTTCTGGTTAACAGTTAATTTGCTAGCTTTATTCACTAGCTTATCGATGTGAGATCTCGTTCTGTCACCTTTTCCTTCAGGTTTTTAAAGTTTATGTGCCATGAAACATCCCTGAAGCCAAGCGACTAAGACGTCATGAAACACCGTCAACTTAAAAGTTTGTCCCACCGTTTTCTCGGGGCCACAGCCACCTCTCTTGTTGTGGAAGTGACCACGAAGATACTAAGTCAGTGGTCGGCAAACTCATTAGTCAACAGAGCCAAATATCAACAGTACAACAATTGAAATTTCTTTTGAGAGCCAAATTTTTAAAATTTAAACTTCTTCTAACGCCACTTCTTCAAAATAGACTTGCCCAGGCCGTGGTATTTTGTGGAAGAGCCACACTCAAGGGGCCAAAGAGCCGCATGTGGCTCGCGAGCCGCAGTTTGCCGACCACTGTACTAAGTCAAGGTGCAACAAGCACAGTCTCCGCAGGCGTCATCTTACACGGGCTGCTTTCCGCTATTACAATATGGAACTTCCTTTTCACTGAGACTGTAAGCACCAAGCATGTGTCCTCTATTCTTGAACATTATGAAAATGTTACTATGTCGAATGGATAACTGGCCATGAAAATGACTGAGCAACAATATACCACATAGTTCACTGCCTTCATCCAGGCCCAGGGCATCCTAAATCTAAGAGCTCATCCATCTCTCTCTCTCTCTCTCTCTCTCTCTCTCACACACACACACACACACACACACACACACACACAGCCATCTCTTGACAGTTTAAAGTTCCAGGTCATTTACTCCCAAAGATATGTCTTAAAGGGTGGATCCCAGCAGTAATCACACTTTCTAAACTATACCTTAACCAAATAATGAGTACATGTACCTATAGGATGTCAGTCTGGTTTTAAAGTAAATCACCAGCAAAAGTTTAAAAATCTCTGCAAAACTCAACATAAGTGACTCCTTTTGGAGTCCTAGTTACAGGCTGCAAAAACACCATGTGGCATGTGGATACACCACATCCTCTCCGTGTGCTGGGAGAGACGAGAGCCACTCAGTTCCTGCCTCAGCAGGAAATCAAGGCCCCTGGGTCCACCAAACCTTAGACCTCAGATGAGCTCAGCTACATCAAGGCAGCTTCCCTATAAAGAGCTAGCACTTCTTTGCCTAACACTTGTTATCTGATGCACACACATCCCTCCCCAGTTCCCACCAGCATTCCTTTTTGAAAGATGATGTAATCAAACCCAAGTTGGTTAAAGTCTCCTTTCAGTTTGCCCGAATCAAGTTACTGCATCAGGACTAATAGCACACTACCTTGGGGTCTTGCTCCTCATACTTCGCACTAACAAAACTTGCATCTTAAACCCTCCTCAATTAGAGGGCAAACGAATTCTGAGCCCAGAGCAATAGAGCAGTGGTCGGCAAATTGCGGCTTGCGAGCCACATGTGGCTCTTTGGCCCCTTGAGTGTGGCTCTTCCACAAAATACCACGTGCGGGTGCGCACGTACAGTGCGATTGAAACTTCATGGCCCATGCACAGAAGTCGGTTTTTGGCTCTCAAAAGAAATTTCAATTGTTGTACTGTTGATATTCGGCTCTGTTGACTAATGAGTTTGCCGACCACTGCTATAGGGGATCAAAGTGTGCTCAACCCCCCCACTCTGGCTTTCCTTTCTCCCACTCCCCACACTTGGCTCTGAATGGCTGTTGGAGCAAACAAAGTCACTCCAATCCCAGCGTTGGTCTGCATGACCACACAAGCATGACTCTGCAAAACTGTGCTGGCAACTACATTCACTCGCAGCAAACTGAACCAGATCGATATGCCAAAGCAGGTTCGGCTTCAGTTAGGCTGGAGCTTGCACAAGCACAAAGAGAAAACTGCCCACTCTCAAACCCAAAGAGCTACTGGGGAGGCACCTGCACAAACTAGCCAGGGTGGTTTGTAAGGTCACAAGCACCTCAGAAAAGCTCTTTTATTCCCAGGGGAATGCCACAAATGGTAGGCCTGTCACCCTGCTGGTGTCAATATTTATCTAAGGCCTGGGTATTCACAATGCTATAAACCAGGCACTTTGAATCCACTCATTCACATAATTTGCCACTACAAAGTCCCAAAACAGAATTATTTACAGCCTGGATTTCTTTTCTCCTATTTCCATGCAGGAGGCTGGTTGTGGGCCCCTGGTCTACATCAGCAATAATCCTGGCAGCTTGAGAATAAATCGTCCATGAAATGCAGAACTGCCAGTATCAGGTGGCACTGCACCTGAGGACAACAAGATGGGGAAGGAAACAAGGCGGCTGCTCTCGCCCTTCCCGTGGCACAAATGCTGCCTGCCCTGGAAATGAGCGAAGCTCAGACCTTGCAGTCAAGTAACGGAGCCCGTAGCACCTCGCCCAGGCATTTCCAAGTGTGACTTATTCTCCAGGGTGAACCCAGCTCAGAGGAAGACCTGCTATTCCACTTCTAAACTCCCTCCCTCCTCCTTCATCCTTTATGGAGTCTTCCTCCCTCCAAATAAAAGCTGCTGCTCAATTCCCCTCCCCAGGTAAGTCCTGAGAGATAACCAGTCCATTACCATAACCCTTAGGAAGCCCTTGGGACCTCTGAAGAGAGGTCAGAGTAAAGCAGGGGCCCCAGTGGATTTCTCCGAGACGCTCGCCATCACTCAAGTCCCCAATCCCTCCTGTCATGGGTGCCGTGGGTGCTGTGGGTGCCGAAATGCAGCCCTCAGGGGGCGGTGTTGACTTCTTCCAAGGGCACACCCTGCAGTGCCTGGAGGGGAGACCAACTTCAGGTTTTCATGCCAAGAAAATCAAGACAGAAAAAAGATGGGCCTCTCTCCAGTGACAAATTAAAGGACCCACCTCAAAGCCCTCTGGCAAAGCTGAAGGGAAGTGACATTAGACAGACTGCCTAAGCCAGCCTCCTGTGCTCCCTAACCCCACTATGCTGACCCTTCACATTCTTCCCAACGAGACAGGCAGCCCTACCAAACCCTCACGCAGACCTGGACACTCCATCAGCTCAGTAAGGATCATCATACTTGTATCTGCCAACAGGCTGAGTGCAAATCACTTGCCTGCCTTCCTCGGCAGAACGCAACGGCACGGGATGAGCTGTGATAGATGGTGCACGTGTGGTTGAGGGGCCAGCATTCCGACCTCTGCTTTAAATATGCCTGCTGAGTGAAACGGCAGCAGCTGAGGGTGTGGTCGGTTTTATTTTTTCTTACATAAAAATATACACGACACTTAAGCACCAGTATTTCCTCACGCACACTTAAGTTAATAATTCACAAACCAACTGACATTCATCGAGGATCAGAAAATTTAAAGGTGGTTTGTGCAAACACTCCTGTTCTTGCTCTTACTTAACAGCTGGTTTATTTAACTGATGGCTTCTGTTGCCATTAGGGGCCGATAGCACTTCAAAATGTTATTCCTGAAGGCAGATACACCACTACCGAGTCACCTAGCCTCTCGGTTTTATGTTATCCAAATTCCAGCAATTATTTTCCTCTCCTATGGAACAGGCAGGCAATTCTAGGATGGCAAAATCACCCTCATTTGCTGGTAAGCTTTTATTGTAGTCATGCGCTCTCATTTCTAATCCGGCCCCTCCAAGGGGACAATCCCCAAGACAACAACACACAGAGGAGCAATAGGTACAGTTGAAGCAGCGCTCACCCAAGAGGCCGGCTATCGGACCCCAGGCCTGACCGTCCTTTCCACATGAAGGACACAGGCCTCTCCTCTCCACGCCGACCTTCCACTCTCCACTCCTCCCTCCCTCCCTCCCTTCCTTCCTTTCCCCTCAATAGAGGATATGCTTATTATTTTTAAGAGAGAGGGAGGGAGGGAGGGAGGGAGGGAGGGAGGAAGGGAGGGAAGGGAAGAGAGAGAGAGACATTGAACCCACAACCTAGGTATGTGCTCTGACCTGGAATTGAATCCACAACCTTTCGGTACATGGGATGACGCTCCAACCAGCCGAGCCACACGGGCCAGGGCCCCACCTCTCTTTCTTTATCTCACTTGAGTTCACTCTCTAAAACTGTGTGTGTGCTGAGAATGGGCTAAGGAAGAGGGAATCTAAGGAAGTCTTCTCCAGCCACTATTTGGGTGTGTCCAACCTGTTCCAAGATAGAAGGATTACCAGTTGGTGGTACTTGTTTCAACCAAAGGAAATTAAACCTTGGGGTATGAGTTATCTGCAAAGCCACGGACTTACTACAAACACATGCTCCACAGCACGGTTTATGAACCCGAGATAGAAGCCTCATTAAAGAGGTTACACATTAACCACCACACATCTCAAGGAAGACCCTATCACCTCCACCATCGCCGCACCTTCTATATCCCGCCTTTGGCACGGCTTTCTGGAAGTTGCTATTTAAAATAAATAAAATGGGTCCATTTTTTAGTTTTTGTTTTTAATAAACAACTAATTTCAGTGTATGCAACTGGCCCTTAAAGGGCATCTAGCCTGGCTGGTGTGTTCAGTGGTTAGAGCATTAGCCTGCTCACCAAAGGGTCTCAGGTTCGACTCCGGTCAAGGTCACATACCTGGGTTGCAGGTTTGCCCCAATCCACGGATCTCTCTCGCCCCTCCCACATTCTCTCCCCCTCCCTCTAAAAATCAATGGAAAAAATATTCTCGGGTGAGGATTTTAAAAAGGCATCTAATTAACCCCCATGGAGCGGAAAATAAGCAGTCCCAGAAGGGCAGACATTTGGATGGCAAACCTGTGGTTGTTTCTACAGGTGTGTGGACAGATGTATCAGGGACACAGGAACAGAGCCTGTGATAATACAACACAACAGAAAAGCCAGCAGCCACTCACGTTTCGTTAGGAAATTAATGAACGCAAAATGCTTATTGGTATCTCTACTCTCACCGACTTTACAGCAGGAAGGGGAGAAGACGCTAAGCAAGGAACCACAGCGTGTCCCCAAGCCTCGCCTGGAAGAAGGCAGCGACCAACCACTGCCTTGGTGCTCTGGGAAAATCCCTTGGAGGAATGTTTAACCCGAGGCCGGAAGGATAAAGTCACAAAGAAGAGGCACAGTGCAAGAGCACAGGCAAAGGTCTTGCGGGAGGGAAAGGCGCGGCTGGCAAAGGAAGACCCCGTCCAGTGTCATCCCAGTTCAGAAAGCCCTGCTATCAGGTGGCCACAGAGGACGGTGGAAGGCAGGAGAGCAGGGACTTGGAGCCACAGAACTTAGAGCTGAGTGTATAGGAGTCCCATGTCCGGGGCTGTGGGTCTCACACTTATGCCTCACCTCCAAAGCAGTGCCCCCCAGAGCTGATGAGCATGCAGACTGCCAGACTCTGGCCCCACAAACGCAGCTCCACAGTCATGAGGAGTGAAAAATGCCTACTGGCTGCCGTGAGGACTAACAGAGAGCCACCTGCTAGTTGCTACTTCATGTGCCGAGAGATTTGCCTGCGCCCAGTCTAACTAAATCGGCAAGAGTGCACCTGCAGGCCTCTCCCAAGCACCCACCACCCAGAATCCCTGCCTCCATCCACTTAGCTCATCTAGAATGGGACTACAGAGCAAGAAATAAAAACAGAAGCAGCAGGTCGGTCCCTCCACACCAGGCCCGGGGTTCTAGATGCTCAGCAAGCCTCTCTTACTCTGGTTTCTTGCTGTAAAGAAAACCACTGCAAGGCCTCGGCTTCCTTGCCCATTAAAAGCCACCAGGGCGATACTTTTAGATTAGCTCTGTCAGCCCACACCCTGAAGCAGCCAAGTTCAATGTGGCTCCCCTCCCCCATCCTCCCACCCGGCTTCCGGTCTCCACCAAACACTTCACACCTCCTATTGTAAACCTGTCTAGAGCAATCACCAGGCCTGGGCTGGACAGCCTCAGTACTGCATTTCTGTCTCATTTACAGCGGCAGCTCAGAGCGGCAAAGGCAGGCTTGCCCTGGAGTTAGGCCTGGCTGTGAATGTGCACAGCAAACGTCCTTAAGGTACAAGAGGGCAAACCCTCCTATCCCAGCAGAGAACACTGCGATGAGCTCCCCAAGGGTCTGGAGCTGGACTCACCGCGAGAAAAACCATGTTCTCTTCTGCAACATTTCCTCCTTCGCGTGGGGTTACAAACAGGGCGACAATCAACCAAAGAAACCAGGCAAGCATTGCCCGTTATATTTCTACCTGAGGATCTTAAAAGTCCTAAAAATCTTAAAAATACAATTCTGTGTACTTAAACAAGGTAAGGCAGAGAAAAGTGTCTCTACCTGGGCAAAACCCCAAACCACTGAAAATTGTACTACCTATCTCTTTTCAAAACATGCTCTGCATATAACTCAATAAAAGGACAAAGGACCCGATTAAAAAATGAGCAAAGAAACGGAATAGACATTTCTCCAAAGACATATAAATGGCCAACAAACACACAAAAGCATCACAAGTCATTAGGGGAATTCAAATAAAAAGCCATAATGAGATACCACTCCACACTCACTAGGATGGATATAATAAAGACAGACAAGCCCTGGCCGGTATTGCTGTGTCGGTCCGAGCACTGTGGGTTGTGGGTTCAGTTCCCAGTCAAGGGCACATACCTGGGTTGCAGGTTGGATCCCCAGCCCCAGTTGGGGCGACTGCAGGAGGCAACCAATCAATGTCTTCTCTATATGTTTCTCTACCTCCCCTCCCCCAACCCCTCTCTCCTTTTCACTCTCTCTAAAAAAAAAATCACCGGGAAAAATATCCTCAGGTGAGGATTAACAACAACAAAAAACAACAGACAGACAATAAGTACTGGTGAGACTGCAGAGTAATGAGAACCTTCTGATGGAAATCAAAAGGGTGCATGCAACCTCTGTGGAAAACGGTCTAGCGGTTCTTCAGAAAGTTACACGTGGAGTTATATATGACCCAGCACTCCCACTCCTGGGTATCTACCCAAGAGAAGGAAAGACATACACTTATACAAAAAGGTGTTCACCAATGTTCATAGCAACATTATTCATAATTGCCAAAAAGTGGAAACAACCCAAAAAGTCCATCGACTAATAAATGGATAAACAAAATGCGATCTAGCCATACAATGGAATACTATTCAGTCACCAAAGGAAAGAATTGCTGATTCCAGCTATACTATGGAAGCTCCCTAAAAAGTTATGCTAAGTCAGTGGTCATCAAACCGCAGCTCGCGAGCCGCGGTTTGCCGCTCTGTTGACTAATGAGTTTGCCCACCACTGGACTAGACTAAATGTTACCGTGTAGTTGGGAGCTGTGAGGATTAGGCAATTGTGGCATATTGTGTGCAAAGAGGTAAAGGGCAGTATATGACAGTGGTCGGCAAACTCATTAGTCAACAGAGCGGCAAACCACGGCTCACGAGCCACGGTTTGCCGACCACTGTGCTAAGTGAAAGAAACCAGACATGCCGAAACCGGTTTGGCTCAGTGGATAGAGCGTCAGCCTGTGGACTGAAAGGTCCCAGGTTCGATTCCGGTCAAGGGCACGTACCTTGGTTGCGGGCACATCCCCAGTAGGAGGTGTGCAGGAGGCAGCTGATCAATGTTTCTCTCTCATCAGTGTTTCTAACTCTCTCTCTCTCTCCCTTCCTCTCTGTAAAAAAAAAAAAAAAAAAAAAAAAATCAATAAAATAAAAAAAAAAAAAGAAAGAAACCAGACACAAAAAGCCCATCTCTACGATTCCCTTTACATAAAATGTCCAGAATATGCAAATCCAGAAAGCCAGCAAACAGATGTTGCCAGGGGGTGGGAGGAAGGGAGAGTAGGGAGGGACTGCTAATGGGTGATGAAAATAACGTCTGTACAACTCTGAATGTGCTAAAAAACCTGAAACATACAGTTTAAAGAGATAACTTTTATGGTACTTAAGTTACACTTCAATAAAGCTTTTATTATGTAAAAACAAACAAAAACAAAAACCTGCTGCTTTAAAAGGGCCACCTAGCTATTTCTGTACCATAAAAATGCAAAAATAACCTTTTTTCTCTAACTGCTAGTAGATAAATGAAGTGGGGAGCAGGCAAAATACCCACATTCAGATGCTAAAGCCATGATCCCACCTTCAAAAATGCCGCGCTGGCAATCCACTCCTTCCGGCTTCCTAACTCCTCCACTCGCTCTGCCCACCAACCCATCTGCAGGGGAAAACCTCAGCTGGAGTTGATCCTCTTGCAGAAAACAAAATTCTCAGGATTTCGAAAGAGTACTTTTTTCTTCTTTTGAGTGATTATTTAATAAGGCTGTGGAAATCAGGGTTCCCAATGGCTAGCCATTCAAAAATTAAGAACAAGCCAAAAGGCAGGCGGCAATGTCACCACAATGGCGAGAGAATAAATTAGTTACATTAAGAGTGAGGTCTAACTGATTAAGATCTAACCCCTTTCTATGGTTGGGACAGGCAGATTTTAGAACAGCAAGCTATTTCTGGAAAAGTCCCTCCTGAGGAAAAATTGGGAGGGTGGTTTCCCTTTTAAAGTTGGTTGAGGTGGATCAAAAGCAGGTATAACTGGCCAATGCACCCCACCCTCCCCCCACAGGTATGTCGGTCCTTCCGGGACCAGAGCAAGTGCTTCCCCCACCACCACCATCCAGGTACCAGGTGCTACCTTCACCAGCAAAGACGTAGTTAACTGGGAAGTCCGAAAGTCTAATGGGGCCAGGATGCTAACCAACATCAAAGGGATTCCAGCTGCTCCCCTTATGCAATAAACTTCTTTTACCCAACATCATTCACACTTTCAGAGTGCAAAGTTCACTCTGATATTGGTGGCTTTCTCACTTTGTAGCTTTCTTGGCAAGTGTCCCTTGGCCTGGTTGTTCGTTAATATATAATCAGAACATTAAAAGCATTGTTTTGCCTTGGGGGGGGAGGGGCTGCGACCAATTTAATAAAGTTGACATTGTCCCTAGGGTGGGGAACCACCTTGCAACTGACAAAGAATTCCAAGATGCAGAGATCAGACAGTCTGTACAAGTCCACACACAGAGAGTTAAGTATTTCACAAGATGTTTTTGATATTCCTCCGTGGCAAAGAGGTTAAGATTAAAATGTTTATCTTACCACAGAAATTGACTGGGCACTTCTTTCCCTTTAACTCTTTCCACCCCAAGTTCATCCTCAACTTTAAAACCTTTATAGAGGAAGGAGTGACCTTGCAGCAGGCAGGAAGACAAATGAAGGAAGGCCTCAAGCCAGTGGGACTGAGCCTGGATAGTTCACTACTCTTACTTTTCAGATCAGACCCACACAATGACAACTTACTTTCAAGACCATGTTTACTTTGCTGAAAGCCACATTCCAAACACACTCATTCTTAGAAGGGAAGCAGCTTCCAGTCCAACTTTGTTTATGCTCCAAGTAGGTTTGACAGAAAAACCACATCAATTTGTATTAAAATAATTTCCATTTGCTGGAAGCTGTTCCTGAGGGGTTCTCCACCACGCTAATCGGCTCTGATGCCTACCAGCTGTAGGTAGGGGTGCTCGGGTACACAGGCTGGCTCTGATTCCTCCTCTCAGAAATACACCCTCTCTTGTATTAGGGATACATATTTGTGTTCAAGCCCAAAGTTCACAGTTGAGGGCACTAAGATAATTTATGTGCCTAACTAAGCATCAGAAAAATAAATTAAAAAATGAAATGCAGATTAAAATAATGCAATGCAATTTTCATGTATTAAATTGGTGTACGGTTACAGAAAAAAAAAGGATCTAATGTTTGTGAGGGTGTGGAGGAAATGGGCACAATTTCAACAGAAATTAATGGCCCCTTAGGAGCAGTGGTGTCAAATCTTAAGAATTTGCATACCCAAAGCAATGTGGATTCAGTAACTCATCCTAAGGAAACAAATGTATAAACATATATGTATAAGGATGTTTACCTCAGTTTATAAAAACCTAAATGCCCAGTATCAGAGGAAGTTTAATTTTGACTTACACTGTATTTTTTAAAAATGTTTAAAGTTGAAGAAAATACTCATGTTTTAACAGTTTATAAAAAAGCAGATATTATGTTGTATACCTGAAACTAATATAATGCTGTATATTAATTATGCCTCAATTAAAAACTTTTACAAGCAAAATTACAAATGAATAGCAACCCTAATTTTGTTTAAACAATATTAACTCGAAACAGGTATTCAACGACAGACATTACTGGAAATTTACACAACAAAGTAATAATGTTTATCACTGAATAATGAGATCAATTATTCTTTCTTCTTTTGTAGTTTCCTTTTTATTCAATAAACATGTCTACCAGAAAATTAAAAGTAATTAAAATAAAGGCATGCTTACTAGGCAAACAGGTCAACAACCCAAAACCCTTTAACATAAAGTCAACCTCCTCAACCATCACAGCTTACTGGGTACACAAGGGAGGGCCTCCCTACAGAACACAGCCCAAGACCGCAACACCATTAAAACACCAGGAGGCAGAGCTCCCTGGGCAGAAAGCGGCCTTCCCACTGCCTCTCGCTAGCATCTCCAGGAGACTGCCCACACGTGAGGTCTATGCCTGAAGTCCACGCCAAAAGGAGCCAGGTTTAGAAATCCATCTGCCCAAAGTCTCCTGCTGTGGAAGTTTCTGTGAATCTAAGTTGCTAGTTGGGACTGCACCACAGTGGGCATGGTAACCTGCCCTTGGTGTTCTTAGAGCTTGCTCTGCCAGCATAGAGGGAGAAAAATAACCATGCCTGGTCACCCTTCTTGTCAAAGTAGAGGACTAAGCAAAATAACGAAGAGCCAAGCAACCCAAACCAGCTGCCTGGCCAGAGCTCAGCATAAACTGAGCAGAATAACCACAAGGGAAGGGTGTCTAGACAGCCTCAGTCTGTGCAAGAAGCAACTCTCCCCTGCAGTGTCAACTCTGAAAAAGCAGACTCCAAACATCGGCTCCAGCAAAGAGCAGATGAGAGCCATGTCACAGTTGGGAAACGCACCGTGGGCTCCCCCCACCAAACACAACACAGAGCAGAGCTGTCCGGCCGCCCACCTGCCAGGGACAGCCTCCGAGGTCCAGAAGGGAAGCGATGCCTGGGACCCTGTGGAATACAGGTCACATGCTTCAACTGGAAAGAAGATTCAGTTACAATACAATACTTGGATGCAGGATTTAAAAGCCACCTTCCCACAACAGAGGGACTAAAAAGACCACCCATTCTACTTGCTGCTTCTTCCTGCCTTTCCATTCTTCTCAACACTAGTATTTGGTGGGGAGTGGAGGAAACTATCAAACGAGAGGCATATTTAGGAAATTTACAAATAGGTGAGCCCCTGGGAAGCCTGAATTATCCAAAATGTCATGGAAAGGTATTTCTATAGGATTTATAGGAACACACAGAATGAATACCAATAGCTCTATCTACTTCGGAATCTGTACTGGCAACGAAGGTGTCCTAGGCCAGTGGTTGGCAAACTGCGGCTCGCGAGCCACAGGCAGCTCGCAAGCGGTGGTTTGCCGCTCTGTTGACTAATGAGGTTGCCGACCACTGCTGTAAGGCATTACCCTTACCCAGAAGTTTTGACTTCAGGTTAAAGACATTAGTACATTAAAATGTTTTTTAAGTGTTTTTCCCTAAGGCAGTGGTTGGCAAACTCATTAGTCAACAGAGCGGCAAAGTGCCGCTCGCAAGCCGCATGTGGCTCGCGAGCCATAGTTTGCCGACCACTGTCCTAGGCTTTGTGCTAGATTCTGGGAATACAATGGTGGATCAGAAATAAAGCCAGTCCCTGCCTTCAGGGAGCTTACAGACTAACCAGGCAACAGACAATCCTATCTAATAAAGAGGGAATATGCTAATTAACCATCACTCCGTCACAAAGATGGCTACACCCACAGCTGAGGCCAAGTTCCCATAAGGAGCCTTAACAAGCAATCAGCAGGGACCTAAGGCTACACCCTCTCCTGCCCCCATGGGGCCTGACAGGGAACCTCAGGCTGTGTCCCCCACCTGGCAGGGCTTGACAGGGGATCTCAGGCCACGCCCCCCACCTGGTGGGGCTTGACAGGGGACCTCAAGGTGCACTTCCCGTCCTGGTACTGGGCTAGGGGACCTCAGGCTGCTCCCCTGCCCCAGCACCAGGCCGGGGGACCTCAGGCCACGCCCTCCACCTGGCAGGGCTTGACAGGGGACCTCAGGCCACGCCCCCCACCCCGGCACCAGGCTGGGGGACCTCAGGCCACACCTCCCGCCCAGGGGGGACCTGAAGCTGCAACCCCCTGCTGATGGGGCTTGACAGGGGACCTCAGGCCATGCCCCCCACCCAGCGGGGATTGACAGGGGATCTCAGGTCATGTCCCACACCTGGTGGGGCTTGACGGGGGACCTCAAAGCATGCCCCCCGACCCCGGTCGGGGCTGGGGGACCTCAGGCCACACACCCTGTCCTGGCGCCAGGCCAGGGGATCTAAGGCTACATTCCCTGCCCGGCAGGGCTTGACAAGGGTGGGACTAGCCAGGTCTGGATCTATCCCAATGAGGCGGGGTGCTGGCTGAGTCTGGGTCTCACGCAATTTTGAGGCTCATGTGGGTGGGCGGGGACTTGACTCTGGGTCCCATGGTGTGCCCCAGACTCTGACAGGAGGAAGGTTTTCATATACATTTTACTAATTTTCTTTCATCTCTGACACTTCTATTATAGAAAAAGGGCAAATAGCAATATTAAATTATTTCCTCTAATTAATCCTCTTATAATGTGCACAAATTTCGTGCACCGGGCCACTAGTAACCAAATATCATATGAAATTTCTATAAAGGACTGCAGTCCTCAGGCAAGAATCTAACCCAGGAAGGTCAGCACAGGTTCCAGGGGAAGAGGCCATCAAGAGGGATGAGCAGGACTCTGCAAGGCACAGAGGAAGAGCATTGCTTCAGGCAGAGGGGACAGGATGTAAGGGACATGTGACCTGCACAGTGTTATAAGAACCTAGAAAAAGGTCCTGCAATGTGGCCAGGGCACATGGAGCCAGCCAGGAAGGAATGATGAAGGTGGAGAGGTGGCTGGGCAACCAGAACGTTGGGCAATGGGAGTCATGTGTTCCAACTAGTGACCTCTGCAAAGACCCCTGTGGCTAAAAGGGAAGCAGAACAGATGTGAGTAAAAAGCTCTCCAGTCCCCTTAAAGTCTACATAACAAACAGAAATAGTGTAGAAGAAAAATTGAACATCAATTTACCATGCAGAATCACTGATGAATTTCACAGTTCTTCCTTTCATCTATCTCTGCTGTGGTCCTTTTTTAAATGAAAGGTGGGGGCAATGGGTCACTTGCCATAGCAGTCTCCCAGGACCACAACCACCTCACAGGGCCACACAGCCCAAGGCATGTCCAGGATTTCAGGCAGCATAAACTCCATCAGCAGGCTAAACTGTTTATATGTTCTGGAGTTAAAAATACACCAAGTCAGGTCAGCGTTAACACCAAGGCCTTATCGCCAAGGCTGTCTGTAAGCGGGTTACACAAGGCCAGCCTAGGACTTGCCCATCTTTTAAATGTGCCTCAATCTGCAAACTAAGGCTACATGGGTAAGATTATAATAAAGCCACCAAATACACAGGCATTTGAGAAAAACACTTTCCAAACCCAAGGATACTTTACTGTTTTATAAATAGTTTACTTTTCCTGATCCCCAAGCATATAATATTCGCAGTTGCTCCAGAAACCAAAGAAACATGGAGCAGGAACACAAACCACAACCTAACAGAAACAATAAACAACAGATGGAGAGACATATGCCATCACCCCCTTCGCCAAAGGGGCACACCAAAAATGGGTTCTAACACACCAGCGTGCCAATGAAGACGCATGCTCTGCAAGATGCCATGAAGACGCCGTTGGGAGCACTGCTCCACGAGAAGGTACTGCAGGCCACCGGAGAGTTGAAGGGCCAATCATGGGCCTCAAGGAGCTCACAAACTTGCAGGAGAGGCAAGTCAAACACAGAAGGCAGACAGTACCAGTCTTGCAGCGTTCTTTCCAAATACATCCTGCAGAGTCAAGTTAGAGGGCTAACTCTGGCAAGTGCTAGACCCTGTGCAAGCTAGTCACCCCTCTGGCCTCATGTACAATCACCCCTCTGGCCTCATGTACAATATGGAAGTGATATATTTCATAGATTAGTTAATGTACATGGGCCCTGCCGCAAAAAGATGAACTGCCATTACCGCTATACTTACTATAATAACTAACCTTCCTCAGGCTTCTGCTGTGTATTGGGCCCTCTTCTAAATATTAAAAAGTATGTCAATGTTGTCCTCATAAAAGGTTTAGCGAGGTGGACACTTCAATTATCCTTTGAACATAAGAGGAAACTGAGTCAGAGGGAAGCTGATTCAATTGCCCAAGGTCACCCAGGGAAACCAGGCTCCAGAGCCACTGTGCCACCTCAAGTATGACTGCTTCATGCCACTGCCAGCCCCTCGTCACCACTCCCGCAGAAGGAAGTGGGGCTCTGCCAAGGGCAGGGACACAGCCTTCCCTTCCCAGGAGACCCTCACACACTGCACTCTTCTGGGCTCTTCCCTGGTTAACAACTTGAACTTATTTGAAGAGTTCAAGACAAACTCTAAAATAAATTCAGACTCGCAAGTCCTACTTGCTTTAACTAAGTTCTAATGATTCTGATTGTTTAATATTTATAAAAAATGTTTAAATGTAATCTGTCCCAAAACAAAGGGGAGGGGGGTCCTCACTAGGTAAGTGTGGCTGTCACAATGCTTCCCATACATGGACATGTCTATTTTCAGTATCATAATCTCAATCCAATTATTCAGCCAATTTTACCTTAATGCTAATTTTTTAAAAGTCTGACTAGAATTTTCCAACTACACTGTAACTTTAAGCTTTTGTGTTTCTTCTACATTTAAAAGAATGCCATTTCCCAATCTATAACTCCCAGATGCAGAATTCACAGATGATTCATCTCACAGAACAAGTGTTCAGAGACATCAGCTCCAAATAGAGGGAAGACTTGGAACCCTCCACTCCCTCAAAGTAAGAGCTCGCCTAGATCGGCTTTTCTCAACAAAGTTTGTTTTCAATTATATTTCCAAGTTCTTTTAACAATAACTGCCTGGCGTCTGGCACCAACACATCTGACTCTTTGAAGTGGTTCTCAAGCAGAAAGTAGAAAATAAGGAGAGAAAAGGGAAAGGAAAGGAAGACCATCCATAATTTTTGTTTTGGGTAAAATATTCTCTGCAAAAGTTCTCTTTGACATATAACCTCAGACAATCCAGCAGCTAACCTTCTCACGGAAGGCCAGCCCTGCACGGAGCACGGGGGACTGAAGAAAGCCTCTGAAATCATCCCTTCACCATCCCTGGCTCGTCATGGCAACACAGGTCCTCAGCACAAAGAAAATGCCCCTTTACTCCTGATATCTAAGTTCCAAAACACGTTTAAGTCCTCCACACAGGTCCATAGAGGGAATCACACCTGAGAACCCCTTTGGGAAAGGAAGAAAAGTGTGGGATCGTTTCTGACACAGAAAAAAAGTACCAGGAAGCAAAGTCAGGCAATAAACAAATCATTAGCAAGAGATTCTCAGGTACATGAAACTGAACAATCCTGCTGCTTTCAAGACTAAGTGGAGAGAAAAGACAGATCTGTGAAAAGTTACCTAACCAGACAGACTGACAATCCTCCAGGAGAGGATTAGATTAAAAAAACAATCCACAGAATGAGGGCAAGTGCATAACAGAGAGAGTGCCTGACACTGACAGAGGCTCTAGGAGGGCGGAGGGCTGTTGGGCCTATTTTGATCTGAGAAAGCACATGGGAAAAGGCCATCTTTAGGTCTTGAAAGGAGAATTTTAAAAAAAGAAAAAAAGTCTAGTTCTTTGGACTATTTGCTTTAGTCCTAAATTAGTTTCTAATTCCTGTTAAACTTCCTGTCAAGAAATTCCAAACCACTAAGTGTGCCTCTAATTTCACTGCATTCTAGCTGTATCCCCAAACCAGGCTCCAAATTCCAAAAATTTGTTCTAAAACAAAAAAAGAGAAAATCCAAAGGTTCCACCTTATGGAAATTTACATGACAAAGAATGTGGAAGGAAGAGAAAAGCCCAAGAAATCCCACTGAAGGAAGGCATGAACAAACTCCACGTGGAAGAAAGGTGGCTATTCAGAACACAAAATAAAGGCTTCTAGTCAGCAGGCTAGATCAAGTCTTTTAAGGAGTCCAGTTATGATAGGGAGCATGATTTTCACAAAAACAGTGTTTGACCAAGAGGAAATCAATGAAAACCCAGGCAGAAGGATAGATGTGGTAAAAATTTGACACCCCAAAAAGACCAAAATTGGATCAATCAAGCCACTGGACTGCACATATTAAGCTGTTGAGTTGCCACCATGAAAGGTAGACACGAAAGATCTCCGGGATAAAGAGCTGCAAGCTACTCTGAAATCTGCCATGCTCCTGCACACAGTCAATGGTGAGAGCCAGCTTAGGGAGGAGACACACAGCAAGGTGTGCAGCTGCCCTTCCTTTGGGGATCACTACTGAATCTGTAACAGGGGCCCACCCAGTCACTCGGCATCACCTACAACTGCACTCATCCCGACCATGCACTGCAGGCCTGCTGGAGAGATGCTGCCGGCAGTGGCCCTAAGAAAGGCAGAGATAGGCGACTCTTTGGAAAAATGTGCCCTTCATCAATTCTTACAAAGGAAATCAAGGATCTAAAGTAGGTTTGCAGCAGTTTTCACAGTACTCTTTGGGCCAGAGGGAAAAAGGAGACACCATCAAAGAAAGAAATACCATGGAGTACTTTCTCCCCTCAATGACACCTAAAGGGCCCGGGCAAAGGACCCCTCCCTGAGAGTCCCCCCCACACACCCTCTGTCCCTGTGCTGCCCAGGGCATTCACCTGAAGATTCTACTCAGAAGCACTGACCACTCAAAAATTATTTTTAAGTAAGTATTCTACACACACAGACCCATTTACTAATTCTTACCATCCAATGAGTAGTAAGTATATTCCTTCTTTGCTTCAATTAGGATAAAATCATAAAACCTGAACACGAGGAAGTCACACAGCCCTTTACAGAAAGGAAATTAACTGCTTAACCCAAAGTCACATTGCCAAACAAAACCCAAAGGTCTCTTCACCTAGCCATGGGCTATTTTCCCATCCTACCACATTCTCCCCTTTGTACCTTGAAGAAAATACTTTTTCCTTTTTAAGCCAGTAGTTTTATTCCTGTTTGGTCAAGAACTCTTTAAAAATGTAATGAAAATGTGGGCTCCTTTCTGCCCAGAAGGATGAACTGAGCTCTAAGACCTCACATATAATCAAGTTCCCTAGACACCCCCCAAAAAATAAATAATATTTACCAGTCTTTAAGACAGTCTGGAATTCAATATAATTTAATCATTTCTAAGTACTGTTTCAAGTGAACTTGTGAAAGAATCCAAAAATCTCCATAGAAGAGTTCCTGATTTTTCTCTTGGGCAAAGCACACCCCTAGATGATGCCAAACCACTGTGGCCAAGAGTCCTACACAGACACCAAATCTGAGAAAACATTCAGAGGAATTTGGGATGGGGCAAACCTTAATAGCTGCAAAACATTTTAGTTTGCTTTCTGGATCTCCTCTCCTCCAAACTCAACTCGGAAGGAAACCCCGTCCCACTCTGGCTGCAGCGGCAGCATCCATCATTTCTTGCATCAACAACCCACTCCCAGGGAGCAATGAGCTCCTCTGGCTGCTTACAGGCTTTGCCAGCACTGAGAGCTTGTGTGCCAGAAACTCGCCAGCCCAGGTGGAGGGAGAAAATCACAGACACACACAAAAATGTTTTAATGAAAACTAAAATGTAGGTAAGATGCATGGAGCTGACCTCACTGCTGAAATCAAATGAAGAATCAAGTTCTCCCAATTTGCAAAACAGAACTTACTGTCAGATGGTATCTAATTAAATATCACATAAACATAATTAAGCTTAATATAGCCATAAGTTGAACCTGACCATGTTGAACAGCTTTTAAAACCACTGGACACTCAATCTATAAGAAATTAGATTTTCACAAACAGAATATGGAAATCATTCTATAAACTAGGCTCAAGTGAATGGAACTTGGATGACACGTGACTCATTCCTAATTAAGCTGAAGCCATCATGAAATCTATTCTTAAAGGGGTCCTAACCAACAAAGTAACAGGCTGTGGAGAAATTAAACAAAACAGACAAAACCATCCTGCAGCTACTTGAAGAAAAGCATTTTCAAATCTGTGTGAAGTTTAAATCAAGCACAGAGGGTTCCAGGAACCCAGTTCTTTGCTTTTTGAGGACTTTCTTACAGAGTGCCTCAGACTCTATTTAAAGCATCCTCAAGTAGCCACAGCTGGAGGGTCGGCCTTGCAAAGTAAACAATAGTTAATTCAATTCAGACTCAGGACTTAACTACAACCAATGGCTAATTATCCCTCTATTAAGTAACAATATCTGAAAAATTAGTTTTTAAATGACCCATTCGTAATTATGTATATTCACTAATAGATTCCAATCAACAATTAATAGCATAGTAGAAGCCTCCCAATTAAGAGCTGTGGGGAGAGAGGAGCGTTCATCAGAACCACAGGCTCCAGAACGAAAAACTCTCTCAGCCCCTCCCGAAGTGAAAAAAACTGTACTCTGAAAACATAAATTAAGAGTGCATGCCATAGGTGCTCAAGAAACATTCTGTAAGTATATTGCTTACCAAAATTCCCTTTGCAAAAAACATTTAGAAGCTGATTTTTTTTCAAAAAGTTCAAATTCACATTTCTTAAAACACCCTTTAGTGAATTGTATGATAAATGATTTATAACTCATAAAGCTGTTAATTTATTTTTTAAAAACCATATACATTTACAAATAAAACTATATGCTTGGAAGTCCAGAAAAATGGAGGTGTAGGTGTACTGGGGTGTAGATCAAACAAGAGGAGCCGAGGGTTGATTCCTAAAAGCTGGGGGATGGTACATAGAGTTCATTATTCTGTCCACTTGTGTAGATGTCTGTTATGCCCATAGTAAAAGATAAGAAGAAACGAAGCAATATCCTATACTAACAGAGTGAGTTTACTCAAGCAGCTGGCTGCACATCTAATGAATGGTCCCTTAATTCAGCATTTTGTTTTAAATCAGATTTTTCAGATCTTCTCCTCACAAGAGAAAGATGCTCTATCTCCAACAGCTGACCTCCCATCAGCAGTAGCTGTCACAGCCCAGGCAAAGCCCAGCCTGCGGATTTCTTTTCATTCCCCCCACAAAGTGCTAAGACTCGAGGTACGAATGCTTCCACATGCAGAGCACTGCAAATACAAGATTTGGAACTAAAGCGAGATTATCTGTCCCCCAGTTCAAAGGCTCAATCCTTCTCAGGTGTCTAACAGGCTACCATCAAGTAGGTAACCCAGTGAGAAGGAATTGTAAGTGCAATGTATATTCTGTCCGAGTAGGGGCAAATTATTTGAAGGGCAAATTGTAATTTGGTAGAAGAAGCAATAGAAAGGAAAGAGGTGGGGAGGCACCTGCTAAATGCTACACAATGGAGCCTTAAAATATGAAGTTGCGAGATTCTTTTTTTAATCAGATAAAAAAAAACCTATTATCTCCACTTTGTTTCTCAATAACCAGCTAATTCTGCTTGCAGGTTAGACCCTCATTTCATTCATTTCTTACTAATAATATGAGACCTTGAGAAAAAAATACTTGTACATCTTAAAAGATTAGAGAACTATTCACAATAAAAATGTAGACTAATCAATGCAGAGTGCTTAAAAAGAGACAGGCCATGCTTTCTTTAAAGTCTCTGACTGGCATCTTTTGCCAAAACAAACTGAACAGTGATTGGAACCTGCATCCTGGTTCATAAGGAAACCAAGATGTACTAGACTTTCAGGGATGAACGGGTTGGTTGTTCGCACAATGAGCTTTACAGGTTGTGCTAAATTAAACAGGAAAGACGCAAACAATCGGAGCTGTTCATGTGGGCAGGGCTGTGAGCTGTGGCCATTCTCTGAGGAAGGGACTCAGAGGAGCCAGGGCACATGGCTCTTCAGGTGGCACCCTGGCCCAATTCCTCAAATGACTCTGTGCTCACTGCCGTGGTCCCCTAAAAAGTTACCTTAGGACTGCAAGAAAACCAAAACAAAAGAAAAATGTCAGAGCTCTCCAGGTCTCTGCATACAACCCAACAGTCGCCTCCACTCACACCTCCTCCTCCCTCAAATATTTCCAAAGAGAAGTGGGTACAGTGCAGGGTTTAGCCGGCCACAACCTGTAACCTAACCCAGGTTTGAAGGAGCACACCTGTATTTTTCGGAGCTATTGACAGAGAGGAGTTACTTGCATCTCGGTCAGGCTCAGTTTCAATGAACCCCTGGGAAATAATAGGATAAAATTATTAGTTTAAGGGCCTCTCACTTCCCTGCCTCCTTCCCACACACACCTCACAAAAGGATAATGCTAATAAAAGTATTTGTGCAACTGGAATACATTTATAAACCACCTCCATAATTTTTGCTAATTGTGTAATTTGTTGCAACTGTTGATAGCTTCCCGCCTGTCCATCTGAGCTTCACAGGAATTTTCACTGTTTGTCTCTATACATATCACCAAAAGCCGTATGGTTCAAGAAGGCTGCTTTTGAGTGTAAGCCCTGCCACCCTGCCCAACCCAAAAGAAGCCTTCATATCAGAAAAGTAAACTTACCCCAGGAAAGCCTTTGTCACCAGGAAGTCTAGGAGTGACTGGCCATGAGAGAGGATGCATAATTTGATCTACTGAGGCCTTAACTTTCAAACTGTGCTCTGGAGTCATCAGCAAATTGACCAACCCACACTGTGGAATTGGGCTAAACATGTGTCATTCTAACTTTGTCCTCCCAGCAGCTGTTAAGACAGAATGATTCCCTTTTAAGAAACAAAGGAAAGGGTTCTGCCCCATATCACACACATCACTGCAGGGTGGTGGGGCCAGGAATGGACCCTAGAAATAATTTTCAATTCTTCATCACTATTGCTAGTGAAGGGTGTGCACTCCATGTGATCACTAGATGAGAACATCCCCAATTTAACAGAATAAAGGTGAAGAAAGCCTCACCCTCACCCATTCTTTTCCCATCAGTAACCAAAGCAAGACGTGGGTACAGCTGGGCAGCAAATGCCCATGTAGAGGACACTTAGAAGAACAGAAGGAAGGACACAGGGAAATGGATAACAGGTGTTTTAGAAAATATGGTGACTTTTATAAACAGACTAGTTTTATGGCTTGTGTTTCAGAAGACAATGTATAAGGTATTTGGATAGAAACCACATATAAAGTATTAAATTATATAAAACATAACAGTATATCAACATATAAACCATAAAACTTTTGGATAAGAAAAATACATAAGCATAGCCCTCCAAAGAAACAAACAAACAAAAAACAAAATATAAACTGGCAACCCCAATTGAACCTTATACAAACCACAATTTTCATTTTTTATACAGTCTTTATCCATGCATTTTGCTTAATGACAAGGAATAGATGTACTAAGTTCTTCACTAGAACATTTTCTCAGCCTGTCATAGAATTGGCCAATTAATTGTAAGCCTAGACAGCTATGCTATACTCTGCAATTATACTAGAAGTAAGTGCAGGTTCCAAGCAAGTCAACTATTGTGGAAATTTTAACCTCTGGTAATCCAAGTCCTACTTCTCTGCATGGAGAGATGACAGCAGATCTGAGCTGCTTACCAACTCCCACACTCCCCCCTTCCCCCCTCCCCCAACCCCACCCCACCCAAAATAAAAGTAGGAGACCAGCACATTACTGACACGCAACAGGGACAGAAGCCAGGAGGTAGATTGACTGGACCCTACTGCCTCAATGTCATGCTTAAGTCATAAAAAAACCACTAACAGTTCCTGAATTTCCCACAGGACAGGGAACATTGGGGATTTTTAGATACTTCTCCTCCTCTGGCTGGGAATGTTTCCTCCACCCCTCCTCCTTCTTGTCTCAAGGCACCGCCTTCTGCCTTTGAAACTGCATCCATTGTAAACAGCTCTGAATATTAACACAGCCCAGAGTTCTGTTGCTTTTAAAAGACCCCCAGGGTTTCAAATTGCAGGGTTTCAAATTGAGGAGGGGGAAGTCCCCAGTGAGTAAATGTCACCAAGCTCATTCAAAGAATTGAAAATCAGGCTTGCTCATGAAGCTTAAGGTAGTTCAACTTATGGGGTATGTCAGAGGAATCTCTGAGTTTTAAACAAACAAACAAAAAAAGTCCTGGGACAACCAATATTCCTTATTGCTTATAGTGACTTTCAATTCAACGAGTCCCTTTCCTAGATGCCTTTGCCTGTGAATATCACTTTTAAAATAACCAGAGGCTATTTTAAACAACCTCCTTCCGCCTTCCTGCTAACAGATCTGCAGGGCTTTAGCAGGTGCACAAAATTGGTCCAGGTGCAATGTTAAGTCACACAAAACCCTCCTGCTCTCTCGCATTCCTGTCCACCCTGAGAGAGGGGGTGCTGAAAAGACTTTGCACCAAGGAGACACCTCTGCAGAATGGGGGGTGGGGGGTGGGGGGAGGCCCTTTCATTGTGAGCATGTGTCTGAGGGAAAGGTCAGCCAGAGGCCATTCCACTGCTCAGGGAAGGCTGCGTGGGGAACCCAGGCAAAGGCATTAACACTGCAGGGGGGAACCTCTGGCCTGAGGAGAAGCGCTGGGATGCCCCACACTGGGACATCCCCTAGGAACCAGCTGTGTCTTCATCTTTCTCAATGTGAAGTATTACTGCCAACAGTACATTAAAAAATCAAATGTAATTATGGAAAGAGATGAACACACTTCTGTTTAAAACCGTCCCTTGAAAAGGGGACAAGAACAGCTCTGACACCATAAAGGCAAGAGGAACACTGTGCCAGCACAGCTGGGGGGTGTCTCTGAGCACTCAAAGATTAGATTTTATGGCTGTGATTTCATGTCAGGGGGACTTTCTCTCAAGGCAACCAATTTAATTTGCCAGAGGCTTCCCCTTACTCAGAAAAATGGTGTCGGGGAACTAGTTACCCACAGGTGTTCCAGGAGAAGCAAGGCCATGCTTCTGACACTTGGCGCCAAAGGCCTCGGAGCTCCAGCTAAAGCAGAACTGTGAAAGCCCTCTCACCTTTCAGATGTTCTCTCTGCCACTTCCCCATGTGCTACTCCAAACCACCCTTTGCCCATCCAACAGGTAGGAAGATGTTTATTGTCTCCTGAGTCCTTGTTAAATGATACAGAGACATAAAACCGAAACAAGCCGGAGGAAATGAAGACCTCAGGACAATCTGGACAATGATCTACTTCTTAAAAAGCACACACACAGGAATCTCAGTTTGGGTTCCTGAACAACTTGGTCATCTGCATTTTAAATCTAATTTGCATAAACAGGATGGGAAGTATTTTCCAAAGTTTTAATTCACAGCACCCTGCACACCTGGGCCTCGGAGCACAGCTGTACAATTTGAAAGAAAAAGGCCCTCTCTGCTTCACAACTACAAAGGCGACCATGGCTTGTGTGTTTTTTTCTAAAGTAATCGCAAGTGCTACTTACATACCCAAACCCACGATTTAAGGCACCCGGGTTTGGTACCACAAACACATAAGGAGACATAATATAAAGACAAACCAACACATTCCTCTTCATGTGGCAGAGGATAACCAATGAGTTTGCCGACCACTGACCTAGACTCTCTATTCCAATAATTACAGGCTGTTGTTGTTCCTTGTGATTAAGCCCCTATCCCAGTGGTCGGCAAACTCATTAGTCAACAAAGCGGCAAACCGTGGCTTGCGAGCCGCATGTGGCTTGTGAGCCGCAGTTTGCCGACCACTGGTCTAAGGCATGTTGTATTTAATACTTCTTCAACAGTTTCTGAAGCCATGCTCTCAAAAATAATTTCAAAGAAAGCAAGTACCTGAATTCTAAGAAGTTAAACTTCTAAGTTTCTGAGAAGTTAGAATAAGGCTTGGCAGTGCTTGGTGCCATTTATGAATGTGCTGGTTGGACTATGCCAATCTCACCTACGTAATGGGATGGCAGACTCAGTTACAGCTCGACTGCTACAACTATAAGTTATTGTGCTGAGTAAGTTGTCCTCAGGCTCAGGACAACTCCATTCCTTCTATTCAAACTGCACTTACATTCACTATTAAAAAGTTTTACTTTCCTTATGCTAGGCCTAAGAACAACTCCAAAAGTTAGGTGCACTGTTTATAAAAGCCCCAACACTCCCCCCCAAAAAAAAGTTCTATAAAGCCACATGTCCCTTCTGTCTCAAACCCACAGCCTGAAATTGATTGAACTAGCTGCAGTAAATCTTGTTCATGGGGATATAAATTAGGTCAAAGCATTTTCTAGATACAATATAGACTCAAAGGATATAAACTTGGTGAACTACAACATATTTTATTATAATATACACAGAAACTTTCTCCCTGAAGTCTTGCTGAATCACAGCCAGTAATATAAACCATATATATATATTATATAACTGATGGAAAATTCAGAGTAAGACTAATGATTTAAATGGGAAATCGTAAGTCTAGAGAAAGAAGAAAAATATTAGCCTGATTATTTTAATCAGAAAAAATAATAATAACTTCACAAATTTTCAAAGGATGCCCATTTTGGTACTGAAATAGTATAGCCAGAATCACACTCATCTTAAAATCTCATCAGTTAACACTATCACCAGTGCAATCAAGTCTACTGAAGCTCCAAACACCCCGTTTGGTATTTACGGATCATCATGTGTGAATAAAAGAGAAAAGACTGCAGCCCTAGCTAGTTTGGCTCAGTAGACAGAGCATCAGCCTGCGGACTGAAGGGTCCCAGGTTCGAGTCTTGTCAAGGACACATGCCTGGGTTGCCAGCTTGATCTCCAGTTGGGGGCATGTAGGAGGCAGCCAATCAATGATATTCTCTCATCATTGATGTTTCTATCTCTCTCTCCCTCTCCCTTCCTCTCTGAAATCAATAAACACATATTTTTTTTATAAAAAAGAAGAAAGACTGCAGTTTTAGAGATATTTATGCCATGTAAAACATCCTAGGCAGCAAGATGCTTAAAAAACCACCAGTAGATGTACTCAAAAAATTAAATGGCAAGGTAAAATGGATCTTGTGACCACAGGGAAAGTGCAAATGAGAGGACACCCTGTCCTCTCTCTCAGGGAAGTCACCACTTCTGAACGAATCGCCTTCCCCACAATGCGCCTGGCACATGGCACTGGAAATCACTCTTCCAACAGGTGGACACTGAAGAGTTCTTCTCATTCTGCCCACATGACCTTTTTAAAAAACTACCTTAAGAGCATGTAAAGAAGAAAGCCACAATACCCCAGACGGCCCTGACTAAATAAAATGCTCCCTAAGTGCAATGTACTCACAGTACTTGACAGGGCCACTGCCTGTGTGAAAACTCACACTGTGACCACTGGTTTTCACTAAGTCACTGAACTCCACAGCAGCAGCAGAATATGGAAGAGAAAATCTAATCCTAACTGAAGGGCCCAGCTTCAGAACTCTGTAGTACTTGATCGCCCAACAAGTGTGTAGTGTGGTCCATGGTAAACCTGGGCCCCATCTTCAGAGGTACAAGATCTTCACACAGAAAAGGAATTAACCCCTCTTGTTCCCCACCACGGCAGCCGATATCCAGCCACATTTTCTTAGGTCAGGCCACGGATGTTGGTTAAAACTTGTGCCACCAGTTTCTCTTTTTTACAAAGCGAATGTCATGCCGGAGGTTACCACTGTGCCTCTTCTATGCTCTAGGAAAGATTTCCAATTACTCAACTGAAAAGCAGACTGCTCAAGCCAGGCTTTTCTGGAAGGCACTCAGTTCTATAGAGATGCTAGTTACTGATATCTGAACAGGATTTTGACTCGTGGACCAGACTGTTTAAACGTTTAAAAAGTTATACTCTACCATGTTTACAAATGTCTATTTTTTCCCCCTGTCAAATCTCCTTTAAAAAGGGTCCCACTAGGTCCTACAGGCCAAAATCCTGACAACACAGAAGAAAAAGCTTCTTTTGGGTGAAACAACCTGCTTAAATCAACCAAATCCCTGACACCCTCTCCTGAAGTAGCACTACTCCAAAACTAACTGGCACCATTTATAAAGCAGAAATGCTAGAGGTTGGGCCTCCCCCACTGGATCATCAAGCCCAAGGGGGGCCCCAGGGAACAGGCAGGAAGGGTCTGGAACACAGTTCCCTAAAATGCCAACCAAGCAGAAAAGGACAAACTCCCAGCAGTCACAGATTTCCAGGAACTCTCAAGGTCCTCTTACTTGGGGGTCCTCCAGAGAAGGCTGCTTTCTGCCCTGGAGTGAGCCAAGTCACTAATAAATAATGTAAATGCAAGACTGGAGCCAAGAGTCACCTTCATTCATTACCCACTGGAAGGCCAAGAAGTTCAGACACCAAAGAGTTGGGTTACAGGAGTGGAAAAAAGAAACATACCCACAGACCCACAGACAGACTTCCTCACATTCTCCCCTCCAGATGTTTCCCACTCTTCACCCACACACATACGCAGCAACACCCACCTCCGGACTCTCATTCATATTCTCACCTCCAGACACCAGACACGCTCGCTCACTCCCAGATCGCCCTCCCGAACCACGCTCGCCCACCTCTAGACCCCACAAGCACCCTCTTCTCTCCTCCAGACCCTCACTCATACGCTCTTCTCCTGCAGGCTTCTCACGCCCGCCCTCCTCTCTTCCGAACTCTTGAGCACGATCTCCCCACTGCAATCCACGCTAAGTTTTCCAGGCCATCCAACTTCACACGCACCTAACAGACCCCGCACAGCCTCCCGGGATAAGCCTCCCGCTGCCCCATCCCCAAGTGACAGCGCCCGAGACGCGGGCAGCGCGGTGCGCGGCACTCACAGGCTCTGCGTCCAGACGGGCAGGTCTCTGGGCAGCGCCGCCAGCCCGCGCCCGCCACAGTCCAGCGAGTCCCCGGCGCAAGTGCAGGCGGCGGGGCAGGGCGCCCGGCCCGCGGCCCTGGCGGGCTCCGGCCGGAGCAGCAGCAGCAACAGCAGCCAGGGGAGCAGGCGAGGCGAGCGGCGCGGGGCTCCAAGCGCTCCCCGGACCGGCTGCGCCATCTTGTCTGGAGCGCGGACTCCGGCGCGGGGCTACGAGGTCGGGACGGCCGCGGCGCAGGCGGCCCGCGGGCTCCGCTCGGCACTAGGCTCCGCGCCGGGGCATGGCCATCGGCGCAAGTTCTCTCAGCGGTGACTCCGTGTTCAGCGGGCCCCCGGTGTCCGGGCTGCCCGGCAGCGCCCGGAGGGGGCCGCGAACCCCGCGCCCATACGGGCCGACGCGCCCGTGCTCGCTGCGAACCCCACGGGTCCGGACCAGGGGCGCTCGGCAGACGCTCGGGTCCTCTCACCGCGCTGCCGGCCGGCTCCCGGCTCCCGCGCACGCCAAGTGCCGCCGCCGCTGCGAGGACGGCGCTCAGCCGCGCAGCCCGGGCTCTGCGCCCATGGGCATCTTCCTCGAGGCTCCGACTCCCGCAGCAACCCGGGCCGGACGCGCAGCAGCCCCTGCTCTCCTCCGGGGGCCGGTGCGCCCCGCTGTCCCGGGCTCAGGACAGAGCGCGCAGTTCCGGACAACGCACGGCTCCTCCGCGCTGCGCTGCGAGAGCCTTGCCGCCCTCCCGCCGAACAATCAGCCGCTAGCCGCTCGCCTCCCGCCGACCCAGCCCCGCTGGTCCCGAGGCCCCGCCCCCGCCGCTCGCCTCCTCACACCCGGGCTCTGCGCCCCGAGGCCTCTAGCCGGCCCACGTTGGATGCTTTGCCACGGCGCCCCACCACGCCCCGCCTTCTGCTCATTGGCTGCCGGAGCCCACGGCGGCCAGCCTGGGCGACCGTTGGAGCGCTCAACATGATCCCGCCCCTCCCGCCTCTCGGGCCGCCCCGCCCCACTTTCTTTTCCCACCCTAGGTGTGAAGGGCGGGGGCAACTGGGAGGGGAAAGGGAGAGCCGCCCTCCGGCTCTTAAAGGGGACGTGCTGACCGTGGTAGAGAAGGAGAAAGTGGGTAGAGTGGTAAGGATTTGCCCTCTGGGTTGAGGGGAGAAAAGAAAATTGGTTAAGAGCGTAACGGGCTCCCCACCCCCCACCCCCACCACCCCTTGGAGCCTACTGATCCCAAGGTTTCTTTCCTCCTCCCCGGGCTGGAAACGAGGCCAAAGATTTAGATTTAGAGCAAATCCGCAACAGTTTTCCTGGTGTCTTCTAAGAGCAAAGGCACAGATTTAAAACTTGACAAATGTCCTACTGACAGGAGCATCTTTCATTATTTCATTAGGAGTGACAGCCTTCCTCCTCGCAACGCAGGAGCTCCTTTCTGCTCCTGACTTGTTCTTGACCTCTTAAATCCAGCACCAAGTCCTTGATTACCAAAATGAATGTGTACTGCACTCCCACCCCCACCTCCACCTCACCCCACCCACGCTGCCCCAGTTAGTTGTAGGGCATTTCTGGGGTTACTTTGTTTGCTTGTTTGTTCGTTTGTTTAAATTAAAGGTTTCTTTAAAGCCAGTTTTCAAGAAGCTATAGATGGAGTACTCATAAAAGAGTAAAGAGAGAAATAATAATTGTTACAAAGCTTCTAACTTTGAGGTTTACAGTAAGGTTGGAACATAGTAACCAATTGTTATGACAGTGCATTGAAACAGTAAGGCAGGCACCTGCTGAGGGGACACCATACACAGTGAAAGGGGCTTGGGGGGATTAGCACAGAAATACATATAACCGCCCCTCTGGCCGTTTTGGTTTACTGGTATCTCATATCCCTTCCCAGGAGAATGCAAATTTCTAACATAACTGCACACACTCTCAGGAAAATTAAGCAAGTTGAGTCTGTTGAAAAACATTTGCTCCAGCAAATAAAATCTGACTTCTGTTTTATGAAAGCAAAGGGGGAGGAAACGTTTCTCAGGAAGAGAAAGCACAAAATGTTTAAAGGGTTTTGTTCCATTTTTGACACATTCCAAGGGGAGGTGCTTTAATTGAGATGTCAAACTTGCCCTCAGCCATAAGAGCACCACTTTTCTTTAACCAAACTTGGGTTTAGGCTTGATAGTCAAGAGGTTGCTGGTTTTTTTTGTTGTTGTTGTTGTGTTGTTGTTTTTTTATTCTTCCTCCCTTTCTTTTTACTCCTTTCCTTTCTTCTGATTCATTATGCTATCAGATAATGGTGCATCATCTCTCTCCCCCTCCTCCCTCTCTCTTCCCTTCCCTTTCCTCCCTCCCTCCTTTCTCCTCCTTCCTCCTTCTTCCTCTCTCTCTCTCTCTCTCTCTCTCTCTCTCTCTCTCTCTCTCTCCTCTCTCTCTCTCTCCCCCCATCATCTCAGCATTCATGCCCAAAGCAATGCTCAAATATGTGTGTAAATAAATCCAAACATGATTCCCAAGAAGCATTATCTGAAAAATACTGCACCTGACCCAGTCTACCTAGGGCTTTAACCGGCTTTGGTGTTTCATTTGTAATCCACATAAACATAAACCTTCCAACTAGACAAGAAGTATATCTCTTTGTTGTAATGCCTTTTGGTAAAATAATAATAGGCAGAGGAATGCAGTTTAAAGGACTCCAAATTTATGAAGTCCTCTATATCAGTGTTTCTTAAATTTTCCCAGGCCAAAGAACAACAAACAGTAATTTATTTAATACCAAATAGCCATAAACTTCTCCCTAAACAAAACTGTCATTCTCTTTGCCCCTCCCCCACCAATGAGTACTCATAAAAGAGTAAAGAGAGAAATAATAATTGCAGCAAAAAGAAATTTAACTCATTGAACTTGAGCTGCTGACTTAAAATCATCTTTCAGGTTTTTCCACTATTAGTATTGTAAAATGGATATTTATTGTCAAATGTGTTCCAAATGATGTGGGTGTACCCATATGATGCTTTTTAGGGATGCGAGAGTGCTGGAGGACAGGATTTGAGAACCTGCAAGGTAAGGGTGTGCCCACAATCTCAAGTATCCCCTGTGGTCTGGTTACCACGTAGCCAGAGAAGAGGATTCCAAAACCGAGAAACTCTCGGGGGCCCTGGGCGCCTGAGCCTTGGCAGTTCCTCTGTCCATGACGTCATGTCTGCTCCCCATACCATGTATGGAAGTTTGCCCGCATACTAGCAACCTGCTTGTGACGGAAAGGAGAGTGGGCTTTGCGCAGTGATGTCAAGCTCAGGGGAGAACTCACTTGTCGCAACCACCTAAGATCAGAGGCACCTGAACAACAACGCCAGTTTCTAGGGCGTCTGTGTCCCTGCTCACAGAGAAGGAGCCTGGTCTCCTCGGCACGCAGCAGCGGTTGATCTGGGCACTCCAGGGCCTCGTTTTCCTTCACTGACCTTTTCGTAATTTTGAATATTTATTCCTTAAAGGGGTTATCCAGGCACTCTCAGTTTTCCAGTGTGTTTTAACCTACCAGAGACCAAACTCCAGGGCCAGCATCAAATTAAACCCCTGATGAAAGTGACTGCAGGTCTGTCTTAAATGCAGAAGTCCTAGCAGTTAACCATCTTAAACCCATTATAAGAGAGGAACCCAGCATTTAAATGGCCTCAAATCATCAAGTGGGGAGAGAACCAAATGACAAAATATCAAGAAAGCAGGTTGATCACAGGTATTTTTTTTTTTTTTTAAATACAAATTCCAGGGGACTGAATGGTGGCGGTTTGTTCCAGTTCCAAGTGGCGACTGCTGATGGTGTCACAGAATACGGGACGGAGGGGGCTTGCTCGCGGGTAGAGGTCTACATTGTGTTCGGTGCATTAGAAGAGCACCAGGCAGCGCTTGGAAGGCCGGCGTCTAGCCAGGTCTTATTCCTCGGGAAACCTCGGCCCACTCATTTCCTTTCTTTAAGCCTCCGTTTTCTCAAATGGAAGCAAAGAGAGGGGTGCTTCTGACCTGAGTGCTAAGACGGTTAAGGGAGGATCCACTGTGACCTCAGATGCAAGGGGCTTTACAAACTATTCAGGGGACACACTTCTAAGGCTTCTTTTAAGGTGTTCGTGAATTTGAACACTGAAAATTTTAGAGCCCACATACATACTACAGATGGAAAATCTTAGTAGGTGCTTGCAGCATAGAGCACCCCCGCCCCCCAAGGAATGCCACAAAGAGTTAATAATTACCTGTAAAACCTCTGGAGACTTGCTGGGTGATGACAGCCCTGCCTTAAGCCTGTTTTGTATCTCTTGTCCAAGGAAAATAAAGCTGTGTACTCATTAACTCCTTCCTTGCACAATCTTGTCAAAGAGATGGATTGGTGAGGGAGGTAAGGGGGAGCTAATGAGTCCGTGGATGGAACATAAGAGATCATTTTGAGATTTCTCTGTTCCCCAATCCAAGATTTTATTTTGTTTTTTTTTGTTTTTTGGGTTGTTTTTTTTGGTGGATGTGGGAAGAGGTGTGTCTTTTTGTGCAATCTCTGGCTACTGGAATATGGTTAATGCCCAACAATGCCAAGTGCAGCTGCTGCATTTCTGCAGCAAGACGGGCTGGTGCCTGCAGCCCAACTGCAGCCCTGGCCTCTGCTTCTCAGCATCACCAGCCAGAGGCCAACACTCACCAGAGTCCACCTTCTAACACAACCGAGGACCTGTACGCTAGCCCTTGCCTTGTGAATTTGCAATTTTAACTGGTTCGCTAAAAGAATAAAGAAAAGTTTAAAAATTTTCTTTATTCTTTCAGCATTTAAAGTTTCTGAGATTCTGGAGTGATTGTCTGTGGTAGAGGCAGCCACTTCGCTCCAGTGACTGCAACTCTCACCCCCAACCTGCTGCTGCCTTTGCCACTGTTACTTGGAGCAGCACGTGAACATGACCATTGTGATTATTTATAGATGAAAAAGCTGAGGTTAAGTGATTGTGTCAAAATTACACAGGGTCAAAAATAAATACAACCTTAAATCAAAGTTCTATCTCAACCCTTGTCACACACTTTATGTTCAGTACACGTCTTATGAGATGTGTCATGATGCTTGTTTCTCAAGGACAATGTGAGAATGGACATAATTTATTTCGTTTTCCATACTTGCTAATAGCTTTCCAGAATTCCCTTCTTGATTTAAGGTAAGTATATTAGCCTTTCCCTCCACCATGCACAGCAGCATTTGTGTAATAATAATGGTTCATAATTACTGAGCACTTACTAGGTGCGAGGCACTATTTCACAGGATGGCTTAATTTCACTGAAGTCGCATAAGAATTCTATGAGATAGGCACCTAGCTCACCTTCTAGGTGGAGTTACTGAGACCTGGTCAGTCAACTTACCCAAGCCACGTCCTCATTAGGGATTGAGTCAGGAACCCAAAGCTGTTCTAACAGGTAAGCCACCACAATCACAATAACCTGAAACTCTCTTATCACTCTAATTGAATTATTTCTGTGTTGTCTCTCCTTCTAAACTCGTTGAGAGTCTGAGTCTCAGCCTATCTTGATATTCCTGTTGTTGAGCACAGTCTTAGGCATGTGGTAGGCACAGAGGCAACATTTGCTGCCTGAGCTCTGGCTGCTCCTCAAGGAAGGAGACTCTCAAGCACCCCTCTCCCATCTTATACAAGCTTGCTCTTCAAATCGGTGCATCTACAGCATCAATGTCACCTGAAGGTTGTCAGAAATGTGAATCTCAGCCCCCACCCCTGCCCCACTGGATTGGCATCTGCCCCTTGGTAAGGCCCATGGGTGATTTGCTTGTAGGGTGAGATATTAAGAAGCACCGTGTCACCCTATGTGCCCCGTGAACACCCCTCCTGTGACTATCGCCACATCACTGCCAGTAGGAGAGGCCATACGCTGCGCTCTGTGTATTTTAATGTACATTTTCCACAAGCCCTTAGTATAATAATTTCAAAAATATAAACAAACATGTGGTTGGCATTATTGCCCCTTAACTGAAGAGCGTCCAAAACATCTACTGCCCATGAGACTTTGGTAAAATCCTCTTTGGCTGTTGAACTTTTTCTTTGAGATGCATTCAGACTAATAAGAAAAGCATTTGGGAATTTATTGCCTGTCGTATTTGTTTCCAAAAGAACAGTTGGGTTTTTGACACATTTCAAATTTATCATAAACATATAGATATACATTACATGCTTTCCACTGTTGTTCTTACCCATGAGCTTTAGATAATCATTTGGCTGTCCATATTTCCCTGTGAGTTCGGACACTCTTCTTGGACTTAGGTGCTATAAATCAAAGAAAAATCTTTGCCTTGCCTGCAGATCCCCCCTAAAACAATACAATTCTTTCTTATAGAAAGTGCATTGGCAAAGATCCAGAGAAGGCAAGTGTGTAGGTGAATTGCCTGAAGAGGTGGCCACCACTAATTTCTCCCTATGTGTCCCCTCCCTCCTTGAATCAGGGATGCCTGTGACTTGCTTGGATCAATAGAATGTGGTGGAAGTGACACTGTGCCAGTTCTGAGCCTGGCAGCTTCAACTCTCACTCTCTTCCTTCCCAAGTTGCATGTAAGGAAGTCCAGGGTCTCTTAGACATGAAGGCCCCGGAGGATGAGACCACGAGGAGAGAGAGGCTGTGTGGAAGAAAGCTGGGCAGCTCAGCCAACAGCCAGCACCATAACCCCAAATACGAGACTGAAGCCATTCGGGGCCTGTCAGCCCAGCTCAGCCACCAGCTAACTGCAACTGCCTGGGTGAGCCTAGCCAGTGCCACAGGAGCAGAGATAAGCCATCCCCATGAGCCTTGCCCAAATTCTTTAACCACAAAACGGTGACCAGCAAAAATGAACTTTGTTTCAAGCCACTCAATTTTGGGGTGATTTGTTATGCAGCCATGGATAGCTGAGACAAGTGTGGTTCCGTGGACATGCAGGAAAGCATGAGTAGATATGGGAGGGGGAATAAAGTCTAATCAAATACGCCTGTCGTTAGGAATGTCAAAAAATAATGTTATCAGTTGACCTTCCTGACATGCTTGTCAGGACCCTTGATTGAATGCAACATGCCAACTGGCGGTGTGGTTTTCTGAACAGAACCTCCTGTGTTACAAATATCCTGGTTCTTCTGCAGACCAAAAAATGAGCTGCCTCTCTCCTCCCAAGGGCACAGGTCTGAGATGTGCACAGCATCTGCTTAGTTATACAAGGCAGGTTCTCCCATGTAGCTGGCAGGAAAGTAATAGCTGAAAGAATGACATAATTGAAGTCCTATTGCATTCTTCCTGAAATGGTCAGGTGGGACTCAGATTGTTCACATTATTTTTCACAAGAGACAAGTGGATGAATCTCAAAAAGTGGAATCCCAGCCATAAAACTGACATTGGGATATGGAGTTTGGGTGTGTGCCTTTGGAAGGGGGTGAGGGTGGTAGGCATTGTATCTCTTGGGCACAGACTGACTCACCTACCTACCCAGGAGCCCTCTGGGTGTCAGGGCTGCAGGCACAGCTCGCTGCTTCCCTAAGCCTTAGCTTGCACTCTTTTCCAGTTCCAATTTGTTAAGCCCCTCCAATATGCATGACAATGGGGAGGGGTGTGGTAGGGTACAGAGCCCAGTCAGCTGTGTCCCAGCCATCAGGGAGTTTGCAATCTCATGTTTTTGTTGACTGCTAGCTACCAGGCATCTAGAAGAGTACCTGGCAAATAGCAGGTGTCCAATAAATAGTATCAAATGAACCCATGATTGAATGAATATGTGGCTATATATATACATATACATATATATACATATATACACATATATACATATATACATGTATATACATGTATATACATATATACATATACATATACATATACATATACATATACATATACATATATCCCATTTTTCTATAAGGACCAAAGCAGCTCACAGGAAGCAGACTAAAATCACAGACTCTCAGAAGACAAATGGACCTTAGTGCACCTCTAGTGCAGTGGTCAGCCCCACCCCAGGCCTGCTGGGCCAGAAACCCTGGGGCGAGGGCCAGCACGTGTTCACAGCGCCTGTTTCAGAGCCGCCCTCAGTTTACAGATCCCGAGAAGGAATAAGATGGCCTCGAAGTCACCCAGCTACTTAACAGCTGGAAGCAGCACTGGGGTGACTATAGATTTGCCCAGAGCAGGCGCATTTCCCAGGTCACAGGACTTCCAGCAACCAATCTAGGGGAAGTTCTGGGCAAATTGGGAAAAGTTGGTCACCTCCATTGGAATGCTAGTTACCAAACTCGCATGTAGAGCCCTGGCCTGCCATACTGCTCACCTCCAGAGCACAGACCCCGTGCTGGGGAATGACTCGAGTGCTTTCAGTGCATTAACTCTGTTAACCCTCTCAGTAGCCCTGGGAGGTAGGAGCAATACTGTCTTCAGGCCACACAGCCAGGAAATTAGGCTCCAGAACCAGCTCTTAACCATCACTCTCATATACCTCCTCTTTACTAGAGTGAATTCCCAGCTCCTTGTCCACTAAAAAAAATCTCATTCCCTTGTTTGTCTTCATATCACATTTCCCAGTTTGCAGTTAATTCCATTGTTTGTCTGTTTTGTAAAACAGAGCATGGGCGCAGGGTCCACCCCGTCTCACACAGTGCTTGGATGGAGGGCTCAGGACAGACGTGCTGAGTGAATGTCATAGGCATGACAGCAGGAGTCACTGACTGATGGACTGAGTTTGTGGTGGGCTTCCAAAGAAATCTAATATTAACCAAATACCTACCATGTTTCAGCCACCCTCTAGGTAAAAAGGTGGGTCAAACTTGGCCTTCAGGTGGGATTCATTTGGCCTGGTGTGTTTATTTTCAAAAATTGAACTTGACCTACTTTTAGGAGGTAGGCATTTGTTACCTGTCTTAATTTATATTTCCTGCCTGTCCACCATGGCAGGCATTGAGTTTGCAACTATGATTTCAGGATTTCTCTAACATTAATTCATTTTTTTCCTTTACAACAAGCCCTTGTAGTAGGCATTCCTATTTATACTTAACACACACACACACACACACACACACACACACACACACACACACACACAAAACACTGAGGCTTGGAAAGTATAGGTTACCCAGTCAAGGTCACAAGCTTGTAAGTTGGGAAACAGGATTTGGCAGAGGAAGGAGGGAGAATAGTCTGGAATTGGTGATGAGAATCAGAAAAAACATCTCCCCCACCTCCTGGCCCAGTGATATGAGAGGGGTGAGGGAAAAACAAAACAAAAAACAGGCATCAAGCATTAACCTTCTCTGGAATTAAGAAAAACAGATATTTGGCTAGACAGTCGTCAATACCAGGGTTCAACAAACTTTCTTGGTGAAGGACCAGGTAGTAAATATTTTCAGCTTCTGGGGCCGTACAGTCTTTGTTGCAACCACTCTGCTCTGTCGCAGTAGCTGCAACAGGAGCCGTAGACGATAGCAAGTGAACGGGTATAACTGCATTCCAATAAAACTTGATTTGCAAAAACAGGCTACAGGCCAGATTCGATCTGCAGGTAGAAATCTGCTAACCCCTGATCGATACTGATGAAAAAGCCCAGCTAGGAGAAGGTAAAATGAACAAAACTAGGATATGCTCATCTGAGGACAAAGATGAAAAAGGACTGACATTTAGAATCCTGGCTGCAAGCAGAGCAGCCCTGTGTGGTTATGAAGGTTGTGCACTGCACAGCCCCAGGGGGCACCACTCACACTGACCTCAATGCCAATAGGTAACCTAGAAGCTGCCCAGAGCATAAGCTGGGTGGCCACCTGTGAAGTCCTAGGTACAAGAGTAGCAACTGCAAGGATTTAATATCCATTACTACCCATGTGGCTATAATGAAAGGATATTGTTGAGAGGATATCCCAGCTTGAGAGAACGTCCCCGCTATTTCTAGAAAAATCATAACTACTTTTACTGAGCATCTGCTATGCGTCATACACAATACCTAGCCATATATAAGTATTATCCTATCTAATAAAAGAGTAATATGCAAATTGACTGTCACTCCAACACACAAGATGGCTGCCCCCATGTGGTCAAAGATGGCTGCCCCCATATGGACACAAGATAGCTGCCACAAGATGGCCTTGCAGGGGAGGGCAGTTGGGAGGGACCAGGCCGGCAAGGGAGGGCAGTTGTGGGCGATTAAGCCTGCAGGGGAGGGCAGTTAGGGGTGACAAAGCCAGCAGAGGAGGGAAATTGGGGGCAACTGGACCTGCAGGGAAGGGCAGTTGCGGGGAGAGGGGGGGGGACCAGGCCTGCAGGGGAGGGCAGTTGGGGGGACCAGGCTTGGAGGGAAGGGCAGTTAGGGGTGACCAGGCTGGCAGGAGAGAGCAGTTAGGGGTGACCAGACTGGCAGGGGAGGGCAGTTAGTGGCAATCGGGCTGGCAGGGGAGCAGTTAGGCATCAATCAGGCTGGCAGGGGAGTGGTTAGGGGGTGATCAGGCTGACAGGCAGAAGCGGTTAGGGGCAATCAGGAAGGCAGGCAGGCGAGCAGTTGGGAGCCAGCAGTCCTAGATTGTGAGAGGGATGTCCGACTGCCCGTTTAGGCCCAATCCCAGTAGTCGGACATCCCTCGAGGGGTCCCAGATTGGAGAGGGTGCAGGCTGGGCTGAGGGACACATACCCCTGTGCACAAATTTCGTGCACCGGGCCTCTAGTCTTATATAATCTTCCTAGCAAGGTCCAGAAAGGCTAAGCATTTTGCCCAAAGCACCCAGCTGGTAATACCTAACTCCCAAGTTTCCTTCAACACCTCCAGCCCATCGCTAAGGGAACCCATTTGCCTGACTCCCAAGTCTGTGCTCCTTCCACTCCCCTATCCTCTCAGATTGGTTCTAAGGTTCTTTAATGATGACCTAGTAAAACATGTATAAAGAAAATGTCTCCTGAAGACCTAATTAAAAATAATTATATGCCTTAAAAGACACTAAAAGTATGCCAGGCGCACCAACAAGGAAGACAGTTCTTATTATATCAATGTCTTTATGGGTTTGGATTCTGTTCAGAAAAGCTCAGACTCAAAAGGTAATTGCTGGCAGCCTGCAAAATCCATCAACCCTTAATTAACATATGACAGTTATTCTAATTGCCTCAGACAACATTTCTATGTTTTTAATTGTAGAGCAATTTGCCAATCACATCATTAATTGGCAATTCACATTTTAAACATGTGAAAGACAGTGGGTCTTTATTCCTCCGAGGCCACTGAATACATTACTTGAATTTTTAAGTATGTTTTCTTCTTTTCTTTGACTACGGAACCCCTTTCAGATGGGCCCAGCAGCAGTTTCTTCTGGCCAAGGTGTATTTTCTTGGGCAACTTAATGTCACTTCAGCACTTGAATACGTTTTGCTAGCAGCTCCTTAGACCAGGTCGTTGTTTCTCTAGCCACCCCGAGTGGGCTCCTCTTGACTTCAAAGTAAGGATCATGGTGCAGAAAAAGTAGGAATCTGGTTCCTGGCTCAAAACCCTCCACACACTATAGAAACTCACTGCCCTCCTGTGTGTGAAGGGCCGGTTAACATATGTGCGTGAAGCCTTGGACAAAGGCACCCTGGGAATGCCAGAACTTGCTGGAAAGCCCAGCACCTGATAGAAAAGAAAGGTTAGTGACCCAGTTCTAGTTCCAATACAGACCCCACAATTTGCTCACCAGAAGGAGCCAGAAGACTAAGAATTGGTCTCAAAAGGCAGAAGGGCCGTAATGACAACCATTGGTGTTTTCTCTCTCTCTCTCTCTCTCTCTCTCTCTCTCTCTCTCTCTCTCTCTCTCTCTCAGTTCCATCATCACAAATCTATAGCCCACCATAGGCCAAGCACTGGGGTAAGTATTAAAGATTATAAAAGAACTAGAGGCCCGGTGCATGAAATTCATGCACTCTGGGGGGATGGGGGGGGGTCCATCAGCCTGGCCTGTGCCCTCTCACAGTCCGGGAGCCCTCAGGGATGTCCAACTGATGGCTTAGGACCACTTCCTGCGGTGAGCAGGCCTAAACCAGCAGTCGGACATCCTTAGCACTGCTGCAGAGGCGGGAGAGGCTCCCGCCACCGCTGTTGGGCTCACCAGCCATGAGGTCAGCTTCTGGTGGAGCAGCGCTCCCCCTGTGGGAGTACACTGACCACCAAGTGGCAGTTCCTGTATTGAGCGTCTGCCCCCTGGTGGTCAGTGTGCCTCATAGCGACCGGTTGTTCCGCCATTCTGTCTATTTGCATATTAGCCTTTTATTATATAGGATTCATCACCCAGCATCAAGCCCCTGCCCCGCCCTCAGCCACACTCCTCTGGAACAGTAGCTGCTGCTGAGGCTGCCTGCCAGCTTCTGTGCAGACCCTTCCGGCCAGGCTGCTGTGGGTCCCAGGGTCCAGACTCCAGCCCTGTCAGGGGCAACAGTTTCTCTGCTTGGGCTTTGGGGGGAGGGGGAGGACAGGAGGAGCCATTACCTTGTCCCTCATTCCCCCACCAAACCATCACCACCACTGCATAAAGCTGCACTTGGCTGTGAAAGCTTAGGGATGGGCTGGAGGTGTCTGATGGAAACTGGAAAATGAAACTGTCAATAATGGCAAACTCTGTTTACCTGACTGTTCCCTGCCGAACAGGAGAAAGCACAGAAAGGTAACACCTGGAGAGCAGTTCTCCTTGGGCCTTGTCTGTCAGACACCAGGGCATCCTCTTCCCAAGACTGTTCCTGGCTCCAAACACGCCTGTCTGGTCTTGACCTTGCACAATGGAGCTCAACTCGGGCTGCTTATCCCCTGGGAGCTCACCTGGACCAGTTAATTCAGAAGCTCTGATATGGAGCTGCGCGTCCAGTTTATACTCTCTCTCCCCTGGGCATTTTTCCCCACCAGGGGATTTTTATGTGTAGCTAAAGTTGAGAACTACTGCCTTAGGATAGATCCTATCCATCCACCAGGCTACAGAGCCAGGTGGGAGTAGGGGGCACAGGTCCCAAAGCTTGAAATATTCAGCCTCAATCAGAGTTTGCAACCTGGATGCCCACCCACAGACTGGATCCAGCCAGCAGATGTGTTTTGTTTGGCTCAAATAGGGTTTTAAAAAAATGGAATTACTTGCCAACATTTATTAATGAGATTATATTACATAAAAATTTGAATATCTGGCTTCTTTTGAAAAATAGGAATACCTGGTCATTCTCCATCTGCATTCCTGTGCGCCACAATTGGCTGGAGAGGAGGAGCAGCTAGCCCTCAGGTGCAGCATGTTCTCTCTGGTTCACCACAGTCCCCACCACTCTCTATTGCCTCACTCACTCACCTTCCTGGTCCCTGTGGCTCTGACTAAAGGGGGAGGGGTGAGGAAAGGAGGGAGAAGTCCGGCCTCCCTCCGTGATATCTCCCCAATGAAGTGCAATACAAGGACTCTAGCAGTAATCCACTGGATAAGGGTGGAAATGAACACACAGATTCCTGGATTCACAGAGAAGTAAGAAGATAATTTTTTCTATACAAAGCTTCATCTGCAGAGGACCCTGCCTACAATGGGAGAGTACTGAAAATTATTCTAGAGGAGTGTCGTAAGTTTGCGTCCTACTCCTTCCCCATCCTTACCTTGACCTCAATTTCTTTTGTTTGCTTGTTTGTTTTTTATCCTCCTCCAAGGATATGTTTTTATTGATTTTAGAGAGAGAGGAAAGAAAAGAGAGAGAGAGAGAGAGAGAGAGAGAGAGAGAGAGAGAGAGAGAGAGATGTGAGAGAGAAACATGATTGGTTGCCTCCTGCATGCACCCCAACTGGGGACCAAACCCGAAAAGGTATGTGCCCTGACAGGGAATCAAACCCGAAACCTTTTGGTGCACAGGACAATCACCTAGCCAGGGCTTCACCTCCATTTCTTTGTTCAACCTCCGGCGTGGCTTGCATAAAAAACAAAAAGTCCCACCCCCAGACTCTCTAGCTATTTGAAAATACATAGTTACATAGTTACCATTTATTGATGCCTTAGGCCAGGTCACAGTTGCCAGGCCAGATGGCCCCACACCTGCTTTCCTGGAGCAGTATTTCTCAATGTGTCTCATACACCTTGTTGCAGACTCCTGTGCGCCACCCTAGACTCCAAATCTGGCCCTCTGGGGGTGGGGCCAGGTGTCCACATTTGCCAAGTAACGTTTGTACTCAATAATAATAATAGCAGCAGATAATTGTAGCACTTACTGGGGTTTATATGTATTATTTCATTTAATCTTCACAGAAATCCCTAAGTTGGGTAGCAGTAGCCCTACTTCACAAATGAGGAAACAGCAGCACAGAGAAGTTAAGTAAATTGCTCAAGGTCACACAGTAAGTAGCAGAGCTGGGATTCTGACCATCTGTTCTAGTTGGTAAATCACTGCTCTGAGCAAAAGGAAGGCAAAAGGAAGATTCATGAGCTCCCAGGCCAAGAAGGTCATGGAGGATGAGGTAGAATTTTGTCCATTACAATGAGAAAACACTGGCCTTGTTTTTAGTAACTTGAACTGTTTGGGGTAGAGAATAGACAAAAGCATATCACCTATAGCATATGGTAGCATGTGAGTAGATGACAAAAATATCCTGCGTCCATAGGATCTGGCCTCTGCTTAGCTTTCCTATGTCATCTTTGTCCCCTATTTCAGCTCCTTTCTGTCCTAAGGGTCTTCACACTGAGACCTAACATGTCCCTCTGTCTGAATGCTCTTCTCCTAGATCAGGGTCCGTGCACTTTCTCCTAACAGGCTGGGTGGGAAGTAGTCCAGGCTGTGGGCACCGCGAGGTCTCTGTTGCACCTACTGCTCTAGCAGTGCGGAGGTGAGCGCGCCTGGCATCTGACCCATGAGCCCTGACGGACCCTGACATTAGAGTTTCACACTGTTTTTTTGTGCCACAAAATATGTTCAGCCATTTAAAAACGGAAGACCCATTCTTAGCTGACGTTGCACACAAACTGACGCCGGGTGGGATGGCGAGGACCGGGATGATACCCCCTTCATCCTCTCGGGCACACTTTCCTGAGCCTCGGGCTGGACTCTGCTGGGGGCGCCCCTGACTCCTCCTGCTCGCTCTGCCAGCGCCTTCTAAGCTTCCTCAATAACGCGGTCCCTATTTGAAGATGTTCTTGTTCATACACGAGTTTGTCTGCATGTTGTGGGTCTCCCTCTGCTAGGATCTAAATCCCATTGGGCAGGGAGCTGGTTGGCGCTGTTCTCTGCTGTTCCTTCAGAACCTAACCAGCAAACGCCATGGCCTGGCGCTGCCAGTTGGACACATGCCTGGACAGAACTGGCCAGTAGCACACCTCGCATTTCCTTCTGTAGGTTGGTCTCTTTCAGGCCTTTCCTCCAACCACTGCGCACAGGAATTTTAAGGCAAAAAAGGAAAAAAACCCAAACTCAACCATAACCTGATTCCCCTGGCCTGGGGCAGAGTAGAACCTCCTGAGGACCAAAGACGACTGAAACGCGAGTCGGCGGCTACAGGTGCACCCGCGGGAGGCTGGGGGTCAGCGCCCTCGGAGTCAGGCGGCAGAAACGTCGCCTGGGGTAGACTAAGGGTCCCACCTTTCCTTACAAGAAGCTTAGACCCCAGTGCATTCTGTTCGCGTCTGTAAATGAAGAGGACGCCCTGCTGTGCTGTGCCCCTCGCAGTGCAGGACCCCACTCCTGGCGCCCCCACCGGCGCCTCCAGGGAACCACTCGGCTTTCGGACCCCTGAGCCCTCGGAAGGCGCTCGGCCAGCACGTGGCCGGGTGCGAGGACCTGGGGTGCTGCTGCTGGCGGAGACTCTCCTGGAGCCTCATTGCAGAGAGGGCCCACTCTCTTCCCTTCCCACCCAAGGCCTGGTGGCTGCTCCCCAGCGCAGGCTGAAAGCTGGATGGGGCGGACCTGGCGATCTCGGGGTGCTGGGCCGCGGAGACCAAAGGCTCGCCAACTTCCTCGGGACCGCCGGGCCGCAGGTGCCTAGTCCCTGCGGACTCCACACCGTGTTCTCAGGCTGAGCCGAGCTTTGTTTTCAGAAAAAATGACAGCGCTGGTCTACCCGAGGCCGGAATCCCAGGCGGAGTGACACGCGCTGTGTCCTTTGCGTGTCAGTTTCGGACAACAAAGTCCCAAGGACCCATCCTGGGAGCTCAGGGCAAAAGCAGCCATGCCTGAAAGCAGGTGCCCAGTTAGGGTCGCCTGTCTGACGGGGAGACCATGCACCTGCTCATTCATCACCTGAGTCACAGGCATGGGAGGCCTTTCTGGCTCCTCAGCACCTGCGCATCCTCTGAGCTTCTATGGGGCGCCTGCTGCACACACAGCACTAGGCCGGGGGCTGCGGGAGAGGCGGGGCGAGAACAAGGTCCAGGATGAGGCGGGGGGTGGGGGGGGGGTGGGCAGGGGGGGGGATGGGCGGGTCCCACACTAGAGTTCCTGGCTGAACCCGGGTGTGTGTGTTGCACGACGTATTCAGATTTTTAGACACTTTGAATTGGGGATTTTTAAAATTCAAGTTCCATCATCACTGGGGAAAAAATAAGTGACTCTTGCTGGTTACTTATGACTATCACTGACTGAGTGAACAATGTATGTTTTACCTCATTTAATTCTCAGAGGAACCCATGAAGTAAGTTCTATTTTGGTAGCATTGATGAGGCGATCAAGGATCAGAAATGTTAAAGAAATAGTGCTTGTTCACACAGCTGGGAAAATGGCTCAGCTGGGGATTAAACTGGGGTCTCTCTAAAAAGTCCAGCTGCCTGACCACTGAGCCTCTTGGGTTGGCCTATATAGGTACAGGATGAAGGTCTGTACTGCTTCCCTAATTCTACCTCACAGTCCTATTTTTGAGACCTGTGATCTTACCATGAGAGATTCATTCCTTTGGGGGGAACCAGGAACTCCTGTGAAATTGTAGGTGCCCTCTCAAAGGAATAACGCATTGCGCCTTTATCCTTCATGAACTGCTCAGTGTTGAGGGGAAGCGTGGGAAGGAAGGCCCAGGGGGTGGGCACCGTTTAGAGAGCGGCCTTCAGAGGAGTTTGGGGTGCGTGTGGCTGTAGGAGAGGGAGGGAAGTGTGCACGGAGGAGATGAGCCTTCCCTTCTCCACTACTGGGCTTCAGGCCGCCATCAGGGTGCCTCTTCTCCTGTTCTCCTTGGGCACCCAGCCACGTCCCTTTGCCCTGCCTCCTGACAAATAGGTGTGGTCTCACTCAGTTCAGGCCGATAAACATGAGTAGAAGTGAAATGAGCCCAAGATGGAGAAACCTCTGTCCCTAAATAAGTCACTGCCTGAACACTCACCTCTCACAATAAACTGTGATATGAGTGGGGAATAAACTGAGTGTATTATCTAAACTTTGGGCCTGTTTCTTACAGCACATCGCTTACCCTGCTACACATCCTATGCTTTCCTTACTGTTTTGCCTCCTCAGCTTGCCAACCCTTTGCTACTATCCTCCCAAGTTATGTGGAAACACATGGTTATTTGTAACAAGGTAGACTGGGCTGGACAGTGTTTCCCCCCCCACCCCCCCCCCCCCCCGGCCTCCCCTCCCAATTAATTTCCTTCCTAGAACCTCAGAATGTGATTTTATTTGGAAGCAGGGTCATTGCAGATATAATTAAGTTAAGGTGAGGTCATACTGGAGTAGGGTGGGCCCTTCATCCACTAGGACTTAATGTCCTTATCGGAAGAGAAGAGACCTGACAGAGCCACCCCGGGAGAACCAGGCGACGATGGGGACAGAGATGGGAGTGATGCATGGACAAGTCGAGTTGCAGCAAGGATTAGCAGCGACGAAGAGAAGCCATCAGAGAAAGTGTGGTCCTGCTGGCACCTTGGTTTCAGGTTTCCAGCCTCCAAAACTGGGAGGGAGTAAATGTGTGGTTTTCAGCCCCCAAGTATGTGGCCGTTTGTTATGGAAGCCCTAGGGCACTAATATACAAGACAGCCGGCCACATCACTCACATTTGGCAAAGACTCCGAGGTGGTCAGGGGAGGGGCTGGGAAAGCTTTGCGTGTGCTCCCATCGGAAGCTGTTGCTGTGGGGAAGTTGGAGTCAGGCTAACTGGAAGCTGGACATCGATGTGATTGGACGGGGCATATCTGCCTTTCTCTGATTAGCTCTTAGCTGGGAGTGGGGGCAGCAAATACTAGTAGATGCAGGCAGTCGTTGGCTGAGTGCTGACCGTTCCGGCGAAGACTGCAGGGGCTGTGGTTTGGCTTCCCTCTGCAGGGAGGTTGCTGCAGAGATTGTCAAACAGTGTGATGATTGCAGGGGAGGAGGGGGAATGGGTGAGGTGGTAGAGGGCATAGAGGGGGTGAAAGGTGGTGAAGAAAATAAAGTCAAATTTTTTAAAAAAGAATTCTATTGACATATAAGGTCTCACAATTGTCCATTTGCATAGTCAGCCTCTCAGTCAAAATCCTGCAGGGCCAGCGCCCTTTCAGGAGACATCACTGGTGCCCACCAGTGGCCCCAGTGCATCTCTGCTGACATCTCTTCTGAATCTGCCATGGTTATATGCCTTCTCCCTCCTTCTCTCTCTTCCCCCTCCTCCTCTTCCTCCTTTTTCTCCATCTCCTTCTCCTCCTTTCTTCTTTTTCTACACGCCTTTGTATTTTTTTTAATTACTGGAATGTGAGCTCTTTAGGGCAGTATCCTTACTAAGAAGCCATAAAAGTAATAAAAATGATAATAATAGCTAACATTTACTGAGTACTCATGAGGTGCCAGAAACATACACTGTGCATGTAATCCATTCCACGGCCCTATGAGTTAGATATTATTAGCTCTGGTTTGCAGATAAAGAGAAAAAACTCAGAGCAATTAGGCAATTTGCTAGAAAGTGGAAGAGCCAGGATCTGTACCTAGGAGTGCACTCTTTCCACCCTGCTCTCTTATTCTTCACGCTGCCACCAGTCATTTCCTCTTTATAAAACTACTAGAGGCCCAGTGCACGAATTCGTGCACCAGTGGGGTCCCTTAGCCTGGCTTATGGGATCAGGCTGAAACCGGCTCTCCAACATCCCTGAGGGGTCCCTGATTGTGAGAGGGTGCAGGCCAGGCCAAGAGATCCCACCGGTGCATGATCAGGGCTGGGAAGAGACACAGGAGGTTGGCCAGCTGGGGAGGGACCATGGAAGGGCTCCAAGGCATGTCTGGCCCATCTCACTCAGTCCCAATTGGCCGGATCCCAGCAGCAAGCTGACCTACCAGTTGGAGCATCTTCCCCCTGGTGGTCAATGCACGTCATAGCGACTGGTTGAGTGGCCTTAGCATATCATTAGCATATTACGCTTTGATTGGTTGAATGGCCGGATGACCGGACCTTTAGCATATTAGGTTTTTATTATATAGGATACTTGCCTTATTGTGATTACCTTTTTACTATTACTAAATATATTTTTTTCTGAAAATATTTTTCAATGCTCTTCTTACAAAAAAGAAAGGTTGTTTTCATGATACAAATAGTTAAAATAGGAAGAGATGCTGTTAAATGCATTTTTGGAGGAAGATTGGATACTTAAAGAAGGGGTTTTCATTTCTAAAGCTGATACTATGTAACCTCAGAGCAGAGAGTTGATAAAGACCAATTCAATGGCAAGGACTTGAACTATTTGGTTATTACAGATTTAAATTTTGATTGAATCAGCAAACAAACTATTAGGCAGCATTGAAAATCGATGTGAAATGGGTTTTTGTGTGATTTGCTGCTCATGAGCTGGAGTTTGACACAAAGCAGATGTTTTATTGGAATCCAATTAGAAAGATTGGTTCAATACAACCCCAAATTGATTAGCCATAATTCCCATTATAAACGCTATAGAGTCATGCCCACAGTCTGCCCTCTATAGAACATGGTCATCTATTGTACACATGTACATCTTAAAAGGTCTAAAAACAAATTCTACCCCCTCCCCTGCAACCTGTTTTCACTCTAGAGAATTAAAATCAGATGTGGTTATCTTTGGCAAGAAGAACCTGCTAAACATGCTTATTCATGAATCCAACAAAAATTGCCTTGGCCGGATAGCTGGTTAGAGCGTTGTCCTGCTGTGCCGAGGTTGTGTGTTCAATCCCCGGTCAGGGCAAAGACAAGAAGAAACTAATGAGTGCAAAAATAAGTGGCTCAACAAATTGATGTACACCCCCTCCCCCCCGCCTCTCTCAAATCAAGCAATAAAATTTTTTTTAAACATCATTGAGTCCCAGTTATGGAACTACTATGGGAGCTACTAAATTAATTATACACCAGAGCTCACAGTCTTGGAGAAATTATCAGGCACATATCGAAGTACATAGAAAATGATTAGTGTTATTTAAAAGATGTTGCCCCGGGCAGGTAGCTCAGTTGGTTAGAGCATCATCCCCATACACCAGGGTTGCAGGTTCAATCAGGGCACATATAAGAATCAACCAATGGCCTTAGCTGGTTTGGCTCAGTGGATAGAGTGTTGGCCTGGGGACTGAAGGGTCCCGGGTTTGATTCCGGTCAAGGGCACATGCCCGGGTTGTGGGCTTGATTCCCAGTAAGGGGCATCCAAGAGGCAGCCAATCAATGATTCTCTCTCATAATTGATGTTTCTATCTCTCTCTTCCTCTCCCTCTCTGAAATCAATAAAAATATTTTTTGAAAAGTATGCATCAATAAGTAGAACAACAAATCTCTCTCTCTCTCTCTCCCTCCCTCTTTCTCAAATCAATAAAAATTATTATTTTAAGATGCTGTAAAATTGTTGGATACTCTTCCCATAGAATAAGGGGGTCTGCTTCTTCCCTTGACTCTGGTATAAGACTGCTCTGGGCAATAAAGCAGGGCTGAAGTGATGCTATGCATGGTCCAGGCCTGCCTTTGAAGGGACTGGTGAAGCTCCCCTTTTGGTGTTTTGTGGCCCTGAGCTGCCATGGAAACATCCGCAACCCAGAGGCCCCCATGCTGCAGGAAGCATAGGCCAGGTATGGGGAAAGCTCTGTGGAGACAGCAAGAAAAATGCTCCGGCCAAATTCGCCAAGACTCCAGGAGTCACGGAACAAAGATGCTCCATCCCTGCTGGGCCCTGACCAAAGTTTTGGCCCAGAGAATCGTGAAATCTTACCTAATAATAGACAAACATGTAAATTGATCATACCTCCTCTACGCCCACAGCCAATCAGAGTGAGTATGCAAATTAACCCAACAAAGATGGCGGGTTAATTTGCATAAGCAGGTGCAGAGCAGCCAGGAGGGGTGGGATGCCTGCTATGACGGGGAGGGGAGGTGGTGCAGGGAGCTACAGGAGCGGTGCTCTGGACAGAAGCGAGCACTTGCCGGCTCCTGGGCGGCTGGGAGTGAAGCCAGGGGAAGGAAGGCCTATTCTTACACGAATATCGTGCAATGGGCCTCTAGTAGAATAATAAGTTGTAGCTTCAAGCCACTAAGTTTTAGTGGAGTTTGTTCTGTAGCAACAGATAACTAGTGCATGCTTAGTGTTAATGGAAAGGGATGTGTGAGAGCCATCAGAAATCAGAAGAAAACAGATTTCTAGCCTTAATGATGGTGGCAGGAAACCCACAGTGTTAAGGAAGTGGTGACACTGAGTTATTTGGAAAACTTCAGAACTGAGAGATTCGAGATGAGAAGATAAGGACCGTGCAGGCAAGAGAAGCATGTGGGTGCAGGTACAGAGGCGAGAAAGTTTGGCATGCACACGGAAGACCGAGAGCCCATTTGGCAGAGAAAATGGTTTGTGAGGGAGAACTGTGGTGACATGAACAAAAGAAAGCCAGGCACCACATTTCAGGAGAGCCGGGCCAGGAGCTGAGTTCCAGTGAGTGGACAGCGAGGAGCCGTTCATTATTTTGACCAGAGAAACGATGTGGCTAACCCTGGGCTCAAAGGAAGTGGTCCAGCGGGGCTGAAAGTGGGGGTGGATGTGAAGAAGAAGCCGTGACGAGGGCCGAACAGCTAGAGAGCTGGCGTTCATGCTGACACCTCCGGCAGGAGGGGCACTGGGCCAGCAGGCAGGGTCACCGCCCTGCCACGTCCATGTCCCAGCCCCTGAACCCTGAACCTGTGAACAGGCTGCTTTACATGGCAAAAGGGACTTCGCGGATTCAATGAACCACAAGGACTGTGAGATGGAAGGTTATCATGGATTATCCAGATAACCCCAATGTAATCGAATGATCCCTTGGAATGCAGACCCTTTCCCAGGTGTGGTCCGAGAGAGATGTGTCCGTGGAAAAGGGTCCTAGTGATGCGACAGGATACGGACTTGGCTGGCTATTGCTTTGCAGACAGAGGATGGGGTGTTAGCCAAGCGAAGCTGGAGAGGACACTCCGTGTACAGTCAGTGAAAAATCTGGAATCTCAGTCCTAAGACAGAGGAACTGAATTTTGCCAACAGCCTGAACCATCAAGGAAACAGATCTTTCCCTAGAACCTGCAGGAAGGAACGCAGCCCTGCCCACACCAGGGTGCAGCCCAGTGAGCCTCCCGTCAGACTGCTGCTCTCCAGAACCATAGGGAATACACTTGTTACTTAAGCTGCCACACATGTGGCGATTGGTTATGGCAGCAATAGAAGCTGAGCACAGGTGTCCACTGGGGCCTGGGATTGACTGGGCAGCGCTCTCGGTGCCCTGGAAGCCAGGGCTGGACGGTCGCTCCTGAGCCTCCTCCCCCTGGGGCTGTGCTTCTATTTTCATGCTACATGGAAACATTGGCTTTTTGTCCTGGTATGGTCTCTACCCAGCTGGGTGACCTTGGTCAAGTTCCTTAACCTCTCTGAGCTTTAGTTTCTTCATCTGTTACCTAAGGGAACTGAGCAAGAATGGTGGCTCTAAGCTTTATTGTTTTTTCATCATGACATGCTTGATAGAGAATGTTCCCATGTGCCAGGCATCGAGGGGCATCATCTAGGTTTGGAGAAAACTGCCAAGATTCTAGCAATAGCATTCTTTGCTCTCCTCATCAAGAAATAATTTCAAAATGTAAGTAATGTTTTGATAGAGTTAACCTTATCTTTACTCCAATTTATTGAGCGTAGATGCAGGGTTTGAAAATGCATGTATTTATGTCCTAATATTTTAAAAAGCAACAAAGAATTTCATTAACATAATTCATGACAAGAAATATAGCATGTATTATAAATATCCACAATGAATTATTACTATTAGTGTAGCAACACTTGTAGTGAAAATGCTAAACTAGATATTGGCAACCTTCTTCCTAGCACTGGATTTAAACAGTTTTAGGAATTGAAGAATAGTATGAGTTAGTTAAGGGTGAGTCGCTTGAAGCTGGGAAGGTGGAAAGAAGGTGAAGGGGGAAAATGTTTTCTAAACCTTAAAAAAAAACAATGGTCTCTCCCAAGACACCTCCCCACCCCCACCCCCTGACCAAACAAGCTGAACAAACCCTTAATATGATAATAGATTATAATACTTGTAATTTTTTCATTAGGAAATGACACACAACATTTAATCCCAACTTTGTGGTGGGAGTAAGGGCCAAGGGTCTCCTAATAACTCTTAATGAGCTTGCTATTGAGCAAGAAAGAGCAGAAAAGGGTCACGAGGAAATCAATCAATATCGATAAGAGGCCCACCTGAGTTGCAGTCTAATGATCTGGGAGCTGTTTCCTGTTGAACAGCTGTGCCAGGAATAGCTCTAAATCAGAATATTTCAATATTTTCAAGGCAGATTAATTTGAATTGGAGTCCTGACACAAAGCACATGAATTCCTAGAAATTTCTTGTTGGGTGGGGTAAGTCCTTGCACAGGGACAGTGAAATAGCATGGTTAAGGTTGTGGGGTCAGATCCCAGTTCCACCATTTACTGTGGATCTGACTTTGGGCAAGTTTACCTCCCTGACCTAAATTATCCCAGGGCCAGGTCCTGGACAACTAGGGACCACCACTAAAGCCCAGAACCCACTGGAATCTGTCAGACTATACAGTCCTACACCTGTGCAGCTTGCTACCCCGACTTCCCATTTCTTCTGGAGAAAAACAATAAAGGCTCTGGCCCATCTTTCCTCTGGACCCACCTTGGGGTCCCCATATGATCCTGCATGGCATGGCATGCCCCACCTCTTGGGAACTGTCAGCAACAAACTTTATTTTTAATGGCAGTTGTCTCCTGACCTGTTGACCTCACCATAACAAAGTGAAATGCTTGGCCCCTCGGACTCCATCTCTTTAAGCCTGTGTTGACCCTGTGGCCCCCAAGCCGATAGCTCCCGCTTTGTCTTGCATATAGGCACGCTAATCATTAGAGGATTTCTGCTTGTGGCTTGAGTTTTACAAAAGCATCCCCTCCCATTTTCCCTTCCCTTGACATAAAAGAAGCCTGAATTCTGTACTTTCTTAAGATGGAGTTGAGAATCAGGTCTCCCATATTTTGGGTTGGTGCCTTCTCCATCAATAAATCTTTCCTTACTCCAAACTGATGTTTTGATTTTGGACCTTTCAAAATGTCAGGCACACAGACTTTGGGCCAGTAACATCACCATACCTGAGTAAAAAAAAAATCCCAGTACATTTTAAAACATGATAAAAGGATACCTTTGGTCTACTCTGACTACTGCTGAAGAACTTTTACCTCATTACCCTGAAGTCTGGCTCTTTCTGTGTCTTAAAAAAATTGCCCTGTTACAGAAAGTAGGTGGGTTGCCAGGGGCTGGGGGAGGGGAATGGGAGTGACTGCTAATGGGTACTGGGATTCTTTCTGGGGTGATGAATGTTGTGGAATTAGATAGTGGTGTTGGTTGCACAACTTATAAATATACTAACAACCGCTGGACTGTACATTTTCAAAGAGTTACTTTTATGGTATGTAACCTATAGCTCAATCTTAAAAGTTGCCCTCTTGACCACTTTTTCTCTTTCATAGTTCTCTCATATTTGTCCTGTAAGATTCAGTTCAGATGCCTCCTCCTCCCATACAGTCTTTGCATGCACTACCTGTTGCTATAGTTCTCCCTGCTGTGTATTAGATACTTGTTTTATGAGGGAGGGGGGGGGTTAGAAAAAGAAACCCTTTGAGAGGCCCTGTTCTACTGCTTGTAGAACTTGCCCTTGAACACCCTTCCCTGCCTCCCCTGTCCCCCTTGATCTGAGAAGTCCCTGGGCAAGTCCTGGTTTGACTTCAGCAAAACAGAGACCAGAATGTGTGATTCTCTGGTGTGACTTTTCCCACAGTTTCCCTGGGGCTTCCACATCAAAAAATGAGAGAAGGAACCCTTTGTTTTCTAGTCGGAAGCACCGTTTTTCAGAGATTTGTGGACAGATGAGTTTGGCAGCAGAGCGAGGTCCAAGTCTTCTCTTTCCTATTAATTTGTACTGGAAAGATCACTTTTTCGCATGAAGGGCCCCTGGCTTTGGAAAGAGCCCAATCCACAAACTCCCATCTGAAAGGCCATGCTGCATGTTTTAGCAGTTTAAGCAGATGTTGACTCTTTAAAAGATTAACTGAGAGCTTTGATAGCTGGTTCCCCTCGCCTGTTAATTGGTCCCCGGGGAGGGGAGAACCAGCTCTCCTACTTCTATTTATCTCTCCATATCTTGTCTATGCTAATTGTTTGTTATCTTTTTTCTTGAAAGGGTACAGCAAGCCCCCGTCATGACTGAGCCTCCTGGAAACACTGACTGGCTGTAATGGTACTTTTAAGATAAGACAGGACTCTCTCTAGCCTCCTTTATTCAGGAAAGAAAGCCACAGGCAAACCATGGTCTCCTGGAAGAGCCCCTGTTAAATTGTTTAGTAGTCAAATGGTGGTAGAGGTGAAGGAGGTGAAGGAGGTGAAGGAGTAAGCTAGGGGGTTCACTGTCCCAGACAAGCCAGGAAGATTCTGGGGCTTTTCCAACTATAAGCACACACAGATCACCTGGACACCTTGTTAAAATGCAGATTCCATTTCAGTAGATCTGGGTGGAGCCTGGAACTCTGCATTTCTAACAAGCATTCAGGTAATGGTGATACTGCTGGTCCAGGAATATCTCTGATTTCCCAAGGATCTTAAAAACCTAGATTCAAAAAAAAGTTTCTAAAAGTTAACACTTTGGGGTCCTAGTTAAATATTAATGATAGCAATCCTAAATAATAAAAGGCTAATATGCAAATCGACCTAACAGAGGAACAACTGGTTGCTATGATGCGCACTGACCACCAGGGGGCAGATGCTCAATGCAGGGGCTGCCCCCTCATGGTCAGTGTGCTCCCACAGGGGGAGCGCCGCTCAGCCAGAAGCGAGGCTCATGGCTGGCAAGCGCAGCAGCAGTGGCAGGAGCCTCTCCTGCCTCCATGGCAGCGCTAAGGATGTCCGACTGACGACTTAGGCCCGCTCCCCCTGGGGGATGTCAGACATCCCCCAAGGGCTCCCGGAATGCGAGAGGGTGCAGGCTGGGCTGAGGGACGAATTTCGTGCTCTGGGCCTCTAGTAATAATTATAATAACAGTGGTGAGTGACATTTATGGAAGGCTTCGAATATGCTGGGCAAGCCTGGCCTAACTATGACAGTTGTCATCTTATAAAAGAACCTGTGGTTTAGAGACACTACAGAACTTGTCCAAGGTCCTATTGCTGGTAAGTGTCAGAGTAGTAACTCAAACACTATCTGGCTCCATAGATGGGCTCTTAAACCTTACTGTCTCATTTTCCATTGTGTGATTTTAGGGTTAGTAGGACCAAGCATGCTTTCAAAAAGGAGCATTTTCCTTGTGCTACAGAACTAAGCCCATGGTGTAAAGTTATTCATGAAATCAGGTGGAAGGTAAGGACAGACGGTGAGGGATACATAGGCAAAACTCAACCCTCAACTGATAATGACCTGTTAGCTTATGTTTCCCCTAGTGACTTATTTTTTAACCTGCACAGCAGATACTAGTTTAGATGCATGTTATCACCATAAGAGGCTTACTCAAAATTGGTGAGGATGTAAGGGAAAAAAAAAAGCACATTTTATAAAAGAAAAATAATTGATAAATTGGACTTGAACAAAATTAAAAACTTCATACACTTCAAATGGCACTATTAAGGAAGTGAACAGCCCTGGCCAAAATTAAAAACTTCATACACTTCAAATGGCACTATTAAGGAAGTGAACAGCCCTGGCCAAAATTAAAAAATTCATACACTTCAAATGGCACTATTAAGAAAGTGGCTCAGCTGGCTGGGTGTTGTCCTGTGCATTGGAAGGTTTGATTCCTGGTCAGAGCACATGCCCAGAATGCGGGGTCAGTTCCCCGTTAGGGGGCATGCAGGAAGCAGCTGATCGAAGATCTGCTCTCTCATCCATGTTTCTCTCCCTCTGTCCCCCACCCTTCCTCTCTCTCTAAAGATCAATAAAAATATGTTTTTAAAAAGAAAGTGAAAAAAAAGTGAACAGATGAGCCACATACTAAAATAAAATATTAGCAAATCATCTGATAAAGAAGTTGTGTCCTTACAGCTCAAAAAATAACTCAATTAAATAATGGATAAAATATTTGAATAGACATTTAGCCAAAGAAGATGTACTGAGAACCAGTAAACACAGGATAAGACCTTCATGCCATTAGACATTAGTAAAACCCCAATGAGATACCACTTCACACTCATGAGAGTGGCTGTAGTAAAATAAACAATAATAAGTGTTGACAAGGATGTGGAGAAACTCCCATACGTTGCCTGTGGGAATGTAAAATAGTTCAATTACTTTTAAAAATGGTGTCTTTTAATGTCCTTTCTCAATAAAATGTATGCTTACTTCTATATATTTGTGTTTGTTAATTTCCTTCTCTTTCTTTCCCATACCATTTATATGTAGGATGTATTATGGTGGTAGCTTTGCAATTGACTCCAAAGTTTCATAATATTGAGATGGGATCTAAAGAATTAGGAGAATGGGGATTGTGTACAAATGCTGGACTTGGAGCTTTGGATGCAGGAACTGAAGAAACTTTGTGTTGCCTTCCTCTGGGAAGTGGGTGAATATGTTTCTAGCTCCGTGGTTGCATAATCTTAGCTGGAAATACGTATATGTGTCTATATACATATTAAATGTAAGTATGGAAAGGCATACTGTAGTAGACACTGTTACATGTTTAGCAGCTCACTCCCTTTCTAATTTGGGGGATTGCCAATTATGTGTGCTGCACCTCCTACTACAGAAGCCAGAGAAAGAATACCAATGTCCTCCTTTGTTTCCTGTGGATGCCCTGGGAGCCTGGGAGCCAGGAGCAGCCACTCAGCCACTTCTGCCCAAGGCTGTGAATCTTGATTGAGTGCCACACGAGGAATGTTAGTGTTCCTTCATGACGGCAGCCTGTTTACTTCTTAGGGCCATGGTACTGGCGCTGCCCCCTTTCCTGCTCGTTTGCTCCGGCTCTCTCCACTGCTCCTTTACCTCTTTTAGGTCTCCGTTCAAACGTCACTTATAAAATAGCTACCTCGTCTATTTTTTTATACTTATATTTTTCTATATGGCACACATCACTACCTAGAATTCTATGTTTATTTTTAAATTGTCTTTTTTTTTTTTTGTCCACTAAAATGTATTTTCCACAGGGATACAAACATTCCTTCTTTCCCTCATTTTATCTCCAGGGTCTAGAACAGTGCCCAGCCTAAGTAAGTGCTCAATACTCTTTTGTTAAGTAAATAAGTAAGAAAAAACTAGCACAGTGCTTGGTAGGCCAATTAACATTTGTTAGGCTGGACTGAATTAGTGTTAGTTCTATATCTGGCTTATGAGTGACCGACACGAAGGTGAGTACATGGTATGAATCCAGTCCCAGCAGTGACTTGATTCCTATGTGAAGTGATAAGTTATTTTTGAGTGAAGTTATTATATTATTATCTCATAAAGCATGAACATGTAGCCATGTGGACTCTAATTTAAAGTGGCATCTGCCTGCAGGCCCTGGCACTGTATCTGCCAACTTCCACTCACACACTCATGAAAACTAAGAAAAAGATAGAAACCAGCCCTGCTAGGTGAGCAAGTGCAGCTTCTCAGAGGAATAGCCCCAACTCTGAGTGACATAGTGTAGCATTACAAAGACCATTCCAAGTTCACACGAAACAGTGCAGCTCACTTCCAAAAAAAAAAAAAAAAAAAAGTAAACTGCACTTTCTTCACAATTAATTAACAAAGGTTAAGAAACAAAAATGAAATATACACCTAAAAGGAATTAAAGAATGAAGGCTAGACATAAAAGAATGAGTTAGATTTTTCTGATAAATGCAAACAAAGGATTACAGAGGTGGCACAATTATTATCTGACAATTTAGAATCTGAGGCAAAAAGCCTAACAGGCCAAGAGAGATAATTTTATTTGATAGAAGTTAGAATCTGCAGCAAAGACAGAAGAGGCAGTAACTCTAGCACTTCATTTATCTCAGCTCAGGAAAAAAGGAGAAATGCATAGGAGGAATTGTGGGAGATTGCAAAACATTCTTCATAAGCTTTTACAAATCTGATAGTTGAAAAATATAAGTAGCTAGAGGAGATAATTGGAAGTACAAAGTTAATAAGATTTAACATGTATATTTGTATATATACATTATATTCTTCCCTTGGGTATCTATTAATGTTTATGAAGATCAACTATGTGTTAGCACATTAAGAAAGTAACTTCCTCAATTGAAAATCTACAGGTCAAATATCTTGAATATAGTGAAATAAAATCTACACTAATAAAAAAGTAAGATGTAAATTGACCGTACCTTTGCGACGCCCACCAGCCAATCAGGAGTGAGCATGTAAATTAACCCAACAAAGATGGGTGCTGAGCAGCCAGGGGTGGGGCAGGACGCAGGCATTCCCCACCACCCCAGCCGCTCCGGGCCTCTGGGCAGCATGGGAAGGTGGAAAGGCGGCTCTGGGCTGGATTGAAAAGGCGACTCCAGCCAGAGCGAAGGCAGTGCCGGCAGCCAGGGGAAGGAAGGCTCATTCTTGCACAAATCTTTGTGCATCGGGCCTCTAGTCTATAATAATAAAAACTGGGCTGTGAGGGAAGCCTGGGTCCTGGGTGCCAAATGGAAGCTGGTGCTGGCAGCTGGGGAAAGGAAGGCCTACTCTTGCATGAATTTCGTGCATCGGGCCTCTAGTTAGAAATAAATAACAGAGAGAAGATTCCAAAATGGCGGTGGTGTAAGTGGATGCTACACTGACACACTCCCAGGACCAAACTGGAAATACAACTAAACTACAGAAAAACCACCCTGAATAATCAACTGAGGCCTAGTTGGAGAGAACCCTGATAACTGAGGATGGAAAGCAGAGACTGCATAGAGACTGGTAGGAGGGGCAGAGGCGCTAAAGGGATGGAAGGCTCCCACAGACAACAGCTGAAGTCCCAGAGGGATATATCAGCTGTGGGGGGTTCCCACTGAGAACTCTGGGGTCTAATCTCCAAGCTGAGATCCCCAGCCCAGAGTACCAGAACTGAGAAAGGTGCCCACAGAACATCTGGTTGTGAAAAGCATCAGGGCTGCTATGTACCAGTGAGAGATGGCTGGAAATGCAGGCATCTTCTTAAAGGGCCAACACAAAAACTTTCATGTGCAGCCACTCAACTTGGGCTCTAACAATTTTGCACAAGTTTGCTCATTGCTGGTCTATCTGCCTGTCTGATGAGCCTGTACACCCGTTCCAGGCAGGAGACTGAGTCTTCCTAAGACTTGGAAGACTCAGGTCCTGAACAGCAGTTAGCTGAGCAATGGACCAGGCCCTTTGATGTTGTCCTGACAACACACTCTTCCCTAAAGCTCCCAGTAATCAAGCCTTGGATCCACAACACACACTGTTAAGGTGGGCGCCACCTGCGGAGTACACAGATCTTGCTGCTGCTGGTGAAACGGCAAGGGAAAACTGGACCTGCACTCCTGAAAGAGATTTAGAATTTCTCTTTTGGAAAAGCGTAGCACCGCCTAAAGCTCAGAGACAATGTTACTTTTTGACAATCGCTATGCTTCATGCCCATGCTTGGATTGATAATGCCTTTGTTCGCATTTCCCAGGCAGTGGCTTCCTCTGCGAAGTTCTCACACTGTTGGGTGTGCCACCCAAAGCCCTGCTCAGGATTAGATCATGGGGATCCTTTAGTCTCTCCAGCCTCTGATTCCATTACAATTCCCCCTTCACTACCTGGCATACCCCGCACTAAATACATAATAGTTCTCACTATGGAAGCCCCTCTGCAGCACTGCCTCTTGAATATGAAGCAATCTACCAGCTTCCCGTGTTCAGCAGTGCCATCTTCTAGACACCACATCTGCTGCCTTCTGAAGACAGCAATCCTTCTCCCCCACGTAAAGGCTTCCCTTCATTCTTGACCCCCTTCTTCCTTTAGTACAGTGGTAGGCAAACTCATTAGTCAACAGAGCCAAATATCAACAGTACAACGATTAAAATTTCTTTTGAGAGCCAAATTTTTTAAACTTAAACTTCTTCTAATACCACTTCTTCAAAATAGACTCGCCCAGGCCGTGGTATTTTGTGGAAGAGCCACACTCAAGGGGCCAAAAAGCCTCATGTGGCTCACGAGCTGCAGTTTGCCGACCATGGCTTTAGTAGATAGCAAGAATCTCTGGCCCCGGGGATAGGAAAGACTATGGCCCTTGACAGCAGGAATAAACTACAGAAGATGACACCTTCATCGATTTACCCCTGTAAGATGACAAGAGTCCAGCCTGGTCGGTGTGGCTCAGTGGTTGAGTGTCAACCTATGAACCAGGAGGTCATGGTTTGATTTCCAGTCATGGGACATGCCTGGGTTGTGGGCTTGGTCCCCAGTAGAGGGCGTGCAGGAGGCAGCCAATCAAGGATTCTCTCTCATCATTGATACTTTTCTATCCCTCTCTCACTCCCCTTTCCTCTCAAGCTTTTTTTTTTTTTTTTTTTTTTTTAAAGGTTACAAGGGTTCAGAGTTTTGAAGGGGGGAATTGTTACTGCAGACAGTCAGAGTGCTGATGAGTTTCCCCCATTGGCCACTATGGTGCCAGGGAGGTTCTTATAGTGAGCGTGCCAAAAGCTAGACATATGAATGGACAGGGCCTAAGCATACTGAAAGCTAGCAAGATAATTGGATAGAGAAGGGGAGATGGTCTTTGAGATGGGAGTTCACCATTCTTTCAGGTCATGTGACACCTGAATAAACCTCTTTCTTTTGCACCAGCACCTGTCTCATGAGTTTGGCTTTCCTTACAGTAAGCTGCTGAACCTGTGTCTTTCAGTTACAATCATCCACTACATTTATTTATTTAGGTAGTTATCTAGGAAAGCATTTCTTTCTTTTCTATTTTGTTAATCCTCACCTGAGGATATTCTTTCCATTGAATTTTAGAGAGAGTGGGAGGGAGGGAAGAGGAGGTAAAAGGGAGAGAGCGAGCGAGAGAGAAACATTGATGCGAGAGAGAGAGAGAGACACATTGATTGCTTGCCTCCTGCATGCACCCCGACCAGGCCAGGGATTGAACCTGAAACCCAGGTATATGCCCTTGACCAGGAATTGAACCCACAACTCTTTGGTGTGCAGGCCAACGCTTCTAATCACTGAGCAACACTGGCCAGGGCGCTAGGAAAGCATTTCTACGAGTAGAGACCTCAAATGTTTGGTGCACTGTTGTATCCCTCCATAGAGTAATACCTGGTGCATACTAAGTGCTCAATAAATTATTACATGAAAGTGTGAGTTAGCATATGATCATCTCAATTAACCATATTATTAGATGAGGGGTCAGCAACTTACACGGTCATAGAAAAGAATTTCCGATTTCTCATCTCACACTCTCTCCAGTGTTAGAAATCACACTCTTTATGACTCAGGTTCTTTTTTAAAAATATATTTTATTGATTTTTTACAGAGAGGAAGGGAGAAGGATAGAGAGTTAGAAACATCGATGAGAGAGAAACATCGATCAGCTGCCTCCTGCACACTCCCTACTGGGAATGTGCCTGCAACCAAGGTACATGCCCTTGACTGGAATCGAACCTGGGACCCTTCAGTCCACAGGCCGATGCTCTATCCACTGAGCCAAACCGGTTAGGGCTATGACTCAGGTTCTTGTCTCAGATTAGATAAATATGTTTGGAGGAGGAAAATGGCTTAAAGTGTGGAATTCAATGGCTTTTAGTATATTCAGAGTTGAGCAATTATCACCACAAACAATTTTAGAATATTTTATTGCCCTAAAAAGAAACTCCATATCCTTTAGGTCAGGGGTGGGGAACCTTTATTCTTCCCAGGGCCATTTGGCTATTTATAACATCATTTGTGGGCCATTCAAAATTATCATCTTAAAAATTAGCCTGTTATATTTGGTCAAACATTTAATTAACTCACCCCTGATGCCTTGGCAGGGCCAGACCAAATGGTTTCTCGGGCCTTACATGGCCCCTGGGTGGGACGTTTCCCACCCCTGTTTAGGTGATACATCTCCATTCCTGCATCGTGCCAGTCAGTCCCAGGCAATTATTAATCTGCTTGAAGTCCTAATAGATTTTCCAATTACTGTTTTTTAAAAATATGTAAGTTCTGAAATTACTTGTTGAAATTATGTCTAGATAGTTTGTTTTTTTTTTTCTGTTATTTCAAGTGGAATTTATTTTGCTAGAGCAACTCTGTCCAATGTAGTGGCCAATCATCATGTGACCCCACAAGGCTTGCAACCAGGGCAGCAATGGGCAGTGGCAGTTCATCCCGCACGAACCCTTGAGCCTGTTCCCTAGGCCCCCTTTTCTCTGACTTCATAGTGAGCCAAAGCAGCCCAGTCTAGGCTCATTTCCCCACCTAGTCTCTCTCCTGTTGCTTCTTCTGTCCTAGGTCCTTTCTTGTTTCACTGCCCTTAGCTTTAATAAATGTCCTCTAAAATAAAATAAAATAACATGAAGATAAAATAAAAAAAAAATAATAAGACACCTGTTACAGATTGAGACAAATTTTTAGATACAACTAACATGACTGTGATTTGTTGCCTATAATTGGGAGAGATGTTAAATTTCAGTTAGAATCAGTGAAAATAAAGATGCAATCTCTTTCTCAACCCAAATTTAAAAACTCTCAGGTTTAAAACCAATGGTCACCCAAATTTTTCTGTAAAGGGCCAGGCCATAAATATTTTAGGCTCATGGGCCATATTTCTCTGTCACAACTACTCAGTTCTTATATTGTGGTGAGAAAGTAGCCATAGACAACATGTAAACAAATGGGTGTGGTTGTGTTCCAAAAAACTTTATTTACTCAAACAGGCAAAGGATCTAATTTAGCTTGTGGACCATAATTTGCGGTCCCTAGTAATATTTTCTTACAAAGAAAAGTGTTCCTGAGTTGCTAAACGAAAAAATGCAGGTTATAAATAATTTTGCAGAGTTCCCTTTTGATGTAAAATGTATCTCTTGGATGTCTCTGTGCATATATGTGTATGTATATAAAGACACGAGTGTGGAAAAAACAAATGGCAGTGGCATAGACAGATGTGTCCTGAGCCTTGTCCTGGAGCAGATAGAAAGAACAGCTGAGGGTCGCATGGGGAGTGTCTGTTGGAGAGTTAAGGGACAGCTATACTCCAGGAGAAGGTGGGGGACTGCTGGACGGGGCTCCCCTGACTGGGCAGCCCCCACTGCTGCTGGGTTCCCTCCTGGAGCCACTGGCTCGGACATGGAGACCGTGCCATCTTGAAGGGGAAAGTGGATGTTATCGGAAGCCTGAAAATCTACAACTGCAGCACCCACTGAACAGCTGCAAACCCCAGAGCACCGATCCCCAATTGGCCCAAACATGTGGATTCAGAGGAGCTCTACACTCCACCATGGAAAGGTCAGATTCCGCCTGGGATAAGGTAAGGTCTCTGGTCCCGGCAGGATAGAGAAACGCATGCATTGCGGGAGCTGGAGGACTGGGGGAAGTCTGCGCCTAGAAAAATCCATGGCTGTTGGGGCTGGCATGATCCGTGAATGTGGAAGGGGGTCCTCAGAGCTGCTAACAGAGGGGATCTCTAAAAAGCAACCCATTTTGATCTGACACAGAAGGACAGCCTAAAAATTTTAAAAGTGTGCTGGCTGCTTGGACACGGTGGGGGCGGAGGGGGGAGGAAGGACTTCGCAGACTTGCACACAGCCCCGGAGTTTGCACACTTGCACTTTCTCCTCTTTAAATCCTTGCTTCTGATTGCTGAGCCCAGTGCATGGGATCACCCAGTTGGGGACACCCTAGGAGACTGCAGGGGAAAGTTGTTTTTCTGGAACCTGGGGATCAGAGCGGGGAGTGACAGTCAGAGAACCAGCTCTGGGGCAGGCCACTCCCACAAACCGGTATTGAGTGCCACAGGGAAAGCAGGATCTAAGCACAGGCTAGAGAGGACCTATAGACCTGGAGGTCAATCCAGAAACACTGCCACCCAGGGGTTGAATCACAAATTGACTCTTGTGTAATCACAAATAAAGGAATACAAGAGAGTAAGACACACTGCCTGCTTAAAAATCAGGACTGGCTTACAACACTGAGGAGCAGTGGAACGCTGGGAACTGCAATACTGTCCTGACTGGGAAACAGGCGTGCCAAACAGAACAACAGAGGAAGTGAATGACCTTCACTACTGCACATTTTATTTTTATTTATTTTTATTGTTTTTATTTTTTTACATCTTTTACTTAAGAAACTATTTTTTTAACTCACTTGATTTTACCTTTTTAATTATTACATTTTTATTTTCAATCAGTATTAATACTACTACTATTTTACCTTTATTTAAAAAAAGTTTCATTTTATTTTCTCTTAAGTTGACTTTGAGATTAGTGTTCTACATTCTATTCTCATCTTTCCTTTAACTTCATTCTACTCTATCTCAACTCTACCTTTATGCCATCATTCTCTTCCTAACTTTTCCCCTTTTGTTGTCCTGTTTCGCTTACCCTTCTCCTGCTTTAGATTCTCCCTATTCTTTCTTTCCACCCCCCTGTTAAAATTTCACCCCACTTATATATCTAATTTCCAATATTCTGCTCTGAGTTTATACACACCTCTCTCTTCTCTGTCTGCACTATCCAAAAAAAATTGTTTTTCTCTCTGTCCTTTTGTTGTTGTTTGCTTGAATGTTGATTATATTGATTTTTAATGATTGTTTGTGAGAGTGCTTTGCTTATTCTTTTTTTGTTTTGTTTTTTTGTTTGCTTTGTTTTTGTTTGTTTTTTTGCTTCTGTTTTCCCTCGCCTCACTAGATATTAGTTGTTGTTTGTAGTTTGTATTCATCTCCAGATACTTGTTGCTGACATTTGCTGGAATTAGTGGCTGTTCTACTGGAGTTTTCTCCCCATATATATAGTTTGTTCCCCTTTTCTTTCTTATTCTCTTTCTTTTCTCTCTTACTTTTTTTTCCCTTTTCCCAATTTCATTTTGGCACTCCTTTTTTTCCCCTCTCTGCTTCTTTCTCTCCTATCCCCTAATTTGCCTTTCTCTGGTGGTCAGCTTTATTTGGGGTTATTAATATTGTGAATACATTTCTGTTCAGTGCGTTGTGTGTTGTTCCTGGTTGTGTTGTATTTTGTGCCTTTAAATCAATGCAGGAGAGAGAGAACTACATAACCAGACACCCGGAGAAGTGAGACCATGGGGAGACAAAGAAACAGCCCGCATATGAAAGAAAAGCAGGCATCACCAGAAAAAAAAGTAAACGAAATGGAGGCAAGCAACCTGTCAGAGAAAGAATTCAGAGAAATGGTCATAAGGTGGCTGAAAAGAATGGAAGACAAATTCAACAATATGAGTAAGAACCAAGAGGAAATGAAGAAGAACCAAGAAGAAATGAAAAATGACATCGCTGCTGTAAAGAACTCAATAGAAAGCATCAAGAGTAGACTAGAAGAAGCAGAGGACTGCATCAGTGAGCTAGAAGATAAAGTAGAAAAAAAATACCCAAGTAGAGCAGCTTCTAGAAAAAAAAATTAAAAAGCAGGAGGAGAGCCTAAGGGAACTCTGGGACAACACGAAACAAAACAACATCCGCATAATAGGGGTTCCAGAAGGAGAGGAAACTGAACAAGGAATAGAAAACCTGTTTGAAGAAATAATGACAGAAAACTTCCCTGATATAGGGAAGAAAAAACCCACACAAATCCAAGAAGCTCACAGAGTCCCAAGCAAAATGAACCCCAAAAGACCAATGCCAAAGCACATTATAATTAAATTGGCAAACACCAACCACAAAGTAAGAATCTTAAAAGCGGCCAGAGAGAGACAGAAAGTTACCTACAAAGGAACCCCCATCAGATTAGCAACTGATTTCTCAACAGAAACTCATCAAGCCAGAAGGGAATGGAATGAAATATACAAAGTCATGCAAAGGAAGGGTCTGAATCCAAGAATACTGTACCCAGCAAGGCTATCAATCAAAATTGAAGGTGAAATCAGGAGCTGCACAGACAAAAAAGTACTAAGGGAATTTATTACCACCAAACCAGCAATGCAAGAAATGCTAAAGGGTCTGCTGTAAAAAAAAATAGGAAGCGAAGAAGGAACACAGGGGTAAAGAATAAAAATGGTGACAAACAAGTACCTATCAATAATAACTTTAAATGTAAATGGATTAAATGCCCCAATCAAAAGACATAGGGTAATGGATTGGATAAGAAAACATGACCCATATATCTGCTGTCTACAAGAAACCCACCTCAGAAAAAAAGACGCACACAGACTGAGGGTGAAGAAATGGAAAAAGGTTTTTCAGGCGAATGGAAATGAAAAAAATGCTGGGGTAGCAATACTTATATGTGCCAAATTAGATCTCAAAGTGAAGGACATAACAAGAGATAAGGAAGGCCACTTCATAATACTAAAGGGAGCAATCCAACAAGAAGAAATAACTCTGGCAAACATATACACACCCAATACAGGAGCACCCAAATACAAAAAAAACTCCTGGAGGATATCAAAGGAGAGATTGACAGCAATATAATCATAGTAGGAGACTTTAATACCCCACTATCACCATTGGAAAAATCCTCTAAACAAAAAATCAGCAAAGAAACATCAATCCTAAATGACTCACTAGACCAGATGGAATTAATTGACATCTTCAGAACATTTCACCCCAAAGCCACAGAATATACAGTCTTCTCAAGTGTACATGGGTCATTTTCAAAGATAGACCATATGTTGGGTCATAGGCAAAGTATCTTCAAATTCAAGAAGATAGAAATCATATCAAGCATCTTCTCAGATCACAGTGGCATAAAACTGGAAATCAAATACAATAAAAACAATCCAAAAAAATCAAACACATGGAGACTAAACAGCATGCTATTAAACAATGACTGGGTTACCAGAGAGATCAAGGAAGAAATAAAAAACATCATAGCAACAAATGACAATGAAAACACAACAACCCAAAATCTATGGGACACAGCAAAAGCAGTCTTGAGAGGGAAGTTCATAGCTCTACAAGCCTACTGCAAAAAACAAGAAACAATGGTAATAAATTACCTAAGCCTACAACTCAAAGAGTTAGAAAGAGAGCAACAAGAAAAGCCCAGTGTAAGCAGAAGGAAGGAAATAATAAAGATCAGAGTGGAGATAAACGACTTTGAGACAAAAACAAAAACAAAAACAAAAAACAAACAAACAAACAATACAAAAGATCAACAAAACCAAGAGCTGGTTCTTTGAAAGGATAAACAAGATTGATGAACTTCTAGCCAGGCTCACCAAGAAGCAAAGAGAGAGGACCCAAATAAACAAAATCAGAAATGAAAGAGGTGAAATAACAACAGACCCCACCTAAATACAAAGAATTGTTAAAAAATACTATGAACAACTCTATTCCAACAAACTGGACAACCTGGAGGAAATGGACATATTCCTAGAAAAATATAACCTTCCAAACTCAATCAGGAAGAATCTAAACATCTCAATAGGCCAACAACTATGGAAGAAATTGAAGTAGTCATCAAAAAGCTTCCAGCAAACAAGAGCCCGGGGCCAGATGGCTTCACAGGGGAGTTTTACCAAACATTCAAAAAAGAACTAAAACCTATCCTCCTCAGACTATTCCAAAAAATTCAAGAGGAAGGAACACTTCCAAGCTCCTTCTATGAAGCCAGCATCACCCTAATACCAAAACCAGGTAAAGACAACACAATGAAGGAGAATTACAGGCCAATATCCTTCATGAACATAGATGCCAAAATCCTCAACAAAATTCTAGCAAATCGGATCCAGCACTACATCAGAAAGGTCATACACCGTGACCAAGTAGGATTTATCCCAGGAATGCAAAGATGGTACAATATCCGCAAATCAATAAACGTGATACATCACATAAACAAATTGAGAGATAAAAATCACATAATCATATCAATTGATGCAGAAAAAGCATTTGACAAAATCCAACACCCTTTCTTGATAAAAACTCTCAACAAGGTGGGAATAGAAGGATCATACCTCAACATAATAAAAGCCATATATGATAAACCCACAGCTAACATCATACTCAATGGGCAAAAACTAAAACCATTTCCCCTAAGAACAGGAACAAGACAGGGATGCCCACTCTCACCACTCCTGTTCGACATAGTACTGGAAGTATTAGCCATTGCAATTAGACAAGAAGAAGAAATAAAAGGCATCCAAATTGGAAAAGAAGAAATAAAGCTGTCCTTATTCGCAGATGACATGATATTGTACATAAAAAACCCGAAAGACTCCATCAAAAAACTAATAGACTTAATAGATGAATTCGGCAATGTAGCAGGATACAAAGTTATTGCCAAGAAATCTATGGTATTTCTATACACCAATAGTGAACTTACAGAAAGAGAGACTAAAAAAGCAATCCCATTTACCATCGCACCAAAAAAATGAAGATACCTAGGAATAAACTTAACTAAGGAGGTAAAAGACCTATATGCATAAAACTACAGGACACTGAAAAAAGAGATAGAGGAAGACGTAAACAGATGGAAGAACATACCATGTTCATGGATTGGTAGAATCAACATCATTAAAATGTCCATACTACCCAAAGCAATCTATAGATTCAATGCACTCCCCATTAAAATACCAATGACATATTTCACAGACCTAGAAAGAACTCTCCAAAAATTCATCTGGAATAAAAAAGACCCTGAATAGCCACAGCAATCCTGAGAAAGAAGAACAGAGTAGGTGGGATCTCAATAACAGATTTCAAGCTGTATTACAAAGCCACTGTTCTCAAAACTGCCTGGTACTGGCACAATAACAGACATTTAGATCAATGGAATAGAATAGAGAACCCAGAAATTGACCCAAATCACTACGCTCAATTAATATTTGACAAAGGAGGCATGAACATACAATGGAGTCAAGACAGTCCCTTCAATAAATGGTGTTGGGAAAATTGGACAGATACATGCAAAAAAAGTGAAACTAGACCACCAACTTACACCATACACAAAAATAAACTCAAAATGGATCAATGACTTAAACATACGACGAGAAACCATAAAAATACTAGAGGAATCCACAGCCAGAAAAATCTCTGACATATGCCGAAGCAATTTCTTCACTGATACTGCTCCTAGGGCAATGGAAGCTAAAGAGAAAATAAACAAATGGGACTACATCAAAATAAAAAGCTTTTGCACAGCAAAGGAGACCATCAATAAAACAACAAGAAAGCCCACTGCATGGGAGAACATATTTGCCAATGATATCAACGATAAGGGTTTAATCTCCAACATTTACAGGGAACTCATGCAGTTTAACAAAAAGAAGATAAACAGCCCAATCAAAAAATGGGCAACTGATCTAAATAGACACTTTTCGAAAGAAGACAGAAGGAAGGCCAAGAGACATATGAAAACATGCTCAAAGTTACTAATCATCAGAGAGATACAAATCAAAACAACAATGCGGTACTATCTCACACCTGTCAGAATGGCTATTATCAACAAATCAACAAATGACAAGTGCTGGCGAGGATGTGGAGAAAATGAACCCTCGTGCACTGCTGGTGGGATGCAGACTGGTGCAGCCACTGTGGAGAACAGTATGGAGTTTCCTCAAAAAACTAAAAATGGAACTCCCATTTGACCCAGTGATCCCACTTCTAGGAATATAGCCCAAGAAACTAGAAACACCAATCAGAAAGGATATATGCACCCCTATGTTCATAGCAGCACAATTCACCATAGCTAAGATTTGAAAACAGCCTAAGTGCCCATCAGATGAGTGGATTAGAAAACTGTGGTACACCTACACAATGGAATACTACGCTGCGGTAAAAAGAAGGAGTTCTTACCATTTGCAAGAACATGGATGGAGATGGAGAGCATTATGCTAAGTGAAATAAGCCAGGCAGAGAAAGATAAATATCACATGATCTCACTCATTTGTGGAATATAATGAACAACATAAACTGATGAACAAAAATAGATCCAGAGACAGAGAAACGTAAATCAGAACGTCAAACCTCAGAGGGAAGGTAGGGGAGGGTGGGGGTAAAGGGGAGAGATCAACCAAAGGACTTATATGCATGCATATAAGCCTAATCAATGGACACAGACAACAGGGGGGTGGGGCCATGAATGGGAGGTGGAGGGTAATGGGGGAATAAGGACACATATGTAATACCTTAATCAATAAAGAAATAAAATAAATAAAGACATGAGTGTGAAGGACCTACTAAAATGTCAATAGTGATTATTTCTGAGTGATGGGAATGGGAACAACATTTTTTTCTTTATGCTTTTTTATAATCTCTCATTATTTTTTTGGAAAGACTCTGGGTTTTGTTTGGCATAAACTGTGTTTCAAAAATCAAGAAATCTCAAAAGAAGCCCTAACCAGTTTGGCTCAGTGGATAGAGCATCTGAAGGTCCCAGGTTCGATTCTAGTCAAGGGCATGTACCTTGGTTGCAGGCACATCCCCATTAGGAAGTGTGCAGGAGGCAGCTGATCAATGTTTAACTCTCTATTCCTCTCTGTAAAATATCAATAAAAAATATATATATTTTTAAAAAGAAGTCTGTATTTCTGATTTCTTTTTGAAAATTAAACTCCAGCAACAATAGGTCCTCATTCCTACATGGCAGCATCTGATTGGAGCTGAGCCACAACTGTCCCCGTTAGATGGGACAGGTGCTCTCCAGGCACATAGTCCTTACCTGCCTTCCCTAGATTCTCTTGTATATTCTCACATTTCACTAGGATGGAAAAAAACTGCATCTTCACTTTCACTGATTTTAACTGAAATTGAACATTTCAATCAGTGTATATTAGTTTTATAATCAGAAAAATAAAAATTAAAAGAAACCAACCCTGGCCAGGTAGCTCAGTTGGTTAGAACATCATCCCAATACACCACGGTTGTTGGTTCAATCCCTCATCAAGGCCCATACAAGAAGCAACCAGTGAATGCATAAGTGGAACAACAAACCGATGTTTCTCCCTCTCTCTGCCTTCCTCTTTCTCTCTAAAAAACAATAAATAAAATTTTAAAAAAGAAAAAAAGAAATCCACTGGAGGGTCTTTGAAAGTCCAAACTCCTATGGAGCAGAAATTCCCTTGAGAGACTCTCAACCACCCCTCCTTCCTAAGCCCTCAGCGAGAGGGACTCATCAGCATCCTGAAACAAGTACCTGTACTGACATCCGTTTTATGCAGTTCAAACATTGTCCTGAGAAGGGATCCAACAGGGCCTCTCTCTTGTCCATCTCTCCCTCAGCCCCATCAACCTAGTCCTCCTCTTCACTCTGCCCACACCCCTGCTCAGAATGCCATCGCTCCTCTTCACAGTCATTGGTTGAGGCTCAGCTGAGAGCCCATATCCTTGGGATAAACATGTCTGTGGCTACTTTATTCTAAAGTACTTTCCCCCTCCGCTGATACCTTTTAAAAAATTCTCTGAACTTTATTATAAACATATTATTACCTACACAGTATCTTGATTTATTTAAGTTGCCACTGAACATTTTTAAAAAAGCATACACTCAATTTTTAAATTTCAAAATAGCCCCCTGGCTGCTAGGAAACAGAGGCCATAACTTGCTGTTAGTGCAGCTTTGTTCACTCTTCTTTTCTCCTGCTAATTAATTTAATGTTTTTTCAACCACTCTTGGAGCCTCGATTTCCTCTGCCCCCAAATGGGCATAATCATATGGGTTCTTGTGAAGATTAATTCAAATCTTGTATAGAAAATGTTTATTATAATTTTCTATATTCATTACTGGGAAGCCAAATGCCTGGGGTCAGGCTGCTAATGTATATGAGGGAAGGAGGCCAGAGTGAGACCACAGGAATTAGTGAGGACAGTGGTGCCTGGAGACCACCTGTCCCATCTAAAGGGGACAGCTATGGCTCAGCTCCAGCTAAATGTTGCCATGTGGGAATGAGGACCTAGTGTTTCTGGAGCTGAATTTTCAAACAGAAATCAGAAATACAGACTTCTTATGATATTTCTTGATTTTTGAAACACAGTTTATCCCCAACAAAACTCAGAGTCTTTCCAATAAGAAGCCAACTTGCAACTCTCCTTTATGTATGTGTATATTATTCCAGACTAGAGCAGGCATCTGGATTGGGTCACTGAGTTATTGTCTCTACATTGTTTGTGAGTCTGTTTTGTTTTCTCAATAAGACTGTAAGGTTTTTGAGGGCACATCTTCTGTATTGAAGTACAATTCAAGCCTGATCAATCATCTTGGTAAATGGTACTTGCTTGCCATATGGTTCTTAAAGTTCAGCATCATCTGAGTTGCTTGTTAAAAATGCTGGCTTGCCCAGCAATTCCTCTCCTACATATGTACCCAACAGAATTGTGGGTACATGTACTAGATATGCACTAAAATGTTCATAGCAGCACTATTCATAATGGCTGAAAACTAAAATCTATCAAATGTCCATTATCAGTCTCAAAATAAAAATCTTTAATTGTCATATATTAATAATAAAAACTTATACAACAATGAAAGTGAATAAATTGTAACTATGTGCAACAACATGGATGAATCTCACAAATAATTATGTTGAGCAAAAGAAGCCAGACAGCAAAGCGTATATAGCACATGTTTCCATTTATATAAACACAGAAACTGGCAAAACTTAACCTAGGGGTTGTAAGTCAGGATAATAGTTACTGTTGGAGATGGGTAGTGACAAAGGGAATACGAGGTACTTCTGGGGTGCTAGCAGTATTGACGGTTGCATGGGTGTATGAAATTCATTAAGTGGGACACTTATTTGTACTATTTTATACATTAAGTAGAGGCCCGGTGCACAAAAATTCGTTCACTGGGGGGGTCCCTCACAACCTGCCCCCTCTCACAGTCCAGGAGCCCTCTGGGAGTGTCCTACTGATGGCTTAGGCCAGTTCCTCCAGGGGAGCAGGCCTAAGCCACAGTCTGGTCTCCCTCTGCAGGAGGCAACGGGCCTATCAGGGAAAGGCACCACCCACATCACCCCTTGCTGCTGCTGCCTCTGGCCTTTCTCTGCGGGAGGCAACCCAGAGATCAGGGGAAGGTGATGCCCCCATTACGCCTCTGCTGCCACCACTGCTGGCAGCGCAAGCCTCGGCCGGCCCTCATTGCCTGAGCCTCAGGCCGGCCCTGGGCAGCGGCAGCTGCCATCAGCGGCTTGCCTGAGCTTTAGGCAGCTGCTGCAGCTTTGTCTGGAAGGACATCTGGAAGACGTCCGGTCTAATTAGCATACTACCCTTTTATTAGTACAGATATCTGAAAGAAAAATGAAAATGCTTACTCCAGGCCCCAATCTAGATGGACAGAGTCACTCTCCAGCATGGGAGTGGGTTGGGCGAGGGTTGTGAATGAGGTCCCTAGGAGGAGGAATCCCCTTTTGAGAAAGACACTGCGCTTGAATAAGCACACATTTCTTCCTCCGAGGGATTCTGCAAGTGCTCTTGGCTAACCCAGCCAGCATCTGCCTTTCCTAGATTCTCTTGTATATTCCCACATTTTACTAGAAACAAAGGGTGACATAAAATTGAAAGGCATTATGGGTCTGTTCAAACAGTGGCACTTGAGGCAACAGAGTGAGACAGCTCTGATAATGTGCCAGCTTATAAAATTAAATGTTTATGGGGTGACTAAGACACCATGTCCCCAGGGAAAAAGTCAAGTGTTTACCGCTGCTGACTCTCAGCTGAATTCTGATTACCCTGGGGAAGGAGAGCTGGGTAAGGCTGAAAGAGTCCAGGCTTTTCCTGGAAGGAAAATGGGGGGGATTCTGTGACTGAGGAGGACAGGGAAAGACCAGTGCTATAGACATTTTGGGAGCTGCAGGTCCAAGGTTTGTGTTTGTTATTGTGAGAAAGCTGAAGATAAGAGTTTTATTCAGGTTACATTTATTTACATATTGTGCTCTTGCTTTTAACAATCCAGAAATCAAATGTCAAAGAAAAACCAGGAATGAATCCTTTAATAAGCTACAGGAAGGCCAAGACTGTATCTATGAGCTTCATCTTTGACTCCTAACACCTGGCACCTGCCTGACTTATAAGAATGGTCAATAAATTCATTCATGCAATCAACATCTATTTATTGAGTATCTACTCAGCATCTATTTATTGAGTATCTACTCTGCATCTATTTATTGAGTATCTACCACTCTAAGTAGTTAAGACAAAACAGACAGAAGTCCCTCACCTCAAGAAGCTTATGTTCTAAGTGGAGGGAGATTAACTAATCAATCACATATATAGTATGTTCAATAGTGGTAAGTACTTTGGAGAAAAATAAACCAAAGAGAAAGAATAGCAGGTTGGAGGGTTGATAGGCTTGAAGTTTTACTTGAGGAGGTTAAGGAAGGCCTTGCTGAAAATTTGAGAAAAGACCTAGGATGATGAAGAAGTAAACCATGTGGGTATGTGAGGGGAAAGCCTTCTAGGCAGAGGGATCAGCAAGTGCAAAGGCCCTGAGGCAAGAGCATGCCTTGTGCTTTTGAGAATGTCGAGGAGCCTGGTATAGTTAGTAAGAAGAGAGTGAGAGAAGGTTAGTAACACATGAGATCCAACAGGTGGTGGGCTGTGGGTCACTCATTGTGAGGACTTTGGCTTTAATTCTGAGTGAGACAGGAGCTAGTGAAAAGTTTTATGTGGGTAGGGGAATGACATGATCAGACTAAATATTGAGTGATTAAATATGGCACCATACACACTATAAACTACTTTAACGTACATGATTACCATTGATCTTTATAACCACCATAAGAGGTAAAAGAAGCAGGTGTTATTGGCCACATTTTCAAAGGGTTACATTGTAGAAAATGACAGCATAGTCTTTGGAGAAAACCAGATCTGGGTTCGAATCCTGATTCAGTCACATGAGAAATAGGACTTTGTGTGCAAGAGTCAACCTTGGTTTCCCTGTCTCTGCAAAAGAGAAAATAATGCTACTGGGAGAGAGGATCAGAAAAAAATATGAATAGAAATGCCTAGTTTAGTGTCCAGCACACATTGTAATCAATAAATAACTTTAGTTCCTACCTTTTCCACCAGCAAGGGGCTGTATAGATCATCCAGCTCTGAGGATTTCAGAGATAGTCTTTGGAGAGCTGCATAAACACATGTTGGGGTAAATATATGGATTCCTGGGCCAATGCCAAACCTACTGAATCCCAAATTCTGTGCAATGGAGCCTAGTTTCAAAGATTAACAACCTAAATGAATGTATTGACAGAACAGAACAGCATAGAGGTTAAGGTGGTTCCAATACGATAACTGAGTAAGTTACTTAACCTCTCAGAGCCTCACTTTTCTCATCTGTAAGGTGAAAATAATAATATCATCTACCACTGAGGGTAGTGGAATGATGCCTGCTCAGCTCCACCTGGAATGCACTAAACACTCCATCATGTTAACTACAAAAAAAGGTTCTTGAAATTGTTTGTACTTAAAGTTAACTCACCATAAATAATAAAATTCATTTGCATTACTTTATTTTTTCACTTAAAAAATAAACATTTAGATGAAAAGAAATTTCATATAGAAATTATTATCTATGTAACCTCCAAAGTCATCCTGCAGATTCGCTAGAAGGAGGAATGCAGCAGGGATGACAAGGAGTAATATTAGGATCGTGTTCCTTGCTGGCGCTTTTGTCTCAAGGCTGGGGCCAGTCCGTAACCTGTTGCCTGGGGCAGTTGGAGAAAGGGGCAGATTCCTTCCAGGGAGGCTGAGAGCAGACATGTTGGTGCCAAGCTCTGGAACGTTTACACAAGACAGGAAACTTCATGGTGCATAGGACTACTTTTGCCCAGGGAGGCCTGGCAACCAATTAAAGTGGTTGTCAAGCTGTGGGACTTGCAGTCTACAGAAAAGAGCAGGCCTGCAGAGGTTCAGATTTATGCTCTCGGACTATAGGAGCGCCACTCCGAATACACAACTCACAGGAACTCTTGGCTGACTCCTCCTGGGTCTCCTTGCTTTTTGTCTGCCTTCTTGGGTTAAAGCAGCACTCAAATATTTATGAGAAAAAAACATAAAATTTGGCTGAGGTCCTGCATAGTTCAGTGTGGTCAACCTGCCCCCAGCCCTCAATACGCTGGGATACTGATTTTGTTATTCAATAAGTAAACAGGGGTTGGAGAGAACCAAACAGAATTACTCCCAGCCCCAACCACTCATCAAGCACCTGCCTTATGCCATGAGTCTTGCTAGAGACTTTTTCCTGTTAGTGTATGCACAGCGACTCTATAACAGGCGTCTCATTCAGCCCATTTAATGAGGTGATGTGACTTGCCTGAAGTCATATGGCAACTTAGCCGCAGAGCTGTATTCAAATCCCAGCATGCCTCATGCCAAAGCCCCATTCTGTAGATGTTTTGATGACAGACAGGGTTTTAAGGACAGAGAGGAAGACAGCCAGGCTCTAAGGAAAGCTACTCTACTCATGGAATATTTAGAAACTGGGAATTTAATGGTAGCTGTCCTGGTATTGGTAAAACAGAAGAACTATGCACAATACTCAACCACCCATCTGGGTCCACACACTGCAGAGCCATTAATACTGGAAGACAAGGAGGCAAGTCTCTTGGAATATGCTCCTCTGCCAGCCAGTGACATACCTGCTAGCATCATGCCACTGTTGTCTTGGGAAGAGTTTGCCCCTGCACACAGGTGGAATTTGGTAAGGCTGGATAGAGTATTGTGAATCCATTTTCCTATCAGTGGCTCACACAAAATGCTCACTTGGATGTCAATTTCAACTTTGAAGCATGGTCATGTGATCAGGTAAGATTCAGATATGAAAATCATTCAGCATCCCCTTGGCATCTCAGACAGGACATTTGATAATAACGACAATGATAACAATGATATGAACATAGTGCTTAGCATGTGCCAGACACTATTCTAAGCATGTTATCTTGTGATAACTCATTTAACCTCTGAGGAGACCATGATCATCCCCATTTTACAGATGAAGAAGCAGAGAAGTAACCGTGACCGGGATCACATGTCTGCTAGGCGACAGAGCTTGACTTTAAACTAGCCTTCCCAGTTTTCAGTCTTTATGAGTCACTCTGAAGATTCATGGTTTAGCATCATTTGTCATTCTTTAGGGGTGATGCATGAGTTCACTTCACTTGCCACGAGGGGCTTTGTGCAAGAAGCAAGGCACTTAGCTAGTGACTGAGCCCAGCTCATTGAGCAATATCCGAATCCCAGAAAAGTTTTACTGGTTTCTAGTTAACCTATTGCGAACCTTTTATGGGAAAATTATATGCCACAGTAGATATGATCATTATAATGCCTTTGGACTACAAGTAACAAATATACCAACTAACAGTAGCTTTAAAAGTAAAAGCAATTAAAATTTTTCTATATCAAGAAGTCTGGAGACAAGTAGTTCTTGGTTGGTACAATGGCTCCAAGGTCCTTGACGTGTTGGTGCCATCGCCCCTCACAATCCCGAGGTGGTTGCAATAGTTCCAAGCATCACACCTTCACACCCCAGCATTCCAAAAAGATAGAAAGGAGGCAGGGGCAGAAAATATTTCTACTTTTTAAGGAGGAAAATTATTTTCCAGAATTTTCCCTACCTCTTTCCTGTGACATTTCATTGTCTAGAACTGTGTGGTGTATCAATTCCTAAACCAGTGTTTCTCAACCTCTGTCTTGTTGAAACTGCAGGCCAGATAATTCTCTGTTGTGGGGGCTATGCTGGACTTTGCAGGATGCTTAGCATATCCTGAGCTTGACCCACAACCCAAAATTGCTAATGGCCTGTGCATGTGTGCATTTGTGTGTGTGCAGGTGTGTGCGCATGTGTGCATGTATAATTGCCTGGGTTGAGAATCCTGGCCCTGGACCAATGACTGGTGAAAAGTAATGGGACCATCAACATTGGCTTAGACAAATCCTGGTTCATCCCCTGAGGCTGTGCACACTGCTGCCCAGAAAGGGTTCTGTTTAAAGGAGAAGGTGTGATGGTTGCGCATTTCGTAATCATTCCCCATGTTGCTTTTTTGTTGTTAAAGAAAAAGCTGTGGTTGGAAGTTGAGAAGGAGGCTTTCTCTCTTCTCACATTCAAGCATTCATGAGGCATGATTCAGGAAGAACCCTGCTCAGAAAAAAATGACTTCCCATCTGCAGCTTTGGTGGCCACAGGAAAACAATGAGGAGTGAGGGTAAGCAACCTTCTTCATTTAGAAAATCTACACCCACCTGCCTTTCTTTGGAGGCAATACTTTCATTTCTTCTTGCCCTATCCCCCTTAGTAAAAGGACAAACCTGTATTTCCAGAGATATTTTGGAAACAAGGACTTTGAGTGGAAATTCCTGTATCTGCTTCTCAATGACATGCATTGGGCATTTTAAAATACATGCTGGTTAAAGTATAATTGGCGATTTCATTCCTAATGTCATTGTAATATGATTATTGGAGGGTACAAGTTTTAAGAACAGCCAACTTGCATTGAGCTCAGATAAACTTCAGGACATAGACCAATGCTGTGAAGTAGGTGGCAGGGCTCCACGTTACAGAGGAGGAGACTTGGAAGTTCAGGGACTTGCCCAAGTGGTGCAGCCGGTAAAAGAAGGGTCTGAGCTCTGGACTCAGAGAGCTTCTACCACGCCCTTTGTTGTTTCAAAGCCACTTTCAAAATAAAGATTATGATTTTATCAGGTCAATGTCAAAAAATCTAGTTTATTATTTTATGATTACACACACACACACCAAGCAAAAACCACCCCACACTTTTCTTTCTTTCTTTTTTAAAAAATATTTTTATTGATTTTTTACAGAGAGGAAGGGAGAGGGATAGAGAGTTAGAAACATCGATGAGAGAGAAACATTGATCAGCCGCCTCCTGCACACCCCCCACTGGGGATGTGCCCACAACCAAGGTATATGCCCTTGACCAGAATCGAACCTGGGACCCTTCAGTCTGCAGGCCGGTGCTTTATCCACTGAGCCAAACCGGTTAGGGCCACACTTTTTAAACTGCTTGTTTGAAAACCATTGGTAAATTCCGTCAGGTTGGGTGCCCAAGGTCATTTACATTTTTCACCGCCTATTTCTGAACTTTCAATCAGTCTCATGTGGAAGGCAGGATTTGGAACTTGCAGCTGGAAGACACTGCCTGATTTAAAGGGCCACAACCAGGCAGACTTCTCTGGGTTTCAAAGAGCAGCTCTTCAGATCATGGTTTTCATCAAAGTCATTTTCTACATTTTTGTAAACATGTTTAATAAGAAAAAATTCAAATAGCAAAAACAATATGAAGAATTGTTCTAAATATGGAAACACTGGGATGAATGTTATGCTTTAAAGGCTCTTGCTTATGAAAACACTAATTAAAAAGTCTACACTGTGTATCTTTATTGCTTTAAATTTTTTTTTTTTCATTATCCTTTAGCAGGAAGAATGAAACAATACTGGGAATTCTCAACGGAACCCAAACTTCACTATAAAAGGGGAAACCCAGAATCAATATGCAACTACTCACATTAAGGGCTACACACTCAAAGGAAGGCTGAAAATTAATTGTAATAAAAGAAAAATCTGTTAGTTAATCCTCCCAAAACCCTGGAGGCAGAAACGCTTCAGGAATTGATTAATTTTCTTTTACTCAGATACTTTATAATGATTCAGCAAAACAAGGTTATAAATACTTCAGCCCTGAGTAACGTGAAATTGGGAGCAGATTTGAACCTACCTCCGCCCCACAGCCGGCGCCTCGGGAGTCGGCTGTGTCAAAACACGCTTCAGTGGGAAAGTTTATCCTGAATTGATTGGAGCAGATACAACAAAACCTGATCCACATATTTGAAAGCTCCTATTCCTCATCATGTGCTCAGAGCATCTCGAACCTCATTGCAATCTTGCAAATATCAGATTCATAATATTTAAATGGAAAACAAGGTTAATCAGATTTTGTAGAACTAAATCAAGAGGATCTCTGCCGTTAGTGTGGACATACATGCAGTCTGTTCTCACTTTTCGGTGGGAGTTCTGTTCTGTACAGTGACAACAAACACAGTCAGTGGACCCTCAGGGGACACACAGGCTTGGGTTCCTGTGAGCCTTTGGCCATAGCATTTGGTTAACTGATCAATAGAACCTGTTTAATGTGTGTCCCTGTTTAAAGACATCTAATTTCATATATAGTGTTGTTCATTACATTGAACTTATGGCCAGCAGTGCTGTGAGTGATAGGGGGGACTAATAATCTAATAGAGAGAGCACCTGTTTTAATCTGAAAAGTAATCATATTATTTTAAATCTTAGAACACATATACTTATGTGCATGGATGGGGGTTAAGTTTCTTATGTATGAATAGGGAGTTATGTTTTTATTAAAGTTTCCTTTTCAAGGTCTGTACAAAGCGATCGGGGAGGTGACTCAGCTGGGAATCCAGCAAGCAGAACTGATAAGCATGGTCAGGCCAACCCACCAGGAGTCAAAACATCATCTCGTCAACATCATCTCATCGTCAACATCATCTCATCGCCTGATGACTAATTACAATAGCTGACATCTGTGGACCCCCAGGCCTGCAGGTAGCTGCATTCCTCACCCCAGCCCCTTCCCCTTTATAATCCTGTCCCCTGCACCTTGCTGGAAGACAGGATTTGATGCTTGTAAGCACCCTGTCTTCTTGGTTGGCTGGCCTTCTCAATAAACGCCTCACATGATTCAACCCTGCTTCATTATTAGACACAGCGACAGGCAGCCCGAGCGCAGCTGGGGTTTCCCCTAACATGTGCAAGTCCACAGGAAGCTTGTGTAGCGCACACTTCCTCATGGGCACCTCCCGGCTTTCTCCGTGTGCGGAGGAACAGAGATGGCTCTTCAGCATGGCCAGGCCACCACAAACAGCAAAATCACCAGCGAGAGCTTGACAATGTGGGAAAGAGGTGCTGCAGAGACTGTGAAAAGGACCCTGGTTTGGAACGCAAGAGCTGTAGGAGAAGGCAGAGTCGCCCTTGACCTCAGAGGGGCCTGTGCAAGGTGGCGACCCCATGCCTTCGCCGCTCTGCTCAGACTGCGAGGGACCGTCAAAGGGCTGCGAGGGGCTGTGTGGGCGCAGGTGCACGTTAGCGAGTGAGGTGTTAACCAGGGCTGGCCCTGTGTGCGCATGTGTGTAGATGTGTACACACACGCACACACCACACACACCGAGTTTGATGGGTGAAATGCATGCTCTCTGGTTGAAAGCAAGGCTGTAAAAGGTAAAGAAGTGGAGAGGCCAGGAAGGACCAGCCGCCTGAGGCACAGGGTTCTTGGAGAGTGGCCAAGAGAAACTGCCATCTTGTCCATTTTTAAGGAACCTCCGGGGCTTCGCATTGGAGTGCCACCTCTAGATGCAAGCGCAGCTGCCTGGCTCAGTATTCTCGGCTGTGGGACAGGACTCCTCGGCAGCACACCTCTCTGAGTGGCGGTGAGGATTAAATGAGATAACCCATGTGATGATTCAGAAGCACAAATCTTTCCTGGGACAAGCAGTCATGCACTAACTCCTGATGCGATGCAGTACGTGAAACAGACAGCCCACGGGGAACATATTATCGCCAAAAAAGGTGAAGGCTGGTGAAGGCCCCTGAGCCAACCAGGGGAGGGAGAGGAACAAGTCTGACAGCTCCAGGCTCAAAGCCAGGAAGCAGGACAGCCGACTTTTTCTACAATTAGTCAAGGGCATGGAAAAAGAAAGGAAAGGGGACTGACTGTTCTAGAATAGGACATGGAAGGACCCAGCAGTTGAGGGCAACAGGCAGAGGAACCAACTGTAAAAAGACACTTTTGAGACAACTGGGGACATTTGAATACCAGCTGGCTAGTCAATGGTATTAAGTAATTACTGTGGCTTTATGACGTGTGGTCATGGTATTGCAGTTCTGTAGGAAGATGTCCTTATGTTTTAGAGACGCCTATAGAAGAAGTGTTAAAGGGTGAGTGGCATGTCACCGGGGATTTGTTTTAAAGTTTTACAGAAAGAAAAATAAAAAAAGAGAGGACTGGTAAAAACTGAAAATTAGTTGTTTGACTAAATTAATAGTAAATTCTTTCAAAATGATTGCTCTCTAAAGTACTTTTGGAGCTAAAAAGGGAGTTCCGCTCAATTATGCTCCGCAGTTATTATTACTTAGAGTGAACGAGAGAGAGAGAGAGAGAGGGAGAGAGAGAGAGAGAGAAAGAGAGGCGGGGGCTCTCATAAGAAAGATGCAGTCGATAAATCAGCAGAGATCTGAAACCTCTGGGGTCCCTGAGATTTTTTAAGTGATTTATGAGTCCAAAAGTCTTTTCATAGCAATGCCAAGGGGCTGCTAATGCTAAGAAAGGAGTGTGTGGGGTGAGGGGTGCTGTGTGGATTGAGGTCTGACTGAAAGGGGTTTTGTGTGACAACGAACAGTTCTCTGCACATGGTGAGAACACAGCCTGGAATGTGGCGGGGGGGAGGTGCCTGCCTCAGTCTCCCATTGGGACAGGGGGAGCCTGGAGACTGATCTTCAGGACTCTTACAAGGAGGTGAGGTCCTGTCAAGGTTTGGAAGGCCTGCCTGCAAGGATCAGATGCTGTATGTTTTTCTGTGCACCTAAACCTATTGCCCATAAAGATACTCAGGTTTGGCAGAGTAATGGTAAGCATCCCAGCCCAACCAATAGAGCATTCGTGGGTTTATAAAGTTCTATCTTACAAACATTTCTGCATTTTGGTTTTGAGCCTACACAGTAGACAGTGGGCAGCATATCCCCACTTTACAAAGCAGGAAACTGAGGATCTGAAACATCAAGCATCCTGATCAGAGTCACCCAGTTAATGGGTGGCCAAGCCAGGACTTGAAGCTTAGCCTCTAGTCACCAAATCATTACAAAACTGTTCAGTTCATTAAAATGCTCAGCAAATTAGTAAATTCTCTCAAAATGATTGCTCTCTAAAGTATGATTTAAAATGGTTCCTTATGATTCTATCATAGGTGAAGGCTGAGGGTCCAAGATGAGGAAGACAGTCATTGCCCTCGCGTACTTCACCCCAGTGGCTCTGCATGCACTAAAGCACAGAGTAGGATGTTACAGACCCGCAGGGCCCTGTGTTCTTCCACAACCCAATCCTGATTCTTTGCCTTCACGAATGGTTGCCGGGTCTACCAGACGGGTCTGATATTGCATGTTAATGGTGAGAACACTGGGGTGATAAGAAGGAATTGCCTATTGGACATTTCATAATAACCCATTCTTAGAATCCTTTCCGTCAGATGTTTCAGGCTACCTGCCTTACTCCTTTTTAACCAAATTTCACACAACTGCACATGGGGTCAAAAAAGTGCAGACCTATATTACCTCTGAGCTGCCAATGGCTTCCTACTCTCTAAGTGGCAACAGGCCAAATCCGCCCTCAGGTGACATCATGCTCACTGCCACAGTATGGGGGCCCTCCCCGGTGGTGGTCCTTCGTTGTGCTTTACCTTTGAATTAGTCACCAACATTTACAAACAGGGAAAGGAGTACATTGGGATCTGGACTTGGCTCCTCTTGAACATGGGAAGATCTGGCAGTGTTAGCCCTGTGTTGTCTCATGGTAACAACTGGCTGGAGTGTTGACTGGCCTTTTTCAGTGACTCAAGCACACTCCTATTTGCCATAGTCCTCATCACTCTCTCTTGTCCCTGGGCCACTGCAATGATTCACATCACTGCCTGGTCTTGGCATTTATGTACACAAACTTGGGCCTAAAGGATCAACTCACTTCTGCCTCTATCCCATTCAGAACTTCATACTCTGGCAATGAGATGATTGAAATTTCCCAGAATGCAGCATGCCACTGCTTCCTGGGAATGCCCTTCACCCTTTCCTGCAAAGCCACGTTCATCCTTCAAGTCCCAGTTTAGATGTCATCTCCTCCAGGAGGCCCTCCCTGCTTGAGGTTGGATAAGGATCTCTTTACATTCCTCTAGTTTGTGCTCCTTCTAACCTATGATGGTGAGATGATTTGCTTGTCCAGCTGCCTCCCCAGGGAGGAGGCTCCCTTATCATATTCACTTTCGCACCCCTTAACCTAGTGCAGTGCCAGGCACCCTGAGGGGAGGGTGTCATAGACATTCATTGAAGACCCTGAGCTGAAATGCCTCCAATGGAGAAGGCCTGGGAATCTCAGATTGGGGGGCTCCTGGAATTTAAACCCCTTCTGCAGCCTTGTTCTCATTTTCTCTGCGGGTCCATCCCAAGAGGCCCTGGCTGCCAAGATAAATATCACAAGTTTGGCTTCACGGGAGAGATCATTTTTAACATCAACTCTTTCTGGCTTTTTACCTTTGCACACCTGGATGATGTGGAGGTGGGAATGTAGCTGAGTCACAGCCTCACCTCTTGGCCTACCTCACACAAAGATGAGGAGACCAGGGCCCAGGGAAGGTGCCCCAGGCAATTTGGTGAGGGAACCAATTCAGAGATGCCAGCACGAGGCTGGGATGGGTTAGTAACTATAAATGCTCATTGCAGTTATTTAGAGAGGAAGTCATTAATCTCCACTAATAAGTAAAGATACTTAGTGTGGAATTAATACCTCCCTTAAGGCCATCCTGTGCACAGAGACAGGGAGCACGGTAGACTCACTCAGAGACTGCCTATTGCAGGCTAACTCCAGAAACTCACCGGACAGGACTGGCGGCCGAAGGTCTTTTTTACGAAGTCCTTCCAGGCTCCACGGCCAGGTTTCTGTGGGCCAGGAGATAGTGTTTTTCCTGGACAATGTAGCAAATCCTACTTTCCTTTTTGTGTGAATTGCTGGAGAGCTCAGAGCCGACTTTGTAACTTGCCTGTTTTCACCTTTATAATCCTGATTTTTTTGAATAAGTTTCATTCTTAGCTCCTTACTCTTATTTTCCAGTCTTTTGGTCTATCTACTTATAAAAAAAACCACACAAAACGTTCCTACCCTGCCCTTTTACAAAAGTAATATAAATTCATTTTTAGAAAATGTTGGAAACATAAAAAAAAAGAGACATGAAATTAGTAAAAATCACTCACAGTCATACCTGGAAAGAACCATCATTAGAACCATCATTTATGTTTTGGTATATTATCTTCCGCTTCCCCCTCCCCCCACCCATGGTATGCACATCTATTCTACAAAATGATGATTTAACGGTGATAGGTTCTTGGAAACTGACTTTAACTGAAATGATGTATAGCAGAACCAATTTTACCATAGGCTAATTGATATAAACAAGAGTAAGTTTCTATGGTGTATTTCTGATCACAAAAACACTACAAACTTTCAAATAAAGACCCAAAACACTTCCAGTATTAAACATTGAAACAAATGTGAGCTGTACACACATTTAAGAAAGATGAATGAAACCAAATAAGGTAATTATTTTCCTACCCCCTTATTCCAGTTCATGGTCTCGGGAGCTGTTGTAGGCAGTTAGACAGGCGCAGAGCAAGGACAACGGGCCAGGTGCAGAAGGTCACCAGGTGGGAAGCCCCAGGTGCCTGGCAATGGGACCGGGCCCCAGGCTGACTTTTCCTCCCCTAGTGTATCACTAGTCATGCGGCTTGGACCCCCTGACCTTTCCTCCCTAGACATAACATCTAGGCCTCAGTTGTATTTCAGCTCCAGGCCCAGATAAACAACAAAATGAGCCACAGCTGACGTCAGGGCCAGCTGCATTGAATAATGACCCCCTGCCCTGGTGCTGACCAATAAATCAATGGAGACTACAACTCTGAATAGACACACCTGAGAAGCTGCTGAATATTCTATAAAGATCTTTCTCTGGGATCTGCCCTAAAATTGCCACCTTTAAAACCCTTAGGAAGGAGGAACCAGTGCGCTCTTCCTCCGAGCATGCCAGTGCTTTCCCCCCTTCCCTTTCCTCTCCCTCTCTACCTCGCTCTCCCCCTCCCAGCTCCAGGCATGTTACCATCAGTTTCCTTACTCCCACGCTCCAAGGGCCCTTCCTTTACCTCTAGATTCTAGATTTCTAGAACATGCTTGCTAAGCCCGTTTCTTCTAGAAACTACTTTTTCTACCTCTGTAATTTATTTACCAAAGAAATGTTCTCTTACAGTTTGGGTCTGGACTTTGAATTCTTTCCTAGCCAGAACCCAAATACCAAGGCTGCTGAACTCAGGTTTGGTCTGATCCCACTGGTTAGACATCTGGTGCCATTCCTGCCGCCTACAACAGAACCAGCCCTGGACAGGAGGGACCAACGCCCTTCCACACAGGGCCACTCACACGAACGCACTCTGATGGGACGATTCAGACACACCCATGCCGCTCAGGTGCACAGCTTCAGGATGCGGAGGAAACTGCAGTCCGGAGAAAAATCTGTGCAGACCTGGGAAGAATGTGCACCGTCCACACAGACAGTGGCCCCACTGGGAATCGACATTATAACAAAACTGCCTTGAATGAAATGATGTTATTTGAGGACCTGCTGTAGTGTTTTATAACAGTCCTTCGCCTTACCCCTACTTATTACATTAAGCACATCTCCAGTCTTATAGATGTCCCATAATTTATCTGACACATGTAGGAAAGTTGAATTTTAGGCTACTTCTAAATTTTCCCTTTTATAAAAAGGCACGTTTTGATAAAATCTTGTAGCTGAATCTTTATGCATGTATTGATCTTTCAGTTAAAATTCGTAGAAGTTCTCATTGGCTTCTAAGTGTTATCTGCTTTATTTAATGTATCCTGTTGAGCACTCCTACTTTCTGGAACACGCTGAGATATAATTACAGAGAGCAAGTCAGATCAGCCTAACCTTTGTCCTCAGCTCAGCATAGCTTTCCCTGGCAACCCGGGTCAGCAGGGCACCACATTTCCTTTTCTTTCCTCTGCCGGCTCCAGATGCAAAGAACAGATGTTCTCTGCCCTCAGGGAGTTTCACTTCTACCAACAGCAACAGATAAGCTATAAAAATGTGCACACATTTACCAAATGCAAGGTGGTAGCTGAAGGGTGCCAAAGGCAACACCTCAAGAAGGCAGGTTGGGACATTCAACAAATATTTACTGTGCTAAGTGCCATGAACCATCATTGGGGATACAATGGAGATTAAGACACAGACTTTGCCTGAGCTCCAGGTCTATTGGATGAAAGGCTGAAGGGGTAGGATCTCTGACAAATCATTGAGAAAACAACTTGTACTTGGAGACACCCATGTTAGGGTCGCTGAAGGAGGAACGCATGCAGCCAAAAGTGGTAAGGGATTATACATTTACGAGAGGCCCGGTGCATGAAATTCATGCACGGGGGTGTGTGTCCCTCAGCCCCGCCTGCACCCTCTCCAATCTGGGACATCCCTCTCACAATCCAGGACTGCTGGCTCCCAACTGCTCGCCTGCCTGCCTTCCTTATTGCCCCTAACTGCTTCTGCCTGCCAGCCTGATCACCCCCTAACCACTCCCCTGCAAGCCTGATTGATGCCTAACTGCTCCCCTGACAGCCTGTTTGCCCCTAACTGCCCTCCCCTGCAGGCTTGATCGTCCCCAACTGCCCACCCTTACAGACCTGGTCCCTCCCAACTGCCCTCCTCTGCTGGCCATCTTGTGGCAGCCATCTTGTGTCCACATGGGGGCAGTCATCTTTGACCACATAGGAGTAGCCATCTTGTGTGTTGGAGTGATGGTCAATTTGCATATTATTCTTCTATTAGATAGGATTAGATAGGATAGAACAGTGGTCGGCAAACTGCGGCGCACGAGCTACATGTGGCTTGTGAGCCGCGGTTTGCCGCTCTGTTGACTAATGAGTTTGCTCACCACTGACCTAGACTCTCGATTCCAATAATTACAGGCTGTTGTTGTTCCTTGTGATTAAGCCCCTATCCCAGTGGTCAGCAAACTCATTAGTCAACAGAGCGGCAAACCGTGGCTTGCAAGCCGCATGTGGCTCGCGAGCTGCAGTTTGCTGACCACTGGGATAGAGGCCTGGTGCATGGGTGGGGGCCGGTTGGTTTGCCCTGAAGGGTGTCCCGGATCAGGGTGGGGTTCCCTTGGGGTGTGGGGCGGCCTGGGCAAGGGGCCTGTGGTGGTCTGCAGGCCGGCCACGCCCCCCTGGTGACGACCCAAGTGGAGGCCCTGGTATCTGGGATTTATTTATCTCCTATAATTGAAACTTTGTAGCCTTAAGTGGAGGCCAAGGCAGGCCAGGGCAGGCAGAAAGCTTGGCTTCCTCCATTGCCGAGGAAACCCAAGCTTCCTGCTCTCTCCATGGCTGCAGCCATCTTGGTTGGGTTAATTTGCATACTCGCTCCTGATTGGATGATGGGTGTGGCTTGTGGGTGTAGCGGAGGTTCGGTCAATTTGCATATTACTCTTTTATTAGATAGGATTAGGTCATCTGGAAACCCAGATGGGCTGAGCCCCCAAATGGCACCAGCTCCAGGGATTGTGAGTAAGAAGTTTTTAAGGACTCTAGGTGGGCTTTTTTGGCAGGGACTCTCTGGAGTTGTCCAGATCCTGGGAAAGTCCGAAGGGGAAAGATAATGGTCTTAGCAAGTGGAATGTCAGTTGTGAAATGGTCGAAAGGTCAGTTCACAGGGGAGGGATATCAATTCAATTATTTGATCAGACCTAACATTCCAGCCTTTTTGTTTTATGGAGTAGGGATGGAGATCATATCTTCTGTAGTAACTTCCTGCTGAGGGAAGGGACGTTGAGATCACAGAGGGATGGACTTTGATTGCAGTAGGCTGGAACACTGTATAGATTCCTCCTGGTTGGATCGAGGGGTCACAGCTGCATGATTTCCCGAGAGACTGGTGGTGAAAGCTCAAAAGCAGTCTTGAAGGAAAGATGAAACATGACACAGAATACATGGGCCAAAAACGAGGATGGGGACTAGGAATGTTAATGGTCCTATGAAGTAGCCAGGTATACCAATTTATATTCTTTAGCCAGTAGTCCCATGAAAGGCCAGACTGATTGACATAAAAACAACCTTCTTCCTCTGGAAAGAGGCATAGACCCCCTTTCTCTGCAGTTACGAGGTCTAGTCCTCTCCGATTTTGGAGGCTGACTGCTGCTAGTGAGTCTATCTGATCCCGAATTTGAACTAAACTTTTGGCAATGCATCTGGGCTTTCTTGTAGGTCCTAAGACAGGATTTTAAAACATAACAGAGCAGTGGTTAAGCCTCCTATGCTAGTTCCAAACCCTGCTGTGATGCCGAGGGTTATGAGGAGAGGATTATCTGGACTGCCCTTTTGTGTACGATATGATGGGTTGCAGGGACAGGTAAAGGCTGGTTATTGGGGGCTACAACTACATTGGGTGAGAGATAGATGAGAGAATACGTTCGTCCAGCTGGTTGGGAGGCAGATGTATGCATTTTCCCCACAGAGGAAGAAGAATCCCTGATCATGGCAATTTGCCACTCTTGTCAGGGATTTGGCCCCTTGCCTGATGAGTGGGGAAAGAAGGTCTAACTTGTCCTTGGGGAGATACTGAATAACAAGTAGAGGAGGTTTTGGGGATATCTTGCAGGAGGGAGTCTACACTAGGACATGCGGTGAGGGGTTTTAGGAGTTGTAGAAGCGGTTTGTATCTTATATGTAGGAATGGTGAATAGCCGTAAGATATCGCAGGCCTGTCCCTGGGGAAGGATATATTTTCCCTGAAATTTTAACCATGGATCTTCCTGAGTGGCCCCAAGAGCTAATAGGGACTGAATTCCTCTGGATGTATCTGGGTGTTATATGGGGTATAGCTAAGAGCTGGGGAGATGGGAGCGGGGGGTCGGGGGGCTTCCTCTGAGCCGCTGCCTTGGCCTCCTGGTCTGCTTTGTTATCTCCTTGTGTTACGGGATCATTCCCAACTTGGTGTCCTTTGCAGTGAACAACTTTTAAGAAGGCGAGAAAAGGGGAGAGAAGTTCTTAAACAACAAGCAGGAAGAACTGTGAGGCTTTCAATGGTAGTGTCAAGGACTGTGAATGAGTGGTGGAAATAAAGTCTAGGCTCCAATCTAAAGTCGTAAGAACAAAAATAGATCCAGAGACAGAGAAACATCGATCAGACCATTAAACCTCAGAGGGAAGGTAGGGTAGGGGAGGGGTAAGGGGGAGAGATCAACCAAAGGACTTGTATGCATGCATATAAGCCTAACCAATGGACACAGACAACAGGAGGGCGAGGGCATGAGTGGAGGATATAGGGGGGTAATGGGGGAATAAGGACACATATGTAACACTTTAATCAATAAAGAAATTTAAAAAAAAAGAAGAAATAGGAGAGAGTCTGGACAGGATTGTTTTAGCTTGTTAGCCCTTTGGACGTCACGGTGATCAGGCCCTGACTCACTGGACAAACTTTTCTACAACTTTCACAAACCTTCATACTCATTTAGAAACCTTAATTTCCAATGATAACCAAAAAGTAAACAACCAGCCTTTCTTAGATTGACATTTATAAACACACTTTAAACACATTTTTCTTTCAAGAAAATATACCTTTAACGAAGTACAAAAGATCTTCTGTAATAAAAGCTAAGAACAGGTGAATTTAAAACTTGTCTAGCAAACAATGTTTCAGTATTTTATGTTATTTTAAAATATTTAGATGTTTGTTATTTAACCCAGCAATGATCCAAAGCTTTTAAGTTACCAAAGACTTTGGAAAATTATACATGTGCATACGAGGCTGGAGAAAAGGTGGATGGGGAGCAGGCCCCGCAGCCTGTTCTAGGACTACAGTCCCAGGCCTCCAGTCGCTTGGATTTAAAACTGCTGAGGTTTGGGTGATGAGTTCAGCTCTGATAGTAGCAGGACTGTTAAGTAATTGTTTGCAGTTCTGCATTAAAGAAAGTTGTTATTTTGGAGGGAGGGGGTGAGAAAGCACTGAGGTGAGAGCAGTTTTCAGAACATAAAAGGGGGTGAGAATGAAGCCTTGGGATCGAAGAGCTCAGTGAGGGGTTCCTTAGCAGAGTCTTAGAGGGGCTTTGCGAGAAGACTAAACTTGGGAACCCAGAAGTGAAAGTACCCACTGAGCCTGAGAAAGGAGAGTATTTCTTGTCTAGAGGAATGGACAGCCATGGAGGAGATAAGGCATTTCCAGTCTAAGGTAATGGCTTGACTTTGTGGAGTGAGAGTGAAACTGAGGTAGGTGACCGTGGTTTAGGAAAACTGGGCGTTATGAGGGGATGTGCAGTAGCCCTCATATGGCACCAAGGTAGAATGACAAAAGAGTGGATAGAGGAGATGTCTAGTAAGATGCAGTGTAGAGGTGAGGCGGCTAATGGCTGTGAGACTAATCCATCAACCTCCATAATAGAGGCTGAGAAGGGGACAAGAATCCCAGCGAATTTGGGGAGGGCAGAATAACTGGCCCCAGTGTCATTTAAAAGGGGAATCAGCTTACCTGCCACCAAAATCGTTACCTGAAGCTCAGTCCTGGTGATATAATTCTGTGGGGCCCTGTCAGGGCCTGGGCAGCTTCAGTCTTTGGTGGCCAGTCCCAGGAGGTCTGGAAGCTCCAAACCAGATCCAGAGGGCGGCCTTGCTGAACTGGCTGAGGTCTAACCTGGAGGGGCCAGATTACAGTCTGATTTCCAGTGGCCTTCCCTTCCGCACCTTGGGCGAGGTCCAGGTGGGGGTCTCAGGTTTGGGCAGGACATGGCCCATGTCCTTCCTTGTTGCATGTGAAGCATGGGCCCAGAGGAGGCTTAGCCCCTGACTTACCCTTGGTTGAGGGCCAGTCCTTCGTCTGGGGTTCATGAGAGCAGTGGCTATGAGCTGAAAGGCCTCCTTCTGGGCCTCAGCCTTGGCCTGATCTCACTTTTGTTTTTGCATTTGGGTCTCCTCGTCTCTATTAAAGACCTTAAAGGCCAGGTTAACGAGATCTTTTTGAGGGGTTTGTGAACCTGTGTCTATTTTTGAAGTTTATGGCATATGTTGGGAGCTGATTTGGATATAACTGTTCAGAAGAAGGGTTTCCTCTGGGGAGGTGGGGTCTAAGGTGGCAAATTTCTATAAGGCCTCCGTGAGGCAGGAGAGGAGGAGAACTGGGTTTTCATAAGGGCCATGAGTGATTTTATTAAGTTTGTCATAGTTGACTACCATATGGGCAGCCTTTTTGAGCCTGGCAATGAGAAAGGTGATTATATGGCTATGGAGCCGGTGCCCTGGAGAATTAACCTGGTAGTCCCTTCTCAGGTCAGTTTTGGGGGATCATGTTAGGGCCAATTGGGTTGGCCACCGTGTTCTGTCAATGGAGGGCATCAGCATGGTCCTAAGCTGCTAGTGCTCCTTCTCCTTTGGGGTGAGAGAGGAGAACAGGATGACATAGATGTTGTGCCAGGTCAGGTCATAGGACTGGGTCAGGTACTGAAATTCCTTGACTTTGAACCATACTTAAAGGTGGCTGGGTCAGTGGAATAAGAACCTAGTCTTTTTTCAATCTGGGAAAGGTCAGACATAGAGAATGGGATGTGGACTCAGACTATGCCCTTGGTTCCTGCTACCTCCCTCCAATGGGCATGGGAATAGAAGCGGCTGTTGAAGAGGATGGTCTTTGGTGATCTGAGAGTGAGTGGGGAAAAGGCTGTATTGGAGCTCACATTCTCCAGATTTGGGCTCTCAGGGGCCTGGGAGTAGGTGGTTGTTGGTTAGGTTGTTGGGTTTTGAAGTTGAGGGAGGGGGCGCATAAGGGGATGAAGGTCAGTGGCCTACTGGGTCAAAAGTAGATTCAGAACCAGAAGTGTTAGGGGTATGATGTTTTGTGTGAAGGAGAAGGATCTGATGGGTAGAACAGGACTGACAGAGAGAAGGGTGAGACTGAAGGATGAAAAAGGCCTGGATGTAGGGAATCTCTAACCATTTTTCATTGCAGTGACAGCAATTGTTTACTTTGCACAATGTGTTAAAATCAAAAGTGCTGTTTTCAGACCATTGAGACGTATTATCTAGTTTATATTGTGGAGGCACTTGGGCCTGAACTCCCCCATGAATGTGCAGAGGGAGTGTAGTGTGGCCCACACGAGAGAAAGGGTGAGTGACAGACCACAATCCAAAGGTGACTGTTTAAGGCAGGCGTCCCCACTGCTAAACAAATTACCATGAGAAACGAGAGGTGACCCTCTGGACCAGACATTCCCAGTCCAGAAGGACCCGAGGCTGAATGGCCGAGGAGTCTCCTGGCCTAACGTAGGACTTTCTTGACGAGAGGACTTTTGCGAAGTCAGTGAGAGTGAGTGGGCAGAAGACTTGAGACAAGGGAAATTGTGGACCATCACTCACCTAGAAAAGATTGGGGGAGTGGGATAGAGGGTCAGCAATGGAAAAGGAGAGGTCCCCGATCTGATGTCCTCCTTGGCTAGTTCAGGAGGGCCCATAAAGGAGGGAAGCCTAATTGAAGCCAGTGATTGAGTCACCCAAGTAGGATTTGGAGGTAAGTTCAGGACAAGCTGCCACTGCCTACTGTTCTCTGAGTAGCAAACTCAGGGTGACTGCATCTGGGGCAATGGCTTCCATTCCTGGTGGAACCTTCCTGGGTTTTGGCACCAAATGTTAGGGTCACTGAAGAAGAAATGCATGAGGCCCAAAGTGGTAAGGGATTATACATTTATTAGGTCATCTGGAAATCCAGATGGGTTGAGCCCCAAAATGGCACCAGCCCTTAGGGATGGGGAGTAAGAGGTTTTAAAGAACTCCAGGTGGGTTTTTTTCGGTGGGAAACTCTCTGGGCATGTCTAGATCCTGGGAAAGTCAGGAGAGAAAAGATAATGGTCTTAGCAAGTGGAATGTAGTCTTAGCAAGTGGAATGTTGGTTATGAAGTGGTCTAAAGATCAGTTCCCAGGGTGAGGGGTATCAATGCAATTATTTGCTCAGACCTAACAACCCACAGAACCTTCTGGAAGTTTGGCAGCCAGACTCTTAAAGTAGACTTCCAGGAGTTTAGCCTAAAGAATGCAGAGAATGTGCTCTGTTTGGAGCACAGCCACACCTTTTCCTACCCCTTCCTCCAGGTGCATTTTCCTTGCCTCTTTCTCCTAAGCTCCAAGGGCCCTTCCTTTGCCTCTGTAACTTGTTTCCTGAGCCTATTTCTTCTATGACTCACTTCTATCTCTGCCACTTTCTAAATGAACTTTTCCTTGTAAAATAAATAAATAATAAATAAATAAATAATAAATAAATAAATAAATAAATAAATAAATAAATAAATAAATCAGAGAACACCAAAAAGGAAGGCTGTCTCAGTAACAAAAAGACATTTGCAGAGAGCAGGGGATTCAAAGCTTTTGACTTTGATCCACACTTAAATTCATTAAAAAGATGGACTGAGCCCCCAAGTGGTACCAACCCCCAGGGATGGGGTGTCAGAGGCTTTAAAGAACTAGGTGAGCTTTTCAGTGGGGAACTCTCTGGGCATGTCTAGGGGCACTCTCTAGTGCACGTTGTCCTTTACAGGTCCAGACTGAAGGCGGATTTACTGTCCACAAAGCAGAAGTGAAAGGTGAAGGTTGGCTCAAGCTCCAAGCCTTTGGAGCAGATCCACAGGGTCAGAAAAAGACTCTTAAAATAAAAGCCTAAATGGGCTTTGCTTGTCTTAGAAAAGGGAATAAAGAACACCTTTTTGTCCTTTTGAGCATTTTACCAAAAGCCCTTAACCCTTTGTCAGGTAAAGCTGGTGCCTGGGAAGACCAGCCCCATGTGGGGAGTCCAGCCTTTTAGAGAGATCAGGGCTGCTCTGGATGGCCTCTCCCAATGGTGGGACTGGGCAGCTGAGGTCCTAAATAGTTACCTGGAGAACCACATAAGTAATTTAAAATTTCTAGTAACCACATTTAAAAAATTAATTTTAATATATTTATCCAACCTAATATATCTAAAATAATATTTCAACATGTAATTCATATGAAAATTATTAATGGGCTACTTTACATTATTTTTTCATATTATATATTTAAAATCTAGTGTATATAGTTATACTTACAGCACATCTCAAAAATTTATTTAAAAAAATTTTCAATTACAGTTGACAGAGAACAATCCTATTTAATAAAAGAGTAATATGCAAATTGACCATCACTCCAACACACAAGATGGCTACCCTGATGTGGACACAAGATGGCCACCACAAGATGGACAGCAGGGGAGGGACCAGGTCTGCAAGGGAGGGCAGTTGTGGGCAATCAGGCCAGCAGGAGAGGGAAGTTAGGGGTGACCAGGCTGGCAGAGGAGGGAAGTTGGGGGCGATGGGGCCTGCAGAAAAGGGCAGTTGGGGGGGACCCAGGCCTGCAGGGGAGAGCAGTTGGGGGAGACCAGGCCGGCAGGGGCGGGCAATTAGGGGTGACCAGGTCTGCAGGGAAGGGCAGTTAGGGGTGACCAGGCCTGCAGGGGAGGGCAGTTAGGGGCAATCGGGCTGTCAGGGGAGCAGTTAGGCATCAATCAGGCTGGCAGGGGAGTGGTTAGAGGGTGATCAGGCTGGCAAGCAGAAGCAGTTAGGGGCAATTAGGAAGGCAGGCAGGCGAGCAGTTGGGAGCCAGCAGTCCTGGATGGTGAGAGGGATGTCCGACTGCCCATTTAGGCCCCATCCCAGTAGGATCGGGCCTAAACAGGCAGTCAGACATCCCTCGAGGGGTCCCAGATTGGAGAGGGTGCAGGCTGGGCTAAGGGACACCCTCCCACCCCTGTGCATGAATTTCGTGCACCGGGCCTCTAGTATTATATAAGTTTCAGGTGTACAGCATAGTGATTAGACATTTATATAACTGATGAAGTGGTCACTCCAATATAACACATCTCACGTTTGGTTAGCTGCATTTTAGGGATTGAATCGCCACACCTGGCTAGAGGCTGTCCTAGTGGACAGGTGGGCCTGCCCATAAGCCATGTATTGTAAGAATGGTTGTCATCATCATCATCACCATTATTGTTCAGCGTGGAGTCAGGGCACTGGGACCTCCTGCAGACGGTGGCTGTGTGGAGAGGCGGGTATCCCTTCCCTGCCTTCCGGGTGCCCTTGCTGGGATGTCCCTGCCTCAGGGCCTCCTGCTGCGCAGCTGAAGGTCTGAGAGTGTGGCCATCAGGACCCTTGGGAGAAGCGTAGGCCGTGGCAGTACCTGTGTTTATAATAAGGTCATGTTTGGACTTGTTCTTTTAAAAACAAGAGTGAAAGAAAGAAACAAAAAAACCTCTTCACTTTTTCTTTTGTTTTCTATACTTTTGTTTCTGATGTGAATTAATAATTTACTTACGATATTTAGTAAAGCTCAGACACCCCCTCCTTGGTTTTCAAACAGCCATTCATCGTATTAATTCTGCGAGGTCATCTTCTGCTGTGGGGTTCAGAGGGTGGGGATGGGCTTACAGGTTCATGTGCCTATAAGGTCAGGGGTCAAAGTTTTGGCTTCTTGTTCAGGTGGGTCTCTGGGGGCCACTGCTGGCGGTGGGGTGTGGCTTGGGGCTGGGCAGAGAAAGGAGGAGTGCCTGTGGCTATGTACCCGGGACATACTGCTAGCGCAGCTGGGGGTCGGGCTGAGAGGTGCTGGCACTTACAGCAGGATCTCTCCGTCCCTTCCAGTGCCGCCAGGTTTCCCTTTCCAGAGCTGCAAGCCACGGCTCGGAGAAGTTACACAGCTTGCCCAGCGCTGCGGTGGCTGAGCCTGGCCTCTGCCCAGGTGTGGGCCCCCGAGAGAGCGCTCTTGACCACTTTGCTATCCTGGCACGTCCTCTCCTGATGCTGTCCTCGGCATGGCTTTCTCTTGCCTGGGAAGCTGATTGCTAAGCCTGTCTGCTACGTCTGGTCCAGCTCTTCTCCTTTGTAAAGGGAGAGGACTTTCACAAGTGACACGAAAGCCCTCGGTGCGGTGCCGTCCAGGCCGCAGCTCTCAGGGAGGAGGGGGCGAGGTGGGCTCCAGCCGCCCCCACTCTGTCCAAGGCCAGGGCATCTGGTTGGAATGGGCAGCAAGGGCCACCCCCTTCTGTTGTCAGGAAGTGGACCTCACGGTGCTCACACTCTCCTCCCTGTGCGTTCTCCAACTTGCCAAGTTCTTCCCTGCCTCAGGCCCTTAGGGCTGGCTCTCTTTGCCTGTCCCGTCCTCAAAGTTGCCTTTCCTGCGCCAGCCGGTTGGGCTCAGTGGATAGAGCGTCGGCCTGCAGACTGAAGGCCCTGGTTTCGATTCCGGTCAAGGGCACATGCCTGGGTTGTGGTCTCGATCCCCAGCAGGGGACATGCAGGAGGCAGCCGATCAATGATTCTCTCTCATCATTGATGTTTCTATCTCTCTTTCCCTCTCCTTTCCTCTCTGAAAAAAAAAAAAAAAAAGTCGCCTTTAATGACCCTCTAGAGAAGCAACTTCTGCCACTGCATCTGCTGAGTCCTGGCCAGTGACCACACATCATTCGTGGGTGTGCTTGCTGCCTGCCTGTCTCCCCAGGAGAGGAAGACTCTATAAGGCAGAGACAATGTCTGTTTGGCTTGTTTGCAAACCCCTCGCCCATGCTTAGCACAGTGCCTCGTCCCACACAGACTCTCAGTAAATATTTCTTGCACAAACGAACAAATTAAGATGGAGATCCTTCAAGATTCATGCTCCCGGGTGAGCCTGGGTAAATTCCTTCCCTCTCTGGGTCTCAGTGATCTCATCTGTGAAATGGCCTCCAGATGACCTGTGAGCTTCCTTTGGGCGCTGACATTCCACAGCTTTCTGATCCGACATTGGAGACTGCCCAGCCCCACCCCATTCAGTTATTCTGCCTTTATCATGGGAATACTTCTTTAGAAAAGGGGGTGGGAATGTTCTAGTAGAACCTGAATTCCCTTTTTGAGCTTTTGGGCAATTTTCCAATTCTTGTAATTGTCTCAGAAACCAGCAAAGTTAGCTGAGGTATTGATTCTGGAGTTTCGAGTCTCTGCTGGCGACCAAGGCTGCAGCTTGGTCTTCTTTTTTTCTTTCTTTCTTTTTCTTTTGGTAATGTTTTGAGATTACAGGCCAGTTCCCGAATCAACAATTCTTCCACTCTGTAATGAAGCTGTATTTTTAAATTTTGCTTTTGACTTTAATTGCAGCCAGGCATGAAACGAGAACGTGAGGGTGCCGTTCCAGCTGAGTGCACATTCAGAATCATTCAAACTTGACTTGGAAGAGGAGATGAAAATTAATAATGAGAACAAACAGGCCTTTGGAACCAGGCTTCCCCTCCTCCCTTCTTTGTAAAAGGGGAATGCTTCTCCTAACAGAGTAAGTAGGAAAAACACCAGAGCAAACCAACTGAAGGAGGTGCTAGCTCAGTGGTCGGCAAACTCATTAGTCAACAGAGCCAAATATCAACAGTACAATGATTGAAATTTCTTTTGAGAGCCAAATTTTTTAAACTTAAACTATATAAGTAGGTACATTGTTATTAACTTAATTAGGGTACTCCTAAGCTGGCCTTTGCTAAAAACGTCCTCAATCTGATTGAGGTACGTTCGCTGAGGTCGACCCCATCCAACTCTCCCATCCACACTCGTCTTGTATACTTGTTTCGTCTATCTCCTTTCGTTCCTCTCTATATGTCCAAACCATCTCAACATACCTTTCTCAGTCCTTGACACTATGTCTTCTTTCACTCCACAACATTCCCTAAAATTAACTTAATAAACTTTACTTAAAGTTTTAAGTCTTAGTTAAACTATAGTTACGTTGAATAAAACTTGATATCACACTTAATAACGATATTATTTATTGATAAAATTAAATTCCTTACAATTTACCTTACAATATCCATAAAATTAAATCATGACAATGACTGACAAACACTAATGTGAACCATGGCCTTGCATCTCCTTGGAAAGTTTGGGTAAGTCAGGTTTGTATGTTGTTTTTAATTTTAGGCATGATTCCAGGTTCTCATCAATAAGACGACTTCTCAATTTACTCTTGATAAGGTTCATGCTTGAAAATGATTGTTCGCATAAATATGTAGACCCGAATAAGGAAAGAACAGCAAACGCTAGTTTTTTCAGTTGATTATATGAGTCAGGAATACTATTCCAGGTGTTAAAAATCAACATATCTTCCTTCTCCAGGTCTTTCAAAGCAGACCACTTGTGCTGTGAACTAAGTTCACATTTCTTTTTCTCCAATATTTCTATATCAGCACAAAGACGTTCAATTTTCGAGCTCCACAATTCTTTGTTTTTTAAATCCAGCAATTGCATTTCAAAGTTGCTAATGTCAATATTAAAGGGAGAAAAATTTAATTCTGTTATAGTAGCATTAAGAGGTTTTTTAACAAAGGCTAACGTCGCTTTGCTGTTTCTGAATTCCTGAAACCTGTTGAGAAAAGCTTCCCTCATATTTAAAAGTGTTGTTTTGAAATAGCAAATGTCAATATCAGAATTATTTTCTTGGCAATGTTTCAACAGGCTTGGAAAGTGAATCAAAGTTTCTCTTTCAAAATCTTGAGCAAAAAGAGATAATTTGTTTTCGAATGAAATAACTTCTAACATTGAAAAAATTGTGTTTCCTTTCCCCTGTAGTTTATGATTAAGCTGATTTAGATGAGACATAACGTCTACCATGAAATAAAATTTTTGGATCCACTGATAGTTCGTTAGTTCTGATAGTGAACACCTTTCTCAAGGAGAAATGCTTTAATTTCTGTTAATAAGGAAGTGAAACGTTTCAAAACATTTCCTCTTGATAACCAACGTACCTTGTTATGCAGCAGTAGATCTGTGTACTCACTCTCCATTTCAACTAAAAATTCTTTAATTGGCGATGATTAAGAGCTTTAGCTATAATGGAGTTGATAATGTTAATCACCAATTCCATAACTTTGCAAATTTCTTCTGGAAATGTCTGCGCACAAAGCACTTCTTGATGAATGATGCAATGGTAAGTATCTCGTGATTAATTTTTTCTTTCAAAATAGCAACAAACCCGTTTCTTACGCCAGTCATACTTTTTGTTGCGTCTGTTGAAATTGAGAGAATTTTATCGAGTGGAATATGATGTTTTTCAATGCACTCAATTACAGCATTTGCTATATCCTCTCCACGTGTTGGACCTTTGAGTGGCAATAATCCTAAAAGTTCTTCTTTAGGACCTGTAGATGAAATAAAGCGTACAAAAAGTGAAACTTGCGCTGTATCACTTATGTCACAAGACTGTCAACTGCTATTGATAAAGCTGAAACCAATTTAAGATATTGGGCTTGCTGGTTGGTTATATTAGAAAACATTTTGACTGTTCTTTCACTGTTTTAGCAGACAATGGTAACTCTTCAATTTTTTTTTTTTTTTTTTAGAATATCTGCTTTGTTCTTAAAATCCCGAAATAGCTCTTCGGATGCATTTATAAAACAACTTTTTATGTATTCACTGTCTGTATATGGTTTTCCTCTCTTAGCAATCTCTTGACTAACCACAAAACTTGCAATATTAACATTGTTGGAAGATTGCATCCAGTAATTAAATACAGAACTTGATTTTTCTTGACTCTTCTGAAGTTCCTCAACTGCTTCTTCCTTGCATCACCGACAGGATATTTAGTACTAAATGACAGGTGTTTAGTTGTAAAGTGTCTCTCCAAATTTGATTTCTTGTTATGCGCCAATTTTTCCTGACAAATAAGACAGGTCGGAAGGCCATTTAAGTTTTGAATAAACGTGAAAGTCTCGGTCTGTTCAACTTTAAATTCACGGTTTTCGTCTTCCGTTTTTCTTTGCTTCTTCTTTGTAGCCATGTCAAACAGGGCACCTAAAAAAAAGTTTCATTTTATAATAATAAAGCCACCAACACAAAATAATTACAATTCTTAAATTGATGACAAAAATACCTGTAGGATTTGCAGCTGGTTGGAAAAATACAGGTAACTTTATGCTTCGAGTAGGTACTTTTGTCACCCGCGCACGATTAGTGGACACAACTAGCACTAACCACTGCACAATGAGACTGCTGACTGACTGGCTCACTCAACTCATGCATGAATCACCGCGCCTCCCCCACGCTGTGTATCCCGCGGCCCGCCTGCGCCGCGTCTCCCATCGCCCGACCGACTGACACCCCCACTTCTTCTAATGCCACTTCTTCAAAATAGACTCGCCCAGGCCGAAAACCGACTTCTGCGCATGGGCCACTAAGTTTCAATCGCACTGTACATGCATGCCCGCATGTGGTATTTTGTGGAAGAGCCACACTCAAGGGGCCCAAGAGCCACATGTGGCTCGCAAGCTGTGGTTTGTCGACCACTGTGCTAGTCCAATTGGACCTTTTGGTCCAGGCAGACCCAAAGAAACTGAAGACTGAATGATAGACGTGATAAAACCAGACAATTCAATATTCATTCATTCTTTCATCCAACACATGTTTATTGATCACCTATACTGTGCCAGACTTTGGGCTGGGCATGGGAATAAAATAGTGAATAAGACATATAAAATTCCTATCTAATAAAATAGTACTTACTATTCATGATAATAATACATACAGTGGAACTTCACTTCTCAAACTTAATTCACTTCAGAAGGCTGTTTAAGAAGCGATTTATTTGGAAACAGAATTTTTCCCCATTAGAAAGAATGTAAATTGAATTAATCCATTCCAGACCCCCAAATGATTCCCTGTGTTAACCTTTCTCAATTGCCTGTGATCATTGTTTTGTGAGCAATTCCACACCCTTAGCAACATCAGCACTCTTAATGGCCTCTTTGTTTTAAAATTGTGCTAATCATCGGATTTCACCGTGCCATACTCAGTAGCCAGATTAGACACATGAGCGCCTCTATCATTCTTTGCAATTATTTCTTTTTAAAGCTCTATCGTTGTTCTCATAACTTTCCTTTTACTCTGCTGCTATCACTAACCTTCTTAGGACCCATGGTGACTTGCTATACATATTTAATAATAATAAGCAGCAATAAAAGTAAAAGAAAAACAAACCTAAAAATATTCACAGCACAATTTCCTGAGATGTTAACAATTTGATGTTTAGTGGTAAACTGACTCATACTCCCGCATTCTCTCCTCTGTTTGTTGCCTGAGAGATGAGTGACTGATCATACAGGTATCAGTGTGAAAGGGTTGTCAGGGTGAGAACCGAAATTTTGTCTTAACAACCAAGACATTTTTTCTGTGAACAACTTGGGTCAGGAATCAAATTGTTCAAAATGGAAGATGTTTGGGAACTGAGGTTTGACTGTAATAATTGTTATTCACACTTACTCTGTGCTTGACACAATATAAGTGCTTTTAATGAATTTTCTCATATACTAGTAGTCCTTATAATACCTTAATGATGCAGGCACTATTATGAGTTCAATTTTATTTTATTTTTTAAAATATTTTTTTATTGATTTCAGAGAGAAAGGGAGAGGGAGAGAGAGATAGAAACATCAATGATGAGAGAGAGTCATTGATCAGCTGCCTCCTGCATGCCCCCTACTGGGGGTCGAGCCCACAACCCAGGCATGTGATCTTGATCGGAATTGAACCCGGGACCCTTCAGCCCGCAAGCCAGTCCACTGAGCCAAAACAGCTAGGGTGTGAGTCCAATTTTAGAGAAGGGAAAACTGAGGCACAAGGGAATGAAATGAGTTGTTCAGGATCACATGATTAGACAGTGCAGCAACAAGGATGGCTCCTGAGGCTGAGCTCTTGAGTCTAGTGGAGCAAGTAGGTCACTAAAGTGGTTTGAGAAGTGAGAAAACAGAAGCAGAGAAAGGGCTGGCTGGAGAGGCTGAGGAAGGATTTGTGTTAGGTGAGAAGTCTAGGTTGAGATCTGAAGGGTGAGAAAAATTGCCAGGCAAGATTATGAGGCGTTAGGAAGTGCTAAAAATACTAGTATCTCAGATGAGGGAGGAATGGGAAAGAGAGGAATGGGAGGTGAGTCTGGCAGGGTGACCAGGAGGCCAGATTGTGAAGGCTGGGAGGCCAGGCTGGACCTGTGTGTCTGGCTGGTAATGGGAAGGCCCTGAAGTAGCAGTGCCAGATCATGCCTTGGAAATGTCACATCTAACTGCTCTGTGCACAGACTGGACTGGAGCGCTGGAGGCAGAGATGAATCAGGTCCAGGGGAGAGGTGATGGTGTCTGACTTGAGGCTGGGGGCAATGGTGAAAAAGACCAGTGTGTTGGTTTGATAGCATTGAGGATGGAGAAATTACAAGACTGGGTGATAATTCAGGTCTCCATTCTTCAAATCAGGCAGGAGACCTAATAACTGTGGCTGCCTGTGATAGCTGTGCAGACAGGGTTACACATGCAAACACTAGGGAATCCTCGGCCCCGTGAGGCTCTCTTTCCCCAAAGGCCCAACCAACGGTGGTCTGAAGAACATAGCTACATCTGTGTCACAGACTTTGACATTGTTCTTTATTCTGTTTTTAATGTCCCTCATATGAATTCCTCTGCCAACTTATAACCAGGATCTACTGTTTTTCCTTTTAACTTGTGTTTGAAAGTGATTTAATCCACCATGTTTTACTTTTTCCTAGGATATTGAGAATTTTTATACTCATAATAAATATATTAGCCTAGGGACTTGAGCTATATGTTTTCCCCTTTTAAAATGTAATTTCTATCATTTTCTACACATGTCTTTCTTAGAGTCATAAGTGACCTCCAATACTATTAGGAAGAAGTGGTGTATAAAGATAATAAATACAGCCTGGCCGGTGTGTCTCAGTGGTTGAGCATCGACCTATGAACGTGGAGGTCACAGTTTGATTCCTGGTCAGAGCTCGATCCCCCATTGGGGCGTGCAGGAGGCAGCAGATCAATGATTCTCTCTCATCATTGATGCTTCTATCTCTCTATCTCCCTCTCCCTTCCTCTCTGAAATCAATAAAAAAAAGGTATTAAATAAAAATTGCTCATTTGAGAGTGAGGTCACAGGGTGTAGCTTCTAAATCAACTCTTTCCTCACTTGTTACAGGTCCTAACATGCCCCAGTGGACCCACTCTTTTGTGTTAGGGCACCATCTTCACAAAGCCCTTGAAAGGCACACATATACTGCTTTGGAGGGTAACTCTGCACTTACTCCTAAGTCAGAAGCAATTAGTTTATTGAGTGTAATGTCTGCCACTCAGCAGAGTGTAGGACTTGGGAGGGATGGGAAATCGAACAGGAGGTTTTGGTGGCGACTTGGAGGCTAGGGGTACTTTGGAGGCTGGGGCTTTGTGAAGTGGCCCCAGGACAAGCCTTAGTGGGAGGCCACGGAAGGACTGGCCAGGTCACCCTGCAGGAGCACGAGCGTCATCGGCAGGGGAAGTGGCAAGCCAGGAGTCTTGTCCGAGGAGAGTGGGCTTGAGTGTGCTGTTCAGCCTGTGTTTCTGCCATTGTGTTGAGGCAGGACAACCAAGCTCCACTTTTGACTGACGTGAGTAACAAACTCAAAATAGCACACTTAGGTGCTTGCCCAAGTGGACTGATGTTAAAAAGGCTTGGAAAGAGATTTCCCCTTTCTCTTGTGCAAATACTTTTATTACGTTTCCAACGTTGGTGGTTCATTCATTGTATCAAGGCATTGCCATTTCAGGAAGTCTCTGCCAAAATGTGAGTCCCCATGAGTCTGTCACACAACAGGGGGTAGATCACAGACACCTGGGCTTCTGAGTTGAAAGGGATCTTGGAGACAATTGAGGGCAACCCTCATGTGTGTGATATCTGGGGACCCTTAACCACAGGGAGGTTAACCTAATCAGATCAAAGTCACCTGGATTCGAAGGCAGGTAGGTGTCTGGCCCCCAGTCGAAGCTCTTTCCATATCCTGTGTTTAGAAGTCAGTTTACATCCAGTTCCTTTCTAAGGTAACTGCCACATGAAAGAAAACTTGAGATCCAGGGTGAGCAGGTTTTGATATGAAAAGAGATGAGAGACCAATAGAATGTGGAATTGGCTATGGAGATCTGTACCATTTTTGTGAAGGTATGTTGTGTCTGTGGAGAATTATCCTTTATCCACCCAGCATGATTCTGGGTGGAACCATCAGTCACCGAGCCTTGGTCTCCCCGCCCTCCCAGCCTGCGTGCGCAGGGGAGGGCGCTGGCCGCGCCTGGTCAGTTACGGTTCTCCAAGCCTATTTTGTAGGTATTGGTATAAGCCAGGGGCGGGTTCCATTTCCAGTCAGAGTCCCTCCATGAAATTGGATCTATGGAAGTCTCACTCCATCTGTAAAGACTATTTGGCCTAGAACTAACTGCAAGAGGCCATCTTTCTCCTGACATTAGAGAGGGCTTACCCGAGCATGAAGTCAACACATCTGAAAGCCGAACCCAAAACAAGACAGAACAGCAAGAATGGGAAGAACGTACGTAGGGAGAGAAGGAGGAGGGAGAAGCAGATTGAAAAAGAGATTAAGAGATTGAGGAAGAGAATACAAGAGCAAGCAAACATCTGGAAGAAATAATTTGAGTAACTGGATCCAGCTGTGCCTGAAGCCAGATGCACTCCAAGACTTCTCAGTTTATGGAAGCTGGTAAGTACATTTTTTTTTTTTCTGTTTAAACTAGTTTAGGTTGAGGTTCTCCTACTTTTAGCTGTAAAGATCCTGTTTATAATAAGCTTTTTATATAAATTATCCCACTTGATTTTCTCAAGTACACTGTGAGAGAGATATTATTAAGATCACCATTTTACGGATGTGGAAATTGAGGCTCAGGGATGTTTAGTGATTGGCTCAAGGTTATAGAGCTTTATGAAAGCAGCCTGTGCTACTTGTTATAAGACCCTTTCTTTTTCTTTTTTCTTTTTCTTTTTGCTAATCCTCGCCTGAGGATATTTTTCCATTGATTTTTAGAGAGAGTGGAAGAGTGAGGGAAAGACAGAGGGAAACATCGATGTGAGAGAAACACATCGATTGGTTGCCTCCTGCACATTTTTTGACCAGGGCCCAGGCCAAGGAGGAGCCTGCAACCAAGGTACGTGCCCTTGACCGGAATAAAACCTGGGACCCTTTGGTCTGTAGACCGACGCTCTACCCACTGAGCCAGACTGGCTAGGGCAGACCCTTTCTTTTTCACCTGTGACACCCTTGCTGTTCAAGGATTTGGGCTGAGAAGCCTGGACACCAGCGTTTCCTTCTATGGCCGGTGAGGGGCTGCGTCCTCCTTGCAGACTGTTCTTCCTAAGCCGGCATGTCTACTCCTTAGCGGCTAAGATGACGCTAGTGGATGAGACAGCCACACTTGGCCATGGCCACATATGGGTTATTTGAACTATTTGAACTGCTGATCTCCGTGGTCTGCACACTCAGCAGAGGCAGGTGGCCTCCAGCTCCACAGGGGGCTCCCTGGCCAGCTGCCCCTCCAGCCTGGCAAGCCTGTGGGCAGCACAGCCCAGAGCCTCTCTCCTGTGCGGTCAGCATGTGGCAACTCCAACAATACACTGGCCAGTGTGTGAAAGCCACAGCCCAGCGTGGGGAAGCCCTGTGGCTTGGAACTGGGCAACGCCGTGGTCCCACTGCGCGTGCCCGGAAAGCTGGTAAAGGCAGGTGGCTGTGCAGAGGAGCTCCTGCAAACAGGCTTAGAGGCCTGACACCCTTCTGGTTTGCCTCCCAGCATCTGGGCTGGACAAGGACACAGACATGTTCTTCTGGGACGTCTGCTGTCCATCCCCTCAGAGAGCATGCCGCGCCCTGCCCCTCTCCAATGAAGACACGGCCATGTGGGCCTGACGGCTTGTCTTTGGACCAGTTCCTTGGATGACTTGGTGCGCCCACCTCTTTCCGTCCACGCTCCTGCGCGCCACATGGCCCAGCAGTGCAGGAAGGGGAGTCTGGGAGTCGCCATGCCCCAACTCACGAGCCTCTGATGTCTTTCCTGAATGCGGTTCAGCTTCGCTCTTCTGATTCTGTCTCTCCCATCTGGTTTCGTTTGACCCAAGCAGCTGTTTTTTCCATTTAAAGTAACACACTTACCTCTTTCTTCTTTACATGACTTGTTTTTGGTTTGGAAATGCTTTTTCATATGGACTGAAACGGATTGGTTTGTCCCCCTTCTTCAGAAAAGAAGGCTCTGCAGTTGGGTTGAGTACGTGCGAGTCCTGTTCGCAGACCCACAGAACAATCGCAAGAGTGTCATTGCTCCCGGCCGGCATGCCATCTGCATATCCACAATCGCTGTGCTCTGTGCACGGAAAGACTTTAAGCTGTGACTAATATTAGCAAAGTGCAGTATATATTACATGGCCAGTCATGTGTCCTAAATATTTATAAAGGCCGAAGGAACCGCTCGCACAATGCAGAGATGTGCCTAATAAGAGTTGAGCAGTATGGGTTGAATGTATTTGGAAAATGAAGAATGGATGACCTTTTATAAAATGTCCCCCCACCCCCGCCCCAGATTTTAAAGCTGCCAAGAAAGCAAAGCCCCAGGATTCTCTCTGTTGACTGCAGGGTGGAGTGGAACACATTGCCATCAGCGATGGAAGAATTTATTCCCATTTTAAGTAATGTATACATTGTCCAGCCACATCGCAGGGAAAAGAGTACTGGGGAAATCTGAGAAAGATTGGATTCAATATTCAAGACAGTGTCTGATTAAACGAGAGGCAGGGATCAGAAGGAGAGCCAAATCCTGAGTCAGCTTTGCGATCTTTTTGTCCCCAGATTTCCCTTCCTTCCCAGGGCCTTTGCACATGCTGTTCCCTTCCCGTGCAACACTCTTCCTCCATTTTGCACAGTGGTTTCTCCAGGTCTCTGCTTTGATGTCAACCTCCTCAGAGAGGCCATGTGCCTTGTTTGTTCCCTCATTGCATGGAGCACCAGCTCTTGTTCTTTTTCTCCTGTTTTCTATCTGTTTTGCCCTCTGTAAGTTTTCATGATGGTTGCGGTCCTCCTCTCCCATTTATTTACTCATTTTTTAATTAGTGGACTATATTTTGTAGCAGCTTTAAGTTTACAGAAAAATTTGAGTGGCACTTTCCACCTGCCATATACACCATTATGCCTACTCCTCCCCAATTCCCCTAGTATTAACATCTTGCACTAAGTGGTACATCTATATAGATAAAACCCTAATATGCAAATAGACCGAACGGCCGAACAACTGGTTGCTATGACATGTGCTGACCACTGGGGGGGGGGACGTGTGGAACATGGCAGGTGTCGGCAGCGGCGGGATGGTAGAGCAGGTGAGCGGGGGCTCCAAACCAAGGCAGGGTGCCGGTCACTGTCATCAGGGTGAGCCTCTGGTGGTTACTGAAAATTCTTTGCTCCCACATGCCACGGTCCCGCCCGGCTTGCACCCGCTGCTAACACCCACTGCTAGCGCCCGGGTGCGAGTGGCAGCTGCCAGCCCTGATCGCCCCTCAGGGCTTCTCCACCTCCCCCTGCACCTGAGGGGCAATTGGGGCAACAACCGCTGCTTGCACCCGCTGACTGTGCTGGCTCTGCTCACACCTGCTGCTGGAGCTAGCCCCAATGGCTCCATGCTGTCAGTAGGTGCGAGCGGGGCCAGCGCCATTAGCATGTGGGAGCGGTGGTGGTGGGAGTGGGGTTGCTGGCAGAGAGGGGACTGGGGGCATGGAGGATGGGCTGAGACTTGCCCCTATGCCCACCGCAGCCTTGTGGCCCACAGTTCCTTTCTAGGTGCACAAATTTGTTCACTGGGCCCCTAGTTTGTTATAATTGACTAGTAGCCCTGCGCACGAATTCGTGCACCAATAGCTCTCTGCGGAGCCTGGCCTCTCCACGCCTGCTGCCCAGAGGCTCTCCGCGACCCAGAGGACCATCTGTGGCTGCGTGCGGAATGCTTGCCTCATCACCACAGCGACAAAACAAGCATTCCGCCAGGCCGCTCACACTGCCCACTCTCAGTGGCCGCCCCCCTGGGACTGGGGGACTCTGGTGGGGCTGAGAGGACTGGGCACCACCATCTTGTGGCTATGGGTGCTGCCATCTTTGTGACGGAGTGACAGTGAATTTGCATATCACTCTTTTATTAGATAGGATGAACCAATGTTGATACATTTTATTTTATTTTATTTTTAAAAATATATTTTATTGATTTTTTTACAGAGAGGAAGGGAGAGGAATAGAGAGTTAGAAACATCGCTGAGAGAGAAACATCGATCAGCTGCCTCCTGCACATCTCCTACTGGGGATGTGTCCACAACCAAGGTACATGCCCTTGACTGGAATTGAACCTGGGACCTTTCAGTCCACAGGCCGACGCTCTGTCCACTGAGCCAAACCGGTTAGGGCTGTTGATACATTTTAAACTCAAGTTCATAGTTACATGAGGGTTCACTCTTGGAGCTGCACATTCTATTACAGTATCATTCAGAATAATTTCACTGCCCTAAAAATCTCCTGTGGCTCCACCTCCTCATCCCTCCATCCCTTGAACACCTGACAACTACTGGTCTTCTTACTGTCTCCATGGGTTTGCCTTTTTCAGAAGGTCATTTGGTGGAATCATAAAGTATTGTAGCCTTTTCAGGCTGGCTTCTTCCACTTAGCAATTCTTTCCCCACCTGATTTTTAACCACTGAATTCCAGAGTCCCTGACATAAGAAGTGTTCAAATTGTTGTTTTGTAAGTATTTAGGTAGTGAACAAATGAATGAGCTGTAAGTTATCCTAATATGTAAAATGGGTCTACTTTTTGAGTTATGAAGGTTCCTGAGGGTAACATGTGGGAAGGGCTTGCCAAGAGTATGGCCTCTGATAAGCCCAAAAGTGGTGACCGCTAATTTTCCTATTCTAGGGGCATAACCCAGGTCTTAGTGATGCTGGTGTGAGGATGGGGAGCACTTAGGGGCTTTGTCAAAGCTCTGGCAGGTAGAGCCACCATTTCTCCATTAACCTCTGTATCTCAGAACAGCCAACCCCTAAAATTATGGGGCCTGGAGAAGTCTTGGTAAACTGTTGATGCGATGTGTCTGTCCTTGTTTTCAGTGAAAAATATTTCCACTCTGCAATTATTCTGAGCGAGGCTCCTTTCTGAATGGTTCTGGGCTCTGTCTTTGGAAGGTTCTTGCTTCTTTCCTCCTACATGCAGTTGAGTAACCCCAGCTTTCCTCGAGGCAAATCTTCACAGTATTTTCATCCCCACTGCCTTAGGCCATGGCTGGGCATTCTGATGGCTTTCCTGTGGGGACTTGGCGAGCCTGGCCTGGTGGTGAAAGTGTGGGCTGCACATGTGAAGTCTGAAAGTCCCAGGTTGCTAAAACAACGTCTGCAATGTGAAACGTGCAAAGCATTCCACAAGAGCTCTTATCCCTGACTATTTAAAAAGCTTTTGGGAAATGGAACATTTCTTTAGTCCTTTTAGGCCAAGACAGAAATTGTGTCTTTAATTACTGTGTTTTGTCTATCTAATGCCATACATCTGGATACTTGGGACTGGCCAGGTGACGTTCCCATGAGTGCTCTGGCTTTTTCTGGAGTGTTCAAATCATTGTTTTGTAAAAATAAAGTGCAATTTCTTAAATTTTTTAAATGGTTTGTGCCAGAATTGTCATTTTAGTTGGAGAAAAAAAAAATCCATCTTTTAGCTCTGGAAAGAATAAAGTGCTGTAACCAGATTAACAGAGAGGAACATTTTAAAACAAGTTTTCTTCATGGAATAATCTTAAAATTTTTATAGTGTATTGGTTCTAATAACTTAACATTCTGGTTGTAGTCTTGCAACTTTAGACATAAATGAGATTTCTTCTAGTGACTTGGTCTTTTTGAAGGTCAGATGAAGCCCAAAGGTGATACCCGCTGGCTGTGGGTTAGAGGAGGGGTTGTCAAACACTATTGTGCAGAGGATCAACATCTAAATCTGGATAATAGAGTTTCCCACTTTTTGTGTGAATGAAAATTTGCATTTGTCTGTGCAACTAGTTCAGCCTTGTTGAGTAGAACATTCAGTTGGTTATCAAGATGGCTGGGCATATAGGTCGAGGGCCACTTAAAAATAAATGAACATATCCCACAGGATGGCAATAATCAGTGTTGGTGAGGATGTGAAGAAACTGGAACCCTGGTGTGTTGCTGGTGGGAATGTAAAATGGCGCAGCCACCGTGGAAAACAGCGTAGCAGTTCCTCAGGAAGTTAAAGGTAGAATTGCCTTGTGATCCAGCAATCTCGCTGCAGGTCTACATACAAAGGAATAAATGGCAGTGACAAGCACAGCCACAGCAGCTTTATTCACAACTAGAGGCCCAGTGCACGAAATTCATGCATGGGTAGGGTCCCTTGGCCTGGCTGGCAATCAGGGCTGATCTGAGGGGTGACTGGTGGGGTGATCAGGGGGGCCCCCATTGGCACCCACCTTGGCTGGCCTGGCACTGCTCGCTCTCCGGCCCTGCCCCCTGATCACCCAGGCCACCGCCAATTGCCTCCCTCCGTTGGCACCCTCCTTGGCCAGCCTGAGGCCTGCATCATAGCGACCTGTCATTACACCAGTTGTTCTGCTGTTCGGTTGATTTGCATATTAGGCTTTTATTATATAGGATAGCTAATAGGCGGACACAACTCAAATGTCCATCAATGGATGAATAGATAAACTAAAGGTGGCATACCTAAACAATGAAATATTATTCAGTCACAGAATGAAAAAGGAAGTGCTGACACATGCGAAATATGAATAAACTTTGAAAACATGCTAAGTTAAATAATCAGGCACAAAAGGACTAATATTGTATGATCCCACTTACATGAGGTATTTAGAATAGGCAAATTCAGGGAGACAAAAAGGAGCTTGGGCAGGAGATGGGGATAATGGGAAATTATTATTAAATAGGTGTAGACTTTCCGTATGGGATGATGAAGAGTTCTAGAAATATAGACAGTGGTGATGGTGGCTCATGTTGTGAATATAATCAATATCACACTACACATTAAAGTGTACACTTAAAAATGGCTAAACTTTATATTATGGATACTTTACCACATTAAAAAAAAAAAAAAGAAATGGAAAAGAGAGATCACCAGCCAAATGAGAAGAGATAGTGAGGCAAAGGGACTTTGGATTTGATTCTGATTCTCATCTCAGCTCTTGGCATTTTATCCAGATAATTGTCTTCATCATTATCTATTTCAATGTGTGCATACACTCAGCTGGGGTAACTTCAGAGACACATCACTGAAATCCATCAAACGTCTATGTTCCCTCTAATTCTTGTACTGGGTGGTTACCTCTGTTGCTGTGACTTTGGTGGGTATTATAATGGCTCATTATAAATATAGGCACCCCAGTTATTGGCTCAACCCAGGCATGTGTTATTAGAAACAGAGCAGGCAACCTTGACCTCTAAAATGATAAGCCCTTGCCAACTCAACTGAAAGAGCCACTTGTAGGTTATAGCCACAAGTTGGTTTGAACAAAGACAAACGTTAGATAAAATAATGTTCAATCCTATAGAGGATGAGTCAAGTTTTCAAGAGCTCAGTTCAACATATGTAACCAGATATGGACACCATGTAATTAATTTGGATCATGCAACAGAATTTACTGTGCATGACAACCAAATCCATCATGAACCATGATGTTCAGAAGACAAGCTTCATGCCTCAGTAATGAAGGAGTGGCCTCTGGTTGACAAAGGGAAGGATCCCACTCGAGAAGGATAAAAATTATGTCCTGGTGAGAGTACTTGGAGGGATAATAAAGCTTATCGTGAATTCTAGTAAGTACTCTCTACCAGATGGAAGATAAATGAACTCACAGGGTCTCTACCCTCTTACATGGGGCACTTATACAGCCTCCTTCAATAATTCAACAGAAGGAGCAATGTGCTAACCTTTGATTCAGTTTATGACTTCTCAGTGCTGTGTCAACAGTGAGACAGCTACTGTCTGCCAATCATCATCACTGTAGAGATAAAAAGTAATGAGAGCAGCTAATCAGTAGAATTTAGGAAATCCTTCCCATAAAAAAACTATATAAGTGCTAATAGTTGTTTTCCCTTTTTAGCTATTGTGACTAAAGCTGCTGTGAATGTATTTGTCACTGCCTGTGGTCTCTGTTGAAGATATAGCGACAGGCTGGTGGTGTTGCTCAGTGGTTGAGCATCAACCTATGAACCAGGAGGTCACGGTTCAATTCCCAGTCAGGGCACATGCCAGATTGTGGGCTTGATCCCCAGTAGGGGTTGTGCAGGAGGCAGCCAATCAATGATTCTCTCTCATCATTGATGTTTCTATCTCTCTCTCCCCCGTCCTTTCTGAAATCAATAAAAATATATTTTTTAAAAGAAGATGTAGGTAGAGCCATCTTATAAAAAAAACCACGTGCATTTTTTAGGATTCTGAGTTAGTTTTATTAGTATCCAGACACCTCATTAAATTCTAAAATCATGACAATGAAGGGAAATTGGATTAATCATTTAACCTTCATTTATATTTAATATGACTTTCCCGAACAGATGGGGAACCACGCCAGCCTTGTAAATAGATTTATAAAATTTGCAGTCAAAACGCAGCAAAGGAGTGCCGTCATTTCCTCCTTTTCCTGCTTTTATTCTTCTTCAACTCATTGTGACCAGGAATCAGCACAGTATTGGGCAACAGGAGGTGTGGAAATGCAGTGAGGACATGAGCAACGAGTGACATGAATCCCTGCAAACTCCCACCGGAGCCTGGCTCCCACGTAAGTTAACCCAAGCCAGCAGCACAGACAGAGGCTGATGGTCCTTCTAACCGTTGCTTCATGTTCTTAGACCCACCTTGAGCCAAGCAGCCAGAACTGCTCTAAAAAATGACCCACTTTATCCTCATTGCTCTCCAAAAGAAATGCCACAGTCTCCACACGGATGAGGTGAAGATTAAACCAGATAATCATGGAAAGGACTTAGCAAGTGTGCCTCACATACAGCAAGTGCTCAGCCTGTAGGCAAGCATTCTTAGCATCAGCGAGGCCCCCAGGGCCCTTTCAAGTACTTAGTGTTGGAAACTGTACTGATTAGCTTAGAATGCCGGTGGCCAAACAGTTTTTGGTAAATCAAATCTAAACCCCCTCTCTATTATCCAACAGTCTTTGTATCTCTTAATATTTCCTCTACTTTTCTTGAAAAAATGAACTTAGAAAGTAATACGTAACTATTTCATTACGACTATGTCAAAGAGAGTTGGGTGAATTGTCAGACCTAGCAATTAGCCAACTAGCTAAGCCTAGATTTCCCCTCCTTTCCATCCCAGCCCTCCTGGTTGGAGTAATTGCATCAATTCTACGCTTCCCAGAGTCTCAGCTGTGCAAAAAGGGATGTCCTTTAATGGCTTCCTGTGAATAACTTTCCATCCGGGGAGGACGAGGGCCCCTCTTGTTCTAATACAAAGGAACCATCCATCCCCTAAGACCTTTCTTCCCCTAGAAGTATCTCTTGAATTTCAAAGGCAGACTTGGAATTTCTGTCCCAATCTTAACCGCAGCTCCAGAGCTACAGCTGATTTCTTTTGTCCCTTTAAGACCAGAACACACTACAGGCGATGAAATAACTGCTCTGATTTTTCTTGGGTTCAAAAGAGGACCAGATTCCAACCTGCAAATGCTCTCCATTTCACAGTAAGCGAGCACTTTATGATCATAGCTCGAGCATACACTTTCCTTCCAAACAGGGTATGGCTACCAGCGGCAGCAGCTGTATTCTGCTCGTCAGTCCTCATGTTAAAGATTTACAGTTCTGAATTCTGTCACTTGGTTTGCCAACTGTTCCTCTTCCCGGAGCTGCCCAGTTGTTTCTCAGGGGCCTTGAAGTGGTTTCTTAACTATTTACACTCCCCCCGAATGACAATGCGCCCTTAGAGCCCACTGAAGAATGGAATTCCTTGTTTACATCCACCAGATTCTCTCCTCTCCTTCTTTTAAACATATGCAGAATCACCACAGAAACTGGAACCAGATGAAAAGAAGTGCTGGCTTTTAAGGCGAGTTTGAAAAACGCGAGGCTGGGAGCGGCTTCGCGCTCTCCCGGTCCCCTCCGCATGGTGTGATTCATTTGCTCTAATCCATCACCGATTCCTCATGCCCTTCCGGCAGAGCCTTCAAAGCAAAGCCCACAGCTGCTTTTGCCATTTATCAGTGGGAAATAAAAGAGAAAGGGGGAAAGTAAGGAAAACACATCACCGTTCCAGGCCTGGGATAATGGGTGTGAAAAAAGGGTGGAGGGTGAGCTTATCTAATGAAACCCAGAGCCTGCCTAGGACAGAGTTCCTGACAAAGGATCACTAGTAAACCTGAGAGCAAGACCAGCACGGTCTGCAATAAAGGCGGGATAGAGCCCGGCAAGCACACAACGGGAGTGGGAAAGTGCAGGAATGTGCACAGAATGCGCCCGCACCAGAGGAGTGTAATCCCTGCAAATATGGCAGCAACGTGTTCTCTGGGGCCAGTCCCTGTGCTCTCAGCTGTGCAGGACCGTCTTGCGGGTGGGAAGCAAACATTTGACCCCGTGCCCTTGCTGGTAGCCTGGAAACCACGGGCTGGCAATTCACAGTCCACGTTCATGAGAGGCCTTGAAGTCGCCTGCCATTTATGTATGTATGTATATATTTTTGACTGTTATCTTTTTATTGTTTCATCTGCTATTTATTTATTTATTCATTCATTTATTTATTTATTTTTGACTGCGTTATTTTTTATTGTTTCATTATTTATTTATTTAATGTATTTTTTTTATTGTTGATAGCATTACGGATGTCTCCCATTTACTCCCCCTGTACTCCCGTCTTCCCATCCCCTACCTACCCCGCCAGGTCTTCACTACCCTATTGCCCATGTCCATGGGCTATGCATATCACCTGCCATTTAAACACGCTGATGAGGGTCTCAGTGATGCACCAAGTTTTGCTGAAAGATTTGAGGACCAAAAAGCAGTGATTTCACTTCAGGGAGTTCAGACTATGTATTTATAAGCATGTGAAATGCCATGTGGAGGAGTGAAGCTCTTTGTGACAGGAGAAGGTGGAAGCAGTCTAAATGTACAACGATAATGGCATAATATGTAGTTATTAAGAAGAATGAGGAGGGTACACAAACTGTGGGGATACCATGGGATATATGCCACATTGTGGGAATACTCAGCATCAAAAGGGAAAAAAAAACACCACACTGGTTTTTGCACCAAAATGAGTGGATCTCAAAACCAATAGTACATGCGATATGATCCCATTTATAGGAAACTTTAAAACAGGCAAGGCTACTCTACAGCAGGAAAAGACCAGTAGTTGTCTCTGAGGGTGCAGGAGTCAGACTGACTGGCGAAGGGCAGAGGGGAGTTCTTAGGGTGATGTTAATATTCTGTATCTTGACAGAAGTTTGGGTTACATAATGTATTCATTTGTCAAAATTCAGTGAATGCATACCTACAATTTGTGGATTTGTTGAAATTCAGAATATGTACTTAAGATGTATGTATTTTGTTATATGTTATAGAGGCCTGATGCATGAAATTTGTGCGGGGTGAGGGTCCCTCAGCCCCGCCTGCACCCTCTTGCAATCTGGGACCCCTTGCTCCTTACTGCTTGGCTTACAGCTCCTTAGCACTGCTGTGGAGGCGGGAGAGGCTCCCACCATTGCTGCTGCACTCGCCAGCTGTGAGCCTGGCTTCTGGCTGAGCAGTGCTCCTGCTGTGGGAGCACACTGACCACCAGGGGGCAGCTCCTGCGTTGAGCGTCTGCCCCCTGGTGGTTAGTGTGTGTCATAGCAACCAGTCATTCTGATTGTTTTGTCATAAGGGTCTCTGGGCTTTTATGTAAATAGACTATGGGCCCAGTGCACGAATTCATGCACCTTGAAAGGAACTGTGGGCCGTGAGGCTGTGGTGGGCACAGGGCCTGGTCTTGGCCCACCCTCTGTGCCCCCGCCTGGCCCCTTCCACTGCGGCCCCCAGTCCCCTGTCTGCCGGCAGCCCTGCCCCTGCCGCCGCTGTTCCCATGCACTGACCGTGCCAGCCCTGCTCGCACCCACCAATGGCACAGAGTGATTGGGGCTGGCACCAGCAGCAGGTGTGAGCGGGGCCGGCGCTGTCAGTGAGTGCAAGTGGTGGCTGCTGCCCCGATCACCCCTCAGGAGCAGGGGGAGGTGGAGAAGCCCTCAGGGGTGATTGGGGTTGGCAGCCGCCACTTGCACCCACTGATGGTGCTGAGCGATTGGAACTGGTGCCGGGCACCAGCAGCAGATGTGAGCGGCTGCTCCGGTGCTGGCTGTGGGTATGAGCGGGGCTGGCACCAGCAGTGGGTGTGAGCACCTGGCAGGACCATGGTGCATGGGAGCAAAGAATTTTCAGTAACCACCAGAGGCTCGTCCCAATGACAGTGACTGGCGCCCCACCTTGGTCTGGTGCCCCTGCTCACCTGCTCCACCATCCCACCACGGCTGATGCCTGCCATGTTCCCCACACGCCCCTTGGTGGTCAGTGCATGTCATAGTGACCGGTTGTTTGGCCGTTCAGTCTATTTGCATGTTAGGGTTTTATATATATATATATATATATATATATATACTAGAGGCCTGGTGCACGAAATTTGTGCACGGTGGGGGATCTGGCCTAAACGGGCAGTTGGACACCCCTCTCACAATCCAGGACTGCTGGCTCCCCACTGCTTGCCTGCTTGCCTTCCTGATTGCCCTTAACTACTTCTGCCTGCCAGCCTGATTACCCCCTAACCACTCCCCTGCCAGCCTGATTGCCCCTAACTGCCCTCCCTTGCAGGCCTAGTCACCCCTAACTGCCCTCCCCCGAAGGCCTAGTCACCCCTAACTTCCCTCCCCTGCAGGCCTGGTCACCCCTAACTGCTTTCCCCTTCAGGCCTGGGTCCCTCCCAACTGCCCTTCCCTGCAGGCCCGGTCACCCCCAACTTCCTTCCTTTGCCGGCCTGGTCCCCCATAACTGCCCTTTCCTGCAGGCTTGATTGCCCCCAACTGCCCTCCCTTGCAGGCCAGGTCCCTCCCAACTGCCCTCCCCTGCTGGTCACCTTGTGGCGCCCATCTTGTGTCCACATGGGGGCAGCCATCTTTGACCACATGGGGGCAGCCATCTTGTGTGTTGGAGTGATGGTCAATCTGCATATTACTCTTTTATTAGATAGGATAGAGGCCTGGTGCATGGGTGGGGGCCAGCTGGTTTGCCCTGAAGGGTGTCCCGGATCAGGGTGGGGGTTCCCTTGGGGTGTGGGGTGGCCTGGGGGAGGGGCCTGTGGTGGTTTGCAGGCTGGCCATGCCCCCCGGTGACCCAAGCGGAGGCCCTGGTATATGGGTTTTATTTATCTTCTATAATTGAAACTTTGTAGCCTTGAGTGTAGGCCAGGGCTGGCCAGGGTGGCAGGGAAGCTTGGCTTCCTCCATTGCCGGGTGCAACTCAAGCCTCTTGCTCTCTCCAGCTCCATGGCTGCCGCCATTTTTGTTGGGATTTATTTATCTTTTATAATTGAAACTTTGTAGCCTTGAGTGTAGTCCTGGGCCAGCCAGGGTGGCAGGGAAGCTTAGCTTCCTCCATTGCCGGGGAAACCCAAGCCTCCTGCTTGCTGCAGCTCCGTGGCTGCAGCCATCTTGGTTGGGTTAATTTGCATACTTGCTCCTGATTGGCTGGTGGGCATGGCTTGTAGGTGTAGTGGAGGTATAGTCAATTTGCATATTACTCTTTTATTAGATAGGATAGACGTTACATAAAAAGAAAAACTGTAAACAATATTGAAGTCCAGCTAATGATACACTTGCTGAAGTGTTCAGATAAATGTGTATTGATGTCTTCAATTTACCTTGAAATGCACCGAAAGTAATAAGTTTGATGGATGGATAGAAGGGTGAGTATCTTTTAATAAAGCCAACACAATACAATATCAGTAGTGAAACCTCGCTGGTAAGTGTTCATATTAAAACTATTTAAACTTTGTTTTATTTTAAAATGCTCATAAAGTGCTGGGGGAAAAAGAATGAGGAAGATTTTTGTGTTCTGATATGGACTTATCTCCAGTTTTATTGTTAAGTGAAAAGGAAGAGTATTCATGGTATGCTACTAATTGTCGGAAAAAGAACGAATGCATGTGAGTATTTGTTACTGTGCATATTGCACTCTGGAGGGAGACCCTAGAAGTGGATTCCATACAGGTAATAACTCGAGAAACAATTACCTTAGAGGAAAGGCAGGTATGAGGCATATTTTAAATCATAAGGTAAATCATTGCATACCCTTGAATTTTGTATGTGGAATGGATTACAAAATAAAAAAAACAAGAACAAGGATATATGTCTGAGTCCTCTCAAATATCTACAGCAGATTTCTTTTGCATGGCTGACACTTGGAATTTATTTTTTTAACATCCACTTAATCATCCTATGTTCACTAATCTCTGTATGCCAGGCACTGTGCCAGACCATGGGGACAGGGTAAGGAACCAAAGGCAGAGCTGGTCCTTGCCCTCATGGAGCTTACTGACTGGTGGGACTAATTGAAGGCCAGGTGCATGTGCTCTGGGTGGGTGGTTTGGATTGTGGAGGGATCTGGGCAGGGAGGGAGCATGGCGGTCCCAAGTCTCTTGGAAGAAGGCCAGGAAGGGGGGCAGGTCACAGAGAGCACATAGGGCTGCCCCGAGGTAGGATGAGGGGATACCAGCGGGGGCCAAGTGTTCAGGACATTGATATTTAGCTGTTATTTAACATGGTAACTTGCATTCTGATAATCTTCTGTATGTCAAGGTACATGTATTTTTCTTTCTGTATCTGCAAAATTTTTAAAATATATTTTTATTGATTTCAGAGAGGAAGGGAGAGGGAGAAAGAGATAGAAACATCAATGATGAGAGAGAATCATTGATTGGCTGCCTCCTGCTCTCCCCCACTGGGGATCGAGCCCGCAACCTAGACAAGTGCCCTGATCGGGAATTGAACCGTGACCTGCTGGCTCAACCACTGAGCCACACCAATTGGGCTGTCTCTGCAAATTTTTTTTTTCACGAGTTCTAAGAGGACGTCCAAGCAGAACTTGTTATAACTCTTCCCAGGAGAAATGAAGTATCTCAGGAAATCTCACAACATATCAGATGATCACATCAACATGTCCTTCCCACCTCAGAGCACATTGGCCTGACCTTCCCGGGCCAGGGCTTGCCTTCCTTTGCCTGAGAGCTTTCTCTAGAGACTGGAGTCCTCTTTGCCCAGGGAGGCAGGCAGATGGATGCCCCAAAGAGTTGATGTCCCTGGAGAGCACCCTCAACCAATGACTGGTGAGAGTTGAGACATTCATACCTCAGCTAGTCCACATTGGCTCTTCCAGGCCACCTTCCTTTTCCTCAGTGGGAACCTGGGAGAGTTGGCTTTGATGAATTTGGACTTGATTATGATCTTTTGACCTCCAAGGCCAGGTCTCATCAGAGGAGCAAGCACTGATTGTCACATTTTCTTTTCAAAAACACAGCTAAGCTCTAACCGGTTTGGCTCAGTGGATTGATAGAGGGTCGGCTTGCAGACTGAAGGGTCCCAGGTTCGATTCTGGTCAAGGGCATGTACCTTGGTTGCGGGCATATCCTCAGTAGGGGGTGTGCAGGAGGCAGCTGATCAATGTTTCTCTCTCATCGATGTTTCTCTCTATCCCTCTCCCTTCCTCTCTGTAACAAAATCAATAAAATATATTAAAAAAAAGAACACAACTAATATTTCTTTGATCTTTAATCTAACTAAATATAATCACAGACACTCATTTAAAAATTGTATTGGTTTCCATTTTCTATCAAGATGACAAACGAACTGCTACTTGTAGAAATGGTTGAGTTATACTCTTCTGAGGTTCTCCGAACTGCACCACTACCAACATTCATGAAATCATCAAGAGCAAAATAACACATGCCAAAGAGTCTGGTTGGAACAAAACTATTACTTCATTTGACTTTCTGAAGGACTTTATCTATGAACTTTTAAACTAATAATCATTCTTGATACCACAAATCTCCCATCCCGCCCTTCACATTCTTCTTGTTACTTTTGAAAACTTAGTGGAATGTTTTGCAGAGATCAGATGCAGAGAAATCTATGGCTGGTGAAAGTTTCCAGGCCGGATGCTGCCTTTCTCTGAAGATGTCATTTCCCTCCTAGGAAGAATAAGGCTGTTTTAGGGTGTGTGTCTGTGAATGACTCAAAGCAAAATCTTTTTTGTTTGGGAAGTCCAAGTACCAAGATAATTTTCATGCTGGGATTACTCGTTTGAGTGCAGTTTCTTGGCAGCTTGTGAGAACACAGGGGTTTTCAAGGAACCAGAGAACACAGTCGGGAGGGGACTAGGTGGGGTAGTGCAAGCTGTGGCCGCGAAGTCAGAAAAAAGTCTTGGATCCCACAAAATGGCAGTGGCCAGCTGAAGTAGAATCAGTCCTGGTCACATTTGGCAATGGCGCCCTGCTTCCTTCCCCAAGAGCACAGACTCTCCCTCTTCACAGTGGGAATTACCTGGCTCTCTGGACAGAGAACAAGGAGGAAAGAACCAGAGGGAAGCTCACAGTGTTGATGGAGACAGTGGCCGCGGTGCAGCACAAACCTGGGCACCAGGAAGCCCGGAAAACTCCCTGAGGCCTGCACAGGCCCTGAGCTCCGCGGGAAAGGAGGCCTGTCAAAGGCGAGGCCTTTCAGAGAGCTGTGTTAGATCTGGAAACACACCCTCAGCAGCCACTGTTTAACAACAGGACTAAGGTGTGGTAGGCAGAACTCTGAGATGGCCCCCAAGAGTCCCCTGTGTATACCATAGTCTCCCTTACCAGCAGGGGGATACATTCCAAGACCCTTCCTCCCTGCAATGGATGTCTGGAACCTGCAGTATTACTGAATCCTATATACACTATGTTTTTTCCTGTACATACCTATGATAAAGTCTAATTTATAAATTAGACACAGTGAGAGATGAACAACAATAACTAATAAAATAGAACAATTATAGCAATGGATGGTAATAAAAGTTCTGTGATGTGGTCTCGCTCTCTCTCTGATATCCCCATTTGATCCCTGAGACGACTACTAAGAAACTGAAGGGCAGGTATGTATACACTGTGGATACCCTGGATGAAGGGATGATTCGTGTCCTGGGTGCGACACAGTGGGACAGCACAAGATTTCACCATTCTACTCAGATATCTGCAATATTATCAACAATAAAAAATATTCTGGCCCTAACCAGTTTGGCTCAGTGGATAGAGAGTCGGCCTGTGGACCTAAGGGTCCCAGGTTCGATTCTGGTCAAGGGCATGTACCTTGGTTGCGGGCACATACCCAGTAGGGGGTGTGCAGGAGGCACAGCTGATCGATGTTTCTCTCTCATTGATGTTTCTTTTCTTTCTTTTTTTTTTTTTAAATATATTTTATTGATTTTTTACAGAGAGGAAAGGAGAAGGATAGAGAATTAGAAACATCGATGAGAGAGAAACATCAATCAGCTGCCTCCTGCACACCTCCTACTGGGGATGTGCCCGCAACCAGGTTACATGCCCTTGACCGGAATCGAACCCGGGACCTTTCAGTCCGCAGGCCGACGCTCTATCCACTGAGCCAAACCGGTTTTGGCTCTCATTGATGTTTCTAACTCTCTGTCCCTCTCCCTTCCTCTCTGTAAAAAAAAAAAAAAAAAAAAAAAAAAAAAAAAAAAAAAATCAATAAAATATATATAAAAGTGGATAATTTCTTATTTAAAATATTTTATATAATAAAGAGGTAATATGCAAATTGACCATCACTCCAACACAGAAGATGGCCACCCCCATGTGGACACAAGATGGCCACCACAAGATGGCCGGCAGGGGAGGGCAGTTGGAAGGGTCCAGGCCTGCAAGGGAGGGCAGTTGGGGGCAATCAGGCCTACAGGGGAGGGCAGTTAGGGGTGACCGGGCCGGCAGGGGAAGGCAGTTGGGAGTGACCGGGCCTGCAGGGGAGGTAATTGGAGGGTGACTAGGCTGGCAGGGGAGTGCAGTAGGGAGGGCAGTCAGGGGGGACCAGGCCTGCAGGGGAGGGCAGTCAGGGGGGACCAGGCTGGCAAGGGAGGGAAGTTAGAGGTGACTGGGCCAGCAGGGGAGGACAGTTGGGGGCGACCAGGCTGGCAAGGGAGGGCAATTAGGGGTGACCAGGCCAGCAGGGGAGGGCTGTTAGAGGCAATTGGGCCAGCAGGGGAGCAGTTAGGCATTGATCAGGCTGGCAGGGGAGTGGTTAGGGGGTGATCAGGCCGGCAGGCAGAAACAGTTAGGGGCAATCAAGCAGGCAGGCAGGCGAGCGGTTGGGAGCCAGCAGTCCTGGATTGTGAGAGGGATCCCAGATTGGAGAGGGTGCAGGCTGGGCTAAGGGACATCCTTCCTCCCCGTGCACAAATTTTGTGCACCAGGCCTCTAGTATTAAATAAATAAATACATACATAAATACATACATAAATACATAAATAAATAAGAAGTACCAACTTTATAATAAATCAAAGTGCATATATATTTCTTTGGGACACCCTGTGTTTTTAAGGTAAAAATGAGATCACATTATACATATAGCTTTTGTAAATTAAAAATCATTTCTCAGGGTTTATTTATTCTTCTACCTAACATTACTTGTTTCCTTCCAGAGTTCAGGTACACACAGGAGAGGCAAAATAATTTCATGCCCTCACATAGCTTTCCACAGCATCGTGTTTTAATGACTGCACATCATTAACATCAAATGGCTGTACCATAATTTATCCAACCAATACTCTATTTTTGGACATTTAGATGGCTCCTTATCCCCCTTTTTCTTTTCTCTTTGCTATCATAAACAACACCATCCTGAACATATTTGGGGCCTAGCCTTTACACACGTCCCTGATGATTTCTTCAGAATCAGTTGGGCCCTCACTGCCTTGGAAATCACCTTGTGTCACTGACTTGAAGTGAGGTCACATGACCAACAGCAAACTTACACACATTTCAAGTGTTGGCTCTCTCCTCCTAACCCGGGTGGGAGAGCCCGGGGTAAGGGAAGGAGGCAGGGCAGCCAGTTCCCGGGGAGACCTGGTGCTCCTGGTGTCTGAACCTGCTGGGGCAGGATAGCCTGTGGCAGTGAGTGACTTCATGGTCTTTCAGCCAGAGGCTTCCAACAGTTCTCCACTGCTCCCTGGGTTCCCCACGAAGGTACTTGACATAACATCTTAAAGAAGAAAAAGATGTGCTTGCAGACAAATTCGAACAGCAAACGCCTATGGGCAGGAGGAAGTCGTCCTTTCTGTGTGTGAAAGGGGGAGGGGGCAGGGCAAAGCCCTAAGTAAACAGCTCACAGAGACAAAGGAGGAGGCTTTTCTCTTTTGAGCGCTGAATGTTCGGGAACAGCTTATGTCAGAGTTTGCAACCTTCACGTGAGTTTGGGTATCACAACATTTTACTCCTGGACAGTCTCAGAACCAATTACTAGGTTCTTTGGCCTGAAAGCCACAGATGGCCATGGAGTCAACCCACACCAGGTTAGAATCGGGGGACTGGTGAGGAGAAAGCCAGGGTGGGAATGAAGGTGTTGGAAATAACATGGTATATTTGTAAAGATACCCAAATCAGTCCCTCTCTGACAGCTGCTTGACTCTATGTCGTCACTTTGAACGTACAGCATTCTCCAGGTGAGCACAGGACACGAAAGTGAGGACATGTTCTGGTCAGACAAGGAACATACCTTTTAAATGTGGGAGGGACTCTGGGATCATGCTCCCAGGACGTAAGGTGCTGAGATGCAGGAAGAAGCCACCCAACCCCAAAGCATTTAAAGTCGCATGGTTTCCCTGGGCACAGGTGCAGGAAACAGTCCAGGGAGGAGCACAGTGCTTTGTTCATAAACGATAAAGCTAAGCCAACAGGCAAGTGGGTAAGGAATTGTCGTGTTTTAATTCTGTGCAGGTTATGGTTGGAAATAGGAGCAGCCTAGGAAAGTCCGGGAAGCATTGCTCCGCGTCCTTGAATGAGTAAGTTGATGTCCTTGCCCCGAACCTGTCCTGTGACGTATGGTGACCTGTATGTTGGGCAGCAGGTAGAACACCTCCCGGGTCAGAACTCTCCTGCAGATAACTCACCCAGCATCAGTGAGAGGTGACAGGATGTTCTCATCTGGGACTTTTTTTCAGTTAAAAACCCTTGGATCCACTATTGTCCATCGATACTTTTGGTATGGATATTCCATGCCCTGCACCCTGCAGGTGCTCACAGGTGCACTCTCTGATCTAGAGTACATTCCCAGTCTCTTGTCACCTGTTTTATTTCTTATTTTATTTTATTACTACTAGCTGAACTTACCTTACTTAATGAAAAAAATTTTTTTTACTTAAACCAGAACATCCGCTGAGAGGTTCATGAGGGCCTCTGTTCTGCTCCATGTAGTATTCTCTATGTCTAATATAGCATTTGACACATAATAGGTGCTCAGTAAATATTTGCTGAATAAATCGACACGTTTCTATCTGACACACTTTCTAGGAGGGAAGTCAGGGCTCCCTGAAGACTCAACACCAGCTGAGCTTTTTGAATGATGTTCCACCCCTCACCTCTTCTTTCTTCTTTCCTTTAAAAAAATTAAGGTATAAATTACAAACAGTAAAATGTATCTTTCTTAGGGTACAAGTGTGCAAGTTTTGACAAATGCCTATAGTCATGTAACCACTTGACATAGTCAAGATGTGGAACGGCTTTATCACCCCTCAAAATCCCCTTGCTTGCTACTTAGTAGTTAACCCTACCCTGCCCTACCCCACTTACCCCACCCCACCCCCTGCCTCTGGCAGCCACTGATCTGATTATGCCCTGTAGTAGCAGAGCCTTTGAACCTGGTTGTTGCTCACTCAGCATAACTCACTGGTGGTGCGTGGTGCTCTATCATTCATTCGTTCCTCACGGTTGGTTGCTGAGTTGTGCTCCACTTGTGGCCGCACCCGTGGGTTTATCCACCCCCTGCTTGGGACTTCGGATGTGCTCATCTCTCCTGATCTAGAAAAGCTGCTCGCACAGTGGCTGAGTAGAGGCTCTGGGGTCAGCTGGACACCAGATTGAATTCTAGGTCTGACCCTTCCTGCTGGGTGGCCTTTGGGCAACTCAGTGAAATCCTGTGACTCTTTCCTTAGCGGTGGTGGTAGAGGAATTTTATATGAAGCATTTAGCATAAGGGCTGGCAAGTGAGAAGTGCACCCAAAAGGGCAGTGTGTCTCTTTTGGGGGCATGGGGAGAGGTCCTGCTCCAATTTCCCTTCCTCTGGTCACCTAATCAAGGTTTAGTCATTCAGTCATTATGTAACTGGTCTGAACCTCCGTTTCTTTAACTGGAAAATTGGGCTAATAATACTAACTTCAGAGTTGCTTCTCGGAGGAAGTGGGCTGGTGTACAGAACTATTGGATAGCATGGCAGTGCTGGCCGGGAGGAGGGGCCCCCGTTGGAGTAGGGGTGCAGAGAGCACTGGGTGACTGCCATCTCCAGGCCCGAATGAGGAGGAAGCGGTGCTCTGTAGGTGGGAGGGAGGATGGGCTCTGGAGTCAGACTGCCCGGGTTTGAGTCACTGCTCTGCCCCATCCCATCTGGGGGGCCCTGGAAGTTATCTAACCGCGCTGTGCTTCAGTGCCCCAACCTGGAACCCAGGGATTGCAATGCCCATCTGCAGTGCTGCTCTGGGAGTTATCTGAGATAGTGGCTGTCAAGTGCTTGGAACGGTGCCTGGAGGAGCTGTGAGGATGCTGCTGCCGAGGCTCAGATCCTCGCGGGTCTGGCTTAGGAATCACCTGCCCTGAGGTAGCGCTGTGTCACCATGGACCAGCACAGCGCCCCCCAGCGGGGTTCAGCGCATGCTCATTGGACTGAGTGAATCCCAGTAATGTAGTTCCTTCCCTCTGTGATCTCAAATTTTATTGCATATCTTGAAATGCAATGCAAAGCAATTGTTCAAAGGCTACATCCTACAAAACCGTTAGCAACAACACACGGAAAAGCAGGTGAGGACGTCCATTTCCCTGGCCGGAGGCCTTTCATTAGGCGGTCATGCAAAACTTCACAGGCACTATTTACTTTTCAGGATTCACCTTGCTCTTCTGAAAGAGCTCCTGGACAGCTCACTGCATTTTCCTCCACAGAAGAACATATTGCGTTTTTGCAATGGCCTGGTGGCCTTTGGAAAGCAGACTTGTCTGGTTCCTTATTCTAGGACTGGCCTGCTGTGTGACTCCAGATGAAGTGATTGCTCTCTCTGTGCCATGAGTGCTCCATCAGCCAGAGTTAAATCAACAATGCTTGTAAAGTTGCTCGATATCCATAAAGGCGGTAGGTATGTGCTGGGGTCGGGGGAGACACTGTTAAAGTGACTATCATTCATCATAAAGACTTGAGGGGTTTGAGATGTTACTTGGTAAGAAGACAGGCTTGTGTAGACTGTACTACTCTTGCATGTCAAGTTTCTAAGCCCTCACTGGGCTCTGCTTCTGGACTCATTTATTTTACATGCTCAAGCATCTACTAAGTTCCTACTTAGCAGTAAGACGGTCTGCCCCTGGATGGGCACAGACAGGTTTCACATTCACTTTCTGGCCACTGTGAATTGTCGGAGATGCGTAGGATCAAAACTGGTCCAACTGGAGAGAATCTCTAAACTTTGGTGGAAGCTGCCAGAAAAGAGGCTCACTGTGTCCTCCTGGACTTAGCATCGGAAGCAGCTGCAGGTGGCCATCCTGCCACGCAGGGGAGGCTACCCGGAGTGGAGCCCAGGCAGAGGAAGCTGGCTCTAGAACAGAGAGAGGAAAGAGGGCCTGGTGACAGGGTCGGGGCCTGACTCCAAGACTCCAAGAGTATATAAAAGCCACGCTTTCTGTCAACGCGTCTTTCTATTGATGTGTCTATTGATGAGCTTTTTAATTTTATGAGCCTTTTTTTTTTTCCTATGTTGGTTTGGGTTGGGTTTTCTATGGCTGGTACTAGAAAGAGTCCTGTTACTGGTTATGAGATCTTGGGGTCACTGAACCATTCTGAGCTTTGATTTTTCCCTCTGGAATAGTCATTTATAATGTGTGGTATTCACTGAGTCTGGGCTCCATCATGGACTTCCTTTGGTCAATGAGATATTGGTCACTATGATGCGAGCAGAATATGCATTTTCATCTGCCTCTTGGCGGGACTGGACTGCTCACCTTGTGTGTCTGCCCAGCCCTGAGAGCATGCCTAGGCTCGTCTGCTAGAGGGATGTGAGACACCCCTGGGCCAGATGGCCTGTTGCTGCAGGTGACCCTGGATGACTGACTCCACTGCAACCATAGCTGTGAGCAAGCCCAGCTGAGACCAGAGGAACCACCAGTGTACACACTGACCTGCAGACCAGGATCTAAGAAACGGTCCTCGTTCCACGCAGCTGAGATCCGGAGTGGTTGGTGATGCAGCAAAAGCTACCGATGCCCTGACATCCATTCATTTACTTACTTGCTGGGTGTGTTATCTCTCCCCCACCACCTAGACCAGGAGCTCCAAAAGGGTAGGGATCTTTATCTGTTTTGTTCAGAGTGATGTCCTGTGTCTGGAACAGAGTCAGGCAGATGGTAAATGTTTGATAAATACTTGTTGAATGTTCAAAGGCTAACATATAATGAACCCTATGAAGTTTAACTAATGGTAGCTATTATAATGATAATGTTAAATATTTTTATGCCAGAGTCAAGATTTTTTTCCCTCAGCTCTTCTGTTATTTTTCCTGCCATTATTGTCCACAAAAAGACAAAAAGACAGTAACTTTCCTCTGGGCACATTATGGGGGCAGAGGGTTGGCAATAGCATCAGGTAACAAGCCTAATTCCTTTTCTTACCAAACTGACTTGGGATTGTGGTGCTATGGAGACACAGCCTCAGGCTCTTCATTTGTTAGCTCTGTGCCACCCTCGCAGCCTTGGGGGTGTAGCTGGACTGGCATTGAGGTCTGCAGGGGGAGCAAAGAGAGAGGCTTGCTGCCCGGAGTCCGGAGGTAGATTTAGATCACAGGCCATTTTCTTGGAAACCTCTCATCCCACGCGAAGTAAGTGGCTAGTTGCTGGAGTGTCGGTTTCATTTCTCTCTTCTCCACTAGGCTGTGTGGTCCCCGAAGGAAGAGGCATCTCTACTCTACTCACCACTTACCCTCGCCACCCACCCCAGGGGGTGCTCACATCACTTTGGCGAGAGTTTGGCAAGGGAATGGACCCTGACCTTGGTCATTTCAAGAGTGTAAGCCAGCCTTGGGCAAACTACGGCCCGCGGGCCGGATCCGGCTGTTCTATCCAGTTCTCTTGCTCTCCCCTCCGCTCCTTTACTTTGAATTTATATTAGTTCACACAAACACTCCATCCATGCTTTTGTTCCGGCCCTCCGGTCCAGTTTAAGAACCCATTGTGGCCCTCGAGTCAAAAAGTTTGCCCACCTCTGGGTAAGCTCTCGAACGGCAGGACTAGCTCTTTGCACAGTGTGATGTGAACTTCACCTGCATGCAAGCCCTCACATTTGGGGGCAAATAGTAACAGGTGTGCTTTATTGAGCCATTGCATGTGCTGGGCACTGCTCTGAGCACACACGGCGCCCCCTCACTGTGCAGGGGGGAGGCATGGGGAGGAGTTCCATTGCACAGACGAGACATCAGAAATATAGGAGCCTCCTTGGGACTCCGGGCAGGTCACACTCCCTCTGAACCCCTGTCCCTCATTTGTAAAACCAACGGGTCAGCTCAGAGAAAGCTCTCCTCCTCAGAGTTCCGAGATGTTCTAGAGCAGTGGTCAGCAAACTCATTAGTCAACAGAGCCAAATATCAACAGTACAACGATTGAAATTTCTTTTGAGAGCCAAATTTTTTAAATTTAAACGTCTTCTAACGCCGCTTCTTCAAAATAGACTTGCCCAGGCCGTGGTATTTTGTGGAAGAGCCACACTCAAGGGGCCAAAGAGCCTCATGTGGCTCGCGAGCCGCAGTTTGCCGACCACGGTTCTAGAGGAAAATACAGGCTGTGGTGAGCAGACCCTCTGCCGGCCACATCCTGCGGCCCACTCAGCTCCTTGGGCTGGGGAACGCCACCTGCCTTGCAGAGTCCTTGTCAAGTGCTTCTCTCACATCTCCTGCTTTGCTGCCTCAGAGCTTTCTCCAAAGCTGGGGGGCTCTCTGCCAGCGCGCAGGCACGACCGACCTGGAAGTGCAGGCACCTGCCACGCCCCCCTCCCAGGGCCACCCTCAGCCCCTGGGGAAGGGAGCCCTGGCAGCTTCAGTATTTCCTGAGACAGCTTTGAGGCGTATGTGGGAGGGTGACTCAGATCCTCCACAATGATGAGCTCCAATTGCTCGCATTTGTAATGCAGCTCATTCATGCTCTTTGATTGTCTCTCTTCTTCCTGGTCTCCCTGTCCACTCCATTTCTGACCCCTGGGATCAGCTACCACAGACACCTTACCTGAACCCAAGTCTTTGTCTCTGTTTTTGGGAGAATCTGAACCAAGACATATGGTCACATAACTTGAGAAAACACCACATGCTGTGTTTCTCCTCTCAGACATTCGGAACACACGTCACCCTACTCAAAGCTCTGAGAAGCCCTGCCACAGAGGAAGCCACCCCCTCTCTTCAACCCCAAGCCTCCCAAACTCATGGCCCATGGCAGGTTTATGCTTCAGATCATTTAAGCTTCCCCAGGACCAGCGTCCGTGGACTATGCTCTGAGAAATGCTGGTCTGTTAGTCTCCAGGCCCCTTACTCTCCCCCTCCCCGCGCCATTCTCCTCGCTGTGCTGACAGGTGGATCCAGTGGCCTCAGCTGCCACTCCCTGGCAGGGAGCCAGCAGCCACATAGAGGGCTCTCTCAGCGCCGGGGCAAGGCCCCCGGAAGCCATCCTGTCCCCTTTCCTTATAAATGGCCCGCCAGCCTGCTGGGGTCCAGGAACGTTTGGCTGACTGGCTGGGAATACAGCTGTGGCCACCCTGAGAAAAAGCTCTGTGATGACGCAGGAGCCTGGGCGAGATGGGCAAGAAATGCATGCCAACCAGCCTGCCTCCCCGCACTAGCAAGCAGCCCTGGGAGAATGTAATTGGCATGAGTCCAGAGGGGCTAATTATTTCCTATCGTGTGGCCCGGAAGGGCACTCAGCAGGCGCAGGATGGCAGGTCAGGAGGGTGGGTGAGGAAGCTGGGAGCCTGGCTTGGCAGCTCCTAGAGGGGCTGGCTGGTGGGAGGGGCCGGGGCGACCAGCAGCCGAGCCATTTTCTTCTCAAAGGCTGGCCTTTAAGTAACAGCATTTGGGTTCTGGGGTTTGGGAGTTCAGGTTACATAAGTTTGAGTGAAATGCTTGAGAATTTTATCCTTCTCTTGTTTAGTAAAAATGGGAGTCATGAAAATAATAAGAATAGAGTATCCATTTCTGAATTCTTTGTTGAAGGGTGTACACATACAACCTTTCATCATATTTTTATATTCGATGATCTGTCCACATCAGCGTCGCTGGGCTCAGCACACGGGCGCGGGGCTGCCGAACCTGTGGGGTTCTGTCCTGCCCTTGGTGGGATGTTAGCAGCGTCCCTGGCCTCTACCCGCTAGATGCCAGTAGCTCCTTTATCCTCCCAGATGTGACAACCAACACTACTCCCAGACAGTGCCACGTGTCCCTGCGGTGAAATAGCTGCAGATGTGCTACCAGCTGAGAGAAGGGGCAGCGGGAGGTACTGCTGGAAGCACAGGCAGCCAGCCAGGCGGGCTGTGTCCGGATTCTGGATTCTGGCTCTACGGTTGATATGCTTTGCAACTTCAGGCGCATTGTCTAATGGTCTCCAGCCTCAGTTTCCTCTTCTGTACAGTGGAGATAATGCTAGCACCTACCTGATGGAGTTATTGTGAAGATGAAATAAGTTGCTGTCTGCATGTATGTAAGTATTTAGCATGCTCTGGTGCATAGCAATCTCCCAATCACCATAAGCGGTTATTATCATAATCAGCACTCTTTGTTTTTCTTTTTTTCTTCCTAGACTGTAAACTCTTTGAGTGCAGAGTCCAGGCCTCTTTACGTTTCATTCACGATGTTTAGCCCAGCAGATGACAGAGCCTGAATTCAGGAAGGAAGAAGGAAGGTGGGGAAGAAGGAAAGATGCGCTCTGAAGGGAACTTCCAGGTGAAGGAGGAGGTGAGGATGATGAAGAGCCGCCCTGGGCAGCTGGGAGTGGGGGCTGGAGCCCTCAGTTTCCCACCAGAGCCTCGGGTGGAAGAGGGCGCAGGAGAGATTCCACGCGGACACCAGCCACGTGCAAAGGGATTTAACCAAAACTTCAAAGTGGGCCGCAGAGCCTTGCCTGCCCAAAGACTCTCAGGGCGGTGGCAGGTGGGCCCTCTGCTGAGAAGCGAAGCTGTAGCCGGAGGAAGACGCCAAGCGCCTCAGGAAGCACTGAAGCGTGGCCACCAGCGTAGTATTTCCTCCTCCATTCACAGGACTCACCGAGTTCATTCATGGGCTGGGCTAGAACCCCGCATGTCAGGGGCGAACAACCCAGGAGGGGACCAGGCGTCGCGCGGCCCAGTAGCGCCCCCTCGGAGGCAGCACCGCCCCACTGAGCTTTGCGGTGATGGGAAAGCTTCGGACCCCCACTGTCCAATGTGGCGGTCCCTAGTCACAGGTCGCTCTAGAGAATTTGAATTGTGGCTTGTGTGGCCGAGGAAATAAAATGCAAATGAAATTGAATAGCCACATGTGGCCAGTGCTCACCCGATTGGAGGGCGCAGGAGCCTCTCCAAGGACACGCTGGGCGATGCGGGCTCCCTAAGTGCAATGGGGAGGGGAGGCGCATACACTGCTATGACCCCGCCTGTATCCACCTGCCAGGCCGGCGGCACATGGCCCTGTGTGGCCCGTTTCATTCTCCTAGGCCACAGGAGCCTGGAGGGAGGGGAGAGAGACAGAGGCAAAAACAACAGGGATAACGTTACTGTAGAGCTATTACTGCTGGCAATTAGCAACATTAATGGACCCTCAGTACTGTCCTAAGCATTTCACATGGACGATCGCTCGCTGGCGAGGTCTAGTCATCATCCCTGGCTCACCCATGTAGAAACTGGGGGTCTGAGAAGTTATCCAAAGCCACACAACCAGTGCACCTTGGAGCTGGGCTAAGTGGTTAGAAATGTAGGCTTAGGGATTAGGCTACTTAATAAGAGACCGCATCACTCTGGGAAGGGATCTACAAGAAAGTGTAATGTTGGCTCTTTTGCAAAGAAGGCCTGGGGCTGAGGTTGGGTAGAGGAGCTTTGTCCCTCTTTCTGTATTTATATCTGTATCATATAAAAAAATTTACCAGTACATGCATAGTTTAAAAATGTATATATATTTTTATTGACTTCAGAGAGGAAGGGAGAGGGAAAGAGAGATAGAAACATCAATGATGAAGAGAATCCTTGATTGTCTGCCTCCTGCAAGCCCCCTATTGGGGATTGAGCCTGCAACCTGGACATGTGCCCTTGATTGGAATCGAACCCGGGATCCTTCAGTCCCAGGCCAACACTCTATCCACTGAACCAAACTAGCTAGGGCAGTACATGCAGAGTTTTTAGTTAAGGAAAAAAACAGGGCTGTTGGGTTGTGGTCCTTTTAATTAAAAACAAAAACAAACAAACAAACAAAAAAACACCCCTTCTGTATTAAAGCCACCAAATTATTTTAAGATGAAGAAAGGCCACTTTGTGCATGAGGCCACAGTGGGTTGCACAGCAGGTTCCTGGACTGGGACCTGGGGGTCGGGGGATACACTGTGCCCATCTTCTCAGGAGTGGGGCTTTCCTGGGACATGGACTTTCACTGCTGGTGGGGAAAGTCCTGGGCAAACCGAGTCAGTTAAACCCTCCCTGAAAGAGCCCTCTTTGGAGACTCACATAGCTGGGGGGCGGGGGGGGGGGGGCGCGGGGGGGAGTGGGCAGGGAGGCGAGGGAGAGGGGAGGAAGAGACAGAGTCCCAGCAGGCCACTCTTCAGGCGGAGGCGGGGGCTGCCAAACCCAGGGCATGAGTATCTCCTGACAGGTATCTATCTCCCGACACTGCTTGTTTTATACTTTGTTTCAGAGACAGGGCGCCAGGAGGACCAGCAGTCCCAGGCAGGGCTGCGTCATGGTCTCCATGGACTTTAGGCACCTTTGCCTTTGTGGGCCCCTTCCTCCTAAAAAAAAACAAAAAACCCTAAAATTATATTTAAGAGTGGGTTTGTACAAATATGATGTACCTGCAGTTATTATCCATTCATTATTGTTACATTCTTTTTTCTATTGATTTTAAAAGAAATTAAAACATTTTTATGAGCCCTTAAAAGTATCCATTGGTCTGAGGCCTTGTGCCCACTGTGCCTAACGGGCAAGTGGCCCTGGTTGCAGGGCTTGGCAGGCGTGGGGAGAAGAGGGGTTCTGGCAGCATCTAGGCCAGGGTTTCCTCACCTGGATCCACTGGGATGGGGAAAAATGTGCCTTAATTTTCAACAGCCTCCATCTGCAGCTCAGCATGTCCTTCCATTATGACTGGGCAGCACACCATCCCCGCCCTGCAGTGCCAGCTCCTTTGACAGCAGTAGAAATTACAGGTGTTTTGAGATTACATTATATTCTGACAAATGTCTTGAAATAGCATTTTCCCTCATCACTTCTTCAAAACTGTGGTGGTTATTAGACCAGCCACTAGACCATGCTACTTAATGTGTTACTAAATAAGCTTACCTATTATATCACAAATTTAAATTTTAAATAATTTTAATATATGTTCTTTCTTTAATAATCTTATGTATTTTGTTTTATGCATTTCAAAACCTCCTTCTGAGAAGTGGTTCTCAGACGTCAGCACATTGCCAAAGGGTCCACGTCAACACAAAGGCGAAGCACGCTGCACTGCACGTGTTGGGTTCACGAATCCGGTCCTCTCCTTAGCTTCATCCCTCCACGCAGTGAGGACCCTCCTCCTCAGCTGTGCCCACCTGAGAGAAGTCCAGGACAGGGTTAAAGAGGGACTGGTAGAGGTGACATCACACTCCAGGTGTGCAGCCTAATGAGGTGTTAATTGGGAGCCAGCTGAGCTGGAGAGGAAGCCCAGGCAGGTTGCACTGGGCATTTTTCCTGTGGTTTGGTTGTTGACAGAACATCATTAACCCTTCCTCCTGGGTGCAAGCAGACTGAGTGCCTCCCTTTGCCAAGCTTCTTCTGCAGAAAATTCCACACTGTGTCCCTGGAGTACACCCTGACTTTTAGTTCAATGTGTCTCATTTCTTGCTTGTTTTAAACCTTCCTTGAGCACTTCTTATGAGCCATGCAATTTGCTAAGTGCTCTACATACATCATCTCATTCGAGCCTCACAAGAACTCCACAGGGAAGGTACTTATCATATCTATTTTTATGTCTGAGGCAATAGAGAGAGGCTCAAAAGAGCAAGTACCTTCCTTAAATCCATACAGGCAGCCAGTGATGGGCTGGGACCTGAACTTGGTCAGACTCTTCAGAAAGTCTCTTCTCTTTAAACTTTTGAGTAATTGTTTTTATTCAATAGATTTTTGTTGTTGTTAGTAAGCCACTTTACTTTCTATATTTATTTAATATAATATTAAATAAAAATCAGATATTGGCCATACTGGTTTCTCAGCTCTCTGCTGGTGAGGTTTGTGTCCCTGGAAAACCTGTCTCCTCAGGAGGGATGCTTACTAGTGGACCTGTAGCATCCTGCCTTGTGGTTCCTGCTGCTCCAGGGTCAAGAGGGCCTGCCCCGCTCCTTAGCCAATGAAATGATCGATAAAGATGAAATCTAGCTTAAACTTTCCATTCTAAATTGTGGCTCTGCGGCTTGGGCTTTCTCCTCCTCCAGTTGGTGTTACAGAAGCACGAGCATGCGTGGTTTCCTGAAACACAGGGCAAGGTTTAAGGTGATTACGGATCATTTCATGTGTTTCTTTCCTATTCCTTTGTGCCCTGAATGTGTTATCCCGTATGTATGACTTGCTGTTTCAGCTCAAAGAACATCAATGATATTTTATCAGCTTATCTTTCCTTAGAAGGAAGAATTTTCTCAGGCAAATAACCAGGAAGAACACTGCCCACTGAGAAAAAACTAGGATCCCTTCTAAAGTTAGGCATGTTGACCACTAATATTTTATTTTATTTTCCCAATCTTCCTCTTACTTGATTATAGTTGATGTACAATATTATGTGAGTTTCAGGCATCCTATATAATAAAAGCCTAATATGCTAAGTGTCCGGTTGGCCATTCAACCAATCAAAGCCTAATATGCTAATGATATGCTCAACCGCTCACTAAGATGTGCACTGACCACCAGGGGGCCGATGCTCTGACCAGTAGGTTAGCTTGCTGCTGGGGTTCAGCTGATTGGGACAGAGTGAGATGGGCTGAACATACCCTGGAGCACTCCCGTGGTCCCTCCCCGCTGGGCAAACTCCCACCTCTCTCCCTGGCCCAATCGTGCACCGGTGGGGTCCCTCGGCCTGGCCTGTGCCCTCTTGCAATCTGGGACCCGTCAGGGGGTGTTGGAGATCCAGTTTTGGCCGGATCCCACAGGCCAGGCCGAGGGACCCTACTGGTGCACGAATTCTTGTACCGGGCCTCTAGTATGACATAGGTAGTCAAAATTTACATACCTTACAAAGTGATTAATGCAATAAATCTAGTAATTATCTGTTGCCATACAGAGTCATGACAATTCTATTAACTATATATCCTAGGCTATACATTACATACCTGAGACTTATTATGTGTTTTATAATTGGAAGTTTGTATCTCTTATTTCCCTTCACCTTTTTCATCCATCCTCTCACTTCCTTCCCTCCCCTCTGGCAACCATTAGCTTGTTTTCTAAATCTGAGTCTATTCCTGTTTTGTTTGTTCATTTGTTTTGTTTCTTAGATTCCACATTAAGCAAATCCATATGGTATTTGTCCTTCTTTTGACTTATTTTATTTAGCACAATATTCTCTAGGTCCATCCATGCTGCCACAAAGATCAAGACTTTATTTTTTATGGCTGAGAAGTATTCCATTATATATATCTCACAAACATCTTCTTTATCCACTCATCTACTGATGGACACGTAGTTGCTTCCATATCTTGGCTATTGTGAATAATGCAACAGTGATTATAGGGATGCATGTATCTTTTTGAGTTATTGTTTGTTTGTTTGTGTGTGTGTGTGTGTTTTTCAGATAGATACCCAGAAGTGGAATTGTTGGATCATAAGCTAGCTCTATTTTCAGTTCTTTGAGGAACCTCCATACTGCTTTCCACAGTGGCTGCATCAGTTTGCATTCCCACCAATAGTGCACAAGGGTTCTTTTTTCTCTATATCCTCCCTAACACTTGTTATTTGTTGTCTTTTTGATAATAGCTAATCTGACAGGTGTGAGGTGATACCTCATTGTGGCATTCTATGATGATTAATGATGTCATCATCTTTTCATGTGTCTGTTGGCCACTTGTATGTTTTCTTTGGAAAAATGTCTATTCAGGTCTTCTGTCCATTTTTTTTTTTTAAAAAAAGTATGTATTGTTGAAAGTATTACATATGTCCCCTTCCTCCTCCATTGACCTCTTCTAGCCTGCCACTGCCCTCCATCCCAGGCCTTCACCACCCTATTGTCTATGTCCATGGGTTATGCATATATGCACATTCTGTCCATTTTTAAATTAAATAGTTTATCTTTTGATGTTGAGTAGTATGAGTTCTTTATATATCAACCCTTTATTGGATATATCATTGAATATCAACCCTTTATTGGATATATCATTTGCGAATATCTTTTCCCATTCAATGGTTGCCTTTTAATTTTGTTGATTTCCTTCACTATGAAAAAGTTTTTAGTTTGATATCATCCCATTTGTTTATTTTTGCTTTTGTTTTCCTTGCCTGGAAAGATATATAAAAATATATTTCTTAGACTGATGTCAAAAAGTTTACTGCTTAGTTTTCTTCAAGAAGTTTTATGGTTTCAGGTTTTACATTTAAGTCTTTAGTCCATTTTGAGTTTATTCTTGTATATGGTGTAAGAAAGTGATCCAGTTGCATTTTCTTTTGCATGTTATCTGTCCAGTTTTCCCAACACCATTTATTGAAGAGACTGTCTTTCCTCCATTGTATATTTTTGCCTCCTTTGTCATAGGTTAATTGACCATATAAGTGTGGGTTTATTTCTGGGCTCTCTATTCTGTTCCTTCAATAGAACTTTCTTAATTTTTCAGCTTATCTCAGAGACATTGGCCAATAGGCAGTAACACAGATAGAAACAGCTTGTGAACTAGAGGCCCAAGATGAGGTAGAATGTGACCATTACCACAGTGTGGTCTACCTTTGTCTCCCAAGACCTCTGGAGTGGAGTACAACTTGTGTCACACCCAAACCTTATTGCTCAAAGATGTTACAGAGGCTGATACCAGATCAGGTCACATGAGTGTGTGTGTGTGTGTGTGTGTGTGTGTGTGTGTGTGTGTGTGTGTGTGTTGGTAGGGTGCTGAGGCTGGAAGAGAAAAATATTCTCTCATGTTTGGGTAAAGGTCACACAACTCCTGTACACATCTTCTTGAATGTTTAATTAAAAAGTCAGGGGGGAACAGTCACCCCTCTCTCCCTGTAACTGCCTAGCTAAGTTCAAGTCTCGTACCGCTAGAACTTTGAGAGGAGTGGCTGGTTTTTCTCTAGGACACTGCAGGTTGGGAGGGTTTGCTAGCAGAGTTACACTTTCCTAGGTCTGGGTCAGCTTTCTCTGCCCTACCTTCAATCACCCAGACCTGTCAATGGTCAGATGCAATGACTCAACAAGGCACCCACCCTTTGTCACCATCTGTTTATGTCTCAAAGATAGATTTGATGTTGCAAAACACTGAAACTTAGAGTAAGCGGAGAAAGGAACAATTCATTCCTTGTTTTAAATCAAGTTGTCATAATCCTAAAGCAAGCTCCAACTTTAATAACAAACACCCAATGTTATGACATTTTACCTTTTCCAACTATTTATGTCAGCACAAATATTGTGTTTAAATTTTAAACTATACAGTTAACATAAACCAGTCCACTTACTTAAATATAGTAAAAATCAAGCTAGGTATGCCAGTTTTGTTTCTCTTGAAGGCCCCATTCTTTAAATAGATCATTCATTCAACAAATGTCTGTTGAGTGCTCAGTGTCAGACCCCATGCTTGGCATGATATACCCTAAAAGGAACCAGAAACAGTCCTTGTGCTCTGGGCATCATAGGGAAGCAGTAGGAAAAGGTGGGAGCCACTTTTACACTGATCCATGCTTTTCCAACTCTAACATCTCAAAAAAGAGATATCAGAAATAGTTTGCATTCCTTTTCATTCTCTACCAAGCTCTGTTCCTCCAAATCAAGCTGTAAAGGCAGCTGGAAGCTGTCCATTGGGAATATGGTTTTTCAACAGTTTTATGAACTATGGCTGTGAAACGCAGATTTGAGTAGTGGAGGAAGTTTCATGGTCACCCAAAGAAGACTCTCAAGACTGGGCCTCAGTACTCCATCCCACACTCAGGTGCCAATTGGATTTTAACAAGGAGTGGGTTTGTGGTTTGGGAAATATGGCATTTTTACGGCCTTGGATCATATTTGAAATATTTTCAGGCATTTAAAATAGCATAATGTTATTTTTTCCCTGGTTTTCAAAACAAACGCAGCAAGTTTTCAAGACTCAGAACAACAAGCATACACGTGGGACATTGGCAAACCCAGGGGCAGGGCTTTGGAAAATCCATTCTCCCTCAGGAAAAATGAGAGGACCATCAGCTTCTTGGGGGCCCATGAGCTTCTAACCTTGAATGACTTTGGGATCCTGAGGGAAGGGGCGCGATGGCTGGGATCTCCCACCCAACCACTCTTCAGTGCAATGACGGAAGTGTAGGCAAGGGCTTTGGGACTTTCCTTTCAGCCAAGATGTCCTGTTTTCACTCTGGAAATTCCTTTGAAAGAAAAATAAAAATAATCCAGAGACTCATATTTATTTAAGTGACCAATTCCCAAAACCCATTGCCTTGGGATTTGGTCCCTGAGCCATGCAGTCTGGGCCTATTCTTGTCAAAGGGTCTAAGATGCGGCAGACAAATAAAGATGTGAACTGTCCTTGAAAGCAAGGCCACCCAGCTTTCTGTTTGTTAGGAAAATGAGGGGTGATCAGGCTTTGCCCAGAAGGAAATACGTCAGTCAATACACATATATTAATACTAGAGGCATGGTGCACGATTCGTGCACAGGTGGGGTCCCTCCCAGCTGATTAGGGCCTTCTTGCCCAGTTCCAATTGGGGCCAGCTAGGGGGAGGGACCACGGGAGGTTGGCCAGTAGTGGGAAGTTGGCTGTGGGAGCACACTGACCACCAGGGGGCAGATCCTGCATTGAATGTCTGCCCACTGGTAGTGCGTGTCATAGCTACTGGGCGGTCGTCCGGTTGTCTGGTCCTGAGGGTCACTTAGGCTTTTATATACACTGAGTGGCCAGATTATTATGACCTCTGAACGCATAATAATCTGGCCACTCAGTGTGTGTGTGTGTGTGTGTGTGTGTGTGTGTGTATTAGAGGCCCAGTGCATGAATTCGTGCATGGGTGGGGTCCGGCCAGCCTGACCAGGGGGAGGGAACATGGGCGGTTGGCCGGCCTGTCTGCTGGTCGAACTCCTGGTCAAGAGGACAATTTGCGTATTAGCCTTTTATTATATAGGATATACACTGCGTGGCCAGATTATTATGCATTCAGAGATCATAATAATCTGGCCACTCAGTGTATATAGATATAGTAAATGTATAGTTACATATTAAAGGCAAGTTTACTTATATTACTTGAGTACCTAGGAGCACTACACTCCTATTAATTTTCATAACAATTCTATGAAATATGTGTGGTTCTTATCCTAACTTCATTGATGGAGAAAACTGATGTACAGAGAGGTTAAGTAACTTGCCCCAGGTTGCACAGCTAGGAGGCAGCAGAACTAGGATTTGGACCTAGAGGGCTGGCTGCAGGGGAGGAGTCTGAGCACTCCGCTATGTTGCCATCACTGGCTCTGCGCTTGTTAGTCAAGCCCAAATGTAAAGAAATCCATATCTCAGTATTTGAAATTCTGCAAACCTAATAGCAAGGAAAAGTTATGGCATTTTTTCTGATTTTTCATATTAAAAAATAGATACATACAATTCTTAGATTCTTTGGAGCAAAAGAAGGAAGAAAGAGAAGGGGAACAGCTCTTTACTTGTCCCTACTTTTTGAGATGATCTTTTCAAACTTTTAAATTCCTGGTCTTGGGGATGGAAGAAGGAGAAACCAAGGCAGAAGTGCTTTCGGAGCCCATAGGAAGAGGCAGTGAAAGGCTGGGTGGCAGCTGCTGGGCTGGCTGGGGAGGCCCCTCCCCCAGGAAGCACTGGCGGGGCCTTCAGCATGGGATGAAAGGCTTGAGAAGAAAGGCCCCTCCATGAGTGGTGCTCCACATGGGCTGGAGTACAGGGGGAAGGCGCCCTCAGTGAAAAGTGGGAAAAGTGCCTTTTTGTTGATCCCCTCACTGTGAAGTGCTGTGCCCCCTTCCTCTCCAGCCCCTTCCCCAGCTCATCTCGCTGGGCTCAGAGAAAAGGCTTCTTGTTGTAACCCCATCTGCCTGCTGCTCATCCACATTCTTTTATCTGTGCCCAGGGCCTGGCAGTGGGGCTGGGGCTTCAGCTGCCAGAAAATTTGGGTTTCAATTGAATATTCCCAAGAAGGGCATATGAGAAATGTCAGTTTACATCAAAACTGCCTTCTCTAACGAATAGACAGGACATTTTTTCTCCAGTGAGGTCGGGGAATAATACTCTTTTCAAGATCACGCCAATACAAACTCCAGTTCACATTTGGGATGATCTGACTTAAAGGGACAGATACCACTTTGGTTTTACACTAAAAAAAAAAAAAGGATTTAATTTTAAAATTAAATTAAATAGAGAAAATGAGTATTGTTTCATTCCTAACAGTACTTGGCTTAACAATAAAATTGATTGCACTGTAACAAATTCTGAAGAATTTGTGGCTATGGTAACAGAGAGCAATTTGGGGGAAAGTTAAAAAATCACCAATAGATAACACATCGTATGGTTGTCAAGTACAAAGGATAACGGGGGTGGGGTGGAGGTCAGAAGATAAAGAAGCAATGGGAGAATGTCTTAGAGAAAGCTCACTGATCTTTGGAAAGTTCTGAAGCAAACAGAGCAGCTAGTCTCTGAGGCAGCAGGTGGGTTCGAGTGCCCAGGAGAAACTGCGAAGAGGTCTAGTCTGTGGACCCTGCAGGAAATCTCTGCTCAAAATGCCTGTGTCTGGCGGAGGGAGATTCAGGCTCGGTGCGCAGAGCTGCCTGGATGCAGGGGGTGTCTGTGCGCTGCAGACTGTGGGTCACCAGTTCCAGGTCTGAGCACTGAGCCAGGCTTCCGAAGGCAAAGGAGCCGGCCTGCCCTGCAAGCTGTGAGCTGCCCGCCCTCCCTCGGCCCTCCTTTGTTCGCTGGGCTTTTAACGAGGGGTGAGTGTGGGAGGTGGGGAGGCCAGGAGAGGTGAGGAGAAGGGCTGGAGGGGGCGGGGTGTGAAGCAACAAAGGACTGAGGTGGCTGGCGCAGCCACCCTAGCCATAAGCTTAGCGTGATGGCCTGGAATTGTGCACAAGGATGCCGGCAGGTTTTGAAGTCCTTGGCAGGGCGCTCCTCAAACCCACTCCCCCTCCCTTCGTGGAGAAGAAGCAGGACCTTCAGGTCGGCCTTTCCCCTTCCAGCAAGAGTTCTAATCCCTAAAGCTAGCGAGGTGTTTGTAAAATAAAAAACGAGAACCTAACATTTGCTCAGATCATGCCAAGGACTGCCCACCGTCCTTGGAGAAGGTGTAGTCCTCAGCATGGCTCACATGGTGGGCTGTTCAGTTATCACACAAAGAAGGGCATCTCTGCAGGTGAAGGCGAGTGCAGTGAAAATGGCGCCGGCAATGGATGTGTGCAGATCTGCCCAAGTCTCTCACCCACGCAGCGGCCGCTGCAGCCTCGCATCCTCTCCCGGTGTCCGCTGCCCTCTCCATCCATGCTGCTGTGCCCTGTCCCACCTCAGGGCCTGGTCCATCCTGCCAACGCGTTCTTCCTTGTCCGTCGCGCCTGGCCAGTGACTGTCTTCCTCGGAGGCCGCTCTGCCCAGGGAAGCTCTCCTGGCTCCCACCGCTATGCTGGGCCGCCTTATTTCATGGTCCCCAGGACCAGGGGAGAGAGCCAACACATGCAATCACTGCTGTGGACTCTGAATGAATGAACAAATGGACGAATGAATGAATAATCCTCTCCCTTGTCTTAGTCAGTGGGTGCTGCCAGAACAAAATAGCACCCGGGGTGACATAGGCCACACATGTATTTTCGCATTTCTGGAGGCTGGATGTCTGAGCTCAGGTGCCACGTCACGTGGCTGGGCTCTAGTGAGGACCCTCTTCCTGGCTTGCAGACGGCTGCCTTCTCGCTGTGACCTCAGGCGGTGGAGAAAGTGGGAGCAAGCTCTCTGGTCTCTTCTCACAAGGGCACTAATCCCATGACCAGGGCTCCACCCTGGCCTCATCTAAACCTGGTTACCTCCTGAAGGTCCCACCTCCAAATACCATCACATTGGGGGTTGGGGGTTCAACATGTGAATTTTGAGGGGGTCATAGGTCAGACCCTAGATCCCTTTAATTCTCTACATAAATTAATGTTCAATAAATCTGCTCAATGAGTGGTATATTGCAGTGTAAATTGTTCATCAAATCAGTATAATAATTTCCAAATGACTTTACAAAACCTATTTATTCTGAAATAATTATAGACTCATGGGAAGTTGCAAAAATAATACAGAGAATCCCCATGTCCCCTTCACTAAGTTTCTTCCAATAGTAACATTTTATGTAACTACAGACAATATCAAAACCAGGACGCTGGTATTGATAGAACCCATGGATCTTATTTGGATTTCACCAGTTTTCCATGTACTTTACATTTGTGTGTGGTGATGTGTGTGTGTGTGTGTGTGTGTGTGTGGTGTGTATATATGTGTGTGTTGTATATGTGTGTGTTGTGTATGTGTGTTGTACATGTTTGTGGTGGGTGTGTGGTGTGTGTACAAGGTGTGTGGTGTATATGTTTGTGGTGTATGTGTGTGTGTGGTGTAGTGTATATGTGAGTGTGGTGTGTGTATATGTGAGTGTGATGTGTGTATATGTGTGTGGTGTGTGTGTGTGTGTGGTGTGTATATATGTGAGTGTGGTGTGTATATGTGAGTGTGGTGTATGTATATGTGTGTGATGTATGTTTGTGGTATATGTGTGTGTATGGTATATATGTTATGTGGTGTATATGTGTATGAGGTATGTGTATATGGTGTGTGGTGTTTGTATATGTGAGTGTGGTGTATATGGTGTGTGGTGTATATGTGTGTGTGGTGTATATGTGTGTGTGCTATGTGTATATGGTGTGTGGTGTGTGTATATGTGAGTGTGGTGTATATGGTATGTGTTGTATATGTGAGTGTGGTATATATGAGTGTGTGTATATGTGGGTGGTGTGTGTGTAGCTCTACAATTGTATCAATTATATCACATGTGTACATCCATGTAATCACCACGGTCACGCATAGGACTGTTTGTCACAAGATGTCTGTGCCTCCCTTTACAGTGAGACTCAGTCTACCTCCTGGCCATTCCTACCCACCTTACCCCACCCCTTGCGAGCACTATTTTGTCCCCATCTTAGTAATGTCATTTTGAAAGTGTAATGTCAGTGGAATCATATATATAGTATGTGACCTGTATTTAAACCACACAATATGTAACCTTAATTTTAAAAATAGTTGGTGCGGTGTTTTCTTTGATGTGGTGTCACAGGCTACATGTGTCCTTCTGGGTCATGCTTTGACATAGGAAACTGTATCAACATTTTTCAACAACTTCCCCATTAAATTGACAGTCACAAGGGCCCCAGCAGCTTTGTTTCAGGAGGGGTGCTACCTGCCCTTCCAGTGGAGCATCCCTGTGGGCGCCAGGATCCCAGGTGGCCCGGTGAACCCCTCAGCGGCTGACATGAGTTCAATGTCTGTCCTCTAATGTCCTTGAAGTCAGGTACTGACTTGTATGTGTCACCTGGCTAGCACCTGGCTCCATGTCAGCACACAGTAGGTACACAGGCATGTCTGCTGGGAGCAGGTGGACTTTGTTTCTCAGGGAGCTTGTCGACTCTAAACTGATGGCTGTTGAGAAGCGACTATTCTTTCCCCAAAGATGCTTTTTCCTCCAAGTCTCCAAGTCCCCAGGAGGTTTATATATATGTATATATATATAATATATTTTTATTAATTTTTACAGAGAGGAAGGGAGAGGGATAGAGAGTTAGAAACATCGATGAGAGAAACATCAATCAGCTGCCTCCTGCACCCTCTCTCCCCCAACCCCCCACTGGGGATGGAGCCTGCAACTGGGCATGTGCCCTGATGGGGAATCAAACCGTGACCTCCTGAGGTCAACCACTGAGCTATGCCTGGAGTTTTTTTTAATCAAGAAAGAGGGGGCCGTGGCAGCAGCTGCCGGCCCGAGTGGCCTCCTTATGGCGTCCGCAATGTCTCCTGCCCTTGCGACGATCTGGAAATAAGCACAGGAAATCACGTGAATGGCAACACGAGTCCAGCAGTGGGCCCGGGAGGCCGGCGTGCTTGCTTTCCCAGTGTTCTGCTCCCCTACCAAGGAGGACAGGTGCGCTGGCCTGCCATGTGCTTCCAATGTCGTTGGAGAGAAGTGTTCCAACAAGTTGGAAGCAGCAGGTTAAGTGTTTCCCTCCTTATTCCATCTGAAGGCGAGACAGAGCCGCCTGCCCGGCCCCCACCTCCTCGGCCAGCCCTTCCCCCTGCAGCTGCCAGTCCTGGAAGTCCTGCCCGACTCGCAGGGCTATGCGAGGACAGCCTGCCTCCAGCAGCCCATGTCGACCTCTCATGGCTTTGACCGGCTGTACTGTGCTCTGTTCTGTCACCCACAATGGCTTGTAAACCCAAAGGGGACTACGCATTCCCTACATGTCCCAGTGCCTGGCTTAGTCCCTGGCCCAGGGAGGGGCTCAGCATGTATTCGTTAGATGAATGAATGAATGAAGGAGGAGAAGAGCATTAGGCAGAGCTTAGGGCAGTCAAACAGTCACCAGTATTTTGGCACCTGTATGTTCTGGTTCTTACTGAAGACTCACTGGAGAGACCGATGGCCTTGTCATCAATTCGGCAGTTTTTCAATGTGGAGGGCACATGGAATCACCTGGAGAAGTGGTCAAACTCAGGCTGGCGGCCTCTGCTGTTCCTGGCTGTCTGTCAGGGGTGGCCCGGGGACCTGCATTCGAGCACATTCCCAGGTGCTTGCTGTTCTGTGACCAGTCGGAACCATTGCGATGATAGAGGAATTGCGCTGTAAAGCTTCTTTTAACAGGATTTTAAAGAACGGCAGCACTGCCGAAACCGGTTTGGCTCAGTGGATAGAGCATCGGCCTGCGGACTGAAAGGTCCCAGGTTCGATTTCGGTCAAGGGCATGTACCTTGGTTGCGGGCACATCCCCAGTAGGAGGTGTGCAGGAGGCAGCTGATTGATGTCTCTCTCTCATCGATGTTTCTAACTCTCTATCCCTCTCCCCTCCTCTCTGTAAAATATCAATAAAATATATTTTTAAAAAAATAATAAATAAATAAATAAAGAACGGCAGCACCACTGCCTGCGCTGTAAAATGGGCATTATTGATTCAAGCATGATTCGAACTTAGGGATCTGAATCTACAACCCATGGTAGATGCACCAATGGGCGTTTCATATTTGTGGTGAATTCCATATTTGACAGGCACGTGGAAGAAAGGTCACGGCCTTTGGAGCCAAGAGACCTGACTTTGAACTTCACTTCAGCATTGACTGGCAAGGAACTGTTAACATTGGGCAAGTTACACTCAGAATCCTCGTCTGAAAGATGGGGATAGAAAAAGACTCTTTTTTTCAGTTTTGAGAAGAAACAGTAAACAACAAAAAGTATCCCTACTTAAGTCAAAGCTTAATTAATTAGATTATGAGGTTTAAAATATTGATTTTTGTATAGCAAGGGATGTAGTGTTTTCTAAAGCTACTGAGCCCCTGAATTTTAGGTAGTGAGGATTTTATTGGAAAACGTATCTCAGTTTATTTGGTTACCGAACTTGATAGTTAGAGTTTAGATAGAGAAGAGTATTTGTACACGTAAAGTGGCTTTTCACCGAGTAGATGCTCAATAAATGATAGATATAACAGAAAAAATAAAAATCAATAAAAAGAATTACCTTCCCTCTCACTCTCCCAGTCCTCCCTCCCACACTCCCAGGCCCCCTGCCCCCTGCACTTCTCTCCTTTTAACTTTGGATTTATATTTTAAAAAGTTGTTAGAGAAGCCACAGGTGAACAAGGACCTCACTGTTAGATAAATTTATTTATTTTTATAAATATATTTTACTGATTTTTTACAGAGAGGAAGGGAGAGGGATAGAGAGTTAGAAACATCGATGAGAGAGAAACATCGATCAGCTGCCTCCTGCACACTCCCTACTGGGTATGTGCCCACAACCAAGGTACATGCCCTTGACTGCAATTGAACCTGGGACCCTTTAGTCCGAAGGCTGACGCTCTATCCACTGAGCCAAACTGGTTAGGGCATAAATTTATACCAAAGAAGAGACAATCCAGAAGACGATGTTGTAACAGTTTCAAAAGGTAAGTATTTGGCTATCAAAGGATTGCATAAGATTCAGGGGAAGGTGATGAAGCCCTCAAATATTTTGCACAATTGACTTTTTTTTTTTAAAATAAAACTGCTGACATGGAACAGCAAGAGATGACATTGTATTACATTAAGCACACATTTTGTCAAAAACATTAAGTTAAAAACCACGATTCTTGCTTTTTCTAAGAATGAGCATACATTACAATTATGATCCAAATCAAGGGTCAGCAAACTACAGCTTGAGGTCAAATCTGGGCAGCCACTTGCCTTGCAAACAAGTCTCTGGCGGAACACAGCTGTGCCCATTCTTGCTCACTGTCCATGCTGCTCGGGCACGTGGAGAGAGATAGTGGTGGGCTCACTGCTTGGGCACCTTAGGGGAGGCCGCGGTGGCAGTGGCAGATCTGATTGCCCACAAAGCCAAAAATATTTACTATCTGGCCCTTTACAGAAAAAGTCTGTGACTCCTGACCTAACATTGTTTTTTTGGAAATAAACTTTTCCTTTTATTTTTTAAAAATATTGTTCTAATAAATTTCCACCTCCATTAGTTACATTGGCATTTTGATTTCCCTTTTAAGTTGATTTCTTCTAGGTGATGCCTGCCTCTCTCCTCCCCAAACTGTCCTTAGCTGGTGAGGCCTGCCTGCAATTCCGGACAAAACATGACTATAAAGAGAAATTCACTAGCGCTGGTTCCCAGTGTGAGAGTGCAGGCAACTAGGCTGAGTGCTCGGATCCTGGTATGGCTGCCTCCTGGCCACTTCCCCTCTCTGGCCTCAGGCTCCTCCTCTGTCAAATAGGACAATAGCACTCACCTGGCCCAGTTCGTGAACTGAAACAAGGTAATGAAGGTCAGGCTCGCACCCCAGGCGGTGGCCTGCAGTACACACACAACTGTAGTGGTTGCCATTCCTATTTGGTGTGGAATGGCCACGCGCGCAGCCTGGGTTCTGAGCTCTGGTCCTCCGGCCTTCCCAAGGCCTTGCTCTGAGATCCTCGCGCCCCCCCGTCCCCACGCAACCCCCCCCCCCCGGCCCTCCACGCACCCCCCCACGCACCCCCCCCGGCCCTCCACGCACCCCCCCCACGCACCCCCCCCGGCCCTCCACGCACCCCCCCCCCCCCCCCGGCCTTGCACTGTGATTTATAGAACCCGACTGGGAGGGGAGGCAAGTCCTTCCGCAAACCGTCAGTCTGCTCTGCTTGGAAAGGGAGGGATGTGTTAAGAATTCGTCCTCCCTTTGAAAGGTGTTTCCTTTGGTCAGCTGGGAGGGGACTTCTCACAGCAGCCTGTCTCCCAGGGAGAGTCGGCCCAACACAGCGTGCAGGGATATACTCCCAGGTGCTCTGCCACGAGGGCGCATTGTGCCATCCGGAGCAGTGGGCAGACGTGACAGCGTATGGCAGTGCTCATGCAGATCACAGGCTGGCAACCAGCAGGCAGGGGAGAGCGAGACGGCTTCCTGGCTAGATTGTGGCGAGGAACAATACTGGCCTTATTCCTCCAGACCTGGTCCTGGTTTGCCATAGCTGCAAGGACAGTTCTTGGTGAACCCCCCCATAGGCAGCTTCTGAATTGACCCCGAAAGATGCCACATCCTGTACTCATGACGCTGTGTAATCCCCTGCCCATGGGTGTGGACTGGACCTAGTGACTTACTTCTTTTTATAAAAAATATTTTTTTATTGATTTCAGAGAGGAAGGGAAAGGGAGAGAGAGATACAAACATCAGCTGCCTCCTTCAGTCTGCAGGCTGACGCTCTATCTACTGAGCCAAGCCAGCTAGGGCCCTACAGACTTACTTCTAACCAGCAGAAAAGGGCAAAGGTGAGGGGACACCACTCCCATGATTAGGTTATAGATGTGTCTAATGTCTGTCTTACTAGCAGACTCTCTCTCTTGCCTTCTTAGCTTGTTCACTTTCTGGAAACAACCTGCCAGTGGGACAGACCCACCTGTCACAGAACTAAGGCCCAACAAGCCTCCATGTACCGAATCCTGCTGACAACGGTGGACATGAGTGTGGAATGCCTCCCCGTCGAGCCTTCCCCCGAAACTCTGGTTCTGGTTCTGACTGGGTTTTGTACTAGCTTGGGGTGACCCTGAAGCAGAGGGTCCGCACAGGGCACCCCCAGACTCCCGGACCCACAGCTGTGCTCTAATAAATGTGGGCTGTTTTAAGCCACCAAGCTTCAGAGTAACTTGGTATGCAGCAATAGATTCTAATTCAGATTTCTTCTTAAAGTTAAAAAGTAAGTGAAAGTAGATTTCTGCTGAATGTTTTGTGATTAGACTGTCACTTATTTGATTTCCTCTCAGTTTTCCTTTAATACTGCTGCATTTAAGGACAGCACGGTCTGATAGAGCGACCCAACACACACCTCTGGCATTGGCTCTCCACTATTTAAAACGTTTCTGTTGGCTCCTCCTGACTGAAGGAAAGAAGTTCAGCTTTCCCTTGGCTCTCAAGGCTCACCTGGACGCCCACCTCCCAACCGCTGCTGGAGCGATCACAGAAAACACCGCTGGGCTATGTCAAAAAGTCTTGGTTGGAATCCCATTGTGGACCAGGTTAAATCGGTGGCCCGTGGCCTGGCGGGCAGCCAGCCACCATTGGGTGCTCCTGCCTTTTGGCCTCATACTTAATGTTTCAGCAACACAGAACGGCTCGTCCTGGGCCCCAGACATGCTTTCTCATGGCCGCCACTGCCTTTCTCTTCCTTTCATTCTCCACACCCACATCTCTGAAAATTCATAGAGATTCAGCTCAGATCACCTGTGAATAGGAGGATAAACACAGAACCCAGACATGCTTCATGTGTGGGTCTGCGTAGACCATCTCCGGAGGGATCCAGAAGGAACAGTGGCATTTGTGGATCTCGGAGGGGTATTGTGGGCCCGAGGGAGAGAGAATTGTAAACCCATTCTTACCTTTGTAATTTTCCAATATATGGCCATATTTCCTACTCACACAGTAAGTAAAACAATTACAATGAAGGAAAGAAAGTTAACTTCTTGCCTTGCCCTTGCTGGGAAGCCTTTCCTGGCTCGCAGGCTGCATTGATTGTGTCCTGACAGTGTGTATCTGTCAACCCCTCTCCTCCATGAGGTACTGGAAAACAGTATTATTCACCCCTTATTCACCCCGCATCCCTGTCCCCCACTGTCTAGCACAATGCCCTCTACTTCAAAGGCCCCCCCAAATACCCGAGGATAAAAACCCAAGGTCCTCATCACTCCCCAGCCAGACTGCCCTAGTGACTGCCTCCCGGTGCTCTGGCCCTCCCTGCCTTTGGCCTTGGCCCCACTGTTTCCTCCTGCATTTCCTCTACCCCCATTATCTCAGGTTTGGGTCTCCTTGTCTCCAGCTCAGATCTCATCTCAGGAGACCATCTTCTCCTCTACTATGTACAGCAATCCCCAGGGTTTTATTTCTGTTCCATTTACAGCAGACCCATGCCTGTTTTCGTAAGTGAAGATGCCCGCTCGTTTACGTACTAGTAGCGCTTCGGGCAGTTCTCCCTCGAAAAAGGCAGAGTTGAGTAGTCCCCAACGGAGACCTTAACGGCCTCGCAAGGCCAACATATTTACTTCCTGCCCTTGGAGAAAAAGCTGTTGACCTCTGATTTATGTCAAAATTATAACTACTGACTATTCTGCTCATTAGGACACAAACTCTGTGTTGGATCCAGCCAAACTCTTTACCCTGCAAAAAGGCTGCCTCCCCATCTTCAGGGCGTGCTGAGTGTCATCCATGCACCCCTTCCTATTCCCGCGCCCCTGCCCTGTCTCAGGATGGAGTTGCTGTCCCTCTCTGCCTGGAGCTCAGCTCTTCCCTGGCTGGTGTCTTCTCCTCCTCACACCCCATGTCTGGCTTAGAGAGGAGGTGCCTGGCTGCTTACTGTAATCCCATGAGGCAGCTCGGCTAGTCCTGCTGTGGAGTTCCTGCATGGCACACACTGCACACTGAGATCATTCTTATTTATTGTGGAACTGTCTCTCTCTCCTAGTAGGGCAGGAGCTCCTTGAGGGCAGGGAGCTGTCTGGTTTTCCACTGTGCTTGCAGCGTCTTGAACAGTCTGTCACAGGGTACATACCGTAGGAAACACGACCGACTGGCTAAACAGATGAATGAATGAACACATCTTTGTCTTCATCAGAATGACTACCTGAGTGTCTAACAGGCACTTCAAACTATTTGTTGAATTAATAATGTAAGAGAGGACATTTAATCATGATAATACTGATAAATGAAATGGCACGGTTCTCCCCACCCATTAATATCAGCTCATGGAAAAGAATAGCTTCCTTCAGCTGCACTTAAATTATTCAGGATAAGGGAAAGGAAGTAGGCTCTCGAGGGACATGCTAGAATATCCTTCTCTGATTGTGTGTGTGTGAGAGAGAGAGAGAGAGAGAGAGAGAGAGAGAGAGAGAGATCAGTCTAGGCCTAACTCTAAATCAAGGTGCTGTCCACAGAGTAGGGGAACAGGGATTGAACTAGTGCCATGCAAATCTGCTGCCAGTGGATTGTGAAATCTGTGTTTCCTCAAAGCCAGCAGTTCAGAAGTTGGAATACTTATTGAATATGATTTTTAAAGCAATACTCTTTTGGATTATGAAATTGGTGCACGCATTGCAAAGAATTTAATAACTAAAGAAAATGTAAATAAGAAATAACCATCATGGTTATTTTTTTCTCATCTGCATGTTTTTTAGATTCTCTCTCTCCCTCCCGTTCTTTCTTCCTTTTATTTCTTTCTCTTTAACACATTTGGGACCAATTTAGCATTTTATCCTAAACATTATCCCTTAACATTAAATGTGTTTTGACAAGATTGTAAAGAACTGTACTATACTCTTCCAATGAGTTTACCCCAGTTCCTTATATTAGTTGTTTCTCTTCATAGCTACTATCATTCTACAACTAACATACAATTCTACAATGAATAAGTTAGGTAACCGAATTTCCTTTAAGTAGATTCATTAAAGTGGCATTATAGGCTAAAAGGGTATAGAATTTTAAGATATTGTTTTAAGTGTGGCTATATTAACTGTGTAGAAGTATAGATCCAGGGTCCTAACCCTATTTGTACCTATTTTTCCACACCCTCATCAGGGCTTTCACCAATATCACATAATACTTCTATATTTAATTAAAAAGGATCAATTAAAATATGTTTATCAGATATTTCTTTCACTAGAAATTTGTTTTTCCTAATCCATGTACTACTTTTGGAGCTTGAATATTCTAAAATTCAATTAAACTTAAGTAATTATTGATATAATCTATGTGATGTGCTTGATTGTACTTCCAATTAAAAATAATAGTTTAAATATAATATATAGGGACATTTGATGTAAATAATCGGGCTGGAATAAATGACAAAAAAATGTTGTACATTAACAGCTCACTTTCTCTTGGCTGATTTACTAATCCATTCTAACTCTTTGGAATATTGAGTACCTAGAGAGATTCAAAAGAATGGATTTGAGAAGCCTAAATTAGGATCAAAGACCACACTCTAAGGCAGTGATCCTCCAGGGATAGTCCAAGGATAAATCCCAACAGAGACACCTGGGTGGTGCTGTGCTTGGGGTATTGGGTCTTATCCCACACACACAATTAGGTTATCTTTTTGGTGAGGCCTGGGAATCTGCATTTTAACTGGGATCCTGCAATGTGGGCATCGCTATTGACTTTCTTCTTCCTGCTGACTCTGTGCTTTACCCACAGTCTAGTGGGCCTGACATGGTGTGCATGTTCCCACAAGATGGCCCTTATCCAATCAGAATCGTAACGAGGGAAACTTGTCACAAGGGCAAAGTTTTCCTCTTTGGATATGAGATCTTGACTCAGAGAGAAGCCCTATGCCCTAGGAATATGGGTATAATAAATACAGTACCTGGAGGTTGATCTTTAATTTGAGAATCTATAAAGATGATCTGGAAGCCTTTGCTGCCAATGGACAGCTGGTCTTTGACTTGGAGGTGCAGCCTCACTGGGGGTTGGGGTAGGAGTGTGGTGTGATGGGTGTGGGTGCTCATAAAGCAAGGTGGAGACAGACAAGAAAAAGGCATGCAATAGAAAACAGGAGGTGAAGCTGCAGAGGAATACTGTAATACATTCAGAGTGTAAGTGCCCTTGTTTGCAATGCTCTTCAAATACTGTTGTTCATGTGGCCCCTAAAGCGTTTTGAAAAATCACTTATCCCTCACATTTTAAAACTGAGGGCTAAAATATTTCATCATAAGGTTAAATAGTTGTGCAATTCCTAGCACATGTGAAAAAGTTGATGCTGCAAAATATCACTCTTTTATTATTATTACTAGAAGCCCGGTGCATGAAATTCGTGCACAGGGGTGTGTGTCCCTCAGCCCAGCCTGCACCCTCTCCAATCTGGGACCCCTCAAGTGGGCAGTCGGACATCCCTCTCACAATCCAGGACTGCTGGCTCCCAACTGCTTGCCTGCCTGCCTTCCTGATTGCCCCTAACTGCTTCTGCCTGCCAGCCTGATCACCCCCTAACCACTACCCTGCCAGCCTGATTGATGCCTAACTGCTCCCCTGACAGCCTGATTGCCTCTAACTGCCCTCCCCTGCAGTCCTGGTCACCTCTAACTGCCCTCCCCTGCAGGCCTGGTCCCCCCCCAACTGCCCTCCCCTGCAGGCCTGGTCCCTCCCAACTGCTCTCCCCTGCTGGCCTGATCACCCACAACTGCCCTCTCCTGCAGGCCTGATCCCTCCCCACTGCCCTCCCCTGCTGGCCATCTTGTGGCAGCCATCTTGTGTCCACATGGGGGCAGCCATCTTGTGTGTTGGAGTGACAGTCAATTTGCATATTACTCTTTTATTAGATAGGATTATTTTATTTATTTTTTGGGCAGGCCAAAACCCTAGTTTATTTCAGTATCAGCAACATCTTAGCCATCACAAAAATAAACTCTACCTGGGGCAACGGGAGTCTCTACAGTGAGGCTAAGGCTCAGCTGCCACGGTGAGCTTAGGGTGCGTGTGGGCACTGCCCAGGCGATACATTAGGAAGCGGCAGGGCTGGTGGCGGTGGCAGGTGCTAGACGGCTTCACTTCTGGGTGGGAATGAGGTCATTCAGGGCCTGGCCCTGCTCCAGCTGCTGATCCATCTCAATGAGCAGCTTTATGCCCTCCACCACCATCTGCACCAGCTCCACCTCCGAGAAGCCCAGGTGGTCTGCGTTGGAGATGTCAAAGACTCCGATGACCGCAGCCGTGTCCACACCACCTGTGCCTTGCTTCTGAAGCCGCAGACGCTTGAGCATCTCTGTGAACTTCTCGTGCTTGCCCGGTGGGGCAGCTTGATGTGCACACCTGCCCGCAGCCCTGTGCCCAGGTTGGATGGGCAGGTGAGGATGTAGCCCAGGTGAGGGTTCCACAGGAACTCGTAGTTCTTAGACTTGAAGAGTGCTTCAATCTAGGTGAGGCCATTGCAGAACTGGGTGAACACCTCCTTCATGTTGCCCCCCTTCTACATGGAGATGACCTGCAGGTGGTCCTCCTTGTCGATCCACACCAGGAAGGTCTTATTGTCATTGTGCCAGATGCCTTGGGCATCGGGCCAGTCCGGGGCCATGCCTGAGGCCAGCAGCAGCGGTGACATGGGCTTGTGGTCATTGATGAGCTGCTGCTGCTCTGCGTCCGTCATGCTCTTGAGTGAGTTATACTTGCCCGCCAGGTCGCTGACCTGGCTCGACGGTGCTTCCAGCTTCCACCGCGAGCTTCTCAATGGTGTGGCACTCCCCGCAGCTACAGTGCAGGGTGGGGGGGTGGGTGGTGGGGGTGGTGGGGAGGAGGCAGAAGCTGTGGATGCTGCGCCCGTGTGCATCCAGATTTCTGCCACCCTGCAGGTTGTTGGGGTTGAGGTCGGTCTTGTGCTCATCACCCAGCTTGCAGCGCTGGTCCTCGATGATGAGGTCAAAGAGCTCTTTGAACACTTGGTAAGACTCCTTGTCGCCTGCCACAGAGCCCACAGTCATGATGAAGGGGTGGCCCAGGTTGTCCACTCCGGTGTGATGACGTCGTCCAACGTGAAGCCGTTCAACAGGCGTACAGCTTGGGGGTCATCACCTTGGCCATGTGGTTGTTGTGGCCGCTGAGGTCGGGGTATGTGTCCTCCGCCCACCGGCAAGCACAGCTTCAGCGCCTTGTGGCTGTTGGAGAAGGGCATGAGCATTGTGGGTTGGAGAAGGGCATGGTGCCTTGTGGCTATTGGAGAAGGGCGTGGCGCGTTGTAGCTGTTGGAGAAGGGCATGGCACGTTGTGGGTTGGAGAAGGGCATGGCCACAGGCGGCAGGCCAGCAGCAGCCGGCAGCAGGGAGCTCGGTGCTTCCACAGCTCCTGGAGCGTCGCAGGCGAACAGCCATCACTCTTTTAAATTCATCCCAGGGAAGCTAAATATTGCTCCTCGTTCTGTTTCCATGCCACTCTCTGCACAGAATTTACCACAATGGGATATAGTTTAATGTTTGAAAGGCTTTTTATTGATCACTCTGACACCCTTTTTTGGATCAAGATTCTACACAAAGTTAAACTTTAAAATCTTTCATATTTTCTGTGAATTTGATGTTAAATGTTAAACAATTTTTATGTGTTGTTATCAATTATTTTTATCTGTACTTAATTGCTCTAAACAACAAATACATTATCAATTTTTGTAAATAATTATGAGACATGAGAAGTAAAATTATATTGGATGAGATGGATGAGACCTTCCCCCACTTACTCCTGAACATTTCTTGTTGTCCAAATGCTATTCCCCCTCTTTTTCTTTCAGTCGTGTTTAAGAACTGAAAAACTTTGTTCACATAAGTCGATGGGAATGGAAAGAATTTTGTTACAGCAACATCACTCAAGTCTTTATACTTTTTCAAGTTATTTACCAAAAATCATATGGTGATCTATCATCAAAAATTATTTTTAATGATCTACCAACTCCATCAGATCATTCTTCAGTTATGTTGAAAACAGAGAATTGAAAAGGATTTGTAACCCAATCATTAGGACAATTCACTTTCTCAACACTAACTGCTCAGTTCTGAATCCCTCCTTTGTTCAGAGTCCTGGCTTTTTCACCTGGCAGAATGCGCCACAGTAAAACTCAGATGGGTGCGAGGTGGGTCTTTCTTTGGTAAAGGGGAAAAAGGCAGCCGTGAAAGGGGCCGTGGAGAGGGACCAGCTGGGGTCCATGGTACAACCCCAGGGGCATCCTTCACTTTGGGGTATCCTGCAGGGGTTGTCCCCTGCAGGTCTTGGAGGGAGAGCCAGCATGCTCTGAGAACAGTTTTAGAAGCACCTAGTTAGGAGCTGACAATCTGGAAATTACTCCTTTAAAACCATTCATGCCAAAGTTGCCCTTGAAAATCTTTGTGGCAACTACCAGAATAACAACAGATGAAGGCAAGAATTGTCAGCGGAGGCTGGACCTGGTTGGGGAAAGTCTGATGAGGAACAGGACAGTTTTGGAGCTCATAGTGTCTTCACACAAAGCATGACTTAATTACTCACTAGGACTGGATTCTTCTAGCGTGTGTCTGATCTCATATGGGCTCTTGCATGCTGTAATGTGCACTTCTCAATTCTTGGTCCTTACAATGAGATAATTGTCTTTGAGGCTTTATCAATTGATTTCTGCTATAGGCTGAGCTTCCTTCCATTGACTTGGTACATGATGGCCATGTTGTGGTTCTGTTACCAGCGAGAGCCACCTGTTTCTATCCATATTCTAGACTAAATATTTCCCCCTTAGCAATTGTTTGGAATAGTTACTGTTTAAATAAGAGAAAACAAATTACCTTTATCCCACCAACTGATTGGTAACAGGCCTCCTGGAGCCCTCCACTAGGTGGGATTTTGAAGTTCTTTCTGGACTCAGTGGGAGAGAGCACTAGGAGTGATTAGTGATACTTGCTATGAAAAATGATGATATGCTTGGTATGTGGGGTAAGCAGCCTCTATGGTGGTCCCAATGATCCCCCTCCTGGTATTCTTCCCCTTGAGTGTGGGTAGGACCCAATGACTTGATTGGAATTACTAGAATACAGCAAAGGTGACAGAATGTCACTTCTGTGAGTAAGCTACAGGAGACTGTGGCTTCCATCTTGCTAGCAGATGCTCTCTTGCTGGTTTTGTTGGAGAGGCTCATATAACAAGGAACTGAGGTGGCCTTCAGACAACAACCTGCAAAAAATGGAGGCTGTCAGTCCATAATCCTTGAGGAACGAGGTCCTGCCTTCAGATGTGACCCCATCCTGGCTGACCCCTTGATTGCATGCAGCCTGTCAGAGACCCTGAGCTAGAGGACCCAACGAAACATGCTAGATTCCTGACCCACAGAAACTGTACAATAATAAATGTGTGTTCTTTTAAGCTGGTAAGCTTTGGAGTAATTGGTTATGCAGCAATAGATAACTAATACACCAGGTATTTGCCATCCTTAGTTTAATCACTTTATGCACATTATTGTGTAACAAAAAAATAGTGGGAGCAGCACCACACACTCAGGAAGGAGCAAGAAACTGGACTGACTTTAAAGGAGAAGATAAGTGACCAAGATCAATTACAAGAACTCAAGACATGGTGAGCAGAGGACATTTAGTGGAGAGGCAAGCAGTCTTGAGAACTCAGCAAGTTTGAATTCAACTGTTTGCTACTCAGTTCAGTGTAGCTCACAACTGTCTATGCTTCTCTTAGCACTTCAGTATGACCCATTGCTTATCTCTCTTCTCCACCAAAACAAGGTTTAATAAGGACCGGTCTCTGCCTCTCTTTCATTCATTGCTATATTGCCCACAGCAGCCATAGTGCCTGGTACATAATAGGCTTCAGTAAGTATTTATTCAATGAATAAAATGTTTATGTTTTATAAATGCCAATAAGTCACAAAATATTGCCACACATTTTAGAAAAATAAGCATCAGAAATGGTTATAATAAATATTTTTTTGTGCGTAAAGGAAGCAAGTTTCAGTATTTGGCAAATTCACTTATTTAGGGCATCTAATTCCCTGATAATGTCAGTTAAATGGGCATTACTGTACTAGGAACTATTAATTATTCATTGCTAACACAGTGTTCAAGGTCAAATGAAATCTGATGGAAAATCTCTTCATTGTGGAAAAATCACTTGCTGATTGTTATCACAATTTTCGCTGCTGCTGTACAGAGCTTTTCTCCTCCAGCATTTTCAGGAGGGGCCGGAGCCACTATGTCCATTTTATGGAAAACAAGGCTATTTCACTTGTATGATTGTACATTTTTCTGCTGTTAGGAATACCCTTCCTTTGTAAATTATACGTGTGTATGTATGTGTGTGTGTGTGTGTGTGTGTGTGTGTGTGTGTGTAGTTTTGAACTATTATAAAGAAATAAGCTATGGTAGGACAGAGACCGAATAAATAAAAAATATATTATTTATGTGAAAAAGAAACATAGAAAATACCACCAAACTTCTGAGATGAACCCTGGACTGCCAAGTGTAAATTAACCAACATAAAATCCAGAATCTACACTAAGGAGGTGAGTCAAGCATCTGCTCTGCTGGCACAATGGCAAATGGTAGTGATGCCTTTGTTCACTGAGAACCAGAAATGGCATTTAGGCTTCCTCTGCTGCTCTTGTTGAGAAGGATTCAGAGGCCCGTGGAGGAGCTCTGTAATTGTTTAATGATGGCACAGAGTCTAGAGCAGATGTAAGAATACGTGTACTTATGAGCCTTAATTTTTTCTAACACAATACAATTAGCTAGATTCAGGGTAAACTGTAACTTAGTGAAATCCAGTTATGACTTATGTTCTGTTGCAATAGTATGACCAGACAGAATCTGTTTCCAGATTCAAGTTAATATCCAAAATTTACATTGAATTCACATAACTCAACAGCAAAACCCCCAAACAATTGAATTAAAAATGGGCAGAGGACCTTAATAGACCCTTTTCCAAAGAGGACATACAGATGGCCAAAAGACATATGAAAAGATACTCAATGTCACTAATCATAAGAGAAAAGCAAGTTAAAACTACAATGAGATATCACCTCCCACCTGTCAGAATGGCTATCATCAATAAATCAATAAATAACAAGTGTTGGTGAGGATGTGGAGAAAAGGGAACCCTTGTGCACTGTTGGTGGGAATGAAGATTGGTGCAGCCACTATGGAAAATAGTATGGAGGTTTCTCAAAAAATTAAAACTGTAATTGCCTTATGACCCAGCAATTCCACTTCTAGGAATATATCAAAAGAAAACCGCAACACTAACTCAAAAGAATATTTGCATCCCTATGTTCATTGCAGCATTATTTGCAATAGCCAAGTTATAGAAACAACCCAAGTGCCCATCAGTAGATGAGTGGATAAAAAAGTGATGGTACATATATACAATGGAATATTACTTGGCCATAAAAAAGAATGAAATCTTACCATTTGTGACAGCATGGAGGGTATTATGCTAAATGATATAAGTCAGATAGAGAAAGATAAATACCATATGTTTCACTTATTTGTGTAATCTAAAGAGAAAATAAACAAACATATAAAATAGAAACAGACTCACAGATACAGAGAACAGATGGAAGGGGAGCTTAGAGGTTGAATGACAAAGGTGAGGGGATTAAAAACTACAAATAGGTAGTCACAGCCTAGTCATGAGAATGTAGAGTGCAGTATAGGGGACATAGTCAGCAGTGTTGTAAGAACTATGTGCCAGGTGGGTACTGGAAATATCACAGTGAACACTGCCAAGTATCTGATTGTCTAACCACTATGCCTGTACACCTGAAACTGACAAAAGCAATATTTAATGTAAACTTCAATTGAAAATAAAATTAAAAAATTAAATCTCTGCTCTTTTAGTCTTTGATCGAAGTATATTTACTTCCAACAGGTTCTTTTAGCTTAGGGAAGGATAATAGGCTCTGAAATATTATCAGGTTTTCCATGAGTGAAAAACAAAGCCCATAAAAGAGCGAATAATTTTTAAAGGTGACACTATCTAAGGATGCTGCTGGCTTACATGTTTGTATTTCACCATAAAGCAATAGCTACATGTCCACCGGTGATTTGCTTTAATCTTAAGATAAATAAAACCTGTTGGAGCAGAAACTGAGACTAGAGGTCGAAGGGTGAACAGTATTGCGAGTACTTGGTTCACACATTGCACATGATTTCCTGGAGGCCTCTAGCCCTCCCCTCCCCTGAACCGGTGCACCAAGCCTTTCACAAATGTCAGTTAAGACAAAAGGAGCCGAAAACACTTTACAACATGGCCATCAAATTAGCGATTGTAGATTGCTTAAAGGCAGTAAATCTTTTTAGACAAGTTCAGCCTCTAAAATCCATTCTCCTCTCTCCATTGTGAAACCTGCAGTGGTCTGACACCCGAGAGTAGAACCACAGGTTTCTTTTATGTGGAAATTCTGCAGATTATCTGGATTTAGTTTCTCCCACAGTTTCTGCTAAATGCATCAGCTGTGTAGCCTTCTACGCCTTCCCCTCAAATACAAGGTGTGGAGCAAATACCCTCTCCAAGGACCTGCCTTCTCTTGATCACTCCGTACTAGCCCCCCAGTTTGCTGAACTTTCATTCATTCATTCATTCATTCACATATAAAATTAATAAAATGTGCTCAGAGCCTAGCACATTTACAATGTAGCAATGCTAGCTACATGATGAAGTTACAATGGTAAAGAAGATAACAGGTTGCCACTCTCATAGGTGATGTACTCTAGTGAGGAAGACAAAAAAATAAGCAAGTAAACAAATAATGATAAATTATGTGTTTCAAAGGGAATACATGAGGGACCAAGAAAGGGAAGAGTAGGCAGGGATTTCAATTTTTGGCCTTATGGTAGACTGGATGTTTGCAGAAATCCACTCAGTAAAGTGCAACAAAAAATGCTAAGTAAAACGATGAAGACAAACAAAACAAAACAAAAACCGCATGGCTTGATGGGCAGCAGAGTAAGGGTGTTCTGTGGGGCAGAAATGACCTGAAAGCAAGAATCATCAGGGGAGAGGTAATGCTGGAGTAAATTTTACCTCTGGCAGCCTAAATCCTAAATTTTAATTGGCCATGTGTAGGAGACAAGAGGTAGAGCATAGCATAAGACTGAGTAAAGGTTTGGATAGATGAACATCTATACAAGACCAGGAGACAAAAGGGCAACAGTCTTAGGGAGTGTACTAAGAAAAAAAACAACAAACAAACCAAATCCTGGCCACAGGAGGACTCTGGGGGTACAGTGCCTGCTTCCACCTTGGCTTTAGGTGAAGATGAAAGATAACGAATCCTTTGAGGATTTCTTATCATAAACCCATGGTAAGGGCAAATAAACTACGTTATTGATAAAACAACCCCCAACAGAAAATGTAATTTTAGGTGGTCCTAATATGGCTGGAGGAAGGAAAATCTGAAATTCTCTGTATAGAAACACAACCAATTTCAAGTCATGTCTCAAAGAATATCTAGAAACTAACATTCACTAGCAATGGGGGAAAATGGGATATATCCACAATACTCTCAACAATAGAGATAAAAAACCCCACTACAAACATGAGGAAATGATGTCATTTTAAATGTAGGGAGAAACAAGAGTACATATAAAATTCCCAAACCAGCTAAGAGAAAAATATGGAATTAGGAAGTCTTGCCCAGTCTGAGATGGGATGCAGTCAATAGAAGGCTTAAAATAAGACTGCAGAAATAAATCCAAATATATCAGTAGTCATAATCAAATAAGTAAAATAAGAGGGTCACTATATTTGGATAAAAGTTTCAATTCATCAGAAAGATAGAATAATTCTAAACTTACGTTTCCAAAAATATAACTCCAAAATATCTAAAGCAAGAGTTTCAGGACCACAAAGAAAAACTGAACCCTCTTCCCCCACTATAGTAGAGTAAAAACTTCTTTATCAATAATTGATAAATACAGATAAAATAACTAAAAAATTTAATAGATAAAAAAATTAAAAAGTAATAAGAATATAGAAGATTTAAACAACATAATTAGCAAAAATAATCTAGTGGACACATAAAATACTATTCCTAACAACTGGAATAAACTTTTTTTGTGTGTGTGCATATATGCAACATATAAAAGTTGGCTATGTACTGGGGCATAAAACAATTATCAACAAATTTCAAGCAATTGGTATCATACAGACAATGGTATGCTGGTATGCTACCTGTGTAGGAAAAGAAAAAGCCCTGATTTGGAATGTTTTCAGATTTCTGTAGTATAAATATTTCTACCAGAGCTGACTTCAATCTATCAATGGTTTAACAATGGATTTGAAAAATCCCCAAATCATTAAAAAATTTAATCTTGTAAGTCACTACAAATTGGCTGCAGCACTCTCTAACTATAAAAAATAAAGTTAGCTATTAATAACAAAAGTACAACTACCTCCCTCATTCACTTAGATATTAAAAACATACTTCTCAATGGCACATATGTCAAAGACAAAATTATAATTCAAACTGAGAGAGAATGAAAACACTATACTAGTAAGGTGAAAATTGTGAAATGCAACTGAAGTGTTCATCAAGGGAAATTTATATCCTTAATTATTATATTTAAAAATAGAAAAGGTTAGGGCTAAGATTCATTTGAAACAAAACAACTCAAGTAAAAAAAAAAAACAAACAGATAAAAAGCCAAAGAAAGTAGAATGGGGGGCATAATAATGAAAAGGCAGTCATTACTGTAAAATAACACAATATACAATAGAGATCATTTCCACAGACACATATTGGTTGGTTTATTGAGGTGATATAATTGACAAACCTCTTACTAGATTGAGCAAGTAAAAAGAAAGCCCAAACAAAACAATTAAAAGGAGAAAAAGGATAGGTGCATCAAAAAATATCCAATCTAATAAAGAGGTAATATGCAAATTGACCATCACTCCAACACACAAGATGGCTGCCCCCATGTGGTCAAAGATCCTGCCCCCATGTGCACACAAGATGGCCACCACAAGATGGCCAGCAGGGGAGGGCAGTTGTGGGCAATCAGGCCTGCAGGGGAGGGCAGTTGGGAGGGACCAGGCTTGCAAGGGAGGGCAGTTGGGGGCGATCAGGCCTGCAGGGGAGGGCAGTTACGGGAAATTGTGCTGGCAGGGGAGCAGTTAGGCATCAATCAGGCTGGCAGGGGAGTGTCTAGGGGGTGATCAGGCTGGCAGGCAGAAGCAGTTAGGGGCAATCAGGCAGGCAGGCAGGTAGGCAAGTGGTTGGGAGCCAGCAGTCCTGGATTGTGAGAGGGATGTCCGACTGCCTGTTTAGACCCGATCCCACTGGGCAGTTGAACATCCCTCGAGGGGTCCCAGATTGGAGAGTGTGCAGGCTGGGCTGAGGGACGCCCCCCCCCCCCATGCACAAATTTCATGCACTGGGCCTCTAGTATAACAATAAAAGTGTAATATTCTAATTAGACTGGACAGCCAAACGACCTTCCAGACATCCTTCAGGATAACCTACCGAATGAAGCTGGGGCTGTGAGGGAAGCCTGGGCCCTGGGTGCCAGAGGGAAGCCAGTGCCAGCAGCTGGGGGAAGGAAGGCCTACTCTTGCATGAATTTCGTGCATCGAGCCTCTAGTAAAAATATAATATGAGACTGGTATAGACACATTTATGCCAATACATTTTAAAAATTTAGGTGAAATGGATACATTTTTAGAAAAGTATGAATTACCCAAACTGATTCAAGAAACAGAAAATATGAATGGCCGTATCTATTGCTGCAGAGCAAACAACCCTACACCCTATAACCTAAAACAAAGAGTATTTATTATTGCTCAGAAGTCCACAGGGCCGTGAGGGCATCCCCTGGTCTTGGTGAGGCTCACTCATCTATGTTTGGTCAGCAGCAGGTTGGGTGGTGTCTCTGCGGATGGAGGTTGCACTCTCCTCACACACGTCCCAGGGCCTCTGGCTGTGGGCTGGTATAGTGTGGCTTCCGTTGTGACAACTGAGCTGATCTCTGTAGGGTCTCATCCTCCAGCAGGTGAGGCTGGACTTGCTCCTTGGTGGTGGCAGGTTCTGAGAGAGTTAGCAGGAGGGTGAAAGGCCACTTGAGGCCCCTGGTGGAAACTGGTCCAGTGGAAGAGCTACAGTCTATTCGCTAAGAAATTCACAAGGCTGGCCAAGATTCAAAGGGTGAGGGAACAGATACTTTTTCTCTAGTGGATATAGAGAAGAATGAAGGATTGTGGGCATTTTATATTCTATCACATCCTAAAACCATTAAAGATGCTGACTCAGCAGTTAAAAAGTCTTCTCAACTAAGAAAACACTTGGCCTAGATGTGTTTACTGTCAGGTTCTACCAAACATTCAAGGACCAGATACATCCAATCATCCATAATTTCTTCCAAATGAGAAAAAGAGGGACTACATCATAATTCATTTTTTTTGTGAGGCTACGAAAACCCAGACACTAAAATTAGACAAAATATTATGGGAGAAGAAAATAGCCCAAATGCACTGAGGATCATCAACACAAAAGGCTAAGCAAAATTTAAGGAAATTAAATTGGAACTGGGCACTGGGTTCCCGGCTCTCCTGTGGCAGGGGATATGCTCCCCTGTGCCCACGTGGCTTATGGCCATATGGGACTCCACACATGGGCTAGTGGACTTTAATTAGCTGGGATGCTGAACTATACCCGGCTGCAACATGCAACAGAAGCTCTGGACACTGGCCTGCTTTATGTTGTTTTTTTAAAAAAATATATACTAGAGGCCCGGTGCATGAAATTCGTGCACTGTGTGGGGTTGTCCCTCAGCCCAACCTGCACCCTCTCCAATCTGGGACCCCTGAGGGATGTCCGACTGCCTGTGGGATCGGGTCTAAACAGGCAGTCGGACATCCCTTTCACAATCCGGGACTGCTGACTCCCAACTGCTTGCCTGCCTGCCTGATTGCCCCTAACTGCTTCTGCCTGCCAGCCTGATCACCCCCTAACCACTCCCCTGCCAGCCTGATGGACGCCTAACTGTTCCCCTGCCAGCCTGATCGTCCCCAACTGCCCTCCCCTGCATATTCCCTCTTTATTAGATAGGGTTTTTTCTTTAACATATTAGACAGTGTACCTGCCATGGTCTTGACAAACCAGTAAAAATGTAACCCAAACTAAAAGTGTCATAAAATAAACTCCTTAAAGAGGAATTTCATGAGACCTTGGAAAGGTGATATCATGTGGTTGTTTCTTCCTTTCTTCCTTCTTTTTCTTTTTCTTGATGTTTCATCTTTTGTCCTTTCTTTCTTTTCTCCTTTTATTCCTTTTCTGTCCTCTCTCTCTCTTAACTTTTCCATTGGTAGAATCGTCAGTACTTGAATCTGTCTTGCTTCCAGAAGACGAAGAAGAGGGAAACACACCGTCATCTGAAGAAAAAGATGATCTATGTTGGGATCGGTGGTGTTTCTGGTTTTGCTCTTTTTCCCGTTTTTTTTTTGTTGTCATTTCTGCCGGCCCTGGCATCTTCAGGACTTGTGCGTGGGCACTTCTTATTCATATCTACAAAACCTCCCTGCCTTGGTGAAAACTGTAGGGGAAAAGGCCTTCCTGGGTGGGCTCAAGCCCTGCCCAAGGTGCTGAGGAACCAGGGTGGGGAGCACCCACAACCGCCCTTGCAGAGCCAACCTGTGGACCTCAGGGTACTCTCCAGTAATGTAACTGCAATGTCGCCATTTGCCTTCAGAAATTAGTTGTAAGTTACTTCCTATGTGAAACCTTACCTCAGACATTTCCTTTGCAGTTTGTAAAGATTTGAAGCAAAACCCATTTACCTCCCTAACCTGGTCAGAAGTTTCTACCCAATGGGAGAGGTTTGCTGGGCAGCATCGCCCAGATACCCCCACCCCCCATCTCCAATCACTTGGCTGTGGGCAAGGGAAGTTCCAAGGCTATAGGTGTGTGTGTGGGGGGGATCACTCCATGGGGACGCAGGCCCTTTGGAGGCTGACACCCCAGGCTGCCGCTGGGAGGGGATCGCTCTGGGGGGCACGGCTGCCTCCCAGGCCTACACCCCCTGACTGCGGCTGGGAGCTGATCACTGGTGGGGGGGGGGGGCGGGGGCGCAGTGCAGGCACCTCCCAGGCCCACAGCCCTGGCCGCGGCTGGGAGCTGATCGCACCAGGGGTGGGGGGTGCGGGCACCTCCCAGGATGATGGCCCGGGCCACGGCTGGGAGTGGATCACGCCTGGGGGCGGGTGCTTCCGAGGCCATTGGCCCAGGCCGCTGCTGGGAGTGGATCGGGGGCACTGCCGCCTCCCAGGCCAACAGCCCGGGCCACACGCTGCCAGCTCATCAGCAGTGCTCCCTGGGACTGGGGGGCTCAGGCGGGCCTGAGAGGACTGGGCGCTGCCATTTTTTGTCTATGGGTGCCACCATTTTTGTCACAGAGTGATGGTTAATTTGCATATTACTCTTTTATTAGATAGGATATTTTTATTGATTTCAGAGAGCAAGGAAGAGGGAGAGAGAGAAACATCAATGATGAGAGAGAATCATTGATGGGCTGCCTCCTGCAGCCTCTCCCCCCGCCCCCACTGGGGATTGAGCCCACAACCTGGGCATGTGCCCTTGACTGGAATCCAACCTGGGACCTTTCAGTTCGCAGGCTTACACTCTTCTAGCCACTGAGCCAAACTGGCTAGGGCTGGCTTGCTTTAAAAATAAAAAAATTGTAACTGTACAAAAAAAGAGAACACATATAACTAAGAGGGGATTATTTCAGGAAAGCAAGGTTAATTCAACCTTGGAAAATCTACTAATTCACCACATAAACAAAACATAGGCAACACATTAAATTAAATTCATTAGATAAAGAAAAACATTAAATAAAATTCAATAAACATTGATGGTAAAAACTCATGGTAAATATTAAGAACAGCAACAACACATTATCTACAAAAACATTTAACCAAATAGCAGACTCAATATTAAAATGCTAAAAGCAAAGGGGTTTGGAGGTGGTAGAAGAGGGTAAAGGGAGATAAATGGTGATGGAAGGAGACTTGACTTAGAGTGGTGAACACGTAATAGAATGTAGAAATTATGTGTTATAGAATTATACACCTGAAACCTATATAATTTTATTAACCAATGTCACCCCGATAAATTCAATAAAAACCAAAACAAAATCAGAATTAAAAAAGGAATGATTGTTATTCCACATTGTTTTGGAGGTTCTAATTCATGCAATAAAATAAAAAACGAAATAAATGTATAAATATTAGAAAGGAAGCAATCAAAGGCTCATTATCTGCAGATGATATATATGTCTATATAGAAAGCAAACACATAAAGTAACCTATAATTAATTAAATACTAGAGGCCCAATGCACGAAATTCATGCAAGAGTAAGCCTTCCTTCCTCAGGCTGCTGGCAACAGCTTCCCTCTGGCACCTGGGACCTGGGCTTCCCTCAAAGCCCCGGCTTTATCCAGAAGGTCATCCAGAAGGATGTCCAGTCTAATTAGCATAGTACACTTTTATTATTATAGATAATACTAGAGGCCCAGTGAACGAAATTCGTGCATGGGGGGGGGGGGGGTTGTCCCTCAGCCCAGCCTGCACCCTTTCCAATCTGGGACCCCTCGAGAGATGTCTGACTGCCCGTTTTAGGCCCATTGGGATCGGGCCTAAATGGGCAGTCGGACATCCCTCTCACAATCCAGGACTGCTGGCTCCCAACTGCTTGCCTGCCTGCCTTCCTGATTGCCCCTAACTGCTTCTGCCTGCCAGCCTGATCACCCCCTAACCACTCCCCTGCCAGCCTGATTGATGCCTAACTGCTCCCCTGCCAGTCTGTTTGCCCCTAACTGCCCTCCCCTGCAGGCCTGGTCACCCCTAACTGCCCTCCCCTGCAGGCCTGGTCACCCCTAACTGCCCTCCCCTGCAGGCCTGGTCCCCCCCCAACTGCCCTCTCCTGCAGGCCTGGTCACCCCTAACAGCCCTCCCCTGCTGGCTTGATTGCCCCCAACTGCCCTCCCTTGCAGGCCTGGACCCTCCCAACTGCCCTCCCCTGCTGGCCTGATCACCCACAACTGCCCTCCCTTGCAGGCCTGGTCCCTCCCAACTGCCCTTCCTTGCTGGCCATCTTGTGGTGGCCATCTTGTGTCCACATGGGGGCAGGATCTTTGACCACATGGGGGCAGCCATCTTGTGTGTTGGAGTGATGGTCAATCTGCATATTACTCTTTCATTAGATAGGATAGAGGCCTGGTACATGGGAGGGGGCCAGCTGGTTTGCCTTGAAGGGTGTCCCAGATCAGGGTGGGGGTTCCCTTGGGGTGTGGGGTGGCCTGGGTGAGGGGCCTGTGGTGGTTTGCAGGCCGGCCACGCCCCCTGGCAACCCAAGCAGAGGCCCTGGTATCTGGGGTTTATTTATCTTCTAAAATTGAAACTTTGTAGCCTGGAGCGGAGCCAAGCCTTCTGCTTGCTCCGTAGCGGCAGCCATTTTTTGGGGGATTTATGTATCTTCTATAATTGAAACTTTGTAGCATTGAGTGGAGGCCTGGGCCGGCCAGGGTGTGTGGAAAGCTTGGCTCCCTCCATCGCCAGGGGCAACCCTAGCCTCCTGCTCTTTCCAGCTCCGTGGCTGCCGCCATTTCTGTTTGGATTTTTGTATCTTCTATCATTGAAACTTTGTAGCCTTGAGTGGAGGCCTAGGCCGGCAAGGGTAGGCGGAAAGCTTGGCTTCCTCCATTGCCGGGGAAACCCAAGCCTCCCTCCTGCTCTCTGTGGCTGTAGCCATTTTGGTTGGGTTTATTTGCATATTCACTCCTGATTGGCTGGTGGGCGTTGCTTGTGGGCGTGGCTCGTGGGTGTGTTGGAGTGATGGCTAATTTGCATATTACTCTTTTATTATATAGGATGACAATTTGGCAAGTTTGTGGGCTATACCTACATACAGTTAATTACATTTCTCTGTACTAGCAATGCATTGAAAATTTAAGTAAGATTCTGTTTATAATAGCAAGATTTTTTGTTTACCTTAGAAACAAATATAATGAAATATATATAAGATAAAATAAAAAATTGAAAGAATTAACAGCACCTAAATAAATGTAGTTAATTCCTATTTATGGATGGAAAGACTCAATAGTTTAAATATGTCAATTGTCCCCAAATTAATGTGTAAATATAAAGAAATTCCAATGAAAATCTCAGAACTGGATTTCTTTTTTTGTTTTTTGGTTTTTTTTAGTGGAACTTGACAGGGTGTTTCAGAAATTTACATAGAAAAGCAAGAATTAGTAGACACTCCTTAAGAAAAAAGTTAATACAGATGACTTGTCTTAACCTATAGATAGTGTAGTACTATACCAGGGTCTGCCTAACATACCACAGAAACAAAAGGTCCATGTCAGACCAGTGGGGGGAAATGGACTACTCAATAATTGATCTTAGGACATTTAGTTTTCCATATGGAAAAAGAAAGGAAATAGAATCTCTTCCTCATGACTTTCACCAAAGTAATTCCAGATGTATCAAGGGCTTAAGTATAAAAGGCACAACTTAAAACTTTTAGGAAAAAACACAAAAGTCTATCTCCATGACCTAAACAAAGGATATGATTTCTTAAACAAGAAACAAAAAGCACAAACTATCAAGAAAAAGATTGATCAATTGACTAATTAAAATAAAAAATTTTGCTATTGAATGATTCTATAAAGTTGAAAAGATAAGCCCCAAACTGGGAGAAGATATTTGTGATTAATATGTAAAATATATAAATATATAAAGTATGTAAAATATATAAATCTATAAAATATATAGAAGATATTTGTGATACTCACAACCAGGAAAGGATTAATATGTAAAATATATAAGAGAGAACTTACTTTGATGAATTAATCATGGAAGCCCTCAGTGAGGTGGTGACATGCAAACAGAAATCACAGGATGGGAAGAGTGTAGGGAGGAAGAGTGCTCCAGCCAGAAGAAAGACCAAATTCATAGGCTGTGAGGTGGAGAAAGGAGACCAGTGTGGCTGGAGAAGAGGGAAGAGTGAGAAGGAGATGGGGCTCTGAGGGAGAGGCAAAGGCCAGAACAAGACAATGAAGGGTTTGACAGAGCAGGCCTGGCTGCTATGTGACAGGGGAGGGCTGGATGGCACCACACGCTCTGCAGTAGTCTCAGGGAGACAGCCATGGGTCTGCATTAAGGGCATGAACTCTGGAGCCGGATTTCCTGGTTTTCTATCCTCACTTGGTCTCCCAGTCTGTGAAGCTATGGATCCCTTCTCAGGAAGAATACTTTAAAATGCATAAAATTAAACAACATAGGATTCCCAAGGACACCAGCTACGTCAAAACACAGTCATTAAGATACATAAACAGATATAGTCATATATGCTTCTTACTAAATAACGAGCGATGTAGGGTGTAATAGCTACCATAATTTTAAAGTTGTGGTTAGTAAAATTATTTTAAGAAACTACAACAGCTCTACGACTTCTAATGTGATCCCAACCCCTCCCCTAGCAATTTTATAGGTTATAAAGTTCACAGGTACTTCTAGTTTCACTGTGTGGTCTGTTGCCTTCATTCATAATTGAAGGAAATGTTAATTTAATATTAGAGGCTTAATATTAAATTAAATATTTCCCTCCTATTTCAAGTTGAAGCACTCTTTAAATTCTAACTACCCATCCCTTTGGCTGAGGTTGGATCCTTGGATAAAAATCCCTTGTCTTAGTCAGCTCAGGTTGCTATAACAGAACAGGCTGGGTGTCTTACAAAGAACAGAAATTTACTTCTCACAGTTCTAGAGACTGGGAAGCCCAAGGTCAAAGTGTCAGCCAACTTGGTGTCTGGTTCACAGCTGCCTTCTCCCAGTCCCCACGAGATGAAGAGGCAAATAAGATGATCTTTTATTTTATTTTTTAATGTATTTTTATTGATTTCAGAGAGGCAGGGAGAGGGAGAGAGAGATAGAAACATTGATGATGAAAGAGGATCATGGATCAGCTGCCTCCTGCACGCCCCCCACTGGGGATCGAAACCACAACCGGGGCATGTGCCCCTGGGTCTGTTCTGTAAATACACTAATTCCATTCACAAAGGCTCCACCCTCATGACCCCAATCACGTGCTAGAGGCCTCACCTCCTAACACCATCATGCTGTGGATTAAGCTTCAATTTATGAATTTTAAGAGAGATAAAACATTCGGCCAATAACACTCGGCACAAAGCAGCTTTAGTTATTGTTGCTGTGGTTTTTGCCGTCATTTCGAGGGACCGAGTGGGGAAGAGTGGAGGTTTTATTTTCTATTACAGCAGGAAGACAGCTTTGCCACCCGCCTGGCCTGATAGAGAACTAGGGAGGGCGGGGAACAGGAGGAAACAGCTCTGACGGTCCTGCTGGCTACCACTGCCACCTACCCAGATCATTAGTCATCAGCTCTAACTGCTCAGTCTCTAGGTTTTATTGCTCCTTAGAAGCTGAGCGTAGAAGGTCCTTAATTGAAGTCAGGAGTTGGACGCATAAGGGAGACATGGAGAACATCTGAAATTCTGAACCTAAAATAACTCTTTAAACAGATTATTTTTGTAAGAAAGAAGAAAGCTTTGTATGCTCATGGGGAAAAATACTCTTTTAAAAAATTTTTTGGCCTGTGAAGTTTGTTCTGAACCCAGTGGTTCCATAATTCAGGGTTTTCCTGCTTCCTTGCAAAAAGCAACCTTTGTGGGTTCTACCAGGTGTTAGTACCTCAACATAGAAGAGTACTTTCAGATCTGCTATTGCTACTGGCTTCTTTCTACCAGGCTTGTAGGATAGGCATAATCACCTTAGCAGGAGCCACCAGAGCAGGTTTCTGTTGCTTGCAATCTCCTTTTTTTCGCCGCACGGCTGCTAATGTGCACTGGGAACCAGATGGGGATAGTCAGCATTTTTCACACGCGTGACTCACTTTTCATCTAAAGGTTTCTGAGAGGGCTGCTGGGGAAAGGCTGCTTTGCATACACACTTACACAGAAGTGTTTTCCTTGGGGAAGTTTACAGTCACCATAGTTAAAAGGCAATCAGAGAAAAAGAAGGGAGAGTTGGGGTGTGATAGGGCTGACTCACCGGTGGGGACCAAGCTGTTTCAGGAAGATCCCATAAATGTTAAAAGATCATCTTATTTGCCCTGGCCCGTTTTGCTTAGTGGATAGAGCATTAGCCTGTGGACTGAAGGGTCCCGGGTCGATTCCGGTCAAGGGCACATGCCCGGGTTGTGGTTTCGATCCCCAGTGGGGGGCATGCAGGAGGCAGCTGATCCATGACCTCTTTCATCATCTATGTTTCTATCTCTCTCTCCCTCTCCCTTCCTCTCTGAAATCAATAAAAATATATTAAAAAATAAAAGATCATCTTATTTGCCTATTCATCTCGTGACTGAAATATCACTCATGGGCTGCTGGTTCTGCTTTTGGAGCCATTTGCTAGGTCCTGGGCCCTCGCAAACAGCTCAGAATAGCTTCGGTCTCTCTGGTTGTGCTGAATGGCCAGGCATTAGCTGTTTCTTCTTCCCTCCCACCTCTCTGCCACCCGCTTGGCCCCCCCACAGAGGTGCTGCTTTTACACTGCCATCTGAACCAGGTGGTCTCCAGGCAAAGCTGCAGCGGGCAGGGGTGGGAGCGCACCTGGGCCCTCAGACTCTGTTTCTGCCCAACATGGAAAGAAGCGGCCGGAACATTTCCCAGATGGGGACGTGGCCTGTGGGTGACGGGCGAGTGAAAGGATGACTCTTGCTTTCCCAGAAGAGGAGGTGGACACGTGCCTCTCATTTGAGGAAAGGAAGCCAGTGTTTTGAGAGGCATCTCTTCATCCCTCTGGCCAACATTAACTGGCCTCCTGGAGCTGGGTCTCAGTCAGGGAGGACTTTGCCCCTCCCCCACACCAGGGACATTGGACGATGTCTGGGGGCAGTTATGGTGTCACCAATAAATAGGGTGGGTGGTGGGTGGGCAACAACTGGCGTCTAGAAGGCAGAAGCTGGGATTCTCCTAAACAGCTTACAATGCACAGGATAGTCCCCACAGCAGAGACTGGTCCCGAGAGGGGGCCGAGGCTGCTCCCCAGGCTCTGTGGCCAGTCCCAGGGCTCTAGCAGTCCCTGAGTTCCGTCATTTGAGAAAGAGCTCCACTCCTACCACCTGGAAGGTGCTCAGTGGGGCACAAGGCACTGGAAATGGTAGGATTTTACTGTCTTTGTTCTGGAAAAGGTCCTGAGTAACCCAGGAGAGACGGGGAGGTGCAGGTGTGGATGGAACCTCGGTGCCAGGCCTGCAGAACGCTCGGTGTATGCGGGCGGAGTTGGAGGCAGAGAAAGCAGAATATGTGGCCCTGCTCTCCTGGCGCCCAGACGGCGGGCCCAGGAGGTTCCCCGGGTGGAAACGCTCACGTCTGCGCTGCCCCAGGGGAAAGTCAGGAGCCACATGTGGTCGCTGAGCACCTGAACTGGTGCTACTGCAACCAAGGTGATGAATTTTAAATTCGCATTAATTTTAATTACTTGCAATTAAGATGCTGCACACCGCTAATGGCTCCATATTGGACAGAGCAGATTTAGGAGAGGAGATTGATGGAGACCAAATATTGACAATGTGTGTGTGTGTGTGTGTGTGTGTGTGTGTGTGTACCTGTATGTGTGTATGTCTGTGCATGTGTATGCACATATGTGTATGTGTGTGCACATGTGCGTGCATATGAGTGAATGTGTTTGCATATGTGTATTTGTGTGCATGTGTGTACATGCATGTGTGCATATGAGCATATCTGTGCATGTGTGTGTGTGTATGTAAGTGTGTGTGAGTATATGTGCATACATGTGTGTGCGTGCATGTGCGTGTGTGTGTTTGAGTGTGTGGAGGGCGCAGCTGTGGCACAAGAGAACTTCATGAAGAGACTCTGGGAGAGGTGGACCTGCAGGGTGCACAGACTTCTGAGAGCAGAACCCGCCCAGTGGTGGAGGAGTACCTTCAAGGCAGAGGAAGCATGAGGACACAGGTGTGGGCAGGGGCATAGGAGCTCAGCATGTTCATCATGCACAGCTGTGCCATTCGAGGTACAGCACTCCTGATAGGCAGCATCATGGGAACTGTGATGCTGAAGCCCAGGAAATGGAAGCCCAGGAAGTAGAAGTGGCATGTTTTATGGGACACATTTTTAGAGAATCCAGAAAGTGATCAGTGTAGTCTTAGAATGCAGGTCTCAGTTCAAATACAATGCCTTTCATTCTACCTCATGAGGGCATGGGTCTTGTAGGCACAGAAGCTGTAGCCTAATATGAGAAACTGGAAGAGTGCCGGAGACAAAGTTTGACAGTTTGACAATTTGCCTCCGGCTGCGCTGGTTTCTGGAACCCAGTTAAGGAAAGATGACCTGGGTGGGGAGCGGATACTTGGCACTATGAAACTCCCTGTCTCAATCCAGTTTTACTGCAGACACCCAGACCTTGCCATAAACTTTTCCTAGAAATCTATTAAGTATCGTGACTCTACTAAGCAGTATGTTTAGTAGCTGCTGGGGCTGGACTAAGATGGACAATTGCTTTGGGGATTTCACCACCAGGGGAGGGGGAAGAGGCTTCCTTCGCGTGTGAAACCTGAGGTTTGCAATGGAGCTTACTGTGGGAGAAAGGAAAACTGATGTCCCAACATAAGGAACATTTGCCAAACATGCCAAGCTGTAATGTTCACTAAAGACAAATAAAGGACTGTCTGTAAGGCATACATTTCGCACAACAAGAGGAAAACATCTTGTGCAAACCAAAACTTTGTCAGTTCTGGTGTCTGGCTAGAACCAAGGATTCGTCTATGATTGGAAAGCAGCTATGGCTTCCGAAAAAGGGTAGAGTTTTAAGGCTGTGTCTTAAAACACCTGGTTCATCAACACCCCACCATTTTGGTGAATAAAATGAAAACAAAAACTTCAGAGTCTGTGGACTGTCTACTCATTTTGGAAGGAAAAAACACGAGGTAAATCATATTCATCTCAAAATAAATGTGTGGATGGTACTAACAGAGAGAAAGAGAAACCGTCTTTGAAGACTTAGCGGTTGCTCCTGGAGCTCTCCCCTGGGGAGAGTTACAATGACGTGAGGAAAACGGAAGCCCAAGGACATTATCAATCTGTAGGTAGCTCCGCTCATAGTTTTAGTCATCTGGTATTAATACAATATTCCATAACTTAAAAATAAATTTCAAAATAACTTATAGGTCGCCAGGAAGGCTTGTAGTTTTCCTTCGTCTAGAACCCTGACGAGAACTCCAGGTAACCAGGCTGTTGTTCTCCACCTCCTGGCTCTCAGGCATCTAGTCCTTTCTGCGCTCAGACACTTCGGATGAAGTCAGATGTGTTTTCAAACTACTTTGCCTCTTCATTCTTAAACCCTTGTTTATTTTAAATAAATTTAATCCATATGTTTCTGATTCATTTACACTTAACTCATCAAAATGCTGTTTCATAAAAAGCTCTTTGATGTTCAAATTGCCTTTGGAGCTATTTTTAATAAGATTTTTTTAAAGCCTCCCTACTTAGAAACAGAAAGTTCCATTTCATTGCTATTTAACAACTAGGGGTCCAAAGGGTTGGGTTCAGTTCATTATTTAAATGAAATAATGTATGTAAAATGCTTCATAAATTCTGAAGCCATCGACGCCTGTTAGTGATTAGAGTGGCTATTGTTATTACGGCCACGCAGAGGACAGAAGGTTTGAGGTTTCTGCTTCCCACAGTGGGCTGTACGCAATCATTTTGTGGCTTCTCCTATTTATTTATAACACTAGAGGCCCAGTGCACGAAATTTGTGTACTGGGCGGGGGGTTGGGGGGCGGGGAAGTTCCCTCAGCCTGGACTGTGCCCTCTCACAGTCTGGGAGCCCCATGATCAATTGCCCTCGCAGAGGGAGGCCCCGCCCACCTGCTGCAGCCTGCTGGTCCGTGGCTGGTCCTCCCTCTTTGGAGCAATTGTGGAGTCCCCCTGATTGATCGATCACCCTGCCGGCCAGTGGCCTGGGCCTCCCTCTGCGGGGCGATCATGGGGCGATGGCTGGGCCCCCAACCAGTCACATTGCATGCACCTTGGCTGGCCTGGTGCCAGTGGGTGTCATAGCATGGTTGTCCAGATGGTCGTTTTGCTGTTTGGCTGTTCGGTTGATTTGTGTATCACCCTTTTATTATTATAGATTTTTTAATTCTATGACTTTTTCATTCTTAGCAACACATTCATCAAATGACTAGTAAAATATTAAGGAATATGTCAGAGAGTGAGCCACTACTCAAACATAACCCCTTTTACAGTTGAGGTCCACTTGGACCTATTATGTGTAGCACATCGATTTTCAGTGGGGGTACAGAATATGGCTGGCTGCTACTGACTTAGGAGTTAGGGTCTTCTTGCATGCATGAATGGACTTGGGCAGAAAAATGATTGACTAAGAAGGAAGTTTTGGCAGGAGGGGAATGGCCAGCACCAGGTGGGTCTGTTCTCCAGTGACATGGAGAGGTTGTGGGTATTTCCAAGGCAGGCTCTGGGAACATGGCACATCCACTATTGCTCAGGGTCAGGTGGCACCATGTGAGGCAGAGCCTTCTCCCACTTCTGGGTGGAACCAAGCTATGCCTTGGTTACACGGGAGTCCTTATACGTTGGTGGTAGTGCCTGGAGGAACTGCTGGTTGAGATTCTGTTGTCTTGGTAGGAGATGGTGTAACTGGATAATCAATGGGTCTGTGCTGCCTGTCACTACTTGAGCCAATTAAGCAGAGACAGGGTTGACGCATATATGAGCATTTATTCCAATACTGCCAGCACTGTGGGAGAGCAGCAGGTCATCCACAAAAATCTGCTTGGCACCCCACCATACACTGGCTGCTTATATTGGTAGAAGTACGAAGGATTACATGGGGAAGTAGGCAAAAGGACAAATGGGCAGTGAACAGGTAAGCAGAGGGCTGGGGATCTTCAAAGGGCTTAGTGATATGCAAAAAGGGCTGAGGATCTTCAAAGGGCTGGCGATTCTGATTTCTGCAGCCAAGTTGTGAATCTTTCCATGATAATAGGCAGTTCAAATGGGGAGGGCGGGCTGCATTTCCAGGTGAGCTCCCAGGTCCCAAGTGCAGCTGCCAGCCAGGTTAGAATGTGCCTTCTTTAATCAGAATAAAACAATCGCAGTTAACAGAGCATGATTAATATTTCTTACAATTCTGGCTGGTTCTCCAACATTCTATTTCTGCCCCTATCAATGACAGAGGAGTTTTGGCAAAACACTGCACTTGCTGGAGCAGCAGCATCCAGGTAAGTTAGCTTACTCACAGGTGAGCCGCCCCTGGGTCTTTACTAGTAGAAACACTTTGGGGTGTTTGTTTGTGTGTTTGTGTGTGTCCCAACGGTCTCTCTGACCTTATTGCCAGCCGGAGTCTGATGAGGACTGGGGCCATTCAGGTTGCATGTGAAAATAAAGTGGTCATTTTGTTGCCCCGGTCTTGGTAATTGCATAAAGGTCTGGACCACCCTAACAAAAGCGAACAGGAAACCTTTGTCTCCCAGAAGCTGACCCCCGTCTTGTGTGAAGCTCACACTTGCAGCTTTTGCATGCTCTCCCGATGGCTCAGTCCCGCACACCAGGCCGCCTGCAGGAATGTGGAGGCAAACATGAAACTCTTTATCACACAATGAAAGCAACATTGGTCTGCCCTTTCGCACATCAGTCTTTCCTGGTGAATGGCTCGCTGGCCTTCTGATTCTTGCCGTATGGAACAATCGGTCCCTTCAGTGAACTTGCCAGCAGCAATCAGTTATTTCTCCTAGCCATAAATTTTAACCATTCTTTTTTGAGGGGGAAGAAATTAAAGAAACAAAGGGAGGTGGCTATAAAGAACAGAACTGTCAGAATAGCAAATGTTTGAGTCATTTGTTGGGTCCTTGGATTAGGGTTGACTGGTTTTAGCACTAATTTGGGGTTGGAGTATTTCTTGGGACAAAGAGGCCCTATTTTAATCTCCAGTGAAGATTGTGATTTTAAGTGTGGAAAAGCTTGGAAGAGAGATTTTATTAAAATTTTTACTGATTTTTCTTTTTTTTTGGAGAATTCTGGTATCTGTTGGCTATCTCCTATTTCCTGAAACAAATCAAATTTTGGATAACACCCACTGATGTTGGCCCCTTAAAGGCATTGCCCGAGAAACCACCTGGTCCAGATAAATGTTAATGACCTCTCTGAGCATTTAATCCCAGGTCTCATTTGAAAAAGAGGGGAAAATTCCCTAAATTACTAATGCTTTTAGGTTCAGCGGCAGCTTTTTCCTTGTCCTCACAGCACCTGGTGTAACCTGCTTGCTTTCAATTCTCCCGAGAGCCTGTGGATTTGAAATGGAAAAGAAAACAGGCTAAGTCCACAGGGCAAGGCAATCTGCTTTCACGTCGAAAACACCGAACATGTGCTCCCTAAGCCTCGGTCAGGGTCAGGTTCGTGTATTTGCTCTGGAACCAAGATTTTTGTACACCAGGCATAAGGCCTTGGAGAATTACAGTGCAAGCTGTTTTCCTAAAGCAAACAGCTGGTCCGCCAAGCTCAGCAAGCCGGTCCCTGACATGGGAGCCAGAACCTGCTCCGGAGCAGGTGGGCCGTAAGCAGGAGGAGCCCTGCCTTGGGCCTGACTCCCTGGATGTCGGAACATTTCCTCCTTCCAGAGATGCAATCAGATGACTTCTGAGAGCCTTTGAAGAGGCACTTATTTTCTTACTTTCCCCTCGATAAGAAACATTTAAAAAGGGTCCAGTTATTACAATTGAAAGGGAAGGGCTGGGTGGCCATCAGAGGAAGCTGCAGATAAAGTCTGAGCTGTTACAAAGGCACTTTATCTTCATTTTTTCTTTTTTAAAAATTTATTTTATTTAAAAGAAAACTCCCCCCCTGTTTTCTGGCTGGGGGGGTGGAGGCTTTGGGCAGGAGCTGGAATTTGTAAGAGAAACAAGAGGCAGAGCATGGGGCGGCTTTCCCGCCTGGAATCGCCTGGTTGCTTTTGCTTGTGAGAAACGCCTCGCTGGTTCCTCAGCGCAGGTGTGAGTCCACCACTGATGTTCCTGCAGACAGGGCTTTGAACTCCAGGGGGAGGTGCATGGGGGCCTGGGGTGACTCGTTGACTCACACCTTCCCTAAATGCTTGTTAAGGACCCACTTGGTGTTGGGGGCTAAGGTAACTGTCAGTGGAGCTGGACACAATCTCTGCAGGAGAGCAAAGATATCTCCTTCATTAGCTGACCTCAAACCTTCATAATTCCACCATGCCTTACCCCTTTTGGAGAAGAGCTGATAAAGTGGAAATGTTATGTGAGAATGGTACATCTATAATAATAAAAGGGTAAAATGCTAATTAGACAGGATGTCTTCTGGACGTCCTTCCTGATGAAGCCCGGGCCAGAGGGAAACCAGCCTGGGTCCCGGGTTCCTGCAGGCGGCCGGAGGAGGGAAGCAGCCTGGGTCCCAGGTGCCTGCCAGTGGCTGGAGGAGGGAAGCCCAGGTCCTGGGTGCTGGAGGGAAGCCGTGCTGGCAGCCAGGGGAAGGAAGGCCTACTCTTACATGAATTTTCATGCATCGGGCCTCTAGTCCTATATAATAGAAGGGTAATATGCAAATCGGCCAAATGGCGGAACAATGGTCGCTATGATGTGCACTGACCACCAGGAGGCAGACACTCAATGCGGGAGCTGCCCTCTGGTGGTCAGTGCACTCCCACAGGGGGAACGCCGCTCAGCCACAAGCCGGGCTGACGGCTGGCGAGTGCAGCAGTCAACCTCCGCAGTAGCGCTAAGGATGTCCGACTGCAGCTTAGGCCCTCTCCCCATGGGTCGCGGGCCTAAGCCATCAGTCAGACATCCCCTGAGGGCTCCTGGACTGTGAAAGGGCACAGGCCAGGCTGAAGACCCCCCCACCCCCTGCCACGAGTGCACGAATGTCGTGCACTGGGCCTCTAGTATAAATATAATATTCTATCCTATTTACAAATCTTATTTTGAATCAGGGGACCCAGCATAACTGGAAGATCACAAGACCACAGCCGGAGGGGTGAGCTGTTGCTCTGGCTCTGCTCATAACCAGCTGTGCTACGTGACCATATGCACGCCTTTCCTCCTCTGGGCCTCAGTTTCCCCACAGGTACAATGAAGGGGAAGGGCTTTTAACTGCTTTTCAGCCTTATGATTCTACAGTTTGTTAATGTAGATATCCAGAAAAAATGTGGTGGGTGGGCTGAAGTGCTTGGCATGTGGTCTAATCTGAAAGAGAGAAAGGCAGAAAGGAGAGAGTCTTATATATGTGGATTAAAGCTGCCCATGGCACTATCCCCAGATAACTGGGGACAGTGGAGGGCAGAAAACGGCACAGCATATGGAGTCTACCACAGTGTAGCCCGAGATAAGTACCTTACCTTTTCTAGCCCTCAGGGTCCTCGTTAATAATGGGTTTAAGCTTGGTCCCTCCGTCGAGCATTGCTGTGAGGAGCAGGGCAGACTGCCCGTCCAGCACAGAGTGCCCGGACACACTCATTCTCTGTTTCGGGGATCCCTGTGGGGTGGCCTGGAGACCCCTGGGGAGTCTGTCAGGGGGGTCTGCAAGGTCAAAACTGTTTCCATGATAATTCTAAGATATTATTTACCCTTTCACTCTTATTCTCTCATGAGCATCCAAGGGAGTTTTCCAGAGGCTACATGACGTGTGATACTGTCACAGATTGAATGCAGCAGCAGTTATGAGAATCCAGCTTCCTTGGATTAAGCCCGCCATTAAAAATTTTTGCATCAGTGTAAAATAATGCTAGTCTTCTCTCTCATTTTTGTCTTGTTTTGGAAAATATAGTTATTTTTCATAAAATATGTATGTTTTGTTAACATGAAGAAGTTTATTGCTCTTTGAAGTACATGAACGATTGCTTGACACATTCTCAGTTGGAATTTAAAGTATGGCAAATACCAGAGGCTCTAACTCACATACTCAAAAACGACGTGGCGTGGTCGATAATTTTGAAGAGTGTGATTTAAAAATAAAGAAAAAAGATCAGTTCTTGCATTAGTTCCCTATTGCTACACAAGTGCCATAGCAAAACAGCACAAACTTACAGCATCTTAAAAAGAGCACAAATGTGTTCTCTTCATGTGCTGGAGATCCAAAGTCTAAAGCAGGTCCCCAGCTGTGCTGCCTCTGGTGGCTCCGGGGAGGATGGGGGTGGAGGGCGGCTGCTTCCTATCCTGTCAGCGGCTGCCACTGCCTGCGTCCCAGCCGGGCCTCTCCCTCCGTCCTCCAAAGCAACAGCGGAGCCTCTTGAAACCTTTCCCGCCTTTGTGGTCACATTGTCCTTTGTCTCTCAGATCGCCTGCCTCCCTCTTACAAGGATCCTTTAGTTACATGGGTCCACCTGGGTAACTCAGGAAACAAGCTCCCCATCAGGTTCTTAGTTTAATCACAACTGGAAAGTCCCTTTTGTCACATAAGATAATCCACTCGCGGTTTCTGGGAATAGGAAATGGATATCTTGGGGGCCGTTAGTTAAACTACAACAATTCCATTTTGAGTAATTCACAAATTGGATCCTTAGCCTATAAACAAAATAAAACAATGAAAATTCCTAACAGTATATATCAAATTGAATGCAGATACATATATTTTTTATTTAAAAATATTTTTATTGATTTCAGAGAGGAAGGGAGAGGGAGAGAGATATAGAAACATCAATGATGAGAGAGAATTATTGATCAGCTGCCTCCTGCATGCCCCACACTGAGGATTGAGCCTGCAAACCAGGCATGTGCCCTGACCAGGAATCGAACAGTGATCTCCTGGTTCATAGGTCGATGTTCAATCACTGAGCCACGCTGGCTGGGCCAGATACATATTATTTTATTAATTTTGTGAACAACTGTTCTTAAGGATCTATGTACGTCTCTGTCCAACCTTTCAGTTGTCAGCGTAAGAGCCTCCTCTTGATGATGTCTTCTCTACTTCTCCCGGGTCGGTTTTCTTTCCTGGGCATCTACCCAGAGCCTGGCACAGAATAAGAACTCCATAAATGTTAGCCGACATTATTTTAATTACCTTTCCATGCTTCTCTCTTCTACTAGCCTCTAAACCACCACTCCCAAAATCAGGTTTCACAAAACACATCTTCCATGAGATTATACCACACAACACAGTTACATGGTCAAAACATTTCAGGAAACATTACATACATTACCCTCCTTTGTTGGAGGCTCATGGTGCACAGTAGCTTATTAGAGGCTCTGAAAGTCCTGTGGTGTCAATGGAGGTGATGTGGGGTTAATTTAACACACCGTTTTTCAAGTTTATTTGCCCAAGGACTCTCTCTTGCCTATAAAATTGGTTAACATTCCACTGTTAGAAACACTGCTCTAAGCTCTTTGGGGGTAAGAACCACATTGTGTTCTTCCTTGCATCTTTTTGGCTGGCCTATTCCTGGGATACGGAAGGTACTTGATAAATATATGTTGAAGAACTATATTGAAGAAGAGGAAACAAAACTGCTAAGATCTCTTCCCACAAGTTGCTAAAAAGGAATAAAATAGATGCTTAAATTATTATTTATATAGTAGCAGATAAATGAAAAAGTGATCCAACCCAGGATTGTTAACTAGAAGGAGAAAATCAAATCCAAATGCTGAAAACCCACCTAAATGTTAACTAGAACTGAAGTAGGTAATTCAAGCAGCCCTTTGCCCCTGGTGGACTGCCCTCTCTCAAAAAGGAGACAAGAAAATTCAATCTGTATGGCACAGAGCAGAATAGAAGGAAATACATGTCTTCAGATAAAGAATGAAAATTGTTATAGAAAAGATTAAGTTAGGATTAAAACTCCAAGTCAGGTCTTTATTGTGCCCCAGGGGCGGCTGAGAACCCAATGCTCACATCCAATTATGCCTGCACACCTGTAGGCGGTCAGTTTGAGGGCGTGAACCTGTAGCTGCTGCCAAAGGCTGAGCATGAGTTTTCCAATCCTGGCCACCATCATTTATCAGAAAGGAAGGTTCTCTTGACACAAGAAGCATCAATGGCCCCGCTCTGAGATGGAACCGAAGGCCAGGGCAATCACTGGTTGAACCCGCCATTCCAACAGCTGCCTCCCGGCCATGCTGGGTCCCTTTGCTGGGTGACTCTGAGAGCTGAGGTCATGAAGGGGCATCAGCAGTCTTTCCCATATGCTCTGCTAAACTCACTGGGAGGGGGAGCTAACAAAACTAGTTCAAACAAGAAGAGAAAGAAGTTGGTATGGCTCAGTGGAAGGGGCAGAGGATTTGGGGGCCACCAGAAAGATCTGGTTTTGAATCATGGCAGTCAGCCCCACCCAACCATGTTCCAATTATTTAACCTCTATGAGCTTGTGTCTTCAGTTGGTAAGTGTGAATATAACTTCCGTGTAGCATTCAGTCCTAGAAATAAGTTCTATAAAGAACACATGGTAGGCACTCAATAAATAGTACTAGCATAGCATTTTAATGTTTAAAAATGTTTATTAATTGATATATAATAATATTTTATATTAATGTAATAAAATATAACATAGTAAAATAAAAATGCTAAATTTACTATAAGTAAATACAAAACAATTGATAAAAAATGGTACAAAAATAGCTGTGAGTTACTACTCTTTGCTCCCCTCTCCCAGGCGTTCTTTTCACCCATAACCATGGTCCCCATTGGGGAAGCTGTCCGTTCTGGGCTCACTGTATCAGAGAGCAGATGTACTAGCAGAAAAGCAGATAAGAAGGATGCCTTTCTGGATTTTGTGTTTCAAAGACAAAGGAATGAAAGGAAGACTATGGCATAGACTTGTGCCACCCAGTTGGTGCCCACAAGGCCTCCACAACCGGAGCCACTCCTCTCAGAGAAGCCCAATGGGACCCGGGGGGCACCCACAGCACTTGCTGCGGACAGGTGTCAACAGGAGCAGTGGAAGCTCCTGTCAGGACCTCGCACAGCACAGTGCTCATCCTCAGAGTTCAGCAGCCCCAGGGAGGAGGGGAGGCCACCAGTGGGCAGGGATTAAGTTTCCTCCGTCTTTCTTGAGAGGGGCATGAAATGGTAAGTAAAGGAAGGCATTGAAAAGTGAAATTATAGTCCTTGAATACCTGAATCATGGATTGAGGTTTACTCCTTGTTTTAGTGATTACTAAGGTATAGCAAGTTCATATAAAGTTGGGGTCAAAGTGTATGTAAGGGGAAAAAGGGACATTTGGTGACAAATATATATGACTTTCTTATGAAGTAAAAAAAAAAAAAAAAAAAAGAATTATACGGTATTGGTCCAGTACTAGCTATTGGTAATGCTGGTGAGAAGCATTTACACATTCCAGTGACCACATGATGCAGTGTCCAGGTGGATGCTGAATGCCTTGTGGCGAATCTGGAATGGTGGTACTGCCACTGTGAATACTTCGCTCACAGAGTGCCACCACCTGTAAAAAGAAAGCTGTTACTGACAGTATTCATGTGGTGAGGGATTCTGGTTTCGCAGGAACTTTACAAACATTTAGATTTGTTGAACTTAAGAGGAAAACAATCTGGGCCAGAGGAAGCTGCCAATAGCTCGCAGGGCTTTTAATTCTTCATGTGTGTCACTTAATAAGAATCCATGTAGCAGATTTTTGTTTTTGGTTTTGGTTTGTTTTTGTTTGACCGATTCATCACATTAATGCCAGTTTATATTTTATCCTTCCCTAATTAATGAAGTATCAAATGAGAACTTTAAAATCCCAAATTCAAATTGTAATTGAAAAATAAAATAAAATAAACCCTAAAATTAAAAATAGAATAAGGTCAAGCTCCCAAGGTTGTATTAAAAATAATCACTATTTTGCCAAATATTTACCAGAGCCAAATGTACTAATGAGCTCTTCCTCCCACGGCCTCCCCCTCAAACCATCCTGCTCCTTTCACTAGTATCCCCTTAATTTGAGTTGGACCTCTCCGTGCAGTCTCCCCTCTGAGGCCCTTAAACATTTTCTGCTCCATTGATCTGGTCCCTTTGGGTCATTCACCCATTTAATTCCAGGCATGTTTCCTGCATACCTGCCATGTGCCCGGTGCGGTGCTAGGCACCAGGATTCAGTGGTGAACCGAACAGGTTCTGCTCCTGCCTTCATGAAGCGAACACCAAGCAAACTGTCATCAGCCGACTAACAGAAGCAGCCTCAGATCTATATTTTGAACCTGGTTTCTTTCCGGTGGCTTTTGTTCAACCTAACATTTGTAGCTAGTCATAGCAGCAATGAATAATGCCTACTACCCATCAAGGCAGGGCTTTAAAACAGACTCATTATTTTTTCCTCCCAATAACACAATTTCCCCCATTTTACAGAGGAGAAACTGACGCCCAGGCCACATAGCAGACCAGAATTGGTCCTAATGTCTCTGTCTTATTGGCCCTCCCCTCGCCTGAAATCATTGATGGATTGCATGTGTAGGACATTTTATTCCTTTTTATTCCTTTTATTTCATTTTAGAAACCCCCGCCCCTCTCTGTGGTAACCTTCCCTCCTGCCCTGACATCCCTGGATCTTGATGTCACTTTGGAAGGGAACTGAAAAACGAATGCCTGCTGAGGACTCATGATGTTCCCTAATAGAGAGCATTGGCTCTGTCACTAAAAGTCTCTCAGCACGAAAGGTCTGCAGTCTGACACAGGGCTCCCAGGTGCTGCAGCAAAGGTGGATGGTGTTCCTGCAGGTGAATATGCCCCCACTGCCTAGTAACAAAATACCCATTTTGTAGCTGAGACCATGATTGCCCCAAAGAAAAATTGCACCCGCCAGTCTCCCAAGTAGCTAAGGTGACCATGACACTGAGTTTTGGCTAATGGTATACAAAGAGAGTGGTCTGTGCAACTTCCAGGAAGTGTCTTTAATGGAAGGTGTTATGATCTTTATGTCTGCTCCTATTGGCTGGAACTCAGACATGCAGGCTGAGGCTCAAGCAGTCAGTTTGGATCATGAGGTTAAAGTTGTGTTGACGACGATGGAGCAGGAAGCTGGGAGAAGCCTGTGTCTGGTGATCAGGGAACACCCCACCAGCCCTGAGCATCTTACCTTTGGACTTTGTTTATGTGAGAGAGAATTCAACTTCCATCTGGGCTTCTGGTTGTTGTTGTTTTTTTTTTTTTTTTTTTTTTTTTTTTGTGTGTGTGTGTGTGTGTGTGTGTGTGTGTTTCAAAGACAAAGGAATGAAAGGAAGACTATGGCATAGACTTGTGCCACCCAGTATGGTGCCCACAAGGCCTGTTTCATTAGGATTAGCTTAATCTAATCCTAATGAAACAGGCACCATGACAGGCTGGTGGGGAAATAAAAATAAGGACCAGTGACTTCCCTGGTACCCTTGAGTCAGATGGTTACTGATTCTCCCTACTTTGTCCATAAACTGCTTAAGTCAGAATGAACTTGACAAGAAAGAGTTTATCAATGATCAGAATGCATTTTGACAACCTTATGTCAAGTGGCCAAACCCCTGCTCCTGGAAGATCCTTGGAGAGTTGCCCTCCCCGCAGTCTGGCCTTTGCACAGCTTCCTCCCAGAAAGCAGGCCTGTTTGTGACCACAGCCATCAGCTGTTACCTCAGCCCCTGGAGTCACTTCCTCTGAGGAGTTACAGTCTACCTTCACTACCTCATACTCAAGAGGACTTTGTTCAAAGGAGCCCAGAGGGCAGAGAGCAAAGAACAACAAGATCAAATATGCAACTTGAAAATATTGGTACAGGATGGATTGAAAAGAAAAGATGTCAAATTAGGAGTAAGGAGAAAAATGAGGAAGGCATCAAAATAATCCAGGAGACCAGTGACAAGAGCTGGAATGAAGGCCCTGCCATAATAATGTAAAGCAATCAATAGCTTAGTTATAATTGTTGTGGGCATGAGCTTTCATAGGATTATTCATGGAGGGAAGAAGGGATGCTTACTAATGAAGTGCCATTTCAAGGGGGCTGAAGAATGAGAGCTGGCAAAGGAGATGGAGGTCTACCCAAAAGGAGGAGGAAGAGCAGGGGAGAGGGCATCACAGAACAGCCTGTGTTCTTAAAGAGGGGGTGGAAAACAGAGTAAAGGCCACCAAAGGAGTCAAGAAGGACAAGGGGGAAATGTACCTATTGGCTTGGCAACATGGTGGTCCTTGGAAACTACCCTGGGCAGAGCTGGTGGGCACGGACCAGATCGCAGCTGCCTGAGGAACTAAGCCTCTGCTCCAATGGAAGGCAGGGGGTGGAGGGTTGTTTCTATGGGAATGCAGAAACTGCTGAACACAGAATCAGATGAAGGCAATTTTTATAAGAAGCTTAGTTTGATAACATAGAGCACTTCCAATTCATATTTACATTGTCTTTGGCTCATTGGAAGTGGTATGAATAGAAAAACATCAGCATTGTGACTGCCCTCAACTGTTTTGGACATCTTCACTCTACCCAGTTAATTGGGCCAAAACCAGCTGAGAAATTATGCACCCGGGTGTAAAAGCAATATACCAAATGTTTACTATCCACACCAAGAGATAGTAATGGAAAGTCCTCCTAATTAGGTGCTGTTTATATTTCCATTATCATGGCTAATTACCTGTTTTATTCAACGATATGCTTTATTAATGATCAGTGGTGCTCTTGTTTCTCAGCATACTTTAAACTTCTTACAATGCTTTCTCTATCTTCCTGGTGTCCTTACAGCCAAGATGTTGTCTGGATTAGAAAAAGCAATAGATAAATGGAACATCATGTGCAAATTGTTCTGTCACTGAGAAACATGGGCATAAGCTGGTATCTCAGAAATGATGAAATTATAATTTTATTTAGTGGAGCAGTTTTCACCCCATACATTGGCAGAAGATTTCTTGGAAGAATGTGGGAATTTTATTCTAGTTAGAAGACAAAATCGGATGCCACCATAGAACGCATTTCTGTAAAATGACTGCAATTTCCTTCCTTAAAACTCTTCCTTTGTGGACCCTCAGACAGCAGGATGCCCATAAAATTGTATTTCTCAGAAAAAAGATAGACTTTTGGTTTCTATCATGGTAAGTTCCAGGTGTTTGAAGGAGTGATTGGTGCCTTGTAGGATAATTAGGGCCATATCTGCATTTGACGAATGGGAGAGGCTGAAATCCAGATAGATCACAGGGACTATCACAGAACTGCCAAGTGTGGGAAGGGCAATGTTTGAATAGAATTCCCATCACCTGCTTCTTCCCACTGACTATCCTATGCTGGAAAGGCAGGGGTGATGGTTGCTTTTATAGATCAACTTGAATGGGACTAAGGGACGTCTGGATTGCTGGCAAAATATTACTTCTGGGTGTACCTGTGAGGGTGTGTGAGGAAGGGATTAGCGCTTGAACCTGTAGACGGAGTAAAGCTCTCCCTCATCAATGCAGCGGGCATCATCCAATCTGCTGAGGGCCTGGAGAGAACAAAAAGGCAGGGGAAGGGGGAACTTGCTCTTCTTGCTTGAGCTGGGATATCCATCTGCTGCCCTTCAGGCCTTTGGACTCAGACAGGAATTTATACCATTGGCTTCCCTGGTTCTTGTCTTTGAACTTGGATGGACTTTTACCACCGCTTTCCTGGGTCTCTAGCTTGCAGATGGCAGAGCATGAGACTTCTCAGTCTCCACAATTGCGTGAGACAATTTCTATAATGAATCTCCTTTTACATCTATCTACATATGTCCTACTGGTTCTGTTTCTCTGGAGAACCCTAACACCACAGGGTAGCTCAGGTTCTGGGGTCATGCAGGCCTTATTGGAAGCCTGGATCCACTCTACACCTCATTTGCCTCATCTGGAGAATGGGGTCACAGTAGTTACTACCACAGTCCTGGGGTGGTTTTGATAGTTAAATGAGGAAATGTATGGGAAGTTACCAGTGCTTTACACGTGGTGATTACCCAACAAATGTCAGCTGCTGTAACAACACAAACCCAGAGCTGACTGTTGCCTTGCTGCCAATCCCAGAAAAAAAAAAAAAAAGCCTAGAATCCCTGAAACTGAAACATGATTGGTCCACACAAAACTATGGTCTGTTTGCTCGTCAGACACTGGCTGCAGGTCAGGTTCAACTCAGACCCAGTCATAGCTGTATTCAAATGTCAAAACCATGTGGGTGAAAATGTACTCCCTTTTTTGTTGTTTTCTACTTTGTGTATCGGACTGGATTTATCGGTTCGTCTATGACCTTATGGGATCCTGTGTCTAACTGAGGCCAAACCTGTGGAGGCTCTAGAATAATTAGGAGTTTTGTGCTTCCATCCCACTGTCTAATTTCCCTGAGAGAAATTAACTTCTCTGTGCCTCTGTTTCCTCATCTACAAAATGGGGCGGGGGGGGGGGGGGGCGGCGGGTAGAAAAAAGAGGAACTATCTCTTGGGTTTAAGGACACAATGAGATGCTGCACATAAAGCATTTAGCCAGAGAGCCCATCCTGAGCTCTCAGCCATTAGTTCTACATCCCCTGCCATTTCCACCATCTCATTGTGAAGCCTGGTTCTAATCTGGAGCAGGATGTGCAAATGTCACCTGTACTTACAGATCTGTGAGGCTGCTAACAGCGCCCGGGCAGGCTGGAAGTGGGCCTGGCTTCTCCTCTACTGCAGCCTGTGCATCTGGTGTCTTAGCAGTGGCGTGGATTATTTTGGGGGGTGGGGGAGCGGGGGTGGGCAAGGGGGAGGGAGGGGAGCAAAGCCTGCATCTGAGTTCTTTGGGCCTTTGAGATTATGGGTTTGGATTTCTAACATAAGCCAGATTTAGGGGATTAGAGCATGAGGGAGATATGGTCTCTCCTGACTGTAATTCCCCATTCTCTCTGTTCTCAGTATTTCCTTGACTGGTGCCAAAATATTTCCTTTTGCCTGATCGCTATGTGTAAAGATCTCCATTCGATTCTGGGTGCTTGTTCTAAACATGATAAGGATGGGGAAAAGTTGTATATGTAAAGCAACAGTTCCAACCTGTACTGTGCATGCGGATCACAAGGTGAGCTTGTTACCATGCAGGTGGCTGGCTCCTCCCTTAACTCTCTGGACTCAGTCCAGCCCCGCAATCTGCCCCTTTTCTAAGCACCAGCCCAGGTGATTCAATGCAGGAACATCCCTGAACTTCATTGTGAGAAACATGGTTCTAACCCAGCCTTGGGCAAACTACGGCCCGCGCCGGATCCGGCTGTTCTATCCGGTTCTCTTGCTCTCCCCTCCGCTCCTTTACTTTGAATTTATATTAGTTCACACAAACACTCCATCCATGCTTTTGTTCTGGCCCTCCGGTCCAGTTTAAGAACCCATTGTGGCCCTCGAGTCAAAACGTTTGCCCACCCCTGTTAACCCATCTTTAAAAGCTTGTTGCTAACCTCAGAGTACACTGGCTCAGGCGTGTAGGGGCTGCGTTCAAGCCATGTGAGCACTACCCCTCCTCCCACAGCCAGGTTATTTCCCCAGGACAGGAATCAATATTAAGAAACACTTTTAGCCCAGCTGGTTTGGCTCAGTGGATACAGCATCGGCCTGTGGACTGAAGGGTTCTGGGTTTGATTTCGGTCAAGGGCACATGCCCAGGTTGTGGGCTCATCCCCAGTAGGGGGTGTGCAGGAGGCAGCCAATCAATGATTCTCTCTCATCATTGATGTTTCTAACTCTCTCTTCCTCTCTGAAATCAATAAAAATATATTAAAAAAAGAAACACTTTTAAAGTCCATTTAAAAATCACTTTAACTTTTTTAACTGAAAGAAGACATAAAAAATTATAGCATTTGAGAAAAAGGATACCATTTAAGCAAAAAAAATTTTTTTAATCATTATTTTAAGATGTCAAACTTACTGATTTGAAGAAAACAAAGTATGCAGAGCCCATTGGCCAATTCAGTGAAAATGTAATTCAGAACTGACTTCTATCATGCAGACCAAACTCCTGAAGGATGGAGGTAGCCCATTGTAACAGAGAGAGCACAGATATTACCATCAGAAGACTTTGGTTTGGATCCCAGCTCCATCAATCTAGCCAGGGGACTTGAATGTCTTTGAGAAGTTGTTTCCCAGTGGTAATAAGAGTGTGGTAAACATTAGTGATAAAGTATATAACTTGCTTAGCCCAGTATTGGTATTAGTCATGACCAATTAGTCATTGCCATTGTCATTTATCTTCTCTTACCTTCAATCAGTAAGATGGCAAACATTATGGTATTATCTTATAACTTTGTTTTGAGGATTATTAAATTAGATATTGGTAGGCTATGCATTTAGTACTTATGATGTGCCAGGTACTTTTCTAAGGACTTTACATACATTAACTCACTTAACTCTCAGAATTCTATGAGGTTATCCCCATTTTACGGATGAGGAAACGGAAGCGCAGAGATACTAAGTTTATTACCCAAGGTCATAGCTACAAGGGTGAAGCTGGACCATTGTATATGAAAAACTCAGCTCAGTACCTGGCACACAGGAATGTCAAAATGGTTAGCATTCATTGTGTTTTGTAGAGAGTACTTTTCTTAAGGTACTGCCTTGGGGGTGGGGGTGGGGTCAGAGTTATGGCCAACGTGTTAATAATGATGGAAATTCATTCACTCATGGAAGATGGGTTCAGTCTTGTCCTGCCTGACAAAAAGAAATATCTCTGATGTACGAGCTGCAAACAAGAGTGCACATATATTTAAATAGGGGTTAAATTCACCTCATGTGATCCCCAAATTAATGATCTCTGTCTACAAAGAAACTGAGTAATTGTCACACTTATAAGTTTTCCCTTTTAGTCCTGAGAGAATGATTATGCCACAAAAAAGGAGTTCTTAAGATGGGCTAGGAAAACAAAACAAAACAAAAAAACAAATCTCTCTTGTAAGTTATATTTTGATGGGCAAGTGTTAAACACAATAAAAGCAGTGATATTTAAGTTGATCCCAGACAGATGTTTAACATATTTTATATAAGAATTGTAGACCCCAGTTAACTGCCAAACTGACTGTTTCCTGAAACACTGGACACATGGAAGCAAGGAGATGAACTCCTGAGGAGTCTGAGCTCCTCAGTGTGACCCTTACTAAAAAAATAATTAATTTGATCAAAGCCCTTCATTGATTTTTCAGTTCTTTTGTTTCTGTACTTTGCTCACTCTGTCATGTGAACAAAGGTGTTTGGGATGTAAAATTTCTTTTTCTCCCTCTCTCTGTGTGAGTGTGTGTTACACATGTGTGAGTATTCCTGGTTTCAAAAGCATACTTTGTTTTATTTTCTTTCTATCATTCACTGTGGGAAAATTGAGTGTGCTCTGCACATGGTTGGCTGTCTCCCCAGCATCTGCTTCCCTCCCTGCTCCCAACAGGGCCTGATTCCCATTTGGGGATCTGGGGTTCCAGGGATGTTGATTCCAAACCCAGCTCCATGTCTTGTCTCTACTCTGCAGGAAAGCCTCCCATGGCTCTCTTTCTTATTCAGAGTAAAACCCAAGGTCTTCCCACTGGCCTGCAAGGCTTAACGCAGTCTGGCCCTGTTACCCTAACTTCATCTCCGACAACTTCCCCACCCCCGCTCTGCTCCTTTACCCTGGCCCCTTGCCCTTCCTTAAATATGCCAGGCATGCGCCTACCTCTAGGCCTCTTTAACTGATTTGTTAGGAAACATCTCACGGAATAAAACAAGTGGAAGACCTTGACTGAGTTGAACAGCTTTCCCCAAATCTCTCATTTTTTGCACAAAGAAAAACAGCAATAAAATCAGATTAATTTTAAGTATTCACTGTTAAACGTCTCAAGAGGAGTTTGCACCAGCATTCTGCCCTGGTAAGAATTTCAGGGGATGTGTATGAAGTCTTTCTTCTTGTGTTCATAAAGAACAATGTGCAATTCAGTGTGGAGGGGAGGATTTCTGGAAAGCAACTGAGAGAGTTATTTACAGGGTGGGGTTTCAGTGGTGCTGCCTTCACATAGCATTGGCTATTCTGCTGATATTCATATAATGAAACTTAAAAATAAAAACATCTGGAAAGTGTGCCAACCTATGCCTGTTTCACCAGCCCAGCTTTCTGGCTTGCCTCAAGTAATTTTAATAAACTATGTTAACTCAACCAGGGTCTTGAAAGAATTCACGTTCTATAATCTGGCCTTCTTCTCTGCATCAGGAGTTTTGGAAATAGGCCCATGAATTTAATGAAATACTTAAAATAATACTCCATGAGACTTAAATCTTGATAATTATGCGAGGAGTTGTAGTTCAGGTATATTGTATGTTCCTAAAATGACGCATTTTGCCTAGAATTCTGATGGTTGCAATTTAAAGGAGCTATGGTTACCAGGATCAAATTTAACTAGAGTTTTCAAATCACAGATTACCCAAAATAAAATTCATACAACTAGCAGTGGGGAGGGATGGTGCTACCAGTCTCTTGAGTATGCCTTATAATGACTCTGTTTAATTTCCTGTTTTAAAGAAAGAACCTGAATGGAATTTCTTCTTAAGGGATTGTTTGGTTTAAACCTGATCCTCTCAAATGCTTTCCTAAATCCCTCCTTTGAGGATTTGGACTCCGGACTCACCTGAAGGTATGGTTTCAGTTCTTGGATGAGAGACACACTCTTCATCATTCCAAAGCAATCCGAGAAAGGCCTTCCCTGCAGCCGACGGCACTGGCAAGTGCACAAAGCCCACTTTGTTCTGCGGGAGGAGAAGGTACGCGAACAGGGCATCCTCGGACTGCAATGGGAAGAGCCTCCACCTGGACACTAATGAAGTCACCATTGCCTTTATGCACTCGGTGTGCAGCGTATCTGGGTCTTGTTTCTTTCAATAATACAACATCTGCACCGGCGAGCAACCCCAATCTGAACTTTCTGCTGTTAACTCAGGTAGGAAAATTAGTAGTCAAACCGTAAAGTCTAAGGCCCAGGCCTTCATTCTCCTTTTTCCATTGGCAGTTAGTGGAGCCAAAGACCATCCACCCAAGCTCCTCCCACTTTCCAGTGGAAAGATCATTAATCGAGTGATAACAATGAAGAGTTGGTGTTCAAGCAAATCCTTTTGGGATTCTGCATATATTGGCTTTAGTAGTACAGTTGAGGTTGGGTCATTTTGAACCACAATGCAGAGGATACATGCGAGTTGAGTTACTGGAAAGTTTTAGGGTAGACATACTGCTCACCCAAATAGGAATTTCTACATATTATCAAGTTAAGCACACAACTCTGACAAAATTCAGTGAGTCACTGTGAGGCTAAACCAAGAGTAATTTAAGGTTAACGATAACAAAACAAACACCAGAAGGAGGAATTGAATTACCCTCAAGTACGACAGCAGTGCAATGTGCTCTGCTCCCATAGCTCGGTGATTCCAGGATCCCATGATGTGTCCATGCGCAGAAGGAGCATCACTGGGAAGCTCTGCCTGGCAGACAGCTTTCTTGTTAGAATTCGGAATTAAAAGTCACAATTCATTCTAGTTCTAATGAATGAATATCAAGTTTTTTTAGGAACACTTATTAGGGTACTATCAATTAGACCTCGATTATACATAAAAACCAATGACCATAGAATTACAAACCATTCACCCAGAAGCCCCAAAAGAAAAACACACATTTAAAAAATTTAACTTTTTATTTGGAGGTAATTGTAGATTCACATGCAGTGGTCAAAAATAGTACAGAGGTCCAGTGTACCCTTTACCCAGATTCCCCCACTGGTAATATCTTGCAAAACTATAAATATCACAGCTACACTATTAACACTGATACACTAAAGACAGACAATTTCCATCAAAACAGGAATCTCTAATGTTGTCCTTAGCCATATCCTCTTCTCTCCCAGCCCCACTTTCTCCTTAATCCTGGGCAACCAGTACCCTGGCCTCAATTTGTATAATTTCCTCATCTCCAGAATGTTAGATCCATGAAATGGTACTGTATGTAACCTTTTTGGAAAACGCCAATCGTTTTCCAGAGTGATTGTACCATTTTACACTCTCACCAGAAATGCACGAGTGACTCAGTCTCTTCACATCCTCACCAGCACTTAGTACTGTCTCTCTTTTTAATGAGCTGTTCTGATGGGTGTGTAGTGATATCATACTGTGGTTTTAATTTGCATTTCCCTAATGGCTGATGATGTTGAACATCTTTGCATGTGTGTAGTGCCATCAATATAGCATCTTTAGGAAAATGTGTTTTGCTCATTTTCTAATTGGCTTTTTTTTTTTAACTGTTGCATCTAAGAGTTCCTTTATAGTCTAGATACTAGTCCTTTGTTGCATATGTGTTTTGCAAATATTCTTTTCTCAGTCTGTTGTTTGTCTTATCATTCTCATACAGGTATTTTACAGAGCGAAAGTTTTTAATTTTGATGAAGCCCTATTTATATTTTTTCTTTTATTAATCACACTTTTGGTGTCAAATCTAAGCTAAGAATTCTTTGTCTAGCCTTATATCCCAAACATTTCTCCTATTTTTATATTGTTTTATAGTTTTACATTTTCCCTTTAATTCTGGGATTTGTTTTGAGTTTGTTTTTGTATAAGGTGTGAGGTGTAGGGTGAGGTTCAGTTTTTGCTTATGGATATCCACTTTCTTCAGAATCATTTTTTGAAAGGGTTATCTTTACTCCATCAAATAGTTTTTACACCTGATCAATCGAGCATATTTGTGTGAATCTATGTCTGGGTTCTATTTTTAGTTTCGTTGGCCTATGTGTCTGTCCCTCCATAAAAGTACCACAGAGTCTTGATTACTGCAGCTATATAATAAGTTTCAGAATTGGGTAGACTGATTCTTCCTATCTAGTCTTCTCTAAAATTACTTTAGCTCTTCTAGTTCCTTCACCTTTCAATATAAATTTTAGAATAATCTTTTCTTTATATACAAAAAAAATTTGCTGAGATTTTGATAGGAATAGCATTAAGCCTGTATTAAATTTGGGAAGAATTGACATCTTTATTGTGTTGAGTTTTCCAATCCATGAATACAGTATGTCTCTATTTATTCAGATTTTCTTTGATTTTTTAATAAGCTTTTTGTACTTGTCAGAATACAAGTCCTGCACATATTTTATACATCTTAAATGCTATTATATGTTTAATTTTAGTGTCAACATGTTCATTGTTAATATATAGAAATAAAATTAATTTTAAATGTTTATTTTGTATCCTATGACCTTGTTAAACTCACTTATTATTTTTTCTAGATTTATTTTTTTGGTAGAGTTCTTGAGGTTTTTTTTTTTTTTTAAGTAGAAAATTGTGTTGCCTGCAGAGAGAGAGAGAGACTGTATTTTTTTTCTTCCTTTTAGATCTTTATTCCTTTTCTTTCCTTATTGCACTGCCTAGAACTTCCAGCCCCATGCTGAATAAAAGTGGTGAGTGTGAGCATCCTTACCTTGTTCCTCATCTTAGGGAGAAAGTATTTAGTCATTCACTATTAAGTATAATGTCAGTTGTCCCCCCATCCCCCCCTTTTTTTTGGTAGATTCTCTCTATTCCTGTATCTCTGAGAGTATTTCCCATGATAGGTGTTGAATTTTATTTGTACCTTTTTTGCATCAATTGATATAATCATGTAATTTTTTTTCTATTTTTATATCTTTTCTAGAGGCCCGGTGCACAGATTTGTGGGGTCCCTCGGCCTGGCCTGCGGCATTGGGCTGAAACTGGCTCTCTGACATCCCCTGAGGGGTCCCAGGTTGCAAGAGGGTGTAGGACAGGCTGAGGGACCCCACCAGTGCATGATCAGGGCTGGGGAGGGATGCAGGAGGTTGGCCAGCCGGAGAGGGACCACAGGAGGGCTCCAGCCATCTAGCTCAGTCCCGATCAGCTGGACCCCAGCAGCAAACTAACCTACTGGTCAGAATGTCTGCCCCCCGGTGGTCAGTGCATGTCATAGCAAGTGGTTGGGCGGCCTTAGCATATCATTAGCATATTACACTTTGATTGGTTGAATGGCTGACCGGATGACCAGACACTTAGCATATTAGGCTTTTATTATATAGGATTGTTGAGAGTATTAGAGATGCACCCCCCCCCCCACCATTGCTCTCCTCCACCAGATCCTGCCCCACACCAGGTCTTTACCACCCTGTGGTCTGTGTCCATGGGTAACGCATATCTATATATATAAAAGCCTAAGCAACTGTTATGACCACCCGACCAGAACGACCTGAACAACCAGTCGCTATGACACACACTGACCACCGGGGGCAGATGCTCAATGCAGGAGCTGCCCACTGGTGGTCAGTGCACTCCCACAGCCAACCTCCTGTGGTTCCTCCCACTGGCTAAGGCTCCGGGCACCAGAGAATCTGGGTCTGGGAAGCCTGTAGGAGGAGAGCAACCCCAATAATGATCGAGACAGAGTAGCAGCTCAGAGGGTCAGAAGGGGCAAGGGAGCAGCCTAACTGCAAAGACATAAAGTAAGCACCACCACCATCTTACCTCTGCCACCGCACCGTGTGCGCTGCTCACCCTTCTGCCCTCATCAGCCACTTCTAGCTCAGCCCTGTGCCTTTCCGGGCACAACTGCTGATTGACTAGTGCTCCTACGACGGTGTGCCACCATTGGCCAAAGTCAGCTATCATGCTTGGGGGCGGAGCCCTGAGAAAATGTGCAGCATAGGTAGGAGAGATGACCTGTCTGTCTGTCTGTCAGCAACTCCACCCTGTGGAGAGTGAGGCTGCCTGAGCACAGGCAGCGAAGTAGATCTGTATTTCCACCTCAGAGTGTAGCTGGTGTTCAGGCCATTTTGGGGTGCTCTGTCTGTGGTCTTTGCTTGCTGCTACCTCAGCACATCTACACAACTAGATCGGGGCCTGCCAGCCAACTTCCTATGGGCCCCCCCATGCATGAATTTGTGCACCAGGCCTCTAGTCCTATATAATAAAAGGGTAATATACAAATTGACCATCACTCCAATACACAAGATGGCTGCCCCCATGTGGTCAAAGATGGCTGTCCCATGTGGACATAAGATGGCCACCACAAGATGGCCAGCAGGAGAGGGCAGTTGGGGGGGGAACAAGGCCTGCAGGAGAGAGCAGTTTGGGGGGACCAGGCCTGAAGGGGAGGTCAGTTGGGAGAGACCAGGCCTGAAGGGAAGGGCAGTTGGGGGGGGGGACCAGGCCTGCAGGGGAGGGAAGTTGGGGGGGACCAGGCCTGCAGGGGAGGGCAGTTGGGGGGGACCCAGGCCTGCACGGGAGGGCAGTTGGGGGGACAAGGCCTGAAGGGGAGGTCAGTTGGGAGAGACCAGGCCTGAAGGGAAGGGCAGTAGAGAGGACCAGGCCTGCAGAGGAGGGCAGTTAGAGGGGACCAGGACTGCAGAGGAGGGCAGTTAGGGGGGACCAGGCCTACAGGGGAGGGGAGTTGGGGGGGACCAGGCCTGAAGGGGAAGGCAGTTGGGAGGGACCAGACCTGCAAGGGAGGGCAGTTGGGGGTGACCAGGCCTGTAGGGGAGGGCAGCTGGGGGTGACTAGGCCTGCAGGGGAGGGCAGTTGGGAGGGACCAGGCCTGAAGGGAAGGGCAGTTGGGGGAGGGGGACCAGGCCTGCAGAGCAGGGAAGTTGGGGGGGACCAGGCCTGCAGAGCAGGGAAGTTGGGGCGGACCAGGCCTGCAGGGGAGGGCAGTTGGGGGTGACCAGGCCAGCACAGGAGGGCAATTGGGGGTGACCAGGGCAGCATAAGAGTGCAGTTAGGGGTGACCAGGCCTGTAGGGGAGGGCAGTTGGGGGTGACTAGGCCTTCAGGGGAGGGGAGTTGGGAGGGACCCGGCCTGCAGGGGAGGGCAGTTGGGGGTGACTAGGCTTGCAGAGGAGGGCAGTTGGGAGGGACCAGGCCTGCAGGGAAGGGCAGTTGGGAGGGACCAGGCCTGGAAGGGATGGCAGTTGGGGGAGACCAGGCCTGCAGTGGAGGGCAGTTGTGGGGGGACCAGGCCTGCAGGGGAGGGCAGTTAGGGGTGACCAGGCTGGCAGGGGAGGGCAGTTAGGGGTGACCAGGCTGGCAGGGGAGGGCAGTTAGGGGCAATCAAGCCAGCAGATGAGCAGTTAGGCATTGATCAGGCTGGCAGGGGAGTGGTTATGGGATGATCAGGCTGGCAAGCAAGCAGTTGGAAGCAAGCAGTCCTGGATTGTGAGAGGGATCCCAGACTGGAGAGGGTGTAGGCTGGGCTGAGGGACACATACCCCCCGTGTGCAAATTTTGTGCAACAGGCCTCTAGTATCCACCTAAGTTCTCTGGCTAATCTATTTCCACCTTCTTCCCTCCTTTCTTCTGAGATTTGTTAGTCTTTTCCATGTTTCCATGCCTCTGATTCTATTTTATTCATCAGTTTATTTTGTTTATTAGATTATTTATTTATTTTGATTTTTAGATCCAATTGTTGATAGATATGTATTTATTGCCATTTTATTGTTCATAATTTTTATCATTTTTTAGTGGTGATGAACTCCTTTAGTTTTTTCTTATCTGGGAAGCTCTTTATCTGACCTTCAATTCTAAATGGTAGCTTTGCTGGGTAGAGTAATCTTGGTTGTAAGTCCTTGTTTTTCATCACTTTGAATATTTCTTGCTACTCCCTTCTGGCCTGCAAAGTTTCTGTTGAGAAATCAGCTGACAGTTGTATGGGAACTTTCTTATAGGTAACTAACTGCTTTCCTCTTGCTGCTTTTAGATTCTCTCTTTGTCTTTAACCTTTGGCATTTTAATTATGATGTGTCTTGGTGTGGACCTCTTTGGGTTGACCTTGTTTGGGACTCTGCACTTTCTGGGCTTGTATGTCTATTTCTTTCACCAGGTAAAGGAAGTATTCTGTCATTACTTCTTCAAATAGGTTTTCAATTTCTTGCTCTCTTTTCTCCTTCTGGCATCCCCATGATGTGAATGTTGGTGTGCTCGAAGTTGTCCCAGAGGCTCCTTACACTATCTTCATATTTTTGGATTCTTTTTTCCCCTTCCTTCCTTCCTTCCTTCCTTCCTTCCTTCCTTCCTTCCTTCCTTTCTTTCTTTCTTTCTTTCTTTCTTTCTTTCTTTCTTTCTTTCTTTCTTTCTTTCTTTCTTTCTTCTTCCTTTCTTTCCTAGAGGCACAGTGCATGAAATTTGTGCATGGGGGGGGGTGTCCCTCAGCCCATCCAGCACCCTCTCCAATCTGGGACCCCTCGAGGGATGTCCGACTGCCTGTTTAGGCCTGATCTAAATGGGCAGTTGGACATCCCTCTCACAATCCAGGACTGCTGGCTCCCAACTGCTTGCCTGCCTGCCTTCCTGATTGCCCCTAACTGCTTCTGCCTGCCAGCCTGATCACCCCCTAACCACTCCCCTGCCAGCCTGATTGATGCCTAACTGCTCCCCTGCCAGTCTGTTTGCCCCTAACTGCCCTCCCCTGCAGGCCTGGTCACCCCTAACTGCCCTCCCCTGCAGGCCTGGTCACCCCTAACTGCCCTCCCCTGCAGGCCTGGTCCCCCCCCTAACTGCCCTCCCCTGCAGGCCTGGTCACCCCTAACAGACCTCCCCTGCTGGCTTGATTGCCCCCAACTGCCCTCCCTTGCAGGCCTGGTCCCTCCCAACTGCCCTCCCTTGCTGGCCATCTTGTGGTGGCCATCTTGTGTCCACATGGGGGCAGGATCTTTGACCACATGGGGGCAGCCATCTTGTGTGTTGGAGTGATGGTCAATCTGCATATTACTCTTTTATTAGATAGGATAGAGGCCTGGTGCATGGGTGGGGGCCAGCTGGTTTGCCCTGAAAGGTGTCCCAGATCAGGGTGGGGGTTCCCTTGGGGTGTGGGGCAGCCTGGGTGAGGGGCCTGTGGTGGTTTGCAGGCCGGCCACACCCCCCGGCAACCCAAGCAGAGGCCCTGGGATCTGGGATTTATTTATCTTCTACAATTGAAACTTTGTAGCCTGGAGTGGAGCCAAACCTTCTGCTCGCTCCGTGGTGGCAGCCATTTCTGTTGGGATTTATGTATCTTCTATAATTGAAACTTTGTAGCATTGAGTGGAGGCCTGGGCCGGCAAGGGCAGGCTGAAAGCTTGGCTTCCTCCATTGCCAGGGAAACTCAAGCCTCCCTCCTGCTCTCTGTGGCTGCAGCCATCTTGGTTGGGTTTATTTGCATATTCCCTCCTGATTGGATGGTGGGCGTGGCTGGTTGGTGTGGCTTGTGGGTGTAGGGGAGGTACGGTCAATTTGCATATTACTCTTTTATTAGATAGGATTTTAATTTAATAAATTTTTATTGTTCAGATTATTACAATTGTTCCTCTTTTTTCCCCCATAGTTCCCCTCAACCTGGTTCCCACACCACCCTCTGCCCTTACCACCCCCCCCCCACTGTCCTCATCCATAGGTGTACGATTTTTGTCCAGTCTCTTCCCTCACCCCCCACACCCCTTTCCCCCTGAGAATTGTCAGTCTACTCCCTTTCTATGCCCCTGATTCTATTATATGCACCAGTTTATTCTGTCCATCAGATTTTTTTATTCACTTGATTTTTAGATTCACTTGTTAATAGATATGTATTTGTTGTTCATAATTTTTATCTTTACCTTTTTCTTCTTCTTCCTCTTCTTAAAGAATACCTTTCAGCATTTCATATAATACTGGTTTGGCGGTGATGAACTCCTTTAGCTTTTTCTTAACTGTGAAGCTCTTTATCTGACCTTCAATTCTGAATGATAGCTTTACTGGGTAGAGTAATCTTTGTTGTAGGTTCTTGCTATTCATCACTTTGAATATTTCTTGCCACTCCCGTCTGGCCTGCATAGTTTCTGTTGAGAAATCAGCTGACAGTCATATGGGTGCTCCCTTGTAGGTAACTAACTGTTTTTCTCTTGCTGCTTTTAATATTCTCTCTTTGTCTTTTGCTCTTGGCATTTTAATTATGATGTGTTTTGGTGTGGTCCTCTTTGGATTCCTTTTGTTTGGGGTTCTGTGCGCTTCCTGGACTTGTGAGTCTATTTCTTTCACCAGGTGGGGGAAGTTTTCTGTCATTATTTCTTCAAATAGGTTTTCAGTATCTTGCTCTCTCTCTTCCTCTGCCATTCCCATAATTCTGATGTTGGTACACTTGAAGTTGTCCCAGAGGGTCCTTACACTATCTTCATATTTTTGGATTCTTTTTTCTTTTTGCTTTTCTGGTTGGGTGTTTTTTGCTTCTTTGTATTTCAAATCTTTGACTTGATTCTTGCGATCCTCTAGTCTGCTGTTAGGTCTCTGTATAATATTTTTTTATTTCAGTCAGTGTATGCTTAATTTCTAGTTGGTCCTTTTTCATATCCTCGAGGGTCTCCCTAAATTTATTAGCCTTTTCTAGAAAATTCTTGAAAAACCTTATAACCATGGTTTTGATCTCTATATCCAGTCATTTGCTTTCCTCCATTTCTTTCATTTGTGATCTGTTTCTTTGTCTCTGAATTTTGGCTGCTTCCCTGAGTTGATAGAGTGGCTTTGTGTGCTAGGTGTCCTATAGGGCCCAGTGGCTCAGCCTCCCCAGTTACCTGAGGTGGACACTGTTGGTGCACCCCTTTGTGGGCTGTGTTCACAGCTTGTTGTAGTTAAGCCTTGATTGTTGTTGGTATCACTGGGAGGAATTGACCTCCAGGCCAATTGTCTGTGAGAATCAGCTGTGTCTATGCTGGGAGAACTTCTGTGCTTGAGACACCCTATGATACAAGACTTGCAAAAGTCTCTGTGCTCAGCTTGGATGGGGTGGAGTCTCAGGGCGGAGCAGATAGCATTGGTTTCCCATCAGCCCTACCCTAATAGGCCCCTGTGTCTCAGTGTCCCGTGGTAATCGCTGCAAGCACATCTGAGAGAAAGCCACCCTCGAGTTCTGCCCGCTGCCTGACAGTCCAGTTTCTCCCCAAATGAGTCTGGGTCCCCAGAGTCTCTCCCGGAACTGGAGTTCAGTGCAGTTGGGAGCTTTTGTCTCCCTCCCGCTTGAGAAAGCCAGCCACGCACTCAATTGATTGTCCTCTCCACGCGTGCGTCTGAACCTCTGCCTCCTGCAGCTCCTCTGAGTCTCAGTGTGCTTTTCTCTTTCCTTCTAGTTGTAGACTTTTCACTCAGCCAGCCTTCCTGTGGTTCTGGATGATGTCCGTTTTGTCTTTTAGTTGTAGTTTTGAAATTGTTGTGCGAGGCAGCAGTTTAGGTGCTTACTTATGCCGCCATCTTGGTTTCTCCCTCTTTTTTCTTTTTGCTCTTCTAATTGGGTGTTTTTTGCTTTCTCATATTCCAAATCACTGATTTGATTCTCAGCATCCTCTCCTTGACTGTTGATTCCCTGTACATTATTCTTCATTTCAGTTAGTGTATCCTTCATTTCTACTTGTCCCTTTTCATGTCTTTGATGTTATCACTAATTTCCTTGAAATTCTCACTAATTTCCTTGACATTCTCACTAAGATCCTTGAAACACTCATTAAGTTCCTTGAGCATCCTTATAACTGTTGTTTTGAACTCTGTATCTAGTAGTTTGCTTGCTTCCATTTCATTTAGTTGTGTTTTTTTTTTCTTCTTCACATTTTGGCTGCTTCCCTGTGTTTGTTTCTATGTATTAGGTAGAGCTGCTATGTCTCCTGGAATTGGTGGAGTGGCCTTGTGTAGTAGGTGTTCTGTAGGGCCCAGTGGCTCAGCCTCCCCAGTCACCTGAGCTTGGCACTCTAAGTGCTCCCCTGTGTGGTCTGTGTGCACTGTCCTATTGTAGTTTGGCCTTGATTGTTGTTGGTATCCCTGGGAGGAATTGAACCCCTGGCCATTTGGTTGTGAGGACCAGCTGCAACTACAGTAGAAGAGCTGCTGTGCAGGAGACACCCCTATGGAGTAGGACTTGATTCAGTGGGGCTTTGGTATACATTGAGTCTGCCCCTTGAGTGTGTCACTTGTGGATGTGTACAGTTGTAATAAGGTATGATCTACAGCTGTCCAGCAACCCTTTGGTGTACTGGACAACACTCAACTAACTAAGCCACACTGGCCAGAGCCAGAATTATTATTTTTTATTATATTTTTTAAAAAAACAGCTTTTGGTTTTATTAATTTTCAGTATTATTTTTATATTTTCAATTCCATTGATTTCTGCTCTTTACCATATTTTTTCCTTGTTTTATATTTGTTTTGCCCTTCTTTTTAAAGTTTTTTTTTTTAATGGTAGAAACTTAGATAATTGATTTGAGACCTTTCTTCTTTCTTAATATAAGTATTTAATGCTACGGATTTCCCTCTAAGGACTGTTTTAACTGCATCCAACAACATTTTTTTTATGTTTTCTTTTTTGTTTTTTGTCAGTTTGAAATATTATCTAAATCCCTTGAGACTTATTTTGAGCTATGAGTTATTTAGAAGTGAGTTGTTTAATATTCAAATGTTTAGAGAAATTTTTTTGCTATCTTTCTTTATTGATTTCTTGTTCAATTTCATAATTGTCTGACAACATACTTTACATTTCAGTTCTTTTAAATGTTAAGGTTTGATTTATGACTATCAGTCAGAGTTTGGGACTTTGGCCATGTTTTATCTGTTGCTTCAATTTTCACAATCTGGTTTGCTGATTAGAATCAGACTCCTACAAATATAGATCAGGGTGAGCCCACATGTTTATAGATAACTTTGTGAAATTGCTTTCTTAAACCCCTCCTTTGCATTCTCCCTGGGGCTCCTCATTTTAGTCCTCTGGCCTGAGAGCTGGGGTTATATTAACCCTTCTGTCATGCAACTCTGCAAATGCACCCATGTCTGGGCCCAGCAGTAAGAGGATAGAGAAAGAATGAAGTGCAATAGAGGGCTGCCCCACTCTCCCAGGATCTCATCTTTACCGGCCAGAGAGGAAGGTGCCCTCCCCTCACTTTTGGTCTCTGATAGATCCAGGTGCAGTTTTAGTCCCTGCCACCATGGCATTGCTTGGGGAAGGGGCTGGGGTGGGGATAAAACCAAGAGGAGAGATAAAAGTCAAACAAGGGGGCTTTCCACACTGTCTCCAAGCATTAGGGAGTTCCCTTCTGCCTCTTGTGAAGCCAGAACTAGGACCTCTTGTGGAGCACTGTCTGCAGCCCAGTGCTCCCTTTGGGGTGCTGCAGTGTGCTCAGGCCAGGGGATGCTAGGAAGAAAAAAAAAAATGATAAACTGATAACCATTTTGGTGGTACTTGAAATTCTAGTCTTCCCCAATCCACCTGCTACTGATTACTTTTCAAAGTCCTCAGACAATGGCTGTATGCATTCTGTCCAGTTTTTCTTCAATGGGAGATACAGGGTGGAGTGTGCTTATTTCATCTTGCCTGGAACAAGAACCTTAAAACATGCATTTTTACAAATAATTTATACTTTTTAAACATATGTTTTTATTGATTTTAGAGAGAGAGAAAGGGAGAGGGAGAGAGAAAACATCGATATGAGAGAGAAACATCTATCAGCTGCATTCTATACTCCCCCTACTGAGGATCGAGCCCACAACCTGGGCATGTGCCCTGACCAGGAATTAAAGTGGTGACCTTTTGGCGCATGGGACAACGCTCAAACAACTGACTCACACCAGCCAGGGCAAACATGCATTTTAAAACTCATTTAACGCCTATCATAAAAAACCTTACACCATACTTTGAGAATCACTAGTCAAAAGCAAGGTAGTTCAATCTCCCAATTTTTGGCAAGAGAACAATGACATGTTTATTTGTCTTTTAGTCATGACACAGTTAACATTAATTAAAGATGTTTTACTTAAGTTCTTAGATTCTGTAAGCATCTTTAACAAAACTTTATACCTGGATGATATTACTTTAGCTTTTGGTTGAAATGTACTCAAGACAGTGATTAAAAACAGACTTTGGTTTTTATCCAAAGTTGAAAAAAGCAAAAGTAATCTATGTTATCTTTTGCAGCTCTACTTTGGAAGACATTGTCCATTTTGTTCAATGTTGTTTAAATATAACATTCCTCGCTGAATGTCCAGTAAAGAAAAGGTTCATCACTCCTCATGAACACACATGCTTCTTATGCAACCTAGGTTTTCTTTCGTCTTGCCTTGCGGGAATATCAGAGCCTCATCTATTTTCTGTTCAGTTACCCTAGCTCTTCTTAGCTAGGTTTTCTGGAACAACTGTTTTTCCCTCTATCATGTTATTTTTTAAATAACATTATTATTATTATTATTTTACACTTATTTTATTGATAGAGACTAAGTCATAAATTAATAAGTGGAAGGATTACTAATTTCCTCTCTCCCTTTTCTTTGCCATTTCTTTTGTGTTTTTTAAAAAAATAGTGTTGAACTTAGGTGGTGAGTTCATAGGATTTTATAATGTAATTATATTTATTTTGTATATTCTTGACATTCTCCATAATAAAAACAATGAAAGTTAAATAAAATACAGATATAAATTATTTTCAAGTTTGCATAGGATGTTCACCAATATTAAATACATTTGAGGACATAAAACAAATCAAAGAAATTAAAATAATTAAATTATGCAAGGAACATTCTCTGATTGTAACTGAATTAAAAAGTAAAACTCAAAGGGTAGCTGGTAAAGACTGAAGACACACCTGCACATGCGTAGGGTCTAGCAACATAGCAAATGATTCACACATCATGAGCAAGTTGAGTTTATTCTTGACATGTAAGATTTGCTTAACTTTAGAAAATCAGTGAACATAACATAGAAAAGTCATATACTCACCTCAACGCAGGCAAAAAAATCGTTTGATTAAAAAGAAGTGATAATTAATTATTAACAATAAGTACTTCAAAAAAGTAAGTCAAACAATATTGAACAGTGAACTGTTGAAAATACTCATTTTATAATCTGAATCAAGCACTAGTGTCTTCTTTCACCCCATCTATCCACCATTGCACTGGAGTCCCTAGCTAGCCAATCAAGCAAACAAAAAATAGTGTAGCCCTAGCCAGTTTGGCTCAGTGGATACAGTGTCAGCCTGTGGACTGAGCGGTCCCAGGTTTGATTCTGGCCAAGGGCACATGCCCCGGTTGCGGGCTTGATCCCCAGTGTGGGGCATGCAGGAGGCAGCCGATCAATGATTCTCTCTCATCACTGATGTTTCTATCTCTTTCTCCCTCTCCCTTCCTCTCTGAAATCAATAAAAATATACACTGAGTGGCCAGATTATTATGGTCTCTGAACGCATAATAATCTGGCCACTCAGTGTATATCCTATATAATAAAAGGCTAATATGCAAATTGTCCCCTCGACCAGGAGTTCGACCAGCAGGCAGGCCAGCCAACTGCCCATGTCCCCTCCCCCTGGCCAGGCTGGCCGGACCCCACCCATGCACGAATTCATGCACTGGGCCTCTAATATATATATATATATACACATACTGAGTGGCCAGATTATTATGCGTTCAGAGATCATAATAATCTGGCCACTCAGTGTATTTAAAAAATAGTGTAAAAATTAGAAAGGACTAAATAAAACTATTATTCTTGATAATATGGTTATGTATGTTAAATATCCAAATAAATCTGCAATTAAACTACTAAAATTGAAAAAAATATAATAAGGCTACTAGGAATAAACATTATTATAAATTCACTAATTGCAGTCTTAAAAATGTTTTTATCCAGTTTTATTGAGATATGGTTGACATATATATATAGCATTGTATGGGTTTGGGGTGTACAGTATAATTACTTGACATACATATATTGTGACATTGATTGTATCCTAAATATCAGTGTAAAACAGAAAAAAATTGAAAAATATTAAGCAATTATTTAAAATTGCATCAAAATTGCACCAACTATTGAATAATAAATCTAACAAAAGGTATTTGAGAGTCCTGGGGCAAAACTAATAAATATATAAAAAGTGAAAAAATAAATGAAAAGATTATAACATATGCCACTGTACAAGAATAAAAAAGTAATCATTGCAATAGATTAGGTAGCCTTGAAGCAGACCTAGCACATAGAATTCTGACATATATGTTGAAGATGCCATCGTAAATCAGTGGGATTTTTAACAGACAGATACTGGCAATGGGTTAGTTATTTATGGAAAAAATGTTTAATTTTCACTGGATATAAAACCTCAAAATAAATTCTAGATACAACTAAGAGTTAAATGAAAAAAATAAATTAAACCATAAATATCTAAAAAACAAGTAATTATTGACACTTTGGGAATGAACTTCTAAAAGGAAAAAGAAAAGACAGCAATTCTAAAGATTAAAGATTTTATCACATAAATGTTTCACACTTAGTGTTTTTAAAATAAAAACACAAGAATCCAAAAACAAACTAGATATAATATTTGCAACAAATATTACTAGAAAAAGATAAATATTCTATGTTATATTAAACTAAATAAATGAAAAAGTGAACACAAGACTCAAGCAGATAAACAGTGAAATATTTTGGTAATTTACAAAATAAGAAATGGCTAATAAACATGTAAAAATACATTCTTCATTAATAAGTTATTTAAAAGAAATCAGAACTATTAGATATTATTATCTACCAAACATGACAAAGTTTTAGAGAGAATGTGGTGAAACAATCTTTTTGAGTGATAAATATAAAGAAGTTCAAACACTTCAAAAAATAATAATAAAAATAAATATTTGACCAAGTTATTTTGTCAAAAGCTTTAAATAAAGCTTTTAAAATACTATAGATTTGATTCAGTAAATTCACTTCTAGGAGTTTATTTCAAGGAATATATATATATATATATATATATATATATATATATACACACACACACACACACACACACACACACACACACATATATATGTATACATATGAAGATAAGTAAGGAGTTACGTGATAAAGATTTTATAGCAGTTATTATACAAATGCTCCCATTAGCAATTGCAAACATACTCAAAACAATTGAAAACACAGAACATCTCAGAAATAGAAGATAGAAAGCAGAACCAAATAGAAACACACACACGCAGATGTTTGCTGCTGTCTTAGAAAATAATCTGGAAATAACATAATTGTCTGAAGTTATAATAATGGTTCAGTAAATAATAGCATATCCACATAAGGAATATTTTGTAATCAATATGAAATGGTGTTAAAAGGTATTCTTTTCTCCAGGGACTTGGGATATGGAAGGAATGGGTCCAGAGTTTCTGTTTGGTGTGAAGACAATGTTTTAGAAATAGATAGTGGTAATAGATTGTGAATGTACTTAATAACACTAAATTGTACACTTTAAAATGCTTAAAATGGTAAATTTTATGTTATGCATATTTCACCATAATAAAAAATGCCATTTGTGATGTAGGAAAACACTTTGAATAAAAATGCTACTATGTTAAAAATGAAGATGTATGTATACATATTTAAAGGACTCCATTGTTCCCCATCTCCCCCCATTAGAATGTACTGATTTACAACTGGTGATATGGATCCGAATCATCAGAGGAGCTGAAAAGAATCTAAAGATGCCAGGTCCCTCAACCTCATCTTTAAAAATCATCATTTTCATGGGAAGGCTTGCTTTTATTTTATTTTAAAAAATAAGATCTATAATGGATTTTAATGCATGCCCTGAGTAGGAACTACTCTTTTAGATTAAAGGTAATCTTTACGAAAGGGACTGAGAGGAAACCATAATTATGGTATAATCCCAAATGCGTCAAAGGAAAAAGAAAATAGGCACACCAACCAAGTATGCACAGACTTACTGGAAAGTCATCAGTAGATGCAGCTATTTCACCATTTATTTTTGTGTGTGTTACTTCAAGTTTTCCATATGAGTATTAGATATGTACTAGTAATCAGCACACATTTTTATAAACTTTCATAAGTAAATCAGTTAATGATTTTTTTTAGAAGAGGAGGGATTTCATGTTTTTAAAACTAGAGATTACCCCCAATCCCAGCTTCTACTACACTGAGCTCCTTGTCATTGTGGCAAAATGTGTTCTGTGCTCAGAGTCAGTTGAAAAGTAAAAAAGTATCTATTTTTGTTGGGATTATAAAATAGGACATGGCCAATTTCCTCCCTTCTCCTGCTCCTTCTCTGCCTTGTGCATTATGACCAGTGTATTTGTGGGCTGTTTTGTTTTTCTCTGATCAAGTTTAGGGTCAGGGATGCAGCTATGTAAGTCCTTTGGGCTGCTTCTGTGGGGGTGGCTTCTGTATTTTGATTTACTCTGTATTTTTATTTAAGGTAAAGACTGTAAAAGCTTGAAATAAATCAGGCAGAGCCTCAAAAAAAGAAATCAGGGCCAGGGACTAAGACATTTTGGCCAATACTTTGGTTTGTGTGAAATACACGTCTTTCCTCTTGTTCACCATAAATACCGTGTCACCTCCTTCAGATTTCCATCATATCAAATCCTTTTTCTTGGTCTAAATCAGTTCTTTCAGATGAGTGTGAGCGTTTTAGAATTTATAAGGGTAGAACTTCAAGGGCTTTGGGTAATCATGCTTTCTTCCAAAACACCTCCCAAATTTAGGAGCTGTAGAGTGAGGCATTAGGAAAGTTTCCAATATCCAAACCAAATGATATTTTTGTGCTGGAAGCTTTTATTTGCACCTCCAGGTGCACTCCTCTGGCTTCTCTCCTGAGCTCTGTGCTCCCAGGAGACTGATCTGTGTGGTCTTCGTCAATGGACTCCCTCGCCCTCTGACTCCGTGTTGAATGCAGCCAATCAGGGTTCTTGCCAGGAGATCTGCCGGCGAGGTCATGATGCTCATTTTCTTTCTTCCTCCTGTGTTCCTTCTGCCACACTTTGGTGTGTCTTTCTACTGAAGACCACGCCTCCCTCCAGGCAGCACTGGAGTACAGCTAGAGCTTTTTCTCCAGATGATGCTGGTTCTGTCCTCTTACCCCTCCCAGTGTGGGCTGATACAGCCCTTAGCAGCAAGCACAGGTTCTGCGCCACCCCTTGTTGGTTTCCCTAAACCCTACCCACCTTTTTAGAAACAACACTGCACTTTTACTAAATTCTGCTTCACTGTCCCATGGGAGGGAGCCATGTAGGTCCTGGTAGGACCCCAAGCCACACTTCTCTTGTGATAGGATGTTGCCCCCTCAAGCCTTCACTGAAGAGCTAAGCACGCAGTGTGGCTTCAAGATGAAGCCTTGACAGAACCGTGAGATGAGGAACGGTTTGCAGCAAAAGAAAAGCATGTGAAGCCAGATGGGCTATTTGAAGTCAATCAACATACACAAAGGGCATGATGCCAGTGCTCACCCCCAACCCTCACTGACTTTTCTGATCTCGGTAAGTGTCTCTTTAAAACTATTGGCTAATGATAGTTTCTATCCAAAGCCACACCAACATCCAATCAACTCAACCTCCAAATGGAGAGTGTAGGAGTTCTCATTTAGGCAACCAGCACAGAGGGAGTGTGGAGTATTTGCAGAGAACCCTGTTCCTCAGTCTACAAACCCCCACATTTAGCCTCCAGACTTGGCCTGCAGCACTCTACCAATGAAGAAAGCAAGGGAAGATAGGTCAGGCCACTTGCCTGGCATATTGATGAACAAAAAAAACGAGCATTAGGACTCGGGCTTGAGGCTCTGTTATTAGGGAAATAGCTTTGGAGAGGAAAGCCTTGTAGTTAAGTCCCAACTCCCCTACTCTGGTTGGGTGACTTTGAGCACTTTGCCCAACTCTTCTGAGCCTCACTTTCCTCATCCACAAAAAGGATAAAACAGTTTCTAAATTACAGATTAATTGTGACCATCAAACACATAAGATAGAGGAAAGGAGTTTTGTAAACTCTTAAGGGTGTAAAAATATGATTTACACCCTCCATTGTCTTTTTCCTAATTCCCTTTGACCTTGGAGCTAGTGAAACTGCTTCCAGTTTTGATTTTGATTTCCATGAGGAGTCCAAGAGCAGACAAGTAAAGTTTGACTTCTCAACAGCAATGGTAACAGTGATAATGATACCAGTAAATAATTATCCTATATAAATACAGTAATAATTATCCTATATAATAAAGATGTAATATGCAAATTGACCATCACAACCTCACAAGATGGCTGCCTACAACCAGGCCGGCAGCGGGGTTAGTGAGGAATGACCGAACGACTGAACAAGCAGGCTGCGTAGGGTGACCAGGCCGGCAGGGGGGTTAGTGAGGGATGACCAAATGACTGAACAGCAGGCTGCATGGGGCGACCAGGCTGGTGGGGGAGCCATGAGGGGTGACCAGACTGACAGAGGAGGCAGTTGGGGGCAACCAGGCTGACAAGAGGGCCAGTAAGAGGCAACCAGGCTGGTGAGGTGGTGCAGTTGGGGGTGACTAGGCTGGCAGTGGGGGCAGTTGGGGCGATTAGGTTGGCAGGGGGGGGCAGTGAGGGGTGACTAGGCTGGCAGGGGCGGCAGTTGGGGGCAACCAGGCCGGCAGAGGGAGACAGTGAGGGGCAATCAGGTTAGCAGGGGGGGAAGTTAGGGGTGACCAGGCAGGCAGGCAAGTGAGCAATTAGGAGCCAGTGGTCCTGGATTGTGAGAGGGATGTCCAACTGCCGGTTTAGGCCTAATCCCACAGGGTTCGGGCCTAAACTGGCAGTCGGACATCCCCCGAGGGGTCCCAGATTGGAGATGGTGCAGGCTGGGCTGAGGGGACCCTCCCCCAATGCACGAATTTCATGCACCAGGCTTCTAGTGCTGTAATAACAACTCACATTCATGGGCTGTTTACCACCTGCTGGGCACTTGACTTGTGTTATCTTGTTTGATCCTCACACCCACTCTGTGAGTAGACAACATTGTCATTTTCTTGACTGAAAAAAACAAGGTTCAGGAGTTTAAATAACTTGTCCAAGGTCACACTGCTATAGAGGCTCAGTTGGGATCTGAATCACCTCCACCTCTAGAGTTTTAAAAGCCCTCTAACACAGTAGTCACCAAATACAGGTTGAAATGGGGCTGGTCCAAGTTGAGCTGTGCTGTGGGTGTAAAACACACTGGATTTTGGAAATTTAATATATATATTATTCAGACCATCAAACCTCAGAGGAAAGGTAGGAGAGGGTGGGGGCAAGGAGGATAGATCAGCCAAAGGACTTGTATGCATGCATATAAGCCTAACCAATGGACACAGACACCAGGTGGGTGAGGGCATGAGTGAGGGGGTGGGTGGGGGGCAATGGGAGGGGAGGATAAGGACACATATGTAATACCTTAATCAATAAAGAAAAAATATATATATTATAAAATATCTCATTAATAATGATACACTGGTTGCATATTTTGGATATGTTGGTTTACAAATACATTATTAAAATGAATTTCAACTGTTTCTTTTTACTTCCCAAAATACCAGTACTAAACATTTACAATTGCATATATGGTGATCACCTGCCCACTGGGCAGCGCTGGAGCTTCGCGGTCTCTCCCGAGCCTTGGTTGTGCAGATTCCTGAAAGGGCAGCCCCCACAGCCATAACAAAGAACGGCAGACCTTCCAGGCCACTTGCCGGGGAGCAGGGGGCAGGGAGCACCCAAGCCCTGTGTGTGTGGCTGCAAAGGAAGCCACAGCGCCACAGCCCTGCCGCGGGGTCTGCTCTGCGGGCTGCAGTGTGTGCTTCTCTAAACACTCGATGGCTGGCTGCAGCCCGAAAGCAAACATTTCAGAGCCTTTGGCAGAAGCAGTTTAGAGAGAAGCTTCCAAGCCACCAGGCCAGCAGACGATGTTTACTTCTTGTGACATAATTGTCAAGTCAAATTTCATTTCATGGCAGTTACTTTCATGACCTGAGAAAGAAAAATCCCTTCAGATGGCCAAAACACCCGGACAACCCAAATCCCATTAAATAAATCTGTGGCTTTGCCTCTTTTGAGGAAAGCACTGGTTCTTCCTTCCTGGGGGTCCTTCAACCTCCAGAGATGCTTCTAGCATTAGCAGAAATGTGTGTGTGTGTGTGTGTGTGTGTGTGTGTGTGTGTGTGTGTGTGTGTTCCTTTAAGCAGATTGATTCTGGTAAGGTTCAAAGGTATGGCACCAAGTCCAGTAGGGTGATTTGGAGAGCTCAGTCCCTTCTAGGGGACAAACCTGGCAGAAATAGTAAGCAATGCTGCCGTGCCCCTCATGATCTCATAGCGCCACCCTCCCCGATCCCAGTGAGGGGAAGGAGGGCGCTGAGGCCAGGCAGGGTTGCAGCCCAGTCCTGGGGAGAAAGGAGAAGGTTTGGAATCAGCGGGCTTGTACTTCCATGTCGCTTTGCTCCTCCAGCTGTGTGACCCTGGGCAACCTCCTCAACTTCTCTAGCGTGCTTTGACTTATTCGTAAAATGTGGCTAATACAGACCCCATAGGCTATACTCTGCATGATTTTATTTATGGAATGAAATATTAGACAAGACAAACTGTAAGGACAGAGAAACAGTGGCTCCAGGGGTTAGGGCTGGGTGGGGGGCGGGTTTGACTACAAAGGGGAAGTTTGGGGGAGACAGAACTCTTCTGCATCTTCATCATGGTGGTTGCACAACTTGGCGCATTTATGAAAACTCACGACCAACTGCACAGAAAAAAGGTGAATTTTACTGAATGTAAATTCGAAAATATTTACATGGTTCAAAAACACCGGCTGGTAAAAAGGGCCTCTCTCCCAGGATGGCTGTGGCATTTGAGTTTATACAGTGAACAGAGGAGTAGCAGCTGAAACCTATTCTCAACTAGGTATTTCTAGAAGTATAAGAAATGGAAACAACTAAATTTCATATCAACTCTTAAAACTGGTGAAAAGGAAGTAGGACCAAATCCAGGGCTCCTATTGGAGCGCCCATGTGGTGATAGTGAGACCAGGCCGGGTGGGACTCAGAGATAATCGTTCATGCTCTGTGCTGTGGGCGTACCAGCAAGAGAACTCGAAAATGTGGGTCCCCTGTGCACCCACTTGCTCTTCCGCTGGAGCCCCTCCTTGGCCCACCAACACTGACCGTCCTCACGGAGCCTCACAGACCTGGCTGTTTCTTGGTCATTGGTAGCAGGCTCAGTGCCAGCTGGATTAATCTGCCTACGGCTGCAGAAAACAAATCTCCCCTCCATTTCTCATGCGTTACCGGCTAACAAATAAACTTCTGTCTAAGTTTTACACTGATTCCTACAAATGAGCCGTCCCTTTCCACGCACAGTGCTTTCTGCAGGCTGGATTAAAAAAAAAAAAAAAGAAATATGACTGGCCATAGTGTGGTCCTCGGAGCTGGCAAAGGGTACTTCATGAATTACACTGGCTGCTCTTGCTTTCTTCTGTCTTGCTGAGGGGAGCATGTGGCTTCGAAATAGAAAGAAATGTGCCTGCAGGGTCCCAGCACCGGTTCTCAGGGATGTCATAGTCACGTCCTCATTTTTAGGGCGCTCTGAACTTTAGATGAGTTGTGGTGGGATTCAGGAGAAAAGTGGGTGCCCCTCCCTCCCCACAGCTTGCATTCTTTCTGCCTTTGCCTGGAAGATAGGCTCAAGGTTTGTAGCTTCTGCCTTCAACCCCACTTCATTTTAAGGAGGTGGTTGTCCATAGACAAAATGTAGAATTCCTCCTTGTGAATGGGAGTTGGGGAGTTAGACATAGTCTGGTAACATCTGAGGACAAAACTAGAAACTTAAAGGACCTAGGTAGTGAAGGCTTCCAATTAGAAGTATTCTGACATGTAGTGATCTCCCTGTCAGCAGAGGCATTCAAGAGGAGGCTGAACAGCCCCTTGCTGAGGATACCTGAGAGAATTTTGATGCAACCCAGAGGGTTTGGTGCTTTCAAAGTCCCCCGAAGCTCAAGAGTCTGCTTAACTTGAAAAGTATGATGCTGGCTCAGGGACAGGGTGCAATCAACCCTTCTTGGAAGTCAGTCACACAGCACTGGGCTGGATAACTTCTGTTTGTCCCTCTAGCTCTACTACTCTCCCTTCTAGAGTCTTCTGTGTTCCAGGAGGCTGACAGATATGAGTTATGACCCACAGGCTTCTGTACCCTGTGGACTCCAGGCCAGTCAAGCTGCTAGCCCCAGGAAGGGGCTCAGAGGGCTGGAGGAGAACGTGGGTAAGTTCTATCCCCAGCTCTCACGCTGTGGAGTTGACATGGTGGATGTATTCCTTGGACAAAGGTAGCTGTCTGTCTGTCTGTCTCTCTGGCCCCCTTTGTCTTCGTGTCCCTTCAGGCCTAGGGGTAATTCTCCTGCCCTGCCCTGTCCCCTCCATTTCTTGCACCTTTGTAAACTGCCCCTCTGCTTGACTCGCCTCAAGAGACTCCATTGGGTGGCATTTCTTTGCTGGCAAGATCCTGACTGACACGACTATCACACGCTCACTGTGTGAAGTAGAGAAGGGGACATCGCTCTTGCCCTCGGGGCTTTCCAAGATAGTCATGGACATAAGATGAAGATGGGGAAAGTCAGACGCATTTTTTGCTGTGGTGGCTGTTGACGGAGTTCTCGTAACCTGGGAGATGAGAAGTGTGTCTAGAATAGATACACGGACTGTGAGGCAATCGCAGCTAAAAAGAAAGCACACCCACCCTCTCATGGACTCAGCAGACACAGGCCTTATGCCTGGGCAGTTGACAGACCAAATTGACCGATGTTCCTCTGGCCGGTGCTTTGGCAGGGGGCTTAGACACGGCTTCTGACAGCGTCTGGGTAGTGACCAGGCTGACTTCGGAGGAACCACGTGCACCCGGACCATGTTTTCTGGCAGCTGTAGGGTGACTCAGGGGGGTCAGGATCACAGAACACATGTTGGGTCTGGGTCCCGGGAAAAGGTAAGGATACTGCCCCGCGAGACCCCACAGCTGCCTGATCCCGAAGCAGAGCGAGGCCGAGTCCCCTGCAGGCTCGTTAATAGGGAGAGAACATCAGTCCCTCCATGGAGGAGCATGGCGGGGACAACATGTCCCCATGTGTCGTGAAGAGACTGGACAAGCAGCACAAGGGGCTTCACCCCCCCCCCGCCACCCCGCCACACACACACACCCCTCTGTTTACAGGATCGAGCAAAGTGTGCCTCGTCCTTGGCGCGCAGAGCCTTGCGTGTGGCTAGCTTTGATTTTTCTGTCAAGCTCGCTCAGCGTTTCTCTGGGCTAACACCTAGCGAGTCAGGGGTTATACCACATTTGCTCTCTTACCTCCTAGTCTTAACACACTGTCTGACAAACAGTTCTACTAAATGGTTGTAGAATGAGGGTGGAATTGATATGCCTCCCTTCACCGGTGAGGCCACGTTCCTCTTCCCAGGCACGCTGCACAGTTCAGACGCCCCATCCTTCATTAGAGTATTCCTGAGGGGTTCTATTCCTGGGGCGAGTCTCAGAATCCCAGAGGGGCTTGCTGCCATAAGGGGGCATTCTTATTGGTGTCACCTACAGGGAAAGCCTGGAAAGTGCCATCTGTCTGCACGTGAAGCTCATGCTGTGCTCTGTTTTGGTCCTTGTTACCACATAGTGTGGCTCTTGGAAGTAAGAGGTCCAGAAATGCGGAGTCGCCTTGGATCACTGGAGAAGCTTTTGGTTATCAAGTCACAGGCCATGGTTGGACCAGTAGCAGTCTTGCTGGGTCTTAGAAATGGGGACATGAAGCCCTTCTCTCCCCTAGTTACATTTATCATGTGCTGTTATGGCAGGTAGTTACGCCAATGAATACAGTTCCTGCAAAACGTGTCCTCCAGCCTGAAGTATGCTCAGAGCTTTGCAGACCAGAAGACTGGGGCAGTTCTGGCCGGACCTCAAACCACAGCCACCAGGCCTTCCTCGCCCTGCAGCTGCTAACTCCCAGAGGCTGCGCTGGATTCTCCCAGGAAAAGAGAGTATGACAGAAGGTGTCTCCTACAAAAGCTTCTGGCAATGGCTACATGGGATTGTTTTTACGTTTCATCAAACTGGAACCTCACTGCAAATGAATAAATGTACACACTTTTAGTGATGGAAGCACTTGATAGGGGGCAATCCTGTATAATAGAGGGAAAAGCATTTTTAGACTAAGAGGGTTACAACTTGGTTCTGCCCTAACCAGCCATGAGAAGCTTTGACCCCTCTCTTGACCTCTCTGGTGTTCATGGGGTTATTGAAAGGATAAAAGAAGACAAAATACTTTAAAATAAGTTCAGGTTCTGCAGACTTTAATGGGACAGGCAATTCGATTCAATAAACCTTGATTGGGATTCACTGAAGTGAGTTGATATATATGAGATTAGTCATAATCCCTTTCCTGAAGGTTTTTGAAGGCTTTTCCTTCTACTTCCCTGGCCAGAAGGGGAACCTACGTGCATAGCTGCAGTGGAGGCTGGGAAGTGGGAGCCTGGTGTTCACAGGGAAGCATGGAAGGGTGTGACTGTTGGGTAAGCCAACAACCGAGCCTCCCTCTGGACTTCCCCTGCCCCCGTTTCCCCCTATGGCACATCATTACATTGTATGTAATTGCATACTTGGCTGCATCCACTAGCTTTCCATCTTTATTAGGGAAAGACAATTGTACTGAGTGAATGAAAAAGCAAATAGGGTATTATTATTAATGCTTCTAATAAAAAATCAAATTGACCAGTGGCTCCCTATTGAAATCCTAAAAGGTAAGAGTTTAACCTCAAAGGCTACCAATTATGAAAAAACAAAAACAAAACAAAGTGCAATTCCTAAGTCTCTCCCAGCTGATAAGATGAGGTGGGGAGAGGTAGTGGGAGTAGAGGAACCTGAACTGGCCTGGTGGAGACCAAACAGGAATGCATATCACTTGGGATTCTTTTGGTTGCAAGAAACAAAAAATTTAAGTTGGTTAATACAATAAGAAATGCTTATTATCTCAATAATGAGTCTCAAGCTAAGGCAGCTCTGAGTTTATTCTGCTTTGTTATCCATAGCTTAGCTTCCTCCAGGGCTGCAAGATGGCCACCATAGTTCTAAGCTCTGTATCCACAATGTCCACAGAAGAACACTGTTTCCCCTATTCCTCTTTTTAAGGGACAGAATACCTTTTCCAGAAGCTTTCGAGTAGATTTTTCTTTATTTTCCACTAGAGGCCCAGTGCATGAAATTCGTGCACTGGGGGGGTGTGTCCCTGAGCCCAGCCTGCACCCTCTCCAATCTGGGACCCCTCGAGGGATGTCTGACTGCCCATTTAGGCCTGATCCTTCATGGATCGGGCCTAAACAGGCAGTCAGACATCCCTCTCACAATCCAGGACTGCTGGCTCCCAACTGCTTGCCTGCCTGCCTTCCTGATTGCCCCTAACCACTTCTGCCTGCCAGCCTGATCACCCCCTAACCACTCTCCTGCCAGCCTGATTGATGCCTAACAGTTCCTCTGCCAGCCTGTTTGCCCCTAACTGCCCTCCCTTGCAGCCCTGGTACCCCCAACTGCTCCATCCTGCAGGCCTGGTACCCCCCAACTGCTCTCTCCTGCAGGCCTGGGTCCCCCCCAACTGCCCTTCCCTGCAGGCCTGGTCACCCCCACTACCCTCCCTTGCAGGCCTAGTCCCTCCCAACTGCCCTTCCCTGCAGGCCTGGTCCCTCCCAACTGCCCTCCCTTGCAAGCCTGGTCCCTCCCAACTGTCCTCCCCTGCTGGCCATCTTGTGGCAGCCATCTTGTGTCCACAAGGAGGCAGTCATCTTTGACCACATGGGGGCAGCCACCTTGTGTGTTGGAGTGATGGTCAATTTACATATTATTCTTTTATTAGCTAGGATTAGATAGGATAGAGACCTGGTGCACGGGTGGGGGCCGGCTGGTTTGCCCTGAAGGGTGTCCCGGATCAGGGTGGGGGTTCCCTTGGGGAATGGGGTGGCCTGGGCGAGGGGCCTGTGGTGGTTTGCAGGCCAGCCATGCCCCCCGGCAACCCAAGCAGAGGCCCTGGTATCTGGGATTTATTTATCTTCTACAATTGAAACTTTGTAGCCTTGGGTGCAGGCCTGGGCCAGCCAGGGTATGCGGGAAGCTTGGCTTCCTCCATTGCTGGGGAATCCCAAGCCTCCTGCTTGCTCCATGGCCACAGCCATTTTTGTTGGGATTTATTTATCTTCTATAATTGAAACTTTGTAGTCTTGAGTGGAGGCCTGGGCCTGCCAGGGTGTGCAGAAAGCTTGGCTTCCTCCATTGCTGGGGAAACCCAAGCCTCCTGCTCACTCTGTGGCTGCAGCCATCTTGGTTGGGTTAATTTGCATACTTTCTCCTGATTGGCTAGTGGGCGTGGCTTGTGGGTGTAGCAGAGGTACGGTCAATTTGCATATTACTCTTTTATTAGATAGGATTAGGTGGCGATGGGTTACATGCTCATGTATAAACCAATCACTAACTGGTATGGGTGATCTTGATTGACTTAAACCAAGTAAGATTTGTCTTTCTTACATGTGGACACCTCAACAAAACTAGGGGCTCTTCTTCAAGGAAAAAGAGCAGGAATTGGCATGGCTGCTGGATAAGCACCCAATGACACCTATTATAAATGGCTACGTTGGGAGAAAGCCAGTTCCACTTTGGGATGAGAAGTGTGACAAGGCTGAATCCCAAGCCCCACCTGGCAGTGCAGAGCCCTGCAGATGAGAGGTGGCCTGGGCATACTGTGACTGCTGGTTTCCTCTGTGGCAGACCCACATCGAGGCTCACATCATTGCTCTAGAATTCCTAGGACATGGATGCAGGATAACCAATTACACGTGCACCCTCTGGGCCACTTCTTTGCAGAGGGACCAGCTCAGTCCTTTCTAAACACCAGGAGGTATGAGCCTGGACCAATTTGGAAAGCATCTTACAGTTCTGGTTGGAGTCCAGGCCCTAGCCACCACTTCATTGATGCCTAAGTGGCATCTCCATTTCCATCCTGTCACTTAGAGCAGGGCTTCCTTGTTTCAGATTTGGAACTTGCTTTCCTTGGTCCCAAACTGTGAGGCAACACCTTCATTAAAAGTTTTCAAACCAAGAGAAGGTGTTCTCCCACCGGTGGCTTTAGAATGGGTCTTGGCCCATCTGTCTGCAGGTGGGTTTAGAATGGGTCTTGGTCCATATGTCTCAGACAGTCAATGTTGCTCGTCTTCCATCACCCAAGACAAGGCGGAGCTCAGGCCAGGGTCTAATTCTGAGGCAGAATTTATCAAGGGAAGCTGAATTATTCTTCTGCCTGGTCATCTAGGTCCTTTTTATTCGATGTTTGGAGGGGCTAAGTCAAAGGTCAGCAAGTTTTTTTGTAATAAAGGTTTATTGGGACACAGCCATGCTCATTTGATTCCACGTTGTCTGTGGCTGTTTTTGAGTTAATAACAGCAGAGCTGAGTAGCTATAACAGAGACCCCCATGGCCAGTAAAGCCTGAAGTACTTACTCTCTGGCCCTTACTGGAAATGTTTGCTGACCTTTTTCCAAGAGGGAAGGAGCAAGTGAGAAGCAAGAAGCCTACAAGCCAGATGGAGGCCCAAACTCATTAAACACATGCTCACCAAAAGCTGCACAGAGGTTAGACTGGATTCCGTGGTTTGGATGGTGACTGGGGTTAAGCTGGGCCTCACCAGGACTCTGCCCAGCCCCTGGTGTGTAAGGGCCCTTCACAGGGAGCTGTAGCAGGGCCACGTGGGGCTGGGGAGAGGCAGTTCACTTCACAAGTGCTTGTGTCCCCAAATGGGAAACCGGGGGCTGGTTTCTATGGCTCCAGTCAGGGCTGTGTTGCGATCTGACACACATCCAGCAGAGCTGTTCTGTGGAGCCTCCGGGCTGGCAGTAGACACTCAGCCTCAGAACCTCCTTGGTTTTCAAACAGGAGCCCAAGAAAGACCATGGGAGAAACTGTTTATACAGTTCAGGGTCTCTTAGTAATATTAAATGGATGTCAAACAAATCCTTTTTTTTTAATCTTCATTATTGAAAGTATTACATATGTCCCCTCCCCCAACCCCTCATTGACTTCTTAAAGCCCACCACTCCCCTTCCCCAGGCCTTCACCACCTTATTGTCTGTGTCCATGGGTTATGCATATGTGCATACAAGTTCTTTGGTTGATCTCTTCCCACCCACGCACCCACCTCCACCTTACCTCTGAGATTTCAGTCTGTTCCACGCTTCTATGTCTCTGGATCTATTTTGTTCATCAGTTTATTTTATTCATTAGATTCTACATATGATGAGATCATGTGATACTTGTCTTTCTCTGACTGGCTTATTTAGCTCAGCATAATATTTTCCAGGTCCCACCATGTTGTCTCAAGGAGTAGGAGATCCTTCTTTTTACTGCTGCACAGTATTCCATGGTATAAATGTACCACAGCTTTTTTATCCACTCATCTACTGATGGTCACTTGGGCTGTTTCCAGATCTTAGCTTTTGTAAATTGTGCTGCTATGAACACAGGGCTGAATACATTCTTTCTGATTTGTGTTTCATATTTAATTTTTTGAGGAAAATCCATATTGTTTTCCATAATGGCTGCACCAGTCTGCATTCCCACTAGCAGTGTACTAGGGTTCCCTTTTCTCCACATCCTCGCCAGCACTTGTCATTTGTTGATTTGTTGATGGTAGCCATTCTGACAGGTTTGAGGTGATGTTTGGTTCCAAATAAGTTTTTGGAATATTTCTTCTAGCTCATTGAGGTTTTAATTTGCATCTCTCTGATAATCAGTGACTGAGCATTTTTTCATGTGTCTCTTGGCCATCTGCATGTTCACTTTGGAGTACTATCTATTTAGGTCCTTTACCCATTTTTAAATTGGATGGTTTGCCTTTCTTTTGTTAAGTTGTTTAAGTTCTTTATACATTTTGGATATTAAATCTTTCTCAGATGTGTAATTGCCAAATATGTTGCACACACAGTGGGCTCCCTTTGCATTTTGTTGGCGGTTTCTTTTGCCGTGCAGAAGCTTTTATTTTGATGTAGTCCCATTTGTTTATTTTCTCCTTAGTTTCCTTTTCCCTAGATGTATCCACAAACACATTGCTATGAGACATGTCTGAGATTTTGCTGCCTATGGTTTCTTCTAGGATTTTAATGGTTTCACGACTTACATTTAAGTCTTTTATCCATTATGAGTTTATTCTTGTGTGTGGTGTCAATTGGTGGTCTAGTTTCATTTTTTTTGCATCTATCTGTCCAATTTTCTCAACACCATTTATTGAAGAGACTGTCTTGACTCCGCTGCATGCTCTTGCCTCCTCTGTCAAATATTAATAGAGCGTAATGGCTTGAGTCGATTTCTGGGGTCTCTGTTTTGTTCCATTGATCTATATGCCTGTTCTTGTGCCAGTACCAAGCTATTCTGATTACAGTCACTTTGTAGCATAACTTTATATGTGGTATTGTGATCCCTCCAACTTTGTTCTTCTTTCTCAAGATTGCTGTGGCTATTTGGGGTCATTTTTGGTTCCATATAAGTTTTTGGAGTATTTGTTCTAGCTCTGTGAAATATGCCGCTGGTATTTTAATAGGGATTGCATTGAATCTGTAGATTGCTTTGGGTAGTATGGACATTTTAATTCCACCAATCCATGGACATGGTTTATTCTTCCCCTTGTTTATATCTTCCTCTATCTCTTTTTTCAACATCCTGTAGTTTTCCAAGTATAAGTCTTTTACCTCCTTGGTTAAGTTTATTTCTAAGTATCTTAATTTTTTGTTGCAATGGTAAGTGGGATTGTTTGTTTAGTTTCTCTTTCTGAAAATTCTGTATAAAAATGCCATTGATTTCTGGGTGTTAATTATGTATCCTGCTACATTGTCAAATTCATTTATTAAATGTAGTAGTGTTTTGGTGGAGTCTTTAGGGTTTTCTATGCATAATATCATGTCATTTGTGAATAATGAGAATTTTACTTCCTCCTACAGGGTCTAAATTGTAATGCGAAACATGTTCGGTCCTTGCAGAATAACCACTAGTCCTATTTCAAAGTAACTGCGCATTCAAACCAGTGCAAGCACAAAGCTGCACAGGCAGGAGAGCTCTGGCCAGGTTAGAGAGAGGAGTGGCCCGGCCCTTCTAGTGACTCCCTAGCAACAACACCACTTGGCACACGTGGGAGATGGTGGTATGAGCACTGCTTTTTTTTTTCTTCTTCTTCTAAATATTGTCTTCTATTTTTATTATTTAAAAAATTTTAAATTGAATTTATTGGGGTGATGTTAATAAAATTATGTAGATTTCAGAGTACAAGTCTATAACACACCATCTGCATATTGGATTGTATATTTACCACCCCAAGTCAAGTCTCCTGCCATCACCACGTGTCCCCCCTTCACCCTCTTCTACCTCCTTCCACCCCCATTCCTCTCTGGTAATCACCATGCTGTTGTCTGTGTCTATGAGTTTTTTGTTTTGTTTTGTTTTGTCTTTGCTTAATCCTTTCAGCTTTTTCACCCAGCCCCCCAACCCACTCCCCTCTGACAGCTGTCAATCTATTCTCTATGTGAACACTTCTTAATGCATGTCCTAAAAGGTGCTGTGATGCTAAACTTATCTTTCCTTTAAAAAAGTTATTATGTTTGGACATTAGGCTGGATTAATATTTCACATAATTTAGTAGCTGAACTTTGGCTATCGTAAAGATGGGCATTAGGAACAAGCTCTAGAAAGTGCTGTGCATTTAAAGACTATCATCAGTAAGTTCCATATTTTAATCTGAACACATGACCCGATCTTTAGAGTGTTTTCGACTAGCGTGAAATAGTGATGTTGAGACAGGAGACCGGAATGCCTGGTGGCCCTGGTGTGGGCTCATGAGGGAAAGCCAGCCCCACTGCTGGCGTCTATGTGGCAGTGCTTGCTTGAATCGAGGTCTGCTGACCATGCTGACTTCTCTGCTGGTAGTCCCAGGGGAGGAAATTCCATTTTGTGTGACAACCAACAAGTAGGACAAACTTTTCGAACTTTCACATATACACAAAGCACCTAGAAATAGTGTTAAAATGTAGATTCTGACTCATAACTCTGAGGGAACCTGTGACTGCATTTCTAACATTCTAGGAGATGCTGGTCCTACTGGCCCAAGGATCACACTTCAAGCAGCAAGCAGGTGTTGGAGAGTGGGCTACTTAACCAATGGCTGCATAGACCAACCAGCCTGGGTGCAACAATGAGGTGCATGCACTGTTCTAAAGGGGATGAAACAAGAACCTTCTAGAAATAAATACCAAAGAAGGAATTCATAGATTTAACAATAAGCATCCTACCCAGCGTCAGAGAGGTCAGGTTCATTAGCCTAAAGAACATGTTTTCCTTTCTAATCTGCAAAGGTGCTAGTTACAAGAATGAAGAATGAGGCTGGTTACAGGTGGTTGCGGGCTCTCGAGTCAGACAAAACCGGTCTGACTCCCAGCACTGCCTCTCACTCATTAGCCATGACCTTGGGAAAGTCGCCTTCTCTTGCTAAGGCTCTGGGAAGTAGGGATAACACCTATAGGGCTGTTGTGAGGACAAAGAAAGAACACATGAAAAGTGCTTTATTCTATGTATGACACACACTAGTCAATAAATTGTAGTTTTAAATTTTTATTTAGGAAATTGATCAGTTGAGAATGATTGTGCACTTGCTTGGTGAACACTATGGAGGGTCCTGGAGAAAAGAGAGTGAGAAAGAGAGAAGGAGGAGGTGGAGGACAAGGAGACTCAACCACCAGTTCTCAAGTACATTCCAAAATATACGTGGAGAGGCCAACACATACACATGTGGAATGATTTAATATTTCCACAGCAACACGCCAAGAAGCAGCGCAAGTAGAGTTCTATAGAGCACTGTCATTTGGAGAAAGCAAATGTCTACAATGATATCACTGGAGGCAGGGTAACGGAAGGAGCCCTGGACCAGGTCAGTGCTGTATACACGTTTAAAACATGTTTTATTCTTTAGCAGGATCTCGACAAGTGCTGCTATCATATGGAAACTATTTTTTAGAAACACCTGACAGGGCCAATTTGGGGGATTGATTTTTTTTTTTCACATGAATTTAACACAACAAAACATGAGTGTGTCTGAGATGCAAGTCTGGTCAGAGATAAGATCACTAAAGGTTAATTACTCTAACTCCCATATTATTTCTGATTATGGTTTGATTGGGCTTTTATGGTCACAAGCCACCATTTTCAAAGGACCCAAAGAAATTTTTGTAAAATTCACAATAGTCTGAAGGCTCTCTGATTTGATATTTTTCTCATAAAGGCAATTCTGCAAAAAAAAAAAAAAAAAAAAAAAAAAAAAAAAAAAAAAAAAAAAGAAAGTTTTAAAAAATCATAGTAAAAGTTTACTACTTCCCTAAACTTCTTCGGTGAGTTGAGGTTATAGTTAAGTGTGGCTACTTTCCTGGCCCCCCAGACCAGCCTGCCTGCAGCAATGGGGTGACTCCTGGCTCCTGCAGGGGTGGAGGGAGGCGAGCTGGGGAGCGAGCCTGTGGGTGTGTTTATTTGGTTGCTGAGCCTGAGCCTGTGCCCCATGGGATCATTCTCCCCTGGAGGAAAGAGCTGGGAAGAGTCACATTTATAGTTGGTTCTCAGTTTGAGTCCATCTACTGGGTGGGACTATTCATAGCTATTTCAAATAGCGCTTCAGGTTAGTGGGTTAGAGTCATTGTTTTAGTTTTATTAAGGAAAACGTTAACTTTCCTCTTAAAAACAAAGCAGGTGTTTTCACTGCCTCTTCGTTCTCTTTCTGCTTAAGGCCCCATGTTCAGCTTCTCCCCTTCCTCTTCCTTCTCTACTTGGCTGTTGCCTGCAGCTTCACCAGGGTATTCAGCAGGCACCACAAACTGCGTTAAGCTGGATCCGCGGAGACGCTGATGGCGGTGAACTGGCTCAGATGACTGAGACATACTCCCTGCCCTCAAAGAGCTGAGTTCTAAAGAGGCAGACACAAAAATACGTCATTCCAAAACAATGTTAACTACCGAGCTGGAGCTACCCCGGGTGCAATGGAAAGCACGGAGGAGGCCGTCTTTGGAAGGATGAAGCTTAGAGGAGGAGATAGGTTCTGGCTTCATCCTGAACAAGGAACAGTTATAATTGCAGACACCTTCATGGCTCTTACTTTATAAGCCGTAGTTTCCTCCTTTGCACAATAGTGATAATAATAATCTTCTACTTTTAGGTTGTTGTATGGATATATAAGTTATACACAAATAAATGATTTGACCAATGCCCTGTGTAAGGGATTTCAATAGTTGGCGGAGTTGTACACTGAATGAGTGGTGGAGCTGGGTCTGAATCCCATGGTGGGGTCTCTAGGATGTGCTCTTGATCACAACACTGTTCTGTGGGGAGAGATGAAGAAGGGGTGGCAGACGGAGGGGAGAGTGCAGCAAAGGCCTAGATGGGTGATGCTGCACAATGGTGCTGGAGACAGAGTGCCCGATTACCAGAGTGGAAAGTCCAAGGCAGAGGGTATAAGTGGCGGGGCGGGGCAGCTGGAGCATGAGGGACTCACATCCCTGCTAAGGAGCTGGGCCTCATCACCTGGGCAGCGGGATTCAAGCAGAAGGGGGGTGCGGAGAGGAATGTGTGAAGAGACAGGCAGACCCCAGCTTTGAGAGATCACTCTTGCAGTGAGAGGATGAGGCTGTGGACAGAGATGCTGGAAATAGCAGGGCCTATTAGAGTGAAGCAGCAGCAGATTGTAGGATGCAAACACTGCCCTTGAGCAGTGGAGGGGCGCACCTTAACTGTGGGGGGCAGGCTTTGGAGCTGGCGTGCAGCCGTAGAGATGCCCGGGGGTCCCTGCCTCTGATAGCCATGCTCTTGTGTTTCCCCTCTCACTGGGCCAGCGCGGTCAGTGTGACCAATTGCATGTGACAGAAGTGGTGACAGGTCCTCCTGAGATTAGGTTGCAGCAGTCTGTGCCTCCCCCCCGAGCTCCTTCTCCAATATCCCTTGCTGTGGAGAAACCAGCTGTGTGGTGTGAGCTGCCTTGGGGAGACCCCCGGGGTAGGGGCTTGCAGCCTCCAGCCAACAGCTGGTGCGGGAGTAAGGCCTGCAGCTACCGAGTGACCTGGGGGTGGATTCCCGGGTGCCCTCTGAGCCTTGAGATGCCTGGACCCCGCTGACAGCTTGGCTGTTGCCTCATGAGACACCCTGAGCCAGAACCACTCTCCGAAGTCAGGACTGCCTGCCTGACCCTGAGAAATTGTGCGAGAATAAATGGTTGTTTGTTTATGCTGCTTGAGTTTTGGGATGATTTGTCGCAGCAACGCTAACTGACACAGTGTCCTAAGGGATGGTAGAATGTAGAAGCCATCTATGATGGCACCAGGCTGGGTGGCTGAGCTGGCGGTACCTGCACAGGCCCTGTGAGCTCACAGTCCTCCTCTGCCCGCTCCTCCTCCTGATTTCCCATCCTACCCGAGATACCACTGCCCTCCCATGCCCCAGGCTCACAGCCTCACAGCCTCACAGCCTCACAGCCCCGTGCCTGTCAGAGAACTGATGCCCAGTCTGCTGATCCTACTTTCAAGTGGTTTCCACTCTGGTCTCCACCGGCTTCACTTCCTCGCTGCATTTCACCACATCGTCGCTGGGAAATTGCAAAAGCTTTTTTACTTAATCTCCTTGCCCCTCGTTTCTCTCCTCGCTTTACATGGACAAAGGTTCATCTTCCTAAACTGCCATTGACCACTGCCCACCAAGTAAGGTCCAGACCCCTAAGCTGCGTCAGATCTCCCCGTTGCTCCCCAGCCTGTGGGCGCAGCCCTGCGCCCCCCCCCCCCCCCCCCGCCCCCGCCCCAGCATTGGCCCTGCATCTCCTCCAAACTGTGTGGCTGGCCCATCGCGCTCCCCTTGCTTCTGCCTCTCGGCTGCTTTCCTCCTTTGGGTCAAGCTTGCAGTTCTCGGTCAGAGCCCAGTTTGAAATGTCCCTGTTTCACGAAAACGCTTTTGTATCTAAATGACTGGCTGGGACTTGGCTCTCCTTTGAGGTCCTCACAGGCCTTTCAGACCTTCAGTGGCACTTGAGCTACTTGTCCATGTGCTCCTGCCGTTTCTCTCTTGCTGATGTCAAACTCTTCTGGGTGGGGCTGCATCTTACTCACCTTCCCCGCACTTGGAAGAGAGCTCAATAGCTGTTTGCTTTCATGGCTGAGCCTCCCTAAACCCAGACAACTTCCCGTGAGTTTCTCGGCTATTTTTACCCTCTCTTTGGTCAGAATTGTATTATCCAACTACAAAATAAACTGCAGTCCTACCTCGTTTCACTGCAGTTCACAGATGTTGCTTTTATTTTTTTACAAATTGAAGGCAAGACCCTATACAGCAAAAAGATTACGAATGGCTTTATTGCGGCGGTCTGGAACCAAACCTGCAATATTTCTGAGGTACGCCTGTATAGGAACGAAATAACCAAAAGAACGCAATCCACGGTATTTTTTATTAAACTCAGTGCCACAGTGATTGATGTCAAATAGAAAGAAAAGTAAAACCACCTTAGTATATTGATAGTTCTAGAAAAATCACATTTGTTGATGCATATGGGTAAAGTCGGCTCCCATTTGCAGGCAGCTTCCCTGGTTTCTGGCATATGTGGGTGATGCACAACAGTTGGCTAGTGTGACAAAGGAGCTGATTTTTAAATCTCATTTAGCTTTAATTAATTTATATTTAAGTAGCCACATGTGGCTAGTGACTATGCATTGGACAGAACATTTCTTGACTATAAAATCAGGAAAGTAATTCTCAGTCTGTTTATCTTATAGGGTTGTGGTGAGGGATAAACGAGGAAAGACAGAAATAAAGGTCAGTATTGTGGGATGAAGTCAGATGACTGGTTTAAATACCAGCTCCATTTCTTTCTATCTCTGTAACATTCAGTAAGTTTACTTAACTTCCCCGAGCCTCAGTTTTCTCATCTGAAAAATGGGTTTTATGATAACTGTCTCTTACAGAGTAGTCAGGTGGGTGGAACAAGAGAATAGATATAAACTATTTAGCAATCAGTAAGCACTCAACAAATGATACCTTTTTCTTAAAACGACACAGCCGTGATTGCTCCCCTGAACAGTGCCTTCTCTCCACAGGACGTGGCTGTGTGGGCCTCATCCCCCTTTGCACCCGGTTTTGAGGCCACTTATCAGGAGCTCTTGATTGTCTGATGCATCAGTGGCTTCCCTGAAGTGCTGGGCTCCGGGGTGAGAAACATGCTGCCCCTGCCCCGGGCAGGGGACTGGGATAAGGTCTCTCCTTTGCAGCCAAGGCGGCTGGTCTGGCTATTTCTCTCGGTGTGAGGGTGAGACTGCTTTTCTGTCCATCCGTCAGGAGCGGAGGCTGGAGGCCTGCAGCATGGAGCTTCCAGAGAGAAAAAGCAGATGTTCCCAAGACTGTCGCTGCCACGGCACCAGCAGAATCTACATGTTAGTGACATGGCCCGAGAAGGCACACGCTTCAAGGGGCCAAGGACAGCCCCCTGGCGCCAGTTACAAGGCTGCCACCAGCATGTGCAGTTCCTGCCAGCCGCCGGCCTGGGAAAGAGCAATCGCTGGAGGGAAGCGCCTTGCCCACAGCCTGAGAAGAGGGCTCTTGGCAGTGTCCAGGGATAGACCCAGTTCTCACTGCTCCTCCCCATGACTTCAGTGCAGAGCTGCCCAGCAGGAGGGAAACTAAGGCAGAGAGGGACGGCTCACAGACTTGGATGAGTTCTTTTGCAAAAATTGCTGAGGGCGAGGCAGTGCCAACTGCTGAGAGTTGTAGCAGAGCCGGGAAGCCCTTCACTTGGCATCTAATTATATATTGACTTGCTTATTGTCTTCCTCCAACAATAGAATGCAAGCTCCATGAGGGCAGGAATTTTATCTCATCTGTTCACCATATCCCCGAATAATGGTCCAAAGACACTCCTTAATAAGTATGTGTTGGTAAAGGAATAAGGAACTACTCCCTTCTTATTGCGGAATCTTTAAAATACATTTATTCAGAAAGCCCTTGGCTACAAATCTGCCTCCAAAAGAACCAGATGCATCGATCTGACAGACATGTTAGCTCATTGACTCAATGATGCTCAATAATGTTCCTCCTTTCCTCCCCCTCCCTCTCTCCTTCCCTCCCTCCCTCCCTTCTTCTCTCCCTCCCTCATTCCTTCTCTCCCTATCTCCCTCTCTTCTTTCCTCCCTCCTTCTTTCCCTCCCTCCCTCCCTCCCTCCCTCCACCCCTCCCTCCCTCTCACTCCCCTTCATTCCCTTTTTCAATGCTCACTGAATATTCACTGAACACATAAGGAACAAGGCACTCTCAAGTGTACAGTGCTAAGACATAGTCTTAAACACATTTGTCTTTGCTCATTTAGTGTGTTTGAAAAAAACAAATAAACGGGAGTTTCTACTGTGTGAAGGATGGAGGTTTATTGGTGCTTGGAGAATCTGTTGAAAGATGGGATTAAAACTAGAGATACAAGTTGAATAGGCAGTTTATAGCAATATCCTGAAAAACCACCCAAGGGAAAAAATGGAAGAAGAGAAGACAATCCTGCTATGATATTTTTATGGTAGGAACATATCTTGGACTAAGTCACTGATTGAAAATACACAACCCAAATCCATTCTATTGAAAAACCCAACTAACTTCTTGAACATGAAAGATATGATGTCAGCAGGTAAAAGGAGTTGTTTGGGATCTGGGGTGACTAAAACAGAGTATATTGGTGTAAAGCAGGGGTAGGGAACTATGGCCCACAGACCAAGTATGGTCCATGACCTGTTCATATAAATAAGTTGTGTGTTGTTTTTTTTTAAATCTCACCCGAGGATATTTTTTCATTGATTTTTAGGGAGAGTGGAAGAGAGAGGGAAAGACAGAGAGAAACATCAATGTGAGCTGCCTCCTGCACGAGCCCCAACCAGGGCCCTGACTGGGGAGTAGCCTGCAACCAAGGTATGTGCCCTTGACCAGAATCAAACCCAGGACCCTTTGGTCCCCAGGCTGATGCTCTATCCACTGAGCCAAACCAGCAAGGGCCATATAAATACGTTTTATTGGAGGGAACTCATACTCATTTGTGTATGGACTGTCTATTGTTGCGTCCATACTACAGCAGCAGAAGTGAGTGGTTTCAACAGGTTCCGGATGGCCTGAGAAACCAAAAGCATTTCCTCCTGGCTCTTTACAGAGAAAGTTTGCTGACCCCTGGTTTAAATGAAAGATGTTCTGATGCCAAATGAGATCCTTTAAAAGAAAACCTGGCCCACATTGAGTGTGGTACGCTAATGTTTACACACCTGCCTTTTCTACCAGTGAGAGGCAGCCAGCAGTTCATTTATTACGTCACCAACCCCCATATATTATTGTTCTCTGGAACTCTTTCTGCAACATGGCCACTAAATTAATGACCTGAGATAATTTTCCATAAACAAAATTGCCGAACAGTCAAAGTATTTTCAGCCTCGGCCTTCCACGGCACTGCCCTTTTGCTCTTTTCTGCCAGAGCTGAATAAAACCCCCTCCCCTCCCATCTATCCTGAGGTGGACTTGGCCTATAGCAGCTTTATAACTGAAGACTTCTTCACCTGGGCTTGTTTTGTGGATGCAGGTCTCAAAATGCTCATAACTTGACTAAACTTGTCCCTTGTATGCCTTCTCGTTTTGTAGGCGGATTGTTTATGATTTTGAGTTACATAATTCTTGGTTTCCCAACAAAGAAATCAGCAGGTGGTATGCCTCTTTGTTTGTAAAGTTGACTCCCTGTGTGAAAATCTGGAGCCAGGTGTCTCAGTGAGTTCATCAGACCCAAGCATTCAGACCTCCTAGGCATTCCTTAAAACCCCTCCCTGAACTTTAAAACATTTTTAAATAAATATTTTTAAAGAAGGGTTGAAGGTTTGACAGTGTGCTCTTCTCTCACTGCAATGCAGAACTGAGAAATGGGACGCTCCTTTACTGCTTTGGGATAACGCCTTGCTGGGAAGATGCCTGAAGCCTGAAACAGAAGTTTCTAGATGCACATTTAATGCAGCCTCACAACCCAGTAGAGGTGTTTTCACCCTTCCATCAATGAGATGCAGAGGCAGGGTTTGAACCCTTTCTACTCTGTGGTTCCCAACAAAAGCATGGATGAGGGCTGACACAGAGTCCTCTGTGCTCAATACCTAATTGATATCCTATAGTCAGAAGTTTAGAAAATTTTATAATAAATGAAAGTTGGTTTATATAATATTTTTTAAAATTTATTTTTAATTCTCACTTGAGAATATGTTTTGTGGTGTGTTTTTTTGTTTGTTTGTTTGTTTGTTTGAGAAAGGCAGGGAGAGAGAGAGAGAGAGAAACACTGATGTGAGAGAGAAATATCGATCCGTTGCCTCCTTTATGTGCCCAGACTGGGGATCTAATCTGCAACCTGGGTATGTGGCCTGCCTGAGAATTGAACCCACCACCTTTTGGTGTACGGAACGATGCTCCAACCAACTAAACCACATGGCCAGGATGGTTTACATAAGCTTAACCAGTGTGCATTGAACAATTACTTTGGTTATCATTTCAAATGAAAATGAAGATGGTGGGCATCTGGAAGGTGATGGTGGAATAGGGATGAAAGAACAAATTAAATTCTATTTTCATTGGAGAACCATTGTAAATGAGGAAGCTCAAATCTGCATGACAAGGTGAAGTGTGGTCAAAGTCAGCTTTAAGAACAGAAGTATTCTTTAAGTGATGCAGAGCTTGTTAAAATGTAATGGAGCTCAACAAAAGGTCAGTGATAATTGCTCTACAATAAAATGTCCCTCCTGTCCTTTGACCCCTCTTGCCTTTCACCTTTTCTTCTCCTTCCTCTCTCACTCATTCGCACACTTATTGAGTGCTGACTAAAGGCCAGGCTTTATGTGAGACCTTGGAGCTATAAAGACAAAAAGACATGTATCTTGGTCTCCAGGATCTTAAGTTTAGGGCTTTCATGTTGACATCTCTCTCTCTCTCTCTCTCTCTCTCTCTTAAATAAATCTTTATTGTTGAAAGTATTACATACGTCCCCCTTTTCTCCCATTGACCTCCTCCAGACCACCCCCACCCTAAAATCACTTTTTCCATTTTCCACTTGTGGGAATGGAGAATGCAGGGGATATTATTTTATTAATTTTAATTTTAATTTTATTGATTTCAGAGAGGAAGGGAGTGGGAGAGAGAGATAGAAACATCATGATGAGAGAGAATCATTGACCGGCTGCTCCTGCATGCCCAACACTGGGCATCTAGCCCGCACCTGGCCATGTGCCCCTATGGGGAATCGAACTGTGACCTACTGGTTCATAGGTCTATGCTCAACCACTGAGCCATGCCTTCTAGGTGTGTAGGGGTATTATTGAAATGAGATCCAAAATGTTTCTAGGGTTCCAACATGGCATATGCCAGGAAGTTTGCCCCCACAGTTTGAAGTTTTGTCCTAGGAATCGCCTTACTGGGTGTTTCTTCTGCCTCGCCACTCCTCTTTCAGCCCCTAAAATCACCACTCCAAGTTTAGCTTCTTTTGATCCATGGGGATATAGGCTAACAGAGGGGTGGGGAGTAGCTATTTTTGTTTTTGTTTTTGTTTTTTTAGCTTCCCAAGCAACCCCAAGATAGGGAGAAGAGATACAAAAAAATATTGCTATAGTGAGTTAAACCTACACTCTCCCTTGTAATGATTCATCCTCATTTAGGGATCCCTAGGAGATTAGGGTAGGTAGAGATTAGATGATAGCATAAAATTCTGATTTCCATTAATAACTCAGATTATTTCATTAATCCATTCTTCAAAACCTTTAAAATACTTTTACTGCTTTAAAAAAATCATACAAGCCCATAGAATGTACAACAGCAAGAATGAACTCTAATGTAAGCCATGACACGTAATAGTCACATGTCAGTGTTGGTTCACCAGCTATAACATGTGCCACTCTGGTTCAGGATGCTGATAGTGGGGAGGCTGTGCATGCAGTGTGTGTGCCTGCATGAGTGAGGGCGGGGCGGGGCGGGGGAAGATATGGGAACTCACAGATAAATTTTGCTGTGAATCTAAAACTGCAATAAATTCTATTAAAAAGTCACACACATTCATTGGAAAAACTTGCCAAAATTGTAGAAAAGTACAGAGGAAGGTAAAAGGTAGCCTTCTGTTCCTCATGTGAGATGAGTAGGGTTAATGCTTAAGTGAACATTCCTTAAGGCATTTTTCTGCCCAAACCAGTATGTGTATAAATTTCCATAAATAAGGGTTGATGTGTGTGTATTTTCTGTTTCATGCAACATGTTTTCATATCAATTAGTATGAACTTACATAATTTTTAATAGCTGCGTAGTATTGCAGATATGAATATGCCATCATTTACCCAGCCAGTCTCTTATTTGATAGTCATTTAATATTTTTTGCTCATACAAATAATGTTGCAGTAAGCAATTCTTAATCTATAACTTTTACCTATTATAATATTTCTTATTACTTTTCCCCTTTTTTATTGAGGCATAATTGACATGTAACATTATCTTACTTTCAGGTATACAACATAATGATTCCATATTTGTATTGCAAAATGATCACCACAATAAGTTTGGTTAACTTCCGCCAACATACCGTACATAATGACAGATTTTTTTCTTGCGATGAGAATTCAAAAAATCTCTCTTAGCAACTTTCAAACATACAATACAGTATTATTAATTATAGTCACCACATTGTACATTACATCCCCAGGCTTATTTCTTTCATAAGTTAAAGTTTATACTTTTTGACCCCCTTCATCCATTTTGCCTACCCCCACTACCTGCCTCTGGCTACCATTTTGCACTTTTTTGTTTGTTTGTTTGTTTTAGATCCCATACATAAGTGAGATCATACAGTATTTGTCTTTTTATCACATTTTTTGAATCTGTGTATCTTTCCTTTCCATGCCACATCTTGGGAGAAGTTATGAGGTATGTATACTTAATACATACCATACGAGGCAGTTCTCTACACAAAGTACACTTCTAGCAGAGAACCTTGAATAATTTAGGTCCAACACTTGTATTAGAGAATAGGGGAAGAAGGTTTGACTCTGAGATCACATATGTAATGGCTGCAGCTCAGAGCCTTGCACAGCGTATGTGCTCTGTAAATAATAGCTGCTGACATATCATTATTGTTGTTTCTTTCATTCTGGTCCATGTCTCTTTGCTGAAAAAGATCTGTGCATGGCACAGGGTGGCTTGCACCACAGAACATGCAAAGATAACCAGGTTTCCATTCCTTAAAGATTTCTGGCTCTGGCTGTAACTCACTGTGAGTTTTAGAAACTAATAGTCAATTTGATAATGCAGTTCACTCAACCATCCTCTTTAGATACACAGTGTAAAAGCTATAAAACAGCACATGTGGGCCACACATTCATTAGCAGTGATAATAATGCTACTGTCTACTTTATCTTGTAAATTACAAGACAGTTGTAAAAAAACAAAAACCCACCAAACACCAACTAACCAACCAAACAAAACACACACACACACACACACACACACACACACACACACACACACACCAAACAACAAATAATACCAAACCTCTTCTGCTGAAACCTACCATGTTTTTTGTGAGAACACGTGTGGCTCCTGTGTGCACTATGATTTGGAACATGGACTTTGGGGGGGGGAGGGGTGAAATTGGCTCTTGGTCTAGGCTCAGATTTAGGGCACTGTTCTTTGTCCCAAGGGAAGATGGAAGCAAAATCAATGAGGTTAGTTTAGGCTGCTAGAGGTAGGTAACATTAGCCAATTCTCAGTGATCTAAGATTAGCAAAGCAGGAAAATAAAAAGCTAGATGAAGAGAAAGAACTTCCATCTCTCGTCTGTGTCTGTGATAGAATTCACTTAAAACTTGGAAGTGATCATGTTTTATTAGCATTAAAGAAAACAGAGTAGGTAGCATTAAATTTGATACTAGAAATATTAGAAATAATAACAAAAAAGTTTTGTCTGGTACCTTCCTGACCTCCCACCAATAACCAGTCTTACCAATCATGGCACCTCCCCTCAAAGTCTCTAGCACCTTCTTCATGAACATAGTGAGACTTTCTGAATCAAAATCTTGTGTCATCTCAATGCAATTACTTATACATAACAATTATGACTACCATTTATTGAGCACCTATTGAGTGTCTGGCACTGCATTAGGTCCTTTGCACATACAAATTAATCAGTGTTTATTGAGAGCTTAATATGTGCCAGGCATTATTCTAGGTGCTAAATATAGAGCAGTGAGCAAGATACCCAGAGTCGCTGCTTTTTTAAGGCTTCCATTCTAGTCAGAGGAGACAGATGACAAGTTCATAAACAAACAAAAAGAGAGTCAGTGCTCTGCAGAGAATGAAAATACACCATGTGCTAGAGAGCGGTTGGATAGTCAAGAAAGGGCCCTCTGTTAGGGCTATGTTGAAGCTGAAATCTTAATGAAAGGAAGTTCCACCTCATTGAGGGTGAGGGGGCACAATTTAATGCTCATTATCACTCTATCAACCCTGTTTCAAAGATGAGGGAAATGAAGCTCAGAGAGGCAGACCTAGGTAACTTCTCCATGGTAGGCCTGGGATGCAGATACTGTCTCCATGTTCACTGAGTCCTATTGTGTCAAGAATAATGACAGTCTGTTCACAGATGCCTCTCTCAAGAGATCATAAGGATCCTGGCTGCTTCAGGGTGTGGGGGTGGGAAATGGAACAGACAGGTCATTTGGGAAATGGAATCTCCAAGTTTATTACTGCAGGTGTGACCAGCCTGAGCGAAATACATGTGAAAAGGGAAAGTGAGCTGACTCTTTGGTGACCATCCAAAGGGCTTGCCCAGCTGCGGAACAGGGATTCCAGAGTCCACGCAGGCAGGGCCAGGCCAGCCCCCAGGTGGCCAGTGTTTGAACCTGGCTCTCAGCGGTTATGGCACCTCTCATTTGTGTCACTAGAGGTAGCTACTTTGGGTTTTTGAACCTTATATTTAATATCAATCTCTTTAAGAGGAACAATTCCTAAGAAGACTGGCTGCCTTTTGGGAGTTTTCATGATTTGCTTTCTTTAGTTCATTAACTTACTGTTTCAAAGAGCAAAATATGAAAAAAAAAAGCTCATTCATTTTCAAGTGTCACATATTCTGTGCTCACTGGTCATCTCCTCTTTCAGGGAACTGTTTCCATTGTCTGCAAGTTTGTGACCAGGGATTTACGATAAACTTGGAAAACCTCCTTAGGGGCTGATTTTATTAATCTTTGTGTCATCCATGTGTTTGTATTCAAGTTTGAGAATCTCTGGTTTAGAATTTTTGATTCTCAACCTTAGAAAAATATTAGTTACCCAATTAGATTAAAAAAATTTGATGACCAGGCCATATTTCTAAGTGCAGTCAATTTGACTCAATGTGTGTGTGTGTGTGTGTGTGTGAGAGAGAGAGAGAGAGAGAGAGAGAGAGAGAGAGAGAGTCCAGCATCCATAATGTTAAAGCTCCTCAGGGGATTCTAATGTGCAGTCAAGGTGGTGATGCACTGGTCGTGAGCCTCTCTGGCATAATTTGAAATAAGGCAAATTCAATATAAGGATGTCAGCCTGAATTTCATCTATAGAAACACAATATTTCAAGTTCACAAGAGCTGCCCTTGGGCTTAGTCATCTTCTGACCTTTGACCAGAAAGGCAACTTTACTAAACAGGTAAAATTTGTGCCTGCAATTGTCTTCACAGCTATGTGAGCATAAGAATTACTTAGTGATTTTGTGAAAAGGCAGACTCCTGGGCCCTACTTTTAGGTATTATTGATTTAAAAGGTCCAGGGATACCCTATTTTTAACACACACCTAGGGGATTTGGACCCAACTTGCCCTTGGTCCAACTTCAAGAAACAATGACTTAGACCAGTGCTTCTCAACAAGGGTCATTTTTGTTTGTGTGTTTTTGTTGTTGTTGTTCTGTGTGTGTGTGTGTGTGTGTGTTTTGCCTTCATGGGACATTTGGCAATGTCTGGAGACATTTTAGATGGTCACAATTGCTGTGAGCATGGCAGCTATCTAGTGAGTAGAGGCCAGGGATGCTACTGAATATCTTACAGGGCACAGGTCAGCCCCACAACAAAGAATTACCCTGCCCAATATGTGGAGGTCGAGAAACTCTGCCCTAGAATAACATCTCTTCTGAATCAGCTTCATTCTCTGCTAGTCTCAAAGAAAGGCATCCCTCTCTTTAGAACTTCCATAGCTGTTCCTCATGTTAAAAATAATCTTTATGTGTGGGGTCATCTTCCTGAGGGAATAAAACTTTCTGTAGGCCAGGATCCTTGCTTCATTCATTTCTGAGTCTGGCCTCACCCCTTCTCCAGCATACAATTCTTGCTCCATGAATCTTCACTTAAACTACTCTCTGGGAGTGACCACAAAATGGTTTTGGAACTGCTAACTCTAACTAGTATCTACAGGGAGAAGGAAAACCTAGGGGCTTAATTTTCAGTCTAAAAGTTTAATACAAATCTTCCAGTCTTCCTCTAAGAAACTGGCTCTCTCTATATATATTTTCCAACATTCACCCAATATTACAGTTGCTTCTGGACCTGCTGGGGTGTCTGCAGGTGAGTCAGCTGTGTGAGCACATGGGCCACCCAGGGAGCTCCACGGTCACATCAGGAACCTTGCTGGCTGTGTTTGCTGTGGTATCTGGCTCCCAGTTGGCACCTTTGAGCAAACTAACTCAATCCCTGAGCCAACCCTGAATTCCAGGAAATCAAAATCCAGCTAATAACTCTATACAGGTCTGCGAAGGAATTGGGCAAGAAACAGTGCCCTCAGTGGCTCTAAAAATAGCCCGTAATTGCCTTTGAAGATCATTTAAGAAGATACACTTAACTATGGAGTGGAAGCAGTTTGTTTGTTGATAGGGGCTGTCTCTATGTAGTCAGCAGACTTCACAGTGTTGGGAACCCAATCAATATTTGGGTACTATGGCGTTACTATGCTACTGGACTGACCATAGTTAAAAATAAGAAGTTATCCTCAGTGAGGCTGACCTGACCCGTTTTTCACTAAATCGATCATGTTAGTTTTCCTGACTTTGCCTTTTATTCTAGTTTTAACCCTTGGCATGAATACTGTGATGAAATGCACTCACTCCCTTTGCACTCGATGCGCTGGAGCAGACTATCAGCACCATCGATTCTCTAAATGCTTTAAAGATATTCCACCTGCAGCAAGATTGTTGAATATAGAAATGAAGCATATCAAGATTGGTTGTGAAATTCAACTAATTTAGTAATATTCCTCCTGCGGTTAATCACCCAAGGAATATTTTGCTCTTTTTCATGTTTTAATTTTCGGTCTTGGCAATGTGTGCTAAAATGACTTGGAGTTATGAAAAGTATGAAACTGTGTTTGTTTCAAATAGTTGGCTGAGTTCTTCATCAGCCGGAGGCCCAGCACAGGTGTGAATATTTGTTTATAATCCAAACACAGCAAAGTAAACAGTTTCATTTTGCACCCACTTTTTTTCCATACAATGCTTTGAATCTTTTTTTTGTGATGGTCAGTGACTTTGTTTAACTTTTAAAAAGGAGACTCTTAACTGTTTGTACAAGGGCCTGCCGTGACAGACAGCTAAACTAAGCTGGGCACAGAGGCTTGACATTTTGTCAGCTCCCGCGAGGAGACAGATGTGATATCTATGACTCACCTGTCAAGTGCTGATAGAAAAACAACTTTGTCATACATAGCCTTTAAGGCTACACATGTGACCTCTTACCCTGGAACCCCTTCTAGAGGTTTCCACTGGGTATCAAAATCCTCTCAAATATTTCTAGCTGGACATCTCCTTGAGATTTAAGAGCAGCTCATTATTTTAGCACTGGTGGTCATTGTTGAGAGAACCCCCTACCACCTCTCAGAGTCTCCCCCTTGGCAAGAACCAGTTCTGAAATGTCATTGAGGGGGGCGGTCTGCTCTCATTGTCCAAAACTCAAGTCAGCCTTTGCTTCCCAGATGAATCCAAGTATCTTCATAAAAACAGTAATTTCTGTCCTCATCTCAAAGTCTGGAAACCTGTGAAGGATCTTGCAAGACAATGAACATTTCTATGCTACGAGGTTTAGTGTTTTCCAAGGGCTTACCTTAGTTTCCCTTTTTGCATAAGAGGCAACAACAAAGAGGAAGAAACCCGGATGTGCTTGATTCCAAGGTTTGGTTTTAAAAAGCCTAGTACTAAATTTAAGACAATTTGCAAGTCTTTTGATCTTCATTTTTCTACTAATGTGATCAATACCACCAAAGACTATTAAAAATAAATAAATAAATAGGAAAACAACCATCATAGGATATATCCTATGTAAAGAATTAATGTCTAAAGCAATAAATACCTACAAATGGAAAGTTGCCTCTTCAGTGAACATAATAAGAAAATCAGTTAGCTGGCTGAGCCCATTCTGATTAATAATAAATGAATTTCATGGAGGAAAACAAAACCACCTTAAAACTATGTCCGTTGAACTCCAACAGCATTCTAGGTAGGAGTCCTTGGGCTGGTCATTGTGCTTATAAAGATAAACTAAAATGGCCTTGGACAGAGTATCCACAAACCAAAAGAACTACAACATTCTAGTTTAAGCCAGAATATTTCCACTGTTCCTGCCAGAGATGGGTCCTTTTTCCTGTGGTTCCACAGATTGTCAGACTGTACGACCCAGGCATTTGCCGAGCACATGGGAGCTCAGAATCATCCTTCCTGTTCAGAAATTTCCACTGAAACAAGCTAAAAATGCCCAGATGAAAGGGAAATCCTGGGCTGTGTCTTTAGACAGTATTAACACTATGTTTCTCATTTTATGGATGAAAACACTGAGATCTAGAGAAGTGAAGTGTCTTTGCCCCAGATTATAGCTAGTTAATGACAAACTCAATGAGGACTTGATTTCCTCCATTTCTTCAAAGCCTTGAAGTCACTCCTTATTTCCTGACCTAAATTTACTCATTAGTACACCCTATGGATATCAATTAGTTCAGAACCAGTGATTACTTAAAAACAAACCAGTGGATCATGGTAATGATGTCACTGGGAAGGGACTGGCAGGAAGTGGATCTGTCTCGGGCCAGCCAGGAGTATATGGGTTCTTGACTTCATGCAGGAAAAATTTCACAGCACGAATTCAGGTGATTTGGAGGGTATGTTTATGAAAGCTGGGACAGTGAACCAAAGGGAGGCCTTAGGGTAGCAGAAGCAACAGGAGAGACTAGGAAAGAAGTGGGCCACACTCTGCTGCATGGGCTCACTGAGAAGGAAAAGTCACAGTGAAAGAAGTGTGCCAAGGCCGGCTGCTGTCAGCTCACTGGAAAATGAGAGGACAGGGGGCCTTGGAGACAGATTCAGGGGGCAAGCCCTGGACAAGCTGCTGCCGCCCACTGCTCCCCTGGTTGCAAGTCTCATGGGGACCCTTAGAGTTTAGGAGAGAAAAGTGAAGATGAACACTTAAGAGGGAGGAAAGGCATGGGTGTGTTCCAGAGAGACCTCTTGCTGGGTCTCTGTTTTGAGGGTTCTTAAATGTTTCTAAAAAAGCTGCAATTTTAGGGAAGGATTTAGGGGAGGATCTCAATAGAATATTCATCAGCTTTATGCTGATGCACCAATATGAAATTTATTCCCCCGATTTCATCTGTGGTTGGCACAGACGGCACTAATTGGATTTCTGTTATCTGTCTCCCTGAGTAGGGTGATTTAAGCTACTCACCCTCTGGTTGGGAAGGAGAAATGTAAACCATTTACTCTTAATTGTCCTTGGTTAGGAAGACAGGATTTTGCAATTTACTGGATGGCTATAAACTGCTTGGCCATTTAAATATTGTCTCAGTTTCCCTATTCCACCTGTCCCGGCTTACTAACCTGTCTCAATTACATCATTGTGCTCATGATTTTTTTTTTTAACATCTCTTATGGGTGACAATCCCAATTCAGCTAGTCCCAGTGCTTGAACGAGTTGTTACCTGTTCAAGTCACCATTTGGTTTGATACCTGCAGTGTCACATGTGTCTGCATATCTGTTCTGGAACAACTCTGCAGCCTGCCCAGCTTCCCTGGCAAGTCAGATCAGCTCTTCTCCCCGCCCTGCTGGGGCCTCGTCTTACTTTTTAGACAGTTTTCTTATGTTTCCTTTTAAGATACTTGTGCCTGAGGTCACTCAGCTTCCTCAGCCACCCAAACTCTACCAGCCGTGGGCAAACTACGGCCCGCGGGCTGGATCCGGCCAGTTCGGCTGTTCTATCTGGCCCGCGGAGCCGAAAGAGTGGAGGGTTCTCTTGCTCTCCCCTCCGCTCCTTTACTTTGAATTTATATTAGTTAACACAAACACTCCATCCATGCTTTTGTTCCGGCCCTCCGGTCCAGTTTAAGAACCCATTGTGGCCCTCGAGTCAAAAAGTTTGCCCACTCCTGCTAGACAGACCAGCCTAGTTCTCATCATGTGTCCCAGGCACATGTTTGGACTGGGAGGTTAACCCACCTCTCTCATATCAGAGCAATTACCCAAGTGCTTTAGTCTCATGATCTGGGGGCTGTAGGAGCGAAGAACCAATCTCTGGAAGGAACAATAGGAATGTTCTGGGTCAAAAAAATCTTTCTAGATCTCTTGGTTTGTGAATACTCTTTCTTAGACCATTTACTCTATCTTGAGACACGCTGTTAAAGTTTTGACTGAGAAGCATGGTGTGCTATCTTGAGGCTCCATAATCCTGCAGCATCAGCATTACCTGGGATCACATTAGGAATTCAGTATCCTGGGCTCCGATCCAAGGAACCAGAATGTGAATTTTAACAAGATCCCAGGTGACACATGTGCACATTAAAGTTTGAGAAGAGTCCTGGGGCTGGAAGATGCCCAAGGGTCCCTCTTTAATCCTGCCTCCCCTATTCCCAAGATCCATGGTCACTGGGTCAGAGGTAACCCCTTTCCAACCATGTCTTTTTCTTCTCCACCTCCACCTGGCTCATCCCTTTCTTTCTCTTTCAGTTTCCTTGTCCTACCTGTTCAACCCCCTTTCATTTAACTGCTTAGAATCCTATGTGTTTGACATGAAATACTATTATATATTGTAGTGGTTTTCCTCGAAACTTCTCATGCCTTAATAATAGAAGTCTCTTTTCCGTGTAGAGGCCAGTCACTCTTCTTTACTTTCTGTAGTTCAGGGCAAAATGTAAGAAGCAGGTTTCCCCTCACTTATTATGGATGCTTCCAGATCACATTTGTTGTAGAACTTTTCCTTGGAGGATTTCCTAAATATGCCACGGAAATGTTTGATAAACTTGTCAACATTAATTAAGAACTTAGATTCAACAAATGACAGCAAAAAGCAAAATGAAAAATCAGTTTTAAATGCAAATCCCAATCAGGATTAGTGCCTGGAATATATAATGAAATTCTAATGTCAATAAAAAAGAAAAAAATCCAATTTAAAGAAAATGGAAACATGATCTATTGAGGCAATCCACAGACCAGGATACATGATTATCTTGCACAAAAAATGAGAAGATGCTCAATGGCACTACTAATTAAGGAAATACATGCCAAAACCCTAGCAAATGCCATTTCACACCCAATGAAATAGTTGGACAATATCCAGTAGGGATGACATTATGGAATAATGGAAACTAGGCTCCTGGAGGGAGTGTAAATGTTTATGACTGCATTGGAGAGTAACTTGGAAGTGTCTACCCAAGCTAAAGAAGCCTTCCCCAATGATCCAGAAGCACATTTATTGCTAGTGAGTCCAGAGCAGCTCTCTCCTGATGCACAAGAAGATACATACCAACATGTTCAATGGAACAATGATTTGACAAAAATGTGAAACAAGTGAATATTCATTAAGAAGAGGAAGGATATTTTTGTATTACTGCCCTTACAGGAAATAAAATTTTAAAAACATTTAAAAAAGGATAAATAAATTGTATATTCATGCAGTGAAAATGATGCAGCAGTTGTATGTAAATGAACTTGAAATAGATGCATGTGTATAAGTATACATATATTTTTATTGATATATCTGAACTTGAATAAACTCCCAATTTAATGTTGAATTAATAAAAGCAAATTGTAGAAAAATATATAGTATATCATTTATATGAAGTTTAAAAACGTGGCAAACAAAACGTTGTTTAAGGATACAGGGCATTGATGAGCATCATATTTAGGACAGCAGTTATTTTGGTGGGAGTAGGAGAGAGGATGAATCTACGAGTATTTACACAGGGAGGCTGCAATAGTTTTGGTCCAGAGCTTTATTTTAAGCTGAGTAATAGATATGAAGACCACCTAACTCAGTCATCTTCCCCATTTCCCACTCTGTCACCATCATCTATTGATGAACTCACACCTATACCCAGTATGCAATTTTCTTCTCCATTCCTCCTACCATCACCTGCATGATTTTAGTAGCCCCATTGCTCAGACACCCATAGTTCTTGGTTCTCCTACTAGTGTAACCTTGAACATCCCTTGCCCTAGTTATTCTCAGGATGCATTTTGGGTCTTGTCACCAATATTTGGATCTCTATCCAATACCTGACTTGTCTCCTTCTCCTTCTCCTTCTCCTTCTCCTTCTCCTTCTCCTTCTCCTTCTCCTTCTCCTTCTCCTTCTCCCTCTGCTTCTCTTCCTTCTTCCTTTTCTTTTCTTCTTCTTTCTCTCCCTCTTCTTCTCCTCCTCCCATGCTCTTGCCCAGCTAATCTTCACTTTGACCTCCTTGTGGGCTCAATTTTCTTAATCTACTTTATTCTTCCAATCCTCTTCTGAATTATTTTCTTCTTCTTTTTTTTTTTTAACCTATCTGGACTCATAGCCAACAGTTTAGAGCTTTGGTCACATCCATCTTGCCTAATTCCTATCCATTTTGTTTTTCTAATCCTGGCCTAGGATGTGGATTAATGCTAACATAAATCACAATACAGTCCTGTCCTGCATCATTTCAAATTCATTTTCTCCAGAGCAGCTGGGCAATAGGGTCTGACATGTCTTCTCATATATTCCTAATTGAAATCATCCCTAGCCTTTAATATCAATGTCTTCAGCTTTAATCCCAGCATCCATATCAGTGGGCAGTGGCTCCCCTTGCTCCAGAATGGTGAGTTAACTGTCGTGTGAGTTAAGGCTCCAGGGAGGGGCCTTAGGAGTAGTTCTCAGGCAGGTCCTGGTTCCCTATGCTCTCTCCAATCCGAGAAGGTATGCTTTAATTACTTTAAATATTGGTCTCCCAAATAAGATTTCATTTAATTGAAAAAGGGGTGGGATCCTACCCTTTAAACCTTTTGGTGGCTTTCCATTGCACAGGGTACAGAATACAAACCCCTTGGTGTGGAGTCTCTGTGGGTTGTGGCTCTGTCTCCTCTCTGGCCTCAACTACTCGTCCATGGTTTCCCACACTGAGTGCAATTGCCCGTCTGCTCCCACCTCTAGGCCCATGTGCGTTGCACCTGCTTACACACCTGCTCCTTTGTTCTTTGTGTGCCTGAGCTCATCGTTTTCAAATTCCTTCTCCAATGTCACCTCCCTGTCCTTCCTCATTGTTCTCTATCATGCGACCTCATCCATCTCCTGCGTAGCACTCCTTGCCATCTTTATCCAATTGTTTGTTTGCTCCCTCATTTAGTGTCTCTTTCTCCCACCATCAGGCTGTCACTCCCCTGCAGGGAGGCATCACATTTGGTGTGTTTAACACTTAATAGCAGGGCGAAGGGTGGCTTCCGCCCCTCTTCAAATCCCCAGAGCCGGATCTTCACCCCGAATCACACTGACTAAATAAGTAATTAAAGGAGAAACAGCATCCTGGCTGTGCACATGTGGCTTCATGGAAAGTGCCCAGGCCCCTCCTTCCAGCCAGATGCTGGCCCTGGGCCTTTGCCACAGAGAAATTCAGGAGCTGCTCTGGGAACAGCATAACCCTAGTGTATCCTATCCCCATACATATGACATATTTTTAAATGAATCGATAAATCTTTCCAAGTTTGAAAAGCACCAGACTAGGAAATAAAGTTCAGCTCCCCTAGGTCAATCTGAGCAAGAAAAGTAGTTGGAGGTAGGTATTCCCTCCCCTCCTCACCTCCATTACCTGCCCCATGGGTCTATCCAGGACAAAGGTCAGCAACAATGTTGCCTTCTTACATGGGAGCTGCAGCCAACCTCCGGATGTGATGAATCGGACACCAATAGAGGTAAGTGTTGGAGGTGTTAACTGATTCGGGAGTAAATTGGTTAATTACTGAAGTGTTTCAGGACAATTTAAGCTTCGTCATTCCATCTGAACACGATGTCAATCCTTTCAGAAGGTTGGCATGCTGACATGACGGCAGCCTGCAGAGGCACTACAGGACACAGACAGTGGTTACTTGAATATATGCCAAGAGGAAATGTGACCAGTAGTTAAGAAAGCCAAACCCCAATGAGAAAATTCTCAGTTATACACCTGTGTGTACATGGCTTGTCCTGGCCACACCTTCCTTGGCAAGGGCTTCCGAGTACATTTTCTCCCTAAGCTTTCTTTCCCTTCCCTGTTGTGATTGTTCTCGAGGCTTCTAATGAAACACGGTGAGATAGCAAACATGTGGTTTTGTGGGTGTATTTGTTTTTCTGTGCAAAGAAAACTGAGTCCTTTGGAAGAAATACACAAACAGGAGTGGCTTCAGGCAGAACAACCAGGCAGTTCTGTATGGATAAGAGAAGCAATGGTGAAGGTGGGGTGCAGCGTGCTCAGGCATGTGAGGTGTGCATCTGGGGGGGGGGTTATGTCATAGGGTAGGTAAGGAGAAGGATTTTTGTAGCTACCTTTTTAAAATAACTGTCATGAACCAGGTACTATGTCCTTTACTTAGAATTGCTTATGTAATCATTTCAGAAAGATTGTAAGATAGGTACTCTTCTTCTCCCATTTTACCCATGAAGATACAGAGGCTCAGAGAGCCTAATTGAAATCATCCCTAGCCTTTAATATCAATGTCTTCAGCATTAATCCCAGCATCCATATTAGTGTCTCTTTCTCCCACCATCAGGCTGTCACTCCCCTGCAGGGAGGCATCACATTTGGTGTGTTTAACACTTAATAAGTAATTTGCATAAGGTCACACAGCTAGTGCCAGAGCCAGGATTTTAGTCTAGGATTGTGTACCTCAAAGTTTGGATTCACTACGAGTGTCCCACACTCTGCCTCCAGTTGTCAGTAGAGTCTGGAGCCTGGGAGAGAGTTTAAGCTTAGAGCTATAATAACAGGGGAAAATTGCTCGGACAATAAAGAAAACAAGGAGTCAATCTCTGGCAGCACCACAAAGATTTATCATAAAGGAGAGAGACCTGAGGAACACTGAGACTTTGAATGTGAGAAAGTATGTTCTGTTGTTCCCTAACTTGGGGATAGAATAAAATAAAAAATGTAAGTCTGAAGCTAAAGTGAAAGAAAGAAGGTTAAAAGATATAGAAAAACACAAAATACAGTAACTACTAAAATTTACTGATCAGTTTATCAAATGTTTAGACTTGCTGATGTTGGGGTTTGGATTGACTTGCTTCTTAATGGGCAACTCCATATAGTAGGGGTCCAGGGTGGGATGTTTAAAGAATGCATTTATTTAGTGATGGTTGATGATGTTTTTGAGCAGAAGGAAAGAGGCCAGCTTGTTCTCCATAAAAGAGGAGGCAATAGACATTAACATGTTGTGTAATTTGTGTCCCTATGTAGATAGAACAGGAATCTTGTCTGATGCATTATTACTAAGCCACTTCTCCTTGAGAGCTTTGCAGGATCCATGAACCAACAGCATCACTGGGGAATATCACCGCAGGTTCATTGAAACAGAACTCACATTTTACCAAGTGATTCATATGTGCAGTAAAGCCTGAGAGGTATTGCCCTAGAATTTGTATTGTGTCATCTTGGCAACTTGATAAACTCCTATTCATCCTTCAAAGCCTTGTTCAGCTACCACTTTTTTTAAAAAACAAATCATCCTTTAGGAATTCCTGACAGAGCTCATCACTCCTTCCTCTCTGCTATTTCTCTGACCTACTCTCTACTATGCTCCTCACATGTGTTGTTTGCATGTCCTTGAGGTGAAGGGCATCTTTGAATTCTCATCTTTGTTTTCTAGTGTCAGTTGACTGTGTCAACAAGCTAGTTTCCTGAAAGTATTTAATGATTCAATTTATTGTTATTTGATTTAAATCCCTTTGGACAATGGTTTTTAAGTTTTCCTGTGCACGAAAATCTCCTGGTATGCTTATCAAACTGGAGGACCGTGGGCCCCATCCTCCCATAGATTTGATTCTGCATGCTTATTGAGCCCCAGGAATTTGCATCTTTAAGTAGCAGTCCTAAGTATCTCTGATAGAGATGGTTCATGTGAAACTCTGGTTTAGAAATATTTCTAAATTGGAGTCTGGGATGTTGAGTTTCTGGGCTAGAGGGTTGCAACTATCCTATGATACTGGACTTACATGCTTCCGACACCAACAATGGCCAAATCTGCCAGGAGGAAGCTACCCAAGTTTGGACTGTGTTTCAGTGAGGATACCTTTATAGGGAAATGGAAATGTACTCCATTTCAGACCACATGTAGTCTGAGCGATGCCCAGCTCCACAGCTGTAAAGGTCTCCCTCCTCCCATTGGCCCACTGGCTTTTAGGATCCATCCCAGTATTCTAGAAACATGAGTATTTCCCACATATGCATCTCTGATTGTGTGAGCGCTGCTAAGTGCCAGGAAATGTGTGATATTTCATTTATGTCACACAACTCTAGGAGGCAAGGGAAACTATTGCCCTTTTAATGATAAGGAAACCAAGCCCCAGGGACATTTCATAACTTACTTGGTGTCACAAGATTGGGAAGGGGCTGAGCAAGGAGTCAAACCCTGGTTGGTCTGATTCCTAAGCTGTTGCTTCCTTCCTGTTTGTCAAACTGTTTCTTTAACTATACTTTCCACTCCAGATCCCCAGGGACTGGCACAGCTGGGGTTGGTTAGAGCCTCCCAGGACAGCCATTCCCTGCACTCCTGTTGTGGGCCAAACCTGTAACCATTTCCTCCCATTGTAGCATCTCTACTAACAGAAGGTCTGGTAACACAAAGAAGTGATTTCTGTCTCTTCTTAGGAGAATTTTTAACTAGTTTCACTTTCCTCTTTGCTGGTGCTCTGAATCCACACATACCTGACTGGGTGGAGTAATAGCGAGACACAAATTTTTGAGTTGTTGCAACAACTAAATCCAGTCACAAGTGTGGAGAAAGCCTGACTGGTGTTGCTCAGTAATTGAGTGTTGACCTATGAACCAGGAGGTCACGCTTCTATTCCCAGTCAGGGCACTTGGCCAAGCTGTGGGTACGATCTCCAGTGTGGGGCATGCAGGATGCAGCCAATCAATAGTTCTCTCTTATCATTGACTAGAGGCCAGGTACACGAAATTCGTGTATGGGGGCAGCGGGGGTGCCCTTAGCCCAGCCTGCACCCTCTCCAATCCAGGACCCCTCAGGGGATCGGGCCTAAACCCACAGCCAGACACCCCTCTCACAATCCTGGACTGCTGGCTCCAAATTGCTCACCTGCCTGCCTGCCTGGTCGCCCCTAACTATCCCCCCCGCCCCCCGCCAACCTGGTTGCCCCTAACTGCCCCCACTGCTGGCCTGGTCTCCCCCAACTTCCTCCCCCCTGCTGGCCTAGTTGCCCCTCACTACCCCCCCTCGCCAGCCTAATCGCTCCCAACTTCCCCCTTTACCGGCCTGGTCTCTCCTAACTGCCCCCCCTGCTGGCCTGGTCACCCCCAACTGCCACCCCTGCTGGCCTGATTGCCCCCAACTTCCCTCCCTTGCTGGCCTGGTTGCCCCTCATGTCCCCCCCTCCCCGCCCCGCCAGCCTGGTCGCCCCACACAGCCTGCTGTTCAGTTATTTGGTCATCCCTCACTAACCCCCCTGCCGGCCTGGTCATAGGCAACCATCTTTGTGAGGGTGTGAGGGTTAATTTGCATATTGCCTCATTACATAGGATGTTTCTCTCTCTCCCTTCCTTTCTGAAATCAATAAAAATATATTAAAAAAAAAAACACAAGAGTGGAGACAATCTATTTTTGCAGTTGATTGAGAACAATTAAGGAATTGGAATAGCGGTATTGTAGCTAAATTAGTTAACTATCCAAATTTCCCAGAGAACAAAGCACAGTTATTTTTTTCTTGGTGTGCAGGGTGGGGGTGTAGACAGTTAATACAGACAGGACTAGCTCTGTGTGCATGTTCCTTCTGTTGCCTGCATGTGGATTCATGGCGTGGCTCCAGCAGCCGTCTCGGACCATGAGGCGGCCTTGAGCGGAGAAGCCATAACCAGGAGGACAGTGGGATGAAAGCATGAAATCTCCAGACCAACTGCAACTGCTCTGCTGCGACTGTGGGAGCCACGAGCCCCACATGGATACTGTAATTTAAATTGCTAAATGAAATAAAAACGCAGTTCCTCAGCGCCATCAGCTCATCTTTAACTGCTCACTAGCTACCTGTGGCAGCTAGCGGCCACCGAATGAAACCACCCGGACCGCAGGATCTTTCCCGCATCTCAGAAGGTTCCCTGGGCAGGGCTGCTCTGCGGCTCACCCCGACTCTGCAAGAGAGAAAATCCCCGCACGTATGTCTTTGCGTATGTCTTTGTTACTTGTCCCTGCATCGAACACACACGGTACAATTTCCATAGTAGTTTTTAAAACTAACATGGAACATAGATTAAAACAGATAAATATATACTATAAATAATCTGGTTTGGTTATTTAAAAAGTAGAGGGATAAATTTGGTTTTTTTAAAACCCTCGGTATTAAGAGACCTGGAAAACTGTGAAGCTTTAGATTTGTTTCCTTGTTCGGAAGCAAAATGCCGGGCACCTAAGTTTGTGTAACCGTCACTGGGATTGGCAGACCACACACCGGTGGGCACACGCCTCTCTGCAGAGTTGCTGGCTGCACACTTCGCCGTGGCTCATGTAAAGAATGTTCTGAGAGATACGGTTAACGTTCATGGGAGACACTTTTATAAGGCAACGCTACGGTCTGGTGCTCTTTAGCTATTCATCAAATTTTCTGTTTGCATTTTGAAAATATACAATGACATTACATTTTAAATATACTGAGTTATGTTGTGCTTTCTTTGAACCTGTAGCAAAATTATGATACCACTGTGTATTTTTAAAGGTTAAATATTTCTCATATTTTTTCGCTACAGCAAGCCAACCAAGGGCTTTTAGCATTCCAGGTCATGAAGGCAATTTCAACAGGTTGTTTATTCTTCGTTCATCGTGTGCGGGATTCAAGGAAATCATTGCCATTCTTAGAGGCGGTGCCGCCCAGGTAAGCTTTGGCAAATGCATGTCCATGCATATTCTGATCAGTCTGGAAATGCAGCATAAATAACGCATTCATGGGGCTGACGTAGACCAAACAGATAAACTGAGATTCTGTGGTGGGTGCTTATAACACAGCAGAAAACCCTTAAACTTGCTTTCAACAGGGCACCCAATGTAGTGAGCCCCTAAGTCTCCCTTCTGGCACTCTGCCAGCACAAACCCAGGACGTGTGTCTTTCCCCCCCTCTCCTGTGTGTGTGTGTGTGTGTGTGTGTGTGTGTGTGTGTGTGTGTGTGTGTGTGTTATCCTTCAAGTTGTGGTGATTTGACATGTATTCTGTTTCTGCACATTTTTGTTTTCTAATTCCTAAAGGCTCTTTGAGATGAGACTCAAAAGCCAGGCAAGTGTGTTCCTGGTTGGCCATTGGTGCTGTTGCAAAATTCTTCTCAATACACTGGGAAACGAGTGGCTGCAGTTGTGGGCTTTGTCTGAGCACCACCTCCTACTGACCTTTGCCTGAGAGCAAAGAGCAAAGATGGCTGAGAGGGACCATTTGGAGAGAGGGACCGGGTCCTGCTCCTAAGATGAACTTGACCGTTGGGAGTGCTCCATGTCTCTTTCCTTCTCCAGCAGCCATGATGATTTTTAGTGTAAACTTTAGGATCTTGGGCCACTGTCCATTCCACACAACAGCATGTCTGACATCCATAGAACATTGAAGAGCAATTTAGATTTTTACTGACGTCTCTTGAAATAGTGCACAAAGGGTGTTACATTCCCAACCCACAGGAACGTTATGAAGGCCTCTTTCCCCCTCTTTGTCCATTGTCTCCAAGCGCAGCCGACTCTCACTGTACCCGCCACCCCAGCTCCCGCCACTCTTTCCGAACTCCCTCTGGCAGGGCTCCTCTCTGAGGCCTGCCCTCCACGATCTGCATCTATTTTCTTTCGAGGGGACCTTAGTCTTTTCCCATGTAGAGATTTCGACATTTCTGCCTCTCTCCAATTCTCCTTTTGCTGTGATCAGCTTCCACACTACCAAGGCCCTAGAGGGTGAGCAGACCAACGCAAACTGGCTGGGAAGTGGTGGGAAGGGGAGAGCTCCAGGAACCTGCATGATGAATCTTTATTTTTGTGGGTCTCTGCTGCAAAACTTCTCAACACCCTTCCTCCAGCATAATCTTAGCTGATCTGCAACTTCACAAGTTTCTTTCCAACTACTCATCTCCACCCCAGCACTGGCTGTTCCACCCCTCTCTCTCACCCACCTGCCTCTGCTATGTGACCTTGAGCGAGTTCTGTCCTGTGCCCTTGGTTCCCTCAGCTGGAGATGAGGTATCTGTCTCAGAGGATGCTCCTATTCTGAGGTCAAAAGATTCAGATCGTGCTTGCTCAAGAAAAACACATGTGACTTGGTTAATAGTGAGCCCTGTGAATGTGCCACTCTCTTCACTTTGAAGTATTTTTAATGGCACTAATAACATGAGTATTTCTACACGAAATGAAAACTTCAGAGACAAGACTCAAATTGTTCCTTCCTACAACCCCAACCCAAACCACCTCATTTTTTTTTAGATCAAAGAAACACAAAACCCCAAACTTTATTCACTTCACCTTTTAGGAGTGTGTTCTGTACTTTTCCTGACATATATATCCAAAGAAATTGTATCATACTGTTTTTTGAGGTTTAAAAATATATGTATGCTGTTTCTGCACATTTTTATTTTCCAGTTCCACTGAATGTTCTTGGTAGGTAATTGATGTTGTTATGAATATAAAATAAAAATATAAATGGTGTACTATGCAATAAGCACAGTTTTGCACTTTTTGTCATTAATATCAGTTGTTACAGAAGAACATAGATCAGTGGTCGGCAAACCGTGGCTCGCGAGCCACATGCGGCTCTTTGGCCCCTTGAGTGTGGCTCTTCCACAAAATACCATGTGCAGGCGACCATGTACAGTGCGATTGAAACTTCATGGCCCATGTGCAGAAGTCGGTTTTTGGCCCGGGCGAGTCTATTTTGAAGAAGTGGCGTTAGAAGAAGTGGGGGTGTCGGTTGCATGTGGCTCGCGAGCCGCGGTTTGCCGACCACTGACATAGATCATTCTTTTTCTTAACAGCTGCATAGTATTCCATGTAATAATAATAAAATAATAACAGCTACGATTTATGGGCTGTCGAGTTTTGCTAAGAATTGTTCTTACTTAATCCTCATGGAACTCCAGGAAATAAGTAGCCAATGTTGGTTCCATTTTGTAAATGAAAAATCTCAGAACCAATATAAAGATGTCATGCTTTCTTTTATTGACTGCTGGACATTTAACATGTTTTCAATTGCTTGCTCTGACGCACATGCTACCAAATCACCCAGATGTAGGTAAAATGGGTTTGAGAAGGGGAAGAGCTGAGGGGTAGGGAACATACATTCTTAACATTAAGAGATACTTCCAAACTGCCCGTGATGGTCTTACCAAGCGAGACTGAACACTGAGAGGGGAGTTGGCTGGAAAATGGCCAGAGCGGGGTCAAGTGAAAGGACACGCCAAACTCTCACTTCATCCACTTGCAATTGTGCATGAGGCAACCCTGGGTAAAAGCAGCACTTTTCCACTATTTCTCCTAAGCCCCCTAAACTCTAAGGCATCTGCTCTGTCTCCCCTGCCCTAGGACCTTCTGCCCACCCAGCGGAGCATCTGGGGGCCAGCTGTGCCAGCTTTGTTAGGCTTAGGAACGACGTCAGGCCTCCAGTATTTACTTTATCCTGAGAACATTAAGGAAGGTAGAAAGGCCTCAGTCCCTACGCACAATTTATACAGATGTCAGGCTGTGGATGTGGGTTCATTTTTCATTCTTTAATCCACAGGTATGAATTAAACCCTAACTTTCCTCACTGACACCCCAGCATCAATATTTTCTCAGACTGGGACATGGTATCCCTGTTCTTACCCGCCATTGAAAAATAAACTTAACATATGGTGTTTGTCTTATGGCAAAGGAATGCAATGTGTTTTCCTTGACATATGACTCAATTCAAACACTCTGAAAATTTTGATATTTCAGAGGCATTTGCCGTTGGGAGGAATATGCTTGCTGCCTTTCTCATTAAACAGGCAAATTCCTCAAGGCAGATTTACGTGCCCTGAGATGTCCCAAGCTTCTTGGATAATTGTGTTCCTAAATCACAATATGTGTCACACCGACCCTGGGGTAGTGCTGGATGAGACATCTTAAAATAGTCAAACTACAGGTGAAATGCATACAAGTTGGAAACATCCCTGATGGCATTTATACAGTTCTCTCAAAGAACCTGCAATGCTTGACTACGCATTCAAGCATACCCAATGTCACCACACAAATGAGACAGAAGTAAAAGGACTGTGGACACACAGTAGAAGCTCGCAAGTGGGAAAAACATTCTAACAGAACAATAAAAAAAATAACTACCACGGATGGATGTTTATAATAATGCAGGCACGATGCTTGGTGCTTCGCCTATGTGATCATGTTCATATTCACAACCCTCTGAAGTTGGTGTTCTTATTATTTCCATTTTATATATGAAGAAACGGATCGAAAAGGCACAGTACTTTGCCCAAATTTATGTAGCTATTAAAGGCTAAAACTAGGGCCCAAATCCACTTTTGTCTGATTCCAGAACCTGGCCTCCTTCTGCCATTATATAACAAAGGCCTATTATAATACATTACTGGAGGCCCGATGCACGAAATTCGTGCAAGGGCCTTGGCCCCTCCACCACAGAGGCTAGAAGGTTGCTGGTTCAATTCCCAGCTAGGGCACATGCCTGGGTTTCGGGCTGGTTCCCCATAGGTGGCGTGCAAGAGACAGCTGATTGATTATTCTCTCTTATCATCGATGTTTCTATCTCTCTCTCCCTCTCCTTTCTTCTCTCTGAAATCAATACAAACATATTTTTAAAAAGAAAACAGTGTGGATTTTCCTCAAAAAATAAAAAATGAAACTGCCGTTGACCCAGTGATCCCACTTCTGGGAATATATTCTAATAATCCCAAAATACCAATCAGAAAGAATGTATGCACTCCTATGTTATTTATATTAGCCAAGATCTGGAAACAGCCCAAGTGTTCATCAGAACATGAGTGGGTAAAAAAGCTGTGGTACGTTTACAGAATGGAATACTAGGTGACTATAAAAAAGAAGCTCTTATTTTTTGAGACAGCATGGAGGGGCCTAGAGAATATTATGTTAAGCAAAATAAGCCAGTTCAGAGAAAGACAAATATCACATGATCTCACTCATATGTGGAATCTAATGAACAAACTAAATAGATGAACAAAATAGGTCCAGAGGCATGAATACATGGGACAGAATGACAGGTCTCAGAGGGGCTGGGTGGGGGTGGGATGGGTGGAGGGGACTGGAAGAGATTAACTAAAGAACATGTATGGATATATGCATAGCCCATGGACACAGGCAATAATGTGGCAAAGGCCTGGGGCGGGGGAGGGGCTGAGTGGATGGGAACAAAGTGGGGGCAGTGGGGGACATCTGTAATACTGTGAACAATAAAAAGAAAGCAATCCCAGTTGAGAACCACTGGATTATCCCAGCATGTATGTTACAGGCCCCGGAAGATTGGGGAGTGGCAGAGTGCTTTGCCTGGGCAGGGGCCAAGGCCAGAGGTCTCTATAGTGGAAGGGGAAGGGAAATAAACTGAAAATATATTTACATGTAATAATGTGTGTTTCTATTATCGTACCATGAGTATAAATGAGTCCAATACGAGTTAAATTCTGAGCTCTGAGCTGCAGCCTGGAATGAGCATGAGAAGCTAATGCGAGGTCACCCCCTGGTGCTATGGACAATCAGGGGCCCGGTGGTTCAGGGCTGAGACCTGCCACTTCTGATCCATCAGATTCGGCAGGTTGATGGACCTCAGGCCCGAGCACAGGAAGGCTGCGGAGGTGTTCCTGATGCACGCCCTGGTTAAGACCCTCACGTTCAAAGTTCAGAAAGTGGGCTGGCTGTGGTGGAGAGTGCGTTGGATGGAAGAGAGACCTTCGATCGCTACAAGGCAGATTGCTAACGAGCTGTGTGACCTCAGAAATGGCATTTCACCCTCCGGGACACGTTTTCTCATCTCCCGAATAGTGGCGCAGGACCATCTTAGATATCTTTGTCTAAAGGCAGATATCTGGGCCCTGGTTAACACTTAAAGAATTGAAATCTCTCAAGGCGGGAACCCAGAGATCCACTTTTTAAAAATGCACCCTAAATTTTCTGCAATAAGGAAGTAAGCACTTAGAGATTATTTATAGGTATCAGATTCTATGATAACCTTTTTTGTTATCATAATATCTACCTCTAACATATTATTATACCCATTTGAGAGATGAAGAACCCGATGCTTACACTGATTAAGTGACTTTCTCAAGGTCTCTGGTATAAAAAGTCTGGAGAGTCAGGTTCCGGTCCAAGCAGTTTGGCCGTGGTATACCGATTTTTTTAGAGCCTCTGGACTCTAATGATTTTTTTAAAAAAATATATTTTATTGATTTTTTACAGAGAGGAAGGAAGAGGGATAGATAGTCAGAAATATCGATGAGAGAGAAACATCGATCAACTGCCTCCTGCATACCTTCCACTGGGGATGTGCCCGTAACCAAGTTACATGCCCTTGACCGGAATCGAACCTGGGACCCTTCAGTCCGCAGGCTGACGCTCTATCCACTGAGCCAAACCAGTTTTGGCTCTAATGATTTTTTAAAAAATATTTTTTTAATTGATTTCAGAGAGAAAGGGAGAGGGAGAGAGAGAGATAGAAACATCACTGATGAGAGAAAATCACTGATTGGCTGCCTCTGCATGCCCCTACTGGGCATGTGCCCTTGACCTGAATCGAACTTGGGACTCTTTAGTCCCCAGGTCGACGCTCTATCCACTGAGCCAAACCAGCGAAGGCAACGCTAATGATTTCTAAGGCTCCTGACACTTTGCAAATTTCTAGCAGTGATAGATTCAGGAAAAGGCAATTTTGGGAGGTGCAGGGGCAGGAAGAGGAGGACTCACTAAAGTACACATGAGAAGAACTTGGCTTTTAAACACGAGCAGTTTTTCTTATTAAGCACCTTTGTCCAGGCTTTCCTGGCTAATTCATTGCCATATTTCATTACAGAAACTCACTGACAGGATATAAGTAAGTACGTTTCAGTCAGAGGTTGCAGTTAATTTCAACTTCAATACTTACGAATGTTTCTGCGTTAATACTGATTGATCACGAAATTCCAAGAAGCCCCACGGAGGCTGGCGTGCAGGTCCATATGCTTCGCTTCTCCGCTAGATGCGCCATTCCGAACAGCCTTATTGGACAGTCCACGGGAGGCATTTGTTTTGATTTTCCTCATTAATGTTGTATCCGTTCAGGATAAATCACTGAGAATGCATACCAGGCTGAACATTTGCCAGAAGAATCTGCGAAATAAAGTCAAATTCAGGAGTAATCTGGTTATACCAATTCATCATGTCTAGCATTACTGACAATATTCAGACAATGGCATTCCTATTACACCTGCTTTTAGAAAAAAAAATCCAGTCAATAACCCTAAATTAAATTAACATTTTTAGTGTATATAATTTGTAGTTCAGAATGAGCTATAATGATCATTTAGGGAACACCATATGGCAAGCATTACCAGCCTTCACTTGCTCTGGGTTTTTAACAGTGATCCATGACTCAAAAAGCTTTATCCAAACAGGTTGTAAATTTTGAGACAAGCAAGATGCATTTTTAGTCATTTTCATATTAATTCCAAATGAAGAATTCATTGTCTTTTCAAATTATAATAAATTGGAGGGCAATTTCCCACTAAACAAATCAAGGAAATTGAAAAATTGCTCTCTGTGAGCTGTTTTCTACATCCTCTTTTAAGAAGACGGGCTTTTATTATTCTTGATGTGTATACTCATAGACATCTGCATTGGCAAAACAATTTTCTTCCTATTCTTTAAAGTGGAAGGTGAACTCTGGAGAATGTTTAATGTTCAATGTAATTTCATTCTGGGGGGAGTCTGGAGCCTGCAATGAGAGCTCACATTTGAGAACCTCAATTAATATTTAGAAAATGTGTTCCCAAAGCTACTGCCTTCTTTCTCAGCGATGCATTCTACTTCCCAGGGAACCACAGAACTGTGTGTGTCACCATGAGGCCAAGGACTCACCAAAGCTGTGCCTTGTGGGGACTCAAGCATCCCCCAAATTCTCGGGATTGTTAAATTAACCTGAGGTTTAAAGCAATGTACATCACAATCCTGTAAAATAGAGAGAAAATGATAACAAAGAACAGTATCAAAAACCAAAATGTGAAGAAAACAAAGCCAAGAAATAGTGTTGCACAGAAGATAACCAAAAACAAAACGCGTTTTAAAAATAATGTTTGCTTTGTCTTTTGAAAATCTATTTCAGCTCCCCCCACCTCCCCCAGGCTCCTTTTTAGCTCTCTCTAGGGAGAGGCACAGAAGATTCTCTGATGAAGAGGCAAGGGGCAGGTCTGTGCACAGGCAGACTTTGGAGTTATTGTGGGTTTGGCTCCAGACACCACAATAAAGTGAGCCGTGATCTTTTTGCTGGCAGGGGTCTTGCCTTCAATGACAAAAAATCTGACATCTGTGCTCTGGTCGGTGTGGCTTAGTTGGTTGGTGTTGTCTTGTGTACAGAAAGGTCACTGGTTCTATTCCCGGTCTGGGCACATGCCAGGGTGTGGGCTTGATCCCCATTAGGGGGCATGCAGGAGGCAGCTGATCAATGATTCATTCTCGTTCATCATTGATTTTTCTATCTCACCCTCTCCCTTTGTCTCTATAAAGCAATTTTAAAATTATTTTAAATAAATAAATAAATAAATAAATAAATAAATAAATAAATAAATCAACACCTGGGAGGCACAGTGGAGGGAAGCACAATAAGATGAGGTGTGCCTGGACCAACATGTCCATCCTATAGGTTGGCAAACTCTCTTGGAAGAAGAGTTTGTCCAGTGAGTCAATCTGGGGACACGTTATTGAATTTTAAAGGACTTTCTGAAGGCGCCACGAGATTTCTCTGAAGAGTGCCCTGTTCTCTTGGGTTGGTCTCTGGACATTCGAATATTCAACTTGGTGGTTCCCAAGTTGGGACAAAGCTAGTGACAGACATAGGACAGCATAATACCAGTTGCGTGACTATTGTCTCCCATGGAATTGTCCTTTTTCTGTGGCATGAAGGCATCTTTATTTTACTTAAGTTTTATACTCTCGATTGGATGAAGAGGAGAAAAACTAGGAAAAATAGTTTATATACAGAAAATAAATAGCTGTCACCATGTGAAAAATTGTCCTCATTATTTCTTCATTCCAGTCAATCCCTCCAATTTGTGTCAGTACAAATACAGACTTCTTAGATTTAATGGTGAGAGTCACCAATATACCAAGGACAACTAAGTTCAAAGCCAAATCACAGACTGTCTTAGAGATCAACCATAGAACAACGTTGGCTCCAACGCTTTATTCCAGATGGGAGCCACAGAGGGCTGGCTTCAGGTAAGGATACATACAACTGGATGCTGGCGGACCCTTCCCGGTAGGATTCTATGCAGTTTGGATAAAGATCATGAGGAAGCTCGTTACAGTTTTTACCAAGTGCAGAGGAGAAGACGTCCTTGCTTTTCTTTTACATTTTCTTTTGTCTTCTTACTTTTCTTTTCCTTTCCTGCCTCCTTCTTTCCCTCCCTCCTTTTCTTTTATTCTGTTTCCTCTTCCATATCTTAAGCATGGCTTAGACATAGTAAAAATTTAGAACCACTGGAAAACGTTGGATATTTTCCTCTTGATGCTTCTCAGAGTAGTGATCCACAGAGTTGTGAGAATTGTGAATAAAAGTCCAAAGACACCATCCCATTTCCTCTCTGCCTGTATCTAAAGTGCTTGGGTGAGTGCCTGTTACAAAGCAAGTATTAGAAATATGGTTGCTGTTATTGTAATGATTGCTGTAAAAAATAAACGAGATGGTATGTGTAAATCCTTCAGCAGAATGCCTGCCACATAATATGTGCTCAATAAATGGTACTGGATATAAATATACTTTATTATAAATTATATAATAAAATATATAAATACACTAGAGGCCTGGTTCATGAAATTCGTGCATGGGGGGGCAGTCCCCTCAGTCCAGCCTGCACCCTTTCCAATCCGGGACCCCTCAGGGGATGTCCGACTGCCGGTTTAGGCCTGATCCCTGGGATCAGGCCTAAACCGGCAGTCGGACATCCCTCTCACAATCCGGGACTGCTGGCTCCTAACTGCTCACTTGTCTGCCTGCCTGATTGCCCCCAACTGCCCCTCCACCCCCGCCAGCCTAGTTGCCCCATGCAGACTGCTGTTCAGTCATTTGGTCATCCCTCACTAACCCCTCTGCCAGCCTTGTTGCTCCAGGCAGCCTGTGTTCAGTTGACCATCTGGTTGTTTCAGTCGTGACAGCCCCTGGCTTTTTACATATTAGGGTTATTATTGTTGTCTTTGCTTGGCAAACTTCTACTAGTACTTATCCCCTAAAACCTCAACTTGAGTTCAGCCTTCTTTCTCACTCCCAAATAGATAAAGAATTAATTATTCTATCAGGTCCTCATTAATTTGGTTAGAATGAGCTGTTCCCTGGCATGTCCCCTTTGACATCTCACAAGGTCCTGGAAGGCAGAGACTATGCTGTATTCAGCATCAGACTTCCTACCACCCATAGGGCAGTGTCTGGTCATGTGGCAGGTGGCAGTAGACATCTGTTAAATTGAACAAAAACACGAGGCTTGAGACAAAGGGAACAACACTCGCCTCTTTATGCCCAAATGGAGATGGGAATGTAGGGAATGTTTTTCTTTGAAAAAGAAATCTCAGCGGCTTACTTGAAAACAGGCTGAGAGCTTAGAGAAATGAGTGCCAAAAGCAACGTATAAGCAACTCAGGCCTGGTGTAGCCCCAATGCGAGGAAGTCTCCCAGCCGTTCTCTGGGACTCAGCAGCTGCAGAACAGATGGGAGTGAGTGTGGCTCAGTCATGCTGCCGCTGGACTGGGGAAAGGGGCCAGGCTCCAAAGGAAAGAATGTTTTCTCCCATGTGTTCGTTTGAAAAGAAACTTTTCTTTAGAGATCACCGCCACTATCCTAACACAACTTGATGTGAGTTTTGGTGCTCACAGTGGGAAGGGAAGGGTCTAGCAAGAGCTGAAGGGGACCGCTCGGCCGTGCAGCCGTGGTGGGGCTGCCACGCAAGCCATCTTGCCTAAAGATTCTTTTCATCTTCCCCAAGGTCTTGCCTTTTCTTCAACCCACAGAGTGTCATGATTAGGACAAACGTAGCCAGAGTAGTGGGAAAGATCTGAGCAGAGAGCTTTGGTACAAAAAAAAAGGGTCCAAAAAAGGTCCATATATGGGGCTGAGTCTGCAAAAAGTGCAACAGTTTGGCCCCAAACCACTGCCGCACAAGCCAAATTCAGAGCAGCTGTGCCCCCACCTCCACTGGCCCTCAGGCTAAGACCAGTCCCATCCCTACTGCCCGGTTCTTGTTACCCGTCACCATGAGCCCCAGCCTCAGCCCACAGAACCAAGGGCAGCTTTTCTTCTTCCTCTGATTAATGAACGACTTGATGCATCCATCCACCCTGCATTGGGGTGTGTATCAGGTGAGCTGTGAGGTGAGGTGACACACCACATTGAAGAAATGGTTGCTCTCCAGGAACTGCCCAATCTTACAGGGATTGTAAACATGTGACTCAATCACAGTTTTGATAAGTCCCCAGGAAATGTAGGTTCAAATAATAACTGACAAGTGCCCAGGAGTAAACCTGTTTAAGCTTCCTGGGAGTGGTTAGGGAGGGTCGTTGTCCTCTGTAGGACACTGGAGGAGGTTAGTACTGAGTATGGTCTAGTGCCAGCGTAGAGGCTCACACAGCTATCAATTATGAGACAGGTCTCAAGGAAATAGCTTGTTTGCATTGACCTTTTCCTCATAAAAGTGGGTGGGTGGTTTGCAGATTTTTAATGGCAGTTGTCTAGCACAATCAAAGTCTTAATTGCCTCCAGGTATTAGGCCCTTGCACACATGGTTCCAATGGAGAACATGTTTTTTCTGTGCAATACCCATGTGCCTGAGCCTCCCATTCCTCGCATAGCTCCACAGAAAGCATGTCTAAGCGTGGCATTCCATTTCCACCCATTCTGGACAGCCATTGGTTCCAGGCCCATGAAGGTGCTCAGGCCCTGGAAATCATCTATATCCCGTGAGAAGCTGGTGGTCAAAACAGAGGCAATGTAAGACAGTTGATGGGAATAATGTGTTGTCTTGACCTCCAAACACAAACCCTGCTAGCATCGCAAGGGGAGAGAGGGAACCAGACAACGGTCCAAGAAACAGAAGAGTTTGGGGACCTTGTCTAACCTCGGGGGTCTCAAATCATAAGGGGTTTGTGAAAGTTGAAGATTCTCCTGTCCTGAGCGGTTTTTTATTTTGTGTCCTTCAGTCTGTAGAATGAAGCATTTTTTAGGACAAACATGTCCATGAGCAAGAAGGACCATCTTTTACAGAAACATGCTGATGTATTATGATGTTACCATGTCTTCATTTTGCTTCTCTGTCTTACCAAAAACCCTTTCTTTTTTAATGGAGAGGTGGGTAGAAAAGAGTGAGGCAGCTGGAGAGAAAGAGAGGGAGGGGGAGCAAGGGCAATGGCAAGAGAGGGAAATAGAGACAACATTAGAGGTGGTGAGAAGCAACAAAAATTTCAAGTTGCCACAAATGTATTACATAGACAGATATATCTCAGGGGTTTTACTATTTAAGAATAAAACTGAAAATGTGGACAATATAATTCTGACAATTAAAAAATAATACAATTCAGAGCTAAAATAAAACTTTTTACATATAGTACAGGGTTGGCATACCTTGTTCTGTGAAGGGCAGATGGGAAACAGTTTTGGCTTTATAGCCCTGTAGTTTCTGTCACAACCACTCAACCACAACGTCAAAGAGCAGCCACAGACAGTACATAAGCAAGTGAGCATGGCTGGGTTTGGCCTTCTGATAGTAATTCTCAAGCCCATGCTAGCAGATAGAATAATAACTGCTATTTCACCAGTTCAGAGCATCTTTGGTTCAAAAGACGACATTGTCTTGGCACTCGTTTCCATCACCTTTGCAGCACAACAGGCCACACTTTGCGTTAAGTTGGGAAATTTCATGTTTTCACTTTGATCTCTCTGGGGCATGATTCTTTCCTCCAACTCTTCACTAGTTCCACACACTTGGATCTTGTATGTCTTCATAGAAGGGGGGTAACTTCGAGCCTCAGGAGAATGGAAGATCAGTAGATTTTGTGCCATCTCTCATAAACCTGGAGTAAGGGCACTGTGGCCACATGAACGGTTCTTTTCCAGAAACACAGCGAGATCCTGGGGAGATGAGACAATAGCCTTCAAAGAACTCTTGGTGTGCTGTGTGTCTTGAGCTCAGTCTGTAGAATGGAGCTCTGGGTCAGGCACCGAGTCACAACCTAATTTGCCAATGGGTAAAATAAAGGGTGGGGACATTGAGAGAATTCTCCTTCGGGAATTCCAGAAAAAGTGTCCTGAGCATATTCATCTCTCTGGTCTTTGCTTTTCTTTTTTAATCCTCACCCAAGGACATACATGTCCCAACCGGGGATAGAACCTGCAACCTTTTGTTTCACAGGAGGATGCTCAGCCAGCTGAGCCATGCAGCCAGGCTGGTCTTTGCTTTTTTCCTTAGCAAAGATGTTTAAGTAGAATGACCTTGATATCAGCTAAGTTAAATCAAAATCACCACGTTTGCAAAAATAATCCCTAAAGAGCCAAAATGGTTTCCAGCTTTAGGCATTGGTCTATTTATTTAAAACAATACTAGATAAAGCAAAATTCCTGAACAAGAAAAGGCTTTGGCAAGGCCCTCAGAGGTCATTTCAATAGGAGTTCTGGGTCCTAACAAGCTTAAAGGCTCCTAGGGTATCAAGAGAGACATTTCAAAGAAGGATTTTATTTTAGTGCCAGCAATGACTCACTGAGAACAAGTGGGACAATAGCAGCCCAAGAACCTGACAGTTATCATAGCAAGGAAGGGAAATGTGATGGACCGAAGGCTTTCATGATAATCTCAACAATGTAATCAGTACATGTGTGTGGCGCTCCACCTTGAAGCTGTGTGCCAAGCTTCGGGGCTGCCCAGAGGGTGTGCTGACCCACAACTCCGAGGTCATACGCTTTCATTTTTCTACCCACTTTCTGCCTCTAAAGGTGAGCTAGGAAATTTCTTGTCCAGTTACATTTTATAGAACCTTGCTGAAACTTTGGAAATAACAACCAATGTTGAGAAATAAACACACTGTGGGGAAATGCTGGAGTGCCGTACAGATGCTTCCATCAGCACCCCTTTGCCCTGAGATTTCTTTTCTCCATCCTTATAACCTGGTTCCGTTTTTCCCAAGCAAACCTGATACATGCAGAAAAGTGCATGAAACACAAATGTTTTGCTCAATAACATTTTTCAACAAAGTGAAAACACAAAATTAGCCAGCACCAAGAAAAAAAATATGACTAGCACCCCAGGAATCAGCTCTTGTCCCCACCCCAGCACCAGCCATCTTCTAACACCATGGATGGCTTTGCATTAGGGTCCTCGGGAGGGTGATCCTCCTTGTGGGGTATTTGGCAATGTCTGGAGACATTGTTGGCTGCCACACTGGAGAGTGGGTGCTACTTGCATTAATCAGCTCAGGGATGCTGTTCAACACCCCACATGCACAGCACAGCACCCCTATAGCAAACAGTTCCCTGGCCCCAGGGTCACTAACACCAAGGCTGAGAAACCCTGGTTTACAAATGGCACAGAACATGTGTTTGCCCTTGTGTCTGGCTTCTCTTGTTCACTGTGATTTCTGTGAAATTCATCCACGGTGTCACATGTACCTGTAGTGCATTCATGCTCATCGCTGCAAGGGATTCCCACACTCACTTTTTAAAAAGTTGCTTTTTCCCAAAAAATTTTCACTTGATGATATTTTTCAAAATATACTTGGTCTCTTTCAAATGTTCAAATTTGAATTCTATACCTTTGCTTTAGGCAGGGTAAGAAAGTGGAAGCACTGATTTATTAGGCAACAACAATTAATACAATCCTTGCTTGCTTATAAAGCTGAGTGGCTGACCCATTGTTTTGTTTATTCATCCAATAACCAATAAGCAGCCATTTCCTGCTACGATCTTGTAGGTTGATGCAGGGTGTGGAAACAAAGAACTTACATTCTGCTACTTTTCTTTGGGTGTAAAGAGAAGTACACTCAGGTTCCAGGATGGAGGAGGTCATGCTATGGAATAGAGTGGGGCTAGGATGGAGCCATAAGAATGTGAAAACGATGCCACCCTAGCCTGCCTTCTCAGCCTGTGGCCTGGGTTTGTTTTCACACTGTTTCCAATTATGTCTTATCATCATCATCATCTACAAAACACCTTAAAGCTGTTTGAAAAGACCACCCTTTTGGAGTATGTGCTTAGGGAGAAGCACAGCTTCCCACAATATACCTCCTGCCCTTGGCCACATGCTTGAGTCCATACAATGGATTTTACCTGATCAGGCAAAATAATTAAGTCCATTTGGTCCTTCAGTCACTAAATGGCTAGAGGGGATTCCAAGTTAGCCTGACACCATACAAATTTATATCCATTCCTACAGCAAACTGCATTGCAATGACATTGAACCTCAGCACCTTAGCCCCATTGAATTCTCTGTTGTGGGGCTGTTCTGTGCACTGTAGGACATTTAACCTCTACCCACTAATGCCACTCCCTCTCCCCAGTTGTGACTACCAAAAATGTTTCCAGACATTGCCAAATGTCCCTTGGGTGGGTGGGGATTTTGCATCCCCAGTTGAGAACTACTCTGTTATTGTATAGAACACATTTCTTTACCAAGCAAAAATTTCAAGTATTCTTCTGTTAAATAGCTCAGCTTAATAAAGTTACTGGGCTTTGAATGCAAGCAGGGGAGTATCTTCAGTGTTCATTTGTTTAGTACACAAAGCAGAATTAGGAACTGGAATAAACATACCAATCAATAACATTATCAGTTGGAGATCACACTCAAAAAAGCTATGGCCTGGCTCCATGATTCTGTTTTCTTATATAGACCTTTGGAAAGTTTGAAGGTCAGCTTTTGAAGATAAAACTTTCAATTCATAGCCTCTGTGTTGACTTGGGATGGCTGGAAGCCTGATATCTAAGGACATTTCCCTTTTGCTTAACATTTTGGTAGATAGTATTTCTATTACGCTTGAATATTCCATCCCAGGATCACAATTCCCAACACTGAGGTTACTGGACTTCAGAACATTGGAGGGAAGTCTAGCTCTTGGTAGATATGGAAAGATATAGCTAAAATTTGTCAAACACGGTCTTCCTGGCACAGTGCCAACCACTTTATATGCTCATTTTATTTAATCCTCACAGTCATCTTATTGGGTAAATATGTTTATTATGTGCATTACTCCTAACAAGGGAACTGAGGTGAAACAATTTGTCTAAGGAGAAATAGCTGGCATGTGTTGGAGCTGGTATTTGAACCACGTGTGATGGATTCAAGAAGCCTTTGAGAGGTAGGGTTGATTTCTCCTGACCTTGAACTTTGGTTGGTTCTGTGACTAGTTTTGACCAATAAGAATGAGGCAGGTCTCCATGAGACCTGCAGTCTCCATGTTTGCTTGTCTTGGAATGTTCTTTCACACTCATGGCAATGAGGTGCCATGTAAGAAGTTTGATTGGTCTAAGGCTTCCATACTGGGAGGAAGCTCAAGCTAAGCACAGGGGAGAGAGAGGCCATGTGGAGAGCAGCGAGGTGCCAGAAATGTGCATGAAGCCTTTTTGGACCTTCCATTCCAACCCTGTCTTTAGCTGAATGAATGACCCAATGAATGCCCTGCCAAGCACTGCCCACATTCCTCACCAATAGTATTGTGAGGAAATAAAATGGTGCTGCTTTAATCCACTAAGCTCTGGGAGTAGTTTGTTAAACAGCAACAAATAAGTAAAACACTGGGTGGGCTTGACCCCAATACCTGGTAGGGTATAGGACGACTAGAGAGTAGAGGTCAGGAAGACTGGCTCTGCTCTACTGCCAGTGACCCGTGAGGGAAATAGCCCTTGTTCTCTCTCCAGGTTCCCAGGTTCTGTGACTGAGGTTGCATTAATGTTGCCCCCAGGTCTAAGATTCTATGGTTCTAAATGGGCACATGCCAAAATCTATGGAATATGAAGCACGGTCAGTCCATTAGGTTGATATCTTGGATTCACCAAACTTTAGTTCAGGAAGCCTCACTCCCCTTCGTCTCCATCTCACATAGCCAAAGAGGTTCCTCATAATACAGGGGGCAAGGATCCTTCTGCAGCCAATTCTTGCTCCTGCAGAGCTCACAATATGGCGTCATAGACACCTCATCCTTTTGCTCATTAGTATCTAACTCCAGGCAGCTGTGGGATCACCACATGTGTTCTGAAATGGACCTCACACAGAAGGATATCAAACACTCCACGGAGAACGCCCGACCACTGATGCACAGGTGTGACCCATCATCTCCCCTTCTGAGTGGAGCCTGCCCCTGGCTGTGCTTTGTGCAATGTTTACCAAGTCATACTGGACTCTCCAGCAGGCTGGCTGGTCATGCCCTTAGGCCTCCAGCAAAGCTGGCTGCTTCAGGGAAAGAATGACAGTACTGACTTTGTGTCTTCTACATGTACACACCCGTATATAATGTTTAATTGATTGACCCGTCAGGTAGGGGAGTAGGGTAACTAAAGTCTTTCAGTGTAAAAGGCTTCTAAGTATCTTAATTCCTCACTGCTATTGAATCTTCCTGCTCAGGAACCCACAGTTTACCTTTAGTACCTGGGTCAGTGTAGATAATCTGTGTTATGTAAAGAAACCACACGCAGGCACTCTACTACTACTCTGCTTGACACATCGCTGGTTTTCTGGAGCTGTGCAATCCAGCTCCATTTCCTTCCTCTCTCCTTATCTTACTTCAAGGCTGAACAGAGTCTGGCTTAGAGCTCATGGTGAGAGGGTGAGAAAGAACCATTACTTAAGGTTGATTTGGGTCTTTCTCTAGAGCTCAGCATCTACTTCAAGCACTTATCCTTCCTTCTATTTCAGGTCTGAAGGTCATTTCACAGGTTACAGACATCTTTGCACATATGATTGCGTTTGAAATTCACAAGTTAGTGGAGTCAAGGTAAAGATTTTTTCTGCAATACATATTACGATCCTAAGATTCCAAGAGATAAAGTGACTTAGACAAATGGCATAGCTAGGGAGTAGCAATTGATGTTTGAATGTCCGCTATCCAAGGCTTTCTGTTTAACACCACATGTTTTTCATTCAATCAACAAATGTGGCTTTTTCTAGAAATACCTGTTGTGTGCAAAATACAGTGATAAGCAACATAGACATAGTTCATGCTCTTATGGAGCTTACCTTCTACAAGGGTCTCTTACTGAAACAAGTTACATCAGTGGTTTTCAGCCAGGGGTGATTTTGCCCCTCAGAGGACACTTGCCTGGAGACACTTTTGATTGTGGCAACTGGGAAGAGGAGGTGCTCCTGGAATCTCATCTAGTGCGGAGAGGCCAGGGGTGCTGCTAAACATCATACAATCCACAGGACATTCCTCACAACAGGGGATTATCCAGCCCCAATGTCAGTAGTGCTGTAGATGAGAAACCCTGACATACATCAACTACTTCCTTCAACATATTTATAAAAATCAAATTTAAAATCCATTTTAAACAAGGAGCCCCAAATGCACATGATGGAGGTTCTATCATGCAACAACTATTAGGTGAATTGGAATAGGAGTAGAAGAGATTTCTCCAAAAGAAAAATGTTAAAAATACTGAGAAAATGTGAGGGAAGATTTTTCCAGCTACACACAATGTTGACAAACTGCTGTAGTAACAGTGACATAGGACATGTGAATAGTGTTTTCGTGTTATTGGCCTCTGAATTTCCCAATAACTCAATTACCAGGAAAATGAGAACCACACACTCAGATAATTAAAGACCTACTCTTTCCATGAAATTGGAACACTACCATTGCATATTCTGGACACTGACTTTTTAATTTAAAAGTCTAATTTCTGGAAGGAGGATCCAAGATGGCAGTGTAGGTAAACACCTAAACTGCTGCCTTGCACAACAATTTCAAAACTACAACTAAAAGACAAAACGTCTATCACCCAGAACCACGGGAAAGCTGGCTGAGTGGAAGTTCTACAACTAGAAGGAAAGAGAAAAGAGCAGTGAGACGTGCACAAGTGCTGAAAAGCTGAGGTACGGAGGCGGAGTATCGGGCTGGCTGCGGGCGACTGGGAGCACTGCTTTTTTCAACCCGAAGGGAGACAAGCTCCCGATTACTCCGAACTCCAGTTTCTGGGGAGACGCGGGGGACCCAAACTCCTACGGGGAGAAGCTGGACTGTCTGCCATCGGGTCGGAAAGTGAGGGTGGCTTGCTTGCAGGGCTGCGTGCAGGAATAATTGTTTACTGTGCTGGGGCGCGAAGCCAGCTAACTGGCAGCCATCGCTGTTTGCCACGCCCTAGCCTAGTGACGCCCTGAGACCCCGCCCTGCACAACCTACAAACCCACCCAAGCTCCAAGCAGCGGCTTTAGCATATGAATGGCCTGCCCTATCGCAGCTTAACATAGCAAACTTGCAGCCCGGGTCAGACAGCTCCAAAACCTCCAAACCCCAAGCAAAGAGGAGAAAAACTGTAGTTCTCGCTGTAGCGCCTGCTGGGTGGCCTCAGACAGTAGCTGACCTGCACCCCATTGGAGATCCAGAAGCCAGTGTACCTAGTGGTCAGTGTGAGACACCAGATTTCAACTCCTCACATCCATAAGTGACACATTCAAGAGGCAGACTCAGTGAGCACCAAAGCCCCACTACAACAAGTCCTGCACCATAAGCGTGTCTCCAGCGCAGCAGTTCTTCCATTATAGACACAGCGGTCCTCACAGCCAATTGGCCTGGAGGTCAATTCCTCCCAGTGTACCAACAGCAATCAAGGCTTAACTACATCAAGACTTTGCACTCAGCCCACAAAGGGGTGCACCAAGAGCGTCCACCTCCGGTGATTGGGGAGGCTGAGCTACTGGCCCCTATAGGTCACCTACCACACAAAGCCACTCCATCAACACAGAGAAGCAGAGACAAAGAAACATGTCATGAATGAAAGAAATGGAGGAAAGCAAACTATTGGAAGACATAGAGTTCAGAACCACATTTATAAGGTTACTCAAGAATCTTCTAAAAACGGCCGAGAAACTTGATGAGACCTCCGAGGAGTTTAGTGAGACCTTCAAGGACCTTAATGAGAATGCCAAAAAATTGGAAAAGGACCAGTCAGAAATTAAGCATACACTGTCTGAAATAAAGAATATACAGAAATTCAACTGTAGATCAATGTACCCCAAGAATCAAACCAAAGATCTGAAATATGAGGAAACAAAGAACACCCAACCAGAAAAACAAAAAGAAAAAAAAATCCAAAAATATGAAGATAGTGTAAGGAGCCTCTGGGACAACTTTAAGCGTACCAACATCCGAATTTTTGGGATGCCAGAAGAAGAGAGAGAGCAAAATATTGAAAACCTATTAGAAGAAATAATGACAGAAAACTTTCCTTACCTGGTGAAAGAAATAGACTTAAAAGTCCAGGAAGCGCACAGAACCCCATACAAGAGGAATCCAAAGAGGACCATACCAAGACACATCATAATTAAAATGCCAGGGCAAAAGACAAAGAGAGAATCTTGAAAGCAGCAAGAGAAAAAACGGTTAGTTACCTACAAGGGAGTACCCATACGACTGTCAGCTGATTTCTCAACAGAAACTATGCAGGCCAGAAGGGAGTGGCAAGAAATATTCAAAGTGATGAACAGCTAGAACCTACAACCAAGATTACTCTACTCAGCAAAGCTATCATTCAGAGTTGAAGGTCAGATAAGGTGCTTCACAGACAAGAAAAAGCTAAAGAAGTTCATCACCACCAAACCAGGATTACATGAAATGCTGAAGGGTATTCTTTAAGAAGAGGAAGAAGAAGAAAAAGGTAAAGATAAAAATTATGAACAACAAAATGACATCAAATACATACCTACCAACAAGTGAATCTAAAAATCAAGTGAATAAAAAATCTGAAGAACAGAATGGACTGGTTAATATAATAGAATCAGGACATAGAAAGGGAGTGGACTGACAATTCTCAGGGGGAAGGGGGTGTGAGGGGTGCGGGAAGAGATTGGACAAAAATCTTACCCCTATGGATGAAGACAGTGGTGGGGGGTAACATGGGGTGGGGTGGGGTGGGGAATCAGGTGGAGGGGAGCTATGGGGGGAAAAAAAGAGGAACACCTGTAATAATCTGAACAATAAAGATTTATTTAAAAAAAAGTCTAATTTCTGCAAAAGCAAGGAATCCCTGTAGGTAAAAATGACATCTTAATAAGATAGTGCATGTCTGATTCTAGAGTTTCCTTTCCCAAGCAATAAAAGAAGAGTGGAAGTGAGGCTATGTCCTGGGCCTTGCAGCTGTGACTCTCAGGGCTATCTGGTCACCCAAGGGTGGTGTTTACCAGGGCTTGGTGCAACAGTTTTTTCAGGCCATGACAGATAAGAAGTGGCTGGTCCAGTTGAGTCTCTCCCTCCCCCCCCCCCACTTTTTACTGTAATATGCCAGGCTTTTCCTGAAACACAAATTTTGGTATGCCAATTAACACCTATAGGAAACATGAGCAGGAAATTAAGTAATAATAAGAAAATTAGTAGCTGTGAATAGATTTTGCATTATGTTCACACTCCTCAACTTGTGTGACCTTAGACAAGTTATTTCCCTCTTTGTCCCTTAATCTCATCATAGGTAAAATGACAAGGGAAAATTAGAGACCTTGAATCCTATGAATTACATGTTGATAGAATAAAGTATACTTATCATGATTAAGAAGTATTCAAGATGATCCCTCCTTCTCACACTTTCTCTCCTCTGCTCAGGTTTAAAGACGAAGTTCTTAATATAATGAACAGGATGCCATTTGTCTGGAAAAGCAGACTGACAACACTAGGCCATGCGAGCTCTTACCTTTGGGTCAAGTGCTGAAAATACAAATCAATAAAAATATATAAAGAAAAAAGCTGGGTGTTCATAGAACAAGGCCAGAGGTTGGGCCCCTATCTTAGTTTACACTGTTCATGGTGAAGGTTGCTCTTTGTTACTAGCTAGACCTCTTAAAATTGCATTGAGGGTGCTGGGCCACCCACTTTCCGGACTAGAGAAGCACTGTGAGGGGCCGTGTGGTTCTATCCAAAAGGGGGAGAGGTGGCAGGTAGCACGGAGGTGTTCTCCTGGAAATCTGGGCTTTCTCCCGGTGTCTGGGTTTGTGCTTCTGCCTGGGATGACCCTGTGGTTTATGAGGGCATCTCTGTTTGGCATGGGCCTCAACTCAAAGTCAGTGACATCTGCTCACAGTCTGCCATCTGTAAGGTTTTTTGGACACACTCAGTTCTCCAACTCGCCCGAAGTTCTAGGGGGATTCCAAAATTGACTGCCAACTCCAGGAAGAGAGATGCTGCACCGTTTCTCTGTCAAAGGTGATGGCAGGGCCCTCGCTGGGTGTTGGGCAATGTCTCTGCCAGTAACGACTTCCCCTGGCCCTGGCTCACCCCCACCACCTTGAGTGAGGGAGTAGCTTTTGGGAGTTCCTGGATGTTGAGGGCCCTGGGTTTGTGTTGAGGGCTGGCTGCAGAGCCCTTCTCGCGTCCTCACTGCGGTCTGCGAAGTTCCCTAGAAGAGTTTTGCCAGCAGAATGAAGTTTATTGTCCGTCCAAACAGTGCTTCTATCAGTAAGGAGGCAATTCTCATTTCAGGAATTAATGAGGAAAACAGCTGTTCTTACCAAGGCAGGAATATTATAGGCAATTTATCATCCAGCAATAGGCCCAGGTTAGTAAATGCCAGTTATCATTTTATGGCCCTTAAAGAACCAGGTCAAGCAAACTCGATGCCCCCAAGTAACCCTAAAACCAGGTGGTTCCAGCTCTTTGGGCTCCTTTCCCAAAAATTAGTACAGCAGCTTCCTGGAGCTGGCTGGAAGGAGTTGGGGCTGTTGGAATTTGGCCTGGGTTTGTAAATCTTTAGCTAACAGGGTCCTAGCTCAATGCTTCTTCAAAAAAATTGGAAAGAGAATGGGTGTTCGTTTAAATTACCCCGAGGTTCACAACCTTTTTGATTTCTTACCCCCCTGTAAGGACCCTCCTTTTTCTCACTCTTGGTGGCACCTCTGTAGGTGAGCTGCAGAATGCGCCATGCCTTCAAAAATAAGTCTCATTGTTTGAGTCTCTCATACTTGTCTTTCAACATACTGATTTGCTCTGGCTACACTTTTGGAAACTGGCAGCCTTAGGGAGTATTTTGTGACCAGTATTATGATTTTGCTGTGAGCTTGCCAGACCTTTTCTGATTCCGGCCGAGTCAGTCCTGTTGGGTCTTGATGCTTATTCTCTCTGTGTTTACTCCACAGGGGATTTCATCACAGGGCCTCCGGGGATGGACTCCGTACAGTGTTCTGTACATGTGATGGGACTCTGTCTCGGTGTGTATTCCAAGTATTGGGCAATCTCTCTTCCACCTCTTTCCAAAATGGTACGTTTATGTATTTATTTATTTTTTAACCTACTTTTAATGGCAGTTTTTGCCTCCCTTGCACTTAAAAGAAGTTTATATTGTATTTTTTTCTAGCTCTGGATGAAGCTTAGTTTGAGGGCCAGAAATTAACTTTCCGGGAAGGTTTATTTCTTTCTTCAGCACATCTTTTGGGTTGGTTCCATTATGAAGAATCTGGTGTTGCAACCAATTTAAGAAGGAACCACTGTAATTTAATGGTTGGAACTAAGGATCACAGATTTGACAGTTATAGGCTGGCTCCTGGGTTAGATCCATCCAATCCAAGTGTTCACAAAAGCTGGTGTCTTTTGCCCCTTAAGTTATGCAATGTGATAAAGGGAAATTCTTCCAACCAGGGGATTAGAGCATCTAGAGATGGGGGTTTTCCTATTACCAAAGGAACGAAACAGGGAGGCCTTGTGTCATTAATCAACATGGGTACTTTGGGAAGTCCCAATTAGTATTTCTGGGCCCACAAATCTAAGTCAGGCCTAATTACAAACCTCAAAGGATCTTACAGCAAGGTCCCTTCAGCCCGTTTGACATCCTTGCCGTAACATGAAGAATGCCTCCAGGTGAGTCCAGTCCCCGTTTCCTGAGCACACTGCAGTCACGAAGGTCGATGTCATAGGCTTGGCTCCCAGGCCTATTTTCCTTTCCGATTCTTATTACTCCTTTAGGAGAGATTCAGGACTTCTTATTTAATTTTGGAAACAATGATGAGCTCAGGCTACCTCTGCATTTTAGTTCCAAAATTTAACATATGAAAGTGAGTTCCCAGGGTAAAAATTCCTAAAACCCGTCAACAATTTTATGCACTGTTATTGCTCTGCTCTAAATCCTGCGATGACTCACTATTTCTCAGGATAAAAGCTGCAATTCTTACAGGGGCTGCAGCCTCAAGGCTCCTGGCCTGCTGTGCCTACCAACCTCATCTCCTATGACTCCCCCCTTGCTCACTCCTTGCTGTTTCTTGAACCTGCCAGGCATTTGCCAGCCTTAGCACCTGTGCCTTAGCTGTTGCCTCCACCCCTGATAAGCACATGGCACACTTCCTATCTCCTCTAAGCCTCTGCCAGTTTCACTTCCTCCAGGAGGCCCTCCCTGACTACCCGCTTTGATCCTGTAGTCTGTCTCCTTCTCCTAGGCGCTTAGAAATACTATGCAACCTAAGTACTTTCATATTATTGTCTCCTCCACTACAATGTACTCTCCATAAGGGCAGCAAATTTTGTCTGCTTTGTTCAAATATCACATGCTTAGAATAGTGTCCTAGTACTGAATACACAGAATGTAATGAAAATAAATTAATATTTTAATTTGTTATTTATTGTTTTGTTTTTTTAAGATTCTACAGGTGACATCATATAGTTTTGCCTTTTTCTGTCTGACGTATTTCACTTAGCATAATACCTTCAAGTTCCCCCATAGTATTGTACATGGCAGGATTTCCTTCCTTTTTATGGCTGAGTGGTATTCCGTTCCATATTTTTTAAAACATATATTTTTATTGATTTCAGAGTCGAAGGGAGAGGAAGAGAGATATAGAAACATCAATGATGAGAGAGAATCATCAATTGGCTGCCTCCTGCACGCCACCCACTGGAGATCAAGCCTGCAACCTGGGTATGTGCCCTTGACCAGAATCAAACCTAGGACCCTTCAGTCCAAAGGCTGATGCTCTCTCCACTGAGCCAAGCCATCTAGGGCTATATCATATTTTCTTTATCCATTCATCCATCAATAGACACTTGGGTTGCTTCCATGTCTTGGCTATTGTAAATAATGCTGCAGTGAGCAGGGGTGGTGTGCAGTATGTATCCTTTGACATGGTGACTTCATTTCCTTTGGGACATTCCCAGAAGTGGAAGTGCTGGATCCGCAGGGGCTGTACCAGTTAATTACTTTTTTACTGTTTCAGTTTCCTCAAGCTGTAGATCTTTTACCTGAAAGCAACCTCCCTGCTCGTACAGTGATAGAAAAATTCAGAATTCCAGAGATTTTGCATGGTCACAGTTATTTGGTTCATGTTGGGGTTATCCTAGTTATAAAAAAGAGAGAGGGAGAGAGAGAGAGAGAAGGAAGGAAAGAAAGAAGGAAGGAAGGAAGGAAGGAAGGAAGGAAGGAAGGAAGGAAGGAAGGAAGAAAACTTCTGCATTTGTCAAGAGAATTGTAACCAGTTGCAAAAACACATAATAAATATTGTTCTTAGTACTGTGCCCAATACTGGAGCTAGAGAGATTCTTATAACTGAGATCACGCATTTCTCTGCTCAAAACCACGCAGTGGCTCTCCACCTCACCATTAGAAGGCAAGCCCTGGACATATGTGCTACTTTGCACTGTGTCAGCTTGATTAGGCTGGAACTGCTTTCCCCAGAAACCTCTTTCCTGAATGGTTCTGAGACAGAGTTGGACAAAGAGAAATCTGTGCAAGATTTGGAAGGCAGAAGCATTACAGTGACCATGACTCTTTGAAGGTCTTTGCAGGCAAAGAATGAAGGACAAGCACAGATGTGTCGGGTAGGTTCCATGAGGTAGGTTTCCTCTATCCCTTGTCTAACTACTGACAAACAGCTGCCCCAGGTCCCCTCCTGGTGCCTGTCTGTGGGCACTCAGAAGTGGTGGCTATGCATAGGCTACAGCTTTTCATGACTCCTCTTCCAGGTCCTCTTTATAGTTCTGCTGCAGCAGCTGGAGGTGACATCCCAGAGTCCCTCTCACCAGCTCTGGATTGTTCACACACATCAGGGCTGGTTGCTGGCTCTTCCAGGTTGTCACCTCCCCAGCTCCTCCCATGACTGTGTACAGTCTAACTCCTCTAATAAAGCATGTATTCCAAAATACTCACAGTGGTTCTGCTTCCCTGACTGGACCTTGCCAGATGCCATCTATCAGGCTCGAAGAAGTGGGACTAAACTTGGTATTTCCTCTGCCTAGATTGAGTCTTTCTGTAGATAGGCAAGGGGCTCACTTCCTTTTGTCTTTCAGATCATTGTTCAAATGTCACCTTAGAGTGGTATTCATGATATAAATAACTATTCCTCACTCCACGCTTGGCTTTCTCTACCTTACCTTGTGTCATTTTTAAAATTATACTTATTGGCATGTTACTTATTTACTTACTACCTGCCTTCCCACACGGGTTCTTGCCTAGGGTCAACTTCGGAGTCCAGAAGGTCCTTGTATAAGGAAATGATCCTATCCTATTTTTACCACCATCTAATTGAAATTAAACATTTCCTTCAATTGAGTACAGACAGTAACCCACATGATTTAGAAGTACGTGTCACTTGCTATAAATAGGAAATCACAAATGTGCTTCCTATCACAATACAATTGTTCAAAATATTTTGAAGTATCATTGATGCTCATCAGTTTGACAGTATGATGGTCAATAAGCTTACAATTTGACAGTATGATGGTCAATAAGCTTACAAGGCATGTGATTGAAGCCTTGTGCTTAGAGAGGCTCACAGATAGCTGGCCAATCATTCATCAGCTCTATGCCTGATGATCATTCAGCCAAACGGTGAAACCAGGATTCCTTAGGTTGTTGATTCAGATATCTCATTGCTTTCTGGTATCCCTACTTACTATTTTAAACAATACATAGAAGGAGTGAGTTCTTTCTATTGTTTTAAAGAATATTACAAGACTGAACAATTCAAATGAGAATTCTTAATTCTCAGAAAGGCTGTGTGGCAACGGTATGCATATAGTCTAGGAATAAAGACCAGATAAGTTCAAATGCATGTTATAGTTGAGATAATCATTAAACTGTGTTATTTAAAGTTACTTATTGCTAATAGCCTGTGCAGTAATGTGAGTTGAGCACAGTGTTACAAGTTACTAAATTTTAACATCATTGTTTTTCTTTGAATTCTAGGTATTTTATTTTATACATCTGAAAACACTGTTTTGAGAAGGATCCATATACTTTATGAAACGGCCAGAGGGTATACAGCATAATAAGAGGTTAAAGCATGTACTAGAATATAATCTCCAAGGGAGTATAGATTTTTTCTTTTTTTATTGCAATTGTTCACTTCTTTTGTTCAGGAATCTACAACTTGGTAGTATTTGATTAAATTCAAGAATAACCTAAGGCCAGATAGAACTCTGTTATTTACATTATATCCTCTTCTCCCCTTGGTATCCACCCCCGTACTTTTCCTGAGGGTCACCCTTCCCCTTTATTCACTACAGGTGGCATCGTCATGAAAAGAATTGCATCCTAGGAAATAATTGGAACAAAATTCCTGGAGATGCTGCTGCCAGGTAAGGGTTTTTCAGGACACAGTGCCAAACGATCAATACAGCCCTACAAGGAGGGATTAGCATTAAGAGAGGGAAAAAAAGAACTTAACAAAATACCCTAACAGTAAAGAAACCCACTAATAACTTACACTTTGGGGATTTCCATGTTCCTTTCTTTTCTCCATGGATGAAACACGACATTGTATTCAGAATTGGCATTTTTCTCTGTTTTAAAACACTGAACCAAACTGCCTTCTTCAGAATCCAGAGATGAAGAACTTTATGTTCTGATAAACTCTGGCATTGGAAGATGTCTCCCAGGGCCCCCAGTGCTCTACTATTTGGATAAGAAACTTGCGACCACTTCCCCATATTAAAGGAAAAAGCCATCGGGGGAAAATGTAGTTTTAAGCATTGTGGTTCATTCAATGAAAGCAGCCAAGATACACAAATCAATTAAGACCGCTACACAGGACATAAGTGGTAGCCATCAGCACTCTCTCTGTGTGCACACTTCCTAATACACTTCCTCATGATCTTCCCAACATCCAGAAGACACAGGCTGAGCAGTTCCAAACAGATCAAAGGGACCAAGTTTCTTAGGATGGGACTAAATGATGGGAAAGGGACTTCACTAAAGAAAATCAAACTGAATTTGATTAATATCTGACTAGCAGTGATCTAATATCTGATTAATAGCTTTCTTAAGATTCATGAAAAATTATATTTTCCAAGTTTCAGTCAAGATGGCAGAGTAGGTAAACACTGCACTCACCTCTCCCCATGACCACATCAAAATTACAACTAAATTATAGAACACCCACCCCTGAGAATCACCTGAAGACTAGCTGAACAGAATCCTACAACTAAGGATATAAAGAAGCCAGGTAGAGACTGGCAGGAGATGGGGAGACTCTAAACGGGCTGGTCCCACACCTACGTGTGGCATTAAGAATTGAGAGGAGCCCAGCCGGCGTGGCCCAGTGGTTGAGCCTCAACCTATGAACCAGGAGGTCACAGTTTGATTCCCGGGCAGAGCACATGCCTGGGTTGCAGGCTCGATCTTCAGTGTGGGGTGTGCCAGAGGCAGCTGATTAATGAGTCTCTCATCATTGGTGTTTCCATCTCTCTCCTCTCTCCCACTCCATTCCTCTCTAAAATCAATAAAAATTGTATTTAAAAAAAGAATTGAGAGAAATATCTTGGTTATGGAGGTCCCCCCTGAGGAGTGAGGGGTCCCAGTCCCATACCAGTCCCAGCCTGAACAGCCAGTGCCAGGAAGAGTCCCCACAGCATCTGGCTGTGAAAATCACTGAGGATCCCATCATGGTGAGACGGACAGCTGCTGTAGACCCAGGTGACTTCTTAAAGGGCCAGAGCACAGACTCACTTGCTCACAAACATTCTATCTAAGCTCCAGCAAAGGGACAGCAGCTCGAAAAGTGCCAGGGACACACAGGGATCAACCAAATTGTCTGGCTTTAAGGAAAGAGCTGGGGAGGCAGCTTTCTCTAGGACAGTTGCCTGTGTTGGGGGCTGGGTGAGAAAAGCAAAGGAATTAAGAAGTATAAATTGGTAGTTACAGAATAGTCATGGGCAAGCAAAGTATAGCACAGCGAATATAGTCAGTAATACTGTAATAACTATGTGTGGTGCCGGGTGGGGACTTGAATTATTGGGGGGATCACTTCATAAGTTATATAAGTGTCTAACCATGATGCTATATACTTGAAATTAACATAATATTGAATGTCAACTCCAGTTGAAAAATTAAAAAATGTATTTTCTTTTAAATATTTCATGGGACAGAGAACTAACATTTTTTTTCTTTTTAATTCTGGGCAGAGTGCTTGTTGCTTGACAAATATTATCCCATTTTAATTGTCCTGTGAGGTCGATATTAGGGGAGCTGAAGCTCAGAGGACTTGGGTGACTTGCCCAAGGTCACACTCTTCCCTTCCATCATAACATGCTGCTTTAGGGCTCATAGAATTACCCAGCCTTCACTCATCTTTTATGGCTCTATTATTTGCTTAATGTTGTTCTTTAAATTGGTTGGCTTAAGAGATTAAATACATTTATCTAAAAAGGAAACTGCATTGTTGCTGATAATAAATAGCTGTAGCCTGCTGATGATAAACTAGCTATAGTCTGAGGGTAATTATAAAAAATAAATGCCATGAAAACAGGACAGTGTTAGTACATTTTAGCCAATGACAGTCCTCAGTAAACGTTCTGAGCCTGAAGCTGACTTTGCTCAACAGGGAGCTAGCAAGTGTTGGCGATGTATTAAAGCCATAATTAGGGCATTAGCTTCCTAGGGCTGCATAACAAAATATCAAAGCCTGGGTGGCTTAAACAACAGAAATTTATTCTTTCACAATTCTGGAGGCTACAAGTCTAAGATCCAGGTGTTGGCAGGTTGGTTCCTTTGGAAGCTTATCTTGGATGGTAGATGGCCATCTCCTCTCTGCGTCTCCACGTGGTCCCATCTGTGCCTGTGTGTGTCCAAATCTCTTATAAGGGCACAAGTCATATTGGATTAGGGCCCACTCTAATGACCTCATTTTGACATAATTACCTTTTTAAAGACCTTACTTCCATATACAATCACATTCTGAGGTACTGGGGGCTAGGACTTCAACACATGCATGGGGGTACGCAATTCAGCCCATAACAATTAGTACCAAAGTGAGACTTTCTTCTCCTTGGGATCATCAGAGGGTGGGAACAGAAATGACAAGGGCAGAACTGTCTCACCACTTGATTCCATGTTGTTTAATGCCATGAACCAGAACCAACTAAAATCGGTTCCTGAACGGCTGGTGGTGGTTGTCCCAGGCTTTGGAAAACTTGATACCATACTCTGTCCTAGATATCCTTGTCAGATGCTGTTGGCAGATTCCTTAGCCCACACCGATGGCATCTGGAATCGGTGAGCAGTTCCTTGCACGCAGCTGGCTTCTGACCTAGGTCTGAGGGCTTCCTGTGGCCACAGGAGCCTGCTTGGTTAGCTTGCAGGAGGGACAGGCCTGAGAACAAGGACCAATTTCCCCAAACACATCCTGTAGTAAGGAGATGGTGGGTAACTACTCCTGCTTCCTTGTGCTTTATAGGGCCAGTTTCAAGGGTTGTTCTACAGTTCCTCAGAGTCTCCAGCAAAATTAAGACCCAATGGCCTAGAACAGCACCCCCTTTATTATCTTTTCCACCTTCGCTGTCTCACTTCCTTTCTCCCTCACTGGGATTTCCTCTTCAAATAAACTACTGTATTTTTCCATGTATAAGACACTATTTTTTTCAAAAATTGTTAGACTGAAAATCAAGGGGCATCTTATACATGGAAGTCAGCCGAGGAGGGAGCCACGTGGATGCATAGCTGCCCATACCTTGTCAAACAGGCTTCCTCCAATCATGAGCCTTATTGTTACTGACGTCAGCTGATGCTGTAATTGGAGGTGGAGGTGGAGAGTGTATAGATGCAACAGAGACCAGAGCATTCTGAGCCCATAAAGATGTAAAAAAATAAAAATATAAATACCAGTAAGCAATTGTCTTACTCTGCAAAATTCAAATTGAATGTAATCAGCTATGCAAAAGAGCATGAGAGGCAATGTGGACGGACCTCCTCCACTGAATGTATGATCAGACAGTGGAGAAAACAGGAAGAACAACTCCTTAAGATGCCAAAAAAATAAGGCCTTAAGAGGAAAACCAGCAAAATGTTTAAAATATTGATTTCTTAGTTTTGGGTTGGAAAAGTGTGGGGGGGAGAGGGTGTCTTATACATGGGGTAATCTTATACACGGGAAAATATGGTACTCTTCCCTCAATCCTTTTCTTAGGGTCTGTTTCTAGGGACTATAACCAGAGTATATCGATGGTTGTCCACCTAAAAATAAACAAATACATAAATAAGGCAAAAACAATGCTATCTGCTTGCTATCATTCCCAGGCAGTCAAACCTGATATACCTCACTCTTCCTTTTAGAGCAGCAAGGTGAGCCCAGGTACAGAAGCATGGAGATGCTGAGAGTTTTCCGTAACCAAGTTTCCAGAGCCCAACTCAAGCCTTGATCGTCCTCTCTGATAATTCAACTTCCCTTCCCATTCTGGAAAGCTGAAATCTGATGTTTAATATGGCCTTATAACCACCGAGGGCCTGCTGCCATTTTCTTGTCTTCAGATAATTTGATTACATCGTATCTTCTGTAGATTGGACTAGTGGTGAGTAGCTTTTTCTGGTGATGAATTTAAAAGAAACCCCTCTGCCAGGAAAGGAACAACCTGATTGTTATTTTACTTCAAACTGAAAAGGGTTACTGATGATGTGTAGGCTTGACTTCAGAGAACAATCTGAACAGAATTCCACATGTACCCTTACAACATTCTCATCAGAAGTTGTGTACCAGATACATTCCTAGGTACACAAATAAGGCAACAAAGCCTACAAACTCTCAGAGGCTCTCGATTCCAGTAAGCTTTTTAAAAAGTCTGTCAACAGAAGAGGGTAGAGCACCCTATTTCAAGCGCCCGCTCACCATGCATAACTTTGTGAAATCTTAACAACTTGCCACAGACCTCTTTTTCGTCTTAACTAAAACATCACAAATACGCTTGAAATTTTTAATATCTCTATTTCTATTCCCTTCCTTCCCTGAGATGAATTTGGTTTATGTCATTCCCAAGGCTGTTTTAACATTTTTACTACACATGCAGTATCATAATACATGGTATTGTTTTTCATGTTTTAAAGCTTTCTATAAGTGAATCATTCTGTTTGCATCATTTACAGCTTGATTTTTTCTTAATATTATAATTTTGAGATTCATCCATGTTTATATGTGCCATTTAGTTCAGTCATTTTAACTGTTATAGAACATCCCATTGTATGAATAAACCACAAATTGTTTTTCTATTTTCCAGCTGATAAACATTTAGGTTGTTTTCAAATCACAAACAATGCCTCTACAAGTATTTCCAGGCATGGGTAGTTGTGTGTACAGGCAGAAGTTTCTTGTAAAATATATGCCTAGAAGTTGAAAAGCTGAGTTATATCTGATGTGTGGCTTCAATTTTATTATATGCTGCCAAAATGGCTCTTTACAGACCAGCTTGTAATCCTCTCAGCATATTTGAATTCCCCCCACATTCTCACTCACATTTAACATTAGCAGATTAATTTTTTGCCAGTTTGAGGTCTGTGAATAGTATTTCATTCTGCTTTTAATTTGCATTTTCCTAATGACTGGTAATGGGAAGAAGTTATTTATATATTTTGAATGCTAACCTTTGTGAGTTTGTATGCATTGCAAATATTTTCTCCCAGGGCGTAAGTTTCTTTGCACCTTGTTTTTGGTGCCTTGCATGAATGGAAGTTCTGATTTTAATGTAATCAACTTTATCCATTTTTTGTTTGTTTGTACAGTTAGTGCTTTGTGTAATTTTTTAAAATCTTTATTGTTGAAAGTATTACATATGTCCCTTCCCCCCCCCACTGACCCCTTATAGCTGCGCCCCCCTCCCCACTCTCCTTATAGCCCACTCCCCACCCTCCTTCAATCCCCACCTCCCCCCTGGCCTCCCCCCCCCCCGCCACCCCGCCACTCCAGGTCTCCATCACGCTACTGTCTGTGTCCATGGGTTATGCATATATGCATGCAGATTCTTTGGTTGATCTCTTCCCAACTACCTACCCACCCCCACCTTCCCTCTGAGATTTCATAGTCTGTTCCATGCTTCTATGTTTCTGGATCTATTTTGTTCAGTTTATTTTGTTCAATTGATTCTGCATATGAGTGAGATCATATGATACTTGCCTTTCTCTAACTGGCATATTTTGCTTAACATAATACCCTCCAGGTCCCTCAATGCTGTCTCAAAGGGTAAGAGATTCTTCTTTTTTCTGCTGCATAGTATTCCATGGTGTAAATGTACCACAGCTTTTTTCTCCACTCATCTACTGATGGGTGAGTGACTGCACATGACATTTTGTGCATTGGCCCTTTAAGAGGGTGCCTGCATTTCCAGCCATCTCTCTCTCTGGCAGTCAGCAACCCTGCTGCTTTTCACAGCACATGCTATGTGGGTACTTCTCAGTTCTGGTGCTCTTGGCTGGGCAGCCCAGCTTGGGGATTAGACCCCAGAGTTCTCAGTTCTAACCCCCCACAGCTGAGATATCCCTCTGGGACTTCAGCTGCTGTCTGTGGGAGCCTGCCAGCCTTTTTGCACCTCTGCCCCTCCTACCAGTCTCTATGCGGTCTCTGCTTTCCATCCTCGGTTATCAGGGTTCTCTCCAGCTGGTCTTCAGTTGGTTTTTCAGGATTGTTTTTCTGTAGGTTAGTTGTATTTCCAGTTTGGTCCTGGGAGCGTGTCAGTGTAGCATCCACTTACACCACCACCATTTTGGAATTCGCTTTGTTTTATTTAGGAAATCATTTTCCTATCCTGTGGTCATTCAGAAATCCTTCATTTATTCTGAAAGTTTTATAGTTTTACAAAAACTATTGGGTTCTGGAATGGAGAAGAGATCTGATTTGATATTTTCCTTATGGATACCCAAATGTTCCAGCACCTTTTGAAAAGGTAGCCATCTCTCCATGGCACTGTGTGGCTACCTCTATCATAAGTCAAGTATTCACATCTACATGAGAATACCACTTGATTCTCTAGTCTGTTTTGTTGGTCTCTCCATCTATCTGTGTACTAAGTCCACAGTGTTCTAATAGCTATAACTTTACAATGTTGATATATGCCAGTACAAATATTTCTTTCTACATCTTACTTGATTCTTATTCACAATTAATTACCTTGTCTTTTTATAGCTGTTTCCTCCTGTACATGAATTTTAGGATCAGCTTGGACAGTTCCAAGAGAAGTCCTTCCTATTAAAATGGCAATTATATATTTTTAATTTATAGATTTGGGGATAATTACTATTTTTATGACATCTAGTCTTTCTATCCAGAACACATCCTTATTTATTTTGGTTTGCTTTTAAGTGTTAGAACAACATTTTATAATTACTTTTATATGAGTGCTACATTTCTGTGGTTCACCCAAAGGGAGGATAAATAGATTTCACTTCTTAATGGAAAGTGGCAAGGTCATGAAAGAGTATGTGGGGCCAGAAATACTGCTATGGCCATTTTTGGAAAATACACTTTGCCATAGTCTGCCCTCTGGTTACAATAAATCATATTCCTCTCATTTGCATAAAAGCCTCCTCTCTTCCCTGGGGTCTGCAAAATCTAATCCCATTATGGCCTGAAGTTCAGGCTTACAGAGCAAGACCTCAAGACCTTACAGGGCATGACCTAGGTCATATTCACATACAACTGAAGCTCCTAGGGTTTAGTTCCCATTGTTCTTAAGACTTATAAACTTAAGAAACAATTTTGTATAAATAACTAGATAGGTACATATCTAATATACATTTATTTACATACATACACACACACATACAACATATAATGGTGGGACAAGTGTAGAGTAACTACTATAGATCCTTCTCTTTGAAATGAATAAAATGGGAAGCACACAGGAATCCATAAAAATTCTGAAATTCAGTAGGGAACACATTGCCACTTACCTGATTAGATGCAGTGCTACTGCCTGGTAATGGTTCACCATGGCTCTTGGTTATGTCCTCCAAATCTTCTTTCCTTTTCCATAAAAAGTGGCCCATTTTGCAGCTGAATGGTTTTCTCGGTCTTCTTTCTGCATGTTAAATGTTGATTAAGTCTTACTTTCTAGCTAAGGTGGTATAATTATTTTAGAAATCTGGGTGGGTTTCTTATGAATCAATGCATTATGAATACATTTGACTAGACAAAGCTACACCCACCAATATGGTCAGAAAAGCCCTTCTCTACATTGAGTTTTCTATAAAACTGCTGAAGGGCAACACTTTATTAGATTCATAAAAGTTCTATTAGTTAACAGAATCTGTGAAGCAGATTTGGAGGACCTTTTGTTTGAGCAAAATAGTTCTTGAGGCATTGCCCTAGATATTTTTGAGGTTTTAACCAAGGAGTTTATGATCTGGCCCTGGGTTTAATCTTTGCTATGAAGCTCTCTCTTAATTTGAGAATACTGGAGAGGCTAGGAATTAGAAATGATTTTATTTTTAAACCCATCAAGTTCTGGGTCTTTTATATTTCCTAATTTAAAAAAAAGAAAGTCATCTCCCTGTTTTCTTATTTTATCATAGACAATGGGAAGAAGCCATAAGGCACTTTTAATATTCTTTCTGAAATCTCCTTAGCTAGGTCATCCAACTAATTAGGTATACCTTCAATTTTCCACATTTCTGCAAGACCAGTGTTGCTAAAATTTATGTCACGACATAATAAGGATTTTTCTTTTCTCAGCTTCCCAGGACATTTTCTTTACCTTCCTTTAAGCCCCCACTGATAGCTTTATCTAGGATTATCCGGCTTTCTTTCACGGCCTCCTCAAGATCCTTTAGGCTTTTACTAACACTTCCTTTAAGGTTGCTTAGTTTTTTTTGTTTGTTTGTGTGTGGGTTTTTGTTTTTATTTTTGTTTTATTAATCCTCACTCAAGGACATTTTTTCGATTGATATTTAGAGACAGTGGAGGGGAGGGGAAGACAGAGAAAGAGAAACATTGATGTGAGAGAGACACATTAATTGGTTGCCTCCTGCAAGCATCCCTATCGGGATCGAGCCTGCAACTGAGGTACGTGCCCTTGACCGGAATCGAACCCAAGCATCTGTGGGCTGATGTTCTAACCTCTGAGCCATACTGGCTAAAGCAAGGTTGAATGTTTTATGTTTCTTGTCTACACCATATATCACTTCTGCCACCAAAAAAATGTGTTCTAATTTTATGGCGGTATAACAGGTCACTCAAGAAAATACCATGTTTCCCCGAAAATAAGACAGTGTCTTATATTAATTTTTGCCCCCAAAGACATGCTAGGTCTTATTTTCAGGGGATGTCTTATTTTTCCATGAAGAAGAATACGGTACACATTTATTGTTAAATGAAAATAAAGGAAATTTATTACCTGTATACGGTACGGTAGTACGGTAGTTGTCAACACAAACCAGACAAACTGTGAATCCTACAGTATCAAGAATTTACTCATTTATTCAATGACAATCATGTCATCATCTTCTGGAACATCATCATAACAATCCAATTCCTGAATTTCCTGGTGAATTTCTTGTGACTCCATTTCTTTCAGAATCAGTGGACCAAATCTCTCATGTTTAGCAATAGCACTGTCTTTAAATGAGTACTTCTTGTCAAGGTAGCCTGCTCGCAGTGCATTTGCAATGCAACTGTCAGTGATTTTCTCCCATGAATTCTTTACCCAAGTCACAACTTCTTGCAGTTTAGGTTTCACAAAGTTTCCACGCTGATTTCTCTCCATTCTATTTTCAATGTAGTCATTAATTTCCATGCGCAAATTGTCTTTGAATGGCTTGTTTATTGCAATATCAAGAGTCTGGAGATAGGCCGTCATTCCTGCGGGAATCATTATCTGATCTATTTTTCTTTCGTGAAGAAATGTCTTCATGTCTTTAGCGTGGTGAGTGCTGGCTGCATCCCAGACTAGCAGACCTCTTTGGCTCCCTCACATAACAAGCGGCAGCATTAAATCGACCCACTTCCTTATAACTGCTTGTGTGGCCCAGGCTTTTTCAGTTTCAAGAATAAAAATGCCCAAAACACGTTCAATCTTTTCCTCTTGCCCTTAGAAATGATTAAAGGTGGGATGTTAGTGCCATCCAGACGAATTGCCAAAATACAGGAAACACGTGCACTTTCGTAAGCAGTGGAGGGAATGTACGCCAAGGAGGCACCCCGCTGTTCAATTGTTGTTTGAGATGATTGGCCCATAAACACTGCAGTTTCATCCATAGCAATCATGTTGGAAAGATTGTATTTAGAGAAGTCAGCATCATCAATAAAAGACTTGAATGCAAGTGCTCGCTTAATAACTTGAGTATCTTCCAACCTAAACAATGTTGTAGATCTTCTTAAAGACAGTTCACTTCGCTGAAGGAAATTATCCAGCCAGTGTTGTGATGCTATGAAGTCTTCGGGGGCTATGTCAAACTGTGGTGCCATTGCAAGGGCAAATTCTTGAATCTGAGCCCTATTCACAACCAAAGCCTTTGCTCTCCTGTCAACAACCCATTCACAGATCAGGTCTTCCAGCTCGGAAAATAATGGTTGCTGACCTGATCCACACTTGCACTTTTTAGCATTTCCCTTGTCCACTTGTTCAATGAGGTTACCATACTCTGCTCGCCATTTTCAGACCAATCGGATACTCAACATCTTCTCTTTGCAGAAAGCAGTAAGATTTTGGCCCCAAGAGTCTTCCATGATTCTTTTCTTGTACTCCACGGAGTAGCTTTTTCTTTTTGCGCTCATTTCTAGGGGTAAAAAAAAAGGAATTGGGGTATCAAGGTGGGGGGAGGGGGATCACTCAAAATGACACAGGGGGGATCAGAGGGGGAAATCAAAATGGCACAGGAGAATCAGAGGGAGGATTACCATTTTAGTAACCCCTTTTGATCCTCCTGTGTCATTTTGATTGTCCCCTCTGATCCTCCTGTGTCATTTTAAGTGATCCCCTCCCCCTACCCCTGTGCCACTGAACACCTTCACCAGACATCCCCCCTACCCCTTTATCAAACATTTACCCCCTGGGGCCTGCCTGGGGACTGTCACTGGGCTTGCTGGGGCCTGGATCTGGGCTGGAGCAGGGTCTGCCACTGACTGAGGATCTTCAGTCACCATGAAGGCGGCTGCGAGCATCAGGTAGTGTCACCAGAGACAGACCAGCACTCACCACCTTCGCCGCGTCCTGTCCGCTCTAATCCTCCTGTTCTTCTACACGCATCTGCGAAAGTCTCCTCCTCTCTCCCGCCCCGCGCTCACCGCTCACTCCGACCTCCACTCCGCCTCCACACAGCAGTGACGTCAGGACTCCGCGTAACGTCACTGGTTGCTAGATGCCAGTCAGGGCGGCCCTAGCGATCAGTTTATGGTAAATTAATTTTCATTCTGAGACAGAGCCTGGGGCCTTATTTTCGGGGGATGCCTTATATTTCACTCAGAAGGAAACCTGTAGGTAGGTCTTATTTTCGGAGGATGTTTTATTTTCGGGGAAACACGGTAGTGGCGCAAGCAACCATTTATTTTGCACATGAATCTGCAATGTAGGTAGATCTTGGCAGAAATAACTTCTGTCTACTGCACTGGAATCATATGGTGGCTTATTCACTTCAATGTCCGGTGATTTATGCTGCCTGTTGTCTGAGATCTCAGTTGGAGATGTTGAATGAAACACCTATATGTGGTGTGTTCATGTGGCATTTGCTTCTTTACAGAATAGTGGCTGAGTTCCAAGGGCAAATGCCCCAGGAAAGAGAAAGCTTCAGAAAGAAGCTGTTTAACCCTTTGGGACCTAGTCTTAGAAATCCGTAGCATTATTTCTGCTACATTCTATTTGTTCAGTTAGTAGCAAGTCCCACCCCAGGAGAGGGGAAAAAACACACTCTACTTGTTGATGGGCAGTGGTAAGTTTCTGGAAGATCATGTGGGTCTGGAAATATTGGTGTGGGCATTTTTGGAAAACACATTTTGCTGTAGTTAGTATTTTACATAGAAATATAGTCAGGCTTCTCTAAATGTAATATTTGAACATATATCCATAAATGTGATGGAGTGAGTCATGTTTCTATATGGAAAGAATGGTGAAAATAAGTGCAAATGTCCTGTGGCCCATTATGATGGCTGCATTTGAACCATTTTGGCTGAAGTCTGGCAGGCAAAGGAAAGGGCAGTAGCTCTAAGTTCAGAGGAGTAGCCAGGAGCTGACCTCGGGTCTGGTAGGCCATTGTGAAGATTCTAGCTTTTACCCCTCGCCATGGGAAAGGGTGTGGTTAACAGATGAGAGACATTATTGAACTTAAGTATTAAAAGGATCAGTTATTGAGGCACAGTGCCAGGAGTTTAATGTGTATCTGCTATTACTGTGAAGACTGGCCACATAGGGACAGATAGGAATAGAGATTATTGCTACACACCCAATTACGTTTGAGCCAAGCAAATGGGTGATAAACCTTAGGCTCTTACAAATGCCTTTCTAAAATCTGTATTTGGTTTAAAGTTGGATATGTACTTTTTAGGCCTTACTGTGTCCAACCAAGCATTTTCGTATTTTGAAACTTTTATATTTATGGGTAACAAGTATTCTGGGTCTATCCCTTTTGCCCCCAGATCTCCTACCCCTCTCTGCTCTGCTGTCTGCCCCACCAGCTGATCTCTATGACTAGTTCAATAGCCTATTAGACCACTGGCTTCCAGGTGGGTGTAGCCAATGAAAGGTCCCAGCAGATAAAAGGCTATGAACTCTTTTTGCTCCACTTTGAGAATTCTTCAACTATGCTCATGGCTTCTCTCAAGGCAGATGTTTTGTGTGACTCTCTTTTTTCAGTTCCAGTAACCTCTCCCACTTCAGGTTATGGAGGTGAGGACTTCTCTCCTGCTGTTCCCTAGACCCACCCTTTGTAAGTACACTTTTTGCAAATAAAACCTCCTCAAATAATCTTATTTTGCATGTGCCTTCTGTTTTGTTTTTTTGGGGGGAACCCTGGAACAGTTGTGCAATATTTAATTTAAAAATATCAAACTAGAGTTTAATTTTGACCTGCCCACCTCCTTTATTTGTCCTCTCTTTCTTCCTCCCGGCCCCATGGCCTATGGGAGTGTAAACTATGTACAGACATGTATGCAGAATGTCAGGAGACAGTGTATTGAGACACACACCCTTTCAACCTTGAATGTAACATAATCAAATAGATATGCTTATTTGGGCATTAAAGTCCTTGTGAACCAGGCACCTGCATTTCCTTTTGTTGAAGGGCAAGTGGTGAACTCTTACCTGGTACCATCTCTATTCCCCATTGCCCCCTCACCAAACCATCTGTCACCTCTGGTCATTTTACAAGGAAATTGAGCAAAGGACACACTCACACACACAAAGAGTGAGCCATGCTTATATGTGAGGGAAAGCTCTAGAAACACCACTATGCTCTAGGTGACAAGTTCGCACCCGAATCTCTCCTGCAATCAAACATTACACTAGTAGCCTTTTCTCAATCTAGTCCTTAGGCCTTTACATTTTTCTCTTGGCTTTCTGATTCCCACCTCCTTTCATTTTCTTTTTTGAGAGAGGAGTGTTATAGAGATAATGAAATGGTCAAGATTTCTAGTACAAGGCACGTTTCTACTTTTTCTCCCAGAAAATTATTGTACAGTATCTCTTCACTGAACAAACTCATTTGGACAAAGACCAGTGCTGGTCTGAGTAACTCTGTAGTTAACTATTTTTGAAGGACTGGCTACAACTTTCCTCAGAGGCCAATTTAACATCTGGCTTAAATTGGTATTTAGCTTACAGGTTCTGAGGCAGCCTTTTCTTATTCCCCAAGAAAAGACTTATGAAAAACGGAGGAAAATGCAAATATTTAAGCTACAATAGAATGCCTAGTGGTAATAATTCTCCTGATAAAGTTGGACCAAGAAAAATCTATGCGAGATTTCTCTCATGGCAAACTCAAGCTTGGCGATGTCGCAGAGCGGCCAGAGTTATGTGGGGTGGAGAGTTGTAATAGTGAAAAGCAATGTTCCAGTTACTCTGGCTACATAACAAATCATCTCAAAACTCAGTGGTTTCACCTGGCTGGCGTGGCTCAGTGGTTGAGCGCCAACCTGTGAACCAGAAGGTCACTGTTTGATTCCTGGTCAGGGCACAGCCCGGGGTTGTGGGCTCAATCCTCAGTGTGGGACGTGTGGGAGGTGGCCGGTCAATGGTTCTCTCTCATCATTGATGTTTCTGTCTCTCTCTCCCTTTCCCTTCCTCTCTGAAATCAATAATGACATATGAAAGAAAACTTAGTGGTTTCAAACAGCAGTAGCTATTTATTATGGCTCATAGTTTTTGCAGCTCCGGAATTCAGACAGAACACAGTGAGCACAGCTTGCCTCTGCTCTGTGGGGTCTGGAGCCTTGGAGGAAGCCTGGAAGACAGGCACTGGAGTCATCTAAAGGCCTGTTTGTCTCCCGTCTCCCATGTGTGATGGCTGACACTGGCTCTTGACTGGAGCCTCTCTGGGGCTCTCAGCCAGAATACCACCCAAGGCCTGTCCACGAGGCCTGGGCTTTCTTGCAACATGGTGTCTGGATTCTAAGGGGAAATGTCTCAAGATAGAAAGAGCGCGAGGCAAAATTTGCATTGTCTTTTACTATCTTGCCTCGAAAATCCCACAGTGTTATATTCAGAACATTCTATTGGTCCAGACAGTTAAAAGGGTTCCCTCAGGTTCAAGGTGAAGAACAATGATCTCCACAGCTTGGTGGGGGAAGATCATCAGATGTTGTAAGAAACCATGTGAGATGAGATTTATATTGGTGCTGCCAGCTTTGGAAAATGCAACCTGCCAGAATGGGCTCTGGGTTAGAGGGCCTGGGTTAGGACTCATGCTCTGCCACTTACTAAGTATGTGGCAGCGGCAGCTTGCAGGATAGAAGACGAAGCCGAGATCCCATGAGGAGGAGGGCAGAGGGAAAACAGAGAGGAGGAAGAGCCCTAACTGGTTTAGCTCAGTGGATAGAGCGTCGGCCTGCGGACTGAAGGGTCCCAGGTTCGATTCCGGTCAAGAGCATGTACCTTGGTTGCGGGCACATACCCAGTTGGGAGTGTGCAGGAGGCAGCTGATCGATGTTTCTCTCTCATCGATGTTTCTAACTCTCTATCCCTCTCCCTTCCTCTCTGTAAAAAAATCAATAAAATATATTTAAAAAAAAGAAAAAAAAAAGAAAGGAGGAAGACTTCCCATGTTTCTGAACCTGGTTTTGCATGCACCAAAAGGCAACACAGCAGAACTCTGTGTTCATAATTCCTACTAGTGAGATGGGATTTTCATGGACCCAAACGTTGTACTTCATGCTTTCTAGACACTATGGACACAGGAAAGGTGTCTATTGTTCCCTTCTCTGTCCAGAAGAAACGGCACCAAAATATTAATTCTGTTTTTTCTAAATTATGAGGTTAAAAGTGATTGTTATTTTACTTAAAACAAACAAACAAAACAAAACACCTTTCCATTGTGGCTCAGTCGTCCCATGCATTGAAAGGTTGCTGGTTCGATTCCGGCCAGGACTCATGCCCAGGTTGTGGGCTCGACGATACCTCTCTGTCTAAAAATCAATTTTAAAAAATCTTAAGAAAAACCGAAACTTTCCCAAAGCTTCAATCATTTCATAACTCAAGTAACTGTTGGGGGAAATGACCTGATTCAGCCATGTTTCCACAACAATGATGCTGATGAGGACTATCACCAGCACACTCACAGAGTAACTCAATGGTGAGACCTGGGCTGGACCAAGCTCCTTGGGAAAGAGAGGTTGCTGAGTTTCTCTGGAATCTAAATCTCAGAATTGCTAAGATGTGGTGACTTATAGAATATGAAGAGGTCAGCTTCAAGTCCAGGTTGGAGTGGCCCTAGTGACTGGCCCCTCTACATTCACCTGTTGAAGTTGGGTGAAGGCCCAATGAGTTTCCCAGTGTCCTAGCTCCTGTGACTTGAATGTGGTTTCTGCAATTTCAATAGAAACCACTGTAGCCCATAAAAATACATGGCTGGGAAGGAGTGTGTGAAAGAGTGCAGAGCACAGCCAAGCAGCATGGCCAAGCCACGCCCCCGGCCCTCCTCTCTATTGCTAAGCACACACCCAAAGGTCCCTAGAGAGGGGGGAGCACAATAAGAAAACACCTGTGAATTCCTTGCAGAACTCCCCCTATGGCTACATTCTACCCTCTCCTCTTTTATAAAAGGTTCCATTTGCTCCAGCTCTGACCCCAGGGCATGGACAAATGGATGGCGGCCTGGTGTGGCTCCCCTGCTCTTGGCTGTGTTCCCTGCACCAATTAATCACCAGGCACCCGCCTGACAGGCCCAGCCCTTTGCTGCTGCTCATCTGCTGGCTGTTCCAGTGATTACTCTAAAGTCTTCCCCAGATGCAAGAATTTCTCAATGTTTTTTCCCAGCCCAGAGCTCCGACTCATGTGCTGGCTACCGCACAGAGAGGGGCCATGGCTCCCTGCACAATGCTGACTGTGGTTGGTCAGGAACCTGGAGCATCCGGTTTGAACCCAGGCTCTGTTATCCACTATCTGTGCCGCCTTGGCCATATCACTTGACTTCCCTAAGCTTCCTCTTCCTGGGAAAGAGGATAATAGTAACTGCCTTGCATCAGGAGTCGTGATGACCTGACCAGGATTCTTAGCCTTTGCTCCTTTTTGGACAGATCTTTTGGGCAATCCAGGAAGCTACAGATCCCTCCTTAGAATTGAGTTTTTAAATGTACAAAATACATCAAATTGCAAAGAAACCCAACCATATTAAAATATAATTATTGAAGTATTGAAATCAATTAACATGGAAATAAATGTGTTTTTCTTAGTGCATTAAAAAAGACTTAGCAGTGGATGTAAAGACTATGATTATTTCAAACTAGTGATGAGCCTAAATGATGTGTTCAGATATTGATAACAGCAGTGATGTGATAAGGAAATACCTGTGATTCCATTAGGTGATAAAGTCACAGGTACCTTTGGGACTGTGGTTTGTTGCTCATCTTCATAATTGGAGAAAATGGTAAAATTATAGTTATTCCTTAGTGAAAAGAATTTTTTCATTCAAGTTTTATAGTCACTGGGAAATATATCTACATATTGTGGGACTTCAGATCTAGAAGTTCTGAAAAAAAAAAGATTATGTACGTGAAAATGCTTTGTAAACTTTGTGGGTTGATGCATTTGAAAGATGGAGAGATATCACCTCCCCCTGTCTCCCTCTGCCAAGAAAAAAAAAAAAAAAGGAAATCCCACCAGGTTGGAATTTTCTTGAATCTTTGGATTTCTTCTAAAGCGATTTCCTTGAATAACTTTTTAGAGGTTGTCCGGTTGGAAGTGGTTGGGGGAAAATTACCCTTTGAACAAAGGTCCTTAACCTCCCCCTGAGGCCTGAGAAGCATGATATTCCTTATCCTCAGGTTGAGCAAGCATGTCTCTCACTGTGTTTCTAACTCACCCACATCCGAACGACCCTGGAGGGGGCTCGGCGGGTGATCCTGTTAGAGATAAAGCTCCCAGGCCCTGCTCCAGTCCTGCTGAGCCAGAGGGGGCCACTGACTTCCTTTTTCTTTCTTTCTTTTCAAATGCATTCTGGACTATTCCAAGGCACACTCAGCTTGGTTAAGGAAAATTGCATCTTTTTTTTAATTAAATTGCATCTCTGCCTGGAGATGGAGAACTCTTGTCTAGGTAGCATGAGGATGGGCAGATGATCTCCTGGAAATTTCTCAGTGTAATTATTACCCGAGCCCACATCAACTAAATCCATGCTCCACGGGGCCCCTGTCATTTCTAACAGATCCATTCATGGTGCTCTCCCAGTTCCATTGTCAGCCTGGCACTGCGGGACCCTCCCAAGAGTCAAAGGGGGAAAAGATGAAACAAAACAAAAAACCTTCACCATAGGTAAGCAAATCACCAGAGCCTTTGACCAGCATCCTACTATAAAGATATATTTTAAGGTATCAGGAGAGATTCCTCAGACCTGAGATAGGCCAGGTGTTGAGTGCTGATTGGGGAAAAGCAGGGGGCCTGAGAGTGGAAGGGGGGTACACCTTACCACAAGAAGCCTCGATCCATTTTGGTGGCCCTTTCCCGACACAAAGAGCACAGTTCAGGGCTGTTCCACACTAGACGTTGTTAGGGCCTTCTGATGTCCTTGCAGAGGCAGGGCAGACAGAGCAGAAAGGGGAATACTGAAGGTAGAGCAGTTTCTAAGGTGTTGTTGCTGGGCTCATTCTGTGAAAGTATTTTTCTCTCTATTCAAGGCTTTATAGGGGAAAAGAGAGATTTTCCCCTTCCAGAGAAAGATGGCGGCAGAGAGAATGGGCATGTGTGGTCTCCATCGGGGGAACTGATGATTTGAGAAGGTCATTTCCCTACTAGGAGGTGCTGGGGAAATCGAATGCATCCGCCTGGTAGAAACCATGGCAGAAAACGTTGCTAGAAGAAGGCTAGGATGTATTCTTCTCCCATGCCCCTTTCTTGAAGATTTCAGCAAGCTTCTGAGAATGAAGCCTCTCCCTGTGCACACAACCAAGAACACCTTGAGTGGATAGTTAGGGAACTGTTGCAGAGCTCTTGTTGGGGCAGACATTTGCAGGCTTCTCTAGCTCCAGGAATTCTGAGCCCTGGGAACAGCGGCAACAGGTGGCAGGAGCATGGAGCTCTGAGCAGAGCCCACCTTTGAGTATGTGATGCTCTGACAGCATGGGTTCCATGCCCCTCCCCACCCCACCAGCCCTCTTCCTTCCACTTTGAGGTTGTCTATTCTGCAAAGAGAATCTGGTGACAGTTTTTGGGAGAAAGGGCCTCAATTTCTCCCAGTTCCTTTAAATTCACATAAACCCAGGCTCCTTTACCTTGTTCTTTCTTAAGGACACATGCTAAACCCTTGGGCCTCCCAGTGGCCTCCTACCTGCTTAGTCACACCCATTTACTTAGGTGTTGTCTATGGCTGCTTTCTAGCAACAAAGGTAGAGTTGAGCAGTGGTGACAGAGACTTTGTGGCCTGCAAAGGCAAGTATCTTTTCAAACCTAGCCCTTTATGGGTTTTTACAAAATGAAGACATGGGTCCAAGCAAGAGAAATAGCTCGTTGTTTGCAGTGCGATAAATAACATGCACTGGACACTTTCTGGGTGTCTGGCCACTGCATCAAACACTTGATGTACATTCCTTCTTCATAACTCTATGAAGGGAGTGCTAATTATGCTTCCCACTGCAGAGTGGAGAAAATTGAAGACCAGAGATGTTGAGTCACTACCGTGGTTATCCAGCTAGTAAGTGGTAGGATGGGAATTCGAACGCAGGGAGAGATTTTATAGCCCACAGTCTTGACCATGATGTCATCCAGCTGACTGGGTCCATGTCATAAGACAGCTTAGGAATAGCTGCTTCCTCAACTGTCCAGACCAACAGTGCCCAACACCTTAGCACTGGCTGGTAGTAGAGGCACTTTTATAGGAAATGTGGATTCCTTAGGTCTTCAATGGGCCCCAGAAAATGCACTGCTGGGCAATGGGGTGGGCCTCCCCTGCCCAGGCGTAATTGCTTCCCTCTGCCTCATTACTAGATCTTATGAAGAAGAAAACAAAATGCCAGTCACCTTGCTTTTTGCTATCTTGAAAATTTGTCAGGAGTTGAGGTTGAAACATCAAAAATTTAACCCCAAATTGGTGTAATAAATAACACTTTATAAAAATGTTTTTGCTTCTAAAAACTCAGCTGACTTCACAAGCAGTTACTTGTATTCCCTTGGGGACCATAATGGAGTGTGGCTGCTTTGAGACTTGAAGAGTCCCTTTAAATTGTATACATTTTGTTGCTTCTTTCGGGCTAAAGCAAGCATTTCACCAGCATTTGAAAAAAAACATTGTGCACCACTTTCTCTCTTTGTGTAGATTAACATTTACCTAAATTAGTATTTCAGGCACCTCCTGGGTTCAAAAGACTGTTGTTTATGCTACTGGGCGTAATTAGAAGGAAGAAAAAATAACTCTTAAGGGCAAAGTAAAAACAAAATAGCCCTTAATTCACAATCTCTTTGTGGGGATTGATGTGCTTAGATACACAAGACATTTAGCTCAGTGTTGACTACAGATGGTGGTTCCATGCTCAGCTTTTCTTTAATGAGGAAGTTGGACATCTTCACATTGCATCAACCAATAATTATGATGATGACTGACCATGATTGACCATGACTGACTATGACTGACTGTGACTGACCGTGACTGACCATGACTGACTACGACTGAGCCCCAACTTGGTGCCCATTCTGTCTGAGTGGCTGTGGCCTCCACATGATGAGATGAGAAGAGAAGAATTTCTCATTTATGTTTACTCCTAATCTCATTCTGTTAAATTATTCTTAGTATTTGTTTATAGTGTACATATTCTGTTACCCAGTGATGCATGAATATGATTAATAAGCAGATGTTCCACAACTTTATAATGAGGGGCGTGTGGACAAAACTCACCATTTTACATGGCTTATCCCAGCATTTATGTAGCACTAGACTCATAAGGGCTCAATCTGGAACGCCTTAGGGGCCAGTGACTAAGCAAAGAGCACACGTTCCACCTCCCAAGAACAGCTCCCCAGAACCCCACCACCCATTCTGGCCAAGTGTCACCATGTAGAATGAGGACCCAGCGTGGCCCAATCCATATAATTTTCAAAAGAAGCTGAACAGTTAATTTTTATGTGAAATGTTGTGATTTACGAGTGAAATCTCATTATACTTAAATATAGAAAACTTTTTAAAGCAACACAGCGCTGGCCAAAAAACTACATCTGTTGGCCAGATTTGGAAAGCCAGTTTGCAAACTTTACCCTTAATGTTATATCCAAAAATTTTCATGGTTAAATAAATTTGCAAAATGCAATAGGAAGGGGTTCTTCTTAGACATTCTGCATGCAGGTCAGCATATTCAATGCTCTGAGAAGCAGTGTGAGAATGGACTCTGCTCAGCTTTGCTTAGGCCACTTAGCTCCCACATTACAATAACCTGCAGCAGTGTGGTTGCTAAGAACATACACTGAGAAATGCCGCACTACATCATTTCATCCTGCCAACATCGGTGCAAAGGAGGTATTGCTTTTATATTCTCACCTTACACACACAAAAATTGAGGTTATGAAAGGTTAAGAAAATTGTTCAGGGCCATAATTGGACAGACTCTGTCTCTGACTTTAAAGTTGAATCTGTTTCCACTACATTGCATAACTAAGGCCCCCAAAAGCCTGTAGATTTTGTTTTCTTCTATGACTGGTAAAATAACATTCCAGGATCTGTTCTTTAGGATTGTGTCAGAGGAAAACCCATAGGCAGTAGAAATGGCACTGGTTCCATAAGTCACACAAGTGCAGAGGTCTCACTTTACAGCCACAGGTTCTGCATAACATCACCTCCCCTGGGAGGCTTCGTGGATCCTCTCCCCAACACCCTGCCCTTCCCTTCTGGCCCTCTTCTCTCCCTCCCTCCCTGAACTCCATCACCTTTCTCCCCACCCAACATACCAGCCCTGGTTCAGCTGGCCTTGGCCAGCTCCCTCTGCAGAAATCCAAGTGGGAGCCAGAAGGAGGGGTAGATCAGGGACTGGGTTGAACTGTGAGGAGATCTGGGAGGTCCTGCTGTGTGGGGCAGGAGTCTGAAAACAGGCTGGGATGGCCGGGGTGGGGCCAGGGATGAAGGAGGCCTGAATTTCGGCCTGGCCCCTTTCACACCATTTGGACACCAGATGCAGAATGAGAGCTGCCATTTGGACAGCCTTAAACCAAATGCCTTTCCCTGGAGTGAGACATCCATTCCTGCTGTGTCTTCAAGATCCCCACAGAGGATCCTTCATCGCAAAAGGGGAATTCACCCTCCCTTGGCACTCGCTCCCAGGCTTACCTAACCAGTGGAGGGGGAGAAAGTTCAGCTTGCACAGAAATGCCTCCTGCTGTTTCTTTCCAGTGTCTCTCCAGAGACCCCACCCTCCACATATTAACCTTTGATAAACTTGAGGGCAACAGAGCATCAGACAAACTGAGTTTGCATCTAAGAGCAGTGTTACCATGGGTACGTTACTTAACATTTCTGTGCCTCAGTTTCTTCATTTGTAAAATGGGGTAAAAACACAGTACCTCTCAGAGAAATGAAAGCATACATATATCCATACAAAAGCTTGCACATGAATACCCAGAGCAACATTATTTGTAATTGCCCCAAAGTAGAAACAACCAAATGAGAAATGGATAAACGAAATGTGGTATATCCATATAAAGAATGCAATCATAAAAAGGAATAAAGTACTGATACATGCTCCAACATGGGTGATCCTTAACAACTTTCTCAGTTAAAGAAGCCAGTCACAAAAGATCCTATGTGTATGATTCCATGTATATGAAATGTCCAGAATATGTAGAGACAGAAAGCAGATACATGGCTGCTTAGGGCTGGTGGGAGGTGGCGAGGAGGAGCCACTGCTAATGGCTATGGAGTTTCCCTTTGGGGTGATGAAAATGCTCTAAAATTGATTGTGGTTATGGTTGTAAACCCTGTGAATATACTAAAAACCACTGAATTATATACTTTGAATGAATAAAATATATGGTATGTGAATTATACCTCAATGAAACTGTAATTTAAAGAAGAAAAAAAACACAGCACCAAATCATAGGGTTAAGGTGAAAATTAAATAATATGATGTCTATAAAGTGTTTAGCACAATGCCTGGTAAGCAATCAGCAAATACTATCTTCAACAATAATAATGATATCAACAATAATATGTAATATATATGTTTCTATCATATTTTATAGTATCATCATATAAAAGTATAATTGATACAGAATAATATATGTAATTATGTTAAATAAAAATTATCATAAAATAATTATTATGGAATTATATTCATCCTTTGTCTTCTCCTTTTCTTAAAACATTCTGATTTTGGAATGATCTTCCAATTTTTTAACATTATTAAAATCATTTGTGAAAAAAAATTATTTGTGAACATCTTGAATATTATCATGTTATATTGTACTAGAGGCCCTGTGCATGAATTTGTGCACCAGTGGGATCCCTCCTCCTGGCCTGCAGGATCAGGACGAAACCAGCTCTCTGACATCCCCTGAGGGGTCCTGGATTGTGAGAGGGCGCAGGCCAGGCTTAGGGACCCCAGCAGTGTATGATCGAGGCCGGGGAGGGACACGGGAAGTTGGCCAGCTGGGGAGGGACCACAGGAGGGCTCCAGGGCATGTCTGGCCCAACTCACTCAGTCCTGATCACTGAACCCCAGCAGCAAGGTAACCTACCAGTCAGAGGATCTGCCCCCTGGTGGTCAGTGCACATCATAGCAACTGGTCAACTGGTTGACTGTCTGCCCCCTGGTGGTCAGTGCTCATCAGAGCGACTGGTTGAGTGGCCTGAGCATATCATTAGCATATTACCCTTTGATTGGTTGAACAGCCTACCAGACCACCGGACACTTAGCCTATTAGGCTTTTATTATATACTAGAGGCCTGATGCACGAAATTCGTGCACGGGGGTGTGTGTCCCTCAGCCCAACCTGCACCCTCTCCAATCTGGGACTGCTGGCTCCCAACTGCTCGCCTGCCTGCCTTCCTGATAGCCCCTAACCACTTCTGCCTGCCAGCCTGATCACCCCCTAACCATTCCCCTGCCAGCCTGATTGATGCCTAACTGCTCCCCTGCCAGCCTGTTTGCCCCTAACTGCCCTCATCTGCAGGCCTGTTCACCCCTAACTGCGCTCCCCTGCAGGCCTGGTCACCCCTAACTGCCCTCCCCTGCAGGCCTGATGACCCACAACTGCCCTCCCTTGCAGACCTTGTCCCTCCCAACTGCTGGCCATCTTGTGGCAGCCATCTTGTGTCCCGATGGGGACAGTCATCTTTGACCACATGGGGGCAGCCATCTTGTGTGTTGGAGTGACAGTCAATTTGCATATTATTCTTTTATTAGATAGGATTAGATAGGATAGAGGCCCGGTGCATGGGTGGGAGCCAACTGGTTTGCCCTGAAGGGAGTCTTGGATCAGGGTGGGGGTTCCCTTGGGGCGTGGGGCAGCCTGGGTGAGGGGCCTGTGGTGGTTTGCAGGCTGGCCACGCCCCACCGGTGACCCAAACGGAGGCCCTGGTATCTGGGAATTATTTGTCTTCTATAATTGAAACTTTGTAGCCTTGAGCGGAGCCAAGCCTCCTGCTCGCTCCATGGCTGCAGCCATTTTTGTTGGGATTTATTTGTTTTCTATAATTGAAACTTTGTAGCCTAAAGTGGAGGCCTGGGCCTGCCAGGGCAGGTGGAAAGCTTGGCTTCCTCCATTGCCAGGGAAACCCAAGCCTCCTGCTCTCTCCGTGGCCGCAGCCATCTTGGTTGTGTTAATTTGCATACTTGCTCCTGATTGGCTGCTGGGCGTGGCTTGTGGGTGTAGCGGAGGTACAGTCAATTTGCATATTACTCTTTTATCAGATAGGACTAGAGGCCTGGTGCCCTCAGCCCAGCCTGCACCCTCTCCAATCTGGGACCCCTCAGGGGCAGTGGGACATCCTTCTCACAATCCTGGACTGCTGGCTCCTAATTGCTCACCTGCCTGCTGGCCTGGTCACCCCCAACTGCCCCCTCTGCTGGCATGGTGGCCCCTAACTGCCCCCTCTGCAGGCCTGGTCACCCCCAACTGCCCCCCCCTGCTGGCCTGGTTGCCCCTCATGCCCCCCCCCCCCCCGCCAGCCTGCTCACCACACAAAGCCTGCTGTTCAGTCGTTTGGTCATCCCTCACTAACCACCCTGCCGGCCTGGTCGTAGACAGCCATCTTGTGAGGCCATGATGGTCAATTTGCATATTACCTCTTTATTATATAGGACTAGAGGCCCAGTGCACAAAATTTATGCAAGGGACTCAGCCCTCGCAGCCTCGGCTTCATCCAGAAGGTCATCTGGAAGGACGTCCAGAAGGTTGTTCGGCTGTCCGGTCTAATTAGCATATTATACTTTTATTATTATAGACTAGAGGCCCAATGCACGAAATTCATGCAAGAGTAGGACTTCCTTCCCCTGGCTTCTAGCACTGGCTTCCCTCTGGCACTTGGGACTCTGGCTTCCCTTGCAGCCCCAACTTCTTGCAGAAGGTCTCCTAGTCTAATTAGCATATTACCCTTTTATTAGTATAGATAGGATATGACAGACTGCCATAACTATAACACATCTACCAGTGTTACTCTATGAGAATACGTACTTCATGCGATAGGAAGGCATCTAATACATTACATTGTATATGTTGTAAACAGTAGAAAATACTGTATTCATAGCAATAGTATACACCAGGGGTGGGCAAACTTTTTGACTCGAGGGCCACAATGGATTCTTAAACTGGACCGGAGGGCCGGAACAAAAGCATGGATGAAGTGTTTGTGTGAACTAATATAAATTCAAAGTAAAGGAGCGGAGGGGAGAGCAAGAGAACCCTCCGCTCTTTCAGCTCCGCAGGCTGGATAGAACAGCTGAACGGGCCGGATCCGGCCCGCGGGCCGTAGTTTGCCCACGGCTGGACACCCTGTGACTTCCCTTCCTGATTTGGGAATGGTTCCCCAGTTCTTTGAACGTTTCCTGGCCCCTGATGTATTTGGAAAGAAAATAGCTCTGAGTTTGGAGAAATTAAATTACATTCATGACTCTAATTCAACTGCCTCCTGCACTTCCAGCCAGATAACAGGAAAAACATCCTGGGAGGGCACCTCCTATGGCTGAGCTCTGGAGTGAGGGCCCACGGCCCAGCGCTGGGCAGGTGACAGTGATTGGAGGCATTTTGGGTTTGTCCTGCTGTCAGCCCAGTGACCAGGGCCCTCTGCTCCCAGCCCCTCCCGAGCCCTGGTGCCTCCTAATAGGTCCCGAGGCTGCGCCCAGATCCTGCTGCCCTCTCCTAGCTGGGGACCAGGGTGCAGTAGCGTGGGGGGCAGGTGTCCCATTTTCATTAAAATGTTCAACCTGTGCTCGCTCCACCAGTGTCCACAGGCGGCCTGGGGGCAGGCAGTGATCCCGGAGGTGCTCGCTGCCAGAGCTTGGCCACGATGGTCCGGGTGAGACAGCCCTGCTGGCCCCGTGGCTGCCACTTGGACCCACTTCCTTAACCAGGGACCTGGCGCTGGGTGGGTGGCAGCGGCGCTTCCTCCCCAGACCGCGCTGGAGCGGGTGTCTGTGATTTCAGAACCGAACTCCGAAGGCAGCAGGGGCCCTGAGCCCACCGTCTCGCTCTCCCTGATCCCACCAAGGCTTGCTTCTCATACTTCCTTCCACACTTGCTTCTCACACTTGCCTTTCACACTTGCTTCTCACACTTGCCTCTCACACTCACCTCTCACACTTGCTGGAAACCTCGTCCACTTGCCATAGTCATCAGCTCGGGTGGAAACAAGAAACATCTATTTTGCAGATGTCCTTGGGGTGCTTGGAGGCTGTGCCCCACATGGTGGCAACTTCCTTGTGGATATAAATATCCATAGAGGTTTCGAGTGCTTTTGAGGGGAAAGGAATGTGCTGGTGAGAGCTTCGTGGTCTCCCGCCCCCACCCCCTCCCCAAGCAAAGGCATTTGGAGGCAAAGGCTCAGCAACCTGGAGTCACGGGGCAGGGGCGGGCTGTGCAGCTATGCCGGGCCCAGGTTGCCATGTGCTTCCCTGCATGGTGAGGGGAAGCAGATGCCACCGGGCACAGGGCTGTGAGTGATGGGTGAGTGGCGCTTAGTTCTTGACTTGCCTTCTTAGGCGGGCACCCTTGCGCGGGGCACAGTCTGCCCAGCTCTGCACGGGAACTCTGTAGGTTTACCCCTCCTTACCCTAAACCCCCCACCCCCATTTAATCCTAAAACCGGAGGCTCCAAAATATAAACTGACCCCTCAACCATCACACAGCCAGTCATGAGACCTTTTAGGGTGAATGGAGTCCTAACAGCTCCAATAGCGCGCCTTGACCCCAGCCAGCAGCAGTTGCCAGATGCCTCCCAATAGCAGCCCCTACAGAAGACGCCAGTGTTCCTGTCAGGCCCCCTAAGCACTCAGATACAAAGAAAAGGGCCCTGCCCACATACTCAGTTCGTTAGAGGGTTGTCCCCATACGCCAAGGTTTAGGGTTCGATCCCTGGAAAGGGCACATACAAGAGGAAACCAATGAATAAGTGGAACAAGTAAATCTCTCTCCCTCACTCTCTCTCTCTCTCTCTCTCTCTCTCTCTCTCTCTCTCTCTCTCTCTCTCTCTCAAATGAGTTAAAAAATTTTAAAAACATATTTTCAAAAAAGGCCCTGGAGGGAATCATTTCAACATTCTTTCATGTAGTATAGTTTCAAAAAGAAGAGAAATAAAAGTATTGGACCAAAAAAATGGGTAAGCTTTCATGAAGAAGATTTAGGAAGGATGAAGGATTGTAACTTGTGATGTAGATGCACAGTGAGTGGACTCCATCCGCATATTTGATGTTTTGAAGCACCACATATCTTGATACAACTAAGCCAGTTCAATTTTGAGTTGGAGCCCCTGTCCTGTCACACTGGCGGGAGTCTTAACCTCAGTCATTTGGGGTCTAACTTAGTGCTAAGGGATGGCCTGGTGGGGGTACCTTCTGGCTACTGGACCCCAGAGGTGGTCTGTGGATACCATCGTCCCTTCCACAGAGTTTGGTTGTGAAGCATGTGGCTGCTTCCTGTGAAGCTTGGGAAATAGGGCCCTTTTGCTGGTCTGCCTGAGATGCTCTGTTGAGCCACTTTTCTCTGGGACTCTGCCATTTCCTCAGGGTACTGCCAGGAAGCTGAACCCTGGGTCTTGTTGCTGCTGGCCCCATAGGACCCTTTTCTTCATGCCTCTCCAAGCCCCCTCTTCACCCCTACCCTCTTTGCCTCTGCCCTCAGAAAAGATAGGCTGTGTCTACTTTCTGCCTTGCCACAAAATTCTGTTGAGAGCTCAGAAGCCCAGCACCTGCGATCTGCTTAAATGAGGAAAAGAGTAAAGGAAAAATGTATATAGAGAAAAAAATAAATATGTCACACTTTATTCTGCGGCCTCACAAACATATGATTCTGGATGAGATTCTGAAATTATTTATCCTAAGCCCCTTATTTTGCAAACCAAGAGACAAAGTAATTGCACTGGTCAGGGAAAAAGGGAAATCTGTTGCCCTGGCCGGTTTGGCTCAGTGGATAGAGCATCAGCCTGCGGACTGAAGGGTCCCAGGTTTGGTTCCTGTCAGGGGCACATGCCCTGGGTTGCCTGCTGATACCCAGTGGGGTGCGTGTGGGAGGCAGCTGATCGATGATTCGATCTCATCATTGATGTTTCTATCTCCCTCTCCCTTCCTCTCTGAAATCAATAAAGATATTTTTTTAAAAAAGATTAAAAAAGATGTTTTTTTCATGTGGGTAAGATCACATTTTAAATGTGTCCCAGTAGTTCATCCTTCAACTAATTCCAGGGAAAAAGTCTTTAAAATTTAAAATTAAAACCCTCTTGTCAAGTGAATAAAAGCCCCCGATCTTTACCTGTTCTAAGTGTTTGGATTTAGGTCTGAGGGATTTCTTCAAGTGGGCTCCTGAAGGATGATTTCTGTGTTGGCTAGAACATGCTCTTTGAGATCATTTTTCTCAAAAATGCTGCCACAGGGGGAGAATCCATGTCCTGTTGATGGTGCAAGTGATGCTGGGACATGTCTCTCTGGGGACTTGTTTTTTGGGGGGTTTCACCACCCAGATGCCAGTGTCTCTCAGCAATAAGATCAACTCACTCTACGCCCCACCCCGTCCTAGATTGACATGGAATATCTGAATATGCTCCAATGAATTGCGTTTGATTCACTTGTAAATGTAGTGACCTGAATGGAAACATGGACTTATTTGACACTGAGAGGCATCCTCAGCTTACACATTCTTGGTGTGCACTTCCTCTGAGGCCAGGACAGAATCTAAGGCAGGGGCCACCCTAGAGCTGAGAGATCGTGTGACTATCATCAAACATGAGGAAACAGACACCTGTCCATCTGTCTTAAGAGTAGGAAGGACTCCGTGGCAGGGCTTTGGAAGCCGAGGGAAGAGGGACAGGGAAAGAGATGGTACTAAGGACAATCTCCTTGCCCCTTCTCCAGGCTCACAGCTGGACAGCGAGAACCAGGGCAAATTCCAGGCAAGGAACTTATTATGTATGTCTGGATAGTTCTCGTGGGCATGACATGACTAGCTTTCTCCTAAGTGAGAATTCTACATCAAAATAATAGATGCCCACTTTCACTAGGCATTTTATTTGGTCAGGTGCTAGTAACAGCCTTGTCTTGTCAGCCCTCACAATCCGCCTGTGAAGTGAGCACTGTCGCTATGCCCATTTTACAGATGGGAAAGCCAAGCCAAAGGAAATGGTTCCTGCTGAGGTCACAGAGCAGAGCCATTACTGGGACCTAGATCTCTCTGCCTATGCAGGCAGCAGCCTTTAGCCCAAGCTGGGCTACCTCCCCCTGGCAAACCAGGCTATCAGCAGGAGACATACACCAGCAGGTTGCACCCTCCTGGTGAGAGAATATCTGAGGACAAGTTCAGCTGATGATAGAGTCAATGTGATTTTGGTACTATTTGGCCTCCTTGGACTTCAGACTTAGCTGCATGTGCCAATTTGCTTGTGGCATTGTGAAAGAGTATTTCTCAGTTCCACTTAATAACAGTTTAAGTCTTAAAAACACCCCCCAGGAAGTCTTTTTAAAAAATCCTCACCTGATGATATGTTTATTGATTTTTAGAAAGAGAGAGAGAGATGTGAGAAAGAAACATTGATCAGTTGCCTTTAGTATGAGCCCCAACTGGGGATGGAACCCACAACCTAGGTATGTGCCCTGACAGGGAATTGAACCGACAAACTTTTTGATGTACAGGACGACACTCCAACCAACTGAGCCACCCAGCCAGGGCCCCAGGGATTCTTTTAATGACTTCCTACATCAGTATAAGAGCTGATGTCCAGAAGAATGGGAAGGCTTAAAATTTGTGAGAAGAATGGAGCAAAGCATACAGATAACATGTGCCTACCATGCATAAGGACAGTGTGCATAAAAATGAACATAAGGCATATGGGAACCCATACTTACAGACCCATCCTGTCATTCACTCAGTTACTGATTGATTCAACATTCTTTACAAAGCACCTATCATGTACTTGATACTCAAAAGACAGCAGAGCAAGGCAATTAAGAGCACGGACTTCCAAACTGCTTGGATGAGAAACCCAGCTCTGCAATTTATTATCTGCATGGCCTTGGGCACATTACTTAGCCTTTTAGTGCCTTAGTTTTCTCATCTGTAAAATGGGGATAATTCTCTCCATAATTCTCAAGTTCCTAAATTATAGCGAGGATTAAATGAGTTAAATATCAGATGAACTAATATATGTTGCTGAGGCAAAAATCTTAGGAGCATCTTTCATTTTTCTCATTTCCTTTCCTCCCTGCCAGCCACACATAATCCATAAGCAAGCCCTTAAATCTTTATTTCCAAAGTATATCTCTCAAGTTCATCTGCTTTTCTCAGTTCTGACACTCCTTCGTCCATGCCTCCACCTCCTCTTTTCTGGAGCACTGCAATGTCCATGCTCTGCCTCTTCCTTATCTGCTCTCTACAGTAACGGCTTAGGAAAACACAGACTGTTTGTTCCCCTAAAACCTCCCGATGGTTTCCCAGAGGCAAATCCAAACTCTTACCAGGTCCTAGGTGAAGAGTTGCCAGGTAAAAAGCAGGACTCCCAGTTAAATATGAATTCCAGGAAAACAGAATCAATGTTTGGTGTACATGTGCCCCAAATATTGCATGGGATATGGTTATAGTACTACAGAGCACTCACTGCTTACCTGAAATTCCAGTTTAACCGAGCATCTGGAATCTATTTATTTCCTAACCTGAGCATACAGATATCACATACCCGGCATGCGTGAGGACAGTGTGGCCAACCTCCTACTGAGGAGGGCCTCGGGGCTGGAGCTCCGCTAACCTAATCTCACTCTGCTCTCCCAGCCCCCAGGCCTGTCTTCCGCACCCCTTCCTTCCTCCTGTCAGAGGGTTTGTCCTTGCTCTGCCTTCTGCTGGGAATGTTCTGCTCCCTGCATTATAGTGAGTGTCGGCGTGGCTGGCTGCGTCTCGTTATTGTCTTCCCTCAGATGTCTTTTCTTCGGAAAGGCCTTACCTGATTACGCAGCCTTTATTTGAGGAGTGCCAGGAGGGGTCCTTGTTGTTTTTGTCAGATTTACTGAGATGTAATTGATTGTCTTAGCGAACTCCAGCTGCTGTAACAAAATAGCATAGACTGGGTGACTTATCAATGGAGACATTTACTTCTCACAATTCTTTGGGCTGGAAGTCCAAGACCAAGGTGCCAGCAAATTCCGTTTCTGGTCAGGACCTGCTTCCTGCTTCCTGTCTTCCTGCGGTGTCCTCACACGATGGAAGGAGCAGGGAGCATTCTGGGGCCTCTTGTATAAGGGCACTAATCCCATTGAAGAGGGCTCCGCTCTCATGACCCAGTTACCTCCCCAAAGTCCCACCTCTAAGTAGCATCACATTGGGAACTAGGTTTCAACACAGGAATTTGCTGGGGGCACAAACATGCCATTTATGGCCTTGATATACAGTACAACTCACCCCTTTCCATGTACAATTCTATGGGTTTGACAAATGCATATGCACATGTAACCATCAACACAATCAAGACGTAGAACAGTTTCCTCACCCCCTCATGTAGCCAACCTTTGCCCTTATTCTCAACCACTGACAACCTTGTCTGCCCCTCCAGTTTTGCCGTTTCGGGAATGTCATCATAAAGAAATCATAGAGAATACAGCCTTTTGGGTCTGGCTTCACTCCTTCAGCACTGTGTACTGAGGTTCATGTTGTTGCCTGTGTAGTATTTGGTTCCTTTTTATTGCTGAGTAACACTTCATTGTCTGGATACACACTGCTTGTTTATCTGTTCAACAGGTGAATAAAATTTGGGGTTATTTCCACGTTTATGAATAAACCACATGAATAAAGCAAATGGATACAACACATTTATTTGCACACAGGTTTTTGTGTGAGTCTAAGTTTTTATTTCTCTAAGTACTTAGGAGTAGGATTGCTGAGTCATAAGGTTAGTGTATGTTTAACTCATAAGAAAACTATCAAAATATTTTCCAAAGTGATTGTGCCATTTTGTATTCCCCTCAGCAATATGAGTCCCCAACATTCTGTATTCTCATCAGCCATATTGTCAGTTTTAAAAAGGATTTTTAATACCTGTGTTGTAAAATCTCATTGTGGTTTTAATTTTTATTTCCCTAATAACTATTGGTTATTTTCTCATGTATCTTCTGTTGTGCTTACTCGCCATCTGCACAACTTATCTGATGCACTGTCTGTTCAAGAATGTTGTCCATTTAAAAATGGGTCACTTGTTTTCTTGTGATGAGTTTCGAGAGATCTTTCTATGCTCTGAATACAAGTCTTCATCAAATATGCATTTTGTGAGTACTTTCTCCCTGTCTGCGGCTTGTTTTTTCATTTTCTTATCGGTCGACCACCGAGTCTTCGGTAACTTCTCCCCGGGAACTTTCAATGCAGGACCATTTTATTATGTCCACACCACGTCCCACTTTCTGAAATGACCTTGAATGCAAGTGCCACAGGGACAGGGACCTCGGTCTGAGTCACCACTGTGTGTTCAGGGCACTCTGCTAGTTACTCCTCATGACTTACCTCATTTAAACATCAGAATAATGCCATGCGGTGTGTTCTATTATTGCCTCTTGTTAAGGATGTGCTGATCCATCATAATAAAGGATGCGCTGTTATGAAGCTGTCTTAGCTCCAAGTCTTCTATACGCTGCTGTTTGGCCAGCCGCTTTCTGTTAGGTTCACCGGTAGGGGGCGCTAGAGGACGCTGGGAAGGAGGAGGAGCGGCAGGACCTGCGGCCGCCGGTTGTGCTTGCTGTGCTATCTGCTGCTCAACAGCATCTGCTTTAAACTCGGCAGAGTACATGGGTTCCAGGCGCAGGAGCTGGTTCCAGGTTGCAGGTTTTTTCTTACCAGAGCTGGGTGTGTCAAACTCTCAGGCACCAGCACCGGCAGGTACACCTCCTCAAGGGACTTTGTTCCAGCAGTGTGGGGCCATTCCCAAACCTCTTCAGTTCCCTCCCTTCCCTGTCCTGCCTTCCCTCTTCCTCTTAACTGTTCTTCTAGAACTTCTTTCTCCCCCCCAACTCTCGGTGGTAGCAAGCTCCCTCCTGTCCCACCTCTGTAATGCCCCAGCATCGCCGCCCTGCCATTTTGTTTCTTACACATGATTAATAACACTTTCTGTCAAGTTCTTTCCAATAAAATAATTGAGATCTTGGCCGATGCTGGAAACTGAGCACAGATGATCTACAAGCATCAGATTGATGGCCAAGCAGGAGCAGGATGCGTACACAATCAGCTTCAATAAAAGGCAGGCGGTTAGAAATGCCTCTAGAGAGGAAAACACAGTGGAGACCCATTTGGCAGCTGCTATTACAATCTATTACAACCCATTCACGGAAGATGGACATGTTGTAGGATCTTGGCAGCCCCACATGGAACTGCGGAGGGACGATGCTTAGAAAAGTGATGTTGGATAGACAACCCAATAAATCTTTTCGTCATTGTTTCAGATCCAACCTGTGTGCTGCTTCTTCCATACAACCTGCTTGGAGACCCTCTCAGGTGCTCCCTGGCACCACAAAGCCCTTACTCTGGGCCAGGATTCCATGTGCGACGATGGAAAAGCCAGAATCCTACCCTCACAGTCCCCCTGGCTCCGGGATAGGGGTGTGTATTTATGACCTAGCGCTGGCCAATGAACTAAAAGAAGCAATTTCTAGAGGAGGTGTCTGGGGAAAAGCTTGTTCCGAGTGCAGAGACTGCTCCTCAGTAAAAGCCCCCCTCTCCTCTTTGCTGTCCTGGATGCCTCCTGCTCCTGAGCTTGAGTGTGGTTGGGACGCCTGGGGCTGTGGCTGCTGCACTGGACAGAAGTGTGACACCCAAGGATGAAGGATTGCGGAGGGGGAGGAAGAACCTGTGTCCTTGATGCATCGCTGAGATGCTGAATCCGCTTAGGGACAGCCAGCCTTGGACTTCTTGCTAAGAAACCAAACCTGATGGTTTGAGTCACTGTTTCCTGTATCTTACATTTTACCTGTCCCATCCTCCAGCCCCAGCTGGAGTGCATGTCTCTCCTCTGAGTCAGTAATCCTTCTGAACTTCCCCATCGTTTTGCTACAGGGCCAGTTAACTTTCACACATTAAACAGATTCCTTCTTTCCTTTACTAGACATGCATATGATCATTCTACATGCATGTTTCTGCTACTTGATTTTTTTCACATGTATTTTAAGATCTTTATATAGATCTATCTTATCTGCATAGCCTTTAATAGAATGGATTTACCAGAATGTATTTAATTATTCTGCTATTAATGAACATTTGTATTGTTTCCAGTTTCTGCACGCTACATAAAATTCCACAATCAGTGTAGTGCAATGCTTCTTTCCACCAATGTGCAATGTTTCTCTAGGGTAGACACCAAGATGTAGATCGCCTGGGTAGGTGGATAGACACATTTCACATATATGATGAAATTTAACAGACCTTACCACATGACCTCTAGTTAGGTGGTAACAGTTAATAGGGGTTAAAGTCATGCAATTGCTCTTTCTTCGACTTCTCATGTCTTCTCAGATTCTCGAGCAATGCCAATAGGGGCCTTGCAGCTGCTCAGAACAGCATGTGGCTCTGGCTGGCTACTCACTACCCTCTGTCCCATCTGTGGGGCAGTGGGCAGCTGAGCAGGAAAAGCACTGGTCACAGGCCACCAGTGGCTCTAGCACAGTCTGGCTGTGTGACCAAGGGGATGGTACTGGGCTTCTTTGAGCTCGCATTTCTTTACTTGTGAAACTGGATGAGAAGACTGCCAGGATCCTGTGGTAGCAGATATTGCTAAACCAACCTCTTCCCCTTTGACCTTCTTCCTCCTCCATCCTTGCATGATACTCTTCAGGCCAGAGGTCTGTGGGAAGCTTATTGTCTTCATACCCCACATGGGGACTGGGACAGGAGTTTGAAATGAAGATGAGCGCTGACCTTCTGTAAAGAATTTCATCCTCTGCCACTGTTTGCTTCTCCACATGGGTTGCGTGTGTCAGATTCATCTCTAATCAGGCCAGCATTCCAAGCAAATCCTAGTTAACTGTTGAACAGATAAATCCAATCTACTTCAATGATAGCAGTTCTAAGGGTGAGCCTGTCTCAGGGACCGGGGGTTTCCAAAACCATAAAAACAAAACCAATCTCTGCTTGCCATCTTGAAGCTGTGATCATCGAGGTGTTATCACTTTAATCTAGGGCTGCAAACTTCTCAATAAAACAGAAGAAGATTTCTGTCATCAGCACTAAGAAAAGGGGTGCGGGTGAAGCTCAAGAGAACCCTCTGCGATGCCGAGGGGGAGGACGTGTGGTGAAAACACGTGCCATTTGGCAGAGAGGTCAGATTCAGGAATCAGATGGACTAGTGGGTCTGCTGAGAAAAGCACACAGAGTCCTTTGAAAATGCAAGATGAGGAGGATAACCCAGCATCAGGTGCTGCACTGAGATCAAGTAAAAGTGGGTAAAAAGATGATTTTATAGCTCTTACAACTCCGTGGAAATGCAGCCGGTCCAGGGAAGCATAGCCAGACTGATGAAATGCAGATTCTTCACGGAAAACACCATGACAGAAAGAAAAAATTCAACAACATTTCAGCCAAGTGAGGAATGCCTGGGGTAAAGGATGAAATGTTTTGCGTATTATGAAAAACTCCATGCTGGCATTTTAATAACCTGCATATTACAAAGTATTACCTCTCCCCAAAAGAAACTTTTTAGCATAGATTTACAAAGAAACTAAGGGTAAGAAAACTTTTCTGAAAAACAAACAAACAAACACACCACATCATAGTGTAAACTGGAATTGAGCTTATAATTTGAGAAACAATTAAATTCTATTAAACATTTATTTTATAGAATACTTATAATAATAACTGTATTATAACATAAGGATACATATAATACAAACACATATAATTTATATAACAGACACATAACATATAATAAAATATATAAGTATATCATCGATATAATATATATGATATATAATATGAACATAACAGGAAATAATATAACAATATTGCTATACTAGTAATAGCTAACACATATGAAAGCTTTCTATATGCCAGCCCTAAGTTTTTTTGTTTGTTGTGTGTGGTTTTTTAAAAAATCCTCACCCAAGTATATTTTTTAGCTTGATTTTTAAGGAGTATGGAAGGGAGGAAAGAAGAGGGGAAAGAGAGACAGAGACAGAGAGAGAGAGAGAGAGACAGAGAAACATCATTATGAGAGAGACACACCTATTGGTTGCCTTCCAAATGCACTCTGACCAGGACCAGGGATCGAACCTGCAACCCAGGAATGTGCCTTTGACCAGGAATCAAACCCTCGACCATTCTGTCAGTGGCCAGGCCCTATTTTAAGCATTAAAATCAGTAAATGTTCATAAGTTTACACTAGAGGCCCGGTGCATGAAATTTGTGCAGGGGGTGTGTGTGTCCCTCAGCCCAGCCTGCAGCCTCTCTAATCTGGGACCCCTCAAGGGATGTCCGACTGCCCCTTTAGGCCCGATCCCACCAGGATCATGCCTAAATGGGCAGTTGGACATCCTTCTCACTATCCCGGTCTGCTGGCTCCCAACTGCTTGCCTGCCTGCCTGGCTGATTGCCCCTAACTGCTTCTGCCTGCTAGCCTGATCACCCCCTAACAACTCCCTGCCAGCCTGATCGATGCCTAACTGCTCCCCAGCCAGCCCAATTGCCCCTAACTTCTCTCCCCTGCTGGCCCAGTAACCCCTAACTGCCCTCCCCTGCCAGCCTGGTCCCCCCTAACTGCTCTCCCCTGCAGGCCTGGTCTCCCCTAACTGCCCTCCCCTGCAGGCCTGGTTGCCCCCAACTGCCCTCCCCTGCAGGCCTAGTCCTTCCCAACTGCCCTCCCCTGCCAGCCCAGACACCCCTAACTGTTCTCCCCTGCAGACCTGGTTCCCCCCAACTTCCCTCCCCTGCAGGCCTGGTTCCTCCCAACTGCCCTCCCCTGCTGGCCTGATTGCCCACAACTGCCCTCCCCTGCTGGCCATCTTGTGGCAGCCATCTTGTATCCACATCTTTGATCACATCCGGGCAGCCATCTTGTGTGTTGGAGTGACTGTCAATTTGCATATTACTCTTTTATTAGTTAGGCTGAGGAAACCAAGACTTACTAGTAGAAAGGTTGTTAACTTGTCTGAGGTCATGCAGTTAGTAAAGGGAAAAGCTGGCTTAAAAAAAAAATCCTTACCCAAGGACATGTTTTATTGAGAGAGAGAGAGAGAGAGACGGGGAGAGAAACATCAATGTGAGCGAAAAACATCAGTTGGTTACCTCCCATACACGCCCTGACTATAGATCAAATCTGCAACCTGGGTATGTGCCCTGACTGGGAAATGAACCCACAACCCCCTGGTGCATGAGATAATGCTCCCACCAACTGAGCTCCCAGCCAGGGCAAAAGCTGGCATTTTAACCAAGGTGATGTGAATCCACATTTTTATCTGTTACATTGTAAGTGTGAGGTTCTGTGCTGTGCATTATGGCCCCTGCCAGACGTTATACTAACCCAGTGGTCAGCAAACTCATTAGTCAACAGAGCCAAATATCAACAGTACAACGATTGAAATTTCTTTTGAGAGCCAAATTTTTTAAACTTAAACTTCTTCTAACGCCACTTCTTCAAAATAGACTCGCCCAGGCCGTGGTATTTTGCAGAAGAGTCACACTCAAGGGGCCAAAGAGACGCATGTGGCTCGCGAGCCGCAGTTTGCCGACCACTGCACTAACTCATCCTGAAAGGTTTTACAGTCTTGCTGGGGAGGCATACATAGACCCAAACAACTCCAATACCAGGCAGAGTAGATATGTACCAAGCAGAAATTCTGGTGGCAAGCAACAGAAACTGATGTAGGCAGTAAAGGATGTTACTGTAAATATGTTGGTAACATCACAGGGTCCCTGGAAAGACTGATAATGAGCATTAGAAAATGGGCATAGCCTAAGTGAGACTATCTGAAAGCGAGATACTCATCATAGAATCTTCCTTTAACCAGCTATAACAATAACCAATTTTGAAAGAATTAAACAAGCTGAAAATGTAAGGCAAGTCTTAGTTTATTAAACACCTAGTACACAGTGTTTAACCACCCCGAATATGATGGGTTATTTTTTCGTTTTGTTTTTTTTGTCTCTTCCTCACCTTTGATGGGTAACTTTTATTTCATTCATGGCTATAATTAGTGCGTTCTGATGCGGCCCCTCTCCCAGTCAGGTGGAGCAGACAGGCTGCTTGTTGGCATGACAGCCTGGGTCAGCAGTCATTCATGGTCATATATATATAGATTTTTAAATCTTTATTGTTGAAAGTATGACCTATATCCCCTTGCCACCACCCCCATTGATCTCTTTTAGCCCATTCCAGCCCCACACCCCAGGCCCTCACCACCCTATTATCTGTGTCCACGGGTTATGCCTATATGCATACAAGTTCATAGGTTGATCTCTTCCCACCCACCCACCTCCCCCCACTCCCCTCTGCGGTTAGAAAGTCTGTTCATGCTTCTATGTCTTTGAATCTATTTTGTTCATCAGTTTATTTTGTTCATTAGATTCCACCTGTGAGTAAGATCATGTGATACTTATCTTTCTCTGACTGGATTATTTCGCTTAGCACGATACTCTCCAGGTCAATCCATGCTGTTGCAAATGGCAAGAGTTCTTTCTTTTTTACAGCTGCATAGTATTCCACTGTGTAAATGTGCCACAGTTTTTTTATCCACTCATCTGCTGATGGGTACTTGGAATGTTTCCAGATCTTAGCTACTGTAAATTGTGCTGCTGTGAACATAGGGGTGCATGCATTCTTTCTGATTGTTTTAAAGTTTCCTAACTGTGTGGTGTGATTGAGAATAAAAAGGAATTGTAAGGGTCTGGTTGGTTTGCACTTGAGGGTGCTAAGAGGATATCTGGGCTGTTTTATTATTGTCATGGAGCTGTCAGAGTTCTCTGGATTTGATAAGCCAGAGAGCAAATCTGTGATCTTTTTGAAAAAGATTTTTTCTTTATAGAGATTATTATGGCCCTAGGACAGCCTTGGGCAAACTACGGCCCTCGGGCTATATCCGGCTGTTCTATCCGGTTCTCTTGCTCTCCCCTCGCTCCTTTACTTTGAATTTATATTAGTTCACACAAACACTCCATCCATGCTTTTGTTCCCGCCCTCCGGTCCAGTTTAAGAACCCATTGTGGCCCTCAAGTCAAAAAGTTTGCCCACCCCTGCCCTAGGACATCAGCACATGGAACTAGCATTGGCTCAGGAAACACTGGGAGCTGCCCCAGGCAGAATGTGACACAGGGTGAGTGATTCTCTTCCTGGCTGTGGGTCTCTGCCACCCTGGCCATCACATAGGGTTCCTGGGCCTGTCAACAGCACCTTTCTCCTTTTTCAAAGAGTAGAAAGATTAAACTCCCTTCTCAGTGTTTGAGCACACACAGGTGGCTTATCTGCTCTGGGGTTTGATTGGGTTTTCAAGTCCCTACTTGTAACCTCTCAGAACTTATCTAAAAATAATTACCAAGCTGCAAACCCAGATTTTCAGATCAGGAAATATTCTCTGATTTATGAGCTGTACATGTTGGGTGTAACTGACAAAGCCTCCTCACTCATCACAAGCCCGCTTCTCTCTTCCCCTCTCCCTGTGCATGATTCCATTTAAGATGAGGTTATAACAGCACAGCTGCATTAACCTTGGCAGCCAGGAGCCGGCCCTGAGACCAGCCATGAGCCCCGATGCCTGGCTATGTTAACTGACGTGATGTTCTTTTGAACACAAAGCTGTGGCCTGAATCACTTTTGGTGAAATTCCATTCTGAGCAAACACCTGGATTCATTCCACTGATTGGACCTTTGCAGACAGTTGTGTATCCTCTGAGAATTATTTTTCAAATCAGGGTCGCTCCAAATCCAAAATGAAAACTGAGATCTGGTTTACACACCACAAATTTAAAAGGCCTTACTATTTCTCATACCCGAGGGTCCCTAATCCGAATAACTTGAGTTTTCACCGTTGCTTTCTCTTCTGTTTGACTTCACATTGTGTTTCAGTTTCCAAATCAACAATATAAGCCACTCAGCTTAGAATAACTTCCTGCTCCTGATAGGAAGAGAAAATAATCCCTTTGTTTCTCTGACAGCAGGAGGAGATGAATCTCTCAAGGAAAGACAATCCTCTGGGTACCTTTCTCTGCCCAAGGAAGAGCAGAACCAGAATGGAGGTCTCCTGGGGTTGACTGTACAGCACATGCTGGAGTTGCAAATCCACCTCTCCACAGCAGCCAGATGGGTACTATACAGTGAGGAGGACCACATTTGCCTTATAATGGCACCTGTGGCCAAAATAGCCACTGCTCGCCGATATTCTGTGTGCTTCCTTATATTTCCCAGGTCCCTTGCAGTTAGGGGAGGCCATGTGACTATTTATGGCCACCAGGCTATGCATGACAGCTGTTGCATCACTTTTGGGTCAAGGTTGACAATCATTGTGGGCCATCTCTGTTTCCTCCAGCTGTGGTGACTTTGGGAGTCACGTCTTCCATGTAAGTGGAGTGGCTCCTCATCAACATTGTACAGCAGGCGAGGTAGAAAGAAATCTGGATTGTTGGGTCACTGAGATTTCCAAGTTTTGCCCAAGTGGCAGCTATGAGCACCTGAAGTTATATGTTTAAGTACAGACATACTTTGATTATTAAACATATAGACATGTACCTCACTGTCTCAATAAAGTGTGCTTTTTCTTTAAAAAAAAAAAAGCTAATACTTGCAAACCACATATTAGATAAAGGGTTAATATCCAACCATATACATAACTCATAAACTCAATAACAACAACTACAAACCCCCCAAAAAAAGCAATTTAAAAAATGGACAGGGAACTGAATAGGCATTTTTCCAAAGACATCAAAATGGCCAAGAGGTACGTGAAAAGATGCACAACATCATTAATCACCAGGGAAATATAAATCAAAACCACAATGAAATATTGCCACACACCTGTTATGATGGCTAGCCTCAAGAAACAGGAGATAACAAGTGTTAGCAAGGATGTGAAGAAGACGGAATGCTTGGACGCTGTAGGTGGGAATTTAAATTAGTATAGCCATTATGAAAAACAGTAGGATGGACTTGGATTGCGGTCAGCTGGAACACTGTATAGATTCCTCCTGGTTGGAGCGAGTGGTTGCAGCAGCATGATTTCCCAAGAGACTGGTTGGTGAAGGCTCGAAAGCGGTCCCAAAGGAAAGATGAAAATTGGCGGAGAATACATGGGCCAAAAACGAGGATGAGGACTAGGAATGTTAATGGTCCTATATTCTGTGTGCTCTGGTATACCAATGAAGGGAAGTTGACAGAGAGAAGGGTGATTAAGGAGCATAAAGGAGGACTGGATGTAAGGGACCTCTGACCATTTCTCACTGGTGTGACAGGCATTGTCTAAGTCCCGGAGAATGCTAAAATCGAAAGTCCCATTCTTGGGCCAATGTGCCAGAGGAATGTTTTTGGGTTTTTGGAAGGGGGGGGGAGGGGGAGAGGGGGACAGAAAAAGAATTTCCCATGGTGTAAATTAGGAAGAGGAGGTAAGCCACAAAGGGAGACCTGGGATGCTAGGCATCCCCACCATCTAGATGGACTCTGGAGGGAGGAAGACAGTCTGATCCACATGGTGGATGTCCCTATGACGAGAAAGACTATGGGACCTTGTCCCAGGGCCAGGGCCGGACGGGAGAGGATTTCTGGCCTAGTGCTAGGTCTTTGTCTGAGATGGAAAATGGCAAATCAGAAATCCGGAGTGGTCATCCAATTGTTACTTGCCAGAGATGAAATGAGCTGGTGCTGAGGCAGGGTCAGCAATGGGAAGGAGAGGTCCCTGATCCGGTGTCCTCCATGGCTGGTTCGGGAGGACCCGTAAGGGAGGGAGGCCTAATGGAGGTAGTGATCGTGTCACCCGAGTAGGATTTGGAGGTAAGCCCAGGTTGAGCTGCCGCTGCCTACTGCTCTCCAAGTAGCAAACTCAGGGTGACCAAAGCCAGGGCGATGGCTCCCCTTCCCTGGGGAACCCTCCTGGGTTTTGGCACCAAATGTTAGGGTCGCCAAAGGAGGTACGCATGAGGCCAAAGGTGGTAAAGAATTATAAATTTATTAGGCCGTCTGGAAAACCAGATGGGCTGAGCCCCAACATGAATCCTAGCTTTTAAATTTCTGATAATAAACCAAGGACAAAGGAAAGGCTCTTCATTGGTAATCTATTCTCTTTGTGTAATCATTTTTTCTTATCAGGAGGCGGGGTCCAGTTTCTGAGATGCTAGTTGGGGTGCCTTGCAACCCTGTTTGAGGTGCTGAGAAGTCAAGGCCTCTAAGAGTGGGAGAGAAGCTTGTGGGTGCCTGGGAAGCACAGCCGTTTTAGTTTCCCTTCACTGGGGATGTATTAGCTCTAGCTAAACACACCAGTGCCACCTATTGGAGAAATACATTTTAATAAAAATAAAGTTACAGACTTAAAGTCTGCATTATTGGAAAATGTCTCCCTAGATGGCAATTTTCCTGCCAAAGAAAAACAAAGTTAAGCCAGCTCACTGAAGGAAAGTTAGGTGAGATGTAGGTGTTTTGTTTTGGAAAAAAAACGGCCTTCATTTTTCAACTTGGTGGCAAAGAATATTAAACAATAATGAAATAAGAGACCAACAAATACCATAATTCGGGATTAGGCTTTTCTACAAGTGGTCGAGAGGCCACCCCAGTGGGGCTGGGCCTCCTGGTGGCAGTGTACAGGGCTCTTCTCGTGGGCCAGGGGCTTTGTATTCTGAGCTAGTACAGAAGGACCCAGAAGTCTGGAAAAGAGGCAGGAATCACCACAGGGACCTTACCTACCTTTTTACGGAAAGGAAAAAATGCTCTTTTTTTCCCCTTCCCTCCTACTAATCTATACAAGTTATTTGGTTACAAATTATAAAACGTCCCTTCTCACCCTTGTCCCCACTCTCCTCTACCACTGAAGTGCTCTTAACACTGGCATGAAATCTGTACAAACATACTTTAGAGGGGAAGTGGTACAAAGAAGATAAGCAACAAATAGGACACTATGCATATATGACATGTGTGTGTAAATTAAAAGAATAAGGAGGGGTTGGAGGGGAAGTGATTCTGGCAAATTCCTGAAAGAAATCATAATAAATAAAAAGCAACCAAAGCAAAGATTTACTAATGGAAGTTAAGTTTAGAGAGAAGGTAGGGAGAAAGGACTTGGTTTTTCATTTTATGTTTTTGTACTTAACATTTTTCTATTCATGTGTCTATGTTATTTTTGTTAATTAAAGAAAAAAAATGCCAAGTCAAAGCTGATCCATGCTGCAAGAATTCCAGATCAAGATTGCCCATGGGTCATGCCGAGAAGGGGCTGAGGAGGACTCTGGGAGGTTGGCGATGTGTTTCATGATCTGGGAGCCGGTACCAGTAACCGCGGTGTGTTCACTGTGTGAAAACTCATCAAGCTGTGTATTTCTGATCCGTAACCTTTCCTGCATGTGTGCTCAGCTGGAATAAAAGTTTCAAAAATGATGCCTGGAGAAATTCTTCGGTAGTAAGATTGTAGACCATTTGTTTTCATTTTGTTTTCTGTGTTAAACTAGTAAATGTTATCAAACCCAATTTTTATTCTTTTTTCTAGAAGGGTGTTTCAAATTCATCTTGCACATCATTGTAGTCCCTGGGACCAGGAAACACTACCAGCTGTGCTGAAAGTTTCCTTCACACCAGCAGGCTCTGCCCTCTGAGGGAGCCTGGCCTCCCTGGCTGGCGGGCGGGGCGGGCGCTGCCCTCCTGCTCAGGCTCCAGCAGCCTGCGAGCTTCTGCCTTCTTCACTGGGAGCCGCTGGGCGAGCAGCAGGCACAGTGACCACTCTGCGTCAGCATGGTCCTCTCCCCCTGGCACGGGAGCCTCAGCCCTCCCTGTCTGCTGGAATCCACCAGTTCCCATCACCTGTTCCCCGCAGACATCTGATGGGCTTGCAGACATTCTGACAGATCAGTTTTCAAAGGCCTGTTCGTGCGGTGAACAGCCACAGTATCCCTGCCGCAGGAGCACGTGCATGGCTTCCTCTCGGCTTCTGATAAGGTGAGGAACACTGAAGACCCAGGCAGGGTTACAAGGGAACCGTGTGCTGTACAAACATCACACTGCCCCTGGTTTCCTTTGATTTCGTGGCACTATCAGCTGTGCTGAATGTACAGGGCAGGACTGTAACCTCGCTGCACTCAGATGGCAGATAAAGTTTGTGTGAAACTTGTAAGGGCTGTTCCTATGACCCCAAAGAGAGGAGTATCAGGTGCTCAAGACTGCTTTTGTAACTTTCCACTTTGTTATCCTTTTCTTTAAAAACAAACAAACAACTGATTAAGTTCTGACATGTGTTCTTATTGATGTCAATGGGCATTCCAAAGTGGACTTATAGATTTACTTATCTTACAAAGAATAATGGCCCATTTCCTGGCATGATCTCCTAATTTTCGCTTGAAAACTGTGTGGAAAATGGACTTTATAGCAATGACAAGCAGGAGGAATAGTAGTTCCTGTAACAACCATCATTGCAGCGCCTCTGCTTGCCGAGCACCTGCATGGCCCGGTGCTGAGTCCTGTGGTCCTGGGCCCGAGGGCATCCTCTCCCCCTCCCCCTTCCTTGCTCTCCAAGAGAGGAAAGAGGCCCCAGGCACTTGATCACCTGACCAATGCCGCCAGGTGCAATGTAAATAGCAGAAGTAGGATTTGACCTCAGATCACCTTCATTCTGAATGCCTTTCTTTCTCCATGTGATCCTAAGGTTCTGTGATTGCCTAGTCACTTTTGGAAGATTTGGAGCAAACACTTAGCTAATAAGTACATGCTTGTGGTAAACATAGGAGCTGACTACTTCACAACCAACTCTAGGAGATCGATAAATTAGGAGACAAACTCTTTTAACTCTAATTGAAGGTGTCCTGGTGGGTCTTCATGATGATTATGTCATTCAAGACTCCCAGGGGCAGAAAAAGACTAAAAAAATGGGTTCTAATAAAATTGAGTCTGACGAGCTCTGTGGTGGTGGTGTAGGAAGGCGGCGATGCCGGTGGGAGCCCACAGCCTCATAAATATCGGATCTAAAAGCGGGGCCCCAGGCTGAACTATCTTCTCCAATGGACTAAATTTATACATACACCAGAGCCAGATGTCTAATGTGAATAGAGTGTATTAACCTCCAAATGGTGTATTTTCAGGGTGTGGTCATTGATAGAGGCTGGCTATCTGAGATGCCAGCAAATGAAAAGGAGAAATGGGAAAACAAATAGTCACTCCACTTGATCAATTCTTGGGGACTAGGACTCGTGTGTGTACACATGTTACAGTATTTTTGTCGTCACTTGGTTCGCATCCAACCCAGCGGCAGTCTGAACTTTAAGGTCAAGTGGTAATGTGGTTCCAGAAGTTTCTATAGGAATCTTGGTGCCCACAAAAAGATGGCAGTTTGGAACAGCAGATTTCTCAATGCAAAGGTCATATGAAGCGGACTTTACAAAGTTTACATAACAAAGAGCAATTCTGTTCACTAAAATGATTAATTCCCGTCAGTACACATCAAACAGAGCTGTTACAAAACATTATTGTCTGGGTTCACATTGCCTAGGAAGGGTTTTTCACGAGTTCCCTTTCCAATCACTCCTTTGACAAAGCCAGAGCTTTTTTTTTTTTTTTTTTTTGAGGGGGTGGTGGTGAGCCGACCTTCCTTTCCAGAAGAATCCGTGAATGGGGACTGAGCAGGCGCCGCCCTGAGTGTGAGATGAGTCGCACTGATTGTGGAGGAAAAGGACGGCCCCTGTGCTAGCGGAGGCCTTGCAGGGTCTGCGTGGACGGAAACGCCCTGCCCCACAAAGCCTGGCTTGTCCTCTTCCGAACAAGGGGGTATTGAAGAGGCTCAAGCATCAGGATTGTAACTTACTCCTCTAAGACACGTCCACATTTTATGTCTCCCAGCTGACAGGCAAATGAGGATGAGCCTGTTTTATGCACTCCCCTGCAATGAAACAGGCAGATGCGTTTTGAAGATGCTATTTGCCTCACGTATAGTTGTTCTTAAGAAGCCTCAGGATTTAGTGAGCCCCTTTCCTGCTCCTTAAAAAATAGTGGCAGGAATATGGAAAAGCACTGAAATCCCGATGGGAAGGTCTGTGTCTGAGTGCTGACCCTGCCAATCACCTGATGACCCTAAGCTTGGCACCTGAACTTTGTCGTTGTAAAAAATAACTGTCCCCGAGCCTGTTTCTCAGGGTTGCTGTGAAACTCAAAGCAATGATGAGTGCAAAGGTAACTTATTCAAAGAGTTTCAGGAATAGAAGTGATCATTATCACTAACATTTCTATATGGACAATTTTTCCCTTAGAAGAGGATTTTGGGGAGGTAAATGAAGACCTTTTTAAAAAACCTCCTGTTAGGCTATTAAATCACTTCAGATTCCTCATTGGCTACAAGGTACCATCTGCAGCAGGTGGCGTGCCAGTTGAAGAGCTTGACGTGTTCACAAAACCAAACTGTAACCCCCAAACTGGACTTCTCGGTTTCTTTTTAATGCAGTCTTACTTAGCCACCTATTTTAAATGGGTCTTGCATGTAGTTTAAAAGACTGTGGGTTACAGCTACACAGAGGGCACCTATCTCATGCTTATTTAACCACAAAAGCAGCTTTCTTCGAAAATATAATCAATTATCAAATATATCATTTATGGATCAATTCCTCCAAGTACGCATTCTGTTTGACCTTAAGCCATGTCTACCAATAGTCATGAGTTGTTCTAAGCAGCACCAAGACCTTAGTAGATGAAAGATAAAGCATGTGTTTGGTCTATGACCTTGGTTACAACATGTTTTGATGTGATGATATGGCTTTACCTTGACTGACATTTGTTTGACCTTTGCCACAAATGCTGTTTCAAATCAGAAGAAAGTCATTTATGTGGGGAACACACCCCGTGAGTTTAAGTCAACTCATTGGGAACTTAGACTATAACTAGGTTTTTGGAACTCAAATAGTAACAAGTCCTATGTAACAAGCATGTACTATCAAGGCTAATATATATTTACACCACGCCAAGATCACTGTTAAGCACCCACTCTGAGTAGGATAAATCTAAGGACCTTGGTAACCATTGCTTCTTATCCTACACACCACAACTTTAACAAGTTCCAATCAATATTTGTATTCTATTCATCAAACATTGGAAGTTCTTTCAGGGCGCCATGCAATCACACCTAGTGTTTGCCCTTCTCCAGGTTTAACAAAATGTTTCAGACACAGACTATCAAAGAATGAGGACTATACAAATGTCTCCCTCTGATAGCAGAGTTCAGTGGCGACTTTAGTGGCTCCACGTCCCGGGAAAGTTTCCACGGCCTCCCACTGCCCTCTGCCCATGTGACTCCAGGACTTGGGGAAACTTCCAAGACTGAGACCAAGGTGACTGCCTCGCCAGCCAGCATGAGTCCCTGAGGGGCCTTCGTGCCAGCATCTTTCTAATCCCTGCCGATGACTACCAACGATGGTGCTAGTTCCAACTGCCTGCCGTGGGGCCACACAGGGGAAGAGGAGGATGTTCTGTGCTAACATAACCCAGTGCCTGTGAGGTTCCAGGGTGGGCAACCTAGAGTCTTAGCAGAGGCACGGGCTTCCACCGTGCTTCGCAGAGCCACCTCGCAGCCCCAAGCAGTTCTCTGGCAGAATCCTGGCCTCAGGGTTGGACAGTGGCTTCCTGCTGTGTCTGGGGCAGGTACCTGGTTCTGGAGGTCAATGACATTTCCAGAGTGATAGGCTCTTGCCCTTGTGGTGGACTTCTTAGCATCAGCTGCCCCAACTCCACGATGTCCTCAGAACCCGGGGCAGCCTGAAGTTCTAGGGCTAAGGCAGGATGCGTTGATATAGGACTGTTACTATGTACTATTTTTTTTAACTTTGTTGCTTAAAGTTTTTCATAAGTCTCCTTTTCCCCCATTGACCTCTCCCCGGCCGCCCCCACCTACCAGCACATACCCTCACCCCCCACTGTCTGTGTCCATTGGTTATGCTGATATGCATGTGTACAAGTCCTGTGGTTGATTACTTCCCTCATAGGTTGGTTACTTTGAACTATTGCTTTAGAAAAAAACTCAATTGTTCATCCCCTAAGGCTTAGGGCCTAAGTGACTTGCCACACTTCACTTCTAGCATCAGTTTCCTTATCTGTAAGAGGGCAGATTTAAAAAAGTCACCTTCATTCCATCTTACTTGGAAATTTCTTTGACTTTATATTCAGAGTCCTTATCTCCCCGCTCAGAGTATTTTCTCTGTGATGCTAGTTGCCCCGCCTAGGATGTTCCAGAGGAGCAGGCCCTGCAAGCCCAGGCTGACTGGCCAGAGGTCTCGCCACCCTCTAGTGAAAGTCCTCTGTTGGAATACAAACAACTCAACCTCTGGGCCCCACCTTTCCAGGCACAGAACCTCCAGCTCCCCAAAGGCAGCCTCAAGTATCTGAGAGGGTACTTGCACCTCCATGGCACATGAGAAGCTGTGAATTAGTCTTTTCTCTTCTAAACGGGAGCTCTTGGGAGGCGGGGCTGCCTTAGCTCCAGGCCCTGTGAGGGGTCTGGCCTGCTCCTCAGGGAACCAGCTCTCACCCTGCTCTGCCATAGCCAGGGTTCCCTGCCTAGAGCCACGCGGAGCCCTCCATGCACAAGAGCTGTGCAAGAGCCTGGGGTAAGAAGAGAGGCCTTCGCTCATGTGTGCTCTGTTAGGACAGGGAGGCCGGAGCAGGGGTCCTCAGCTGCTCATCTGACCCAAACTTCAGGGGGATCCTTCATTTGGTACTGACCTTCAGTCCCCTTAAGGCCTGGACATGCACTCGGAGGCTCCTCCAGCTGCCACCGGAGCAGTGGCCGCATGCCCTCCTGGAACCTTTGTCCCGCTGTTGGCTTGGTTTGTTATTCAGTTTGTTACGCCACTTTCCTTTTTATTCTGACAGTAGTTCTCTTGGTTGTAGCTAAAAAGCCCAGATTTCAAAGAAAATGTGGGGGTCCTTCCTGAGTTTGCCAGACAGGCCTCGCCATGATGGGATCCATGCATAGGCATAGGTATGGGCTTGGGCCTGGGTCTGGGCCTGTGCTTGGGCCTGGGCAGGGAGGGGCCTGGGCCTGGGCCTGCTGCAGAGCCTTTGGAAATCATGGCAGCTCTGTGGTCATTTCTCTCCCCTACATTCTTCTTTGTTCTGTTCTTCTCAGAAATTCCTTACTCTGCACAGTGGTTTTCTTTAGTGACCGGTGGACCAAGAACCCGTTGTATTTGCCCGCATACAGTTTGCTATGGGTCCTGGGAAAGGTCTTGCCACTGCCCTTCCCCAGAGCAGCAGAGGTTTGGATATGGCCACAAGCTCCTGGAGGCTTGCTGGTCCTAGGAGAAAGGGTAGGGAAAGGAATAGGCCTGGTTTCCAGGGGTCGACCACAGAGATGCTCTGCATTAAGGAGCCTATGAGTGTGGTCATGGTCTGGCTTTCTGCCTAGTTCACTCCCCAGCATCAACCTTACAAGTGCCCACCAGGTGCCGTTATAGGCTGCGCTACTTTTCTAGGCACCAGGGCAGCTATGGTTGAGATGTGCCGACAAAAACTGGAAACCCAATGGGATGTGAGTGGGGAGGTCCTGCTCTTGGACCTAAGATCAGTCCCATCATTTAAGAAGGAATATCACTTTACACCAAAATGTTGAAAGACAACAATGTGCAGTGTTTCACACTCAGCCATCCCCAACTGCGGGTATGGGGCCTAGGAAAGCATCACCCTGGGCGGCCACTTGTGACCAGGAGTGCATTGGACAGAAATCTCTGCCTGGTGGAAGAGATGAGATAGCATCTTCTATGAAGTAAGACTGGGAATCCCCTTTGATGGGATCCTGAACGAGAGGAGATACCAGTCTGGAGCCATCACACTGATGCTTGTTCTGCTCATGCCAGGCTGCGTGCTGGCTGGCGGGCATGGGCTCTGAGCCTGTGTTCTGACAGCAGGAAAGGACTTGAACAGATGAGGGGGAAGGATAAACTTATCTAACCGACAGGCACAGAAATAAAACTTAACTCCTGAGCATTCAGGATTGCTTATTGCAAACTCGCAGTTCGCCTGCTCTGCAAGCCTCCCCGGAAGAGGCAGTGGCTACAGCCGGGCTGGGGAGGGCCTGGGGGCAATCGGCTTGGAAACTGCTTTGCTGCTCAGTGCCAATCAGCATCTTTTCCCAGGACCCAGGCTCTAGGTGAGCAGGTAGTTTCTGAAGCACTGGGGTGGGGACCGGGGAGAGAGCCCGGGGCAATTTGCAAACATATTTGAAAAAATGGGACCTTCCCCTAGAAAATGTTTTGGAAAACACTGGCTTGGGACTACGTGGTCATCAGGCTTGAGCTACCATTTAAAGCAAAATTAACGGTGATGTTTGCCATTTTCTCCTTTTACTGAGACTTGTATTTTAATTTGAAGAAACTTTTTTCTTTACTACTTAAACATTTTTGAAATGGCCATGCTGCCCATTAGAGAAAATACCTTAAGTAAAGCAAAACAGAAATGAAAAAAAAGGTAAAATTAACAACAATGAGCCCATTAGTCCCTTGCATTTAAAAAATACATGTGCTTAGTAGGCTTAATAAGGGTCACAAAAAAATCCTTAGTTTTGGATAGTGTAGTTGTTTTTATTGTAAAAATATTTATTATTTGCATTGTGAAGATTTTTTTAAAGTAAGCTAGACATAAAGATCTCTCTCTATAGCCATCTGTATTTATAGCTATTTATCTCTGTCTCGATCAATCAATCAATCAATCAATCATGTTTGTAGAGTCCATTTGTAATGTATGGAATGCTAAAAAATTAACAGTAAAATACAATGTAAAGATTTAAAGTAGTTTTAAAAACTTTAGAAAGAAGGACATATATAGTACAAATTGGTTTATTAAGAAGGTAGATATGGTTTATGGTGTTTAAACCATAATTATGAATACACTAGAGGCCTGGTGCATGAAAATTCATGCACTGGAGTGGGGGGGTCCCTCAGCTCAACTTGCCCTCTCTCACAGTCCGGGAGCCCTCGGAGGCGGGAGGTGACCCGGTGATCAGGGGGAGGTGATGCCCCATCACACCTCTGCTGCTGCCACTGCCGGCAGTGCAAGCCTCAGCTGGCCCTGATTACCTGAGCCTCGGGCCAGCCCTGGGCAGCTGGGCAGCCACCATCCAAGGCTTGCCTGCACCTCAGGCCTGCCCTGAGCAGCTGGGGGCTGAGGGGACTGGGGGACTCTGGAGGCAGGTGCATGGAGCAGCCGGCCACCCTGGCAGGGCTGAGGGGACTTATGGCACCTCCATCTTTGAGGGCACAGCAGTCAATTAGCATATTCCCTCCTTATTGGCTGTGGGCGCTGCCATCTTTGTGACAGCATGAGGGTCAATTAACATATTCCCTCTTTATTAGATAGTATTATTGAAGATTTGGTAGGGCTGCAGCAGTTCAAAAGCCACCTGGAGGACTGGGCAATGAGACCATTTCCTGGGCCCAGCCCCAGAGGTTCCAGTTCTGTGGGTCTGGGCAAGGCCTGGGAACCTGCATCGTTAACAAGCTCCCAGCTCCCAGGCCCTTCCAATGCAAGGGCACTGCTCTAGAGAATTAGGTTGGCAGTTAAGAAGCAATATGGGGTATGTGAAGTGTCTGATAAGACTTTAGATATGACACTCAACTACTTCAGAACTTAAAGTAGCCAATGTAATTTTGAAAACACATTAAAAATATGTATGCTTTATTATAAAATGTTTCCGGCAGCCCGGGTTTTGTGATGGGCATCACAGAGTAAGTGGGCATAGGGGAACAGTCGGACCATGTGTCTCTGTTATTTTCCCCGATGACAGCTGCTGTGTTTCTTGTATCCCAAGTTGATCTGCTTGGGAAGGAAAAGAGATTGGTCAATATTTGCAATTTCAGGAACAGTTTACATCTGCTTCAGGCGTTGAGTTTTATGATATCTAAAGTTGCAAAACATTTTCCTCCATAAACACAGTTAACAGGGCAGATTAGATTGGTCCTCCTGACCGATTAGATAGGTCTGATCTTTGCCTTTGATGAAAGGCAGCCAGAGAGTGTGGGATGGAGCTTTCTGAAGCCCCCCTAGTAGAAAGTTCTGGGATGAGCCCTAACTGCGGCGGCTGGGAGAAAGTGGGCGAGTTGCTGGTATGTGACTCTCGTGCACCAGGACAATGGGAAAGCAGTCCCTTTTCTCCCAGAATAAGCATGGTCATTGCTGCCTTGTATGAAGACATCACTCCAACGACCAAAAGGAAGATCACTCACCACCCAGAGTGCATCGCAGGCTCCTTTCATTTTAAGAAACATTATCTATAGAAGCAGCTTCTTTCTACCCAGTCAGTTCTACATCTTTGCTTTTCTCTGCACCTGATAGTAACGTGAGGAGAAAAGTGGTAGCAGGTGCAGGTAAGAACTTAGTAGAGAAGAGGAAAAAAACATTAATGGCCATGCTCCCCCCATAAAATGAATGGATGTGGTGACCAGGGACTGCATTTCCTGTCTCATCCACGCAGCCTGGGGCAAGTCTGAAAGCAGGCTTGTGCAGGGAAGATGGCCATGACATGCGTGTCCAGGTTTTGGCATGAAGGTAAGTATCTTAGTTTGTCCAGGCTCCTCTAACTAAGTACTATAGACTGGGTGGTTTATCATCAGCAAGTACTTCTTTCTCGCAGTTTTGGAGACTGTAAGTCATAGGTCAAGGGTCAGTGTGGGTGGATGAAGGCTGCCTTCTCCCCACTATCACATGGCCAGCATGAGGGACCAGCACCAGCCTCACCTCATCCTACTTCCCTTCCAAAGACCTGCCTCCTCAGACCACTGCAGAGCAGGGTTTCAGCAGATGAAGTTTGGGGGCCACGAACATTTAGTCCATCATAAGTTTTCACGTCTCTGGGATGAATGCTTGGGTTCACTGTGCAGGCCACATGGTAACTGCATGTCTCGTTACATCTGACACTGCCAAGCTGTTCACCAGAGGGAGTGGTACCTTTCTGCCAGCAAAGAGTGAGGGATCCGTTCCTTCTCACACTTGTGCAGCATTTGGTGTTATCACTATTGTTTACTTCAGCTGTGCTGACTGTAGTGAAAGTTAATTGTGATTTTAATTTGCATTTCTTTAGTGGCTAATGATGGCAAACATCTTTCCGTATGCTATCAGAAGACCCTCTTAGGTGAACTGTGTGTTCACATCTTGACCCGTCTTGCAGTTGAATTGTTTATGTTTCTCCCATCGAGTTTTGAGAGATCGTTACATTCCAGATGTCTGTCCTTTGCTAGGTGTCTCCCAGTCTGACCTGGTCCTTCTTCCTGCTTTATAGGAGCTGTGGCCGAGCAAGGTTTTCCTTGTATGTCACAGGCATCTTTTTGAGGAATTAAAGTAACTATTATGCTAATCTTTTCTCGTCCTGATTCACATCACTGTTTACAGTACTCTTTATTTCTCCTTCTGACCTGTATTATAGAATAGAGAGAATTTTCTTTTCCTTCAAGGGAGATTATTGAGGAAATAGTTTTAGAAGAGAAGAAATTTCTTTGGGGTAATTGAGCCTGTGGTCTTAGCTTTAGCAGAACTAATCATAAAGATTCTTTTAATACAGGAAAAGAAAGTAGACATGATTTCAGCAGAGAAAACTGCCAGTGTCTGAGACTTGGGGATGCTGAGAGGTGTCTCTGTATAAGGGGAAGACCATGCATCACCGAATAATAGAGTCCAAAAGGAGTGTTCAGGGAGGGAAAATCAGATAGGGGCAAGCAACTGCTCAAGGGCTGGCCACCCGGAGCCCGAGGCGGCCAGGACCTCATGCACCGCAGCCACTGCTCGGAGAGGACATCGGGGCCGAGGGAGCAGGAGGGGAGGGCAGGCCTTGCTGGGCATGGACAATGCTCTGAATTTGGGGGGTGTTTGCAGAGAGTTTAATTAACCTAGTCAGATGTAGATTTTAATTTCCTGTCTCCTAATCTAGGATATCTTACATCCTTTAACTAAAAATAAAGTCAAATTTGTGATCTAATCCTTACCATACACTGTATAGAAATGTAAGCACATGGACGTGTATACTGCATATCTCGACGGTTCTTACACATGTGAGCTGCATTCATAGTAGACATTAGCTAATACATGGGAAGGTTATTAGGACATTACTTCCTCGTCTTTAAAAGGCTATTTCAGTGTCAGTCTGTCCAGTCACAACTGTGCCTTTCCTTTCGTTCTCAGTGTGAAGACTGACCTCTAGTGGCCGTTCCTGTAAGATCTAGTAGACTGAGTCTGGCTGTGAGCAGAGATTTGGATACACATTGCTTCAGAGATCAATTCTACAAACATTAGTTACCCACTCACCACGTGCTGACCCCGATGACCTGTCTGATTCTAGAACTGCTTCCAACAGTGCCGGTCATTGCCGGCGGCCTCGGCGAACTGCTAGTGGTCAAACTGAGGGACAGCCTGGGACTGAGAGAGCAGAGCAGAGCTGGTTGTCACCGTCGGGTGGAGACGTGCAGGAAGCTGTGCATCCTGTTCATGGGTCACCTCTGACATGTTCACTTTTACCTACCATTCTACTCAGAGGTCAGCTCCCAACAAAGAGTCTCAAAGAGCCCTAACCGGTTTGGTTCAGTGGATAGAGCGTCTGCCTGCGGACTCAAGGGTCCCAGGTTCGATTCTGGTCAAGGGCATGTACCTTGGTTGCGGGCACATCCCGAGTAGGGAGTGTGCAGGAGGCAGCTGATCGATGTTTCTCTCTCATTGATGTTTCTAATTCTCTATCCCTCACCCTTTCTCTCTGTAAAAAATCAATAAAATATATATATTTTTAAAAAGAGTCTCAAAGATACAATTTCTAAAGTATACCAGACATTCAGGAGCCTGGCTGGCAGCTTTGCATGAGAATGGGCTAAGGGCTTTAAACCTTTTATTAGAGAAGAGTGTAAACACTCACAGAGGAGAAGAGAATGCACCCTCAGCCTCTGGGTACCCACAGCCCCACTCCTGCCTTCATTGCGATTCCGCCCATCTAATTCCATCAGCACCTCCCACATTCACTCCAAACCCCTCGTTTCAGTGGTATTTTAATCCGTGAAATGAATTGTCGTATTTTAAACATCAAAATCCATCTTTCAGTGCTTAAAACCTTCCTAAAACACCATCCAATGTCCTGAGCTCTATTTGACTGAGGGGGGAAACAGAGCAGATTCGAGGCCAGTAAAAGCAAGGTGCTGTGAAGCTGAGAGAGACGTTAGAGTTCAGCTGACTACGCACTATCACTAAGGCAAAAAAAGGATGCTATCAAAAGACAGAGAGAGAGAGAGAGAGAGAGAGAGAGAGAGAGAGAGAGAGAGAGAGAGAAAGAGAGACATATGGAGTGATTGAGAGAGGGAAGAAGAGAAAGAGGAGGGGATGAAGGAGGACTGAAAGAATGGTACAGAAGATGTCTTTTTTTTACAGCCACCTCCTTCAAGTAGCCTTCCCTAATAGAATTACTAGTAAGCACTTTTTCTCGGCTTGCTTTTGATTTCTGCATTCTGCTTTATTTTAGATGCAGTGTTGAAGTCTGCTTTCCCTGGCAGCTGTGCTGCACCAGCCAGAAGTGTGTCTCCTCCCTGGCCTGCCTTCCCCTGTGGGTGATGGGAAGATGAGGGATGGACTTCCGCGAAGCCTCCCTGTGTCTGTGGTCCACGCTCACTGTTTCTCAGGCCGCGGTCAGGGAGAGCCCTGAGACCCTGCCTGGGACCAGGTCACTCCTCTGTTCAAACCCTGCCCCTGTCCCTCTGCCGGGCCTCGCTCAGCCTGTTTCCTGCCAGGAGCATTCCTCCCCAAATCCCCACTGGCTCAGCTCAGTGACTGCTTGCAAGTTTTTGCTCAAATATTTTCTTTCACTCCCCTAATGCAGCCCCTCTCACACCCCCTCCCCCCGTATCTACTGTACTTTTCTCCACAGCAGGTGTGGCCCATGGGCCTGTGCCCCGGGAACGTGGGCTCCGGGGAAGGACATGTCCTCGCGGCCTTGCTGGGCACGTGGACTCCGCGGGCACTCCAGAGCCTCGTGGGACGGGTCTGAAATGAGTCCTGTCTCACTCAGTGTGCTGTGTGTAGTAGGCACACAATGCATGCGTGTTGAGTGAGCCAATGAACATATTCTGACCCAAACTGGCTCGGAATAACCGAACTGCCTGAGAAAGGGGGGAGAAATGCTCAAACATGAGGCCAATTGCAAGCGATGTGTAGAATCAGAGCGCGGGAGTGGCTCCATCAGCTCTGCAAAACTGCGCCGTGAAGCTACAGCACAAATCCTGAGAAGTCAGTCACAAGGTCTGCCCGGCCGTCCCATGTCCACTTCTAGTGCTGAAAGTTGCATTCTAAGATGTTCCTTAAACATCTGGCTCTGGGATGAATCCACCCTAAACCAGCACAGCCTCCAGGGGGTGTGTGAAAGCAGGCCTCTCCCTTCTAGATGCTTTCTGTGTTTCTCCTGGTAAGTGGTGACAGGCACCCGTGACAAAAAAGGTTTTCCTCTTGGTCACTCGGTGGCCATTTCCTTGGGAACAAAGTAGTACGTGCAGAAATATCCCAGCACAAGGCCCTTCTGAAGTGGGTGGTCACTGTCGCTTTAATTCTCCATCGTAACCCTCACAGACTCAAAGCCCTGTGTACTATTAAATTACTATGGGGATTTCCTCTGCTCCTTGCCCCAGCTGGTCTCAGGAGGCTCTCGGCAATAGGCAGCTGGAGGAATGTTCTCTGAACACCTGTCACCTGCTTCAGACACGAATCTAAATAGAATGTGGACACAAAGGCCTATTATCAGTTATGCAATGGTCAGTGTGGGCCTCCTTCAGAGCGTGCAGCACATTCCCTCAGCAGACACATCACCATGTAGGAGGCAGGAGGGGTGTGAGGATGGGTGCTGGCGTGGTGTGTGAGTCTGGGCATATGGAGGTGATCCGGGGTGGAGGAGATACTTGTGTGATGCTAAAGGCAGGGGCTCTGGGCAGGGCCTATGACGGCCACGCTCTATGTGTGTTTGTGTGTGTGTGCGTGCATGCGTGGCTCTGTGTGGCTGTGCACATGTGTGTACATTCATGAGCCGTTTTTTTCTCCTCTGATGTTACACCAAGTTATCTGGACTCCTGGTCCTAGAACCCCGGCTTACCTTCCTCACCATGTTTACTCAGTGCCTGGCATGTCCAGGGCAGCCAGCTGTCCGTGCTTCACAGGCCTGAGGGGCACAGGACTCGCCTGGGAAACGAACTGGGCAAACTGGTCCAAGTGGCCACCTTGAGTCATGGAAGTCAGTACTGTACAGTCTCTTCAACACGCCAGCATGCGCACACCTGCCCTGGGATCCCAAGGATTCAGCCGATGTTGCGGAACTCAGGACCAGGCCTCCGGAGCGGTAATCCCCATCAGGTGGGGGTGCAGGGCTGGGAGCAGACGTCACCACAGAGGGCAGTGTCTGTGGAGGATTTTAAAACAATGATACAACTGACTAAAAGCCAGCAAGCTTTCAGTTACCACCGGCACCAGCAATTCCCCATGAAGTCCGTGTGAGAGCCCCGGCTGGGCAGAGGACCCTGCACCCTCCCCTGGTTATGCAGGTGGCATTTGTTTTTTTAAGTTGAGGACTTGCTAACCCCCTTCCATGCTTTTCTTGTTTAGTCCTCCCACCAATTTATAAGGAAGGGACTCTTCCTTTCTCCACTTTGTAGATGAAGTGCTAAGGATTGAGGAGTCTTTTGCTTAAGGCCGCACAGACAATGGGTGGGTCACCTGAACCCCAGGTTCGGTTGAGGCGAGTCTCTCTACCCGAGATCTACTGCCTCTGCACTGGCTCCTGCACCAAGAGCAGGCTGACAGCTGACCCTACGTTCCACACCCAAGTGGTGAGCAGGGCGGTGGCACCGGCGATTCAGATCTAAGGGTTGCGTAACCCATTTGTGTGATAAATGAGTGAATTAAGGAACACACTGGTGATGAAAACTCTGTGGCTTCCCAGAGCCACCAGTTTCCAGAGACATCATGTTCAAGGTGGACAGGATCTTCTTCATGTTCCCACCAGCTGGGGGTTGCCACTGCGCTCCAGACTTGGCACATGAAGACTGACCTGGTTCCTGTCTCTGCCCCTCTCCTCTCCAGGGAAATGCTTACACCTGCGGACACTGAGTGTTGGGGACCAGCTGGGCCAGGAAACACTAATGTCTTTGCAAGGTTCCTCTGAGACCAGCTTATTTCAGAACACGTGGAATGGAGTCCCCAAACTGAGGCAGCTCCTGCAGACTCGATACAGGCACCGAGGCCACCAGGAGGGGGAGTCACACTGCCTGCAGATCTGACTGGACGCGCAGCAGGTGTGCTCCCTGCTCTTCCTGGGTGGGACAGTCTAATTTGGAGACTTCCACGATTATAGGGGTGGACTCTCAACTAGAGATTTCATGCTGATGTTGTGTGTCCGACATCTGGTTAGTGCACATGTTTCTTTGGCCTGAAGTGCTCCAACATTTTTAGAATTAATCGATGCTTTACAGAATAGGGAGACTGCATGAAAACTTGCCTTTCTGGCTTCTTCTGAAACATGAGAAGAGCTGGGCATCCGCCGACCTGGCAGCACTGGTTGAGGTTACTGGTGGCTAACTCCTGTAGACAAGGTCTGTGTCTGTCGTTTCCACAGGCCCCACCACACCCTCTCATTGACTCAGCTCACTTCACTCACTCTTGTCACCTCTGCACTTGTAATCCTTGCTCTAGGTTTGCACTGTTCAATACAGTAGCCACTAACACGCGACTAGTTAAATTTCTATTTAAATTAATTAAATTTAAATATGATTTAAAGTTTAGCTCCTCGGCTACACTAGCTATTCTTCAAGTGCCCTTAGCCACGTGTGGTCAGTGGTTCCTACAGGGGGTTAGAACATTCCCATGGTTACACGGCATCTGTGGGACAGTGCTGCTCTGCACACGAACTGCTTCAGAGTCGTGGCTGGTACCACTTACCCAACAGAATTTAGGCCCAGCACATTTCACACCCTGAAATCCTATGATGGCAAGAGCAGAAGGGAGAGAGGGTAGAGAAGGGGAAGGAGCAGGAGCCATTTGTAGAGCATTACTCTCTGTTAAGCACTATAATAAGATCATTCCATGAATTGTCTCCTTAGATTCTTTCAACAGTCCTATGACATCAGGGAGATTCTAACTTTTCCTGGTTCTAAAGATGAAGAAACAGAGGCTTAAGAGTTAATTAAATTGCCAAAATTCACATCACTAATATATGGCGGAGCCAGGATTTAAACCAAGGTGTGTTTGGCCTAGAATTCATGCTTTGAATGACCATTCAATGCAGAGTCCATAGAAATGGATCTGTATCTCCATCAGCAATGCTTCTACTGAGAAGCCAGGGGAAGGGTTGTGGTACCCTGGTGTTAGCATAGGTAGGTAAATATTGACAAAGGAAGGAAGCAAGGGAATCAGACATTACTAAGCATAATCAATTAGGAAGCATAAGCGTGCTTAGCCAGGGAGCTACAGCTTCACACACTCCAAGGATCGCAGCATTGCCTGGTCGCTCCCAAGCCTGAGATAATACAGTCCCAGTTTAACAAGGATGCGCGCTCTCTCTCGTGCATGTGCACTGGCCCCTTCCTTCACGTTCTCTCTCTGTAGCAACCAGGTGGTCCTAGCAGGTGGCAGCAACAGGGACTCCAATCAGGAGGCTGGTTGCAGCCGCGCAGCATCGGGTCTCCGGGGACAGCCTTATGCTGCCTGGACCGGGACCGAGACTACTGGTGCCGGACCAATGGCACAGAATCTTTCAACACTGGCCTTTGTTTGGGGCTTGATGGAGACAAGACTGGGCTTTTTCCATGGTGGATGGAAGGAGATGAAACATTGGGGTCCCAGGGGCAGCCATCCCATGATTCTTTTCACTAAACCTCATCCCTTCACACATGAGACTCCTGAAAACACTTTTCTCCTGACTCCATGAAAGAACATGATTTCCACCAGCAGCACTTGGTCCACTGGAATCTGGCTGAAGCATGCACCAAATTAGGACAATTATATAACTTATATTCTTGGCCAATCCTGATGCCCACTTCAATTAAACACTGGAAAATATCCTGTTAATGTTGACATTTATTTCTCCATTTCTGTAGTCATTCCATTTCTGCTTTCCCCCCTTGACTTGAGAATTCATAGTTGCCAATTATTAGCTGATGTTAAATATTGATAGCTACTCCATCTATTTATCAATAAGGGAATTTATTTGGATATTCAAGTAAAAATGACGTTTTTCTTTTTTAAGTGTTTTAAAATATATCTTTTTATTGATTTCAGAGAGGAACAGAGAGGGAGAGAGGGATAAAAACATCAATGATGAGAGGGAATCATTGATCAGCTGCCTCCTGCACGCCCCCTATAGGGGATCAAGTCCACAACCTGGGCATGTGCCCTTGACCGGAAATGAACCCCGGACCCTTCAGTCCACAGGCCGACTCTCTATCCACTGAGCCAAACAGGCTAGGGCTGACATTTTTCTTTTTTTTGAAAGGGCTTATTATTAAATGTGTTGTTTCATTCTTATGTAGAATTGTCACATTCACAAATCAGCACTTACTTAATAACATTATGTGGCCAGAATAGGTGAAAAAATTTTTTTTAGCTTTTGCCTACTACGTGGTAGTAGGAATTACTGATCACTTGGAAAGAGGGAAAATGTTAGACTAATTAATTTCATTATGGGTAAGAATTTGATGTATTTTCATGTCTGTGGACAAAGTAATTTTTATAGTCCAGGTGCACAAACATGTTTTTGTTGCTTTTCTGTGTATATGTTTAAAATTATTCTTGATGATATTTTTCCTGCTTTATGTGCAACTTTTTGCTATTTGATAGTACTTTTGTTTAGTAGCATTTTTTCCATTTGCATGTTTCAAAATTATTATTTTTCTTTAAAGAATGCCATATATAAGACTACATCAAGAGTTGCCATTACCTGAAGAAGAGTGAAAACAATTTTAATCAGGTAGAATTATTTTTAAATGTAAAGGGAATACATTCATTTGGTTTGTGTCAAACTTTTTTATGTTCTTCCTGCCATCCTGATCACCCTCTAACCACTCCCCTGACAGCTGATCGACGCCTAACTGCTCCCCTGCCAGCCCAATTGCCCCCAACTGCTCTCCCCTGCTGGCCTGGTAAACCCAAACTGCCCTGTATTTGAAAATTATTTTGTAGCTTTCCAAATTATAAACATTTATCAGAAATATTTTTATGACAGGATTTGCTTTGCCAGGGCACATAATTATTATCAGTTCTGCTTGCCGGTGAAGAAGAATGCTTTCATCTGGAGGAATGTATGCATAGATGGGGGTGGGAGGTTCCTTTTTGAGGGAGATTTTTATTTACTGCCTAGAGGCTGGGGGAAATTAAAAAGTAGACAATATTTGATTGACAAAATTTCTCATTTCAGTTACATAGCTCATGATGCTAGTCCTATATAATAAAGAGGTAATATGCAAATTGACCCTCATGCCCTTGCACAAGATGGCTGCCCCCATGTGGTCAAAGATGGCCACCACAAGATGGCCGGCAGGGGAGGGTAGTTGTGGGCAATCAAGCAGGGGAGGGCAGTTGGGGGTGACCAGGCCAGCAAGGGAGGGCAGTTGGGCAACCAGGCCGGCAGGGGAGGGCAGTTGGGGGGGACCGGGCCTGCAGGGGAGGGCAGTGGGGGTGACCAGGCCTGCAGGGGAGGGCAGTTTGGGGTTACCAGGCCAGCAGGGGAGGGCAGTTGGGGGCAATCGGGCTGGCAGGGGAGCAGTTAGGCATTGATCAGGCTGGCAGGGGAGTGGTTAGGGGGTGATCAGACTGGCAGGCAGGAGAGCGGTTCAGAGCCAGCAGTCCCGGATTGTGAGAGGGATGTCCAATTGCCGGTTTAGGCCTGATCCCTGTGGGACATCCCCTAAGGGGTCCCAGATTGAAGAGGATGCAGGCTGGGCTGAGGGACACCCTTCTCCGCCCACCCCAGTGCATGAATTTTGTGCACCGGGCCTCTAGTTCTTCTATAAATGCATTGATTGACATTGATAATAGTTTCCATTTTTGATGAAGCTTTAAAATATCTCTGCTTTACTGTTCAGATGCATATTTGCCAACCAAATCTCTCACCAGTTTAGGAAGAGTTTTCTTAGGAGGAAAATATACAAAAACCAGATTTTTATATTAAAATTAGAGAAGAAAAAGATTTCTCAATGCAAATATACTCACTTAGCAGTAAATGCTGAGCTGAACCATTTATTTATTTACTCTTTCAAGTAGCACTTGCCAAGTACTCATGGAGTGGCCCGTAGTGTGCCCTATGCGAGTGCTTCTCACATTTAATGTGCATATGAACAACCTGGGATATTGCTATAGTACAAATGCTAGTTTAGTAGATCATGGATGGAGCCTGAGAATTTGCATGTCTAACCCAGGTGAGGCCAATGTTGTTGGTCCAGGAATCACACACTGAGCAGCAAAGCTTTTGGCATCAGGATTAGAGCCTTGCAATGGGCTCTTGACCAAATGGAAGAGATGCAGGGAAACTGAGGACTTATAAAGAGAGTGGTAGGGTTCCACTTTTGGTGATGTTTATTTGGTAAAGTAATTCTTATTTGATGAACATTCCTGGAAATAACTATAAACCCCGATAAAACCAAAGAAGACTACTGTCTAAAGGCCTGAGAGAACCAGAAGAGAGCAGATAAAAAAGGGACTGGGACTCAGCAAGGTTCCCATTTTTTATAACTTTTAGCCTGAGGGCAATCCCTAGTCTGCTGTGTGAGTCAACTCAACACAGAGAGAAAGCCCTGCGGTGCATGGGCTTAAACGTCAGATGCCAGACTTCAGGATACTTAAAGCAGCTGGGAAATGAGGGGAGATGTCACAGAAAGGAGAGACACACAGAAAGGGAGTCCCCATTCTGAGTATAAATGTTTTCACAATTTGTGGCTGACCCCAAGTCACGCAATGGAGAAGACTCCAAGCAATCCCGCTAAGGCTGATTTCAGCCGCTGCTCCTGCAGGGAAGAAAAAAATTGCAGTTTGAGGTCAGCAAAGCTAACTTTTCACTTACAGAAATAATCAATAGTTTTCAAAGGAAAATAACAGAATCCTGAGCCTCTTTAATGTATTATTTTCAAAATCCAAGATATAATCTGTCAACACAAGAAATGTCCAAACCTATAGAAAATTTTAATAAAAATTATTTGAGCCAAACTAATGACAATTGCTGGGAAGCAAGATCGCAAATGCTCCAGAGAATAACAGTTTAGGGTTTATTTTTATGTATTTGAAATTAAGGAGGGAATTTAAGATTACATGAAGGTGGGAAAAAGCAATGTGGGGATTTGATTACAAGAGATGTAATACAATTGTGTGCTCTCTTGAGGACGGTTATGGTACAGGCACCTCTCACAGACACCAGAGGCCTTATCCGACAGCTCCTGAGTCCGAGGGAGAATGCCTTCTCCCTTGGGTTCTTGTCTTCTCATATGAATGAATCCGAACGAATGACTCCAGAAGCAAATTTGTGTTGTGTTGAAGCAAGTTTATTAAGAAAGTAACTTACTGAGAAAGTAAAACATGAAAATGTATTAAAGGAGCGAGGCAAGCAAATCTATCATCTGGCATAAAGAGCCTGAGGAGTGAGTGGGGTGGGTGGTTCTGCCTTATATATGTTTCTGTCTATAGGTTTTAAAATTATTCTGCTGAATATCTTGGTACAGATTAATTTTCAAGGTCCTCCTTTTACTTCATTGTGGCTTTCCCAATTTGTGAGAAGCACTTGGCAATTTTATCTTGTCAAGCCGGGAGACAGCTGGCTTTCTGTCGCAACGCACAGGTTGAGAATCGCTAGCAGGGTCACCTAAGACCATCGGAAAACATAGATATTTACATTATGATTCATAACAGTAGCAAAATTACAGTTATGAGGTAGCAACAAAAATAATTTTATGGTTGGAGGTCACCACAACATGAGGAACTGTATTAAAGGGTCACGGCATTAGAAAGGTCGAGAACAATTGGAGAGAGGGGGATGAGATAAGACTGCATCTTCCTTCCTCTTCCTCCCTCCTCTCTGCTGTCTTTGGAGAGACATTAAGCATTTGTTCTCAAGCCTCCTTGGTTGGGGGAAGATAAGGGCTCACTACTTGCAAGCTGGCCGCAGGCTGCCAAGCTGTTTGGCCTTGTTTAATTTTCTTGGCTCAGTTTCCCTAGTCCTCCTGCCTTGAAATTTTTCTAGCCTCTAACTATGCTGTAACATTTATGCTTATGTCAAAGGTATGTTAACCTAGATGTGTGCGCGCGCGCGCGCGCGCGCACACACACACACACACACACACACACTAAGGGACAGGGCTTGCTTGAGGCAAAGATAAGCCTTTTACTAAAGAAGTTATATGCCTGGGGTGTGACTACCCACCATGACCTGCCCATTTAGGAATTTATGATCAAATTACCTTATGAGGTTATTTTCTGTTGAACCCTTTTTTTTTTGTCCACAAATCCAAATTTTCCTATAATAAGAAACAGGAAAGTGTGACCCATATTCAAGAGAAAAAGAATATCAACTAAGATCAAACTTGAGATGAACCAGGTACTGAAAATAGCAGACAAGGATTTTAAAGCATCTCTTATATTCAAGGACACAAAGGAAAACATGCTCTTTATAATAAAAAGATAGGAAATATCAGCAGCAAAATGAAACTATTTTTAAAAGCCAATGGAAATTCTAGAACCAAAAAATATAGTCTTTAAAATAGAAAATTTATTGGGTGGTCATAAGAGCAGATTGGAGATGACAGAAAAGTCAGCCAGTGTGAAGCTAGACCAATAGAAAGAATTCAATCTGAGGTTTAAAAAAATTAGCAGGTTTGTGAGAAACATGCTCACCTGTCCAAACTCAAATAATGGACTCAGAGACACGAAGTACAGTGAAAGCAAAAGCTTTAATGGCCATCTTGCAAGATCAGGTGTCTGCTGGGCAGGCACACCTGGAACGAGTACAGCAAGCAATTAATCCCTAGTGCGCGAGTCCCTCCCCTGGTTCCTCATTGGCTGAGTACTATGGGGTGTGCACTCTTCCCGGATGTCGCCTAAGTTTCCTATTGGGCTATTTAAAAAGTGGGCTGTGGACTTTTTAGTTGTCTCCACCTCCCTGTCTCTGTGGCGGGAAGGCCTTCCTGGGGTGTGTGCTTTCTGACACATATACAGTCTTTACCCACTTCCTCATTTCATCGTGATCCAACCTCCCCCTGTTGGTTAGCTCTTTCTAACATCCTGTTTGCCCAGGGGCCTCCTAGGTACATGAGCTTTGTCTTGTCCTCAGACCACCACGCAAGCAAACTACCAGTGATTTTCCTTTCAGGGTTAAATGTCTTGCCATGAAAATGGACCCCTATTGATTTTATTTCTTACAGGTTCTGTGGGTCAATAGCCAAAGAGGTAACATTTGTATAATTGAAGTCCCAGGAAGAGAGGAGTGAAAGAACGAAGCAGGAAAACCATCTTAACAAATAATGGCCCAATATTTTCTAAATTTGGTGAAAGACATAAGATACAGATTTATGAAGTCAATGAGTGTCAAGAAAGACAAGACAACCACACCTGGGCACATTATAGTCAAATGGCTAATTATACTGGGAGGTCTTCCTAATGCCTTGCCCTGAAGCTTGCCTCTGGTGCTTTAATATCCATGCGACGTTAGGCAGATGATTCTAAGTACTCAGCAGATTTTGGGCTCATAGAGTGCTTATACTTAAGTTAAGGACCAACCATTAGAAGAATGGTGAAGAGAGAATGGAAATACGGGATTTAAAAAAAAGGTAGAAATCAGAGAGAGATTGGTTATACTTACTGCTAACTCTGGATCCAAAGCCTGATCCAACATACCCTTATTCACCAATGCTAGGGGGGTTCTCTCCTGTCTAAATATTAGTAGACATTAGTTATCCTGGGTCTCCTTAGGCCAGCAATATCATCAAAGTATGATTATCTCACATGTATATTCCCTCACAGCAAGCATAACTTGAAACAATCATGTTTATTTGTAATGTAACAAAAAAGAGTGGGATAACAATATTTCTGAAATATTAATAGGTAGTTTTCCCCTAGTCTTCCTGCTTTGCATTTGTTCTTGCCTTCTTTCATTGATCCAGTTGGAGTGGGATCATTGCTGCAGGGAAGTGTGGATGAAAAGGGCTGACTAACTCAGGGGAGGGCTGCATGGTGGCCTTGCAAACTCAGAGACCTAAAGTAATCCACAAAGGATGGTCTGAAATTAAAATTTTTTAAATTAAAAAGCAGTTTATAGTGGGTAGTCATGTCCTAGGCCAGTGGACAAAGATCACCTTTGATCTTAACTGAACCTATGTCTTTTTGCATCTATGATAACATATGGTGGAATGTCAGGGTAACTTATAACTTCCCTTTTTCTAGACCCCTCTGGGCACAATCAGTGCTCCAGGGTAGAGACCACAAATTCCCTTATTGTTATTGTTATCAAGTTAATTGTTGACTGTTAACTATTTCCACCCCGTTTGCTTTCGCCCACCTCCCTAATCTATCACCAATGGATTTTATGTAATCCACTATGTCTCCTCCTTTGATGTTAATTTATAAACATAGATGAAGAACTGCCATTCTAGGAGCATTATCTCAATACATTGATAGTCTGCTTCCTGGCAATTGTCGATAGTTTGGCTCAAATATACCCACAAAAATTCTTTATAGATTTGAATGTTTCTTACGTTAACTGAAAGGATATTCTCCCTGGAAAGCAGAGAAAAAGGTGATTCTTTCCAGGTTTTGAGATGAAAAGCCTGAGTCTTGAGGGGAAGGACAGCAATTCAGGGCCTTGTTCACAGATTGGGGAGACTACATAATCATTTAAGAGCAAGGCTTTTAAACATTCAATCTATAAAATAATCTTTGAGCTGAGAAAAAAGAAAAACTTTGTGGGGGAAATAACAGAATCTTGGAAATGGTGAGACTCAGCACTTTCTTATCATCTCCACTGCTGTCACCTTGAGTCCAAATACCTTGCATAGATTCTTGTGATAGCTTCTTAGCAGGTGTACCTGTTTCCACTCTTGCCCTTCCCCACCCCTGAGCGCTCCAGTCTGCTTGCAGCAGATCAAAGTCATTCCTGTTGTAACCTATGCTAGATCCGGCCAACCTCTGCTCAAAAACCTGCAAAGTTCCCCGTGGTACTCCTTGCTGAAGCAAAGAAGTCCTTACAGATCTGCCCTCAATCTGATCACACACCTTTCCATTTCCACTAGGTTCCCTGTTGCCTGAGCATGTCAGCAGACCACGGTCTTCAGTGCATTGCATAGTCTTCTCCTGGATACCCACATGGCTCATGCACTCTCCTCCTTCAGGTTTTTATTCACATCTCAACAAGGCCTGACCTGAGACTCTCTATCCCCAATCTTTTGCTCTCACTCTGTTTATATGTTCTTTTCTATTGCACTTTTAGTATATACCTTTATTATGTGCTTTTAGTATACAGATACTTTAGTGATTCATTATTTTCTATTATTTATTATCTGCCTCCGTTTAGAATTATGGAAGGGATCTTTGTTTTGTTCACTGAAGTGCCTAGCACAATAAATAATGAATGCATCCTGAACCTCTCCCCTTTCTTGTCCAGGGGGGACTCCAGAGGGAAACAGGACTGGCAGATAGGATGGGGATGTATGGGTAGAGGGGACCCCAGCCCTTTCCCAGCTATGACATGATATTGGCAGCAAAGAAAGGCAATGTGTAGGAGGGGAGTGTGTGATGGAGCTGCATGGAGTTTCTGGGGGTAATATCTGTGGGGCTGAGAAGGACTGAAGCTGCAAAGGGCTGGATCCAGAGGTTCCCGAGAGTGGAGCAGGTGGAGTTAGCTGATTGCCCTAGTGGGCAGTAACAGCAGGGAGAACTGCCAGCCCCAAGGGAACTTCTGGATAGGAAAGGGGTATATTGTATGTCTGCTGATGCCTGTTATCTAAGCAGGAGGGTAAATAGCTCAGAGGTTGTAAACATAAAAAGATGACAACTGCCCGGCCAGTGTGGCTCAATGGTTGAGTGTCGACCTATGAACTAGAAGGTCAAGGTTTGAGTCCCGGTCAGGGCACATGCCGAGGTTGTAGGCTCCATCCCTAGTAGGGGATGTGCAGGAGGCAGCCAATCAATGATTCTCTCTCATTATGGATGTTTCTATCTCTCTCTCCCTCTCCCTTCCTCTCTGAAATCAATAAAAATATACTTTAAAAAAGATGACAACTAAAGATTTTATGCTACCTTAACCCTTGCCTCTACCAAAGGTTGGCAAACTCTTTCTGTAAAGGTCCAGATGCCAAATAGTTTAGACTTCACAGGCCACATTTGTCTCTCTTGCATATTCTTCTTTGTTGCTTTTTAAAACAGCCCTTTAAAGATGTAAAACACATTCTAAGCTTGCAGGACGTGCAAAAACAGGCAGCCCCCAGGCCACAGGGCACTGATCCCAGGGAAAGGGAAGGAGTCTCTGATGACACATGTGTGAACTAAAATCTTAGAGCAGAAGTTGCTTGGGAAAAACAAGGAAATTTAAATGTTTCACACATTGAATTTATGGATTGAGGTTCAAATTACATGGAGTAGCTCAGACTAAGCAGATACTATCCTTTGGCCCAAGTGACCAGGAGGAAATATGGCCAGCTGCTTCTCTGGCTCCAAGTTGGCCCAAGGGAGGAACTATGTTTTGTCTCATGTCCCTCCAGGCCCACCAGGCCATGGTAAAGTTGGGCAGAACTAAGAGCATTCTCGTTACTAACTGCTGTGTGACAAATCACTCCAAAGTCTCAAAGCAACAGTCATTCTATTATATTCCAGAATTTCATGGGTCAGGAATTTGGGCATGGCTTGACAGGATGGCTCTTCTGCTCCTCATGGCATTGACTGAGGTCACTTCCTGGTATTGGCTGATAGGCTGGTCTGGAGGTCCATGCTGCCTTCATTTTGTGTGCCTGGAACTTGGCTGGAAGGCTGAGCTTGTATGGGACTACTGCAAGAAACACCTGCCTATGGCTTCTCTAGCAAGGTTAAGGGTAGTCAGGCTTGTTCATAGTGACGCAGGGCTCCAAAAGTGAGTGTTCTGAGAGAGCACGTAGAGCTGCCAGTCTACTCAGCCTGCACCCTCAATCAGGCACCGTCAACCTTTCACCAAAGTCTATTGGTAAAAGCAGTCACAGAGCCCACCCAGGCTCCAGAGAGAGGAGCTTCCACTCTCTAGGTGGGAGAATTAGCCCACATTGTTGGCTATCTTTAATCTTTGGTGCTACTGAATATGCAAGTGAAATTTGCACTGTTTTACCAAGAATAAGATCATGGTGGGTAGGTTCATGGAATGACATTTATCTTCCCCAATGCTATCAAGGCACAGGGAAAATGTCACTCTCACAAGAAATATACATTTTACTTAGTAAACAGACCACATATTTTGTTCTACACTCTTGTAATTCTTGACAACTGCCAGTGGGGTAAAAGCAAGTAGACTTGATTTGGATTCTGATGGAACTTAGGAAGAAAAAGATAAAGAAAAATAAAGAATTGGGAAATAGGGTTATAAAGAAAAGTAGGCAGAATGAAATAGTTTATTTCAAAAAAGAAAGAAACCAAGATGTTCCTAGAAAGAGCAGGAAGGGGGAGGCAGCAAGCTCAGGTGAGGAGACAAACAGTGGTAGGAAGCAGTAGAGATAAAAAATAATTTCAAAGTCAGTTGAATATGGGAAAAGAAGAAATCAGGAAAAATATATGCTTGAAACCAAAGAAGAAAAATAAGATTAAACTTTAGTTCTAATAATTTCAATAGACGTTAAAATTATTTCAAAGGAACTCAGAGAGTATAGGAGAACAAATTACTGCAAAACATACAACTAACTTGCTGCTTTGTATTTGTCCTTGCCTTTTCATGGATCACTTTTACATTAGTGGTTATTATTATTCTTTCTACACTTGAGAAGGGTCAATATAGAAGCACCTACGTTTCCAATCCAATGTTGAAATACAAAAACTAAAGGACTAAATGCAAACAACACCTCCCAAACATTCCACCAGTACTTATTTTTGTTTTTTAATTGCAGTTTACATTCAATATTATTCTGTATTAGTTTCAGGTGTACAGCATAGTGGTTAGACAATCATCTACAGTACTTTACAAAGGGGTCCTCTTGATATTGCAAGTACCCACCAGCCCCATGCCTAGCTACTGCAACATTATTGACTACATTCCCTATGCTGTGCTTTATGTCCCTGTGACTGTTCTGTAACTACCAATCTGTACTTGTCAATCCTTCAGCGTTTTCACCTAGTCCCCAGCCTCGCTCCCCTCTGGCCTCCATCAGGCTGTTTCTATTTCCCACCAGTATTTTATGCGGCCTCCTACTTTCCTCACAGCCTTTCACCCACTGTGAAAAAAAGGAGAAAAATCTATTTTCTGTCTGCCCTGCAGTTGCCGCTGCATTTCCTTGTAGATGGAAGGCGTTTGTTCTCTGGTGCTACTGAATATGCATGTGAGCAGTGAAGCCTCAGAAGGTTGTGACAAAAGGACTTTCTCTCAGAAAAGGTGCCTAACAGAAACAGCAGGCCCAACACAACTACTCTCAGAGCAGCAGGGCAGAAGGCCAGCGGCTGGCACAGCCCCAGGGAGGATAAAGCATAAGCAGACAAGCAGCGAGAAAGAAAATGCTTCCTGTGTCCAGAAGAACTGAAAATATGGCCCAAGGTGGGAGTAATAATATATATTCATTTCACACACAGCAATGCACCACCTGAAATAATCAATGTACTTCTTTCTCCTCGTGTGCTGTTTCTCACCCCAGTTTTCTCCCTGCCCTATTCCAGTCCCCTGATATTTTCCCTCAGATCAATAATCAGAGCTCAGTGTTAGAAAAAACTATAGTGACCCAGGTTTTACTTCTAATGTTGAGAGTTTATGTCTTCTTTTTCAAAGGAAGGTGCAAACTACTACTGTCCACTGCAGCCCAAGCTTTAAAATATGACACGCCAAAGGCAAGAGAGGAAAGAAAAGGCAGTGAGCACATGTGTGGAGCGAGGAGACAGCAATAAAGGAGGAGCTGGAGAAACCCGATGTCCCCAGGTAAAGGTACACAAGCAATTTACTGAGCGGCAACCTGTAGCCCAAAAGGGTCACTATAACTTCTGAAATTCCAGAGAAAATACATTCTCAGCTGCAATCTACCTTGCTCTCCAGTATTCCAGATGGTGTTAGACTGAGGTCAAACCCATATGGAAACTTACCTATTTACTGGTAGCAGAAACAGCTCAGTTTCATAGGACTGATTTTGGGGGGTAGACCCCTCCATGTGACAATGATGGCTTCTTTGAAAAACTCAGTTGTGAGTCAGGCAATGACTAAAGGCATGGCCCTGCAAATAGAGCTTATGTACCGACAGACAAAATCTTCTCCATGCAAAATACTGTGTCTGTATCTGCATGAATTGATTCCATGACTCTTGTTAGAGAAGATCCTTGTAGGACTTGCATAGTGAATACATGTACTTGGATTTACATGATTTTATCATTTACAATAATTAGGCAGGATATAGGGAGGGGCAGAGCTATATACTCACAAGAGAAAACATGCGACGGGCTTCAAAGAATTATGAAATGCTGGAGTTGCAAAAAAAAAAAAGATCATAGAGATCACGTAGTTCAATCTAATTTTACCTAAGACTGGAGATAGTTCATGATTTCCTAATGGCACACACCTAGTAAGTGTTGGAGCCAAGACTTGAATCTGGGTCTTCTGACTCCAAATTAACTGGTCTTAGACAATCTTAATATTTTAGCTCCCAAACTTCCATGATATTGATTGCTTATGCTGTATTATTCAAGGTAAATAACTATAAGATTCTACAAAGACCAACTCCAAAAACTCAGTGGTTCAGCAAACAAAATGCATGTGAAGTCAAGTACAGGTGAGTGGGCACCTGCCCAGTGAACTGGAGAAGCAGATTCTTCAACTTGCATGACTGCCATATCAACAGGTGGCTAACAGTCACCACATCAGTGAAAAATGTGGATTATTACACCAATTCTTAAACACTTCTTCCTGGAAGTTTTATCTGTTACTTCCATTCACATTTCATTGGCTAGAATTAGTCATGTGGCCCCATCTAAACCATGTACCTAGGAAGGAGATGAGAAATAGACATGGGTGAGCACTTACTACCTCTTCCACATATGCATACCTGGTTTTCAAAAGCATGCAGTAGCGAAATCTACACTAATAAAAGAGAAACATGCAAATTGACTGTCCCTCCGCTACACTCACCAGCCAATCAGGAGCGAGTATGCAAATTAACCCAACAAAGATAGTGGCGGCCACAGAGCTGGAGCGAGCAAGAGGCTTGGGTTACCCCGGTGACGGAGAAAGCCAAGCTTCCCGCCCGCCCTGGCCACTGCTGAAGGAGTGGCTGGGGGCCTGGGTCACCGGGGGGCATGGCCAGCCTGAAAATGGCCCTCAGACCCTTACCCAGGCTGGCCACACCCCCATGGGGTGAGGGTCCCCACTGGGGGGCTTGGCCAGCCTGCAAACAGCCCTCAGCCCCTCACCCAGGCTGGCCAGGCACCCCAGTGGGGACCCCCACCCTGAAGGGGGTGTGGCCAGCTTGAAAACAGCCCTCAGCCCCTCACCCAGACTGGCCATGCCCCCCCAGCGGGGACCCTCACCCCATGGGGGCATGGCCGGCCTGCAAACCACCACAAGCCCCTCACCCAGGCCACCCCAAGCCCCAAGGGAACCCCCACCCTGATCCAGGATACCCTTCAGGGCAAACCAGCTGGGCCCCACCTGTTCACCAAGCCTCTATCCTATCTAATAAAAGGGTAATATGCTAATTAGACTGGGAGACCTTCCAGGAGACCTTCTGGACATTCTTCTGGACAAAGCCATGGTGACAGGGCCAAGGTAGAGGCAGTTAGAGGCCAAGAGGGGAGGGCAGTTGTGGGTGATCAGGCCAGGATGGGACAGCAGTTGTGGGTGATCAGGCCGGTGGAGGGGGCAGTTGGGGGTGAGCAGGCCGTCAGTGGGGGTCAGTTAGGGTGATCAGGACAGCGGGGGGCCAGTTTGGAATGAGCAGGCCAGCAGGGGGGCAGTTGGGGGCGAGCACACTGGTACGGGGGGCAGTTGCGGGTGATCAGGTGGGTGATTCCATACACTCATTTGGGGACGAGCAGGCCAGCAAGCAGAGTGGTTAGGGGCAATCAGGCAGGCAGGCAGGCAGGTGAGCAGTTAGGAGGCAGCCATCCTGGATTGCGAGAGGGATGTCTGACTGCCGGTTTAGGCCCGATCCCTGTAAACCGGCAGTAGGACATCCTTCGAGGGGTCCCAGATTGGAGAGGGTGCAGGCCGGGCTGAGGGACACCCTCCCCACCCCATGGACGAATTTTGTGCACCGGGCCAGTAGTCTATATATATAAAAGCCTAATATGCAAATAGTCCCCACAGGAATTTGACTGGGAGGCCGATTGCTTACTATGACATGCGCTGACCACCAGGGGGCGGCACGAAATGAAGGAAGGCCCCTGCTGGCAGCAGGCAGCCAGCAACCTGGGGAGGGAGGTCCTGGCTGACAGCCGGAAGGCCCAGATCAGCCCTGATCGCCAGCCAGGCCTAGGGACCCTACCCATGCATGAATTTCGTGCACCGGACCTCTATATTACTGTAAAAGGTATGGAGCCATTTTGGGTGATTCGAAGCTAAGAATAAGACAGCACTCTTTTCACTAAATTCTTCCTGAAGTATGAAGGCCTGGCAAGAAGTACTGATGGCTTATGTATTCATCTTTCTTAGCACAGTCACTCTAAATCCCCAAGGCAGACCTCACAAACATTATGATCCAAAACATCAGCCACCTGCTTTGTCTGTAAAATCTGCAGATCACCACTCTAAACTGGATCTTCCTTCCCAGGGCATTTTGCAGGGTTTAGTTGGCTCCATTTCAGGGGGAGTTGTATCTCCAATAAGATGGATGCAAATATTTGTGAAGCTCACAACAGCTGCTCCAAAGCTAGACTAGAGCCTGGCCCTGGGAAGCATGTGCTTTGCCTACACCTGACATGTCCTAGTCACGTGGTCCAGGAAGCCCCAGGAGACTTTCTTGAAAACTCTGCAAAGTAATCCATGAGCTATTACAGCTAGTCATCTGCTTCTTGTCTTCCTGTGTGTAGTTTTTAAGACACAATACTTGTTGCCTCCTCACCCATTTTTCAAAAGGGACATTGCAGGTGTGGTTTACCAAATACTATATTAGTGGAACAATAGGAATTCCAACTTCCTAATAGAAACACTTTTGGAGTTGGTTGTGATACTGAAGACTCATTCATACACACACTTACACACACACATACACTCAGCTTCTTTAAAACACAGCTTGTCAACCTTGAATGTGCAACACCCAGGGTCTTGGTTGATTGCAGATTCTGATCTGGAAGGTCTGAGACGTGTCCTGATTTGTCTTTCAACAAGCTTGCAGGAGATGCCAATGCTGCTGACCTTGCCAGTGGGCTGTCAAGTGGGCTGATGTGGGCAGAGGCCAGTTGGAAGGGAACCTGGAGAACGCAGTGAGCAGAGTGAGTCCTGCAGGCATGGTGAATGCAAACTTGCACCCACACCAGCTGAGTTACCGACAATGACGAGGGAAAGCCTATTGAACAGGGGAACCCAGGGACACTCTGGCTTCTCTGGCTTCCAACTGCCAGAGACCCACTAAGTTAAAGAGTCAACAAATGCACCTGCTGATTTGTTATAACAGAATAATTATTTTAAAGCCAACCAAGTTCTGTTTCATGTGTTAGATTAGACCAATGACATCTAAGATTTTTATCATTCTATGATTTACCTCCACATTACTATAAATTGAAGAAAGATGTACCCTTGAAAGACTGAATGAGACTTTGAAAGCCAATTCATGTTTATCCATAGGGGACAGTTTTACAACTGAGAGGCAGTCACTGTTTGAGAAGAGATCATTCAAAGAAACTGCATACCAGTGGAAAGAAAAAGACCCGTTATATTTATTAAGAATATCATCCCAATATTAGTTATAGGTAGAATATTCATTGCACTTAATGATTGTGTAGCAATTTGCTAAGGAGAGAGAAGAGGAAATCTGTATTTATAATGAGAGTGGTTTTACTTAAATCAAACAAACTAAAATGATCATAGTAATGATTCAGTGGGCATTTCCTATGTATAAAGCTGTGCTAATTGCTGCAGGACAGTTTCTCAACCCCTGCAGTTGGCACTCTGGGCTGGATCATTCCTTGTAGTGAGGGCTGTCCTGTGCAGTGTGAAATTTGAGGATCATCCCTGGCTTCTACTATTTTATGTACCATTCCCCCTGCTGTGACAATCAAAGCTGTCTCCAGAGATTGCAAAGTATCCCTTGGCGGGCAAAACCACTCCTGGTTGAGAACCACTGCTCTAGTGCATCAACCTATTACCACGTCCCAAGCACAGGTAAGGAGCCTGAGGCGTACGAAGGTTATAATTCTCATGCCTCTTGGGACTAGTGAGAGGTACAGTCAGCTTTCCAACCCAACTCTCAACCTGCTACTGAATCTCAGTATTGTGCTTTCTCCTTTCCTTTTACTTCTGATTTTCTCAGAGGTATTTGTGGATGATATTTTTTAATTGGAGAAAAATATCAGGAAAAGAGCACTCATTTAGGGGATTTGAATCAGATTTCTGAAAAGATGGTGGTTTTATGCTGCTTAGATCACAGAAATTCAGAAGTGTAGAAACCTCAGAGCTCATCTGTTTCAGAAAATGCTATGGTGGACAAGCAAGCCCTTAAAAACAACATCTGACAGCACCTGGTTCATTTCAGGTGAAGAAAGAATGTGCTGAAAAGCCTCCCTATTTTTTTATGTGCTGTGATTCTCATTGAATCTTTCTTCATAATGTTGCGCACCCCAGTGAATGATCAATTTCAACTTAATAGCAGCCAAGGTCAACTATGAGGACATAGCAGCTGCTCTACTAGAACCAGGCAGCAATGATTTACTGCCTTTGCAGAAGAGGATTCTCGGCATTTGGAAAGTGTAATGTGATGTAAGAGTAATTAAGGCATAGATAGACTCTGAACAATTGATTGGCAGTGTCAGAGAAGCCTAATTAGCTTAGATGCTTCAAAAACGGATTTTTCCAGCTAAAACTAAAGGTTAGTAATTACATTTGTGGGCTATGGCCACTGCCTCCAGGTGGCATTTCATATAGAAATATTTATGTTTGAGAGGACAGGCAAATAAAGCAAATGTCAGTTGACCCTTTACTAACAACTTTTGGTTAAAATGTCTCTTCAGAGACAAAAGTAAAAAATATATAAAGTCAAATTTGTCCATAAGTCAAGGTATTGCTTATTGCATCTGATAAAGTTTTAAGAATCAAGTTCTAATTATCTTCCAAGGACCGAATCGAAGAGAGTTTAATAAAAGGAACTCAGCCCTGGCCAGGTGGCTCAGTTGGTTGGAGCATGGTCCCATGCATCAAAAGGTTGAGGGTTCAATTCCAAGTCAGGGCACATGCCTAGGTTGTGGGTTCCATCCCTGGTTGGGGTGCATATGGGAGGCAACTGATCAATTTTTCTCTCTTACATTGATGTTTCTCTCTCTCTCCCCCCACTCTTACCCTTTCTCTAAAAAATGAATAAAAACATAACTTCAGGTGAGGATCAAAATAATTAATTAAACAAAAAATAAAAGGAATTCATAACAGAAGGAATGAGGGATGAGTAAAAAAGGTGAAGCGATTAAGATGTACAAATTGGTAGCTACTGAATAGTCACAGGGATGTAAAATACAGCATAGGGAATATAGTCAATAATATTGTAATGACTATATATGGTGCCAAGTGGGTAGTGGAAATATCAGGGGGGCCACTTTGTAAAGTACATGATTGTTTAACCACTATGCTGTGCATCTAAAACTAATACAGACTAATATTGAGTGTCAACTGTAGTTGAAAAATAAAAAAGTATCTATATCCATCATACTTATTGGCTAGTGTGCTATGTGTGAGGGAATGTTTAGTCATGAGTCATCTGTTGTTTTCTCCACCCAGATGAACAGCTCTTTTAGAAAACTGCCCCTTCTCCTTCCCCATCTTTCCATCCACGTACTTATGGAAGCAAACATATTCACAAAAAATCACTTCTCTCTTCTGGCCATTGGCTGATGGGTTTAGGGGTAGACACATAGCCCAAACTAAGGTATTGGGAATTCTTCCCTTGAGAATTTTTTCCCCATTCAATGCTTTCTAATATATTCACAGAGTGTACAACCATCACTATAATCAATTTTAGAACATTTTTATCACTCCAGAAAAATCCCATACCCTCCTCCTTTCTCCCTACCCACCCCCCCAACCCCCCGGTCCCCGCTCCAGGCCTAGGCAATTGTTATGCTACCTTCTGTTTCTACAGATTTTTCTAGTCTTGACATTTCATTACAGTGTAACGGTGCTGTAGGTGGTCTTTTGTGACCGCTTTCTTTCATTTATCATAATGATTTTGAAGTTCATCCACAATGTAGCATATATGAGCATTTTTCGCTTTTATGGCTGAATAATATTCCACTACATGGATATACCATATCTTATTTATGGACATTTGTGTTGTTTCCACTTTTGAGCTTTGTGAGTAATGCTACTTGCTATAAACACTCATGTATGCATTTTTGTGTGGATGTGTGTTTTTATTTGTCTGGGTACATACCTAAGGAGTAGATTGGTGGGTCATATGTTTTGAGTAGTTGCTAAACTGTTTTCCAAAGTAGCAGCAGCATTGTACATTCCCATCAGCAATGAATGAGAGTTCCTCATCATCACTTGTTATTGTCCATCTTTTCTATTTTAGCTATCCCAGGGGATGTGAAGTGGCTTCTTATTGCGGTATTAATTTGTGTTGCCCTAACAACTAATGATGTTGATCACCTTTCCATGTGCTGATTGGCCACTTGTATATCTTCTTTGGATAAATGATTATTTAAATTATTTGCCCATTTTTTGATTGGGTCTTTTTATTATTGAATTGTAAGAGTTATTTATATATATTCTTGATACCAGTCTCTTATCAGGTATATAATGTGCAGATATTTTCTCTCATTAATTAGGTTGCCTTTGCACTTTCTTTCAGCATAAATGTTGGTTTTGATTTAGGCCAATTTATCTATGCTCTTCTTCTGTCATTTGTGCTTTTTGTATCTCATAAAGAAATCATTGCCTAACAGTTAGAGAAATCATTGCCCTAACTCCGTGGTCTGCAAACTGCAGCTCGCGAGCCACATGCGGGTCTTTGGCCCCTTGAGTGTGGCTCTTCCACAAAATACCATGGCCTGGGCGAGTCTATTTTGAAGAAGTGGCATTAGAAGAAGTTTAAGTTTAAAAAATTTGGCTCTCAAAAGAAATTTCAATCTTTGTACTGTTGATATTTGGCTCTGTTGACTAATGAGTTTGCCGACCACTGCCCTAACTCAATGTCACAAAGATATACTCATGTATTTTCTTCTAAGAGTTTTATAATTTTAGCCCTTACATTTAGGTCTTTGATTCATTTTGAATTAATTTTTGTGTTTGTATGATGTAGGGGTCTAACATCAATCTTTTGTATGTGGGAGCCCCAGTACCATTTGTTGAAAAGACAATTCTTTCCCCATCAAATTATTTTGGCACCTTTGTAGAAAGCTAACTGTCTATAAATGAAAGAGTTTATTTCTGAATTCTCAATTCTATTCCATTGGCCTACATATCTGCCTAATGCTAGCATCACACTGTACTGATTATTGTAGCTCTGTAGTAAGATTTGAAATCAGAAAAGGTAGTACTCTACCTTTGTTCTCTCATTTCAAGATTTGTACTATAATAGGTCAACTGAATTTTCTTGTGAGTTTTAAGATGAGCTTGTCAATTTCTGCAAAAATAGAATCTAGGTTTTTGACAGGGATTGTGATGAATCTGTAGATTCACTTGGGGACTACCATCTTGACAAATATTGGCTCAGATCTATGAAGACCTAGAGAAAAATGAGATGTTTTTACATTTATTTTGATCTTTGTAAATTACTTTTATAATGTTTGATAGTATTCAGAGGACAATTTTGTACATATTTTTTTTAATTTACCTCTAAGTATTTTATTCTTGTTGATGCTATTGTAAATTGCATCTTGGAAACTTCAGCTAAGGATTAAGCAATCCCAGCCTCAATTTATCAAATCTCTTGAATGGCAGACATGTAAATCTAGCTAATGTTAGTGGCCATTTTTTGTTTTGTGGGGAAATACAAAAAGCCACAACATAATCCCCAACCACAAGGCAGACAGAAATGAGAGCTGGAGAAGACTCCAGGATTTCTTCTGGTGTTAGAGGCTGCATCTCTATCTCTTGCTTAAACTACCTCCAGTGCATTTCTGCTATACTCAACTGAAAGTTCCAAATAACACACTATTGGCATGCAGAAAACAACCTGCTCTTGTTGTTGAGGATGAAGTGGGTTGTTTCAATGTCATCTCTACTCTCAGCTCTCAGGTAATCACTCATTTTTTATCTCAAGTGAAATAAACAACATAATGTTTTAATGGTCACCGTCTATCCTGTGAAATCACCCAGTCCCTTAAGCTTTGGCACTCTTATTATGTTAAACTACCGAAATTATAGCAGAAGTGCCTGAGTTATGAGAACCAGCACTAGATGTATAGAACCGAGCAGAGAGGGTCCAGTGCCCACCTCTGCTGGGCAGATAGTTTATGGAATGGTGATCTTGTTGGAAATTAGCAGTGTAAGTGAAACCGTTTTAGAAATCTTTTAGCAAGGTCACAAGCCTAAATCCTCTGGTGGTATTGGGACCTATGCCAATTATTCTCTATCTTGACTTTGATACATGCTTGTCACCAATTTTCTCAAAGGATATTAAGAAATTTTCAAAACACATTTAGGTTCAATGTAATCACTTTAATGTGCATTTGTAATGCATAGATGATACTTTGGGGCTATGTCATGTAAGACCCCTGCCATGTGAGTCATGGAACCGGAAAGATAGCATTCTAGTCAATGTATTTTATAAAAACTCAGAAAGGCCTAGATTTTGTAGCTAGTAAACTCTTCAAACTTGTGTCTATTAATAAAGCTGTATAAGATAGCATGTAAAATTGTATAGACAACTCTTGTATGGTAAACTGACTTTGATAAAATTATTCTAAGGAAATTATCAGAGATGTGCATTGAGGTGTTCAATATTGCATTACCAATAATAGGATAAAATATGGCAAATAAAAGTATAATAGAGATTAAATACATTAATTTTAGCCCATTTACATTATGGGACATTAAAGGGCCATTAGGAGTCATGTTTTACAACTTTTAATGACATGGAAAAGATTTCTTGATACAGTAAGTAGGGAAAAGGTAGTATATGCAATATTCCAATTTACTATAATAAATTTTATATGTCTCTATTTATAAGAAAAAAAACATAAAAAACTAACAAATACCTTAGATAATAGAAAGGTCATTTTATTCTTGTGTTTGTATTTTTTACATAGCATTTATCACCATTTGCATAAGAAAATTGAGTGCTAGTCCATAGACTTTATAACAAATAATGTAGATGACAAGGATCTCTTCAGGAGACAAAACACTGTGCTTAATTCCACCTGCACTGAAGGAGACAGTGTCCGGGACCTGCTCAGCCGCTGAGTTCTCTCTATGAATTCAAGGGGAAACCAGGCTCCTGTGCTAGTTGCCATTCTGATAACACCTGTCCTGCCCACTTTCCAAGGTTATCAGGAGGAGCTAACTTAAGAAGCTACTTTGAAAAGTATAATAAAAGTGTAAGACATTATATTAATGATCATTTGTGAAATAACAGGCTGTACTAAAAATGTAATATTATTATTTAGTAGACATCCAGCCTATTATAACTGCATAAGTTAATATCAGAAATTATTTTATAATAGAAGTTAGCTATTCTTTGAGTGTTTGGCAGAATGGCCTCTTGTAAAAGGTTACAAGAACTAAAAGATCTTGGTTTTCCTTTGTTCCCTTTTAAAAGAGGCCATGTGAAATGTATACTAATCAATACTACAGACTGCCAAAAAATTAGTTATTTAACTTAGTACTTAAATATTTTGTGAAAATATTAACTACAACATGGGAAAGCACATAGGGTAACTCTAGGTATTCTGTGTTCTGTAACAACGCCAACAGAGGTCTCTAGCTGCTAGAGAGGCCCAATTGATCACTTAAACTTCCAAGACCGATGTCTTCTCCAGTTTCCCAGAATTACTTTGGGCTCCACAATCCAAACCAAACACACAGAACTTCTTCACCCACTGCTTTGGCCCTGCACCAGTGAGAGAGGAGATATCAAAGAGCCCACAAATCCCTTTCTTTTGGTCCCCAATGCAGGTTAAATTAAATCACTTCCAAAAGGACAAAACAATTTATTTTCTTTCTGGTGATAATACATCATCATATCACATCATATCTCACACCACGATATAACATCAAATCTCTTCCAGTGAACCACCAGCCAAGAGCCCAGCATGAGGCAGAGGCTGAACTCACATCATCACATAATCCAGGTCGCCTCTCTATGCCAAGTTCATTAGTGTAATCAAGCTACATAAATGCTATCTGTATAGGGTGTCCCCCCAAAAGTACGCACATACTTTGAATAATTATAAAGGCAGTGTTTAGTAAAATACATTGCATTTTCAAAATTGAGCTATCAGCTGTTAAAGTGTGTATACATTCTTTGGGGACACTGTATGTATGTACACATGTATGTATGTATGTATACACACACACAGCTAACACTTAATAATATTATACTAAGCCCTCGTTGGTTTGGCTCAATGGATAGAGTGTGGGCCTGCAGACTGAAGGGTCCCAGGTTTGATTCTGGCCAAGGGTACATGCCTGGGTTGTGGGCTCGATCCCCAGTAGGAGGCGTGCAGGAGGCAGCCGAGCAATGATTCTCTCTCATCATTGATGTTTCTATCTCTCTCTTCCTCTCCCTTCCTCTCTAAAATCAATAAAATATATACTTAAAAAATAATAATATTATACTAAGTGCTAAAAACCATAAAATATTCTTTCTTTTGCAGATGAGGAAACTGACAACCACTTAATCAAGGTCACACAACTTACAAATTGTAGAGATGGAATCAAGATAAAGATTAACATCATCTTCATGTGTATACAATGCTCGGGAACCTGACTGCCTGATACAGAAAGATATTTATTTCTATAAGAAGTAAATGAGGTGCTCTGGCCAACAGAGCAGGACCACACATACACTTAATACATTATCTGAACCAAAAAAACTATCTGAATATCCACTTCTAAGTTTCAAGGACTTTGGCCTATGTTCCTTGGGATGTTGTTATGGTTAGAAAAATAAAATTAAAGAAGGTGCCATAATGAGAGGGAGAAGTGAGCATATCACATATATAGCAAATGCAGGAAAACCCAATATGCTTCATTATGCCTTCAGATGATTCTCTGAGGAAGCCAGTCAGTGGTTACCTGGGGAGAATCACTGATGGAGAGAGGGCAGGGGGTGACCAAGGGCCACAAGGGAACTTTTAGGGGTGGTGGATATGCTTATTATCTTGATTGTGGTGAGAGTTTCATGGGTATATACATATTTCAAAACTCATCAAATTATTCACCTTAAATATGTACATTTCCGTGTACTTCAATTATACCTCCACACACGGAAAAGGGACTTCTCCCTTCAATAATGAAGATACTACAGAGGTCACGGTCAGGGGGTGCCATGGCATCATGAGATGTCACGCCAAAGTGATTCAGGAGAACCTTTAGGTTCTGAATAACATCTGAATATCATGACCTTCACTAACATCACCATTTAAGTGTTCACTCTGCATAGAGCAGGAATTCCACAAAATAGTTTCCTGGTATTATCTTGTTTAATGCTCCCACCACATAAGGTTTATCTTACTATCATTCCCATTTTACAGACATGGGGACACAACGCCATGACAAAGGTAACACTTGCCCTGCACTATAGGGCTAGCAAGGGCATGAATATGTTGCATGAGACATACTGGAGTGTCACCACCAGCCGGTGTCTGTCTTGACAACAGTACTCAGGGCCGTGGATGAGTCTGGGTGTGGGCAGCATGCAGCTAGGGTCTCCAGGAGTGGCAAACAAGGGGCAGAATAGCCTGCATTTGGTTTGATTATTTTATTACTTTTTTAGATAAAGGGACGATGAATCAGAGTCTAGAGGGACTTGGAAACATTGGACATTTTCAAATATCTTGTTCTGGGTGAGGGAGAGAGAGAAACCTCGGGCATGTGCCCTGACCGGGAATCAAACCGGCAATCTCTCAGTGCACAGGACGACACCCAAGCAACTGAGCCACCCCAGCCAGGGCTCTCTGGCCTTACTTTCAAGGTTAGTATTTCATTCTGGGGAGACAGCATGCATTGTGGTTAAGGCCATTGGTGCTGAAGTCAGACAGGTTGGCATTTGATTTCCGCTACTAGTGTGTGACCTTGGACAATTGAATAACCTCTCTGTATTTCAGCTTCCTTGACTTTAAAATGGTGATGATAAAGAGCTACAAGACATTGCTGCTGCAAAGAGTAAGCAATAGGATGTAGGTAAACTGCTCAGTATAAGTTCTGTCATAGAATAAAGCCTTTCACCATGTATAGAAATGGGGTTATAATTTTATCTAGCATTCCTGTGAGTCAGAGATCCTTGATCTGGGGAGTGTAGGCCATGAATTGGGCTTGCGGGGAGTTGCGAGTCTAAGTGATGTGCAGGTTCATGTGTGTCCCCTGTGTGAGGCTTTGGGAACTGGTACCCGGCTTTCAGCCAGTTCTCAAAGAAGTGCAGGGCTAACCCAGAAAATGAATCAGAGAAACACATACGATTGGATCCAGCTTGCTGCGCCTGGTCCCAGAGGCCCATGACCACCGGCTCAGTTTCCCCTCCACGCTGTAGAAGAGCAGCATGCTTGTTCTTTGTCCCAGGGCCACGGTGCTGAACCTACGGTGGCACAATTCACCTTCCCTACAGCTGTGCCCTGCAGTCTGCATAACTGTGCCTACTTTGTCCCGCGCTCTTAGCACAATGTAACTGCACGCTGGGCATCCGGGCCAGCAGGGTCGCTGTGGGAGTGTGACAGCCAGGCCAGGGGCTCATAGAGTCCGAGGCTCTGCCTTCCTCTGCCCACATGCCCCTCGGAGGCCTAGCTTTACATGGCACATCGCACATGCCTCAAACAGAATTTTCATGCCCTCGGAAATCACTGGGGGATGTAATTATTAGTGTACCTCCCTGTCTCTGGACAAACGGAAGGCAGCGGCAGGGGCTTCGTACAGAGAGGACACAGAAGTTGAAAGTAAATGTTTATTAAGTGAATGAAAGGAAGAAAGGAAAAAAGGAAGAAAGGGAGGGAGGGGGAAGGAAGAGAGGGAAGAAGGGAGGAGAAGAGAGCAGAAGGGTGGGAGGCGCACATTAGGAGAGAAAGGGCCTTTTCTCTGAAGGCGTGAAGGTGTTTTCCCAGGGAGCTTTGTCAAACACTTGTCTGCCTCAAAAGATGAAAAAGTCCTTCCTCCTGGGGCTCCTGGAAGGTTCTCTCTCCTGAGTCAGAAAAAGGGGAGGGGATGGAAGCCACACGCCGACCACTAATAGAGACACTTGAACTTGTCAAACATCAGTTCTGAGAGAATAAGAACATTTAGTGTGTGATGAAATTCATCAGGCAGACTCTGCTGTTGGGATAAAAGTCTACAGGACAGACCCGCCCAAAGCCCTCTGCACACCTCGTTTTGGAGCAGGCTGCTCTCGGCACAGGTGCAGGGTTATCTTGGGAGTCACCGTAGCCTTCACCGCTAAAGCAGGAGAAGGCGAGACTGAGGAAGAAGGAAGGTGCCTCACAAACAGGTACAAAATAGGATTGCAAAGTCCATGAACTTCTGTCACTTGATCACACCAGCTGGAGACAGCTGTGACCCCAGGTATGACCACGCATTACCTTTCCTGCCCCGTCACTGCTGCATTTATTTGGGAGCAGATCATGTCACAGACAGAGAATTCGAGTGCCATCAGTGGGAGTGCTGTGCCTGGATGTCACGCCATTCACCCGGCAGTGATGGATCACCCCGGAGCCCCCACAGCTATTTTCCCATGACCTCAGAGCAACAAGGGGCAGCTGAGGAACAATTCGGGGCGTTGGCTCCCCCAACACAGAAACAGAAAACCCAGATGAAGCTGGCCTCTTTGAAACTTAAAAGGAACCACCATGTGTCACTTTTTAAGGGGCAAACTGATGAATAGGCAGTGAATAATCCCAAGACAATTCCCTGATGAAGTGTGTAGCCATTGTACATGCAGATCCAAACCCTTCAAAAGAAAGAAAGGCAGACCCTTCTTGAGTTTGGCTGAGTCTGCCTGTAAGTTTCATACTTTTAAAGAAAGTAAAAATTGCAAAGACAGTATTTGAAGAAGTGCTTAAGAAAAGCAAGCCTTTAGCACGAGTTCTGAATGCGGTCGCCTTACTACACATGGTCTTGACTGTCCCAGTCCACCTGTTGCCAGTGCCCCAACCAGGGCCACAACAGCTGGAAAGAAGCAGCCCGTCTTCACAGCATCAGTGTGGTCTGTCTGTCTGCAAGTTCCTGTGACAGTGATAATGGTGATGATAACAGCCAAGTACTCTCTTTTTTCCTAAGTGTCCTTCATATATTAAATTATTCACTCCTCATGACAAAGTAAAATGGATGATTATTTAACCTCATTTTTGCAGATGAGGAATCTGGGTTTAGATAACTTGCCTAAAGTTACACAGCTGGTTAGTGAAGCAATTTACCCAAACTTGGGGAATGTGGCTCGAGGACATCTGGTTCCACCCGCCCCCCCAGCTTCATTGAGATATAATTGACATCAAACAGTGTCACAAAACAACCATGTGTCCTTGGGCAATTTCTTTCTCTTTACATTTAAGCTGTAAAATGTATTGACTTGATACATTTATATTTTGCAATCCAGTCACCACCATGGTATTAGCTAACGCCTCCATCACATCACATAATTACATGTCATTTTTTTTTTTGTGGTAAAATCTACTCTTAGCAACTTTCAAGCATAGAATACAGTGTCAACTATAATCACCACGCTGTGCACAGCATCTCTAGAGCTTTTTCATCTTCTACATGGGAGATTGTTCTTTTTAACCAACATCTCCCCATTCCCCCCACTCATAAGCTCCTGGAAATCATCATTCACTCTCTGCTTATACCAGTTTGGCTTTTTTAGAGTCCACGTATAAGTGAGATCATACAGTATTTGTCTTTCTCTGTCTGGCATAATACTCTTTAGGTCCAACCATGTTGTTGCAAATGCAGGATTTTCTTTTTTCTCATGGCTGCATAATATTCCATTGTGTGTGTATGTGCAAACATATATATTATATCTTGTTTACCCCTTTATCCATTGACTGACTCTTGTGTTGCCTCCATATCTTGGCTGTTGTGAATAATGCTTCAATGGGCATGTGCTTTTAATTCCTCCTAGCATTGATAATGAAGATGCTAACCATCTACGAAGTAGCTCTTTTGGCTCTACTATTTCATAAGAGTCTGAGCTAACCATTGTTTCAACAGGCAGATGAGTTTAGTTGAAGTTGTTCAGTCCAAGTCAATCAAATAATGAGTGTCTAGTAAGTCCTTGTTGTGGCACCAGAGAGGACAGAGGGCAATGGGAAAGGACATAAAAGACATCCATGCCATACCTTCTGCCTTCATGCCATATCTTCTAAAAGATGTGTTTGAACTAAGGATGCTTGAACCTTGAAAGGCCTCACTAGGGGATGTCTGGCCACCAGAAAGGAAAACCGAGGGGACCAGCACCCATTAGCCCTTCTGTTGTTAACAGCACCTCGAATTTCTTTTGAAGCCCCTAATCTCCTTTTCTCCCAAGATGCGCACCTTTTTGTTTTGATGCCATGGGGCAGACAAGTGACTGGAACTATGTCACTTGGAGTCATCCTCTTCAGAATTCAAATCTGAGCAGAGTAATACAAGGATAAAAAAAGAAAAGAACAAAATCCCCAAAATATTAACATCCACACAAATTGTATATCACTTGGAGAAGGTGTTGATTTGATTATTAGCAGACTTCCAGATCCTAGAGCTAACCTGGCATGTCCCCTTCTGGGTCTTGATCTTCACTGCTGCTTAGATTCTGTGTGAACACCCCTGTGCCTCACAAATTCACTTTGGGCCTAAGTTGCCCAGTTTCTTCTGCTTGTAACCGTATAAACCTAACTGGTGCACCAAAATTACATGTTCAGTTATCTACCCACAAGTCAATGTTGACCTCTGCATATCTCACATCACTTTGTGGGTCACAAAGGGGAGTGATTGGGTAGGATGCAAATAAACTTGCTGATGAAAATCAATGTGGCTATATTCTTAAAAGAAACATAACATATAAGTCCCTCAAACGCTCTATTTAGTCATTTAATTAACTGAACTGAGCACTAAATTGAGAACCAAGAGACCTTGCAGCTAGATCCAGCTCAACCACAAAACAACCGTGTGTCCTTGGGCAATTTCTTTCTCTTTCTGACCTTATGTCATATCTATAAAATCAAGGCAGGGAGGGTCCTTGAGTATTTTATTCATGTCAGAGTTTCTAAGGTTCTAAATGAAAAAGATATGTTTCAGAAACTACTGAGGAATTGAATAGATGTGCCTTAAGACCTCTTTATTGTCTGAAAACAGACATTTCTCTCATATGAATCGGTAAGAAGGAGTTGAGTTCCAACATGACTCCTTGAAGTGGAAATCTGTGGCATGCATGCTATAGAGCAGCCAGGACCTTTCTGTGCCTGTAAGGATGTCACTATTCAGTAGAAGCACTCCAACAGTCAGGATTATTAAATAGCTCTTCTGCTATTTAACTGAAATCTAGTTATAGACCAACCCCAAGGAGGTCAGCAAAAATGTAATTTAATTCTTAGCTATTAATAAATGAGTTTTAGATTCACTTACATCTTCTAAGGAACATTGTTGAAGCAAAATTTATCATGCAGCTTATTGGATTATTTTGTTGGCAACTATTCAAATTTTATAGTCTCAAGGTTCAAGCATATTATTACAGAGGAACAAAAATTACATCTCTCATTTGAAATAAACAGGTTGAGTCTTGAAATTATATTTATCTTTTCATCATATTTTTTTATCTTATACTCACACCTCTGACCTCCAAAAGCTACCCAAACTACATATTTCTTAAAGCTACTCTTGACCCATTTCTGTTTGTTTTAGAATTCTCTCCTTTTGTAACTTAATGACATCATTTCCCAATCCTGTGGTCAGTGGCCTTGAGCTGAGCAAAATGGTCAGTTCATATGGTGAAAGGCTAAATATCAAAGAATTTAGATCCATTCCAACTAGACCTAAATATACCAGACAGATGACAGAACCTAATTGATAGGAAAGTTTACTTCTTCCAAGTATCATGAAAACTTACACACACAAACTTATAAAACATAAAAACTACTGACATATATTCTTATACCAATATAGTTTTTCTTTCAAAAATAATTTCAGAAGACACACTTTCCCTGTTGTTCTTTTTTTCTGATTTCATCCATTGGCATCAAGATTAAGATTAAATATGATATGTGGGAATCCATTAGCACAACTTTGAGGCTTTACAATAGCTGTCAAATCTTGGAGCTCTGACATTGAACCAGGCACTGTCATGAATTGTATTGAAATCCCATCATTTGATCTTACTGCCCTTTACTTATTTTTTTAAAAAAATATTTTTATTGATTTCAGCCATAGTCACAATGATGAGAGAGACTCATTGATCGGCTGCCTTCTGCACACCCTCCTAGTGGGAATCAAGCTTGCAACCCAGGTGTGTGCCCTGACTGGGAATGGAATTGTGACCTCCTGGTTCATAGGTCTATCCTTGACCACTGAGCCACACTGGCCAGGCAATCTTACTGCCCTTTAAATAAAATGCTATACTATTGCCTTTCCTGATAAGGAAAGTGAGCTTCAGAGTAGAAGAGAACATGCCCAAGGTCACACAGCGAGGGTGTGGTAGCGCTAGCGTTCACATCTAAGCCCATTCCAGTTCATTATTTTAGTTTGTCTGCCACGTTAACAGATTCAAAGAGAATCTGAAGGAAAAAGAAGCAGACTTTGAATTTGTGAAAAATTAACTGAATATTCTAACAAAAGGGGAAAAAGGCATTTCTCTTTTTAAATGGCATTGTTAGCAATTACCGATGCTACTGTGTATGTATACTAGTATATGACACCTGATATCTTGTCAAGAGCCCTGGCATACCTCCTGATTTTGCAGTTGACCCAATAGTCTGGAATCTTCCTGGTTTAGAGGGAAGGGAGGTTGCATCCATAATGTTGGCTCCTTGTCATTGAGAGGGAGAAGCTGGAGGTGTTATGACTGTGGCTTTGACTAGAGACAGCATTTTTTCCAGGGGACCCACCTGTGCTGTCCCCTTGGGGGCGGGCGGGAGAGAGCACATGTTTCTCTCCAGAGAATTTGACACAGCCATTTGTCAGCCATAGTCACACGTGCTTGCTGTTGCCACACTTTACCCTCTCAGTGAAAGTAATAATTCCTCGTTGTGACAGCAACTGTGGGACACCAGGTGTTGATATTTTAGAAACAGCGGAAGCAACAGCTGCCGTGGCGGGTGGCAGTGTTTTTCAGCCACATGGGCAATAGCAGAGCAGGCCAGATGAAATCAGGTTCACATGAGAAGTCTTGCATCTCCACCGTTTGTGACGACCTTTCTCTGAGGGATTCCCCATGGGATTTGCCTTCGTTCTGAGGCAGGAGCGTCAGAAAGTGGCTACACCCCCTGCATGCTGCTGGTGACCCCAGCTTTTCCTGTGGGAGGGTCTTTGCCACGGTGCCTGTTCTCAGCAACCTCCTTCAGCAACCTGCCCTCCTTTGGGTCAATTCAGATTCCATGTGACATTTGCTTTCCCTGTCCTTTGGGGATCAATGTCTTCCTGAGCCTCCCAAGTGCTGGCTGTGGCAGAATGATGACTGCTTTGGGTCAGCATCATTTGAATGTTCTAACTGAGAGAGAAATAATAATTCAAATAGATTTTTACAGAAGCTTTTGTTTCTTAGGTGAGAGCAGTGCAGAGCCAACAAAAATCAATGCTACATATTTTTTGATAGGTGGTAAAATCAGGCCGTCAAAGCCAACAATGATTCAGTTCAGTTCAGTTCAGGACTAGCAGAACATGACTTTGATACTTAATAATTCAGCTTTATGGTTTGAGAAAATGCTTAACCTCTTTGAGAATCTTATGAAAGCCATGCACAATAAGATGCAAACCCTTTCAGGTTTCCACGGATCCAGCGAAAGCTTTACAGGGGCTGCTCGGGCGTGCTGCCCAGGAGGACTTTCTGTGATGGACAAGTTCTGTATCTGCACTGTCAATGTGGTAGCCACGGCCCACAGATGGCCATCCAGCAGCTGCAATACGACAGGTGCAATGAGGAACTGAATTTTTAATTTAATTTATTTAATTTAAAGAGTCACATGTGGCTCACGGTTATTAGCTCTAGACGAAAGGTTCACAGACATCAATTTAAGAACCCGTTTTATAGAGACTTGTTTTATAAAAACAGCTTTATTGAGATATAATTTATATACAATATAATTTGTTCATGTAAAGTATTTAATTCAATGGTATTTAGTATACTCACAACCATCACTACAACTCATCTTAGAACATTTTTGTCACCCCTCAAAAACCCAAAACTCAGAAGCAGCCATTCCTCACTTCCCCCAGTCTCCATCTCCCCTAGCGCTAGGTAAGCACTAATTTACTTTTTTTCCCTCCATAGATTTGTCTGTTCTGGATGTTGAATAATACAGTATGTGGTCCTTTTGACTGGTTCTTTACATAATTCTCTAGAATGGTTTTTAAGCTTCATTCAGGATGCAGTATTGTTGAAACTGATCGAGATGTATTAATGATCACGATGTATCAGTACTTGATTCCTTCATATTGTTGAATAACTTTCCATTGTATGGATGGACTACATTTGGCTTATCCATTCATCAACCGATCAACATTATAATTGTTTGCACTTCTTCGCTCTTAAAAGGTAGTGCTGCAATGAACATACATGTGTAAGTATTTGTGTTCATGCATATTTTCATTCTCTTGGGTATGTACCTCAGAGTAGAAGTGCTGGGTTACATGGTAACTTCATCTACATATAACATTTTGAGAAACTGTTGAACTGTTTTTCTTAGTGGCTATCCTGTTTTATTTTCCCATAAGTAAAGTATGAAGGCTTCAATTTCCCCACATCCTTGCCAACACTTTTCATTATCTACCTTTTTTATTTTAGCCATCCTAGTGGGGATAAAATAGTATCTTATTATAGTTTTGGTTTGTATGTCCTAGGTAGTTAATGCTGTTGAGTATATTTTCATGTGCTCATTGGCCATCTGTATATTTTCATTGGAAAAATACCCTTCTAATCCTTTGTTTATTTGTAATTTGGGCTGAATTTTTACTATTGAGTTGAAAGAGTTCTTTATATATTCTGGACAAGTCCCTGATCATATACATATATTATTATTATTCCTCACCCGAAGATATTTTTCCATTGATTTTTAGAGAGAGTGGAAGAGAAAGGGAAAGAGGGAGAGAAATATTGATGTGAGAGAAACACATTGGTTGCCTCCTACATGTGCCCGGACCAGGGCCCGGGCCATAGAGGAGCCTGCAACCCAGGTACGTTTCCTTGACTGGAATCAAACCCGGGACCCTTTGGTCTGCAGTCTGATGCTCTATCCACTGAGCCAAACCAGCTAAGGCTACATATATTATTTGTAAATAGATTCTCTCATTCTCTAGATTTTCTTTTTTACATTTTTATGGTGCCATTTTTTTTTGTTTTGTTTTGTTTTTTAAATATATTTTATTGATATTTTACAGAGAGGAAGGGAGAGGGATAGAGAGCTAGAAACATAGATGAGAGAGAAACATCGATCAGCTGCCTCCTGCACACCACCCACTGGGGGTGTGCCCGCAACCAAGGTACATGCCCTTGACCGGAATCGAACCCGGGACCCTTCAGTCCGCAGGCTGACGCTCTATCCACTGAGCCAAACCAGTTTTGGCTTTATGGTGCCATTTGAAGCATATTTTAATTTTAATGAAGTTTAGATTTTCTTTTATTTTGTCAATTGTGATTTTGATGTCATATCAAATAAATTATTGTCTGATCCAAAGGTTATGAAGACTTACTCTGATATTTTCTTACATCAGTTTTATAGATATAGCTCTTATATTTTGCCCAGGATCCACTTTGAGTTTATTTTTATGTCTGGTGTCAGGAAGGGATCCGACCTTATTCTTTAGCATGTGCATACCCAATTGTCTCAGAATCCTTTCTTTCTTTCTTTTTTTTTAAATTTCTTTATTGATTAAGGTATTACATATGTGTCCTTATTCCCACATTACTCCCCACCTGTTGTCTGTGTTCATTGATTAGGCTTACATGCATGCATATAAGTCCTTTGGTTGATCTCTCCCCCTTACCCCCAACCCGCCCCTACCTTCCCTGAGGTTTGAAGTTCTGATTGATGTTTCTCTGTCTCTGGATCTATTTTTGTTCATCAGTTTATGTTGTTCATTATATTCCACAAATGAGTGAGATCATGTGACATTCATCTTTCTCTGCCTGGCTTATTTCACTTAGCATAATGCTCTCCATCTCCATCCATGTTGTTGCAAATGGTAAGAACTCCTTATTTTTTACTGCAGCATAGTATTCCATTGTGTAGATGTACCACAGTTTTTTAATCCACTCATCTGCTGATGGGCACTTAGGCTGTTTCCAAATCTTAGCTATGGTGAATTGTGCTGCTATGAACATAGGGGTGCATATATCCTTTCTGATTGGTGTTTCTAGTTTCTTGGGCTATATTCCTAGAAGTGGGATCACTGGGTCAAATGGGAGTTCCATTTTTAGTTTTTTGAGGAAACTCCACACTGTTCTCCACAGTGGCTGCACCAGTCTGCATTCCCACCAGCAGTGCACGAGGGTTCCTTTTTCTCCACATCCTCGCCAGCACTTGTCATTTGTTGATTTGTTGATAATAGCCATTCTGACAGGTGTGAGATGGTACTGCATTGTTGTTTTGATTTGCATCTCTCTGATGATTAGTGACTTTGAGCAGGTTTTCATATGTCTCTTGGCCTTCCTTCTGTCTTCTTTCGAAAAGTGTCTATTTAGATCAGTTGCCCATTTTTTGATTGGGTTATCTTCTTTTTGTTAAGCTACATGAGTTCCCTGTAAATGTTGGAGATTAAACCTTTATCATTGATATCATTGGCAAATATGTTCTCCCATGCAGTGGGCTTTCTTGTTGTTTTATTGATGGTCTCCTTTGCTGTGCAAAAGCTTTTTATTTTGATGTAGTCCCATTTGTTTATTTTCTCTTTAGTTTCCATTGCCTTAGGAGCAGTATCAGTGAAGAAATTGCTTCGGCATATGTCAGAGATTTTTCTGCCTGTGGATTCCTCTAGTATTTTTATGGTTTCTCATCGTATGTTTAAGTCGTTGATCCATTTTGAGTTTATTTTTGTGTACGGTGTAAGTTGGTGGTCTAGTTTCATTTTTTTGCATGTATCTGTCCAATTTTCCCAACACCATTTATTGAAGGGACTGTCTTGACTCCATTGTATGTTCATGCCTCCTTAGTCAAATATTAATTGAGCGTAGTGATTTGGGTCAATTTCTGAGTTCTCTATTCTATTCCATTTATCTATATGTCTGTTCTTGTGCCAGTACCAGGCAGTTTTGAGAACAGTGGCTTTGTAATACAGCTTGAAATCTGGTATTGAGATCCCACCTACTTTGTGTTCTTCTGTCTCAGGATTGCTATGGCTATTCGGGGTCTTTTTTTATTCCCGATGAATTTTTGGAGAGTTCTTTCTAGGTCTGTGAAATATGCCATTGGTATTTTAATAGGGAGTGCATTGAATCTATAGATTGCTTTTGATGATGTTGATTCTCCCATTCCATGAACATGGTATATTCTTCCATCTGTTTACGTCTTTCTCTATCTCTTTTTTCAGTGTCATGTAGTTTTCCGCGTATAGGTCTTTTACCTCCTTAGTTAGGTTTATTCCTAGGTATCTTAATTTTTTTGGTGCGATGGTAAATGGGATTGCTTTTTTGTAAGTTCACTATTGGTGTATAGAAATGCCATAGATTTCTTGGCGTTAATTTTGTATCCTGCTACATTGCCAAATTCATTTATTAAGTCTATTAGTTTTTTATGAAGTCTTTCGGGTTTTTTATGTACAATATCATGTCATCTGCAATTAAGGACAGCTTTACTTCTTCTTTTCCAATTTGGATTCCTTTTATTTCTTCTTCTTGTCTAATTGCAATGGCTAATACTTCCAGTACTATGTCGAACAGGAATGGTGAGAGTGGCATCCCTGTCTTGTTCCTGTTCTTAGGGGAAATGGTTTTAGTTTTTGCCCATAGAGTATGATGTTAGCTGTAGGTTTATCATATATAGCTTTTATTATGTTGAGGTATGATCCTTCTATTCCCACTTGTTGAGAGTTTTTATCAAGAAAGGGTGTTGGATTTTGTCAAATGCTTTTTCTGCATCAATTGATATGACTATGTGATTTTTATCTCTCAGTTTGTTTATGTGATGTATCACGTTTATTGATTTGCGGATATTGTACCATCCTTGCATTCCTGGGATAAATCCTACTTGGTCATGGTGTATGATCTTTCTGATGTAGTGCTGGATCCGATTTGCTAGAATTTTGTTGAGGATTTTGGCATCTATGTTCATGAGGGATATTGGCCTGTAATTCTCTTTCATTGTGTTGTCTTTATCAGGTTTTGGTATTAGGGTGATGCTGGCTTCATAGAAGGAGCTTGGAAGTGTTCCTTCCTTTTGAATTTTCTGGAATAGTCTGAGGAGGATAGGTTTTAGTTCTTCCTTGAATGTTTGTTAAAACTCGCCTGTGAAGCTGTCTGGCCCCAGGCTTTTGTTTGCCGGAAGCTTTTTGATGACTGCTTCAATTTCTTCCATAGTTACTGGCATATTGAGCTGTTTAGATTCTTCCTGATTGAGTTTTGGAAGGTTATATTTTTCTAGGAATATGTCCATTTCCTCCAGGTTGTACAGTTTGTTGGAATAGAGTTGTTCATAGTATTTTTTAACAATCCCTTTGTATTTCAATGGGGTCTGTTGTTATTTCACCTCTTTCATTTCTGATTTTGTATATTTGGGTCCTCTCTCTTTGCTTCTTGGTGAGCCTGGCTAGAGGTTCATCAATCTTGTTTATCCTTTCAAAGAACCATCTCTTGGTTTTGTTGATGTTTTGTATTGTTTTTTTTTGTGTGTGTGTGTGTGTTTTTTTTTTGTCTCAATGTCGTTTATCTCTGGTCTGATCTTTATTATTTCCTTCCTTCTGCTTACACTGGGCTTTTCTTGTTGCTCTCTTTCTAACTCTTTGAGTTGTAGGGTTAGGTAATTTATTACCATTGTTTCTTGTTTTTTGCAGTAGACTTGTAGAGCTATGAACTTCCCTCTCAAGACTGCTTTCGCTGTGTCCCATAGATTTTGGATTGTTTTGTTTTCATTGTCATTTGTTGCCATGATGTTTTTTTATTTCTTCCTTGATCTCTCTGGTAACCCAGTCATTGTTTAATAGCATGCTGTTTAGTCTCCATGTGTTTGATTTTTTGGGGGTTGTTTTTATTGTAGTTGATTTCCACATTTATGCCACTGTGATCTGAGAAGATGCTTAATATGATTTCTATCTTCTTGAATTTGAAGAGACTTTGCCTATGACCCAACATATGGTCTATCTTTGAAAATGACCCATGTGCACTTGAGAAGAATGTATATTCTGTGGCTTTGGGGTGAAATGTTCTGAAGATGTCAATTAATTCCATCTGGTCTAGTGAGTCATTTAGGATTGATGTTTCTTTGCTGATTTCTTGTTTAGAGGATTTTTCCAATGGTGATAGTGGGGTATTAAAGTCTCCTACTATGATTGTATTGCTGTCAATCTCTCCTTTGATATCCTCCAGGAGTTTTTTTATGTATTTGGGTGCTCCTGTATTGGGTGTGTATATGTTTACCAGAGTTATTTCTTCTTGTTGGATTGCTCCCTTTAGTATTATGAAGTGGCCTTCCTTATCTCTTGTTATGTCCTTCACTTTGAGATCTAATTTGTCAGATATAAGTATTGCTACCCCAGCTTTTTTTTCATTTCCATTTGCCTGGAAAACCTTTTTCCATCCCTTCACCCTCAGTCTGTGTGCGTCTTTTTTTCTAAGGTGGGTTTCTTGTAGACAGCAGATATATGGGTCGTGTTTTCTTATCCAATCTGTTACCCTATGTCTTTTGATTGGGACATTTAATCCATTTACATTTAAAGTTATTATTGATGCCAAAACTGGTTTGGCTCAGTGGATAGAGCGTCGGCCTGCGGACTCAAGGGTCCCAGGTTCGATTCCGGTCAAGGGCATGTACCTTGGCTGCGGGCACATCACCAGTAGGGGGCGTGCAAGAGGCAGCTGATCGATGTTTCTCTCTCATCGATGTTTCTAACTCTCTATCCCTCTCCCTTCCTCTCTGTAAAAAAATCAATAAAATATGTTAAAAAATAAAATAAAGTTATTATTGATAGGTACTTGTTTGTCGCCATTTTATTCTTTACCCCTGTGTTCCTTCTTTGCTTCCTATTTTTTTTTTTTTTTTTTTACAGCAGACCCTTTAGCATTTCTTGCATTGCTGGTTTGGTGGTAATAAATTCCCTTAGTCCTTTTTTGTCTGTGAAGCTCCTGATTTCACCTTCAATTTTGATTGATAGCCTTGCTGGGTACAGTATTCTTGGATTCAGACCCTTCCTTTGCATGACTTTGTATATTTCATTCCATTCCCTTCTGGCCTGATGAGTTTCTGTTGAGAAACCAGTTGCTAGTCTGATGGGGGTTTCTTGTAGGTAACTTTCTGTCTCTCTCTGGCTGCTTTTAAGATTCTTACTTTGTCATTGGTGTTTGCCAATTTAATTATAATGTGCCTTGGTGTCGGTCTTTTGGGGTTCATTTTGCTTGGGACTCTGTGATCTTCTTGGATTTGTGTGGGTTTTTTCTTCCCTATATGAGGGAAGTTTTCTGTCATTATTTCTTCAAACAGGTTTTCTATTCCTTGTTCAGTTTCCTCTCCTTCTGGAACCCCTATTATGTGGACGTTGTTTTGTTTTGTGTTGTCCCAAAGTTCCCTTAGGCTCTCCTCCTGCTTTTTAATTTTTTTTTCTAGAAGCTGCTCTACTTGGGTATTTTTTCCTACCTTGTCTTCTAGCTCACTGATGCGGTCCTCTGCTTCTTCTAGTCTACTCTTGATGCTTTCTATTGAGTTCTTTACAGCAGTGATGCCATTTTTCATTTCTTCTTGGTTCTTCTTCATTTCCTCTTGGTTCTTACTCATATTGTCGAATTTGTCTTCCATTCTTTTCATCCACCTTATGACCATTTCTCTGAATTCTTTCTCTGGCAGGTTGCTTGCCTCCATTTCGTTTACTTCCTTTTCTGGTGATGCCTGCTTTTCTTTCATATGCGGGTTGTTTCTTTGTCTCCCCATGGTCTCTCTTCTCCAGGTGTCTGGTTATGTAGTTCTCTCTCTCTCTTTTCTGTGGTGGAGTGTAGAGCTCCTCTGAATCTGTGTGTTTGTGCCAATTGGGGACTGGTGCTCTGGGGTTCGCAGCTGTTCGGTGGGTGCTGCAGTTGTAGATTTTCAGGCTTCAGATAACATCCACTTTTTCCCCTTCAAGATGGCGTGGTCTCCGCGTCTGAGCTGGTGGCTCCAGGAGGGAACCCAGCAGCAGTTAGGGCTGCCTGGTCAGGGAACCCCCGTCCAGTAGTCCCCCACCTTCTCCTGGAATATAGCTGTCCCTTAACTCTCCAACAGACCATCCCCTTGCGACCCTCAGCTGTTCTTTCTATCTGCTCTGGGACAAGGCTCGGGACACGTCTGTCTATTCCGCCACCATTTTTCCCACCAAGGAACTTTTCTTTATTTCTGGGGAATGTGCTGAAATATAATGAGGTTTGGGAGGGAGCAGGGCAGGCTTCCCAACCAGGTTTGAAAATGGCTTGAGCAGGCAGGAAAGGAGACTAGCTTGAGGTTTTCATTGTGATTAGGAGGTCGAGCTGAGGAAAGGCTAGAATCCTTTCTTGAAAAGACTGTATTTTTCCTGTTGAATTAATTATCTTGGCACCTTTGTCAAAAATCAATATGACATATATATAAAGGTTTTTTTCTATACTCAAGTCTATTCTACTAATCTATGTCTATCCTTTGGCCAACATCGTCCTACTGTGGCTTTGTGGTGAGCTTTGAAATTGGAAAGTAGGGCTTCTATAGATTTGTTCTTTTTCAAGATTGTTGTGACTATTCTGAGTCCCTTTCATTTCCATAGGAATTTTAGAATGAGTCAGCCAATTTCTGTAAAAAAACAAAACAAAACAAAACAAAAACCCAGTGAGGATTTTAACAGAAATACTATTGAATCTGAAGATCCATTTGGGGAGTACTACCATATAGACTAACAATATTATGTCTTCTGCCCATAAATAAGGATCTGAATTACTGAATATATTTATTTGACATTCTTCTCCAACAATCCTGTTTCACAGTATTTTTCTTTCATTTACTTCAAAATTTTCATATTCATCTGCTAACATAGAATCATTTTCAAACTTTAATGTAATAGTAATCATTAGAATAATATTTTTATGATAACTCAAATTAGTTTTTATTGATTTATTCAACAATTTTTGTGGCTACTATGTTCCCTGCACTTTTCTGAGCATTCTAGTTTTAGTAATTTGTCTTCCATTTTTCCCCCTCATTATTCTTGCTAAATGCTTGTCAATTTTTCTGATCTTTTCAAATAAACAACTTTTAGTTTTATTAATTTGGGGTGTTTTTTAAATTTTAAATTTTATTAATTTCTGCTTTGATATTTATTTTCTTTTTGTTTGCTTTAGATTTATTAGTTCTGCTTTTCCCAGTGTTTTAATATGGAAAGTTAGGTTATTTACTTGAGACCTTTCTTCTCTTTTTATATAGGCATTTACAGCTATAAAATTTCCTCTGAGAACTCCTTTAGCTGTAGCTTGTAATTTTGATATGTATGTTTCATTTTTATTCATCTCAAAGTATTTTTAAATTTCATTTGCAACTTCTTTGATCCATTAGTTAATTATACATATATGTTCATTTTGAAGTGTAATTTGGTTCATTACATAAATTATGGAAGGGAAAAATGCCAATTTATCACCTGTTTTATTTTGATTCTTAGAAATTTGTCATTTGGATTCAGCAAATAAACACATTCTGTAATTATCACGTACATTTTCATGACTGCATCTTTGTACTGGTCCTCAAGTTTTCCCTTGAGTACAAATCATGTGGGGACTTTCCCAAAACACAGATTCTGTAGTTCTAGTGTGAACCCCAAGTCTACATTGCTGACACGCTCCCTGCTGGCTCAGAGAACCCAGCAGGACGGCTCTAGGCAACTGCTTGGAATGCCCTTCACTTACTTTGAGATTAGGTGCAAATGGCTCTTTCCCTGAAAGCTCCTGGCATGGTCCCTTTCCCTATAACCTCTAGCACTCTCCTCAAACCATCTATTTCCACTGGTCCCATTCTTATATCATTTCTGTCTATGTTGCTTTTGCCCAAAGGACTATGAGGCAAAAGAGAGCAGGTCTCTGTTCTCTTCATGACTTTATTGTCTGGCTTAGTGTTTGATGTTTCAGACTAGAATCAGGGGTGGGCAAACTTTTTGACTCGAGGGCCACAATGGGTTCTTAAACTGGACCGGAGGGCCGGAACAAAAGCATGGATGGAGTGTTTGTGTGAACTAATATAAATTCAAAGTAAAGGAGCGGAGGGGAGAGCAAGAGAACCGGATAGAACAGCCAGATCCGGCCCGCGGGCCATAGTTTGCCCACGGCTGGATTAGATGCTTATTAACTATCTATTGAACCAATAAAGATAACTAACACCATATATGTCTGCTGTGGGCCAGTGCAGTGGCAAATGCTTGGCAGACATGATGTCATTTAGCCATCAGAGCAGCCCTATGAGAAAGAAACTGTCATTACCCCCATTTTGCAGACAGGAAGTAAAACCCTGTCAGTGCTCATGATTTGATCCTGGTTTTCTTAGAGAATGAATTCGCTCCAATTTAACTACAAATCCCCGTGAAATCTAACACATGCTACATTTTATTTGTGTATATTATGACAATCAGTTTAGAAAAAGAAAAACAATAAAACCTTCCTTTTTATGCTTGCCCTGGGCAGTAAAAAAAGATGGGCAGCCCTAACCAGTTTGGCTCAGTGGATAGAGTGTCGGCCTGTGAACTGAAGGGTCCCAGGTTTGATTCCGGTCAAGGGCATGTACCTTGGTTGTGGGCACATCCCCAGTAGTGGGTGTGCAGGAGGCAGCTCATTGATGTTTCTCTCTCATCGATGTTTCTAGCTCTCTATCTCTCTCCCTTCCTCTCTGTAAAAAATCAATAAAATATATTTTTTTAAAAAAGATGGGCAGCAACATTGATATTCCTAGTCTAGCCCTGCCCTCACTTCTTCTTGCTTGGTTGGTGTGTTCACTCCCATCTGGGTCCAGACCCCTCTTTTTTATGTTTCCTCTAAAATGTGGATTTGATCATGTCACAGCCAGCCTCAGACTCACTCTTTTTCTCACTCACTGTTCTGCAAACATTTATTGAGCATCAGCTAAGCGTGAAGCACTGTGAGAGGCACCAGTAGCACAGAAGATTAGGTAGAGATAATAGAATATTTTAAAATAATATTTTCAACATCAAATGCAAGAAACATCATATGCAAACAGCAAGAATAACACCAGCATACTTTAAGCCATATGAGTTTTTAAATTCAGACTTGCTGTTGGATATCGCAAAATCAATAGCTGAGATAACAATCCTAACAGTTATTTATTATCAATATTGCCACTCTAAGACAGTGGTAATTAAAATTAATGTCACTGCTCCTAAGATGAAGACAAATATTAATATGGCCATAACCTCATGCCCCAGTATCTTCCTTGCCCCCAATGGACTCGGCCACACTGGCCTTTGTTCAGAGTCTTGAACACTTTCTGCTCCTATGATAAAGTTTGCATGTACTGTTCCTTCTGCCTGGAACCTTCTAATTCTTCCCCCATTCACATGCATAACCCTTATTTATCCTAAAAAAAAAAAAAAGTCACTTCTCTGACTCCCTAATCAGGTCATATCCTCCTCTCATATACCTCCCTGTACCATATACCTCATCTTCATGGTATTGGTGGCAGTCACAATTTTTAAAGATCTTATTCCTATTTACTCCTCTGGCACCTCTACTAGACTCTAAGTTCTATGAAAGTAGCATACGATTTAGTTTTGTTCACAACTGGTTCCTCGTGCTCAGCAAAGCGCAGAGAACACAGTAGGCAGCCAATCAAAATATTGTTGAATAAATGAATTAAAAATAATATTACTATAGTTATTACTATTATTATGTTAGAGTTTGAAAATTAGTTTTTGTTAGCAAATAAATATGAAAATGTTTGAAGTGAATGAGCTATGGATTCAATGTGGATTCTAAAAACACGAAGAATGCCAGACAAGTACATTATAAACAAAGGGAATTAATGGATGAATTATAATACCTTCCCAAAGAGCTGTGATGGTAAGAAAATATGAACTACAGTCCTTTTGAACTATAAGTAAAAGGAAGCAGGGATAGGCAAAACACCTCACTTATGGAATAAACATAACTTCTCTTAGACTGTGTCTTAAAGATGCATGAGAATATAAGTACTTTGGATATCAATCAAAATGCTAACTGAATCCACCCTAGAGATTTAACCAGTGTTAACCATAAACTAAGCACATAAATTATGTATGCAAGAGTGAAGTGGGGGTGTGGAAATGAAAAATAGTGATTAGTACATCTGTCAGAAATTAGAATGCCATGCCAGTTGGTGATTTCCTTAAGCTTCTCTCCTTGAAAGCTCATGTTGCTGAAGATGCCAGTTGTTCAGTTTGACACAGCCATTTGTTTTTGGTGGACCACCTAGAACTGGGTCTCAGTTCTACACTGAGAGAAGTAGGAAAATGGCTTATTTATTAGCCTTGAAGAAGCCTGTGGGCCACAAGGTGCTATGCACGGCCAGGAAAACTTAGGTCCAAAGTCCAACTCTATGGAAGTAGCTTGTGGAAAACTTTTGGTTAGGGCTGGCTGGGTGTTTTCCAAAGGTAACCCGGGGACCTGGCGCAAAGAAATCTGTGTCCCTCAGGTACTAGAGCTTCTTGAAGGAACAGGTTTGCACTGGGTGATTTAACACTTAGACAGGAAGCAGTTCAGGGGGTCCCCACGATGTGAAGTTCCAGGCGCACAAGAACAGACTGGCTCTGGAATAACATTCCGACCTGTTTTCTCCACATCCGCCATCCTTAACCTCCGTCCTTCCTCAATCTCGGCACCCTGTGCCTTCCTGGCTCTGCAGGTGGTGGGCTCTCTGCAACATGGCTCTGCAAAGAGCCTGTGACTCATTGCAGAAGAGATGAGGTTTGGATAATCAGTTGTGCAATGCACCTGTTCATAACCAATTCCAGGCTTGCTCTCCCCCTCTTAGTGGCACCTGGCCAACTTCCTGAGGGCCTGGGGGAAAGCTGCACATGGGGGCAGCGCAAATCCTCTGGGCATCATGTCAGTGGCAACAAACAGCTACTTGGCTGCACAATACTTAACGGGATGACAGAGACACTCTTTTGGAAGGAAATTTGGTGATATTTACCAGCATCAGGAAATGTTCACAGCCTTTGACACAGCATTTACACTTTGCTTTTAAAAAAACGACTTTGAGAAAATAATCAATATACTGAGAAAAACTATATACATACATATATTTATTGCTGCATTTTTATAATAGCAAAGAAACAGAAACACATCAAATTGCAAATAGAAGAACTGTTAAGTAAAAGGTGGTCTATCTCATTGTGGAAACGAGTGGTTTTCGTCAATAGTAGTTATCCCAGCCAGGAAGAGCAATTAGGATGCTCTTCCAGGCTGAGCCTCCCAGGCAGCTGGACGGCAGCAGCTAGCCTCAAGGTGCCCGTTAGCTGAGGCACCCCAGGCCCGGCACTGGTGGCAACCAGCCTTGGTTTGCTGTGTGGCCTCCCCCACATGTTTCGAGCCCAGCACAGGTAGCTACCAAGCACGGATCACTTTGTAGCACTCCTACAGGCAGGATACCCACATGTAATACTTCGCTTTTAGGTAGAATATAAAGAGCAATATAAACAAACTAAACACAAACAGATTCACAGATACAGAAAGCATACTATTGGCTGCCAGAGGGAAGGGGAGTTGGGGGGAATGGGTGAAAAAGGTGAAGAGATTAAGAAGTTTAAATTGGGTCCAGCTGGTGTGGCTCAGTGGTTGAGCATAGATCTATGAACCAAGATGTCATCTGCCCAGATTGCAGGCTTGATGCCCCATAGGGGGCGTGCAGGAGGTACCCAATTGATATTTCTCTCATTGATGTTTCTATCTCTCTATCCCTCTCCCTTCCTCTCTCTCTAAAATCAATAAAAACATTGATTACCTAAGTGTAGGGTGACATGTGGGTACTAGACCTATTGGAGGGTCACTTTGTAAATTATATAAATGTCTAAACACTATGCTATACACTTCAATCTCATATAAAATGTAATTGAATTTAACTGTAATTGAAATTTTTTTTAATTTTTGAAAAAAGTCAATAATAGTTTCCATGACCCAGCAATCCCATTTCTCAACTGTCACACACGGCTTTGGGGCCTACCCGTTTTGTGTCTCCACCTCTACGACCAGTCTTGACGCGGTTTCTCCTTTATCTCCTGAGTCATAGGACTTCTATTCAGTTCGTCTTCAGATGGCTCTCCAGGTTGATTGTTCTGTGACATAGTTGCAATTAAGATGTGGTCATGGGAGAGGCCAGCACAGTGTTCACCTACTCCACCATCTTAACCAAACTTTAGGCTTCACTTTTGATGATCTACCAAATTCTTTTCTAAAGTGATGGCAGTAGTTTACACACCTGTGTGTGAGGTATTCCAGTTTCTCCACATCCTTACCAAGTCTTATTGTTTGTTTGTGTTTTTTAGACATCTGTCTGTGTGTGAAGTGTTATCTCATTGTGGTGTTGGTTTGCATTTCCTTAATGATCAATAATGCTGAGCATTTTTTCATGTGCTTATAGTTCATTTGTATGTCTTCTTTGGATAAATGTTTATTCAAATCCTTTACCCTTTGGTTTATTTATAATTTTATTATTGAGTTGTAAGAGATCTTCATATATTCTTGATACAAGTTCCTTATCAGATATATGATTTGCAAATATTTTTCCATTTGATTGGTTATATGGATGGTGTCCTGTGAAGCCCAAATATATGTATTTTTTTTAATCCTCATCTGAGGATATTTTTCCCATTGATTTTTAGAGAGTGAAAGAAAGGGGAGGGGGCGGGGAGAAAGAGAGAGACAGAGAGAGAGAAACATTGATGTAAGAGAGACATATTGATTGGTTGCCTCCTGAACACACCCCAACTGGGACTGGGGATCAAACCTGAGACCCTTTGGTCTGAGGATTGATGCTCTAACCACTGAGTCAAACCAGCCAGGGCCCAAATATTTTTAATGTTGATAAAGTTCAATTTACTTTTCCTTTTGTTACTTGTGTTTTTGATGTAATAAATAAGAAACCATTGCCTGATTCAAGATCATGAAGATTTTCTCCTATGGTTTTTTTTCTAATTTTTATAATTGGAGCTCTTAAATGTAGGTATATCATATATTTTTATTTAATTTTGTGTATGGTGTGAGGAAGGAGTTCATTCTTTTATAAATGAATATCTAATTTTCCCAGGACAATTTTTTAAAAAGATCAGCCTTTGCCCATTGAGTTTTCTTGGCACCCTTGTAAAAAATCAACTGACCATAAGTAAAAGAGCTTATTTCTGGACTTTTTTTGTTGTTGTTAATCCTCACCTGAGGATATTTTTCCATAGATTTTTAGAGGGAGTGAAAGGGAGAGGGAGAGACAGAGAGAAACATCAGTGTGAGAAAGACATATCAATTGATTGCCTCCCCTCCCTCACATGCCTAGACCAGGGCCGGGGATTGAGCCTGCAACTGAAGTATGTGCCCTTGACTGGAATCCAACCCAGAACCCTTCTGTCCACCTCAGGCCAACACTCTATCCACTGAGCCAAACTGACGAGGGCTATTTCTGAACTTTTGATTATATTTTATTCATCCCTATTTCAATCCTTATGAAATAGCATATGTACTGTCTTGAATACTGCAGCTTTATAGTAAGTCCTGAAATTGGAAAATGTAAATTGTCTAGCTTTGATTTTTTTAAAAATTGCTTTGGCTACTTGGAGTTTTTGCATTTTAGATAAATTTTAGAACATGGCTTTGCAAAAAATGGCAGCTATATTTTGATAGAAATTCCATTGAGTCAGGACACAGTTTGGGGAAGTATAACCATCTTAACAATACTAAGTTTTTTGGTCTGTGAACCTGGAATTTCTTTAGATCTTTCTTAATTTCTTTGATGTTTTATACCTTTCAGTGTATAAGTTTTATACTCCTTTTGGTTAAATATATTCCTAGGCATTTCATTATTTTTGATGGTATTGTAAATGGAATTGTTTTCATAATTTCATTTTTGGATTGCTCTTTGGTAGTAAATAGGAATACAGTTAATTTGACTTTGAATTCTGTAATCTTGAATGAACCATCTAAAGGATGCGGATACTCTGGGAATCTCCAGTTAGGCCTGAAGACATTCATCTAGCTTAAGGTCCTGGCAAGATGGTGCACTCAGCTGGTGTGTTTAAAGAAAGTGGATAAAATCTGATATAATTTTGTGCTATGTTTGTGTCTCCCCTCCCCCACAATCTGTATGTTGACGCCTTAATCTCAAATGTGGTAGTACTAGTATTTGCACGGGGACCTTTAGTAGACAATTAGGTTTAATGAGGTCATAAGAGTAGAGCTCCGATGATGGAGTTAATGTCCTTATAAGAAGAAGAGACCAAATTTCTCTCCACCATGCAAGAACAGAGTGGGAAAGTGGCTGTCTGCAAACCAGGAAGAGGATGCTTACCAGACATCAACTCTGGCATCACCTTGATCTTGGGCTTGCTAGCCTCTAGAATTATGAGAACTAGGTGTCTGTTACTTATGCCATCTAGCCTATTGTGTTTTGTTACCACATCCCCAGCTGACGATGAGTATTTGTTTGTATATGGTTGAGACGGTAAGAAAGAAAGGCAGATCCCTGAGTACAGAATAAACAACAACACAGAGTTTTGAGAACCAAAGCCCCAGGCACGTGAGTTGACTCTGCACTAACAGAGATTTCTGACTGGTAGCAGCTCTCAGTTTGGCTGTTAATGCCATAAGAACAAAAAACAAGTCCTAAACTTGAGAAGGCCCGATAAGCTGGGGAGAGAGCGCCAAATCCCTGCACTAGGCGGGCCCCAAAAGAGTGAGACTCCAGTGCTAAGAGGACAATTAATCTCCACCCACTGACTCGGGGAAGCGATAGGGAGATGATTTCTGGGTCCTTCCTTTGAGTGAAAAAAAAGTCAAATTTCCTGGGAAAATAAAACTCTGCACTTGCCCAGGATCTAATGGACAGCATGGTGATTCTAGTTTTCAAAACTGTAGTGTATGCTTGAAAGTTGTTCTGAGAGTAGAGCTTTCACCATAACAGCAATGACAATATAGTACACATGTCAAACTTACAGTGTTTTATTATATATCAAAAAGCTGGGGAAAAAACCCACAATTCTGAATTTACACCACTTGTGGGTTTGCTACTCAAGTGAAACTGTTTGCTACTCAAGTGCAGCAGGTACTACCCCCACTGAGAAAGTAGTTAGAAACTTGTATGGCTCAGGGGTACCCCTGGATTATCTGAGAAGGAACCATAAAACCCACTCTTAAGGGGCACTTCACTTGCCCAGGCCACATGGGACTTACATAAACATACACAAAAACACGCCCTATTGAAGAGTATTACACAACCATCCATAACAAAACAGGAGAGGCCTGGCCAGTGTGGCTTGGTTGAATGTTGTCCTATGCACAGAAAGGTTACCTGTTCGATTCCTGGACAGGGCATATACCCAGGTTGTGGGTTTGATCCCGGGATGGGAGGCAGCCGATCAATGTTTTTTCCTCTCCCTCTCCCTCTCTCTAAATCAATAATAATAAAAAAACAACAACAACCATAGGAAAACCTGACCCACCATGAGCAAAACTCAGCAAACAAATAAAAACAACAGAAAAAAAAGGAATAATTAGTATAATAAAGACTTTTGATAAATCTATGATAGTGACAGTAAATCAAAACTAACTAAAATGGATAAAGTGATAATACAAGTAGAAATAAAAAAGAAATGCACAAATAAACAATAAGAATATGTGTATCCTTAGCTGGTTTGGTTCAGTGGATAGAGTGTCAGTCTGAGGACTGAAGAGTCCCAGGTTTGATTCCAGTCAAGGGCACATGCCCGGGTTGTGGGCTCGATCCCTAGTGGGGGCATGCCGGAGGCAGCCGATCCATGATTCTTTCTCATCGTTGATGTTTCTATTTCTTTCTCCCTCTCCCTTCCTCTCTGAAATAAATGATAATAATAATAAAAAGAATATGTGTAAAGTAGCTCAGTTAAAGATAAGAGAGCAAGTTCCAAGCAATCTGAAGAGATTTGTGGGTGGAAGGGGAGGGAAAAGCCACCTGGGCTTTGAAAAATGTATCCCTCTTTCTCAACAGCCCTGCTTTAGTTTCAATGTATTCGGAAACACAATACACCTTTTGGTAAATGGCATTGCACTTAAATACTGATACTCTTATTCCAAATAACTCAAACAGCTGTATTTCTTTAACCATTAGCAATGAGTTCTATAATTAGAGCATCATTATAGATCAATAAACAGAAGTCAGAAAAGGAGAACTAGGTGTCATAGCCACTTAGTTCCTCATGCTTTGGGCATTCCACACCACTGAGGGCACCTCTTCATTCCCTGTTAATGTCCCACCATTGGCTGAATCAAATCTATTCCTTCCTTACTACTTTCTATTTTTAAAAAAGGCATAGATGGTGCTCTATTATTATTATTTTTGTAGTGCTTTCCTCTTTTGGAAGCTGGTACAAAGTCTCCCAATGTGGGAACATATTTAGGTTGTTATTTCAGATATGTTCATATTTCTACAATCAATGGAATTCTTCAGTGACCTGTCTACAGTGATTTATAACCTTTTTTGGCTATTAAATTATTTGTCACACATTTCAATAGATCTATTTTACTTTTCTTGTGTTGTGAATGCTACCACTTTGTTTCTTACTCCCTATGTCCCTTCAAAGTCATTCAGGTCATTTACTTTCTGCACTTAAAAAAGAAAATAATGCTGACTATTCTTTGAGAAACTTGTGGTTGCTTATGAATGCATGAAATGTATTTTTCCCTTAGAGAACACCTAAGTCTCCCAAATGTGAATTATTGGATGAACTTTAAAGTTAATCCATAAATAGGATCTCAGTATTCACATTTTTACTTTATTTTCTTTAGACATATCCATAAAAGAATTCAAATTAATAGTTCCTCAGAGGATAATACATATATATTTTTAAAGGATGTCAAATTTCCTACGAGTTACTAGATATACCTTTTCTCCTAGATTCTTGATGATTGAAGATTTGCTCATTAGAACCCCAGGCACAGAAAGTCATCATGTGCCAATATTTGAACATTTAGGTGTTGAAAATTTTGCCACCTGGAATTAGATTTGCTGATTAACATGTTCACTCATCAGGGCAGGCAGGTGGGGCAGTAGGAAGCATTTAGCATTTAGCACCTTCCCCTCCTGTAAAATCACTAAATGTCACCAATCTTTCTACTCACAGCTGAGTCCTTTTTCCAATACAACAATAAGTGGTCCTATTCTCTCTAACAAGAGCCTGGGTCTTCATGAATCACTTCCTTTGTTGAGCTTGAGACTATAAAATAGGGGCAGCTGCATAACTAAAATAAAATAAAATGCTGTCTACTAGAGGGGTTCAACAGCATATATGAGTTAGTAGAATAAAGAATTAGCAAACTTGCCTGGCTAGGTAGCTCAATTTGCTGGAGTATCATCCCAATACACCAAGGTTGCAGGTTTGATCCCCAGTCAGGGCATATGCAAGAATTAGCCAATGCATAGATAAATAAGTGGAACAATACATCAATGCCTTGCTCTCTCTCTCTCTCTCCCTCCTTTTATCTCTCTCTCTTTCTAAAAAAATTAACAAATAAAATTTTAAAAAGAATTAGCAATCTTAAAAATTGATCATTGAGATTATCCAGTCAAGGAAAAGAAGTAAAAAAGAATGGGAAAAAGTTTAGTAGTCTCAGAGACCTGTAGAACTCTGCCACATGCATCAATATATGCATAATGGGAATCCCTGAAAGAGAGAAGATAAAGAAAGGGGCAGGAAGAATATTTGAAAAATAATGGTTGAAAACTTCCCAAGTTTGATGAAGAATATTAATCTATACATTCTAGAAGCTCAATAAATTCTCAGAAAGATAAACTCAAAAAGATACACACTGGGAACATCATAATCAAACTGTCAAATGCCAGGGACAAAGAAAGAATCATGAAAGTAATAAGAGGAAAGTGATTCATCATGTACAGTGGATCCTCAATAAAATTAATAGCTGATTTTTTAAATAAGAAACCATGGAGGCCAGAAGACAGCCCATGACATACTCAATGGCTGAAAGAAAAAGACTACAAACCAATAATTATATACCTAATAAAATTATCTGTCAAAAACAAAGAAGAATTTAAAACATTATCATACTTTTTCTTTTAAAAATATTTATTGATTTGATAGAGAAACATTGATTGTTTTTGTTCCACTTATTTATGTATTCATTGGTTGTTTCTTGCATGTGCCCTGACCAGGGATCAAACCCGCACCCTTGGAATATCAACTGAGCACCTGGCCAGGGCCAGATTTATTTGATGTCAAAATTCCTTGCTAGCAGGCCTGCCCCACAATAAGTCTAAAGGAAGGCTGCAGGGTGAAATAAAAGGATGCCAGACAAAAGCATGAAAGCACATGAAGACGTAGAGAGAACCAGAAAAGGTAACTACATAGAAAATGTGGAAGATGGCATGATGATTTTTTTTTTGTTTGTAACACTCTTCTTCTCCCAATTTAAAAGCCAACTGAATAAAGTAATAACTATAAAACTATGTCTATAAGCTTATGTATAAAGATGTAATTTGTAATACAACAATAGTACAAAGCAGTAAGGAAGAAATTGAACTATATCAGAGCAAAATTTTGTATGCTATTGAAATTAAGTAGATATTAATCCAAACTAGATTTTTATGAGATGTTAATTGTAATTCTCAGGGAAACCAACTATGAAAATAGCTCAAAATATATAATAAAAGAAACAAAAAAATAGAATTAAAGTGGTATTATAGAAAATAACTATTTAACACAAAATAAGTCAGTAATGGAGGAACAGAGGAGTATAAAAGGATATAAGACATGTGGAGAGTAAATAGCAAAATGGCGAGTATAAATTCCTTCATAACAGGAATTATATTAAATATAAATGGTATAAGTATTCCAATCAAAAGGAAGAGACTAGAAAATGGATTTTTTTAAAAATCTATGATCCAAACATATGCTGTCCACAGGAGACACACTTTAGATTCAAAGGTTTGAATAGGTTGAAAGCAAAGGAATGGAAAATGACATGCCAAGCCAACAATAACTAAAAGAATACTGTTGTGGCAATAGTATTAGGCAAAATACCAGTTGTTAATATAAAAAAATACTTCATAAAAAAAAGTTACTGAGACAAAGAAGGACATTTTATATAGTAAAATGATCAATCCATCAGGAACACATAACAATTATAAACATACTAGAGGCCCAGTGCACGAAAATTCATGCACTCGGGGGTCCCTCAGTCTGGCCTGTGCCCTCTCACAATCTAGGACCCCTTGGATAGGGTCCTTAGGTCTGGCCTGAGATCAGAGCCTATTGGGGCTTTCCTTCCCCTGGCTGCAGCCAGCTGGCCCCACCCCCACCGCTGCCACTGCTTGCCATCTGTGCAGGACTGTCCCCCCCCCTCCCCTGCCACCAGTGGCCTCCCTCTGCAGGCAACCGGCATGGGGTGCGATGGCTCAGCTGGCCTGGGCCTTCCTCTTCGCTAGCCAGCCGCACATCTGCCATAGAGTCCCCGCTGGTGGCCTGGGCCTCCCCCTTTCTTTGCTTGGAGGTGGGGCCAGCCTTGCGAGAAGTCATCTGCCTACCTGATCACCCCCAACCACTGGTCTGCCTACCTGATCACCCCTAACCGCTGGTCTGCCTGCCTGATCTCCCCTAACCACTTGCTTGGGGGTGTGGCCAGCCTGGCGAGGGGCCGTGGTGGTTCTGGTCTCTGGTCCTTACAGTCGTTATGCTTATGGTGGCTGGCCTTTTATTATATAGGATATGCATCTAACAACAGAGCTTCAAAATATGTGAGCAAAAACTGACAAAACTAAAGGGAGTAATAATTCCACAATTATAATTGAGGACTTCAGTACTTCATTTTTCTGTAATAAATAGAACAACTAGGCAGAAAATAGACAAGGCAAAGGAAGGCTTGAACAGCATTATAAAGCAAAGTAGAACTAATAGACACCCACAGAATACTTCACCCAAGAACAGTAGAACATAAGATTCTTCTGAAATGCATGTGAAAAAGTTTATAAAAATCACCATATGTTAGGACATAAAATAAATCATAATAAAAAATAATTAATTAAAAGTATGTCCTCTAGCTATGATGCAATGAAATTAGAAATTAAAAACAGACGGACATTCTAGAAACTCAAGAATATGTGGAAATTAAACAACAAATTCTTAAATAGTCAATGGGTCAAAGAAGAAATAAAAGAGAATTATAAAATCCTTTAAGCCCTGGCCGGTAGCTCAGTTGAGCATCATCCCAATATGCCAATGTTGCAGGTTCACTCTCCGGGCACATACGAGGATCAACCAATGAATGCATAAATAAGTGAAACAACAAATCAATGTCTCTCTGTCTCTCTCTCTCTCCCAACCTCTCTCTCTCTCTAAAGTCAATCAATAAATAAAATTCTGGCTGGGTAGTTCAGTTGGTTGGAGTGTTGTCTTGTACACCAAAAGGTTTCGGGTTCAATTCAGGGCACATACCCAGGTTGCAGGTTTGATCCACAGTTGAGGCACGTATGGGAGGCAATTGATCTATTTTTCTTACTCACATGGATGTTTCTCTCTCTTCCCCCTTCCTCTCTCTCTAAAATCAATAAAAAGCATGTCCTTAGGTGAGAATTAAAAATAATTAAATAAATAAACAAATAAATATTTTTAAAAAGGAAAGAGAAGAATAAAAATGAAAACACATTAAAATTTATAAGATCAGCTAAAGGCATGTTTAGAATAAAATTTATAGATGCAAATGCTTTCATTAGAAAGGAAGAAAAAATCTCAAATTAATAATCTAACCTTGCACTTTTAAAAAACATCTAAGGGCTAGGAGGGGGTCAATGGGGCAAAAGGGAAGATATGTAATACTTTCAACAATAAAGACTTAATTTAAATAAATAAATAGGTAAATAAATAAGGGGAAAAACCTTAACCCAAGCAGAGGGAAATAAATTAATAAAGATCATAGTGGAAATTTATAAAATAGAAAAACAATAAAGTCAATAAAACCAAAAGTTTACCCTTTGAAAAGACAAACAACAAATGACAAAACCTTACCTCGACTAATCAAGAAAAAAGAGAGAAAATTCAAATTACCACATCAGAAATAAAAGAGGTACATCATGACCACTCTTAGAGATAGAATAGGAAGCATAAAAGAATACTGTGAGTAATTGTACAGCAACAAATTAGATACAATAGGAAAATTCCTATGAAACTGACTCATTAAATAGAAAGTTTGAATAGATATATAACAAGAAATTGATTAGCAATAAAAAAATTCTATAAGATAAGCCAAGCTCAGATGACTTCACAGATGAAATCTACCAAATGTTTAAGGAAGAATTATTACTAATATTTCACAAACTTTCAAAAACTAGAAGTAGAGGAAATACTTCCCAACTCATTCTGTGTAGCCAGTATTACCTTGATACCAAAACCAGACAAAGATATGACAAGAAAAGAAAACTATAGATCAATATTCCTTATGATTTATAAATGCAAAAATCTTCAGCAAAATACTAGCAAACCAAACTCAGTTAGATATAAAGTATTATACAAAATCTGACAGAACTTCACAAGTCTAATTTATCCCTCAGGGATAGAATATTAATTCTATTCATATGAAAAATATCAGTGTGCTGAAACCGGTTTGGCTCAGTGGATAGAGCGTCGGCCTGCGGACTGAAGGGTCCCGGGTTCGATTCCGGTCAAGGGCATGTACCTTGGTTGCAGGCACATCCCCATTGGGAGGTGTGCAGGAGGCAGCTGATTGATGTTTCTCTCTCATTGATATTTCTAGCTCTCTATCCCTCTCCCTTCCTCTCTGTAAAATATCAATGAAATATATTTTTTAAAAATCAGTGTAATATGCTATATTAATAAAATAATTAACAAAAAACACATGACCCAGGGCATGTGCCTGGGGTGGGGGGGAGGGGAAGCTGGGGGATAGAGGAGGCCGGGGAAGGTCAAAGGGGAAAAAAAGGAGCCATATGTATTACTATTTGTAATACTTTAAACAATAAAAAACAAAACACATGACCATATCAAGAAACCTTGGAAAAGCATTTGACAAAAATCCAACATCTTTTATGATAAAACATTCAACAAACTAGGAAGAAATGGGAATTTTCCCAACCTGGTAAATGTTATCTATAAAAAACTCATAGCTAACATCATACTAAATGGTAAACGGCAGAATACTTTTTCCTAAAATCAGGAACAAGACAAAGGTACCCACTTAACACCTTTATTTAGCATTGTACTTTCAGTTGGGGCAATTAGGCAAGAAAAAGAAAGCATTCAGATTAGAAAGGAAAATGTAAAAGCATCTCTATTTGTAAATCACATGATCATGTATATAGAAAAACCAAGTAATCCACTTAAAAATATTAGATCTAATAAATGAGTTCAGAAAGGGTACAGGATACAAGATCAATGGAAAACACAATTATATTTCTTTACACTAGGAATGAATGGTTCTAAAATAAAACAATTATACTTATAATAGTTTATAATATTAATAAAGGTTCTCTTTATCGAAAATAATAAAATACTTATGAATAAATATAACAAAAGGTGTATAAAATTTATCACTAAAAACTATGAAACATTTTTGAAAGAAATTAAAGAAGACCAAATAAATGGAAAGACATCCCACAGTCATGGATTACAAGACTTAATATCGGTAAAATGGCAATACTCTCCAAATTGATCTACAAGCACAATCTATAACCTATTAAAATCGCAGCTGCTACTTTTATAGAAATAGAAAATGGTGATTCTAAAATTCATATAAAAATACAAGAGACCCAGAATAGTCCAAAAAATCTTGAAAATAATGTCTTTTTTGAGATGATGACAATGTTCTGAAATTAAATAGCTCAGAAAATTGCACAACTCTGTGAACATTCTTAAGAAACCACTAAATTGTGTACTTTAAAGGTGTGAATTTTTTTGGCATGTGAGTTTATCTCAATATAGCTGTTTTTAAGAAAATTTGTGGTAGACAGGTCAGGTCAAATGTATTGATGGTGTAAAGTCTACTTTGCTTTCCTCCTATTTTTTTTTCACGCTAAGATACATTGATGTACTTATGCTTTCTTTAGAATAATTGATCCAGAATTATTTTTTGTAAAATAATATTTAATGCCTGAATTCAGAATAATTAGTTATTGCAGAAATGGATATTTCTAAGAATTTTAAGGAAGGCCTTAATGAGCAACCTTCATCAGGTGTGGTCAGTCAGTACTTGACTTTTAAATGTTCTTCAATGGAACAAAGATTTCAAGGACCTTTATGAAAATTATAAGAGGTCTTGTTTTGCAAAGTGTTCAATGTGTATTTTAAGACCATCAGTAGAAGGTCAGAATTGTTGGAAGCAGATCAGGTACCAAGGTTTTTCACTCTCGGCTAAAATCAAGGAAGCATAGTCAAACATCTTCCCTATTCCTCAGGACCAGATGTTGGTCTTTGTAAGATCAGCTCATCTGGCCTCCTAAATTATGGATTGCTGACTTTCAAAACACAAGGCTAATAAGCTTCCTAGGATAAGTAATGAAATAAATATTTCATGAATGGAGAGCTGCAAGCCTAGCTCTAATTTCAGATTCTGTTTCCTTGCTTGCTTCTTTTTTGACTTCTTAGATTAAGTAGACACAGAGGAGAAGATGAAGGAAAAAGCCCCTGGCTATTTGAAGAAACCAGTTATCACATCCTAAAAGGCTCTTTTAAGGTGTCTATGTCCTGTGGAGAGAATGTTAAAGAAAGGAAAAGGGTTTTGCATAGTAGTTTATAGTAGAAACAAACTAATACTCAGGAGGTAGATATTTATTTTCACTCGTGATATTTAGAAAACGTGGTGTTGACTCTGAGATAATCCACTCAAGCTCGCTCTCCTGGATGCCTGCCACCAGGATCAGTGCCTTCACAGAGAGAGGCCACCTCCTAAGACATAAGCTTGTCTATCAGGCACACCCTTGCATCAGCTTGGTGAGTGCTGTGTTCATACCAGCAGTGAGGACAACTGAAGGAAGACTGTGGAAGGGATCTGTACAAACAAATGCACATACCTAAAGGCGTGTCCCAGCGATGGTGGAGCTAAGGATGGGAGTTCTGTGGAAAACTCGTGAGGGGGCATTTATAAAACTGAAAAGCTACCTACTGAACATTTTCTACATCCTAGCTGTTTATATACATTATCTTATGTGGTAGATGCCAATATCTCTGTTTTAAAGATAAGGAAATGGGAGTTTAGAGAGATTTACTAACTAAACACACGGTGACCAAGTTTGCCAAGTATACCTGGGATAATGCACCAAGATGTGAGATTCAAAAGCTCAAGCGCTGGACCATAGTCCCATGCTGCCTCCTCAAACTAAAAGCAGATTACTCTTCATTTGTTTCCCTTTTCCAGATATCTGCTAATGCTGTGTATAATAGTCTTTCATTCCACAAATATCTACTGAGTCTTACTGTGTGCACAGTCTTTAAGATGCTATGCATGCTTTGGATGGAAAACGAGTGGGGAGAGGAGGCGGGAGAGTTGTGCTAAGTCATTTTCACTCCCTGAGTTAGTGCTGTAGCCGCACTTCACCCGAAGGTTCTCTCTACAAACAGGTTTCTTACCAGTAGCACACAAATCCTCTGAATGATAAGAAAAAATAGTCATATTTGTGTACCACAATGTTTTTACATATAAATACTCATGTCCACTTGGATTATTATGTGATACACAGATTTTTTTTAGTTAACTCTTAGAAGACAGCTATTGGTCTTCTGATAGCATTTTAAAGGGGAAACTAAACAGAGATAGCTAGGTTTATAACTAATCCTACCAGAGAATGACTATAAAAACAGACTAGATGGCTGATGATGTTCCTGTTGCCATTTTTGCTTTTCTCCATCCCAACCCCTGATATGTGTAAGATGAAACATTGCCAGCCCACGCTCAGGCCTGAAAAGATGGAAAGTCCTATGTGTGGAAGCACAGAACACAAATACTCTGCTTGTCCTTAAACATCCTCTGCAGCTTGAAAACCTTCCCATGTGCACCATGGAAGGAATCAGCTTTTATCCGATGAGGCTGTTTAAGAAGTGTGACTCTGGCTTCGTTTACATCACCGAACTTCACTCCTCATACAATGTGTCCAGCACACTCTTTTTTTTTTTCATGCAAATTTCCTTGTCAAAATTACAAATGGACATTTGATCAAAGGCCAGCCCTCCTTCATATTCCTGTTTAGTAAAGAAATTTCCATTTCATCTTTGGCTTTCGGGCCAGTTTGAGAAAGTGTTACCTGGCAGGGAAAGTATTGATGCATTTCTTCCTGCTCCTCTTTCAAGTTTTTCCACCTCCCTCCTTTTTCTTCTTTTATATCTGGTGGGTGTTTTACTTTGAATATGTTTTCACTTTTTAATGGGATACTTAAGTTAGCTGTGGAAGGAATCTTTGCTTGTTTACTGAAGTTGAGTTGCTGGTAGATAAGACCCAGCAACTGATAATAATCACCGATTTTTTTTTTTTTTTGGCAGTTTTGAGTCCTGCTTAACTTATAGAACTGATATGGTAATGAAGCATAGTAACCTCCATCTTGTATAAAACTGCTGTTTGAATTCTCTGCTATTGTTAGATAGTCCCTAGTCCTATAAACTCTGTCACTGTAAACTCTGTCACTTTAAGACAGTCTCTTATTCTATAAAATGACTTTGTTTTTAGTTCAAATAATATAAAAAGATAAACTTAACTGTCTGACCTTGCAAGCTAGCCATCCAATGTAATAGACTAATACTGATAATAATTCCCATATTCTTATGCCAAGTACAAACTCATTATGCATTCAAGGTTACAACTGTCTATAACAATAACTCACACAGAGCTCTTTGTAATATCTGCAAAGAGGCTCAAAAAGTATAAATACGGGAGACTTCCTGTATGTGGTGCTCAGAGATTTGGAAAAGACACCTCCCTCTGGACTGCGCACAATAAATGACTCCTAATTAATGGGCTCATTAAGGTGTCTTATATCTCATTTGCTGATTTATGATACAACAGTAGGCAGTTAGACAGACAGGAGCAGAGTAGGAACGATAGGCCAGGTGCAGAAGGTCACCAGGGCAGAAAGTCCTGGGTGCCTAGCAAGGGGCAAAAGTGGGAACACCAATACTGTAGGCTGGGACCTCACCCCCAGGGTGACCTTTCCTCCCCTTGCATATTCCTGGGCATGCAGTTTAGACTCCCTGACTAAGCAGCATTCCTGGATTTTTTAAGTGCTCATTCAGTACATGTTAATATTATTGTACTTATTCTTATTGTTCACAGAATTCTGCAGAATGGATTCCAGTTTACATAATAACTCAACCTGCCACAGTTTAACAATTTCACTTTCCCTTTTCACTTTCCCATTTAACAAGTCAACTGCGAGAATGGCTTTAGAGTAAGTATGGAAGAAGACGCCAAGCCACAGTGGGTGGAGGAGAGAATAAGATGTGGCTTGCTCAGATAGGTGTGCTGTACGTGTAACATACATGTGGAATTTAAAAGATTTCATATAGGAAAAATCTCATTAATATTTCTTATATTGATTACTAGAGGCGCAGTGCATGAAAATTCTTACACTGGAGCGGGGAGGCGGGGGCGGGTGTGTGACACACGTCTCTTAGCCCGGCCTGCCCCCTCTCACAGTTCGGGAGCCCTCAGGGGTAGGAGGTGACCCGGCAATCAGGGGAAGGTGACTCCCTATCACACTTCTGCTGCTGCCACTGCCAGCAGTACAAGCCTCAGCCAGCCTTGGTTACCTGAGCCCTGGGAGGCTGGGAGCCGTCATCCGAAGCTTGCCTGCACCTCGGGCCGGCCCTGGGCAGCTGGAGGGCTGAGGGGACTGGGGGACTCCTAAGGCAGGCACTTGGAGCGGCCAGGCCCACCTGGGGGCAGGCCCAGCCTTGCTGCGTGCCTGCCACCCCAGCAGGCCTGAGGGGACTGGGCGCCACCATCTTGTGGTTGTGGGTGCCACCATCTTTGAGGGTGTGGCAGTCAATTAGCATATTCCCTCTTTATTAGATAGGATATGTTCAATGATGCTATTTTATCTTGTGTGTTTTTTATAGGTTGCTAGGTTAAAAGTTTTTTTTTTTTAATCTTCATTGTTGGAAGATTACACATGTCCCTTTTTTTTCCCTTTGACCCCTTCTAGCCCACCCTCCACCCCCGGCCCCAGGCCTTCACCACCCTGTTGTCTGTGTCCATGGGTTACGCATATATGCATACAAGTTCTTTGGTTTATCAAATAATACTATTTTAGATACACAGGATTAAATAAAATGTGTTATTACAATTGTTTTCACCTATTTCTTATTCTTTTTTTAAAAAATGTGGCTCCTAGAAAAGTTAAAATTGCAGATGTGGCTGACATTATATCTCCCCAGATACTCTGACCTCTGGCACCTTCCCCAGACTCTCATTCTCACTTCCCAGTCACTGCACTTCAGTTATCAGCCTCGTTCTTCCTAAAACACCTCCAAATGTTCCTACCATGGGACCTTTGCAGTTTCTGTTTCCTCAGCCAGGAATGCTCTTCCCCAATTTCCCCAGGCTTGTTCCTCCTGTCAGTCATGACTCCTAGCCATTCCTGGTCACTCTGTGCAGTGTCTTTATCGCTCTGCGTTCTCTGACCTTGCTTTATTTTCTTTATAGCAATTTGATTGGTGTTGGCTCCTCTGTCACTGCTATGTTTATATTAAAGTGAATTAAATGGATTGCTGGGTGAAATAGGTTTTTGTGTTTTTTTGTAACCAACTTTTTGAATAATGCTCTTTTTTTTTTTTTTTTTTTTTTTTTTACAGTATAAAATTTTTGTATTTAGAATTAGGCAGCTGGACTCAGTTTAGATGATCCCAATTTTGTTGGCAACATCCAAAGCATCACCGTCAGGAGCCAGTCGAACATATGCCTTCTTCTCGCCATCAAGCCTGAACAGGGTGTTGACTTGGCCACATGAATGTCATAGAGCTTCTTCACAGCCTGTCTGATCGGGTGCTGGTTGGCCTTGACGTCCATAAGGGACACAGTGTCTCATCTTCTCTCTTCTCCACGGCTGACTCGGTGGTGGGGGGAACTTAATGGTGGCACAGTGGGCGGGCTTGTTTCTCCTGGGGGTGCTCTGCCCAGGATGCTTAGGCGGCCTTCGGGGCCTCCGTGTCTTTGGCCAGCGGAAGGGGGTGACGTGCGGATCTTCTTTGACTTGTGGCTGCGGACGCCTTTCAGCGCTGCTTTCTTTGCCTTCAAAGCCTTTGCTTTGGTCTCGGCTTTGGGAGGGAGGGGCAGGGCTTCCTTCTTAGCTTTCCGTGCCATCTTCTTAAAAAAAAAAAAAAAAAAAAAAAAAAAAGGAATAATGCTCCATTTTTAAAAGAAAGTTTGCCCACCTAGACACTTCAAACCTGCTTGAGCTCCCTCCTTTCCGTTAGGAGGAAGAACCAGCTTGTAGGGTAAGTCTCATTACCAGGTCTGCTCCCTCAGAAGGGATGCGGACCCGGCCTGTCCCCAGTGCCTGGGGATTCCCGTCCTCTCAGCGCTCAGGTGCTGGTTTCCTGTCCATCCGCGCCCTCTGCTCTAAGGGACAGCAGAGGGCAGCAGAGTCCTTTCCCACAGGGCATTTTGAGCAACGACCGGCTGAGATTTCGAGCTGTGCGCAGTTAAAGGAAGCCCCTTTCTGAGAGAAAGTGCGAATGAACCCTAGCACGTGGAGCATGGGACCCACGCTGTGGCATTTCCTCCCATCTCTATCATACAGATGATGAGACTTCTGAAGACATGGGATTTGCATATCTGGGAGTTAGACTATTATAACAACCTTGTCTGAAAAAAGCTGTAGTCACTATTTATTTTCTGTTCTCCAATCTCCTTATTAAACATTTATTTTATCTGGCTTTTTAGTTCCTCCTTTCCACGTTATTTATAGCTTGTTGGCTAAGAGTTTGTGGAACTGGAGCAAGTTGATTTTGCTGTACTCTCTTTTATTTGGTTCCCATCTCATCCTAGACTTTTCATTCAAGAATTAAAGTTGGCTCCTTGTGGAATGTAATTCCTGTATTTACCTGTCATGACAGTTCTGGCTCCTTGTGGCATGTAATTCCCGTATTTACCTGTCATGAGCGCTCTGAAGGGCAGAAGATTTTAGCTCTGACTTTCCACATGATCCACAAATAAGTGTCTTCACTCACCTATTATCATTATAGCATCAAAATTTCTCAATACAAAACAGATATGTCAGACAAGTGATTAATAACACACCAGGAATGAGGCAGATGCAATGCCGGTAGGTGTGTTGGTTATGCTAGTCAGCTGCTCAGATAGGCTTCGGAAGAACGTAAGAAGAAAGATCCAACTTCCCAAAACGTGTTTTTAAAACCCAATAGGTGGTGAAGGGGCTAGTAAGGAATTACAAAGTGTCTTGGACAATCAGTGATTTTAGAATGAACTCTTAGCTAGAAACTTGCGTAAAGCAGCAGCTTATGTGTATTTTACCTGCTCAATATTTTTATTTTTTTTAATTAATTAATTAATTTATTTTTTTATAAATCTTTATTCAAATTATTACAATTGTTTCTCCTTTTTCCCCCATAGCTCCCCTCCACCCGGTTCCCACCCCACCTTCTGCCCTTACCTCCCCCCCACTGTCCTCAGCCATAGGTGTATGATTTTTGTCCAGTCTCTTCCTGAACACCCCATACCGCTTTCCCCCTGAGAATTATCAGTCCACTCCCTTTCTATGCCCCTGATTCTATTATATTCACCAGATTATTCTGTTCCTCAGGTTTTTAATTCACTTGATTTTTAGGTTCACTTGTTGATAGATATGTATTTGTTGTTCATAATTTTTATCTTTACTTTTTTCTTCTTCCTCTTCTTTAAGAATACCTTTCAGCATTTCATATAATACTGGTTTGGTGGTGATGAACTCCTTTAGCTTTTTCTGATCTGTGAAGCTCTTTATCTGCCCTTCAATTCTAAATGATAGCTTTGCTGGGTAGAGTAATCTTGGTTGTAGGTTCTTGCTATTCATCACATTGAAAATTTCTTGCCACTCCCATCTGGCCTGACTAGTTTCTGTTGAGAAGTCAGCTGACAGTCGTATGGGTGCTCCCTTGTAGGTAATTAACTGTTTTTCTCTTGCTGCTTTTAATATTCTCTCTTTGTCTTTTGCTCTTGGCATTTTAATTATGATGTGTCTTGGTGTGGTCCTCTTTGGATTCCTTTTGTTTGGGGTTCTGTGCGCTTCCTGGACTTGTAAGTCTATTTCTTTCACCAGGTGGGGGAAGATTTCTGTCATTATTTCTTCAAATAGGTTTTCAGTATCTTGCTCTCTCTCTTCTTCTGGCACCCCCATAATTCTGATGTTGGTATGCTTGAAGTTGTCCCAGAGGCTTCTTACACTATCTTCAACTTTTTGGATTTTTTTTTTTTTTTTTTTTTGCTTTTTGCTTTTTCAGTTGAGTGTTTTTTGCTTCTTTGTATTTCAATTCTTTGACTTGATTTTTGTGTTCCTCTAGTCTGTTTTTGGGTCTCTGAATAATATTTTTTATTTCAGTCAGTGTATGTTTAATTTCTAGTTGGTCCTTTTTCATATCTTCGAGGGTCTCTTTATATTTATCGGCCTTTTCTAGGATATTCTTTAAAAGCCTTATAACTGTGGTTTTGAATTCTATATCCAATCATTTGTTTTCCTCCATTTCTTTTGTTTGTGATCTGTTTCTTTGACGCTGCATTTTCACTGCTTCCCTGAGTTCGTAGGGTAGATTTGTGTGCTAGGTTTCCAATATGGCCCAGTGGGTCGGCCTCCCCAGTTAACCTGAGGTGGACACTCTTGGTGCACCCCTTTGTGGACTGTGTGTACAGCCTTGTTGTAATTAAGTCTTTATTGTTGTTGGTATCACTGGGAGGAATTGACCTCCAGGCCAGTTGGCTATAAGGATCAGCTGTGTCTACACTGGGAGAAGTTCGGTGCTGGAGACAGCCTTATAGGATTAGACTTGCCAAATTGCAATAGCCTCTGTGCTCAGCTTGGATGGGGTGGAATCTCAGGGCGGAGCAGACAGTCTTGGCTTCCCGTCAGCCTTGCCCTTGGGCGCACGTGCACGCCTTCAGACCTCTGCCTTCCCCGGCTCCCGAGTCTCCGCCCGAGAGTCCAGACTCCCCCCACAAGAGCATGGGTCCCCAGGGGCTCGCCTGGAACTGGGGTTCAGTGCAGTCAGAACTGGGGCTCAGTGCAGTCAGGAGCCTCTGACTCCCTTCCACTAGGGAAAGCCTGTGGCAACCTCCGCAGCCTTTGTGCGCACTGGCACGCGCGCGCCTTCAGACCTCTGCCTTCCCCGGCTCCCGAGTCTCCGCCCAAGAGTCCAGACTCCCCCCACAAGAGTGTGGGTCTCCAGGGGCTCGCCTGGAACCGGGGTTCAGTGCAGTCAGAACTGGGGCCCAGTGCAGTCAGGAGCCTCCAACTCCCTTCCACTAGGGAAAGCCTGTGGCAACCTCCACAGCCTTTGTGCGCACTGGCACGCGCGCGCCTTCAGACCTCTGCCTTCCCCAGCTCCCGAGTCTCTGCCCGAGAGTCCAGACTCCCCCCGTAAGAGCGTGGGTTCCCAGGGGCTCGCCCGGAGCGGGGGTTCAATGCAGTCAGAACTGGGGTTCAGTACGGTCGGGGGCTTCCTTCCCCCTTCCGCCAGAGAAAGTCAGCCAGGCTCTCGGCCGCCCTTCCTCTCTGCGCGCACAACGACCCTTTGCCGTACCTCCAATTCTCTGTGAGCTTTTCTCTTTCCTTCTAGTTGTAGAATTTTCACTCAGCCAGCTTTCCTGTGGTTCTGGATGGTGTCTGTTCTGTCTTTTAGTTGTAGTTTTGAAATTGTTGTATGAGGCAGCAGTTTAGGTGCTTACCTATGCCGCCATCTTGGTTTCTCTGGTACCTGCTCAATATTTTTAATCTTTGTTTTTTAACTTGGGTTATATTTACAAAAAACCCACAATTATTTCTTCATCTCTGTATTGCATTGACAAAACAACAACAACCAAAAAAACAGTTTAGAAAATGTCACCTGACCTTGCCATGTTAGTTGTGCATGTCAGCAGCGAGAAGGGACCTAGAGCACCCTCCACTGGCTGGGCTCCTTCGAGTGCCGCCTGGATGCTAGTTACTGCATCTCAGTAACAGAATTTGGCTCAACTGAATTCATTCAGATATTGTGCCCCACTGTTTTGATACCTGGTGCTTACGTGGATACCTGTTATCATATTCTGGTTGCGTTTATTATGAATGTTATGTTCTCTAAAAATTCTGTTTAGGAAAAGCAGATCCCACATACTTAGAGCCAGAAGAGAGAAGCTTGACTTTGCTAAGCTGTAATCATGGTGACTATGCCCATCGCCACTGGGAGATTTTGTTGCTCCTTATGGCCACACAAATAACTCTCAGCCTGGATTGTTTGGGCTTTGTTTGAATTTCATACTTAACTTTGAACTCTAGGTTTTGGAAATTTCCACTCAGTCTCAGGAACATAACTTCAGGAAATTGGATTCTCAAGAGATAGCTATAGATAGTGTTGAGCATGTCTTTTAGATATAAAATGGGATTAAAGTTGTTGAAGTTATTTGTCATTGGAGCCTCTGAATATAAATGCATTCCTAAAGGCAGTAAAGCTTAAGGCGGCCAAAGGAAGGAGAATACAAAAAGATTTCTATTATTATACACATGAGAGCCAGAGAGGGGAAAACCTACAAGGCAAACATAAAATGGTTGTGAGGTAAACATTCCGTTTGAATTGATGAAGATCCTGTCAGGGAACAACTTTATTTTCACTTATAATAATTCCATGCCACACACTTAAGCAAACCAGCTCTTATCAAATAACCTAACCCTGGTTTAAGAAGTAAGAAAAAGACCTGTACATCCTGAATCTATCCATGAATCACAGTGTGAACCCTTAAGAAAGAGAACTCAGGACACTTGAGGTCTGTATTCAGTAAAAATGCAACGAACCCTCCTTCATCCCAGGGCTGGTGTGCACTAGGTACCGTGGGCACAAAAATGAGCACAACAGAGAAAGAGCAGCTCTGGTAGGCAGAGTTCAATTCTGGTCAAGAAGACTGAACAAATAAATTAACACATTTACTTAACCAATAATCACAGTACAATATGGTAAGTGCAAGAATAAAAATATGGGCAAACCAGTGCAGGAACAGGAGTAAAGAGGAGTCAACTTCTGGAAAACATCTTGCAAACCCACCCATTCAAAACAATAGGATCTGAAAATCAATCAGCATAGACATACACGCAAAGGTTAGGCGCTGTAACTTCCCATCACTTTTGGGCACAATTATTTCTTTTTAATGACAGTCCCAATAATTTAGTTTCTATGGCTATTTGGGCTCCAGTTTTATGAAGTCAGTATATGATTCTCTCCCAGAAAACACAGTTCTCATCTGACTTGTTTTTGGGTTCCTTCACAGCACCTAACACTGGGTCAGCATTCAGCAAACCTTTTGGAACTGAATTAAATTTAAATATGTTCTTATAGTCAGATGAAGTGGGAAAAGGCTAGTCATTGGTAATATTTGAAGCAAAACTGGATAAGGTACTAATAAAAAGGAAAATTGCATATGTCCCCTGTATATGGTCATGTGCCAAAACTCTACATTAAATACACTATTTAGGACTGAAAAAAGATAACCTTACAATTTCCACCATTTGATGCAGAGTTATTGTATTTTTGGCAGAAAATATATATCAGGTAACTAAAGAGTAGAAAACGCTGACACAGAGATGACTTCGTCATTTGTCCAAGTTATGTTCTCCTTTATCCAAATAGGACTGATTACACAGCATGGGTTTAGAGTGGTCTGGTCTTAGATAGGAATGAAGCCTTACAAGATTTCAGCAATGAGTTATTTTCCCCTTGTTATAAATATATGACTTTTCATAGTTGCATTTTAAGCTTTGCTTCATTAGGGTAAAGACGCCCTGTCTAAAGCCTCCGCAAGAGGCTGGGGAATCATTTACGGGGTGGTGGTGGCTCTCCCTCGAAACCATTATCCCAAACGACCTCTCATAGATGCATGCCAACCAGGTCCAACTGAGATTTGGGCTTTCCAAATGGTTTTCTGTTTTTCTAAAACAGCAGCTCTTAGATCAACTGTCCACCATGCAAGCAGCTGCCCAAACCACCACAGAACCACTGGCTCCACTTTGCTGAAAGCCCATGTGACATCCATGGGAATCCCAGCACCCGGCGCTCTCCCCATACAGCACCTCAGGTGAGTTGAGAAACATCACTGCCCACATGCTGGACCTCCACTCCTCAGATGTAGAACCAGCTTACAGAGGTTACAAGAGATGAAAAACATACACGATAGGCACAAACTTAGCTCTTCCATTAACTAGTGATACTGGTCTCACTGGGTAACTTTTCCACTCCAGGCCTGATGCTTTCTGAAGCTGAAGAAGGTGCTGTCTATTTCATGGACCTACCCTTTGTGGGTACTTGAAATTGCTAACTCTAGTGAAAACCATCACACATGCAGACTGGGCACCACCAGCAATGATTTCCTGGGGGCATATTACAGACAGGATTTGAGAATGTTCTGATCCTGAATTCTGAAACAAACATTTAATGAGCACCTACTTCCCTAAAGATGTAGTATTAAAAAGTACAGGGCAATATATATTTGTATATGTTACTATATATAAATATATATTATATATAAATTTATAATCTTCTTTAAGAAAACTTGCAATTACTTGCAGAGACTAATTATACACAGAAAAATTTAACCAGTCTTTTTGGGCTTATTTCACAAGAACTGATGACAAATGTGAACATTAGCTCTGGAGGGTAGGGTGTTTTGTCTGTCTGTCACTGCCTATCCTCAGCTACTAGAACAGTAATGGCACAGAGTTGATGCTCCAGAAAAAAATGTTTTGAATGAATGAGCAGCACAGGCTATAAGGGGTAATGGGGTTCATAAGGAGAGACCTGCCTGGAGAGAGGGGTCCTGAAAGGCACTATGGCAAGAGGGGAGATTTGAGCTGTGCCCTCAAGTACATAGAGTGTAAAAGGTGGGCTTATTGAATGTAGTGCCTTATTTTTTTCAATGTTGCCTACACGCCAGGTACTACCGTGTTTCCCCAAAAATAAAACATCCTCCGAAAATAAGACCTACTTACAGGTTTCCTTCTGAGTGAAATATAAGGCATCCCCCGAAAATAAGGCCCCAGGCTCTGTCTCAGAATGAACATTAATTTACCGTAAACTGGTCGCTAGGGCCGCCCTGACTGGCGTCTAGCAACCAGTGACGTTACGCGGAGTCCTGACTTCACTGCTGTGTGGAGGCAGAGCGGAGGTCGGAGTGAGCTGTGAGCGCGGGGCGGGAGAGAGGAGGAGACTTTCGCAGATGCATGTAGAAGAACAGGAGGATTAGAGCGGACGGGACGCGGCGAAGGTGGTGAGTGCTGGTCTGTCTCTGGTGACACTACCTGATGCTCGCGGCTGCCTTCATGATGACTGAAGGTTCTCAGTCAGTGGCAGACCCTGCTCCAGCCCAGATCCAGGCCCCAGCAAGCCCAGTGACAGTCCCCAGGCAGGCCCCAGGGGGTAAAAGTCTGATAAAGGGGTAAGGGGGATGTCTGGTGAAGGTGATCAGTGGCACAGGGGTGGGGGGAGGGGGATTACTTAAAATGACACAGTAGGATCTGAGGGGGCAATCAAAATGACACAGGAGGATCAAAAGGGGTTACTAAAATGGTAATCCCCCCTCTGATTCTCCTGTGCCATTTTGATTTTTCCCTCTGATCCCCCCTGTGTCATTTTGAGTGATCCCCCTCCCCCCACCTTGATACCCCAATTCCTTTTTTTTTACCCCTAGAAATGAGTGCAAAAAGAAAAAGCTACTCCGTGGAGTACAAGAAAGGAATCGTGGAAGACTCTTGGGGCCAAAATTTTTACTGCTTTCTGCAAAGAGAAGATGTTGAGTATTCGATTGGTCCGAAAATGGCGAGCAGAGTATGGTAACCTCATTGAACAAGCGGACAAGGGAAATGCTAAAAAGCGCAAGTGTGGATCAGGTCGGCAACCATTATTTTCCGAGCTGGAAGACCTGATCTGTGAATGGGTTGTTGACTGGAGAGCAAAGGCTTTGGTTGTGAATAGGGCTCAGATTCAAGAATTTGCCCTTGCAATGGCACCACAGTTTGACATAGCCCCCGAAGACTTCAAAGCATCACAACACTGGCTGGATAATTTCCTTCAGCGAAGTGAACTGTCTTTAAGAAGATCTACCAACATTGTTTAGGTTGGAAGATACTCAAGTTATTAAGCGAGCACTTGCATTCAAGTCCTTTATTGATGATGCTGACTTCTCTAAATACAATCTTTCCAACATGATTGCTATGGATGAAACTGCAGTGTTTATGGGCCAATCATCTCAAACAACAATTGAACAGCGGGGTGCCTCCTTGGCGTACATTCCCTCCACTGCTTACAAAAGTGCACGTGTTTCCTGTATTTTGGCAATTCGTCTGGATGGCACTAAAATCCCACCTTTAATCATTTCTAAGGGCAAGAGAAAAAGATTGAACGTGTTTTGGGCGTTTTTATTCTTGAAACTGATAAAGCCTGGGCCACACAAGCAGTTATAAGGAAGTGGGTCGATTTAATGTTGCCACTTGTTATGCAAGGGAGCCAAAGAGGTCTGGTAGTCTGGGATGCAGCCAGCACTCACCACGCTAAAGACATGAAGACATTTCTTCACGAAAGAAAAATAGATCAGATAATGATTCCCGCAGGAATGACGGCCTATCTCCAGACTCTTGATATTGCAATAAACAAGCCATTCAAAGACAATTTGCACATGGAAATTAATGACTACATTGAAAATAGAATGGAGAGAAATCAGCGTGGAAACTTTGTGAAACCTAAACTGCAAGAAGTTGTGACTTGGGTGAAGAATTCATGGGAGAAAATCACTGACAGTTGCATTGCAAATGCACTGCGAGCAGGCTACCTTGACAAGAAGTACTCATTTAAAGACAGTGCTATTGCTAAACATGAGAGATTTGGTCCACTGATTCTGAAAGAAATGGAGTCACAAGAAATTCACCAGGAAATTCAGGAATTGGATTGTTATGATGATGTTCCAGAAGATGATGACATGATTGTCATTGAATAAATGAGTAAATTCTTGATACTGTAGGATTCACATTTGTCTGGTTTGTGTTGACAACTACCATACTACCGTACCGTATACAGGTAATAAATTTCCTTTATTTTCATTTAACAATAAATGTGTACCGTATTCTCCTTCATGGAAAAATAAGACATCCCCTGAAAATAAGACCTAGCGTGTCTTTGGGGGCAAAAATTAATATAAGACACTGTCTTATTTTCAGGGAAACACGGTAGTAGGAGGGCAGAGCAAAAAGCAAACCTCTAGAATGTAACTCATAGTCTAAAATCCTGTCCTGTGTTGCTCATAGTTCCTATAATTCAAACTATGCATAGAAAAGCAAAACTAGAGTGAAATAATGAACACGCAGTTGCTTGTCTGCAAGTAGAGGTGTGGCTGCAGAAGAGGAGACCATGCAAAGTTCCTGCCTTGCCTGCTATGTCCTCTCATTGCTTTCTAAACTCGGTTCCAGAGTCCTTGGAAACTCAGAGGGACAGCCAGGTCTGGGTCACTGCATGGCGAAGGGTCCCTCTGCTTTTGTCTTGCAGCCACAGGCTGGCCCCACATTAGCTTGGTTGTCCGGCTGTCTGTCTCCTGCTTCTTACCCATCCCCAGCCCCCAGCCCAAACTCAATGAATAGCAACACACACACATGCACTGGCTGTTTGAGACCCTGCAAAATCAGCTTGTGTTTGTTCTTAGTCATATGTCTTGCAAATCTAAGCATTACCCAGGTGGCTATGGACTTTGGTGAGTTAGGAGGTAACTGGGAGGTCAGAAAAATACAGATACTGAGAGGAGGTCTGAAATCTCGTCACCACCAGTTTTCTGAGTAGGAAAGCTAGTTTCAAGATGCCAGATTTTTATGGAAGGAATCTTTCACCATTCTTACTGTTCTAGACAGCTAACCATGTTATCTGGCATCTTGGTTGTGGCAAATTAGTGTAGACTGTTTTATTTATTTATTTATTTACTTACTTACTTACTTACTTACTTACTTATTTACTTATGTTAATCCTCACCCAAGGATGTTTTTTTCATTGATTTTTTTAGACAGAGTGGAAAGGGGTGAGGGAGAGAATGAATGGGTGGGGGAGAAAGAGAGAGAGAGAGAGAGAAAGAAACATTAATGTGAGAGGGACACATTAATTGGTTACTCCCAGCATGTGCCCTGACTGGGGCCAGGGATCAAACCTGCAACCAAGGTATGTGGCCTTGACCAGCAATTGAAGCCGAGACCCTATGGTGTGCAGGTTGACACTCTAACCCAGCCATGGGCAAACTATGGCCCGCGGGCCGGATCCGGCCCGTTCGGCTGTTCTATCCGGCCCACGGAGCCCAAAGAGCGGTTGGTTCTCTTCCTCCTTCACCAGCAGCAGTGTTAACATGGCAACTTCGGGAAACACGGCCGCAGCTCCTTCTTCTGAATGGGAGGATTTATATCCGCCCATTCAGTAGAAGGAACAACCTCTCAATCTTCCAGAGGCTCCTTGTAATGCCCGCGGATGCATCCCCCGACATCACCCTGGGAATGCGTAGACACGTTATCGTGGTGATGTAGGGAGACACGCCCCTGGAGAGCACAGTATCAGAGCACAGTTTGAAAATATAAAACTATTGAAATAAAAATAAAAAGACCATACCCTTTTATGTAATGATGTTTACTTTGAATTTATATTAGTTCACACAAACACTCCATCCATGCTTTTGTTCCGGCCCTCCGGTCCAGTTTAAGAACCCATTGTGGCCCTCGAGTCAAAAAGTTTGCCCACCCCTGCTCTAACCACTGAGGTATGCTGGCCAGGGAAACAGATTGTTTTCATATGTTGCTAGACTCGTGCTTTGAAAATATATATTTTTAAATATATATTTTATTGATTTTAGAGAGGAAGGGCAAGGGAGAGAGAGTTAGAAACATCAATGATGAGAGAGAATCATTGATTGGTTGCCTCCTGCACTCCCCCTATTGGGGATCAAGCCCACAACCCAGGCATGTGCCCTTGGTCAGAATCCAACTTGGAACCCTTCAGTCTGCAGGCCAACACTCTATCCATTGAGCCAAATCAGCGAGGGTGAAAATATACTTTTTAAATATATAAATAAGCATGTATGTACAGTATGTGTGTATGTGTATGTATGCATGTATGTAAGGAAAAAGTAATTCAAGTTCAGGAAACTCAGAGAGTCCCAAGCAAGATAAACCCAAAAAGATCCACACCTAATTAAAATGGCAAGCATTAAAGACAAAGAGAGGATCTTAAAGGCAGCAAGGGAGCTCCCATTAGAATGTCAGCTGATTTTTCAATAGAAACACTTCAGGCAAGAAGGACGTAGCATGAAGTATACAAAGTACTGAAAAGCAAGGGTCTGAATCCAAGACTACTCTATCCAGCAAGGCTATCATTCAAAATTGAAGGTGAAATCAGGAGCTTCACAGAAAAAAAAAAAAAAAAAAAAAGGGCTAAAAGAGTTTATCACCACCAAACCAGGACTGCAAGAAATGTTAAAGAGAGTGGATAAAAAGAAGAAGAAATATATATAGAGAGAGATACACAAGCATAAAGAACAAAAATGGCAATAAGTAAGTACCTACCAACACTAACCTTAAATGTAAATGGATTAAACTTCAATCAAAAGACACAGGGTAGCTGAATAGATAAGAAAACATGACCCATATAGATGCTGTCTACAAGAGACTCACCTCAGAACAAAAGATTAACACAGGATGAAGTGAAGGGATGGAAAAAAAATTTCCATGAAAATGGTAATGAAAAAAAAAAAAAAACTGGGGTAGAAATACCATATCTGACAAAATAAGCTTCAAAATGAAAGTCATAACCAGAGACAAAGAAGGTTACTACAGGGGTTGATACAATGAGAAGATATAAACCTGGTAAACATATATGCACCCAATCTAGGAGCACCTAAATATATTTTAAAAAAAACAACAAAAACTTCTAGAGGACTTTAAGGGAGAGATCAACAGCAAAACAATCATAGTAGGAGATTTTAACACCCCACTGACATCATTGGATAGATCTTTAGGACAAAAAAATCAACATAGAAACAGTGATCCTAAACAACACATTAGATCAGATGGAATTAATTGACATTTGCAGAACATTTCACCCCAAAGCTACAGAATATACATTCTTCTCAAGTGCACAGAGGTCATTCTCAAAGATAGGCCATATGTTAGGACACAAATTAAATCTCTACAAGTTCAAGAAGATTGAAATCATGTCCAGCATCTTCTTGGATCACAATGGCATGAAATTAGAAATCAACTACAATAAAAACACTCAAAAACCTTAAAAAACATGGAGGCTAAATAGAACATTATCACACAATGAATGGGTTATCAATGATATCAAGGAAGACATAAAAAACTTCATGGAAACTAATGAAAATGAACACACAACAACCCAAAATCTCTGGGACACAGCAAAAGCAGTTCTGAGAGGGAAGTTTGTAGCACTATAGGCCTACCTCAAAGAATAAGAAAAATGATCTAATCCTACAACTTAAAGAATTAGAAAGAGAACAACAAGAAAAGCCCAGAGTAAATAAAAGGATGGAAATAATAAACATCAGAGTGGAAATAAGTGACATAGATACTAAATATATATATAAAATTAATGAAGCCAAGAGCTGGTTCTTTGAGAAGATAAACAATATTGATGAACTTTTAGCCAGACTCATCAAGAAAAAAAGAGAGAGGACCCAAATAAATAAAATCAGAAATCAAAGAGGGAAAGTAACTACTGACACCACAGAAATACCAAGGATTGTAAGAAAATACTATGAACAATTATATTCCAACAACCTGTACAACCTGGACAAAATGGAAAAATTCCCAGAAGATGCGGAGAATCCAACAGGTCTTGGTTTAATGCAAGTCCCTCTGAGTTCTACAAGTGATCAAACCACCGATGTTCACATCTATATATGGGGCATGTGAATACAGCCCTCAGAACACTGTTGTGAAGACCTGAAGGGACCACCCAGTGTGCTGTTCCCAGTCCCTGAGGTGGTTCGTGTGTTAACAAAGGTTAGCTAGTGTTATGATTGCTGTCTTGTTTCCAGTTTTGAGACTGACCTCAAATAAATCACCTTAGACTGGCTTTCTATGTTGTTTATCCTAATTAGTTAGGCCAAACACCTTAGCAGGATTTCTCAGCCTTGACATTTTGGACCAGATAATTCTTAATTTGGGGGCTGTGCTGTGCCTTGTAGTATCGTTAGAAGCATCCCTGGCCTGTACCCACTAGATGCCAGTAGCAATCATTCTCCCCCACTATGATAACCAAATCTGTCTCTAGACATTGACATACATCCTGTGGGGGCAAAATAACCCCTGGTTGAAAACCACTGTATTGGAGTCATACTTGATTCCTCCCTTTTTGTACACTCTTTCACCTAATCCTTCAACAAACCCTGTTAGCTCTACTTTGAAAATGACCCTTTTTTTGCTCTCTCCACTGTTCCCACCTTAGTCCAAGCCACTGACATCTCCCCTCCACGTTACTGCCTGGTCTCCTGCTGGTCTGCTCACCCCCTAGCCCACCCCTCCAACCTCACTCAGTTCCGGCCACACTGGCCTCCTGGCTGCTCCCTAAACCCAGCAACAGGCTCCCACTGTGCTGTTACTGTGCCGCCTTCTGTGGAAGCCATCCTTCCTTCCCAGGCCCCTCCCCCTTCACTGTTAGGTCACTACTGAGATGTTACCTTTGAGGTAAGGTCTTCCCAGTGGACCCCAAATTCTGGCAGTCTGACACTTTGTCCCAGAGCACTTTCTCCATCTAACATGTTTTATTTTGTTTGTGTTCCTTCACTAGGCGGTCAACCCCATGAGGGTAGGAATTTTTGTATGCTGAGTTATTGTGCTCCCCGACATCAGTTATTGTGTTCCTGGCCCTCAGGGGGCACTAAAGTATTTATCAAATGAATAAATACATATATTATCATCATTTAATTTTTAAAATTGTGGTAAAATAGACATATAAAATCACCACCTTCACTGTTTTAACTGTACAGTTCGGAAGGATTCAGTACATTCACTTTGCTGTTCAATCATCGCCAGAACTCTTTTGGTCTTGAAAAACTGAAACTTTATACCGGTTAAACAACAGCTGCCTTCCCATTCCCCACTCTGGCAACCAGCATTCTATTTTCCATCTGTGTGAATGTGACTACACTATGCACCTTATGTAAGTGGAATCACAGCAGTACTTGTATTTTTGTAACTGGCTTATTTCACTTAACATAATGTCCTCAGGTTCACCGATGTATCAGAATTTCCTTTCTTCTCATGGTGATTATATTCCATTCTATGCATATTTTTATCCATTCACTTGCCAATAGACAGAAGTGAAATTCCTGTCTTTGATCTTTTGAGAAGGAACCGCTACATTGCTTTCCACAGTGGCTGTGCCATTTCACATTCCCACCAACAGTGCACAAGAGTTCACACTACATACCCTCACCAACACTTGTCATTTTCTGTTGTTTTTTAATTAATTATTTTTTGTAATAGCCATCTTATTGAGAGCTGGTATCTCCTTGTAGGTTTGGTTTGCATTTCCCTAATAATTAGGGATACTGGCCACTTTTTCATGTGTATTACCACTGTTTTTAGGATCTGGTCCCTCTTCTTTGTGCTGGTCAGTGGCTGGCCCAGGCAGCATCCTGTAAATCTCCATCTCCCACTCCAGTGCCTGTTCTGTTCCATGTGCCTCTGGACTTTGCATCTGTCTCTGTCTCACCTCAGCAGGCTCTGCTAGTTAATCAGGAAGGAGGCTGCCCTCTCTCATCTGAGAAACTATAAACCTCTGGATAAAGCTCATTTTTGACTTGCCCTGATGTCAGTCTTTATGCTTCTACAGACAATTATCTCACAGCAAAGTTACAAGAGTAGACAATTAAATGCTCAGATCAGGACTGTTATTGGCAGGACTTTCAGCAGCTTTCTGAATGGATGACTCATTCAGTTGACTCATATAATTCCAATGTAACAGTCGTCAATCAGATATTTAATCTGGGAACAGGGTTTCTTTCCCCTCTATCAACACTTTCTTCTTTTCAATCTTGTGACATCTTGACTTTGAACAGTTATTTTCAGTCAACTTTAAATATATCTTGTACATACTACCCATATTAATTAGTAACATCCTCACCACTAAATCTGGAACGTGTTGACGTGTGCTTGCTAGACACCTAGCATAGATAAAGAATTCATGAATGAATCTCATATCATGTTAATTTTTTCCCATTTAGCATTGATGACTTCCTTTAAGAAACTCCAAAATGTTTCCTCCAAGAAATACTAATTTGTAGCTATAACATTCTAGAGTGATCTGCCTTTAAGAGCTCATTCCAACCAACACTTGCTCTTCCTTCACTATGGCTGATCATACATTGGCACCATGATCTAAGGGTAATTGTACTGTCATATGACAATATAAATTTGCATATTGCTCAGCCTTGAGGATGCCAGATGATTGACTGCCCAGAGAGTAGATGGTATGTCATCTTTCCTGTTTACTGTCATCCTCTTCTCCTGACTTCTCCTTGACTCCTCCTTTGACTTCTCCACATGCTGCGGTTTTCTCTTCTGCCTCCAAGAGCTCTGCTCAGTTCCCTTCACAGGTTCCTCTCCTTTTTTAGCCTGTAGACACAGGTGCTCCTCAAGTCTCTTTGCTCAGTCTCCTGTTTTTTCTCTTTCTTGTCAGCCCCATTCACATTTCCATTTTCACCTCTCCGTTTGAGACCCAAACCCACACCCCTGGCAAGGCCTTTCCTGAACTCCAGACACAGAATCCTTGCCAGGCACCTTGTCAAAGCCACCACAGCACCCCAAACCCAGTCCTACTTTCTTTTTGATTATTGACTTAAGCTTCCCATTAATTTCAGTTTATAAAAAAAAAATTCTTTTTGGTTAATCCTCTCCCAAGGATATTTTCTCCATTGATTTTTAGAGAGAGTGGAAGGGAGAGGGAAACATCAATGTGAGAGAGACACATCAATTAAGGTTGCCTCCTGCACGTGCCCAACCAGGGCCCGGCTAGAGCCTGCAATTGAGGTATGTACCCTTGATTGGAGTGGAACCTGCAACCCTTCAATGCATGGGCCAACGCTCTAACCATTGAGCCAAATTGGCTAGGGCTCAGTTTATAAAAGTTAATGTCTTTTCTACTTTCATTTTCAACACAAAAAGATAGTGCTTAAAGCATTTAAAAGAGAGAAAACTTGTTTGGGACTGGAGAACCTAGGGAAAGCTCCAAGAGAGAAGTGTCTGTGGTCTGACTTTTAAAGGATCTGGAGAAGAATATGTGAGCTACAGATGAAGGAGGGAAGCCAGTTTCCAGACAGAAGATGAAAGAGGCAAAGAGGCCATGATTCAGGAGCAGAGGGAGCTGAACTGGCTACAATGGAGTGCAGAGAGGAAGAGGAGTTTAAGGCAGAAACCATGGAGAACCAGGAGTTCAGAGTAAGGAGCTGACTTGAAGTGAGAAGCCCCAGAACCCAGTAAAGGTTTCCCAGAAGGAATAACATCATTTGAATGTATGGTCTATTCCATGGTATCCCCTGTTTTACCTTCCCTGGGACACCTTACGTCCTTGGGTGATCTGTTTATCCCTCCCTCTTTCTCTGGTTCTCCTCTGCATCCCCAGCATGCTACCCTACGCGCTGAATTTCAGAAAATGTTTGGTAAGTGGATAAATGAGTCATGCCAGTGTAAAGGTGCAATGAGCACAGACCGTAAACTACTACAGAAATAACTTCCCTTCAGCGCTTGGGCGTTTTAAGCTCTCAGGCTCCTCCTCCAGCGCTCCAGCTCCCCTGACCCACACTCCTCCCTCTCGCTGGGCGGGCGGCCAGTTCTGGGTGCTTGCAGTGCATCAGATGCAATGGATACCAAAGAGTAAGAACTCAAGAAGCTTCCTGGGGGATCAGAAACTCTGAAGTGTATTGCAAAGAGAACTTTAAGAGAAAAATGCCTAAAGTAAATGGAAACACACTGAGAAGAGCAACTAGCTTACGTGAAATGACATCTGAGCCACACAGAGTATTCATTCAAAAAAATATAATCTCCTCTGTGCCTGTGATGAGGCTGGAGGTATCCTGAGTGGGATGTCCACTAAGTCGGGACCTCTGACTAAGATCTCTTAGTCTAATTAATAGTCAAATACTGCTGTTTATGTGGCAACTACCCTTAAACCCTGGGCCCTCACATAAAGCCTTTCTACAGACAAAGGAACTAAGATTCAGAGAGGAGAGGTAACTTGACCTATTGGAGGTGGGGCTGGTTCCAGAGTTTATGCTGTTTACTATACAATGCCTCTCACCAACAGTAAAGAGAAGGAGATACAACGTATTATGGAACTTAAAGGCGGAATAAGGGGGAGAGTCAGGGAGGTCTTCCAGAGTGGCTGTTACCTGTTATTTGCCCTAATGGAAACATTTTAATATCCTGACCTCCTGACAGAATATTCTTCACCAGCCCTATCAAGCACTGGAAGGGCGCAGAAGTGCCATTTTGCTGTTCTGCTGCATTTGGGAACCCGAGGTTGTATGTAGAAGTGACTTGGGGTGACATTTCCAGAATTTATTCACCTCAACAAAAGTCTGTTGCGTGAGACCTCTTCTCTTTTATCCTAACACAATAACAAAAAGCTTGGGGCCCAAAGTTCACTACCTATTGTTACGGGAAACAAAGCCAGGGCACTAAGGAAAGTGGGCTCATGCATCCTCACCAGGCTCCACGGAAATGAATCCATTTATGTGCACTGGGTTTGAGATCAGACACTTGAGTCTTATGTGTATAAAGGGCAAGGCACAGTGTCCCTAGCCTGGATAATGAGTATTGCTTATAATGGCTCTGGTAAGCCTTTCTATTAAACTTGAAGATAAGCTTTTTCTTCCTTAACCGAAATTTATTATGACTCAGGTTTTAACATCCCTCAAGCTGGACTGTTCCACTATTTGATTCAGTATCTGGGGGCTTTGGAAGATTATAGTATTCAGCGCCGCCCTACGTGATGAGTAGGTGGAAGCCTAGGCGGCTATTTCTAATTTCTCAAGGGTCTGATTACCACCTAATTTTCTTTTCATCAAGTGTTATTTACTAAGTGAGCCCAATCAACTGTGGTGGTGTTGTAGCTTGCTATGATTCTACAGATAATAAATGTCAGCCTGGGGAAGCTAAGCGATCTGGGCCACAAATTCAATAATTATGTTTGTTTGAAATTGGTTTCCCTTTCATCATACCAGTCTCATGGGGGGTAAGACCATTCCTCAGCCATCTTGATAAGATTCTGGGTGGTGTCTCAGGATTTGCCACATTGCAAAAGAAGAAATGACATGAAAGAGCTAAGAAACAAAGCAATCTATTCTTTGTCTTGAAAATCCTATTATGTTCTGTGTGTTACAGGCACAGTAGGCATATTAATGTGCAGTCCATCAAAGACAGGAACAAAGACGTTAAATTAATATGTCACCTAAAGCATGGCAAGGAAGAATCCTTTCTACTTGGAAGGCAGAAAGATTAAAGTGGGAGTCGCAGAGGGCAAACATGTGGAAGGCCCGTCTCAGCAGCCCCTCTCCACCTCAGGAGCCTTTCTGCACCAAACCAGCTCCTCCACACTGAGCTCAGAGGCAGCTCGGAATCCTTCTCAGCACAGCCCACCAGGAGGCCACGGCTGATCTTGAGCTCCCGTGTGCAGTGAAAAGTTTACCCATCCCTGATCTCTTAGGTCAGTTATCCCCAAATTCAGGTACAGTTAAGGACAATGGAGAAGCTACCTGAGAGAACTGGTACTAAAATAACCTAACAGAGTGGGGTTCTAAGCAATTGCTTCCACAGTGGTGGCATCAGACTCTGTAAGTCCGATGACCACACCCTGGTTCGCCTGAGGCAGACCCGGTTCCACCTGTTGCCCTGGACTAGCCGTCAACAGCAAAAGGGTTCTGGTTTGGACAACAGGGACAGGGCTGCCAGATAAAGTAGAAAATACCAAATATTGCATGGGACATACCTCTACTGAATTTTTTCATTGTTTCTTTGTAATTCAAGTTTAAGTTAGTGTCCTGTATTTTTTTTTGATGTAATTTTTTTTTATTTTTATTTATTTTTTTATTTTAATAAATCTTTATTCAGATTATTACAATTGTTTCTCCTTTTTCCCCCCATAGCTCCCCTCCACCCAGTTCCCACCCCACCTTCTGCCCTTACCTCCCCCCCCACACTGTCCTCATCCATAGGTGTATGATTTTTGTCCAGTCTCTTCATGAACCCCCATACCGCTTTCCCCCTGAGAATTATCAGTCCACTCCCTTTCTATGCCCCTGATTCTATTATATTCACCAGATTATTCTGTTCCTCAGGTTTTTAATTCACTTGATTTTTAGGTTCACTTGTTGATAGATATGTATTTGTTGTTCATAATTTTTATCTTTACTTTTTTCTTCTTCCTCTTCTTTAAGAATACCTTTCAGCATTTCATATAATACTGGTTTGGTGGTGATGAACTCCTTTAGCTTTTTCTGATCTGTGAAGCTCTTTATCTGCCCTTCAATTCTGAATGATAGCTTTGCTGGGTAGAGTAATCTTGGTTGTAGGTTCTTGCTATTCATCACATTGAAAATTTCTTGCCACTCCCATCTGGCCTGACTAGTTTCTGTTGAGAAGTCAGCTGACAGTCGTATGGGTGCTCCCTTGTAGGTAATTAACTGTTTTTCTCTTGCTGCTTTTAAAATTCTCTCTTTGTCTTTTGCTCTTGGCATTTTAATTATGATGTGTCTTGGTGTGGTCCTCTTTGGATTCCTTTTGTTTGGGGTTCTGTGTGCTTCCTGGACTTGTAAGTCTATTTCTTTCACCAGGTGGGGGAAGTTTTCTGTCATTATTTCTTCAAATAGGTTTTCAGTATCTTGCTCTCTCTCTTCTTCTGGCACCCCCATAATTCTGATGTTGGTACACTTGAAGTTGTCCCAGAGTCTTCTTACACTATCTTCAACTTTTTGGATTTTTTTTTTTGCTTTTTGCTTTTTCGGTTGAGTGTTTTTTGCTTCTTTGTATTTCAATTCTTTGACTTGATTTTTGTGTTCCTCTAGTCTGTTTTTGGGTCTCTGTATAATATTTTTTATTTCAGTCAGTGTATGTTTAATTTCTAGTTGGTCCTTTTTCATATCTTCGAGGGTCTCATTATATTTATCGGCCTTTTCTAGGATATTCTTGAAAAGCCTTATAACCGTGGTTTTGAATTCTATATCCAGTCGTTTGTTTTCCTCCATTTCTTTCGTTTGTGATCTGATTCTTTTACGCCGCATTTTCACTGCTTCCCTGAGTTGGTAAGGTAGCTTTGTGTGCTAGGTTTCCAATATGGCCCAGTGGGTCTGCCTCCCCAGTTAACCTGAGGTGGACACTCTTGGTGCACCCCTTTGTGGACTGTGTGTACAGCCTTGTTGTAATTAAGTCTTGATTGTTGTTGGTATCACTGGGAAGAATTGACCTCCAGGCCAGTTGGCTGTAAGGATCAGCTGTGTCTATGCTGGGAGAAGTTCGGTGCTGGAGACAGCCTTATGGGATTAGACTTGCCAAATTGCAATAGCCTCTGTGCTCAGCTTGGATAGGGTGGAGTCTCAGTCTTGGCTTCCTGTCAGCCTTGCCCTCGCTCGCACGTGCGCGCCTTCAGACCTCTGCCTTCCCCGGCTCCCGAGTCTCCGCCCGAGAGTCCAGACTCCCCCCACAAGAGCATGGGTCCCCAGGGGCTCGCCTGGAACTGGGGTTCAGTGCAGTCAGAACTGGGGCTCAGTGCAGTCAGGAGCCTCTGACTCCCTTCCACTAGGGAAAGCCTGTGGCAACCTCCGCAGCCTTTGTGCGCACTGGCACGTGCGCGCCTTCAGACTTCTGCCTTCCCCGGCTCCCGAGTCTCTGCCCGAGAGTCCAAACTCCCCCCGTAAGAGCGTGGGTCCCCAGGGGCTCGCCTGGAGCTGGGGTTCAGTGCAATCAGAACTGGGGTTCAGTGCGGTCGGGGGCTTCCTTCCCCCTTCCGCCAGAGAAAGTCAGCCAGGCTCTCAGCCACCCTTCCTCTCTGCGTGCACAAAGACCCTTTGCTGTACCTCCAATTCTCTGTGAGCTTTTCTCTTTCCTATTAGTTGTAGAATTTTCACTCAGCCAGCTTTCCTGTGGTTCTGGATGGTGTCCGTTCTGTCTTTTAGTTGTAGTTTTGAAATTGTTGTGCGAGGCAGCAGTTTTGGTGCTTACCTATGCCGACATCTTGGTTTCTCCAGTTTCCTGTATTTTTACTGGCTAAATCTGGCAATCCTACGAACCCTATGCAATGGCACTAAGAGTCTACCACGATGTTGTCACCGCCCCTAGCCCCCCTCCGCTGCAGCCTGCCCTCCCCCGTCCTCACATACCTTGAACATTGGGACTCACTCCCTCCTTCGGACCTGCTCCTGCCCTATGATGTCCCTGTGTCGCTCGCCTTCTTATCCTCACTCAGCTGTCTCCTTCAGATCAACTGTTTCAGCAGATGCCCGTTCAGAAAGACCTCCACTCTCCCAGCAAAAGAAGCCCTCTTCCTTCCCTTCTTCTGTCACCATAGGAAATAGCAGCATTGGTTCGCATGGCTGTCCTTCTGTCCCTGTTAGGGTGAGGCCAGGGGACCTTGTCTTCTCAGATTTCTGCTGTGGCGGTGCAGACAGGCCGGGAGCAGTGTCAGGAGCACAGCAGATATGCAGAAACTGACTGTGGGGTGTTAAGTGGACACATACATGTGTATCAAAACGCATGTCCTCAGTGTCTTGGGCACAGGGGCATCCTTTAGAAAGGCCTGAGACTGAATCTGAACGATTTCCAAATGTGTAAGGTTAGTGCACATGATAATGGTTTCATAGTGTTAATCAAGGAACCCCAAAAATCACTTAATCTAGTGGGTTTCCTCACCGGCCATCAAATACTGACTATATTTATGTAGAAATGGGCTCATTATCTGCAGCTGATACACATTGCTAAGGGAGAACCTGCAGATGCAGACTTGCCAGAACCTCCAGTGGCAGCTGCTGACGGAGGTAGTGATGTTAAAGATTGCCACACAAAACAGGGGCATTCCTGCCTCCTCAGATTTCCTTTCCCTCTAGCAGAAAGCAAGGATTAATAACATTTATAAAAATATTAAAAATAAAATGTTAAGGGTATGGAAATGTATAGTGATAGATGTGTGAAAATGTCTAAAATAGGAACTAAAATCACTGTGTAAATTTCTAAAAACCTACTGAGTATGTTAAGCTTTAAAAAAAAACATTTAAAAAGATGGAGAATAATGAAGTGATTCCATGCCTCCTCTAGATGGGTATGTATGTATGCATGAAACCACTCTCTAATTCTGTATGTAAGTGAGCACACACAGACACGCACACACTTTAAGTAAAATTTTGCTTTCCTTAAATTGAAACAAAAGTGTGAAATGTATATTGAAAGCTTCAAGCATCATGTTCTCGTCTGATTTGCATTCTTCTGTTTTATTTTAAAGCAAGTCTCCTCCTCACTGATGCTGGAGATAATTTCAATGAGCACAGACTGTCCTCCGGAATCTGGGCTCCACCTTGACCTGCGGTGCTCCTGCTCTGCAGCCCTACAGTGAGGCCTGGGGCGGCTTCCCTGCCCTGCCCACAGGGGGCGACCTCTGGTTAGAAGCTACAGTGTGTGCTCCTCCGTAAGGTCAGCCCCCACCCTCATCCCCACCCAGCCGGCCTCAGAGGAGCGCTGTTTACAGCTCTCGCTGTTCTAGAGCACGTTTTGTCCTAAACTAATCTCTACGCTGCAAAATGTAAGTGCCGTCTGATTAGATTTTAAGACTTAAGGGATATAAATATAGCGGTTAATTTTCATTTCTTCTGATCTACATCTCACTCAGATACATGTAAAATTACGATTTTAGCGAGTGATTTGCTAATTGTAAGTAATTAGCTCATTATTCTATAAAGAGACTTTCTACAAACTCTGCCTTCAGTGACATCTAAACTGCAAACACGTCCAGCAAACTGTGCTGCAGCTGAGGGGAAAGTTGTGGGAGGCGAGCTGGGAAGCGCGTTCTACAGGGCGCAGCACCTAAGGGTCTGGGTGGCCTTGGCTTGCCTGTGGATCACGGAAGATATTTATATTTATGTGACTCTCCACTCAAGGCAAACCTCTAGCTGACATTGTCAGCAAAGACTGTGCACGATTTAGGATGAGATTGTGTCCTATTCATGTTTATTCTCAAACTACTCAATGACAAATTCAACACAAGGAAAATATTCTGACTGCTCTCATGTGTAGCAGGAACAATTCTATCATCTCAATTGTATCAGTCTGGGTGGGGGTGGGGGCACAAGACAGAGTGTCAGGTAGAGGTGGGAAAAGACCAGGCAGCAGCCTTGGCAGATGTGGTCAGGAAGGAAGCTCGCTGTAACTTGCCCAGCCTCACATCTGGAGGTTATTTGATCCTAAGATATTTAGTTATACAGGCAGTTGTTCTATAAAAGAATGCAGTACTGTGCATACAGGTAAACCACTTATCAGGAGCATTTTCCCAAACTGAGTTAAGTCTATTACAGTCTTGTTTTAATACCAAGTAACAGTCTTGGGCAATTTTTGTTAGCATTTATTTTTCCAGGCTTCAATCATTACTACAATTAAAATAACAAAAGATATTTAATTAACAGAATATTTCTTTTGGCCTATGTTTTCACTTATGAAGACTTACATAAAGTACAAGTTATGAATAATTCCAAAGCTTATAAGAATAAGAAATACATGTCCCCAGCTTTATTGAAATATACTTGATATAACATTGTGCATGTTAACGTGTACCACGTGTCTTGATATTCGTGTATATTGCAAAATGATGACCACCATAATATTAGCTAACGCCTGCATCACACCACATAACTAGCATTTCTTTTTCGTGGTGAGAACATTTAAGACCTACTATCTTAGCAATTTTCAAATATATTCTAGGGTATCATTAACTATAATCACCATGCTGTATATTAGATCCCAAAACTATTCATCTTTTAACTGGAAGTTTGTATCTTTTGACCAACATCTCCTCGTTTCCCCACCTCCCAGCCCTTAAAACCACAATTTGAGTCTCTATTTCTATTAGTTTGGCCTTTTTTTTTTTTTTAAGATACACATATAAGTGATATCATGCAGTATTTGTGTAAGAAATACGTTTTGATCCAATATTACACATTATGCATTTTTATTTTAAAACTATCCCAAACTTACAGGAGCTGCAAGTACAGTGTAAGGAACTTTATTCTCTTGAGCCATTTGAGACTAAATCGCTGGCCCCATACCCAAGGCCTCCGAGTGCCTTTCCCACAAATAAGGACATAGGACATTCTCCTATATGATCATAATACACACACAAAATTGGAAAATTAGTATTGACATATTACTACCATCTAATCCTCAAACCCTATTCAAGTTCCTCCAGTTACCCTACTAATGACCATCATAGCAAAACGATCCGGATAAGAGTGAAATGTTCTGTTTAGCCACAATGACGTGTTAGTTTCTCTCTGTCTGGAATAGTTCCCTGCATCTTAAACACCTTGCTTGACTTGGCCACTTCTGAAATGACAGCAGCTGTTTTGCTGGCTCTCCCTTGCTTTGTGTTTGTCTGACGTTTCCTCGCAGGTGGACTCCGGCTCCGAGCTCTGGCAGGATCCGGGATGTTGTGCTGTTTCCATTACACCCATCAGCTGTCTGTTCACCTCATTACCGATGATGTCGACCTTGGCCACTTGGATAAGGTAGCCGCTGCTGGATTTCTCCACTGTAAAGTTGCTCTTCTTTTCTTTGTAAACATAACTATTTGGAGGAGGTACTTTGAAGTCATTAAATATCTGATTCTTCATTAAACTTTCAATGTTTGCATTCATTTACTTAAATCAGCATGATATAGGGTTTCCTGTTTTAGACAATGGGTCACTGTCCTTTGTACTTTGAGGTTCACTTTACCCCAGATTTGGCCATCAGAAGCCCCTTCGAACCAGCAGGCCCCATCACTCCTTGAGCACTTCCTTGTTTCCGGCACAAGCTACGCCAGGTTCACCTTCCACTTTGCCGGCCCAGCCTTGGAGTCGGCCTTCTGTAAGAAGCCCTGGTTGGTTTCAGTGGAGATTGGTATAAAGAAGCCAGGATTTGGGTGCTGGCTGTGCTCAGTGTACTGGGGTGTTGCTGCTTGCCAGACTTCTTAGTGGACAGAGCCAGGGAACATGAACATGAACACACACATAGATCATAGGTGTCTCAATATAAGTGTGTATACATATATATACATACATTTGCATCCATCTATATGTAAGGATGTGTATATTTACATCTAACTATATAGATGGATTTCTCTCTATAGATGGATTTTATATCTATCTACTAGAGGCCCTGTGCTCGAAATTTGTGCGGGGGCGGGGGGGGGGGGGGGAAGAGGGGAGGGGGTCCCTCAGCCTGGCCTGCACCCTCTCACAATCCGGGACCTTTCGGACATCCCTCTCGCAATCCAGGACCACTGGCTCCTAACCACTCACCTGCCTGCCTGATCTCCCCTAACTGCTCACCTGCCTGCCTGATTTCGCCCCTATAACTCAAGCTTCTTCTTTTTTTATTTTTAATATTTATATTTCTTCTTTATTTTTTATTTTAAAATTCAAGCTTCTTGTGAACATGAGGTGCTTAACATTATTCCATATTCTTTACAGAGAGCTAAGCATGGTAAACACAGAAAATACTTAATACTTATGGGCTTCTATACAAACACTTTCCAACCAGTAATGTTTTATTTTTATTTTATTTTTTGAATTAAGAAACATTTCCAATTTTTATTCATAAAATTAATCCAAACAGCAACAATAGATATACAGAGCCACATATCAATAACAAACCAGGAAGGAAACAAAATATTCCAGAGACATCTTGAACAATTTTAAAGGAATACACACCAGGCTAAAAACCTACAGCTAAACCGTGGTTACATAACAGGTTACATTTATTACTGCATTTTCTCAATAAGTTCTTCCTTATATTTGCCTTTCTCTTTTCCAACTTGTTGAGATTTGGCTTTGCGTTCAAGAATTTTTTTTCGATCTTTGTCCAGTTTTAGCCTGGTGATAACCACCTTGCTGGGGTGAATAGCCTTCTCACACTGCACCTGCTCGATGTAGATGACATGTTTCTTTCTATACACCTGTATCACCTTGCCGACTTGCTGATCTTTGTGGTGTCCTCAAACCACCTGGACCTCGTCGTCCTTGCAGATGGGCATGGAGCCGAAATAGTACTTCTGCCGCAGATCCTTGGAGACCAGGGAAGACATGATCTTGAGGCACACGTGCAAGGGGGCATTGAAGTGGCCTTTGTGGTTTTTGCTGCGATCTGAGGTCATGAAGGGCTTGAACTTCATGGTGACCATCTGGTGCTGGAAGTGCTCCCCAACCAGGAATGTTTTAACAGGCAGGCTCCAAAAACTTGAATTGGAACACCGAAAAGTAGAGTGCTCAGATTTAAGGCATCAGGTGCTATTAGCAGGATTTCTATCCCAGTTAAACTCTGATTCTGAGCTCTCAACAGTCTGGAAAAACTGCCCTTCACTGTCTCCAAAGTTTCTTATTCGTCATTATCCCATTTTGCTCCACTTCAAACCAAGGTAACAAACAAAACCTTTAATTCTGATCTTCCTCACCACAAGGGAAAAGCAAACCTCGATTGAAATAATTTCCCGCTGGCGACAGGGAAGCTTTGATCAGACTGTCAAACCTCAGAGGGAAGGTAGGGGAGGGTGGGGGTAAGGGGGAGAGATCAACCAAAGGACTTGTATGCATGCATATAAGCCTAACCAGTGGTCACGGACAACAGAAGGGTGGGGGCATGCATGGGGAGGGGTTTGGGATGGGAATGGGGGGATGAGGATAAATATGTGATACCTTAATCAATAAAGAAATTAATTACAAAAAAAAGAAATAATTTCCCGCCAGAAGTCATGTCCAAATACTGTGAGACTGAGGACTATAGGGTTGACTATGTACATGAGCAATAACAGGCTCACATTCTAATGGTAGGCACCCAGGCGCCCTCCACAATCCCACAATCCTTGGTAGCATACTTCCGGTTTTTCTAGCTCCTCCTTAAGTGATGTTTCCTTCAGTCGCGTTGCAATGTCCAGGGCCTCTAGTTGGAGAGGATTTTTCTGTTCTTTGAAGTTGGAACTATTGGAATCAGTGAAGTTTCAGGAGTCCTGCCACTGCCATGAACGTGTGGGTCCCAAGCGCACTCATGAAACAACCGCCCATTCAGTCCATGGCTGGTGCCGCAATGAGAAAGGTAGGTGCTGAGCCGTTTTCCAATTGGATCTTCTTCTTCCTTCCCCAACACACTCAAAATCTACCCGGGCCGGCCACCCCAACCCCACAGACCCTTAAGACCTTCCCCCCTATTTCCTTGACTTTCCCCCATCAAACTCGCACCTAATTGTGTTGCCTAGGGATGCCCCTAACCACTCCCTGGGGGGCGGGCCAGCCTGGGTGAGGGGCAATGGTGTTCTGGTCTCTGGTCGTTCTGGTCATTACAGCATTATGGTAGCTGGCATTTTACATATATATAGATACGTTGAAATCTATAAATCCATACCAATATATCGAATTTTACTCCAACATCACAGGATTCATTCTAGTATTCTCCATTTCCAGATTTGTATTTTCCTTTTCAGAGAGTGAGAAACCAGGCTTCCATAAACTCATTTGGGCAATGCCCCTCTGCACCCCTAATTTCCATGGCCACCCACTCTCTCCTTGTGTCATCTCCTCACCCAGCGTGGGCTCTGACTTTCCCTTCAGGCCACACTCTTGCCTGGCAGCCTTTTCACAAGCATGGGCTCTGACAGCTGTGCCAGATCACCCTGGGTGCCATACCTTCCTCAGCCGCACCAACAAGCTGCTTTATTCCCATGGGACCATGTCCTCTTCTGTGCGGGCTCAGCCCACAGGCTGGCTCTTGGCCAGAATCCATCCTCACCCCACCTGGGCTTCACACCCTGTGTAGGCCTTGCCAATTCATGGATGTCACCTTCACACTGCCCAGGCCCTGAATCCTCAAGCCTGTCCATACCCACCTGGCAGCCTCTTCACCTTGCAGGTCTCCACCACCCATAAGGCCTTTGTTCTATGCAAGGCCTACCTTGCCATACCTGACCTGCTTGCCTGCAGCCTGGACTGGTAGGGGAGGGAAGAAAATGGAAAGAGCTACTAGATTCTTAAATTTTGTATAAAATTAAAATTTCATTTGTAATCAAGGAACTAGCAAAGAAGCCTTCATTACACACTTGCAGACGACAAAGTAATACATGCATCTAATGAAAATTCAGGCAGCTCGGGGCGGGGGGCGGGGAGGGGAGGTACCTCAGCCAGCCTGCGCCCTCTCACAGTCCGGGAGCCCTTGGGGGATGTCCGACTGACGGCTTAGGCCTGCATGAAGTGTGGGTCTAAGCTGTCAGTCAGACATCCTTAGCACTGCCACGGAGGTGGGAGAGTCTCCTGCCACTGCTGCTGCACTGGCCAGCCATGAGCCTGGCTTCTGGCTGAGCAGTGCTCCCCCTGGGGGAGCACACTGACCACCAGGGGGGAGCTACTGCATTGAGCGTGTGCCCCCTGGTGGTTAATGCATGTCACAATGACTGGCTATTCTGTTGTTCAGTCAATTTGCATATTACCTTTTATTATATACTAGAGGCCCAGTGCACAAAATTCGTGCACGGGGAGGGGGGTTTGTCCCTCAGCCCTGCCTGCACCCTCTCCAATTTGGGACCCCTTGAGGGATGTCCAACTGCCTGTTTAGGCCCGATCCGGCTAAACGGCCGGTTCAACATCCCTCTCACAATCCAGGACTGCTGGCTCCCAACCGCTCACCTGCCTCTGCCTGATTGCCCCTAACCGCTTCTGCCTGCCAGCCTGATCACCCCTTAACCACTCCCCTGTCAGCCTGATCGACGCCTAACTGCTCCCTGGTCTCCCCTAACTGCCCTCCCCTGCAGGCCTGGTCCCCCACAACTGCCCTCCCCTGCTGGCCTGGTCTCCCCCAACTGCCCTCCTCTCTTGGCCCGGTCACCCCTAACTGCCCTCCCTGCTGGCCTGATCGCCCCCAACTGCCCTCCCCTGCAGGCCTGGTTCCCCCCAACTGCTCTCCCCTGCAGGCCTGGTTCCCCCCAACTAACCTCCTCTGTTGGCTTGGTCACCTCTAACTGCCCACAACTGCCCTCCCCTGCAGGCCATCTTGTAGCGGCCATCTTGTGTCCACATGGGGGCAACCATCTTTGACCACAAGGGGGTGGCCACCTTGTGTCTTGGAGTGACGGTCAATTTGCATATTACTCTTGTATTAGATAGGAGGATTAACTGGTCTACCACTTTTTCTTTTCTCATTATATAAACATATATATATATATATAATCTTGGATATATTTATATGGCAGCATAACACGTATTTTAATACTTGCATAACATTTTTCTGTTTGAATTATGAATGAATATCAGTCTTCTACTGATGTACATTTGGGTTGTTTTCTATTCTTTCTTCCTATTAACAATGCTGCATTGTACATCCATGTGAAAGTACCTTGGGTATGTCTCTATTCACTTTTTCATGTTTTAAAATCTTAGTCTTAAAGTCAAGTAGTTTAAGTAAACAAAAGTGTGAAATGCAGGCTACTTAAAAGCTATTGTATACTAACTGTGAATTCATTTTTGTGATCTTTAAAAGGGCATAAAATATCATTTTGTCCAAACACCAGATTCTGCAAACATCTCTCTTGTAACAGATGAAGGAAGTCCCAGGGGAAAGGTCAAAGCAATTTATTGACGAAGCCGGTCCTGGCACCCACGAGGCCAGAGGGCTGCACTCAGGAGTGAGTACCCCAGGAGCACACTGTGCACCCCGGAGGGGATGGTCTTGCCCTCTCGTGTCCAGCATTCTGCCTGGCAGGGCAGTGCTCACACTCACAGGCCCCCGAAGCGCCATGCCTGCACTTACTCATCCACACAGAGACCCGGGAGTTGAAATCAAGTTAAGCATTTTGCTCCTGTTCTCTTTGCCTCCCAGGGCTAAATCAATGGCTGTTTCAGCACTTAATTATCATGATCATCCCCAAATACATCACATGTAATGGAAGGCCAGATCCACATGAACGAGAAAGATCAATAGAGATAGAACTGAAGACAGTACCTTACAGATGAAGCCATCCAGGGAAGAGGATAAAAATAAAACAAAACAAAATGAGGAAAAAGTGGTTCTAAAGGGCAAATTACCTCATAAAAATGAGAGGAAAGTCCACTGGGGTACAGGAGATATAAAGGCAAAATAGGGATTTCAGAGAGATATATATTTCTTAGGTAGGATTTGGAATAAGGAAAACAGAAATAGCAAGGAAGAAGGAAAAAATAAATGCTTTGGCTTCTCCTCCTCCTTCCCCTTAAATGTTTCACCAATATGTCATCATTTCCCACTAAATCTTTTTAAATCTCAAACTGAGCAGCTACATTTAGGTCACATTTATTAACCCTAATCTTAAATCGTTCTTCATTATATGCTCCTCGACCAAAACTAGAGAAACCATGAACACAGGAGAAAACACCAGGTCTACCTCACAGGGAAACGCCCATCACATGAAACAATGCTAGTTAATAAATTGAACTAAATTACCACGGGCCTCCACCTCACTTATGAAAAAGGAGATATACCCATTTTTAAAACATTTTTAATACACATCTGAAGTTAATCCTTCATGTCTCGTATCATAGAAATAGAACCTGCAGGAATTTTTCAGTACATTCTTTTACAGCTCTGAAATACACCGAGTCAAGTTTTTATGTTTCTTAAAGTGGTAACAGCCTCAGGGGCCTGTACTTGCACTGTTCCGTGTGATTTCCTTCCCCTCTGCCCACACATTTATAAATAGTCCCTTTATTAAACCCTCCTTGAGTTACCCCAATTCCAGTGTGCCACCTGCTTCCTGCTGGGGCCCTGGCTGATGCAGAATGTGCGTGTGGAATGACCTCTCAGAAAGGGACAGGCTGTGGTAGGTACGAGTAGAGGGAGCCAACGGGTGAAATCTTTTTTTTTTCAATCTGTTAGAACATGTGTGTATCATATTATGTTATTTAGAGTGAAAAAACATGAAGCCATGTTTTTTAAAATTCTTCAAATGAAGCTGGCTCCAGCTTTCCTTGCCGAGGCTAGGAGTAGCTCTTTAGAGCTACTGGGCTTGCAAGGTCCAGGAGAACGGGGCAAGTCTGGCATTGCTGTCCCTGCGCTTTCTCAGCAGTTGTCTCTTCCCAAGAGCTTCTCCACCCCAACCCCACACGTCTTGGCATGACTGTGCCTCAGGTGACTGCCACCCACACACAGGCAGCCTTCCTCCTCCTCTCACCAGCCGTGGCCTACGGCCCAAACGGATTCTCGATGGATTTTAGATGGATGGGAAGAGCACACCGTATTTTCTTGCTGGCCATCTTCCAGAGAACCTCGAGGTCCCCTTCATTAACTCACACTGACTTTAAAACACAAACATCAAATAAAAAACTGTTTGCAATCCTGCCACCAGCCTCTTTCTTGCCTTACCTTGGGTCCTTCCTCACCAACAACTGTCTATATTTCCGCTTCACGGAGCTACTGCTCATCCCTGAACATCCGAGTAACAGGAGAAACTAAAATGAAGGAGCATCGATGATGTATTACTCAGTGTGCCCTGAGTTTGGCATATCTCTCACTTAATGCACCCTCTGATAAGGAGACAGAGGTTCAGACACATGACGTGGTTTACCCAAGGTTTTGTTAATGGACCTTGAATGCCAGGTTCTAGAGTCGTAGAGATGAGCACCGAACTCAGTACAAGATCTGGCAGATAAAGTTTCCTGGAAAGAACTGTGCACAAGAGTGTCGGCCAGGAAAGGGAAGCCGCCCCCAGGGTCTGGAGATGGCTCACAGAGGCCCTAGGAGGGCTGGGCTTGGGGATGAGGGTGAGGTCTGTTGCCCCACCATCGTCATCTGGCGGTGGTTGATCCCAGGGTGATCATAAGATGTTTCCATGGTGGGCGGACCTGTGAGATAAGGCTTGCATAAATATTCTAGTTACCATTTAAGTGAAAAAACAACAATTTTGCAGAATATGATGTTAAGAAAGATGTTATCATTATGCATTCTTTCCTTTAAGGATGTGGTTAGGTGAATTTCAACTACAAAATTTTATTGAAAGCAAGGAGTCAGGCCTCTAAGATGGAGTTCTGTTAGTCAAATGGGGTCCAGTGTCACCCCTCTACTGTCTCAATTTGAGAGCAGTGAGTGGTGGAGCCGTGGCTGAGTGGGGCCCATCTTTCTGACAGTGTGGCCACCAAGGCGCAGAGCCACCCCTGCAGACGCCCTTCTCACCCCAGTGACCTGTCCCACCTCTTCCACCTGGCAGAGCCCTCTGCTGCCTCAGAGCCGAGCCCGATTCCCACCTCCCAGAATTCTTCCACGGCTACACGAACAGGGTGGGGCCCTCCTCTTCCTCAGACCCCACACTGTTCAATGCCTTCCTATCACAGTTTTATTGCATGGCACCCTTGTTACCTGCATTTGCATCAGTCTGTAATTTCTAATTGCAGGGGGTTTAGGTAAATCAGCACTGAAAGCATAGTATTCCTTTTTTATCCTCAGCTCTTGCACAGGGTGATAAGATGCTCTTTCAGTATTTGATAAAGGAAGAGGAAAGATGCTCTATCAGTATTTGATAAGGAAGAAGAAAAGGAATGGAGAAAACATGTTTTGCCCGGTAGTAAAAGTTTCTAACCATAAAAGACAATCATAATCATGCCAAGTAACGGGATGTCCCGTATGTACATGATACTGGGAATAAAAGATTTATTAAAATGTCAGTGAAGCCTGGCCAGCATGGCTCAGTGGTTGAGCATTGACCTATGAACCAGGAGGTCATGGTTTGATTCCCATACAGGGTTGGGAGCTCAATCCCCAGTGTGGGGCGTGCAGAAGGCAGCCGATCAATGATTTTCTCTCATCATTGATGTTTCTATCTCTCTCTCCCTCTCCCTTTCTCTCTGAAATCAATAAAAATATATATTTTCTAAAAAGTCAGTGAAAAAATAACACTTAATGAAAATAGTATTAAAAATAGTGACAGAAGTACATCATGCCTTATGGTTCTGAGATATAAACTCTATTTCCCCAAATTGACCTAGAATATAGAATTCCTGAATTAAGGTGAGAAAGCTTAGTAAGAAAGATGAATTTTTTTTTTCACATAAGGAAAAGGGTAAGAAATGATAAAACAAAGAGAAGAGACTTGTGGAAACAAAAGACTAAAAGAAGGAATTAATCATTTAAGATCAGAGCTGACCCTAAAGCTCAAATAATAATTTTTAAAAGTGGACTATAGTGATTATATATTATTTTATAGTGATGGAGATTAATAAGAATTAGAAAGTAACACAATTAGGGTCAAAATTGTTATTTTCAGTATTCTAATCTAAAATTAAAAGAAAAAACGAAATAAAATATATCAACAACTGTGTATTAGAAACTCAAAGCATATAGTATTAGTAAAATCTCACTTGAGGGATGTGGGATAAAATTATTTCCTTCTGAGGGGTGGAGTGAAATCCATTTACACCTCAATCCTTCATGAGTCATGGTATAAAGAAATTTCCTTCCACTTTCCCTGTGTACGTTGTATGAAAACTACAGCACTGAGAAGCTAATGTAAAGTGGAAACACTAAAGTAGTAATTATCATAAAGATATACTATTCAACATTCAATACCCTGTCTTTCCAACGATTGCAGTAAGCATGAAATAAAAGCCGCCAATTCTCAGAAAAAGCAGAATAGTCAATATCAGAAGTTTATGAACAGCGGTCCCGCAGTTAGAAAACGAGGATGCTGTTGACCACAAAACAAGATCTATTGATGAAAGAACTTTAAGGTGACAATTTGCAAAGTTACTTTGCCCTTAATTAAAGAGTAAGAGTGTCCAGGACAATTATTTTCATCTTGCATATATTTAATCTGTTGATTTTAAGAATCTTCTTAAAAGTAACCAAGTACAAAACAGGCATATTTTTTTCCGAGAAACTAAGTCCCTGCGCTAGTTACCATAAAGTGAATGCACGATGAGAAAGTGTTTTATCCAAACAGAGTTCAGCACCCTTTGTTTGTGGAGCACAGCTCTCCCGCCGAGGCTTGGCACAGGTGCTGTGATGATAACACAAGAGCGTTCAGGGTAACAAGTGGCCTCCAGTCACTGATTTTGTTCACTGAGATCAAACAAGACCCTTGGTTGCAGGGGCAACACCATCAAAACCAGTACCATGTAATTAATGCTCCCTTTGGGGAAAACATGCTGCTGCAAATCACAGATGAGACCTAGTCAGAACAGAGTATGGTTAAACAGGTCTTGCCTGTAAACCTTTTTAATGAGGGATGTTTGTAACATGCTTTCCCATTTCTGCTTTAAAATCCAGGATCTAAAAGTAAGATAATTATTTTAAATACCAGTCACACATTCCTCTCAATCATACTAGTAGTCTATAGTAATAAAAGGGTAATATGCTAATTAGACTGGGAGACCTTCTGGACATCCTTCCAGACAAAGCCATGGTGGTGGGGCTGAGGCAGAGGTGGTTAGGGGCAATCAGGCCAGGAGGGGAGGGCAGTTGGGGGCAATCAGGCTGGTGGTGGGGGGGCAGTTGGGGGCAATCAGGCTGGTGGGGGGGGCAGTTGGGGGTGATCAGGCCAGCAGGCAGAGTGGTTAGGGGCAATCAGGCAGGCAGGCAGGTGAGTGGTTAGGAGCCAGTGGTCCCGGATTTCAAGAGGGATGTCGGACTGCCAGTTTAGGCCCGATCCCACCTACAGGGATCGGGCCTAAACTGGCAGTTGGACATCCCTTGAGGGGTCCCAGATTGGAGAGGGTGCAGGCTGGGCTGAAGGACCACCCCCCCCATGCCTAAATTTCATGCACTGGGCCACTAGTATATAATAAAAGCCTAATATGCAAATTGTCCCCTCGGGAGTTGGACTGGGAGTTCAACTGCTTGCTGTGATGCGTGCTGACCACCAGGGGGCAGCACAGAACATGGAGGGAGTCGGTGATGCAGCCCTGGCAGCTGGCAGCAGTGGAGGTGCTGCTGGCCCTGATGGGCCCCAACGAGAGTAGGACCACAGTGGGATGGTGGAGCAGGTGAATGGGTGGTGCCAGACCAAGGTGGGTGCTAGTGGGGGCCCGATCGCCCCACTGATCATCCCAGGGACAGTGACCAGTGGCGGTGGCAGGAGGCGGGGCCGCCACCTGGCTCCCAGGCACTGAGGGAGCCGGGCAGGGGGCTTGGCCCTGATCGATCACCCAGCAGGCAGGATGGTGGAAGTGAGGGGGGTGGCGCCAGGCCAAGGTGAGGTGCTAGGCGGGGCTGTGGGGCTGCGGGGCTGCGAGCCTGAGGGTGCAAGCTGGGGCCTGATCCCTGCAGGCCACTCTGAGGGACCCCACCTGTGCACGAATTCATGCACTGGGCCTCTAGTATATTCATAAAATCAGTCTTGAGCTTGACACCAAACTTCTACAACCATTCTCTTTAGCAAAGAAAGACTGACAGCCTAAAAATGTGTGTTTTGAAATAAAAGTGAAATGTTTATTTATGTTTCTACTTCTTTGTTTCCCTGGATTTTCATTAATTCCTATTTCTTGAGCACTTGCTGAGGATGCACACTCACCTTTGCTCTCCAGACCACACAGTCTAATGGCGAGGACAGAGGGAAATGATATTTTCATGAAACCTAATTCCCACGTGCAGGACGGTACAATAGGAAGCTCTCAAGCTCTGGAACCAGGCAAACCTGAAAGAAGATCCTGCCTAGCAATAAGCTTGTTACCACATTTGTCTCCTTGTTGTTAGCAAAATAGGGATTGTGACCCACCACAGAGAAGTCTTCTAGAGACTAATCCTGTTAATGCCTGGGAAAGGCCTGGCAATTCATAGGTATTCCAATCACTCCCTCTTCCTCCCTTATTTTCATTCCTTTTCCTTAATTTTCCATCCACATAATACTGAATAACAAAAATTTGACAGTGAAAAACCTTTCCCTCTATAAAGTTAAGCCATTTAATAAAACAACAAGCAAGCAAGCAAGCAAACAAACAGTGGTTGAGCATTGACCTATGAACCAGGAGGTCAGGGTTTGATTTCCATTTAGGGCATATGCCCAGGTTGCAGGCTCGATCTCCAATGTGGGACATGCAAGAGGCAGCCAATCAATAATTCTCTCTCATCACTGGTATTTCTGTCTGTCTGTCCTTATTCTGAAGCCAATAAAAAATATATTAAAACACACACACACACACTCACACACAAAACCACTTCAAAACAAAGGTTAAAAACATTTTCTTAGTTAATGAAGAAGTTATCTATATTGAGAATAAGTGTATATTGAACTTTGTTATCAACTGCCTTTTCTATTCTCAATGCTCATTCAATTTCCTTAAAATGGAAAACTCTTAAAAAGAATAGCATTTTTGTTGCCTTAGGGAAAACTAGATTTTATATTCAGCATAACAAAATTCACAGAAAACAAAGAATAAAGTACATGCACCCTGTATTATTTCTTCTTAGCTTTAAGAAAACCAAAGTTTATACTAGTAGAATTAAAATTATTTAGGTCTATGCAGTCAATATAAATTTGAACAAAATGCATTTAATGCAATTATCAGTTGTTTATAACAATAACTTTTTTTGTTACAGGGTTATTGGGTAAAATAAATTATTAATCTTTAATAGAACTGTTCATGTATATTAAATATCTCCAGGGTTTTCTTTAACTATATTTTTAAGACATTAAGCAGAACACTTGATCTTGCAGGTTACATTAAGGAGAATGGCAACCATACTCATTCTTACATCTCTTCAGGTACTGAGGATGCTTTTCCAAATCCTGTAGACTTAACTCTGCATGCTATTGTCAGGGTCAGCTAGCTGATATTAATAACAGGAAGAGAGCAAAGGGGAAGCCAGACATTGAGAGCATGGTCATCACATGGAACCTCGGGTCCATTCCTTGCAAATCACTAGGGGAAAGGGATCAAACAATGGGGAAGATGGGCGCATGCACAGGGAAGTTGGGGTGACACAGGGAAGTGCCTGTCTGTCAGTCTAGCCTGGGAAAAAGATAATTGGCTGGGGGTAGAGCCACTGCAGATGTGCAAAATTTTGACAAGTTAAAATCTGCAGACAAAGGAGTTCTCTCTCTTGCTTGTTCACGTTTGTGCTCCTGTTTCTCACTTGCTCTGGAGCCCACACTGGCCCATACACTAGCCCACCATGCAGCCTTAGCAGCCTCATGGCCCATGGCCACTGGGACCCCACATGCAATGGCCTGCAGCTGGTCTCCAGATGACCTAATCTATAATAATCCTATCTAATAAAAGAGTGATATGCAAATTAACCACCACTCCACTACACCCACAAGCCATGCCCACAAGCCACGCCCACAAGCCAATCAGGACCAAATATGCAAATAAACCCAACCAAGATGGCTATGGCCACAGAGAGCAGGAGTAAGGCTGGGGTTTCCCTGGCAATGGAGGAAGCCAAGCTTTCCGCCTGCCCTTGCCCGCCTAGGCCTCCACTCAAGGCTACAAAGTTTCAATGAAAGAAGATACATAAACCCAAACAGAAATGGTGGCAGCCACGGAGCTGGAAAGAGCAGGAGGCTAGTGTTGCCCCGGCGATGGAGGAAGCCAAGCTTTCCCCACACCCTGGCCAGCCCAGGCCTCCACTTAAGGCTACAAAGTTTCAATTATAGAAGATACATAAATCCCAATAGAAATGGCTGCTGCCACGGAGTAAGCAGAAGGCTTGGCCCCGCTCCAGGCTACAAAGTTTCAATTGTAGAAGATAAATAAACTCCAGATACCAGGGCCTCCACTTGGGTCCCTGGGGGGTGTGGTCGGCCTGCAAACCACCACAGGCCCCTCGCCCAGGCCGCCCCACACCCCAAGGGAACCCCCACCCTGATCTGGGACACCTTTCAGGGCAAACCAGCTGGCCCCCACCCATGCACCAGGCCTCTATCCTATCTAATAAAAGAGTAATATGCAGATTGACCATCACGCCAACACACAAGATGGCTGCCCCCATGTGGTCAAAGATCCTGCCCCATGTGGACACAAGATGGCCACCACAAGATGGCCAGCAGGGGAGGGCAGTTGGGAGGACCAGGCCTGCAAGGGAGGGCAGTTGGGGGCGATCAAGCCGGCAGAGGAGGGCAGTTAGGGGTGACCAAGCCAGCAGAGGAGGGAAGTTGGGGACAACCAGGCCTGCAGGGAAAGGCAGTTGGGAGGGACCCAGGCCTGCAGGGGAGAGCCGTTTGGGGGGACCAGGCCTGCAGGGGAGGGCAGTTAGGGGTGACCAGACCTGCAGGGGAGGGCAGTTAGGGGTGACCAGGCCTGCAGGGGAGGGCAGTTAGGGGAAAACAGGCTGGCAGGGGAGCAGTTAGGCATCAACCAGGCTGGCAGGGGAGTGGTTAGGGGGTGATCAGCTGGCAGGCAGAAGTGGTTAGGGGCAATCAGGAAGGCAGGCAGGTGAGCAGTTGGGAGCCAGCAGTCCTGGATTGTGAGGGGGATGTCCGACTGCCCGTTTAAGGCCCAATCCTACTTGGATCGGGCTTAAAGGGGCAGTCAGACATCCCTCGAGGGGTCCCAGATTGGAGAGGGTGCAGGTTGGGCTGAGGGACACACACCCCCGTGCACAAATTTCGTGCACCGGGCCCCTAGTAAAAGCATACTATGCTAATTAGACCGGACAGCCGAATGACCTTCCAGACATCATTCTGGACATCCTTCTGGATGAAGCTGCGATGGCAGGGGCTGAGGCAGAGGCGGTTAGGGGTGATCAGGCAGGCAGGCGAGCAGTTACGGGCAATCAGGCAGGCAGGCTGAGTGGTTAGGAGCGATAAGGCAGGCAGGCGAATGGTTAGGGGTGATGAGGCAGGTAGGCAGACTGGTTAGGAGCGATGAGGCAGGCAGGCAGGAGAGTGGTTAGGAGCCAGTGGTCCTGGATTGTGCCTAAACTGGCAGTCCGACATCCCTCAAGGGGTCCTGGATTATGAGAGGGTGCAGGCTGGGCTGAGGGAACCCCCCATTCCCCCCCCCCCCCCCGTGCACAAATATCATGCACCAGGCCTCTAGTAAATTTATAATCCCTTATCACTTTTGGCCTCGTGTGTTCCTCCTTCAGTGATGCTAACATTATTAATTCACAAATTACCACAAGCTTTGTGGTTTTAAACAACACCAATTATCTTATAATACTGGGTGTTAGAAATTCTAAAACCAAAAGTGTTGGCACACTCCACTCCATGATCACATCTTCTTTTACTGACCTTGACCTTTTTTTCTCCTCTTATAAGGACCCTTGTGATTGCATTGGCTCCACCTAGATAATCCAGGATACTGTCCCCATCTCACAGTCCCTAATTTAACCACATCTGCAAAGTCTCTTCTGCTATATCAGACTACTATACATCGGGCGGCTTATACACAACAGAAATTTATTTCTTATAGTTCTGGGGATGAGGGAGTCCAAGCTCAAGGCATTGGGAGATTTACGTAGTCTCCAGGGAGGGCCACTTCCTGGTTGTCTCACTGCGTCCTCACAGGTGGAAGCTCTCTGGAGTCTCTTTTATAAGGGCACTAATTCCACTCGTGAGGGCTCCACTCTCAAACCTGATCACTTCCCAAAGGCCCCACCTCTTAAAACCAATGGAGATAAGGTTTCAACATGAATTTTGAAGAGATACAAACATTCAGTCTCTATTTATATCTAACTATCTATCATCCACACCTATTGTTTTTAGTATTAAAACAATACTAAAATTGTTTTGTACAATGCCTGCCCAGAATACAGGTTTGGTGTAGGGTAATATGTACATATTTTTGAGAAATCTAATATCCCTGCCACTAGTTTTACAGTCTCTTTTTTCACATATATGGTAATTTTCAAATACTTAAAAGACAAATTAATGTTTTAATATCCAGTATGATCAAATTCAGTTATTCCCAAAGTGCAATCTTCTAGTTATTCCCATGTTGAATCTTTACATCACCTCAAAGGGAATAAAAATTAAAATACAACAAAGATCAGTAATGTCTAATCAGTAAGCCTGATGTTAACATCTATTTAGAGTTTTGTATTTAAAAGAAACTAAATCATATGAACTATACAAGGTTCTAGAAATTAAAACAACAATTTTTAAGTATGTGGTGTTATATTAAATGTATATTAATACAATTTTTTGCTTTATTTTAGGCATTAATCCAGGCAATACAAAAGTCTTCAGCAAGGAAAAGTGTCAGATTTTGTTACAGCTGTAGCCTGAGAAAGATAAACATATAAGGATGTCACTTGCTCAAAGGTAAGAGGCAGAGGTATTCTTTCATTTTCTATAGCTCTAGTCAATTTCACAGTCTATGCCAGGACTGAACAGGGAAAGTGGAAAATGACAAAATCAATTTGCAGAAGTGAAGTCCTATTTTCTTTACACCTTCTTCATCAGAGTTGTTATCATTCTTGTGTTGTGTGGTATTATTTCCCACAGTAGCCTGGGCACAACTGATAATTACTAAAAGTTATTATCTTAAAGTGGAAGCAGAAAAAATAACCCCAAAGGCCACTGGGCAATTTTTTCATTTTCCAAAGTTGCTGCTTTCATAATCCTTCATCTGTGCTAGAATTCAAATGTAAAGACTTTTTTACTCTTAAACAACCATGATTATAGCAATCTTCTTTGCTTCTGGTTCCTAGATAATAAATGTTAAAAGAATAAAACTCTAAATGTCTAATTTGAGCTATATATAATCCTTCAAATGTTCTGGTTTGCTTTTTCAATTTTCATCCTTACTAAATTTTACTTTAAACTGTAAATATTTGAGAAAGTTACTTCAGAGGACAATATAGTACTTAATACTTTAAGAAGAAAACTGGTTTACTTTTGTTGCTGCCTTCCTTGATTGACAGGTTTTTATTAAATTTCAAATTAGATCTTTTAAAAGACAAAGCTGTAGCCTTTGGCTATTTAGTATTAACCTGAAACTACTGGCCCAATTTCCACATTCTTCTACTTATTCTGTTTTTTTAAAAATGCATTTCTAATAATGAAGTCTTTATTATGCAATGCCATTTGATGGTAGAATGAGTCATTTACAGTGCCACATTAATGGCAGCCTTGCAATTTCAACTTTGCTTTTTTCTATTTATATTTAAATTGGTCTTTGTTTTTTGTATTCTGTCCACCCCCAACTTCAGAAATTTCTTCAGTCAAAAAAATCAGAAAACTTTTAGTTAATTAAACAATATTTGCAAGTCTCTTTATTAACTGGGGGGGGGGGGGGGGAATTAAAAAGAAAATTGGCCAAGTTTCTTAGGCTGAGATACATAGCTACAACAAAATCAAAACACAAAAGAAAATCTCTATTTTTACAGGTTTGAATAGGTTGCAAGATAAAATACAGAACACCCAGTTAAATTTTAACTTCAATAACAAAGGATATTTTACTTTAAGTATGTCCCAAATAAGTGTGGATGACAAAGGGCCACTTGCTAACCTGACTAGCTCAGGGAAGACCTGCCTGGCAGCCTTGCAAACTGACCTAAAGTAACCGCAAAGGATGCACTGAAATTAAAATTTTTTAAAACTAAAAAGCAGTTTATGGTGGGTAGTCATGTCCTAGGCCAGTATCTTCCCTGACAAAGGTCAATCTCTACCTTAACTGAGCCTGTCTATTGTCTTTTTGTATCTACTAGAGGCCCGATGCACGAAGATTCGTGCAAGAATGGGCCTTCCTTCCCCTTGCTGCCAGCACCGCCTTCGCTCCAGCCCGGAGCCACCTTTCCGTCTTCCCATGCTGTCCAGAGGCCTGGAGCTGCTGGGGCAGTGCAGGACACCTGCGTCTCCCTCCCCCTTACCCCCACCCTCCGCCCCCGGCCGCTTGGTGCCTTTGTATGCAAAGTAACCCATCTTTGTTGGGTTAATATGCATACTCACTCCTGATTGGCAGGTAGGCGTCAAGAAGGTATGGTCAATTTGCATCTTTATCTTTTATTAGTGTAGATGATAACATATCGTTGATGTCAAAGTAATTTCCCCTTTTCTGGACCCCTCAAAGCAGAGGCACCACTCTGCAGATACCACAAATCTCCTTATTGTTATTAAGTGTTGACTGTTAATTATCACGCACCCACCTAACTAAAAGAAGTATGTGTCTATCATCTTACCTTTTATCCAATCCCAGAGGTTTCCCTGCTTTGCTTTCTCCCACCTCCCTAATGTATCGCCAATGGATTTCATGTAACCCACTTAGTCTCCTCTTTTGATTATAATGTATAAAACAAGGTGCAAAACTGCCACTCTCTGGAGCATTACTTCAATTCGCTGAGATTTTGCTTCCTGGCAATTGTCAACAGTTTTGCTCAAATAAACTCACAAAAATTTTTCACAAGATTGAATATTTCCTATGTTAACAAGCACGTCCTTTATTTTTATTCGCTAAATCTGGCAACTATAACTATTAATGCCATTTTTTTCTTAATACCATCAATATTGTAAAGTGAAACCCCCACTATTTCCGTAAGTTAGAGAGCAACTCGTAGAAAAAGGAATTTAAAGTTATGAGTAACAAAAGCTAAATCAATTTATCGATTTCACCCATGCAGCACTGTGCAGGCAGGGTGCTCATTAAGGGGAGTTATAAGTGCTTATCAACAGCCATACATCCCAGCCCCAGGAAACACCAATTCTTGTTAACTCACAAGGAATTATATTTTTCTAAATGTAACTCTACATTTTTTTAGCAGAGCAAAGGGAGAGAACTGGATTGTTTTTCATCATTTTATCTCTTTCTTCATGACAACTTAAATTCCAAGATGCTTCATCAAGTTCAACTGTCTAATCTTTTCTGTGTTAGAAAAACTACGAGCATGGACTAACTACATCTCTACTAGAAATTTGTTCCCAATTCACTGCTAATACTTCGTTACATTTCAAAGGGCTAGAAATAGCATTTCCAATGTTAGCTCACTTGTGCCTGACATTTATTTTTTAAAATATTAAGTACCTATAATGTACCAGACACCTTTTAGATACTAGAAACACAAGACAAGTAAATCAAAACATGTCAACAGTAAAATTTCTACTTCCTTTCAAAAGGCTTGCAGCTGCTCTAACCGGTTTGGCTCAGTGGATAGAGCCTTGGTCTGCAGACTGAAGGGTCCCAGGTTCAATTCTGGTCAAGGGCATGTACCTTGGTTGTGGGCACATCCCCAGTAGGGGTTGTGCAGGAGGCAGCTGATCCATGTTTCTAACTATCCCTCTCCTGTCCTCTCTGTAAAAAATCAATAAAATATATTAAAAAAAAAAAAAAAAAAAAGCTTGCAGCCTAGGAAGCAGAAAGAACAGGAAGTATTATTCCCAAATGTAGAGGTGAAGAAGCTAAGTACTCAAGAATTAAAGGGTCCCCTCTATGGCCCCATATTCAGTAATCCTCAGACTCAAGGCACGCTCCAATATTTCTTCAAAGGAAATCCCACACTAGTATCCTAACTCCTCCGCGTACCTCTAGGACGTCCAGGAGCTCTTTAAGTGGAACAGGTGTTCTCTGACTGTCCCAGGAAAGCAAGGTGTGAGTGGGAGTTAGGATCCCAAGCAGCCTGGTAAGCAGACTAAGCTAATCTGAGGAAACCAGAGCACTGGACCAAGGAGATGCCATTTCAGTTGGGTGTCACAGGTGACGACTCATCAGAGGTGGGGTTGCTTTTGGGCCTCCTGATATTTTTCTGCAGGATGGGGTGTCAGATTTCCTTCGCACCTTTTGGACAACATCGCTCTTGTCCATTTCCACATTTTTCTGGTTTCACAGCCTGCTTTCATACCGGAAGCTAGTCATTGGCAGGAGATTTAGGGAATGAAGAACAAGATTAAAAAACAAATAATGAGCCGGGGCCCTGAGAGAGGCCTAAAGTGGAGAAATTTGCCCTTTCAGAGCTTCCCCTACCCTAGCCCCTCAGACAGCTCTAGAGGACTACCTCTCCTGGCAGGCGCCGCGCGCCCCAAGGACACAGGCTGGCTGCCTCTTCGCTCTCCACCTCCTCCAGAACCAACCAATAGGAATCCACGGCTTTGGTCTCCACCCGACCCGGACCACGCGGGAGCGGGGGCAATAAAACTACATTTCCCGAGGCGCCTTGCGCATGTTCTGACCAATCAACGCCCGGAATTCGGAAGCTAGGGGCGGAGCCGGATGCATAGGCCACCCCATTGGCTAGGGGAAGCATAGAAGAGCCGGAACCCGGGAGCAAGAGAAGCGAAATGACATTTCCTCTTTAAATAGCTGGAGCGGGGCCCCGTGGAGAAATGGCCGCGTCGGCAGGTGGGTCGTATCGTGGCTAGCGAGGTGTGTTGCGGGGGAGGTGGGCCGGGGCCAGGCTCGGGCTGAGAGCTGTGCAGGTGGCGATGCGGAGCAGGAGAGAAAGATGGAGAGGTGAAGAGGGATGAGGGGAGGAGATGGATGGCGTGGAGGGCGGTGGGCGGTTCGGTCGGACGAGGATGGGGAGGCCGGGTACCCGACGCCGGTCCGACCTTTCGGGCGGCGGTTAAAGCGGTACTGGCGGCGGTCGTCCCTCGCGCGTCCTTCGGGAGGCTCGTGCCCGCGGCGCTCGGCCGGGACGGTCCGGCCGTTCGGTCTGCGCGGCCCCTCCGCGAGCGCGGGCTGCGGGCTCGCCGGGCTCCGAGGTGCGCGCCGGCTGGCGCGTGAACTCGCTTCGCAGCTCGCCTCTCCCCGGTGCAGCCTCGCGGCCCCATTTGGTGGTGTACATATATGCACACATGTATTTCCGTACGGGAATAAAAGACGCCAAGCAAGCGAACACACAATCACACAAACAAACAAAAACCCACGACGCCGTAAGTGGCCCCGAACTCCTTGTGGTTGTACGATTTTTCTCCTAGATTTAAATAAGTCTTCCCCAACACCGCATGGGATTCCATCTGCAGACACAGCCAGCGATGCCATGGACCCCTTTCACGCTTGCAGTATTCTTAAGCAACTCAAAACAATGTACGATGAAGGACAGTTGACAGACATTGTAGTGGAAGTGGATCACGGGAAAACATTTTCCTGTCATAGAAACGTTCTTGCTGCAATCAGCCCCTACTTCAGGTATGACGATGGTGGAGACCTCGGTCCACGCCCCGCCGAGTTCCCTTTCCCCTCGGCACTGGCCATTTGATTACTGTACTGACGCGCTACAAGGAAATGAAACCTATGAGTTTGTTTCCTGAAAAAGGATAACAGGCCCTATTTTTTTTTTTCTTGTTTTTGACTTGTCGGATTCTTCTAGAATTCAGGTGTTTGTGTGTGTGTGTTTTTTTTAAGTTAGTATGTTTCTGTCTGTCTGTTTCAGATAAATGAGCAGAAAGTCTAGAATTGTGCTGCCCAAAATGGCAGCCATTAGCCACATGTGGCATCGAAGCTTTATTTAAAATTAAACACAATTAAAAACTTCAGTTCCTCAGGCACACTATCCACATTTAAAGTGCTCAGTAGCCACACGGAGGCAGTGGCTGCCACATGCACAGCCCAGATAGGGCACTTCCATCCCTGAAAATTTTATGGGGCAGTGCTGGTCTAGAATTGGTTCCAAAAATTTATCCATGATCCCTATTTCTTTAGTGCATGTAACTCTTTTAGAGTTTAAAACATAATAACCTGTTCTTTTGAAAAGAAACTACTATTAATAGATTGTTTTAATGCCTTGGGGATAAAAGCAGTGAAATAAAAATAAGTGAAATGCAGTTTTCTGTGTACCTTATGCCCCAGACTAATAATTATTTCCAAAATTTCAAAGCATTTTGAAGCTAAGTTCTCATTTTCATTTATATCCATCTTTGTATAAAACTTTGAAAAGTTAAATTTTAAAACTGGAGTCTAAATTATAATTTCACATTCTAAGAAAAGATCAGTGATAAAGGCAGCTTCCTGCTTGAGTTTAAGTTCTCCTTTTGTTTCAAATGCTTTTTTTTAAGCCATTCAATGTCCAATAATGTGCATGAATGATCAGGAAGTAATTTTCTCAACCACACTCTAAGTGCCTTTTCCTTTTGAAAGTGCTTACCTTTATAGGCCACGTGGTAGTTTCTGGTTCCTGTTTCTCAGAACACAGTTAAATATAGTCACTTCCCTCTCATGCTTGTGATGTAACCATTTAGACTTGCTAGGGTAGGTCATTGGACTATTAAGTATTAACCGTCACGAGGCAGTGAGCTGGAAAGGAAAAAAAAAGACACTCATACACAAAAAGTATGAAGTTTGGGTTGGTAATGGAAACTACTGGTGAGATTCACTTATCCGGACTATCCATTAGATATGGTTAGGGTCTTTATGCGTAAAATATTGAAATATATGTCATAATTAAATATTTATCAAGCTCTGGGCTAAGCTTACTTTGCATATATTGCTTTATATCATATTTAAAACGCTGTCTCTGCATAGTTGTTATTCCCATTCTACATCTGATAAAATAGGCGAGGGTGGAGGTTAAGTGGCCTGTCTAAATCGTCTAGGTGGCAGAGGTTGGATTTGATTCCAGAGCCAGGCTTCTTAGTCACTGTATGGCTTTAAGGAACAAGAGTGTGGGTTCTCTTTAAAGCTGCCTTTCAGGAATTTTTGTTATATAAGATTTAAATAGTTTTAAAAAACCCAAAACATTGAACTTCAAAGTGAAAATGTCTATGCCTTACTGAAATGTTATACTGTCTTATATCATTGAATGTCATACTTTTAAAATTAGTTTTGAAGACCTAGACAAATCACTTTAAAAGAAGTATGCTTTAATAATTTTTTAATTTCTAAGAAATTAGATATCCGAATTCAAATGAAGATATTTGGCTAGAACACTTAAGGATTAGGTTTTGTTTTTTTTTTCTCTTGCTTGTCGTTTTTGTACAGCAGTTTCTTGGCACAGTGCAGTTACTGCTGTGAAATCTGGAAAGTCATACTTAATGGTTTCTAAGTCTTGCATCACTGGTGGAAGAATTAAAATAGCTTAGAATCTGGCATGGCTGTTTCATGATCCCAATGACTTCTCAGAATTAAAATTTCTATTATTACAAAGACTTTGCTGCTCAGGGTTTTGTGTGACGAAGTGCTCCTGCTTTACATAGAGTTTACACAAAGCACCTGTTAGAACCGAGGAGCGCTCGCCAGTTGTCACACTGCTCCTGTTGGGAGACCAGCCTGCTCAGGTCAGCAGTGGTTCCCATTATAAAGGGACCTGGACCAGTGCTCTCCTTTGGGAGCTAATCTGTGCCTAATGAAGGGCTTTATTTTTATCTTTAATTGGTAACTGTATCGCTGAGTTTTTCAGCACCTGAATTGAAAACCAGCTCATACATTGGAACATCTAGTTCTCAGTCATCAAAAAAAGCCTGTGTGATATTACACTTAAAATTTACATTGTAGAAGTGAAAATAGGACTCAAAGATGGTTAACCCAGGCAGCAAGCTGGGTCCTTGTGATACCTTGTATACCTTCAGTATTTCTCAGATTGCATTTTTAAATTCATTTGATTTCCAAAGGACTGGAAATCTTCCTATTTAAGAATATTTTCCCTAGCATGACACTAAAATTAAAATGGGAGGTGTCTGGGTCTGTATAGTTAACTTTATCACCAATGTTAGGTCAATTTTTTTCAATAGGCATCTAGTCAGCATCTAGGGCATGCAGCCCCTTTTTGAAAAGGCTTTTAAAAGAGCTTTTGATTTGATTTTTATATTTTAATTTTAAGAGCAGCTTTGAAAGAAACCTTAAAGGAAGAAAAGAAATACAAATAATGTTTGTAAATAGCTAATACTTAAAGAACCAAGCTTTAGCTATTTAATTTTTTTGGCCAAGAAAGGCCTATAAATGCACAGTTATTAAAAAAAAAAAAAAAAGCTTGGCCTCAAAGGCAAAAGTTTGGGGTTTAAAAACCATTATCTCCAAGAATCAGTTAATTCCTAAATTCTCTTTAGAATTAGATATTATTATCAGCCTACGATAATGTTTATTGATATACAGATATAAATAAGTAAAATATGGTAACTATGAGAATATTAAGTATATTTTTTTAAGAAAAGGTTTTCAAAATGTCCAAGGATAAGTGAAGCTCTGTATATTCCTTATCATGAATAAATACAAGTAGGTAGAAAATAAAGAACTTATGAAGAGCGATTTGTTTTTCTAAGATGAAAATTTTAAAGATATATTTTGGGCATGAGTTGCCTTGTAAATTTCCCCTGGGACATGAGAAGTTTTGCTAGACAGTCTATATATGCTAATGCATCACATTAACACCCTGTAAGTGTTAAACTTTCTGACTAGCCTGGGGATTTAAGATTTCAAGTTCCTAATGCAACTTGACCAGAAGCCTGGGTAGGAGCTCTAAGGAATAGAAGGTGTCCTGGAATACGTTGTCTCGGAGCTGGCATAGAGTGAACTGATCCCGATAAGATTTTCGAGATTAGTCAGACTACATTCTTTTGCTTGATGAGCAACTTTAATCCCCATTCAGAATATCAGGAAACACATTAGGAGCTATTTTTCAGTTTCAAGGGTTATGTTTGTGGTAAATTTATACTGCTAAATATTTGCCACCATAATTTTTATTTATAGCGCACACATAATATTAAGTACTTTTTCCTTCGTAGATCCATGTTCACTAGTGGCCTTACAGAAAGTTCTCAAAAAGAAGTTCGAATAGTCGGTGTTGAAGCTGAATCAATGGAGTTAGTGTTGAAGTATGCCTACACCTCCAGAGTTGTTCTGACAGAGGCCAATGTTCAAGCCTTGTTTACTGCAGCTAGCATCTTCCAGATTCCTTCCATCCAAGACCAGTGTGCTAAGTATATGATCAGTCATTTGGACCCACAAAATTCTATTGGGGTCTTCATCTTTGCCGATCATTATGGTCATCAGGAACTCGGATATCGATCAAAAGAATACATTCGTAAAAAGTTTCTGTGTGTCACCAAAGAACAGGAGTTTCTGCAATTGACAAAAGACCAACTGATAAGTATACTAGACAGTGATGATTTAAACGTGGACCGAGAAGAGCATGTTTATGAAAGCATTATAAGGTGGTTTGAATATGAACAGAATGAAAGAGAAGTGCACCTTCCAGAAATTTTTGCCAAATGCATACGTTTTCCTCTAATGGAAGATACCTTTATAGAGAAAATTCCCCCTCAGTTTGCACAGGCTATAGCCAAAAGCTATGTAGAGAAGGGACCATTCAATACTAATGGCTGTACACAAAGACTTGGAATGACTGCATCTGAAATGATCATATGTTTTGATGCTGCCCACAAACACTCAGGAAAGAAGCAAACAGTGCCTTGTCTAGATATAGTCACAGGAAGAGTGTTTAAATTATGCAAGCCACCAAATGATCTGAGAGAAGTTGGGATTCTTATATCACCAGATAATGACATTTATATTGCAGGAGGATACAGGCCAAGCAGCAGTGAAGTATCCATTGACCATAAGGCAGAAAATGATTTCTGGATGTATGACCATTCCACCAATAGGTGGCTATCCAAACCATCCTTGCTTCGAGCCAGAATAGGCTGCAAGCTGGTGTATTGCTGTGGTAAGATGTATGCCATTGGAGGGCGTGTTTATGAAGGTGATGGGAGAAACTCACTAAAATCTGTGGAGTGCTATGACAGCAGAGAAAATTGTTGGACAACTGTTTCTGCAATGCCTGTTGCAATGGAGTTCCATAATGCTGTGGAGTACAAAGAGAAGATCTATGTTTTACAGGGTAGGTGCCTAAGTGGCTTAGTTCTTCATGAAAGGGTAGCAGGTAAAGTTGTTAAATTGTGTTTTACTTATGTTCTTACTGTGTTTTGACATCATGTGGAATAAGTATTTTTGAAAGCATTCTTTAATTGGTAGTTTAGTATTTTTGGAGGACTATTTCTGAGCTGTTTTTAAGACTTGAAACAAGAAAGCAAGGTTGATACATGACCTTTTTTTGCTCTTCAATAACATATAATCAGGAGATGTAGCAACTATTTTTCTTATGGAACTTAAAGATTAGTTTAAAAGAGAAAGAACAAAGCATTAACTAAGGTTATATTAATCAATTACCCAAGAATTTTGTATTAGCTTTATGATTGCAAAGGTTACAAAGAGTTTTAAATTACAGCCTTCCAATTTTAATTTCAGTGCAGTTTATTTTACCTTCCCTGATAAGTTTTTTTCACTGGAAACTTTGAGATGTCACCTTTTTCTTACTTTTAACATTATAAATAAGAGGGAATATTCAATATACTTAGCTTTTTAAAAGATTTTAAGTGATATCTGAGAGGTTGAAAAAGTGACTAGGTGAGAATAAATAAGACATTTGTTCCAAGGTTCTGATTTGAGATAACTACTGTTTTCCTTGTGTTTGGGTTTACACATTTTAGTTGTTTGAATGTTGAATGCAATGTCAATAATAACGTCATCCTTATCTCTCTTCTGTGTTGCTTAATTGCTTACATATGAATATTTTCTATACTTATGACTTCAATAAAACAAGAAAAACGGGGCAACTTTTTTGTAGATACACATGAGTTTTTAGTTCTTATCCTATTGTTTTCTTTTAAGTTATGTTCTTAGCTCTAATCCTTTATTTGACTTAAATTTTCCTAGCAAAGCTTGAACTTAAATATTTAAAGTTCAGTAAAAGTTAATTCTCCAGGAGTAGTACTCTCTAGTGCCTTATTTTAGTTGAGAAACACAGGCATGATTTAGGTTTGTTGGTCTTGCCGAAAACTGGAATGTAAGAATGGATGTGTAATCTATTGAGTGTGGTTGTATAGGTTGTAGCATCCAATATGATGAAGCTCTCTTTACATGTATTTTGGTCTTACTGGCTAACCAGTTAGTTGATCAATATAGAATTAATTGTAAGACACTCAATTGGAAGGTAAAGGTTGTATATTAATATAAATACCAAAGCAAAGTAGCATTGAATTAATAGAATTTCAGGGCTGGAATTAACATTGTTTGATCCAAGATTATATTTTATATAAGAGGAATTTGAGGCTCTGAGGATTTTCTTAACTGCCCATCATTGCTTTTAATTTATTAAAGTGGATTTTAGATTGTAAAAGTCAACTTCCTTTTATGTATCATATTTGCTTTCCATAAGAAATTTGTGGAGAGGTAGTACATGTTAGAAAGTTTTAATTCCTATATTCTTTACTAAGAATCCTGTTAGAAGTTCATTATTTAAGGGCAGGTGATGTGCAAGTGAAAGCAGGGAGTTTAACAAGCTATTTTAAGAAAAACTGAAATTACAGCATCACTGTTCAGTAGACAGTTAAATTTGTAGATCAGAGTAAACTTAGTTCAAAACAGTTTTCAAGGAGAAGCTCAATTTAGAAGTAGGTATTTCAAATCTAAACAAAGCCTCTTTATATAAATAAACTTGACATGACTAGTCAGAAGCTTATGTAGGTACTATCTGTAGCTATTGTTGTATCATTTAATCTGTTTATAAAGGGTTCATATTTTTATAGCATGGATTTTATAGAAATGTTATAATTAGCTAAACTCTTATAAATCTTCACAGTTGAATTCTTTCAGACATTTTAATATTAGCAGTCTGACTCAGCACACCCATTTATTGTTAAAATAGAATTGAAACAGACTCAAAGTCACCTCTGTAAACTCTGTGTGTGTTTTCTATCATGTAAAGCATGTTTTCACCTCTTGAATATTTGTCTTTGCATTATGGCAACATTAAAATGAACACATAAGTGCACCATAGACACAAATCTGAACAATTCCATGAGCAAATAAATTTATAGTGGCTTATTCATGATCAAGCTATATATATACTTTGACCTCACTGGCTAACCATCTATAATAATAAAAGCATAATATGCTAATTAGACCAGATGTCCTTCCGGACGAAGCTGGGGCTGTGAGGGAAGCCCGGGTCCCGGGTGCCAGAGGGAAGCTGGTGCTGGCAGCCAGGGGAAGGAAGGCCTACCCTTGCACAAATTTTGTGCATCGGGCCTCTAGTTAGTAATAATGCTTTTGTGGAACTGGCTTAAAATAAATTTTCTGAAATATATAATTGGATAGAATAAATGGAAACGAGGTCTTTTTTTTAAGTATTTTAGCTTATTTCTTTCGAAGTTTTTATTTATTGATTTTTATAGAGGAAGGAAGAGAGGGAAGGAGAAAGGGAGTGAGAAGGAGGGTGAGAGAGAGAGAAAGAGAAAGAGAAATATTGATTTGTTTTCCACTAATTTATGTATTCATTGGTTGCTTCTTATATGTGCCCTGACTGGAGATTGAACCCACAACCTTGGTGTATGGGGACAACACTCTAACCAACTTACTACTTGGCCAGGTCCAAACCAGGGCCTTAACTATTGTTCTGTCATCAAGCCAAAATAACTCCTCATCTCTCCCCATTATGAACACTCCCAATTCAGGTTGACTATAATATTCTGTGTTATGTTGTGCCATGGAACAAAGAAGTTTTAGGCTATTTTATAAATAATGTATCTCTGGAGATTATAAAAGCAATATTTTAGAAAGTGAAATATTTGAAAAATTATGTTCTTTAGTCTTCAACATACAACCAAAAAGAGACATGTAAATGTACATATTCTTGTTTTTTTTTCTCTCTTTCTTTAGGAGAATTTTTCCTCTTCTATGAGCCTCAAAAAGACTACTGGGGTTTTTTAACCCCTATGACTGTGCCTAGAATCCAGGGCTTAGCCGCTGTATACAAAGACTCTATCTACTACATAGCTGGAACCTGTGGAAATCATCAACGCATGTTTACTGTAGAAGCCTATGACATTGAGCTAAATAAATGGACTCGTAAGAAGGACTTTCCATGTGATGAATCCATCAATCCATACCTTAAACTGGTACTTTTCCAGAATAAACTTCATTTATTTGTTCGAGCTACTCAAGTGACTGTTGAAGAACATGTCTTCAGAACCAGCAGAAAAAATTCTCTTTATCAGTATGATGACATCACTGACCAGTGGATGAAAGTATATGAGACCCCAGATCGGCTCTGGGACCTTGGCCGGCATTTTGAATGTGCGGTTGCTAAACTCTATCCTCAGTGTCTTCAGAAAGTACTTTGAGTAGCCGGCCTTAGTAAGCTCACTGACATCTACTGCTTGAGGAAACTTAGTCTTTCAGTGATACAAGAAGTGCTGTCAGTATTTAAGAAAGTGAGAGCTTGTGCACGGAGTGAGTGCTCTGAAAGATTACAGTGTAGGGAGGGATGTCTTTTCATCCTTGTGATGTTTTCATTTCAGTAGCAAAAGGTAACAAAGTGCAATTATCAGCTTTTTTTTCTGGTATAAAAACAATCATTTTCATTCTAGAATTTTGTGATAGTCTCTGAGATACCAGATGAATTAATAACTATGCAGTCTTATAAGAGCAATTAGGTATTATTGGTCAGAGTCATCCAAAATAGTTTGATGTGACTTTTTATTTTAAATACGGGTAAAACTCTGAGGCAATATCACTAGGACTTTAGCTGTGACCTATCCAAGACAGAGAAGCACTAACTTAGATTCTCATTTTTAATATATATATATATATATATATATATATATGTACTGCTTTCAAGTGTACTAAGATTTAATTGTGTTCTGTTATTAGAGTAGATCGAAGGGAAAAACAAATCATCTCAGAAAGAACTTTCAGTCTAATTATTTCACATTCCCCATATAGCTTTAAATTAAGCTGAAGTTTTAAAGTAGCTGTTTTCTGTTGATAACTTTTTCAAGTGCTAACACTGTCTTATTTAAAAAATCCTGAAAAGGGTTCAAATTCACAGGTGGCTGGTGCTAGTATAAGTTCATTCATGTGTATAGCTAAGTGGATTTAAATTGTCTGAGCCTCTGCCTACCTTTCAAGTTGGTACGTGAGTTCTATGGCCATCATACTTTACTGTTGAACTCTTGTGATTTCACAAGATTCTCTACTTACATGATAGCAAGATATGGCCAGTTATTGGTCTAACTCAGTCTTAGAATAGTGAGAAGATTTGCACTAACACAGGCCATTTTGTTACCTGACCTCCTTTTCCATCCTCTACTTGTCTAGTCTTAATCGGTACAATGAAAGGTTACTTATCTGTTCTGCACAGAGCATAATGTGAAGTTTTATACCTACTTTTAAAATTCTGTTTTACAGAAACAAAACTTCTGTAGTGGTTGAATTTAATGGCTTTTAAGTTACATGTGACAATTAAAACCTCATTTTCTTTTTAATTTTTGCACTTAATAGTGATAAATATTTTTACATTGAAAACTTTGCTCTAGCTGAAGGTGACTGAGAAGGAAAAGTGTGAGTGAGTAGGACCATAGCATTATAGGTACTAAATCATGTTTCACATTTAACATGAATTTCTAACAATCAGTTAGTAATATTCACATAAAGGACAAACCAACTCATTCATAATACCTTAGGAAGATATTTGGATCAGTAACTTATTTTTAACTATGCCTAGAATCATCAGTAAAGGATACAGGTATAGTGCAGTTTGTCCTCAACTAGAACATTTTGGTTTTCTTAAAAAAAACAAATTGGCATGGTTTGTATTAGAAACTCTTGTGTAAATTGTGATGTGATACTGTGAAACAATTTTAAAACATTGCCTCTTTGCGTCACATACCTCGTTTTTCAGAAACTTTCCAAACTTAGACCTCTACAGTAGGAAATGTTTTCTGAAGAAGAATTCAAAGTAGACAGGATTTATATAATTAACATTCTAAAATCTAGCCTTGTGAAGCTAGATATGTGGTTCTTTTTCTTACTGGCCTTGAGAATATATATATATAATCTCTTTATAAACTTTGTCAACCAATAACCTTTTTTTCTTCCCAGTTTTTCCTTCATCTTCATGCTGTTTGGGGGCTATTTCTATGAGTTTTTTCAAGCATCTTTAAAGTGTTGCATTGCAAAGGAGAGGAAAAAACAGAAGTAATTAACTTTTGCAAGAGATGTTCATGTAATTTATTTTTGAAAGCTTTATTGAGTATCTAAGATTTCCTGATGCTTTTTGACAATCTTCTGTATTTATTTAGGAAAAATATGTTACTTGAAAATATGACATAGAATGCTGAGTTAGTAATTTACATGTGCCGTGAGACCAATACTAGTAGGAGTACAACATGCTGTGGTCCCACAGATTTTTTTCTGTTGATCTGCACAACAGTTGATCCTTTTACTATAAAAATTTATGTTGAGAGTGTGATCTAAGTATAGTATAGTGTGTCAAAGGCAAGGTTTAGAATTTGCTATGGGAATAGAAGATATGTTGAATTTTGTATGAATAACTATTTGTTTAAATGATATAACTAGGATACTTTGCCACTTTTTAAATGATTTGAATATGGAACTAAGATGACTAATATGTGTGGATATATGTTTAGATAGTGAAGGTACATTTGCATAGTATGTTGAGAATATAAGTAAAATGCACAATGGGACCGAAGAATTAAATAAAATAAAGGTCTAAAATATGCCTGTCCCACTTTAACTTTGTTTTTGCATTTGAAGAATGTATGTAGCACTTTCCTATATATTTTTTAGACATTGAAAACTGGACTTGGTATAACTATATTATAGGAAAGTTTTAATTGTATTCTTTAGTTTCCCATCTTTGTTTTCTGTTATCCTGCAAAGTTGATGCATAAGTATCAAACTCATCTCATTGGTGCATGAGAAAAAGTGGAAGTGATCCACAAGGAATTAGATTCTCTGTGTGAAGCAGTTTAAATGTCATTCAATGTTCAGTGCTCAGGTATGTAGTAAGTACTGTAGTCCTTTGGAGGCAAATGTGTAGATATTTTTAAACATTTTGCCATAATTGCACAGGTTTTTGCATTTGTACATGATGGCATTGTTTCTTATAATAAAACTTTTTTTCTGATTGAAAACTTCCATTGTAAACTGACCTCTGACTAGTGAATTTGCAGAATGAATATTTGGTGAAAATCAGGAAATATCTTTTGTGATGGTGGACTAAAATGAGATTTTAATCTATCAAATATTTGGCTTCTGGTGCATAATGAGCTAGTTAATATCACCTTACATAATGCTCTTTAAATTCTAAAGCAAGCTCACTTATATTGGTAACATCTTTGTTCCATTTGTTCTGGCCTAACCTCTTATTATTCCACTCTCTCTCTCTTCATATCCAATCCATGAGAAAACCCTCTTGCCTCTTCCTTTAAAATACACCCAGGTTCTGACCAGTTACCACTTGCACCTCTGTCACAGTAGCCTAAACTAGCCTACCTTGTCTACTTGAATACATTGGCTAGTCTCCCTTTGATCACCTTTGACCCCCAGTAATCTATTTTGTTCTCTACACAATAGCCAGAGTGATCCTGTTGAAATGTAAATAAGTTATGTTCCTCCTGCTCAAACCCCTCCAATGGCTTCCCATCTGTCTTTGTATGAGAGCCGGACTCTTTTCTTACATGATTTACACGTCCAGCCCCACCTCTTGGACCTCATTGCCATTCCACCAGCTCACACTGTTGTTCCTCCAACATACCAAGCCTTTCCAACTCATTTACTTTATTCAAGTCTATTGAAATTCCATAGAGGCTTCCCTGACCACTTTATGTAAAAAAACACCTTTCTTCAGACTCAACCCCCCACCCTTACCACCTGTTTTTTATTGCTTTCTTTTTCATATATCTTCCCCCACTGAGGTAAAAGCTCCATGAAGGCTAGGAATTGGTTTTGTTCATTATGCACCTCAGATCAATGCCTATGGTATACGAGGCAGTCAATACATGTTTATAACAAGAAATGAATTTTCAGATAAGTCTTAAAGCAACCTGAAAAGTGGTAGGATTGGTAATATCTCTATTTTATCCGACAGGAAACACAAAGACCAAGTGAATTGCCAAAGGGGCTCACTTGGGATAAGAATCAGGATTTCCACTTTCACCTTAACCTAGTTTCTACATGCTACATTAGTTCCAAACATAATTGATGGGAAAGGTAGATGTGTTGCATCTTGTGTTTAATGATTACTTTTTTTGAGTCCCAACTTTTCTCCTACACTATTATTTAAAACTAGTGTCCCGGTACACAAATTTGTGCACATCGAAAGGAAATTAATTAGAAGAAATATTTTATTGCTATTCACCCTTTCTCTATAATAGAAGTGTCAAATAAATTTATGATTGACAATGACGGAAACACACACGTGTTATTGGTGCCAGTGAGAGCTCTATATGTATCGCACAAGTGCGAATCAACATAGCCTTTTATACGTATAGAATAAACTTGCTTAATTAGACCTGCTTTCTGATTTAGCTAAACTTTTTCTAGCCCACTGAAGCACCCCAACTTCTCTTTTAGGTAATTGTCAGCAACATAGCAGTAAATATTGACATGAAGCAGATTATTATTGTAGATCACACAGGGAGAACAAAGGGTGAAATATTTAACTGTAGTAGTGTTTGACTATATTCTGCGCAGTGAGAAAACCTGAAGTCATTTTCAAGTTCCACCATTTTTTACTTCTTTTCGGTTGGGTCAAGTTTCTAAACTTTCTAAATCTCCATTTCCAGCTAATAAAAAGAAAATAGGATTCTACCGAGTCTCCTATCTACCTACTCCAGGACTTCTGTGAGGATCAAATGAGATGAAGCACATGAAAATGCTTCACAGACATTTGGATAAAGTGTAAAATGTTTGCACCTGGCTATAAAACAAGTCATGTTCCTGTGCTGAAGAAACTCCTAGGAGGCTAGTCGCTAGGGAGAGGAAGCCGGGCGTTGCTATGTGATGTCATTACCTGGCGCCCACAACAACCATTTCCAGGCTGGGCTGTGGGTCGCATTTTGCCCCATGGGGTCTTGGCAGCATTGGCTGCAATTTGGTGGGCTGTCATCCCGAGGTGGTGGCAGGCCTGTGTCCCACTTGAGGGAAGCTGAGTGTTGGTTTGTCCATGCCAGATCTTCAGTGCTGTTTCTTTTTAAATGGCCAGTGCACATCATGGCAGCCCCTGAGTTAAGCGGCTGCCCCCTAGTGGTCAGTGCACATTATAGCTACCAGTAGGATGGTCGGATGGACACTTAGGCTTTTATATATATGGACTAGAGGCCCGGTGCATGAAAATTCATGCACTGGAGGGCGGGTCCCTCAGCCCGGCCTGCCCCTCTCACAGTTTGGGAGCACTCAGGGGCGGGAGGCAACCCAGTGATCAGGGGAAGGCGATGCCCCATAACACCTTTGCTGCTGCCACTGCCGTCAGTGCAAGCCTCGGCCGGCCCTGGTTACCTGAGCCTCGGGCAGCCCTGGGCAGCTGGACAGCCGCCATCCGAGGCTTGCCTGCCTAAAATGAGATTTTAATCTATCAAATATTTGGGCTGACCCTGGGCGGCTGGGGGGCTGAGGGGACTGGGTGCCGCCATCTTGTGGCTGTGGGAGCCACCATCTTTGAGGGCGGGGCAGTCAATTAGCATATTCCCTTCTTATTGGCTGTGGGCACTGCCATTTTGCAATGGCGTGAGGGTCAATTAGCATATTCCCTCTTTATTAGATAGGATATCTACTGTAGTTTAACTGATTAATTCTCAATGAGGGAATAGATGAGGTAGGAAAATACTTTCTCTTGTTGACCCACTTACACCCCACCATCATGCTAATTATGAGTTCTGTCCTTCAAATAAGTTGAAGAGAAACAAAAAGAAAAGGCTTGAGAAATACTAATTTAGACTAGTCATGTACCACATAATGACTTTTCAGTCAACAATGGGCTGCTTATACAACAGTATTCCCTTCCTATATAATAAAAGGCTAATATGCAAATCAACCGAATGGCGGAATGACTGGTCGCTATGACGTGCACTGACTCCCAGGGGGCAGACGCTCCACACAAGAGCTGCCCCCTGGTGGTCAGTGTGCTCTCACAGGGGGAGCGCTGCTCAACTAGAAGCTGGGCTCACAGGCTGGCGAGTGCAGGAGTGGTGGCGGGATCCTCTCCCACCTCTGTGGCAGTGCTAAGGATGTTCGACTGTCGGACATCCCCCGAGGGTTCCCAGACTGTGAGAGGGTGCAGGCCCAGCCTCTAGTAAGGTTATAATGGAGCTTAAAACAATTCCTACCACCTAGTGATGGAGCCATTTAATATCACATTACAGCACATCACTCTCATGTTTGTGGTGATGCTGGTGTAAGCCTGTGGTGCCAGGCATATAAAAGTATAGCACATACAATAATGTACAGTACTTAATACTTGATAATGATAAAAGATTATGTTACTGGTTTATACATTTGCTATACTATACTTGTATTTTTATTTTAGAATGTACTCTTTTAACTTATAAAAAAGGTTTACTGTAAAACTATGCCATTACACCGGTAGCAGCCTCATGAATTTTATGGTTAGCTTGTCTCTGGGTTGTATTATTTTCTCTTATGCTTGATTTAACCTGATCTTGTTTTGTTAAGTTACATCGCTGCATAGGCTTATAGCCTAGGAACAATAGACTATACCTTTAGCCAAGGTGTGTAGTAGGCTATGCCACTCTAGTCCATACATTCTCCTCATAAGCAAAATTGCTTTTATCAAGGTCAACAACATGGATGCTGTAAATTCACTCTTCATTTTTCTATCCTCCCCTTAATTCACAGAAGTGTTTGGCACCATTGACCACCCTCTCCGATCTGAAGCCCTTTACTTGCTGGGCTTCTGGAACCCCACTTTGTGAATGAAGATGCCCTTTGTACTGTCCTCTCCTTACTCTCCTTTACTGGTTCCTTCTTTCCCCAGGTCTGCTTCTCTTTGCTGTTCTCATCTGTATCTTCTTTTCTGATCTCATCTATTCCTATGGCATTAAATGTCATTTTGCATACCAATGACTTCCAAATTTGTATTTTCAAACCAGACCTCTATTATTGGCTCCAGACTCATATCCAACTTTTGTTTGGTTGCTGGAGACATCTCAAATGTGACATCCTTGAATTCTCCTTTCCATCATTCCCCAAAAGCTCTACCTGCAAAAGGCCACTTGTGTCTGCCCACTCCTCTCCTCCACATCCTCCACCTCCATCTATAGCAGTTCCTCGGACTTGCAGTTTTGCTTTCTGCAGTTTCAGTTACCCACACTCACCTGTGGTCTGAAAATATTAAATGGAAAATTCCAGAAATAAACAATTCGTATGTTTTACATTGTGTGCTATTCTGAGTAACATGATGAAATCTCTCATCATCCTGCTTCATCCCACCTAAGACACGAATCATCCCATTGTCCAGTGAATCCATGCTGTATATGCTACCCACGCTCAAGGCTCCTATATTATGAACTTTGCTCATGCTGTTTCCTGTACCTGGAAACTTCTTGCTGTTAGAACTCCGCCCACCCCACCCCCTCTCCCCTGAATCACAGCACCACGGACTCCTGTGAAGTAGAACAAGTAATAGAAACCTTGTAGAAAGAGGCTTCCCTCTCCCTATCTGCCTGGTCGAGTTATTCCGGGCTGAGTGGGCACCTTCATGGGGCCAGTGGGAGGTATCATCATTGGCATGTGCAGCCTCATTCCAGGAGCAAGTCCCACTGGCATCATTCCAGGAGGAGGAGGGCCATTCATTGGCATCATGGGAGCCCCCCCCCCCCCTACGGAATGCTGGCATTATACCAGGGTGAGGAGGACCCAGAAAACTGGGGGAGGTGGGATCAGTGCTCCTGCAGGAGGAAGAGTAGAGTGGAGTAGAAGGTATCTTTCCTTGCTACAATTGTTTTGTCATTCAGGCTCTGAGCCTGCTCTTCCATCCATTTCTGATGGTAGTCTTTTACATTCTCTTTGTTTCCTACTACTGCAGTGCGTCTTTCTCATAGATCGAGAGTCACGAGTGAGGTATGTATTGCAGTAGTCACAATAAAACTCGGGCATGTTGTTCTGCCTACAATATATACAGTATATTTTAAACTAAGTTCACCTTTATGTGTAGTGCAGGTATCTTACAACAGAGTTCCCAATCCTTTCTTTTCATCCCTTACGACATTATTACTCATTTCACTTATCCTAATGCTATAACCACTCAATATATTTTTACTATTTTAAAAGTCATTCTTTTAGATCAATATAAAAAATTAAAATATTTTGTTTTGCCTTCATCTATTCCCTTTCTGACACTGTTTATTTCTTTATGTAGCTCTAAGTTTCTGACATATATCATTTTGCCAGTTTCTGAAGAACTTGTTTTAACATTGCTTACAGGGTAGATCAGCAGTGATGAATTCCTTCAGATTTCTGCTTCATTTTAAAGGATAAGTTTACTGGATCTGGAATTCTAGGTTGGTGGGGCTTTCGTTTCAACCTTTTAAATATTTTATTCCACTCTCTTGTTGTTTGCATAGCTTCCACAGAGAAGTATGATGTAATTCTTATTCTTGCTCCTCTGTAAGGCTTATTTTTAATTTTCTTTTTCTCTTTGGTTTTGTTCAGCTCAAATATGATATGCCTATGTAAAGTTTGTTGTTCTTTATACTGCTTGGTGTTCTCTGAGCTACCTAGGTCTGCAGTTTGGTGTCTGTCATTAATTTTGAAAAATTACCAGTCAATATTTCTTCTGCTTCCTTCTCTTTTTTTTCCTCCTTCTGTATATGTTAAACCTTTTGTAATTTTCCATAGTTCTTGGATATTTTGTTCCATTGTTTTCATTATATTTTTCTCTTTTCATGTCAGTTTTCAAAGTTTCTACTGACATATATTAAAATTCATGGATTCTTTCCTCAGGCGTGTCTAGTCTACTGATGAGTCCATTGAAGACGTTTTTCATTTCTTTTTCTGTGTTTTTGACTTCTAGTATTTCCTTTTGATTCTTAGAATTTCTATGTCTCTGCTTAATCACCCATCTGTTCTTCCATTTGTCTGCTTTTTCCATTAGAGCCCTTACATGTTAATCAGAATTAGTTTAAAATTCCCACTCAGACAATTCCAAGATCTCTGTCTGACATATCTGAGTCTTATTCTGATGCTTAAATTTTCTCTTCAGACTATGTTTTCCTTGCCGTTTAGGGTGCCATAACTTTTGTTGAACACCAAACATGGTGCATCTAAGAACTGAGGTGAGTAGATCCTCCGTGCGAGGAGTGATGTTAATATGGCTAGGAGTTTGGGCTGTATTTACTGATGGCTGTGCTTATTGCTACCAGAGGTATCAGAGTCCTCTAGTACCCTTGTTTTTTCTCCCCTCTTTCCTTTGGGCTTCTCTAAGTTCACCTTCATGTGTAAGTACTTCTCGGAGATTCTGAGTCTGTGTCTTACAGCTTCTTCAGCTATCATAATCTTAAGTCAGCCCTATTGGTATTATGGACGAACAGGGCTACATGCTAACCTGACAAGCTCAGGGAAGGCCTGCATGGCGGTCTTATAAACTCAAAGACCTAAAGTAACCACAAAGGATGGTCTGAAATTAAACTTTAACTAAAAGCAGCTTATAGTGGTAGTCATGTCCTAGGCCTGTATCTTCATTGACAAGGTCAGTCTTTACCTTAACTGAGCCTATTGTCTCTTTGCATCTAAGATAATGTACTAGTACCTCTGAAATGTCAGGGTAACTTGTAACTTCCCTTTTTTTGGACCCCTCGGGGCACAACCAAATGCACCTGGGTGCCAGGACAGAGACCATAAATTCCTTCATTGTTATTGTTGTCATGTTAATTGTTGATTGTTAACTATTCTGCACCCACCTAAGTAAAAGAAGTATGTCTATCATTTTACTTTTTATCCAATCCCAGAGGTCACCCCCCCTTTGCTTTCTCCCACCTTCCTAATCCATCACCAATGGATTTCATGTAACCCACTTATGTCTCCTCCTTTGATTGTTATGTATAAAATAAGGTGAAAAACTGCCATTCTCTGGAGCATTATCCCAATCCATTGAGATTTCTGCTTCCCGGCAATTGCTGACAGTTTGTCTCAAATAAACTCACAGAAGTTCTTTACAGGTTTGAATGTTTTTACGTTGACATTACGCTTGTTGGTACGGGTGAGGGAGAGCACTGTCAGTGTCCTGATTAAGTCTCAGTGTTTCTGTGGGCCTGTGTCAGGGACTGTGACTGTCACAGACATAGCTCCAGTGGAATACTTTTTTTTCCTTTGCCCCATCTCCCCTCCTTGCTGTAGCATTCCTAAGTCATTTCCTTGAAGCTTGACCCATGTTGACTGTGTTTATTCCTTTTCCTCTTAGGTGAGACAGGAAGGCTAGCTCTTCTTCCAGCCATTTATCAAGTTCTGTCAAAGTATTTTCTCCTGGACAGTAGAACTTCTTATGCAAAAGGCTCTGGGCATATTTCACAGATATTACCCCTCCCCCTCTCAGATCTTCACTATGAGAATTGAGTAGGCTTGCTGTAGAGGAGCTCCTCTGAGGTTGTGGTTCCCAGGAGTTTCTCACTCTCATGTCGTCCAAACTCAGCCTTCAGAAATTCATCAAAATTACTATTTAAGTGTCCTTACCAATTTATGGCTCTTGGGACTTCTGGTCCAAGTAAGCAGATTTTTATTGGAAGCGCCTGGACTTACCTGGACTCAATTTCAGGGTTACCGACCTGCAACCCAAGTTCTCTTATGGGTCCAAGAAAAGTCACTGATTCTCAGTCTGAGCAGCATTTCCTTGTTGCAAATGTGGATGAAAAGGGGCCACATATTAAACCTCACAAGCTTAGGGAAGGTGTTCGTGGCAGCCTTACAAACTCAGAGAACTAGAATAACCACAAAGGATGGTCTGAAATGAAAACTTTGAAACTAAAAGCAGTTTATGGTGTGTAGTCATGTCCTAGGCTAGAAATCTTCCCTGACAAAGGTCAATTTTCACCGTAACTGAGCCTGTCTGTCATCTTTGTGCATCTAAGATAACATACCTTTGGAACCCCTCAAAGCACAGGCACCGCTCTACAGAGACCATAAATCCCCTCATTGTTGCTGAGTTAATTGTTGACTGTTAACTACCCTGGACCCACCTGTGTTAAAGGTATGTGTCTATCATTTTATTTTTTATCCAATCCCAGAGGTTTCCCTGCTTTGCTTTCTCCTGACTCCCTAATCCATCACCAGTGGATTTCAGGTAACACACTTAGGTCTTCTCTTTTGATTGTAATGTATAAAACAAGGTGCAAAATTGCCATTCTCTGGACCATTGTCTTAATCCATTGATATTTTGCTTCCCAGCAATTACCCAATTTGGCTCAAATAAACTCACAAAAATTCTTCACAGGTTTGAATGTTCTTGCGTTGACACAAGGTTTGGAATGACAACTTCTGAGTTCTTAACATTTCAGTCTGAGTCTGGAAGTCTCTATATTAAGCTTCAAAAATATATATTTGTTTACTAAGTGAATAAATTATTCTTTACTTATTAATAAAATATCTTTGCCCTCTTTTATATGTATGATATATTTCACAATAAAGAATAAGTTAAATAGTCTCACTTTATAAAACATGTTCAAACCTTAATCATATTTAGGTATTTTTTGTTTGTAATTTTATACAGTCATGGAATTATTTAACATATAGTTTAATGATTATTGACCCAATAACCTAGCTTTCTAGGACCAAATTAAAATTACATAATTTAATTAAAACCCAACACCTTGATATATATTTTTATCTTACTCTGAAAACTGTATTGAACATTATGATGGATGTAATCCTTTAAAATTGTCCTTACCATGTCTATACAGAATGTTTTCCATTGTTTGTTTTGTTAGAAACAAGTGGAATTTAATAGATAATTTTCTTCCTTTCTTTCCTCTTCTATAAATACTAGTGGCCCAGTGCATGCATGAAATTCATGCATATTAAAAGAGGAAATATTTTAATATTGCTATTTGCCCTTTCTCTATAATAGAAGTGTCAGAGATGAAAGAAATTAGTAAAATGTATATGAAAATCTTCCTCCTGTCAGAGTCTGGGGTGCGCCACAGGACCCAGAGTCAAGTCCCCGCCCACCCGCAGCATCTCAAAATCATGCTTGACCCAGACCCAGCCGGCCCCACCCCCATTGGGTGACATCCAGACCCGGCCTGCCCCACACCTGTCAAGCCCTGCCGGGCGGGGGGGCGCAGCCTCAGGTCCCCCAGCCCACACCGGGCTGGGGGCGCAGCCTCAGGTCACCCAGTGGACCCTCAGGTCCCCTGGCCCGGGGTGGAGGGAGCAGCCTGAGGTCCCCTAGTCCAGCACTGGGGCAGGGGGTGCACCTTGAGGTCCCCCATCAAGCCCTGCCAGGCAGGGGGTGCAGCCTGAGGTTCCCCAGCCTGGTGCCAGGGGCGGGGGCTGCAGCCTGAGGTCCCCTGTCAAGCCCCACTGGGCAGGGGGGCGCAGGCTCAGGTCTCCTTTCCCGGCCCAGTGCCACGCAGCCTCAGGTCCCTGCTGATTGCTCGTTAAGGCTTGTTATGGGAACTCGGCCTCTGCTGTGGGTGCAGCCATCTTGTGTTATGGAAACCCCGCCTCTGCTGTGGGCACTGCCATCTTTGTGATGGCATGATGGTCAATTTTCATATTCCCTCTTTATTAGATAGGATAGGATGTGCACAACTGTATGATTTGGTGAAAAAAAAATAGACATAAATATTAATGAATAGAAAAAATGTGTGATATATTTTCTAAGTATTTTATATAGGTCTTATGAACAGGAATTATAGTGTTTTTGGTGACTTTAAGCAGATTACTTAAACTCTCAGATTTTCAGTTTTCTCATATATAAAGTAGGACTACTAATATATTCCACTTTATAGAGTTTTCATGAGAATTAAGCATGAAAAACTATCACATGCCTGGCAATATGAACACTATAAGTATTCATTCTTAGTCTTATTACTAACTATACTGCTGTCTTAGATATACTGAAAACAGCCTTAGTGGAACAATCTTTCCTTAATAGCTAGTATAAGCTATATGCTGAAGTGGAAAGTCATCATGTGAACTCTTATTAATGAGACTGTGCTCATAATCCATGCATGAAAACAATTGTCACAGTGTTGTAGTCGCACAGTTCTCACTTTCCTTTCTGCATTGTGCATTGGATTGAAATTAAACTGTACTTAATGCCATTATATGAAGCTTGTAACCTCTGTGTGCAAAATAGGTATCAGGGTTTTGGGGGGGAGTTTCTTTGCTTGTTTTTAAGGACTGAAAAGGGTCTTCCCTTAGAGTTTATCTTGTCCTCTACTTAGAGATAAAGTTCTAATAGAGTTTAGGTCACATAGCTCAGTTCTTGAAATATGTGATTACAAAGATCCTTTAAGGATAAAAGGATAAGTTCAAAACATCTCATACCAACCCTTAGTTAGGGTGTGGAGACCTACCGTGAACCAGGAGCCACAGTTGTGTTTTGAAGCTCAGGAGCCAGGAGGAGCGCACGCAGCATGGCGCCTTTCCTTGGAATCTCAGAGCATCTCAGATGGCAAGAATCCACGGTGCTCTCTGATGAGAGTTTAGTCAAAATTAGCAACGGAACTGGGAGTTTGGGTGGAATTGGAGTGAATGGATACATGGGCTCAATGAGAAGAAAAAGTAGCTAAGAAGAGAATCTGAGAAATCTAGTTGAAGGGCAGAGGGATGGAGATGGAGCAGTTATTGGGAAGAAGGGAGCCATGGAGAGCAGCACCCAGGAGAGTACTTCAGGGAGACACAGCGAGAGCAAGGGCGTGCAGCCTGCAGAGGCTCCTGGCTGGCAGTGCGGGGACAGGACAAGGACAGGGACGGGCAGGGGGCTAGGGGCAGGAATCCAATTGCTGTGAATAGGGTGCAGGCCCAGGTGTGTGTGCGTGTGGGTGGGCAAGAGTGCAGGAAGCCGGGAGGACGGAAGTTCCAAGGCATGGGGTGCTGAAGACATGGAGTTAAAAAACTCAGAGCACTCAATACCTTCTCAGTAAAAATAGGAAATGAGAACTAGCCATGCGAATAGACCCTGTCCCATTTCTGGACTATTCCCAGCTGAGAATTCTGCAGAACCCCCATCCCACCCAAAAGTCATGAAAACCACAAAGACATGGGCACACAAAAACCTACAGGCAGAGTCTGGACTGAAGAAAAACACCCCTACAGATAGGAGCAGAGTGAAAAAAGAAAAATAGTGAGCCAGAGAAAAATAGGCACACTTTTTGTGGCCTCACGTTTTCGCAAGAGTGCAAATGTTAACAGTTTTTGCAATTTCTTGCTACTTTGTCCCACAAGCCTTAAGAAATTCTGTTGAAAGCCAGATCTGGTTCCCACCCCTGACCCAAAGCATCTGGTTTGTGATAAAGACTGGAATATCCCATGTTCTCTAAAGTATGTGGTGGGTGTGGTGACGGAAGGAGCCACAGGCAGAGCGAGCAGTTGAGCTAATCAGAGAACACATACACAAGGTTGGAACCGGGTCCATCCCCAAGTGTGTGCAGCTGCAGAGGCTAGGGCAGTGGTGCCGTTCACCTAGGCCTGCCCCCCGTCATTCCTGGGTTCCTGGATTTCATCCATGGTCTCTGGATTTCAACCCCAGGCTGTGCAGTATGTGACAGGGATTTAGGCCTGGGATGATTGTAGCCCACAGTTTATAAACACTCAGTAGAACTATAGCCGGAGTCAGTTCTGGCATGTGGCTGTACACATTTACAGTCATACATAAATGTGACATACAGCTAATAGGTGCATCTGTATGTGTGTGTGTCTCTCTTGAAGGTTTCTGAGAGATGGTTAAAATCTTCTCTTCACCTTCCCTTTCACTGTTCCAAAAATAAATACTATCCATCGTTCCCTGAGTACTCAGCTGTACAAATGTGATTTGCCATCCAGTGTGACAAAATCCTGTTTATCATATTTGCATGTATATATGACAATAACCTCCTACATGAAAAAGATATTAACGTTTATGAGCTACTGGCTAACATCTGATTTTTGCATGACTTTCTACTTTCCAAAATGCTTTTGTATATGCTATGTTTTTGGACCCCAGTCTTAGTCCTGCAGCCAGTTGTCACTATCTCCATTTTTATGCTGAGGAAACAAACTGCAAAGGAACGTTAAACTTCTGGGATCAAATGTAGCTGTAAGGAAAGTGGACACATTACATTCCTTCCGGAGTGAGTGGGGACCCAGAAGGACGCCTGTGATTTATGCAGTTGCAGAGCCTGCTGGAGCCAGGACTCAGGCAGATGGGAAGGAAGCCGCGTGGGACGTAGAGTGAGCTCACTGTTGGAAGAGCTGAGCTCAGGCGCCGGTAGGATCACTAGGTATGGATTGCCGCGCAGGGAAGCAACCTGGCCTCCGGGCGTGGGGCAGGAAACGCAATGAAGGTGACGGGTCAGGCGCGATGTGGGCTTGGCAGCCTTCCCAATGCGATCAGAGCTCCGAGCTGAGGCCTGTGTCACGAGGGAGTGTGCAGAGGGGGCGCAGAGGAAGCCAAGCTGGAGGCCCACGCGAGGCGCGGGAGGGGGCGCCTTTCTAAGGAGCCAAGAACAGAGGTCCTGGGAGAACCAGGAACTGAACCGAGAAAGGATCGAGGCCACGTCATGAGGGGAAATTTATGCTCAAATGACCCGTGCCGCTGAAATGATCCTGAGAACGCAGGAACACCTTTTGTTCATTAGTTCACTTAAATCTTACATTCTGACTCTAAACATTGCTTATTCATATAGAATAACAGAACCCCTCATTCTCTAACCAACTTGATGGCTCAGAGGGACTCTGTTGGTGAATGAATGTGGCCTGAAGTCGCTTACACCTGTGCACCCTGGCGTGCACCTGGTCTTTCTCCGCCCCACTGGGACTGGCAGCTCGGAGGGCAGGGCCTGGGTCTGCATTTGCTGTTGAGGGTATGCCAAGCGGGGCGGTGCCTGGCAGGCGGGAGGCCTTCACTGCATCATGAGTAGGCACGGGTGCACCCCCCCCACCCCCCCCACCCCCGCCCCTCACCACCAGCTTGTTTTGCCGCCCTGGGACTTTCTGACTCCACGGTTTCCCATTGTTTGGAAAGATATCTTGAGGCTTAGCAGGATTGGCAAACATGTTTATATGGGGCTTGGCATTTAACATGTGTACAAATTGTGAAATCCATTTGCTGCAGATAAAGATGGACAGATGGAAATAGCTGGTGTTTTCCTACACGTGTGCAATATGCATGATGAGGTCATTGCTCATCTGCTACACTTGCAGCCTGCTGCACCAGCTTTTCTGAAGGGTTGTCTTTTGTTTGGGAGCATGAGCTGAGCCCTGGGCAGAAGCATTGCCCCCTGACTGAAACGGGAAGGGGTGGGGTGGGGTGGGGTGGGATGGGTGGGGGTGCAGAGGGAGGAATACTTACCAGTGTTGAGTTTTCATACACTTGTCCTAAACAGAAAATCTCTTTGGAGAATTTAGATTTTCATTTCATTCAAGCAAGGTACACTTGCACTAATTCCATCTGTTTTCTAATGTAGTAGTGGAGGAGGGTAAAATTAATGGAGATGGGGAAGGGAAAGGGGAAGGAAACTAATATATTTTAATCACAGGTAGGAAACCATCTTGGCAACTAAAGGACATGTATCCAGCATGAAGCAGGTCACAAAATTTTAGTACCGTGACTTACAGATTTGGGGAATATTTAATTACTAGAGGCCTGGTGCATGAAATTCATGCAGGGGAGAGCGGGGGGGGGGGGTGCGCGGGGCTATCCCTCAGCCCAACCTGCACCCTCTCCAATTTGGGACCCCTCGAGGAATGTAGGATCGAGCCTAAACGGGCAGACGGACATCCCTCTCACAATCCAGGACTGCTGGCTCCCAACTGCTCACCTGCCTGCCTTCCTGATTGCTCCTAACCACTTCTGCCTGCCAGCCTGATTGATGTCTACCTGCTCCCCTGCCAGCCTGATCGTCCCTAACTGCCCTCCCCTGCAGGCCTGGTCCCCCACAACTGCTCTCCCCTGCAGGCCTGGTCCCCCCCAACTGCTCTCCTCTGCAGGCCTGGGTCCCCCCCCAACTTCCCTCCTCTGCCGGCCTGGTCACCCCTAACTTCCCTCCCCTGCAGGCTTGATCGCCCCCAACTGCCCACCCTTGCAGGCCTGGTCCCTCCAAACTGCCCTCCCCTGCTGGCCATCTTGCAGTGGCCATCTTGTATCCACATGGGGGCAACTATCTTTGACCACATGGGGGCAGCCATCTTGTGTGTTGGAGTGACGGCCAATTTGCATATTACTCTTTTATTAGATAGGATACCCAGTCAGGTCTTCCTTCCAGGTCACTGTTGGAAGAGCTGAACTTCAAGTGCTGGTGGGATTGGGGGGAAATGAATAAAATGTCCACATTCATTTAAAGCAAAGTTTGATCCAATAAGTGTAACAATTCCCTTTCAGGAACCTTTCATTTCTTGGATGAACACACCCAGGTTTATCTCTGCTGGACCAGGCTGTCCTGCCAGTCAAGGCCTCTGTGCCCCGGTCGGTGTGGGGCAGCCCCGGGCTCCTTCTGCCACATGGCTATCACAGCCCCTCCTCTTCCAGAGGGGAGTATTGACAGTCCTCTTGGCCACTCAGTTCTTTTCCTTCCACTGTACTTGTCACCACATCTCCCACCCCCTGGGGTCCTGTCCCACAGAGACCTCTGTTCTGGGTGGGGAAGCCTGGCCTCTGGTCGGGTGAAGTGACCCGTGCAGGAATGGAGGACTGTCCTTCAAGAGAGAAGCTGGGCTTGCAAGATTATTTTCTTGCTGCATAATCCCAATTTGCATGCCATAAACCTTTTTTTTCTGCATTCTTTCTCTAAAAAATTCTAACAACCTGTAGGAGACAGTTAAATTCAAGGGGCTAGGGAAAAATTCCTGAATGAAAAAAGAAAAAATATTACCGCAATTTAAATACACATACTTAAGTTATTTTTCTAAATGCCCTTCTCTGTCTCTCTTCCTTTCATGCTCTTCTTTGCTGGAGACCTCAAGCATCCCAGAGTTCCCCATATTCTGTCCCCAAAGTTTTCTTTTTCTACTCCGCTGTTTCGGATTTACTATTTCATTTTTCTTAACCTCTGCCTGATTTTACACGAGCACATTCTCTAATAGTTTTCTTTAAAAAAGAACACTTGGATGTAAATTTTATTAAATCTTTGTTTATCTGCAGATGTCCTCATTTTACTTTGACATTTGATCGATAATTTTACTAAGTACAAAAATTCTAGGTTGAAAATAATTTCCCTATCATATTGAAGCTACTGCTATGTCTAGTTTGCAGTGCTGTTGTCACAGGATAGGAGAGGGGCTCTCTCCCCTGGTTACTTGTGGAAGTGGGGTTTTTGGGGTACCACAGGAATAAGCATTTACAGAGGCCCCCATGGGAGGATGAGGTATGGTGAAAGCTTTATTTCCATGGAATTACACCCCTGGGTTTCCCTCAGTCCAGTCATAGAAGTGTAGCTGGGGCTTCAGTAGAGCTAAAATCAGAGCCAGGGTCCAGAGTTTCCTTTCCATGTTGGAGCTGGGTCCAGTCCAGAATCAGGCTGGCTTAGCTTGTGTCCTGCTGCAGTCCATCAGTCCACTGCATGTGGGGTCCACATGGCCACACGTCATAGGGACCAAGGCAAGGAAGCAAAGTGCAAGCCACAAGCAAAGAGCAATAAGAGAACAGAGAGCAACAAGAGAGCAAACTCATTGTTTAGGGGATTATGTGCTCCCAAATGTTTGCATGCTTGCAGTGACCACGCCCATTCTGGCCAATGATTTCTGTCCCCAGGTGTGTCTGACAAACACATACCTTCCCTATGTCATCCCAGCTTTATGGGCATGCATCTATCTTCCTTTTGCTGACCCCTTCCCCCCAGTGATCTGCAGGGGATGAGCCCATGTCCCCTGGGGCGTGTGAAATTGCAGCTTCCTGGTGAAGCTGCCCAAATGACATGCCTATGATGTCTGGCCTTCCCTTTACTCTTTTCCTTTCTATAATAATAAAAGTGTAATATGCAAATCGACCGAATGACCGAACAGCAGAACGACCATCCAGATGACCTTCCGGACGACCACGCTATGACACACACTGGTGCCAGGCCAGCCAAGGCAGGTGTGATGCAATTGGTCAGGGGGCCCCGCCATTGCCCCACGATCGCCCTGAAGAGGGAGGCCCAGGCTACCCAGCCGGTGGCCTGCAGCAGATGGGTGGGGCCTACTTCTGTGTGGTGATTGATTGTGGAGCCCCACGATCAATCACCCCACAGAGGTAGGCCCAGGCCACCGGCCAGTGATGCTGTGGTGGGTGTGCAGGGCCGGCCAGCGATTGCCCCACAGAGGGAGGCCCAGGCCACCGGCCAGTAATGCTGTGGTGGGTGTGCAGGGCCGGCCAGCGATTGCCCCACAGAGGGAGGCCCAGGCCACCGGCCAGTGATGCTGTGGTGGGTGTGAGGGGCTGGCCAATGATTGCCCCACAGAGGGAGGCCCTGGCCAGCCAAGCTATAGCACCCCATGCCTATGCCCCGCAGAGGGAGGCGACCGGTGGTGGGAGAGGGGGGGACAGTGCCACACAGATGGCAAGCAGTGGCAGCTGTGGGGGCAGGGCCAGCTGCCGGCAGCCGAGGGAAGGAAAGCCCCGATAGGTCCGATCATTGGCCAGGCCTAGGGACCCTACCCAAGGGGTCCTGGATTGCGAGAGGGCACAGGCCGGGGCTGAGGGACACCCCCCCCTCCCCATGCATGAATTTCATGCACTGGGCCTTTAGTTATTAATAACTAACTAATTACAATGATATCACTATCATTGGTAACTCATAGGTCAGATGTCTTTATGTTCCCTATCCCATTTTCTTTATTATTATATATTATGGCATATATATACCATATATATACTATGTTTGCATGTATAAATAAAATCTTTTTAACCATCATTTTAGTGATGGCTGAGGATAATCAGGAGAAATGTATGCATGGTTTATATACTGTTTTTAAAAATATATATATTTTTATTGATTTCAGAGAGGAAGGGTGAGGAAGAGAGAGATAGAAACATAAATGATGAGAGATAATCATTGACCGGCTGCCTCCTGCATGCCCTCTACTGGGCATCGAGCCTGCAACCCAGCCATGTGCCCTTGACCAGAATCAAACCTGGGACCTTTCAGTCCGCAGGCAGATGCTCTATCCTTTAAGCCAAACCAGCCAGGGCTATATATATATATATATATATATATATATATATATATATATATATATATACAGTTGTTATTTTTTATCAGAAAGTTTTCTCTTCTTTTTTGTGTGTGTCGTTTTATGTTATATTAGGGTATGCTCAAATGATGTTCATAAAGGTTCATGGGTAGTATACTTTCTCAGTCCTCATGTATCAGAAAAAATTTTTTTCTTTTTCTTTTTTTTATTGTTTAAAGTATTACATATAGTAGTACATATATCTCTTTTTTTTCCCCATTGACCTTTCCCCAGCCTCCCCTACCCCCTGTGACATGCCCTCATCCCACCCCACCCCCAGTGTCTTGTGTCCATTGGTTATGCTTATATGTATGCATACAAGTCCTTTGGTTGATCTCTTTCCCTCCTCCCCAATACTCCCCAGCCTTCCTGCTGTAATTTGACAGTCTGTTCGGTGCTTTACTGTCTCTGTATCTATCTTTTTGTTTATCAGGTTATAATGTTCTTTATTTTCCATAAATGAGTGAGATCATGTGGTATTTTTCTTTCATTGCCTGGCTTATTTCACTTAACATAATGCTCTCCAGGTCCATCCATGCTGCTGCAAATGGTAAGAATTCCTTCTTTTTTATAGCAGCAGAGTGTTCCATTGTGTAGATGTACCATAGTTTTCTAATCCACTCATCTGCTGATGGGCATTTAGGCTGTTTCCAATTCTTAGCTATGGTGAATTGTGCTGCTATAAACAGGGGTGCATATGTCCTTTCTGATTGGTGTTTCTAGTTTCTGGGGATATATTCCTAGAAGTGGGATTACTGGGTCAAATGGGAGTTCCATTTTTAGTTTTTTGAGGAAACTCCATACTGTTCTCCACAGTGGCTGCACCAGTCTGCATTCCCACCAGCAGTGCACGAGGGTTCCTTTTTCTCCGCATCCTTGCCAGCACTTGTCATTTGTTGATTTGTTGATGAATGCCATTCTGACAGGTATGAGATGGTACCGCATTGTCGTTTTGATTTGCATCTTTCGGATAATTAGTGACTTTGAGCATGTTTTCATGTCTCTTGGCCTTCCTTCTGTCTTCTTTCGAAAAGATTCTATTTAGGTCCGTTGGCCATTTTTTTATTGGATCATTTATCTTCCTTTTATTAAGTTGTATAAGTTGCCTGTAGATGTTGGAGATTAAACCTTTATCAGTGATAACATTTGCAAATATGTTCTCCCATACAGTGAGATTTTTTTGTTGTTTTGTTGATGGTTTCTTTTGCTGTACAAAAGCTTTCTTTTTTTTTATGTAGTCCCATTTGTTTATTTTCTCTTTGGTTTCCATTGCCCTAGGAGTGGTATCGGTGAAGAAATTGTTTCGGCATATGTCTGAGATTTCTCTGCCTGTGGATTCCTCTAGTATTTTTATGGTTTCTCATAGTATGTTTAAGTCCTTTATCCATTTTGAGTTTATTTTTGTGTATGGTGTAAGTTGGTGGTCTAGTTTCATTTTTTTGCATGTATCTGTTCAGTTTTCCCAACACCATTTATTGAAGAGACTGTCTTGACTCCATTGTATGTTCATGCCTCCTTTGTCAAATATTAATTGAGCATAGTGGTTTGGGTCGATATCTGGGTTCTCTATTCTATTCCATTGATCTATATGTCTGTTCTTGTGCTAGTACCAGGCTGTTTTGAGAACAGTGGCTTTGTAATACAGCTTGAAATCTGGTATTGAGATCCCACCTACTTTGTTCTTCTTTCTCAGGATTGCTGTGGCTATTCAGGGTCTTTTTTTCACTCCAGATGAATTTTTGGAGAGTTCTTTCTAGGTCTGTGAAATATGCAGTTGGTATTTTAATGGGGAGTGCATTGAATCTATAGATTGCTTTGGGTAGTATGGACATTTTGATGATGTTGATTCTCCCAATCCATGAACACGGTATGTTCTTCCATCTGTTTATGTCTTCCTCTATCTCTTTTTTCAGTGTCGTGTAGTTTTCTGCATATAGGTCTTTTACCTCCTTAGTTAAGTTTATTCCTAGGATCTTAATTTTTTTGGTGCAGTGGTAAATGGGATTGCTCTTTTAGTCTCTGTTTCTGTAAGTTCACTATTGGTGTATAGAAATGCCATAGATTTCTTGGCGTTAATTTTGTATCCTGTTACATTGCCGGATTCATTTATTAAGTCTAATAGTTTTTTGATGGAGTCTTTTGGGTTTTTTTATGTACAATATCATGTCATCTGCAAATAAGGACAGATTTACTTTTTCTTTTCCAATTTGGATGCCTTTTATTTCTTCTTCTTGACTAATTGCAATGGCTAATACTTCCAGTACTATGTCAAACAGGAGTGGTGAGAGTGGGCATCCCTGTCTTCTTCCTGTTCTTAGGGGAAATGGTTTTAGTTTTTGCCCATTGAGTATGATGTTGGCTGTGGGTTTATCATATATGGCTTTTATTATGTTGAGGTTTCATCCTTCTATTCCCACCTTGCTGAGAATTTTTCTCAAGAAAGGGTGTTGGATTTTGTCAAATGCTTTTTCTGCATCAATTGATATGACTATGTGATTTTTATCTCTCAATTTGTTTATGTGATGTATCACGTTTATTGATTTGCAGATTTTGTACCATCCTTGCATTCCTGGGATAAATCCTACTTGGTCATGATGTATGATCTTTCTGATGTACTGCTGGATCCGATTTGCTAGAATTTTGTTGAGGATTTTGGCATCTATGTTCATGAGGGATATTGGCCTGTAATTCTCTTTCATTGTATTGTCTTTATCTGGTTTTGGTATTAGGGTGATGCTGGCTTCATAGAAGGAACTTTGAAGTGTTCCTTCCTCTTGAATTTTTTGGAATAGTCTTGAGGAGGATAGGTTTTAGTTCTTCCTTGAATATTTGGTAAAACTCCCCTGTGAAGCCGTCTGGCCCCGGGCTTTTTGTTTGCTGGAAGCTTTTTGATGACTGCTTCCATTTCTTCCATAGTTATTGACCTATTGAGCTGTTTAGATTCTTCCTGATTGAGTTTTGGAAGGTTATATTTTTCTAGGAATATATCCATTTCCTCCAGGTTGTCCAGTTTGTTGGAATAGAGTTGTTCATAGTATTTTTTAACAATCCTTTGTATTTTAGTGGGGTCTGTTTTTACTTCTCCTCTTTCATTTCTGATTTTGTTTATTTGGGTCCTCTCTCTTTGCTTCTTGGTGAGCCTGAATAGAAGTTCATCAATCTTGTTTATCCTTTCAAAGAACCAGCTCTTGGTTTTGTTGATCTTTTGTATTGTTTTTTTGGTCTCTAAGTCGTTTATCTGCACTCTGATCTTTATTATTTTCTTCCTTCTGCTTACACTGGGCTTTTCTTGTTGCTCTCTTTCTAACTCTTTGAGTTGTAGGGTTAAGAAAATGTTTTTATTTTATCATTAACCTTGAGTATGAAAATTCATAATCTTTATTCTTAGGACTTTGTAGGCATTTCTTCATTATCTTCTAGCATTTGGTCTCATGGATAAGAAGTGGGATGCTAGTTTTATTCTTATTTCTTTGTAAATAACCAGTTTTTGTTCCATTCTAAAACATGTAGAATTTTAAATTTATTTTGGAAATTAGAAATGTCAGGAAAGACACCCATTCTTTCACATGAATCAGAAAAAGTATAGGGAATGGAGAAATGTGCTGCCACCATGCCCACCCAGGCACTCCAAGTTACAGTCAGAGCAAACAGCGTGCATGTCTGTGAACCCACCATACTTTTTCATGCCTTAATCCCTGAGCATTGGTGCACCCTCCCTCCTCTTCTCAACTGGGTACTTTTGCTTGTCATGTAAGGCAAACCTCAATTGTCAATGTATTTAGGAACTTTCTCCAGTTTGAGTTAAGTGCCACCCATTTGTGCCCCACAGAGCGCCCTATGAATGCTCCAACATACCACTTGTTGGGTTCTGTGTTCATCTCTGTAAACTCTTTGTGGACAATGAGAAGACCTTTTTATGGGCAGTGGCTGTGACCTACCCATATCTCTCCACTCAACCCCTAGTGCAGTACCTGGTTACACAGTTGGGTGTTTTAAAATATTTGTGGAAGGGAATTAGAATTTAAAAACATATGACTGCTTTTTAGAGCAATGCAATCCACATAAATTTGATGTCATTACAAATTACACATACTGAGTTCCTTTATTCAATTGATCCCAGAAATATATAAGAAATAATATATAAGATTCATTGAACACTAACTGTGTGGTAGGTACTGTTCTAAGGCCTTAAAACATTAATTCATCTAAGCTTTACAACAACCCCATGGGGTAGGTACTATTACCATTCTCATTACAGATAAAAAAACAGACTTCTAGGAAGATTAAGATTCTTTTTAAAGATCACACAGTGGGTGAGTGAAGTGGGAAAATGTTAACCAAGACAGCCTATCTCCACTTTATACAACACTGTGATGGTCATTTGATAAATAGTTCAATTAAGTTTAGTTCTACGATTAGTATCATATGAGTGATGTGTCAGTCATGAGCTAGGCACTGAGACACATAGTGATTCTTGCCTGAGGGAATCAACAATATTGAGAGGGAAATGATTGTATAAATAAGTAAATACCAAGTGATAGTATAGGAGTAATAGGAGCTTATCTATTGCCAATTGGTATCATCTCCTACTATGTGACAATCTTAACAGCTTAAAACATTAAATATTTATTCTTATAGTTTCTGTCAGTCAGGAGTCTGACTTATCTGGGTGCCACTGTTTCCAGCTCTGTCCTCAAGCTACAATCATGTGTTGGCCAGGGCTGTGGTCTCATCTGAAAGCTCAACTGAAGACCGTATGGTTGCAGTTGAGATTCTCAGCTGTGTGTGAGCTCCAGGAATTGTTTATTCACCCTCTTAGGTTTCACCTACATTTACATAAATTAGTATTTGGCCAAAGACCTTACTACAGATTACTGGGGTCCCTATCTTTGGAGACTCTAACATGTACAGTGGAACCTTGGTTCTCAAACTTACTTCATTCTGCACGGCTGTTTGAGAAGTGAATTGTTAAAAAACAACAACCAAATCATTGTTTCCCACTAGAAATACTGTAAATTGAATTACTTCGTTCCAGACGCCAAAGGAATCACTTTCAGCACTTATTCCAGGGGTGTCTTTTTAGGTAGTCAGCATGTGCACCTTGACTTTTTCAGATATCACTACCTCTGAAGTGCTGTCATTGGTTAACTGCTTTTTGTTTATCCAAATAAATAGCAGTTTTTCTAACTCTTCAATGGCCTGTGATCATTGTTTTTTTTCACATTCTTAGCAACATTAGCACTTGTGATGGCCTCTTTATGTTTTAAAATTGTGCTAATCATCCATTTCACTAGCAACAAAAGCAAAAAGCATTAAACATATACTCACAGCACAATTTCCTGAGATGTTAACAACCCGAGGTTTAGTGCATTCTGTCTTTTGTTTGTGATCTGAGAAAAGCTTTTTGTCATGCTGACTTATTAGCATGAAAGGGTTGTCAGGTTGAGAACTGAAGTTTTTTCAAAGACTGAGACATTTTTTCCCATAAACAACTTAGTCAAGAACTGAATTGTTTGAGATGGGAAACGTTTGAGAGCCCAAGTTTGAATATATTGTTGTTCCTTAGAATCAGGTGATTTATTTAATATAGCTGGAGTTATAGTATCCTATCTAATAAAAGAGTAATATGCAAACTAACCATCACTCTGCCACACCCACAAGCCACGCCCACAAGCCACACCCACCAGCCAATCAGGAGTGAATATGCAAATAAACCCAACCAAGATGGCTACGGTCACAGAGAGCAGGAGGGAGGCTTGGGTTTCCTGGGCAATGGAGGAAGCCAAGCTTTCCGCCTGCCCTTGCCGGCCTAGGCCTCCACTCAAGGCTACAAAGTTTCAATGATAGAAGATACATAAATCCAAACAGAAATGGTGGCAGTCACAGAGCTGGAAAGAGCAGGAAGCTAGGGTTGCCTGCGGCAATGGAGGAAGCCAAGCTTCTGCAGCCCTGGCCAACCCAGGCCTCCGCTCCAGGCTACAAAGTTTCAATTGTAGAAGATAAATAAACCCCAGATACCAGGGCCTCCGCTTGGGTCGCCAGGGAGCATGGCCGGCCTGCAAACCACCACAGGCCCCTCGCCCAGGCCACCCCATGCCCCAAGGGAACCCCCACCCTGATCTGGGACACCCTTCAGGGTAAACCAGCTGGCCCCCATCCATGCACCAGGCCTCTATCCTATCTAATAAAAGAGTAATATGCAGATTGACCATCACTCCAACACACAAGATGGCTGCCCCCATGTAGTCAAAGATCCTGCCCCCATGTGGACACAAGATGGCCACCACAAGATGGCCAGCAGGGGAAGGAAGTTGGGAGGGACTAGGCCTGCAGGGGAGAGCAGTTGGGGGGGACCAGGCCTGCAGGGGAGGGCAGTTAGGGGTGACCAGGCCTGCAGGGGAGGGCAGTTAGGGGTGACCAGGCCTGCAGGGGAGGGCAGTTAGGGGTGACCAGGCCTGCAGGGGAGGGCAGTTAGGGGAAAACAGGCTGGCAGGGGAGCAGTTAGGCATCAATCAGGCTGGCAGGGGAGTGGTTAGGGGGTGATCAGGCTGGCAGGCAGAAGCGGTTAGGGGCAATCAGGAAGGCAGGCAGGGGAGCAGTTGGGAGCCAGCAGTCCTGGATTGTGAGAGGGATGTCTGACTGCCCGTTTAGGCCCGATCCCACTGGGATTGGGCTTAAGTAGGCAGTCGGACATCCCTCGGGGGTCCCAGATTGGAGAGGGTGCAGGCTGGGCTGAGGGACACCCCCCCATGCACGAATTTCATGCACCGGGCCTCTAGTTCTGATATAAAAATGTCTGGTGTCTCTATATTAGTAAATGCCCCCTATCTTCTCCTTTTCTCCCCTCCCTTCTTCTCTCTCCCTCACACACCCGCATCCACTACCACCAATTATTGAATGACTCTATACTAGAGTGATAGAGAAAAGTATTGTTCAAATGTGGCTTCTGTCAACCAAGGTGAAGACACATTCTTTACTGTAACATGTATGGCATCAAGTATTCTAGTCCTTACCTCCAAATATATTCTCTGCTCACTGTTACTAAAATATGCCTGATATAAATACTGCTTTAAACATGTTATTTAATCTAGAATGCCCTGCTTTCTGAAACAACCCTCTTATAAATACCTAGAGAAACAGACATACACACACACACACACACACACACACACACACACACACACACACACAGAGTCAGCATAAGACTCAGACACACAGAATGATATTGTCTTCAAATCCACATGGCATTCTGCTTATTTTTAATGCCTGTGTTGCTTTTTCTAAAGTATAATTCTTTGTGTACATATCTTTTATCCTTTGCCAGATTAGTAGTTCTCCAAGCCAGTGCTGTGTTTTGGTCATTGCTTCCCTCCTCGGATGTGTCAGAAAGTGGGAACTCAGTAAATCATCTTGATGGGTTACTTTGCTTTATTTCTAATAGAGAAGTCCTTGAAATGAGAATCAGTGCCTCCTAGACAATTACTGTAAACATGGCCCTGTGTCCGGCACAACACTATCAAGAATGGACTGTAGTTTGTATCCAATTTGCTGCACATCAAACAATTATTCATCTGATATAAAATAGTGTTAGAAATAATTTTCTTTTATCATTAGAAAAAATGTTAGTAATAAGGAACTAAGTAAAACACATAGATAGCCTAAGGGTCTGTACCTATTTAAATAGTAGCTTTTACTCTGTAGCTTTTTAAATCCCTTGACACCAAGATATTTTAAGCACCTTTCTACTATTTAATTGTGTGAAATGACAACAGTTTTAGAGTTGAACTTCTAAGTAATTTTTCTCTTTTGTGTACTTTCCAGATTTCATCCCAAACATAATTTTTCAAGTTTGAATAATAACTTAAAAATCAACCCCAAGGTAAAAGTTGTAGGACAACATAAGAAATGAAGCCACTTTTCCTGTTTCCCGTTGGTAAATTACTGTGTTTTCTGCCACCAGGCTTCATCTGATGACATGACCTTTACTATACTAATAGGCAGCAAAGAGAATCTGCCAAACTGTGATAAAATATAGGTTTTAAATATAAAATGGATTATGCTAAGAAGATTTATAAAGGTCAAAAGCATGGGAAGAATTAAGTTGAAACAGTGATGTGTTTTGACATATTATACTAGGTTTTCTCCAAGGTTATTTTTTTAAATCATAGTAACCATACAAGGAAATGTTGTTGTTGGTTTTTTAAAGTAACAGTAGATTAGTTTTGATTAATGTTTGCTTGGGCTCAAACGTTAGTTTTTTCAACAACTGTTTATTGTGCACATAATACGTGCCAGGCAATCAGGATACACTGGTGAAGAACTCAGTAATGATCCCTGACCTCTTGCAATTTATGGCTTAATGAGTTGCAGACAAGCAAATGTCCAACTCAGCAGGTCACACTGTGAAAGTGGAAGTGATGGAAGCTTACCTACCCCTCAGACTTCTCAGCTAGCCCTGAGGAAGGATGGAGCTCACTGGGCAGAAAGGAGGGGGAAGAGTATGGCACTCATCAAGGTCATGGAAGGTAAAAAAGCACAGAGGACAGAGAAACCAAGATGACGGGATAGGTAAACACCTAAACTGCTGCCTCGCACAACAATATCAAAACTACAACTAAAAGACAAAACGGACACCATCCAGAACCACAGGAAAGCTGGCTGAGTGGAAATTCTACAACTAGAAGGAAAGAGGAAAGCACACTGAGACTCAGAGGAGCTGCAAAGGCTGAGGTATGGAGACGCGCACGCGCGGAGAGGACAGGCAGCTGAGTGCACAGGCAGCTGAGTGTGTGGCTGGCTTTCCCAAGCAGGAGGGAGACGGAAGCTCACGACTGTGCTGAACTCCGGTCCTGGGAGAGACTCTGGGAACCCAGACTCATTCGGGGGGAATCTGGACTGTCAGGAAAAGAGAAAGCACACTGAGACTCAGGGGAGCTGTGGAAGGCAGAGGTCCAGAGGTGCACATGCACAGAGAGGACTGACTGCTGAGTGCACGGGCGGCTGAGTGCACGGATGGCTTTCTAAAGCGGGAGGGAGACAGAAGGCCCTGACTGCACTGAACTCCAGTTCTGAGTGAGTTTCTGGGAACCCAGACTCACTCAGGGAGAAACTGGACTGTCTGGCAGCGGGCGAAACTCGAGGGCAGCTTTCTCTCAGAGGTGCTTGCAGTGATTACCGAGGGACACTGAGACCCAGGGGCCTCATAGGGCAGGGCAGACGGGAAGCCAAGGCTGTCTGCTCTGCCCTGAGACTCCACCCCATCCAAGCTGAGCACAGAGGCTTTTGCAATTTTGCAAGTCTTGTCTCATAAGGGTGTCTCCAGCACAGAAGTTCTCCCAGCATAGACACAGCTGATCCTCACAGCCAATTGGCCTGGAGGTCAATTCCTCCCAGTGATACCAACAACAATCAAGACTTAACTACAACAAGGCTGTGCACACAGTCCACAAAGGGGTGCACCAAAAGTGTCCACCTCAGGTAACTGGGGGAGGCTGAGCCACTGGGCCCTATAGGACACCTACCACACAAAGCTACTCTAACAACTCAGGGAAGCAACGAAAATGCAGAGACAAAGAAACAGATCACAAATGAAAGAAATGGAGGAAAGCAAATGACTGGATATAGAGTTCAAAACCACGGTTATAAGGTTTTTCAAGAATTTCCTAGAAAAGGCTGATAAATTTAGCAAGACCCTCGAGGATATGAAAAAGGACCAGCTAGAAATTAAGCATACACTGACTGAAATAAAAAATATTATACAGAGACCTAACAGCAGACTAGAGGACCGCAAGAATCAAGTCAAAGATCTGAAATACAAAGAAGCAAAAAAACACTCAACCGGAAAAGCAAAAAGAAAAATGAATCCAAAAATATTAAGATAGTGTAAGGAGCCTCTGGGACAACCTCAAGCATACCAACATCCGAATTACAGGAGTGCCAGAATAAGAGAGAAAGCAAGATATTGAAAACCTATTTGAAGAAATAATGACCGAAAACTTCCCCCACCTGGTGAAAGAAACAGACTTACAAGTCCAGGAAGTGCACAGAACCCCAAACAAAAGGAATCCAAAGAGGACCACACCAAGACACAGCATAATTAAAATGCCGAGAGCAAAAGACAAAGAGAGGATATTAAACGCAGCAAGAGAAAAACAGTTAATTACCTACAAGGGAGCACCCATACAATTGTCAGCTGATTTTTCAACAGAAACTGTACAGGCCAGACGGGACTGGCAAGAAATATTCCAAGTGATGAATAACAAGAACCTACAACCAAGATTACTCTACCCAGCAAAGCTATCATTCAGAATTGAAGGTCAGATAAAAAGCTTCACAGATAAGAAAAAGCTAAAGGAGTTCATCATCACCAAACCAGTATTATATGAAATGCTTGAAAAGTATTCTTTAAGAAGAGGAAGAAGAAGAAAAAGGTAAAGATAAAAATTATGAACAACAAATACATGTCTATTAACAAGTGAATCTAAAAATCAAGTGAATAAAAAATCTGATGAACAGAATAAACTGGTGAATATAATAGAATCAGGGGCATAGAAAGGGAGTGGACTGACAATTCTCAGGGGAAAAGGGGTGTGGGGGTGAGGGAAGAGACTGGCCAAAAATCGTACACCTATGGATGAGGACAGTGTGGGGGAGATAAGGGCAGAGGGTGGGGTGGGAACCAGGTGGAGGGGAGCTATGGGGGGAAAAAAGAGGAACAATTGTAATAATCTGAACAATAAAGATTTATTAAATTAAAAAAAATAAAATAAAATCATCAATTTTATTAAAAAAAGCACAGAGGAGAAAGAACAGTGTGTGCTCTGAAATTGAGAGTTCATTATGGTGGGAGGGTCAAGTTGAAGGCTGTAAAATACTACATATTGGTGGTTCTCAACAGGGGAGAGTTGGGCCCCCAGGAAACATTGTCAGTGCCTAGAGATATTTTTGGTTGCCACAACTGAGTGTGGGGTAGAGGCCAGGGGTGCTGCTAAACATCCCACAATGCAATGTTGGACAGTCCTACAACAAAGATTTATCTGGTCCCAAAGTCAGAAGTGCCTAGGCTAAGAAACTCTGTTAGAGATAAACATGTAGGCTTAAACTGCGTTTAGATCACAAAGCTATTGGAAGGAATTTAGGATTTATTCTGGGAGTCATGGGGTGCCACTAAAGGATTTAAGCATGTGTTGTTTGTCAGCCCAATGGCCATTTGGTAATTATGGCTGAAATTATGTATTTGTTTCTTTATACTGAGTCTCACATGATCAGAAAATTGTGCTTACCCACTTACCATGAAGTACATCTACCTGCCTTACAAAGGTCAAAGGAGCATCATTGTGGAAAGTTTGTTCAAAAGTTTAAGAGCAAAAAGAAAGGATGGCTTATTTCATTGGTCTTCACCAGTCACAATATAATTTTTAAAAAGTGTGTGTGTTTATTTTATTAACTCTCTCCTGCCTCAGAAGGTCAAGCATGACCATCCACTCTCAGGACCATGAAGCACTGGCCATGCTGACGCTTCAACTGGAAATAAAAGGCTTGTGCATCCTGAGCAAAGAGGTGTCATTTAAAGCTCCAACGCAGGGCTTCTGAGATTTTTAAAGGTTGTAGTCCCTTTGGAACATCCAATGACACTTATGACCTCTCTTTTTAGAAATATGGCTTTCACATGCCCTACAGAGATACAGTGATTTCTTATGTGATGCTGATGTTCCCAGAAATATCTAAAGGTCAAATTGATAGCAACAAAAACTTGTGAAAGGAAATCTAGCATAACTTAGAGTCATCCAGAGAAAATCTTTGCCTTTTTTCACCAGTGAGGAACCCTTTCCAAAATGTTCACCAAGATACCATTTGTGTCATCTTGCAAAAAAATAAGTAATATTGCATCACAGCCAAAAAATTCAATGGAAATGAGCAAGTTTTCTTATGATCCATAATGAAGACAATATGTTTCTCTGGTTACAATAACCTCTGTGATGAACAATTCTGTAAACCATGTGCTTTCTGCAGATTCCATCCATTTAATCACTTTTCCTAAAAACAGTGATTGATTATAGGCTCAGTGTCTTGTAAATGGGAAGAAAAGGTGAACTGACCTGTGCCTGGGTCACACACACCCCTCCTCAGTTCTTTTGAGGAGAAAACACATGTTTATGTTTCTATCTCTACTGACACCATTACCATGAGCTCAATGCATTTCCATGTCTTAATTGTCACTATGCCCATCACTTTTCACATTTCCTAACTCTGTACAGAGACTGAGTGTCTGCTTCATCTCTAATTCTAGCTGCAATTTCTAGTTATTTGTTCATTTGATTGAGTAAAATCCTATATAATAAAAGCCTAATGTGCAAATCGACCAAACAGTGGAACAACGGGCAGAATGACCAGTCACTATGACATGCACTGATCACCGGGGGCAGACTCTCAACGCAGGAGCTGCCTCCAGCCTGCAGGCCCCAGGTCCCAGAGATCAGCCCTGATTGCCAGCCAGGCCTAGGGACCCTACCCATGCATGAATTTCATGCACTGAGCCTCTAGTTCCATTATAATGTCAGAACGTCCCTTAATGCTCTTGAGATTGGGATTTTTTGGATTCCAAAGTTAACCTCTAGTCAGAATCAAGGTGGCAGCTGAGACTGCGATTTTGTCTTGGACTCAGGGTTTCTATAAGCTCCTTGGTGTTTGCAGGACTCATTTCATTCTCATGCTTTCCACGTGCAGTTCCATTGTGAAGCCAGCAATGGCAGTGAGAGTCCTTCTCATGCTTCCAGTCACTCCCTCTTTCTGCCACATTTCTCTGACTCCTGCTGGAGAGAGCTCTCTGCTGTGAAGAGCTCACATGATTATTTTGGGTCCACTTGAATAGCACAGAATACTTTATCTCAGGGTTCCTAACCTTAGTTGCTTCTACAAAGTCCCTTTGCCATTGTAAGTTAGGTTCTAAGGATTAGGGTGTAGACAGCTTTGGGGGCCATTATGCTACCAGAGAGACCTACAAGGTAACATGTTATAGACATTGAGAGAGAGAGAGAGAGAGAGAGAGAGAGAGAGAGAGAGAGAGAAGTTCTAAATAGAACTATCATGAGAAACCAAAACCAAAATGAGATATCACCTCATCCAAAAAACAAGAGATAACAAGTGTTGGCAAGAATGTGGAGTAAAGGGAACCCTTTGCACTGTTGTGGGAATATAAACTGATACAGCCACTATGAAGTTTTCTTGAAAAATTAGATGTAGAACTGCCATATGATCCAGCAATCCCACTGTAGGTATATATCCAAAGGAAATAAAATCAGGATATTGAAGAGATATCTACACCATTGTTCATTGAAGCATTATTCATAACAGCCATTATATGGAAACAAACTAAGGGTCTGTCAAGAGATGAACGGATAATAAAAATATGGTATATATGCATGATGGAATATTATTCCATCCTGAGAAAGGAGATTATGCCATTTGTGACAATACAGACCTTGAGGGCATTATGCTAAGTGAAATAAGTCGGAGGAAAAAAATGCTTTGTAATATCACTTATATGTGTAATCTAAAAAAGCCAAACTCAGAAACAGAAATTAGAATGGTGGTTACCAGGGCCTGAGGATTTGGAAGAAATGAGGAAATGATGGTCAGAGTACAAACTTTCAGTTATAAGATGAATATTCTGGGGGGGAGGGGGAAGGGGTCTAATGTACAGCATGGTGATTATAGCTAACAATATTGTATTTTACTTGAAAGCTTCTAAGAGAGGTGGCGGAAATGTAGGCCAGCGCTGCAGGAGTAACTATTGCAGTATATGAGTGTGTCAATGAGCATGGTGACACCTGAAACTCATACAATGTTATATCTCAATTAAAAATCAGTAAGTAAAAATAAATTAAATGTCTAAAACTAAATGATAAAAAAAAGTATCCTAGAAGAACTGTCTAATTAGAATTATTAGAAGTGGGAGCATTTTAGCAGGGTCTTGAGGTTTAGATAAATTTTGATTGGTGGAGGTGAAGATGGCCATTTTAGATGAAGGTAATAGAGTGTTTAGAGATTTGAATATGGCGAAAGTATGAGAGTTTGGACAAAATAGTACAATAGTCAAATTTGGAGTATGAAGGATGAAAAAATAGGTTAAATTCAAAGGGTGAGATTCTTAAATTATGGGTCAACAGTTTATTCTTGCTAGGAATATAACCTGTTCCTTGAAGACATTGAATTAAAAAGTATTAAAAATTAAATAAAAACAATCCTTGGGGGGGGAAAAATGGCCACGGAATATACAGACGTGTTCCGAGCCTTGTCCCGGAGCAGAAAGAAAGAACAGCTGAGGGTCGCATGAGGTGTGTTTGTTGGCAAGTTAAGGGACAGCTAAACTCCAGGAGAAGGTGGGGGACTGCTAGACGGGGTTCCCCTGACCGGGCAGCCCCTACTGCGGCTGGGTCCCCTCCCAGAGCTGCAGGCTCGGAAAGTGGAGCTTATCGGAAGCCTGAAAATCCACAACTGTGGCACCCACGGAACAGGTGCAAGCCCCAGAACACCGGTCCCCAGTCGGCGCAAACACACGGATTCAGAGGAGCTCTACACTCCACCCTGGAAAGGTCAGATTTCGCCTGGGATAAGGTGAGGTCTCTGGTCCCGGCGGGAGAGAGGAACGCGCGTTTTGCGGGAGCCGGAGGACCAGGGAAGTCTGTGCCTAGAAAAATCTGTGGCTGTTGGGGCTGGCATGATCCGTGAATGTGGAAGGGGTCCTTAGAGCTGCTAACAGAAGGGATGTCATCAAAAAGCAACCCATTTTGATCTGACGTGCAGGGACAGCCTAAGAATTTCAAAGGTGTGCCAGCTGCTTAGACTTGCGCGCAGACCCATTGTTTGCACACTTGGGCTTTTTCCTCTTCAAATCCTTGCTTCTGATTACTAAGCCCAATACATAGGATCACCCAGTTGGGGACACCCTGGGAGACTGCAGGGGAAAGTGTTTTTCTGGAACCTGGGGATCAGAGCAGGGAGTGACCATCGGAGAGCCAGCTCTGAGCCCACTTCCACAAACCGGTATTGAGTGCCACAGGGAAAGAAGATGTAAATACAGGCTAGAGAGGCCAAAGAAGTCAATCCAGAAACACTGCCACCCAGGGGCTGAATCACAAATTGACTCTTGTGTAATCAAAAATAAAGGAATACGAGAAATTAAGACACACCGCCTGCTTAAAAATCAGGACTGGCTTACAACACTGAGGAGCAGTGGAACGCAGAGAACTGCAATACTGTCCTGACTGAGAAACAGGCGTGCCAAACAGAACAATAGAGGAAGTGAATGACCTTCGCTACTGCACATTTTATTTTTTATTTTTATTATTTTATTTTCATTTTTTGCATCTTTTACTCAAGAAACTAATTTTTTTTCTTTTCTCCTCACTTGATTTTACCTTTTTATTTATTACATTTTTATTTTCAATCAGTATAATTACTACTACTATTTTACCTTTTTTTTCAGTATCATTTTATTTTCTCTTTATTTTACTTTGGGATTAGTGTTCTACATTCTAGTTTCATCTTTCTTTTAGCATCGTTTTACTCTATCTCCACTCTACCTTTATGCCATCACTCTCTTCCTAACCTTTTCCCTTTTGGTGTCCTGTTTATCTTACCCCTTTCCTGCTTTAGATTTTCCCTATTCTTTCTGTTTACACCCTGATAAAATTTCACCCTACTTATATATCTAATCTACAATCCCCTGCTCCAAGTTTATACACACCTCTCTCTTCACTGTCTTAACTATCCAAAAATTGTCTTTTTCTCTGTCCTTTTGTTTTTGTTTGCTTGAATGTTGATTATATCAAATTTTTATGCTTTTTTTGTGAGATTGTTTTGCTTATTCTATTTTTTGTTTGTTTGTTTTTTTATTTGCTTTGTTTTTTTGCTTCTGTTTTCCCTTGCCTCGCTTGATATTAGTTGGTGTTGTAGTTTGTATTAATCCCCAGGTACTTGTTGCTGGCATTTGCTGGGATTAGTGGTTGTTCTATTGGAGTTTTCTCCCCATATATATAGTTTGTTCCCCTTTCTCTCTTAGTCTCTTTCTTGTCTCTCTTACTTTTTTCTTTCCTTTTCTCAATTTCATTTTGACACTCCTTTTTTTTCTTTCTTTTTCCTCTTCTTCTTTCTCTCCTATCCCCTAATTTGCCTTTCTCTGGTGGTCACCTTTATTGGAGGTTATTAATATCGTGAATACATTTCTGTTCAGTGCCTTGTGTGTTGTACCTGGTTGTGTTGTATTTTGTGCCTTTAAATCAACGCAGGAGAGAGAGAACTACATAACCAGACACACGAAGAAGAGAGAACATGGGGAGACAAAGAAACAGCCTGCATATGAAAGATAAGCAGGCATCACCAGAAAAGGAAGTAAACGAAATGGCTTACTCCAGAGAAAGAATTCAGAGAAATGGTCATAAGGTGGCTGAAAAGAATGGAAGACAAATTCGACCATATGAGTAAGAACCAAGAGGAAATGAAGAAGAACCAAGAAGAAATGAAAAATGACATCACTGCTGTAAAGAACTCAATAGAAAGCATCAAGAGTAGACTAGAAGAAGCAGAGGACTGCATCCGTGAGCTAGAAGACAACATGGGAAAAAATACCCAAGTAGAGCAGCTTCTAGAAAAAAAAAATTAAAAAGCAAGAGGAGAGCCTAAGGGAACTTTAGGACAACATGAAACAAAACAATGTCCGCATAATAGGGGTTCCAGAAGGAAAGGAAACTGAGCAAGGAATAGAAAACCTGTTTGAAGAAATAATGACAGAAAACTTCCCTCATATAGGGAAGAAAAAACCCACACAAATCCAAGAAGCTCACAGAGTCCCAAGCAAAATGAACCCCAAAAGACCGACATCAAGGCACATTATAATTAAATTGGCAAACACCAATGACAAAATGAGAATCTTAAAAGCGGCAAGAGAGAGACAGAAAGTTACCTACAAAGGGACCCCCATCAGACTAGCAACTGATTTCTCAACAGAAACTCATCAGGCCAGAAGGGAATGGAATGAAATATACAAAGTCATGCAAAGGAAGGGTCGGAATCCAAGAATACTGTACCCAGCAAGGCTATCAATCAAAATTGAAGGTGAAATCAGGAGCTTCACAGACAAAAAAGGACTAAGGGAATTTATTACCACCAAACCAGCAATGCAAGAAATGCTAAAGGGTTTGCTGTAAAAAAAAGAAATAGGAAGCAAAGAAGGAACACAGGGGTAAAGAATAAAAATGGCAACAAATAAGTACCTATCAATAATAACTTTAAATGTAAATGGATTAAATGCCCCAATCAAAAGACATAGGGTAATGGATTGGATAAGAAAACAAGACCCATATATCTGCTGTCTACAAGAAACCCACCACAGAAAAAGAGGCACACAGACTGAGGGTGAAGGGATGGAAAAAGGTCTTCCAGGTGAATGGAAATGAAAAAAAAGCTGGGGTAGCAATACTTGTATCTGACAAATTAGATCTCAAACTGAAGGACATAACAAGAGATAAGGAAGGCCACTTCATAATACTAAAGGGAGCAATCCAACAAGAAGAAATAACTCTGGTAAACATATATGCACCCAATAAAAGAGCACCCAAATACATAAAAAATCTCCTGGAGGATATCAAGGGAGAGATTGACAGCAATACAATCATAGTAGGAGACTTCAATACCCCACTATCACCATTGGACAAATCCTCTAAACAAAAAATCAGCAAAGAAACATCAATCCTAAATGACTCACTAGACCAGATGGAATTAATTGACATCTTCAGAACATTTCACCCCAAAGCCACAGAATATAGATTCTTCTCAAATGCACATGGGTCATTTTCAAAAATAGACCATATGTTGGGACATAGGCAAAGTCTCTTCAAATTTAAGAAGATAGAAATCATATCAAGCATCTTCTCAGACCACAGTGGCATAAAACTGGAAATCAACTACAATAAAAACAATCCAAAGAAATCAAACACATGGAGACTAAACAGCATGCTATTAAACAATGACTGGGTTACCAGAGAGCTCAAGGAAGAAATAAAAAACATCATGGCAACAAATGACAATGAAAACACAACAATCCAAAATCCTTGGGACACAGCCAAAGCAGTCTTGAGAGGGAAGTTCATAGCTCTACAAGCATACTGCAAAAAACAAGAAACAATGATAATAAATTACCTAACCCTACAACTCAAAGAGTTAGAAAAGAGCAACAAGAAAAGCCCAGCGTAAGCAGAAAGAAGGAAATAATAAAGATCAGAGCGGAGATATACGACATAGAGACCAAACAAACAATACAAAAAATCAACAAAACCAAGAGCTAGTTCTTTGAAAGGATAAACAAGATTGATGAACCTCTAGCCAGGCTCACCAAGAAGCAAAGAGAGAGGACCCAAATAAACAAAATCAGAAATGAAAGGTGAAATAACAACAGATCTCGCCGAAATACAAAGGATTGTTAAAAAATACTACGAACAACTCTATTCCAACAAACTGGACAACCTGGAGGAAATGGACAGATTCCTAGAAAAATATAACCTTCCAAAACTCAATCAGGAAGAATCTAAACAGCTCAATATGCCAGTAACTATGGAAGAAATTGAAGCAGTCATCAAAAATCTTCCGGCAAACAAAAGCCCGGGGCCAGATGGCTTCACAGGAGAGTTTTAACAAACATTCAAGGAAGAACTAAAACCTGTCCTCCTCAGACTATTCCAAAAAATTTAAGAGGAATGAACACTTCCAAGCTCCTTCTATGAAGCCAGCATCACCCTAATACCAAAACCAGATAAAGACAATACAATGAAAGAGAATTACAGGCCAATATCCCTCATGAACATAGATGCCAAAATCCTCAACAAAATTCTAGCAAATCGGATCCAGCAGTACATCAGAAAGATCATACACCATGACCAAGTAAGATTTATCCCAGGAATGCAAGGATGGTACAATATCCACAAATCAATAAACGTGATACATCACATAAACAAATTGAGAGATAAAAATCACATAGTCATATCAATTGATGCAGAAAAAGCATTTGACAAAATCCAACACCCTTTCTTGATAAAAATTCTCAGCAAGGTGGGAATAGAAGGATGAAACCTCAACATAATAAAAGCCATATATGACAAACCCACAGCTAACATCATACTCAATGGGCAAAAACTAAAACCATTTCCCCTAAGAACAGGAACAAGACAGGGATGCCCACTCTAACCACTCCTGTTTGACATAGTACTGGAAGTATTAGCCATTGCAATTAGACAAGAAGAAGAAATAAAAGGCATCCAAATTGGAAAAGAAGAAGTAAAGCTGTCCTTATTTGTAGATGACATGATATTGTACATAAAAAACCCAAAAGACTCCATCAAAAAACTAACAGACTAAATAAATGAATTCGGCAATGTAGCAGGATACAAAATTTATGCCAAGAAATCTATGGCATTTCTATACACCAATAGTGAACTTACAGAAACAGAGACTAAAAAAACAATCCCATTTACCATCGCACCAAAATAATTAATATACCTAGGAATAAACTTAACCAAGGAGGTAAAGACCTATACATGGAAAACTACAGGACATTGTAAAAAGAGATAGAGGAAGACGTAAACAGATGGAAGAACATACCATGTTCATGGATTGGTAGAATCAACATCATTAAAATTTCCATACTACCCAAAGCAATCTATAGATTCAATGCACTCCCCATTAAAATACCAATGGCATATTTCACAGACCTAGAAAGAACTCTCCAAAAATTCATCTGGAATAAAAAAAGACCCCGAATAGCCACAGCAATCCTGAGAAAGAAGAACAAAGTAGGTGGGATCTCAATACCGGATTTCAACAAAGCCACTGTTCTCAAAACAGCCTAGTACTGGCACAAGAACAGACATATAGACCAATGGAATAGAATAGAGAATCCAGATATTGACCCAAACCACTATACGCAATTAATATTTGACAAAGGAGGCATGAACATACAATGGAGTCAAGACAGTCTCTTCAATAAATGGTGTTCGGAAAATTGGACAGATACATGCAAAAAAATGAAACTAGATCACCAACTTACACCATACACAAAAATAAACTCAAAATGGATACAGGACTTAAACATAAGATGGGAAACCATAAAAATACTAGAGGAATCCACAGGCAGCAAAATCTTCACTGATACTGCCCCTAGGGCAATGGAAGCCAAAGAGAAAATAAACAAATGGGACTACATCAAAATAAAAAGCTTTTGCACAGCAAAAGAAACCATCAACAAAACAACAAGAAACCCCACTGTATGGGAGAACATATTTGCAAACGTTATCACTGATAAAATTTTAATCTCCAACATCTACAGGCAGCTTATACAACTTAATAAAAGGAAGATAAATGATCCAATAAAAAAATTGGCAACGGACCTAAATAGAATCTTTTCGAAAGAAGACAGAAGGAAGGCCAAGAGACACATGAAAACATGCTCAAAGTCACTAATTATCCGAGAGATGCAAATCAAAACGACAATGCGATACCATCTCACACCTGTCAGAATGGCTATCATCAACAAATCAACAAACGACAAATGTTGGCGAGGATGCGGAGTAAAAGGAACCCTCGTGCACTGCTGGTGGGAATGCAGACTGGTGCAGCCACTGTGGAGAACAGTATGGAGTTTCCTCAAAAAACTTAAAATGGAACTTCCATTTGACCCAGTAATCTCACTCCTAGGAATATATCCTAAGAAACTAGAAACACCAATCAGAAAGGATATATGCACCCCTATGTTCATAGCAGCACAATTTACAATAGCTAAGATTTGGAAACAGCCTAGGTGCCTGTCAGCAGATGACTGGATCAGAAAACTATGGTACATCTACACAATGGAATACTATGCTGCCATAAAAAAGAAGGAATTATTACCATTTGTAGGCACCTGGATGGAATTAGAGAACATTATGCTAAGTGAAATAAGCCAGTCAATGAAAGAAAAATACCACATGATCTCACTCACTTGTGGATAATAAAAAACATTATAAACTGATGAACAAAAAGATAGATACAGAGGCAGTAAAGCATCAAACAGACTGTCAAATTACAGCGGGAAGGTTAGGGAGAGGTCTGGGAAATAAGAGATCAACCGAAGGACTTATATGCATGCATTTAAGAGTAGCCAACGGATGCAAAACATTGGAGGGTGAGAGCATGTATGGGAGTTGGGGTGGGGGGGGGCAATGGTAAGATATGTACACATATAATACCTTAATAAAAATATATATAAAAGAAAAAAAATGTATATTTAACCAATCCTCTAAAACAAAAAAACAAACAAAACAAAAAAAAACAATCCTTAACTGCTGCAAGTGAATGAAAGGATCAATTTTGCAGTGGTTGTGTACATTTGTCAGCAAGAAGTATAATGTTACTGGTATGATGAGAGTTGGGGAAAGGTCTGAGAATTGATTAAGCTAAATATAGAAATGGTACCTCTTAGCAATGCCTATGTTAGGACTTCCCATGAAAGCTTTGATATTCTCTATGAAGTAAAACCTCGGGTTTTATACATGTTCATGCTTAAACATCACTGTAAATGCACACTTCCACCACACATGTGAATGATTTGGAGGTTATAATTTCCCCCTTCATTCATGAAAATAACCAAGTGTAATATGTTTTGAATATCTAGAGATGAAAAGATTTCAGAATTACGACAGAAAAAAGATCCCACTTACTGTAGCAACTGACAAGATAAATGGGAATAAAGTTAACCGAAATATGAAAGACTTACATGAAGTCTCCTTTAAACAATATCAAATAATACAAATGACTTTAACTAATGAAGACTCAATATCATAAAGATAGCAATTCTTTCTATTTTAATTTAAAATTTAATGTTATGGCCCTAGCTGGTTTTGCTCAGTGGTTAGAACAATGGCCTGTGGACTGAAGGGTCTTGGATTCGATCTGTTCAAGGGCACATACCTCGGTTGCAGGCTCCTGGCTCTGGTCAGGGGCATGCAGGAGGCAACCAATTGATGTGTCTGTCTCACATCAGTGTTTCTCTTTCTCTCCCTCTCCCTTCCACTCTTTGTAAAAAATCTATGGAAAAATATCCTTGGGTAAGGATTATAAAAAAAATAATTAAAAAATAAAATTTAATATTATGAGACCAATAAAAATACCAAATCTTTTTTATTTATTTTTTTACTGGATGAACTGAATATAAAGTTCACATGGCAAAATCAAGAAGAATACACTCCCCCAAAACCATAAAAAAAAAACCCAGAGAGGTGAGACTAGCCATTCCAGACAGTAAATCATACCCTAATGTTTTAGTAATGTAAACACTATGGTAGCAGTCCAAGACTAGACAGAAACCAATGAAATAGGACAGGAAGTACAGAAAGAGACCCAAACACATGCCATGTGGGAAAGAGGCCATCTAAGGTCAGAGGGGAAATATGGATTAGTCAGTAAATACTGGGACCCTGACCCAAATGATACTGGATGGCTATCTAGAAAAAGTTGGTATCTACAGGATAAATTCCAAGTGGATTGAAAATGTAAGTGTAAAAAGTGAAATCATAAGAGCACTATAAGAATCCATGAGAAAATTCCTGTATGATCTTGAATGCTCAGAAGCCATGAAAGAAAAGGTATGTTTAATTAAATTAAAATGTCTTCATAGCTAACCACAATGTTAGCTAAGTCAACATACACTAATTAAGTGATAAATATATTGGTAGCCGTATTTGAAATAGCAAAAATATTGGAAACATTTTCAATGTCTTCTGTAGGGACCAGTTAATAAATCATGTTTGATGCATATGCTGCTGTAAAAAAGAAAGGAGTTCTCTGTGTATTGATATAAAAAAGAACACCGAGATACATTATGAAGTGAAAAATGCAAAAAAGAAATGAAGAATCTTCTTTTCATGTAGAAGTTGGAAAATTGGGAGAAGAGGGTCACAGGTAAGAGTAAGATTTTTCTCTGAATCCCTTTTTATATTACTTTATTTTGTGTTACTGATTCAAAAATTTAAATGATAAAAATATCAGGTAATACATTTCCTTTTCTAAGCAACTCTAATTCATTCTACCAATTCCTATTTTATTAAGTTATCGTGGGCAACATGCACCGACAATAGAACTCCTTTAAGGAGTCAGAACTCCACGGCGCTGATGTAAAGAAACCGCCACCTGTGCAGTGCTAGGTGGCACCACAGCACAGAAATGCTCAGGATGCTCGGTTTGACAAGGGTGAAGTCCTGGGTTTTGGTCTTCCGTGGCTTCATTGCTAATGCCAAATGGTAGCTCACATTATGGTAGCTCTCTGGGTCCATCTAATGGTTAGCCAGGTGGTAGGCTCTGGGCCAGGAAATGAGCAGGTCAATTCATGAGAAAGACGTAGAGTTAGAAAACATAAGGGCCAGGACCTTCTGAGCTCCTTCTCTGTTCCTTGGCCTCAGTGAATGTACCTGCCCTCCTGCTTCCCCAGGTCCCCGTGAGTTTCAGCATGGTACAGAGTCAAAGGACAGAGGTAGGACATAAAACAGAGAGGGAGGAAATTGCCATTTTCAGCTGTTATGTGTACAAACGGTATTTTCAGTTAGTGAGATGTTTTGGAGAAACTGCCTTATAGTTTCATTTAGATCACTTTTATATTGTGTTTAGGTGTGTCTTTCTAGAAACAGTTAAATTCTGGATCCTTTCAAATAGGGCAAGCTGTGACTCTCAGTATGGTTATGCACATCTAGAGGGCAGAAGGCAGCAGGGAGCAGGCTTGGGGTAAATGAAATTCTATTCCAATTAAGAAAGGCTCCTGGGAGCCCCTCAAGCAAGCTAGAATCACCGTCCTGCCTGAGGATGTTTTAATATCTCCTTTCTACTGGGTGAGAGGTATTTAAAGGAGCAGAGAAATAAGGCAAGTAGCTTGAGAAACCAGGTGATTTTTTTTTTTTCTTTATAAATTTTAAGTAGGAAGAGGCTGGCTGAAGTTGAGATGAGATTACAGCATAAATGGTATTGAGAACAAAGGCTACGTGGCTTAGATAACTGACCATGGTGGATTAAATTTTAATTCCTTAAAAAAGCCCAAGAAAAATGGAGAGAAACGTATTAAAAGGGACTCACTCAAACTTTGAAGAGAAACTCAAGGTGAAATCAATGATCAATAGAGCTGAGGATGAATTAGAAAAATGTAGATCTGATTAAAAAGAGTATTTCTTCATGTTTCTGCTTTCTTGTTTAACTGAGAATTCTGTTTCAGATAAACCCTGATTAGAGAATTTGGCTAAATCTTAGGGCTGACTTAATGATGCCAGTGGGAAGCTATTCAGACTCTGTAGCTGTACTTTGAAATTGCTGTGAATTGCATGGCAGTTTATCCCAACAGAGGACAGAAGACCCGGAGAAGTTTAAAGGCTGCTGAGTGCTAGCATGACTGTGCTGACCTAAGAATAGCCGTGGTAAATGCCCCAGAGAGTGTGTATCTGTTGCGTAGAGGACAGCACTGAAATTGGTTGTTTGGGCAAACACTGTTCAAAACGAGAATTAGATCTTAGTTCTTCAGAACCTAAATGACAAGAAAAGCAAACCAAACTTAGGGATAATTGTTGAAGTACATTCAATCTTTATTTGTGCAACTGAAAAGCCAGTAATTTTGATCTTTGTGTGGTTTTAACAGAATAATTTTCAAAAGTTTTAAACAACAGTGAAACTCTTCTTTCAAATGTTGCCTTTTATAGAATTTAGATACATAAAAAAGTAGAATTTTAGTAGTTTGAACCCTATTTTGTAAGTTCATATTTATAACAATTTTTATTTATTTATAATACCAAAGAAAATAGGTTTTTTTTTGACTAACTGATCATTTGAAAGCAAGGGTTATTATCACAGTTTTATGACAGCTTTAGTCTTTTATCAGCTTCAATATTCAATATATGTTTGTCTTTTGTTTTGTTTGCACAATAGGAAGAAAATCTCAATTCATTAAATAGTAGCAAATAACACACTTTCCACACTCCTCAGTTTACAATCTCAGGATACTGGATAATTCAATTCCACTGATTCTGAACTATCACAATAGATGCTAGATGTTTTCCTATATTTATTCATTAACATTATCAAACTAATAAAAAGAATCAATTTTTTTGTGGAAAGTACTTTACAAATTTATATTGTAACATAATGGAATGTTTGGTCTAGTTTTTTTTAAAATGATTTTTGTATACTTCACTGCTTGTCTATATTTAATAGAGAGTCACAACATTTCAAAGTAGTAAAATGAATTTAGTTTTGCATGTGATGTCCGAGATGTGGTTTTGTTGCTGATATTGTCTCCATCTGTCAGGATGGTACTACTTCCCCTGAACAGCCTAATAAACTTCCTCACATTGGCAAAGTATTGGCAAGACCAGAACCGGATGCAAATGCATAACCAAAGATGACATGCACAGTCCTGAACAATTAATAAAAAGCCGTATGCAAAGCCACATAGATTTTTAGATTATATTGCTTTATAACAAGTTCAACTTTATGCAGTAATATGTCAAAGCAAACAGTATTTTGACATCTGTACCTGAATGGTTTTCCTAAGAGCCTGACCGCAGGCACAAATGCTCTCACCTGTGTTAAAATTCAGAATCGGGCACTTTTGAACAAGTTGCCATGTGTGCGTTACAGTTTCAATAATATCTAAATATGCATAAAACAATGTTTGACTTGAACAACTGTGGGACTCCGGAAGCACAATCTGAAATACCTTTGAAGATATCTCAATAGTAGAGTCAGAATTTTGGGATGAGGGTTGGAAACAATTAGTGCAAGCCTCAAATCCTGAGCTTTCATGTTGGTGTATAAATCCCATAAATCTCTTAATCACTCCTAGAGCAAGCTTTCATCTCCTTTTCCCAAGGCAGAGTTATCAAAGCAGTTGCTGGAGCTGAATTAGGGCATGCGAAGCTCTTCCCAGGACAGGGCTCAGACACTTCCCATAAATCAATGTCTCTCACGCGTGCTGAATAAAACAGCCGCTAACTTCATTTCTTCAAAATGCTGTGCTATGGCATTATGTCTTCATATTGTTATCACAAAAGGTGGAATTACTTGTCTCTACAATGTAAAAAGTTAACCCTTCTTTAAGTAAACAATAGAGAATATTTTATAGGACTGTCTCACTGTACATTTTTGGGGGGATTTGGCCTTTAGTTAATTTTACCTTTTTCCATATCAATGATGGAACTTTGATTTAAGATGTCATGAACTGTCACGTCTTATGAAGAGACAGCACTCTAACTTTTGTCAATAGGTTGGTAATCCAGTTGGAAGCAGAAACGATTAGGGTGTGTCTCCTTTACATGGCTGACTGGACTAAGGAGGCAATGGCCAGGGTCCATGGTCATCGCTGGATTACAGCTTTTACTTCCTGTGTCAAATGTAACCTACTAAAACATAGTGTCTTCACATATCAGTTTGTTCTCCTTCCTGTTCTGTTTCAGAAGAGGAATGAACTCTGATCAGCATCTCCTCTCCATAAGCAGGCAACGCAAAGCTAGGCACTTTCTTCTAAAGCGCCCATGCTAGTGATTTAGCCATTCTTAAGTTGGACTTGTACTCACACTTTCCTCATTATGGTAATTTTTCAAGCAATCTGTGAAAGCTCATATCACAACTCTGACTCCGTAGCTGGTTGTGAGAACTGTATTCCCACTCTCCCACCTTCTCCCTGTTTGTCCTTATGTTGACCTGTAAGGGAAACACATTCATTTTTGTGGTAAGAATGCTTAACATGAGATCTCTCCCCTGAACAATTTCTGAAGTGCACAATACATTATTGCTGACTATAGGAACAATGTTGCATTCTCTTTGCCTTTGTATTTCTGTGGCCAGGTGGGGCTCCTGAAAGGGGCGTGGCACTACCTGGCATGGGGGGTAGTGCCAGGGGAAGGCAAAGAGAAGGTCAGGAGGGTCATTCAGAGCACTCGCTGTGAGAAGCAGGGGCTGCATTGGGTTGGAGTTGACTGCAGCTGAAGGAGCCTGGACATCCAGCTGCAGCCGTTAAGTTTCGCCTCCTGGCTCAGATATATCTTATCTGGTAGGAAAAGCTTATGGAATGTCCCTGAAATAAATCCATCCATAGCCCCAGATGTGAGGAAAAGTTGTGTTAGCAGATTCTTGGTCTTATAGAAACCCCATTTTTCACCAAGGCACAATAAAAAGACTCTGTTATAAAGCTATTTCTTGTTTAGTGCTGACCTAGTAAGGGATTAGAAGAGGATCTATTAATCTAAGTGGGAAAAACACTGAATATTTATTTATTCTTATTTATGGAATGTATTTACATATTCGAATATGTCCTTCATTCTGGAAAGTTACATTACGTATAGCAATAATAAAGCCACACTAAACTGAGTGAAATAGTAGTCAAGCTAACATTATCTGACTCAAGAGCATACAAATTTGTCTGTTTCCCATCTTTCTTTGCTGACAGGTCTCTGTGTTCCGAGGCTGGCAAGCAAGGTGGTGGCCTCGAAAGTGTTGTTTCTTTCTTTCTATTTACTAATGGTCACCTTATCTACCATGTAGGGACAATGAAGTGCTTTATCATATATTCCAGATTCCAGAAAAAGACGTATTTATATACATTAGGAAACTCTTAAAATAAGTGGGGCAGGTGATATTGTCAATACAAGTTGAAGGCATGAGTTAGCATGGCTCACAGACGTACTCTCCAAGGAAAGGCACCCAGACTGTGCTGCACGCAACTCCTCTTTGACAGGTAATGCACAGGCCTAATGATCCCATCCATGCTTTGTCTCTTGGTTTGCTTCACATAATATGCAAAAGGTATTTCAGGTGGATAAAAGACCTAAATGCATAAAGCAAACTTCTAAAAATTTGTGTATAGAATTTAGAATAGTTTTATGATACTGAAGCATAAAGGATCACATTATGAAAGAAAAAGATGGATACGTTTGACCGCATGAAAATAAAAACTTGTGCCCTGGCTGGGTGGCTCAGTTGGTTGGAGTGTTGTCTCATACACCAAAAGGTTTTGAGTTCAATTCCTGGTCAGGTGACATACCTAGGTTTGAGTTTGATCCCTGGTATGGGTATGTACAGGAGGCAAATGATTGATGTCTCTCTCTCACATGGATATTTCTCCCTCTCTCCCTCCCTCTCTCTCTAAAGATCAATAAAAACATATCTTTGAGTGAGGATTAAAATTAAAAAAGAAAAACTTGTATATAAAAAGACACTATACATTAAGTTAAAAGACAATGACACACGGGGAAACAATATTTGCAAGATTTTAACAATAAAAAAAGGTCACTTTCCAGAACCTGTAAATAATTCCTACAAATCAATAAAAAGACATCCCAATAGAAAAATGGGAAAAGGTTATGAATAGTAAGTCATAGATGCAAAAACCTAATAAACATATTAAATGATGCTCAACCTCACTAGGAATTTGGGGAATGAAAATTAAAACAGCAATGACATTTCATGCTCTAAAATCTCCCAGTTGCTTAATATCAGGTGTTAGCAAGCATATGGAGAAAGAGGGAATTTCCATGAACTTCTGTTGGGAGTGTATATTGGTAACTACCTGGGAAACTATTTTGATAATTAGTAAAGCTGAAGACATGTCCACTTCCAGGTATGCACTCTACTCTTGCACCTGTGCACGAGGAAACACTTAAGAATATTTATTAGAGGGAATGGACACGTAAATGATAGACTTCTATCTGGCAGCTAAAGTGTATTGACATACAATGTTGGGTGAAAAGCAAGTTTCATAACGTTTACTATGCCATTTATGTAAAAACATGTAACTACAGTTTATGTAGCAAATCTATGCAGATATGAGCAGGGGGACATGGCCATCTTCAGACAGAGGTTGCCTCTGGAGGGAAAAGCATAAAGGGAACTAGTTCCAGAGTTAAAAGGGGCTTTCAAACTTATTGGTAATATTGTATTTCTTTAAAAATAATTGCTGATGCAAGCATGACAAAGTTAATATCTATTATCCTGGGTCCTGGATACCTGAATATCTACCATATTATTCTCTGTACTGTTCTGCTAGTTTCAATCATTTCATAACTAAATAATAAAATAGTAACTATACATTCTAAAGATAATAATAGGAGTTCACAACCAAAAATTCATACCATTACATTTTAAATTTTATCTCCCAAAATAACTATGGGTTAAAAATATTTTTTAAAATAATTAACTGACTTTAAAAATAATAACAATTGAACATTACATAGGACTTGTGAAATGTGGTCAATGTGTTATTTAGACAAAAATTATCTTTAGTACATTTACTTCAATAATGAATTCAGAATATCTACTTTAAAACCTGGGGCAAGTAGCTAAAAGGAAAAATGAAGATGGCTATATAAATTAATGATTTCTAAACTGGGTCTTTATAAAATAAAGAAAATGGACAAATTTCTAAACAAATTTAAGAAGATAAGAAATAAAAATCTAGCAAGAGAAATTAGAAAGAAAAAAGATGTAACTACAGAGATAAAGAAGTAAAAATGAAAGAGAATACTGTGACACTTATATAGTGTTTTTGAAAACACTAGAAGTAAAAGGAGTATTTTTTTCTAAAAAAAATGTATATATAAAATATTGACTCTAGAAGAAATAGAAAACCCAATATAAGGGAGAAATTAAGGAATTTATCAAAGGCTTTTGCCCATAATAATAATATAAATGAATTGTTTAAGATTAAAGCAATGGATAATTCTTATGCATTAGGAATTATTTTGGACCACAGAAAAATAGAAAAAGCTACCTAGGCCATTTTCCACAGTTAACAAATCCTGAAATCTACTTGTATCAAAGACAGAGTTTAAAATGTATTCTGTAGTTCTTTCTTACATGCAGTATAAGATGCACTTATAAATATAACTAAAAATAGAATTAACTAATATATTAAAATATTTCATCATTTGATATCAGTATCATAACTCATCAATAGAACAAATTAAAAAACCCATAAAGCAGTCTCAGTAGGTTTTAATGGGCATTCTGATAAAATTTATTGCCTACTTAAATATCTCTTTAAGACTAATACTCAAACAGGTTATCCTATCTAATAAGGAGGGAATATGCTAATTGACTACCCCACCCTCAAAGATGGCAGCACCCACAGCCAATAAAGAGGGAACATGCTAATTGACTGCCATGCCCTCATATATGGCACCACCCACAGCCACAAGATGGTGGTGCCCAGTCCCCTCAGCCCCGCTGGGGTGGCAGGCGCTCGGCAAGGCCAGGCCCGCTTCCAAGAGGGCTCGGCTGCTCTGCGCGCCTGCCTCCAGAGTCCTCCAGTCCCCTCAGCCCCCCAGCTGCCCAGGGCCAGCCCGAGTTGCAGGCAAGCCTTGGATGGTGAATGCCCAGCTGCCCAGAGCCGGCCCGAGGTGCAGGCAACCAGGGCAGGCCAAGGCTTGCGCTGCCAGCAGTGGCAGCAGCAGAGGTGTGATGGGGCATTGCCTTCCCCTTATCACCAGGTCACCTCCCACCCCTGAGGGCTCCCGGACTGTGAGAGGGGGAAGGCTGGGCTAAGGGACCCCCCTCCAGTGCATGAATTTTCATGCACCAGGCCTCTAGTCCTTAATAAGACAACAAATTTTCATTTTAGATGAATATTCAATGTCATACATAAAATTAAATGCTAGATGAATTTGTACTAAATTAGAAATAAAACCAGAATTCTGTATTTAGCTTTGTTCTTGAAATTCTGGAAAAGACCAAAAAAAAAAAAAAAAAAAAAGAAAGAAGAAGCAGAAAAAGAAGAAGAAGCCGAAAAAGAAGAAGAAGAGGAAGAAGAAGAAGAAGAAGAAGAAGAAGAAGAAGAAGAAGAAGGAGGAGGAGGAGGAGGAGGAGGAGGAGGAGGAGGAGGAGGAGGAGGAGGAGAAAATAGTTGTATATGTGACCTGGCTGGTGTGGTTCAGTGGTTGAGCATTGACCTATGAACAAGGAGGTTCGAGGTTCAGTTCCTGGTCAGAGCACATGCCTGGGTTTCGGGCTTTATCCCTGGTAGGGGGTATGCAAGAGGCAGCTGATCAATGATTCTCTCTTCATTATTGATATTTCTATCTCTCCCTCTCCTTTCTCTCTCTGAAGTCAATAAAAAATATATTTTTAAAAATTAAAAGTTGTATATGTGGAATAAAACAGAACACATAATATTTTTTGCAGGTGATATATTTTCATTTAAAAACTCAATAAAATCAATTAAAAGTCTATTATAATAAATGATTATAATCAAGACTGCTTATATATGTGTGTGTGTGTGTACACACACATGTATACACATATCAAATACACATCCTAGTAGCTTCTCAACATATCAATCAGAAAAAGACACATTACATACATATATCTATCTATTTATTTATCTATCCCATTCACAATAATATTACCTTGTGATAAACCTAAAATGGCAATATTAATGAAATATATGGGGGAAATATCCTACTGCTTTAAAAAAATCCACTTGTACATACTAAGAGAAAGCAATAAATACTGGAAGGATATTTGTTATTCCCAAATCAATGCATTAATATAATAAAATTTTTCACTTGATAAAATAATTCTAAAATGGATCTGAAAGATTAAACAAGTGAGCCTGCAGCAGGTGCCTAGTCTGTGTAAACACTCAAGGTCTGTTTAATAAAAGAGAAAATTGAACCAGGAGCGGAGAGTCACACAGTGTGTTGTCATGCAGCCTTATTTCTAGGCTCTCCACATATCTGCTAATGGCATTACAATGACAGGAGTCAGATTGGCTGCCACGGTATCACAGTGTTTGTGTTCAAGTATCACTTATTCTACTTAATAACGGCCCCGAAGTCATTCACATAACTTTTTTTACAGTATATTGTTAAAATTGTTTTACTCTATTATTGTTGTTAATCTCCTACTATGCCTAACTGATAAATCAAACTTTATTACAGGTATGTGTGTATAGGAAAAACATGTACATATAGGGTTCAATATTCCATATAGTTTCAGGCATTCTCTGAGGGGGCTTGGTATGTATCCCCCATGGATAAGAGGGACTGCACATAAATTAGCATAAATTTTCTAGAAAGCATAATCTTTCAGTATTGTACTATCTTTTTGTTAGAATGGCTTTATTGAGGTATAATTCAAGTACCAAAAAAGTCACAATTTAAACTGTACAACTTAGTGACTTTTAGTATATCCATGAAATTGTGCAACCACTAAACTAATTCCAGAACATTTTCGTCCCCCACATTCTGCTGCAAAAACCTCACATCCATAGGCAGTCTCCTTTCCCTTTACCCCAGCCTTTTGTAATCACTCACCTACTTTCCGTCTTTATAGATTTGCCTACTCCAGAAATCCTATCTAATAAAAGAGTAATATGAAAATTGACCATCACTCCAAGACACAAGATAGCCGCCCCCATGTGGTCAAAGATGGCTGCCCCCATGTGGACACAAGATGGCTGCCACAAGATGGCCTGCAGGGGAGGGCAGCTGTGGGTAGTTAGGGGTGACCAGGCCAGCAGAGGAGGGCAGTTGTGGGCGATCAGGCCAGCAGGGAGGGCAGTTAGGGGTGACTGGGCCTGCAGGGGAGGACAGTTGGGGGGACCAGGCCTGCAGGGGAGGACAGTTGGCGGGGGACCAGGTCAGCAGGGGAGGGCAGTTGGGGGGATCCAGGTCAGCAGGGGAGGGCAGTTAGGGAGACCAGGTCTGCAGGGGAGGGCAGTTGTGGGATATCAGGCCAGCAGGGAGGGCAGTTGGGGGGGACCAGGCCTGCAGGGGAGGGCAGTTAGGGGTGACCAGAACAGCAGGGGAGGGCAGTTAGGGGCAATCGGGCCATCCGGGGAGCAGTTAGGCGTCAATCAGGCTGGCAGGGGAGTGATTAGTGGGTGATCAGGCTGGCAGCCAGAAGCGGTTAGGGGCAATCAGGCAGAGGCAGGTGAGCAGTTGGGAGACAGCAGTCCTGGATTGTGAGAGGGACATCCAACTGCCTGTTTAGGCCCGATCCCACTGGGTGGTTGGACATCCCTCAAGGGGTCCCAGATTGGAGATGGTGCAGGCTGGGCTGAGGGACACCCCCCTGCCGTGCATGAATTTCGTGCACCAGGCCTCTAGTTCCATATAAATGGAGTCATATACTATGTGACTTTCACTTGGCATGTTTTCAAGATTCATGCATTTTGTAGCCTTTATCAGTATGTCATTCCTTTTTTTTGTAAAACATGTTTTTATTTATTTCAGAGAGGGAGAGAAACATCAATCAGCTGTCTCCTTCATGCCCCCTGCTGGAGATCGAGCACATAACCCAGGTATGTGTCCTGATTGGGAATTGAACCACCGGCCTCCTGGTGCATGGAGTGACAATCAACTGAGCCACACCAGCCAGGCTGTCATTCTTTTTATTACCCAAATAGAGGCCCAGTGCACGAATTTGTGCACTGGAGGGGGGGGTCCAGCCGGCCCACCCCCGGTTAGGGTGGGGGAGGCTGATCATGGGCAGGTCCAGCTGGTGGGAGGGACCGTGGGAGGTTGGGGATTGGCCACCACAGTGTGCATCATAGTGACCAGTCGTGCTGGTTGTTCCAGCATTCTGGTTGCGTGGTTTATATATATATAGATAATATTCTATTATACGCTACATGACATTGTGTTTGGATATATTTGTTTATTCATTCATCAGTTGGAGGACATTTGCATTGTTTCCACTTCTTTTGGCTATTATGAACACTTCTGCTATGAATATTCAAGTTTTTGTATAGATATGTGCTGTCAATTATCTTGGGCATAAACTAAAAAGTCAAATAACGAGGTAATATGGTAACTTCCTATTTAACATTTTGAGTTCTGCCAAACTCTTTTCCAAAATGATTGCACCATTTTACAGTCCCACCAGCAATGTATAGCGGGTTACAATTTCTCCACATTTTTGTCAACATTTGTTATAGCCAGTCATTTTTTTTTTAAAATATATTTTATTGATATTTTACAGAGAGGAAGGGAGAGGGATAGAGAGCCAGAAACATCGATGAGAGAGAAACATCGATCAGCCGCCTCCCGCACACCTCCCACTGGGGATGTGCCCGCAACCAATGTACGTGCCCTTGACTGGAATCGAACCCGGGACCCCTGAGTCCGCAGGCCGACGCTCTATCCACTGAGCCAAACCGGTCTTGGCCAGTCATTTTTATTTTAGACTCCCTGGTTGGTGGGTCAGAGTATATACATTGTATGATTCTTTCTATTCTATTAAACTTGTTAAAGTGTTTTTTTATGGCCCAGAATGTGAATTTTCTATGTGAGTTTGAGAAAGATGTGTTAGGTGCTATGTGGAAAAAGTATTATATAAATGTCCATGATATTCAGTAGATTGATCATGCTGTTGAATTAAACTATGTTCTTACTAGTTTTCTGCCTGCTGGACCTGCCCATTTCTGATAAAAGGGTGTTGAATTCTTCAACCAGCAAGTGGATTCATCGTTTCCCTGATAACTTTCCTTACTTTGAAGTCTGCTATCTGAAGTGAATACAGCTACTTTAACTTTCCTTTGGCAAGGGTAAACATGGTGTATTTTTCTCCATCCCTTTAATTTTAATCTATATGTGTCTTTACATTTAAAGTGGAGTTCTTGTAGACACCATATACTAGTAGTTGTATCTTAGGGGGTTTTTTTTAGATTTTTTTTTTTTATTATTGATTTCAGAGAGGAAGGGAAAGGGAGAGAGAGATAGAAACATCATTGATTGACTGCCTCCAGCATACCCCCCACTGGGGACTGAGTCCACAACCTGGGCATATGCACTTACTGGGAATCATACCTTGACCTCCTGGTTCACAGATTGACGCTCAACCACTGAGCCACGCCAGCCGGGCATATCTTAGTTTTTGGCTCACTCTGACAATCTGTCTTTTAAGTGGTATATTTATATTTAGACCATTGACACTTAAAGTGATTATTGACAAATCTTGATTAATATCTACCATATTTGTTACTGCTTTCTATTTGTTGCCCTTGTTCTTTGTTTATATTTTTGCTTTCTACTCTTTTTTTGCCTTTTGTAGTTTTAATTGAGCATTTTTATTTCTATTCTCTCTCTTTTCTTAGTATATCAGTGATACTTCCTTTTTTTTTTTTTTTTTTTTTTTTTAGTAGTTGTAATATACATTTACAACTAATCCAATTCTACTTTCAAATAACGCTATATCATTTCATGGGCAGTCCAAGCTCCTTATAATAAAAAGCATTCCTAATTCCTTCAAGTTTTTCTTGTATAATTACTTACTATCATTCATCTCACTTATACATAAGCTATAAGCATTGAACAGACTGTTGTTATTATTCTTTTGGGCCAACTGTTATTTGTTAGCTAAAAGAAGAATAAGAAAAACAAAAATTTCAATTTAACCTTCACTTATTCCTTCTCTGTGCTATTTATGTAGATCCGAGTTACTGGTATAGCATTATTTTTCTCTCTGAAGAACTTCTTTTAACATTTCTTGCAAAGCAGATCTACTGTTTCTCTTTCAGTTATGAAGGATAATTTCACACGATTCAGAATTCTAGTTTGGTGGGTTTTTCTCAACACTAAATATTGCACTCTGCTCTCTTCTTGCATAGCTTCTGAGGAGAAGTCAATGTAATTCTATTTTGCAAATCTACAGAGAAGTTGTTTTGTTCTTTTGGCTTCTTTCAAGACTTTTTCTTTATTTTTGACTTTATTGCATTTGAATATATTATGTTTGGGTGTAGTTTTTGTTTTGTCTTGTTTTGAAGCTGGGGGTTGGGGGGAGCATTTATCATGTTAGGTGATATCTGAGCTTCCTGGTTCTGTGGTTTGGTGTCTGCCATTAATTTGGGAAAACTCTCAGTCAATATTGTTCCAAAGATTCTTCTGTTCCTTCCTCTCTTCTTTTCTTGTGTTCCCATTACATGTTGTTACACATTTTGTAGATATCCAGTTATTGGGTATTATGTTTCTTTTTATTTTTCAGTCATATTTTTTTCTTTTGCTCTTCCATTTTGGAAGTTTTTATTGACATATCCTTCAAGTTCAGAGATTCTTTCCTCAGCTATCAAAACTATTTTTAAATTCTCTTTTAGAATTCCCATCTCTCTGTTTACATTAACCATCTGTTATTTTCTTTTTTAGCTCCTAGTATAAGCTCATCATAATTCTTTTTTAAAATCTTATTTTCAATTACAGTTTACATTCAATATTATCTTGTAATAGTTTCAGGTGTACAGCATAGTGGTTAAACAAAAATATACTTTACAAAGTGGCATCCCCAATATTTCAAGTACCCACCTGGCACTGTACATTGTTATTATAAAATTATTGACTATATTCCCTAAACTGCACCATGACTATTTTGTGATTACCAATTTGTACTTATTAATCCCTTCAACTTTTTCACCCAGCCCCCCCTGCTCCCATGCCCAACTCTCTCCCCTTTGGCAACCACCTGTCTGTTCTCTGTAATCTGTGAGTCTGTTTCTATTTTACTCCTTTGTTTATTTTGCTTTTTAGATTCCACATATAAGTGAAATCAGATATATTTGTCTTTCCTTGTCTGGCTTAATTCACTTAGCATAATATCCTTTAGGCCCATCCATGTTGTCACAAATGTTAAAGATTTCATTCTTTTCTATGGCTGGGTAATATTTCATTATATATATATATATATATATATATATATATATATATATATATATATATATCCCCCACAGGGTTTGTTTTTTTTTATCCACTCATCTATTGATTACCCATCTGTTGTTGCATGTTGCCTACTTTTTCCATTAGAGCCCTTAGCATATTAATTATAGCTGCTTTAATCTCATGCTCTGATAATTCTAACATCTCTGCCATAGCTGATCTGATTCTGATGCTTGCTCTGTCTCTTGAAACTATGTGCCTTTTTATGTTTGTTTGTTTGTTTGTTTGTTTTTTTGCCTTTAATATGTCTGGTAATTTTTGTTGAAAGCCTGGCATGATGTACTGAGTAAAGGGAACTGAGTAAATAGGTCTTTAGCAATATGGAGTAAAAGTGGTGGTAGGTGTATGGGAGGGAAAGTGTTGTACAATTAGGTCTCAGTTCTTTAGTGAGCTTGTGCTTCTCAGTTCTTAGTTTTATAAGTGCTTCTTGGTGTTTTGTCCACCTTAGGAGGGACAGAATGTCTAGAGGGAGATGAAGATGGGTATTTCCCTTGCCTAAGGTCAGTTAGGCTCTGATAAAACCTTACAAGCTAGGCTATGATCAAAGAGCTTCTCTTGAGGTCAGACCTTGTTCAGAAGAAGAGAATGCTCTGACATATTTCCTCTTACAGATCTTCACCAATAGAGCTCCTGGAGGTAGAACTCACAAAAGTGAGGGGCCTCCCTAACACTGGGTTCTCCTGGAGTTTATAACTCTCAGACTTGTCCACAGTGAACTTCCAAAAGGTCCTCAGTGACAGCTCAGGTTTTCCTGCCATCACTGGTTCTTGTGGAGGTCTCTGCTCCAGGATGTTGTGGTTCTCTGTGTCCACCTGTCTGTCTTTCCAGTTTGGTTTTCCCTGTGATCTCATTTCTCTGATGAAACTAAGAAGACTTGTTGATTTTGTTTGTTCATCTTTTACTAGTTTTAGGATGAAGCGACAACTTCCAAGCTCCTTAGATGCCAGATCAGAAACCAGAAGTCAACAAAACTTCTTTTAGCTCTGATACGTACAGCAATAGCAAACAGCAAACACTGCCTAACTCACAAGTCAGATTGACATAAAGTCACACACTTTGTATCTAATACATTATGCCAGACTTTCAATAAAAAAGGCTTACTAAATGATGTAATGTGACATCTCTGGAGATCAGTTTTTCTCTCCACTTTTAGGGTTTGTTTTGTTGTTGTTGTTATTGCTCTTTGCTTGTTTTGCGACTTTCCTGGTCAAATGACGTGAAGCCTGTATTCTTTGCCATGTACAGTCACTAAAGCTTGGTGAGTTAGGTAATGACTGGCAGGGCTCTTTGTGTTAACTGGGCACGCCTTCAATGCTCAGGCTGCCAGTTTAATACTGGCCTTAACCTTCAGTTCTTCCTTGGAAGAGCCTCCTGGTCAGCCAAGGGTGACAGAAAAGGGCCTGCCATGTCTCTCCCGGGCCTGCACGCCACCCTGCCACACTGTGTTCTGGATTCCCAGGAGTAGTCTAAGATTTCAAAGCCCCTGTGGCCATCTAAGTCCCCAGTTCTCCCTTTAAGTGTTTTGTCAATCTCTTATTAGCCCAACTGATATCACTGCCTCAGGCAAAAGTGATGTAAAACAGTTGCTACAGACTTTTTTTTTTAACTAATGCCCTAGTGATGGGGCTGTTTCCACAGAGTGAGCCCTGAATCAGGTCAAATAGAGATAAGCCCTGACAATGGAGCTTCTCCAGGGAGTTTTCAAACAAGTCGGAAAGTAGCAATTCTCTGGGGTTGGTGATTTTCAGGGAACTCCACACCTGTTCCGCCCCCTCCAGTGGCTGTGGGCTGCTGGTTTCATAGCCACCGTGCTTGTGAGGCTGTTGTCTTTGTGGCCACGGTAGAGCTGAGGGAATAGGGATTGAGAATAGGGAGAAAAAAGCCACGAAGCTTACAGTTCTTATGGAGATTCACCTGTTTTTCTTGTATAAATGTGTAAATAGCCAAAGGATTGTTGCTAGGCTTCGCTTAATATCCAGAGTTCTGAAAGCATTGATTTTCATGATTTGTTGCCAGTGTCTCGTTGCTTTAAGGGAGAGCACTTTGCCGAGGCCCTTGGTTCACGTTCCAGACGTGCTCCTCCTGGTGGTTGGTGGCACGTGTTTGGTGGGACCAACTCGCTGCCATTTGAAACTCTTTCCATCACAGTGAGGCCTCCCTGGCACACGAGCTGCTGGCAGTCATCTTGGGGGCAGCGTTTTGCTCTCATTACTTGATGTTCAATTTTTCCTCATGCCTTTTTTCTTAAATGTAGCTACCGATAAGAATAAGTGAAGGCAGTTCTGCCAGGACATGAGAATGAATGCTACTTCAGCTAACCAGAAACTCGAAGGATAAAACTGCTTGCTTGTCAGAACCAAAAAATGAAAATGTTCTATTGTTATCATTGCAAATGTTCTATTGTTATCAAAAAGCGTTTAAAGTGAAATACTATGTTACTTTTAAAAGTAGAAATCACTGGAAGATCAGATGAGTCAGGGTAAGGGCAGAGTAATTGCTTTTGTCTTTCCCTTATTCTTAAAATATTCACTATTTTTATTTTTTTTATTAAAATAGCAAGACATTGAGATTCTGACTTTAGGTCTGATGCTCGCTTATATAACACAAACTAATATTTTTTAAAGCAGGCTGGATACAAGGAAATTAATTACATTAAATGTGCTAATGATAACTTAGGAATATTTTAATAGAAAGAAGATTACTGTAGTATTTTCTGTGATTTAAGAAAGCCAGTCTGCTGGCAAAGTTTGGAGATTATGGATGCTTTGTATCATATTAGGCATCATTACATAAGATACTTCCTACGTATAAACTGGAGCAAAAGGAGGTGATATAATTGTCTAAATTAATTTTATAGAACAACTAAATTCAGATCATTGCAATTTAGAATGTCATTATTCTCACATTATTCAATTTAAAATGTCTTTGAATGAGCCAAAGTTTTTCTTTACTCTCTTCATATTTAAAAAAAAGTGTTTGTAGAGCTAGTTAATTGAATAAGTAAATTCTCAGGAACAACCTATAAAATGTAAGAACACATAAATCTTTAACAAACAAATTTGCATTGTTATTATTTATCTGTTAATCAGGGCAAAAAATTTCCCCACTTAGAAATACTTTAATAACTTGTATCAAGGTATTTATTTGGTCATTCATGCATTCAATAAGCAATTTATTTAATGCCAGCTGTATACCTGACACTTGCATTGTAACTGGGAAAAGAGAGACATCAGCTCCATGGAACACAGTAGAAGACCCCGCTCTTCTCCCCATGCCATCCTTCCTAAGGCCAACAGAGATCAGTGGGTACAAGATGAGATGACTGTTACAAAGGAACCAAAGGAGGCTGAGATAGAGAAAACAGAATGGGTATGAGAAGAGTGAGAAGTGGCCACTGTGAATGCTGCAGCCTGGGAGACCTCTCTGACATTGAATCCTGGGAGATGAGAAGGCTGGGGGACGACAGGCTGCACAAAAGTCCTGAGGCTCAAGAGAACCTGATTATTCCATGAACTGGTAAGCGATGGTGCAGGGTATGACGTGGGTGGAAGGGGAGAGTGAGCTGGGCAAGTGGCATGCGATAAAGCTGGGAAACAGGAGAGTCCAGATCAATAGAGGCCTCAGGGCTTGCCCCTCAAGGATCCAGTGCTTACATTTATTTAGCAAATAAAACAGGAATATTTGGGGCTAAATGGCAGAATGGAAAACGCTTAGGACTTGGTTCCTTTTATAGGAAAGAAAAACTTTGCTTCCCAAAGTACCTGTCAATGAAGTAGATACATTTGATTCCCTATCTCAGTAAATGGAAACATTTGTGTGTGTCTGGTAGGTCAAAGGACTGCCACGCCATTCTCAGGGCTTGAAACATTTTGGCTTATTAATGAAAGAAGGCAGTTTCAGGCTGAAAATCAAAGAATGTCTCAATAATAACAATGGCTAACATTTATTGAGCACTGGCTGTTATCAGTGCTTTATATGAATTAACTCATTCAATCTCCACACCCTATATAATTACTATTATTATTTCCATTTTAAACCTGAGGAAAGACAGAAACAACTTAAGTAACTTGCCCATGGCCATGCAGTTAGAAAGTGAGAGAACTGGGATTTGAACCCCTGTAGTCTGATATCGGAGCCAGGCTGTGTCCACACCTCACTAACTGATTCTTTGTACGTCAAGGTTTGGTTGAGGGATGCTGATGGCTGGAAGCTCCGCCATCAGCTTTTGGTTGGAAAACCAAGTAAATGTGAGATGACTGCCTGAGACACATACACAATCTGAGTCAGAAATGTGTCTGCTAGGAGGGAGGTGGCTGCTTAGGGCGCCCAGCCTCAGAGAAACAACCTGAGATGATTCACAAAGGAGGTGGCCATGGAACTGTAAGCTTGAAACCCAGTCTGACTATATTTGTTAATAAAGGATAGAATGCTATTTGACTTGAATACATTTTTAATAATCATATTTCTAAAATTTTGATTTTTCAACTCTGTTGATTTAAAAACTATTATTCAAAAACTATATTTTCAGTCTAAAGAAATTCAGCGATATGTAACTATTTGAGGAATAAGGGTCTTTTATTTATTTTTTATTTTTTTTCAGAATATACAAGATGTATATTTCCAGGATATGTCAAAACTTTACACCTTAGAACATTTTAAAAGTTATTTTCACATCTTTTTAAAAATATATTTAATTGTTGAAAGTATTATAAATGCCCCCGCCCCCATTTTCTCCTCTTTGCCCCACTCCACCCATCTCCCCCTACCCCTGTCTATTGTCTGTGCCCATGGGTTGTGCATATCTGCTTATAAGTTGTTTGGTTAATCTTTGGCTACCCTCTTTCCCATCTTCCCTCTGAGATCTGTCACTCTGTCCCATGCTTCCATGTCTGTGGTCCTATCTTGTTGATCAATGTGTTTTGTTCCTTAGATTCCACATATAAGAGAGGTCATGTGATATTTATCTTTCTCCAAGTGGCTCATTTTGCTTAGCATAATGCTCTCCAGGCCCATCTATACAGTCTCAAAGAGTCACTTTCACATTTTTTTAAAAAATTAAATGTTGCCCTGGTCAATTGGTTAGAACTGTGGTCGGCAAACTGCGGCTCACGAGCCACATGCGGCTCTTTGGCCCCTTGAGTGTGGCTCTTCCACAAAATACCACGGCCTGGGTGAGTCTATTTTGAAGAAGTGGCGTTAGAAGAAGTTTAAGTTTAAAAAATTTGGCTCTCAGAAGAAATTTCAATCGTTGTACTGTTGATATTTGGCTCTGTTGACTAATGAGTTTGCCAACCACTGGGTTAGAACATTGTCCCAATACGCCAAGGTTGTGGGTTCAATCCCTGGTCAGGACACATACAAGAATCAACCAATGAATCCTGGCCAGTGTGGTTCAGTTGGTTGGGCGTCATCCCAACCAAAAGGTTGCTGATTCGAATGTCTAGGTTTTGGGCTCAATCCCTGAGTGCAGGAGGCAGCCAATCAATGTTTTGCTCTCATGCAGATGTTTCTTTTTCTCTCACACACACACTTCCTCTGTCTCTAAAAATAATAAAAAAGTATTAGAAAAAAGAATCAACCAATGAATGCATAAGTAAATGGAACAACCAATTGATGTTTCTCTCTCTCCAAAATTAATAAAAAACAAAACTTTAAAAAATTTAATGTTAACATGTAGAATAGTATAGTCTATTGGTGAATTTTGCAATTCAAAGGCATATCTATAATAATAAAAGCATAATATGCTAATTAGACCAGACAGTGGGAAGACTTTCTGGATGAAGCCAGGGCTGTGAGGGCCAAGACAAGCCACCCCGGCTGCCAGGGCTGAGCCCCTTGCACAAATTTCATGCATCAGGCCTCTAGTCTACACTAATAAAAGAGAAACATGCAAATTGACCATCACTCCATTACACCCACCAGCCAATCAGGAGTGAGTATGCAAATTAGCCCAACAAAGATGGTGGTAGCCATGGAGCTGGAGTGAGCAGGAGGCTTGGGTTGCCCCCGGCGATGGAGGAAGCCAAGCTTCCCACCTGGCCTGGCCGTCCCTGGCCTCTGCTCAAGGCTACAAAGTTTCAATTATAGAAGATAAATAAATCCCAGATACCTGCTTCCAGCCGGCCCTGGTCTCTGTTCAAGGAGGTGCTGAAACAAAAGCAAAAAGAAAAGCAAAAAAGGAGGGGCTAGGATCCTGGATTGCCAGGAAGCATGGCCAGCTTGAAAACAGCCCTCAGCTGCTCACCCAGGCTGGCCACACTCCCATGGGGTGATGGTCCCTGCTGGGGGGCTTGGCCAGCCTGCAAACAGCCATCAGCCCCTCACCCAGGCTGGCTACGCCCCCCCAGCGGGGACCCTCACCCCATGGGGGCATGGCCGGCCTGCAAACCACCACAGGCCCCTTGCCAGGCTGCCCCAAGCCCCAAGGAAACCCCCACCCTCATCCAGGACACCTTTCAGGGCAAACCAGCTGGCCCCCACCTGTGCACCAGGCCTCTATCTATACTAATAACAGGGTAATGTGCTAATTATACTGGGAGACCTTCCAGGAGACCTTCCGGATGTTCTTCTGGACAAAGCCATGGTGGCGGGGCCGAGGTAGAGGTGGTTAGAGGCCAAGAGGGGGAGGGCAGTTGTGGGTGATCAGGTCAGGATGGGATGGCAGTTGGGGGTGAGCACACTGGCACGGGGGGCAGTTGGGGCCAAGCAGGCTGGCAGGCAGAGTGGTTAGGGGCAATCAGGCAGGCAGGCATGCAGGTGAGCGGTTAGGAGCCAGCAGTCCCGGATTGCAAGATGGATGTCCGACTGCCGGTTTAGGCCTGGTCCCTGTAAATTGGCAGTAGGATATCCTTCCATGGGTCCCAGATTGGAGAGGGTGCAGGCCAGGCTGAGAGACGCCCCCTACCCCGTGCATGAATTTTATGCACTGGGCCTCTAGTGTTAAAATAAAATCCATTTCAGTAAAACATTAATTTCCCAAGACTTTTATGTGAGCATTTGGGCCCCATCTCTCTGGGAGACATTGAAGATTGCCACACTACTCAGAGGAAAGGAGAAAGAGACCAAACTAGAGAACCTTTGAGACCCTTGGAAGTGGTGGTTGAGATGACAAAGGGCTGGACGTAAATGACATGCTCTGCCTCCTAAAATGGGTAGAGATTGCTTCAGGTATGTATCCAAGCACATCGCCTCATAAGTGACACAATATTTGAGGAATTCTGTTTTTCTGAACCGACTTGCATGTTTCTAGCGTCTCTTCTTGGTGTTTACCTGGTGGCTGAGCATGTTTCAGAGGCCGGGACGCACTGGCATTGCCAGGAATTAGATATGCGGGCGCTGCATTTTAACAAGTGATCTGTATGCTGCTAACCTTTGGGAGGCACTATTTTAGGGGACTATGTGAGAAGAGCAAGACCTAGTGGCACTCATCTACACCATTTGGGAACTTGTTAGAAATGCAAATCCTTACCCTTACCCAGAAGTTCTGCATCAGGAAGACTGGGGGTGAAGACAGTGATCTGTGTTCTAACAAGCCTTCCAGGCGATGTGGGGACTCTCCAATGCTTGATGAGCATCCATACAGGCAGATGGTGAGTCATCAATCACAGGCAGGCAGGAGACGGAGGCTGGGTCTTTTTTGCCAGCTGCAGCTAATTAACAGGGTGACCATGGGGAGGGAGGTGGCCAGCTGACTTAGCCTCAAAGAGCAACACCTGTAAGTTCCTTAAAGTAAAAGTTCTTAAAGTGTGGTTGGTAGTGATCCAGGTGGTTTACCGAGGGCCCTGTCCATGGTAGTTATTTCAGAGATAGAAATAATAGCACACATAATAAATAGCACACATAATAGCAACATGTATTTGGTTTAAATGCACTTGATGATTTTGAAGTGTAAGACCTGAAGGCTACCGACTGTGACTCAAAGTCGCTGCCTCTGCTGGGAGGTCGGAGTGAACAAGGCTAATTCGTTCATCTCAGCTGACTTTTAGCCAACAGAGTGCAGACAATTTTTCTAATGTGTTTGCACATCCTTTACTTCTCACATTGACATTAGTTAATTTGCCATTTTTGTTTGTTGCAATTATATTATAATCAAAATTTGTAAAAGTGGTTAAATGGCTCAGAAGTGGCTCCCTGATGCAGACAGTGCCAATGTAGTAACTCTGTAGGTGCTACCCCAGGATAACCGTGTGGGTGTGATAAACAGGGCTGATTGTGGGCTAAACGCGGGATTTGAACCTGATCAAATGAGGACAAATGAGTCTTCAATATAAGGATTTTGCTCAGGCCGTAAGCGTGTGAATATGAACTAAAAAGACGATCTACGTATTTTCTCTTAGTCTTCACCACGTTGTCTGTTAAGAAACACTGAAGATATATATGCCTTCGTGTTTGTTGCTTTTCTCCCTGCCAAAGCGTGAATGGCAAGGTCTTTCCAAGCAACTTGCAAATGCAGCATCAGTGACGTGCCATTGGGGTGGAAGGAGAGCCCGCAGCCACAGCCGGTTCCTTTGTGCGGTGCTGGGCGCAGTACCGAGGGTGCGGAGGGCACTCAGACGGGCTTGTGCTAAGCCCGGTGCGAACACTAAAAGGCAAAGCAGGAATCTCCGCGGAGAGCACTGCTCAGCGCGTGTGTTCTGGGGTTGCGAGGGGGACGCTTCACCCTGCTGTGCACCTGCCCCCACGTCATACAAGAGCTCCGTCATTTAGCCAGCTCTCTTCTTCTCGCTGTGCGTGCGCGCTGGGAGGCACCCGTGGTCAGCGCTGCGGGGCAGCTGTGGCTGTGAGAGCCAGAAAGAGCACTGCGGGGGGGGGGGGGGGGGCAGGGGGAGTGGGAGCGGCGGGCAGAGTGCCCAGCGGCACAGGCTGGCTCCAGAGGAAGAACTGGCATTCAGTGAGTGCCTCCTGACCTCGACTCGGCACCCATGGCTCTAAGGACAACTGTGAACACGATTGGATCCTGGCCACCGATCTGATAACAGCTGTGAATCTGACTAGATCGTGGCCCTGGGTGGATGCGTATTCCCTAGGGGAAGAAATGGCAATGAGTTCCACTGTTCTCCACATTGAATCACTCTGGCTTTCCACAGCAGAAAGTGCTTTTGTGGATTGTTTTGTCATGTCTATTGCGGTATAATTTGCACCATCCTATAGCTGCCACTGAAATCCTGCCGTAGGCCACCCCCCGCTCCCCAAAGTTCCCTGTGCCTCTGCCTTCAGGTCTCCCTGTCACCCCAGTTCCTGACAATCACTAATCTCTTTTCTGACCCTGGTTTTGCTTTTTTTCAGAATGTCATGTAGTATTCACTCTTGGGGCCTGGCTTCTGCTCAATTATATGTGGATTTGGGGCTGAAGAATACAATACAACAGTATTTGGAAAAGGCAGTTGGGTTTATTTTTATTTATTTCATGTGGTAAGCTCAAGAGTGGATCTCAGTAGGGTATTTATATCTTTAATACCTAAATGCATCACTTCACAGTCCAAACACTAGGATTTATCAAGAAAATCACATTGTGTAACAGATGTCTTGATCAAGAGTCTAAGAGTCCAACAATAAAGATAAATTTTAAAAAGTCTAAGAGCTAACTCTTGCCCACAAATTAGCTCTGTTTTCACTTTTTTGAAAAAGAAATTCACGATCTTATTGGCCATTAAGCTCGCGCGCGCGCGCGCGCGCGCACACACACACACACACACATACACACACGCACGCACGCACTATGGAACAGAGTATAAGGAATGTTGTCCGGAGCCCCGAACAGCCAGAGTGCCATAAGGATCCATTAGCTATGATCTTTCAGGCCAGTCAGCCTCACAGCTTTTGAGTGTGAGGTGCCTTGTAAATGGTCTCCAGTGAGAATCCTGAAATTTCTTAGCTCATCCATGTTCAAGGAGAATTCCAAGCTGTTTAAGAAAAAGTCACTTGCCACTATTTTTACCTTGTGTTGCATATTCATATTTTATCCAGAGCTTATAAAACTGGCTTATCTGCTTAACTTTTCCTGAATTTATATTCACACCATCGTGACTATTTTTGTTATGCGATGTGGCACACACATTTTGTATAATTAGCATGGCCCAGTTTCTCTCAAAGAAACCAAGGATTTTTTTTACTGTTTGATCTGCTTTCCTTTCTCTAGGCACCTAAATAAATGAAAACTCCTGGTTGAGATTTTCAGGGAAGCACTAAACTACTGGCTGATCCACTGAGTCTCCATGAGAAATTGAATATGCAAATATTTTTACACACACATGTATGTAGGAAAACACTGGCACATCTGGGTTCCCAGCAGCCCCTGTTGATTAATATGCATGTGACCCCGAACTGACCATTCCCTGCTGGGTGACGAGCATTCTAAATGCGCTCAGCTCATTTTCAAGTATATGCCTGGGTCTTCCATGTGGCAGTGGCGGGCCAGGCTAGATGCTCATTTTATATTAAATCAACTCCCTACCCAATGAAGAAGCTCCTCTTCTTTATTCAATATGTATTTTTTCCTCACTTTAGGAAAAACAATGACTGCGTGAACAGCAAACAATGGGCTTTTCAATGTAGAGTAAACCATCTGGCAAACAAGAATGTTTTACTGATTAAAAAAAAATAGTAGGGAGATGGCTCCTGCCAAGTAACAGCCAAAAGCCCAAATGTAACTGAAAAACACAAGCCAGGGGGGCAGCTTGCCCTGTGAATGACAGATCCTTGTTTTGTGGAGTAATTACAAAATTCCAACTGTATATCATTTCACCCACACATCTACCAAACCTTGGAGGTAGGTAGCAAAGAGTAGGTGTATTTTGAGGTGGAGAAATTAAGGTTCAGCATCACGGGGTCCCACTGAAGACCTTCCACGCAGGTAGAGATACAGGTTGGAAGGAGAGGGGATGCAGCTCGCTCCCCTCGGCGGGCCTCGGCCAGGCTGCATTGCTCTCCTGGGTCTGTGGATCACTTAGTCTTAGTCCATCTTCCCTGGAAACAGAAGCTTTAACCTATGACCTCTTAATTTAAATAAAATCATGTACATTTTAGTGTATTTGTCTCCAGAAAATCTCCAGGAATTCATTACCTACCACACCATCTGAAAAGTATGAAGTTCAAACTGGTTGCCATTACCTGCAGGCAGGGGTGACCAGATAAGTCTAAGAAATATTTAATAGCTAAACCTGACACCTCTCACGCTGCCCTCCAGAAAGCATAGTTACTGTGAGTGTTTTATTTAAAACACTCTTTTTGTGCCTCAGCAATACCATTTACCATCTATCATTTAAAATGTACACTCATATAAGACTACTAATAGCCGAAACCGGTTTGGATCAGTGGATGGAGCGTCGGCCTGCGGAATGAAAGGTCCCGGGTTCGATTCCGGTCAAGGGCATGTACCTTGGTTGGGGGCACATCCCCAGTGGGAGGTGTGCAGGAGGCAGCTGATCGATGTTTCTCTCTCATCGATGTTTCTAGCTCTCTATCCCTCTCCCTTCCTCTCTGTGAAATATCAATAAAATATTAAAAAAAAAGATTACTAATAAAACTTAGTGTGAACCTAAGTGCATTTGGGGATTTATGTAAGTTCTTTTCTATGTCAAGCATTACATCCTTCATTTTATTTGTTTAATCTTCAAACCAATTTAAGGAGATTTGTAGCATTATTTTAATTTTGCATATGAGGGAAGTGATAGGGGAGACCTATGATCTGATAGATAGAGCATCTGATTAATCTGAAAGACAAGCATATTATTTTAATCTTAGAACACATATACTTATGTGAATAGGGGGTTAAGTTTCTCATATGTGAAGAGGGGGTTAAGTTTTTCTTAAGTATCCCTTTGAAGGCCTGTGGGAAGCGGTTGGGGAGGTGACTCGGCTGGGAATCCAGCAAGCAGAACCGATAAGCATGGTCAGGCCGATCCACCAGGAGTCAAAACATCATCTCGTCAACATCATCTCGTCAACAACATCTCATCGCCTGATGACAATAGCTGAAGTCTGTTCCCCAGCCCCACTCCCCCTATATAATCCTGTCCCCTGCACCTCACTGGAAGACAGGATTTGATGCTTGTAAGCACCCTGTCTTCTTCATTGGCTAGCCTTTTCAATAAACGCCTAATATGATTCAACCCTGCCTTCGTTATTGGACACAGCAACAGGCAGCCAGAGCCCAACCGGGGGTTTCCGGTAACAGAAGTAAGACCTTGACAAGGTGAGTGACTCGGCTTTTACCTGCCTCCCTGACCCTGACAACAAGGGTGCCCCATCCCATCTCCCTCACATCCCACCTTTGATTGATTAAATATACTTTTGTTCTTCTGAACTCAGGTGAGCACATATAATATCATGAAGAAAAGCTAGTGAAGAAAGACAGTTAAGGTTTAGCCCTGAATAAGCAGCCTAGTTAACAGAGGAAAAGAGGTAAGATCGAAAAAAATGTGCTAAAGATCTGGTTCTAGTTTTTGAATGTTTGCTTGGCTAGTCCTGTTCTATAACTTACACTAACTTTTGTAATCATTGGCTTTACATCACTTCAGCCCCATTTATATCCACACTTACACTTGTTAGTGACATCTTCCCTCCTGACACTGTATCCTCAGACATCTACGCTCAGGCACAACCTATTTTCTTCCAATTCTCTCCATTCTTCAGGAATTCAGTTCTTTTTCCCACTGCAACCCTGCTTTCTCTGGCAGCCTCCTTTTTAATTTTTTCAACATTTACTGTCTAGTTTAGAATTTGTTTCTCTTCGATTACCATCTTGCAAATATCTTTAACCCTCTTGACTGCTCTCTCATCCTTCTTTTACACTTGGCTGACCAAAATGCCATCCACATGGGGACAAGCGCCAAGGTACACCTCCTCCACACCACGTTCCTGGGAAGTGCTGGGCACATGGAACTGGCCAATATGTTTGTGGCCACTGACCTGAACAGCTTGTGCCTTTTCTCCGACAGTCTATTTTTATTCTGAGTCAGTTCATGCCCATTTTTCAAACCAGCCTTGTCAAGTCTTCAGTTCCCCATCTCATCATCTCCTTATTCTGTGTGATACTTTTGGTTCCTGTATTACGCTATCTTAGTGAGGGTCCTCGGAAAACCAAAGCCTGTGTAAATGCAATACTTAAATGCTAATGCTTTACAGGGAAGTGCAGTCCCAGGAAAGTGGGCATGAAAAAAAGGGATGCAAGTCAGGGGCAGGGGAAGAGAAAATACAAGATGACACCTCACTCAGGTGTCTACTTCTTCACAAATGGACAGAGACATGGCCAGTCACTTACCCAAGTGGGCCCTCTCTCTCATTTAAGAAATACAATTTATTTCTGCATGTGGCTTGTAACACAAAATTCAGATTGGAGCTCTCAGAAAAGAAGCATATCTTAGTCACTTCTCGACTCTGAGCTGGACATGGTCTGATTTAACTTCCTCAAAATTTTTATCTTAAGGACAAGGTGAGAATTTTGAGCAATATGTCAGTTGAATAGTTGAAGAAAAGGATATGACATTGTCAGAGCTACTTGTCCAAGGAAAAGTAGGTGCAATAAAGATCTGACAATAGGAGTCATGGCTGAGCTCGACAGACTTGCCTAGAGACATCAGCAGGGTGACAGCATCAGACCAGGAGAGTGGGGAGGAAATTTGTGTCTCACGTCCTTGTGGGTCTGGAAGACTGAGTCAGGCTTAGAGTTGCTGACCCATATCTATATATATAAAAGGCTAATATGCTGTGTCGCTCCATCCATCCAACTGGTCGCTATGACGCACACTGATCACCTGGGGGCAGACACTCAGGCAGGAGCTGCCGAAGTGCAGTGAGTTGGCAGCAGTGGTTCTCAGGTGATGTAACCCAAAACCAGAGAGGAGGGAGCCCGACTTCTCGCGGGGTCGCAATTTCACCTTCAGCTGTGGGTTATGTTGCTGCTGGGGCACTGTCGGCCCCGAATCTGGTTTACTGTACAGCTGTGTTTGCGTTCCACACCCTGGGCCACAATTGGCCTCATAGGTAGTTATCTCCTCCATACTTCTCTTTACACATTTTTGGAAAAAAAAATGTTTTTCTATCTTCTGCTTTCTAGCCTCTCTTTTTTGGGACTCTATTTACTGATATATTTGGCTGCCTGAAATTTCTCAGGGTCCACTGATACCCCTTTTAATTTTCATAGCTTTTATCTCTGTGATTTATTTTAGACTAGAGGCCCAGTGCACAAATTCATGCATGGGTGAGGTCCCTCTGGGTGGCCTGCAGGGATCAGGCAGAAACCCGCAGTCCAACGCCACCTGAAGCCCCTATCTGCTTCTTCTGCTCATCCCAGCCCCACTGTGCCTGCCACGGGCTCGTGCCCAATCAGTCCTGATCAGGAGAGGCTTGTGCTGCCACAGCAGCACTCACCAGCCATGAGCCCTGTGTCTGGCTCCCTCCCAAGGAGAGTGGCCTGTGGGATTGGGCTGAAACTGGCTCTCCGACATCCCCCAAGGGGTCCTGGATTGCTAGAGGGCGCAGGCTAGGCTGAGGGACCCCACCGGTGCACGATTGGGCCAGGGAGGGACTGTGGGAGGGCTCAGTTCCAATTGGCCAGACCCCAGCAGCAAGCTAACCTACCAGTCATAGCATCTGCCCCTGTGGTCAGTGCACATCATAGTGAGTGGTCGACCAGTATACTGCCCCCTGGTGCTCAGTGCACGTCATAGCGAGTGGTTGAGAAGCCTTAGCATATCATTAGCATATTACGCTTTGATTGGTTGTTCCGTTGTACTGTCGTTCAGTCTATTTGCATATTACCCTTTTATTATATAAGATTATTATATAAGGTAGTTTTTATTGTTATGTCTTTAAGTTCACTAATCTTTTCTTCTGTAATGTCTAATCTGTAATTATTTTCCTATTCAGTATATTTTTTGTTTCGGCAATTGTAGTTTTCACCTGTAGAAGTTTGATTTATCTTTTTAAAAAATCTCTACTTAACATATTCAATCTTTCCTTTAACTTCTTGAATATCCTATGTAATAAAAGCCTAATATGCAAATCAACCAAATGGCTCAACAACTAGTTGCTATGATGCACACTGACCACCAGAGGGCAGATGCTAAATGTAGAAGCTGCCCCGTGGTGGTCAGTGTGTTCCCACATGGAGAGCACCGCTCAGCCAGAAGCCAGGCTCACGGCTGGTGAGCACAATGGTGGTGGCGGGAGCCTCTACCACCTCTGCGGCAGGGCTAAGGAGCAGTGAGCCAAATGGTAAGGAGCAGTGAGCAGGTGGGTGGTAAGGAGAGAGGGGTCCTGGACTGCAAGAGGGATGTCCATCTGCCAGATTAGCCAAGGGGTCCCCCGAGGGCTCCCAGACTGTGAGAGGGTACAGGCCAGGTTGAAGGACCCCCTACCCTCCAGTGCACGAATTTCGTGCACTGGGCCTCTAGTATGGAATAGATAAATAATTGTTTTAATATCTATATCTAATTAGTCTAACATTTCTGAGTTTTGATCATCTTTTCTCTTTATTATGGCTCACATTTTTTTGCTTTTTTGAAAGGTTGGTAATTTTTGATTAGACAGATATTATGTATTTTAGCTTGTTAGGTGTTGGATCTTTCTTCCCCTCTAAAATTGTTATTTGGCTTTTTTGGGGTATAGGGATTTGTTTTAAGACATGGTTAAATTGCTTTGAAACTGTGATATTTCAGGTCTTGCTTTTAAGCCTTGTGGGAAGGACTAGAATAGTGTTCAGTCTCGGGTTAATTCTCCCACTCCACCTGATGTGTTTAGTTCCTCATAGGTCCTCACACACCCTCCACAAAAGCTGTAGTAGAACTTGGTTAGCTACCTGTGTTCGTGGTCCCCAAACCACCCAAAGATTCTATGATTTGCTAGGAGAAACTACTGAACTCATCACACCTTACTCATAGTTATGATTTATTACAGCAAAAAAGTAGGTCAATGTTCATGAAGGGAAGATACACAGAGTAAAGTCTGGAGAAAACCAGGCACAAGCTTCAAAGGTTCTTCTCTTAGTAGAGTCACATGGGACATGCTTCATTCTCCCACTAACAAGTTATGACAGCACACGTGAAGTGTCATCTACCAGGGAAGCTCACTACTACTAAGTGTCCAGGGTTTTTACTGGGTGCTGGCCACAGAGGCAGTATGTGCCTGGCATGTACCAACATTCCAGACTCTTAGAATGAAAACATGCTATTTGTATGGTTAATTTTGGCACAAGGGGCCTTTCTTATCATGAAATGGTTGAACCTTTGTGAAGTACAAGGGCCAACCTTACAATTAGGACTGTTTAAGGATAACAGTCTCAGGCCTGCAGTATTAGCTCTTCTGAAGAGTGCTGACCACACATTTTAATAGCACCTTGAACTTTTCCTAAAACCCACTTGTCCAACTCCTGTCTTTCATAGATGGTATACTTTGTGAGAAAAAAGAAAAATGTTTTGTACAATAGATTGTCTCCTGTACCTACCATAAAGTAGATGCTCAATGAAGACAAAAGTTTAATAATGTAAGAGCATATAGAACTGTAAAAACTATAAGGAAAAAAAGGAGCAAGTGACATAAACAAATATTCACTAACTAGAGGCCTGGTGCACAAAATTTGTGTATGAGGGGGAGGGGTCCCCTCAGCCCAGCTTGCACCCTCTCCAATCTGGGGCCCCTCGGGGGATGTTTGACTGCCCAATCGGGCCTAAACCGGCAGTTGGACATCCCTCTCACAATCCTGGACTGCTGGCTCCTAACTGCTCACCTGCCTGCCGGCCTAATCGCCCCTCACTGCTCCTTCTGCCAGCCCAGTTGCCCCTAACTGCCCCCCCTGCCAGCTGGTCACCCCTAACTGCCCCCCTCTGCCAGCCTGGTTGCCCCTGACTGCCCCCTCCTGCTGGCTTGGTCGCCCCTCACTCCCCCTGCCCCCTGCTGGCCTGGTCATGCCTAACTGGCCCCCCTGCTGGCCTGGTCACCTCTAACTGGCCCCCCTGCTGTCCTGGTCTCCCCTAACTGCCCCCTGCTGCTGGCCTGGTCACCCCTAACTGCCCCCCCGCTGGCCTGGTCACCCCTTACTGCACCCCCTGCTGGCCTGGTAACCCCTAACTGCCCCCCCCCCCCCAGCCAGGGCCCAGTGGCAGAAGGGAGCTCTGAGCCCCGGATGGAGCACAGCTAGGTTCAGGGAGCTCTGAACCCTGGTTTGAAGGTTGGCCATGCCCTCAGTCATGGGAGACCCAGAGTTCCACTGTACTCCAGCTGGGGCCCAGAGCTTCCTCCCACGGCCGCACCCCAGCTGGGGCCCAGGGCCCAGTCATTTGGTCGTCCCTCACTGCCTCCCCTGCTGGCCTGGTTGCCCCACACAGCCTCCTGTTCTGTCATCCGTTTGGTAGTTTAGGTTGTGACAGCCCCTGGCTTTTTATATATTAGGACAAACAGATATATTTCATTTAAAATTGAGATATGTTGCCCGGGTTGTGTTTCTAAGTGGTTAGAACATTGGACCATGCACTGAAGGGTTGTAGATTCAATTCCTGGTCAATGGCCTGCACCTGGATTGCAGGTTTGGTCCCTGTTCCCCGTCAGGCCATGTGAAGGAGGCAATCAATATCTCCCTCTCACATTGATGTTTCTCTCTCTCTCTCTCTCTTCTTCCTCCCTTCCTCCACTCTCTCTAAAAATCAATGGAAAAAATATCCTTGAGTGAGTATTAACAACAAAAAAACCAGAGATATGGTTTTATGTATCACAATGATAAAAATGTTTAAATGTTAATACCAAGTTAAGAATGTCATTAAATAATAACAGTTATACATTGCTGACAAGAATATCTGTCTCAAGAGTTTTAAAGTGTTAATAATTATGTTTCAGAAAATTCTACCTATAGTAATGTATCATGAGAAATGAATCAATAGATAAAAAGGGAAAGAAATAAAGATATTAACTGAAGCATTATTTATAATGGCAAATATCTGTAAACACCATAAATGTCCAATGATAGAATATTAAATAAATGATAGGATATATATATATATATATATATATATAATGAGATATGAAGAAATCAACTATAGATTGTTTTCAATAAATATTTTATGACATGGAAAAATACTCAGTATAATAAGTGAAAAACTGAGGACACCAAATAGTTAATACATTTTTTTCCAAATTCTGTTAATATATGTGCATTTACATATATGTGTGTTTTATTTAAATATATAATACATTTGGATTATATGTGCTGAAATATTAATCACTACTTATAAAGAGTTTATTCATGGGGGTCATTGGTCTTTTCCTCTTTTTATTTGTATGTGCTTTTTAGAATGGGTTTATTTTGTAATTAGGAAATACACACATGCAAACAAATACATCCATATTACCCATCATTATCAATATTTTATTTAAAGATACACTTTTGGCAATGTGTTAATTTCAGTAGTTAAAAATTTTTCCATCTCTGCTTTTTACTTGCTTCTTTTATGATCTTAGGGTTATGTCTAATTCTGAAGTCTACCTATTAAAATATTCACAAGATATTTTCTATCTCCTTTGAAAATTTAATTTTACTATCCTTCATATTTTAAATTTTAAAGTATTTGCTTTCAAAATGTGAATAAGATGTGCAATAATCCAAGGTTAATTAAATTTATCCAATCTGGAAATCTGAACATTCTGAATATTTACATAGGATTAAACGATTTGGACATACACACACAGAGACTTGTAATTCTGGCTCCAAAGTCCTCATAAGGATGGTTATGTAATTTGATGACAAATGATTTATTAAAAAGAATCTTTCCCAACAAGCTGTGTTTTCTGCAACATCTGTCATTTTCCTATCTGAGTATAATGTTTGCATTTCATTCAAATCATTATAGACTATGGATGTTTTTATTTTAGAGTTGAATTATCTCTAAAACCAGCTTTCTTTCTGTCTTGGTTTGGGTTCCTCCTAAAGCAAACCATGAGCCAAGGATTTGGGTACAAGTAACTTTTTGCAGGGCAATCCTAGGAGACATGGCGAGGGGATGGGGAATAAGACAGGGAAGGGAGGAATGCCAGTGAAATGGGGATACTTCAGAAATGTCCCACTTAAGGACAAGGAAGCTGGGGCATGAATCCATTTATTCATCAACACTTCTCAGTCATTGCGTGACATAAACTTTCAGGTTTTTCCAGCCCTCCTCCGAACCAGGCCGTACCTGCCCACAGCAGAGAGGGCAGCAACCATCACTAGCTTTTTTCATCTCTGCTTTTTACTTGCTTCCTTTCTGATCTTAGGGTTATGTCTAATTCGGAAGCCTCGTCGATTAAAATAGGTGACTTTGGTAGAGACTTAAAGGCTGTCAGGAGAGTGAGAAACATGGAAGGCTGCCTGGTTGTGGCTGTAGGCCTGGGAGGCGGCAGATGGGCTGACTAGAAGCCAGGCTCCTATGGGATTGGCTTGGGGGATATTTGGCTGTCTCTGGTCCTAGGTGTGAAGTGAGGCAAATATTAGAGGAGCTGTCAGTCATTAAGTACTGATGGCTGGCTCTGTGGTTTGGCTGACTGTTTGCTGCAGATGTGGATCAGAGTTTTGTTTTTCTATAAGGTCTGGCCACGATCTGTGTGTTTATTCCATCTCTCAAAACTGAAGCTTAATTATGTGAAGTTGCTTGAAGTCCCACCCCGAGGGGCTAAGGGAAGACTCCATATTGCCCATGAATTCCAGCCTTAGCTTAATGGTAAAGAGTAAATCTCCTCTGGTTAGGAAGTGACACAAACCCCCAAGACCAGACCAGCTACCTGCAGTAGCAGCAGGAGGAGAGCTTGGCAGGAGGGCTGAAGGGCAGCTTGTAAATGCAGGTGAGAACCCCCAGGCCGTCCACAAAATGAGACTTCAAAAGGGGCAGGAAGACTGAAAATGTAGGGGTTGCTTGAAGTTGGCTACAGTCTTGGTATTTAGGTGACCTCTAATACCCCAGGCATGGGGAACCCCTGAGGATGGTTACATCTACATTTACACTTGAATACCTCACAGTGGAACTTATTCCTTCCTCAGGCATCCACATACAGCCCTTGCAATCAGAGCATGGCTTCTTCCCTATCTGAGAACAGCTTTATGTGCAGAACAGAAGGACTGCTTGCCAGGGGGATGGATCAAGAGACTCTTTGATCAGTTATTCCACTCGAGTGAGCCTGTTACTAAACCAGGATGGTAATGAGAGTAATTTAACATACATCTATAATTAATTTGTTACACTTTTCCTGCTGCTGGCAAATCATACTATTTTAGAAAAGTTTATGGAATTAATCTCCCCAAAGAGATATGAGATGGAAAACCTTCAAAAATAATTTATTTTGTTTACTCCCAAACATGTGAGTTTTAAGAGCCAATTTTGGCTATAGGTCAAGGTTGATTTAGTGTTTCAAATTTATCATTTAGAAAACTGTATAAAGTCAAGATCTTTCCACCACATACACAGGTGGTCTGCATCATAAAAAAACATTTTGCCTTCTCAAATGGCTGTTATGATCTGGTAAGGGCAGTAGATAATAAGTTTTTTGTTTTTTTAACATGAAAACAATACAAAGGTAAGTAATGTTAGAAAAAGGACACAATTCAGTTGCGTCTTGAGAATAAAGAGAATATTGTACATTCCTGGTGTGGGTATTGCTTAAATACTGTAGATGACAAGGGTATGTGCTATTAAGTTTAGTGGTGGCCAAAGTTGGTCAGACTGCTAAGTAAGGTATTCACTTCATCCTGGCTTGGCCAGAATTTTCCTGGTTATAGTGATAGGGGCAGAAATAGAATGTTGGGGAACCAGCTGGAATTGTAAAATATTAATCATGCTCTGTTAACTGTGATTATTTTATTCTGATTAAAGAAGGCACATTCTAACCTGGCTGGCAGCTGCACTTGGGACCTGGGAGCTCACCTGGAAATGCAGCCCGCCCTCCCCATTTGAGTTGCCTATTATCATAGAAAGATTAACAACTTGGCTGCAGAAACCAGAATCACCAGCCCTTTGAAGACCCCAGCCCGCTGTTACCTGTTAACTGCCCATTTGGCATACCCTTTGGCTACTTCCCCATGTGATCTTCATCCTTTTACCCAATATAAGCAGCTGCCTTATGGTGGGGGGCCGAGCAGATTTTGTGGATGACCTGCTGCTCTCCCATACTGTCGGCAGCATTGGAATAAACACTCATAATGATTCAACCCTGTCTCTGCTTAATTGACTCCAGTAATGACAGGCAGCATGGGTCCATTGACTGTCTGGTTACAATAGCACTGAAATTCCTGTGTCCTAAGGAACTGGGCAAACTGGGATGACTGGTCATCCTACCGAAGACTTCAGTCTACACTGATTCAATTTTGAAAATGGTGAATGGTATAATATTGAATTGAGTCAGGACAAGTCCTGGGCTGTATCCTTAAGAATGAGCAGTAGATTTCTAGGTTATGGGACAGGAAATGTTGACTGGAGAAAGATAGGAATTGGAAGGGAAGAGAATGCTCCACCTACTTTCCCCACATTCTTGTCACTCTTTCCCACCTGTGATATCAGCCAATAACCAGAAACCAATGACCAGTAGCCAATAACGATTGTTTCATGTTTCTGATGACTTCAAATCCCCTTGTGCAGATAAACCATAAAACTGAAGGCAACCTAAATAATAGATCTGTGCCTCGACAATGCTTCCAGAAACAGACCCTCTAAATCCCAGGCATCTTGTGCACAAGGTCAGTCAAGGGACCAGGAGAGCATATGAATCATGCCCTGGTTTGGAGCCATATTGAATTGTATCCTTTTCTGTTTAATCTAATAGATTGGTTAATCAATCTATATATTGATTTCACAGCGGGAAGAAGAGGGAGATAGAGAGATAGAAACATCAATGACGAGAGAGAATCATTGGTCAGCTGCCTCCTGCACGGCCCCTACTAGGAATTGAGCCCGCAACCTGGGCATGTGCCTTGACTGGAATCGGTCCACAGGCCGATGCTTCCCCTATCCACTGAGCCAAACCAGCCAGGTCAATCTAATAGATTCTTGAGTTTTAGGGAAAAGAGTTTGAGTTTGTCATCTTCTTCGGTATCCAGAGGAGACCTTTGCCCCTTTGACTGAAGGGGATGTTTTACTGATCAATAAAGCTGGATCTTGATCCCAATGCAGCCAAGGCAGGAGCCTGGCAGTGAGCGAATGCTCAATGCCCCAAAGAGTAATTAACTGGGAAAACAGCTCGATGAACTCTCCGTTTCTTGTTGTAAGAATTTCAACGTCATGGAGGAAGAAATGAGTTGAAAGAACTGATTTGTGATTCAGGGTGAATGATGTCAGTGTATTAACCAATATGTTTACATGGGGCGTTGTATCAAAAAATACTTAGACCTAAACTAAACATTCAGATAGGCTCACATTGAAAAGTGTCCAGACATACCAGCTGACTCCTCCCAAAGCAGCCCGAGTTTATTTAGCACATGGCTTTCTGAGAATGTGTGTCTCAGCAACAAAACAGGACCTTCCCTGCATTGAGAAGCATTCAGAGCCATTTAAAATTATTCAGCTATGGACTAAATTAGAAAAAGAATGTCTGTCCAATTAGGAACAACTTCCAAAGCATTCTTTTCTTTTCAGATCATCAAAGCATTCTTTTCAAAGTCTCTACAGAACACATGCATCTTCTAGTATGCTCATTGTTTCGTCATCCAAGTTAATTCAATTGTGAGATAACTTTACGTCCATATTAGGTTGGCATGGTGGCTGCCCCTGAGTGGGCCTAACATCGAAGACATCATATAAGGTCAGAGAGGCACACAGGATCAAAAATAGACCCATTTCCACAAAAGAGCTGAATCCCAAAGCTGTGCTTATATTTAATATGTGGTCTTCAGACAACATTTTTCTTATTTTGGGGGTGTTTTATTTTGGGGTGTAGTGTTGATAAAGAACACTTTTGGTAGGAATGTGGTTTTATTTAAACCAGCACCAAGGATATAGATATTAATGTGCCCATGGAACTTCAATACAATTTTAATTTCAAACCTGCCTCCTAGAAATGAGCAGCAGAGCAGCAGCTGGTGTTGGCTACACAGGATTCACCTGCAGGTGGGTGCCATTTGTGTGTAGCTCTGCTGGGAGGTGCGGGACCGGTTTTCACTCTGTGAGAGTATGTGTTTTGGGGGACAGGGGTGGTGGGGGAGAAGGAGGGCCTCTCTAAAATCAGTCTTCTCTTTCCAAATGCAATATTTCTGGGGGATTTTTACTTAAAGAAGTTTACAATAAGGTATAGGCGATTTATTAGAGTTGCTCTCCTACCTGAGAGAAAACCAAGGATAAAAGGGAAAGACCTCCAGTAAAGGAGGGACGAAAGGTGATCAAAAGGCCAACTTCTCAACTTTGTCCAGGGTCTGAACTAGCTAGGTAGCTAGGTACCCGCCTACCATGGGGCAGTGACATTTTCCCCAGGTGCTTCACCCAGGGAAGCAGACAACGGTGATGTCCTGGCTGGGAGGAGCTCAGACAGCAGCATTTCCTGCACCACAGGCCCTGTGAGTGCTATAGGCACCAGTAATGCACTGGCTTATTGTTCATTTAAATCGGACAACTCTTCATAATAAACTATTATTACTCCAATTAAAAGATCAGGAAACAGAGATCTAAAAGCAATAAATAACTTAGTCCACTATACACAAGAAATACTTGGTAAAACCAGAAAGTAACTTGGTTCTTTGAATGAAGAACTACACTGCTCCACCCAGAAGCAAAGGCCTCCCTGCCCGGCTGTGCGTCCTGCTCGGGGAGCAGGGACAGACTCATCGAGGTGTTAAGAGGAAATTTCAAAGGCCCACAGTTAGCAGGAGTTAATTTGCCTGTGAGTCAGAACAGACCCCAATTGGAGGGAGGGTGTTCCTGGGATGGGCAGGCCTCTGCTCACCTAAGAAATTCCAAACAGCTCACAAAGCCCTGATTCAGTCCAGAGCTCCTTGGTGTCCTCTGGCCCTCTTTCAGGAGCTGTTATGTACTTGTTCTCAGATCTGACCTAACTTAAAAACAGGCGCACAGCTCCCTGGAACGCTACCTCTGAGGTCAACTCTGGAATGGAGCACATGCTTCACCTCCACGAACAACCACACAGCACGTGTTTCATCCCCACAGACAATCATACGCACAATTTTTACCCTCACAAACAACCACACAGCACATGTTTCACCCCATGAACAATCACACAGCATGTGCTTCACCCCCACAGACAACCACACAGCACGTGATTCACCCCCACAGACAACCACACAGCACGTGTTTCACCCCCATGAACAATCACACAACACGTGTTTCATCCCCACAGACAATCACACAGCACAATTTTTACCCCCACAAACAACCACACAGCACGTGTTTCACCCATACAGACAACCACACAGCACATGTTTCACCCACACAGACAACCACACAGCATGTGTTTCACCCCCACAGACAACCACACAGCATGTGTTTCACCCATACAGACAACCACACAGCACGTGTTTCACCCCCACAGACAACCACACAGCACCTGTTTCACCTCCACAGACAACCACACAGCACGCATTTCACCCCCACAGACAACCACACAGCACGTGTTTCACCCACACAGACAATCACACAGCATGTGCTTCACCTCACAGACAACCACACAGCACGTGCTTCACCCCCACAGACAACCACACAGCACGTGCTTCACCCCCACAGACAACAACACTGCATGTGTTTCACCCTCACAATCACACAGCATGTGCTTCACCTCACAGACAACCACACAGCACCTGTGTCACCTCCACAGACAACCACACAGCACGTGTTTCACCCACACAGACAATCACACAGCATGTGCTTCACCTCACAGACAACCACACAGCACCTGTTTCACCTCCACAGACAACCACACAGCACGTGTTTCACCCACACAGACAATCACACAGCGTGTGCTTCACCTCACAGACAACCACACAGCACGTGCTTCACCCCCACAGACAACCACACAGCACGTGCTTCACCCCCACAGACAACAACACTGCATGTGTTTCACCCTCACAATCACACAGCATGTGTTTCACCTCACAGACAACCACACAGCACGTGCTTCACCCCCACAGACAACCACACAGCATGTGCTTCACCCCCACAGACAACCACACAGCACATGTTTCACCCCCACAGACAACCACACAGCACGTGTTTCACCCCCACAGACAACCACACAGCACGTGTTTCACCTCCACAGACAAACCACACAGCACGTGCTTCACCCCCACAGACAACCACACAGCACGTGCTTCACCCCCACAGACAACCACATACCATGTGTTTCACCCCCACAGACAACCACACAGCATGTGTTTCACCCATACAGACAACCACACAGCACATGTTTCACCTCCACAGACAACCACACAGCACGTGTTTCACCCCCACAGACAACCACACAGCAGGTGCTTCACCCCCACAGACAACAACACTGCATGTGTTTCACCCTCACAATCACACAGCATGTGCTTCACCTCACAGACAACCACACAGCACCTGTTTCACCTCCACAGACAACCACACAGCACGTGTTTCACCCACACAGACAATCACACAGCATGTGCTTCACCTCACAGACAACCACACAGCACCTGTTTCACCTCCACAGACAACCACACAGCACGTGTTTCACCCACACAGACAATCACACAGCATGTGCTTCACCTCACAGACAACCACACAGCACCTGTTTCACCTCCACAGACAACCACACAGCACGTGTTTCACCCACATAGACAACCACACAGCACGTGTTTCACCTCACAGACAACCACACAGCACGTGCTTCACCCCCACAGACAACCACACAGCATGTGCTTCACCCCATAGACAACCACACAGCACGTGCTTCACCCCATAGACAACCACATAGCACGTGTTTCACCCCCACAGACAACCACACAGCACGTGTTTCACCCCCACAGACAACAACACTGCATGTGTTTCATCCTCACAATCACACAGCATGTGTTTCACCCTCTCAGACAATCACACAGCACCTGTTGCACCTCCACAGACAACCACACAGCACGTGTTTCACCCCCACAGACAACAACACAGCACATTCAATCCTCTTCTCTGCAGACATCTGAATGGTGTTTAAACAGGAAAAGTAAAATGAACAGTTGAAGCAGTTTCCTGAAACAGCTTAGGCAAAAACTTCCGATAAATGATCAATGTTCTCATTAGCCACGTAATTGTCCAACTCTTGACTCTTCTGTACCTTGACAAATGTTTGTTTCTTAATTGAGTCCACAGAGACTTTTACTACTGGGAACAACTGTACACAACCCAGGGGCAATATGGCTCTGAAATAATATGTCAGCACCAAACCCAGAAGCATAACTGTTGGAGGCCTAAACAACAAATCCGCAATACAAACCAGCCATAGTCAGATGTGTTTTATTTCTTTGAAGGAGAACTTCTATTACCAGATGCAAGTTATGAGCAGAAAGTTCCTATCTTTCTTTTAATCCAAGCTGCCCCATCAGGGAGGGTCATACCCGTGCAGAGATTCTTACTGGGGTGGGGTGGGGAAAGGGGTCATGAGCTTCCAATGCCTGTCAACCCAGCACTTTTTCTCACGAGTGTGCTATGAAGAATAACTAATGAATGATCATAAACCATCCAGACAACATGGAGTGCTGCATAAGTGATGGGTCTTGTTTTCCTCCCATGGCTTTTTTCCTATTTCTATAGAGCACCGAGAGTCTGGTTTGTGTCTGTGCTCCGTTATATAATCCCTGCGGCTTTTTGCAAGTAACAGATGCCCCTCCTCAGCTCATACAGACATCAGAGCCCCACATGTCTGTGTTCTGTGGAGACTACTTTTATGGATGAGGGTGCAGGGTGTGACTCCACCTTCTGTGGTAATGACCTTGTAACTTTTTAATATGTGAGGAACAAGCTAATGCGAAGTAAGCCCCAAAATATATCTCTGCTCCATAGAAACAGCTGCTGAGGACAGGAACATTTAGAACAGATTGGCAGTAGGTGTCTGTCACTGTCAGAGTCAAGGCCGAGGCCAAGGTTTCGCCAGAATCCATTAGGAGGAAAAGGGAACACTGCTTGGGGCTGATTACCTTGTTAAACAACAGGAGAGTCTCAGAACATCATATAAACATAAATTCACTCAATCTTCTGTGTAGGAAAGTATAGAGAACAGAAAATGGCTCACAGAAGCCATTTGCTGGGGACTCGGGTAAACAACCATCTGTGTAACCTCAGGGTTACAACCTTCCCAGTGGAAAGAAAGGTAAAAGGGTCCCTCTCCTGAGTTGCTGATTGTTAACAGGAGCCTCAAAGAATTGATGAAACAGCTGTTTGTTTCAGCATCTAGTTGTTTATTTTGAATTGGGCAGAGGCCACAGGAGAGCTGAGGTTCCTGGGTTGAGTCTTATATCTGTGAACTTATCCCAGCTCTGTCACAGCTCTGGAGATTTCATCTAAGTCTAGACCATTACTTCTTGTTTCAGCTTAGACATGTAAAGAACATGGGGTTAACACTCATGACAAGAAAAATACGGACAAACTAAAATTCAGTGACTTTTGTTGGACCCATCAGAGTACCAAAGTTGCAAGACAAACTCACACTCCTGATTATGGAGAGACAGGGCCTGCTTACATAGAGTGGATGCTGCTGGAGCCACTAACTGGGAAGTACATTTAAAATCAAAAGTGGGATGACTTGCTGTAGGCTGAGTGTAGACTAGTGTGAGAGTGACCAACTCCTAGATGCCGGTCCTGGGAATGCTCAAACCCTTCTATGGCTTTTACATATAGGATCTTCCAGAAGATTAAAAAAAAAAGGGTATACTTGTGATTCTTGAATGGGCAGAAAAAGGATAATCACAGCCTCTTCATAACAAAGGTCTATAGCCCAAGAGAAAAGACTTTGCCAGACTCTTATCTCAGTTGAGATAAGGGCATTTCTCTCAGCCCCTGTAGCCTTCCTGTCTCATCCAAGGGGAAAGAGATCATCAACATAGGCCATGCTTCAAGAAAATAGACTGGAATATTTCAGCCAGAGAAGAGAGTAGGAGCGGGGAAGGGAGATGGTAGACAAAATGCTAGACCAAAGGAGAAACACTAGTCACAGGACTGTTACAGGAGAGCCACCCAAATCAAAGGGCTCTGGGTCTCCTCTTGTTGGCTCTTGTCATGCTCTCGAGAAAGGATTCAGATGAGTGACAGAAAGCAGTGTTGAAGCAAAGCAAGTAAATTTATTAAGAATACACTTGGCATAAAGTACAAGTGAGCAACTCAGCTAGTCTGAGTACCCCACCTGTTGGGGGTTCAAGGGTTTTATACTTTTCTATGGGTTTCAAGGTTCCCCTCTGCATAGACTATATTTCAAAGCCCCCCTTTTCATGTTGTGGTTTTCCCCAGAATTTATGAGAATAATCTGGTGATTTTATCTTGGCAAGTCCCAAGACTATTAACTTCTTTGTTCAGAGGTGAAATAAAATCCCCCTTTTTTTTCTTTTCTTTTTTTTCTCTTTCTCCTCCAATGAACTTGTCTGCCCTAGCAGCTATCTTTCCTGCCTAACAAACCCCCTCAGATGATAAAATCAAAGTACTTTGGGGGTTTTGTTATTTGTCCCCCAGACTTCATCTGTCCTTGGGTATAGTTGGCACAAATGGCATTAATTGGGTCTTTGTTTTCTATTCTCCCAAGCCAGGGTGATTTAAACTATGTATAATCTGATTAGGGGGGAGAGGCAAAAACCATTTGCGCTCAAGTGTCCTTGGTTGGGGAATATAAGGTCTTACGATTCACAAACTGGCTGCAAGGTGCCGAAACTGTTGGGCCTGGTTTAATTTTCTTGCCTCAATTTCCCCATTACACTTGCCCAGGGATTTTTCTAGCTTCTTACTATCCTACCACAGGAACACTAAAACACTGAGATTTAATTGGAGTGTATAGAATACTCTTCCTCTGCTATACCCTACTCCAGGGCATACAACGAGCAGGACTCTGGTATAATAACAGTGAATTACAGCAGAAAGATCTGTGAGATGCAGACTCTCTCTGAGTAATAGTACTCAGGGAAGCCCAAAGTCAAGAGGGGAGACTCAGACAAAAACACTAGAAAAATGTGTAGCCCCTGGCATCTATAAGTACAGTAGACCTTAAATGCAGCCTAAGTCCTGGACCGCTTAACATAAATCCTACACACTGAAAGCCTATTTATATCAGTTCTTATTTCCCAATATAACATGTCCAGCTTTCAACAAAAAATTACAAGGCCTTTAGAAAGGCAAAACAAACCCCCAAACTACACACTCTGAAGAGACAAAGCAAGCATCACAACCAGACTCAGATATGACATAGTTGGAATTATCAAACAGAAATGTAAAATAACTGTGATTAGATGGACCTGGAGAGTATTATGCTGAGCAAAATAAACAAATCAGAGAAAGATAAGTACCACATGATCTCACACATGTGTGGAATCTAATGAACCAAATGAACTGATGATCAAAAATAGACCCAGAGTCATAGAAAAATGAACAGACTGTTGAACCTCAGAGGGAAGGCAGGGGAGGGTGGGTGGGAAGAGATAAGCCAATGAACTTGTCTGCATATATGCATAACCCGTGGACACAGAAAATGGGTTAGTGAGGGCTTGGGGGGAGGATGGGAGTGGGCTGGAAGAGGTTAATGGAGGGAAAAAGGAGGACCTATGTAATACTTTCAACAATAAAGAGTAAAAGAAAAAAATAAAGAAATAAAATAAAAGTAACTGTGATTATTATGTTAAGGGCTCTAATGGAAAAGTAGACAACACACAAGAGCATGTGGGTAGTATAAGAGGATAGATGAAAACTCTAAGAAAGAACCAAAAGGAAATGCTAGAAATAAAAACAACAACAACACTGTAAAAGAAGTGAGGAACCAGTGACATTAAAGATAGATCAAGAAAGACTTTCCAAACAGAAATACAGAAATGGAGAAAGAGAGTGTGTGTGTCGGGGGGTGGGGTGGAGGAGGGAGGCTAAGGTCCCACTGTAGAAAAGGATGTTCTCCAGCTTACTTAATGCCTCAAGATAAGAAAGCAGTGGTCATCCTTCTTAGCAGGCCCCTTTGTCCATCTAGGAGGGACAGAGTCAGGATTATAAACTTAGAGGACACCTTTCTTAGGTGACCCCTCTGCCCCCCTGTGCCAAGGGGGACAGAGTCTTAGGCTTAGAATTTAGAAGTAAAGTTTTAGAGGCAGTATTTGCTTGCAATAAAGTTTCTGTACTTTTCACCTACCACACCTTTTGTCCATGGCTTCATTCTTTGAATCCATCTGGACAAGAACCTGGGAAAGAAATCACCCTTGCATCCAGCTCAACAAAATAACCTGAAGCAATGGGGTCTCTACCACCCGCTCGTCACTGAGATTTTCTGACTCGTCTTCTTGACCTCTGAATCTGTGATGGAAGCATCTTTCCCACTGGCTTGTAGGATGTTAATTCTTTATTCATCCTTAGTCTCCACTCCCTCGAACCCGATGTTGAATACAACAACCCAGTTACGTGAGGCTGAGTGACCTCCTTTCTCTTCCATTACCACTGCCCTAGCTTATGTTCACAGAACCTAAACTCTCAGTCTCTTAGCTGCTTCTTCCCTATAATCCTCCTCCAAAAATGCTTTCTATAGCTGTCCATTGGGTTTCCCTAGCAGAGTTTAGTAGTGCAGACTGATACCATTTGCTCAAATCTTTTACTGTCTCCCCACTACATGATATTAGTGAATGTGTACTAACTCCCTTGATTCTTAGCTTTCTCACTTTTCCCCAAGTAAATTAGGTGTGTTTTCATCCCCAGAGACTTTACATGTACTGGCCTGCGATGCTCTGTGTACAGTTGTTCACGTGGCCAGCCTCCTGCAGGCAAGCCCGCACTCGAATTTCACCCTCTCATGTCCAGCCTATCTCATCCAGCTCCTACTTTACTTTCTGTTGTTGTTTTGTTTGTTTGTTTTAAGCACTCGTCATTTCCTGACATTATTCTGCTATTGTTTGGTAGTCTCCCTACTAGAATACAATTCTCTAAGGGCCCACTTATCATCTGTTTTATTCACTGCTGTACCCAGCACCTGGCACTATGCCTGTGCACCCAATAAACATCTGTGAACTGAATAAGAAATGTGAAACAGGAACCAGAATAGCTTTATTAAGTCAGACAAGCTGGTTACGAGGGACAGAAACTTAGGATGGCAAAACTTAACATTTGCGAGTGGCAATAACTGATACATTTCAGGAGTACTGGTCTCCAGCGTTATATTTCCCAAACGGCCCTACCAAATATTTCTCCAGCACAATTCACTGTGAAACAGTATCATGCTGCATTAAATGCTGCATTCCATAATTGTTTCATGAAGATTCACCATGCTCATTAGCATATTGAAGGTTCTGAGCAGTCCTACAGTAAATGAACTGAATTAATTTTATTTTAAAATTCCTTAAATATATATTAACAGACTCCTGTTGGGATGGTCACCTGCATGCAATAATTCTACTCCACTGTGTTCTGATACACTGTATCCTGGCACAGGGGTATGGCCATGCTGGGCCAATCATAGTGACTTCTGATTTGTGGAAAGGATGGGCATTTAACAAGCCAAGCCAATTAGGACATCCCTTGAATTAAAGGCCGAGATGGGGAGACAGACACCCCTTGCCTCTTAGGCCATGGATTTAAGGCTGTACCTTTTAAGGGACCTGTTCCACACTCCTGGCTAAGTGGAGAAAGCCTGTGTATGGCAGGAGAGAAGCCACCATTCAGGGAGAGCCTGACATGAGAGACTGGGAGGAAAAGAGGAGGAGAAAGCAAACAATTGAGAAAAACAGGGAGAAATACTAACCATGCACATTCAAGCCTCTAAATCCAGGCATCCCTGCAGCCAGATTCGCCCCTGCCCTGATAAATCCTTTTGTTACATAAGAAAATAAATTTATTTTAAAAAATGTTCTATATTGGTTCAGTAATACACCTCCAACCCCATTTCCTGCAGAATGTGCTTTGGGAAGTCTTGCCCTGTGGCAACCTCAGTAAAAGCCTGAGCTGTTTACAGTGCACTCACATTTTATTTTTTTTTAATTTTTTTTTTCAAATTTTTATTAAGGTATTATATGTGTACATATCTTACCATTGCCCCCCACCCCACCCCACTCCCATACATGCCCTCACCCCCCAAAGTTTTGCATCCATTGGTTACTCTTATATGCATGCATACAAGTCCTTCAGTTGATCTCTTATTTCCCCCACCTCTCCCTAACCTTACCGCTGTAATCTGACAGTCTGTTTGATGCTTTACTGCCTCTGTAACTATCTTTTTGTTCATCAGTTTATAATGTTTTTCATTATCCCCAAATGAGTGGGATCATGTGGTATTTTTCTTTCATTGACTGGCTTATTTCACTTAGCATGATGTTCTCTAATTCCATCCAAGTGTCTACAAATGGTAGTAATTCCTTCTTTTTTATGGAAGCATAGTATTCCATTGTGTAGATGTACCATAGTTTTCTGATCCAGTCATCTGCTGATGGGCACCTAGGCTGTTTCCAAATCTTAGCTATTGTAAATTGTGCTGCTATGAACATAGGAGTGCATATATCCTTTCTGATTGGTGTTACTGGTTTCTTAGGATATATTCCCAGGAGTGGTATTACTGGGTCAAATGGGAGTTCCATTTTCAGTTTTTTGAGGAAACTCCATACTGTTCTCCACAGTGGCTGCACCAGTCTGCATTCCCACCAGCAGTGCATGAGGGTTCCTTTTTCTCCGCATCCTCGCCAACACTTGTCGTTTGTTGATTTGTTGATGATAGCCATTCTGACAGGTGTGAGATGGTATCGCATTGTCGTTTTGATTTGCATCTCTCGGATAATTAGTGACTTTGAGCATGTTTTCATGTGTCTCTTGGCCTTCCTTCTGTCTTCTTTCGAAAAGATTCTATTTAGGTCTGTTGCCCATTTTTTTATTGGATCCTTTATCTTCCTTTTATTAAGTTGTATAAGCTGCTTGTAGATGTTGGAGATTAAACCTTTATCAGTGATACCATTTGCAAATATGTTCTCCCATACAGTGGGGTTTCTTGTTGTTTTGTTGATGGTTTCTTTTGCTGTGCAAAAGCTTTTTATTTTGATGTAGTCCCATTTGTTTATTTTCTCTTTGGCTTCCATTGCCCTAGGGGCAGTATCACTGAAAAAGTTCTTTTGGCATATGTCTGAGATTTTGCTGCCTGTGGATTCCTCTAGTATTTTTATGGTTTCCCGTCTTATATTTAAGTCCTGTATCCATTTTGAGTTTATTTTTGTGTATGGTATAAGTTGGTGATCTAGTTTCATTTTTTTGCATGTATCTGTCCAATTTTCCCAACACCATTTATTGAAGAGACTGTCTTGACTCCATTGTATGCTCATGCCTCCTTTGTCAAATATTAATTGTGCATATTGGTTTGGGTCGATATCTGGATTCTCTATTCTATTCCATTGATCTATATGTCTGTTCTTGTGCCAGTACCAGGCTGTTTTGAGGACAGTGGCTTTGTAATACAGCTTGAAATCTGGTATTGAGATCCCTCCTACTTTATTCTTCTTTCTCAGGATTGCTGTGGCTATTCGGGGTCTTTTTTTATTCCAGATGAATTTTTGGAGAGTTCTTTCTAGGTCTGTGAAATATGCTGTTGGTATTTTAATGGGGAGTGCATTGAATCTATAGATTGCTTTGGGTAGTATGGACATTTTGATGATGTTGATTCTACCAATCCATGAACATGGTATGTTCTTCCATCTGTTTACATCTTCCTCTATCTCTTTTTTTAGTGTCCTGTAGTTTTCCGCATATAGGTCTTTTACCTCCTTGGTTAGGTTTATTCCTAAGTATCTTAATTTTTTTGGTGCAATGGAGAATGGGATTGCTTTTTTAGTCTCTCTTTCTGTAAGTTCACTGTTGGTGTATAGAAATGCCATAGATTTATTGGCGTTAATTTTGTATCCTGCTACATTGCCGAATTCATTTATTAAGTCTGTTAGTTTTTTGATGGAGTCTTTTGGGTTTTTTATGTACAATATCATGTCATCTGCAAATAAGGACAGCTTTACTTCTTCTTTTCCAATTTGGATGCCTTTTATTTCTTCTTCTTGTCTAATTGCAATGGCTAATACTTCCAGTACTATGTCAAACAGGAGTGGTGAGAGTGGGCATCCTTGTCTTGTTCCTGTTCTTAGGGGAAATGGTTTTAGTTTTTGCCCATTGAGTATGATGTTAGCTGTGGGTTTATCATATATAGCTTTTATTATGTTGAGGTATGATCCTTCTATTCCCACCTTGTTGAGAGTTTTTATCAAGAAAGGGTGTTGGATTTTGTCAAATGCTTTTTCTGCATCAATTGATATGACTATGTGATTTTTATCTTACAATTTGTTTATGTGATGTATCACATTTATTGATTTTCGGATATTGTACCATCCTTGCATTCCTGGAATAAACCCTACTTGGTCATGGTGTATGATCTTTCTGATGTACTGCTGGATCCGATTTGCTAAAATTTTGTTGAGGATTTTGGCATCTACATTCATGAGGGATATTGGCCTGTAATTCTCCTTCATTGTGTTGTCTTTATCTGGTTTTGGTATTAGGGTGATGCTGGCTTCATAGAAAGAGCTTGGAAGTGTTCCTTCCTCTTGAATTTTTTGGAATAGTCTGAGGAGGATAGGTTTTAGTTCTTCCTTGAATGTTTGGTAAAACTCTCCCGTGAAGCCGTCTGGCCCCGGGCTTTTGTTTGCCGGAAGCTCTTTGATGACTGCTTCAATTTCTTCCATAGTTACTGGCATATTGAGCTGTTTAGATTCTTCTTGATTGAGTTTTGGAAGGTTATATTTTTCTAGGAATCTGTCCATTTCCTCCAGGTTGTCCAATTTGTTGGAATAGAGTTGTTCGTAGTATTTTTTAACAATCCTTTGTATTTCGGCGGGATCTGTTGTTATTTCACCTCTTTCATTTCTGATTTTGTATATTTGGGTCCTCTCTCTTTGCTTCTTGGTGAGCCTGGCTAGAGGTTCATCAATCTTGTTTATCCTTTCAAAGAACCAGCTCTTGGTTTTGTTGATCTTTTATATTGTTTCTTTGGTCTCTATGTCGTTTATCTCTGCTCTGATCTTTATTATTTCCTTCCTTCTGCTTACACTGGGCTTTTCTTGTTGCTCTTTTTCTAACTCTTTGAGTTGTTGGGTTAGGTAATTTATTACCATTGTTTCTTGTTTTTTGCAGTAGGCTTGTAGAGCTATGAACTTCCCTCTCAAGACTGCTTTCGCTGTGTCCCATAGATTTTGGATTGTAGTGTTTTCATTGTCATTTGTTGCCATGATGTTTTTTATTTCTTCTTTGATCTCTCTAGTAACCCAGTCATGGTTTAATAGCATGCTGTTTAGCCTCCATGTGTTTGATTTCTTTGTGTTGTTTTTATTGTAGTTGATTTCCAGTTTTATGCCACTGTGGTCTGAGAAGATGCTTGATATGATTTCTATCTTCTTGAATTTGAAGAGACTTTGCCTATGTCCCAACATATGGTCTATCTTTGAGAATGACCCATGTGCACTTGAGAAGAATGTATATTCTGTGGCTTTGGGGTGAAATGTTCTGAAGATGTCAATTCCATCTGGTCTAGTGAGTCATTTAGGATTGATGTTTCTTTGCTGATTTTTTGTTTAGAGGATTTGTCCAATGGTGATAGTGGGGTATTAAAGTCTCCTACTATGATTGTATTGCTGTCAATCTCTCCCTTGATATCCTCCAGGAGTTTTTTTATGTATTTGGGTGCTCCTGTATTGGGTGCATATATGTTTACCAGAGTTATTTCTTCTTGTTGGATTGCTCCCTTTAGTATTATGAAGTGGCCTTCCTTATCTCTTGTTATGTCCTTCAGTTTGAGATCTAATTTGTCAGATACAAGTATTGCTACCCCAGCTTTTTTTTCAGTTCCATTTGCCTGGAAAACCTTTTTCCATCCCTTCACCCTCAGTCTGTGTGCGTCTTTTTTTCTGAGGTGGGTTTCTTGTAGACAGCAGATATATGGGTCATGTTTTCTTATCCAATCCATTACCCTATGTCTTTTGATTGGGGCATTTAATCCATTTACATTTAAAGTTATTATTGATAGGTACTTATTTGTTGCCATTCCTATTCTTTACACCTGTGTTCCTTCTTCGCTTCCTATTTCTTTTCTTTTTTTTCTTTTTACAGCAGACCCTTTAGCATTTCTTGCATTGCTGGTTTGGTGGTAATAAATTCCCTTAGTCCTTTTTTGTCTGTGAAGCTCCTGATTTCACCTTCAATTTTGATTGATAGCCTTGCTGGGTACAGTATTCTTGGATTCAGACCCTTCCTTTGCATGACTTTGTATATTTCATTCCATTCCCTTCTGGCCTGATGAGTTTCTGTTGAGAAATCAGTTGCTAGTCTGATGGGGGTTCCTTTGTATGTAACTTTCTGTCTCTCTCTGGCCGCTTTTAAGATTTTTACTTTGTCGTTGGTGTTTGCCGATTTAATTATAATGTGCCTTGGTGTCAGTCTTTTGGGGTTCATTTTGCTTGGGACTCTGTGAGCTTCTTGGATTTTTGTGGGTTTTTTCTTCTCTATATCAGGGAAATTTTCTGTCATTATTTCTTCAAAGAGGTTTTCTATTCCTTGCTCAGCTTCCTTTCCTTCTGGAACCCCTATTATGCGGATGTTGTTTTGTTTCGTGTTGTCCCAAAGTTCCCTTAGGCTCTCCTCCTGCCTTCTAATTTTTTTTTTTCTAGAAGTTGCTCTACTTGGGTATTTTTTCCCATCTTGTCTTCTAGCTCACTGATGCGGTCCTCTGCTTCTTCTAGTCTACTCTTGATGCTTTCTATTGAGTTCTTTACAGGAGCGATGTCATTTTTCATTTCTTCTTGGTTCTTCTTCATTTCCTCTTGGTTCTTGCTCATATTGTCGAATTTGTCTTCCATTCTTTTCAGCCACCTTATGACCATTTCTCTGAATTCTTTTTCTGGCAGGTTGTTTGCCTCCATTTCGTTTACTTCCTTTTCTGGTGATGCCTGCTTTTCTTTCATATGTGGGCTGTGTCTTTGTCTCCCCATGGTCTCTCTTCTCTGGGTGTCTGGTTATGTAGTTCTCTCTCTCCTTTCCGTGGTGGAGTGTAGAGCTCCTCTGAACCCGTGTGTTTGCGCCAATTGGGGAGCGTTGTTCTGGGGCTCGCAGCTGTTTCGTGGGTGCCGCAGTTGTGGATTCTCAGGCTTCCGATAAGCTCCACTTTCCGGTCCAAGATGGCGCAGACCTACAGTGCACTCACATTTTAAAGGGCCAATCGAATACCTAGCTGATCAGCCAGAATAAATGATATTCCTGTCTCTGAATGATGCATAGGTTTTACAAACATAGGTCCACTTCCTGGATGAGATCTCCATAGATACTTAGCTTCACATCAGAACGAGGTATGCACAGTGTGATACTGCATGGAGTCCAGGGAAAGCACGCCCCGAGATTGCAGTGCTGTCCTAGGGCTGGGTGGGTGCTGTTCACAGCAGTCTGAGGGGTCTTCTTAGACAAGCAAACCTGGCTGGGGGAGTTCTAAACAGCTGTTAGCTTCCACCAGGAAAGCAAGACACTTACCCAACATGTCTTTATGTCTCCCAACAGTGGCTCACCCTGAGAAAGGGCTGAATTCAGGTTTGTGGATTGAATGAAACGCAGGCTGGTCCTGTTCCTTGCTAACATGGTTATACTCAAGGTTGACTTAAGGAATTCTTAATAACATTTATTTTCAGCATATTACTTCATGAATGCTATCCTTGTCGTTTCATATATATTCAGTGGTTGCTTTTGAGAAATCTAAAAATACCATCCCCTGGCATTTGCCCTGGAACAGTGTGCTGCCTTGATGTAGCCGTAACAGTCCTGCCATATGGGAGGGAACCTGGCCACTTCCACACAGGCTCTTCTTTTAGGATCAAGTGGCCGCTGTCACTTGGCTGGGCAGCCTCTTGAACTTCTTCATTTGGGTACAGCATTCCAGGGCTATTATTTCCTCTGAGAAGGGTTTTTAAATAGCTTGCAGTGTGGGCGCTTCACCACTAGAGTTCAATCTTGCTCTTGTCTAGATGACTTCATAGCTGAGAAACAAACTAAAACAGCACCCCCCAAACCAAAACAAAACACAAAGAAATTCCCAAAGTGCTTTCTCTAATTCTGACCCTGACCTTTGACTAGCAAGAGCTGACTTTAATAATGTGCCTTTTCTATCAGACAAGATTTTCCGGTTGGTATTGTCATCCAGTATAAAATTCTTGAATGCCTTTGCTTTGTTTCAAGTCATTTGTGAATACGTGAGAAACAATTTCCTTTCAGGTTAAGTTTGTTTATTTCTAGGTACAATCTTCAGCTGTAATTACCTGGCTGAGATAGGGGTGAGTATGCTTCTGGTCCGTGAATTTGGGGGCTCACAGCGGGGCAGGGTGGGCTGCAGCAAACACAAGTGCTGCACTGGGTCTCCAAGTTGATCATTCATTTACAATTTCTTTTTTTCAAAAAATTATCTGTAAGCCTGTGATTTCCAAATTAACAAACTACCACTTCTTTCTCTTCCTTTGTACCCACAATCTTCAGATACATTTTTTATGAGACCAAAATCAAGTGTAAGGGCGTAAGTCCCACACTTGGCTTCCCGTAGAAGCTGTGCTCCCAGGACTGTCTTAAGTGCCCAGAGCAACTCAATCAAGCACATGTAGCAGGTGCAGGTCTACTGGATGCAGATGTGTCTATACCTTCATTCTCGCTCCAGAGGCTCTTCCTCTTCCAAGTAGCTCTTAGTATCACAGGTGGCACTTGAAGGGCACGTTGGAATGAGTTCATCTTTGCTGGATGGAGAGCTTTTCCCAGAGTTTGGACACAGAAACGATAAAGTGAAAACCACACTGAGTTACATAATATTAATTTTTGGACAAAAGGCTGAGAAAAAAATTGAAAACACTATCTCATATTCCTAGGTTTTCTTTTATAAACAAGCCAGTCCTGATTTACAAATTAAAATGCAAATAAGCCTGAGGCATGTTTTTCCATTATTTACCTTTTGAGGGGAGGTGGGTGGTGGGAAATAAACTCAAAGGAAAAAGAACACTGGCAAGAGAGGCACCAAAGACACAATTTTATCACAATTTTGCTGAGAGTTAGGACCTCCAAAAACAGTGTTGTGCCCAATTAGGAATATCTGATAATAGCTAATATTTTCTGAGCATTTTCACAGCAGCCCATGAGTAAAGGTTGCTTATTAGTCCCATTTTACAGATAAACAAACAGAAGTAACTTGAAAAAGGGCACCCAGACAGTAAATAGTGAAGCCAGCAGTCAAACGTAGGTGCCCACTTGAACAAGGTGATGATATGTGTTCCACATTCATATGGTCTGAGCTTTTTGAAGTTACAGGTTAAGAGAATGGTGACAACTCTGATATGGTGAGTGGCCATTTCTAGGCAGAACAGTAAGAAACGTGCAAGAGAAGATGAGCAGGAGTTAAATGATAAGACAGGTTTGCTAGTGTGAACATTACCGTCACTGGGGTTTTGTACCAGCCCAGACATCCTGCGCAGACAGCTGAAAGAGGGAGACGTCTCCATCTCTAACAACAGAAAGCAAGGTCTGTGGTGAGAACTCTTAGTAACCCTGGCTACAGTTTTCATCAACTTTTCAAAAAGGAGAATCTTGAAATTGATCTTAAAAACTCACGATGTGCTTACTTGCAGTTGTGACAAATAATTACATTCAGATCAGCTCTATAATGAATTTTCTACATTCTCATTCCATAGTTGAGTTTGGACAGATGCCATCTAATCTTTTTGTTATGATTTTTAGATTCTAGGTTAAACAATCTTACCTCCCATCAAAGACTATTGCGAATAGTTACCCATGATGAGCTGCTTATTCATTTATTCATTCAATATGTATTAAAAATCTACTACATACCAGGCACCATACTAGATACTGAGACAATGGAGGAAAACAAAACAAAACAAAACAAAACAAAATTTTTAAAAATGAAAATCTCTGTATACATTCTGTTAAGGGAGATGTGAAATGAATGAGCAAAGATATAGTACTAATGATTGTGAATAAGTTCAATGGAGAAAAATAAAAGTGGGAAGGGAAATAAGGAGTGCTGTTTTGTTCTATTTGCTTGTCCTGCGATTTTTAGCAGGGCGGTTCAGGAAAGATACTAGCAGCAAAGTAATAGTAATAGTATTACTATTGTGTCATGATAGGCATGATGCAGCTAACATTTTTGAATGCTTACTATATACAAAGCCACTTTAATTTATATTTCATTTAATCATTATACCACCACTTATCTCATTTCACACATACACTCAGACACAAAAGACCAGAAAAATTATCCAATTTATCCAATTGAATCACAAGCTAATAAGAAAAAGATGCAGACATTCTGAGTCTTAGCCCAAGTTCTTAACCCCACAAGAATATTTCTCTTTGGGTATCCCTGCTATAGCTATAAATGCCTACACAGGAGACAACACTACGTGAAACATGCTAACCTAATTTTATACTCCTGGTTTGTTTCAGCCATGGCAATATAAAGAGTAACTGCGTGTTTTCCAATAATAACTCCTCAAATATAGTTGTTACATGGATAGATTAAGTTAATAGAAATTATGTTTTAATTATATGCCTAGAATATGTACCCCCTCTACATTATAATATTTATAGCAACTGACAATATGTGGTACAAAATAGACAATCTATGCGCATTGTAAATTATAAATGAATAAAATTTTATTTGTCAGTGCACAGAAAGACAAAGAAGTCAGTTATTGATAAAAATAGAATACAGATCATAGGAGAGGCAGGGGGTGCTGGGAATATCCGGCATTTCAGATGAACTCATTGCTACTATTAGAAACTGGGTTTGGCTAAACATTTCCTGGCAGCTAGGAAAGAAAACCACACTAGGTTACATAATATATTTTTTTGAACAAATGAAGGCAAAAAGTTTCCGTGGGAGAAACTTTTCTTGCAACCAAATCCCTTTTAAAGGTTCATGGATAAAAGTGAAGAATATCGTTCACTCTGTAGAAGGCACAGACGCTGGCAAGAATCATCTTTACCAATCTTCTATAAATAATGTTGGTATTTCTGAAGAGAAATAGCTGGGATAATATGATTCAGGTATTCTGTGTTCTGCATATCTTATTTAATAATGGGTAAAGAATGAGAAAATGAATAGTTAACGTTCCAATGGATTCTTCCTCAAAATATTAATTATAGTAAGCAAAATTTTGGCAGGTGCTATATCAAAATCAGTTTCATGACTGGAAAAATTATAATAATATGACTAATGAAAATAATAGCAGTTGCCTCAAAATGAGAGTAGCAGCTAATAACTACTTCATGCTTACTGGAAGCCAAGATCTGTGCTGAACATTTTACAAGCATGTTTCATTTAAAGTTTTCCATGACTCTCTGAGTTAAGTACTCCTATAGTTCCATTTTAAGGATGAGAAAACTGAAACTGGGGGCCAGAGAAATTAAAAGAGTCCCCAAAAGCTCCCAGCCTGTTGAGCTCAGATTCAAACACAGTCAGACTGATTCCAAAGCTTGTTTTTGTGTGTCTCTGTGTGTTTTTTCATGTGTTTTCTTTTTAATCCTCACCCAAGGATATTTTTTCATCGATTTTTAGAAAGAGTGGAATAGAGAGGGAAAGACAGAGAGAAACATCAATGTGAGAAAGACAGATTGATTGGTTGTTTACTGCATGCAACATGACCAGGGCTTAGGCCAGGGAGGAGCCTGCAACCATGGTATGTGCCCTTGACCAGAATCGAACCCAGGACCCTTTGGTCTGCAGGCTGATGCTCTATCCACTGAGCCAAACCAGCTAGGGCCAAAGCTTCTGTTTTTAACTACTGCTCTGTGGTTCTCTGCTACTTTTAGTATAATTATTCTATATTTTGGAATAATGTGTGGCATTGCAACAACTTACAGTCAAAGACCTAAACATTAGGATCAGAATTCATGAAGAAAAAAGCTTATGTGTTTCCAACTTCTTCAGTAAAAATAACCAGTGTAAGAAAAGTGACAGAACCATAAAAATTACATGAAATCAATTCTACTGCTTATCAAAATAGGAAAAAGAAACAAAGAACAACTCTTGGCACTGTATAGCCCAGACTAGGAAACCTCCTTAGGCCCCAAGGTAATGAGAAACTGCCTTGACTCACGCTGAGTGCTATTTCAGGACCAAGGACAGAGGCACGCGTGCCTTCCGCTAGGGGGCAGGGTGGTCATACATTGCGAACTTGATTCTCCAACAGGCAAGATAACCAGCTCAATGTCCACAGTCTCAGAATGAGCAGCCAGGGGCCAGAGCCCATATTTGCCCCAGATAATAACTTTGGATCTCTTCAAGGATTTGTTCAGTGGACACCTCAGGTTTTGCACTTGGTAGTCAAAGTGCAAAAGAGTTAGAAAAAGTGCAAAATATCAAACTTTGGAAGATAGTTTTTGGAGAATGCCATCTTGAAACTGCCCTTTCTGGCCCCTGTACTAATGTCCATTTCATATTTACCTACTGGCTGACAGCAGCAAACAGCATTTCTAGGGCATTATTTTGGAACTAGACTTGTCTAGGCTGTTAAAGGATCTGCAGGGGGAGTTCTGGGAGGAGTATAACAAAAATGATTAAATAGGATTTGGAGTCAGATAGACCTGGATTTAAACTTGATTTCACCACTGACCTATGTGACTTTGGGTAAGTTATAACCTCTCTGCACCTCAGTTTTCTCAACTATGAAATAGAATAATAACCAAAAAATTCTTACAGAATTGCCATGGTGACTAAATGAGCCTGTAAAGCCTCGGCTGAAGACTGGCACACATGCTCAAAGAGGATGACCACATGATGCTGGTGACGATTCTGCCTCGTGATGTAAAAGAGAGAAGTACTGCTTCAGGGTATGTCAACTTACATTACTCAAAAGAGTGTATACATTGCAAACAAATTTATATAAAGAAAATATACAGAACCATTCACTTGTTTATTTACTCACTCACTTATTCATCAAGCATTTATTAAGCATCTACTGTGGTACCAGGCACCATAAATACAAAAATAGTCATTAAGACAGCTCACAAATCTTGCAGCACATGGTAAAACTGCTTTAGTCAATGGAATGAGAGCACTGACATGCATCATTGCCAGGTCAGAGGTAGGAAAGCTAGTGTGTGCTATGCCATGGCGTTTTCTCTTCCCCAGAACAGTGCACAATGCTTCAGGCAGCACCTGCTCTACCAGCCTGATCCCTGGGTGAGCATAAAGTCAATGGGTACTCTAGGTGTCCCTTTATAGACATAAATGTGCACAAGATATCAACTTTTAAAAAAGTCCTTTGGATTTAGGGTCATTTAGTCCTTCAGCATAAATATGGCCTATCCTGGGTGATGTCAGGCTATTGTTCTAAAAACAACTCAGATAAGCCAGGGGTGGAGGGATGAGGTAAGCAAGCAGGTGAACAACCATCTAAACTGTAGTGTAAATGCTGTAAGAGACAGAAGAGCAATGTATTATGGAGCAGAATCCAAAACTTTGTGATGTGACATGGCAGAGAGTTTCCCAAGAAAATTACATTGTCGACTTGAAAGGGTGACTGTGAGCCTCTGGTGAGGGTCTAATATGGAACTCCTTTCCAAGCAGAGGAGACACTGTCAGAGGAGACAGCAAAGCCACAGGATCCGGGAAATGCAAGGCTTGACGCAGGGGGTTGATAACAATCCACATCGTAACTCTATAAGGAACATGGAGGATGAGGCAAGGCTGAGGTTCCCTTCCAACAACCTAGTGATGATACCAGTCTTACTGGCATACCACTCAGATGCTCTATTGTATATTTTGCTTGAATCCCACTCTTGATCAATAGCCACAGACAAGAGGCAATAAAGGACCATCTAATTTGCTCACAACAACGTTGGACTGCAAATCAGATGCTCTGGACTGCTCATACATGGGAAACCCGAGCACATCACTCCTCTTCTCTAGGCCTCAGTTACGTCACTGGCAGAACCATGGCATGGCCTAGGTAGTCACTGTCCCCCTTCCACTCTGAGACCATATGTTTCTAGAGCACATGTGAGAACTCCACTGCCCTTTGAAGAGACTCCAACCCTGAAAAACTCAGGCTATTAGCATGATTATAAATGGAGAGCTATTGGCTTACTGTCACTAACGCACCATGACCTGTAGTAGGCCCTGCTGAGCTCTCACCATTCCTCTTTGGACATTACCACAACAGTACACTCTGCGACTTAGTGGCTGAGGGCTTTCTCTGGTGGCAAGAATCTCCCCTGCCCCCTGGATAGGCTAGAAAGCCGGAGACTTCATGTTCTTTGAGAGTGGTCATCAACTATGACTGCTGTTGGTTGATATAAAAATGCCCAAGCTCCCTTCTCTTCAGGCAGGAAAAGTCTGAGGCTGGAGACCCTGCGAGTTCCCCAGGATTAAGTTCCCATCGCTCAGAGGGACAACACACATTTTACTGTGTCCCCCCTTCCTGTGTCACTCCTCCCTCTTCTACTGGAGTTTTCTAGGTTCACTTTCCAAAAGCCACCTGCCCTTGAATCCTTTTCTCACAATTTGCTTCTAGAGATCCCCAAGACAAATGCTAACAGATGAGTGAAGGCACACCTACACTTTTCTATCAATTATTTTTGTAATTGGTATAAATTTGCATTCTATAAACAGATTTTAATTAATTAAGTCTTATTTTGAACGCTAATCATTATTTGGGTGTCCCTGTTCCTTCCCCTATCTCAGGAGGCTAATGCCACCCAGGAAACTTGGAGAAAGACCTCTGGCTTTGGTCCAGCATGGTGGTCACCTCAGTGCTCATTGTCCCAGCCTTCATAATGACTCAGAGTGAGTAACTCTACGGCCTCTATACCAGCCTGGGCATGGAGACGTCTGCAGCTCTTCTCAAACATGGGAGCCTGCTGGCAGGTCAGGACACGCAGCCCCCGCTCCTCCTTCCTTTTCTGGTGCCGGGATCCATCTCTGAGTTGGAAGTGACCCAGCCTACTTGTCCACGGCTCTGAATCACAGAAGTGATTTCCTTCATGTCTGCGTGTATCAGTTTGTGTTGAGTCTTGTGTGTGTGAGAGAGAGAGACAGAGATGGAGAGGATAACGTTATTCTCTGAAAACCCAGCAAGGCTTCCTGTGTCTCACAGAGGAGAAATAAAATGTCTTATTCCTCCCTGATCAGCTACAGCCAGTCCTCCAAAATAAAAGAAAGAAATTCGTGCTGAGGCGTGGTTGCTATTCTTGCTGTTAAAATAACTTGCCTACCACCCTGTGAAAGTTTGAAGGACTGCATGGGCCTATGGGCTGGCAGGAATAGAGAAAAGGGAGGGGGGAAAGTTGCGTCTTTTATGAGCTTTCTAATGAAGACTTTTTCATAGGAAGAGCTCAAATCATCAAGATATCGCACTCCCTGAAGCATTTAAATTGTGAATACGTTTCTATTTCTTTGTATAGTAACCTGGGGGAGACTGACAGTAGGGTAGAGGCAAAACAGGACAGGTTCTTTTGATGGCTATGCCACTCTCTGAGAATAAGTTGCTGTTTTTTAAGTAGATATAGACATTCACCTAGTCACTGATACTGCTATCTTAATAAACACGCTGGGCACGGATTCCCTTCAGATGAATGAAAGCAGCCTCCTTAGGGGAGACAGAGTTTTAATGTAGGGCTTTTCACTCGCCCCCAACAGGCCTCCCTGCTATATGTGCTTCAGTGCAGACCCCAGGAGTGACATGTCTGAAAAGGGAACATCTATGCACCTGAACAAAGAGAGTCGGCTTGGCTAAAGCGGCCAGGCTGCTAACGATGGCAGAGGCGCAGATTTGAGCTCCATCCAATTGGTGACTTTCCATAGCCACCACCCCCCTGGCTGTCCTCCCCTTAGCATCTCCCAAGGCTTTCCAAGAGGTGACTGACTAGTTATGCGTCTGGCTAGCAACTCAAATACGGTCACCAAAAGTAACCCAAACAAAACTCTTAAATTCAGTTAAGGATGGAGTGGATCAGGAAATAAGTCAGTAGCTAGAATATTCTTTATTGGCAGGATGAGGTTATAAGTGACTTACTCCCTGGTAGAGCAATTCATGTGATTCTTCCGAGTTACTTAGGAACATAATCTGATTCTAGTTGTTATGGCAACGCACAGGAAAAAAGGTGGAAAGAGTTCACGATTACATTTTTCTTGAAATGATCCAAAATATTAACTGTAAGGATGAGCCTTCTGTAGAAAATGCTATTTGCACTCTCAGAGGTGTGGCTGGTCGTCAGGCTGTCTGCCTGCAGCTGCCTGGGAGAGGGTCCCTCCGAGGCAGAGGAGAAAAGATGAGCATCTGAAGGAGAATAGAAGCGGGCTTTGCCCTCTGGACATCTCTAACTCCTTCCTCCATCAATATGCGGGTGTGAAACACTAACTGCCATGTCCATGTCATCCTCTAATACCTGTGAACTATGCAAGCGAAGAGTAGAATTCTTTTGCCAACATGACTTGGGGAAAAAAAAAATTCCCATTAACCAGAAAAAAAAGGTCAAAAACATAATTCTTAGTTTTTCTTCAAATTTTCTACTACAATGAGGACAAAAAGGGAAATTATTTTCCAGGCTTTCAAGACATCATTTTCTCAGTTTTCTAGTGGAAAATAGTGCCCTGGATAGAAAGGTCATGAAAAACCATCACATTCTCTTTTGTCAGACCTGAATAAAAACACACAGCTTCACCCAGAAAGGGGACTGATAAAACCTTCTAGGGAGAAAGCCATCATTGTGTATTCCTTGCAAATATTTTTTATTGCTCTTATTTTTCAGTGCAGAGATCTTATATTGTTTTCATAACCAGGCACTTAATGGTGGCATGAGGAAGGAAGGAAGGAAGGAAGGAAGGAAGGAAGAAAAGATGAAAGGAAGGAAAGAAGGAGGAAAGGAAGGAAGGAGGGAAGGAAGGAAGGAGGGAGGGAAGGAAGGAAGGAGGGAAGGATGGAGGGAAGGAAGGAGGGAAGGAAGGAGGGAAGGAAGGAAGGTAGGAGGGAAGGAAGGAAGGAAGGAGGGAAGGATGGATGCCAAGAAACAATTCCAGCATGTAATAATTACAAGAGTTCCATCAAAAAGTTGATGGGACTTGGGAGCTCAACAGGGTTGAGTCATATGTAACTTACCTGTTGGAAACAGCTAAGGCACTTCCTCCAAACCTGAATAGGATTATTGTTAGCTGCCAGACAGCTCAGGGCATTTTATTGCCTCCTGTTGGCCAAACACCTGAACAGCTATAGGCTATTCCCCAAACTGACAATGATTCTGTAAACCCTTTGATACCTTACCCTTTGAAGTGTATATTTCCACCTTGCCTTGGGACAAATTGTGTTTAAAAAAAGCATGGGGTCCTGAGACAAGGAGAGTCTTCAGTTCCCTTTAGCTGAAGCTCCTCTGACCCCCAATGCCTTTCAAAAATATCTTTCATCCTTGGACTCCTTCTTAATCATCTATGCGCAGCCCCTTTCTCCAGAATGCTGAACCCTTTGTAAGGCTGGGAAAAGAACCCCAGCAGATGGAGGGGAGGAAGGAAGAAGGGAAGGAAGGAAGGAAGGTAGGAGGGAAGGTAGGAAGGAAGGAGGGAAGGAAGGAAGGTATGAGGAAAGGAAGGAAGGAGGGAAGGAAGGAGGGAGGAAAGGAAGGAAAGAAGGAGGGAAGGAAGGAAGGAGGGAAGGAGGGAAGGAAGGTAAGAGTGAAGGAAGGAGGGAAGGAAGGAAGGAAGTAGGGAAGGAAGGAGGGAAGGTATGAGGGAAGGTAGGAAGGAAGGAGAGAAGGATGGAGGGAAGGAAGGAAGGATGGAAGGAAGGAAGGTAGGAGGGAAGCTAGGAGGGAAGGAGGGAAAGAAGGAGGGAAGGAAGGAGGGAAGGAAGGAAAAAGGGAAGGAAGGAGGGAAGGAAGGAAGGAAGGAAGGAGAGGAGAGAAGGAAGGTAGGAGGGAAGGAAGGAAGGAAGGTAGGGGGAAGGAAGCAGGGAAGGAAGGAAGGAGGGAAGGAGGGGAGGAGAGAAGGAAGGAAGGAAAGAGGGAAGATAGGAAGGAAGGAGGGAAGGAAGGAAGGAAGGAAGAAAGGAAGGAAGGAAGGAAGGAGGGAAGGAAGGAGGGAAGGAAGGAAGATAGGAAGGAAGAAAGGAAGAAAGGAAGGAGGGAAGAAAGGTAGGAGTGAAAGAAGGAGGGAAGAAAGGAAGGAGGGAAGGAAGGAAGTAGGGAAGGAGAGAAGAGAGGAAGGTAGGAGGGAAGGAAGGAGGGAAGGAGGGAGGGAAGGAAGGAGTAGGGAGAGAAGGAAGGAAGGGAAGGAAGGTAGGAGGGAAGGAAGTAAAGAAGGAGGGAAGGAGGGAAGGAAGGAGGAAAAGTAGGAAGGAAGGAAGGGAGGGAAGGAAGGTAGGAGGGAAAGAAATAAAGAAGGAGGGAAGGAAGGAAGGGAGGGAGGGAGGGAGGGAGGGAGGGAGGGAAGGAAGTAGGGAAGGAGGGAAGGAAGGAAGGAGGAAAGGAAGGAGGGAGGGAAGGAGGGAAAGTAGAAAGGAAGGAAGGGAGGGAAGGAAGGTAGGTGGGAAAGAAGTAAAGAAGGAGGGAGGGAGGTAAGGAAGGAGGGAAGGAAGGAAGGAAGGAAGGAAGGAAGGAAGGAGGGAAGGAAGTAGGAAGGGAAGGAAGGAGGGAGGGAAGGAAGGAGAAAGGGAAAGAAGGAGGGAGGAAAGGAAGGAGGCAAGGAAGGAAGGTAGGGGGGAAGGAAGCAGGGAAGGAAGGTAGGAGGGAGAGAAGTAAAGAAGGAGGGAAGGAGGGAAGGAAGGAAGGGAGAGAAGGAAGGAGGAAGGGAAGGAAGGAGGGAGGGAAGGAAGGAGGGAAGGAAGGAGGGAAGGAAGGAGAAAGGGAAAGAAGGAGGGAGGAAAGGAAGGAGGCAAGGAAGGAAGGTAGGGGGGAAGGAAGCAGGGAAGGAAGGTAGGAGGGAGAGAAGTAAAGAAGGAGGGAAGGAGGGAAGGAAGGAAGGGAGGGAGGGAAGGAAGGAAGGAGGAAAGGAAAGAGGGAAGGAAGGAGGGAGGGAAGGAAGGAGGGAGGGAAGGAAGGAGGGAAGGAAGGAGGGAGGGAACGAAGGAGGGAGGAAAGGAAGGAGGCAAGGAAGGAAGGTAAGGGGGAAGGAAGCAGGGAAGGAGGGAAGGAAGGAAGGAAAGAGGGAAGGTAGGAAGGAAAGTAGGAAGGAAGGAAGGAGGAAGGGAAGGAAGGAGGGAGGGAAGGAAGGAGGGAGGGAAGGAAGGAGGGAGGGAAGGAAGGAGGGAAGGAAGGAGGGAGGGAACGAAGGAGGGAGGAAAGGAAGGAGGCAAGGAAGGAAGGTAAGGGGGAAGGAAGCAGGGAAGGAGGGAAGGAAGGAAGGAAAGAGGGAAGGTAGGAAGGAAAGTAGGAAGGAAGGAAGGAGGAAGGGAAGGAAGGAGGGAGGGAAGGAAGGAGGGAGGGAAGGGAGGAAGGAAGGACGAAGCGCAGGCCTGGGCTCTTCCAGGTGCTCTCAGGCATCTGGGGAGCCGGGGCTTTAGGGAGCCCCTCGTGCTCCATCCGCTGTGCTTGCTGGAATTCCCAGCGCCTTGCCCGGAGGTGCTGCTTTCTCCCACGGGCTGATCTAGGCGGGGCCCGCCTTGGGCCCTGTGACTGCTTTTCTTGTAAGTTAAAAAATAAAAGAAAAAGGAGATGGTATTTGAAGCCCTTGCTATTGCAGGAAGATTTGTGAACTCTGGGGAGAAAAGCACACACATCTCACTGCCCAGGAAGAAACAGTGGGCGGAGTGAGAGCGGAAGATGCGGGTGGTTCCTGTCCCGCTGCATCACTAACAGGGCAGCCGGCAGACAGGCGGTCTCACCTCTCGGTCCGTCCTGGAGAGGGAGCTGGTGACCAGTGCAACAGGCAGGTTAGCCAGGTGAGCAACAACGGACTCTGCGGAGAGGTGGGTGGGGCCGCAGTGTCTCCCATTCAGCAGGTGGGGAGCTTGGGGGGCCACTGGTGCCCCTAGGACCAGCTTCCCCTTCCGTAAAGTAGCAATGGTTCTATTACTTACCTCCTAGCGTTGTTTTAGGGACAAAGTTAAATAAAAAAACTAAGGTGCTTATCACAGTGCCTAGCTGAGTGCTAGGTGTGACCTGTTTTTCACATTCTTAGAACATTGATATACCTGGTAATGGCTTGGTAATTAAGGTAGATGAGAATTCATATAACTTCATAAAATAAGGACATTGAAAACTTGTGCTTTTTATTTCTTCTGCTGGTACTCCTGAAAGTATGGGTATAAACATATGCCCGGGGGTGAGGTCACTTCCCTACTCAGTAAGTAGCCCCCTGCACTTCGTAGGGAGATCCCACTCTGCTGGGCCTATCACGGAGACTGAGACGCAAGTGCGCCTAATGAAGCTCTCACTGCCTACCGCGTCATTTGGTGCGGGTGGGCGGGGGTGCGTAAGATAAACACCCACAAAATGATGAAGCGGCTAAAGAAATAAACACCCAGATAGGAAATTAGAGGGAAAATGGCAAGTACTACACTAAAAAAGGCATGTACTAAATTAGAGGGAAGACGGCAGTTGGTTGCAAATGGGCTGCGTACACAAGCACACCTCACTGTGGCTTTCCTGGCTTTAGAAGGGTATAAACTAGTCCCAAATGGGACTTCGTGCAAAACAGTCCTCTGATCTGTAAGAAAAGGCACTCTCCTGAGGGTGTGTTGTGTCATAAAGAGATAGACGATGAATGATAAAACTTGTTATAAATCATATTGTGTGTCATCATTTTTAAAACACATAAGTTGGGGGCTTTTTGTCAAGTAAACTGGTCTGTTTGTGGTATTATCAGCGATTAATAAAAACAAGTGTTTCTGCTCAGCTGGTGTGGCTCAGCGGTTGAAGCATTGCGGGAACCAAGAGGTTGCCGGTTCAATTCCTGGTCAGGGCACATGCCCGGGTTGCAGACCCAAGCCCCAGGAGAGGGTGTACAGGAGGCAGCTAATCGATGTTTCTCATCGATGTTTCTATCTCTCTATCCCTCTTCCTTCCTCTCTCTCTAAAATATTAATAAAAACATTTAAAAAACATATGTGTTACTGACATATGTGTTGGTCTTATAAGCAGCAGAGATGTTCATGATTGTGTGAAAATATTAAGATGGCATTACTTCCTCCTCACCCAGTAGTCTTGGTTATGAAGTTCATTGATTTTATGCCCTTCATATCCACTTTATAATCTTAATGATAGAAAGACAGCATCTGGATCTGGTTCCACCATAAATGGCAGCTGGTTGATGCACATGCATTATGCTCAGTGCTGTCATTCTCCCTGTATGGATCCCATGACACAGCTCAGGGCTGTCCACCAATCCAGCCATGGGACACAGGAAAGCCTCACCCTCAAAACTAACAGGTATCACAATTCTGACACACCTTCCACAAGGTCTCAGTGGGCAGCCCGCTGGACCACTGCCTCAGGGAGCCTAATTTTGTGGGTGTTTATCTTACGCACCCCCCCTCCCCCATTATGCTCAATTTTTGGTAAGTCTGATTTTTTCCAAGAAGTGTGGTGGTCATGTGTGTGTCAGATGCCATCGTGTCACAAGATCTCACTGCCATCCGGGAGATATGACTACATCATGTGAGAGCCTCTACCCCCTCCCCTTAAAATACATAATTTTCTGTAAATATCACAATTACTGCTTTTGTTCGGAACAGATCCTCTCTTTTTTAAAAATATATTTTTATTGATTTCAGAGAGGAAGGGAGAGGGAAAGAGAAACATCAATGATGGGAGAGAGTCATTGATTGGCTGCCTCCTGCACATCCCCTCTTGGGGATCGAGCTGCAACCCGGGCATGTGCCCTTGACCAGACTCAAACCTGGGACCCTTCAGCCCGCAGGCCCACGCTCTATCCACTGAGGCAAACCGGCCAGGGAAGATCCTCTCTTTTAATGTGCCCTGCGCTCTATTAACCTTTCCCAGAATGACTATGACGCTGGCTGACTCCCAGGCAGAGGGAAAGGCAGGTGAGTTCAGCTGCTGCTCGGCCTGGGAGACTATCTCCCCGGAGCCTCAGCCACGGCCAGCTGCTCTCTATGAGTCCGTATACTCTCTGTGGGCAGCACCTCCTACGTTCCAGGCGCTGGTCTGTGTCCTTCACATGGATTATCCTATTTAATGCCAACAGGACCTGCTGAGATGGGCACTTCATGACCCTGTTATTCTGATGGGAATGAGGCTCAGAGAAGTTGAGAGACTTGCCCAGGGAAACCCAGCAGGACCTGGAGGAAGTGGAACAGGAAGCCGAGGGCCTGGCGCTGAGTTCCAGGCTCAGCCTCTGTGCTGCAAGGTTTCTCCCCTGACCCTCCTGCACGGACATGATCCCTCATGGCTGCACAGCTCCCCGGGAAGCAAGACCGTGGGGTAGAGATCAGCTCCCCGTCAGACCGCCCAGTTTCATTCTTATTCTCCACGTGGCCTGAGCCAGGCACTCAGTCTCTCCGAGCTCAGTTTCCTCCTGCTCCAAACTGGACAAATCACAGGCTCTCCTTTCAAGGATGTGGGTGAGGGTTAAACAGACCGCGGACTCCGTGCAGCGCCATCACCAGCGCTCCACAAACGCGCTGGCTATCGAGTTTGCTTCTTCGTTGAGAGAAGGCGTCGACGGTCAGCTGTCTAAGGAGCAGCAAGGCCTCTGTGACTAAGGACCGGTTGGGTGAAGGTTACGGAGCGGACGCCAGCGGAGATGGCAGTTTGCAGCAAAGAGAAAAGAAAGGGCCAAGTCCTCGGAAGCAGGCGCTGGAGGCAGCAGGTTCCGCTGAGCCCATCGCACAGCTTCCCGCCTGCGGAATTGAGAATTGGTGTTTGCCCTCCTCCATTCAAGATTCACATCTGGATATAAAGTTGGAGCGCAGACTGTCTGAACCAGGGGGCACAGGAGCTGCTTCCGAGATATCTTGGCAGCCGTTCACGGGGCCCGGGTTGTATGTCTCTTGTTGTCCCTGAATTATTTATCCTGAACAGCTGTGCTCCATTATCTTTGCATAACGGCACCGCCGAGTGGGAGAACGGTGCCTGATGCCCCCTCGAGTTCCTGGGACGCGGGCGCCCTGCTGCTCCCAGGTGTCCTGCCTGCCATTCTTCACTCCCTCTCCAGCTGTCTCTCCCTCTAGCCGGCGCGTCCCTGCGCCTTGGGGGCCGCGTGAGCCAGCTCCAGGCAGCGCAGGGATCACAGGCACCCCAGCCCCACTTAGAGATAAGGCCAGTGGATCTTTGCAAAAGGACTCAGGCTGCCTGGGCAACCTGTACTGCAGCCTGGATGCCGTTTCTCAGCCGCCAGAACGCACACGCCTGCGCATGCCGGCCGCAGCCCCGCGGCCAGAGGAGGCAGAGGTTCTTGGAGCCCGTGAGAGCTGGGCACCTGCCTCAGAGGGTCTCACCTCGAGCTTCTACACTGCACAGGAAACAGCACTAACAGTCTAGCAGCTGCTAATACTGAGGAGGCATTAAATATAGGCTGGGGACTGTGCCAGGTGCTTTATATCGACACATTTCAATGTCACTACAAGCCTATGAGATACAGAGCCTCATTTTAAACAAATGGAAGAAAACAGGGTTCAGAGAAGTTAAGTGGCCTACGTTTGCCACTGCGCACGCAGCAGAGCTAAGGTGTGCCCCCAATCTCAGCCCAGGCTCTTTGTCACTACTTTTTTAAAATCCTCACCTAAGGACATGTTTTATTGATTTTAGAGAGAGAGGGGAAGGGAGAGAGAGAAACATCCATGTGAGAAAGAACATCGATGGGTTGCCTCCTGAATGCCCCAACTACCTAAGCCACTCTGCCAGGGCTCTCTTACTCCTTCTGGATTAATGTTGGCATGGGGTGTCTTTTTGCCGGTTTTAATTTTAACTGGTTTGTGTCTTTATATTTATAGTGGTTTTCTTGGAAGCAGCATGTAATTAAGTCTTACATTTTGTCCAATTTAGCAATCTCTGAATTTTAATTAGAATGATTAGACCATTTGCATTTACTGTGATTATCAATATGTGAAATTTAGTATTTTTTAATCTTTGATGTATTTATTAGATTAGACTCAGGAGACATAAATTATTCGGTGGGCTTGCTATAAAGAGTTCTAAGCAGTCGTGACTTCCGCATCTATCTTACTGTGAAAACAAACAACAATAAACTCAGTTTGCAGATTGGCTCTGAGCAGCATGCTGGCAGCAGGTCTCAGCATGGCCTCAGCTGACAATCCCACGCAGGCCCACCCCTGCCAATCCAATCCAATCAGAGTATGAGGGTGTGTGCTAAACCCCCTTTGTTGCTTTAAAACAAGATCTCCGGGTGACTCTCACATGCAGCTTTATAGAGACCCAGTTGCTTCAGTACATCATCCAAAAGGGGCCCTGGAGGCTCCGCCCTTAACTAGGCCCTTCAGTGCTTGGTGATGGAATGTTTGGTGAAGCAGGGCCTTTTTACTCCTGTCCTTTCCTCAATTTTCACCAAATCTCTGACCACGTTTTCTGAAGGAATTTAGCGCATGGCCAAAGGTAGGTATTAGGATATGTGTCCGAGCAGGCTAGAGAGTGTGAGATACAAAGATGGCCCTTTTATGATAGCTATGTTGGGATCATGCTCTCAGGAAAGAATAAACACATTTGAATGCCCTTTGATGTCAAAGTCAAACAGGACTGAGGTCGAATTTCCATAAATGAAGATTCATTCTTCCATTTTCTCAAAAAAAGTGGTCGCACAGACACTGGGGATGACTGAGTGTTAGATGGACACCTTCCCTCCTGGGTTGAATGACCACGTTTATTTTAGAGAGAGTTGCATTAGTGACTTTGTCTGTAAGACATAATTCAATTGGGTTGAATTTGATCCATTAACTATTCTGATGCCCAGCAGAGACTAATGAGTTAGGACCATACAAGGATAAGTCTACTGAAAAGAAAGATCAGGCTTTACCCTCCTACAGGCTTGCCTCCTGCAAAGCTACAAGAAGCAGCTCCAGCTGAGTGACTCAGGCCCTGGATCCTGACAGAGGGCCAAAGTGGTGAAAATGTCACCCACCCACCACATCATGTAAACTTCAACCTCAACATCCCTGACTTTGCAGGGGAGGGGCTGGCTGCCCACACATAATGCTGAGGTACAAACATAAAAACAAGCCTTCCCTGACTCATTGTTATGGGAAAAATTACTGAAAAATAACTACATGTCAGAAACTGTACTAGGTAAGTACTAGGGATACAAAGGTAAAGCTGAGTCTCTGTTTTTAAGCTAATATGTTTTGTAAAGGAGGCCAACAGTAACATGATACATGTTATAATGGGCATGCATACTAGTACAATGCTATGGGAGCACAGACAAATGAATAGCAAACACTATTTGAGAAAAGTCAGGAAGGATGTCACAAAAGAGGCAACATTTGAGGTGTCTAAGGGTGGGTCTACAACCCACTTGAGGAAATCTCAAACAGGGCCCTCCTAACTGCTGTGGTTAAGAGACATCTGTTTCTAGTGGACACATGAAGCTTTTCCTGGAAACCTGGGTTCTACATGTATGGTGCACCCTTGACATTTGCAAAGGAAATACGTTGAGCCATTCCAGAATCCTTAAATTCACAAATACTAATTAAAATGTAGAGACTTACTTCCTGGTGAAGTACTTGCTTCTGCACTTGAGCCATGTGACAGCACATAGTCGTGGTCCAACTCTGAGGCTGCAAATGCCAAATGCCTGGAGTCTGGCGTGCTTTAGAGGAGATGCTTCAGGATGGTGGCAGGGTTATCCCAGAGGGCGCTGATGCTCAGGCCAGAGAGTGGGTCACCGTCCCCAGGGCCTACTGGTGGAGCTTGTTTTGCACACTTGGTTTCTTGGAAGCTACAGAGAAGGAGGAGATTGGTGTCTGGCCTCAAGTTATCTGACCTAATGAGACATCATCGGCCAAAATGGATTTCTTTCAGATTCCTATGGGTCAGAAGTCCGACACAGGTCTCATTAGGCTAGAATCTAGGTATTAGCCAGGTTACAATTCTTTCTGAGGACACTCTGGAGCAGGGGTTCTCAAACTTTTTAAACAGGGGGCCAGTTCACTGTCCCTCAGACCGTTGGAGGGCCGGACTATAGTTTTAAAAAAAAAACTATGAACAAATTCCTATGCGCACTGCGGGCCTGGGACGAATCGGCTGCTAAGCAGGATAGGCAGCGGCACCGGCGGGCCAGATAAATGTCCTCGGCGGGTCGCATGTGGCCCGCAGGCCGTAGTTTGAGGACGCCTGCTCTGGAGAATCACTTTCTTGCTCATTTGGGTTGTCGGCAGAAATCAGCTTCCTGTGGTTGTAGAAGCAAGGTCATCATTTTCTCGCTGGCTATCATTTGGGAGTTTGTTCTTAGCATCCAGAGGCATCCCTATTCCTTAGTTTGGGTGGCCTCCTCCAGCTTCAAAGCCAGCAATGGTGGGTCATATCCTTCTCACGCTGTATCTCTCTGACTGTTCTTTCATCCTCGCAGCTCTTTCTCCTTTACTATTGATCTCCTATTTGATCTGTCCTGTGGTATTTTCTTTTACTATTTCTTGCATTCTTTTAGCTGACTGCTATTTATTACTTTATTTTATCCCCATTATTGGTTTATTGTCTCTTCATCTTGATTGGTTTTTAGTGGTTGCTCTAGAATTAACAATACATACTTAACTAATCAAAACCTTCCAATAATTGTATACATCAGGAAACATTCATTCCTCCCGCCTGTCTTTTGTACTGTTATTATATATTTTACTTCTGTGTAGTCTATAATTCCCATGTTATTATTTTTGTTTTAAATAGTTAAATTCCTTTTAAAAGCTCTTTACAATGAGAAAATATCTGTTATGTTTACCCACATATTTATTGTTTTTGTGCTCTTCTTTTCTTTGTGCTGGTCCCCATTTTCATCTGGCACCATTTTCCTTCTTCTTGACAGAAGGATTTTAAATATTGTCATAAAAGACAGGAGGCCTGTAGCTGCTCATCTGAAGAAACTCAGTCCCAGGCTCAGCATCAGGTGTCACTGTGTGGCAGGTGAGGTGGGCCATGCTGAAGCAGGCAGCTGAAGAAATTGTTCACACGCATCTAGGAGCTGGAAACCTTGGCCAAATTCTGGGTTGGGGTTCTGGGGAGGTCTCCATCAGGAAGCCCAGTTAGGTACCTGTTGGGTCTCCTTGTTCTTGGTTGAGACTGAGCTCAGATTGCAATAACATTTTAGGAGTCTATTTCTACCCTACCTGCGTGTGATGCCTTTCAGGAACAGCTTATTGAAAAGTGGGGGACTCCGCCAGCCAGCTGTGTCTTAACAACAGTGGAGGATCCAAAGAATGGGGTGAGTCTTCTACACAGAAGCTGCCTCAGTCCTCTAAGGGCCAGGAACCAGTTCAGCCTCTGGAAATCTGTTCAGTGGTGATCATACTGCATAGATAACTAGGCTAGGCCAGGCACTGCTGTGGCCCAGCTCCAAGAGCTACTGATGATTATGATGGGTAATAATAATAATGCTGATAAATAACACTAATTTGGTAAGGACCAAGCACTGATCTAAGACCTTTATAGGTACTAATTCACTCAATACTGATAATAACCCTACAAAATAGATCCTGTTGTTTGTGACAAATCCTCCTTCTAGGACACAGAGAATCTAAATTTCCCAAGGCCATATGGTTACTAAATGGTAGAACACTCTTTTTTTTTTTTTAATAAATCTTTATTGTTCAGATTATTACAATTGTTCCTCTTTTTTCCCCCATAGCTCCCCTCCACCCGGTTCCCACCCCACCCTCTGCCCTTACCTCCCCCACACTGTCCTCATCCATAGGTGTACGATTTTTGGCCAGTCTCTTCCCTCACCCCCCACACCCCTTTCCCCCTGAGAATTGTCAGTCCACTCCCTTTCTATGCCCCTGATTCTATTATATTCACCAGTTTATTCTGTTCATCAGATTTTTTATTCACTTGATTTTTAAATTCACTTGTTGATAGATATGTATTTGTTGTTCATAATTTTTCTCTTTACTTTTTTCTTCTTCCTCTTCTTTAAGAATACCTTCCAGCATTTCATATAATACTGGTTTGGCGGTGAGGAACTCCTTTAGCTTTTTCTTATCTGTGAAGCTCTTTATCTGCCCTTCAATTCTGAATGATAGCTTTGCTGGGTAGAGTAATCTTGGTTGTAGGTTCTTGCTACTTGCTATTCATCACTTTGAATATTTCTTGCCACTCCCGTCTGGCCTGCATAGTTTCTGTTGAGAAATCAGCTGACAATCATGTGGGTTCTCCCTTGTAGGTAATTAACTGTTTTTCTCTTGCTGCTTTTAATATTCTCTCTTTGTCTTTTGTTCTTGGCATTTTAATTATGATGTGTCTTGGTGTGGTCCTCTTTGGATTCCTTTTGTTTGGAGTTCTCTGCGCTTCCTGGACTTGTAAGTCTATTTCTTTCACCAGGTGGGGGAAGTTTTCGGTCATTATTTCTTCAAATAGGTTTTCAGTATCTTGCTCTCTCTCTTCTTCTGGCACCCCCATAATTCGGATGTTGGTACGCTTGAAGTTGTCTCAGAGGCTCCTTACACTATCTTCATATTTTTGGATTCTTTTTTTCTTTTTGCTTTTCCAGTTGGGTGTTTTTTGCTTCTTTGTATTTCAAATCTTTGACTTGATTGTTGCGATCCTCTAGTCTGCTATTGGATCTCTGTATATTATTTTTTATTTCAGTCAGTGTATGCTTAATTTCTAGTTGGTCCTTTTTCATATCCTTGAGGGTCTCGCTAAATTTATCAGCCTTTTCTAGAAAATTCTTGAAAAACCTTATAGTCATTTGCTTTCCTCCATTTCTTTCATTTGTGACCTGTTACTTTGTCTCCACATTTTGGCTGCTTCCCTGAGTTGGTAGATAGGCTTTGTGTGCTAGGTATCCTATAGGGCCCAGTGGCTCAGCCTCCCCAGTTACCTGAGGTGGACACTCTTGGTGCACCCCTTTGTGGGCTGTGTGCACAGTCTTGTTGTAGTTAAGCCTTGATTGTTGTTGGTATCACTGGGAGGAATTGATCTCCAGGCCAATTGGCTGTGAGGATCAGCTGTGTCTACGCTGGGAGACCTTCTGTGCTGGAGACACCCTTATGAGACAAGACTTGCTTCAGTGGGGCTTTGGTCCTCACTGAGTCTGCCCCCTGAGTGTGTCCCTTATGGATCTGAGGAGTTGTAATCTGGATGGTCCCACTCTGACCGCTGGGTACACTGGCTCTTGGATCTCCAAGAAGGTGCATATTTAGCCTCTGCCTGAGGCCACCCAGCAGGAGCTAAGGAGAGATCTGCAGATTCCTCTTCTTTGTTTGGGTTTTGGAGGTGCCCAGATGAGACCCAGCTGTAAAGCAATGCAAGCTGCTGAGGGGCCTTGGGCCTTCTTTTGGATGTTCTGGGTCTCACTGACTCAGCTGCAGTTTGTTAGGTAAGTTTAGAATTCAAAGGACCAGGCCATTCATATGCAAAAGCCTCTGTGCTCAGCTTGGATGGGGCGGAGTCTCAGGGCAGAGCAAACAGCAATGGCTTTGTGGGGTGGGATCTCAGGGTGGAGCAGACAGCAATGGCTTCCCATCAGCCCTGCCCTAAGAGGCCCCTGGGTCTCAGTGTCCCAAGGTAATCACTGCAAGCACCTCTGAGAGAACGCCGCCTTCGAGTTTTGCCCACTGCCAGACAGTGCAGTTTCTCCCCGTATGAGTCTGGGTCCCCAGAGTCTCGCCTGGAACTGGAGTTCAGAACAGTCAGGAGCTTTTGTCTCCCTCCTGCTTGGAAAAGACAGCCGCGTACTCAGTTGCCAGCCCTTTCTGTGCGTGCACCTCCATACCTCTGTCTTCCACAGCTCCTGTGAGTCTCAGTGTGCTTTTCTCTTTCCTTCTAGTTGTAGAATTTCTACTCAGCCAGCCTTCCTGTGGTTCTGGATGATGTCCATTTTGTCTTTTAGTTGTAGTTTTGAAATGGTTGTGCGAGGCAGCATTTAGGTGTTTACCTATGCCACCATCTTGGTTTCTCCTAGAACACTCTTAAATACTATACTAGAATGCTTCTGAGCAAGCTGGACTTCCTACTTTGCCAAACCCTGCCTTTCTTCCTTCTTCTTCTTCTTCTTTTTTTAAAAATATATTTTAATTTCAGATAGGAAGGGAGAGGAAGAGAGAGAGAGAGAGAGAAACATCAATGATGAGAATCATTGATCTGCTGCCTCTTTCACGCTCCCTACTGGGGATAGAGCCCAGAAACAGGATATGTGCCCTGACCTGGGACCCTTCAGTCTGCAAGCCGATGCTCTATCCACCGAGCCAAACCAGCCAGGGCTCTCTTCCTTCTTCACAAACTCCATTATCCGTGTTTTTTTCTCCCTAGTGACTCTCAAGAAGCAGTGGTTCACTTGGCTCCACTTGGTCTGAAAGAATCTCATTCACTTGGAGGAGGAGAAGGCCACTGAGGCTCAATATTTCAAGGTCTCAGTTTTGGGTTCTCCATGTTGAACAAGATTTTTCGGACCTCTCTTTTTCTGGGGTGGGTAGCAAAAAGGTAGGGGATGCATATAGAGTTCATGTTTCTGTGTTTCTCCAGCAGCTTGGCAATGGGCCTGCAGATCATGTAACTTCTGGTCTAGCTAGGGTGCCAGGGCTCAAAATAAGTGTACAGGGAGCCTCACTTGTAGGGTTGTGTTTCTGCAGGAAGCAGGAGTCACAGCAAGATGTGGTTCTTAAGGACTTGTGGGCCGAGGTTAAACAGGCCATGGTTTTTGTTGGCATTCTTAGAGAAGATGCCTGAGGTATCATTCTTAAAGAGGAGGTTTCTCTGATTGCAGGTCAGTAGTCCTAGAGGCCCCTTGAACTATGACAAGCAGAAGCAGAAGCTGAAGTGTTGGGATACTGAGTACCTTCAGGCAAATAGGAAAGAGGACCCAGCCCTTGGGGCTATGAAGCTGTGGCAGCTACTTATCTGGAGCTTCCTTGGGGAAGTCTTGCATTTTGGAACATAGAGAGCATGGCCAAGACTCTCTTCTGGACAGGGCATAGAGTATCCTAGAAGGAAAAAGGGAGGAATGCTGGGATCCCATTTCTCTTCTCTGGTCTGTCTGCAACTCAACTCAATGATATTCAATTCAGCTCTCACCAGTCACAACACTGCTTGTAAGGTCAGATGACAAGTGATCCTCAAGGTGTCTGGGATGATGTAGGGAATTTGTGGGGAAAGAGAAGAGCTGTGCCATTTGTCAAGCTGTTAATGTGGGCAGTTTTGATGCGCAGCAGCCAGTGTCTTTATTCCAGAACATCTGTCCCTGGTACCATACACTGAAGTAGGATTTGATAAAATGTTCCAGCAAAGAGAGGATATAATGTCTACAAATAAATTTGGATATGAGTACCAGCACATGTTACTAACCACCTCATAGCTACAATTCACATACCTTTCTAAGACAGTGGATAAGGAGGAGGAGAAATACATATGACAACATTGATTCTGCTATTCTTAGCCCCATAAGACAATCTGTAGCCCTCAAATTAATTTTGTCTATTTGGCTGCTATGACACTAATATGATCCCTCCTGTTATAACAATGATATTTGTTTTTTAAAAAATGAATGCTATGTGATCAGGATTTGAGTAATCATGATTGGTGACTAAAGATAAACCAGTAAAGTCCCTGGACTTGGACCCTCACTTCAGAGGCCTTTCCTATTAAAATACAAACAAAAATAAATTTATTAAACAGCATGCAGGTCTCTGTCCCTTGGTAGCCCCTGAGCCAGGGCAGCATGGCCAGAGCCTGAGTCACTCACTCTGGGGGCTGACCCTGCTCAGGTCAGGGAAAAGCTGTATACCGACTGTGCATTATAAACAAAAAGTGACGGCTTCCGAATACTGTGAGTATTGTGGGTAGTGACTATGGAACGTAGAGAGGTTTTTAGAGGTGGAAGAACTTAGGTAAAAGATAAGACAAATGAACTCCTACAAATTTCTCAGATTGTGAGGTTCTTATAAAAAAATCATTTAACAGGAACATGAAAAGGTGCTCAATATCACTATTTATCAGGGAAATGCAACTAAAAACCATAAAGAGATATCACCTCCCATCTGTTAAAATGGTGATTACAAAAAATAAAAATAAAAATAACAAGTGTTGGTGGGGATGTGGAAAAAAAGGAACCCTTGTGTGCTGTTGGTGGGAATGCAAATTGGTGCAGCTGTTAGACCACTACTAGCGTGGCCTGGGTTCAAAGACCTGGACAAAAGGCTGACACGCAAATTAATTACACAAGACAAGAAATATAAATTTGGAAATTATGGGGTAAGCCAGTTGTGAGCTTGGTATAAGGGAAAAGTTTCACTGTGTCTCTGTTCCCATTTGTCTTTTATTTACTGGAATACACAATTGCCTTTTAGGAATGCAAACAGGCTTATCAAAGGTGATGTTTAGTAAACAGGTTTGGGGGGTTGCCTTCAGCTATTGAGTCAGCAGCAGGTAATAACAATGCAGACCTTCAGCCCTGTGAATATCAAAAACCCCATTCAGCCTTCTGACTGGACTTCTCGCATTTATATTAATTACTGTTGATCTTGGCTTCCGCGTGCAGCCACTATGGAAAACAGTGTGGAGTCCTAGCCAATTTGGCTCAGTGGATAGAGTGTCAACCTGCATACCAAAGGGTCCCAGGTTCGATTCCAGTCAAGGACAGGTACCTCAGTTGCAGGATCCTCCCCTGCCCAGGCCTTGGTTAGCTCATGCAGGAAGTAACCGATCAATGTGCTTCTCTCACACTGATGTTTCTCTCTCTTTCCCTCTCTCTTCCACTCTCTCTAAAAATCAATGGAAATATATTCTCAGTGAGGAAAAGAAAAAGAAAACAGTGTGGAGATTCCTCAAAACATTCAAAATGAAACTACCATACGATCTAGTAATTCCAATTCTGGATATTTATCTGAAGGAAATGAAAACTCTAATTAGAAAAGATATATTCACCCCTATGTGTATTTCAGCATTATTCACAATAGCCAAGATCTGGAACCAACCTAAGTGTCCATCATTGTATGCATGGATGAAAAATGTAATATAAATATTATTTGACCATAAAAGAAAGAAAATATTGCCATTTGCAACAATATGGATGAACTTTAGATTCTCACATGTGCAATCTAAAACAAAAATCAAACAATCAAAAAAAACAAAACAAAACTCATAGATACAGAGAAAGATGGATGGTTTCCAGAGGCAGGAATTGTTGGGTTAGAAAAATGGGTTAAAAGATAGTCAAAAGGAATAAACTTCCAGTTATAAAACAAATAAGTCCTGGGGATATAATATACAGCATGGGGACTACAGTAATTAATACTGTAGGGTATATTTGAAAGTTGCTAAGAGTAGATCTTACAAGTTCTCATCATCAGAAAACGTACTTTGTAACTATGTGTGGTAATGGATGGTAACTAGACCTACTGTGGTCATTATTTTGTAATACATACAGATATTGAATCATTGTGTTGTATTCCTGAAACTAATATGTCAGATGCCAATTATACCTTAATAAAAGGAAGAACTAAAGTTTAAAAACAAAACAGAACAAAGAGACATCATTTCCCATTAGTGTTGAATGTCTACTTTCTGGCTACTCTTGGTTTTCCAATTTATGGTTCTGGAGATAAATGCAAACTAGCATGATGGTTATAGCAACTGTATGTGACAGGTGAAGATATTTTGCAATTGAACTATCAATATTATTCCTAAATGTGTATGTTGCTCTACTCTTGATCTACCAGGGATGAATTTCACTCATGCTTTATTTTGGCCACTGGATGGATATTGAAGCTTAGCATTGCAAATAGTATGACTTTTATAAAGATATATAGGATAATTTAATTGAAATAAAACTTTAGTTTTAAAAAATAAATTTGAGTTATAATGTATAATTACTTTTTAACTCTGAATTTTAGCAAATACTTCTTCACAGTTAAAAAATAAATTTTAATGCATTTGAAAATAATATTGGGTTTAATTTGTCAGATTTAGTTTAATTTGTATTTCTGATGAATTATATTAAAATGTAAGTGGATGAAATACTATTACATTTCATTTTCAATCCTTTAGATTATGACTGTCACTAGAATATAAAATAAGTGAAAATTATGATTATATCAATATAATTAGTGATTTTGCTGAAATGAAGACCAGAAAGATAATTTGTGCAATAAATAATTTTAAAATTATATCTTTATTTTATGCAAACATAACTATCTTAATAACAGACCACCCAGAACAGTACTCAATAATAATTCAATTCAGTTGCCTTTGATATTCTGCAAATTATCAAATGCATAAAAGATATAGTTTTTATTTTATATAATGAAAATTTGTCAAGGTAAGATGATAGATTATGATTTATTTAATAGTTTACTAGAGTGATTTATAACTTTTAAGCATTCAGAGCTATTGTATGTGGGCTTCCATTCACTCTCTTGCCCAGAAATGTTAGGGTCATGAGTGAGGGAAACAAGAATTCTTTTCAAAGTCACAGTTTGTGACATATGTCTGTTGACAAGTGACTATGACCAGCTCCTAACAGGATTATTTGCAGTGTCTCCTAGACTTGCCCTCAGCCAAAAACTCTTTACAGTAGCAGGCTCATGGTTACAGCCTAAAAATTATGGGCATTGATTTACTCTTCAATTAACCTTGACACACTTAACGGATTTCTGAGTAAGGAACCTGGAATTCATTTCTGCGAACACCACGGGGAATCCAGGGATCTTGCTCTGTTGCTGCCTTCCCAGGACAAACCAGGCCTCTACCCCTTTTCAAAACCTCCTCTCCCCCTTAATGTTTCCCTCCTTCTCTGCCCTGGCCTCCTCTCCACATCACCTCCTCCCGCTGCTCCCATTCCTGCTGGGCACGCCCTCAGCCTGGCACGCAGGCTACCTGGGCCCGAGTGACCTCATTACCTGTCTGGCCATGAAAAGGAGCAAGGGGAGCACCTCTGGCTGAGAGAGCTGTCACTCCTCCTGGGCAGAAAGATGCTGGTAACTCCTGGCTCCAGGAAGGAGGAGCCCGAGGCAAGAGAAGAGCTGTACAGGTGTCAGTCTCTCTTGTTGCAAGATGACGCCCGAGGGTTGAGGCCAGGTGTGGGGAATCCCCACTATGTGTACTTTCTTAAGGTAAATACGTTACTGGGGTCCCCATAATAAAGCAGTTTCAATTATGTAAGTGGCAGGATAGTATATTTATATTCAATTCGTGTTTGTTTTTGCTATAGTTTCCCCTGTACCCATGCTAACCAAGTAGCCACAGAGTCTTTGCATTTCTTGTGCTGAGGATTTTTGCAGGGCTGAGTAAGAAATGTCAGGAAGGTGGCTCCCTTTTCTAAAAGCTTGAGCTCATGAAAAACAGGACGTTTGGGATATCCAGGGATGGGGGAGAGGCAGCTGTCTTTCTTTCCCTAGACAGGGAGGCAGTGGGAGTCAGGAGGCCCAGATGCCAGTTTCCTCCTGAGGCCCACTCTCTGTTCTCATGCCTTCAGAAGGTGTAGGGAACTGGTTCTCAGCTCTGGGCTCCCATTCTTGCCTGTGCTCCCCAGTATGACAACACAGTTTTAAGTGACTTTGTTGGGGTAGACAATGATGACATCACTAATAATTGTTGTGGACAAAAATATAAAGAAGAAAAGAAAAAGAAAATGCTGAAGCCATGAGGATACAGGAAGCTCTAATGGTGACTGGGACTGAATGTAAGGTTTGTTTTTTCTTTAACTTTTACTTTGGAATACTTTTAGATTTATAGAAAAATTGCAAAGATAATAGAGAGAGCTCCCATATATACCTCACTGATTTCCCTATTGCTACTCTCTTATATTACTTTGGAACATTTGTCAACACCAAGAATTGGACATTGGTATATTACTGTGGAGAGCAGCTACAGTGTTTGGACAGGTTCAAGCCTCGACTAATGAGAGGGCATAGTCCTATCATGGCCACGTGCAAGTCCCAGCTTGGAGGGCAGAGCCCTCCCAGCACAATTATAGCCAACAGCTATAATTTTAAGCTTGAACTTAAGGTCCGAACACGTGGCCCCATGTGCCTGACTGATGTGGGCTTGATAGAGTTCAGGTGCAGTAGTTGAGTAGGATCAAAACCCACGAGAATGTTGTAAACATCTTGACCACACCCTTACTTTGCCTCGTGGAATCTGTCTATAAAATAAAGACACTGCTTGTAGTCCGTGGCACTGTCTCTCCATCTGGGAGCAGTGTCCTACCCAGACCCAGCTTTTATTCTCTTGTCTGTCTTTTCTCAATCCTTCACCGCCCCTTCTCAGGGTCACTGAACCTGGCTGAACTGGCATGGCACATAAGGTGCCCTGGGGCTGAGTATGCCATGGCCGTGCCAGCTCGCCACAATATTACTATTAACTAAAGTCCAAACTGTATTTGGATTTCAGCAGTTTTTCCATTAATGCCCTGTTCCTGGCCCAGGATCCGGCCCAGGCCCACCTCACATTTGTTGTCACGTCTCCAGTCTCCTTAGTCTAGGACAGTTTCAGTCTTTCCTAGTTTCTCATGACCTTGGCAGTCTTGAGCAGTACTGGTCAGGTCTTTTGCAGAAATCCCCCCAAGAGGGTTTTCTGATGTTTTCTTATGATTATACTGGGTTATGAGTTTGGGAGCAAATACATTGTATGGGAGGAGTAAATACATCAGTAAATGAAGAGTCCTTGTTATTTACACATTCACATGTAAACGGTGTTTAGAATAACACCTGGAAGAATCATTATGCTAATCATTATAATTGAAGAATTCAACAATTCCCGCAGTCTTCTATGTTGGTAAACATTTTCATCAAAGCTCCTAACAGACCTTATCTGTTCCACTGTGAGTCTGGGACTGTTTAGATAAGAATTTCTTAAGTATTTGAGGAAGTCTGTTGAAATCTCATCAAAATCAATTTCTTTACTTTCTATACCATTAATGGATCTTTTGGCCAAGTAAAGGCAGTTTTGGCCTGGCCACTGTGCTCAGTGGTTGTGTCCACCAAGAACCAGGAGGTCAGGGTTTAATTCTTGATCCAGGCACATGCTCAGGTTGCAGGCTATATTCCCAGTAGGTGGCGTGCACGAGGCAGCCAATCAATGATTCTCTCTCATCATTGATGTTTCCATCTCTTCCTCCCTCTCCCTTCCCTTTTCTGAAATCAATGAAAACATATTTTAAGAAATCAGTTTTGCATGAATCTAGAAAAAAAGGAAAGAAGTACCTAAACCTCAAACATACTATGTATCAGGGGCTCAGACCAGTACCCTCTCATTATGGTATGTTAAATATATACATATTTTACCCTCCTTCGCCCAGCCCCTACCCACCCCCCCCCCAGGCCTTCACCACCCTATTGTCTGTGTCCTTGGGCTATGCATATAAGTATACACTGAGTGACCAGATTATTATAATCTCTGAACACATAATAATCTGGCCACTCAGTGTATTTGTATCTCAAATGAGTACCAAAAGTATTCTAGACTTTTGGGGGAGATCAACCACCTATTTGCCCTGAGCTTTCTATCAGCCAGTGCAAAGGGGAAAACTGATCAGGTGCACGATTTATAGTATCTTTAATATCAAATAAATGAGGTACTCAAGAGAAGTACACCAAGTAGCCAGATTATTATGATCTCTGAACGCATAATAATCTGGCTACTCGGTGTATACAACTCTTCTCATCATCCCCCGCTCATTATGGGTTTTCTAGAATACAGAAATTCATTTATAATAACATGTTTGACTGGGTTACAATAGTGTAAAATTAAGTTAAAATTCTTGATAAGAACCTTGAGAAGGACAATGACCAAGGTTATTAAAAACAATTATTCCATACCTCATTTTCAACACAACTTTCAGCCCTCAGCGTCATCCAGGTCACCATGTGTGGCATCAATCAAGTGTTCCCTCTAGCCATGCTGGAAACTGACCCATGGACGGTGATTGATGGTCCTTCCCAGGCACTAGACACAGGCTCCAGAGAGGAGGAACCTCTGACAGGGCAGAGAGCATTCACAAGGCTCAGCAACTGTCCAGCAAAAGGTGCACATCTGTGCTGTGAGGAGGGCGCCCACCTGCCTTTGCCACACTTCCTTATTCTTATAAAAGAGTGCCCTCCTTCGCTGGACATAGAGAAAACTAGAGACACATTATGAGTGTTGGCTTAATTGCTATTATTCTTTTAAATGGCAATGTTCTGTTTACCAGGGAATGCTGAGATGATCGTCGAAGTTGACAGGCTCTGGTGTGTGATGATGAAGTCACTAGAGTACAAGAAGAAGGTCAAGAGGTGAAGGTATCTGCAGTAAGTGCTGACCACAGAACAATTGTTAGGGAGCACATGAGACTTGGTTGGAAAGTGGGAAAGTGTGTAAGGAGGGCATTCCGAGAAAAGGGAAGTGTGCGGAAGGCCACCTGCTCTGTTTATCAGAATTCTGACTTAGGGGAGTGCTGAAGGTGGTGCCCCTAATTATTCCTTGACTTTTCTAAACAAGTCTGTGCATGTGCAGACCCCCAGGTGTTTACTGGAATCCTTATTCTTAATCTTTAGATGTCCTTGCTTAAAGAACATTGCAGACACATGTGTCCTCCCACTATTACTTACCCTACTGATTGTATCTAAAAGATAAACTTTATCTCAAACTGCTGTTACAGTAAAAGCCTAACAAGGTAGGTGATTGAGGCTGTCTGGTTCCTTTAGCCAAGCAGTCCCTTAGTCCTCTCTTTCACAGCAAACATATCAGAGTGATCATTCATCTATCGCTCAGGGTCTGCAGGTCAGCCCCAGCAAACAATAAGGCAGTGCTTTGTTGGTCAGCTTGGGAGAAAGGGACCATCTTTTTTTTCTGCCTTATAAGCACTTGCACACCACATGCCCCTTCTCCACTGGGGGTAGGGAGATCTTTGCTTATTCCATAGTGGAGTCTCTGCCATTAATGAATTGCCCATTGCTCATTCTTTCATTCACAAGGAACATTTTGATACAATTTCCAAGGAGAAAGTTATAAGGATGTGTGCAATGGTTAAAACACCCAGTGGGGATCAAAGCCTTGCAGTGGGTGAGTGCCAGGTCCACGGGAGTCAGGCTAGGCCTAGGCAGAGCTACATAGAGAATCTTAAAAATAGGAAAATGGGAGAAACCAAGATGGCGGCATAGGTAAACACCTAAACTGCTGCCTCGCACAACAATTTCAAAACTACAACTAAAAGACAGAACGGACACCATCCAGAACCACAGGAAAGCAGGCTGAGTGAAAATTCTACAACTAGAAGGAAAGAGGAAAGCTCACAGAGAATTGGAGGTACGGCAAAGGGGCTTTGTGCGCGCAGAGAGGAAAGGCGGCTGAGAGCCTGGCTGACTTTCTCTGGCGGAAGGGGGAAGGAAGCTTCCGACCGCACTGAACCCCAGTTCTGACAGCACTGAACCCCAGTTCCGGGCAAACCCCTGGGGACCCACGCTCTTACGGGGGGAGTCTGGACTCTCGGGGGGAGTCTGGACTCTCGGGCGGAGACTCCGGAGCCGGGGAAGGCGGAGGACTGAAAGTGCCCGCGTGCGCGCGCGCGCCAGTGAGCACAAAGGCTGCGGAAGTTGCCACAGGCTTTCCCTAGTGAAAGGGAGTCAGAGGCTCCTGACTGCACTGAGCCCCAGTTCTGACTGCAGTGAACCCCAGTTCCAGGCGAGCCCCTGGGGACCCACACTCTTGTGGGGGGAGTCTGGACTCTCGGGCGAAGACTCGGGAGCCGGGGAAGGCGGAGGACTGAAAGTGCCCGCGCGCACGCGCCAGTGCGCACAAAGGCTGCGGAAGTTGCCACAGGCTTTCCCTAGTGGAAGGGAGTCAGAGGATTCTGACTGCACTGAGCCTCAGTTCTGACTGCAGTGAACCCCAGTTCCAGGCGAGCCCCTGGGGACCCACGCTCTTGTGGGGGAGTCTGGACTCTCGGGCGGAGACTCGAGCTGGGGAAGGCGGAGGACTGAAAGCGCACATGCGCGCAAGGGCAAGGCTGACAGGAAGCCAAAACTGAGACTCCACCCCATCCAAGCTGAGCACAGAGGCTATTGCAATTTGGCAAGTCTAATCCTATAAGGCTGTCTCCAGCACCGAACTTCTCCCAGCATAGACACAGCTGATCCTTACAGCCAACTGGCCCGGAGGTCAATTCTTCCCAGTGATACCAACAACAATAAAGACTTAATTACAACAAGGCTGTACACACAGTCCACAAAGGGGTGCACCAAGAGTGTCCACCTCAGGTTAACTGGGGAAGCAGACCCACTGGGCCATTTTGGAAACCTAGCACAAATATCTACCTTACCAACTCAGGGAATCAGTGAAAATGCGGGGTCAAAGAATCAGATCACAAACAAAAGAAATGGAGGAAAACAAACGACTGGATATAGAATTCAAAACCACGGTTATAAGACTTTTTAAGAATATCCTAGAAAAGGCCGATAAATATAACGAGACCCTCGAAGTTATGAAAAAGGACCAACTAGAAATTAAACATACACTGACTGAAATAAAAAATATTATACAGAGACCCAGAAACAGAATAGAGGAACTCAAGAATCAAGTCAAAGAATTGAAATACAAAGAAGCAAAAAACACTCAACCAAAAAAGCAAAAAGCAAAAAAAAAAATCCATAAAGTTGAAGATAATGTAAGAAGACTCTGGGACAACTTCAAGCGTACCAACATCAGAATTATGGGGGTGCCAGAAGAAGAGAGAGAGCAAGATACTGAAAATCTATTTGAAGAAATAATGACCGAAAACTTCCCCCACCTGGTGAAAGAAATAGACTTACAAGTCCATGAAGCCCACAGAACCCCAAACAAAAGGAATCCAAAGAGGACCACACCAAGACACATCATAATTAAAATGCCAAGAGCAAAAGACAAAGAGAGAATATTAAAAGCAGCAAGAGAAAAACAGTTAATTACCTACAAGGGAGCACCCATACGACTGTCAGCTGACTTCTCAACAGAAACTATGCAGGCCAGACGGGAGTGGCAAGAAATTTTCAATGTGATGAATAGCAAGAACCTACAACCAAGATTACTCTACCCAGCAAAGCTATCATTCAGAATTGAAGGGCAGATAAAGAGCTTCACAGATAAGAAAAAGCTGAAGGAGTTCATCACCACCAAACCAGTATTATATGAAATGCTGAAAGGTATTCTTAAAGAAGAGGAAGAAGAAAAAAGTAAAGAGAAAAATTATGAACAACAAATACATATCTATCAACAAGCGAACCTAAAAATCAAGTGAATTAAAAACCTGAGGAACAGAATAATCTGGTGAATATAATAGAATCAGGGGCATAGAAAGGGAGTGGACTGATAATTCTCAGGGGGAAAGGGGTATGGGGGGTTCATGAAGAGAATGGACAAAAATCATACACCTATGGATGAGGACAGTGGGGGGGAGGTAAGGGCAGAAGGTGGGGTGGGAAATGGGTGGAGGGGAGCTATGGGGGGAAAAAGGAGAAATAATTGTAATAATCTGAATAAAGATTTATTTAAAAAAAAAATAGGAAAATGATAAATATTCCAGTGACTCAAACCCTAATTTTGGGCTGATTTTAGGTTATGAATTAGTTAGCCTCTTATTCCCACAAAATGCAAATCCTACGCTAAATGCGGTTGGCTTACACTAATGGGTCTTCCAGGTGTAAGTTAGGTGGGGCCACTAACACAAAGATAAAATGAAAATGCATGTTTAACTGTTCTCCAAAGAAGTAGAAGGACTGGTCTGGTTCCGATTCAGATGCAAGTGGTAGTTGTCCACTGTAGCACTTGCACTCACACGGGTCCGTGGAACTCGAACGGAGCACCTGTCAGCATCAGCACTGCAGTAAGAGAGCCTCCTGGCAGATGGGTCACAGGTGCTCTCCTCCTCACTCACTCGGCTGCTGTGGAGCCTCCACCCTGCTCCCTGCAAGCCAAGGAGGGAGGGAGAGTGTCAGGACACAGCCAGTCCTCCCAAGTTCCTCTCTTCTGCTAAATACTTCTTATATGTTGTTCAAGAGGAAGAAAATGGCAAGCTGATCAGACAACTATTGGGAGATTTAGGAAATACTACCTGTCTCTGTGTCTTCACAAAAAGGATGAGAATAGCAATAATGCCAAGTTGAATGTCTTACGTATATCTGGCACTTTCTGAAACTACATAAATGAACATCACTGGTAATCCCAAATTCAGGGTGAAAAATCAAAGCAAATTCTTTTTAAAAATGTGCAGTACAAACATGATTTGAGTCTATTTCCCTTAGTTCCTAAGCCACATTAGAAATCCCTTGAGGAAAAAAAATGGACTTCTAATGCCTCTGACATTTTATCCACAGCAAGCATAACAGAAATATAGTATGATGCCTAACAATGTGCACACTCTGTGATCTATTAATTCCACAGAAATATTTGCTTAAGTAGACCAAGATGTGTATACATGATGTTCACTTCAACATGGTTTCTAAGAGTAAAAAGTTGAGAACAATTCAATGTCCACCAATAAAGAAGTGGTGAAATATATTATGGCACATTCACATAATGGAAATCTTTCCAGCAGTAGATGTGCAATTTCTAACATGGAGAAATGTGTATGTTTTATTACACAGAAAAGTGGGTAAGTTAAAAATATGTATATAGCAACACGCAGTATTGAAAATGTGTGTGTGTGTGTGTGTGTGTGTACTTATTCACACATGATTACATATAAATACAGAATAAAATGTTTGAAAAGACATTGCCTTGACTGTTAATAGAATCTGAATGTGTACATTATGGTCATTTAATTTTTTTAAATTTTTCTGTAATTTGTAAATAAGCACACATCACCGTTTGGAATAATATAAAGATGAAAGCCAACACAATGTCTACAGTACAGAATTACAGATTATAGTTGCCAGTGGGAGTGTAGAATTCATTAAAAATTATCTAGTTCAAGAAACTCTTCCATTTTATAGACGAGAAAACTAAGACCCAGAAGGGAAATCGAATAATCCAGTACACAGATGTATGACTCTGCCCCAACATTCTCCCGCATTAATACCTGCTGGGTGCTCCTTTAGGCAGTGATTGAGGTGATTGGTTAATGCTGATGGGGAGGAGCCTCCTCAGGTCCACTGTGGGGCTCTAGCAGGAAGCTTCAGAGTGGACAGGGGTGGGTCAATTTCCCTCTGCACCAATCACACAGCCTCCAGATTAGCATTGATCAGGACGTCTTTTTGGAGAGCAAAGGAGTTGATAGAAAATGTTAATGTAAGGGTTCCTCTGACCAGGAATGCCTTTAATTACCCCTGCACTCACTGGCAATAGTTTGGTGTTCATGAGACAACCATTTGCCCAAAAAACACATTTTATTCAGGCCTTAATTATTTTATATAAAGCCCATCTTGATACAGGGCCCAGAGCTAAAGTTGATAATAAAAATGGTCTACATATAATTATTTTCCACCAAGCTCGGAGAATAAAATAGTATATTGTTGAGAAAGCACATACGTTGATAATGAGGAGTTTAAAAAATTACTTTCTATAAGGGGACAAAAGTGCTTCAACAGACACTCAGATTCCAGTCGTGTATTCAACTTGGAGTTTGTGAAGCTGACTTTTGTTATCTCCTGGTGATGGAGGAGCCACAAAAAGGGGGCAAGAGCCTGCTGGAGCTTTCTGATTGTCAAAAGCCTATTAACTTTTTCAAACTGAAGTGGAGCAGAACTCTTGAATTTTGCCCCATTTTCCAGTCCAGTAGTTCACCAAGAAATGACCACAAGTTGTGGTAACCAGTGGTAGCTTCTTCAGTCATCCTGTCAAGAACCCAAAGTCACACAACCCCGTGCATCTTTAACAAAGAATTAGCAGATGAAAACAGCCTTTTTTTGTCTCAGTTTCAAGGGCACTGGACATCAATGAATTTTTTGCACATAATGAGGAAAAAATATCGATCATGAGGGTAGAAATAACTCTACCGTCATCTTTCTTGCCAACAGCTTACCTCCTACAAAACTATAATTCAGAGAGAGGAAGTGTTGTATTTATTAGGTAAATCAGAGCCAAGCCAGGGATGTTTGACAGGAGACAGTAATTTCCTCCCCAGCAGGACGTCTCATTCAATAGACTGGCTGGCCAGACCCTCTCCCATAGCCTCTGCAGGAAAGCGGTGTGAACTGTACATTGACTGCAGTAAGTAACCAGGGCATTGAACTTTGTTGCTCTAGGTTTGCTTTTCTTTCTTTTCCTTCTTTTTAAAAACTGTCCACAGAATGAATTATCTGCACAGCAGTGTGACTCACGTGTCTGCCCTTTACCTTTTAGGACATTGCCTACTTTGCATAAAATAGCCCCATGTAAAAATCGCTGGACTTCGCATGTGGTTTTCTTGCACCTGATGCTCTTGCAAATATGTGGCCCTGAAATATATAAGACCCCTGACATACACGACTGCAAAGCTGCCTGAGATGTGCAGCTCGGGAAGTTCTCCCTGTGCACTTCCTTATACGCCCGCATAACATTCCCGACAATATCACTGCAATCGGCATGCAGAACTCCGGGACAGAGACAAAGGCCTGGGTTCTTGTTTCAGCTCAGACTCCAAGTGGCTGTCGGACTGTGAACAAGTCACTGTATTCGCTTTCTATGTGCCAGTAACAAATCCCTACCATGTTGCTGGGTACAGCCAGGCAGCCATGTGCTCTCACGGTTCTGTGGGCCGTGGTCCAGACAGCTCTGCTCTGGTCCCACGAGGCAGAGCTCAAGGTGCTGGCAACCAGCGTTCTTGTCTGGAGTCTCAGGGAGAGAACCCTTTTCCAAGCTCCTCTGTTCTTAAGTTGTTTGCAGACTTCTGTCCAGGCAGCTATAGGGTTCCTGCTGCTTCTTGGCTGGGGGGCTATTCTCGGCTTCTAGAAGTCTTCTATGTTCTCTAACTCCTGAGTCCCTTTAGTTGAAAGCCAGAACAGTGGGATGAGCCCCTCGCAAGCTTCGAATCTCTCCTCCCCGTTCTGCTGCGTCCTCTCTGACTCCAGCCAGAGAAAATGTTCTGCTCCCAAGGGTTGAAGAGGTTAGACTGGGCCCACCCAGACATTCAAGATTATCTCCCATGTCCGGTCCAACCTCAATCACATCTGCACTGTCCCCTTTTCCCAGAAGATGACCTATTGACTGGTTTGGGCGGTTAGAGTGTGGACATCTTTGCAGGGCGGGGGGGTGCTATTCCGCCTGTGTCACTGCTCTGAACTGCCACGCTTCTTTGAAAGGAGGGGTTGAAGGGACAGTGTTTCTCATGCAGAAACCTTCCTCTGGAGACCAGCACTCCAGCTCCAGTGGGACCTGGCCTGGTTCCCCCTGGGGCACACACTGTCTATGTCTATGTCCTCATGTCAAGAAAAGGCAAACATCTGTCTGGTGCAATATGTCTTTTAGACTGCTCTAAAACATCACTGTTTCCTTTCTCATTGGCTGGGGGTAGAGAAGATAAACAGGAGAGTGAATAGGACCCAGGCCCCAAATTTCGCCTAGTTACATTTAATAATGTGATTTTGATTTATTGTGTTTAATTGCTATCTTCTCTTTATGACAACTTGATATTGGTTTTTCATTTACTATATTCATAAAATTTTCATTTTAAAAATCAATGTATGTAAAAATAAAGTGAGTCAATTTAAATAAAAATACCAAGTAAATAATCACAGACATACAGATAAGACACACACTTGTAAAGGATGAGAGAAGATGGGAATATTTCTGCCCAAGGTGACCACTTAAATTCCCTCGAACTCTGAAAAAGTCAATTTAACCAATGGGAGAATGGGCCAAAGCTTGAGTAAGCACTTCAAAAAACAGTGCTTAGTGTTATTAGTAACTAGGGAAATGCAAACTAAAACTCTAATGAGGTACCATCACACACCCACCTGACAATGATGTGGCAAACATTCACAGCAATGGGAACTCGCATAGCTGCAGAGGGAGTGGGAAGTGGTGCTGTAGGCAAAAGTTGTGAAAACTTTTTAAAGAATCAGAAAGGTTACTATGCGTCCTGCCTAGTGTCCCCCGTTCCAGGTCATTGCTGGCTTTCATTGTCTTTGAGCCATTTTACAGCTCTGTAAATAGTAGAAAACTGACAACAATACAAATAATTCTTGTCCACAGAAATGCAAACTGTGTCCTGTAGCATGGCATTGATTACTACCCACTGTACATCAACCAATCCTGCATTTGTTTGTAAAGTATTTTCAGCATTCCTGATATTTATATATTTGTCCGTTCTTTGAATTCTTCCTTGAACTGACTACAACACTGACAGTTTCCTTCATTGATTAATGAGTTAAATAAAATCTTTGACATTTATTGATTTTACATTGCTGTGAGAGTCATGATTTTTTATTTAAAATATATTTTGACAGTACAAACTAGAAAATAGTTGAATATTAACAAGTAAAGGTATGAGTAGCCCAGAACTCTGCTCTCTGTATACACCCTATAAACGTGCTCACACATGCAACAGAACATACATATAAGAATATTAAAAGATATTGTTTGTAAAAGCCAAAAATCCCTGGGAAAACCTAAATGTGTCTCCTCAGTAGAATGAATTAATATGATTATGATATAGTCGTATGATGACTGTTCATATTAAATGAAAATGAAGTACAACTGTGCACACCATGGATGAACATATTTAGTAAAAGAATTCAGACACTAAGGAGTGTATATTTATAATTCCATGTATGTAAACTTCAGAAGAGAAGCAAAGCTAAACTATAGTGTTTACAGAAACATACTTAGGTGTCAAAATTCTAAGGAAAAGCAAGGTAACGAAATTGCAAAAGAGAGGAGCGTGGCTCTCTGGAGAGGGGATGTGGCAGATGTGAGGTATGGGCAACACTCCCTTTTGTAAGCTCGGCAGTGAATATGGAGGTATTTCTTTTACTATCTCTTTAAGATGTACATGTGCATTTTATATTTTCCTATATATATGATACACTTTACAAAAACAAACAAACCCACAAAGTCAATGAATTCATTATTCTGAGTCCTTTGACAACAAACCACTCACTGAAATGTTAGAATAAATGACTTCAGAGACGGTCCTTTGAGCCCTGAAGCTGGTATTTGATAATTACACCTTCATGGGGGCTACGACATCACAGAGCCTAAGAGTAGTTCCGGCTGCAAATGGCCTGCCACACAGAAGGTCTCATCTACTGCATTATCATTGTTTCTCTTCCATGTTAAGTTGAATTTTGCTTAAATAATATGTTTTCTTCATCTGACCGCTCTACTTTTCAATTCCTATTGATTTTGGATATTGTTTAAAGGAATATGAATAGATGGAGATATTAGATTTGAATGCACAACTGGGGTAGCATAGAACCTGGTACTGTGAAGGTACCTGTTCAAATTTCCCAGCCCCAGTTGGGTAGCTTCATGAAATCAATGCTTTTGGCTAGTGAGATTCAGGAAAATTGAGATGTTAAAAAAGTATCAAAATTACCAGTAACACTAGGTATTCATTAATAGTCTTAAGAATACACCTCGTAGGATCTTTTAACGTCTAAAAGTAAAGTGCTCTTGGTGTTAGGATTAAACCATGTAGAACAGAACTCTAGCTGTGTTTAAGTCCAACACTTAATAGAAATTCCAGATTTTTTATAATCTAGATTTCTTTTTATTTAGACTATGTAAGGAAAGTTAATAATTAAACAATCTGAAGGACAAATGAATGGCTCTCCTTGAAAAATCACAAATTAGGATGTCAGGGCAATGAAATTATAGCCAGAACAAAGAAGTCTCTCTCTCTCTGTAAATGACTGTTTATCACCCCCATTGAAATCATCTCCTAAAGAAAGGACCCTCAAATTCTAAAACAGCTTAATTATTCATGATAACTCCTAATTAGAGTCTTAGAAACCTTAAACCGCATGATAATGCTCTCTCTTGGCTCAGAGAACCCCTAATATTTGTTCAAATAGATTTTTTTAGATGTGTCATCTATGATTATAATTACTACTATGATCCATGACTATTACTGACCCTACTATTAAATGCTACAGCTCTCATTGTTTGAACACTTACTACAGTCTAAGCTTTATACATGAAGGCTTGAACCAAGTAGATGAGCCGTTTACATCAGTATTACCTCTTAGGCAGAGATAGTTGCTGATGATTACATGTAAATTAAAAATTGAGTACAGTTAAAATTACCCTTAAAATTTATTTCAATCACCTATTTAATGTAGGTAATATTTTTGTCCATTGAATCATCTCTTAAAAAGTCTACAAGCCCATTTTTCCTGAAGCATTGGAACTGATCTCTCTTTGGTTACATGAGAGAGTGGGATAATATGAGGAGCCATGTGTGTTTAGTGTGAACATAATGTGATCTCTATTTTTTTGTTAACATCCAATACTGTTTAATAAGTAGTGATAAATGTACCCTTTCTCTCTCTTCAAATTGGATTCTCTCTGTATAGTATAGTTTTTGTTTGGAATCAATTAATTTATGTTTTAGGGAATTTGTAGGCTTAAATGAATGAAAAGAAAGAGTGTTTGCCTCATTTGTGAACCTACTAGTTCTATCATTCAAGGTCTGGAAGGGTTGATTTGTTAGCTTATTCATGACTTGAGTTAAGATCTCAGGCATTACTTTGGATGGCTGGAGACCCTGGGTTTTAAACCAGTGATTAATGAGTCTTTAAACAACTGGTCGCTTCTATGTAACTATACAGCTCAGTACTATCTTATTTAGTTATTTTTAAACACACCTCAACAAGACAATAAATCTTGGCAGAAGGCTTTGTAAAGAGAGAAATCGCATTCATGGACCATTTAGAATAATGATTACCATCCTTATCCCAGTGTTCCCATAATAATTATTGAGGGATGTTTTAAGAGGTACAAGATCATGCATGCTTTTAGACCATGACTTAGTTTCATCTCAGTCCAGAAAGTACCTCCACGTTCTGTCTTCCTCAAGACTCACATGGAGAAAAACCTGCATTCTGGCCTCCAAATACAAATGGAAGCTCTCTGTTTTGTCTAAGTTGTTAGTGTTGCTTGTGTTTCTCCCTCTTGGTCTCAGTTTTGACCAAGGACTTACTCCAACCTTCCACATTTTTAAAGTGTTCTCCAATTAAATAACACTCAAAGCAATTGAGATTTGTGGGACAATTGTAACTTTTTCAAACACTTCTATAGCAGCAACCATTTACCCTCCCAACAGTCTGATGAGACTTCCCTTATTTTACCAGTGCAAACAAAGACAGAGCTCAAGTGGCATATTTAAGGTTCCATCGTCATCCTGCATCTGACAGGAAACAGACCCAATCTAGCTTCTAATCCTGTGCTCCTTCGGCTACACTGCACCCTGGTAAGGAGAGGTTGCAGAGTCCCACTGTGCCTTTGCTCCTGCTCTAGCCTCTGCCTGGGACATTCATTCATCGCACTTACTTGCCAGCTCCTTCTTTTCATTCACATCTCAGCTCAAATGTCACCTCTTTGGAAGAGTCCTCTCAGACTTCAGCTACTGCTCATCTCAAGTCATTCCCCTATTCTATCTATTCATGCACATCTAGTGTTTGCAATTACTTATTTATGTTTTTACATATTTATTATTGTTTCTCCCACTGGAATGTGAACTACTTAGGAGCCATTGTTCACTCTAGTCTTCCACACCTAGAACATTAATTATTTCATTACATTTTCATAACACCCCTATGAGAGAGGACCATTATCATCACTGTTTCAAATCAAGGAAACTGAGGCTCAGAGAGTTGAAGTAGTTTTCTTGAGACCATGCGGTCAGGAAATAATACCCTAGCTCCAGAGCCTTTTCTTTACTATCTCTGCCTACTGCCCAAACAAATACATTTCTCAACTCACTCTTATATTAAACCATACTCATAACATCCAGGTTCAAATCTCAACTGTGTAGTTCTGGACAAGTGTTCAAATTAACTTCTATAATTTGGTTTCCTCATCCAAAAAATAGACATAATGTGGACTATAACTCAGGATAGTTCTGAGGTTAAATTAGTGTGGGTCCATGGTTCTCAAAGTGGGGTCTCTGGACCAGCAACATCAGCATCAGCTGGGAAGTTGTATAAAATACAATTTTTATATGTCTTTAGGTCATCGGTATGCCCTCTTCGGAGAAGTGTCTATTCAGGTCCTTTGTTTTTTAATGGAATTTTGGTGTGTTTTTTTGTTTTGTTTGCTTGTTTGTTTGTTTTTTTGGTGTTGGGTTTTATAAGTTCTTAATAAATTTAGATGAAAAGATGTTCAACATGACTATTCACCAGAGAAATGAAAATTAAAACCACAATGAGATATCACCTCATACCTGTCAGAATGCTATCCTATCTAATAAAGAGGGAATATGCTAATTGACCATCACTCCATCACAAAGATGGCTGTACCCACAGCTGAAGTCAAGTTCCCATAAGGAGTCTTAACGAGCAATCAGCAGGGACCCACCCCCATAGGGCTTGACAGGGGACCTCAGGCTGTGCCCCCGCCCTGGCATCAGGCTGGGGGACCTCAGGCCGCGTCCCCCACCCCAGCGCCAGGCCAGGGGACCTGAGTCCATGCCCCCCACCCAGCAGGGCTTGACGGAAAACCTCAAGGTGTGCTTCCCATCCTGGTACTGAGCTAGGGGACCTCAGGCTGCTCCCCCCGCCCCAGTGCCAGGCTGGGGGACCTCAGACCACACCCCCTGCCCAGTGAGGCTTGACGGGGGACCTCAGGCCATGCCCCCTGCCCCAGCATCGGGCCAGGGGACCTGAGGCTGTGCCCCCCTGCCTGGCTGGGCTTGACAGGGGACCTCAGGCCGTTCCCCCCACCCAGCAGGGCTTGACAGAGGACCTCAAGGTGCACCCCCAGTGCTGGGTCACGGGAACTCAGGCCATGCCCCCGCCCCCTGGCAGGGCTTGACAGAAAACTCAGACCTAACCCTCCACCTGGTGGGGCTTGAGAGGGGACCTCAGGCCATGCCTCCCGCCTTGGCAACAGGCCGGGGGACCTCAGGCCATGCCCCCCACCTGGCGGGGCTTGACGGGGACCTCAGGCCTTGCCCCCTGCCCCAGTGCCAGGCCAGGGGACCTGAGGCTGCACCCCCCTGCCTAGTGGGGCTTGATGGGGGACCTGAGGCTGCACCCCCCTGCCCAGTGGGGCTTGATGGGGACCTGAGGCTCTGCCCCCCCACCTGGCAGGGCTTGACAGGGGATCTCAGGCCATGTCCCCCACCTGGCAGGGCTTGACGGGGGAGCTCAAGGCATGCCCCCACCCCGGTCTGGGCTAGGGGACCTAAGGCCATGCCCCCAGTCCTGGCACCAGGCCAGGGGCCCTGAGGCTACGTCCCCTGCCTGGTGGGGCTTGACAAGGGTGGGACTGGCCAGGTCTGGATCTAGCCCAATAGGGGTGAGGGCCGGCCAGGTCTGGGTCTCACATGATTTTGAGGTGCATGTGGGTGGGCAGGAACTTGACTCCGTGGTGCACCCCAGACTCTGACAGGAAGAAGGTTTTCATATACATTTTACTAATTTTCTTTCATCTCTGACACTTCTATTATAGAGAAAGGGCAAATAGCAATATTAAATTATTTCCTCTAATTAATCCCCTTCTAATGTGCACGGATTTCGTGCACCGGGCCACTAGTCATTATAAATCAACAAACAAGTGTTGGAGAGGATGTGGAGAAAAAGGAACCCTCGTGCACTGTTGGTGGGGATGCAGATTGCTGCAGCCACTGTGGAAAGCAATATAGAGTTACCTCAAAAAATTAAAAATTAAACTGTCTTATGACCCAGCAATATCACTTCTGGGAATATATCCAAAGAATCCTGCAACACTAATTTGAAAGAATGTATGCACTCCTATGTTCATTGCAGCATTATTTACAACTAGAAGCCTGGTGCGTGAAATTCATGCAAGAGTAGGCCTTTGCAGCTGCGGCTTTGTCTGGAAGGTGATCTGAACAGTCGTTCAGCTGTTTGGCTGTTCGGTCGATTTGCATATTATGCTTTTATTATTATAGATAGCCAAGATTTGGAAGTAGTCCAAGTGTTCATCAGTAAATGAGTGGATAAAAAAGCTGTGGTACATTTGCACAATGGAATACTACTCAATGTAAGAAAAGAAGAAACTTTTACTTTTTGGGACAGCATGGAGGAACCTGGAGGGTATTATGCTAAGTGAAATAAGCCAGTCAGAGAAAGGTAAGTACCATGTTATTTAACTTGCATGTGGAATTTAATGAACAGTATAAACTAACGAAGTGGAGACAGACTCATGGATACAGAGAACAGACTGACAGCTGTCATGGGGAGGTGAATAAGGGCTAGATGAGATGAGTGATTGATTAGCAAAGAAAAAAAAGATAGACTCATAAACACAAACACAGTGTGGTGATTGCCAGAGAGAAGGGGTGTGGGTGGGAGGAGGTAAAAGAGGATAAAGGGGGGATAAATGGTGATGGAAGGAGACTTGACTTAGGGTGGTAAACACACAATACGATATACAGATGATGTATTGCTGAATTGTATACCTGAAACTTATATAATTTTAGTAACCAAGGTCACTCCAATAAATTCAATTAAAATGCAATTTTTTCAGCCTCATCTAAGACCTACAGCATCAAAAACTCTAGGCCTTGGGAGCAGCAATCTGCATTTTAATCCATGTTCCAGGTGATGCTAATGCACACTAAATCCGAAGAATCAAAGGTAGGCAAACATTGTAGCTAGTGTCTGGCACAAAATAAGTGAACATAGTGAAGGCAATTATTAACCAAGCCAGGTAGAGTCCAATAGTGTTCTCACGGGGCCATTATTGACATGTTAGCAGGACAAGTTCTTGTTACATAGGACTGTTCCCCACTGTTCATATGTTTAGCATCCTTGGACCCTCAGCACTAAATGTCAGTTGAAACTCCTCCAAAGTTTGTGATAAAAATGCCTTTCCTGCTTTCCAAAACCATTTGTCAGGGGTTGGAGGTTCAGTAAGGTCCCCAGTTAAGAACCACAGCTCATTAATCACCATGGTCTTCCAATATTCTGTCTGCTTCAGGTTACAAATGAACTTCTGTCACAGTTAGATGTAAGTGTGAATTGAAAGAAATTTGAGTGGCAAAACAATGTGATATTTTGGATCCTCTGAATTGTCAGGCTCTGCAGGGAATGCACAGATGAGTCAGAAATGGTTACTGTCCTGTAGGAGTTTCATTATATTTGGAGGAGTTAAGGAAATTGCAAAAATAATTATATCATGTGGAATAGTGGAAGTCTGTAAGAGATACCAACTGATATTGGAGTTCTGAAAGAGTGATCATTAACAGTATAGGGAAGTAGGATAGAGTGCTTGGTGAGGACAGTATTTGAGATGACAAATAAATGCCTTTGGCTAAAAGATTTGAGAGGTCCTCAGTTTAAGTAGAACAGAATAATGACACCATGTCTATCTTTATGGGTAAGAACAGCATATATGTATGTAGATGAAAGAGAAACCTAGAGGTAGAAAGGCACAAGGCAATTTGACTGAAAGAAATTCTAGCAAAACTAATGATCTACTGTTTCCCAATAGAAACCAACTAACAAAGGTTTTGAAAAGACTCACAGCATTATAACAATTCTGGTCAAATTCTCATCCATAGGGATCTCCATGTCTGCTTACCAACTATTGAGATATTCTAACAACCTTTAAACAAATGCTGCCCACCCCCCCCCCCGAATCAGGTGTAAACAATATTCCCATAGGGATTAGAAGTATTGACAGGCTAGCCCAAATGTCTTCAACTTTCAAAAGTTTCATGCTGACCCTACTACTTCCGGTCTCATTGCAGAGACCCCAGAAGAGGCAAGAGGTGAGCAGTGAAGGTAATCTGCAGTGCTCATGTGGGATGGTGGGTCTCCTTAAGGCTGGGATGGCAAAGTCCTGAGTGCCAACTGTAACTAATTGTCAGTGGGTGTCTGGAAAGGATTCTGAGGCCACAGCTAACAAGAAAGAATGCCATACAGAGGACCTGAATAGATTCTTCTCCAAAGAGTACAAACAGAAGGCCAACAGACACATGAAAAGATGCTCAACATCACTAATCATCAGAGAAATGAAAATTAAAACCATAATGAGATATCACCTCACACCTGTCAGAATGGCTATCGTCCATAAACAACAAGTGTTAGGATGTGGAGAAAAGGGAACCCTCATGCACTATTGGTGGGATTGTAAAATGGCGCAGCCACTATGGAAAACAGTATTGAAGGTCCTCAGAAATTAAAAATGGATCTGAGTTATGACCCAGTGATTCCACTTCTGGGTATATATCCAAAGAAACCCAAAATACTAATTGGAAAGAATATATGCATCCCTATGCTAATTGCAGCATTATTTACAATAGCCAACATAGGGAAGCAACCCAAGAGCCCATCAATAGACGAGTGGGCAAAAGAATTTGTGGTACATATACACAATGGAATATTACTTGGCCACAAAAAAAGAATAAAATCTTATCATTTGTGACAGCATGAATGGACCTAGAGGGTATTAGGCTAAGTGAAATAAGTCAGACAAAGACAAATACCAGGTGATTTCACTTTAGGTGCAATAAAAAGAACAAAACAAATGAACAGACAAAAGAGCAAATACAGAGCTGGAATGAGGGTGGTGTGTCTGAGAAACAGCTAAAGGGCTGGTGGCAGGAGGAAGGTGGCATGAGATGAAGAGTGAGAAGTAGGTTGGGACAGATCCTGGAGAGTTTCAAGGCTGAGATAAGGAGGAGGGATTTTGTTCCAATCCAAGTATAAGTTCATGAGGGGAGGCACTTATGCTGCTGATTCATGGTTGCAACCCCAATGCCCAGAATTCTCCACCCTGAGCTGGCACTAAGCTGAGATCTGTTGAATCAAGGACAAATGAATGAACACCAAATCTCAGCACCTGCCCACCTCCCCAGGCAAGCTCCATGTGGTGGGACATTTTCCAAGGTGACAGAGTGGTTGAGATCTCACTTTAAACCTTGAGCTCATGACTGGCTGAGCTACACAACTGCATCTATTACCACCTAAGTGACAGCGCATAATTGGGAGCTAATTATAATGTGTCTTTCCCTGCTCTTGAAAAATTAAATGTTTTATTGTGATGTTACAATTTGAATTTATTATCCTTTGCTGGGGAACAAAATTAAACATAATGAGCGCTGTTAGTCTCCTCTTCGTTCTGCCTGTATCCTGTACTTTATATCATTTTTACCACTTTGATTAATGGGTTTAATTTACTTTGACTGGAGTATTCAGGAGTTGGTAGAGGGGGAAGGTGAGATTATTAAAATCCTCTTAATTAGACTTATAATGCCAAATCTGCATGTGTTAATAATGCTTTACTATTAATTAGCTTTTGTAGGTAGTTTCTGGAAAGGTAGCAGGGTAGCTTTGAAGCATTCCTTGGGGATACCAGAACTATTAGGTTGACAAACAAAGAATGGCATTGCATATTCCCACAGGAAGAAGAGGCGTTAGTACACAGTGGGAGAGAATCACATGACAGATGACACATCCTTAACTTGTGTGGCACATCTTCTGTTTACCCCCCACCCTGTCCAATCCCCCCTCCGACCCCTTCTCCCTGTTCTCTGCCTCAGTGCCGTCCTGCATGGACTCTATGGGCCCCAGGCATTCCACCTCCTGGTTGGATTGGCCCAAGGACGCTCAGCAGGAGATCCGGGTATTGATTCCTTGGCTGGGCATTGAGATGGCCAGGCCTGTCTTTGAAGCTGGGTGTGTTCTTTGGTCTAAGATCACGCTGTTCCTCCAGACAACTTTCCCTACTCAACTCTCTCCCTCTGGGTTCTGCTGACATCTCCCTAATTCCGTCCCTACAGGCCTAGAAGAGGTCATCATTCCCTCCATGATGGCCCAGGTCCTGGCTTTTCCCTACCCTTCCCCCAGCTTGGTAGATAGTAGTTCCTTTGAAAATGGACCCTCCTGCTCTGAGCGTGCTATTTCCTGCCGGGACCCTGATTGTTGCCCCTTTGTTAATGCCAATGTTTGATTTATTTTATTAAAATTTAATTTTGCTTCATCAAAATTAAAATGACTGCATCATTTAAACCGGCTTCCTTGTTCTGTTTGTGAGATGAGATCGCATTATATTTAAAAACCTATGCATTTTCATATGTAAGCTTTTTCTCTACTGGAAACATTTGTTTCAATAAGAAAAAAGGGGTATTTTTGGTGGAGGGTGGATGGGGTACCATCTTTAATAGCTGAGACAAGTGCTCGCATAAATAAACAACTTTTTAAAATTGAAATTTCCCAAAATATATGAAATAAAATGTTGTGATTCAATCAACAAATTTGCTTTTGGGTCACTTTTTAAAAAAATATCATATCAGTTATTTTCCATGATAATTCACAATCTCCAGTGTTTATGTGAAGTAGATGTTAGACATTTTATTAATATAAAATCTACTTTACACACGTGCCCATAAAACATGCTTCAAGGTTTTTGAGGCTCCAGTGATTTCACCCCAAAATCTGATGATGCTTGTGAGCAGCAGCTTCTGAAGGTGAGTCACCATTTTCTCGTGAAGTTTGCCAGAGAGAAGCGGGCACCTGGGCCTCCTGGGGAGTCCTCCGAGGTTGGCCTCCTTTGCTTGACTCCACTTCCATTCCCACACCCCTCCCCCTCTAGGAGGCTCCAACATGTTCCCCCACACCCCACTTGCCCCTAAGAGGCTCCAACATGTTCCCCCACTTGCCCCTAAGAGGCTCCAACATGTTCCCCCACACCCCTCTCCCCCTAAGAGGCTCCAACATGTTCTGGGTGATCCAGTGGCAGGTGACAGAGCAGGGCAACTCAGTGCCCTTTCTCCCCTTGAAACGTTGCTAACAGATTCTCCCGGGAGCAGAAGTGGGCTCCCTCATAGAGTGTGAAGCTCTGAGATATAAGCAGAGAGGTTGGCTAGGGTTTCCGGAAAAAATACCTTTGAAACACGCCTTTCCCTTGCTGTCTGTCTCCCACCTGGAACTCGATGGAGCTCCAGGACCATTTTATTTATTTATTTGTTTGTTTGTTTGTTTGTTTATTAATTATTTTTTTAGTTGTAGTGTTAGATAATTTATTAGTGCTTTTCTTGTTTCTTGAGGTCTGTAATGCTATGAACTTCCCTCTCAGGACTGCTTTAGCCGTGTCCCATAGGTTTTGGGTCATAGTGTGTCATTTTCATTTCTTTCCAGGGTTTTAAATTTCTTGCTTAATTTCATTGGTAAACCATTCATTATTTAATAACATGCTATTTAGCCTCCAGGTATTTGAGTGTGTCCCTCACACACACACATACCCACGCATAACCACACACTCACCCTCTCTCTCCCTCACTCCCTCTCTCCCTCTCTCCCCATCGACTTCTGCCAGCTGCCATGTTCCTGAAGAACTACTTTCATCTCCAGGACCATTTTATAATTGTCACCTCGAAAGCAGATGTCATATTAAAATAGAAAGAACAGAAAAAGGAAAAATTCTAGGACACTAATGACGTCTTGGGCCCACAGCAGCAGCCCAGGTGACTCACCACGGACCGTGTTAACATCCCTCTTGTTTAAATCACTGTTACTTGTATCTTAATGACATTTCAAAACAATGCCCAGAGGAAACTACCATGGGTACCATCTGTGCCATACTTGAGAGGACATTGGCGTATTTTATGATTAAGAGACATTTCTGAAGTGTAGGCTTAGGCAAGCTTCCACTCCTGAAATGGAATTAGATTACAGACACACCTGAGCTTTTGTCCTAACAGACTAGAAAGTTCCTCGATTCTCAGAATCCCCCTATAGGCTTCTGTGCCTGGATCTTTCTCCAGGTTCTTGATAATTTGTTCACCCCAATATTTCATACGATTTGTCAATATTTTCAACAGTCTTATTACATATGACATCCCATGTTGAATTCTTTATGGGCTCATATGTGTAATGACTTCTTGAAATTCACAGTGAATCTATGAGGCTAGAGACTGTGCATTTTTGTTTCTCCAGTACTAAGTACAGTGGCCTCAACAGGCAATGTATAAATAAGAGAGATCAATTAAAAAATAAATGAAAATAAGTCTGAACATAAAGACTTTTAAAATGAGAAATGAAGCAATGAGGGGAACTATGTAATAGAACTTATTTTGACTTGGGGGGTGGTGGAGAAGAGGCCAGCTAACTCCTGTGTGTATGTGAGGTGGAGGAGGCAGGAGCTTGGGGACCAGGGGACAATGTCTGTGAGATCTATTCTGTCTTGTTCCAGGAGCCAAACTGTGACCCAAGCCAGGAAAAATAGCCTCCACAACCCAAAACAATCTCTGAACTCTGGCCAGAGCATTTAGGCCCACCATGACAAGAACATCAGAAAAAATTTTGGTCACTCTTCAATCAACAGGTGATCCAGTCAGTATGTGGGCAACAGAAACTCATTTCCCAGCGGCACCCGCACTTGCGCCTCCCTGGCCCTGCTGCTGGGATCGACAAGCTCACTTCAACAAGGAGCTCCCAAAGCCACGGTCAAGGCTCATCTGAGTGTCTCTGGGGTTCCACAGTTTTAAGTATGTTTGCTTTTCTGATTTCTTGTTCTGATGGCTCACTTATGAGACAAATTTTGTCAGGGCCCTGGCTAATGTGGGAGCAGAGCTTTTAGCTTGTGGGGCTGAGTCTGCTGAGTCCACTGGGTCCTGCGACCCTCAGAAGGTCAGCATTACTCATGTTGTTCTAACATATTCTTTCCTAAGAGATGGACGACTGAGCGGTTCTTTGCATGTCCTAGTTCCACATGGGCTTGTTTATTACATATCACCAAAACATGTTTCACATGGAATCCAGAGCTTTACATCTGGTGATGTATGGTCTCCCCTTTTTAAAAAATATTCATTTTTAGAAAGAGAGAGGAGGGGACAGAGAGGGAGACAGAAACATTGATTGTTGTTCTACTCATTTATGCATCCCTTGGTTGATTGTTGTATGTGCCCTGACCAGAGACTGAACCCGCAACCTTGGTGTATCAGGATAACACTCTAACCAACTGAACACTCAGCCAGGGCATATATTCCCCTCCTGTCTGGAGTTCTGAGCCACTCTGTTCAGATCTCAGATAATAAAATCATATCTGCAATCAGTCAGGTTTTCTTCTCTTGCAGGAGCAACTTTGCTAATATGCCTCCTTTAGAGGTGCCAGGCAGTGAGTGAGCAGGTGGGCTGCAGGTGGCAGTCAGCTGGCTGGATGGCATGGTGTGAAGGGCACTGAACGAGGAGTGAGGAGGACTGCTCTGGGACTCCTCTGTCACCATCCAGGTCCTGAACACAGATAACGCTCAATCCACTGTTCCTTGAGGCAGCTCTCCCAGGCCTCTCTACTTCCTTCATGAACCCCAATCTGGGTTCCCCTCCTGTATCCCTGAACTTGATGAAGCACTTGAAACAAGGTCAAAGCATGCCCACACAGGAAGGTAGAATGAGAACATAAAACACCCCATTACTCTCTCAAAATAGGATTTCTTATCACTTCCAGCTTAAACAATCAGATTTCACATTAAAATGAACCAATTTAAATAACCGTTTTGGGGGGTATTTAAGTCTAATTCCTTCTGGATTCTTCTATTCCTTCTCTTCCCTAGGTTTGCAGCTTAGGCATGACTAAGGTGCCGTCCCAACAGGGGAAGAGTGTCCAATACGCTTCTGATTCCTATTCCCTGGTCCTCACTGGCCTCCATGGAGATGTCCCTGTTCTGTTGGTCCCTGGCCATCCTCTGCTAGTGTCTGCCAGGTGTTTCTCGCCTGCCTCCCCCACTCTTCCACCACCTTCATCTGATATTACCATCCTGAGCACAGAAGACTGAAAATATATATTACACCTGAGAACATGGCAATGGATTTGGGTACTCTTTTATTCTGATACTAGAGGCCTGGTGCATAGATTTGTGCACCTGTGGGGTCCCTCAACCTGGCCTGCACCCCCTCGCAATCCGGGACCCCTTGGGGGACGTTGGACTGCTGGTTTTGGCCCATTCCCGCAGGCCCTGTGGGGACTGGGCCAAAACCGGCAGTCCAACGCTGCCTGTCATTCCTGCCTGCTGCTCCTGCTCATCCTGGCCCTGCTGCACCTGTTGCGGGCTTCCCAGTCAGTCTCAATTGGGAGAGGCTCGCGCCACCACAGCAGCGCTCACCAGCTGTGAGCCCTGCATCTGGCACCTGTTGGTCAGCTGAGTAGTGTTCCTACTGTGGGAGCGCACTGATCACCAAGGGACAGCTCCTGCATTGAGCGTCTGCCCCCTGGTGATCAGTGTGCATCATAGCGACCGGTTGTTCGGTTGCTTACGCTTTTATATACTGTATATAGATAAATATGTTCTTCTATTCAAAAGAAGATGGTTCCTTATGGTTTGCCTTTTCAATACCACCCATAATTCACAGTGATAAACTCAATCTGCTTATACCTAAGATCAAAAAGTTACTCATGAACATGTGTTGTTCATTCAAGAACTTGATCATTTAGGTTCATCAAGTGCTGTGTTTGAAAGAAACAAGATTGGTAACTGCATTTTAATAAAGTGTGTAAGTACTTAAACTCGTTAATATTTTATTAATAAGCATTAGAGTGTGTTCTACTATAGATACAGGTGATTATTACTATTTTTGTTCTTTTTAAATAGACAAGGACTTCAAAAGAAATCTTGAGGAGTTTTAAGTCATATTTTCCAATCTTTTTACAGAGAAAAATAGATTTCCTTCACAAAATCAACTAGTCATATTTAACTATAAATATCGACATTATGAAGAACGTATTTGCCTTGAGTCAGGGAAAAAGGAATCCGCCCATCACTCGCATTGAATGTCTGCCCTAGAACACCACAGAGACTGACATATGCACTGGAATTATTCACACTGCTGGTATACTTTATAGGATAAACAAACTCAGAATTTTAGTAAGTTAAACCTTAATTTTTAATAACTGAAAGCAGAGCTGTAAATAATCCAAAACAGCAGATTTAAGTTTAACTGTGGAATATGTTAGACAGCTATGCTCTTCTAGATGCATCTAATTATGTTTTACTTAAATTCATATTCAAATTGACTTGAATACTTGTTGGTAAGAGGCCAGCTTCATTATTGGATAAAATGAGTCTGAAACAAGATATACAGGCAAAGTAGATTAAAAATTCAGATATAATTTCATTTTTGTTACTTTTCAAAAAAGCTTTAACAAAAGCCCATGATATTAAAGAACCACCCTTTTCACATTGTTCTCAGAGGATATGCCTTCTTTCAGATGTAAGTGACTCCGATGTTAGACAGTTACAAAATACAGCCACACACCAGCCTTTACCTCACAGTCCACATCCACAGTTAGCCCACAAATTCATTCTATATTTCAGACAAACTCAACAATTTGGACTTGCCTCAAATGACCTACAGTTTCCAAGTGTTTGTTATACTGTTGTTTTTGACAAACACATTTCTCTGCCTTTATCACATGGTGCAACTCAGGAGGGTGTGGCAGAAATGGCTTTGGGGTTTGGAGCCCAATAGCAATGACAATAAAAGAGAGAGAGAAAGAGAGAAGGCAATAATAATTAAGTCCTTCCTTTGTGACAGGCACTGTGCTAAGTTATAGACATTTTGGGTTGTGTTAAGGTTCAGAAACTGCCAGAAATGTTCAAGGCCCTTCAGAGGACAGACAAACTGAGCTTATGTCTCAAACACCAGACAGAACACTACACTCCTATATCTAGAAAATAAAAAGGACTCAGAGCAAGACAGAGAGAAAGAGAAATAGTAATCCTATCTAATAAAGATGTAATATGCAAATTGACCATCACTCCAACACACCAGATGGCTGCTCCCATGTGGTTAAAGATGGCCGCCCCATGTGGACACAAGATGGCTACCACAAGATGGCCAGCAGGGGAGGGCAGTTGGGAGGGACCAGGCTGTCAAAGGAGGGAAGTTAGGGGTGACTGGGCCAGCAGGGGAGGGCAGTTGAGGGCAACCAAGCCTTCAGGGGAGGACAGTTATGGGCAACCAGACCAACAGGGGAGGGCAGTTAGGGGTGACCAGACTGGCACGGGAGGGTAGTTAGGGGCGACCAGGCCTGCAAGGGAGGGAAGTTGGAGGTGACCAGGCCAGCAAAGGAGGGAAGTTAGGGGTGACCGGGCCTACAGGAAAGGGCAGTTGGGCGGGACCAGGCCTGCAGGGAGGGCAGTTGGAGGCAACCAGGCTGGCAGGGGAGGGCAATTAGGGGCAACCAGGCTGGCAAGGGAGGGCAGTTAGGGGTTACTGGGCCAGCAAGGGAGGGCAGTTGGGGGTGACCAGGCCTGCAGGGGAGGACAGTTAGGGGCAATTAGGCTGGCAGGGGAGAAGTTAGGCATCAATCAGGCTGGCAGGGGAGTGGTTAGGGGGTGATCAGGCAGGCAGGTAGGCGAGCGGTTGGGAGCCAGCAGTCCTGTATTGTGAGAGGGATGTCCGACTGGCAGTCAGACATCCCTCAAGGGGTCCCAGATTGGAGAGGGTGCAGCCTGGGCTGAGGGACACCTCCCCCAGTGGTAAATAAAAGAACTGGACAGGCCCTGACCGGTTTGGCTCAGTGGATAGAGCGTCGGCCTGCGGACTGAAAGGTCCCAGGTTCGATTCTGGTCAAGGGCATGTACCTTGGTTGCGGGCACATTCCCAGTAGGAGGTGTGCAGGAGGTAGCTGATCGATGTTTCTCTCTCATCGATGTTTCTAAATCTCTATCCCTCTCTCTTCCTCTCTGTAAAAAATCAATAAAAATATATTTTAAAAAAAAAAGAACTGGACAGATACCAGACAGTTTTAATGGGCACTTTCTGGGCTGTCCCTGCCTTCACCTTCACCTTGTTTTGTCTCTTCATACAAGTACTAAAGCATGTTTCGCAAACCTTAGACTCAACACATGCTTGGGGTTAAGGTTACAACTTCTGGTGGACTAAGCCCTGCTCTGGTACAACAATTGATAATGAAGTTATGTTTCTCTACATCGGAGGTTGGAAAATGCAATAGAAGACAGACAAAATCACCACAGTTAGACCATTGCAACTTGGTCTGCCTTTGGACTGTTGCACTGTTCTCATTCTTCTGTAATGACATTTTTCTACATTGTAAGTTAAACTTTGTATGTTTGTCTTAATCTCCCTGCTAAACTCTAAACAACTTAAAATAAGGGATGGATATATTCCTAGAAGTGGGATCACTAAGAAATCAGAAACACCTATCAGAAAGATTGGTTCATAGCAGCTCAATTTACAATAGCTAAGACATGGAAACTGCCCAACTGCCCATAAGAAGATGAGTGGATAAAAAAGCTGTGGTACATTTACACAATGGAATACTACGCAGCTATATAAAAGAAAGAACTCTTACCATTTGCATCAGCATGGATGGACCTGGAGAGTATTATGCTAAGCAAAATAAGCCAGTCAGAGAAAGATAAGTATCACATGATATGTAGATCTAATGAACAAAATAAACTGATGAACAAAATAGATCTAGAGACATAGAAGTATGAAACAGACAACTGAATCTCAGAGTGAAGATGGCGGGGGGGTGGGGGGATGGGTGGGTGGTAAGAGATCAACCAAAGAACTTGTATGCATTTATGCCTAACCCATGGACACAGACAATAGGATGATGAAGGCCTGGAGTGGAGGGAGGTTAGAAGAAGTCAATGCGGGGGGGGGGGGGGGGGGGAAATAGGGGACATATGTAATACTTTCAACAATAAAGATTTTTTTAAAAAGAAAGAAAAGAGTCTGTAAGACAAAGAAATAAACACATCATTAAAAGGAAAAAAAATAGGGGATGGATTTACTTCTTCAAAAAAATATGCCGCAGCATTTAACCCAGTGCGCAACATGACCGAATCTCAGTAGCTGTCTCTTGAATTGGCTCTTGCCTGAAAATCATGTAAGAGGGCCAGAAATCCTCTGAGCTGTCATTTAAGAAGCAGTACAGCTTAATGGTCACCAGCAAACTGCCTGGGCTCAAATCCTGGCTCTGACACTTAAAGGCTGCTGAAATTGGAAGGAATCTACCTGTGCCTCAGCTTCTTCCACATAAGTAAAATTGTACTAATGACAGTGATCTTAAATATGCTAATATATGTAAAATACCACAAACAGTGCCTGGCACACATACAGCAAACACTTTGCACATGTTTATTATTACTGTTACTGTTAAATCATTCCTAATTTAATTGTCCATAAAAATTCCATTGGGTTAAAGTTCCAAAGGAAGGGTATACAATAAAAATGTGTTATGCCTCATGAAGGATGTCGTTTACATACAAGAGATCACAAGCTTATAAATCTTCCTTTTCCACATAGAAACATATGGGGACCCACTACAGAAATGTAATCTCCTACTCTCTCTAAAGAGACTATCCCTGCTCATACCCCCAAATACTCATGCAAATTAAACAGACAGAATTTATGCAAAAACAGAGTGTTTTGCCTCTCCAGACGACTGTCTAAGTTTTTGTTGTGCTTTACTTCTGATGTCACTTGCATGGGAGGCAGATACAAGACCCAGGAATGTTTTGTGCTTGGTATCTGGTCAAGGATAGAAAACAAATCCAGTGGATCACCCTACAGACAGCAGAAAATCATGACAATTTGGTAAGGCATCAGCCTGACTGATTAGCCATCAGTAAATTACAATTTTTCCGGACTGGTTTGGCTCAGTGGATAGAGTGTCGGCCTGTGGACTGAAGGGTCCCAGGTTCGATTCCAGTCAAGGGCATGTACCTTGGTTGCAGGCACATCCCCAGTAGGGGATGTGTAGGAGGCAGCTGATCGATGTTTCTAACTCTCTATCCCCCTCCCTTCCTCTCTGTAAAAAAATCAATAAAATATATATTAAAAAAATAAATTATGATTTTTCTTTTTAGTGCTGATTAGGAATAACACACTAGACTTACTTGGAAAAGTCCAAGAATAACAAGTGTTCCACAAACAGATCAGTGCTGACTTGCTTTATCAAGAGCTTCTTTCTCACCTTGCTCTCACCTCATCCCCCAATTTGCTCTACCCCTTAACTCCTGGGAGGGGATTATGTGTTGTAAGGTTAATAAGGTGCCCATAGGAGTCCAGCCCATCCTTGTTCAAGCAGACCAAAAATAAGAAACTAGAAGAATTAAAAATTAAATAGATAATTTTGTTTTTATAGCTATGCATTAAAACTTATTCTCCAGAGAGACTACAGTTTTCGTAGGTCACAAAGAACATCTCAACAAAATCCTCAAGTTGGGAATTGTACTGGCTTGTCAGATTTGCAGAGAAAGCGTAGATGTATTAGGGTCCAGGCTGAGTAAGTTTTGAGTGTCCACCCATAAAAGGGTGAGGGAAAGCCCCTCAAAACAGGGCTGGGGGAGTGAGAGAAGGTTGGTGTATTGTGTGAAGGATAATGTCTACAAAATGGCACCATCGTTTGATTATATTCCATAAGAGTCTAATGGACAAAGACTAATGTTTCAATTTAGTGGTTCTTGTTGCTTCCTCCAGTAATTTTTCATCTTAGTCTTAAATGTTGCATCAGTTTATTACTTCAAAAATTGTTGAAAGCGAATGTTTAGGCCAGAGGTGGGGAATGTGCAACCTGTGGGCATATAAGGCTTGCAAAATCATTTGGTCTGGCCCTGCCAAGGCACTAGGGGTGAGTTAGTTAAATGTTTGACCAAATATAGTAGGCTAATTTTTAAGTTGAGAAGTTTGTATGGCCTGAGAATTATGTTATAAATATCCAAATGGCCCTTGGCAGATAAAAGGTTCTCTGCCCCTGATTTGGCAAATATACTCAAGTGCAGCTTTTGGCCCAGCACCCATTCCATTCCCAGCCATGCACTTGGCTCAGTTTTAACAGGTTTGACAGGAGAGGAAGAGGGTGGGGGCATATCTTAGAATTGGGCTGGAAGGCCAAGAAAAATCAAATTCTGCTGAGTGGACATATTTGATTATTATAGGCAATTCAAATACTTACTCTAAGCACTGGAATTATGACTATGATTTAAAGCTGGTCTTGTCCTCATTGTGGTAGGGAAGAAAGAAAGAATGAAAGAAGGAAGGAAGGAGAGAGAGAGAGAGAGAGAGAGAGAGAGAGAGAGAGAGAGAGAGAGAGAGAGAAAGAAAGAAAGAAAGAAAGAAAGAAAGAAAGAAAGAAAGGAAGGAAGGAAGGAAGGAAGGAAGGAAGGAAGGAAGGAAGGAAGGAAGGAAGAAAGAAAGGAAGGAAGGAAGAAAGAAAGAAAGAAAAAGAAAGGAAGGAAGAAAGAACAACACTAAAATGGCTATAGAAATGTTACTGGCCCTGAAAGTGAATTCTGATTAGTGAAAAGTGGGAGTGGGGATCGGGGTTAGGGAATGGGGAAGAGGAAACTTTTTAGTTAGTTCAAGAAGACCAGAGTAAGCAAGACTGTCTTGGCCGAGGGGATCGCCTAAACTGAGTCTGCAAACAAGAAAGAACTTGGTCTGCGGGCAGTTTTGGGGAGTCCCAAGGACCTTCAAAGTGAGTAACCCACTGACTAGGAACAGTGTTTGCTTACTCCAATGTTTCTTAAACTGCAGAAGAAAACAACCTGGACCTTTTCTCTTAACACATCTAAATTAATCAATCTGCTTCTAATATATTTTTCCAAATCCTAGGGTAGAAACACAACACATTTACTAAAATTCTTTAATTTTATTTAGGAGAGAAAATATCTGTCTTTCTCTTCAGATTACCTATAACATTTCTACTTCTGTTCTTTCTGTCTCATAAAAAGAAACAGTTTATGATTAGGAAACTAATACATACTTATTGGGAAAATATAGAAAAGCTTAGAGAAAACAATAGAGTTATTCATAACTCTCTGACCCAAAAATAACCACTATTACTAATGTGATATACACCTAATGTTTACATATATATTTATATATATATAATGTATATTTCAAAAATTAAATAATAAAATTAAACATATACATTTAAGATCCTGCTATGTCCCCTTATTATTGAATTTTCTCCTATAATATCATTTATAGTAGATAGTGTTCTACAGTATGGATATTCTATTTTTAAATGGTTCTTGAACATCCTAAAATGTTTCCATTGTTACTACTTTTGAACCCTTTTTGACTAGCCAGACCTTCTCTGGTCTTTTTCTTCTCTTGTAGAAATCCTCTGAGGGCCTCTTCAAGTAGGTCTGGCTCTTTTTTTCTTATAAATATATGTTATTGATTTTTTACAGAGAGGAAAGGATAGAGAGTTAGACACATCGATGAGAGAGAAACATCGATCATCTGCCTCCTGCACACTCCTTACTGGGTATGTGCCCGCAACCAAGGTACATGCCCTTGACTGGAATCGAACCCAGGACCCTTCAGTCCGCAGGCCGATGCTCTATTCACTGAGCCAAACTGGTCACGGCAGGTCTGGCTCTTTTAAGACCTACCAAATTAGTCCATGTGACTGAATTTGCTGAAGGTAAATCTGGAGCTGGGCAACTTTTACTGCAAAACAAGCACGTCGGTGAGGAAAGAGCTTTCGTTTAGTATTAAATGATTCATTGACTCCTGTGCCTTGAGTTGGGAACACCCTTTCCTACCTCACAGCTCTCCCTTTTCTCTACATGAAAGAAAGTATAGGGTCTCTGACGGGGCATGGCGCTTCTTCCATCTAATTTTTATTATGTGATATTTGCTGTATTTTCTAAACTGTAAATGCCTATGACTCTTTCCCCAGCAGCCAAATAACCATTGTCCTGTGGGAAATTTAAGGGAAGAAATTGAGGTTATAAGATGAGGTAATATGAGACAATATTTTGCTATAACCAATCCTCTTACTAGCTGAGGTCCAAAATGCTATATTGGGTTAAATAACATTATCAGAGTTAAATAATGACAGAAAACTAAAAGAGAAATAGACTAGAGAGATATTATTTCAGACTATTCAGAAAGGAGATATTGCTCAGATGAAAAAGCCCTTTATATTAAGAGTGGCAAAATAAAGGAATAAAGAAATAAAGTTCTAAAAAGTACACTAGAAAAAGGGGGTGGATGATTTTTTTTAATCCTCACCTGAGTGTATGTGTTTTTTTTTGTCTTGTTTTTAAATATTTTAATGGGTTTTTAGAGAGAGAAGAAGGGAGAGGGAGAGAGAGAAACATCAATGTGAGAAACATTGGTTGGTTGCTTCCCATATGCACCCACACAGGGGATCAAACCTGAAACCCAACTATGTGTCCTGACTGAGAACAGAATCCGCACCCTTTGGTGTACAGGACCACAGTCCAACCAACTGAGCCACCTGGCCAGGGCAGGAGTGGATGATTTTAACCTTGGAACACAAAGGGATCTGATGAATGGAAGGAGATGTGATTGCGAGAGGAATTCTGGGTTTCTTTATTCAGACCAGGGATCTGCAAACTCTTTGTCTTATGTTAGGTTTTGCAGGTCAGACACTATCACACTATACTATTCAACGCCGTTGTAACAAGAAAGCAGTCATACACAACACCTAACAAATGGTGTGTGTATGTTCCAATAAGATTTTATTTATAAAACCTCGGGGAACAATCTGGATGTGGCCCATGGATTATAATTTTCTGACCCCTGGCCAAAATGATCACAGCTCTAAACCTTCACTTCCTTTCTCTATAAAGTTGAAGTCATGCTTTCCTGGTTATGGATGTTCTGAGGGTTAAATAACAGTCCAGAAAGATCCCAACACATTGTTCTAAGATCTGCACTCAGATGTGAACTCACCCACCACCCTTCAAGTCAGTGATCATTGTGCACAAGGGAGCGTGGCCCCAGTCAATCACATACAAACTGAAGACAAAAAGCAGAGAAAAGAATGGCATGATAAATGGGAGGCCGTTATTGATTTTGGTTGTGGTTTCTCTATACAGGCCATTCAGAACAAATTAAAAGGGATCATCTTGCAAACTGAAGAAACAGCAAAGTACAACTGCAGAAACAAATTGACTCAAGTTGATGTAAGGTAATTTCCATGACAATAAATTCATTTTCCTTCTAGTCTTTAGTTGAGATTTTCAGACTTTTAAAAATATCTTTACTTTTAAGTACTGAAAATTAAAAAGTAGAGGCAGAAATGTATTAGTATAGATGAATTGTACTTCACTACAAGTGTGAAACAGGGGGATTCCAACACTGGGTGAAAAAGGTGAAGGGATTAAGGGGAAAAAAACCTCATAGACTCAGACAACAGTATGGTGATTACCAGAAGGAAAGGGAGGTGCGGGAGGTAGGTAAAGGGGAATAAATGGTGATGGAAAGAGACTTGACTTTGAGTGCTGAACACACAATATAATATACAGATGATGTAGTGTAGAATTGTACACTTGAAACCTATATAATTTTATTAACCACCGGCATCCCAATAAATTCAATAAAAAATAAAATAAAATGTGCTAAATAAAATAAGTAAAAGTGTGAAACAGTTTGTTTAAGGTTATTACTTTCAGCTGGTGGCGTCTGAGTTTTGAGGGGCGTGGAGCCACTGTGGCTTTTCTTCAGGAAGTTCTCGCATCCTCTGCACAGCACCACTGCAGAGCGTTTGAAGCATTTCTGAAGGAGGTAATTTTATTTTGCATAGGGTTTCTTGTAGAAATTATTGTCTCTCTGTACATATAATTAAAATAAAGATGTAATAAAGAACTTACTGTTTTAATTAGGGCATAGATCTTAAAGCAATTATCACATCATTAATAATTCTTTAACAAACTTTCTTGCACAAGATGAATAAAAAGAGTTTTCACACCATGAAAAATCATTACACATTACTCATTTGCGTTAGCAAAGCTACAGAAAGCAACCCAAGTTCTCATTAAATTATTTCTCCCATGAACTAGAGGAGTTTGGAGAGTCATCAGCTATTTATAACCTAATGGAACTTCATTTAAAAAGAAAAAAATATTATCCATGGCTAGATACTTGTATCAGTGTCATTTAAATGCACAAGTAAAATGTTAGTGAGTAGAAATAGAAAGATACATTCCAGAAGGGGAACTAAATGATGAAAGCCCGCATCATGGTGATATAATATAAATGATAATAAATACTACTCACTCTATTTGAAAAGTAAAAGTCTTAAATTTTTATTTTCATAAAGTTGTAATTAAGGTTCTCCCACCACCACACTGCACACTTCCCCAACACCCCAATTTGTATTGTCTTTAAGACAACTTAGCATCTAGAAGACACAAAGTGATCATAAAATACAATCATGAAGTCATCTCAAGTAATATTTTCAGAATTTGGTATTATCTATTATTTAATCTAATATTATTACAGGAGAATCTGGGAAGGACAAAAACCCCAAATAAACATTCAAAATAAAATTTTTAGTCAAAAGTAGAAGGGCTATATTGTTATAAACAGTCACTAAGAGGGAGAAAAAATATTTGGCAGTTTAAATTTTAGCCACATTTCCCTAATTGCTAATCTGGACGCTGATAATGGATACCGACACATGACTGCAAAGGCCCCAGAGCCCTGCTCTGCCCAAGGCCCTGGGGAAGAAGTCTGAGGCACTGAGTGAAGGAATGCATCATTGCAATGGTGATTTTTGGGTCCTTAACAGTGATGTAGGGTCTGAGTTGTTTCTGGAGTCCAGCCAGGTGACAAATGATGGGAGGAGATGTAAACACCAGTCCTTGTTGGGTTATTTGGTAAAGCTCTCAGTTAGCGTGGTGGTTTTTGATGAATGGTAAGTAATGTTGATGACATTAAACCAGCAGGAATGCCAACACATAATCAAACCAATCGGTGAACATATGGGTGAAAGAGCTATTCTTGGGGCCTGAGATGAATTTGTTCCAGGAGTCTTACAAGAAAATGGAGAGAATTTATAAAGTCTTCATCAACTTTTTAAAAGAAAAATAATTGAATAGCAGGTATCTAGTTACTTCTAAATTCTCACAACTTGGCCAGGAAGAACCAGGTAGAGGGGCGTGGATGGCTCTGCTCTGGGGAACCTGGAAGGCTCCACATGTGTTTGCGGGACACGTTGCTATGACATGTCATGCTATAATGAAGTGAATTTGAACTGAGAACACCCAAAGTTATCTTCTTCTGCTTGAAAGCTAGGAGCAGAAGAGATGCGAGAAGCAAAGTTCACATATTATCAATTCTCTTCTATTAACTCTATAATATTTGACAAAATATTATTGTCTATAATTCTGCTTGCCATAGGTAGAATTAACTATTTAATATGGGTGCATTTTGAGGATCACAAAATACCTCAGTCCTACCTACCAGGAAATACAAAGGCATAGCCATAGATACTAACAAAACATTGCTTATTATCAGTAGGAAGGTAATAAAAACTGCTGGTTATCTTCTCAATATCTATTCTCCTACTCTTTCCAAGTGAGAGGACCCAGGAATCCTAGATGAGCTCGTAGCTGAGTGTGGGAGTGTAACTTCTGTCCAGTAATATGTATGGGAACATTTCATTGGGCATCTTCCTTGAAAACAACCAGAGCATGCCCTTCACCCTCTTCTCCTTGTCTGTCCCACCTTCCTTTTTGCTTCTGGAATGTAGATGAGATCGCTGTGGCTGAAGCCCACATCTTGAACCATGTATTGACTTTGGAAATTGAAGCCATCTAGACAGAGCATCAAGATCAAAGCCTGGCCCACAAGAACTTCACAGAGCAGGAAGGGAGGTGTGTGGAGCCCTTACAGCTATTTTAACCTGGTTGCAACTTCATGGTCTGCTATGGCAAAACAGGGTTTGCATTGGGATTCTGTAAAAATCACAACAGTAACTATGCTCTGCACCATCAGGGATATATTTTTACTTGTGATGAAATTTTGAATCTGAAGCCAAATTTCCTACTTTTTCAAATAGCTTCTGAGTTTTGATTGCTATGTTCTTCTTTACAAAATTTATTGAAAAAAATTTCTATGATTTCCCTCACAAGAGTTTGGTTTTCTTTTTTAATGTTTAGAATTGTTCTCCAACTAGAGTAAATAGTATGGGACTGGCTTATATAGGAGAGTATGTGTACAATTTATACTAAAGCTAATTTCAATGAGCCTCAAGCAAGCATTTTTCAGTACCATGCCCACTACTGCAGCTAGTGCTTTTGTTCTCAGAAGGACGTGAATTTATGTTTCACAGAAGAAAACACAATCCATAAATCCATGGGAATTTTTATTAGTAATGTGAATAAAAAGTTTGCTTATTAAATTGTCCAAATTAAAATTAAAAACTTGACTATGATGAGACAGGTACTTACCCTGATGGTGGAACTGTGAATTATTGTCTGGAAAGCAATTTGGCAGTTTGTTACAAGACCCTTATACAAGTTCATATTCTCTAACCTAGTAATCCCAGTTTAGAAATCTACCCTATGGAATTAGTTAGACATTTGATAAAGAAGTTTAAGGATATTCATCTCAGAATTATTCTTGGTAATGAAATATTATTTTTAAAAAGTCTGAATGTTTCTCAACAGAAAATTAATTAAATTATGGCACATTTATCACTGAGCTATTACACAGCTAATACAATGGTATTTTTGAAGAATTATTAATAAAACTAGAGGCCAGTGCACAAATTCGTGCATGGGTGGGGGTCCCTCAGCCTGGCTGACGATTGGGGGACAATCGGAGTTAGCCGGCTGGGGGGAGGGACTGCAGGAGGTTGGCTGTGGGAGCACATTGACCACCAGGGGGAAGCTCCTACATTGAGCATCTGCCCCCTGGTGGACAGTGCACATCATAGTAACTGGTTGACCGGTCATTCAGTCAACCAGTCGTAATGGTCACTTAGGCTTTAATATATACTAGAGGCCTGTTGCACAATATTCGTACAAGAATAGGCCTTCCTTCCCCTGGCTTCACTCCCAGCTGCCAGGGAGTCAGCAAGTCCCCACTTTCGGCCCACCAGGAGCCGGCACAGCCTCGCTTCTGTCCAGAGCAGCACTCCTATATCTCCCTCTCCCAACCCCCTCCCCTCATAGCAGGTGTCCCGCCCCTCCCGGCTCCGCACCTGCATATGCAAATTAACCCACCATCTTTGTTGGGTTAATTTGCATACTCACTCTGATTGGCTGTGGGCATAGCAGAGGTACAGTCAATTTACATGTTTATCTATTATTAGGTAAGATAGATGGGGCAATGGTTACAATATAATGATGAATAAAAACAACATATATGCACCCTAACCAGTTTGGCTCGGTGGATAGAGTGTCGACCTGCGGACTGAAAGGTCCCAGGTTCAATTCCGGTCAAGGGCATGTACCTTGGTTGCAGGCACATCCCCAGTAGGGAGTGTGCAGGAGGCAGCTGATTGATGTTTCTCTCTCATCAATGTTTGTAACTCTATCCCTCGCCCTTCCTCTCTGTAAAAAACCAATAAAATATATTTAAAAAAATAATGTGGTATATTAAAAAAAACGAACATATATGCTTTAATCTTAAGTAGGCACAAAAAATAGCTTGTAGGAAATGCACATATTATCATTTACCTCTTTAGGAGGTAAAGTTATGGCTAATTTTTATTTCTTGCTTTCTATTTTTCTGCATTTTTCAATTTTTCTATAATGACAATGAATTTTTATTGTAATCATAAAAGATTAAAAATATAGATATTATTCTAGATCCCAGTTTGAACACAAGAAATAGCATTACTTACCAAAAAAAATTAATCAAGATTTTTCCTCCCTGTTTGAACAAAAACAAGAAATAGCGTTACTTAAAAAAAACTTGACTTAATCAAGATTTTTCCTTTCTGGGTCTTCTACGTGTAACATTATTGCTGTTTTGCTGCCAAATCCAGCATTTATCTCTCATTAATAACTTGATGAATATGAGTTAGTTGTAAAAAAACTCATTACTGCCTAATCAGCATAAAATAACACTAATGCAGAAATGCATCTATTCATGCACTGACCATCTTGATGATCAAACAGCCTGGAAAATGAAGCTTCAGCATTGAAATGTAACAAACCAGGAAATCTCACCAGAAACTTAGTTACTTCTTTATCTGGTAATAGAGTTTGTTTGGTTGGTTAAGTATTAAATGATCACTAAAGTTTATTGAGCAAAGACTGGTTTGACCTAACGTGGTCTAGAAGTTCAGCAACTCAAGAACACAGAAATGTTGACATTTTGTTATTCCAGAAAAGGAATGGTGGCCTCAGTAAAGGGCAACATAACCTTGGAGAGAATAATATTCTATTGGTATGGTTAAATGTAGAATAAAATAATACTTTATTTTGTCTAATTCCAGGTTTCAATTTGTTATTGAAATTCTAAGAAATTTATTTAAAATGACCCTACAGCATGCCTAAAGATTTATCTATAGAAGTGTTTCTTATAGAAATATTTATGTTAATGAAAATGGGAGAAAAATTAATGTTTAATAATTGAGCTTTTTAAATATAAATTATGTTTCTATATAATGAAATCTCATGCCATCATTTAAATAAATGTTGTCAAGGAATACTTAGGGAAATTAAAAAATGGAAACATATATTAAATAAAAATGTGGTTATCAGGTTGAAATATATGTATGTATAAAATTTTCTTACATATACACCCACATGTATATTGATGCATAAAAACAAAATTTTGCCCCCAAATGTCATCTGTGGGTAATCTCTCTCTATATATAAAAGCCTAACATGCAAAGTGTCCTCTTGCGAGTTCGACAGAGTTCGATTGCTCTCAATGACATGCGCTGACCACCAGGGGGTGGCATGAAACGAAGAAAGGCCCCGGCCAGGAGTCGGCAGCCACTAGGGACCCTACCTGTGCACTAATTTTGTGCACTGGGCCTCTAGTAGTATCATAATTTTTATTGTCTTCAGTTTTATTATCTTTAGTTTCCAAATTTTAGTTTTTTTTAAAAAAAAAATTTAAGTATAGTTGCTATACAATCTCATAATGATTATATTAGTTTCACATGTACAATATAGTGATTCAACATTTTTTATACCTTACAATGTTATCACCACACTAATTCTAGTGTTTTGGGTGTGTTTTTTAAGATTCCATATATAAGTAAAACCATAGACTATTTGTCGTTTTCTTTGTGACTTATTTCACTTAGCATAATTCCCTCTGCTCCCTGGGTGTCCATGGATGGGTGCATGAATAAAGAAGATATGGTGGGTATATGTGATGGTATATTACACAGCAATCCTATCTAATAAAAGAGTAATATGCAAATTGACTGTCACTGCAATACACAAGATGGCCGCCCCCATGTGGTCAAAGATGGCTGTCCCCATGTGGACACAAGATGGCCACCACAAGATGGCCTGCAGGGGAGGACAGTTGTGGGCGATCAGGCCAGCAGGGGAGGGCAGTTAGGGGCAATTGGGCCAGCAGATAGGCATCGATCAGGCTGGCAGGGGAATGGTTAGGGGGTAATCAGGCTGGCAGGTAGAAGCAGTTAGGGGCAATCAGGCTGACAGGCAGGCGAGTGGTTGGGAGCCAGCAGTCCTGTATTGTGAGAGGGATGTCCGACTGGCAGTCAGACATCCCTCGAGGGGTCCCAGATTGGAGAGGGTGCAGGCTGGGCTGAGGGACAACCCCCCCACCCCATGCACGAATTTTTCGTGCACTGGGCCTCTAGTTAAAATAATAAAATTTTGCCATTTGTGACAATATGGATTGATCTAGAGGGTAGTTTCCAAATTTCTTACAATAAAAAATATGACCCTAAAGTCTTTGCAAACTTCTCAACTATGATCCACTAAAATAAATTATCCTATCTGATAAAAGAGCAATATGCAAATTGACCATCACTCCAACACACAAGATGGCTGCCCCCATGTGGTCAAAGATGGCTGCCCCCATGTGGACACAAGATGGCTGCCACAAGATGGCCAGCAAGGGAGGGCAGTTGGGAGGGACCAGGTCTGCAAGGGAGGGCAGTTGGGGGTGATCAGGCCAGCAGGGGAAGGCAGTTAGGGGTAACCAGGCAGGCAGAGGAGAGAAGTTGGGGGTGACCGGGCCTGCAGGAAAGGGCAGTTGGGGGGGACCCAGGCCTGTAGGAGAGGGTGGTTGGGGGTGACCAGGCCTGCAGGGGAGGGCAGTTAGGGGGGACCCAGGCCTGCAGGGGAGAGCAGTTGGGGGGGGTACCAGGCCTGCAGGGAGGGCAGTTGGGGGGGACCAGGCCTGCAGGGAGGGCAGTTGGGGGGGACCAGGCCTGCAGGGAAGGGCAGTTAGGGGCAATCAGGCTGGCAGGGGAGTGGTTAGGGGTGATCAGCCTGGCAGGCAGAAGTGGTTAGGGGCAATCAGGAAGGCAGGCAGGTGAGCAGTTTTGAGCTAGCAGTCCTGGATTGTGAGAGGGCAGTCAGACAGCCCTCAAGGGCTACCAGATTGGAGAGGGTGCAGGCTGGGCTGAGGGACACACACCACCGTGCACGAATTTCATGTACCGGGCCTCTTGTATTAATAATAAAGACATACTTTAGTATTTATTAAAACATAGAAACAGAGGCTAAGTCTCAATGTTTCTAAAATATTTCCTCATAGAAGTGGGAACAAAAAGCTATTTAAAAAAAATCAGCAGTTTTCTCCTATTGGTAGTATATTGCTCTTTTATAGATGGAAAGAGAATATCAGCCCTTCAGTGGGACTGCTGATTATGCAGAGGCAAGACTTTCCTGGAGTGGTCAGCAGCTGAGTTAAGATCAGGAGGAATTAAACTGCTCTGTATGACATTGCGAAAGTTCCTCTTTACTCGATGCTGAATTGTCCTTCTGAGGTTTTGTTTCATTGGAGGTGAGCACAGAACTTGGAGAAGGGGAGGTGAGGGAGAGAATTTTGTTTCTCTTTCCTACTGGGTGGACCAGGCTGCTAGGGTAGCTATTTCATAGCCTTGGGGGCACCTAGATTCCAAGTGTGCAGACCACAGTCAAAGGCATTATCAGTGGTGTTAGGATGTGCCACCCCTGGCCTCTCCTGTTTGGACGTTTTCTGAAATATCTATATATATAAAAAGCCAGCTACCACAACACCATAATGACCAGAACAACCAATCGCTATGACGCCCACTGTGGCCAGCAAACCTGCCCAATGGGGGGTGGGGCTGGCCGGCCAACCTCCCATGGCCCCTCCCCCCAGCCATCCCACCCCTAGGAGGGGTGGCCAGCCAAACCCCCCCCCAGGCCCTCTCTGCCCCTGATTGGCCCAGCCCGCCCCACCCTGATCGGCCCGCAACAACTCCCCCTCGCTGGCCCTGCCCCAGATTGGCCCCCACCACCCCATTTGGTCTGTGGCCCCTCCCCTTAGCCAGCTCTGCCCATGATTCGTCCCCCACTCCGATCAGGGGCAGGGCTGGCAGGCCAACCTCCCATGGCCCCTCCCCTGGCCATTGATCCCTGATAGGTCCCCTCCACCCCATTCAGGGGCGGGCTGGCTGGCCAACCTCCCTCCATCTCCTCTTCCCGACAGGCCCAGTCCCGACCAGCCCTGATTGGGGCTGGGCGGGCCGGACCCCACCCATGTACAAATTCATGCACTGGGCCTCTACTATTGTTGTAAGGTTGTTGTTTTTTTTCATAGCTTGATCTTTGTGTAAAACAGAAAGCACAAAAGGGCAGACAAAGCCCCTAATAAGATAAAATCAACATTTCTCTGCAGTGGTGATGGAAAGATGGTGGGTAGGCACTGCCTGATTCTTCATCTTTTATCTGCTCCTTGTTTTATTAAGCTCTGGATGCAAAGAGAGCACAGATGCTAGAGAGGTGGGTTCTGGTGCTGGATGCTCAAGGAGTAAACTATATACATGTTTCTCGAGTTTATTCATTAATGCCCAAATAAAAGCCTGTTTAGACATATTTTTCCTAATTGTCACCCCCATAAAGTTTTAATGGACAGATTACTAAATATGTGTTTATGTACTGTATGCATATCTGTACTTTATACATAAAAAGAGGAAAAATTCTTATACTTCCCTCCATCCAATTCCAAGCCAAGTTTTGCCTCCCTGAAGATAATAATGCTCTGTGGAGAAATGCATGCCTAGACCATAAACACTTTGCAGGTGTTGGAGCCCCTCGTTTGGGCGTCAATTGCCGGAGGTTCTTCTCCCAGCCTTACAAAGGGTTCAGCATTCTGGAGAAAGGGGCTGCGCGTAGATGATTAAGAAGGAGTCCGTGGACGAAAGATATTTTTGAAAGGCATTGGAGGTCAGAGGAGCTTCCAGCTAAAGGAGCTAGAAGGCTCTACCTTGACCAAGGACCTGTGCTTTTATTCAACACAACCTGTCCTAAGGCAAGGTGGAAATATACACTTCAAAGGGTACAGTATCAAAGGATACACAGAAACATTGTCAGTTTGGGGAATAGCCTACAGCTGTTCAGGTGTTTGGCCAACAGGAGGCAATAAAACGCCCTGAGCTGTCTGGCAGTTAACAATCATCCTATTCAGATTTGGGGGAAATGCTTTGTAGCCGTTTCCATCAGGTAAATTACATATGTGGATCACCCTTGTTGAGCTCCCCAAGCTTCAACAACCTTTTGGTAAAACTCTTGTAATTATTACATGCTGGAATTGGTTCTTGGCATCTCACCCTTTTTGATTTTTTAAATTTAACAAGAATGTATGTTTTAAGATTTTTAAATTCAATGGAAAGGACAGAGTTCTATCAAGTCCCTTTAAATTGCTGTCAGGCATTAAAGGAATCAGCCTGCAGTCATTTTCTTTCTGGGCCAACAGTTCTTTGAGTCCCAATTTCAATGTTCAATAGTTCTTTGTGTGTACATGTCAGCAGTGATATTTCAGTTCTGGATGGTGGACAAATGGTGGCAATGCAGGTCCGACCTTCTCTGGTTTGGTCCTGGGCAACCTGCAGCGACACACAGCTGCTGAGTGCTAGCATGGCAAGGTGTCTTCGCCATCTTTATTTCTGGACTGTTTCTCCTCTGTTCTCGGGGCCACTGCTATTTCTGTGGCTGGAGCAGTCCTGACAGTTCCTCTCTGGAATCCGTTGTTGCAGGAATCCACATGGGCTTTTCTGGAAATATACAAACATATTCTAGACCAAAGGTTAATAAAGGAATCTTTTCTATAAATTAGACTCGGGATCCTTTTTCATTTTTGCCCAAACAATTTTCCTTTGGCTTATTTTGACACCATGTATGTTTTCATGGGTGTCTTGCTATTAGTATTACAAGTGAAAATTAATTTTCAAAGTAAAAAATTTCTTGATGTAATTTACTTACAGGATATTTCTCCACATATCATTTTTCCACTATCCCCCCTTTTTTTATTTAATTATTAGGAGGCTTTTGAGATTTTTTAATGCAGTCTTGATAACTTTTAATTTTTTGCATAGAAATGGCTTTGGATTCATTGCATGTTAAGAGATTTTTCTATGAGATGAACCATCAATAAAAATTTTAGTTAATAGCCCTAACTGGTTTGGCTCAGTGGATAGAGCGTCGGCCTGCGGACTCAAGGGTCCCAGGTTCGATTCCGGTCAAGGGCATGTACCTGGGTTGCGGGCACATCCCCAGTAGGGGGCGTGCAGGAGGCAGCTGATCGATGTCTCTCTCTCATCGATGTTTCTAACTTTCTATCCCTCTCTCTTCCTCTCTGTAAAAAATCAATAAAATATATTTTTTTTAAAAAAATTTTAGTTAATACTTCAGGAACAGTTTTTTTTTGGTCCAGTACAATAAAGTTTTTATGAATATTCACTTATTTCAATTAGCCAATTTATATTAATCTGAAATAAGATTTACTTTTTAACTTCACTTGTCCTAGATTACAGACAGTAAATGGCATTAATTAAACTTTTGCAATTAGTCTTTGAGTAACTTTAACATTACCTTTGTCAGAGAGACAAAAACATAAATTACTTACTTTAGTTTAAGAGACCAAATACTTTCAATTACAGTTCTTTAGATGTTTGAAGAAAACCTCTATTTCCTTCAAGACTAATTTTCAGACTACAGAGAGTTTCACTTAAGAATCTTTTGTCTTTTTTTTTACAATATACAACCTTGTATTGCCAGGCCATGTCACATGAAACAATTTCCCTTAAGGTCATGGTGACTACTAGTATGGATCAGATTTAATATTTTAACAACAATCTTAGTTTATACTTTAAATATTAGTGAAAGAGATTTCAAAAATTTAAAATTTCTCCTTTTTATTAAGCTTAGAATTTTATATTTTAAGAGTGTCCCCTTAGGCTAATTTGCATATATAGAGGGATCATGGGAGGCCTTCAGTAACTTTCTTAGAAGACTTAATAAAATAGCTTACAAAGACATGGTTCAAGATGGTGGCACCCAGGGGGAGTGGCAAGCCATGTGGCCATCATGGCGGCTGCCTAGTCCGTTCTTTGACAGAAAAGATGGTTTGTTTATTCTCACAATACACAAGGGAAGAGCAAACCAAAATCCCTACAGACAAAAAGAAATCTCACTAGCTGTTTCTGGTCTTTATTAGAATTGTTTATAAAATTATTGGCTTTTCATTTAGCTGAAAACCTTGATTATAACTTAAAAAGCTAATTTATTTAAGGTATTTAAGTAGGTATCTTTAATTAAAAAAACAAAGCAAATTTAGTAAATGTTTATGTCTTATTCACAAGCCACAAAAGCGGCCTCACCTACAGCCTAATTAAGAATGCAGGCGGCTACCGGCTTTTTGTCATTTTAAAATTCCGCCTTTGGATTTAAAGAAATATTTATTTATTTATTTATTTATTTATTTATTTATTTTATTTTTTTTAAATATATTTTATTGATTTTTTACAGAGTGGAAGGGAGAGGAGGGATAGAGAGTTAGAAACATCGATGAGAGAGAAACATCGATCAGCTGCCTCCTGCACGCCCCCTACTGGGGATGTGCCCGCAACCAAGGTACATGCCCTTGACCGGAATCGAACCTGGGACCCTTGAGTCCGCAGGCCGATGCTCTATCCACTGAGCCAAACCGGTTTTGGCTAAAGAAATATTTAGTTACTTTATTTTATATTGCTCTTCTTAGAGGCCCAAACCTTCATAACATTTAAAAGTAAAATATAGTTACTAATTTTTATTTGATAAAGCTTTCCATGTGATTTCAAGTATATTAGATTGGTTAAATTTCAAAAATATTTCCTTTAAGAAGAGAGTACAAATTTCTTGAATTACTCCGGGAGCCCTTGGAGTCTTCCAAGAATCATCTCTAGGTTAAAGCCTTGAAATTTTAACCTGGAAAAACTAATAAATATATATATATATGATTTAAAGATCACAATACTTTTGCTCCCAATTTAATTTGCACTTTGAACTTTTAGAGCTGGCAAGTCAAATATTTAGCATTACTTAATATTTTTAAGAATAAAGTTCAAAAATACAAGACATAATTAATAGATTCAGTTCTGTCCTCTAGATTTTTTTATGAGGCAGCAAATTCAGATTATTGAACAAGTTTTTATCATTTCAAAATACATAAACATCTAATTTTATTATTTATATAATTAAGCAAACTTCTAAGCCACCTTTCTGGATGGTGAAATAGGTTTGGTCTTTTCAAATGTAAATTACCACATTCCTTAAGATGGCTGCTGACAGGAAACTGATTTCAAAGGAGCCACTATTTTTTTCTTTAAGAGTTTGCTGCCTCGGGAAAACTACTGGCGGGAAGCTGGCCTACTTGTTCTGCTGGGGGAAGGGCGACTACCCCTTCCTCCATTAACAAAGGGCGTAGCCAGTCTTCACCTAGGCTACTTAGATCTTATATTTTTCAACAATTTTTGAGATTCTAGAGTCAATTATTACTTTAAAGCATTTTCTTTGGCAAATTTTAACAGACAATTTTCTGATTTTCTTGAAGGCCTTAAAATTAACTTTGACCAAGGTTCATTAGCATTTTAAAAACTACTCTTTATTATGGAAATGCCAATCCTGCTGCTAGAACCGGCAGCCTTGGGCAAACTACAGCCCGCGGGCCGGAGCCGGCCTGTTCGGCTGTTCTATCCGGCCCGGCCCGCGGAGCCGAAAGAGCAGAGGGTTCTCTTGCTCTCCCCTCCGCTCCTTCACCAGCAGCGGTGTTAACATGGCAACGTCGGGAAACACGGCCGCAGCTCCTTCTTCTGAGTGGGCGGATTTATATCCGCCCATTCAGTAGAAGGAACAACCTCTCAATCTTCCAGAGGCTCCTTGTAATGCCCGCGGACGCGTCCCCCGACATCACCCTGGGAATGCGTAGACACGTTATCGTGGTGATGTAGGGAGACACGCCCCTGGAGAGCACAGTATCAGAGCATTAGCTAAAAAGGAGACCAACAACACTGTTCCCACTGAAGTTGATGTTTTAAAGGCCAAAAACCTTTCAACCCAGTCCACATTGCCATCTACATCTACGTCCCGGGCATAATTTGGAAGTTGCACTAAAGAAAATGTTTAATTTACTGTTTACACATTTTGTTCTTTTCTATTTGTTTTAGTTTTAAATTATTTTATTATATTTAAGTTTAATTTGAAAGGCTTTTGTACCTTTCCTTTGTTAGGCAATTTTATTTTGCCTTTGCCATCTTCAATATAAGGTATGTTATTGTGCTATGATTCCTCCGTTTTTTGAAGTTTCAAATTATAATAATTAGTGTTTACATTCTTCTTGTTAAAATGTTTGAAATGAATAAAACTATTGAAATAATAATAAAAAAAAGACCGTACCCTTTTATGTAATGATGTTTACTTTGAATTTATATTAGTTCACACAAACACTCCATCCATGCTTTTGTTCTGGCCCTCCGGTCCAGTTTAAGAACCCATTGTGGCCCTCGAGTCAAAAAGTTTGCCCACCCCTGAGTCCTAGCCTGTGTCTTCTTCTGGGTTCAAATCCGCCATTTTTCTTAGGAAAAGACCAGTCTTGGGTTTTTCTACACCATCTGTAAAGAGAGTTAAGCTTAGTTCAAGACTATTAAAATCCAAAATCGGACCGTGCGCACATTTTGTCTTTAAGCTAGCTTTCTCTCTTTACGGGCACAGAAACACCAGACACATTTCTAAATTTTTAAAACTTTTTCATGGCGAGAAAGGAAACTTTAAATTAGCATACTGGGAGAGTGGGTTTCCATATTGGATTGCCACGTGTCTCCCTTCCCCCACATCCTGTTTGCTTTGGGGGAAGTTTTTAGTAACAGATCTGGCTGTGTATCTTTTCATGCTCAATAGATAAAGACAGATCCTAAGTTTTTTTCCTTTTTCGCTTTCCAAAGTAATTACTAACACCCAAGGTTATCTTGGCCAAAATTTGCATTTCCCAGCGAGTTCTTCTATAATTTTTAAACAAAACTTTGAGTAATCTCCTGGGGAGATAGCTGATGGCCTTAATCTCTCTAGCGGCCCAGTCTCTTCTCTTGAGGGGCAGAGGATCTGGTGGCTTTTTAGAAATTACAGATTTTCCATCCTCAAAACAAATTAGGTTTTTCATGATTTGAACAAGAAACCATATTAAAGATGACCACAGTACTCTTTTTTTCAGCCTGATTTAAAAAGGTACCTTTTGATCTTCCAATTTCTTTATAATTTTGCCTATTTGCCAAATTTTTCCCCATTATAATGTGACTGAAACACAAAGTATCACTCACGCACTTGCAGATCCACGGGGTTCCGAAGCTGACATGAGCTCTACACAGAGTGAACTTTCCACCACCAGGTCCGGTGATATTTCCCACTCTGGTGAATCTTTCTTTCTCCAGAAACCTGCCATTGATGTTGGTACTTCCAGGGTTAGGTCCCACATTCAGGCGCCAATTGTTGGAGCCCCACGTTCGTTCGGGCTTCAATTGCCGGGGTTCTTTTCCCAGCCTTACAAAGGGTTCAGCATTCTGGAGAAAGGGGCTGTGCGTAGATGATTAAGAAGGAGTCGGTGGACGAAAGATATTTTTGAAAGGCATTGGAGGTCAGAGGAGCTTCCAGCTAAAGGAGCTAGAAGGCTCTACCTTGACCAAGGACCTGTGCTTTTATTCAACACAACCTGTCCTAAGGCAAGGTGGAAATATACACTTCAAAGGGTACAGTATCAAAGGATACACAGAAACATTGTCAGTTTGGGGAATAGCCTACAGCTGTTCAGGTGTTTGGCCAACAGGAGGCAATAAAACGCCCTGAGCTGTCTGGCAGTTAACAATCATCCTATTCAGATTTGGGGGAAATGCTTTGCAGCCGTTTCCATCAGGTAAATTACATATGTGGATCACCCTTGTTGAGCTCCCCAAGCTTCAACAACCTTTTGGTAAAACTCTTGTAATTATTACATGCTGGAATTGGTTCTCGGCAGTAGGGAGGGGTGAGTAGAGGGAGTTAAGGAAGTATCTGAATGGACACTTGGAGGATGGGAAGGGTTACATGAGAGACAGAAGGAAAAGCACTAGGTGTGTGGGAAGAAGGAAGAAAGCTGAGGAGGCAGGAGGCTGGTAGGCGTGTGTCGGGCCTCAAAGGAGCGAGCAACTCAACTGGTGTCGGGGTCAGATGGGCAATAAAGGGAAACAGTCCTCAAAGACGTGCTAGCTCTCAGGTTGTACCCTCGGATGCAATGTGGGCTCAGGACTATAGACTGTAACAAATGGGAGTTCACTGGAGGGAAGTGAACTCTTCAAGCAATGGTGGCTGGGGTGATAATTTCCCATTTGACTGGTCTCCATGTCTTTATTTTTTACTTGTCAAAGCAACTGCTTCCAAGTTAGAATTAGAGAGACTCTACTGATCTCTACTAGCTCACACCAGAATCCCTCTAAGTTCCCACTGACAAGAACCGTCTCCCTTGAATGGATAAACAGTGACCGGATCACCATCTAAGCAGCACTTGAAAATCTAAGAGCACAGCGGGATATGACTAAGTCAGGAAGAGACTGCAGGAGGGCCAAATGGTAACCTCTCTCCTGAGCTCCTGCTGTAAGGAGAGCCCCTGGAGGCTCAGGCATGAATAAAAGTCGCTTCGTGTTGTACTTTTCTTCCAAAAGGGTCATAATTAATTTTGTTGACACAAATCCACAAGAGGTGGAAGAGGAACGGCACCATGTTAGTGAGGAGACAAACCCATTCTTGCCTGGTACACTGGAGGAATCCGCCCAGGCTGCTCAACCACGTGAGACCACCTTTCTAAGTTTCCAGGGCTGGTAGGATCTCTGCTAAAAACAAGCTAAAAACCTATTGCATGAATGCAAACACACCAGGGTCACATTATGTATTTAATTTAACCAACAATTCAGACAAAATTATGGACTAAAAATAAATGTGAAAGTCATAAAGACCTCTTTCATTTTTTCTCTCTAGTATTATCTCATCCCTTTAAAATAACTCCCACTTTGAGACACACACACACACACACACACACACACACACACACAGAATACTAGTAAGATATTGTCAAAAGGTGTGCATTAAAAACAAAAATGAAATCTGTTTTGGGAGGGGTCAATTAACACATTAAAGCTAGATATTTGTCTTAGAGATACTAGCTCAATAAAGTAAAAAGGAGGAAATCTAGGCAGATTTCCCCCACTGAAGTTATTGACTCTTTTGCTGTTATGAAAATAATGAGAGATTATCCTACAGGATTGATGGACCCTTTTCCCTCAGCCTGGAAAACAAATCTGTGTAAGGACCATGCCATTCAAGTTCCGAGGCACCACCCCCTCTCTGCAGAGAAGAAACCATCACGTGAGATGCCGTGTGTTTTTATCCCATGACCAGAATGCAAGACTTGGAGTTACGCACACAAGTGACCATTTCTTAAGCGTTAAAAGGAACCTGGGTTCAATTTGTTATCCTGGAAAGGATCCCGGATAAAGGATATTAGTGGGAAAAATGGTGAAGCTCAAATCAAGGCTTAGTTAAGAATAATGTGCGGATGTGAATGTCCTGGTTCTGTAAGCACTTTGGTGAGGTAAAATGATATCACTTCATGGGAAACCAGATAAAAATTTCTGTACTATCCTCAACTTTTTCTGTAAATTTAAAATTATTCCCCAGAAAAAGTTTGCTTCAGGAAAGGTTTTTCTCCTGGAGAATGCCCTCAGCATTCTTTGGAAAGACCCATGTCATCCGTCACTAACACATCAGGAGCCACTGTGCTCATCTGTATGTAGAATCGTCTAATGCATGTTTACTGTGTTCAGTTCTACAACCAGCAGAGCAAAGTGGCTCCAGACTTAGAACTGGACCCCCGGGTATGGCTGTGTGGCGAGCTGTGAGGTCCTGTGCAAGTGGTGCAACCCCTGCTAGCTCTCCCTCCCCCTTCCATCCTTGGGCAGGGACCGTGCTGTGCTCATCTTTGTTGCTGCAGTACCACTTCTTGGGGGAATGTGGGTCAAGAGGGGGCTTCAGAGTCAAACAGTTTAAATTTCCAGCTGCTTCCTTGCCAGGCCCGTTACTTTGGGACAAAGTGGTTAACATTTCGGAGCCCCCCTTTCCTCATCTGTAAAATGAACTGTTGAAATGATTACATGCGGTGGCACAAGCAGAACCCCAAGCCAGAAGGTACGCATGCCTTCCCGCAGGACAGCCCCCGTCTCACGGGGTTTATTCCTTCTGAAACGCTCTCTGGTGCTTACGTGTGAGACCCCATTCTAAATGATTTCCAAACAGTGACTCACTTCATTATCCTAACTGCCTGGTGAGGTAGGCATTACCGTTGTTATTACCATCATCCTATTCAAAGGGGAGGAAACAGGCATAGTGAAGTCACTTGCAAGCTCACCCAGCTGTGAAGTGGGAGGTCCTGGGGTTTGACCAGGTCACCTCCAGGGTGTGTAACATTAAACGCTAAGCTCTCAGGGGGCATGTGCTGCTGAAGAGACATGCAGGACGGGTACTAAGCTGGCCTTCTTCACCGTGCCCTGAGCTTGCTCAATACACAGCCAGTGTGGAACATGCTGTGGGCTAAATGAACAATAGTAGCCCCCCAAAGATGTGCTGAGTGGAACATCCAGCAACCCATCTCCCAGCATCCCCAGCATCCCCAGTGCTGCCAAGGACGGGAACTGACACTCACCAGGGGCCTGCTACATTCCTATCAAGGGGTTCGCCTCTTGGGGTGTGCTCTTCAAACACAAGATGTGGTTGTAGCAAGGGGGTTTTATTTGCTGGCGGCAAGTAGAGGAGACGGGATTCAAAGCTGTGCCTCCCAGGAGGGAGGCTCGTCTGGGAAGTCCTGTGCTACATCTTCACATTTAGCAAGAATTACACTTAGAACTGTCCAGCCCTTGACACCCTTGTCCTGTCCAAGAGAGCTGTCTTATAAAATGTATGGGACTATTTACTCTTCCCTCCTGGAGAAATCAGAATAGACAGAGAGATCACTCACTTCCCAAAGTCAGAAGTGGGGGCAGGACCAAGATCCCCAGATTCTTGCTTTCAAAGCCCTTTCCCAATACACTTGTGCCTCCAAATGAGATCATGCCCTGGAATGTCTATCTTAGCTGTGGCTTCTTCTTTCACTTGGCCCAGTCTCTGTGAGAAGCCACCTCAGAGAGATGCCCATGAGCTCCCCACACATGCTGCACCCCACTCACGTGCTGTCCTTTCGCTCTGCTTTATCCTTCATTGTATTCATCCTCCCTTGACATTGCATTCGCTTACCTTCTGTCCCACTACCTCCTGGTAATCCTAAGAGGGAAGGGACTTGTCTGTCTTGGTCACAGAGCATGCCCCAGCGTATAACAGTACCTGATACAGAGTAGGTCATTTTTTTTTAAAATTGCTGAATAACTGAATAGACATGTAGGGATTGGTTAGTAGTATCTCCTTTTATCGGTTAAGTAAGTCAATTGGGACAAAGATTTATATTATAAGGTAAAACTGATGAGAAATGGAGGAAACGATGTTGGTTTCAGTCAGATCAGATCACGAAGTGTGAGCAGCACCATTAACGCCTAGGAGAGCCCCGCTGGGTGAGGCGTCCAGGACAGCTGGGTTGGGGGGCGGGCAGTGAGGCGCCCAGGACAGCCTGCCCGCTGAGCCAGCCGCTGAGTTAGAAGGTGCAGAGCCCGGGTCCCCTTCCTCCTGAGTCCTGGGAGCTCAGAGCAGCCTCTGCTGCTGATCACACCATCTTCACTCCCCTCTCAGTTCCCATCAGGAAACAGTGGCCCTGGTTTACCTTTTATCACCTTATTTACATGTCGGCTGTTAGACGGAAGCATTGATTTTCCCAAGAGGCCATGTTAATAGGATCAATAACCCAGACTAGCACGTATCAAAGTGCCACTTCTCACCCTGACCTGGGGCAGGCGGTGCAGTCCAGGCTCCAGGGACTGTGAGGCGGTGGGAAGGCACCTGCGCTTATAGATGGTATGAGCTCCAGCACTGTGACGACCCAGACAACATGCCAAATGCAGCAGCACTGAGAACTCCGAGGGGAGCTGGAGCCCAAGTCCTGTTCGAAGGCTCTCTCTGACACCGTCCATCCATCCATCTGAGGGACAAATAGTGGAGCCAGGGCCAGGGGCGCCGAGGACTCATCCTCTGTGGGAACCCTATTGTGAATGAGGAGGCAAGCCGTTCCCAGGAGGACTCAACTCTTATCTATTTTCAGAAGTTTCTGGTCCCAGCACATCCAGTGTGGGCCACGAAAGGCAGCCAGGGGCTCGCTGTTCACTGGCGGAGCTAGTGGGCCTTGCAGTAGGTTATTGAATCACACAAAACTGGTCTCATTCCCTCCTGTTTCAAGACTCCAATGCCCCTGGGCAGGGAGGCCTGCGTCCACAGTTACAGTGTAAAGTCCGGGTCTCTCTCTGGCAGAATCAAGTAGGGGCTCTCCTGGGACCACAGCCTTGGAGCGGTTCATAACCCCCCACATCCTCCAAGATAATTTGATCAATTTACAGCCAGCTAGTGAATCACAAGACCTTATCTTCCCTAACTAAGGACACCTGATAGCAAATGGTTTACACCTCTCCTCCCTAACCAGAGAATAAATAGCTTAAATCACCCTGGTCAGGGAGAGAGAGGTAACAGAGACCCAGTTAGTGCCATCTGTGCCAGCAGAACCCAAGAAATGATGAAGAAAGGGGAACAAATTACAAAAACTGAATTAGAGCCAGACAGACCCAAGATAAAAGTGAAGCAGTAGCCCTGGCCAATGTGGGCTGGTTGGGCATTGACCCATGCACTGAAAAGTTACCAGTTGGATTCCTAGTCAGGGCACATGCTGGATTTCGGGCTCGATTCCAGGTAGGGGGCTTGATCCCAGGTAGAGGTCATGCAGGAGGCAGCCAAATGATGTCTCACTCTCACATTGATGTTTCTCTCTCTCCTTCTCCCTTCCTTTCTCTCTAAAAATCAATTTAAAATAAAAAAGGAAAGCAGTGAAGCCGACCAGAGAATGATCCCGAACTCCCCTAAATGCTCATTTTGGTAAATCAACATATTGAAGGACATACCTGGAAAACTCATGAACATTCTGTTAAGATCCTCTCCGGGACTTCCCCCAAGATTCCCGCCTACAGCAGAGAGAGATAAAAACCCTCAAGAGAAAGGGAGCTGGTGTGGACTCTTTCTGTATCACACCCGGGCCTCTTCTGGGGCATGAACTTTTTACTTTCTTTCTCCTGAACTCTGAGGGTCCCCACCAGACTTGCAACCACAGGAGCAGGGGCAGTGGCAGGATTACCTCCTGATCCTGTCTCCAAGGCCCTCCTTTTCTCTAACTTCCCAACAAGCCCGCAGCAGCCACCTTGGCTCATTTCTTTCCTGTCATGCTTCTCAGAGGTCAAAGCAGAGCACGGCCGGGCTCTCTTCTGTTGCTTCTCCTGCCTAAGCCCGGCCTTCGTTTCACTGCCCCCAGCTCTAAGATACATACTCTCAAAATCACCTGGACTAGCGTTGTGAAATCTTTCCTGCACAAAGTCAAGAATCCTACACACTACCGGTCGGCCTCAGGCAGACCCGCTCTGGACCTGGTCCTTTTTGGTGACAAAATTATTTGTTCAACCTTTCCATATTTTCTAGTTGCCTGAAGAGATGAAAGGATCCAAATTTTTCATAAGTAGAACCAGTGCTATTGCAAAATTCTTTATGGTCTTTGCTTTGTGTTTAGGTAAATGCAAAGTCAACCAGGCAGGATCATTTTAAATGTATAAAGTGTATGTAGTTTGGTTTTTCTGAATTAACCTTAACTTGGAGACAGTGTCTTAGATAGGGGGATGGATGGTATAAAAAAACTCAGTGTCCTTTAAATAAATTACAAAGTCAGTAAAGAAATAGGTGAATGTACAAATAAAAAAAACCTCCTCTGAGTCTTCCCGAAGTGCCTTAATACCAGCCTGGATATGACAGTGTCGTTTAAAACAATGGGAAAATCCTGAGTTTCCAGGGCAATGAGGAAGGTGATTGCCAGAGTCACTGCTCTCCAGCGAGATTAGCCACATGCCCTTTTAAAGAGGTTCTGCACTTCATTAGTAATTGTAAGTAAATATTCAAATGAATACGAACAAACATCGCTGTGATACATAAGGACAAAATGCTGACTCTTCTGTTTCCTCTACCTCCAGGCACTGATTTCACAGAATTCAATTGAATTTACAACTCACTTTTACTTGTATGATATAAAAACATTTCTTCCCAGGGGCTTCAACTGCATTCTAGACATTATCGCATTAATTGCTCCCTTAAATCTTTCTCATTGATTTTTATATTTTTGAACCAACAAGGTCATTTTTTTTTCTTTTTTGCATATGAAGGAAAAAGTTGACTTCAGTTAGAATTTGAGATCTGAAGCATTTTTAAAACTGCAATGTATCTCAACTGACAAGGGTTGACTGCAGTGACTTTAAAAAAAAAACACAAAGTCACCTAACAGTATAATATATTCATTTATATGTGAACTAGCCTAAAGTCCTGAGGGTATCTTGGGTGGATTGTATCTGGAATGTAAATATTTGACTAATGTACCTGGGCTCTATCAACCAGGAAAAGGCTGCCTGAAGCTCACAGATGTGCAAATGTCCATTGTGAAAGGAAAACAAAATAACAGCATACATTGTAAAATAAGCTGACTGAAAAATAATGCAGTGATCCTCAGGGACCCGTAAGGGCCAAAAACAAGGTCATTGCAAACTAGCCACAGTCCTGATTTGACAGAATTACTTGTTTGGTAGAAGGAAATGCATAGATGTCATAAAACTCAACTAATACTGGTAACTTTCTTCACTGAGCACTGCCCATATGCCAGAGACAGAGGGGGAGCTCTTTATAAACATCTTGTCTAATCTTCTGAAACCTATGAGAAAGTATCATTACTGACAGTTTGTGTATCAGGAAAAGTAATAGTCCATAGTCACAGACTGCTCCCAAAAGCAAAGCTTCTATGCATCACATGGTACTATCTTCAGCAAGTTCAATTTGCTTGTGAAATTATATGGTCCATTTTTTTCTATCTGAGTGATGTAACACTTTGTCCACAATTTCTGCTACAGTATTTCTGCTTGATAGAAAAGATGTTCAGAATACAATAAGAGTAAGGAGTAGCCACAGTGAGCTGCCAGCTGACACCCATTAGGAGGGCTACCACCAAAACACAGAAAACAAGTGCGTAGATAGCGAAAGCTGAGTGCCCCGCTGGTGGGAATGTAAATTGGTGGGGCGGCTGTGGAAAGCAATGTGGTGGTTCCTCAAAAAAATTAAAAATAGAATTACCCTATGAGCCATCAATTCCATTTCCGGGTTTATATCTAAAAGGTTTAGAAGCAGTGTCTCAAAGACACTGGACAGTTAAAAATGAGTAAGATGGCATTTTATGATAAGTTTATATTATGTCTATTTTTATCATAATAAAAAAAGAGCAAGGAGCATAAGAACAAAAATAATAGTCAGAAAATCTAAAAATAGTTCTTCTTGATCTCTATCAAGGTTAATCTATGTATATAAAAGCCTAAGCAACCATTTGACTGGTAATTATGATGTGCACTGACCACCAGGGGGCAGACGCTCAACGCACAGGCATGGAAACATAAAACAAACTGATGAATCTGAGAGGAAAGGGAGGAAGGGAGAGGGTGGGAAGATATTAACCAATGATTTTATATGCATACTAGAGGCCCGGTGCATGGGTTCGTGCACCAATGGGGTCCCTCAGCCTGACTTCTCAGGGGTCGGGCCAAAACTAGCAGTTCGACATCCCCTGAGGGGTCCTGGATTGTGAGAGGGCACAGGCCAGGCCGAGAGATCCCACCAGTGCACGAATCTGTGCACTGGGCCTCTAGTGAAGAAATAAAAGAGCAAAGGGTAGTAGTTCTATCACTTACTAGCTATGATGTATATGATGTCATCTTTTGGTATTACCACAGCACAGCTTCTCTTCTGTAGAAGAAGCTAATAATACCTAGGTTTGCCCCTCCTAGGCTGTAGTGAAGATTCAAACAGGAAGTGCTTGTAAACTTGTGAATTTTCTGAGTCTGCTTCATCCAATTCCATTGGCTTTACTCCAATCTGTGTGCTTCTGTCTCCTAATCTAGATTTCAGCTCACATGGCTCTCCTGGAAACATGCATTCTAAATGCCTCAGGGGCCCCTCCAATTTGAAATGTCCAACTGGATTCATTATTCTGCCCTTAGTCCCATTTCTCTCCCAAGAATCCTTAGTTTGTTGTATGACATCATTCCCTGATGAGCTGATTTCCTCCTTCCATACAATCAAAGGCAAAGTCCTGTCCATTTTCTTGCTCACCTTTGCACTTATGATTTCTTAGAGTCTTTTCCTAACCAACTCCTGTGGGGTTAAGTTTATACTCCATCATCTCCAAGAATCCTTCCTCAATACCCACAAACCCACATCAGATGTACCTCCACTGTGCTCCCATTTATTCCTCTCTCACTGCGCCTATGCCTATCACAGCATGATGTGTGTGTCTATAAGGATCCCCATTAATATGAAATTCCAGGGAAAGATATAAATTACGTCCATTTCCCCACTGTCACATAAGCCTTCTGTTGGCCTACTGTGCACCAGGCATTGGAATGTGAATTGTGGACAAAATAGACATGATTCATACCCTCATAGAGCCTCCCATCTAGATGGGAGATAGACAATAAGAAGTGAAGCAAGCCAAGCCGGTGTAGCTCACTGGTTAAACATCCACATGTGAACCAGGAGGTCATGGTTCGATTCCCTGTCAGAGCACATGCCCGGGTTGTTGGCTCGATCTCCAGTGTGGGGTGTGCAGGAGGCAGCTGATCAATGATTCTCTCTTCATCGATGTTTCTATCTCTCTCTCCCTCTCCATTCCTCTCTGAAATCAATTATATATATATATATATATATATATATATATATATATATATATATATGTGTGTGTGTGTGTGTGTGTGTGTGTGTGTGTGTGTGTGTGTATATATATATATATATATATATATATATATATATATGAAGCAAAAATGTCTGAAATAGGTAAATGCTATGGAGGTAATAATCAGGGTCTGAGTTAGACAATACAAGGGGGAGGAAACCTACTTTAGCTGGGCAATCAGCAATGACCTCTCTGTAAAGGTTTCATTTAAGCCAGGACCTGGTCGTTGAGACGGAGCCAGCCATGTCTTGGGCAGAAGGAGTGGCCACACAGAAGGAACAATGTATGTGAAGACCTGCAGGCAGAAAAGTGTGCGAGGAGTTTGGAGAACTGAAAACACCCAGTGTGCCTACTGTGTAAGAAAGGGGGAGAGTGGATGGGATGAGGTAGGAAGATAGGCATGGGTCATGCTATTCACCTTAAACTTGATCTGCAGGACCAAGGAGATATCTGAAGGGTTTTAAGCAAGGATAGAATAGACATGACCCAATTTAATTCTTTAAAAAAGAGCATGCTGATCAACTCTGAAAGCCAGCAACGAAGGGAAAATATGCAGGCACTTATCCTGCTTTTCCTGTCTGAACTTCATTTCAGAGTAACCAAGCAGCTCTAGTTGATGAAAAAAGTTCTGTACAGAAGAATTTTAGTTATTAAATGTAGATGAAGTTGTAGAATTATAAAAACCCCATTTTATAGCCCCCAAATGAAATAACTCATTCAGACAAAGTCACCAGTGGACAGAATTACTCTAGAAAAGGTTGTGTGAGGCCATTCCCATGCAGGGATAATAAGGCAGCCACTGCCTGAACCCACTAATCAGCCTTAGCCACAGTGACCTGGTGTAGCATGAGGTACCTAGAGACTACAAAATAAGTGTTTTTGCAAAAAAATTGAATTGGAAATTATTCAAACTTTTACAGTTAACTTACAGTTTACAGGGAATATAGAAAGTAGGGGAAGAAGTTAAACCAAGTTGTTTCCAGGACAAGTCAACAGTATGGAAAAATAAAAGAGAGTATGAAATAATCAGAGACCTAAGAAATACAACAACACAAGGTAATTTGCCGACCTTGTTTGTCTCTTGATTCAAACAAGCCAACAGTAACATTTCTTAAGTAAGTGAGAAAACTTGAATGTGGACTATGTGTGAGATGGTACCACAGAATTATTGTTAATTAAGTAGGAGGTGTAGTAGCATCATACTTATGTAAAAAATTCCTATTTTTATAAATGCATAATAAAATAGATAGCTGTATTACAAGATGGGATGTGTATTAAAATACTCTAAAGGTTGGAGTTGGGGGTGGGAGGGTGAGTATATGAAACAACCATGTCTGAATCTTGGTAATTTTGGAATTGAAAGAGATCATCTAGCATGTGTGAAGAGAAGGTGTTAGGAGGTGTAAGTAGAGCTACCACTCCTCTGGCCTATGAGGGAAATGACGGTAGCTTAGACTGAGTGATGCAGCACATAGTCAGTCCTCAATAACGATGATATGAAATGAAGCAAAGATAATAAGATGTTTTACACACACACATACATACACACACACACATTTTATTAAAAACTAGAGGCCTGGTGCATGGATTCGTGCACCGGTGGGGTCCCTCGGCCTGGCTTACAGGGGTCTGGCCAAAACCATCTCTCTGACACCCCCTGAGGGGGCCCAGATGCAAGAGGGTGGTTCTCGAGTGATGCACCCTGGAATCAGGTTCCCTCCTCTCTGGTTCCAGGTGTGTCACCCGAAAACCACAGCTGCCAAAATCACTGAAGCTCGGCAGCTCCAGTGTTGAGTGTCTGGCCCCTGGTGGTCAGTGTGCATCATAGCTACTGGTTGGATGGTGGAAGAGTCAGACAGTCACTTAGGCTTTTATATATATATATATATATATATATATATATATATATATATATATATATATATATAGATGTGAGGAAGTAGAATATGTTGTTTTTGGATAAACACATTACTTTCAAAACAAAATTCATTCAGAAGAAAGCTTCTAGACTTAGGAAGCGTGTGATTGTTTGGGTCATTCTCTGCCTAGAGAAATCTTCCCCTACCCTCCTGGGACTCAAAGATCATGGGTATTTGGAGTTTTTTATAAAAGTTGTTGCTAAGAGTCATTGGCTGGTAATGACAACAGTGGTTGTTTTCTCAAATTATTATACATGAGAAAAATCAGCCATGCAAACCCATGGCCCTGCTCTCACAGGCCCTGCTGTCAGAGTGTCCTCCCCGGGGTACCCAAGGATAGCACTGTTTCAGTGTATCTAAGTCTCTTGCACAAAACTTCAACGTTATTTTCTTAAGACTTTGTTATTTGACTTGAATTACAATGGAATATTCTAGATTTGTCTTTTGTCCACCTTATTCAGTGAAGACTTCAACTAAGTGCCCTTAGCTTCATGTGGCCAGATCCTTGCTTAATGGTAACCACATTCGCAAGCGAAGCCTAGCACCATGGCTGGACAGAAAGCTGAGAAAGGCTCACCCTGGGCTTCTGGGGAGACTGACCTGTATGGGATCATTTCATGCAGCCATCAGCCACTCTCCCAGGGGTCAGTCTTAACATCCTACTGTGTTAAGCTGTGCATTCTGGGAAAGGTCTTCCTCTTTGTATATTGCTCTTTTTGAAACCAGTCACAGACCAAGTAGTAGAATAAAAAAAATACCACTTTTCAATCCCCAAATGAAAGAACTGGTTCAGATGACAATCCTGCTCAGACAGCACTGCCAGGGGAAAGGAAGGACAAAGCTGCTGGCTGCTCCAGGGCCAGGTGCAGGGAGGTGCGGGGAGGTGTGGAGGCCTGGGGAGAAGCAAGTCCACTCACCCCAGGAAGTGACTGCTTGGGTGCAGTGAGGCCCAGGGAGAGGCGGCGAGTGTTCATCCGAGGCTGTAGATCTTAACGAAAATAGACAAGCATTTGTGTAATAACATTCACTGCAAACACTCCCACCTGGCAGTGCCAACCCTGAGAAATTTATTCTGGTTGAATAAAGGTAGAAACAGCCCAAATAACAACCATAGGGGATTTGCTTAAAAATGACATTAGATCCTTCAATGGATCACATTGCAACCATTAAAAAAGAAGATAAAGGACTATATTTACTTACTTTAAATGATGTCCATTGTATATTTAAGTGGAAAAGCAGGTTAACCAGTAGTGTGCATGGTAAAATTCAATTTTTATATAAAATGGAATTTTGTTGTTATTGTTAATCCTCACCTGAGGATGGTTTTCCATTGATTTATAGAGAGAGTGAAAGGAAGGGGGAGAGACAGAGAGAAACATCAGTGTGAGAGAGACAAATCAGTTGGTTGTCTCCTGCACACACCCTAGCATGGGCCAGGGATCGAGCCTGCAACCGAGGTACTGCCCTTGACAGGAATCAAACCTGAGACCCTTCAGTCTGTGGGACAACGTTCTATCCACTGAGCCAAACAGACTAGGGCCAATATTTTTATATGGCATACTTTGAAAGAATTTATATTGAAAGGGAATAGGTGTTATCAGGGGATAGTGTTTCTTGTGTTCTATATTCCCCTTTGCTTATTCAACTTTTTACTTTCTGAAGTGCCTTCCTTATATACTTAAGAAAAGGTGCACAGTTGACTATTGTGACAAATCTACACATTGAAAGAAGAAATCGTTCATTGGAAGAGACAACAGAAAAGTTATGTTTGGGGGGGTCGGTTTAAAGGGAAAAGTGGGTTCTAATGTCAACTCTTTTTTGAGGTAATGGATACATATAGCAAAGTGTCCCAAGTTGGTTCCGTGGGATGTGCAGAAATGTTTTTTTTGGGGGGGTGGAGGGGAAGAGGTTAGTCTGTACTAAAATATTAGAAACAAACTGACTATACATTTCACTGGGTTTCTTCACCGCAGGATTTCTCAGGACCCTGCGTGTATTAATGTTTATAGCTGTAGAAAGTTTCAAGGGAAATAAATATTTTTGGACAACTGAAGAGCCCTTTGCTCCCCTCACTCATCAATAACTCACTGGGACATGGCTCGGGGACCCCAACCCCATGAAGACTTGGTAGAGGTTATGAGATGAGGTCTATTCGGTGTCATCTAGTGCTGCGAACAGCAGTGTCCTCTAGTTTTAGTTTGTTGGTTTGTAAAAGGAGAGTGACACAGCCTAGTTTTAGATGTAAATGGGAGGCATGCAAGCCCATTGGGAAAAGCCTTTCAGTTCTGAAGCAACTCGTTTGCATATACCACCTTAGGAACCCTTTTAATGAAGTGTTTCTGAAAGTGCTTTGGAAGTCTGAAGTGTACTGTATGAGGTCAAAATAGTGTTCAATGACAGCAACACTAATGCTATGTGGTCATCTAGTCCAGGGGTCAGTACATTTAATTTCAGAAGAGCTGGATGATTAATATTTTGGGATTTGAGGGCATGCAGTCTCTGTCACAACTCCCTCTCCTAAGTAGCATGGCAGTAGTGTGCACATGCACAAAGCCATGAGGGTGGCCTAGTCTGTATTTTATTTACATAAACAGTCCGTGGCTGTAGTTCGCCAACCCCAGAAAGTCCACTGAGGCGGCACCAAGAACTTGTCTTAGATATGAGATTCATGGATCTGTGCACTTCTTATGTTTCCACAGAGAGAGATTCCTTACCCACGTCTCCTTCATGAACCATGGAGTGACTGTCTTCTCCTCTGCCATCCCCCCAAAAGGAGAAGATAGCCAGGGGATCCCAAATAGAGATGAAGAACTGGGGACGTACACTCATTCAGACTTAATGAAACCAAGTGATGGTTGTTTTTCTTATTAAAATTAGGAACACTTGATGATTCATGCTAGTAATTTGGAGGACATCTTTAAGTAGGTTTATTTTTAACATCATTTCTTATTATTTGTGAAGGGAAAGATAGATAAAAATTGTTGTCTCAATTAATTAAAAGAAATAAGCTTTTAGAAGAAAAGAAAATGTACAGGGTTTTGGAGCAGCTCTTTAGTCTGTGTTGTCATGTACCAATATTTTAAATGTTAGATTGAATTAATTAAATATCAACTATTTAGCCAAATTAGTAACAAATGTTGAATCACTCTTTCTTTGTGAGTTAATCCTCACCCAAGGATATTTTTTTCCCATTTTTTTTTCCTGTGGAAGGAAGGAAAGGAAGGAGGGAGAGAGAGAGAAACATTGATTGGTTGCATGCCAGGACCGAGCCTGCAACCCAGGTACATGCCTTTGACTAGGAATCAGACCTGTGACCCTTTGGTGGTGCACAATCCAACACTCTAACCACAGCCACACTGCCCAGAGCTGAATCACTGTCTTATTACCCACACATCTAAGAGCTTTGCCTTATAAACCTTAGTGCAGACTCACAGCTTTTAAGCGTGGATCTTCAGGATGGAATTCCCCGTCTGTACCATCGCTGTTCCAGGCTCACACTTGACTCAGCATTTGTGAGCTACAGCCAACTCATTGAGGCACTGATGTTGGCTGAGACAAATGGAAAACAATTTCATGTCCACCAATGCAGATATTTTAAACATGACAGAAAAATTGAGCTGTAGTACTCATTCTATTTCATTAACATGAATAAAATTGCTCACATAATTCACTTTAAAGTTCAACATTCATTTGGCTGAGGTATAAAGCCTGACAACTCATTCTTCTGGTTGGGCCCTCCACAACCACTTCACCCACCTCCTTCTAGCCACCCCTGTGATGCATGCATCGCTGTTCTCAGACACGCCTGCTGTCTCACCTCCTTGCCTTCTTCCTTTCCTTTGTGAAACCCTAAGCATCTTTTAATTCCAACTCAAATTCTCCCCATAAGAAATCTTCTTGGATGACCCCAGCCCAAAGTGATTATTTCATTTTACGAATTTCTGAAGAGTTTACTCCTGCCACGGTCATTTCTCACTTCACAGATATCACCCTTGGGTTTTTTAATAAGAAGAAATCTGTACATGTTTGATGTGTACAATTTGATGAGCTTAGATATATTAATTGTATTGGGGTACTTTGTAATGATAGTATCATTGTGGTGACACTGTCACAACAGTCCAGGTTATAAGCTTATTCACCACCTCCAAAAGCTTATTTCTGTGTGTGTGTGTGTGTGTGTGTGTGTGTGTGTGTGTGTGTGTGTGTTAAGAACACTTAACATGAGATCTACTCCCTTAGCAAATTTTAAAGTGCACGATACTGTGTTGTTAACTATGTTGGACCGAGATCTCTAAGAATTATTCATCTTGCACAACTGAAACTTTATAACCATTGAAAAACTACTCTCCATTTTCCCACCCCAGCCCCTGACCACTACCATTCCATTCTCTGGCTATGAAGTTCACTATTTCAATACCTCTATAAGTGGAATTACACAGTATTTGACCTTCTGAGGCTGGTTTATTTCACTTAGCCTGTCTTTCTGATCCATCCATGTTGTCACAAATGGTAGGATTTCATTCTTATTTTTAGCCTAATATTTTACTGTATGTATATGCCTCATTTTTTTTTATCCATTCATCTATGGATGGACATTTGGGTTGTTTCTATATCTTGACTATTGTGAATAATGGGGGTAATCTTTGTTGTTATTTTTAAAAAATATGTTTTAATTTATTTCAGAGAGGAAAGGAGTGAGAGAGAGAGAAAGAAACATCAATGGCTGCCTCTACTGGGATTGAGCCCACAATCCAGGCATGCATCCTGATGGGAATTAAACTATGACCTCCTGGTTCTTGGGTCAATGCTCAACCACTGAACCACATTGGCCAAATGATCTTTGTTTTTTAAAGAAAATGTCTAAGCTCCTAGAAGGCAGGAACAATCACTTTTAAAGTTGTATCCTCAGGATGCAATCATATTACCTGACTCTGATGGTCATTTTCTCAGTAATGATTTGTTGAAAAGATAGCAGGGTAGATGAACAGGCCATCTAACCCAATGAGATCGTAAAGGCCATTACTGGCAATAAATATATAGCGATTGTGATGATTAATTTTATGTGTCAACTTGACTGGACTAAAGCCAGATAGCAGGTAGAACATTATTTCTGGTTGAATCTATGAAGATGTTTCCAGACGAGATTATTAGCACTTGACTCAGTAGATAGAATAAAGAGATGACCCCTCCCCAATGCAGGCAGGCATCATCCAATCCATTAAGGGCTCAAGTAAAACAAAAAGGCAAAAACAATTCCCTCTCTTTCTCCTTGAGTTGTGACATCCATCTTCTCCTGCTCCTGGACATCGGAGCTCCTGGTTCTCAGGCTTCTGGACCCCAGGACTTACACCAGCAACCCCCCTATTCCCAGGCCTCACTCTAGGACAGGGAGTTATACCATTGCTCTCCAGGTTCTCAGGCCTATGGACTCAGACTATACCACCAACTTTCTTGCTTCCCTAGCTTGCAGGCGGCATTTGTGGGATTTCTCGGCCTCCATACTGTGTGAGCCAATTTTTGTAATAAATCTCTTATGTGTATCTTCAGTTGATACTTAATTTTTATAATAAATTTCTTACATGTGTCTTCTCAAACAACATGGATTTGAACTGCATGGGATTATGTGTACATGGATTTTTTCAATAAATATTGTAAAAGTATCTTCTCTTTCTTAAGATTTCCTTTTTTATTTTTTAAAAACGTATTTACTTGTTTTTATGTCTTATTAAATTTATTGGTTAATAACACTTGATAAATTTCAGGAGTATAACTTATAGTACAACACCTGCAAACTCTATTGTGTGCTCACCACCTGAAGTCTAGTCTCTTTCTGTCACCATAAATTTGACCCCCTTTACCCACTCCCTACCCCACTTCTCCTCTGGTAACCACCCTTCTGTTGTCTGTGTCTATGAGTTTGTTGCTTTTGGCGTTACATCCCACATATGAGTGAAATCATACTGTTTTTGGTTCTTTTTTATTTGTCTTTATTTCACTTAGCATAACACTCTCAAGATCCATCCATGTTGTCACAAAAGGCAATATTTCTTTTATGGTTGAGTAGTATTCCATTGTATCTATGTAGCTCATCTTCTTATGATTTTCTTAACATTTTCTTTTCTCTAGCTTACTTTATTATAAGAATACAGTAAATAATATATATTTAACATGCATGATATGTATTAAACAACTGTTTATATTATTGGTAAGCCTTCTGGTCAACAGTAGGATATTAGTAGTTAAGTTTTTAGGGAGCCAAAAGTTATATGTGGATTTCTTTTACTGCATTGGAGGGAGGGGGGTTGGCACTTTTAACCCCTGCATTATTCAAGGGTCAACTATATAGACATAGATATAGATAGATGTAGATATAAATATCCTATTGCTTCTGTTTCTGTGGATAACACTGACCAATAGTGGCTTTGCTGAGTTTTGCACTAATTAAATAATAGTGCCATCACATGTTTATTACATTCTAAAACAGAGTTTAAGACTTAGTCATGGAATTACAATGAAATGAGATTTCCAAATGAAAATGCTAATATTTAGACAATCTATACTTTAAAATGATATTATGGAACAAGAATATAAAAAAACAATGATTAACCCAACACTTTATAGAGCACTTGAACATTTCCAATTGAAAATAAAGAATTAAAGATAAAAATTAAAGATAATGTAAATTAAAGATAAAGAATTTTTACTGTAAAAAGTTTTGTGAGAAAAGTCATTACAATTTTTCTTTAAAAAGTCAAATCTATTAATAAAAATAAATTGGAATAGGTAAGCACCTGTCCCAATAATTTGGGTAAGAAAAGTTGCTGTCAAGGAGGAGTTATGAGCAGTGATGGGGGAATGGCTGGGGCGAGGACAGCAAAGTGTCCTGTGACCAGTTGTTCACACTAAACAATCACACATTGTGCTCTACTTTATTTTCTCCCTCATCAGTGGACCAAACTGTCACCTGCATGAATCTGATGGAGAACAACTGTATTTGTAAACACAACATTGTGGTAGAGGATTTTTCTTTTCCAAAAAAAGTTATTCTTAACCAGGAAAAATTAATTCAATTCCTAGGTTTTCTTTTAATTTTACCATTGATAAGAGGCTTTTAAAAATACATGTTTTCATTCCTCATTCTTTATCAAAAAGGATTAAAGAATTGAAAAACAAGAAGTTTCATTCTGTCCTGAAATTACTTGCATTTACTGATGTTGCTGTTTGCAGAAGCTTTTGGAAGAACCACACAGTCACATCATGGTCTATTTTATGCTTTAGATATTTCAGACGACTATAAACACCACACCTGTTCTACTTTCTACCTTAGCAGAGCATTCTCCTGTGAATAAACAAATGCATACATGAAAATAAAAGCAAGTAACCTGGGCCACTGGCTCAGTTGGTTGGAGCATCGTCCCATATATCAAAAACGTGGCGAGTTTGATTTCCAGTCAGGGCACACACCTAGTTTGCAGGTTCCATCCCTGGGAGGGGGGAGGAGGGCATGTACGGGAGGTAACCGATGGATGTTTCTCTCTCACATCAATGTTTCTCTCTGTCCCCCTTCTTTGCTCTCTAAAAATGAATAAAAACATATCTCCAGGTCAGGATTTTTTTAAAAAGCAAGTAATTACAACATGAATGCAAATGTAAAGTTTGCAATTTATGGATAAGATAGTCAAGAGTACCTTAATTGGAGACACCTGTTTTGCTGTTCAGAGGCTGTATGATAGATATACAAAACACATGTCCTTGTTTTTTTTGGAAAAAAAATCAAAATTATAACATCCTTCAGCTATAATACAGATAATAAAAACTGGGGTGGGAAATTATGCTTGAGTCCGCTGCCATTCTCCATCAAGACAGAAAGCCAGTGTTTTTCAACAATTGTTTGCTTCCTAAACTAACTGAAATGCACGGGAGCCAGAAACAATGAGAAGTTGTCTGACTTGTAGGCAATTGGTGAGCTCTGCTATGGCACATATTTCTGCATCTTCATGTCCTTTCCCCCAAGAACCAAACGAGGACAAAGTGAAAACCCTGAGAAAGATAATGCAGTGAGCTGGGAAGGGCCGGCTGGCACAGCGATGGTTAATAACTTAATGACTGAAATATGCTCCCCTGACAGGTTCCCTTTTCCGTGGGCGTGGAGGCAGGTGGCCAGGTAGGACATTCCAGGAAGCAGACAGAGTTCCCTGGGGAAAATTCTGATCAAAGGCACTGTTAGGGGGCTTCCAAGGTCAAACTGAAGTCCTTTATTCTTTTTACTTAAAAAAAAAAAAATCACCCAATTCAGGCGTTTGTGTTGAAATATATGTTAGTAATTAAATATGTATTTGCCTAGCTGAGCAGAAACTGTAATTCTCTCTTAACCTTCTAAACTCAGTTTTCTGGCAGGTTGTCACTAAATATGACGTCACTAGGTGTGACTGGGACTTCCACAGAAGTGTCACGAATGAGTCTGCCCAGATCATCATGCCCTCCCTAGGAGCTGGCACAAAGCTTGGCCCAGAATATGTTCACATGTTGGATCAATACAGTCACATATTTCTGTCTACATTCAGGCTCACCATTCATAAATAAGCTTTAAAGGAACATTAAATCAAAATCATTGGGTCTAATTCTTTATTTTGCAAAATTGAGGGCCAGGGAAGCTAAAAAACGCTCACATAAAACCTCATGCCATGTCAAACTGGGGCTCGGAGAAGGCAAGCAGAGTCCAGCCTCCCTGCCACCGAGACTAGCACTATGCTGCCCCTCTACACTTCACAGTCCAGGGTTTGAACATGTCACTTTAGGTCCCAGATGCCTACATGGTAAATCTAAATGCCTACTTCCTCAAATAAATGACTTTCTCTGCTTCTGGTCAGCGGATCTTTCCTATCATGTGCCGAAGTCTCCAAATCAAGGTCGCACGGTGAGGAGTTTTCACTGTGGCTTCGTACCTGGGCTTCAGAACCTCAGGTCCCCGCTCTGCCACCAGGACTCACTTCAACTGCAGCATTGGAAGTAATGAAAAAAGGCCACATTTTATTAGCATTAGCATCACTGTCGGTGCCCAAGGCACTCATTGGTGCTTTTAGATGATGAGTTTTGTGTTTTTGTTCATTCACTCGTTCACTCATCCAGCCTCTATTGGATGCAGTAGGGAAGGCAGAAGTAAAAGCACATATGTAATAAAAATTATAACAAGTGACAGAAGACTCCACAGTTCAGTGAGATTCTAAGGAGGTAGTGCCCCTAAGGGCCAGGGTCTGTAGCATGAAGGGCTCATGGGAAGGTGAGCAGATAGTCGTATGGATGACAAGTCAGGAGACTCAGGCACAGGCCGAGTACGGAGCCTGAGAGCAGCCCTTCCAGGTTGGCATGGTGAGCGTGGCCCGTCCTGCCGGGAGGTGCACCTGCTCACACTGCCTAGGAGGGATGTTTTCCGTTTGACCCCGTGATCCCACTTTTGGGAATATATCTTAAAAACTCAGAAGCACCAATCAGAAAGTGTGTATGCACCCCTATGTTCATAGCAGTGCTATTACAATAGCTAAGATCTGGGAAGAGCCCAAGTGCCCATCAGTAGGTGAGTGATAAAAAAGCTGTGGGACATGTACACTATGCAATACTATGCAGCTGTGAAAAAGAGGGATCGCTTACCCTTTGGGACAGCATGGAGGGACCTGGAGAGTATTATGCTAAGTGAAATAAGCCAATCTGGGAAAAGACAAATATCATGTGATTTCACTTATTTGCGGAATCTAAGGAATAAAATGAATTAACCAACACAATAAGACCCGAGGCATGGAGGCATGGAACAGACTGACCTCCCTCAATGGGAGGGTGAGGGGACAAGAAGACAGAAACCAAAGCCCTTATATGCTTATATGCATAGCCCATGGACACAGGCAAAATAATTGTTTGGGTTCAAATCATATTGTGTCACTTTCTGGTCGTGTGACCCTGAACAATTGCTTAGCTGCTTCTGAGCCTCAGTTTCCTTACTTACAAAATGGAAATGCTACAGTGCCTACTAGATTGGTTGAGAGGATTAAATGTGACAATGTGTGCAGAAACTAGAATACCACTTCATGCTAACTACTCAATAAATGTTAGATATTAGTAGTATTTTCCCCCAGGCCCCGATTAGCTGATAGGAATTGCAGAGTCAAATAAATTATTTCAATTCAATTCCATCCATTCCAATTTCTTTCAGCTACTGATTACCGGGTAACCAGTGGGTGACAGAGCTCTAGGTCCGTGTATCTTAATTCCTGGTCCTGTGTGTTTCTCATCATACTCTAATTTGCCCATCACGGAAACCCCCAGCTTGAGTTGAGGTGAACAGCTCATGGCTTAACATCTTCCGTATCTCTGGGCAGCATTTGCTGTTCTCCACATATGCTTCTGCTTTTCAGCTGTGTCTCTGCACCATGTACTCCTCTAGAACCAGGACTCTCATCTGTTCTCCTCACCTTGTCTTTGGAATCTGTGCCTCCGGAGCCACCCGGGCAGGCTTAGCCCGGCTCAAAGCCCAAAAATCAGAAAACCAGTGACCTGAGCCATTTTCATTTCAAGGAGTGGAGCTTTCTGAAAGCTTCATGATGAAAAAAGCAGCAAGACAGTCATCCAGGTGGGAACGGTAGTGGGTCACAACTGAGAAGTGAGTCGGAGCCAGCCGTGTCTTCTCCACTGATGCCAGTGAAGAAACCACATGTAAAAGCCATCGCCAAGATCTATAGCCAGGCAGCGCCGGAGTGCTCCTGTTCCTGCAAGTTTGCTCAATATGCATAATTCATAAAGTGCGCATCGCACCTCCCAGAGTCACTTGTCACTCCTCACCTGCTCAGGGGGAGCAGGACTGACTGTAGGCCATGCGAGCCTCACTCTTGAAATCTGTCATTATCACACTGCATGGCCTGGGAAGGGCCACTGCCTACTCACCTCCTCATTTTCTTTACTCCCTGGTTGTCGCTGTGCAGTCCCTGTAAAAGTATGTGTGTCTAGCAGGCCAAGTCCTCACCTCCCTGCCCTTGTTTCAAACAGTCCAAAACAAGGAGAGTACTTGCGAATCAGCCACATCCCACTCCCACCATTGCCAGGGAGCAGGACCTGCTCCCGCTGACTCTGTTTCTCCCATAAAAAGGCAAAGGGGGCTTAGAAGGCAAGGCATTCCTTCAGCACTGCCTCCAAATCCTTCGATTTGAGTTGACACAAGCAAGAAAACCATCTCCTTAGATGCCATGAGGCTGCCCCAGGTTATCTGTCACCCCTGTGCCTGGTGATGACATAATAGTCAACTTGGAGGTGATTTATGGGGCTCCTGGCAGGACTGGTAAGGAGAGGCCACACAGATACTGCTTCTCAGCACACTTGATGGTTTGTTTGTTTTTCAGTGTGACTATACCAGCCCTTTTAAAACAATCCATCAAACTAACCAAGAAGACAAATGCAACTCTAGGCCCTGAAAAACGTTAAGTTCTGGTTCAGCCAAGAGCCATTGTGCCCCTCTCAGTCAAATTAAATAAAAGTTGGGGGAGTGAGATCAGGCACTGGTAGTGGTTAAGCTTCCTGAGGATCTCCCGTGCACAGGCAGTGAATGAGTCCCGAAGCCAGCAGCACGGCATCAACTGGGCTGGTAAGAAGTGTGGACTCCAGGGCTCAGACCTACTCAGTCAGAATCTGCATTTCATTAAGATCCCCACGTGAGGCATATGCCAATGAGTGTGAAAATCACTGCTCTATTATGTTGCCTTTATTATTACTTTACTTGTTTTATGTATTTCTTTACTTCTTTGCTGTTGACAAGGAGAAAATTTGAGATGCCCTGAATGAAATTACAGCAGGCCGGAGGGTGGAAGGAAGAGACAAGGAGAGTTAATCAGTTAACAAGTGCAGGCAACACCAACAAAAGACTGCTCACATTCCTGAGTATATACTGGAACTTTAACTCCCAGTTAGCTATTTTCCTGATTATCCAGATTGAATAGGCAGGCACACCCGCCTCCCAGGAACCTCTGCTTCTTGCTTACACATAAACTTCCCTGACCATTGCCCACAACCAACCCAAAGGAGCAAACACTTCTTTACAGACTTTGCATCTGTCCCAGAACTAGCCCTGCTTCACCTCCCCAGCCACTTTATCTATAGCCAATGCCAATTCCTTCAAAATAACTTACTTCTTCCTTCCCCCTCCTTGATGTATAAAAAACGGCCATCAACTTCAAGACAGGGTGTAACCGAACCCCGGTTGGACTGCCTGCCGCAACAAAAGTCACACTCGCCAGCCAGGTGCTGTTGGAAAACAAAAGAGGTTCATTTAGGAGCTGGTGAACAGAGAAGATGGGGATTCTCTTCCCAAAGACCATCTTAACAGCTCTGGTCAAGCCAGCGATTCTCGGGGCTATAAGAGGCAGAGAGAAAACTGTGGATATGCAAGATGTGTGGGGCCTCTTCCCATAGGCCTTGATATGGATTTTTATGGCCAGAATCCTTGAGTTGGCCATCTGGTTTTTTATCAGCTGAATTCCTGTGTCTCGGGGGTTGGCGTCTGGTAGGACCTTGAGGTCAGCCTGCTCCTTAGGTTGACACAGCAACTGAAACTGTTAATTCTAGTAGAGAATGCTTAGAAAGAAAAACAACAATATCAGGTCAGAGTAACAAGCTGGGTTTAACATTTACTGAGATTAATATGGGTTGCTTTATATAGATTTTTTTTATGTTTGCTTTGTTCGTGCATTCTTATTTTAGCTCTGGCCTATGGTTAGTCAGAATAGTATAAAGTTCAATCCCTGTCACAAGAGGGCATGCTGCCTCTCAGCCTGGCGCTGCTGTTGGTGGTGAGACCAGGACATGGCTCAATAAGCCCTTTCTCTTAGGAAAACCATGAACTCCTTTTGATTATCACTGGCCTGCAGAACATCCAACACAAAGCCTGAGAATGCCATGTGGACTGAGCTTCAGTTAAGTCCCAAGAAGGCGGCATCTCTGTCTGCCTCGCTCACAGCTGCCTCTCCAGACCAAGCAGAGTCCCTGCCACAAAGCTGGTATGAATGATACATCTGTGGAATGACTAAGTGAGCCCACACTCTCCCCCACCCCCTTTTCTACTGAACTACTAATATTTTTAAGACCTAGATGAAAGGGCCCTGCTCTGTGGCCCTGCTGGTCCCCTGTTCGCACCTCAGGACGGGACCGGGCACCCCCACTAGCCAGTGGAGCTGTGCTATCAACAGATTTGGAAAGCACCCTACTACTGTGAATGCAGAATAATATGAGTGTGCGTCTGCCTTATGGGAACACATTGGTAAACAAAAGCTGTGATGGCCCCTGTCCTCTTAAAAATGAAACACTCCACGGTGGGAAATAGACCTTAACCAAGAATTAAGACGCTGGACATCTTTGCGTGTTAAAAGTGTCAATCTTCTCCTTCTTATTGCTCATCTGCCTAGATTTTTCTGTAGTTTTCTTTGATTTTTGGTATACTTTCCAGGGAAAAGCAATGCTTCCTGGTAAAGCAAGCCATAGGACCAAAGGCAGCCCCCAACACCATCTCACAGTCTAATTTGCACAACCTCCCTCCTGCATAGACCTCTGTTCTTAGGCTGATGCTACAACTTTCTAGATATAGCTCCAGACTTTATCTGGGGGTGTGCTTGTGGATGTGTAGTGTTTGGGGGAGGGAGAAGTCAAATGGATACTTTGGGGGCCCGGAGGGAGGCCAGGACAGAGTCCCCTGAGAGGTTGTTATTAAGTGGAGCTGAGAGATCTACGCTGACCATGCTGGCCTCTCATTTCTATGTGTCAGTCTTCCCAACTTAGGTCTTTGGTGGCAAATCAAAATATTCTATTAGGTTACTTTTGAATTTCTGGCATTTCCCCCACTGGACGCTCTGGTGGTATATTTTCCAAAAGTTCAGAAGCATCATCCTGCTCGCCATCTGCCTTGATGGCCTGACATATTGACAATGAATCTGAGAGCAAAGCACATGTGGCCCAGGACACCATCCTGCCACTGGCTATGGCACCCGAGACAAGGAAACACAGCCCTCTCAACTAGCTGAGCTGACCCCGGACTGAAGTTGAATGGCCCCTCCAGCCTCGCGAGTATGTATTCAGTACTTGCTGGGTGAGTACAGACTAAATTCACCCCAAACACTTTCCTCTTTCTCTTCCCGATGAGAAATACGACCCTTTGGCCTTCCCAGTGTGGTTGCGCAGCATCTGTGAGATGGCAAAGGGAACGGGTGCAGCATTGGAGTGTCACTGTGACCTGATGAGATGTGTTGTCAACCATTGGACCTTGAGTCTGAACCAGGGCGGTTGTTTTTCACTCTCGCTGCCTCTCCAGCTCTCCTGGGTCCATTGTCTAAATTTTAGGGGACCCCATTTAAGGACAATTCTTTGAAGAGAGCAAAGCAGAAGAAGCGTAGGAGGAGCCAGATGCCAGCAGCTCCCTCAGGGGCCTGCCTGGGAGAGCCAAAAAACACGTGAGCCCAGAACTCCACACCCCTTAGCCGGTGCTGGAAAGTGATTGGCATTTAGCACAACCATGGCAAACTTTAAATTTAAACAAACCCGTGCTCCCAGCTCCCTGCAGATTCACTCAGCTCCAGCGCTTCTTGACACTGATGTCACCAACTGGGGACACAGCTGGTTTCCATGAGTTCCCCACCCCACTTCCTGGGCACTGCCTCTGTGTGCTGCTGGAGGGAAACCCATGCAATGAGAGAGGAGGGCACAGGGAGGTGTGAAGATGTCGTTTTGGCTAATCTCCCCAACGGAGGTGAGGTGGGACTGCGAGGACAGTTGGTGGCATCTGGCCCTATGCCGGCCTGGCCTTGTGATCCAGGCAGAGCTCGGACAACGGGAGTGTTTGGGTTGAAAGAAGTGCCTGTGAGCTGCTTGAAACTAGACCAGTGCTGTTTTCACTCTGATGAACAAGGCACAGTATTCATCACCAAACCAACGTGTCTTAGGGTTAAAATTTGTGTCCTTCTCCTTCACCACATTGGAGCCACTTCTGCACTCAGGACAAATGGTTGGCCTTCACCGCTGCTTGCGCCAAGGGCAGCAAGCTCAGCCCTCCAGGGACAAGGAAGGTCAGATCAACGAGTGAAAGGAGCTGAGCCCAAAACCACAGGGACAAGTGGGGTCTGAGCAAACTGAGAAGCCCGTGCCCCAGCGAAGGGGAGCTTCTGGTCTCAGAGTTGTTGAAATGTAGAACATAGAGGACGGGGGGCGAGCAATCCTCTCAATTACAATAGTTTTAAAACACCAAGCTTTAAGAAAAGCTTACACTGACTGGGCAAACAGTACCCATCCATATGCGAGTGGTGTCCACAGGCTACCAACCGACAACCCTGGCTTAATGGGTAACGGGGAGTGCCTTCAGCGTGCCAGCTGCTTTCATGGACGCATCTCGTAGCAAGTATCTTGCACTCTGGGTCTTATTTATTTTTTTACTCACTGAACACGTTTTTGTTAAGCACCTATTATGTTCCAGGCACAGTGTTCTCAACCGAGGGTTACAGGACTCCCAGGGGATAACCCAGGAATCAGATGAGCTTTCTCACTCGGGGTTCATTTTACCTATTGGAGGATCACTCCCCCAAGTCTTCTCTTTCTAGATCAAGCAGCCCCATTTTCTCCAACCCTCCCTAAAAGGCCAGGCATTCTCTTTTCATTTTCAGTTTATTAATGTCCTTCTTAAAATGTGGCAAAACAACTGTGAAGTACTAGTTATGGAGCCCCATTATGAATGTGTTACAATCCATAAATTTTGTTAAGTAATTTGCTGAAAACATGTGATTGCATTGCTGTTTATTATACCTATACCCCTCTCTGGATTACCTGGGTGTGGTGTGGCCATATATCTTCATTTCCAACAATCCCGAGACATAAAGTGCTCCACGGACAGCCTTGCCTCCAGCAACCACACTCTGCTCCCACCTTCGTCACACTCCCTGTGCTTGTATTTGCAAAGGTCATGGATTTCATGCTGAAGTGCTACATAACATAAGGAGCTCTTGAGGAAAATCACATTAATTGCCTGCAACTCTAATTGGCTTTATGGCAGTAGCTGGGCCAGTGGCTGGGAAAAGACAGCCCAGAACAGCTGTCAAATACACACCCTGGCAGAAAGGCACCGAGCGCCAGGAGCCCTTCCTGCGCAGAACTGACATCCGGGGGCCCACACAGACCCAGGGATCAGAAACACTTCTCTCCGTGTGAGGATTTTCACATCTGCTTCATTTACAATGGTTTCCATGGAACATGCAAAACATGCCACATCTCAGCCCTGGCTGGCAGTGCCTACACTCGGGGGAGCAAGCCCCACCTGCTGAGTCATTAGCGCGTGTTTAGGATTGTGCACAATGATTAAGCCAGATTCACATTACTTTTCCAGCATTTGGTAGGTGCGTATTTTTGTAATTAGAGATGATTTGGGGAGGACCAAATGGAAATCAACAACCTCAATCTGCCAAGAATAATACGCTTTAGCAATCACGCATGCATCCTTAAATGATTGTCCTGTTTCTCTCCTTTCTGAACATCCAGCAGAAACTGGGCATAAGCTCTCTATTTTATAATAGGGTGTTTTTTAACCTCTTGATTATCTCTAAGATGAAAAAGCACAGACCGGTAAGACTCCTGAATGTTGGTAGTCAGTCATCTCCTTTCAGGGATTGTGCAGCTAAAAGCAAATCAGGTTGAGAATCCGGAGATCAGTGTTTGAATCCTGAATCTTACTGCTTAATATTGACCAAGTAATTGAATCATCACAATCATTTTCAGGGAGATTCAAATGTTTATATAGGTGCGAACTGAAAAATATAAAGCACTGTGCAAAAGTGTTGAGCTATTGTCATTATTGCGGTTGTATTTCCCAGAAACATCCCCATTCTAAAATTTTAACATAAAGTTACAACTGTCTCCATCATGGTGTTTGGTTTTCATTTTTACCAGAACTACAGGATCAGTTGTCAGCACCACTTTTACTTCTGGTGAATTTTGCTTCTCCCAGGTTGCCCACTGTGCATCCATGGGCTTGATTGAACACACAGCGATATTTTATTTGACTTGCAATACTTTGTTTATTTTTGTTCATCAAAGTGCCTTGCTTCTTAACATTTTATAGATGGGAATTTTCATATTGATATTTCTATTTGGTATTTTGATATTAAAGTTCAGGTTTCTGACTTCTATTGAAATATGAGAGTTGGCAGTGCTGGCTTGGATTCCTATGCAGCCGTGGCCCACAGCGTACAGCCCCTGGGCTGCCCCCACTTATGTCTTCTGTCTAAACCTCATCCGTATGGAAGTGTCACCTCCTGCTCTTCCCTTGTTGGTTTCAGAGACGAATGGCTCTCTAAAATATCAAAATGCATGGAAGCAAGAAGAATAAAGAGAAGCAATGAGGCTGGACAAGCAAGTTACTGAACATTAATAAAAAGAACAGAGATATCAAACAGCTCTGATAAGAAGTAGGACAAAGTGGTTAAAAGTATGAACAAAATACTAACGCAATATCAAATCATGGCTCCAGACCTTACTAGATTAGGAGTTACTTAAGCTCTCTGGGCCTCAGTTTTCGCTCCTGGAATAGGAGAATAATAATCATTACTTTTAGAATTTTCTTGGATAACAAGGATTTATTCACCACCCACTATGTGTCAGAACCTCTTTTAGGCACTAGTAATGCAACAATAATCCAAACAAAGTCTATACTCGTGTATGTTATAGTAAGCTAGAGGCCCGGTAAACGAATTTGTGCATGTGTGGGGTCTCTTGGCCTGGCCAGCGATTGGGGTGGTGGAAGGTTGGCCGGGGGGTTGAGCATCTTCCCCCTGGTAGTCAGTGTGCATTATAGCAACCGGTCGACCAGGCATTCGGTCGTTCAGTCATTCGGTCGCTTAGGCTTTTATATATATAGATGAGTTCATCCATGTTAAGCACTTATTAGAACAATGTGTAGAACATAATAAATATTTAATACATGTTAGCTATTATTATCAGGATTGACAACATGTTACTCAAAAGTAATTACTTAAATCAGGAATAATAAATCTGTTTGTTTGCATTTTACTTCCTGATGGTAGCTTCCAGACATATAGTGTTAACAATGAGTCTGAGGCCTGGCCAGGCTCAGCACAAAGGAGCGTAGTGATTGCTTATTGACTTCTGACATGGGCTTCAGTTATGTACATGGGAATTCATCTGGAGGTTTGCCATCTTGGTTTACAGAATGCCTAATTTCTGTAAACATCTGCTTCTCTTGTAAGTGTTGACAGTCTTTCTGAGACTTCTTATTCAAAGAGAAACAAAACCATCATCTCCAAGTTATTTTCTTTTTAGCAGGCAGCTCAGATGGGCAAGACCATGTTCTGCTATTGCAGATGCACCAAGAACATGCAAAGCTTTGGGGCTGCTCACCTGTGATTAGGAAGGGGCTGATGGGGTTCCAATAACCATTTGTGAAGATAAGCCTCTCAGAACTACCAGCACACCTCAAGGGACTGAAATGCCTGCCAGTGAGCATACATTTCTTTTTTTATAAAATATTTAAAAGGAAAGGAAGCAAGAAAGAATGAAAGAAAGAAAAAAGAAAGAAAGAAAGAATAAGAGAGAGAGAGAGAGAGAGAGAGAGAAAGAAAAAAAGAAAGAAAGAGAGGGAAAAGGAGAACATTTAAAACAAATCACACCACAAAACCCCAGAGCTAGCCCCTCGCAGGCCTGGAGGCTGAAACTGTGCGGCAGCCTTGTGCCCTCACTGACATCTCAGGTCCGATTTCCCCAAATGCCTGCTCTCACGCAATTCCAGATGAGGCAAGGTGGAAAGTCGTTGCAACATTTCTCCTTCACAAACAAATCCAAATGTTCATGCTTTGCACACTCTGCAGGGGCGGAATTGAAATAAAACCTTTCCCAACAATATCACATGTAAACTGCCATGCTCCCCGAAGCTTGCACCTGCTGCCCCATCAGAATCACACCTGGCAGGCAAGTTCACAGGCTGCTGATAGGAGAGGCCACTGGGGAATGAAATATAGGAAGCTGGTCTGGACTGGAGGGTTAAAGGTGAGCAGCTAGGGCGACACCCCGTTACCGTTATCAAGCAGACACATGCAGGAATGCTGGGGGGGTGGGGGGGAGAGGGCTCTGAGTCAGCTCCCCTACCACCCCAATGGGGGTGTTGGAAAATGATTGTCCCAGGATGCTCACCCACATTCAATAACAGCTCCCCAGGATCCATACCCATCCAAGCGAAACAAAACCTGTGTATGCCAATGTGTCTATTTTCTGAAAAATGTGATGGCACAGAGTGGATGGCCTCTATGGTCCTCCTGAGCCCCACATGGCACTGAGGGCTTCCCTTTCAGAGAACTCGTATGATGCGTTATTTACCACTTGTTGGTGTAGCTACTTGTTCACATCAGCCTTCCCTAGCAGTCTACAGCTCTGTGAGTACACAGGCTGGATTCGCATTGCCACTACTCTTTCTCCATACTCCATTTCATTCAAAGGGCCACATAGTAATTATTTTTGGCTTTGCGGACCCAAAGGTCTCCTTTAGGCCTACTTGACTCTACCATGGCTGATATGTAGACAAATGGGCATGGCCATGTTCCAATAAAACTTCATTTACAGCCCTGGCTAGGTGACTCGGTTAGTTGGAACAACACCAAAAGGTTATCAGTGTGATTTCCGGTCAGGGCACATACCTGGGTTGTGGGTTCGTTTTCCGTTCCAGACACAGTCATGAGGCAGCAGATCAATGTTTCTCTTTCACATTGAACTCTCTCTCTCTGCTGGAAGGGCCGGAGACTGCTGGGGCTGGGATGCTCCATTGCCGGGTCAGGAGCTGATCACACCACACGGTGAGCCACTCTGCGAAAGCCATCAGGCCAGGCACTAAACTTTGAGCTCTCTCTGCAGGCATGTTATGCTCTGAAAAAAGTTTCCAAGTGAAGAAATAAACATATAAGGGATCTCAAGATGGTGGCACAGTGGATGGATATTTCTCACACCTCCTCCCAGGACCAAACTGGAAATAAAACTAAATTGGGGAACATTCACCCTGAATTACCAACTGAAGACCAGCTGATGAGGGGACTTTTACACAAGAAAGGGCAGAAGCCACCTGGAGACTGTAGGAAGGGTGGAGTCAGGAGACCAGGGGCAGCAGGCCAGGTTCGGAGGGAGATCTCAGCTGCAGGGTGGGAACCCTGAGAGAAGTGAGGCCAGGACCCCAGGTGGGCTCCCCAGCCCCGAGTGCCAGCTCTGGGAGGAGCTGCCCATGTAGCATCCAGCTGTGAGAGGCAGGGAGACAGAGCCTGCCAGAGACAAACCTTTTTTTTAAAGGCCAGAGCACAGGAGTTTTGTTCACAGCCACCCCCACTGAGCTTTGGTGGAGGAAGGCAGTGTGAACTGGAGTCGCCTGAGGAGATGCTGGAGTGGGAGGGATGGAGAGGGATGTGGAGGAGTAGCTGCTGGGATACCTGTGCTCGGTCAGCCCCCAACCCCAATACTGCAGCACAGCCCAAGCCCCTCCTAGCAACAATGGGAGAAACAATGACCCCGCCCTCTGGGACACAGCCTCTAGAATCCCACTCACCCACCCTTCATCTAGGCTCCTGTTGAGGAAATAACAGCAGAAACCAAGCCCATGGGTCTGGGCAGTCTCAAGGGGCATCAGTGACTGGCTTTGGAGCAGGGCCAACTCCCTCCACTCCACTCTCAGGGGGAGAACTGATAGAAACTCCTGGCCCTGGGTAGACTCCACTGGCCTGCTTACAAGGGGCTCTGCCCTGCCGAGATCAGAGGTCAGGAGAATATTCTGGAACAGACTCAGACACATGGCTCTGGGACAAGGGGACACATCCACAATCTTCCCTGCATGACCCTCAGGTCCTGAAACATGCACTGTGGATCTCTAAGAATGAGGTTGCTTGGCAGTTCTTCCCAAGACCAAATTGAACCAAGCCTGTTCCTTCATGAGCATCTCAAAGGACCAGTGTTTCATGGAACACATTTGGACAATGCTGATGTGTAAGGTATGATAAATAAGCAACAATGACACACCAATTGAGGGCTTGTAAAACAATGCTTTGAGGTAGAGGAGACGAGCGTACACTATCCATTTACACATGATCTCCATGTTACACAAGACCTAACACAATTAGTGGGCTACCCAAAGTAAAAAAGGTAAGCATTGCAATCCTCTTTTGAACTTGCATGTGCAAAGGATGCTTTTGTTTGAAAGGAGCTGCAGGAGATATATTCTTTCCTCCTCAGGATGGCTCTCTGGGGCTGACATTTGGAGGAAAAAACGATGTCTAAGGAGATGCTGAGCTCTCTCACTCCTCGTTGCTGGGAGATACTGTAGATCACCTTATGGCAGGACCAAGGGAGCTCTGGGAACCCGTCATCTGCAAGTCATAAGTGGTGGGAAGATGACCAGTTCACCCCTCCCACGCACTTTCCTACCTGGGCATCTGGACATGTGGAGAGAGAGGAGATGAGATTGGTTCCAAACCACCTGTATAGAAACCTTCCCTCCCCCAAGGTAATGAGTCTTTGTTTACTGAATTCTTCACTTTGTTGCTAATACAACTTACCGTCGCTCCTAACACTCTGCACACACATGCACACATACACACGCACTCACACACTCACGCCCTACTCCCTATTAGAAAGGAATCACAGTCCAGCTGGTACTAGCTTAACACAGAGACTAAAATAAAATAGCTTAAAGATGTCCATGCATCCGGTTACCCGCCCCTGAGTTGTGAACAAAACTGAGCAGGGAGTCTTTCTTGAAGGGGATCTCAATTTCATGTCTGCCAGGACTCCCAACATTCATTCCAGCTCTTCCTCCTTGAAGAATAGATATAAAATCTAAGTTAATACTGAAGAGCCCTAGCCAGTGTTCTCAGTGGTTAGAGCATTGGCCCCCGCACTGAAGGGTTGTGGTTTTGAATCCTGATCAAGGACACGTACCTGGGTTTCAGGTTCAATCCCCAGCCCAGTCCGGATGCATGCGAGAGGCAACCAATCAATGTATCTGTCTCACATCTATATATCTCCCTTTCTCTCTCTTTTTTTTTTTCTCTCGCTCTCCCTCCCTCCCTTCCACATTCTCTAAAAGTCAATGAAAAAAATACCCTCAGGTGAGGATTAACAAAAAAGAAAAAAGGTTAATACAAAAGAGCCTCTAATCATGCTCTCTGATCATGGGAACTCACTAATGCAAGCTGCTGTGAATATGAGCAAAGAAGCAACCAGACCCAAAGCTCGTTAAATATGGCCACAAAAGGCAGTAGTCTCTGAGTAGAATGTTTAGGACTGAACCTATTTATAAATAGAGGGCCTTTCTAAATATAGCCTATAGATTCAGACAACATATTAACTCATTACCAATCAATAATAATTTAAGGTAAATTAACAAAAAGATAATTGTCACCTTGGAGAAACAAGGTCAGAAAATGGAATACATGACAGATAAGTTACATTTATGAAGAAAAGAACTCTAGGCAAAAATTGACAAACGCAATCATAATGAGAAATTTGATCACATCTCTTCAGTCACTAGTAGATCAAGCAGACAAAATTATTAAAATAATTCTTAGAGTGTTAAAAGTTAATGCTCATTAATTAAAAGTTTAATCTATGTTGACGTCTCTTATTAGACACTAGAGGCCCAGTGCAAGAAATCGTGCATGGGTGGGGTCTGGCCAACCTGCCCGATCAGGGCGATCAGGTCAGGTTGGCTGGGGGGAGGGGCCCCTGGTCCCCTGGTTGAATTCCCTGTCGAACTCCCAGTCAAGGGGACAATTTGCATATTAGCCTTTTATTATATACTAGAGGCCCAGTGCACAAAATTTGTGCACAGGGGAGGGGGGCGGGGTCCCTCAGCCCGACCTGCACCCTCTCCAATCCAGGAGTCCTCATGGAATGTCCAACTGCCAGTTTGGATGTCCAACTGCCTGGTCACCCCTATTAACTTTTTTAAAAAATCTTATCCCCTTCACATACAATTTGACTTCCTTATTGGCTTCTCCCTGTCACACATTTTTTCTCTCTCCTTTATGTAACACTTTTTCCTACTGACTCATCATTTATAAACTTTACTTTCCTCCTTATTTCCTACTTCTGTCCCATCATCCTTCTTCCCATCTTTCTCCTCCCCTCCTTCCCTCCCCACATTCCTTCTTTCCTTTATTTTTACCCCTGCCCTCCCTCCCCTTTCCCTTCCTTCCCACCTTAATTTTTTTCTTCACTTCCTCCCTCGGACCTGCTTTGCTCCCTCCCCCATTTCTTTCTTCCCATTCTCCTTTTAAGCTCTACTGGCTCCCCTTTAAAACTTTTCTTCCCTCCTTCTTTCTCTCTCATCCCATACATTCTTCTCTACTTACTTCCACTGTTCTAATATCTATCTATCTACCTGCCTAATTATTCACTATCATTTATCTTTTTTTCTTTTCTGACTCCTGCTTTTAAAATCTGTCCCCAGTACACAACTATACTTGATTTTCATTATAGCTCCTACAGTTCACTCATACATCCTCTTTCCTTCTTTAACTCTGCTGTCTACTGACTCCTTTATAAAGTTCTGCCCTCCCTCCTTCCCTTCTTCTTCTTCTTTTTTTTTTTTTTTTTTTTTTTTTACCAAGCAATTCTATTGGTTTAAGATGAGCTGCATATGAGGTAATAAAGCCATTTGTAGGGGGCAGGATGGGAGGCCCAGGGGCGTGGCCAGGTCATCTGTCCAGAAGTTGTGTCCCCATTTTTGGCATCTCTGGTAGGTAGGGCAAGTCTGGCATCTCCCCAGATCCCAGAGCAGATAAGGGGTGGGAGAGAGAAAATGGGTGAAATGAGGGAGAGAGAGAGAGAGAGAGAGAGAGAAAGAGAATAGTCATAAATGTGTCTGAGAGAGAGAGAATGTATATGGGTCTATAGAGAAACAATAGTTGTGTATGTGTCTATGAGAGAGAGAGGATCTGAAAGATAGAGTTCTGGGTGTGTTTCTGTGTAAGAAATGGGGAGAGAAAAAGATTGGGAAGAAGGGAAAAAAGGGAGACAGACTCCACCTTCCCCTTAGGAGACCCTCTTCTCCTTGCCATGTAGTCAGCAACCCCAGCACTGAGTCAGCTGGGGTAGGGCGACCCCATTTGCCCTTCTCCATCTTGTGCTTCTCCTGTGTCTGGGGCTTGTCCTCTGGATGCCTTTGTCCTCTCGTCGAGAGTCACCTCGTGAGCCCCCACCCTGTGGCCCTGAGGGGTGAGATCAGTTGGAAGTGTCAGAATAACCACTCCCTGGTCCTTCTGTTGGGGATGTCACTGAGGACAGGGTCACAGCATCCTGCCAGCCGCCGTTTGCCCTCATTTCCCAAGGGCTGTACATCTGGCCTCTCCCCAGGTTCTCTCCGTAGCCCCCTAGGCCCATCGAGTGTCAGAGTGATTCCACCTGGGAAGCAGGGTAGGAATCTCCATTGAGCCTGGACATCCCCAGAAACATGTCTCCGGATCCTAAAAGGTTGAAAGAGCCACCAGAGCCTGTGGAGGAAGGGGGTGTCAGGGAGCTGGTGTGGCTGTGGCCCCCTGGGTGATCTTGACGGCATAGACGTCTGCCTCCTCTTGAAACTTGCCAATATTTTCTTATAGCGAATCTGCTTGTTGCCAAACCAGTTGGAGACCTGAGAGATGGTGATGCCACACTTCTTGGCGAGCTCCTCCTTAGCCTCCTCACTGGGATACGGGTTACTCAGGCGGGAATAGAAACACTCATTTAGGACCTCGGTGGCCTGTTTGCTGAAGTTCCGGCATTTCCATCTGGCGTCCAGGAACCGGGAGCCCAGGATCATGATGGCCTTGCAGGTGGCCACTTCACCGGGCGCTCCTGGGCCGCACCTGACTGGTCATGACTATTAAGCACCTGACTGGTCGTAACTAATTAGCATATTCCTCTCTTATTATATAGGAAGATTAGCTTTACAGAAACATTATAAAACAAAGAGCAAGAGAAAAAGAACTGTAGAAATTTCTGAGTTATTCACCTTTTCCCTCTCTCTATGGTTTCCATTAGCAACATCTGTGCTGTCCTCATAGGCTTCGTGCAGCCCTAACACACATGTCTTATGCTCCACACACAGACACTGTCATCATCTCCATGCCGACACATGCACACTCACACAGTGCTCTCTGTCCTCAGGCCACCGTGACTATGCCTGGATCACAGCGGCTGGGTGCCTTGGCCAGTGGCACAGTCAACTGGATTCCCAAGACACAAGTCACTTGGTCTTTATGGATTTCATACTTGCAGGTCTCATTACACAGGAATGCTCCAAAGGTCTCCGGAATGCAGCTACGCGTGATTTTTCTGAAGCCTGACATTCAGAGGGTCTGACCCAGGTGAACTGAGCTTATAAGTGAACTTAGCAGACAGCCCTGCATCCACCTGTCCACTGGCCTCATTTTATACTCATCAGAGCTTATGAGGTCTCCCTCTTTAGGGGTCTGGGGTTAACTTACATTTTTCAATCATACATTACTACATTTTGTGGGAGAAAGTTCATGTTCTAGGAGTATTTCAAATTTGGGTATTTTCAAATGTCTCTCGTGACTTTTGGTGAGTCTGATTTTTTTTTCTAAGTTTAATATAATGAATCTGTGATAGAACCCTGCCTCCCACATAAAGAATATGACTTTTTAAACATTCATGAATCATTTATAAAAATGAAACAATTCTAGCTCACAACTCACAAATGCAAAAATAAAAACCCCACAAAGAATTAGAATTAGAATTTGCATTCCACAGACTACATCCTCTTAACAATTAAAATAGATATCAATGACAAATATTTAACTCAAAAATTCTCCCCATACATTAATAAGAATATCAGTCAACATCCCAACAGGAAACAGATGGTTCATTCAAATTAGGATAATCTATGGAGGACTTAATGAAGGGAATATTTAAAAGATGTGGGCAGATGTAGGAAAACCACAAGGAATAGCACAGTATCCCAGGGTTAGTAAGAGTGGAATGGTTACTTATTTCCCTTGGGTCTGAAGAAGCAAGATGCAGAAAAGGAAATCAGAGCTTAAAGAGTAGCATCTTGTGAGGGTCAACTTTAAGAAAAGAAGTGACCTTGAGGGTAAAGCCATTCTGAGGCCCTAAAGAGGCAGCGACATTGACTCTATTCCTGGTCCTTTTTAGAGACACTTCAACTGAGCACAACACACCATAAGTAACACCAACTCCTTAAGGCTGGAAAGCAGTCTCTCTCTTTATTGTCTTCTCAGGAGGCCCAAGCAGACAATGCGGGGGTGATCTTCAATATTTTATGTTTCTCTTCAGCAGAAAAATAAAAGCCCTTCGGTGCCAGCCATCTGACGATAAGGGCAGCCCAAGAAAACAGTGGTGCCGCCAAAACCGGTTTGGCTCAGTGGATAAAGCGTCGGCATGCAGACTGAAAGGTCCCAGGTTCGATTCCGGTCAGGGCACGTGCCTTGGTTGTGGGCACATCCCAGTAAGGGGTGTGCAGGAGGCAGCTGATCGATGTTTCTCTCTCATCGATGTTTCTAACTCTCTATCCCTCTCCCTGCCTCTCTGTTAAAAATCAATAAAATATATTTTAAAAAACCACAAAAAACAAACAAACAAAAAAAGAGTGGTGCCCACAAGCTGTTAGCCAGGTGCTGTTTTGGGGACAGGCAGTTGACCTCACGTTTTAGGGGAAATGCTTCACTTTGGATTTGTTTCCACTGAGATAAGACAGTTCAAACTGTGATCTGAAAGCTTTCCATTTTTGCCCTGGAAAAATCCCTTTCAGACCTTTCCTGTGGTATCAGCAAATTCAAGCTACACCATCAAACTATCACCTCCACTTTTTTTTTTTACATTTTTAAAATTTATCTTTATTATTCAAAGTATTATATATGTTCCCATTTTTTCCCCTTTTGACCACCCCCACCCCTGTGCAGACTTGCTGCTGCACCATCATCTGTGTCCATGGGTTATGCATATCTATAATAATAAAAGCGTAATATGCAAATCGTCCAAATGACCAAACAGCAGAACAACCATCCAGATGATCACGCTATGACACCCACTGGTGCCAGGCCAGCCCAGGCAGGTGCGATGTGATTGGTCAGGGGCCTGGCCATCGCCCTGCAGAAGGAGGCCCAGGCCACCGACCAGCGGGCTGCGGGGCATCCCTCTGTGGGGGCTATCCATCGCAGAGCCCCAGCCGGGTGGGCAGGGCCTACCTCTTTGGGGTGATTGATGCAGAGCCCCGCAATCAATCACACCAAAGAGGGAGGCCCAGTCTACCTGGCGGTGGTGCTGCAACAGGTAGGGTGGAGCCTCCCTCTGCAGGGGCGATCCATCGCGGGGCTCCCAGACTGTGAGATGGCACAGGCCAGGCTGAGGGACCCCCCATCCCCAGTGCACAAATTTTGTGCACCAGGCCTCTAGTATGCATATAAGTTCTTTGGTTAATCTCTTCCTGTCTCCTTCCCTTCCCTCTGAGATTCATCAGTCTGTTCCAGGGGTCCTCAAACTTTTTAAACAGGGGGCCAGTTCACTGTCCCTCAGACCGTTGGAGGGCCGGACTATAGTTTTAAAAAAAAAAACTATGAACAAATTCCTATGTGCACTGCGGGCCCGGGACGAGTTGGCTGCTAAGCAGGATAGGCAGCGGCACCCAGCGGGCCGGATAAATGTCCTCGGTGGGCCGTAGTTTGAGGACCTCTGGCCATGCTTCCATGTCTCTGGACCTATTTTGTTCATCAGTTTATTTTGTTCATTATATTCCACATATAAGTGAGATCGTGTGATACTTGTATTTCTCTGATTGGCTTATGTTGCTTAGCATAATACTCTTCAGGTCCTGCCACACTGTCTCAAAGGGTAAGAGATCTCTTTTTACAGCTGCATAGCATTCCATTGTGTAAATATACCATGATTGTTGTTTTTTTATCCATTCATCATTGATAAGCACTTGGACTGTTTCCAGATCCTAGTTATTGTAGATAGCACTGCTGTGAACATAGGGGAGCATATATCCTTTCTTATTGGTGTTTTGGGTTTCTTAGGATATATTTCCAGAAGTGGGATCACTGAGTCAAATGGCAGTAAAAGATATCCAAATTGGAAAGGAGAAGTAAAACTGTCATTATTCACAGATGACATGAAAACCCTAAATACTCCCCCAAAAAACTAGTAGAGCTAATAAATGAATTCAACGATTTAAAAGTGACATTAGCACATTTAAATATTGCCAAATAATAATTTAAAATAAATAATACTTTATACATATTGTTCTATTTACCTTTTGCATTCCTGAAATTGAAAGCAGGCAGTACATGTACTAAATGTTGGAACCAAGAAGGCATGGCATATATAGCAACTTCATGTTTTATTAAAGTTAAACCAGCTGGTGGTGGTTTGGTAACTAAAACTGTATCCCAGCTTGCTAAAATGTCTGTGACGTTGCCCTGCATTGGAAGCAAGAAAGCTAACACATGAATTTAGACCGTAGGCAGCAGTAATCTAATTCTTGTTTAACCTTCAGGCTAGAATTGTATGTGGGGGCTAAGTTTTATGCATGGATGCCTGTGGATATTGCAATTTCTGCCCTTCTGAAAAAATGTCTTATAAAAATTAGATGATATTCTGCTAAAGGAAAATGTAAATTCGTTGAATCTATTTTGAAGTAATTATTGTTACCAAGGATCTCAGATATGGTTGCCAAAGACAAATCTAAATTTAGAATGATACCGGTAGACATTATCACAGGACAGTGTCCCTCAAGGCCAAAGGGGTAGTATCCCTGCAGCCAAAAAGGCTGCTGTGACTGTGACTGAGCTACGGCTTCTTCATCAAGGGGGGCCCCTCTAAGGGAGACATGCATTCACTCATTACATTACTATATTAATTTGGTGTGTTTATATAAGGCACTATGGGACTACAAAGGAAAAGCAATTAATTGTGTCCAGCTGGGCTAAATGGTTAATGAAAGACCTCACAGAGGAGATGCTAAGGCTGAATCTTGGGCTATGGATCAAAGATTGTCAGGTAAAGAGCAGGGACAGAAAGCATGTGCCACAGAGACTAAACAAGGGGCTTGGGCCAAATGTTTGAATGCTTTGCTAGAAAATCTGTAAACATTCCCTGCTCTTGGTCCCTTCAAGAGAGCCTGTCACACCCTCAGCTCCTAAAAGGAGAGACTCTATACCTGCTCTGCTCATGCCTAATGGACCAAAGGTGACACCTTACCCAATACTTAGGTTAAGTTGCCAAATGGTTCCCAGAGAACATAAACTAATAGATCAGAGGTACTTAAGCTGAACAGTTGAGGCCAGGGCAGCTATGCTGAGCCACCTATGGTGACTGCATTAGGCCGTGTGCCAGGCCAGAAGCAGAGGAAACTGATCCAGAGGTGAGAGAACTGAAGAGGCTCTCAGAGAAAAGCAGCGATGAAAGGACCACGTATGTTTCCTGTCTTCGGTTACTATAGCAGGGATGGCAATTATGGCCCTTGGCACAATCCAGTCTGGGTCTGTCTTTACAATATTGAGGATCATAAGGGAGGACGACAAAGGGGTCAACTGCCTGGGTGGCCTGCAGAGCTTTTATAGAAAAACTTTGCCAACTCTTGTACTGTAGCAACAACCACCACCAAACTGAGAAGCTTCTAGCAGGAAAGGTTCATTTTTCACCCATGCCCAACGGTCCCTGCGAAGTTTTGCACCAAGTCTCCTTCCTTTGGGAGGGAGGCCGACGAAGTGGCCTTCATGCTGAGCAAACACATGGAAAAGGGAAGGAGCCAGAAAGTCTTGCACCAGCAACTAACTGTTCTAGCCCAGAAGGGCCTGCATCTCAACCACACAAAGCACACTGGCCGAGCTGGTCACACAGACCCACCACCATAAGGGAAGAGCAATCCCGTCACGTACCCCACAGGCAGAGAGCCAGAACTATTTGACCAATAGCATTAAAGCTTAAACAGGGGCCTGAAAATGGTGCCCACACCTGCACCACTTTCCATAAGGTTCTGTTCCTTAGAATGAATGGCAAAGAACCTTCAATAAAGGAGCATTTGGGGAGAGGCTGTGGCGTTAGGTCAACGTCACATTAGGCAGGGTCTCAGACTCATGCTAGAGGGTTTCTAGTTTTTCCTTTGTTCAGTGGCAACTTGTAATGGAGCTTAATTAAGAGGAAAAGGGAGCACCACAGGTTTTAACCGAGGAGTTATAATGATTAGACCAGGAATGTAGAAATATCACTCCAGTTACCATATGGAAGTTAGGTTGGAAGATTTATTAAATGAGTAAAAAGCCAACTTGGAAGGCGGTTAGGAAGCTGCTGCAGTGGACAAGGTACAAGGACATGTGGGTTTGAAATAAAACCATGTTCGTGGGTACGAGCAAAACAGACCGAAAATAAAAGGCATGAGAAATAGGATTTACAGGACTCGTTGCCAAGGAAAGTGGGAGGCAGCTGGGAGCCAGGAAGCCTGAGGTTTACAGCTTGGACAGCGACAGCGGAGTGTTAAGACTAATATTTAGCTAAGAGGCTGGAGGAGGAAACAGCTCCCAGGCCTGTGTGTCATGCATAGTCTCTGGGGAGACTGAGGTGAACATTTGATGTGATAACCTGACTACAGCCCTTGCATTTTGCTGTCTGGATCGATAATGAATAAACTTCAGGTCTTCAGTTCTGCTCAAATTGTGATCCTCCAGGAGTGTTTCTCAGGTTTCCTGATTTCCTGAGTGCCAGGTGGGTAACATTTCTAGAACTCTAACACTGCAAGCCACCACTATGCAAGGAACTGAAAGACATAGCAAAGTTCATCCCCAATTTATTTCTTCAATTCATTCTGACCACCAGGCCCTTGGTTACTTGTCATGAAATTGAGAATGCAAAACTGTAAGAAGTTTACTTTGCTATAGCTTGACTCAGATCTTCTCTGTGGAATAAATTACAGATGGAGTTTAATGCACAATAGCTAATTAAACAAGTTAATGTATATAAGGCAGATGGAAAAATAGGTGCTTGTTTTAAAAACAGATTGAACACAGTTCTTTGGGGATATGCTGAAGATGCAGGCTTATGCAATAGAAATCAAAGGTACAAGTCATGGGATGCAACAGATATCATATGCCTGTGCAGAGACGGCTGGAAATGCATTGATGTACCATTATTGTGGCAATTTTCATAGTGCACTGAACTATGGACCAGTACTTGAGGGTCAAAACAATGAATACATCATGTAATGTCATTGAACATATGTACTATAATGTAACATCAATAAACTATGTATTATATACCTTTTTTCTGTGTTTCCAGACTTGGTGACCCCTCATTTGTAAGCTATCATTGTGATGCCACTCACATGTCATTTCCTTTTAGTGTCTGTACGGGTCATTTGCCCAGTTGCTCTGCATCACAGGAAGTAGAATGCTGAAAACGACTATTCCCCGGCTCTTTTGCTAATGGGAGGCAATGTTGTAAGACTGGAGGCCAGAAAGAAAGGAGCAGTCAGGGTATTTCCCCTTCGCTCTCTCCTCAGGAAGCTCCTTGTCACTGTCTGAACCTTCTGCATGCTCCCATTTCCTGCAGGTACACATTCCCTCTGTGCTCCTCACTCTCTGGAACCCCTGCTTCAGCCCCAGATCACCTGAATAGTTACTCCTCCAGAATTTCAGCTTTCACCTGAAAGTCCCAGCCATGTGGTCCCCTGGGCTGGTACCCCCTCCAAGGTTCTACTCCAGCCGTGGGCAAACTACGGCCCGCGGGCCGGATCCGGCTGTTCTATCCGGTTCTCTTGCTCTCCCCTCCGCTCCTTTACTTTGAATTTATATTAGTTCACACAAACACTCCATCCATGCTTTTGTTCCGGCCCTCCGGTCCAGTTTAAGAACCCATGGTGGCCCTCGAGTCAAAAAGTTTGCCCACCCCTGTACTCCCTCAGGCATCCCTGACTCCTGGATTCTCGTGACACCATTTCCTCTCTTAGTTCCTCAAATTCTGCCTGCAGTAGCACCTTCTTGCATTTGGTAAACTCCGGGTTGGCTCACCTTTCCCTCTTTACTCTCAGCTCTGCCAACACCTCTGCAATTAGATCCTTAGATATTTTCTTCAGCTTTATTGTTGAGGTACATTTGATAAATAAACATGCTGTATTTCAATCATAATATAGAGAAATACAATTGTAATAAATTTAGTGTCTAGTATGATCAAGAGAATGGATTCCCACATAAAGTTTCTTAAACCAGATTTCTCCATACTAAACTTGTCTCTGCATAGTCCAGGAAGGTGCACTATAGCACGTGAGATGGCTCCATGGGGTGCCTAGACTTTTGAGGCTAAGTCGGCAGCAAAGGCATGAAGAGGTTCTGCAGCAAGGCTATGATGGAAGCAAAGTCTGCACTTCAGAGGACCTTTGGCTCAACAGGTATCTCAGAAGCAAGACGAAACAAGCAAGATGGGCTCCTCTCCCTCTTCCTGCCCCAGCCCCGCCCCCAACTTTGAATTCTCAAGGTCCAATTCTCAAGCATAATAGAAAACCCATTAACAAATTATTGTCTTCATCCTAACAAAACAAAACAAACAAAAAAACACCCTAGGAGAAAACTTGGCTGCTTCTCTGAAAGTAAAATAGAAAAAAAGAGAGACATTAATAAATTAAAAAGTTATTGAGAGCTGAATCAGTGTGTAAATAGCATCCTTTATAAGCGTTCTTTTGATGACTTTTGTAGAACTGAAAAATGAGCTTATCTAACCTCAGTTAAGTGGCCTGGCTCTGAATATGTTTGATATGCTTTTTGCAGACACGACAAAGCAACTCATTTTGCTATAATCGAAGGGCTTAAAAAACCTGGGCAACGTGAAAGGCGAACATGAACAGAGGTGATGGAGACTGAAAGCTAACCCCACAGGCCTATGAGTCCAACAAAGCCTGAGTTTGGATCCTAGCACATCTGCCTACTAGCCGTGTGACTTTGGGCAAGTTATTTCAATGTCTGCGCCTTAGTTTTCCTAACTGTAAAATGGACATATTAGCACCTACCTCTTTGGATAGTTGTGAAGATTAAATGAGCTAGTTTTGTAAAGTACTATCAAAGTACCGTGTCTGATTCTCAACAAGATATAAGAAAGAAAAGAGCCAAAGAAGCATGAAAGTGCAGTGCCTGACTTTAAGCCACTGGATGAGAAGAGTCACTGAGGGAGATTGTTACACATGTATAATGCTGGGTGGCATCTGTGAAAAAGGTCTGAGGGTGGATGTTAAAAATTTGAACTTTTAACAGATTTATACTCAGGATATTTGTGTTTTTTAAAAAATATGTTTTATTGATTTTTTACAGAGAGGAAGGGAGAGGGATGGAGAGTTAAAAACATCGATGAGAGAGAAACATCCATCAGCTGCCTCCTGCACACCCCACACTGGGGATGTGCCCGCAACCAAGGTACATGCTATTGACCGGAATCAAACCTGGGACCCTTTAGTCCACAGGATAGACACTCTACCCACTGAGCCAAACCGGTTAGGGCAACATACTCAGGATATTTGAATGCCTACGGACCAAATATTTCACCACAAGAAACACTCTCATTTTTACTTCATTCTCTATCTATTTGCAAAATTTCCTTTGGTTCCACTATTTTCTTTACATTAGTGATTAATTTGATTCTAGAGCTGTTTCCTCAATCTGTCCTGTTAGGATAACAGAAAGGAAATCAGACAGACTGGACACACTAGTGGTTAAGATGTTTAATGACCATGTTGCTTTGGACAAGTCACTTTATCACTTGAAATCATAGTTTCCTTGTTTAAAAATAGAGTAGAGATATTTGTCCTATATACATGTCAGGGCTGCTGGAAGGATCAATGGAGAACAAAGACAGAAAAGCATTTTTTAACTGGAAGTCACTGTACCAATGTGAGATGCTTTTTTATATGGAGCCAGGTTGATTACAGTCTCAATTTACTGTGGTATAAACAAGGATGGGTTTCATTTTTCTTTGCTACTCATGTTACATTGTTAAAGCTCAGCTTTCTCACTATTAAGTTAGCTCTTTTAATATCTCTCACTCGAACCCATGGCTTTGCAGTCATTTTGATTATTTAGCAGTCTCATTCAAGTGAACACTTAGTCTTTCCCATCTTCAATCTCATATTCTATTCAGCTCAGTGTATTCCGCCCCCCGTCCCCACACCCCAGCACAGGCAGATTTATGATGTCAGCAGTGTGGAGTGGAGCGGGTGTGTACTCCCACACTTGCATCCCATCCCAAACCCTGTCCTCACTTCTCTGCCTTGGAACAAGGACAGAGACAACTAATGTTTCCTGTGTCCTTGTGCCATGGCACCATGTGGCATGGCTGCTTTCTTTGTGGGTGATAATGACCCCTTCCTAATGGGAACCATCCTGAGTGACATTGACTAGATTGGTTTTTCTCTGTGTGAAGAAAGCCGACAGTTCATGGTCTGAAGCATATGTTTGTGCAGGCCCCAAAAGCCAACCAGGCGAGGGACTCAATCCCAGCCAGCTGCCCTGGTATTGATTATTCCTCACAGGATTGGCCCACATTTTCCTGTTGGTGCCATCAGGGCATATGCCTTTGCCACAGACCTGTTTGCCCCAGACCTAGTGGTCTCCAACAAATCTGAGGCCCCCATTCTTACATTTTCTCCACCCCTACGTGAGCATAGATTGGCTTCATCTTTGGGGCACACACCGCTCACTGCAGTCATGCCTTTTACCCCACACAGGGAGCACCAGCATGAGCAGGGAGTCTGACTGCCTGGGAGGAAGGCAGTGGGGAATATGATGCTTCTCTTCCTTTCTTGCAATACCTACATGCTTTCAAAAAATGCTTTTCTCACTACCACCCTCCCCCCGATGCTTGGGGTGGGAAAACCGAATGAGTCCTGTGCACTCTTATTCCTCCAAAAGAAGAGAAGTGACAGTCAAGTGCAGTTCTATTAAACCTGCCCTTTCTCAGCACATTCTGTAACAAATGACTGTCATTTGGCTGAATGTGAGGCTACAGGATGTAACCAATTCCTCATAAAGACCCCCTAATGCATGCTCAATGATAATTATCGATAGTAGCCAGAACATTAGGTGAACATGATAACCACTACACTATGGAAATAAGGCCAATCATATTATAATAACTATGTATGGGGTCAGGTGGGCACTTGAAATATTGAAGGGCCTACTCTGTAAAGTACATGATTGTCTAACCACTAGGTTGTACATCTGAAACTAATACAGAATAATATTGAATGTAAATTGTAATTTAAAATTTTTTAATTAAAAAAAATAGCCCAAATGTTTCAGGATCGTCCAGTCATGGGACTGTGAGCTCTTCACGGATATGGCTGGTCTCACCCATTGTGTACTTGGTTACTTCCTTGCCCCTTTCAAGTTTGACATGGTCATGTGGCTTGATATGGCTTGTGAAACTGTGTCAGTTCTGGGAAGAAAACTTTAGGACCCAGTGGTCTATCCCACATTCCTATTTCCCTTGCCATAGCAACCAGCAACATGCCCAACAGTCCAGCCTCTATCAGCCTGCACACTAACTGAGGATGACCCCTCATGAGACATGAAGTGGGACATGCAGGTTTTGAACCTCTGAGACTTGGATTGGCACTGCAGCATCATCTAGCCTAGGATGACTAATCCAAGGGAGTGGGTGGCAATCAAACACCTAAATAGAAATTCCCAAAGATAATCCAGCTAGTTTGGGATAACGAATGCACAATGAACAAGCAGGGTGTCACAGACAGGCCTCGTCTGAGAAGATCTGAGAATAGCTGATAACATCACATTTCACTGCAGACAATCAGGAACAATTCCAATAACTACTATTATTAGCAGTGGTCAAACTTCTCACTTATTTGTAAGGATGCACTACATGGTCTCATACTAGTGATAAAATAGTGAGTGCTGGTGGGAAAGATATGCAATGTTTGGGAACTCAGCTTAAGTTTAAATCAATACGAATAATGGAAACTATTTACTTTCTTCATAGAAGATTTGGTGTTTTATTTGCTTTACCTGGAATCATTTAGCAAAATTGTCAAAGGACATTTCCAAATTTTAATAATTTGGAAAAATCCCCTTAAAAAAGCAATAGGGCATAAGAGAATGAAAATACAATCCATAGATGAAGAAAATATTTGCCAAACACATATCTGATAAAGGACTTGTATCTACCATAGACAAAGAATCCATGAAACTCAACAATAAGAAAAAAAACTAACCTAATTTTAAAATAGGCAAAAAATCTGAAGACACCTCACCAAAGAAGATATATGGATGGCAAATAATTCTGTGAAAAGTTGCTCAACATCATACATCATTAAGGAACTTCAAAGTAAAACAATATTGAGATACCTCTATACACCTATGAGGATGGCTAATGTTAAAAACACACACAAACCCGACGATACCAAATGCTGCAAGTTTGTGGACCAACAGGAAGTCTCATCTATTGCTGGTGAAAATGCAAAAATAGTGTAGCCACTCTGGAAATAGTTTGGCAGTTTCTTACAAACCTACACATAGTCCTACGATATGATCCAACAATCACACTCCAAGCTGTTACGTGCTGTGCTTGGGGAGAAAATGGTCAACTGCTAGCAGTTGAGTGAATAAAAATAAAATAATTTTTATGTTATGAGAAATATTTTGAAATCAAGCAATTTAGCTCTGCCATTTTTCAGACTATGGGACCTTGCACAGGTTAATTAATCATGCTGAGTTTATATGTTCCCACCTCTAAATTGGAAATAATAATATAACACTCAGAGAGCTGTTATAAAAATTAAATGACAGGATATGTAAAAGTCCTAAGCAATATGACTGGCTCAAAAAATGGTGAGAAGATGGTCACAAAAGACAAGATCTACAGAGAGAGAGAAGGAAGAAAAAAGGAACATAATGAATTTGAGAATACAAAGGGGTCCAGAATGTTGCAGGTTTTTCTATTCAACCACTATCATTGTTATCAGCAGCAGCAGAAGGCTCCAGGTTCAAGTAAAAACCCACAGGTTTGAAAAATAATAGGAAAAAGTAGAATCTTCCAAAATGATTTTAAATTATATATGACTCACATTGAAACTGCTCATTTTTATAGCCGATGGGGGCTGAAATCCACCTAAATCTTAAAAGATAAAAATCTCTGAATATTTCCCCAAATAAAACATTAAGTTTGGGGGGAAAGTTGATACCTTGTCTCAGGTTCCACCTTATTTTCACTTTAAATATCTACGAAGAAAAGTTAAAATCAGAATTTGGGTGTACTTTTAAAAAAAGAACTCCACTTTCTTCTCGTACCACTTCCTGATGTGAGCTCTGTGCCATGCAGAAGCGAGGAGCCAGGTGGGATGCCCCAGTTTCCCCAGCGGGCTGAGGAACTTTAATTGTCTTAAATGAAGAGTCTTGTGCCCTGGATTTGCTGGAGAACCTCTATTTTAAGCGACTCCTCTTATTATTCTGTTCGGGAACTCTATTTTTCAAAGTCCTGATTTTGCCTGGGTGCCAAGCCACAGGAAGTCATATGATTTGGGGCTGCCTCAGGTCCAGTATTTAAAATGCCAGGGGAGACTTGGAAAACATGACCTCATTTGACTGGGGATAAAACTGAGGCCCAAAGGAGGTAAACAACTTGTCCCCAGTCCCCAGCCAAGATGGATTCGGATCTGTGCGATTTCAGAGATCACACTTTTACCCACACACTTAATTTCTGGGTTCTTCAACTCCGAAACCCAAGTGGTTCAATCTTGAGGATGAATCCCATTCAAAAGTACAATTCAGTGGCAAAATGAATTTGAAGAGAATGCCATTCTTTTCTCAAATCTATTAAGAATATTAAAGAACAGCCTGGCCAGTGTATTCAGTGGTTAGAGCGTCAGCCATTACACCAAAGGATGGCAGGTCTGATTCCAGGTCAAGGGCACATACCTGGGTTTCAGGTTCAACCACAGTCCTGGTCAGGGTGCATGCAAGAAGCAACCAATAGATGTATCTCCCTTATATCTGTGTTTCTCTCCTTCTCTCTCTCTCTCTCTCTCTCTCTCTCTCTCTCTCTCTCTCTCCCTTCCCTTCCTCCCTCTCTCTCTCTCTCTCTCTCTCTCTCTCTCTCTCTCTCTCTCACCCCGTCTCACTCCCTTTCACTGTCTCTAAAAGAATACCACAACAAAAAGATATTTAAGAACAGCAAATGTGCAATTCAAACCCATGAAGTCCTCATTCCTCTATCCCCCAAGCATAACTGTCCTCTAAGGACCCTCAAACTACACCCTCAGCTCTTTCTTCCCTCCAGGTCAGTGCTTTCTTCTCACTCTGGGCAAGGCACTCACTCGCTGCTGCAGGCCTGACTCCTTTAGCTTCTTCTTCCTTTTCCCCATTTCTCTGTCCACCCAACCCCACCCTGCCCACTCCATCCTCCCAACTCTGCATCCCCAACGCCCAAAGTCTCACGAAGTCAGAGCTTCATTAAGGGAAACCCATCTTTTTTATTTTAAGCACATGTGGGGAGAAGAGAATAGCAGAACATTCCCACATTGTAACCGCTAGTATTTTGTCTTTCTTCACACTTGTGATATACCCATGTCAGGCCCCAAATTTCACTCATTTTTTAATCTCTCGTGCACAACTTCTGGTTACTATCCTAGATCACATTCCAGGGACAAACCTACTTTCTAATACTATATATCCGGGCTTCGTGGTAAGGCTTGCACCCACCAAAATTTAGGAAACCTGTGTTTCCAACATTTAACCCTGGGACACTCATTAAATTTTTATCAGCCATTATGGCAGTTATATTTTCCAAAACTGGCTGCAATAATATATATCCCGTCGCGCATGCTCTTCTCACAATGCTACCTTGACTCTCCTCCATCAGGAGGTGGGGCTGACATGCTCTCCCTGAGTCTGAGAAGACTTTTGTGATGGCCTCAACCAGTGGAATTCAGGGCAAGTGGCAGTGACCTCTGAGGCTGGAACAGAGAAGCCAACGGGGCATGCACTGCAAGTACTCAAACACCCCGCCCGTGGACAGGGTGTGGAGCCCCAGCCAGTGGCCAGCACCAGCCCGCCAGGCCTGTGCGTGACTCTGGAAGTGGCGAGCCTTCAAATGGCTGTAACCCAACCACGTAAGATTGCCCCTGCATGAGAGACTCAAGTGATCGACCGAAACTAGGAGAAAAAAACATATTGACATTGCTGATTAAATCAATACATTTTGGGTTTACTTTATGTAGTAGTAGGTGAATAAAGCAATCATGAATGCCTAATCTTGAACCTGTCCCAGCATGAAGTCAATTCAGGCTAATCATAATGTAGCCTTCAGGGAAGGAAGTGCTTCAAAAAGAGGAGGGGCACTGAGAGAATTGAGTCTTTCTTAGAGCCTTGAATGGACTCCATTCAGGGGTAAGATCTACACTCTATGGCCTGCCTCCTGTGGTAGAAGAAAAACCTATCCACCCAGAGTGGGTGAGCAGGGGCTTCTGGAAGACTTCGGTGAAAGATTCTGAAATAACCTCATGGTGACTTCACGGTCAATGAGGCATTGGTGTTGCTTTGGGGGACGCAGGCTGAACTGATCAAGAGATGTAAGTATCCCCAAGGAAGGGATATAACATGCTGTCGAGAAGGTACAGACAGGTTATGGGGGAAAGTATCATTTTCCCAACATGCCATTTTCTCGGGAGGAAGGATAGAAGAAGGTACTCTGTATTTGTGGAACACAAGTTTTTCTTTCCTTATTTTCCTTCCTTCTCCTGGGAACCTACTAGTCCTTTCTTTGCCTGGCATTCCCACACTGCATGGCCCAGACTATGTCATCAAACACAGGAGAGAGCCGGCCACAAACCACTGGAGGGAAAACAGTGGGGCTGGGAACTCATCTTCTGAGACTCAGCCTTCCTGTGGAACCAGGGAATTCCCTGCTTTACCTGAAGCAGCAAATACCTGTTTGGGGAGACTCGTTTTGAAATATGTTTCTGAGTCAGTTTGTTCCCTTTTATCTGCAAGGAATAAAGGATCACTCACATTTCATCAAGCTCTGAGAGTTATAAGAATAAATATGGCAGCCCTAGCCAGTTTGGCCTAGTGGATAGAGCGTCAGTCTGCGGACCGAAAGGTCCCGGGTTTATTCCTTCCAGTCAAGGGCATGTACCTTGGTTGCAGATTCCTCCCCGGCCTGGGCCCTGGAGGAACCAATCATTCAGGAGGCAACCAATCGATGTGTTTCTCTCACATCAAGGTTTCTCTCTGTCTTTCCCTCTCTTTTCCACTCTCCCTAAAAATCAATGGAAAAATATCCTCAGGTGAGGATTAACAACAACAAAGAAAGAATAAATATGGCAATAAGCAAGACTAGTTCTCTAATCTAGACCCTCCTTGTACCAGTTCCTTTAAAGAGGGTAGCTGTTTCAGCGGGAATATTCCGGGGCTGGGACGGTGGGGGCTCCCCTGGTTATTTTCCCATTTGTATCATAGTGCCAAATGGGCCTGATTTTTACTGCTGTTATTAATGAATCACTTCCTGTCTGTGCTGGGGGCAGGGCCGATCGAATCAAGGAAAGGGCCACTGTATGCCTGAGAGACAGCTCCATGCTGGCATGTGTGAGAGTCGTGTCATTAAAGCAACCCCGGTGGCTCGTCTGTGCCATACTCCTTCTGTATTTGAAATTAGCTCAGATTAATAGATTCACTTGATTTCTTGAAGGATGCATCTCTGTATTTATGTTTTTGAGGCTTAGAAACTGGTCGAAAGCATCACACATGTGCACACAGTGACTCCTTTCCCCCAGCGGCCGCAGCCTCACTCATTCCGGATAAACAGCATGGAGGACACACGCTTAGATAAACTCCTGTTTAATAGTTAGAGGCTACATGGTTGGACTCTCACCTGATTAATAATGATCAGCTATATAGTATAATATTTATATATAAGCAATAATATGGGTTTGTAACATTAGTTAAAAAGGGAAAACTTTGTTCTGTATATTTTGTTACCTTTTACAGAATAATAAAAGAAGAACATGAAAAAAAAAATAAGCAAGACAGCTTAACCGAGATCACTTTGACACACAAATACAAGAAACACCATATTCCTTAATTTTTCTAAATCAAACCTTTCCCCATGCCCCATCACCACATTGGTGGGAAATTTTAATCCCTTTGGAGAAATGGAGGAAAAGAACTCTGGAATCTATGGAAACTCAGTGAGCTTGGAGAAGAGCCTCCGATACTCGCAGTCCGTGTGGGTGGCAGCTAGGATGTCCGCTGACTAAATCCCTGTCGTTCATTCAGAGCTGCGCGTGCAGTCACTCCCTTAGGATTTCAGCTCCCATGGCCACACCACGGGAGGCTCATGCCACAGGCGCCCACAGGCACTGTGAGCGCAGGCCTGCCTTCCTGGGTGCTGTGGGAAGGAGCCACCCAGAGCTGCTCACCAAGCCCGCCCTCTACCCCTGAGGCCTGTCCTTTTGACATTCCAAGAGTAGCTGGTGAGCACACTCAGCCCCAGCACAGGTACTAAGAGGGTGCATTTTCTACAAAAAATGTAAAAACTATAATAAAATCCACAAGTTTGCTTTTTTTAATCACCACCCACAAGCAATTTAAAAATACTCATCTCTGCCCAGGGGCAAACTGTCCCTTGTTATCCTTTGATGCCACTGCCTTTTGAACAATCAAACATTATGTCCCTATAAGCCCAGTCTTGGAAAAAGGGCTTTCTTAACTCTCTCCTACTACAATAGAAATTTCAACGTTTCTGATCATGAAGAGTCTAATAACCCGGTGTCATGGGAAGAACAAGAACTGTAATACACCTGGCCTCGTGGAGATGAGCATCAGAGTGGTCTGGTTACCTCATTGTTCTTGTTGCACAGAGCATTCCCACTGGGCTGCCCACCTCTGGCCCACCCAATGCTTGGAGAGGATTATAAGATGTCCCAATGTTGATTTATGTGGAAGAAACCTCATTTAAGTGAGCGTTAGCCTGAACGATGGAATTTCAATTTGTTGGGTGCCATTCAAGCTGGGCAGGTCAGGAAAGGTGAGGAGACATGCTGCAGTGGCACGCTGCATGAGCTTTCTTGTGATCCCAACAGAGTTGAGTAAGACCATGTGAGGTCAGCACCCGGGCCTTGGGGGAAACTCTTATGCCCTTAATTCCCCTACTTGAGAAGGAGGGGTCACACCATTAAACTATGTGTCCCTGCGGATGTCTGAAGATATAATAGAAAGGAATAAGTGACTTCAGGAATGGAGGGTACTTACCTAATTCATCACGTAAGGTGCATCGCTTATTTCACAGCTATTACTAGCTTCAGGTCTCATTAGTAAGAAGGAAAGAATTAATTTAAAGCAGTACTCCTCAAAAGGTAGCCCATGAACCAGCATCACCAGCATCAACTTGGAACTTGTTAGAAACAACCTTTGTTGTTTTGACTAAATGAGAGTTTGGAGCTGTTTATTACTGTAGCATATCTAAACTATCCTGACTGATGTAGCTACAAATCAGATGTGACATGGACCAAAACAAGAACTTCAAGAAAACGTGTAGCTCTAAATGCTTGCATAAGAAAAGAAGAGAGGCTGAAAATTAATGAGCTAAGCAGCTAGTTAAAGGAATTAGAAAAGAACCACCGGCTCAAGGAAAGCAGATGGGGAAATTTTTTAAGTGAAATAAAAACACAAACCTTTAGATAGAGATAGTCCATTCGGTCAAAGTCAGTTCTGGTAAAGTCAACAAATCTCAAGTGAGGCTGATGAAGACACAGAGAGGCACAAATCCAAAAAGAGTCATTCGGAATGCAAAGAAGCTTGTATTGATTGGGACAGCTGAAACCAGCTGCTCTAAAAAACAACCCAAATCTCAGTGACCTGAAAACATTCTCATTTGAGTCCAGTGCAGCTCAGTTGGCTCCACTTGATGGCTGTCCTCTAAGTGGTGACATAGATTGCAGATTTGTGCCCCCTGGTATACACCAGGAGCAGGCACCTGCCACCCGGAGCAGTCAGGACCAGGATGAACTTGAACGGTGGGTCCAGACTTTCAGAAGCCAACCAGCTCCCCGGGCTTGCTATCCTCACTTCATTAATCTGGAAGTAATGTGGCCCCACATTTCAAGTGCTTGAATTTTTTTGGATCACATGTATTGGTTATGATGGAGTTGTGGGTTGTATTGGGGAGGGGAGAATAAATCACAGAACTGCAACCATCTTAATTGGTCTTTAAAACAATAAAAATGAAATATATATTGTTTAGAAATGTAAACAAATGTAGTAACACTATTTTGTAAAAAGGAGAGAAGCACAAAATTGACAACAGTGGTTAGCTCTGGGGCTATCTGCAGATGAACACTGTATCAGTACTTGTCTAGTTCTTTTTAAAAATTGTTAACAGTATTACAGATGTCCTCCACCTTGATATCTGTGTCTGTGGGTTATGCATTTATTATTGGCTAATCTCTTCACCTTCATGCATCCAGTCCTCCCCACTCTGATCCCCTCTGACAGCTGTCAGTCTGTTCCCTGTATCCATGCCTCTGGACCTATTTTGTTCGTCAGTTTATTTTGTTCATTAGATTCTACATATAAGTGAAATCATATAGTATTTGTCATTCTCTGACTGGCTTATTTTGCTTAGCGTAATAATCTCTAGGTCTATCCATGCGTCCCAAGAGGTAAGAGGTCCTTCTTTTATATAACCACATAGTATTCCATGGAGTAAATGTATCACAGCTTTTTTATCCACTCACCTACTGATGGGCACTTGGGCTGTTTCCAGATTTTAGCTATTGTAAATAACACTGCTATGAACATAGGGGTGTGTATATTCTTTCTGATTGGTGTTTTAAGTTTCTTAGGATATATTCCAAGAAGGGGGGAGGGGCTGCTGGGTCAAAAGGAAGTTCCATTTGTAATTTTTTTGAGGAAACTCCATACTGTTTTCCATAGTGGTTGCACCAGTCTGCATTCCCACCAGCAGTGCACGAGGGTTACCTTTTCTCCACATCCTCACCAGCACTTGTTTGTTGATTTATTGATGATAACCATTCTGACAACTGTGAGGTGATACCTCATTGTAAGTTTAACTTGCATCTCTCTGATGATTAGTGACTTTGATCATTTTTTTCATATGTCTCTTGGCCATTTGTATGTCCTCTTTGGAGAAGTGTCTAGTCAGGTCCGTAGCCCATTTTTTAATTGGAATATTTGTCTTCCTGGTATTGAGTTGTATGAGTTCTTTATATATTTTGGATATTAACCCCTTATCAGATGTAACATTGGTGAACATATTCTCCCATACAGTGGATTTTCTTTTCATTTTGATGCTGGTTTCTTTTGCTGTGCAGAAGCTTTTTAAGTTTGATATAGTCCCATTTGTTTATTTTTTCCATAGTTTCCCTTGCCCTAGGCAACGTATAGGCAAAAATTCTGCTACGTGAGATGTCTAAAATTTTACTGCCTATGTTTTCTTCTGGGATTTTTATGGTTTCACGACTTTCATTTAAGTTGTTGAATCTATTTTCAGTTTATTCCTGTGTATGGTGTAAGTTGGTGGTCTAGTTTCAGTTTTTTGCATGTACCTGTGCAATTTCCCCAGCACCATTTATTGAAGAGACCGTCTTTAGTCCACTATATGGTCTTGTCTCCTTTGTCAAATATTAATTGAGCAGGTGCATGTGGCTCAGCCTCTCCACACCTCCTCCTGTCCCCTCTCTGCTGACCTGAACTCATTAACTCATGTCCAGAGATCTGTTTCTGCTCTTTGAAGAATATACTGCAGGGGGTCCCAGAGAAAGAAGTGTTTTTTTAAAAAAATTAATACACACACACAAAAAAACAGGAAACAACCCCAGTGCATACTTTCCAGATAATTCTAGCACAGAGAGATGATGAGCAATAATAGTTTTATTAAGCTAGAGCAGTTGGGGCAATATTGATCCACCTGGAACAGCCTAAGAAATGTAAATGATACAACAAAAGGCACCGCAGACTGGGGAAAATAAACACACAGGCCATGAGGCTGAGTGGAGCTTTTCAAAGAGCCGGCAACTGTGCCCAGATGCACAGGAGGGAAATGAAGATCAGACGGGAATTACCATACTCAAGCGGTGGTAACGTGCACAGACTCGCCTATCCAGGACTTTGAGGCGAAGCAGTCAGCAGTGAAAATTAAGAAAGGCTGCACTTGTTTTTTAATAAATATTTCATGATATGTCACCTGCTTCCAGAGGAGCCTCGGCACGCCACAGCCGCTGCATACTTAGCAGTCGTGGGATGACAAAAACCGGCCTAATTATGCTAAGATCACACAAATTTAGAACCTCAGGCAGTGGGAGCTGACAGGCCATGTCAGGGGCTATGAATTTGGGTTAGACACAGAACTCCGGGACTTAGCTGTGTCAGCTGGTTACGTGCCGGGCAGCCAGGCAGGGCTTCCTTGCTGGGCTCCATTGTTGAGAATTCTAAAAATCACCTTTTGGCAAAAACAGCAATTGAGAGGCTCTCAAAAATGAATGCACCATCGCCCAAAGGGCCTGAATTTCCCCTTTTCCAATCTCAGAGAGACCTTATGCATCAGATACTGTAAACACTACTACTTGTCTCAACTTTTTTGAGTGTAGGTAATTTCTTAATCTCCGTGAGGTTTGGTTCCCTTATGAATCAATTCCAAAATGATGAACTGAGCACCTACTAAGTGTCAAAACAGACGTGTTTACCCTCGTGGAGTTCTCATTCTAGAGGGACAGACACACTGAAAACAAAGAAAATGTGTAATATTTGAGGAATGAAGTGTGCTAAGGAGAAGGACCAATCAGGGAAGGGGGTTGGGAGAGTTTCAGAGCTGGTGATCTAGAAAGAGGAGCCAGGAGAATATCTGAGAAATGCCTGAAGGAAGTGAGGAGAGGAGTCATGTGTGTATGTGAGAACACAGAACTCCAGGCAGAGGGAGCAGCGAGCACAAAAGTTCTGAGGCGAAATGAGGGTGTTGGAGAACCAGCCAGGCCGCCAGAAGGCTGGAGATAGTCCAAGAGGACCAGGTTGCTAGGAGATGAGGTCAGAGGGCCACGCGGAGGCAGCGGATCATGTCAGTCCTCACAGGTCTTGAAGGACTTGCATTTTCCTCTGATGAGGTGGGCAGCCATCAGAGTGTAGAGCAGAGGAGACTTATCTAAGTTATCTTTCCAACAGCATTTCCCTGGCTTTTGTGTTGAGAATAGACCGCCATGGGGCAAGCTCAGAAGCGGGAGCAGTGGGAAGGCTCCTGCGATAATCCAGGGGGAAGGCTCCTGCGATAATCCAGGGGGAAGGTGGTGACTTCGGTTATGAGGTCGCAGTAGACTCCCAGATGCGAGGGGCCCAGAAGTGAGCCGAAAGGATTTTTTTCATGGATGGGATGTGGGAGGTCAGATTAAGAGAAGTCAAGGATGACTGCAAGGTTTTCAGCCTTGGCAATGGAAAGAAGAGAGGTGGCATTTACCAAGAAGGTGCGACTAGAAAAGGAGCACATGTAGGGGGATTTCCTGAGCTTGGCTTAGGTCAAGCATGTCAAGCTCAAAGGCTGACACAGGCCAATAAACAAGGTGTAAGTGTATGTGGCCGCAAAAAAAACAAAGGCTTCAATTTTCATAGAAATGTAGGTTTATTTTGATAGAGACATGCTGAATACAAAGGGCTGAAATAAATGAGTCATCCTTAACATAAAATAATAGAACATTTTAATAAAAATTAATATTTTTTCTTGAACATTAACTTACCACTGCACACATTAATAAGCATAACACAAATAAACCTATTTTTCTTGTTCTCTGAAAGTGAAATATTTCCTGTTGTGCACACCAAACAAGTCAGTCCAAGACTAATGACGGCAATCGGCTGCTAAAATATTCGCTGCTAGTATTAGTGGAGAGAAATGGTGTGTCTGCGTGAATGTGCATAAGGGAAATGAATTCAACAGGGTTATAGTCATCAATCATTATCGAACTATAGTTCGTTATTAATAATTAGGTATAACAGGATATCATAAAGATTAAGTTATGAAATTTTTATTAATACATTTCTTACATACTGTTATATGGGCTGGACCTCAAAAACATTCATTGTGGGCTGCATGTGGTCTGCGGGCGGCGAGTTTGACATGGTTGGCTTAGGTCCTTTTCAGATGCCTGTTAGAGTGAGAGGGTGGGTGTTTGGGTCTGGAGTTCCTGGGAGTGGTCGAGGGTTGGCAGATTCAGTTGGAAGTCTTCAGCAGCTGGATGATGTTTGAGGCCTGAGGCCAAATGACATCTCCAGAGAGTAAATCTAAACAGAAAAGAGACAGGACAACCTCAGAGCATTCTAATGTCTCTATGAAATGGCAAAGGATTTTCTCTACAAAATGGACATCATAATATTGTACCCCGTTGAACTGTGAGGCGTCCTAAGTTAATACATACACAGCACTACGCACACACATCCTAACAGATACTGTCAATAGTAAATACATTTAAAAACCAAACTATCCCATTGGAGTGGATCGTAGTTCTCACATCTAGAAGCAGAAAACAAGGCTGGGGGAGTTAAGAGCTTCCTGCGTAATCTTATACAGCTAAGTCTGGAGAACCTCATTGAAAGTGGGCTGTGAACCATATTTTTCCCCCGTTAATCTCTCCCCATCACGCCCCTCCCCCACCCCCATTCTTCTGAGATTCATAAGCCTGTTCCCTCTCATTCTTACTCCAACATGTAGAGGCTGTAAGGCTTGTATTTATTATCAGTACTAGAGGCCCAGTGCACAAAATTCGTGCATGCGGGAGGAGGGGGGTGTCCCTCAGCCCAGCCTGCACCCTCTCCAATCTGGGACCCCTTGAGGGATGTCCAACTGCCCATTTAAATGGGTAGTCGGACATTCCTCTCACAATCCAGGACTGCTAGCTCCCAACCACTCACCTGCCTGCCTGCCTGATTGCACCTAACTGCTTCTGCCTGCCAGCCTGATCACCCCCTAACCACTCCCCTGCCAGCGTGATCAATGCCTAACTGCTCCCCTGCCAGCCTAATTGCTCCTAACTGCCCTCTCCTGCTGGCCTGGTCACCCCTAACTGCCCTCCCCTGCAGGCCTGGTCACCCCCAACTGCCCGCCCCTGCTGGCCCGGTCACCCCTAACTGCCCTCCCTTGCCAGCCTGGTCGCCCCTAACTGCCCTCCCTTGCCAGCCTGGTCACCCTTAACTGCCCTCTCCTGCTGGCCTGATCGCTCAAAACTGCCCTCGCCTGAAGGCCATCTTGTGGCAGCCATCTTGTGTGTTGGAGTGATGGTCAATTTGCATATTGCCTCTTTATTATATAGGATTCTCATTTCATGAAAAAGGAAACTGAAGTTCAGGAAATTTCTCTGTCTTGCTAAGAACAGATGGAGGAAGGATTTGGACTCATCCCTCTGATCACACATCACCAGAACTTACCAGAGTGACATGCACTTGCCCATGACTATGTTGCATGGCAAGATTCAGTCGCCCCCTTACCCACTGAGGATATGTCCCAGGACCCCAGTGGATGCCTGAAATTGTGGATAGTACCAAACCTTACAAATATTATGTTTTTTTCTATAAGTATATACCTATAATAACGTTTACTTTATAAATCAGGCACAGTAAGAGATTAACAACAATAACTGATAATAAGATAGAACAATTATAAAGACGGGTCTCTCTCTCTCTCTCTCTCTCTCTCTCTCTCTCTCTCTCTCTCTCTCATTTTATTCAATCACCTCTCACTGAAAGGCAGCGCTCTGTGGCTCCCCTGCGGCACACCTGAATGGCCAGCATTGCTGCTCTTGTGCTTTGGGGCCATCGCTAAGTAAAATAAGGGCCCCGTGAACACAAGCACTGATACTGTGACAGAGGACCTGATAACCGAGGAGGCTACTAAGCGAGTGCCAGGCAGGTGGCATGTACAGAATGGAGGCTGTGGACAATCCGGTGCTTCACATCCCAGGCAGAACACAGTAGGATGGTGCAAGATTTCATCATGCAACTCAGAATGACATGACACCCAGTTTAAAGCATGCAACTCAGAATGACATGACACTCAGTTTAAAGCATATGAATTGTTTATTTTTGCAATTTTCCATTTAATAATTTCAGCAACCACTGACCGTGGCAGCTGGACCTGTGGAAAGTAAACCATGCAGATAAGGCGACACTGTAATAGCAAAGCAGGGATTTGCACCCAGACCTTCTAACTCCTCTTTCCATACATATTCTAGTGACACCCAGTCTCTCACTGTAAAGATGCTTTTAAGAAGGGCCTTATGTTATTTCTCTAACTCACCTTCCTGGGATGGGAATTAAGAGGGACTCACATGATCCTAAAATTTCTCTATAGTAAAAAACCCACAGGTTTAAAAATATAGTATTTTTAAAAGGTTGGCTTTCAGTGGCCATAAATATTCCCTAATACCAAAAACACTGGCAGCATGACCTACAGCATCTTCCTGACGAGGACAGGTCAATGCATGGATTTTTTTGTTCACAAAATTGTATCAGTGCTCGATTTGACATCATTAAATGCCAAGTAGATGCCTGTACATGTACTTCCTACGTCTGTAATCCACCCCGGATGAAAGTCCTCAAATGTCAGTAGGCACCCACGTGCTATTTAAAACCCCATATCCCACTGGTCCCACACTTTTGTGACTGCTTCCTCACTCCCCACGCAAACATTCATTGTTTCCTAAATGTCCTTATCACCAAAAATAAATCTCCACCCACAGCAGCCCACTCAGGTAAAGTTTCCACTTTGATTTTGCTTGTAAATGTCCGAAAGGAGAATGGATTTCACAGAGTTTGGGACCCAGCAGCTGGTTTTATATAAAGCCCACCTGATTTCTTCTGCTGCTCCCTGATAAGTGGTTAAGGAAAAGAATGTAAGCACTGCCCTAACTAAAAACCTAGGCAAGATCGCTCAGGATGTCTCAAGCACAGTTGGTCCCAGGAATGGGAGCCTGTGGGCACTGTGGGATTCAAGGCAGGGACAGTGAGTAGAAGCTGATGGAGGATTTGCAGCAAGTACTCACCTCTGGTTCCTGTGCTTTCATGTGTCCGAGGGCAGGAGGTAACACAGGCTCCCTTGCTCAGGCCTTTCCTGCAACGCCCTCCCTCTGCACCAACGGGCTGACAGTGGCTTTGAGCTGAGGAAGCTGATCACCATGAAGACACAGCAGAGCTCTCAGTGTCAGCCAACTGACCTCAGAGTCTCGGATTATCCACCTAATGAGACAAGGAAATATCATGGCTCTGAAGATGCTGTTCAACTTGCAGTGAATCGCCTTCCTCCTCATTTGCAGTGGGAAAAAAGAAACATGGAAGTGGCCCCTCCGGGTCCCTCTGTTGGCAGAAAAGTGGATCCAGAGGAGCCAGGAGGGCTAGCTTTCCCTTTGCCAGCCCAACTGCCACCACACCAGCAGGTCAGGCACTCCTGACACCCAATGCTATTGCCTTCTGCGGCCCCTGCTCTCCCCTGCCTTTAGCCTCCTCTTTCCTTCCTTCCCTGTGTTCTTTTCTACAAATTGATTTTGAGAGAGATTTGCTGTTCCACTTATTGATGCGTTCATTCATTGGTTGATTCTTGTATGTTCCCTGACGTAAGATTGAACTTGCAACCTTGGCGTATTGGGATGATGCTCTAACCAACTGAGCTACCTGGCCAGGACCCCTTCCCTATGTTCTTGCATAAACTTAGCATTTAAACATTATCCAGCTATTAAAATTAATACTGTAAGAAGATTATTTATACAATAAGAAAAACTTCAATAGACCATTAATGAAAACAGATTTCAAAATAATAGGTAATGCATTATCTTAATATAATGGAAAATAAATATCTAGAAGAATATCAAAATATTAACAGAGATATTCTTAGACATCACATAATTATGACTTTTTTTAATATGCTTACTTTTACTTTAACTAAATCCTCCTCAATTTTATAAAAGCAATGTATGTTCTTAAAATGTTCATGTTAGGCCATTGCAGTAAGTGTAACAAATATAATTGCCTACCTATTGTGTATAGTGGTACATGCTAAAATAATATAAAAAAGGAGGATTCATTGTCTTCAGAGAACTCACAGTCTAGTTGGTTGGCCAGAAGACAAACAATTTGGTAACCAAATATTATGAAACAGATTTTTATTTTTTTATTAACCTTTTTATCTTAGATGCTTTTAGATGCAGGAGATCATGGTTCAATTCCCAGTCAGGGCACATGCTTGAGTTGCTGGCTTGATCCCCAGTGGGGGGTGTGCAGGAGGCAGTCAATCAATGATTCTCTCTCATCATTGATATTTCTCTCTCTCTCTCTCTCTCTCTCTCTCTCTCTCTCTCTCTCTCTCTTTTCCTTTCTGAAATCAATAAAAATATATTTTTTAAAAAATAGCTGTTAAAAAAAAATTAGCAGATGGTACAGAGATTTCCCATATACTCCACACCCACTTTCCCTATTAACATCTTATATTGATATGCTACATCTGTCATAACTGATGAACTAATATTGATACATTACTATGAAATAATCTCATGTTTAATTCAGGTACCTGCTGTCCTTGTTCTTTTCTGGAACCCCATCTAGGACGCCACATCACATTACTTGTCATGTCTCCTTCAGCTCCTTCGGATTGTCCCAGTTTCTCAGCCTTCCCTTGCTTTTGATGACTTTGACAGTTTCAAAAAGTCCTGGTGAGGTATTTTGCAGAATATCCCTCAGTTAGGATTTGTCTGATATTTTCCTCATGATTAGTTCAGGGTGATTTTTTTTTTTTTTTGAAGAAAGATCACAGAGGTAAGTGGCCATTTGCATCATATCATGTCAATAGTACACATACGATCAGCATGACCTTTCATTGCTAATGTTGACCTTGCTCACCTGGCTGAGGTATTGCTTGTTAGGTTGTCCACTGTAAATACTGAAACACTCTTTGGAAGGCAGTCACTGTGCAGCCCACACTTAAGGAGTGGTGAGTTGTGCTCCACCTCCTGTGGGCAAAGTTGATACATAAGTTTGGAATTCTGCCTGGGAGATTTCTCTCACTTCTGTTTCCCCCATCTGTTTAGGCTATCATTTATGTACACTAGTATGGACTCATGGGTATTTACTTTTATGTACACTAGTATGGACTCATGGGTATTTACTTCTTGCCCAAATTGCAGATTCGGGAGCAAAGCGATGGTTATATACTTGGGGTTATAATCCAATACTACTTTATTTTCTTGCTCAAACTGTCCTCAGCTTTGGCTGCTGGCAGCCATACTCCCATCACAGTGGGGCCGTGCTCGGGTGTGTGCTGTGTGTGTACTTCCTTCCTTTCTGGCACTACAAGATGCTGCGGGCTCATTGTGTATATTTCCTGCCTTGGTCCTAAAACAAGCCATTTTTCTCAGAATCTCTGGTTCCTTTTTTGGAGAATGGTATTCAATACTGAGATCTGGCCTCCAGGTGTGCTCATTGCCACTGAGGTGTCACTGCTTCTGGGTCATCTCAGACAACAGAGCAAGGAAGTACATGAGAGTGTAATAACCATGTATATACATATTTCTATAAATATTTCAACATCTAATAATCTGTGCCCACACTAAACCCAGCATGAAATCACACTGATGTCTCTGAGTCTGATCTATTACTGCATGGCTCAGTCTAGCTTACTTCTCTGGCATGTTTGTAACCTCCCACTCAAATAGTATAAAACAACACAATCAGAATCACTGGGAAGAGATCTAAGGCACCAACATATTTTAATCACTTCCAGTGATTCTAATGCCGCTGGAGTGAAGCCTACTATTCTGTGAGATTACACTAGACCCGTGGTCGGCAAACTGCAGCTCGCGAGCCACATGCGGCTCTTTGGCCCCTTGAGTGTGGCTCTTCCACAAAATACCATGTCCTGGCTGAGTTTATTTTGAAGAAGTGGCATTAGAAGAAGTTTAAGTTTAAAAAATTTGGCTCTCAAAAGAAATTTCAATCGTTGTACTGTTGATATTTGGCTCTGTTGACTAATGAGTTTGCCGACCACTGCACTAGACTTCACTTATGCATCCCCAATGCCTAGGGCCTGGCACACAGTAGGTGTTCACAAAATGCTTGTTGCTTATGCAAAGCCGAGTCTGAGGTATGAGTCAATGTGAACATGCTGTAGGTGTGGAAAGGAAGGGAAGGATGAACCTGAGGGAAGGGCAGAAGACGTTGCCTTAAAAAAAAAGGTACAATAAAAAAAGAGGAGGGTTGAAGGCCCTGCCCTCATGCCCATGAGTCCAATCTATGTAAGAGCCTCCGTTCAGTGTTATCCACATGCACAGAGACAGGAGGAGAAAGCAGGCCAAAGTCTGCAGTATGCTTAGCTACAAGGAATAATCTCTTCTCTGTGAAGATGTAAAAATAGAGAGAAGTCTGAAACACTAGTCCCAGTGAATCTATTAAAAACTCCTGTAGACATTGCTACTGAATTAGGTCAGCTGTGAACTGCAGTTTGAAAAAAAGGAGTTAGAACTGTTAATCAAATGTTTTTCAGTCTTTCTTCTGCCAGGAAACAATCAATTCCTCACCGAATTAAGACCCCAGCCCCTGCCGGCAGAGGGTCACACAGTACGGGTTGCATTTGTAGGCAAGAAGGGCAGGTTACACCAAACTTGCCAAGCTTCAGTCCTTCTCTTCAACTCATCCGACACATGCCCGTGACCCCGCAGCCATGCTGCTCTCCCATGAGGACTCGGGACATTCCCTAGTGCAGAGACAGGCCCTCCCACATCTAGACACTGCCCACATCTGCAGCTCCTGAGTCACTCCTCCCTGTGCCCCTCAATCCACAGCGACCTATTTCCACTTCTTTAAGCAGCTCAGGCTCTTGCTCATCACGAGGCTTTTGCACAAGCTGTTTCCTGCTCCTCTTTGATCAGTTAACTTCTTTCCATCCTTTCGATCTCAGCTCCAACATCATTTCTTCTAGGAAGCCCTCTCTGACTGCAGAGCCCACGTTAGAGGTTCCTTTGTTCAATGACCTCACAGAACCATGTTCCTATGGGGCCGAGCAGTGACCTTAGCGGCCTATAGATACGCAATTGTTAGTTTAGTTTTGGGTTAGTGTCTGCCTCGCTCTCCAAACGATACCTGTCCCGGTTATCTACTGCTGCATAAAATCCACCCCAAAATTTAGTGGCTTAAAGCAACAACCATCGTTTTGCCCCCAAATCTGCAATTTGGGCAAGAATAGCTGGAGACTGCTCACCTCTGTTCCATGGGGCAGCAGCTCTGCAGGAGCCGGGGGTGTCTTTCTGAGACCGTCACTCCGTGGCTGGCATGTGGTGCTGGCTGTCATGGCACCTGCACGTGGGCCTCACCTTGGGGACATGGTGACTGGGTTTTGAGAGCAAGAGACAGGAAGTAGAGGTTGCAAATGTCTTCCATCTGCAAGGCTGGGAGCCGGCACAGCACCACTGCTGCCCAACGCCAATGGACAGCCATCACAGAGCTCTGACCCCGGGGAGGAGACCCGGCTCCCCTCCTCCTCGATGGCATGAGTGTCAAAGAGTTTTGAGGCCATACCTTCAAAATTCCCTGAGTTTTGTCTGCATTTCTCTCCCGTTGTCCTCTGAGAATCCAGCACAACGCCTGGCACAGACAAGGCCCCTGATTAAATGAGAACTTGGTTCTTTGTGCTTCCCATCTGTGTACCATGAGCCTGGGTCTCTCTGGATGCCTGAACTTGGCCTGCAAGCCCCCCTGTTGCACCAGACCAATTCTCAGGTAGCTCACAGGGAAGAAGCCAGCTCATTGGAGCCCACTCCTGGTTCCGGCTTCCTTTCTTACAGTCGTGAGAGAAGACAGCCAACAAGTCATTCACAAGTAGCAAAAGTGGCAATTACAGGCACTTGCCTGAAAACAGTGCACTTGAAATTAGTTACACAGACTAAGGCAGGTCATACCTACCTATGGGTGACATTCAATACCACCCACAGCCCAGCTTGCAGCCGCTGATCTAAAACAACCGGGAATCAGCCCAGCAGAAAGCTCACATGGAAAGAATCCACCCAGTTATGAATCCTGAGCCAGCCCAGTCATTCATTCATTCATTCATTCATTCCACTCGTGGCCTGATTATAAGCAGAAAACCTTCTCTGAGCACTTACTAGCACCAGGCACTGTTCCAAATGCTTTACATGTGTTCCTCTGTTTAATCCTCACAACAACCATGAGATGGCTTCTGTTATAATCATCCTTTTGTGGCAGACAAACATTAAGGTGGCCCCGTGATGCCACTTGGTATTCATGCCTCTGGGTGCTCCCTCCTGGGACCTGTGAGTGGCTTCTGACCAGTGTCACGGGGTACAGGTGACAGGAAGGTGTGATGCAATCTCTCTGGAATATCTCTCTCTCTCTCTCTCTCTCTCTCTCTCTCTCTCTCTCTCTCTCCATGTCTGCCTGTGAAGAAGCAGTTGCCTGGATTCTGCAGCCACAGGAAATGAATTCTGCCCACAGCCTGAGTGAGCATGGGGAGCCGACTGGACCCAGGCCCCAGAGGAGAATGCGGGGCCAACATCTGGATGGCAGCCTGGCAGGGGCTCCAGCCTAGAGGAGCCTGGACTCTTGGCCCACAAGGGACTATGAGGTAAAAATCCTTCTCTGTTAGGCTGCACCCATTTTACAGGTGGTCCATGCGGGTGCTCTGTTGGTTGCCCAGGGCCTCTCTAAGCTTTGCCTGGGCCCTTCCACTCTATTCTAAAGTAGTAACTGAAGCTGCCACTGTGAGCACTTACAACAGCCAGTGACTGTGCCAGTTTCCCACGTGACGCTGCCTTTCTTTCTCACCAGCGCTGCGTGGGTGCACTGTCCTCATTTGTTACAGATAAGCAAATGGAGGCCACAAAGATAATCTGCCTGAACCCACTGTGAACCAGGCCGCTCCCATTTCCTCTCAAATCCACAGTACATGGGGCCAGGGACTCCCTGGGTGGGTCTGGCCTCAGCGGGTTCCCAGAGCTAAGAGGGAAAAGGGTCTCCAATCCGGGGCACAGAGGAACATCGACCTTGATGAAGAAGCCAGAGAACAAATGCATCCAAGGGAAGTGTCACCCAAGGGCTCTGGGCGGGGTCTGTGGAGACAGCGTTCACGCAGGGACGTGCACACACACACATGCACACGCACACACACACACATGCACACACACGTGTGTGGCTGCCACATCTGAGAAAGGGGGGCCAGGAGAGTGCTCCCCAACCCCACCGCATGCTCAGCCCTGGGTCCCTGCTGCAGGTAAACTAGAGTGCCTGTGGAAACTCGTCTCAGCCCGAGCACCTGTCCACCGTGGAATAGGAAGCAATGCCAAATTGGAGTCAAGTCAGACTTGTAGACTGGCCTTAGGCTCTAAGTGCAACCTGCCCCCTCCTGGGCCTGGTCATCCACTAACATCACAGGAGCCTGCCCCCTCCTGGGCCTGGACATCCACTAACATCACAGGAGCCTGCCCCCTCCTGGGCCTGGTCATCCACTAACATCACAGGAGCCTGCCCCCTCCTGGGCCTGGACATTTCACTAAAATCACAGGAGCCTGCCCCCTCCTGGGCCTGGTCATCCACTAACATCACAGGAGCCTGCTCCCTCCTGGGCCTGGTCATCCACTAACATCACAGGAGCCTGCCCCCTCCTGGGCCTGGTCATCCACTAACATCACAGGAGCCTGCCCCCTCCTGGGCCTGGACATTTCAATAACATTGTAGGAATCTGCCTCCTCCTGGGCCTGGACATTTCACTAACATCGTAGGAGCACAGAGGGAAGAGTCCAGGTGGAAATGGTGTCCAGGGCTGCCTATGTCATGCAATGTGACCTAGATTCTGTTTGTTCTTACAATACAGCAGGTTCTGTGCCCCAAGATGAACAAGACATAGTCCCTGCTCTCAAGAAATGCATCTCTGAGACGAGTAACTCATGGAAATCAGCAAACAGTCAGAACATGGAAAGCTGGTGTAAGCCGGGCAGGTCCACCATGAGTGCAACGGGACCACTAATGTGGGAAGAGCGATTCCCAGCAGCAAGACTGTGGAACCCTTTGTGGACGGCAACAGGGGGCATGATTCCAGAAAAATGGTTAAGTCCCAAATAAATAGAAGTAAGAGGAAAGCTTGTAAGAGGATGCATTATGCTCAAGGATGCAGAGGTGAGACATACAATGAGTGTGTATAGAGCAACAGGAAATAAATTAGACTGGAGTGCGAGGGGCAAGGAGAGCTGAGGATTGGTGCATAGGGGGAGAAAAGGCTAGGGCCTGATCATGTAGGATTTTCAATGCAAAAGTAAACTCAAATCAAACCAATACATTTGATCATTAGTCTATAGAATGGGGAATTCTAAAAAAGGCAACCATTTAAATTTTCCTGACATTTAAAGAAACATCATTTCTCCAGTTAACAGAGCCCTGGATACAGAAGGGCACTGTTTCTTAGCGTATTCTAAGAGACCAGTCCATGCCAGTTTCCATAGAATAAAGATTCCCAGGTAGAAGAAACATCAGAAGTGAATGCCTTTCCCTCCTGAAGACCTGAAGCGCCTGTCAGCACATGCGAGGCCCTGGAGGTCCTGCAGGGGGGGCACCAATTTCACATTCCGCCCAGCGGTTTCCTAAGCGCCTCTTACTGATTTTCCTTTGAACAAACACGTTACTCTTTCTTGCTACGGCAGGACGCCGAGGGTGCATCGCCTGTTTCTTCACGTTTGATGGTGCAGATGAGCTCTCCTGAAGTGATGCCCGAGTCCTTGCTGTTCCTGATAAGAGGTTGAGAGGACGATTTCTCTTCTATTTAATGAACGAGTTTGGCTAAAAAGGATGAGTTGAAGGTGACTCTGCCAAGTGGGCCATCATCTAAGAAAATACTTTATTGGGTCAGTTTTTTTTCTGCTTCCAGGAACAGAAAACTTGCAGCATTCACTGTTGCCTCAGTGACTTGAGGGCCCCAAATGGCCATGTATCAGAGCACTCTGCATTAATTACAAGTGTCCATGGGAAGGCCCAGAGGGGTTGCGCAGGCCAGTAAACGGGGCCAGAACAGATCTGTAAAAGCGCAGGGCCCCATAGAAAGCAGCCCGGGCCTGCCTGGGGAGTCCCTGGGACCCGGAGCGTGAGTCAGCTTCCCTCTTCCTCATAAGAACATCTTGTGCCTCGTGGAGGACTCTTTACCACCCCTCCCAGCAACAGTGCCGAAGGGAGCATCATCTGGCTGTAAAAATGTAATGAGTGACTTTATGGGACTGAGGTGCAAGTTCCTTTACTGCAGCCTCACACTCATTTCACAGCCAGTTAATATTTTTCTGAACTTTTGTGTTGTATTCCACTCAGCCACCTCTGCAATCTCTTTTGCCTATTTTTCTGCCAGAGCCACAAGAATAAAGCTGTCAGGTGGTTTGCGAGGCCATTTTTCTTGTCTAGCAAATTGTCTAGAGGCAACCATAACCTCCTACCTGCTCCATGTGACAGAACAAGCCTGTCGCAACAAAGTAGAATTTAAATATTCTTGGATCTGTGCTCTCCTCAGGCATCGAGGGTGAAATGAGTGTAAATATATCTCACCCACACGTTTTGACCTTGTTCCAATGGGACTGGGGAGGGTATCCTGGGCAGCGCCGCCTCGTGGAGGTGCTCAGAGAAATGGTCCGTCTCTCCCAGGAATGTCTCCAGGCACCTGAACTGGAGCACCCCAGCTGCTCCACGGGAAGCTGGCTACAGCAAGAACGTGGCCCAGGAGATAAGAGGAGGAGCTGACGTGAGCTGCTGGTGCATCGTGGTTAGGCTTTGAACGGGATGAGGATTTATGGTTTCAATTAGTGCTGGAGAGCAATTTTAGAAAGTGATTAGCAGGGGCTGGCATTCTCCAAGATGGCTCATTTGTGCTTTGCTCAGGATTAGCCGGGCTCTGGCTGTTGACAAACACACGGAGGCTCTGGCTGAGTGTGTGGAAGGGGCGGCAGCACCGTTCGGGCGCTCTTTCGCAGAGATGAGAGCTGGGGCTGAGATTTCTTAGTGCTCCTGTGTGGGCAAAGCAAAACTCAATTTTGCAACATTTTCTTCCATTAAGAAAAAAGTTGAGCTTCCCCACCTGTTCTGATATACTATTTCAAATGAATCATTCAACACACTCCCTCGTATTTAAAATTCTTAAATGCCTCCAATACCCTATGTTGTGCTGCCTCGGATATAAATTAATTTTTAAAATCTCCCCACCGGAATGTTTTGCACTGAAACCCATAAATCTTTAGATTGGAGTATGCATGTTTTTTTCTCATTTAAAGCCTTTGGGGCAACATTCATATGGCTCAAAATTTCTCAAATAGATTAAATCCTGGTTGAGGCATCTGCAAACACAACAAAAATGCTCAGTCCCAGGGCAGTGAAAGCTGGGCCAAACAGCCAATGTCAGGAAAAGCATTCGATCACCTTGAGCCAGCAGACAGTGACCTTGCATTCCACAGAGCCTTGACCTCCAACACGTGGCCTTGCATCCCACAGAGCCCTGGCCTCCCACATGTGGCCTCACATCCCACAGAGCCCTGGCCTCCCACACGTGGCCTTGCATCCCACAGAGCCCTGGCCTCCCACACGTGGCCTCGCATCCCACAGAGCCCTGGTCTCCCACACGTGGCCTCGCATCCCACAGAGCCCTGGTCTCCCACACGTGGCCTTGCATCCCACAGAGCCTTGACCTCCAACACGTGGCCTTGCATCCCACAGAGCCCTGGCCTCCCACATGTGGCCTCACATCCCACAGAGCCCTGGCCTCCCACACGTGGCCTCACATCCCACAGAGCCCTGGTCTCTCACACGTGGCCTCGCATCCCACAGAGCCCTGGTCTCTCACACGTGGCCTCGCATCCCACAGAGCCCGGGCCTCCCACCTGTGGCCTCGCATCCCACAGAGCCCTGGCCTCCCACCTGTGGCCACCTCAGGATTCCTCATGAGAGGACAAGCCCGTGGCCCAGGGATGATGCTCACACCACACAAAAACAGCGGCTGTTTCTCGTGAGCTTCCTGGATATGTCGATTGAGATATGGTTCTTCGATCCCAAAATTCAAGTGGGTAAAAAACACCTACTTCCTACTTTTCCTATTTATTTCTCTCCTCACTGTGGATATTTCCTTATTTGAAAACCATTCATTTTAAGTAAAAATATGTACCTCCCTAAATCAAACTGATGCACTCAAACCTTCCTTCCTCCAGCTGCAGGAGACTAGTGTGGCCTGGCATCTGGAAGACTTACTGATGGACACTGGGCAGGGCCTGCCCTGGCCTGTGCTATTGCACTGCGGACCCAAGAATCAGGCACCTTCCTGCTTCTCTGCCAATAGACGCACCGCCACGCATACGTTCCTGCTTGAGCCTCTCTTCTTGTCTGACTCCCCTGTGCATAAGTAAATTCAGTAAGTGTAGGTGTTTACACCAGATGGTAGAAACAGAGACCCCAAGATTTCATCTTTGCCCCTGCAAAAATCCAATAGCAAAGAGCAAGGGGCTCTTTGAAATGAAGGAGAAGATAAGAGAACCCAAACTTGCTAATGTCTCTAAAAACTATCCTGCCTCCAGTCCATTGAGAGTCCCAATGAGGGTCCTCTTCCCCATCCTGATTGTCTTGGGCCTTGTCTGGGGTGGCAGGACTATTCTGGGAGCAGGTGAGACTAGAATCTGAGCCATGGGGAAGTGAGGATGTGGTTTGAATGGTGGGTGTGAGCAGACAGCCATGATGCTGACACAGCTTTAAGAGGCCACAGCATGTACATGGACCATCAGAACTGACACCGGAAAAGGAGTGCCAGCTGCAGAAATGATGTCACTGTGTGAGCAAATATCAGCTCAGTATTAGCTCTGGAATTAAAACTGGGCGATCTTATTAAACTAATTAGAATAGAGTTCTACCAACAAGCCAGGAAAGGTACTAAAAAGAATACTCCCCCCACCTAAGTCAGAGATATATATCATTATAAAACAATATAAAAGTTATGAATAATGTAAAAATAATATAAATTGTAAGTGTTTGTATGAATATTTATGTATATGCCTATACATGTACACATACATATTCATGAAAACACATTTAGATATGTGTATACATGGTGTACATATACACATATATATTCACCAAAGGCAAATAGCAAATTAGAGCTGGACATTGAAAATTTGAGTCCACAATTTAGAGATTTGTCAGCCAAGGGAAGAGGGCGCTGGTGTGATCCACCAGCTCTCTCCTCGGTCCCTGCTGAGAAGCTGCTCTGGGAGCACGGATTCTCTCACACCTGCTGCCCGTCCCATGAACGTGCCAGCTGAAGGACTGGCTGTTGTGGCAGAAGAAAAGCCCTTAGGCAAAGAGACACAGTGGCTTGCAGTTGGAAACCACTGGGTCTCCTAGCATGGAAGTGTGAGAGCCTAGCGGCTATGGGCAGGCCAGCACTGCCTGCTTCACATCAGCTGTTCCAGGCTAACATCTGCCCAATTTCAAGTTCAATGGATGGAAGAAGAGCCTCCATTTCCAATAATTCTAATCATTCTCACACAATTTCTGGAACATAACTCTCATAGCCTCTGCTGGTTTGAGTGGAATGCTGTGGTGGGTCAAAGCTGGGCCATGTGACACCAGGCAAATAACATGTGGAAATAAGAACAGTAGGGGAGGGCGAGTTATCGTAGAAACGCAGGTAAGGGTATATCAGCAGTAAGGAAGAATGAACACAAAGCAGAAAAAATAAACCCAGCAAAGGGGACTCCTGATGTTATAAATATTGCAATACAAATAGTCTTCCTGTTGCCATCAGCCATGATAGCATACCACAGCTGGGCAGAGGGATCATGGGAAATATTTGCGTTTAGGCAATGGGAAGTTGAGGATGGTCTACTCAATATTTTGCAATATAAAGGCAAAAACAATTACTGACTTGACCTCCCTAAGAAAAGAAAAAAAAAGACCTAGAATTGATGACTTGTTGGCATCATAGACATCTTAACCAACATAATATTGTGTCATTTCCATGTCTGATCTATCAGCAAATGGGTATTTCATTTAAAGTTCTTTGTAAGAATTATGTAATTGTAAATTTTTAAAACTGCAAATTGTATGCTTGTATACTAAAAAATTATATTCTCATCACTCCAAGAAAGAATCTCCCTTCCCAACAACTCTGATAAAGTATTGACCCTCAGGAGTTCTGATGGAGATAAATGTCTCCTTTTGAAGCCAGTGCAGTGGCCAGGTGCCAAGTGGTCTCTCTAAGTGGAAACATCTAATTTTCAGGCCAGTAGGAAAACTCAGCAGTCAGGAACTTCAGTTCAAACATGTACCCATATGCCCAGGTCTGCTTTGGGATATGCCTGCCTGGTACATGCTTTATGTGAGGGAGGGGGAAATAAACATGCTGTTTAACATGAAGAAATGTGCATTTGTCCTCACTACATTTATCACTGTTTGATCAATGATATTTCCTGATGCGGACAGCATTACTAGTCTGTGAGCTCTTGTGTTGCTCTGTGGTACATGTAGAGAAATACACCTCACATATGAATGCCAATGGTTTTTCATGAGTACATGGAAGGCGAGGCTATTATAATATGTGGGATCTGCAAAGAAGCTAAACAAAGCTGAAATCTACTGTGTGCCCTCTGAATTTTAAAATGCAGGAAACATCAGGCTGTGCACCCATACAAATTGTTTTTAAAAACCAAGCAGTTTATCTCAAGGCAAATAATCTGTTATTTTAATAATTAATTCAAGTCCTTAAAAAAGATAGTTAAGATTCCAGTTATCGAGAGTTTTAAAATATAGTTAGATTATTGGGTTCACCTTTAAATGAAAGAATAATGTTTAGATGTAAACAAGTAAGGATAAAAATGTTTTAACAATAGATTATTTTAGTAATGAAGTCAAAAGACTATTAATGAAAAATTTGCAGCAACTGTTAAAATGATCAAGGTCAAGGGAAGATTCAGAATGGTAGGTGAAGAGGGGGGTCAGAGAATATGGGGAGAGCATAATCTGGAAAGAAAATAGTCAAGATACCACATTTACTTCCCTGGGTTTTGTGTCAAAGTTTCATTTTATCCTATATAATAAAGAGGTAATATGCAAATTGAGCATCACTCCAACACACAAGATGGTCCCCCCATGTGGTCAAAGATGGACGCCCCATGTGGACACAAGATGGCCGGCAGGGGAGGGCAGTTGTGGGCGATCAGGCTTGCAGGGGAGGGCAGTTGGGGGGAACCAGGCCTGCAGGGGAGGGCAGTTAGGGGTGACCGGACTGTCAGGGGAGGACAGTTGGGGTCGACCAGGCCAGCAGGGAGAACAGTTGGGGGAGACCAGGCCTGCAGGGGAGGACAGTTGTTGGCAACCAGGCTGGCAGGGGAGGGCAGTTAGGGGCAATCAGGCTGGCAGGGGAGCAGTTAGGCATCAATCAGGCTGGCAGGGAGTGGTTAGGGGGTGATCAGGCTGGCAGGCAGAAGTGGTTAGGGGCAATCAGGCAAGCAGGCAGGCGAGAGGTTGGGAGCCAGTAGTCTTGGATTGTGAGAGGGATGTCCGGCTGCCTATTTAGGCCCATTTCAGGCAGTCGGAAATCCCTTGAGGGGTCCCAGATTGGAGAGGGTGCAGGCTGGGCTGAGGGACACACACCACACCCCTGTGCACGAATTTTGCACACCGGGCCTCTAGTTTTTATTATAATGAGGGTGTCATGAAACATGCAAAAAAGAAATTAACTAAACAAATTCCTCAGTGAACTTTAGAACTTTTGGTTAACAAATGTTTAAAACAGAATAAGTACACCTCCAAGACCATGTGGATTCCTGCAACAGAGAGGAATTGACAGGACTGCTCCAGCCATGAAGACAGAAGAGAAACAGTCCAGAGATGGAAGACGCTGACAACACCTCGCCATACTAGCAGTCAGCAGCTGTGCGTCGCGGCAGGTTGCCCAGGACCAAACCAGAGAGGGTCGGACCTGCATTACCACCATTTGTCCACCATCCAGAACTGAAATATCATCGCTGACATGTACACATAAGGAACTGTTTGACATTGAAATTGGGACTCAAAAGAACTGTTAGCACAGAAAGAAACTCACTACAGACTGATTCTTTTGCCTCCCAGCATAACCATTATTGCTTGTCTCATTTTCGGTTCTTATAAGTATATTTCTAGTATCACATGATCTCACTCATCTAGGGGAAATAATGAACAACATAAACTGATGAACAAAAATAGACCCAGAGACAGGGAAGCATCGATGAGACTGTCAAACCTCAGAGGGAAGGTAGGGGAGGGTGCGGGTAAGGGGAAGAGATCAACCAAAGGACTTGTATGCATGCATATAAGCCTAACCAGTGGTCATGGACAACAGGGGGGGTGGAGGCATGAGTGGGGAGGGGTTTGGGATGGGAAAGGGGGGATGAGGACAAATATGTGATACCTTAATCAATAAAGAAATTAATTAAATAAAAAAATTAAAGAAAAACAACAACAGAATAAGTAGAGAATACCAATGCCAGAGGAAGAATCCAAGGAGAGACTCGCAAAGCCTTGTTTCTAGATTCAGTTCTGACACTGTGTATAAAACTGGACAAGTTCTATCACTTGATCCCAGTTTCTTCTGAAAATGAAGGTGATCAACTAGATAATCTCAAATATCCCAGAAGGCCCAGATTGTGTGATTCTATCCCTTGCCTTTTAAAAGTTTCTGCATTAGAATTGCAACAGAAATCCTGCTAAATCAGAGATCAATAGCATTTGTGAATGTTGAAATATGAGCAATGAAATCAAGTTGTAAACATAATTGAACATTCTCTCAAGCTAGTTTCATATTCTTTAATAGCCTGCACAATAATACTTGAGTGATGTTATTGAATAGAAATTAAAAGGCAATACCCAGCATTTTTAGGAGTTATATTATTTTTTTGATAAATAGAATGTGTGTTTGAAGACAAGAAAATAGCGTTTCAACTCTACTTACTTTCTTCCTTTTTTTCTTCCTCTAAAGTTTGTTGAGTGTTCCTTTGCCTTTTTAGGGAAACAAAAATAAATGAAAGCTTGTCTAATTCACACACAGTATCTCCTATTCACAGGCTGCTTTTCCTCAAAACTAGTTCCATCCCTGCAGGTTAGCTGTTCAGGGAACAGTATTCACTGGTTCATGTGCTAAACTGGTTTAGACACAAAGTCTAACAGGGTATATGGTATAAAAAAATAACAACCTCACTTTTAATAACTAACCAAGATTTAAAAATAAAAATATACTAATAAAACTTATAGTCTAAAATATTAATCGTTTTATATTTAAGCATATTATAGGCAGAGGCAGCTCCAATTCCGCTTTTTGCCAGCCTTCATCATGGGAATGTAGCAGATGCCAATGGTTTGCCAGGCCTGCATGGTTCTGTCCCCAGATATCAGCAATAAAACCCACAGAGAGAAAAAAACACACTAGACACTGGCATACATGAAAGGTCACATTGAAACCACACAGAAGCTGACATGTGAAACTACATATCACCAGAATTCCTTAGTGCCCTTCTTCCCACAATCTCCCTATAAAACCACTGCCTACACTGAGATTCTAAGATGGGCTTTGGGATGAGAGCACCTCTCTGCTCAGGTAACCAACACTTAAATAAACCTGTTTCCTTATTCATCAGTACCTGTCTCATGAGTTTTGGTATTTGGTGGCGGCAAGCAGTCAACCCTTGGTTTCAGTTACTGAAGTACTTTATTAAAGAACCTATACTCTATAAAATTAATCTCTGACTTTCTTTTATATTCCTCTCTTAATAGACATAAGAAAATCTAGGACTAAATTCAGAATGCTTTAAGTCTCTACAAAGAAAAAATGAAGTCACTAAAGATTGGAAAATTGACATTTTGTTCAAATAAGTGGTAATGCCATTCATGAGCTAGAGAATATTAGAAAAGGGGAAGATTTTAGGGGAAAGGTGATGAGTTCAAGATATGTGTGTGCATTTAAAGTGCCTTGGAGAAGGCCAATTTGGAGATGTTGTAGAAACAGAATGTTCTAGTCTAGAGCTTAGTAAAAGGCCTGGAGTAGAGACATTGCTGTGGAAGCCACTGGCATGTCCTTTTGGTTAATTAAAAATCAAGGGTCCATGGAAGAGTCTCTGAGGACAAAGTACCATAATATAAATCTCTCTCATGTCTCACCTCATTTGTACTTTCAAAAATCTCATGGGTAAGTATTATTAACCTCATTTTACAGATTAAAAAGTTGAGGCTCAGAAACAAGCAAACAAGAATTTCTCCCCTGGTGAAACACTCCTTTTTACCTTCAGCCTGTACCTTTCCTTAAGTCAAAATGATAAAATGTTGCTGTTCCCCCCATTCTAATCAGAATAAGCATGAGAAAGTAGCAGTCCCTGGTGGAAATCAGTGGAGGCAAAGGTGCTGCTTATGTTTCTCAGTGAAGACCTGTGTGATTTCTACTCTGGAGGACGGATGTAATCAGACAAGGAGGAGAGATCTTATTTAGGGAAGAAAACATGTAAGCCACCCTCCTTGAATAATCAGCTATACAGTGAGAAAAGTTTGATATTTGTATTTTTCTTCCCATTTTTACTTGAATTTTGCCAACCCCAGAGTTTAATTTTCTTGCAATCCTTTTCCTATTATTATCTTTCCATTTTTATTAGGTGTCTGTCATTGGACTTCTTTGTGGTCGGAATTCAAATGCCTTGTGTAGTTTTCAATGCAAGCTCAGAGAATTACTCCACCCTCCTGGGGTTTTGTCTGTTGACCTGTCCAGCTCTTTTCTTCCTGTCATATCAACCTTGACCCTGGGAGACTGGAAGCCATTCTCTCTCTCTCTCTTTCTCTCTCTCTGTCTCTCTCTGTGTCTCTCTCTGTCTCTCTCTGTCTCTCTCTCTCTGTCTCTCTCTGTCTCTCTCTCTCTCTCTCACACACACACACACACACACACACACACACACACACTCACGTATTTATTACTGGGAACATAGAGTAAAATGTCAGAGTAAGCTGAGGCTGGGGAGGGAACAGGTATGCCAGTCAGATAACTATATAGTAAACACAATAATAGCTTGAAGTTTATGCTAACAAACATTTCCAAGACCCAGACAGTCCCCATGGAAACAGCTTTGCTGTTTCAGTTACATCAGAATTCTCTCCAGTAAATAATCATCGATAGCACACTTTCTTCCCTCATTATCCTTGTAACAAATGCTGACTCCTCAACTGGAAAGAGAGAACAAAGGAGAGGGATGCTATTGATTCTGAATGATCGGTGAAATGCCTTCTAGAGGATCCCACCAACCAGGAGACAGCAATGGGAGTTAAGGCTGAAGGATTTTTTAAAAAACAGACAACAATGATAAGCACTGTTCACTTCAAGCTAGTTGGCAGCTTGATGAAGAGGCTATGGCCCTGGGTAGTTTATTGTCATTGGTAAATATTGACTGTCTCACAAATATCAAGGCCCTGACCAGGATGGGGTCTGGGTAGGGGTCTAAGTTCTGTATGGCCTGGAGCTTATACAATGGGGTGAAAAAGGGAGGTAGGGGTGTCCTTTAAGACAATAATGTAACATGCTGAATACAGAATTAGGTACAGGGCATTGGAAAGGCCCACACAAAATGAGGCCCTGAAATTTAAGCTTCGCTGGCTTCTTGGTAAATCCACCTCTGATCCTGGAAGTAGTGTAATAAGTAATGATAAGCACAATGACAAGAATAGCAGAGGAGCAGCTATTGCAGACTGAGTGCAGAGCTGTACCAAGCACATTACACGCATCGTCTCATTTGATCCTCAACATAATGCCATGAATTAGATACCAACATTTGTAGTTAAGAAACCAAGACTCAGTATCTTGCCAAAGGAATTGAATTCAAAATCAGAGATACTGACTCCAAAGCCCAAGCTTTGGGTTTTTCAGAAGTTCTCAATAGTATTATGACAACATTAAAGAAGGTACCTAAGCCTTTCTTGGAAATATCAGAAAAATTTTTCTGAAGATTTTTAAGACAGAGGTCATTAAATGTCATGCTAAGATGTGAGTTTTATGCTATCAGAGGGGATGGGATGCATAAAACTATCATGACATATGGAATTAACATGATCAGCAGTACATTTTCCAATGGTCTCTTTGTAGATAATATATAGGATGGTGACAAGTTTAGTTCAGTTAACTTTGCCCTTTTCTATTTTACACTTGGTTTGTGCTCTCTAAGATGTCTAGAACTCACCCAAAAGTCCCAGAGAAATGAGAGTATGGATGGCTTACTAACAATTTACTTCCATCTCTAGAAGACAGAAATCTCAATACAACACTACCAGGTGGCAGGTTGGCAACACCATCTTCTGATATGATGTGCTTGGAAAGTCTTTTCTGCTAAATAACTGCATCAACTTAATGAAGGAAATAAGGCATGAAGCAGATTAAGGCAGCCATAGAAAATCTCTATAAAATATCCACTCTCTCTTCATCTGTGCTTAAAATAGAGAAGGAAAAAGTAATGAACCACAAAGAAGTGTCCATGAGCTGATCAACCAGATTAAACCATCTCTATATATAAAAGCCTAAGCAACCACTGAAATCGAACGGACGGCCGAACAGGCTGCGTGGGACGGCCAGGCCGGCAGGGGGTTAGTAAGGGGCAACCAAATGACTGAGAAGCAGGCTGTGTGGGGCCACCAGGCCAGCGGGGAGGTTAGTAAGGGGTGACCAAATGACCGAGCAGCAGGCTGTGTGGGGCGACCAGGCTGGCAGGGGGGTTAGTGAGGGGCGACCAAATGATCAAATAGCAGGCTGTGTGGGGTGACCAGGCCAGCTAGGGGGGCTGTTGGGGAGACCAGGCCAGCAGGGGAGGGCAGTTGGGGGCAAGATCAGGCCAGCAGGGGAGGGCAGTTGGGGGTGAGATCAGGCCGGCAGGGGAGGGCAGTTGGGGGCAACCAGGCTGGCAGGGGAGGCAGTTAGGAGCGATCAGGCAGGCAGGCAGAGGCAGTTAGGGGTGGTCAGGCAGGCAGGCAGGTGAGCAGTTAGGATCCAGCAGTCCCAGATTGTGAGAGGGATGTCCGACTGCGGATTTAGGCCCAATCCCACAGGGATCAAGCCTAAACTGGCAGTCGGACATCCCCCAAGGGGTCCCTGATTGGAGAGGGTGCAGGCTGGGCTGAGGGAACCTCCCCCTCCATGCACAAATTTCGTGCACCAGGCCACTAGTTGGAAATATAAGAGCAACATTTTCATAGTATGGTAGACATTGTTCATTGCCTATCTAATACTCATTCTCCCCTTTGTTCTTTCTAACAACATCCTGATTTTTTCAGGCAACAATGCTATGTTCCCAGTTAAAATTACTTCCTCAGATTCCTATGCAGCTAGAGGTGGCCAAGTCACCTAGTCAAATAAGATATATGCAGATATTGTTGGGTGGATCTTCTCCCTCCCAAAACTCACTGATAAAGGTAAACATACAGTTAAATTCAGAATACTCTAATATTATAATGGGGCGAGTAAATCACTTATAACTCTGGTAAAAAAAAAAAGCTAGAGGACAGAAGTACTGAAAACAACTATAACTACAACACTTTGTTAAAGAATAGACAAGATTAAAAGATATGAATTGTGACATCAAAAACATAAAATGTGTGAGGGGGAGAGTAAAAGTGCTTTTGGACACATTCAAAGTTAATTCATTATTATCCGAAAAGACATAAATGTAAAATGTTTTGTGTATATATATGCGCCAAAATAGCATCAGCCAATAGCAGCCAAAGCAGTTCTAAGAGGAAAGTTCGTGGTGATAAATGCCTACATTAATAAAAAAGAAAGTTTTTAAATAAACAGCCCAACTTTATACCTCAGAAAAGTAGAAACAAGAAAAAAACTAAGCCCAAATTCAGTAGAAGGAAGGAAATAAAGAACAGAGCATAAATGAATGAAACAGAGACTGAAAGGAAAATAAAAGATCAATAAAACTAAGAGCTGATTTTTTTTAGAGAGATAAATAAAATTGACCAACCTTTGTTTAGACTAAGAAAAAGTGAAAACTCAAATGAAATTACAAATTAAAGAGGAGAATTACAACTGATAACAGAAATATTTGGATCTTAGGAAACTACTTTGAGCCAACAAATTAGAGAACCTAGAAAAAAATGAGTAAATTCCTAAAAATGTACAACCAACCAAAATTGAACAATAAAGAAATAAAAAAATCTATTCAGACTGATTACTAGTAAAGAGATTGAATTAGTCATCATAACTTCCCAATAAATAAAAATCCAGGACCAGATGGGTACCAAAAATTCAAAAAAATTAAGGCATATTTATCTCAAACTCTTCCAAAAAATAGAAGGAATGCTTCCAAACCAGTTTTAAGATGCTAGCATTACCCTGATACTAAAACCAGACAAGAACAGTACAAGAAAAGATTATTACAGGCCAATATTCCTAATGAACATAGATATAAAAATCCTCGACAAAATATTAATAAACTGAGTTCTACAATGCCATAAAAGGCTAATACACCATGATCAAGTGGGACTTATTTCAGGGATGCAAGGATGTTCAACATTTGCACATCAATCAATATAATAAACTACATTAACAAAATAAAAAATAAAATTCATATGACCATCTCAATAGATGCAGAAAAAGTGTTTGACAAAATTCAACATCTATTTATGATTTTAAAAACTCAACAAAATGGGAATGCACTTCAACATAATAATAAAAGGCTATAGATAAGAAGCCCACTGCTGACACCACACGCAATAGTGAAAGCTGAAATTCTTGTCATAAGAAAACGAAAAGTAAACTATGTATGGTGATGGATGCTAACTAGACTTACTGTGGTGATCATTTTGCAGTACAGGCGTATATTGAATCTTTATGTTGTACATCTGAAATGAATATATTATATTTTAATTACATATCAATTTGAAAAATGTCATACCAACATACACTTTCCACAAGAGTATTTGAAAACACATATTCTTCAGATTTTTACCAGTATTGAATAATACCAAATCTTAAACTTTTGCTAATCTGATAGGTAAAAAAAAAAAAGTAATATTGTTTTGAGTTAGGTTCTTTAATTATGAGCAAAGTTGAATATCTTCTTATATTTTTAATTTATTCTTTGAATTTATACTTCTTTAATTATTATTAGGTGGTGATTTATCATAGGTTTATTGGCCATTTGCACAGGGATTAACTGTGTTTTCCAATGTCCCTTGTAAGGGCCATGGAATTACTGTCATATTAAGGTACAGTTTAGTGAAGGGCTATTTTCATGGTGCCAAATAGCATGAACTAGTTTGTAGTTTGTAATTTGATCCAAGATTATTGAGGGTGCCAGCACATGTCTTAGATTATTTCTCCTAAATATAAGATACCTCAGCAAGCCTTTCATAAAGCACAGTGATTAGAAAATTTGGGGTGTTTTTTTAATGATGAGATCTTTATTCTCTGATGGATTCTACATCAATGGTGGTAGAATGATTTATACATTATTAGAGACCCAGTGCACGGATTCGTGTATGGGTGGGGTCCCTCGGCCTGGCCAGAGATCAAGCCCTATCAGGGGACTGGCCAGCCAGGGGGAGAGACCGCAGGAGGTTGGCCAGCTGGCCCTCCAATTGGGGCCAATAGGGGAGCCAGCCGGCCAGGGGGAGAAGCCTAGTGAGCTTGGCCGGCTGGGGGAGGTTGGCTGTGGGAATGCACTGACAACTTGGGGGCAGCTCCTGCATTGAGCATCTGCCCCCTGGTGGTCAGTGCACGTCATAGCGACTGGTTGACCAGTCGTTCTGGTTTTTCCAGTTGTTTGGTTGTAACGGTTGCTTAGGCTTTTATATATATAGATGGTTGATTTTCTTTGAGAATGAACACAATAAACTTCTCTTTATTTTTTATACTTTTAAAAAAACTTTTACTCACTCTTCTGTTTAATTATATTTATGAAGAGAGGCAACTGGTCACATATATTATCCATGGTTTAGAAGTTGCCATTTAACGATATTTGCCAAAAGAATAGCATCAGCAAAAGAAAAGACACCAACAACAATATTATATCATTAAATAAATATAAGAGTGAAGTTTTTGGGTTGGAGAGCTATCAGATTAAAAGCCTAAATTGGATAAGACCAGCTAGTGGAGGGAACCCCTCCCTTTCCATTTCTATTTCCCCTCTATCCTGCTCCACCTTTACTCAGTAAGCCACAAGCTCACGGATCTTCTGCAAATACAGCCCGGGACTTTGCATTTGTTGTTCCTTACTCTAAGGCTCTCAACACGGCTGGCTTCTACCTGCTCCATGTCTCTGGAAGGTCATCTCCTCTGAGGAGCCTAACCTGGCGCCTACCATAGGTGGGCGCAGTTATCTTTTATCACAAGATTGTTGTTTTCCTTCCTGCTACTTATCACAATTATTTAAGTGTGTGTGTGTGTGTGTGTGTGTGTGTGTGTTTTAAGTAAAATGTGATGTAAAAATACTAATTATTTTCTTATTTATTTATTTTATAATTTCTCCCACTTGAATATAAGCTATATGAGAAGTAGGATCTGGGTTATCTAGTTTGCACTGAATTTGCAAAGTATTTCCTTGCCTTGTGCTTGGGCTATGGAAACATTCCCAGACCTCTGTGGGAATTGAATGATGGAAATATTCTTCCCTGGGCTTGAGTGGGATGGATCCCAATGTCACGGCTTCTCTAATGTTACTAAACAGAAGGAAATTTGCTCTGACAGCTGTCAGAGGGAAGGGGGTCAGGGGGCTGAGCGAAAAAGGTGAAGCATTAAGCAAAAACAAACAAACAAAAACTCATAGACACAGACAACGGCATGGTGATCACAAGAGGGAAAGGGGGTCAGGGAGGTAGAAGAGGGAAAAGGGGGGATAAATGGTGCCAAAAAGAGACTTGGTTTTGGTTGGTGAACACATAATGCAATAAATATACAGATGATGTATTGGAGATTGGTATACCTGAAAGCTATATAATTGTATTAACCAATGGTACCCCAATAAATTCAATAAAACTTTTAAAAAGTGTACTTGCTATCAGTTTAGCTCATGTCCCTGGACGTCTCATCAGGCTTGTGGCATGAAAGCCACAGGCTCTGCGATGCTCAGCCCATCATTGCCCTGGAAATGAACTGGAGGCTGCAGCATAGCTCCGGCTCAGTCCTCTACTTCATTACATTTGTGAAGAGAGGCAACTGGTCACATGTACTATCCATGGTTTAGCCAAGTTGCCATTTAACAGTATTTGCCAAAAGAATAGCATCAGCAAAAGAAAATAAAACCAAAAATATAATTTTATGGAGTGAATATAAGTGTACATGTATAAAAAGTATTTATTTATGTTTACATAAAATATATACTATATATTAAGCAAAATTAGTATGACATATTTAGATTATATTTACATAAAATGCATATATAAAGAATAACTTCTCTGATTCGCTAAGTGCACAAAGCTCCCAGTAGCAACTGTTCATATGGAAGTAGACATGAGTTTCATTAATCACACAGTCACTGCATTACAAATATTCCACTGTATCTGGCATCCCAGAGGTGTTTGCCATGTTAAATTGAATGAACTTTTTATTCTTCATGAGGAGAGCAAGTCTGAATCCTTTAAGGAACAATTCAGATTGGTACCTTAATCTCCTCTCATATGCCCTATCTCTGTTTGATTTCTTCATGCCCTCAGATATTTCCACACTTTATAAAATAAAATAAACGCCTCTTCTCTAAAGTTGAGAAGGTGCTTGCTACCTAGAAAAGTCAAGAAGCATTCTTTCCTGAAAAGCAACTCGCTGTCTGGCAGTTACTCCACTGCAGCCCCTTGCTTGGTGCCTTCCATTGGAGGGTCCAGACAACAGGACGTTCTCAGTTTCATGCCCGCCCTGTTGCGATTGCTAACGTCGGAGCCGGAGCCAAGAGATGAAAATGGCCATCGGTTAGCTGACAGGTTTCTCCTCAGAGCAAGTCTCTGGAGTGCAAACAAAGACTTCCAACGAGTTGGGCTTTCAGATTATTGTACAAGGATAACAGCCAGGCACAAGGCAGACCTTTCCCAAGTGCCTCTGTTGGAATGGCTGAGAGAGACACCCCGGCCCATTGGGACAGAGGGGCGCTGAGGAGCCGGAGGGCACGTCCCGAAGAAGCTGTGAGAAACCCTTTGGCCTGACTGCTTGGTCGTGTCCTGGAAACATTGGGCTAACAAAATAGGAGACAGGAGAGACCCTAACAAATCACTGTAAGGCTTGTAATGGCAGCCAGCAGCTGAATTTGATGAACTCCACTGCCCAGGCCTAGTGGACTGGCCTGTTCCCACCAAGTCCCGAGGGCTGGCTGGGCAAGGAGAACTGGGTGGCCAAGCTTTGCAGAGCCGGACCCCTCCCCTCACTGTCTGCCTTTACGCCTTCCCAGTAAGAAGGCCTGGGAAGAAGTGCTCCGGGCACCTCGTTTTCCAAAGTGGCAGCTGTGACCTTAGCAAGAAGGAGGAGCGACCGTGCCCACTCTGTCAGGGGAAGCAAGAGGACAGGCACCTTTTGAAGCACAAGGCACTGTCCTAAATATTCACAACTACTCTCCAAAACTCTCCTCAAGGCCACTCTCCATCTTCATTAGTGAGGAAGCATGTCCTCGTTTGCATAGCTCTGGGCACTTGTTGGGAAACCATTCCAGTTGTGAAATAACGCCCATGACGTGGTTCAAAAAGCAAACCAGAAATGCTGCAGTCACAAAGAATGGAAGGTGCTCCGCTTCCCAATGCCCCATTCCCAGCCATTCTAACGTGGTATTCTAGTATGTTCTGATGGGTGTGCTGACTCTCATTGACAGGAATTTGGCCATAAGTATAAGTATAAGTATAAGTATAAGTATAAGTGTAAGTGTAAGTGTAAGTGTAAGTGTAAGTGTAAGTGTAAGTATAAGTATAAGTATAAGTATAAGTATAAGTATAAGTATAAGTACTGGTAAATGTGCAAGTACTTGATGGAGAGGAATACATGGCATCCGTTCCCCACACTCCCCAATGCTCAGGGCTCTCCCCTGTCCACAGGTGAGACTAGAGGCCCCGTGCTTGCTGACTGTGACAGAGACCTGTGGGCCCAGTTATGCAGGGAAAGCTGCCACATAATTGACACTTCAACATCCACAGGCTCCCACATTTCTCATCTGTGACCTGCCGCCTGAAGATGAGTGCATTGTACTATAATTTTAATAAGCAATTCTTGAGTGAAGGTTGTTTTCTTTTGTGTCCAAATTCCATCTGTTTCTGTTTTCTTTCTTTTTATTGACACATCCTGAGAGCCTTTGAAGGGCTTGGGAAAGCCATTTCCTTTCAAAGGTAGCCATCACGCTTCAACAGCCAACAAACCAAATGTCCATGCAAGAGCGATGCCTTTAGCCTTTGTCACAGGCAGCGAGGGACAGTCACAGGCAGCGAGGGACAGTCACAGGCAGCGAGGGACAGTCACAAGCAGCAAGGGACAGTCACCGGCAGTGAGGGGCAGTGACAGGTGGTGAGGGATAGTCACAGGCAGTGAGGGGCAGTCATAGGCAATGAGGGACAGTCACAGGTGCTGAGGGATAGTCACAGAGGCAGCAAAGGACAGTCACAGGAAGTGAGGGACAGTCACAGGCAGTGAGGGACAGTTACAGGCAGTGAGGGACAGTCACAGGCAGCGAGGGACAGTCACAGGCGGTAAGGAATAGTCACAGGCAGCGAGGGACAGTCATAGGCAGCAAGGGACTGTCACAGGCAGTGAGGGACAGTCACAGGCACTGAGGGACAGTCACAGGTGGTGAGGGATAGTCACAGAGGCAGCAAAGGACAGTCACAGGTAGCGAGGGACAGGCCTGCTTGCTGGCTCATCTGGAGGAGAGGATATCATTGATTCCTCTTATTCAGCTGCTTACTTGTGGGTAAACATTATCCTATATAATAAAAGGCTAATATGCAAATCAACTGAACGGGGGAATGACCGGTCGCTATGACACAAACTGACTACCAGGGGGCAGATGCTCAATGCAGGAGCTGCCCCCTGGTGGTCAGTGCGCTCCCACAGAGGGAGCGCCGCTCAGCTAGAAGCTGGGCTCACGGATGGCAAGCAAAGCAGCGGTGGCGGGAGCCTTTCCCGCCTCTGCGGCAGTGCTAAGGATGTCCGACTGCCAGCTTAGGGGAGTGGGCCTAAGCTGTCAGTCAGACATCCCCTTAGGGCTCCCAGTCTGCAAGAGGGTGCAAGCCGGGCTGAGGGGTCCTCCACCCCCGAGTGCACGAATTTTGTGTGCCAGGCCTCTAGTTTTTTAGAAAATTGGTTTTCTTGGAATTAATGTATTTCTCCATCACAGAGGGTAATTACCTCTCATATCTGGGAGAATGGAGCCCATCTTCATGAGGGAGACAGTACTTCGATGTGGACTGAGCCCGGTTGGATTCATTGTCCACGCTATGAAGAAATGGATATCAAGTGACTTTTAATCCTATGTGAAAGAAAAAGATTAAACCGAGATTAGACTGTCACTGTCACACTGAGCTGCCACGCCCAGCCCTGTGACAGCCACACTCTCAGAGCTGCTCCCACAGACATGTGTGCAGAGGATGGATTGCCCCGAGAGTGCATGTCATTAGAATGGAGCAGACATTCTGCTTCAATTCACGACATGCCCACCTAATAAAGGGAGAGATGCTACGGCCCTGGCCACTTATTTGCATGGAAGGCTTCAACAGAGGGTGTACTTTAGAGAAGTTAGGTTTTAATCTAGGCAACTAGATGAGATTTTGACCCTGCACTGTTTTTTGAATTGGCCTGTGAGAATTTATGCAGAAATAAGACTGTGATGCCTACAAATCAGACAGGCATTACTTTTTTCATTAATTCCTGAATGTCTCACATAGACAAGAGAAGCAGAAAATTGGTCTTTTTAAAAGCCCACTGTGGGAGAATTTACTTTTATGAAACATAATCAGCAAGACTTTATAGGAATCTTAGCAGGAAGGTATTCTCTTTGAGTTTAGACATTCAAGAAGTTGGATACATTGACTCAGCAGTGATGGTTCTCTGCTGAGCTGTATAAAACAGATCTACTGTATATTGTTACCAATACATTGAGGCTTCCTGCTCCTTCCTACTCCTCAGGGGGCTTGTGGACGACTCAATGGGCACTTGAAAGCAAGCTTTCCACCAGCTTTGTGCTTATTTTTCCACTAGAGGCCTGGTACAAGAAATTTGTGCACTGGGGGGTGGTGTCCCTCAGCCTGGCCTGTGCCCTCTCACAGTCAGGGAGCCCCATGATCAATTGCCCCAAAGAGGTGGGCCCCACCCACCTGGCCGGGGCTCCTCAATGGATTGTCCAAAGAGATAGGCCCTGCCCACCCAGCCAGGGCTCTGTGATGTATCACCCCCACAGAGGGAGGCCCCACCCACCTGCTATAGCCCACTGGTTGGTGGCCTTGGCCTCCCTCTGCAGGGTGATCATGGAGCCCCTGATTGATTGATTGCCCTGCTGGCTGATGGTCTGATCTTCCCTCTGCAGGGCGATCATGGGGCAATGGCTGGGCCCCTGACCAATTGCATGGCACCTGCCTTGGCTGGCCTGGCACCAGTGGGTGTCACAGTATGATTGTCTGAAAGGTCATCTGGTTGGTCGTTCTACTGTTCTGTCATTCAGTTGATTTGCATATTACACTTTTATTATTATAGACTAGAGGCCTGGTGCATGAGTCTATAATCCCTCAGCCGATCATGCACCCTCTTTAATCTGGGACCCCTTGGGGGATGTCCAGCAGTCAGACATCCCTCTCACAATCCGGGACCGCTGGCTCCTAACTGCTCATCTGCCTGCCTACCTGATTGCCCCTAACTGTCCCCCTGTCAGCCTGACCACCCCTAATCACCTCTGCCTGACAGCCTGGTCACCCGCAATTGCCCCACTGCTGGCCTGGTCGCCCTACGCAGCCTGCTGTTCAGTCATTTGGTCATCCCTCACTAACCCCCCTGCCGGCCTGGTCACACCATGCAGCCTGCTGTTCAGTTGTTTGGTTGTCCCTCACTAACCCCCCTGCCAGCCTTGTTTCCCCACGCAGCCTGCCAGCCTGCTGTTCGGTCGTTACTGTTACTGTGACGGCATCCTGGACAATTTGAATATTCCTCCATTATTAGTATAGATAGTAAAGGTTAGTGTCACGTCCACTGGATATATGCAAGAAATTATTTTTAAAAGTAGGTCTTTTGCTCATTTTTTAAAACAACTGGTCAATGTTACCTGTACAAAGTATCATGTAACTGCAGAAACCTACACCTACGATGCAATAAAAAAACAGCTAAGCATGAGACAAAAAGCAAATGCTCATGCTGTGTGCTTAATATCACTTGAAACACTGACACATGAGAATAACTGTCATGTCCCCCATGCAGATATGAATATGAAAGTGGTTTGGCCCACGTTAGTAAAAGGCCCTGAGATCCACTCAAACACTCAAGCCAGACACAGAGGAGTCACCATGTTTCCTCCCTTCACCTTTCCTCCCACTGCCAAGCCATCAACAGTTTCTGTCAGTTCTCTCTTCCAACACGCAGGTTCTCTCTAGCTCTCTCCTAGCCCAGAGCACTATCCTTGATTGCCTGGTCTCCTCAAAAAAGTTTTTTTGAAAACATCTCTTTGTCCTTGGCCTCACATCACGTTGACCCAGTTTAAAATCTTCCATAGCTTCTCCTTGCACGTGGAATAACTCCAAAGCATTACCCTCAGGGCCTTAGAAGCCAGCATCTGCTGTGGTCTCACCCCGTCCCCTGGAGCTGAGACAGTCACCACCCAACCACCTGACCACCCGACCACCTCAAGGCCTTCCCTGTCCCAGCCTGTTCTCCCTGCCTCCTCACTCCTATAGCTCAGCTAAAGCAGCTCTCCTTGTGAGGGCCTTTCTCCCTTGCTATCCCTGGAGTCATTCTTGTCCTGTTCAGCAACTTATTTTGTTGTACTTATCAAAATTCACCACAATGTTGTTTAACCTTGTTCTTTGTCCATTTCCTCATGGAAAGGACAATGTCATGAAGGCAGGGACAACGCCCATCTTGGTGACTGTCATAGCTACCCAGTAACTCCTCCGTCAGTAATTGTGGTATGAATATATGAACTTATTGCAACTCTGCTTTTATGGATCAAGCTGAAAAAATTGCAGAGATGCAGATAAATTCCAGAGGAAAAAATGATCCTCAAGTTATTTTCATTTTTGGGGAGCACAGGCTTCCTTTCCTCCCAACCCTAGACACATGCTCAATGACATCTAATTTCCATGACGGGAAAGCAAAAGGAACAGACATGTGCACATAGTGCATCATAAAGCTCCTCTAAGCATCTCTATGTTTTTAATTTGTGAGTGAGAGAGCCACATTTTTCTCTGGAAGCAAGCTAACCCCCTTTCGGAAGCTTTGGCATCTCGTTTGGGCACCTCAGTAACGGGAGGACCCTGGAGCTGTAAAGGCATCCCCAGCATCACATTTGTTGCCAAAGAGCATGTAGGCTGATCCCGGACCCTCGTGTGCATTCACTGAACAAGGCAAGAGTAACAGGCCAGGCCACGTGACAGAGTCCCTGGCTGGCATTGCTGATATCACTCATGAACCAGGCTATGAGGAAGAGCTGAGGAAACTCCCATAACAAAATGTGAGGAAAAAAGAGTTTGTGGACAAATGTATATTTTAAGTGGACAAAATATTTTAAAATGTCCTATTTTAACCTTTTTAAATTATTTTATTATTATTATTTATTACTCAAAGAGAAATTGGAAAGCAAGTAAAAAATAGTTGATAAACTACCACTACACTTACTAAACTACATTTTTGCCAAAGGTAAAACTTTTATTTCATGTAATTTGGAACTTAAAAACTTACACACATGAACATATTAAGGGATATAATAGAATTTTAGTGTAAAATGTAAATACAAAATAGCTGATTTTGAGGAAATATATCTAAAAGCCATGTCTAGCCCTAGCTGGTTTGGCTCAATGGATAAAGCGTCGGCCTGGGCCCGACTAAAGGGTCCCGGATTCAATTTCAGTAAAGGGCACATGCCCGGGGTGCAGGTTCAATCCCCAGTAGGGGGCATGCAGGAGGCAGCCAATCAATGATTGTCTCTCATCATTGATGTTTCTATCTCTCTCTCCCTCTCCCTTCCTCTCTGAAATCAATAAAAATCTATTTTAAAATAAATAAATAAATAAATAAATAAATAAATAAATGCCATGTTTAGACATACTGTCTTTTTATAATTAGGGATAATTTAATGACAAATTTTCTAAACATGGCTAAAATATAAGTGAATGGAAATTGTGTGGTTTTTTTTTCCCAGAGACAAGTATTGTCAAATATAATTCATCCAATCAAATATATCAGTTTATTCCATTGAGATTCAGGGACAGGGAAGATTCTGACCTGTAAATTTTTTTTACTTAAAAATGAATTTATTTCTACTTAAAAATGTTCAAGAGACTTTAAAAGGGGAGAAACCAAGATGGCGGCATAGGTAAACACCTAAACTGCTGCCTTGCACAACAATTTCAAAACTACAACTAAAAGACAAAATGGACATCATTCAGAACCACAGGAAGGCTGGCTGAGTGGTAATTCTACAACTAGAAGGAAACAGAAAAGCACACTGAGACTCAGAGGAGCTGTAGGAGGCAGAGGTACTGAGACGTGAGCGCAGAGAGGACTAGCAACTGAGTGTGCGGCTGGCTTTCTCAAGTGGGAGGGAGACAAAAGCTCCTGACTGCACTGAACTCCAGTTCCGGGAGAGACTCTGGGGACCCAGACTCATTCGGGGAGAAACTGGACTGTCTGGCAGTGGACGGAACTCGAGGGCGGCTTTCTTTCAGAGGTGCTTGCAGCAATTACCACGGGACACTGAGACCCAGGGGCCTATTAGGGCAGGGCTGATGGGAAACCAATGCTGTCTGCTCTGCCCTGAGACTTCGCCCCATCCAAGCTGAGCACAGAGGCTTTTGCAACTCTTGTCTCATAAGGGTGTTTCCAGCACAGAAGTTCTCCCAGCATAGACACAGCTGATCCTCGCAGCCAATTGCTCCCAGTGATACCAACAACAATCAAGGCTTAACTACAAGACTGTGCACACAGCCCACAAAGGGGTGCACCAAGAGTGTCCACCTCAGGTAACTGGGGGAGGCTGAGCCACTGGGCCCTATAGGACACCTAGCACACAGTCACTCTATCAACTTAGGGAAGCAGCCAAAATGTGGAGACAAAGAAACAAATCACAAATGAAAGAAATGGAGGAAAGCAAACGACTGGATATAGAGTTCAAAACTACGGTTATAAGGTTTTTCAAGAATTTTCTAGAAAAGGCTGATAAATTTAGTGAGACCCTCGAGGATATGAAAAAGGACCAACTAGAAATTAAGCATACACTGACTGAAATAAAAAAAAATATTATACAGAGATCTAACAGCAGACTAGAGGATCGCAAGAATCAAGTCAAAGATTTGAAATACAAAGAAGCAAAAAACACCCAAATGGAAAAGCAAAAAGAAAAAAGAATCCAAAAATATGAAGATAGTGTAAGGAGCATCTGGGACAACTTCAAGTGTACCAACACCTGAATTATGGGGGTACCAGAAGAAGAGAGCAAGATGCTGAAAACCTATTTGAAGAAATAATGACCAAAAACTTCCCCCACCTGGTGAAAGAAATAGACTTACAAGTCCAGAAAGCACAGAGAACTCCAAACAAAAGGAATCCAAAGAGGACCACACCAAGACACATCATAATTAAAATACCAAAAACAAAAGACAAAGAATATTAAAAGCAGCAAGAGAAAAACAGTTAGTTACCTATAAGGGAGCACCCATACAACTGTCAGCTGATTTCTCAACAGAAACTATGCAGGCCAGACGGGAGTGGCAAGAAATATTCAAAGTGGTGAATAGCAAGAACCTACAACCAAGATTACTCTACCCAGCAAAGCTAACATTCAGAATTGAAGGTCAGATAAAGAGCTTCACAGATAAGAAAAAGCTAAAGGAGTTCATCACCGCCAAACCAGTATTATATGAAATGCTGAAAGGTATTCTTTAAGAAGAGGAAGAAGAAGAAAAAGGTAAAGATAAAAATTATGAACAACAAATGCATATCTATCAATAAGTGAATCTAAAAATTAAGTGAATAAAAAAATCTGATGAACAGAATAAACTGGTGAATATAATAGAATCAGGGGCATAGAAAGGGAGTGGACTGACAATTCTCGGGGGGAAAGGCTTGTGGGGGGTGCGGGAAGAGACTGGACAAGAATCGTATACCTATGGATGAAGACAGTGGTGCGGGGGTAAGGGCAGTGGGTGAGGTGGGAACCGGGTGGAGGGGAGCTATGGGGGAAAAAAAGAGGAACAATTGTAATAATCTGAACAATAAAGATTTATTAATTTTTTTTTAAAAAGAGACTTTAAAAGGCCCAAGACCCCAAGATGTCCAAGTTCAATATAAGATCATTCTGGGGTCGTGTCTGTTGGTTTCTCCATGGCTAAGCCTCCGTATCATTCTGGTTTATTGTATGCCCTGATCAGTATTCTAGTTGGTCCTGAGTACCAGAACCTTTCATACATGGCCATCAGTTCATAAATGACAAAAAAGCAATAACAGAGGGTCTTTCCATAAGAAAATATCGCCTGCCCCACAATGAAGGGATGACACCAGCCACGCAGATGTGATGTGGCATGATGATAGGGCCTCGATGGGCCATCCACTGGAGTTTCGCTGACTTTGACATACAGCTACACAAATGCATGCATGTGAGCCTGTGAACTTGTGGGTGCATATAAGCATGTGCATATCTCATAAGGGTGAGATGAGATATGCAGGGCCAGCACAAGCAACGTAACAGAGTAACAGAGTGCTACTGGAAAATGCTGGGCTTTTAGAGCAAATGGGAGAAGGGTATCACCACGTCCCTGTTCCTAGAATCAGAGATGCTGCAGCTTGTACTTACTCAGCGTGTCCCCCCAAAGGAGTGGGTTGAGAGTGGTCTTGTGTCTTTCAGGCAGAGTGGATGCAAGACCTACTGAGAGAGCAAGCCCAGGACTGCGATGGGAAGGAGAAGCCCTCATGCTCAACCAGAGGCGCCTTCCTTCACATGTGAGGGCACCCCTTCGTACAAGCCACTCTGCACATGAAACTGCAGCTCTTCTGGCAAAAGAACCAGATCTCTGCTGTGAGACACTGGCTCCGAGCACATCCCGGGCGGGACAAGATGGACAGACACTTCAGAGACCATTAACACTCTTGCCGAAGACTGTCAGCAGCCTGTAAGAGACAAGAGGAAAGGTGACATATGAGGGCCTCACTGTAACCACATATAAACACACATGCAAACATACACATTCACACTCAAGTGCCCATGCGTGCAAACATACATGCACATATGCAAACACACAGCTGTACACATTCACACATGTACACAAACATGCTGCCCACATTCACAACATGCACACATGCACATTCACACATTGTTTTTGGCTAAACTGGATCATGCGGTTCAGCCATCTTCACTCAATCATGTTGTTATGTCGATAAAATTCTACATTCAAGAACCTTGGAGGAATTATTCTAGATCAGTTGTAGCAAAATAGGTGGCCCACAAATTGGGTTCAGTCCATATTTCTGTTTTATTTGACTCACAAAAGATTTACAACACACTGAGTTGGTTGCCAACATTCATAAATCAAGAGGTTTTATATAAAAATCAAGACTGTCAGATTCTTTTGAATCTGGACTCACAGTCCAGCAATGGCCACAAGTGGCTGGAGCTGGACCAGTTGCCCTCAGATGGACCCTGTGCTCGCAAACCCCAGAGTCTCCTCCTTCATCCGTTGTTTCTCAAATGCACAAGTGCATCACCTGGGGGATCTCGTTAAAGTGCAGACCCGGATTCAAAGGTCTGAGGAGATGCCTGGATTCTGCATCTACCAAGCTTCAAATACCTCAGCTGCTGACGACCACACTGGAGGGTCCAGTCCACCCCAATCCCTCCCATAACAGTTTGCCAGACTTAGCAGAGAAGGGTGCCCACTTCAATTTGAATTTCAGAAATACTGAATACTTTTTTAAAGTGTAAGTATGTCCTATGCAATAATTTGGATATAGTTACCCTTGCCCCCAAAATGTGTTGTTTCTCTGAAACTTAAATTTAACTGGGCATCCCATTTTTTTCCTGGCAACCCTAATTCCATACCTAATCTGTTTTCAAATTCCAGCCCACTCCAGGGCCCTTGTAGGAATTTAAATTGAGCAGATTCTGAGACAGGGATTTGGGAGCGCGTGATTGATTGAGAAAGTCCACAGGACAAAGGGAGGTGGGGAGAGAGGGCAGGGAAAGGCTAGTCAAACCCCTGGTCCCAGATGGAGCCAGGCTGTAGCTTGGCCCCACAGGACTTTCTGAGGCAGTTTGCACCACAGAGTTAGTCGCACTTCGGAGCATGGGGACCAGTTTATACTGTGTGTAGGCACTTACTGTGGCAGCTCCCAACGTTGGGACTAACCTTCCAGCTGAGAATAGCCTTCTTTGCTGAGAATTCTCTGCTGAAGAAGGTAAGTGTCAGTCATTACCAATACTCATAGCAGGAGGGAAATGAGCGAACCTTCATAGAATTAGGATCAACAACATCCACTATAGATGGTCTAGTTGTATCTAATTGGACTACATAGAGCATCCTCCCATAGGCAAAATTCACTTGAGATTTTTTTTATAATATTTTTTATATTTTAATTAGAGTTGAGGTACAGTATAGTTTCAGGTGCATAATCCAGTGATTGGACATTTATATAATTTACAAAGTGGTCATCTCGATAATCTAGTACCATCTAACACCATACATGGCTATTATAATAGTAGGGGCCCAGTGCACGAATTCATGCACCTTGAAAGTAACTGTGGGTCACAGGCTGTGGTGGGCACAGGGGCAGGTCTTGGCCCATCCTCAATGCCCCTGTCCGGCCCTCCCTCCATGATCCCTGGTCCACTGTCTACTGGAAGCCCTGCTCCTGTTGCCGCTGCTCCCACACACTGACGGCACTGGTCCCACTCACACCCACTGATGGCACCAAGTGATCAGGGCCAGCACTGGGCACCAGCAGTGTGAGTGGGGCTGGCACCAGCAGCAGGTGTGAGCACCGGGTGGGACTGCAGCAGGTGGGAGCAAAGAATTTTCAGTAACTACCAGAGGCTTGCCCTGATGACAGTGACCAGTGCCCCGCCTTGGTGTGGCACCCTCGCTCATTTGCTCCACCATCCCGCCATGTTCCACCATGTTCCGCACTCTGCCACCTGCTGCTGATGCCCGCCATGTTCTGCGCGTGCCTTCTGGTGGTCAGCGCAGGTCATAGCGACCAGTTATTTGGTTGTTCCACCGTTCGGTCTATTTGCATATTAGGTTTTTATATAGAGAGATTATTGACTATATTTCCTATGCTGTACTTTACATCTCCATGACTATTCTGTACTGTAAAACCTCAGAGGGAAGGCAGGAGAGGCTGGGCAGGGGTGGGTGGTGTTGCGGGGTGGGCAAGAGATCAACCAAAGAACTTGTATGCATATAAGCATAACCAATGGACACAGACAATAGGGAGGTGAAGGCCTGGGCTAGGGAGTGGGGGCGGGTTGGGAGAGGACAATGGGAGATAAAGGGGAGATATGTAGTACTTTCAACAATAAGAATTTTTTTAAAAAAAGAAGTACATTTGAGATTTTCATGTTACATGATGGCAGCATCACTTATTGGACCCTGCAAAAGAGTTGGCAAAACTTATTCTGGCCCTAGCTGGCTTGGCTCAGTGGATAGAGTGTCGACCTGTGGACTGAAGGGTCATGGGTTCGATTCCAGTCAAGGGCACATGCCTGGGTTGTGGGCTCGATCCCCAATAGGGGGTGTGCAGGAGGCAGCCAATCAATGATTCTCTCTCATCATTGATGTTTCTATCTCTCTCTTCCTCTCCCTTCCTCTCTGAAATCAATAAAAATATATTTTAAAAAAACTTATTTTGTTTGGAGGCATTATACAATGTAAACATATTGTACATCCCTTAATATGCACATGGCCTTGGGCTATGATTCAGTCCAGTTAAATCCAGCGAGTGGTGCTGAGCACTCACTGTGTGTGGATCGTGGCAATGCAGTGCTTGGTCTTCCTCAGCACTCTGCAGGCATAAGGTCTGGTCTCCTTGCTCGTAGCATGCTGGAGAACACAAAGTCTGCCAAGTACAACTCCTTTCAATGCAGCTGAGAGTCTCACAGAGGAGAATTTACTTTTTCAATGTCACAAAGATGAAATGTGGATATCCAGAACTTAAAAACAGGCTTTTTGATGCTTTCTTTGTTTTTGAATAAGTTCTCAAATCAAAATATTCATAAGTGGGCATTATAAATAATAAACATACATGTCTTAGAAGGGTAAAAAGAAATTCATCTGGCACACTTTCTTTAAATGATTACGGAAGTAAACTTTGAAATAATTATAAATTCACAGGAATCTGCAAAGATAGTACAGAGGTCCCTCAGTCATTATGCAAGGAGTCTCATTTATCCTTTCTGTTGCGGAGTGGCATTCCATGATATGAATGTACAACATGTGGTTTAATCATTCACCCAGTGAAAGACATTTTTGTTGTTTCATTCATTTTATCTGCTGTTCTCTGTTTTTAAATTTATTAATTTCTGTGATTATATGTATTACTTCCTTCCTTTTTCTCACTTTGGGTTTAATTGCTCTTCTTTTCAGTTTTCTAAGATGGACCACTAGACTACTGATTTGAAGTTTTTCATCTTTCCTTATGTCATGGGTTATTGAGAAGCCCATTGTTTAGTTTCTAAGTGTTTAGAGTTTTCCTGTTATCTTTCTGTTTTTTATTTCTAGCTTGAGTATACAATCTATAAGACTTGAGTTCTTTTAAATTTGTTCAAGTTTGTTTTATGGATCAGATGATGTGTATGTTGGTGCATGTTCTGTGAATGCTGGAACAGAATGTTATTCTGGTGAAACTGGGAAGAGTGCTCTGTGTGTTGATTAGACCTGATGGTACTTGGTGTTATTGATGTATCTTGCTGATTTTCAGTTGTTCTGTCAGCTGCTGAGAGAAGAGAATGTTGAAGTTTCAACTGTAATTGTGTTTCTGCCTTTGTCCTTCCCATTCTACAAGCTTCTGCTCCACATATTTTATGACTGTTGCTTGGGCGTACACATTTAGAATAACTATGTCTTCTTGGTGGATTCAAACTTTTATCACACACATTGTTCTTCTCGTCTGATATTCATATAACCACTCTTGATTTGTTTTTTCTTCTTTATGCTTTTAAAATAATAGCTTTATTAGTATATCATTCAGATACCATAAAATTAACTTTTATGTTGTATAATTCGTGGTTTTATTATAATCACAGAGTGGTACAACCATCACCACTACCAATTGCAGTAAATTTTTGTCACCAAAAGAAGCCTCATAACCATCCCTTCCTGCATCCAAACCCTGGCAACACGAACCTATACTCTGTCTCTATGGATTTGTCTATTCTAGACATTTCACAGAAGTGAAATCATACATGTCTTTTTGTTACTGAATCCTTTCACTTAGCACAATGTTTTAAATATTGTAGCATACATCAGTATTTTATTTCTTTTTATGGCTGAATAATATTCCATTACATGGAGACACCCACATTTTATTTATCTACCCATCAGTTGTTGGGTATTTGGGTTGTTCGCCCCATTTTGGGTTTTATGAATAATACCACTATGAACATTAATGTACAAGATTTGTATAGACATATGTCTTCATTTCTCTTGAGTATATGTTAGATTTGGAACTGTATTTTTAACATTTTTAGGAACCAAAAACTGCCAAATTGTTTCCCAAAGTAGATTTTCCATTTTTCAATCCCACCAGTTATGTATGAGAATTCCCATTCTCTGCAGCCTCACTAACATTTGTTATTGTCTGTCTTTTTTTACTTAGCTGCCCTACTGAGTGTGAAATGGTATCTCACTGTGGATTTAACTTGCATTTTTCTGATGACTGATCATGTTCAATATCTCTATGTATGTTTATTGGCCAATGGCATATCTTGTTTAGAGAAATGTTTATTCACATCCTTTGCCCATTTTTAAATTGGGTTATTTGTTGAGTTGTAAAAGTCCTTTATGTGTTCTGAATAAAAGTACCTTATCACATACATCATTTGCAAATATTTCTCCCATCCTGTGCACTGTCTTTTCATTTTCCTAATGGAGTTTTTTGAAGAAAAAAAGTTTTTATTTTTTGTGTGAAATCCAATGTAGCTACTTTTTCTTTTGTTGTTTTGCTATTGGTGTCATACTTAAGAAACCATTGCCTAGGCCACAAAGATTTACTCTTATATTGTCTTCTAAGAGTTTTATAGTTTTATCTCTTTCACTTAAGATCTAAGATCCACTTTGAGGTAATATGTGTATGGTATGATTAATGTTTACATGATAAATCTCTATTCATTCTTCTACTTTCAACCTACCTATATCATAATATTGAAATGAGTTTCTTGTAGACAAAATATAGTTGGGTCATGCTTTAGATTCAACTCTGCCAGTCTCTGTCCTTTAATTGTTGTACTTAGGCCATTTGTATTTAATGTAATTATTGAAATATTATGGCTTAAGCCTGCCATTTCATGTTTTGTATTTTTGGCTTTTTTTTCTCTTTTTTATTTCTCTGCTTTCCTTTTCCTGTATTCCTATGCATAACCCATGGGCACAGATAATAGGGTGGTGAAGGCCTGGGGGAGGAGGGTAGAAGAGGTCAATGGGGGGGAGGGGACATATATAATACTTTCATTTTTTAAAAGCTAATTAAAGGAGGGTTATTTTACAGAAACTGTTTACAAATAAAAACTATAGAAAACTATTTACAAAAATGATGTTGCAAGAATAAAGTGTTAAGAGGCCTACATGGGCAGAGAAAGCAGTTACTACAACCTGCAGTAGATGAAGCACTTAGAGAAAATGCAGGCCAGGACAACCTCAGAGGGGGGAATCGATATCCAGACTTCTCTTTTTCCTTGTGACCCCATGTACCTCTTCACTTGGAAGACATCACCTTGAAAAGCCACACAGGCTTTCCAAAGGGAGGAGCTTGAAAGACATTTGACATCTATAGCATTTGACATCTGTTTAGATATGTTTTTTCATTCTAAGCATTGGCAGAATAGGGAAAAATGATACCCAACTTTTGAAAGTATAAAGCCAAAAAAGACATGAGATTCGACACCTCTCTTCAGAAAACTGAACTGGAGTGGTGAGGATAATCCCATTCCCAACAGAACTCTCACTGGACTGGGCAAAGAACTCAAGTGCTTTTTATGAGTGTTTTCAAAGATCTAGGCAATGTTTCTAAAAGTATACAGAGTTTCAGCGTAGCCTTATTTTTCCATTGTCCCTCGATTTCCCTCTCATTTATTATCTTCAGCACTTTTCTACATGTATTTTTAGTAACTGCGTACTAAGCAGTCAGGATAGGGAAAGGGGCTGAAATAACTCATGAGGCCACAGAAACAGAAATGTTTTCTCCTGGTGTGATTTGTCTTCAAGCAAAGTTTTATGTCCATGAAAACATAATTTGCCATTATGAAACCAGCACTCCTCTTTTTAATTAATGCATTTTCTGTAGGTAATTATTAAAGGACCAGATGAGCCAGTGTTCTCAAGTGCGTATTTTCAGTAGGGGTCTTTGACTACTCCATAGATCTTGTCCTCTGCCTAATTGTTCCTTTAAAATATCTTGATGTATTGTGATTAAATAAAAGCTAGGTTGGGCCATTAATTGATTACAAATAAATTTGCATTAAACCCAGACACCAGCGCAACATTAGCAAAAAAATAAGTATTGGGTTGACATACTAAACCGAGAGCCTCTTATGTAAAATTTTACCTTCTTCGACACTGATCATACCAAGAACAAAACAGGCAACCCTGGCTTGAATTCAGTCCACATAGTGCGGGGGGTGGGGGGTGTTTGTTTTTTGTTCTGTGTTTTGGACTGCATCATATTTTTTTTAAAAACTGGGATTAGTCACCAACATTTGACAATCAAGAGATTTCATATTATATCAAGGTTGTTCTTGATTTCAACAAAAACGTGGAAAATTCTGGCAACAGTGGTCTCATGTAAGCTCTTGGCAACACTGCACCTGTGACCCATGGGGAATCTTTACACTTACTCCTTTAAGCAAGTGTTGGCTGTCTATTGCGTAAAGTTTCCCACCCATCCTATGTACTCGCTCATTCAGAGATATCCATTCATATGCTCATTCAATATCTGTATTCAATATCTGTTTCCTGAGCACCTACCTTGTGCCAGGAGGCATTGTGTTAGATTCTGCCCTTGTAGAATGTATAGTCTAAGGGGAAATAGACAGGAAACAGTTCTATAAATTTGCAAATTTAGAAGAGTGCTATGATAAAACATGTTGATAGAGGGTTCTATGAGAGCATTTGTCAGGGGTCCTGGGGGTAGAGAAGGAGGCTCAGAAAGGCTTCATGGAAGAAGTAGATCTCGGAGCTAAAATGTGAGGGACCAGGAAAGGTTACTTGGGCCCAGTGTGTTCTAGAACAATAGGGTGGATGGTGACGGGAAGGGGGGGGGGAGGAAATCTTCCCAGGACCTGAAGGAAGTACACAGGGTGTGGCTGGCACAAAACAGGGCTGAGGCAGAAGTACAGGAGATCAGACCAGGAGTCTTGTGAGTCATGTTCAAGCCATTGGCCTTTGTTTTTAAGAGCAGTGGGTAGCCATTGAGGACTCTTTCAGCAAGTAGGTAGCAGGAGAAGAATTGTGTTTTAAAAATAACGTGCTGATTACTGGGTAGAAAAGGTCTTTAGGGGAGCAATATGTACTAGAGTTGACCCTACAGAAAAAGGCTTCAAAAATTGACACAGATGTTAAAAACTTGAATGACGCTGAAAATGCACAAAGCCATGAAGGGAGGCCTTTGACTCGCTGCCTAGATCTACTCTACCTGCTACACACCCAGGAGGCTGACTGACCCACCTGGGCTTGTTCCACAGGCTCCCTCACCCACCACATTCTGATTGTGCCCAACCGATGGGTGGCGCCAGCAGGAGATGGGAAGGTAGCAGAAGAGTGTGGTCAGGGCATTTATGTACCAGCTCCTCCCTACTGGGTGCTGATGGTTGCATTCCCTTCTAAAGGGCCTGGTCCCACTGTGCGCTCTCCAAGGTGCTTAACCTTCCCCCCGCCCCTTGCCTTTCCAGGTTAGTGGCAGGATGGCTTTCCACTGTTGCCCAAACAGTGAGGGCTTCATCACTCATTGGTTTCCCTGCCTTTGCCCATGCACATCTGAGTTCCTTCATTAAATTCTCCTTGGTTACCTCATTTTAGAGTGTCATTATTTCCTGGCCGGATCCTTGGTCTTAATCCAAAATAGAATCATTGGTTGGAAACAAGTCCAGCTGGGTGCATCACATAATGCCTGATCCTGGTATTTAAGAGTAGAGACAAAGAAATAATAAAATCACAATGACAAATAAAAAAGAACAGCATTCAAGAGGAACCATTCGGCCAGCGGCTCTTCCATCCTGAGGTCAGGACGCATCAAGAATAGAGACACACACATGGGGGAGGGGGTGATGCAGGAAGGGGCCTTTGGCATATGCCGCTTTGTCCTGGATGCTGTGGTGTCGCTTCAGGCCTGGGCCTTGCTCCTCATTCCTCAGGTGCTGGGAGTGTTGGTGGCTCATGGGTCTCAGCTGAGTTGCACTCAGGGACAGTCCTTTAGTCAAAGAGATCCTACAAACAGTGACTTGCTGATGGGGGCAGAAAGGCCCATGTCAGTCAACTCCAGATGGGCACCCCAGCTGCGGGCCAGGGTTCTGTCGCTACTGCAACACCCTCTCTCTGCCCAGTCCTGCTCAGCCCCCACCCTCTCTCTGCCCAGTCCTGCTCAGCCCCCAGAGATGTTGACCCAGAGTACTTCCCAGTAAGTTTCCTATACCCAACCTCCATTTCAGAGTCTGCTTCTAAAGTTTATGAAGCATTTTCTTATACAAATGTAAAAACCTCAAATTGTCAGAATTTCAAGCTGAGGTATAATAATAAAAATATATAGTGAGTTTTACAAAAGTCCACGCAGAGTTGAATATATATATATATATATATATATATATATATATATATATATATATACAGTATATTTCAGAAAGGAAGGGAGAGGGAGAGGGAGAGAGAGATAAACATCAATGATGAGAGAATCATTGATCGGCTGCCTCCTGCATGCCCCACCCTGGGGATCAAGCCCACAACCCGAGCATGTGCCCTGACCAGAATCGAACTGTGACCTCCTGATTCATAGGTCTATGCTCAACCATTGAGCCACTCTGGCCAGGCCCAGAGTTGAACTTTTAATATATATTTCCATGCTGGGAACTAGAGGGAGCCAACCTGCCTTTTTATGGAAGTTTTTGCCACACAAATCCTGTGTTAAAAGTACAACATGCATGTGGGTTTAGAAAGTATTATTATTTTTTTTAAATATATTTTATTGATTTTTTACAGAGAGGAAGGGAGAGGGATAGAGAGTTAGAAACATCGATGAGAGAGAAACATCGATCAGCTGCCTCCTGCACACCCCCTACTGGGGACATGCCCGCAACCAAGGTACATGCCCTTGACCGGAATCGAACCTGGGACCTTTTAGTCCGCAGGCCGACGCTCTATCCACTGAGCCAAACCGGTTTCGGCAAGAAAGTATTATTTTAAGGTTGATTAAGCTGAATGACCTTCTGAGAAATATGCCCATGGAGGCACATCTCCCTAAAGGGGCAGACAAAGCTACCTGGTGAGATGTATATTCCCTAAGGCCATTTGCAAGTTTAGGTTCTGTTTGCTCAGTCAGCTCTTACTGTGTACCAGGCCCTGAGCTAAGCGCTCCATGTGCTTCATCTGTGTAATCTTCCAAATAACATGTGATCTAGATTATCCATTATCCCCACGAGGGCAGCAGAAGAGCCCGGCCAAACATAAGACAAGGTGGGCTCCAGTCACTGGGCCTCCCGACAGGTACCTGGTGTGGACTTAAAGGGACTCAACAGGCTTGTGGGAACATTGTCCAGTGTACGCTGTTCTGCAAGTATTACAATGATAATCAGTGCAGTTAATGTGGGTGTGAGTGTGTGTGAGAGAATTGGTATTCAACAGACCAGCAACTTAGCACCTTCATTTTATCCATGAGCAACAGTGATAGACAAATTAAATTTTCTATGTCAAATTAATCGTTTGACAGAAACAAGATGATCATATGCCAGTAGGAAGAAAAAAGGGGGTATGATATCAGAAAGAAGACAGAGTTGAAAGACATTTTAAAATCGAGGACAGGCTGTCTGCTGCTGCCTTTTCCTTTCTAAGGACAGTATTGATGATTGTTGCTGCTACCGTGCGAGGTAGAAGGCGATCATTTCTACCTCCTATGGAGCCACCTGGGCCTCTGCTCCCTGCCCCTGGAGCACTGTTCACTAGACAATGCTTGCTCCCCTCACCTGAATGGGGAAACACCGCAGAGCCAAGAGCACTTTCTCAGCTGTGTGTCACAGTGATTGGTGGGGTTCATGTCAGAGTTCTGTAAAAAACACAGTGTTTCATTTCTATCGTCGGGAGTGCAGGTTCACTGGGACCATTTATAACGAAAGCTGTTGTTCATAAGCAGGCTGGGGAAGAAGAATGCAACTCCAAATGGGAAATATGCTGAGAACCTACCCACATAAATTTAACTTAATATTACTAGCTTGGGTGGATAGATCATTGTTCACAGCCTGGGTGAGAAAGAGCAGTGTCTCAGAGCCTGAATTATCGGGAGAGGAACATTGGTTTATAAGACAGACTTCAAATGTGAATACAACACAGAATTCCCGTAGATTCTGTTCTGAGATGAAAAGGTGGTTCTGACAGCCTCGGAGCGGGCGCTGTATGATGGGGTGGCCTGGTTGTAAAGTCTGCCCTTCACAAGAGAGCAAGAATGAGAGCATCTCAAGAATGATTTTTCAGGAACCTCCATGTGCATTTAAAATTAGCAGTTAGCTGCACAGTTTTGTCTGTACCTAACACACACACACTCACACACACACACACTCACACACACACGGGAAGAACCTTCTAGTGTTCTGGAAATGGCCTAAATCCTCATTCATTCATTCCTTCATTCAAAACAATTCTTGAGCAACTACTGTGTTCTAGGTTCTGTGCCTAAGCTGACTATAACATAAAAAAGAAGGCACAATTGTTTGTCCTAAAATGCTCACATAGTTGAGAATCATCAAGTTAAATAAAGTGGGTTCTCTTTGTCTTTTCTGGACAATAGATATTTCTTCACACTTGATTATTTATTTCTCATGACACTTGCAGTAGAGAATGGAAAGGGATTTTGGAAGGATGGAGAGAGAAGGGAAAGAAGAGAGAGGATATAAAAATAAAACAAGAACATCAGAGGCGATGTTATCACGGCTGCTTCAGTGAAGCCGGATCTTGGTCCAGAATTGATCTCAGAAGTGATCAGCTCCATGACCCTCTTGGCTCTTTGTTTCGCCTTCCCTACTCCTAATCCTCTTCGTTGGGGTAATTTCCAAAAATTAATGACTACGTGCAAGCCTTTCTTAAACACGGTATTTAGGGAGAATCTAGCTTAAGACAAGTACAATTCAGACAAGTTTGGCTGAGTCTGGGCTCCCATTCACTGAACCCTGGCTGATTCTAACACACATGGATATGATCCCAAATAGCTGTACACATAAGGCCAAGTCCAGCCTCCTCAGAAGGAAGTTATAATTTTGTTTTATTTCATTATTCAGCACAGGGTAGTGGGCCAAGTTCTGAGGTGGCAAATAAGCAGATAAAAAAAAATATTCGACACCATACATCATTAGAGAAATGCAAATTAAAACTCCAATTAGTTGCCACTATGCATCAGTTAGAATGACCAAAACTGTAAAACATTCTGACAATACCAAGTGCTGGTAAGGATGCAGAGCCATTGGAATTCCTAGATGCTGCTAATGGGAATGCAAAATGGTAACGCTGCTGTCGAAAGCCGCCGGAGCTTCTTATAAAGTTAAACGTATATTTACCATATAACCCAACAGTTCACTCAACCCACCTACCCTTCCGTTGATGAATGGATAAAAAAATTGTGGTACATCCAATATGTAAAATACCACTCAGCAATAAAAAAGAAGGAAATAATACTCTAAACAACATCGATGACTATGAAGTGAATTACACTAAGTAAAATAAGCCAGGCTCAAAAGGCTCCCTCCTGGATGGTTCCATTTCTATGCTATTATTACAAAGGCAAACAATAGAGACAAACAGATTAGTTCTTTTCTGTGGTTGAAGCTGGGGGGAAGGATTGATGGCAAAGGAGAATGGTGGCACTTATAGATGCTTTAACTGTTCTATATGTTGATTATATTGGTGGGTACAGCACTATATTGGCTTGTTAAAACCTCCTGAAATTTACAATAAAAATGATTCAATTTTACTCTATGTAAAATATACATCAATAAACCAAACTTAAATTAAAAAGTAGATAGCACCCATCAAAAACATTCCTGAGAGTTTCATCTATTTTTATCTAAAAATATAATTAATTCTTTTTAGAATAATGTGATATAGAAGTTTAATTTCTTTTAGAATTATTAATATAGAGTTCAGTGTTAATCACAGCCAAAAACACATCCAGTGGAGACCAATAAATATCACTCTCATTGAATAGAAAGAAGAAAAGAAGTGACTATGTGGATAAATTATATGAAGACCTCAAGTTGAGAAAGATAGATAATGTAAATATAAATATAAATGTGTCTTTGTGTATACTGACAATACCATTCTGTCATCAGTACTAGCAGTACTAAAACCCTCTATTTATGGAGCATAAAAGTCAAGATCATATTCTAAAGAGAACAGAATGAATGTGATTGATAGAACAATCCTCAAGGAAACAAACAGAAGTATTTAGCAGGACTCAACATATAAATTAAAAGAAGCTTTCAGCCATATACTAGTAGCCATACTGTGTTCCAATTAAACAGAACACATTCCCTAAATTAACTTAATAGAAAATTAAACAACATTACAAATATACAGACACTAGAACACACATTTCAGTAATAGGTTGTAGGAACCCACAGCTGTAGGAATAATCACTCACAGATGAAGAGTGATATAAAATAGCATTCCTGGAAGAAAAAGTAGGTCTTTCTACTTGTAGAACACACTGTATATTATTTCTATCCTTTTAAATGTATTGAAGTTGGTTATGTGGCCTAACATATGGTCTATGCCAGGAGTAAGTCCTCTTTTTCTTCTGGCTTCTTTCATTCAGCACATGTTTTGGTTGGGATTCATCCATGCTGTTGCATTCATCCCTAGTTCCATGTTTTATGCTGAATAATTTCCATTTTATAGTCACAGTTTGTTTATCCATTATCTAGTTGATGGATAGTTGATTTATATCCAATTACTGAATACTATAAATAAATCTGATCTAGCATCTGCATACAAGCTTTTGTGTAAAAATAATTTTTTTTATTTCTCTTGGGGAAATGCATGAAGAGGGATTCCTGGTTCATAGGATAAGTGTATACTGAACTTTATGAGATGCTTCCAAACTCTCCATTCCAGGTGCCTGTGTCCTGTGCATTCCCACTAGTGACTATAGGAGAACCCAGTTGCTCAACATTCTCGCCAACACTTGAATTTGTTAGTCACTGTAATAAACCCGTCCCAGTGGATGTCATAGTATCCAAATGTGATTATAATTTGCACTTCCCAAATGAACAGTGATGCTGATTATTCTTTCATGTATTATTTGCTTTAGCATATCTTTCTTGGTTAACTGTTAAAAATGTTTAACACTTAATTTTTTAAATTCTATTTTTCATATTCTTTTTTTACTATTGACAGGTTTCCCCCATATTTCCTCCCTTCACTCCCCTCCTTCCAGCCCTTGACCCACCCCAGGCCTTCACCACACTATTGTCTGTGTCCAGTGGTAATTCATATATGTATACAAGTTCCATGCATCTGGACCTGTTTGTCAGTTTATTATGTTCATTAGATTCCACTTACAAGTGAGATCATATGGTATTTGACTTTCTATGACTGGCTCATTTCACTCAGCATACCATTATGCAGGTCCATCCATGCTGTCACAAAGGGTAAGAAATCCTTCATGTTTACAGTCAAGAAGTGTAAATGTCCCACAGCTTCCTTATCCACTCATCTGCTGGTAGGCACTTGGGCTGTTTCCAGATCCTAGTTATTGTAAATTATGCTGCTATGAACATAGCGGTGCATATATTCTTTCTGGTTGGTGTTTCGGGTTTCTTGGGATATATTCCTAAAAGTGGGATCACTGGGTTAAATGGTAGTTTCATTTTTAATTTTTTTGAGGAAACTCCATGCTGTTTTCCATAGTGGCTGCACCAGTCTGCATTCCCAACAGCAGTACATGAGGGTTCCCTTTTCTCCACATCCTCGCCAGCACTATTTTTTATATTTTTATTAATGAACTAGAGGCCTGGTGCACAAAATTCTTGCACTCAGGGGAGGGGGGTTCCCCTCAGCCCGGCCTACACCCTCTCACAGTCTGGGAGCCCTCAGGGGATGTCTAGCTGATGGCTTAGGTTTACTCCCCATGGAAAGCGGGCCTAAGCCATCAGTCAGACATCCTTAGCACTGCCGCAGAGGCAGAGAGGCTCCCACCACCGCTGCTGTGCTCGCCAGCTGTGAGCCCAGCTTCTGGCTGAGCGGTGCTCCCCCTGTGGGAGCACACTGACCACCTGCAGGCAGATCCTGCACTGAGCGTCTGCCCCCTGGTGGTCAGTGCACATCATAGCGAGCGGTTGAGCAGCCTTAGCATATCATTAGCATATTACACTTTGATTGGTTGAATGGATGACCGGACACTTAGCATATTAGGCTTTTATTATATAGGATTATAAGAGGGTTTTTATATCCTAGATAAAAATTATTCTACATCATGTTTGTGGTAGTTACACTACTGTGTATATTTATTAAAACTTATTATTTGTCATTTAAAATGTAAGATTTTTTAATGTATGTAAATTACAATACTGACCTTTAAAAGGAAATGTTAAAAAATTATCAAGTGATATAACATTTTGCTGGGCCATAATTCTTCTAGATAGAATATCAATGCCAAGTGATGGCACAGACATTTTAGTAGCCTTGGCAAACACTAAATGCTTTATCTTTTTTTTAAAAAGTAGACTTTATATATCATTGCAAAGTCTTCCTCCGTCAGGTGGGAGATTTGACATTGACACATTTGGTCAGAAATGGGCCCCAAAATACAAATCTATTTTTGGATCAAGACTCCTAGTTATATAATGGACTCTCTTGAGTGTAAATTACATCTGTGTGCACGGAGTTTCTCCTGCAGGTTAGTTCTGCGGGAGCAGAAACTCTCCTTGCATTTGTCTTTCTGTGTGCTCTCATTACAGCCTGCTTTCTCAAAGGCCTTGTTTCCAACCTGACAAAATTGGTTCTTTAAAAAAAACAAGAGATAAGGAAATTTAACACAGATTTAGTGTAAGTTTTTCCTGGAGGGATAATCTCACCGCAGCAAGACTGGCTGCCCCCATAAACAAGCCTTTTAAAAAGCAATCCAGAAAGTGATTACAATGTGGAGATCAGGGACACAACCTCCAGATCACACGGCGACCCTCACTCACTCCTATGCTCCAGCAAGAGTTGGATAGAGAGCAGGACGGGCTCAGAGTTCCACGGTCTGGCGTCAGGGTCCACATGCAGTGCTGGGCTTGTGACTGTCATCAGGCAAGTGCGTGTGGCCTCCCCGAGTCTGACCACTGGTCTTCGCTCTGCCTCGGAGAGACCGAGGCCAACAGCACGGAGGCTGCTCCTGGCTCTGCGCCTCCGACTGGGACCAAGGCATCTGCTCACCAGAATCATTCCCAGTTTCACTGTGAGGGGGTCTGCGTTTTCACCGGGGACACTCTGAAAAGTCAAAAACAGACCATTTCCCAGAGAATGAACAAGAGGAGACAGCCCCATTTCACAGGTGGTGATTTCACACACTGGAAAGGTGACTCCCCATGCTGGAGGCCAGACGGCGTAGCTCCCGTCTTGGATCCACTTAAAATCACGCCTGTGTCTGTGCCTCAGTTTCTTCCTCCATAGAATGAGGATATTCCCAGCTCCTACCTGGATGGCTGTTTGTGGGTTGAGTGAGATAGTAAATGTAGTGTTTAGAACAGCAGCGGAAGGTACTGGGGTCATTATCCTTTGGCATAGACGAGGCAGTATGGGGTACTATTCCATGACGTGGCCACTGTCTGTCCACAAGCTGGACCCGGGCCAGAATGGAGGCAGCTTTCTGCACCCCACCCGACTGTCCGACTGTAATGGATGTTCATGCTGACATAGCTCAGCACCCCTCCCTGCCCCTGCAACGTACTGGCTCTGGGAACAGGCTGTTGTCCTGACCTGGCCAGGTGTGGATGGTACTTCCCTGCACCTGGTAGCATTCAGGTACTACCCCTCCTCCACACTCCCTAATCCTATATGATTCTTTGGTGCCTACCAAGTGGCACAGGAATGCATTTCAGCTTGCAGTCCCCCTCCCTCGCCTCCCAGACACACCTCGTTTGTAAGTTTCCCAGACTGGCTTAGCCACCTCTTTCTTTGGTCTTCTCCTGCCCTCCCCTCACAGAAGCAGATTTTCAGTTTCAGAGCTTTTCCCTGGGTCCGTGTGTACCCACAGGCAGGTGTCATCCCCGTTTACAGAGGGGGAAACTGAGGCCTGGGAAGAGCGAATGAGTCACACAGTCGGTCAGGGGCTGAGCCAGGACTAAGTTCTCCAACTCCTCACTGTAGCATTCTACCCTCTCTGCCTTATGTCCTACTTTCAGCATAAGGAAAAGTGGGCTTGTCTCATTCACTGTCAGAAAAGCTATAACCAAGGACCCATTCACTTTCTGACTGTACACTCTGGACACTGCAAGACATTGCTTAGGCATTTAGAACAATCTGTATGGAATGCTAGTGGTAACCAAAGTGGGCCAAATAACCAATTTAGTGAGTTGCAGCCAGCATTTCAAAAAATAAAACAATCGAATAGAAAATATCAAAATGTATCAAACATAGCAAGGGTAATTATTATTTTGTGAAGTTTTGCTTCCTATATACCCATATACACACGTATATATACCCATATACATGTGTGGTGAGCTACGATTTTCTGCCACTTCCCTTACCCCCCATTCCCCACACATTTCTTTAATGAAGGATGATGCCTCCTTCCCCATTACCCGCTGACCTGCAGGCCGGGAGGGAGGATTGGTCCATGTTGGAGGGCTGTGGTTGCCCGGTCAACGGCAAGCTGAGCCTGAGCGGCAGCTCTCAGAGCAGTTACTGTTTGGTTCCTTCCCTCTGCCACGAGCACATCTCAGCCGGCTGCTCCTTTCGTCCTGGACGGCAAGCTCCTTGGAGCCGGGTGGCAGCCCCCTCCAGCCGGGAGGGGAGAGCAGCGTGAAACGGGCCCCTGAGGACGGACCCAGCCTACAAGTCCCACTACAAGGAAGAAACTTTTGTTTTGAAGCCACAGAGACTTGAGTTGTTTGTTACCATCGCGAAACCTGGCCAAGGATGACTAATAAAGATGTACATGTGTAAGGGTTGATGAGATAAAATGCATTTCTTACTGGGGATGGTGGTCAAAACTTAAAAAAAAAAATCACTTCATGAAATGACCATTTGGGGGAACTTGATTCTTTAACATATTAGTTTACCTCACTTGACACATTAGGTGTTTTCTTAGATTTCCCATTGATTTATGCTTCACTTTTATTTTTGTCTTTTTAAAAAATATGTTTTTATTGATTTCAGAGAGAGGAAGGGAGAGGGAGAGAGAGACAAAAATATCAATGATGAGAGAGAATCATTGATTGGCTGCCTCTTGCACGCCCCCTACTGGGGATCAAGCCTGCAACCCAGGCAGGTGTCCTGACCGGAATCAAAAGTGACCCCATGGTTCATGGGTTGATTCTCAACCACTGGGCAACATGGGCTGGGCTTTGTCTTTTAAACAGACTCATTTTATCTCTTAAGACTTAGACCAGTGTTTCTCAAATGATTGCATTCATAGAACAATGTATGGATTTTCAGGCATGCACAGCACACATTAGGAAATTAAACCTGTAAGAATGCAACAGCATTTACTATTTAAAGATAATAGATCATAATATACACTAACATCATAGGCTAAGTAAAGCATGCATAGCCACGTGCATAAAAATAAAATTAGCTGTGTAGCACAGGTGCTTTACCCACTCAGCTTATTTTTATATCTTTTATTTCTATAGAACAATATCCGAGCCAAATATAGACCCAGATTATGGGGAAACTTCTCATTGAAGACAGGTCAGTGCACATCTGATACTGAAGATAGTGACCACATTACGTGCCACACTCAAATGCTGTAAGACTGACTATTTCACTGAAGGGTCACAGCAAATGGAATCCTAACCCACCCTGGTTGTCCTTCACTCTAGAAAGTAGTTTGCATTCACAGTTGCAGCTTTTGGATGAGTTTCTAAGCATGACCATGTCAGTGATTTCTTTCATAGACAAGTTGGGGGCGAGGGCAAGAAACACACCACCCATTTGAAAAGAATTAAATTTGCAAAGACTGAGGTGTTGGTACCACTATTTGCTGTTCCTAAGAAATCCTCTTGTCTTATCCTATCTAATAAAAGAGTAATATGCAAATAAACCATCACTCCGCTACACCCACAAGCCATGCCCACAAGCCACGCCCATCAGCCAATCAGGAGTGAGTATGCAAATTAACCCAACCAAGATGGCTGCAGCCACAGAGAAAGCAGGAGGGAGGCTTGGGTTTCCCTGGCGATGGAGGAAGCCAAGCTTTCTGTACACCCTGGCTGGCCCAGGCCTGCACACCAGCCTACAAAGTTTCAATTATAGAAGATAAATAAATCCCAACAAAAATGGCGGCAGCCACGGAGCTGGAGAGAGCAGGAGGCTAGGGTTGCCCCTGATGATGGAGGAAGCCAAGCTTCTGAAGCCCTGGCCTGCCTTGGCCTCCACTTAAGGCTACAAAGTTTCAATTATAGAAGATAAATAAATCCCAATAGAAATGGCTGCTGCCACAGAGCGAGCAGAAGGCTTGGCTCCACTCCAGGCTACAAAGTTTCGATTGTAGAAGATAAATAAATCCCAGATACCAGGGCCTCTGCTTGGGTCACCAGGGGGCATGGCCGGCCTACAAACCACAGGCCTCTCGCCCAGGCTGCCCCACACCCCAAGGGAACCCCTACCCTGATCTGGGACACCCTTCAGTGCAGACCAGCTGGCCCCCACACATGCACCAGGCCTCTATCCTATCTAATAAAAGAGTAATATGCAGATTGACCATCACTCCAACACACAAGATGACTGCCCCCATGTGGTCAAAGATGGCTGCCCCCATGTGGACACAAGATGGCTACCACAAGATGGCCAGCAGGGACCAGGCCTTCAAGGGAGGGCAGTTGGTGGCGATCAAGCCTGCAGGAAAGGGCAGTTAGGGGTGACCAGGCCAGCAGAGGAGCGAAGTTGGGGGTGACCGGGCCTGCAGGGAAGGGCAGTTGGGGGGGACCCAGGTCTGCAGGGGAGAGCAGTTGGGGGGACCAGGCCTGCAGGGGAGGGCAGTTAGGGGCGATCAGGCTGGCAGGGGAGCAGCTAAGCATCAATCAGGCTGGCATGGGAGTGGTTAGGGGGTGATCAGGCTGGCAGGCAGAAGCAGTTAGGGGCAATCAGGAAGGCAGGCAGGCAAGCAGTTGGGAGCCAAGTACTGGATTGTGAGAGGGATGTCCGACAGGCAGTTGGACATCCCTCAAGAGGTCCCAGATTGGAGAGGGTGCAGGCTGGGCTGAGGGAAACCCCAACCCCTGTGCACGTATTTCATGCACCGGGCCTCTAGTCTTCAATAAGTAAAAATAACAACATATCCTTGAGATAATGGGTGTATTCATTCAAGATTCTGAATAAGTCCCTGAAGTATGCAACTGAAGCAAACCATCTGAAACCATAGAAATAGTCATCACGGGCATCGTCAGTGTAATGAACACGTGTTTAATCTCATTTCTCATTTTAAAGTTCATCTAAGAACTTTTTCCTCAACAGCAGTGTGGAAAAGTCATTTTGAAATTGCACAGTATTCTGTAAAGAGTTAAAATCAAACACCTTGATTAATAGTACATATATGTATGTATGTGTGTGTGTGTGTGTGTGTGTGTGTATTTAACTTTTTCTCAATATTAAATCAAGACCTGGAGACAGTGGGGAGGCATTGGATGGGTGGTCAGGCACAAGCCCGGAATGCAGTCTTTCCCTGCTTCGTGTGCAGTTGGTGCTTGCTCTGTGTTGATTACAACATACATTTTCCATTCCACCTCCCAGCTTTCCAATGACCATCAACCAAATAAAATATCTCTTCTGTGGAATGAGTGCTCATTGGTGAGCAGAACAGAAAATCACTGAGCACTTCTCTCTCTGTGCACTATGCACACACTGAGAGACCTTAGCCGCAGGGGTGGGCAAACTTTTTGACTCGAGGGCCACAATGGGTTCTTAAACTGGACCGGAGGGCCGGAACAAAAGCATGGATGGAGTGTTTGTGTGAACTAATATAAATTCAAAGTAAAGGAGCGGAGGGGAGAGCAAGAGAACCGGATAGAACAGCCGGATCCGGCCCGCGGGCCGTAGTTTGCCCACGGCTGCCTTAGCGTATTCTCCAGTTGTGATGCAAAGCACCTGCCAACTCACAGAGCAGCCCTTCGCATTCCCCAGCACACCCCACTTGCGTTAGGTAATGGCCATCAATGTCCCTTGGCAAAGGAATTGTGCCGGAAGTTCACTCAATTCTCTCTCCAAGTCTGAGCCACCAACTCTGCTGCTCTCTGCCACGAGGGTGTGACTCTGTGTGATGTCTCTGTCCTGGTCCTCCCTTCTCTGTCCTTTCAACACAATGCATCACATTCTGTATTGGAAATGTCATTGTTTCTTTTATTGAGAAAACATAATTGGTGTATCAGCATACTATTTGAAAGCAATAAAAAGCATAAAATACATTATGGCATTATTGTTAAAAAATTGATAATACCATGGGCATTCAGCCATCTATTGATCCAATAAAATCCAACTTTCAGATGTTCATCATTGTACTTCGTAGCCATGCCTGCTGCTTCGACTGCCTCAGTCATCTCCTCCACCTAGAAGCGGGCTTGTCCCAGCAAACACAGACCCTGTACTCAGTCCTTAGGCTGACAACTTCATCTAAAGCTGCAGTAAATAAAAATTAAATAGTTTTACTTTTTCTATCACTGCTTTTAAGCTAGAACTACTTCTAGGCATTTTTTTATTTTAGTGAATTGATGGAATAGTGCAACCAAATATTAGTAAAAATGTACACTTAATAAATAGAAACAAGCACCAATGTCATACCTTATTTTACCTAGGATGAAACAAAACATATTTACTTGGAAAAGCATGAGAATGCTATTAACTGGACCTTAACCACTGGTTGATCCCTGAGCATTGGGGTTGACTAGGACTCCCATCTACCTCACATTTTCCCATGCTCTTTAGAAAGTCACCCAGGGCACCTACACCCAGTACTAATATCACCTCCAAGTTACCGTTCTGCCCATTTGGAAAGCTGATAAGTACTACTACCATAGATAAAGTTTCCCCTGTCAAAAGGGCCAGCTTTTGATGTGCATTTTAATCATTTGTATGTTCTATAATCAATATTTTAATGTTATTAATGGATATTCTGAATACTCTAATTGCTTATCTTTAAGAGGTAATTTTGTAAAATGAAAGAACCTTAATTGTCTACCTTTGCATGTCCCGTGCTATAAAATCTAGATGTCTTTGTTTTTAGAGAGAAGAAAAGAAAGAATCAGGCAATGCTGACAAAAGTCTCACACAAAGATGCAAGGCCTGTGGCAAGTCGCCACCATCCCAGCTGCAGTCTTTCTAACGTGGACCAACCGGTTTCATCTTTCTCGATGTTGAATAGAATGATGACTAGACCGAATGGCAATGTAGACTGAAATTTAAAATTTCCCGTCAAATATTCCGCCATGAAACACTGTCACGTGTGTTATTTTAATTTGCCAGTAAAATTAGACACGGTAACATTTTTGGTATTTATATAGCTACCTGGCTCAGTCAATAATGTGTAATTTAAAGTATTATCATTACAAAAGTACAATTGGTAGTGGTTAAGATGTAAGCTTTGGAGGCAGATTGAAGTAGGTTAAAATCCTGGGTTTTCACAAATGGTCTGATCTTGATCCAATAACCCATTCCAGCTGCATAAGGATAAAAGCAATAAACACTAAGGTCATAATGTTATCTCCAACCTTTAATATAAGTATTGCCTGGAACATGGTAGGCACCTAATAAGTATTCATTGACTGAAATGATAAATGTAGTAATGAAGATAGTCAAGTACTTTAGCTAATGGACGAGATGTGAGAATGAAAGTAGATTAAGCATGTAAGTGTTAAGCACTGATCTGGAAAATAAACATTACTAATTAGTTATTATGAGGGTGACCATATCATTCATCATACAGGTCTGGATGCTTTGAGAGCGATAGGGGTGCTGTTACCTACATAGGGACAAAAAGGTAAACTAGGACCATCCCGGTCCAACTGAGGTATAAAATCACCCAGCTCTTGCTGCTACTATCATGCCTTATAGAAAACCAAGAGTAGAGGAAAATCCATAATTATAGGTCTTCTTTGAAAACACTTGTAGTGGATGAAATAGAGCCACACAGCTGTGTCTAATCTAAAAATTTCTGTTTACTTGCTTGGGGCATTAGAGAGAAGGAACAGTTGAAATATAACTTTTCCGGGATTCAAATTTTCACATTTGTTTTAGGTTTCTTCTCTTTTTTAAATCCTAATAATATGCTTTAATTATGTTTAGAATGAGAGGAAGGGAGAGGGAGACATCGATGTGAGAAACATTGATTGGTTTCCTCCTGTACTCGCCAAGACTGGGGATCGAACCTGCAACCTTTTGGTGCACAGGACGATGCTCCAATTGACTTAGCCACCTGACCAGTGCTGTTTTAATTGTCTTTAATTGACCAAATCTAATTAGATTAGACATCTCTTTCCAGATTCTTCATCCAATCTCTCACCATGATTGTTTTATACCTTCATCCTTCATGTACAGATTCCTGGCCCTGGCTTCTCTAAATAGAAAACCTCACTTTCTAATTAGTAACAACTTGTATATCCACCTCGGCTTCTCAGCTAGCATCTCGTCCTCTCTGGGTTCTCTCTGTGTTATCATGCCTCCCCTCTCCATGGGCTGTTTCCTCACAGCTCTCCGGGGTTCCTCCATCAATTGCTCACTTTCATCTTACTTGCATCTTCAATAGGTCCACTTTGTCAAGATCCACAAGTTCAGATTTTATGCTCCAGAATCAAATTTCAGGTTTGCATTTTGTCTTTTTGATGTATTTTGTGTGTGTGTGTGATCATGAGAAAACTGCTTAACATCATTGAGCCTGTTTTTTCATAGGTAAAATGGTATTAGTGATACCTAATTCCAGTGTAGGATTAAATGAGATAGTGCATGGGAAATGTTAAGGGCCTCTGGTCGAGATGCCCCTCAGATGTGAGCCCCAGGCACTCCGCTGCTCTAAACATATAACAACAGCAGGCAGAATATGAAAAGAGAAACATGGTAAGATATGTTGTGGCTCAAAAGCAAGAGAAGCAAATCCCATCAAGTATACTTATGATATTGTGATTCTGAATTTTGTCATGTGACTTGCTTTGGCCAATGGGATGTTAGCAGTTGTGATGCAAAGTGATGTCTAAACGTGCTAGCATGTTTTTGGTTTTTCTCCTGCTCTCTGTGATCGTGAGGAGAACATGCTAGCATGCTGAAGGATGAGACACGTGGAACAGAGCCAAGTGGCCCAGGTGTCCCAGCCAAAGTCAGCCCAGATCAGCCGTCAGCCAGCTGGTCTGCAGACATGTGAAGGAGCCAAATCAATGAGAGCCCAGCCTACATCACTGACTCAGACTCAGGGGCAAAATAAGTGCTCTTGTTTCACACCACTGAGCCTTGAGATGATTTGCTGCACGTACAGCATTCTGTGGCAATAGAGTGGACACACCCTCCCGCAGTTTCCTTTGCTCTCTCAGCTCTAGCACATCAGACATGTCTCTTTAAGAGAATGGGCCATGTACCCAGCACACAGGCTTCTCACACATGCCGTTTCCCTCGTCCCTTACCTTAGTCAGCTCCTTTTTGAGTCCATTTATTCAGCAGTTCTCAGCCCACATGCATCTTCCTTAGGCAAGCCTTTACTTTCATCCCTGGCAAATCAAGTTTCTTTACACAGTCACATGACTTGATTTCAGAGCACTTTTTAAAAATAATTATTTTTATTTTTTCAATTACAGTTGACATACAATATTATATTTTGAGATACTGAGTTTCTGGTGTATACTCCAGTGATTAGATGTTACGTAACTTATTAAGTGATCATCCTGATAAATCTCATAGCCATCTAACACCATACATAGTTATTATAATATTATTGATTATATTCCCTATGCTGTTCTTTAGACCCCCATGACTATACTATAACTACTAATATGTACTTCTAAATACATTTACCTTTTTAAAAAATATATATATTTTTTATTGATTTCAGAGAGGGAGAGATAGAAACATCAATGATGAGAGAGAATCATTGATTGGCTGCCACCTGCACGCCCCCTACTGGGGATCGAGCCCGCAACCCGGGCATGTGCTGTGACTAGGAATAGAATTATGATCTCCTGGTTCATAGGTCAATGCTCAACCACTGAGCCACTCTGGCTGGGCTCCATTTACCGTTTTAATGACATCTCTGCTAATAATTATACTCTGATTTCTGTGATATTGGTTTTAAGTCTGTCTCCTACACTAGATTGCAAAGTTCAAGAATTATCAGACACAGCTGTTCTCCAGGCCTTCACTGTGCCCTGATGCAGTGGCTGAAGCCTAACTCAGTGACCAGCCCCAGGGTTTGTGGGATAAAGACGCTGTAGCAGATGCATCTATCCTCTACCTTCTCTGGGTGATGACCGTTAACAGCTCATATCTGTCCTTCTCCAGAGGCATGCCCTTGGCCGAGAGAAGCTGCCTTAGGCAGTTACCTGAGAGTTACCACACCGCCCTCTCTCCCAGGGGAGCCTGGAACCTGTGACTGATGGATGTGGGTGTTTGAAGAGCCCTCCTGCCCCCTGGGTGGGCCAACCTCTGTGGTGCAGTGTATGTTCTAGGGCTCCCGGGGTCAGCTTAGGGAAGACTGCTCCTGAAAGCACATCTCTGTCTAGTCCTCCCCTGACACTGTCACTCCCCGAGTCCTCTTATGCTTCGCCTGAGAATGTGACCTCAATAAATCACATGAATAAGAACCGTGGTGTCAAGCTCTGCTACCAACCAAACCCCACCGAAGACATGAGTTCAACTTGAGCATTTCCTTCTCACTCAAGAAGTAAATCTAGGGTAGAACCTGCAATACTATCCACTTGGCTAAATCTTTGCATAGAGGAAAATAAGAGCTCACTTTTCTCAAAGGATCCTGAAACTCACAGACGTCTAATAATTTCAGGGTTGGTTACAGCGTCCATGTTCATTAACACTAACTCCTTCAAATGTAGGATTTTTTAGTGAATGAATGAAATGTAGGAGCAGATAGCCAAGTTTTATTGGTTCCTGGACATGTGTGTGCTCATAACTGCAATAATAATGCATATAATAATACACTTCTTAACAGCCTGTCTGTATAGAGAGCATGCTTGATATCTGACTACCAGTATTTTCATCTCATCTCTGTATGTGGGTTGCTGCTTTCAGAAGATAATCAAAGAAGAGGTGATGGGGCTGCTACTAGTAAAATGCCCATACTATCCTGTTAAGAGAAAAATGATACACAGTTACACATAGTTCAATCCTAAATAGTAAAACAAATCTCTCCATCTATCTCTCCATCTAGGCACTAAAAAATGAATGAGAGGAAGCATACCAAGGCATGATCAGTAGCAGTGAAATTATTAGAGATTTTAATTTCCTTTTGAAAACATTTTTAAATTTCAACACATATCTAAAAGCATAACTATATTTTTTAAATAAAAAAATGAGTAACTTAACAAAAAGATCACAGGAAACAATGGCATTTTCCTTCCCCATTTAAATAAACTCAGTTCAAAGGTTTAAAAAGGGGGTCTCCCACTCCTGGGAAGATAGAGTAGATGAGGGTACCTCTTTTCGTCCCAATAAGTAGAGCTGAAGATCTTGCACGTGATGTATTCAGCATGCTAACTCTGAAAGGTGAAGACGGCTGACCTCCCTGGGGCCCAGGAAATAAGGAGCAACAAGGTGTGAGTGCCCTGGGTTTTCTTTCTGTCCCTGCTCCAGACTTGGAGCTGCAGAAGCTGGCCACCTGGCGATGCCAGTGGCACAGACAAGAAATGCAGCAACCAAAGCCTGCTCCCTCTATCCAAAGGCCGAGAAAAGGGACAGCCTTGCAGAACAGAACACACTCAGACATCACTCCTCTGCTGTGGTAAATGGCCCAGGAATAACCTGTGCCCATCCCCACCCAGCCAGCCCTCCTGTCCGGGCCAAAGTGTCAGCTATGGTAACTGCAGCTCGCCCAGGAAGAGGCTGAGTTGAACAGAGAAATGTTTAAGATGCTCAAATGTTCAGCATGCAAAGTATGACATTTTGTGCACTTGCCGTGTGTGAGAAATACTTACTTCCACAGGTCAGCACCGTGTTTCCACTATAACACGCGCGACTGAGCCCTGGATAAGGTCTTGGGAGTTTTGATTGAAATCCTACCAAGTATACCAGCAATCAGCACATTTAAGGTAATTTAAGGGTAACTATTTTATTTATTTTATTTTGATTCAAAGTCATTTTCATCTTTATTAGGTGTTGGTCAAAGGTGCTTATATCATCCATGGCTTACAGAAGTTTGGGTTTTTTTCTCCCAACTCATTAAACTAGGAGGAGGCAGAGTTGACATTCTTCTTGGAAGGATTATAGCCAATTCAAGAAAGCCTCATCTTCCCAGGATTGCTCAAGGGGTTTTGCCATTTCTGCGGTGATTTTAGTTTCTGGATTCCATGACTCCTTCACATCTAGCTTCTGACCCTCTCGGAGGATTTCTGGGACCTGGCACATCCATGCGACAGTCTCAACACGTGGTCACGGCTTACCTAGGAGCTCACACAGGTAGTTGAATGAATGATCTCAAGGTTGACTATCTTAAACTTTCATTTAATTTATTAGACTTACGTAATTAAAATTACAGAGGCGCTTGGGACAGCTTGCCATAAAAAACAAAATGGAATCTATTAAATTTGTGCAGTTGGAATGTTTAAAGGAATTTCACCCATTTAAAATAGATGGAAACATGATCAAAAGCCACTTGAAAGTGATTTGTTAAATTGGATGGATTTATAAACAGAATAAGAAGATCTACCAGTTTAAAAAGTAGCCTTCAAAATTTATAACTTAATAATTATTAACTAGTAAACCAATTTAAACCTCTGAGAAATCTTTCCAAATGGCATGATGATCGTCTCTGGGAATTCCTTGCCAGGTTTTTCTACTGCTTCATTCCCGCCTGTTCCCAGTCTTGCCCAGGCCCCAGACAGCGCCATGCCCACCACCCAAGCAGCCACTGCTGGAGGAGAGGGCCTGTCTTTATTTCCTGATTTCTCCCAGCAGCTGCCAGGCTGCTGGGGAAGAGCAGTTGTCAGAGAGACATGTGTTTGAATGAAACTGAATTAGCTACATTTTTCAAGCTCGATTTTAAAATGCTGTATGCTGGAACAGTGGCCCTGAAGAGGTTTTGTGTTCATGGCACACTGTCAAATACTAGAGTCTTAGCTTCTTGCAAAGCACAAAGACTCAGAAGGACCTGGATCTCATCAGCCGTGTTTGCAAGCTGCGCGGTGACGGCTGAGCAGCATGGCCCCATCCAGCACCTGTGGTTTGGGGAGGGCTGCGCTGACCGGAGTATTTGCAGGAGCACAGTTCTGCTGGGCGGCTGTCCTCACCTGCACTTCTTCCTAAACAGCAAGTTCGACACCCCCAACACACCCCTCCCCCTGCCAAAAAAAACCAACAACAACCGCCTCAACGGTGAGCTACAGACTGTTGGACATTCGTCCCTAGAACACAGTGTGGTGTAATTTCAAATATTAGAATTTTAGACATCACACTTCAGTGGTTTAAAGGAGTCCAAATAACATGAAACACAACTCATGTTGCAGGAAAAAATATTTCTGTGTATTGAATAAAGCTGGGTGGGGGCATATCTATGAAATAAATACTAGTTGAGAATCACTAATTGTTTCAATTCCAGACCTAAGACTAAAATTAGCTTTTACTCTGCAACACTACAATGTAAGCTGAATTAGGAGATTTTTAAATGTTTAAATAGATCGCTTTAAAATCAGACTTTTACTTGGGTCTGTATTGACCATATTTTCTTTTCTTTTTACAGTTTAATATTCTCCCAAAATAGAATATTATTTGTAAGAATGTATGTGTGTTTTCAGTCTTATAGGTGATTTGCACTACAAATTAATTCAAGAGCCCTAAGGACGAAGGAGCCCTGGCCAGTAGCTCAGTGGTTCATATATCAATGAATTTATATCTTTCTTAGTTGAATATACTCATCTACTAAGAACCCTTATTTCACTGATGTTACTAGATTTCCTCCTCCTGCTGTAACAAGAGTCTCCAGCCTCCGTCTCTCCTGCCCGTCCTGCCTGGGGGTGGTTTCGTATACCGGGGAAAGCAGTGAATTAGGGGGAGGCACCTGGGACTCGGTCCCTGGGAAAAGGCCCTGCCTCGGGCACTGTGCGCATTGGGATGCACATTCCCACTGTAGTTGGACAATTTGTCCAACGGCGGAGGTGAGCTTTCAGCTCTAAAACGGTGCTTCCCGAGGTCGTGGCCCACCGAGAAGGTGATACAGTCAAGGACCTAGCTTGTTAAAAGTCTCTGCCCAGCATCCTGTCAGATTACCCACAACCCTCTTGGATTCGGGCCCTTGCAGGTTTAAGACAAAGAGCAACGCTTTGGCCTCCGGAGGTCAGTTTCAGACCTGAGCACCCAGCCACAGTTGTGGGTTCCTGGCCATGTCTGACCTTCTCTGAGAGACAGTGTCCCCCTCTGTGCGACAGGAGTGACAGATGCAGAGTTGCTAAGTGGATTAGTGGGGCGATGCTCTGGGGCAGGTGGTGCAGACTCTGCACTCCTGTGCAGTGAAGGAGTGCGGCCAAGCCCCTCTGCCTGGACCAGAGCTGCGCTGCCCGACGGCAGCTCCCGGTGGCACGTGGCCATCCGTTCATTGAACTGCAACAGACCAGAAATCTGTCCTCAGCGCTCAACAGTCACCGTGGCTAGGGGGCACGTAGTGGACATACCATTGGCATCAGCACAGAAGTGCCGGAGTGGAGGAACCACACCACCCCGCATCCAGAGCCTCGCCTTTACCCCCAACGGTGTCTTCAGCAGAGCACTGGCATCTTGCTGCTGTGTCCTCAGCGGCCATGGAATGGTGCCTGGGCAGCAACGCGGCGGGACAGGTACACTGGCATCACCTTTGCTTTGCTCTATCACCTTCCCAGGACCCCAGGTGTGCACAACGCATTCTCTAGCAAAGACCACTGTGAGAACGACTGGAGAGGCCCAGGGCTTTGGGAGCTCGGTATTCACAGCCATGACTTGGTGTTATTCCAATGCACATGCAAGTGGTAAGACAAGCATGGCTTCTCAAGCACACCAGCTATCGGCAGGCAGTCCTGTGGTGGTGGAAAGATACACATCAACATAATGGAATGGGTTCTCATTGGCAAGTGGCCTTTTGTAGACTAGTACGTTCCTACAGATTTTAACATAAAAAGATCAACGATCATACTTCCTACTCATTCATTTCTTTTACTTTAATGTTTAAATCTGTTTTGCAGGTTTGGAAACAGTAATTTGTTGCTGTCATTTGAGAGGGAATATTGTATTTTTAAAATTGGTCTTAGGGAGGGTTTGGCAAACCTTTTCTGTAAAGAACCAAATAGTAACTCTTTTAGAGCCACAGGTCTCTATCACAGCTACGTCCTGTGCTGAGGAAGGTGAGAGCAGCCACAGACAACAGGTACCTAAGTGGGTGTGGCTGGTGCCAATAAAACAGTTTCTAAAAACTGGCCTTTGTGTGCCAATTCCAGGTCTAGGATACAGAACAACATAGCCTTTCCTCACTCTTTTTTTAAATTTATTTTTTGTTTATCCTCATTCGAGGCTATTTTTTTTCATTGATTTTAGATAGAGTGGAAGGGTGGGAGGGAGAGAGGGGCAAAGAGGGAGAGTGAAAGAGAGAAGAGAGAAGAGAGAGACAAGGACATGAGACACATTGATTGTCTTCCGCACCCGCCCCAACCAGGCCAGGGAACAAACCTGCAACCTAGGTACATGCCCTTGACTGGGAATGGAACTTGCAACCATTTGGTGTGCAGGCCGATGCTCTAACCACTTAGCAACACCGGCCAGGGCTCCTTCCCCAGTCTTGCCGGTTTCTCACCACGATTACATGTGTTTTTTTTTACATTTAATTTTTGAACATATATCACACCCTGCAAATGACCACTGACTTTTAAATGTTTGATTTATAAATGTCAAAATATAATTTTCTTCTAATTTTTATTAAGGTCTTAATAAACACTATTTTTCTCCAGGATAACTTTTTTCCCCCCTCAGACAGCAAATTGAGAGGAATGCACATAGCATACAAATTGTAAAAGAACTAATTAAAAACGATCCGTGGGTCTAGTCAAGCTATTTAAAATGTCTTGACTACTTTACTAATTCATGAATTGAGTTACAACTTAAATAGAAAACCAAAATTGAGCTATGTGCTTCGATGCTATTATTCTCACGTGGACATCACTGTTCAAGGCAAGTAAGTGAAAGTGTCTAGTAGATGGCTCAGGCAGCATGTACACAACACACCTGGGCCGGGCATGCACGGGCGAAAGTGGGCTCCAGATAACTGGCGAGGAAATAGGGCAGAATCATGACATTTCAGAATTGGATGTGTCCTATGGAATCATCTGTTCACCCCCATTGCGTTATGATTGATGAGTGTGGCCGTCCTCTGATTTTTCTTTCCCAGAATACACTGTTTCTTCTATTAGCTCTCCAGTCCTCCTGGAGGACCCCCTCAGCCCTGTGCTCGGCGCTGAGAGCTGGATGAGGCTGGCTGTGTCCTCGGGGCAACATTGAACCAGATGGACTCACCAGAGCCTGTAACTCACCAGCAGGACTGTCTGAGGGACAAGGTCCTGACCCACATCGGCCATCTCCATTCTGGAGTTTCTTAGAATCACCAGGAGAGAAGCTTCCTCTCTCTTTCTTCCTCCCACTCTCACTGTTTCTCTCTTTAATTCTCTTTCTTTTTTTTTCGTTCTCTCCCGGCACCCCCTGTCCTTCTTGTTTAGGGATGCTGAGCTTGACAAAATGTATGTGGGATAGCAGCCATTCTGCCACCTCGGGAAATGACGTGCCTGAGAATGAAGCCACAGAGACAAGCTGGCCTGAGACGCAGGGTCCAAGTTCTGATGGTGTGAGCCTCTGGACACAGCCTTAACTACAACCAGAAACCTGTCTCCATACCCACAGGAGCAAAACAGTTCCTCCTCTCTTCTTATGCTTGACTTGGGTTTTTGTCATTACAAAAAGCGTCTGGAGAAAAGGTTGACTCAAATAAGTGAACCTTTCACGTCCTCTAAATGTGGTACTTGTTCTAGGAGACTGACATGGGAGACTAGCAAGTCTGGTCCAATCTTACATGCAGAGCAGTTCAGGAAAAATGTGTGTGCTACCCTGTAAGTTTCCCGGGCTCCAAGTAAGCGTAGTCACCCTGTTTCATGGGTATTCCTGCTTGAGGACATAACCAACTTTAAGAAAATATCAATCAGATTGAAATGAAATATTTTGCACATCTGCACATAGTACAGGTCAGAGGGAGACTTGGAGGGGACGCGGGAAGATCAGCAGGACAGGGCACTGGAGTGGGTAATGCAGAGGTCTTCAGGTCTGCCACCAACAGCACTACCCCTGACTCCACTCCGATTCCAGCCAGTATAGCTGGGCCCATACACCCCAGCACTCATCCCACAAACAGTTACAGAATCCACACTTGTGCTCAGCACCAGGGACAGATTTGAGCAAATAAACTCAGACACTTGGAGCTTCCAAGAAAAAAGAAACAATACTTAATCCTGATCACCAACTATGTGGTAAAATAAAGGGGGCTGGCGATTTGCTTGTGATTAACCCTCTTACAAAATGATCACTTAAGTCCATTCCCTTACAGCCCCCTCGAAACTGGATTGATTAGGAACATCGAGATACATGTGTTGTGAACACAGGTCTTTACAAAGAGCAAAACACTCGAATATGATGATTTTTGCCTAATTGGCAAAATATATACTATTTCTTTTACCATGCTAATTAGTTATTAAACTATCAAATCTCAAAACACACCAAAAAAGGCATTATTGATATTTTTCATTTATTACAAAATAATAATAATAATAAAACAATGGCAAACATGGAGCTATAACATGACTTGTCAACTTGTGGCCATGTGGAATGAATGAGAACTGGGAAGTAACAAACAAAAAAGTCTGGTCTGCTACACATGATGCGAAAATTGTTATCACTGGCAACTGAACCTCATTAGACGGGAGTTATGTCGCCAATTTCCTGTAGCATTTTGCAGACTGAAGTCACATTTTAACCTGTTAAACGTCTATGACATTTCTGGTTTGTATGTAACTTTTATTCTTTCATTGAATAATCTCCTAACAGAAATGGTTGCTGCTAAAGTTGAGTGAAACTGGACTAATCCTGGGACCATCTTACCTAATAAAAGAGAAACATGCAAATTAACCATCACTCCGCTATGCCCATAGCCAATCAGAGTGAGTATGCAAATTAACCCAACAAAGATGGAGGTTAATTTGCATATGCAGGCATGGAGCGGAGTGAAGTCTGCTATGAGGGGAAGGGGGGCGGCGGAGGGAGCTACTGTAATGGTACTTCAGACAGAAGCGAGGACTTGTGGCTCCAGGCAGCCCAGCAATGAGGAGGTGCTGGCTCCCGGGCAGCCAGGGAGTGGGGACTTGCCGGCTCTGGGCGGCCACGGAGCGGGGACTTGCCGGCTCCCAGGTGGCCCGGGAGCAAGGACTTGCCGGCTCCAGACAGCCAGGGAGTGGGGACTTGCCAGCTCCCGGGCAGCTATGGGAGTGAAGCCAGGGGAAGGAAGGTCTATTCTTGCACGAATATCGTGCAACGGGGCTCTAGTATAATATATAACCCAAATTTCCTAATTTTTGGAGAAAAGTGTTTAAGGAATAATATTGACAAAAATGAGAAATACACAGGTCTTAGAGTTTACAGAACAGGATTTTATTTAAATTTGTGTACAAATAAAGATTTACCAAAATATCATCATAAACCCAATTCACTCCCCTCCCCCAATGGGCACTATAGAGAAGCCATATTCTCTTAATTATGTGCCCCCAGTTAGTAGATTCTGGGGGGTCAAGAAGGGCAGGGGGAGAAGATACTGACCCTCACGATAAAATTACAATGATGTCACATCTTGGAATGCTTAATTATAGAGATTTACATAAGAATCAGCTCTCCTCAGTTTTCACATTAAATAAAATCTACTAAAAAATTACAAGTAAGGCTTCTGGCTTTATTTTGAGTGAGGTAAGGAGTATACTCAGTATTAAGGCAAAGGTAAGAATATATGGAATATCATGGGAAGTGTGGACCTTCCATTGTAAAATATATTTTGGAATATTCATGGGTTTTCCCAGCATGTGCTGGAATTAGGAACGTGGAAAGCTGTGACAGTGTAACAGCTATTTGTCTGACTGTCTTAGCTGCACCTTTTAGAGAATTAATCTATTAAGGTAGTCTTGCTTGAGTTTGCACAGCCTGTGATTTTTTATTGTTCAGGATTAAATGTCACCCAAACTGCCAGCAGTGAATGAGGCCTGTCTGGCCACACAGACGCTCCCCAGCGTCGGCCACACAAGGTCTACTGAGTAGGTTCACGGTAACATAAAAGTGTGAGAAGACAGGGCATTAATTTAATAAAGACATAAGTGAAATCAGATTAGTCTGTTTAGATATCTGATTCAAGAAGATACAGAATTAAGATTTTTTTACACAATGGTCTTGCTTCTCTCCTTCCCATGTTTTCCCCAAAGAGACAACCATTTCCTTCAGTGAGGAGAGAACCAGCCCTTTTTATGGCAAAATGGACTTCTTCCTCCGGGGATCAGGGCAAAGGCTTTACTTCTTAGCCACGCTGGCCACGGCCTTCTTGGCTGCGTCCTCCAGGTCGACGGCCGAGGTGATGGGGAGCCCGCTGCTGCTGAGGATGCGCTGGGCCTCGTGGACGTTGGTTCCTGGGAGAGGGCAGGGGGCACAGTCACTGACATGGAACTGGAGGTGGTCCCCAAGAGTCAAACCTAACATGACTGGATGCCCTGTCTCACCAACGCAATCCAATTACGACTCTGTTTCTGCTTTTTACGATGCAGATATGGCTACTTAAATAAATCCAAATGACAAATTTATTTTTTCCCTCTTTTCATCTAAATGTCTGGCATTAAAAGATACTGCCTATACTTCCTCTGGCATTTAGAAAATGAAAATAACGAGGTTCTTAAAAGATTGAGAAAAAAGGAAGATTAACAACCACTTGTTTAACGAGTTTGAAAAAGGAAAATCTTCTGCAATGGATTTATCCCTTGACTGAACAGTCTGAATATGGGATCTAAAGAAAAAGCTTTGTGTCAAAAATGAGCAAGAGAAGGAAGCCCCGGGTACAAGCGGCAGGGACACCAGCAGCCACATGGAAGGCGCATGACTATTGACCCAAACCCTGTGCTCCAGGAGGTGGTGACACAGGTCTAGTCACTGTCCGGGCAGGAGAAGCCACGGAGGAGATCTGTATCAAGAGTGGCCCAGCTGGAAAAGAAGGAAGCAGAGGACTGCCGAGACAGAGACACTTCACTGATGAAAAGCTGCAATCACGGTAACCAGTTGGGTAGGTGCAGCGTGGTTTGTAGATGCACCGAGGTCGGGTCCTAATGTCTTGGAAGGAAGGTCTGAGTCATGGCCCAATCTGAGACCTGCAGTTCAGACAATCTGCCACCAGTGGCCACGAACTGCGGCTGTGGGACAATGACAGTGTTCAACACGCTCGTCTCCGCTTCTCCTCATTCTATACAACAGGGGGAGGCCCGCAAGGAGCGCGCCAGGCCGTCCTGGTGAGTCTAGCACTTGCCTTCCCCCCACCCCCGAAGGTTTGCTGGGAATGACTACTTAACATGCGAAATGCTTTTCTGTCCTTTCAGGGTGAGCAGCCCCTGGGAGAAATGTGATAAAATTTAAGTCTAATCAAATATCTCATCTGACATCACTTCCTGTGCTTTCACCTAGTTGGCCAGACAGCCTATTTATAAACAAGGGCCTTGGAGCCTCGGCCTGGGGTAGCCCAGGAGCACGTGGAAAGGAGCCGAGGCAGCGTTCCATGCGGAGGGAAAGGTGAGTTGGAGAGGGGCAGGAGTGAAAGGTGATGATGTCACGTGGATTCTTGGGGCCCCGGGCACACGGAAGCCCCGGGGAAGGCACTGGGCACTGGGTCTTTGGCTCAATGCTCACTGGCCGCTGCGTGACACGGGAATTGGACGGATGTGCTCTCTGCGAAGCAACAACCCAGAGGTAGGAAATCATTAGTGAAACTCGCCTCTCCCTGCCCCTGTGGTGTGTGAGTTGTACAGTTCTGAGTAAATCATTTAACTGCTTTGAGCCCCAACTTCTTTATCTCCAGACAACATTATAATCATCTTCCTTACAGAGAATAGTCACTAAGCACGTAGGCCAGGCTTACTGTCAGTGACTTAGATGCGTCTTTCCAACGACCCTGAGTAGGTGCTACTGCCCCTGTTACAAGATGAGGAAACTGAGGCACAGAGAGGAGGGAGAGCATTTGTGGTCACACAAGGGTAGTGGCAGCGACGGGTATGAGCCTGTTCTCTCTCATCATACACCCTAACTGTTCTAGAGCGATGCTGTCTCCTGTAAACGAGGTGAGTGCTGGGAGCACAGGCTGAGGAGAGGCAGAGCTAACACCTGTGACAGCACTTTGCAAAGGGCAGTGTCTGTGGCCAGGTCAGCACTCAGCGGCTCCTGCTCCCTGTCCAGTGGGAGCAGAGGCTGGGGGGTGGCTGCCCACCAGGGAGCGGCGCCAGGCCCCTGGCCTGAGTCATGTGACTGAGTTCTGGCCACTGGAAGGCAAGGGGTACAAAACGCACACCTATAAGACCTGCAATGTGGCCCTGCACCCTTTGCCCTGCCTGCCTTCTGGACGCCGCCGGCTGGACTGCCCTGGAAGGCGGCAGCAGGCCACTAGGTTAGAGCAGGGCACCCTCCCACCCTGAGGCCTCGAGTGGATGAGGAGGAGCCGTGTAAGTTGGACATGTCAGCGTCTCTGCTGCAGAAGCTGCATCACTTTATAGAGGTTACTTTGTAAATGGGCAGCAGCACCAAGAGGACCAGTGGCTCCCAGTACTCACGCCCCTCAACGCCGGGCTGGATCACCTGCTGCTGCTCAGTAAGGACGCAGCAGGCGATGGCATGCCTCTGGAGACTCCATGACGAAGCCCACGAGTCTGTCTGTTCCCTCGACTCCTGGATTGTTCCCCGAGGAAAGAAGCTGCCAGGCTGTGGGCTGCCCCGCGGGGCCTCTGGGAGGTGCGGAACTGAGGGCAGACTCGGCTAGCAGCCAGGGAAGACCTGTGGCCTCCGGTCCCCCCGCAACACGTGAGTGACTTGGGAGCGACCCTGCCCATTGAAGCCTGGACTAGACCTCAGGCGTGAGCGAACCTGACCTCAGGACCCGCAGAGCCACACCCAATTTCCCACCACAGATATGGAGCTCATCAATGTTCCATGTGTGAAGTTGCTAAATGTCAGGGCAAGCTGTGACTTAAGTAAACCATCTGCGAAGATCTATTAGTTCATGAGTACAGCCTCGGTGCACATCCTGGTTCATTTGGTGGAGTTTTACCAGCGTCCCAGAGGCTGGCAAGTAGGGCAGAGGCTCAGAGGGGTGGTGGACTGGGCGGGGAATTCCCACTCTGCTCCTGGCGGGGCTCTCTCGGGTTGTGCTCAGAGGGAAGAAAGAGCCTGGCTGGCACGGAGCCAGTCAGTCTCTGGACCAAGTAACTGTGTACGTTTTTGTCTCCTTCAACACAGACATGGACTAGAATTCTTTCCCCAACTGTCCTCCAATCTGCTGGGGAAGAAATCTAATTTAAGGTACAAAAGGCTCTTCTCCCTCTTCCCTTTTTCTTCAGAGCACCCTCCAATCTCAACATGTGACCTCCAGGGGACCCCCAGGAGGCAGGCTCTTCTGCCTGACCCCAGGGCGGGGGTCCTGCCTGCCTCTTGTGGGGTGCGCCCCACTGCGCCCACAGCCTTACCAGGCCTGCCACCCGCTGTGTGGACCTGGGAGCCAGTCATGCTGGATGGACCTGGCTTGATACAGGAACAGCGGCCAGTGGTGGTGGTCATCAGTCAAAGCAGCCAGAGCAGGACACTCAGCATGCGTCCAGGGCTCCAGGGCTCTAAGCATATTAGCTCATTTGCTCCTCAGTGGCGCCCCCAGGTGGCTGTTATTCTCCTCCCCTACAGATGAGAGGACTGAGGCGAGAGCAGGTTCCCAGCTCCTGTCCAGCGGGCATGGCTGGTGTAGCCAGGAGGCCCTGGCATGAGCATTCGGCTCCCTCTCACTGGTTTACAGGATTTCTGGAGCTAATGGTTGAAATGTCTATTCTGAATCCTGAATAACTCCTATGAGTTTGTAAACATGCCATGATAACAATGTTGGCAATAATAAGATATCTACGTTTCTGTGGCTTACGAAGTCCTCTACGTGCCTCCACGTGCCTCTATGTGCTCTCTGCGGTGACCTTGAGGCAGGTGTTCATAAGCCAGTCCTTTCAGCCGGGACTCCGGCTTCCTGGCTGGCAGGGCTCAGTCTCAGCCCTTTGCTCCCCCCTCTCCATGTTCATTCCTGGGCCTCCTGCGTGGGGTTTAAATTGGTAGCACTATTCCCTACGTGAGACCACTTGAATCTCAATGACGCTACACGTCACTCAGGGGCAAAGACCAGGCACAATCAGGATGCTGCTCTTTCCAACCTCCCGTCTGGCTAAACTACTCTACCCCTGCCCTGCTGGGGGAGGGACCCGGTGTTTTCTGAGCAGAATCAATTGTTCCCAGAACACTGATTGCACCTGAACAAGGACAGTCCAAATACTGATGGTGGCTGTTAGCCGTGCACAGATTTGCTCTGCTGAGAATGGGGACGGGCAGCATGCGTGACAGACGTGGTGGCAGGGAAAGGCCTCTGTCACAGGTGAGCAGGCAAGAGCACGCGGAGCCGGCGGCAGAGCTGTGAGTCCCAGACCAGGGCGCCCGAGCCCGGCCCTGCTCTTGCTTGGGGCCAGCTTTCCTGTGGTTCCCGCCCATGAGAACTGTTCACCAGCATCACTGGGGCTCCCCTGTACGTGTAGGGGTGAGATAAACTCTTGACCACCCCTCTCCCCGAGACAAATGGGCTGCTCTTCCTCGCAACCAACTAGCCTAACTAATATCCTCTTCAGCACCTGACGAACACCAGGCGTTTCCAAAAGGAAATGCATGGCCTGGGACCCTGAGACCTGGCAGACAGGCCGGGCCTTGGCCTCCCACCCGAGCTCTGCTGCCCCCTCTGCCCGGCTGATGCCCATCTGGTCCCGAGATCTCCCTTTAAATGGCATTTCTTTGGGAAGCCTTTTCACCACCTCCCGACTGCCAGCCAGAGCGAAGGATTATAAAACGAGCTCCCAGGTGCCTGTGAGTCAGATCCCAGCACCCTGGGTCCACTTCCTGACATCTCTTGTCCCCACTGAACACGAGCTTCACGGGCTGGCGATTGGCTAGACGCGCGCCCCAGGATGTCCGGGCTCAGCACAGCGCCTGCTACCCTGGCGGGACCTGCCGATGGACAAGATGCCACGCTGGCTCACACATTCAAAGCGTGCTGGGGGGGGGGGGGGGTGAGGGGGGAGAGACACGCTTCTGATCGCCTTGCTACCCCAACATCCTCAGATAGCTGTTTTGTTAGGCCTGCAATATGGCCTAACACTCCCCGCTTCCCGGGATTCTCCAGGGCTTCTGTGGGGCCTATAGCTAAGAAGGGCGGAGTAGCAGCTGGCTGAGTCCCGTGCCCTTGCCTGAGAGCTCCCAGCTGCCACCAGCCTTCTCACTGCCCAGCAGCTCCTCAAGCCCCAGGCAAGTGGGGTGCTGCTCCAGGTCAGTGCGGTGGGCAGGGCCGGGCCAGGGAGGACGGGTGCAGCTCTCCTCCAGCTGCTCCTGCCGGGCCACATCCAATACCTAATTGCTTCATAATTTCAGGATCCACTAAAGTGAATTTTAATTATACTTGCACTTACACTTTAATTACAGCCTTAATTATTCAGCATACACCGAGCACGCCCAGAGCTAAGCCGGGGGAGGAGTCCTCATGCTGAGGTGGAAGCTCAGGCCTGGATGGGCTCGGAGTGTGTCAGAGGAGAGTCCACACGGGGTGTGGGATAGGGTGGGGTGGGGGCGATGCTCACAAACAGGCCACAGACAGACATGGGGGACAGAAACAGCCCGAGGCAGAGGGCAAGGCAGAGTCCAAAAATGACAGACACGAGACGCACCGATAGAAAGATGGACAGACCAGAGATACACAGAGGGAAAGAAAGAGACAAAAAAGAAAGATTAGAGACAGAAGGGACAAAAGAAGAAAACTAGAGACTTAGATAAGAGAATAAGGGGGAGTGGCAGGGGGAGGGGTAGAAGAAGAAAAAGAAAGAGGAGGGGTGAGAAAGAGAGAGAGAGAGAGAGATGCCAGAGACACATGATAAGAGAGACTCATGAGGAATAACCTAGAGAGGGTCAGGCACAGAAAAGAGACAGGGACAGAGTCAAATAGAGAGATGAGGAAAAATGGGAGCTCGCCAAGTCCCATCTGCAGCTGCCTGGCCCAGCCCCTGCCCCTGCCCCTGCCCTGGCTCCTGCCCCAGCTCCTGCCCTGGCTCCTGCCCCTGCCCTGGCCACATCTCCCTTGGAGCAACCTGAATCACCACCTGACCAGATGGCCGCCCACGCCCGCTGGCCGCACTGCAGGCGCCTAGGATCTGCCCACCAGAGAACAAAGGGGGACAATTTCAAAATGAAATCATTATACAAAAGAATAATTACTACAGTCTTTAAAATGCTCCCTCTTCTGCCTGTTTGACCACAGACTTCCTGCCACTGGGTGGAGTGAGAGAGCCACACAGAGATGCAAGGTTAATTGATCAAGTTTGTTCTTTGCCTTCATTACAAGGGCGGACACACATTACAGGGTTTGGTTCAAAGGGTGCACACACCTCCCCTCCCCGCCCCTAACTTCCTGGGATTTTTATCACAGGCTGTGAGGAAAACCACTGGCAGAATGTAGACGCTCTCTTTTTAAACTGTTATCAACAGGAACAACAGGAATGCAGGTTCTTTTAAAAAAAATACAAGAGGTAGCACTTATTGTTTGTGAGGAACAATGAATGCTCAGTGGATACATGAGTTAAGGGGCTCACAACCCAAAGGGATGTCCTTTTATCCTGTTTACAGATGAGGCAACTGAGGTACTGGGGGGCCTGGGAACTTGCCCACTATCCCTGAAAGTCGGAGGCCGAGCCAGGCCCAAGCTCCAGCCCTGCTGACGGCAAAGGAATGTGGAACCACGCCCGCCCGTCCCCGCACGGCAGGCAGCCCAAGGAGATTGCAAGCCAAGCTGCTTATTTTTACTGGAGGGAACTGAGGCCACCGATGTCGAAGACTGGCTCAGTTCAAACAACCAGTTAGTTACCCGAGGCAGGTCAGGGCCCCAGGTCAGGGCTTCAGGTCAGGGCCCCCATGTTGGGGCTCCCAGGTCAGAGCCCCATGTTGGAGCCCCAGGTCGGGGCCCCCAGGTCAGGGCTCCAGGTCAAGGGCCCCACATTGGGCCCCCCAGGTCGGGGCCCCTACATCGGGGCTCCCAGTCAGGCCTGGAAAGCAAAGGCCTGGCGGGTACAGAGAGGTGTGACCTCTTTCTGACCACCCTGAACTAAAAATAGTTTTTACATTTTAAAATCCTTGGAACAAATCAGAAGAATAATATTTTGTGATACATGAAAAGTACCTGGAATTCAAACTGCAGTGCCTGGGAATGAAGCTCTGGTGGAACACAGCAAAGCGACTCAGTGACAGACCGCCGCGGCTGTGGGGTGGCCGTTCTGCCTGAATCCGAAACTATCCGGACCCCTGCTCCATGCAATTTTTCTGCTGTTTGCTTGTTTTGCTTAGAGAAAGGGGGTAGGTGGAAGCAAACAAAACTATATAAAGTGGCAGACAAACACCATCGTTCTTGCGCCCTCACTCCTCCTCCGGACTCTCCGTTCAGGTGACCATCAGATGGAGGAGAAGACCTGTGCATTAGCTACTGGCCACATTGGAGGCGGGCAGCTCCTGGAGGACCAGGGCAGCGGTCCTGGTGCTGGGCTGGCTCGCTGCAGGCAGCTCGCTGGCACGCTGGCTCTGGTGATGGCATGCTAGCTGGGGTGATGGCTTCGATAATAACCACAGCGAACCTGTACTGAGCCAGGGACCACGCTGGGTGATTTAAAAACTCATCTGCTCCTGCCTGGCCAGTGTTGCTAAGTGGTTGATCATCGGTCCATGAACCGGAAGGTTGAGTGTGGTTCTTTTTTTGCTTGTTTGTTTTTAAAAAATATTTTTATTGATTTCACAGAGGAAGGGAGAGTGAGGGAGAGATAAAAACATCAATGATGAGAATCATTGATCGGCTGCCTCCTGCACGCCCCCAACTGGGGATCAAGCCAGCAACCCAGGCATGTGCCCTAACTGGGAATTGAACTGTGACAGGAGGTGGCTGATCAACAATTCTCTCTCATTACTGATGTTTCTATCTCTCCCTCCCTCTTCCTTCCTCTCTGAAATAAATAAAAATGTATTATTTTTTTTAAACTCAGTTGCCCTATGAGGCGCCTATATTTTTGCTCCCATTTCACATATGGGGAAGCTGGGATTTCAAACCTGGCTGTTACTGACCAGCTGAGCAACATGGATAAATTACTGCAGTTGGATGGAAATTGTATCAAAATTCTGTGCATCCCTCACATTGTCAGATGAGAGCCCTCAGCCTCCCGATCTGAAATACTCACGGTGTCTTCAGGCTCAGGTAGCTCTGCTCTGGGCAGCCCCAAGGTGGCGCTCTTGGGGAGAGCCATTTTAACGGGACACACCCATCACCTGTGAAAGCACACAGGGAATCTACCCCTGTGTCACTTCTCTGGTAGCCATGTGCTCTCGATGGCTGATCAAATACAGCCTTCAAGTGTCACATAAGGAGACGGAGGCATGCAGAGAGAGCTCATTGGTCACTGGGGAAACCCCCAGGGGGCAGCCAGTGGTAGTGTGATGTTGGGCAGGACTCAGATGCCAGTCCCCATACCTGCCGGCTTGAGCACCCTCCTTACTCAGGTGCCCATGCTCAGCTTACACTTAGGAAACAGCATCAGGCTCTTGTTTTTGAAGGGATGACTGCTCCTAGACTGGGGTGGGCGCCAGACCCAAAGGCCGCCCAGGCTCAGGGCAGACTGCTGCCCTGTGATGTGCATGAGGGGGCCAGGCATCACCCAGCACTGCAGGCTCTGGCCCTGCTGCCCGGCAGTGGTGGTGGTAGCGGCGGTGGCGGCAGGGCCGATCTGATGGAACACCTGTTGGAAGAGCCAGCCTCACCCTTCCTGTGCCCTCCCTCTAAGGGGCTGCACCCAGGCCCAGGTGCTCTCACCTGCAGGCTTCCAGTGGGAGGCCCGCACAGGGCCCAGGTCCAAAGTGCCCGTGACGGGTGTCACGCTGCCGAACTCCGCGGTCAGTAAGGAAGCTCACTGTTGGTGCACAATGAGGTGCAGCTGCCACTTCTTTCTCAGTCACGGAGGCGGCAGTTTGGTACCCTGAGTCCTTTATCTTATTTCTCAGCAGGAGCAAAACCCAGATGGGGAAGAACCTGCTGGGTCCCCTCAAAGGCCCAACACGCCCGGTTGGATGGGTGTAATAGATGGTTGGTCGGTGGGAACACACAGGGAGCAGCTGCCTCAACAGAGGCCGAGGGTAGAGGCACCAAGAAAGAACAAGAGGGCGTGAGAGCCAGCATAGGGGGCTTCCCGGGTGCAATCCCATAAAACCCGACAAGAAACCGCCATTTTATTAAGGTCGTTGGAGCTCAAGTTGTTACATCCAAAAGAAAAAAGAAAGCCAGGCTGCAGTGCGAAGCCACCTTCCTTCGAGAGCCCTGGCCCCTCGTGAGCCCTGGTCCTGGCACTACAGGACAGGCTTCCTGCGGTGAGAGGCAGCGCGGGTCCAAATGGCATATATTTCAGTCACAGGCACCAACGAGGGGTAAGATGAAAAGCCAGAATGGCAGACATCATAGAGCATCTGTCTGGAAATGGAAATATTCGATCCACAGAAGCTCTGAGCAGTCTAGCTAACACTTCAGGCGAGGCCAGGTGAGGCGTGGGCTAAGGAGTGTTACCGTCTTAGACAATGGGAAGGTTTAAGGCTTTGTGACAGAGCAAGATTGTGTCCAACGTCTCATTTGGTTTAACCTGGTGATGATGACTTAACACTTACAGGGAGGAGAGGTGACAGATGTCTAGTGAGCATCGGAACGCCAGCAAGGCACACACATGGGGACAGTGATGGAGGGAGGGGATGAAGAGGGGCACATGGGCACCAGAGGGCAGAAAGCAAGGTGAGAGGTGGGTGTGCAAGAAATGGGAGCCGAAAGAGGAATGAGGATCACACACAGAGGAAAAGAGATGCGCATCGGCACAGAACATCCGACCCCTCCAGGGGCCACATTCCCAACCACAGCAGCAACGGGGCTGCACCGGGAGGGGAGCGGGGAGGAGGGCCAAAGTGTGCTGGAGAGGTGGGTGCAGGTGGGGACAGGGCCGTCTCACCCGAAAGGGAGCAGAGCTGAGAAGGAGAAGATGAAACTGGGCACAGAGCCCAACGGGGAAATGTGCTGAGGCCGGGGTGGTAATGGGCACAGCCGGAGGCCTGGCCCTACGGGGCTGGTATACTTGCCTGCCCAGGGCCAGGCCGCCACTCAGCAGGGTCTCTGTTCCCTGTGGACTCGGTGGAAGCAGCAAGCCCAGGGCTCAAACATTTTGAATGAAACATTTTCAAGCTCATCAGCCAGAGCCCACCTGCCTCTAGATGACAGCCAAAGGCCCTGTGCCTGCTCTACTCTCCTGGTCCCACACCCAGAACCACTGACATTGGGAGCATGGGTAGAGGCCAAGTGCATGGGCACAGCTGAGCACTCTGTGGCTGTCTCCACACTTTAATACTCACTTCCCCTCTAGCAGATCAAGGCATTGGGCGGCAATTTTAGTGGCCTGTGCTAAGGACACTTGGCATTCCTCTGGCGGGTGCCAATTTGTCCGTGTCTCAGAGGCCAGGACAAGTGTCTACGGGGAGGAGGTGCCAGTGCCTTGGTCAAGGAAGCAAGAGAAATGATACAGAGTTCCTGCCTCAGAGACGGTCGTGATGTCAACAACATGAGAGAGTGTTTGGGGAACATTATACAGATTGGTGAGGAAGAGGAGGAGGACAGAGGGAACATGTGTTCTAAAGATACTGGCGAAAGAGAATCAAATGTGTATGTTCCTGAAACAAATCTTTTGGTATTGGGAAGAAAAATCAAGTTGAAAAGACCCGGCTAAGAGGATCCAAGCTACAAATTATCTAGGCCAGTGGTCAGCAAACAGCGGCTCGCGAGCCACATGTGGCTCTTTGGCCCCTTGAGTGTGGCTCTTCCACAAAATACCACGGTCTGGGCAAGTCTATTTTGAAGAAGTGGCGTTAGAAGAAGTTTAAGTTTAAAAAATTTGGCTTTAAAGAAATTTCAATCGTTGTACTGTTGATATTTGGCTCTGTTGACTAATGAGTTTGCCGACCACTGATCTAGGCTCATTACTATTTCTTACGAGCTTAACTCGGAATCATGAGCACCTGTGACAAGCAGCCGCCCAGACCTGCGGCACGGACGCAGCTGCGTGTCAGCGGACGGCGGCCAGGAAAATGAATTCAAAACGGGTTCTCTCAGGGAAGGCTCTGGGATGTAGCACGCGGAGCGCCCAGGTCCGAAACTCGGCTGCAGCACGAACCCACGTTGGCTACACAAGGCCATGGATTAATGTTGTGTGTTTCTCAGGAGTATCATGGGTGGGCCTGAATTAACCACCCATGTAACTTCTGTGCTACGTGTGTATGCACTGCAATAAGCAAAGAAAAGCTCATTCCAGATAATGCATTCTTCATTCGTAACAGAAACCACTGCTGACAAAAGCTAACAAGCTCCCCCCAGAGTGTGGTTGTTCAACTGACCAGGAATGACCAGGAGTCTTTAAAAGAAGAGCAATCCTGTGCCTAGCTGGGGAGCTCTATTCTGAGATGGCCAGTGAACACCTGTCATTATGAAGTGGCCATTTCAAAGGGGAGAGAGTCCTCTCCTTACCCACTGGTAAACAGCGATGTTTACTATTCAGCTGAGAACAAAGATTTGTCCACGAAACCCCACCAACTCCAGCTGATCGGACCGATCAGAGCTTCCTCATTGGGACACTCATACACTGTGAGGGCACCAGAGGCTTTCAAATGTGAGCCACAAACTGGTGAGACCCAGGGAAGGATGCCAGAGATTCCAAATGGCCGCCCAGCAAGCAGAGAGGCCACCGTGTTTATTCATAAGAAAGAGATACTATTAATACAACTATGATCGGCTGCTGAAATGTCTGTTTTCCTGGTTATGAAAAATCTCATACTTGTTCAGACTATAAAGCCATGTGTCAGAGGATCTGAAACGTAGGAAGCAGCTACTGACTGTTAGCAGCAATTATTTATTACTAGAGGCCCAGTGCACGAAATTCGTGCACGGGGTGGGGAGGGGGGTGTCCCTCAGCCCAGCCTGCACCCTCTCTAATCCGAGCCTAAACGGGCAGTTGGACATCCCTCTCACAATCCAGGACTGCTGGCTCCCAACCGCTCGCCTGCCTGCCAGCCTGATCGCCCCTAACCACTTCTGCCTGCCAGCCATTTCACCCCCTATCCACTCCCCTGCCAGCCTGATCGACGCCTAACTGCTCCCCTGTCAGCCTGGTCACCCCTAACTGTCCTCCCCTGCAGGCCTGGTTGCCCCCAACTGCCCTCCCCTACTGGCCCGGTCACCCCTAACTGCCCTCCCTTGCCAGCCTGGTCGCCCCTAACTGCCCTCCCCTTCAGCCTGGTCACCCTTAACTGCCCTCCCCTGCCGGCCTGGTTGCCCCTAACGGTCCTCCCCTGCCAGCCTGGTCTCCCATAACTGTCCACCCCTGCAGGCCTAGTCGCCCCCAACTGCCCTCCCCTGCTGGCCTGGTCGCCCCTAACTGCCCTCCCCTACTGGCCCAGTCATCCCTAATTGCCCCACCTTGCCAGTCTGGTCGCCCCTAACTGCCCTCCCCTGCCAGCTTGGTCACCCCTAACTGCCCTGCCCTGCTGGCCAGGTCGCCCCCAACTGCCATCCCCTGCAGGACTGGTCCCCCCCTACTGCCCTCCCCTGCAGGCCTGGTCCCTCCCAACTGCCCTCCCCTGCTGGCCTGATCTCCCACAAGTGCCCTCTCCCGCTGGCCATCTTGTGGCGGCCATCTTTGACCACATGGGGGCAGCCATCTTGTGTGTTGGAGTGACGGTCAATTTGCATATCGGGCTTTTATTATATAGCATTGTAATTCAGACTCTGGTAAAAATTGTCTAGTACACTTGGTTTTCTTTATGTGTCATTTGGCTTTAACATAGATGTTGGGGTGATGGACACCCCTTTCTTATCTCACTTTCACTGGTTAGACAAGGGTGTATGTTCTGGAAATGTAACCATTTTTAATATGTATTAATATGGATAAAGATCCCAAGAAACATATCGGCTAAGACAGGAAGCACAGTGCTGTGTCAAGTTAACTGGAAACTACCCCTGGAATCGTACAGAATGTTCTGGCCCCTTCGTCTGCCTCTGTCACCAAGGATGCCATTCTCCTGGTCATCAGATGGTAAACCCTAGCTCCCCCCCTCTCTGTCACCAGAGGCAATGAAGACTTGCTCTGTTTAGAAAAATCATAGTGTAAGGCTGGGTAAAATGAAGCAAACACAGAGAGATTTGTGGGAGGAGCAGAATTTATGTTCCAACCCAGAAGAAAGCAAATGAAAAACATAGACTGAATGTAAGAGAAACACCTCAAAGACCCCTGGAGTCACCAACTGTCCCAGTTGTAGGGCTGGGACTAGACCTTCTGGGGCAGATTTTTGGTTTTGGCTGGTTTCTTATGTTCCCTGGGCTGTGCTGCTGGGGAACAAAGTCCAACACAGCAGGGCCTGAGGGTGCCTTGCTGGGGCCCTCGGTGGGGTGGTGTGCATTTGCTAGCACCTCTCCTTGGCCCACCCCCACACCCCCACACCCCCACATGCCAGCCCCCACATGCCTTCCATCTGACAGCAGAGCTTCCTCTCAGAAGAAGGATGGCTCTGCCCTGAGACAGAGGTGGGGAACGCCCAGCCGAGGGCCATATGCGGCCCTCAAAATCATTTCGCCTGGGCCTGCCAAGGCATCCGGGGTGAGTTAATTAAATGTTTGACCAAATATAGCAGGCTAATTGTTAAGGTGATAATTTTGTGTGGCCCTCGAATAATGTTATAAATATCCAAATGGCCCTTGGTAGTAAAAAGGTTCCCCACCCTGCACATAAGACTCTTCCATTCTCTCTAGTTCCCACGCTCACTTTCCCAAGTGGACCAAGGATGCCATCCTCCTGGTCATCAGATGGTAAACCCTAGCTCCCCCTCTCTCTGTCCTTGCTTTTCTATCCACTTTTACTTCCATGTGACAGTCCTGCCTGGGTTCTACATGCCAGTGTCACACACTCTGGCTACTAACTGGATGTTCCCACTCTGTTCTTCGAGCCACAGTGTGTTGCTGCAAAGTCACTGCTCCCCGGGACAGCGCGACCAGCCAGGTCCTGGGCTTAACTGTCACCGTTAGGATCCCAGGGCCAACTCCTGCGTACGGAACAGATGTGCTGTCTTCTGATCCTCTAAGTTCCCTCCTCCTTTCCTTCCATGATTCAAATCGCACTTATTTCCACATTCAACTTGGAAGTTCTCCTTTTATAAGATCTCTTTGCTAACTCACTCTCTAAATGCACCATAGTTACAGTAGTCAAAACCGAGGAAGCGTAAAGAGGGGGATGCCAACGGAAGTGGGCCGACAGCAGCACTCGCTAGAGGGATGCACGTAACAGAGCCTGCGCTCCCTTCGCAGAGCGAGCACTTGCTTGGTTCCTGTTTCGTGCCCTTTTTGGATAATGCCATCTCTGATGTCTGCATTTTGTTAATATTAGTGCTGGGAGTAGAGTTGGGGCACAATCCTTCATCTTTCCTGGTTTATTATGTAGGACAATACAACTTTGGGACAGTCCTAACCTTGGTGTGGGCTGCTGGTTTCCCAAAATCACATAAGTGCGTGTCCTTGGCATGACCGAGCTGAGGACCCTTATCAACAAGATGCTAACTCCCACAGGAGGCGGAAAAGAAACAGCTGGGATCTGGGAGTACTGAAAGCTCTCCTGCTCTCCCCCTTTGATAAAGGTCCCAGGTGCCTATTACAGGACAGGCCGTGATGCTGAAAGAGCAGAGTTCAAGGTCACCAGGGATGCTTTAGCCCACAAAGCTTCGGGGGCAGTCTGCTGTTTGAGCTCATCTTGATTCATCACCCACCTGCAATTCCCTGCCACCGGGGACACTGTGTGGCGATAATATTTCTGAAGGTTCCAGAAGCCTTGATGTCAGGAAGCCCTGGCACAGAAGCAGATTCTAGTAGGACCAACACTTGTTAACACTGTACATATATTATCTTGTATTGTTACATCTTCTTTCTCTTTTATTTCCCCAGCCATCTAGTAACTGAGATCATTTCTCTTATTTCTATACATCCTCCTTAATGCCCAAAGCTCAGTAACCTGCATAAAGTATTTAGTATATCAATTAACCAACTAAACCCCCACAAGCATATACTTTGGAAGCGCACTAACTTAAAAGATGCAAATCTGATTGTCTAACAACTTAGAAATGTCAACACTTCCAGCAGTGCAGGCAGACCTCTGACACAGCCAATAGAGATCAGTAAGGGAGATGACCGTGGATGTGGTATTTAGCATGTTTCAGCATGTTTATTATCCAGTTACACACGATAGGGAGATGTTCAATGTCAGAGATCATTTCCTTCTGGAATACTAAGCACTGTGTGAAAAAGAGAACTGCTCCTTTTAGTCTTTGGGGAAAAATAAAAGTGGGGTAGCTTTCTTTCCTAGGAATGAACCTAAAGCCAATAATTACAGACCTCTGCCGACAACATAGGCGCAGGGAGGGTCACAGGACAGAGGGCACACCAAGGCACACACTCACTTCAAGTCATTTTCAAGTGGCAGACACTAGTCTGGACACCTGTTCTGCTTTACAGACACAGAGCTGACTGGTCGAACCCGAGGGTCACTGGCCACTCTGCCCTGAGAAAGGTGGACACAGCCCTTTACTGCGAGCTACACTTACACTGATGCCCAGCAGCTCCTTGATCAACTACTTAAGTGATTTTCACTGGAATCAGTTCTGCTGCCTTTACTGTATTAAGATTTCATTCATGCAGATGTTTGAATGTCCATGTTAAACTTTTCCAACTGGCACTTCTGCTATTTTCGTTTTTCTCTTGTCATCATTATTTCTATCAGGTCCGCCTGGTCCTGATGGAAGTTTGTGAGGCGGCGTCACAGAGGAAAGAGCAGGGAAGAGGGTGAGAGGAGGAAGGGGCACTAGAAGGAGCCAAAGAAACCAACGCTGCGGCTGTACTGGGGTCTCGCCCTCACGGGATGGAGACACCCAGGGGCCACATCCCCCATGGGAACCGTGTCTGAGGAATGACGTACCAGCGCAGAACGTGAGGAGACCAGCTGTCCCGGGGATGATGTGCAGAAATCTACCCCCGGGCTGCTTGGCCACTGTACTCTGAAGACTGTGATGGCGTCCACAGGCCTGTTGCTAGTTCTCACATTACAGGGCCTGTTTTTGCCTCTCTGCTGCAGTGGTTCTCAAAGTGGGGTCCCCAGAACCCAGGGGAGGTTGGCCCCTGACGTGAAACATGATTTTGTTGTAGTAGTAATAAAATGATCATATTAAAAACAATGATACTCTGTTGGCATTTGCACTGATGAAGCTAAGGTGATAGTGGGTCAAGTGCCAGCCACTACCATGGAAGCGAAGCAGCGGCACCAACCTGGGCTAGTCCTGCTCTCCCCACCACACACTTGCCATACAGGGTGCACACTTTCAAGTCGGGTGTCCTTAATGAACAGTAAGAAATATTAATTTTTCTAAGTCTCAACCCTTAAGTACTTAAAATAACTTTTTTAAATACTTAAAGTAATTTTTAAGTTGCTTTTTATATCTTTGTTTAGGTGATATTTCTTATTTTTAATTTGTTTTCTAGAAAGGTAATTTTCGAGTTTTCTAGAAAAGATTTTTTTCCTTGCAGACAATCTCCCAGGCTTAATTCAGGGGGAAGTACACACGCGCTGGACCCTAAGCTGCGGGGCCTCCGTGGGACACACGAGCTGGACCCTGAGCTGCAGGGGCCTCTGTGGGACAGACATGACCTGGACTCAGAGCTGCGGGGGCCTCTGTGGGACAGACATGAGCTGGACCCTGAGCTGCGGGGGCCTCTGCGGGACAGACATGAACTGGACCCTGAGCTGCGGGGTCTCTGTGGAACAGACATGAGCTGGACCCTGAGCTGCGGGGGTCTCTGTGGGACAGACACGAACTGGACCCTGAGCTGCGGGGCCTCTGCGGGACAGACATGAGCTGGACCCTTAGCTGCGGGGGCCTCTGTGGGACAGACATGAGCTGGACCCTGAGCTGCGGGGGTCTCTGTGGGACAGACACGAGCTGGACCCTGAGCTGCGGGGTCTCTGTGGAACAGACATGAGCTGGACCCTGAGCTGCGGGGGCCTCCACGGGACAGCAAGCGGCTGGGCTGCGCCAGGAGTCCGAGGCCCCTGCCCCGGGGCCCAGGCTGGGGAGAACAGGATGCACTGGCAGACATTATGGAAAATGGGGAAGAGAGTCTGCCACCTCCAGGAAAACAACCGACTGCTCTGTGGCTGATGATAAACTTTGTACATTTATGTGGAAATTAGAATTCTGGAAAACTTGCATCTACCACCTTGAAAGTATGTTCAAGCTTCTCTGATGAGAATGGTGTTTCCTTGATTTTAGGGAGAGAGGAAGAGAGAAGGAGAGGGAGAGGGAGACATATCGATGTCAAAGAGAAACATCAATTGGTTGCTTCCTGCACACCTACCGGAAGCCTGCAACCCAGGCATGTGTCCTGATCGGGAGTCAACCCGAGACCTTTTGGTATATGGGACCAATGTGCTCAACCAACTAAGCCACACAGGCCAGGGCGAGGATGCTGTGATACTAACAAATGTGGAACTTTTTTATACTGTATGTTGAAATGTGTCAACCTTTAGATCTGCATAATCCAAAATGCTCCATATGATCACTGCATGATATTACAAACCATGCATGCATAAAATCCACTTCATGTGCAAGACAGACCAACAGACTTTAATAGCATAGAATATGAGAAGTTCATTAAAATCATTTCAGATTCCACATAAAATAAATCTTTAATAAAGAAACTATTGCTTATAGACTTTAATGGAGCACCAAACAATATTCAAAATTATATGAAATGATTATTAAAAAACTCCTCCCTTTTCCAAATAAATAGCTCTATATGAGGAAGGTTTTCTTCATCTACTTCAACCAAAACAACATATTGCAACAGATAAAATGAAGCAAATATTAAACTACATATTAAAGAGATTTCAAAAATGTAAAACAATGCTGCTATTCTTATTAAAAATTTAACAAATTTATTTTTCATAAAATATATACTACATATATTTATACATAAAAAAAATAATATAGCCTGGCCTGTGTGGTTCTGTGGTTGAGCGTTGACCGTCGACCTATGAACAAGGAGGTCATGGCTGGATTCCTGTTCAGGGCACATGCCCGTTTGCAGCCTCCATCCCCAGTAGGAGGCGTGCAGGAGGCAGCGATCAATGATTCTCTCTCATCATTGATGTTTGTATCGGAAGTTCCCTCCTCTCCCTTCCTCTCTGAAATCAATAAAAAATATTTTTAAAAAAGAAATAATATAAAAAATAAAATAGCCCTGGCTGGTGTTCTAAATGGTTAGAGCATCAGCCTGCACACAGAAGGGCCACGGGTTCGATTCCCAGTACTAGAGTGCAGGTTCCATCCCTGCCCCAGGTTGGGGCATGTGTGGGAGTCACCTAATTAATGTGCTTCTCTAACATTGATGTTTCTTTCTCTCTTTCTCCCTCCCTCCCTTCCACTCTCTCTTTAAAAAATCCATGGGAAAAATATCCTTGGGTGAGGATTAACAAAAAAGAAAGAAAAAAATTTAATTTAATTTAAAAATACAAATTTAATTATTTAAACATATTTTTAAAGTTCCTCTTAGGAAATTATTGAATTAATCAATAAGTATTGAAATATACAACTCAAATAAGCCAGAGCTCTTTGGGTCCACAATTTTAGTAGATAAGGAGTGCTAGACCACAACCATTGCCTTCTCTTGATGAATAATTCTTGCAGCAACATCTCTCAAAGTGTTCCCTTCAAAATACCAATTTCACAAAATGATTCATAATAAAAGGGCTCCACTCTGAAACAAATTTGGAAAATTTGAAGAATCCTAACATATGCCATTCTTGGAGAGTTACAATCTATATGAGCGTATTAGATGCTCACAGAATCACTGCCATGCTGCACTTACTTCATCTTACTCCCGTGTTTCCTTCTGTTCTCTCAGGAAGTTGTAAGTGCAGAACACTCTGCTCACCTGACCTGGCAGAGGGGTGATGGGCTGTGGAGATCACCTGTAACTCACCTTCAAGCCGGACCACCAGGGGCACCTTTAGTTCCAGCTCCCGGCAGGCCTTGGTGATCCCATTGGCAATGATGGCACAGTTGACAATTCCACCAAAAATATTGACTAGGATGGCTTCAACCTGAAATCAAAAGCAGAAAGATGCCCATCAAAATGCTGATTCTCAAAAATAACTGGCTAAACAATAGAGACAAATAAAAAAAAAAAAGACTTCTTAAAAAATACAGAACATAAAATATTAAGTAAAAGGCCTAGAAAATATGTAAGTTAAAATTTGATGCTAAATTAATAAATATCAATATATAACATTAGCCCATATTAGCCCATCAATCACTTCTCTGAACTCAAAATGAATTCACTCACCACTCACTCATTACATACAGTCTTCTGCTTTTCCGTAGACACTTGTCTGGAACTGTTCTTTTAAGTATCATTTAAGATTTCATGCACTAATGTGTTTTCTTCCCATGGTTTACACTTAAATTTTACCTGTTATGGTGCTTCATGGAGTATTTCAACATTAGAACGTTATTATTTGTTGTTTCATATATATTAATATGCAAAGATAGATGTTTTCCCATTCTTAATACCATTTTGATATGCTAGAGGTTCCCTCTCAATAGTCAGAGATAGCTTAATTGTCTAAGATAACAACATTTTCTATAAAAAAGACATAGACCCCCAAAAGGAAGAGATACAAGCTTATACCACAAGTAAGGCTGTAAGAAAAGTCAAGCCACTGACTGGAACTTATCAGAAATGTAAATTTAAACCAATCATGTTAGCCTGTTTGTGCATATTCCAGATTCAAAGGCGTGTGGGCAAAAAGAAAATTGTACTTGTCCTGACTTGATAAATAGGCATAAGAAAATCCTGTATAATTAACATGAAGAACAAGATAATGAAGAGAATTCATTACCTAGATTAACTGATAACACACCCAGAAAAATGGCTATTCATCAAGCGGGAGGCATCAAAATCCCAACAATGGAATCACAATTAAATTAGGCTTCACTAATTGCAAAGCATATATGAGTGCTGCATGCCAGTGCCAGTCCCGTTGTTTCAATATGCTAAATTAGCTACACAAAGCACACGAGAAAAGAGTACCTCACGTTTGTTCAGCACTTCGCTGTTTTACAAAGTGCCATAATACGAACCCTCATTTTTAATTTTGCTCCTTGCCAGAAAACTATTCAGAACGTAAAGGGAGGGTTAGCCCTCTGTAGCTGACAGAGCCATTCAGAGAATTCACAGACTGTGCCCAAGGTCACAAAGCTACCAGGGAGCAGTGGCGAAGTTCCAAATCACTTCTCTAGATCGCCCCCTATTCTTCCTTAATGCCAGCTGTTAGGGCTGGGGCTGGTACGCACCTTGGGCAAAGTACATACCTTGTCTTAAATACGATTACTTCATCTATACAATGGGAATAATAGCGCTTAGTCCATCAGGTTGTTGCAAGGACTAAATGAGATAATACATGTGAAATGCTTAGTACATGCCTGTAAAATACTTACTGTATATGTATATGTATATGCAGTTACTTCTTTTACTTTAAATTCCCGTCCTCCTGTCCTCCTCCCCTTTGGCAACCATCAGTTTGTTCTCTATCTATGGGTCTGTTTCTACTTTGTTTTGTTTATTAATTTGTTGTTGTTTTCAAGATTCCACATTTAAGTGAAATTATATGATATTTTCTTTCTGTCGCCTTACTTCACTCAGCATAATACCCTCTAGATCCACCCAGGTTGCTTCAGATGGCAAGATTTCATTCTTTCCTTTTCTGAGTAACATTTCATTGTATATATGTACCACATCTTCATCCACTCATGTATTGATAGACGCTTGGGTTGCTTCCATATCTTGGCTATTGTAAGTGATGCTGCAATCAACTTAGCTGTGCCTGTATCTTTTTGAATCAGTGTTTTTTTGATTTCTTTGGATAAATACCCAGAAGTGGAATTACTGAGTCGTACGGCAGCTCTATTTTTAATTTTTTGAAGAGTCTGCATACTGTTTTCCATAGTGGCTACACTGCACATGCATTTATTTCAACAAGTAATGATGAAAGTGGGCAGGCTACCTAGGCAGCAAGTAAATATTAAAAAACCTTTCAGTAAACTGCAGCTATGTTGAATTCGAATATAATAGAAAAGCAAAGTTATTGACGTTCAATAAGAAGGTAATGACTTAAGACTAAAGTAAGTGAGCAGTATTTTCCAACCCAATTACAGATTCTGGTGACTCCCCTTACATTCGCAGCAGGCTGACTGGCGGCAGGAGCTTGCTCCCTAATAGCAGCATTTAAAGGCTGTTAGCACTGAGGCTCGAGGCTCAGCAGAGCAGCAGTTTCCAAACAGCTGTGGGATGGAGAGGAACTTGCCAGAACAATGAAAGAAAAACACTCGAGAGCAATGCTGATTCCAGGGTCCGGCCTTCCAGCCGAGCTCCCATGGGTACTGCACGCCTCTGCCCACTCAGTGAAGCCGTCCTGGCCCAGAACTTGAGTGGCTTACTGTTAATCCGTATAAAACACCTATTATTTAGCTCTCCACGGAGTGCTCGCATCACAGCATAAACTTCCGTGAATTAAATTCCTCGGCACAGGCAGGAGTGGGGGGTGACCAGAGGCCTGGGCAGTGACCCATCTGCTCAGTGGTGCGTCCTGGGAGGCGTGACAATGTGGACTGCTGCCTCCGGGGGCCCATCCACGCGTCTCTTCACCTGCAGCATCTGTTTACTGAGCACCTGACACTGAAAGCATGCTCTGCATCGAGCATGGCCTGCACTGGTGCTGAGCCCAAGGAAAAGCCCTCTTTGCCAACAGCAGGCATGACTGGCTTGGTTAGACATGCTGAGAAGTGGGGACTGTTGGTCTCCAATGCAGTTTATTTGCCTCTCCCCCTGCACCCCATCCCCAAAAGGCAACACTCTCCACCGGGCACACAGGCTCGCACCCCAGCTGGCACGTCCCTGACACAGCACCACATCTACTATGGGGCGGGGTGGGGGGCGGGGAGGGCGGCCTCGGGTGGAGGGATATCATGTCAGCAGACACTGACTGGCCACCCCCCGACCAGGCACAAAGGGAAGTGCCTGCTGAGGAGGCGAGTGTCACCATCCTCAAAGCCTGCAGAGACCAGCCCAGAGCCGACCCGGAAGCCGGCAGCACCCGTCCGGCTCTGAGGGTATCACACCGAGTGAAGAAAGTCAGACAGAAAGAAAATATCATATAATTTCACTTAAATGTGGAATCTTGAAAACAACAAAAACAAATGAATAAACAAAACAAAGTAGAAACGGACCCATAGATAGAGAACAAACTGATGGTTGCCAAAGGGGAGGAGGACAGGAGGACGGGAATTTAAAGTAAAAGAAATAATTGCATATACAGTATATATATTCAGTATCTTACAGGCATGTACTAAGCATTTCACATGTATTATCTCATTTAGTCCTTGCAACAACCTGATGGACTAAGCGCTATTATTGCCGTTCTATAGGTGTCTCACTCACTAAGGCCAGGCGGTCAGAGCCGCAGCTGCTGTGCCTGGAGAGGCTCCAGGACACCAGCGGGGAGAGGCCAGGCCTTGGTGCAGAGCAGCCAGGAGGAAGGCAGGGCTGTCACTGCAGGCTGTGCAGAGCGGCCGGGCCTCGCCGGGCCGGGGCCTTGGATCTTTTTGCTGATTCCTTCTCTTTCCAGAGCTGGGTGAAGGCTAGTCTTAAAAGTAGCCTCCCTTGGGGTTGGGAAGAGTGACAGGAGAGGGAGGGAGGCACAGAGAGGAGAGTGTGAGGAGACTACAACGCGAGCATGTGCAGCAGTGGTAGGAAAGAGTGAGAGCAAGAAAGAAAAGTAGTGTGTGGGGGAGGGAGGGAGGGAGAGAGAGAGACAGAGATAGAGAGAGAGGCAGGAGGTGAGGAGGGAGAGAGAAGGAGGAGGGAAGGAGGGAGAAAGAGAGGGAGAGAGAGAGAGAGAGAGGGAGGAAGGGAGGAAGGAGAGAGAGAGAAGCAGAAAGAAAGGGAGAGAAGAAGATTTTGAGTGAAACCAACAGAGCAGCTAGCAGTTTTACATGAGGAGCCACACGGCACAGGTGCGCAGGCTGCTCAGCTGGGCACAGGAACTCCGGAGGCACAGGCACCCCAGCACCCAGAGGCATCACCCCCGGATGGGAAGACCCTGCTTCACCCTTCTTGCCCTTGTAAAGTAATTGGCTGCAGCCTGCACTTTAATGGGACTCAGATCTAAGTTTCACTCTGGGCCCATTGCTCTAATTAACTACTTACTGTAATCTGTAACCTGAAACTGAGAATGGAATGAAGACGGGCTGAAAATGAAAGCACTGTGACATTATTATTTAGCACCTCAAAGCATGTCAGATTTTCAATGTGAGCCTCAGGGCCCATTCATTAGCACATGCACTAATTGCTACAGCAACAGCGATTGAATAGTCTTCTTTTTTTTTTCTTGAGGAAGAGAATGTGAAGAAGTCCGAGCAGGGTCTAGCTAATGCCCAGAGAAACAGGAAAACCCCTAAGGGCTTGAGGGACAGAGGCTTTTCCAAACGCTGGGGCTAGAACAGCCGTGGGCAAACTACGGCCCGCGGGCCGGATCCGGCCCATTTGGCTGTTCTATCCGGCCCGTGGAGCTGAAAGAGCAGAGGGTTCTCTTGCTCTCCCCTCCGCTCCTTCACCAGCAGCAGTGTTAACATGGCAACGTCGGGAAACACGGCCGCAGCTCCTTCTTCTGAGTGGGCGGATTTATATCCGCCCATTCAGTAGAAGGAACAACCTCTCAATCTTCCAGAGGCTCCTTGTAATGCCCGCGGACGCGTCCCCCGACATCACCCTGGGAATGCGTAGACACGTTATCGTGGTGATGTAGGGAGACACTCCCCTGGAGAGCACAGTATCAGAGCATTAGCTAAAAAGGAGACCAACAACACTGTTCCCACTGAAGTTGATGTTTTAAAGACCAAAAACCTTTCAACCCAGTCTACATTGCCATCTACATCTACGTCCCGGGCATAATTTGGAAGTTGCACTAAAGAAAATGTTTAATTTACTGTTTTCACATTTTGTTCTTTTCTATTTGTTTTAGTTTTAAATTATTTTATTATATTTAAGTTTAATTTGAAAGACTTTTGTACCTTTCCTTTGTTAGGCAATTTTATTTTGCCTTTGCCATCTTCAATATAAGGTATGTTACTGTGCTATGATTCCTCCATTTTTTGAAGTTTCAAATTATAATAATTAGTGTTTACATTCTTCTTGTTAAAATGTTTGAAATGAATAAAACTATTGAAATAATAAAAAAAAGACTGTACCCTTTTATGTAATGATGTTTACTTTGAATTTATATTAGTTCACACAAACACTCCATCCATGCTTTTGTTCCGGCCCTCCGGTCCAGTTTAAGAACCCATTGTGGCCCTCGAGTCAAAAAGTTTGCCCACCCCTGGGCTAGAACCACAAGGGCTGCTATTCACTGTTTCTCAAAAGGCAAGGTCACCGAGGGAGGCCCCTGCAGAGCCAGGTGGGCGGCAGCCATGGCGGCTGTGCAGGTGCCTGCAGCCCGGGAGCAGGTGTTCATGTCTCTGTGCTGGCTTTGTGCTCCTGCCCCAGATTTTAGTCCACGATTAAAAGTAGAGAATGAGATTCAAAAGAAGAAAAGCAACAACAGCCTTTGGTATTTAACAAACTCCTCTCAACTCCAAATAAACAAACCAACCAATAATAATCATGACTAAAACCTTTTTTGGGGAACATAATAATTTTGAGTATCTGATGAACACGATGGAACCCCAGTCAGATAAATTCACACACATAAAACCTTTAACAAGTATCTTTAACAAGTTCATAAAATGACTTAAGTCTTCATTTTTCTGTTGTTGTTGTTAATCCTCACCCAAGGATATTTTTCCCATTGATTTTTTTTTTTTTAAAATAGAGAAGGGCAGGGCGGGAGGGAGGAAGAGAGGGAGAGAAGAAGAGAAGGAGAGAAAGAGAGAGACATCTATGTGAGGGAGACATATAGACTGGTTGACTTCTTCCTGCATGGGCCCCGCAGGGGCCGGAGATCAAGCCTGCAACCGAGGCACATGCCCTTGACTGGGAATCGAATCTGTAACCCCACAGTGAGCAGGCTGACGCTCTAACCACTGAGCACACTGGCCAGGGCCAGCGCCAGCCTTCACTTTATTCTCTTTCACTCCCTGACACTGGCTGAAGGGAACAAGCAAAAAGACTCCAGTAATAAGCCAGCCATTTTGCAACAGTTACTGCAAATGGTTAAGTGCTGTTCTGCATTTAAAACACGCTGCAACATGTGCATTAGGCACAGAAAATGAAACTACTGCATTTGCCTCTGCTTATTCCCGTTCAGCATGGGACTGAGTCCGACTGCAGTGGGCATTGCTGATAAAAATCAAGCAAGCGTGTTTACACTAGGCAAGATAAATACTTTACAAACTATTCAAAAATGTATTTTTATTGATTTCAGAGAGGAAGGGAGAAGGAAGATAGAAACATCAATGATGAGAGAGAATCATTGATCGGCTGCCTCCTGCACATCCCCCACACAAGGGAATGAGCCCGCAAACTGGGCATGTGCCCTGACTGGGAATCCAGCTGTAACCTTCTGGTTCATAGGTCTATGCTCAACCACTGAGCCACCCCAGCCGGGCAAGGTAAAGACTTTAAAAGTTAAATTTATTTTAATTCTGAATGTTGTTGTTCTTGTTTAAGCATATGTTTTTGTGCAACTGTTTTTCTTTTTGTTGTTGTTTTTATTTCCCTGCTGAATTCTAATCATGTCTTCTAATCCATTGGCAGCCAACAAAAGAAAATAAATGATGAAGAAAATTAGGAGCAGCTTGGATAATTGGTGTTTGTCTGCCTGTCTTTAATAAAAATACTCTGCTACATCAGAGGGGAGTCTAAATGGATTCAGTCAGTCAGGAGTGATGCAGGGAGGACTTCAATCTTGGGCTTCGTTGTAATCTCACACATGAGCCAACAGATCACTTTTGCTGGGACCTGATGCGCCTTCTGCTGAAATCCGGGCAAGCTACGCCAGCTTGCTGTCCACCAATGGTTTGTTCCTCAAGTTTGAAATTATTTTCTTTTGTATGAATTCAAGCACTAGGATCCTTGGGCTAAAGCAAATGATGTACCCCCCAACTAGCTACAAATAACATGAGAAAAATAATATTTATTGAAAAACACCCTCCCATTCTGCCCTTTTAATTTCTTCCAAGGGAAAAGTACTTTTAATGAATTCATATTCAAGCCTGATAACCTCAGAATCCAAAGGAAGTATCACAAATATCACTCTCAGTACCAAAAAAACATTTTGGTATTTCTAATTACTCAATCAAGACAAACCCAATCATTTCATTCCAACTGCAAAACTGAAGCACGGAAATGACACCGGATGAATGACATTTGGATGAAGAGCCAAATTTCCAGCAAGACTGACCTCTGAGGACAGGCAGGGTGACCCAAGGGACATGTGTCTCATTGTCCTTGACTGACTATTCCCTTCTTCCTGAATTCTCCCCCTACTTGTATCCTGCAATCTTTTCCTCACTAAAATAAGCAAAACGGTACGGAGGATTAATTATTGGAGTTAATTTTCCTAGGGCTGGGAATTACGTAGTTCAACCTCCTCTGATAAGTAAACTGAGACTCTAAGACCTTAAATTATGTCTTCAAGGGCACAAACCTACCAAGCAATGGAGCCGGGATTTGGACCAAGTCAGTCCTACTTCAAAGTCCATGCTCTTTCTCCTCCCTCTGGCTGTCTCTCTATAACCAGTGACTTTATGATTAGTCAAGAGTCCCAGCTCTATTTTGGTCCTGTTTCCCAGCTTCAGGGGCACACTCCGGAGTGCTCTGCTGATGCCCAAGTACTTCTTGCTTTCCAATCTCACTGTCCAATTAAAATGGATCAGAAATAAGATATCTTTCTTTTTTAATATATTTTTTTATTAAGGTATTATATGTGTACATATCTTAACCACTGCTCTCCCCACCCCACTCCCATACATGCCCTCACCCCCCAATGTTTTGCATCCATTGGTTATTCTTATATGCATGCATATAAGTCCTTCGGTTGATCTCTTATTTCCCCCACCTCTCCCTAACCTTCCCGCTGTAATTTGATATATTTGTGGACAGGTGAATTTTGGTACTTCACAATCCAGGGTTTCCTGTTTACTGATAAAAGAGTTGTCCAAAGCTCATGGTTTGCAATACCTTCTTAGATGGGACTGTGGAGTGGTGATGATGGTATAAAAGTAGTCCTGGCCTTCAAAACCTAGAGGCTGCCCTGAACTGGGACAGTTGTCCCTACCAGACCCCTCTCTGTAGACTGATAAGGCCCCTTCCACCTTTTTGACATGCTGAAATTTACCCCTTTGCCACTGTTATTATTTCTAATTAAGATAAGTAAAATTCTCATAGAGAACTATGCCATTTCAGACATCATCGTTGATACAGATTTTAACCATCAGGTGATGCAGTAGTCTTTGGAGGCATGGTCACTGAGTGGCTGTTGGGAGTGCTGTGTAGAGGACAATGATCCGTGTCCCGGTTCCGTGGGACCTATTCACAATGCCTGCCATGACAGCGAGGAAAGAGCCACATCAAGTGCATCATCTTTGCGCCCTCATTTTATAGTTACATAACATATATTTTGATAAACAGTGAGTAAACCCAACTCCCCCTAGTATGATCACTCCACTCCAATCTCTTTTATATGTATGCATTAGTCTATGCATACCAAAGTATTTGAAGACTGACTCCCAGTATCTGACAGGATCAGGGCACCTTCCATTGAGCACACTGGTTTATTTCAACAAGTTAAAAATACTACGAATGCTGCAGCATATAAATGATAAAGCCATACTTCCTCCCAAGATGAGTGCCTTTTTCCTTAAGTCGAAGCTTAGTAAAATTCCCATGACGCAGCAGGCCTACGGAATGCTTTATGAAAAAGTCATCTGGTCAAATTGCATGGATTCTAGCTTATGTGAACTGCACAGCCTACCTGTGTTCTAACTTCTAACACCTCATCTTCTGCAAGAGTCAAAGGGCTCAAAGCTTGATTCCAGCGAGCTGGCAAGAAAGGTGTTCAGGAGCTGGCGTCCGGGACGGTTGGGTGGCACAGGGAGCTAGGTCCTTCTGCCCAGACATGCCAATCATTTCACTATCCAATCATTTGTGTAAGTCCCTGCCAAGGGCAGGCTTTCACAGCCAAGAACCAGGAGCGCCTCAGCCCGACTCGGGTTACAAACGCTTCCCCAGCTGCCAGCAAACATGATGGAGTTAAAAAGGTCAAAAAAGATGGAGATTTGAGGGAACAGCATAGGCTTGTTTTATCTTTTACAGAGACATTTCCCACATCCTTCCAAACTGGGGGCCAGCGCCAGTGCAGGCACTTCAAAGCCTCCTGGCCATTGAAAGCATGAATGCGGCACCGTGTTTAACAGTTCCTGCAGAGCTGCTAGGACTCGGTATACCCTTTCACCAGGAAGCATCAGAAGATTTTTAGGAAAAGGGCACTCTGTTGGGATCACATTGAACTTTTTTGTGTTTTTCTACATTTGTTGTACAAATATTCATGGTAATTTAATAGTTTTTTGTGGTTTTTTTTCAATCAAATGTATAGCAATTATAGATCCCCAGAACTGTATTATTTGATTCACTAAATGCTACCCATTCAACAACTTACTCTTCAATTTGTTTTATAAATCATAAGCAAAGCCTTTTATTCAATAAATTTGAATTCTTTCACAGATACAAATTATTATGTATAATGAACTAAAAGATAATAAAAAAAGTTATTCCTTGTTCTCTTAAAAAAAAAGGCACACAACTCTCATTTAATAAATGAGCTATTCTGACGACTGCTAAGAAATATCTGGGTTACAAAACTGCCTCCCCAGCTAACAGAGCATTGCTCTCAGGCAGGGTGCTCATTGCTCGTGATGCAGTATCTATATTTCATTTGCAATGGGAGCTACAGTGTTGCAGATTAAGAATATTTATTGACATTCTTTCTGAGCAGCATGTGTCCAATCATTTCAGACTGGCATCCTGATGGATGTGAATATGTACACTCCATCATCATTAGCTGGAGCGTTAATATAGAGAACTCCCATCAGATTGGCAACTGGGTGAAGGACCCATTTATTAATCTATAAACAGGGTGTCTATCTGTCTATTGTTGCTGCATTCTAGTCTCCACACAGTAACTGTTCCTACAGGAAAGAAAAAAAAAATGCTTCTGTGGGTGATTTCTTTGCTTTTACTCATGACTGACATCAATTAAAAAAAAAATCAGCTAAGCAGACAGAGCCAAAACTTAGGACCACACAGATTCACACTTCACACCACGGAGAAATGAAGATAAATTTAGCTAATAGCAAAACCCACTGTTTCTGTAAATAACAAGTGTAATGTAAGATGAAAGTGGCACAGAATGATTCTGGGACGCTTCATACATCTGTTCCAATAAACCTATTTGATCATTTAGTTTTCTGGAAAAACAAAGGTTGACAAAAATCCATATCAAAACTAATGGATAAATATCTGACTGGGAAAAATGAAATGTTAAGCTTCCAGATAAGATCTCAATAAATTATAAGCTATTTAGCATACACTAAAGTTTATATTAAAATAGTTTTAAGTAAAATAACTTTAGAAACACATAGATGCTGCTTCTCATAACAGAGCTCTCTGGTGTTTTTGTGAAAGCCAGTTTACTGCCGAACTTCTTTGTAAGAACAAAGTTCCCATTTATTATTTAACATCTTATCCTTTGTTCACCCCAGTAAAATAACCTCCAACCCCAACCCGACACCCAAACTTTTAAATTCCAAAACTGTCATCGGAAATAACGTTCTTTAGCATCAACATTTTAAATTCAGGTAAATAAGCAAAACATACAATTTTTTAAAGCCTCCAAAATGTTATCCATGAAAAAATGTGTGATTACAAACATTAGTATCCCATTTGAATTAGGGCTCCGCTAAAAGGCCTGGCGGGAATGCTGCCCGGTACTGTTTATATCAGGGGAGGTAGGTGGAGCATTTCTTTGACACCTACTAGCAGCATCAAATGTCACTGCCACTAACAGACATCTCAGCAGGACAGCGAGTGCTGCGAGACTGCTGCCAGCACAGTCTGATCTGCTGTAACCTGCTGGGTGGAAGTCTCATCTATTTATTTAGCTGTTCAGCAAATGTCAGAATACCATGTCTGGAGCAAATTAAAAACTACATTGGCAAAGCAGGCCCCACAGCCAGCTGGGAGAAACTTAACCGAACTTGCCACCTCAGAGTCTAAATCATTGATTGGCCACACCCTCTTTCACCCTGGGTTAACCTTTTGTGGGTCTCAGTAGAGTTGCCAGAAGATTCCAGAAGATTCTGTCCCCTGAGGCGGATGTTCAACAGACAATCAAAAGGATGTACTGGGACCTAGCCACGCTGTGGAGCGCTGTGTGCCCCTCAGGTCAGCTCCGCCTTCCCACCTGCCCTCCAGGTCCTGGGCTCCTCTCCTGTCTGCCTTGGGGTGGCCCTGGCAGGAGAAGAGGGGAGTCTGGTGTTTGTACGCCTCCAGTCCCTCAGCAAGGTTGTTCCACCATAAAAGGTCTCTGATTGGCTCAAGAAAGCCTTCATTACAAACTTTCATTCTGGTCAGTAACCTTCTCTGCTAGCTTTGGATTTAGGGGCACAGAGATACCAAGCTGCTAGTCCCAGATGCATGCACTTTCTCTCCTGGTTCTGTACCCTCTACCCTCACTCTCAAGATCAACCTCTTTGCAGATGAACCCTCCTCCACACACCGTGAATGCTGGTGCAAGTGAGGGAGTCACCATCTCCCCACACACCGTGAATGCTGGTGTAAGTGAGGGAGTCACCATCTCCCCACACACCGTGAATGCTGGTGTAAGTGAGGGAGTCACCATCTCCCCACACACCGTGAATGCTGGTGCAAGTGAGGGAGTCACCATCTCCCCACACACCGTGAATGCTGGTGCAAGTGAGAAAGTCACCATCTCCCCACACACCGTGAATGCTGGTGCAAGTGAGGGAGTCACCATCTCCCCACACACCGTGAATGCTGGTGTAAGTGAAGGAGTCAGCATCTCCTGGTTAGACTAGTAACAACAGCCTCATTTGATCAGCCCAGCTTGAATGTGGAAAAATCTAGTCATTTGAAGGCTGAACCTTCTAAAACTATAAGGTTGTTAATTTTTTTCTTTTTGGTTTTCCCCTCTCTATAACATGTCCATGACTTTGAGTTAAACAACAAAAGTAAAAGTAAAAAAATCTGAACACCCTCAGATCAAGCAAGCTATTTAATGAGTCAAACATCCCATTTTCTGTTTTCTGGGGAGAGATGGCTAACACCTAAGTATATGAAATTATTGCTCATTAACTGCCTGGGTCTCTACCTAAAGTAAAAGCAGATAAAGGAAAACAAGCCAAATGCTTTATTGTCTCCACTCTGCCCATTATAAATGACAAACGAGAGCTCGTCAAGGGAACGCACCTCTGCGCCAGTGGCCTCCCCAGCTCCACCAGCTGCCAGGGAAGCGAAGGAAGACCGTCTAGTGGGACCTGCGACCCTATTCACAACATAATGACAGGTCGGCCCATCCCCACGTGGCCGCCTCCGTCTACAGGAGGAACACAAACCTGAATAGATGGTTAGTCAGTGAAAATGTGGGTCTGCGTTCTTGGATAAAAAAGTGATGTTTAACTTCCATGAAACTCCAATGACCTCGTTGCAAGTAGTGGCCTCCCATTTTTCTCAAGTCACATTACTGTTTATCAAGCAAATAAAAGGTGCCATCCAGCTGTTAATAGTAAACAATAAAGCAAACCCAAGGGAATCTGCAGGATGGCTTAACAACCAAGGAGCAATGTAGGCGAGGAAGCAGAAGCTCTGGCATTACGTGAGATACACGTAAGTTTTCTGGGCAGTGAGTGCCCTGGTACAGCCAGGCATGCAACATACTGTTGGAACCCACGCGATTCAGACATGCATCGGCTTTACTGGTAAGTTCCTCTCTCATCCCCACACGTGTACCCGCCCCTTATTCTCTGAAACATCTGGACCAACGTTTCCTGGCAGAGACCCTCCTCACCCGTCTCACATACGCCCCTCCACGTGGGTTTCTTTCATGAATATACATTCCCCATGTGCTGGGAGGGTCTGAAAGGCACTTAAATCCGTTGCATCCCTGTCCATGGCCTACCACAGTGGAAGCACCTTGAACGGGTAGGCACATATTTATCAATACTCTGAAGCGCCCCCTTTTAGTTTCTTTTTATTTTAAGTACCATGTCCAAGTTCTCACTCCTGAAACCATGGGGCAGTCTTCTGAGTGGCTCAGGACTAGCTAAGGTCACTTTCCATTTCTTGTCTGCCCCGACTAGGAAGCCACTTCCCATAATATGCCCATTCCTGCCACAGAGTGTGGTCCGTAGAGTACCTGTCACACATGTCCCTAAGCTACACTCCAAAGTCCTTACCAGCTAGCTGGGTGGACTGTGGTCTCTGCCCCGGCAGGTGTGAGGACAGGCACAGGCCAGCTTCATGCTGTGGACGTGAGGCAGTCACATCTCCTCCACACACTGTGAATGTGGTGTGAGGGAGAATACACTGTCTAGGCTGCACAGTGCTGACCGTTCACCGGGACACAGCTGGTAAACCCCGTGCCACCGAGAGCCAGGCAGGTGAGTGAGTAGATGAGCCCAGGGGCGGGATAGAGACAGCAGAAAAGGCGCTGGCATCCTGAGGGAGGTGTGCCTCTTCTAAAAAGACTGCAGCCACACAATCCTTCCCGTGGTTGCCATGGGAATGTGAGCCTCGTGTGCCCAGACCTCTTCATTTTTCAAAAGCCAGAAATCTGGGTTCTGAAAAACCCGGAGCTGATGGGTGGAAACGCATTTGAGAGGCTCACGGTCCTCGCACTGCAGCTGCCTGGCAGCCGGGTCTTGCGGCCAGGGGGCCGCTCTGGGGAACACTCCTCTCCTGCTGCCCCGCCCAGAGAATGTCACAGGCTCTGCATGCTGCGCTATTTCGTTGGGAAGAACAGTTGTGTGTGTGAATGAAGGAATGTGTGAGGAAGGCTGTGAAGGGAGAAAAGAATTAAGCCAGCCTGAAGAGGAGATCCAAGCAGGAATCCTTGAGCTAAAGAAGAGGGGGGTGAAGAGCAGGAGCCTGCGGGCAGCGCCGACCATGCCAATGCCAGCCCCGTGCACACCACTCTGATGCCAGCACTTCTCTAGTGTTTCCTACCTGCTGACTCACCTCTCAGCCACGAGGAAAGCCAGGCTTCCCCTCTACCAATGGCACACAGCAGAGAGAGGCTAAGGGGCTTTCTCAAGGTCATACCTAAGGTCATACGGGAGCAACTGAGCCCTACTGCCCGCCCTACCATCCTTCACAGCGCCTTCAGTCACCCACAGAGTGGCTTGGCTCAAGTTCTGGGCACAGCCGGAAACATCTTTCCCATACATAGGAATCCAACACGAAAAGCCAAATCCTCCCATGAAGGTTATCTTACGGGGTTTTAAAATAGGTCCACACGCTCCTCCCTTGGACATTAGATAGAGTTTAATTTTCCTCCCCGAGTGTGGGCCGAGCTTAGTGACTCACTTTGCGTGAAGAGAACAGGATGGACGTGGCCACATGAGGCTTCTGAGACGGGTAAGAAAGGCACTGAGGCCCTAACCTGTTTGGCTCAGTGGATAGAGCGTCGGCCTGTGGACTGAAAGGTCCCAGGTTCGATTCTGGTCAAGGGCATGTACCTTGGTTGCAGGCACATCCCCAGTAGGAGGTGTGCAGGAGGCAGCTGATTGATGTTTCTCTTCATCAATGTTTCTAACTATCCTTCTCCCTTCCTCTCTGTAAAAAAATCAATAAAATATATATTTTTTTAAAAAGAAAGGCACTGGGTTTCTTCCACTCGATCTCAGCTCGCTCACTCGGGAAAGCCGACTACCTGTCAACCCTGAGGAAGCCCAGCCGAAGCCCAGAGTCTAAAGGAACTGAAGCCTCCGGCCAAGGGCCACGCAGGGAGCCAATGGCGGCAGGTCCTCTAGTCCCCGCAGTCAAGTCTTCAGATGACAGGAACGCTGAGGCGAACCACCCTTTAAATAAAACCCAGGTGCTATTTCTCAAATAATTAGAGGTTCGATTGCCTCCTTGGTCATCAAGACTAGAGTCCAGTAAGGGTTTGATAAAAAATGTGATGCAAATGAGTTCTTTCATTGGATATATTTAACACTGCAATATGTGGCAGATCACCAAATAAACATGAATATAATTTTACTATTTATGGACTGAATGTTAGAATAAAGACTATACTCATTTGCCACATTAAAATATACTAAACGGCTCTGGCTGGGTGGTTCAGTCAGTGGGAGCATCATCCCGTAGACCACAAGGTTGTCGATTCAATCTCGGTCAGGGTATTTAGGGGAGGCAACTGCTTGATGTTTCTCCCTGTCATCAGTGCCCCCTTTCTCTCTCTCTTTCCCTTCCTTTATCTTTAAAAGCAATAAAACCATATGTCCTCACATATATTCTCAGGTTAGGATTAAAAACACTTAAATATACTAAACTGTAAGTACAAGGAAATAACATGAACTTATATTTGTAATAGGATGCTTTTCTTAAATTTTATATGTGGAATTATTCCACTATGATGATAATGCTGTTACTTTGGAACACATTAGTTATTTTGCTTTAGAACATGAGTATTTGGTATTACATTCGTATCTTATTTCTCTGAAGAGTATTTAGGCTGTTTTCTAAAAAAGGTCTGTTACATATGTCTTAAGTACCACATGTGTTAAATGAGAAGTACTGTGGAATTAACATCACAATTTCATCTTTAAAAATTCCAGGAGCCCTAGCCAGTTTGCCTCAGTGGATAGAGCATTGGCCTGTGGACTAAAGTGTCTCGGGTTTGATTCCTCTCAAGGGCATGTACCCTCTTCTGCCAGGGCCCTGGTCAGGGCTTGTGCAGGAGGCAACCAATCGATGTGTTTCTCTCACATCGATATTTTTCTCTGTCTTCCCCTCTCCCAATCTCTCTAAAAATCAATAGAAAATATCCTCTGGTGAGGATTAAAAAAATGTGATAAAAAAATTCCAGGAAATAATATAAATTTTTAAGTGCATTGATAAGTATGGGACTATCCACAAAAAGTTAAATCAATTTCATGATGAAATATACTTCAAGTCCCCAACAATTCTGACTGTGCTGCTTAATAGAGCTTCTTAAAAACCATGAAAAGATGTAGTACAGTGTTACACACAGCGAGTTAAGTAAGGCAAAGTCTACATGAAACATAAATGTGACAGGTGTCCCTTACAGGCTAATGTAATTCAGCAAAGAGAAGACATTTCTTATCAATCCCTGAGGAAAAACTAGCATTATTTCTTCCACTTAAAAGTGGAGCTCTTGCTGAATGGGGGGAACAAAAAAGGATGAAGAAAGCTTTTCTGCTTCTCTGAAGAGGAAGTTTTAAAGGATAAGAAAGATGAGTTAAGAAAGGCTGAGTCGTGGAAAACAGGGGCAAAGAGAATTCTTGTCTCCAGAAAAAAACAGTACTACCATATAATGCCTGATGTTTCCCCAAAGGAAGCATACACTTTCAACACTGAGTTTAATTGTAAGTTTTCCATGAATGTTCCATTTGGCAATGGCATGAGAAAGAACTGAAGAACTAGAACACTTAGAAAGTGCCCCGTAATCTCATCTAGGACAGTCCGCACTGCTAGCTGCCCAGACAGTGGCTGGGGCTTGCAAAGGGGTAGAAAACTGGACATTTGCAATTTCCCTCCCTTAAACAATTGTATTCAGAACAGGTACCAAATGGTTCCCCTCACACAGGAACTAATTCACATACACTCATCCAGCACTACATTCATAATGTATACTACACCTCTAGCACCGGCCACTCACTAAGTGCTGGGCAGTGTGTGGCCCAGGGTCCGGGGACCTCTGACCTTGGTGCTGTCATGAATGGCAGCTGCCTTTTACTTTATCAAATCAGCTATCCAATTTCTATTCCTAGCCTATTTAGAAAAACAAATTAAAATAGCTCTAAGTCATATGTCTTTAATTTCTTGGAAAAATACCCACCACACCCCAATTTAGAACCAGGTCAGTGGTTATCTTGTGAAGGTTCTCTACTCCTTCCCACGTGCCTTTGAGAAGATGCATTTCTGCTTATTCATTAGGAAGGAGCATAAGAACTTGGCCTCCAACCGACAGGTGACTCAGACCACCCCACTGTCTGCCTCTGGCTCTGAGGAATGTGCTGAGACCATGAACTATGGCTTTACTAGAAATTATACTCCTTTAAGCCAGGAAGGCATCCTTTCATATGTGCTTTAGTGCAGCTAGCAAGGTCAAAGAAAACAATTGAAACTCAAATCTTAGGGACTATTTTCTTAAAGTCTTGCATGGGGAATATTATCTCCCAAAAGTTAGTAAGACAAATATATGTTGACTTGGTCCCCAATTTATAAGTTTGATTTGCAATTTCCTGATCAAACTAATTTAGAATGATTAAAAAACCGTTATTGATTTGATTCACAGAGTGGAGAATCAACAGCAGGAAAAAAACAGGACAACTGAGGAGGTAGAAGCAAGTGTAGAATGCAAAGATGCACGATCAGGGAATGGTCAGGAGCTGCTGGCCCTGCAATCATTTCACAGAAGCTCATATTTCCTTAAGACAACTAAGAAAAGGTGGAGGGAGCTAGCAAATACATCAAGAGGGCAGGGATGGTTTGAGCACTTCATAAAGAGAACAATTAGCATGCCTTCGGGTTCTGGTAGAGGCAGCAACCCCCAATTAGTATGATCTATTATCATCACCCAGAAATCTATTCATTTGCGAGTTAAGAAGTACCTGCTTGCCATCCTAAATTCAGAAGAAAAAAAGGGGGAAATGCCATAGGGTAGAAAAAGGAAAACAGAACTGGATTTGTTCCAAGGAGATTTACAATTCCAGGTAAGGTCAGGCACTTCCCATGCTGGGCACCTTGCCTAGAAAGCATGCAAGGCAATGGACTGAACTTATTGAAATGTACTGACCTAAAAATTGTGTGTAATTTTCTGTTACAACGCAATCTGCCATAAATGGTAGTGAGGAAGATAACAATCTAGAACAATGTTTTCCAAAATAAATTAGACTATTGGAAAATTAAAAAAAGAAGTGGGAGGGATATTATTAAGCATGAATGCAGGACACGGTGAGAAATGGTAAAATATTATCTTGCTATTAACTTACAGAGGCCCATGCACCAAGAGTAAAACCACTGACCCTTTCTCTGCTGATTCCTTCAGTCAGGGGAACTCGATGGTACTGCCCCGTTCACACTGTGCTACAACATGACTTAAATACGTGCTAAAGAGTTCTCTTGAGCCCGGCTGGTGTGGCTCAGTGGTTGAGCATTGACCCATGAACCAAGAGGTCACCAGTTCGATCCCAGGTCAGGGCACATGCCTGGTTTGCAGCTTCAATCCCCAGTAGGGGCCCTATAGGAGGCAGCTGTTAGATGTTTCTCTCTCTCTATCCCTCTCCCTTCCTCTGTCTAAAATCAGTAAAAACATATGTTTTTTTTTTAAAAAGAGTTCTCCTTATATTTCAAAAAACAATCCTCCTTTAGGCAGGATGATACAGTAAAAACCAAACAAGCAAAGAAATGTGCACACGTACACACACTTGTATGTTCTGACTACAATCGGAACCCAGGCTGTCATCTTTGCCTGCACACTACAGGGAGCCTGGTTTCGCCTTGGCACGTGTGGTTCCTCATTAACCATAACTCAGTAAACATGTAACAGCAGAGAGCAGCTACCTTTTTGTTAGGGGCATGACTGTCAGGTACCATGCTCAGCACATCACAGGCATTAGTCCTTTCACCCCCCCCCGCCAACAAGTGCAGGGGTGGGCAGGGGAGGGCGTGGAGGCTGAGAACTTGCTTACCAACCCAGAACTCCTTGGTGTCCTGATGTCCAGGCTGGAATTTCAGTCCAGGTCTCCCCGACCATAACGTCCAAACTGTTACGCAGCATGGGACTGCCCACCACATCCAGAGGCCCATCCTGCCATGCCGATGGCCCCCGACTTCAGTATACAGCACAACGTGGCCCCGACACATGCAAAGAGGAGGCCTCTTTATATTCCCCCAAACACTCCCCAGGAAAAAACAAACAAGCAAATAACAAGCACAAGAAACAGTTCACGAGTGGTCAGGTGGGAGGCCTGAGCCTTCACTCTGCCCCAAATTACGGATGGGGCCTTTGAAACCTCTCGTCTCCTCCACAGCCTCAGTTGCCCATCTGTTTCGGAAATCCTGGAGAAACATTCCCGCGCAGATGCGCTAAATGCACAATCAAGCAGTGGGTGCCAATCGTGGCAAGCAGCAGCGGGGCGTAGCTTTTTCCCACTGTGACACGTTTACGTAAACTGTTAGTAGTACTATGAAAAGGAGACACAATAAAGTAATATTCATTGGGAGAATGGGGATTAGAAACTCAATGTTTGTCATCTAGCACTACATACCTAGGTCAAATTTGGCTTTCACGGATAAATGAATATCGAGAAAAAGAATTGCAAATTGGAGGAGTTTAATTAGAGCAGAAGCACTGTCAGAACTGAATTGCTTCTTTTGGCATAAACTGGACTGGGAAAATAATTAAAATGGGCTTTAAAAAAGCTTGTCTGGGGTTATGCCGAGGAGCTGAATATTTCAATGAGAAACATTTCCAATTCTTAGAATTAAAGCAATAAAGATTTGCACATTAATCAGTCCAAATGTATGTACAATCTCTTCAAGGTAAGGAGAAATTTACTCAAATGAGGCAAGTAAATGCAAAACAGGAGTGAGTGATTCTCAGACTAATCTTTAAAGCCTGTTTTCTTTTTTCTTTTGCCCTCAGTAGCCTTGAGGGCAATAAAGTACGACGAGGATATTAACAAAAAGAACATTCAACACAAACTTACAAAGATCTACACTGTGCCTCCAGTGGACTGAGGTGTGGGGATAGAGCCCCTGGTGACCAGACGTCTCAGTCTACCTTTGCTGATTTTGTAATCCAGTGGTGAGCTTGATCTTGAGTGAGAAAGAGATTTCAAAGGCAGAGGTCATCTAAGAATATCTCTGTATACTAGTAAATGGTGACTCTCCCACTTAATGCTACTTCACCACCTAGTTAGGATGGCACCTCTGAGATGACCACATGCTCATTAATGTCTGTGTGTCTTATTAAAGGGTGGGCATCTGTAGAGTTGACACTGAATAAGTTTCTTCATCTACATCAAGAAAGAGGATGGTCAGAGTTCACGAGGACACCACCGCACCAGGCTGAAGCCTCCAAAACCGTGAACAGGACGTAGGGTGACTGTCCTGTGCCTTTGGAGACAGACGTATCAGACTGCCGACAGTGGGTTTCCTTGCCCACAAATCATGTTGCCTTGGCAAAGGTATACCTGTTGTTCTCTCTCTTCCAAATACTGGCTTTAGACTGTGTCCATCCAAAAATGTAGGGTGCTGCTTCTGAACCGCACTCTGCACAGATACTTACTGCCCAGAGGGAATGAAAAGAGGTGTGTAAGGGTGTGGACGACAGTGTAAGATTGTCTGGGTTCAAATTCCGGCTTTAGAGCAACTAGCTCTGTGTTCTTGGGTGAGTTAACAACCTCTGTGAGCCTCCTTTCCTTGGCTGTAAACTTGATGAGGATAATGGTAACACTAATACTAATGCCTTCAGGTGCAAAAACCCACAAAAAATGCAGGAGACTGGCACAAAATAGGAGCTTGGTAACTGTTGGCTATCACTAATATCACCATCGCAGCACCACTGTCACCGCTCTCCGTGCGTGACGATTAACTCCAAATGAACCGTGGATGGCTGCGAGGCGACCACAGCTTTCCTTGGCCTCCGAGACCTGGCCCTTCCCCCCAGCTGAATATCTACCTTTCGTTCCACTTTTCCCCTCACCTCTTCTGCTTGATCATCCAGTCTCAAAGGCCTCTCTCTTTTTCCTCCGCTCTCCCAAGTAGCCTCTTGCCTCCCAATTTCTGCAGTGAACCTACCCAAGATTTTCAACCCATAATCACCTCTCATTCCCCTCACTTTTATTCAGATAATTTCACATCTGATTAAGAGCTCTGTTAGTTTTAAATTCAATGCCCTATGTGATTTCTATGATTGATGTTTTTCTAATTGACTCATGAATTCAACTTGTCCTTCTAATTACAGGGTGCAGAGTTTCCTGTGCTCGCTTGTTATTGCCTCCTTGCACTCAGCATCATTCTGGGAGCACAGGACCTACCACCTGTCAGTGGACTGACTGCCACTGTGTTCAGCGTGTGAATTAGCTCTAGAATTAACACCAGGAACCTTGGGAAGGGAAGTGAGTCCCCACTCACTGTACACAATGGTCTCCTTAATACTCGGGCTCCTGAGGTCCTGCAATCTAACATACAAGAGACTTAGTCTCAAACTGAGATCCATAAAATGTCACCTTACGTTCAAAAGGAGTTCAATGTGCATTCAGAGGTTAATCCCAGCTCAGAAAGATCCTGCCCTCCTGCAAGACAGGGCACGTTTACTCACTGACCAACCTAAGTTAAACGCAGCTCCACGCGGAAGACTCTACTGGACAGAGGGGAGATGTAAAGGAGTTCTACCCCAGGGTGGACCCTCACATTCGGTAGGTTATAACTACTTTTCCCGAGCTAAAAACAAACAAGAATACCCGTTATCACTAATATTTCACTACTTAATAAACTCAGTGTCATATTAGTATATGGGGAAAGTCAGTTAGTATAGTTACAAAAAAATTGGACAGCCAATAAACAGACATGAAAAGGACGTCTTGGCTGAAAGAGTGCGCTGTTACTCAAAATACATGTCTCTTTGCACAAACTAAAACTCCTCATCCAAACTCCATTTGTTCAGAATATAGATGTAAATTATCTGAAATTTATTTTTGCATTGTCTAAGAAAAAGGATTTGCTGAGTAAAAATCCTATCTAATAAAAGAGTAATATGCAAATTAACCATCACTCCGCTACACCACCAGCCACGCCCACCAGCCAATCAGGAGTGAATATGCAAATAAACCCAACCAAGATGGCTACGGCCACAGAGAGCAAGAGGGAGGCTTGGGTTTCCCTGGCGATGGAGGAAGCCAAGCTTTCCACCTGCCCTTGCCGGCCTAGGCCTCCACTCAAGGCTACAAAGTTTCAATGATAGAAGATACATAAACTCAAACAGAAATGGCAGCAGCCACGGAGCTGGAAAGAGCAGGAGGCTAGGGTTGCCCCCGATGATGGAGGAAGCCAAGCTTTCCACACACCCTGGCCGGCCCAGGCCTCCGCTTAAGGCTACAAAGTTTCAATTATACAAGATACATAAATCCAAAAAAAAAATGGCTGCCACCATGGAGCAAGCAGAAGGCTTGGCTCCGCTCCAGGCTACAAAGTTTCAATTGTAGAAGATAAATAAACCCCAGATACCAGGGCCTCTGCTTGGGTTGCCAGGGGGCGTGGCCAGCCTGCAAACTATCACAGGCCCCTCGCCCAGGCTGTCCCACGCCCCAAGGGAACCTCCACCCTGATCCGGAACACCCTTCAGGGCAAACCAGCTGGCCCCCACCCGTGCACCAGGCCTCTATCCTATCTAATAAAAGAGTAATATGCAGATTGACCATCACTCCAACACACAAGATGGCTGCCCCCATGTGGACACAAGATGGCCACCACAAGATGGCCAGCAAGGGAGGGCAGTTGGGAGGGACCAGGCCTGCAAGGGAGGACAGTTGGGGGCAATCAAGCCTGCAGGGGAGGGAAGTTAGGGGTGACCAGGCTGGCAGAGGAGGGAAGTTGGGGGTGACCGGGCCTGCAGGGAAGGGCAGTTAGGAGTGACCAGGCCTGCAGGGGAGGGCAGTTAGGGGAAAACAGGCCTGCAGGGGAGCAATTAGGCATCAATCAGGCTGGCAGGGGAGTGGTTAGGGGGTGATCAGGCTGGCAGGCAGAAGCAGTTAGGGGCAATCAGGAAGGCAGGCAGGCGAGCAGTTGGGAGCCAGCAGGCCTGGGTTGTGAGAGGGATGTTCAAGTGCCCATTTAGGCCCGATCCCACCGGGATTGGGCTTAAACCGGCAGTCGGACATCCCTTGAGGGGTTCCAGATTGGAGAGGGTGCAGGCTGGGCTGAGAGACAACCCCCCGCCCCCCCGTGCACGAATTTCGTGCACCGGGCCTCTAGTATATTGAATAAGACTGCAAAGAACATACTTAACATATTTAAGAAAACAAACTATTCTCCAACATCAAAAGTCTCATTTATAAATACTTGATTCCTTAATAACAAGAAGTTCTTGCTATTAAGATTTATTTATTTACTTATTTATTTCTGTTTGGGAGGTTTTATTAACTGCTATAGATAACAAAAGAGGCTATGATAGTGGGTATTAGAAAGTATTTGCCAAAAATCTGATGTTGAAGAGAAACACAGATAGTAAATGCTTTACAATTAGGACTTCTAAAAAATTGAGGTATAATTGTGTGGGAGTTCAGAACGAGCCACCCCATGATGTGCCTCAGTGGTATGTGGACTGTTTTGAGCTAAAGTCAACCAACATTCTGCAGGCTCAAGAGAAACTCTGGCCCCACCATGACTGTCTATAAACATGTAAATTAGGGTCTTGGTCCATGATAAGTTACCAGCAGAAATGACTTTTTACCTGTCTCTATGGCAGGGCAAATAGCTACCGAACATATGCTCTCCCTGCAGTGACCTTCTGAAGCCCCAAGGTGCATTAGCCCATCCCTAGCTCAGGATGTCCTATATACCCATGTTCCTTTCTATTCTGAACATCTCACGCATGTGGGGTCTCTGACTCTGTCCTGTGTGAGGGGTTCCCATACATATGCATGTATTAAATTTGTTTATTTTCTCTTGCTAATCTGGCTCATGTCTATTTGATTATTAGACCAGCCAGAAGAACCTTGAGGGTGGGGGAGTTTGTTCCTCCCCTGCAATTGACATACCACATTATATTAGTTTCAGGTGTACAACATAGTGATTCAACATTTGTATATATTGTGAAATGATCACCATGTCCAGTTAATATCATCACCATACAGTTACAACATTTTTTATTGTTGTTATGGAAACATTTAAGATCTACTCTTCTGGAAACTTTCAATATGCAATATATTACTATTAACTAGAGTCACCGTGGTGTACATTACATCCCTAGGATTTACTTTATAACTATAACTTTGTATCTTTCGATCCCTTTCCCTCTCATTTTGCCCACTCTCCACCCCCTGCCTCTGGCAACCAGCAATCGTTTCTTTGAATCAATGAGCTTTTTTTTCCTTCTTTTTAAAAAGTCCACATACAAGAGAGATTATACATGGCATCTTTCTCTTTCTGACTTATCTCATTTAGCATAATGCCCTCAAGTCCAGCTATATTGTCAAAAATGGCAAGATTTCATTCTTTTTTTAATGGGCAAATAATATAATCACATTGCTTTATCCATTCATTCATCAGTGAACACACAGCCTGTTTCCATACCTTGCTTATTGCAAATAAGGCTGCAATAAACATGAAGGTCCAGGCATGTTTTTAAATTAGTTTTTGTTTTCTTTTGATAAATGCCAAATGTGGAATGGCTAGGTCATATGGCATTTCTATTCTTATTTTTTTGAGGAGTCTCCATACTGTTTTCCATAGTGGCTGCACTAATTCACATTCGCACCATCAATGAACAAGGTTCCCTTTTCTCCACGTTCACCAACACTATGTTTTGTCACTTGATGAAAGCCATTCTAACAGGTGTGAGGTGATGTCTAACTGTGGTTTTAATTTGCATTTCTCTGATGATTAGTGATACGGAGCATCTTTTCACGTATCTACTTGCCAACTGTGTGTCTTCTTTGAAAAATGTCTATTCTGATCTTCTGCCCATATTAAATGGAATTTTTTGTTTTTGCTATTGAGTTGTATGAGTTCTTTATATTACATATTTTAGATATTAGACCCTTATCAGGTACAACACTTACAAATACCTTCTCCCATTCATTAGGTTGCCTTTTTATTATTGATGATTTCCTTTGCTGTGCAGCTTTTTTAGAATGATCTAGTGTTGTTATTTAAAGTAGGTAGCAAAAGATATCTACCTTACCAAAGATAATTTGCCTACTTTAAAGACATCTATATATATAAAACCCTACTATGCAAATAGACAGAACAGCGGAACAACCGAACAACTGGTCGCTATGACGTGCGCTGATCACCAGAGGGTGCGCATGGAACATGGCGGGTGTTGGCTGCGGCGGGATTGTGGAGCAGGTGAGCAGGGGTACCAGACCAAGGCGGGGCGCTGGTCACTGTCATCGGTGTGAGCCTCTGGTGGTTACTGAAAATTCTTTGCTCCCGCACGCCGCAGTCCTGCCTGGCACTCGCACCTGCTGCCAGCGCAGGCCCTGCTCGCACCCACTGCTGGTGCCTGGCGCTGGCCCTGATTGCTCTGCGCCGTCAGCGGGTGTGAGCAGTGGCTGCCAACCCCGATTGCCCCTCAGGGCTTCTCCACCTCCCCCTGCTCCTGAGGGGCGATCGGGGCTGGCAGCTGTCTCTCGCACCCAGTGACGGTGCTAGCCTCACTCACACCTGCTGTTGGCACTGGCCCCAATCTCTCCGTGCCATCAGAAGGTGAGAGTGGGGCTGGCGGCGGCAGGAGCAGGGCTGCCGGCAGACAGGGGACCAGGGGCCACGGCAGGAGGGGCCGGGTGGAGGTGCAGAAGATGGGCTGAGACTCGCCCCTGTGCCCACTGCAGCCTGGTGGCCTACAGTTCTTTTCAAGGTGCATGAATTCATGCACTGGGCCCCTAGTAACAATAATAAAATAACATTTACAATATAACACACAAAGGTTCCCGTAGGAAAATATGGCACTCCCATCCTTCCACAACCACATCAAAATTACAACTAAACTATAGACCATCATTGAGAACCACCCGAAGTCTAGCTGAACAGAAGTCCAATAACTAAAGATATACATTTAAGACTGGTAGGAGGTGTGGGGACACAAAATGAACTGATGCCACACCCACATGTGGCGGTTAAAAGTCGGGAGGAATATCTTGGTTGTGGAGGTACCCCTGAGGAGTGAGGTGTCCCAGCCCCACACCAGGCCCCCGGCCCAGGGTTCCAGTGCTGGGAAGAAAAGTCCCCATAACTTCTGGCTGTACAAACCAGCAGGATTGTGGCTGAGTGACACAGAGGCTGCTGGAGGCCCAGGTGTTCCTCTTAAAGGGCCACCCATAGATTATTCAGACTCATCCCTCTGAGTTCCAGCACCGGGGACACACAGGGAGGAATTGGTTGTCTGGCTTCAGGGCGAGGGATGAAGGGGCAGCTTTCTCCAGAGAGAAGTTCAGGCAGAGGCCACTGTGTCTTTGCTGAGGCCTCCCCTACACAGAGCTGGCAAGCAGGGCCATATCTGAGTCTCCATCAGCCTGGCTCACACTATTTACCCACCCTGGTGACTCTTTGAGACCCCAACCCACCCGACTTGCAGGCCCAACCAAGCTGCTTCCAGTGGCTTTTCCATACAAATGGCCTCTCTTGGCTTGTGCTGTGGATGTTCCTAAAATCTCTCAAAAATTCACAAACCTCAGACAAGCAGCCTCTGACCTCAGCGTGTACTGTACTTCTTGCTAAGTGGCCCCAGGCCCAGCATTAGCAGCAGCCAGGCTTGGTTAGCAAATTGGCCTCTTCTGGGCACCTCCAAGCCCAGCACAAGTAACAGCCATGTACAGATCACTTCGTAGCTTATGCTGGGTAGCCCTGGACAGGGCACAGGCATCAGCTAACCTTAGCCTGCACCTCCCAGGAGGCCCCACATCAAGGGAACCCGGTGGACAGTTTCAGGCCACTTTGAAGCACCTTCACGAGCAACATACTCCAGAGTTGGACTCAGCGTGCACCAGAGCCCCCGCTGAAGCAAGTCCTGCTCCCTGCACAACTGATCCTCCACTGGTTGAGGCTAGTCCTCCCAGCTGCCTGGCCTGAGGGTAAATCCTCCCACTGATGTTCCAAAGCAATCAAGGCTCAACTACAATAGGAGGGAGCACACAGCACAATGGGGGTCACACCTACAGCTTCCGGTTGAGGTGACAGGGGAGGCTGTGCCACTGAAATCCACAGGACACCTACTGTCCAGAGCCATCCTACCAAGACTTAGCAATTCTGCTCAATACACAGAAAACACAAGATGGCAACCAAAACGAGGAAACAAAAGAACATGTCTCAAATGTAAGAAAATAATAAAATTCCAGAAAAAGAACTAAACAAAATGAAGACAAACAATCAACCAGATAACTCTACCTAGAAAGCTATCATAGAGAATCGGAGGACAGATAAAGAGCTTCCCAGACAAGAAAAAGCTACAGGAATTCATCACCACCAAACCAGTATCACAAGAACTATTAAAGGGACTTCTTTAAGAAAAAGAGGAAGGACAAAAAGGTTTTTAAAAAATAGAATTAAATGGAAAGAAATGCATATCTATCAACAATTACTTGAAAAGCAAAGAAATTAAATGCTCCAAGCAAAAGATATATGGTGGCTGAAGGGATAAGAAAACAGGACCCTTGCACATGTTGTCTACAAGAGACTCGCTTCAAATCAAAAGACACAGACAACTGAAAGTAAAGGAATGAAAAAAGATGTTTCATGAAAATTGAAACAAAATAAGAAGCTGGGTAGCTATACTAATACCAGACAAAACAGACTTTAAAACAAAGGCTATATAACAAGAGACAAAGAAGGATCCAGAAACTCCACTTCTGGGTATTTATCCAAAGAATCACAAAACACTAAATATGCATCCATATGCTCACTGCAGCATTATTTACAATAGCCTGGATATGGAAGCAACCTATGTGCCATCAGAATGGATAAAGAAAAAGTGGTACATACATACATTGGAATATGACTCAGCCATAAAAAAGAATGAAATCTTGCCATCTGCATGGCAGGACCTAAAGCTTATTGTGCTGAGTGAAATAAGTCAAACAGGGGAAGACAAATGCCATATGGTTTCACTTCTATGTGGGATCTATAAAATAAAAACAAAAATGAACAAGCAAGACAGAAACAGACTCATAGATAAAGAGAACATTTTGATGGTTACCCATTGGGAGGGGGATTCGGAGGCTGAGTAAAAAGGTGAAGGGATAAGAAGTACAAATTGGTAGTAACAGCATAGTCATGGAGATGTAAAGTACAGCATAGGGAATGCAGTCAACAATATTGTAATAAGTATGGTGGGTGTCAGATGGGTATTGAGGTGATCACTTCTTAAGTTAATTTATAAGTATCTAATCACTGGGTTGTACACCTGAAACTAATATAATATTGTATGTCAATTATCATTGAAAAATTTTTTAAAATACTAAAAAAGAATTTAATTCACAATAGAATTTCCTCCTGCTTACTGGCCTTGTTATATAATAAGACTGAACAAGATTGATCAGAGAGGAAGCTCAGTCTTTCTCTAATACTCTGATGATTAGTAATGGTTCTAGTCTCCTAAATCATAGATACGTTTTTAGTGCTCTCCTCTTTTTAGCCAAAATTATTTTCCTTTATAAGCAGCCCACAATTCACCTGTGAAACCGAATGTATTGCTGTGAGATCAGCTTTTAAAATAACTTCAAGGGGGAGAGGCCCTTGGCAGGAGAGTTAACAATAGAAACCAGGTCACCCACTCAAGCCCTGGACTCCCTTTACTGTCGGACACAGTGCTAGGTTTCAGAAGTGCATTGTTATCTTTCCTTCTTTGGGCAAATTGTATGCTTGAAACTAATGCGGTCAACTGACTTTTCCCACTGGTTGGTAGGAACACTCAGTTCAACCTTCAAGCCAAAATTAAAAATAAACAAATAATAATTAGTTAGGGGTCGGCAAGCGAGGCGTGGTTGGGCACTGCAGACCAAGTTTACTCTCCCTGGTGGCACATGGAGGGCAGCTGACCTTGAGAATAGATGGAAGGGATGATGGATGGTCTGCTCAGACTTGCTTTGTCCCAATTGCATTTCTCAGCTGTCAAAAGGTGCTCCAGCAGGGGCCAGATTTAACACTGGGAGAGGGACCACCTGAGGGGCTAACTACCTATTTACCTGTGCCTTCACGGATGATAGTAAAAGCTTTAATTTTAAATCTGGCAACTTTGGATTGTTAGTCACTGTTTTGCTGATTTATTAAACTTGTGTTTAATTAGTTGCATGGGGTACTAGACTGAGAGTTCCTACGGACAGCAATTGGTCTTAGCAAATGCCATATTGCAGTGTTCCAGACGGTGCTATTGGTGACAACGCCAATTGTATGTCACTAAGCCCTAACTTCAGGGACAAACTCATGTGTAGGTTTGTCCATTCCAAATTTTTCTGAGGACAAAAACAGAACCTTAGTGTTGCAACCCTTCCACCTCGAAGCCCCTTCCCACACCAGGTTAGAGTTTCCGTAGTTCAGCACACATTTATTGAGTTGAATGAAATTGCAAGCAATGCCTAACGTCTCCTGAATTTTCTATCTTCTTAAAATCCTTTGAATGGGCAAGACATAAAATTGATGTGGTACCTCGTCATGCTGCACAGCTGCACTCTACCTGGGACAGTGTGTCTGTTCACTGTACTTGTGATGAAGTTGCTGCTAGCATTTCCTCTAGCAAGAGTTCAAAACAGCCCTTCCATTAAGTCCACCCACGATCATTATACTCCAAACCCTCGATGGGCCGCCAAGAGATTTCACTTCCTACTGCCACCCCAAACCCTGTTCATGAGTTTCAAAATGTGTAGCTGGGGACGCGAGGGCCAGTCCTGGCCGGGCTGGCCAGGACAGCAGCGGCGGCGGGCCTGACCCCAGGATGGCGATGTTCCACAGCCTGGTGGCCTAGGCTCAGCAGCAACAGCCAGGGGGGAGGGGCGGGGCGGGGAGGGGAGGGGCGCGGGCGCGGGCGGTGATAGAGGCCTGGGGACGCAGTACAGCTGCCCCATCTGCCTGGAGGTCTACCACCGGCCTGTGGCCATCGGTTATTAAAAAATTTAAAAAAAAATGTGTAGATGGAATGTTACTGAAATTTCTCTGCTCATCCCATTTACCAGCTGTGACCTAATCTGCTGAAATTGGCTGAAAATGACTAATTTTATTCAGTGAAAAACTTTCAGAGGGCAGCTGGATGCCCTCTCAACAATGAAGGTTGGTGGCTGGAGGTGTCCACAGAGAAAACCTTTCCTCCTTATAGGAGCAGAGAAAGTGGCCGGGATCCTGTTACTGAGTGGCTTTCCCTCTTTCAGCCACTGTGCGGGAAGAAGGCTATTTCCACCTAAAGAGAACTGACAGGGGAGACAGAAGCTGAGGAGTAAGGTGGAGTGGGCCTAACACGCTAGCTGCTTAAGCAAATTGCTCAAACACCCAGAAGGACAGAGAGTCCCCATGGGACTACTAATAAATTCAGAGATTGGGCAAATTGAATTTAAGGTCTGAAGACTAAACAAGGGTCATGTTAGCCAGGGAATGGGAGGTGCAGGATTTATCGAAAAGGGAACTAATTTGCAGTGAGGCACTCAGTGAAGTCTAGCTCTATCAAGCATCTAAAAAGCACATCTTTTTAACTGTCTACTTGCTGTTTTAATCATTAGTATAATTTATGTTCAGAGAAAAACTGTAAAGAAAAAAGCTTCCTATACGTGTGGGAAGCCTAATGGAGCAATGAGGGCAAATGCAAGATGCCACCACAGATCTAGAGGTTGACGAAGGACACGGGGAGACATGGCTTTCGGGAGTGCTGATCTTGCATCTCCAAGTCATTAAAGAGAGAATAACTGCTCCTCATGCAAACTGACCAAATGCAATCGCCAGTTAAAATCTCTCTGAAAGCAAAACAGCTCAGGCACGCGCGCACAGACGGATGGTGATCATTACCGTTGTCTTATAGAATCATGAAATGGGATACAGCTAAAATAAGTTCAATTTAAAATGGCATCAGGCGGCCAAACAAAAGAGATAGCAAATTATTTCTGAACACTTGGAATGGGAGAAGACACGCAGTGAAATGTTGTACTGGGTGGAGAGAGGGGTGATGGTGGTCAAATCTGAATGCAAAGCAAATGCTTCATTTAAAAAATTCCTTCCTTCTTTATTTATAACCTTTGCATGTCTGTGCACATGCCATGTGGCAGGATGAGATGCAAAGGCTGTATTCCTTTCCTCTTTCCATTCCAAGTACACGGGCAGGCGATGATACCGAAAAGGGGCCCGGCCCCGTCCAGTCTCACGCTACACTATTCTCTAATGTGCATTCTTCACGGGTCCATCACATGTAACGGGTTGTAATTAAGTATGTAAACCCGTGAATGTTTACTTGTGCTTCTAAGTGAAGTACTGAAGATTCAAAGCAACCCTGTCATGGCTTTTCTCTCACTCGCTTGCGTATTGAGTAGGGAGCCACAGCCATTCTCTCTTCTCCACTGGTGGTGCAGCACAGCTGATGAAAGTTCGAGGACCACTGCTCCTGTATAATTCTCGGCCAATCACAAGTGTGCTTGCATGATACAGTTTGCCACCTTGTAATAATTGATTTAGACCCCAACAATGTGCTCTCAGAATTTTTTAATAATTACTTTCCTTTGAACAAAACACTGAGAGAATAAGCTTAAAATACTACCTCAATCCTTTGCTTCAAATGCAGAAAATATATATTATTAACACCAGCAGTCATTGGTAGTAATGATAGGTTATCTCCATCACACGGGGATAATGGTTTTTTTTATTTTTAAAGTGAGATGCAGCCTTAATTCATAGACATCATTAACTCAGAGAAAATGCAAATGCGATATTCCTACATGGCTCAGGTTGAAGCAGCTCTTGAGACCAGTGGGTGAACGGACAAGCATCCTCTTACAGATGAAAACACATAAACAATATCATGTCCACAAATATGTGGCTCTAGGACTGCAGGAAAAGGAAACCCAGTCATAATCAAGAAAGCATTCTAGAACGATGGGGCTTTTTAAAGGAAAATGAGCCTTAAAAGTAATGTGTGTTTTTTAACTAACCAAGGACAGACAAGAGAACATTATACATTCTTCTCAATTATGACTTTTCCTTTAAATAACCCCATTTAAGAACAAACCTGCATGCAGCTGAGTGGAATTTACACTGACCATGCAGTACAGTTTAATGGTCTCTCCCTCCCGAGGAGCGACTTCAGGGTGAAAAGGTGAGTTTTACAGTGAAGCTCGAGGAATGTGGCCTGAGCCTTAAGCATATAAAAACCCGTTATCTCCCACAGTAGCCCCGAAAACTGTATCTGCTGTCAACAAGATGTATATGGTTTAGTGTAGATATACTTGTGAAAACGTGGAATGCTAGTCAATTTAGTACTTTGGAGACTATCCCATTAGGTTTGACCAATTCAGAAAATAAAATAAAATACAAAGAATGAACATTAGTTGTGAGTATCGCAGGAATACATGTAATGAAGTCAACTCTTAGCAAATGCTTCAGGTAATTTTAAGAACAAAGGGTCCAAAAATGGGGGAAAACATTTTTCTAAACACAATACCATTAATAACAACAAATGAAAAAGAAAAGAAATAAAACCTCTCTGTTTTAGCTCTTGCTGGAAAGGGAGAAACCCTTTCTGGTCCCAAACAACCTGAGGCCATTCAATGTTTCTGCTGCCAGACTTGCTCCGGACACATGCAGTGCCGTGACCTGCTGCGGGTGCCCCCCTCCTGGCTGCCCCCCCCCATCCCGCCCCGGGGCCCACAGGGATGGGCCCACACGAAGGCCCACGTGCTGCAGAATGTACTGGACAGGAGGGAAGGTAAAACAACAGTGAGAACACTAGACAGCGAAGCATTCCTGAAGGCCATTTACAAAATCCTACTGCCAAACAAGACCACAACTCATAAGTCTACACTGGTTGAAGTTTAGATCTGGGGGCAATGAACTAGCAAAGATTACTACCAGACTCATGCTAAATTGTTATTAAATCATCTTCAGTAATATTACTAAGAAATTACATGGTACTTTAATCTGAAAGTTATAGTTAAAAATTCACCAGTATTTTTCTACAGATACCGCATTTAGTTTTTTTGTCTTATTATAAAGGTATATGATCCTTATACAAATTTTAAGTATTACATAATCTTAAATTATATATTTTCCTTGTAGGTACTGAATTACAACACACAAATTCACCATGTTTTTCTCCCTAAACAACTAAATATTTCTCAAATGCTACAGATGTTTAAACACCTACATGTACTTTGTTCTTTTTCTTTTTAAGCATTCCACTATTGTAAAAAAATACATAATCTTGATAGAAAATAGAAAAATACAAAAAAATAGAACAAATCATAGATAGTCCTAACACTCAAAGACACCGAGTGTCATCAGTTTGTATACACTGAGTGGCCAGATTATTATGATCTCTGAATGCATAATAATCTGGCCACTCAGTGTGTAGCCTATATAATAAAAGGCTAATATGCAAATTGTCCCCTTGACCAGGAGTTTGACCAGCAGGCAGGCCGGCCAACCACCCATGTCCGCTTCCCCTGGCCAGGCTGGCCGGACCCCACCCATGTACGAATTCATGCACCGGGCCTCTAATAAATAAATAAATAAATAAATAAATAAACAAACAAACACACACACACACACACACACACACACACACACACACACACACACACTGAGTGGCCAGATTATTATGGGTTCAGAGATCATAATAATCTGGCCACTCAGTGTATTTCCTTCTAGTTGTTTCTGGAGTGAAGAGCAGATTGATGCCGGTACACTTAAAATCACACTTACTGTGGATGACAAAGAGTGGCAGCCCCCTTGACAGAAGCCAGTCTTTGCACAACCTGACCTTCATGGGTCAGGTGGCAGTGAGTCGCTGGGTCAAGGGTGAGTGCAGGTACCCTGCGGTGGGAGCAGGTTACACAGAACAGGAGCATCAGGGGATGGGATCAGCCCTTAAGGGCCACCTTGGAGGCTGCCAACAACTACTATCCTGCACAAAATATATTTTTCCATAAAAAATGTTGGCACTATTTTCTTAAGACAAAATAGCAGAGATGAATTATAGGACAAATGGTACGATAATTTTTAAGGTAACTGATGGACTGACCATCCTGTGTTTGAGAGGGGTACACCCTACTTAGTAATGCAATTCATTATTTTAAGTTGCTGAATTCGATTCAGTAATAAGTTATCACAGATGTTCTCATCCATGATCATAATACCAGTCTACAGCTTGATTATATTGAGTTTGGTTTTATTATTAGGGTATATTTCATTCATTAAAAAATAAGGGGCTTTTACAAATGTGACATTTTATAAAATAAAATATGGGTGCGGAGAATTTTGCACATGAGACACTTTAGTTGGTAATTTTAAGAACAAAGGGTCCAAAAGTGGGGAAAACATTCTTTTTTTTTTTTTTTAATATATTTTATTGATGTTTCACAGAGAGGAAGGGAGAGGGATAGAGAGTTAGAAACATCGATGAGAGAGAAACATCGATCAGCTGCCTCCTGCACACCTCCTACTGGGGATGTGCCCGCAACCAAGGTACATGCCCTTGACCGGAATCGAACCTGGGACCCTTCAGTCCACAGGCCGACGCTCTATCCACTGAGCCAAACCGGTTAGGGCGGGGAAAACATTCTTAAGAAATCATGATAATGATGCTGATGCTGAAGATTATGACCATTATGATAACTTAATAGCTACCATTATTAAGCTCAATTAAATCTCACTTTCCAATGTTATGGATGAGGAAACTGATGCTAATATAGTGTGATGGTTTCAAGGATATGCCTGTAACTTCTTTGACACTCTCTCAGAAGATGGACTTCACTTCTTCACCTGAGTGTGGGCTGGACTTCCAGTAAACAGAGCTCTCTCCTGAGACCAGGTTATACAAAGACTAGCCTGTCCTGTGTGTGCTCTCTTGCCAGGTGATAAGCAGACATGAGGAGAGGCCACAGGCAAGGAACTGAAGTTCCTGCAAATACCCATGTGAGCCAGGCTGGGAGAAAATACTCCAAGTACTTCAGAGGCTGAACAGCTCTGCGGGTCGGCTCCACATTCCCAACCCTTGGGAACTGAGAGCAATAACATACATTGTTTTCAGCTGCTGAATGTGGGGTGCTTTGTGACAAAGCCATAGTAACACCATAGTAACACACCAAGTGATTTGCCCAAGGTGACACACTAGCCAGGAGCTCACTGCCAACCACCTCAACGCTGTAGCTGTCCACAGGGAGCCTGGGGAGAACAGGGAGGAACTGAGAACAGCTTTCAGAATATTTCTTCGGCTCTCAGCGAAAGCCAGGGAAACGGGAAACCACACTCATTTTCCTCGCTCCCCTCCCCAAATGGCTTACAAAAGCACTTGTGCCATTTACTACTCAATGTCTCTTGTTCTGAAATATTTGAAATACCTGCCAAATGGAAGTCTCTTTAAGTCACAACTTTCAAACCACAACTCGTACAGGGGTTCCAACGCCAGTCTTGGACCAGCAGCCTGAGGACAGGCCTGGAGCTCGCCGGACACCGCACCCCAGGCACGGGATTCATCCCAGAGGCGAGGCCCAGGAACCGGACTCTCCTGGCTTCTGGCTTCCGGAGGATTCCTGTGCCCCTGGACCTAGGGAAGTGCAGCTGTAGGTTTCAGATGCCTGGGCAAGTGACAAGCTGCCCTAACAGCTTCCTGCCTGTTGCAGCTGAAAGTGTTTCCAAGTTGAGAGCAAAGGCTTTGGGTGGTTCTCAGCCTAATTAAAATGTTTAAAGAGATTTAATTACTAAATGCCAACCCATAGGAATGTAAAGATCTTTCCTATAGAGACTAAGTGATGAATTGAGCCTGTTTTTAATCAACTGCTTGGCAAGCACTATGGATTTTCTTGTTTGTAAACAGCTACACTAATGCTAAACATATTTATTCACAACTTGACAAGAAATATTGCCCTGTAATTAATCATTTCCAGTCCTGATTCAGACAAAATACAAATACAAATTCAAAATGTGTATCCGCTTCCATTTAAAACAGTAACATGAGTAATAATTACATCTATCTTGTATGTACATATGTGCAGGTCCTTTTAGGCAAAACAATGCCAGACACTCAGGGCATGTTGGTCATCCAAAGGGCATTTTACTAAACAAACAAACAAACAAACACACACACAAAAAATGTACAACTAAGGAAAATCCTACTCGCTTTAATGATTGCAATTGTGATTTATGAAAACCAGATTATCTATTAATTTCAGACTTCCATTAGTGTTTTTTAATAAGATGAAGATTTTTAAAATAATCATCTGTGTTTGAGGCAGAAAATAGTTAAAAACTAAAGATTCACATTAGTGTTTCAAACAAGTTTTAAAAAATCATCACTAGCACAGGTGGCCATATTAGGTCCACAAAATCATTTGGTCTGTCTCTGCCTAAGCATTAGGGGCGAGTTAAGTAAATATTTGACCAAATATAGCAGGTGAATTTTTAAGTTGATAATTGTGTATGGCCCGCGAATGATGTTATAAATATACAGATGGCCCTTGGCAGAAAAACGGTTCCCCACCTCTGAGCTAAAGAAATACATTGTATTTCTGCTCTCTGGTTTTATTTAAAATGTGTTCTCAAGATGCATATGTTAATAGGAAATACTCTCAGCTGAAGAACATGCTGCAATTCAAGGTCTATAAAACTGAGCTAATTTTCAGGAATCATTTCTTACTCTCTGCCAGGATAGCCACCTCATTTCCCAAAATTAATAATACCAGAAGTATCATAAAATCTTGTAATTAAATACAAATTTGCCAGGAAGTTGAACCCCAACAATGAGAGGATATGTTATCAAGTCATTACAGAAAAACATTTGTTTGAATATAAAAATATAGTTTGTAGGAGTTGTTTTTTTTCCACAATTTTTTCAATATTTATTGAGCAATTATTATATAGTAGGCACCAGGATCAATGGAGTTTGTTATAAAAATCAATAAACCTCTGTGTGCTCTGTGTGACGTATTGGGAAGGATGTGAGTGTGGGAGGCAGGAGCACAGACTACAACACCATGTGCAAAAATACCTTAAGAGGGAATTGTAGTCCTAGCTGGTTTGGCTCAATGGATTGAGCGCTGGCCTATGGACTGAAGGGTCTCAGGTTCGATTCTGGCCAAGGGCACATGCCTGGGTTGTGGGCTCCATCCCCAGTAGGGGGTGTGCAGGAGGCAGCCAATCAATGATTCTCTCTCATCATTGATGTTTCTCTCTCTCTCTCCCTCTCCCTTCCTCTCTGAAATCAATAAAGAAATATATTTAAAAAAAAAAAAGAGGGAACTGTAGCTCCCACCACACGAATATTAGGTCACTGATAAACTATATTCCAAACCGCATATTTGTCAATGGAGAAATTCATAGAAGTTTGAGAAAATTTGTTTTAAAATGTAGCTAAAGTTAACACATTCCTATATATTGTTTTAGCAAATTTACTTCTAATAACTTATCAGAAATACACACAAAAGTTCATAAAGATACATAGTGACCGATATTCATTGGGAGAAAAAGAAACTATTTTTCATCAAGATAAAAATTGGAGATATCTCTCGCAGCAATATGTTTATGGATACATCTCCTTGGACAAAGAAAACTAAGGAGAAAATAAACAAATGGGACCACATCCAAATAAAAAGCTTCTGCACAGCAAAAGAAACCATCAACAAAACGAAAAGGGAGCCCACTCTATGGGAGAACATATTTGGCAATGATACATCTGATAAAGGGATAATATCCAAAATATATAAGGAATTCACACAACTTAACAAAAGGAAGACAAACAATCCAATTAAAAAATGGGCAAAGGACCTAAATAGACACTTGTCCAAAGTGGGCATACAGAAGGCAAAGAGACATATGAAAAAATGCTCAAAGTCACTGATCATCAGAGAGATGCAAATTAAAATGACAATGAGATATCACCTCATACCTGACAGAATGGCTATCATCAACAAATCAACAAATGACAAGTGCTAGCAAGGATGTGGAGAAAAGGGAACCCTAGTACACTGCTGGTGGGAACGCAGACTGGTGTAGCCATTATGGACAACAGTACAGAGTTTCCTCAAAAAATTAAATATGGAACTGCCAGTGATCCCACTTCTAGGAATATATCCTAGAAGATGGGAAACACCAATCAGAAAGAATGCATGCACCCCTATGGTCATAGCAGCACAATTTACAATAACTAAGATCTGGAAACAGCCGAAGTGTCCATCAGTAGATGAGTGAATAAAAAAACTGTGGGACATTTACACCAGGGAATACTATGCAGGAGTAAAAAAGAAGGATCTCTTACCTTAGAGACAGCATGGAGGGACCTGGAGAGTATTATGCTAAGTGAAATAAGCCATTCAGAGAAAGACAAGTATCACATGATCTCACTCATATGTGAAATCTAATGAACAAAAGAGACTATGGAATCTCAGGGGAAAGGTGAAAGTGGGTGGGAAGAGATCACTCAAAGAACTTGTATGCATATATGCATAACCCATAGACACAGACAGGTGAAGGCCTGGGACAGGGCCTGGGAGCGAGCTAGAAAATGGGACATATATAATACTTTCAACAATAAAGATTTAACTAAAACAAGAAATGGTAATAATTTATCAGACATTTATTTTATGGAATAAAAAAACGAATACAGTTATGGAAGGGAATGAATTAGTTTCATGTAGATAAACAGAAAAAGCTCTCTAAGACCTATTATTAGATGACAATGCAAGTCATAGAAGAATACATGCACAAGGGGCCATTTCTTCAAAGAACAAATTAAGATGTGTGTGCACGCACGTGTGTATGTGTGTCTCTGTGTGTGCGTGTGTGCATAAGTAAACACACAAAACAGTGATCTAAAAGACTTCCACCTGAATTCTGACTACAGTGAGTTCTGGGAAGCAATATACTTTAAAAGTGTTACCCTGCATATTCCTGCATCATGTGTAAGAAAGGTTTTCCTTTGGTGGGCAAATGCCAGTTATTCTGCTTGATTTTAATGCTGTTGATCCTGGTGGTGAAAGGAAGCGTGAGCTCCATTGAGGGAGAAATTAAGATAAATCATAAATGAACCAATAGGCAGATGGAAGTAATATAAAAACACTAACTTGAATATTTCTTGCCTTTTTTTTTTTTTTTTTACAAAACTTATTGTGCTTTTACTTTACGGAAGTGATATACTTACAATGTTTTTAAAATTCTATTAAGAAATGAAAATTCTATTTTAAAAAAGTGACTGTGACAGCTGGATTAAAATCCAATCCACAGCCACGACCAGCTTGGCCAGTCACTCTAGTTTAGTGGCTCCTTCTCACTTCAGGAAAATACACAGACACATGCAGACAGACACTCTCCCCTCCTTCTCCTCCCTCCCCCGGCCCCAAAATTTGTCAATGTCTTTTGAAAGCAAGTCGAGTGCCACATCTTAGGCTTTGATCTTGAACCAAGCTGTCACAGACTTTGGAAGAGAATCTGGGCATGAAGGCAGGCAGCCTGACCACATGTAGAAGTTTAACAGTGGCCAGAGGATGTCTTATAGTCACACACACCCCAACCAGGACCATCCACGTTCACTCACTGCACAAGGTTCTTATTACTAGTTCATCAGGATCAATCTCTTAAGATGTACTTCTCCCAGTTTTTCCATTTCTCTATATATCTTATTCCATTTGCCTCTATTATAACAAGTACTAGAGGCCCAGCGCACGAAATTCATGCATGGGTACAGTCGCTAGGCCTGGCCTGCGATCAGGGCCATCTTCCCCTGCTGCCCGCAGCTGGCCCCACCCCCCGCCACCACTGACCCCCGGTTCCCCATTCGCCATTGGGTGATCAGTGCCTGACGGCAGGAGAAAGGGACCGAGGAGGTCGGCTATTCCCGCCTGCTCGCCAGCCCTGCCCCCACCGTGGGTGGCCATCAGGCGATCAGAGCCTGCGGGCTGGGGAAAAAAACCCAAGAGATGGTCAGGTGCCTCATAGTGACTGGCCCAGCGGTTGTTCTGGTCATTCTGCCGTTAGGGTCAATTTGCATATTACCCTTTTATTATATAGGATTTTTAAATCTTTAACTTGAAACTGAGCTCTTTGGGTGAAGGTAAAAGAACATCATAGAGACCTCTGGCTCACCCTCCCCTTCCTTTGTTAAGTGGAGGCCATCTGGTCCACCTCCGGCAGGTCAGGACTTTAGCATCTTTCATGGGCACTGAACCCGCATGACTAAAAGGACAGCCTGCTTTCCAGAATCAGATGGAAGGGAAAAGAGAATTTTAAATTTCTTTCTGCTCCTAAAAATGTAATGCTCCAAGGTAATACATATTGGGAACATAAAATGAAGAAATTAACTTTCCAACTTAAAGAATTTCAATTTTATGATTCTCAATGTTAGCATAATCCCTATAATCAAAATGCAGTATAATGCGCTAGAAGCATAGGGTGTGGGAAAACACTGATGGGACAGAGATGTTATTAGGGAATGAGGCAAAAAAAAAGTGAAAAAATGAGCACTAAAGATTTCAGACATGAACACCAGAAAGGGGCCTTTGCATTTTGGTACCAGTTCCAGTCCCACAGAGAACATCATAGCACCAGGTCTGAGGACACAGCTCTCACCCCACCCAGGGCATATTTGGGGTACAGGACGCAACTGTCCAATGATCTCCAAATTTAAGGTATTATCAACACGGTTATTATTTTTATCTATGCCATTAGTAGCACTGAAAGTAGTAAGGCCTGAATCAGAGATGACTCATTGCCAAGACATTAACTGCAAGGCAAAGCTGCTGGCATGCCAAGTACTCATTATTAATTTCTTCTTCAGCAGAATCTTCACAGAATGTCAATGCTATGATATTTTCCAGCTGCCCTTTCAACCTGGAATCATGGGCCTGCTCCCGGTCAGCAAGATGAAAATAAAAGTGCGGCGTGTGACTCCTGCTCTCCAGTCTGGCCAGTGCACTCCTCCCCAATGTCTGAGTAGCTTAAAAGCATATAGGACTCAGTGGCCTTATTACCAATCAAGTTAACAATTAATTGGGTCAAAATTATATGGCCTGTTATACGTAAAAGTAGCAATCCAGGCATGTCTCAGAGAGTAACAAAAACCCTGGGAAAAGGCTCCTCTATGGTGGAGATCAGTGCTCCTCAGATATTACTGAGCAAAATGCTAGCCAACTCAGTCCCAGCAGAAACCTTCTGCCCCAGGATTCCCGGACCACGAGGTTAAAGGCAGACACAGGGGCAGGTGCAGCCGAGAAAGGAGCACGTGGCTGGCGTGCGCTCTGTGAGGTGCAGGAGAAAGCACACTCAGCTCAAACAAGCGTGTGGTCAGCTCAGGCTTCACTGGAAGCACAGGGAGTGGCATCAGTGTGAGCCAGACGGGAAAGGATCCGGAGCAGTAAGAAACAAAATTTTAAAATCAAGCTTCTAAGGAGAGACTGTAAGTAAAGCAAAGTTTAAAACATACGAGCAAAAATAGATCGTGGTTTCTCTTTCTCTCCCTCCAGCAAACAGCTAAACTTGAAAGTTTCTTGAAGACTTTCCACTGCGAATATTTAAAAGCAAGTGCACATATATATGTGCCAGAGAAAAAATGTTTTTGGGGAAAACACTGAAATGAAAGCCTGGGATGACACACACTGAAATAGTAATGCTGCCGCGAATGACTCAGTTTATTTTTCCTTTCTTCTTATACTTTTAAGTAGTCTGAAAACTTAAAATTGTGAATGTATAATTTTTATAATTAGACAGCTTTTGCAGGAAGGAAAGTCTTCAATTAGGCCTATGATCGCATTGTGTGAACATGACACACGGAAGTCTCCTCAAATCCAAACATTTCCCAAGCATCTTCCACAAAACAGTCTAACAACCTGCTCTTCACAGGAAAATGGTGCTCCTGGTAACATCCACTTTGTGGAGGCTGCTCATGGCTGAGACCCCTGAGGGTGGACTAGGCCTCGCTCCTCCAGCCATGGCTCCTAAAATCGCATGGAAACAGGCAAGGAATCTCATTGGAGGAAAAATGAAGATTTCCCATTTCTTGCTTCTCCTAAAAATGCAATGCTCTGAAGTGATATATATATCATGGGGAGAATATGCAGAAATTAACTTTCTAACTTGAACAATTTCAATGTTATAATTCTTAGTGTTATACTGATTAATGCAGACTCTCTTGCCCCAACCCAGACACGCCTGAATGAAGGATGTGGGAAGCTCACTAGAGAACCATTGAATCAGGGAATTTATTCTAATGCCCTACTGGAAAAAAAAATTTCCCTCTGCAGTTTTACTGCAGCTATCCCAAGAAAACGGTGACAGTGATGTTACAGGTATAAACTAAGAGATATAGAAAAAATTATTTAATCTTTCAAAACGTCATGAACTGTTTTCCATCTATATCTTCTTCAAACAATAATAAAACGATGAAAACAACTCTCAATTCTACCACTCCCATCAACAAAGCACAGCGAGCTTTGCCCTGAGCCTGAGGCTGGCCATGAGCCTGAGGCTGGCCCTGAGCCTGGCCGTGAGCCTGAACCTGAGCCTGGCCCTGAGCCTGAGCCTGCCTGGCACTGAGCCTGGCCCTGTGCCTGGCCCTGAGCCTGAGCCTGCCTGGCCCTGAGCTTGAGCCTGAGCCTGCACCAGCATCAGCATGGTGGCGGGAGCTTGTCCGTCTGCCCTGCTAGTGCCCACACTGAACAAAGTCCCACTGACAAACACCCTTTGCAGCCCCTTCCTCCTGAGCACAGCTGGGCCTGTGACCGGCTTTAGCTTCCAGAACATGGGGGAAGATGCTGCACTGGCTCTGGGCCTCTGCCGTGGAAGGTTCGGCAGTCTCTGCTGCTGTCCCCTCAGAGCCCTGTGGCATCTGTGACCGGTTACTCTACAGGGCACAGGACACAGGACACAGGACACAGAGGGGGCCACGTGGAGAAATCCGCTGCAAGAGAAAGGCCCGAGCATCACGGCTGAGCCCTCTGCCAGTGGAGTGCGGCTGCAGGGTCACACCAGGAGGAGCAGGCGCAGTGCCCAACCACCACAGCCCCGGTTACTGGCGGAAGCCTCTGAGTTGTGGGTGGGGCGACACAGCAATGATAACTGAAACTGCTTCATACACATTTGTCTCACTCTAATCCAAATGCTCTTAATTCAGCCTTGATCGTGGTGGCCTATGCTATTCAAAGGGTACATGTAGTGTGCGTGTTTTAACAAGAATTAGTCATCACATTTTTTATTTCCTCTCTCTATTCAACCTACCAGGGTCTGCTTGACTTAGAGCACCAAGCACTGGTATCCTGGAAGGAAAATATCATCTACAACCCTTCTCCAGTCAGTCAGTGTCTCAATCCCTTCCCCAGTCAGTGTCCCCATCCCTTTTCCAGTCAGTGTCTTCATCCCTTCCCCAGTCAGTGTCCCCATCCCTTCCCCAGGCAGTGTCCCCATCCCTTCCCCAGTCAGTGTCTCCATCCGTCTCCAGTCAGTGTCCCCATCCCTTCTCCAGTCAGTGTCCCCATCCCTTCCCCAGGCAGTGTCCCCATCCCTTCTCCAGTCAGTGTCTCCATCCCTTCTCCAGTCAGTGTCCCCATCCCTTCTCCAGTCAGTGTCTCCATCCCTTCCCCAGTCAGTATCCCCATCCCTTCCCCAGGCAGTGTCCCCATCCCTTCCCCAGGCAGTGTCCCCATCCCTTCTCCAGTCAGTGTCTCCATCCCTTCCCCAGTCACTGTCTCCATCGCTTCCCCAGTCACTGTCCCCATCCCTTCCCCAGTAAGTGTCTCCATCCATTCTCCAGTCAGTGTCCCCATCCCTTCCCCAGTCAGTGTCTCCATCCCTTCTCCAGTCAGTGTCCCCAACCATTCTCCAGTGTCCCCATCCCTACTGCAGTGTCCCCATCCCTTCTCCAGTCAGTGTCCCCATCCCTTCCCCAGTGTCCCCATCCCTTCTCCAGTGTCCCCATCCCTTCCCCAGTCAGTGTCCCCATCTCTTCCCCAGTCAGTATCCCCATCCCTTCCCCAGTCAGTGTCCCCATCCCTTCTCCAGTCAGTGTCTCCATCCCTTTCCCAGTCACTGTCTCCATCCTTTCACCAGTCAGTGTCTCCATCCCTTCTCCAGTCAGTCAGTGTCCCCATCCCTTCTCCAGTCAGTGTCCCCATCCTTTCCCCAGTCAGTGTCCCCATCCCTTCTCCAGTCAGTCAGTATCCACATCCCTTCCGCAGTCAGTGTCCCCATCCCTTTCCCAGTCACTGTCTCCATCCCTTCCCCAGTCAGTGTCCCCATCCCTTCCCCAGTCAGTGTCCACATCCCTTCTCCGGTCAGTGTCCCCATCCCTTCTCCAGTGTCTCCATCCCTTCCACAGTCATTGTCCCCATTCCTTCTCCAGTGTCCCCATCCCTTCTCCAGTCAGTGTCCCCATCCCTTCCCCAGTCAGTGTCCCCATCCCTTCTCCAGTGTCCCCATCCCTTCCCCAGTCAGTGTCTCCATCCCTTCCCCAGTCAGTGTCTCCATCCCTTCTCCAGTCAGTGTCTCCATCCCTTCTCCAGTCAGTCAGTGTCCCCATCCCTTCTCCAGTCAGTGTCTCCATCCCTTCTCCAGTCAGTGTCCCCATCCCTTCCCCAGTCATTGTCTCCATCCCTTCTCCAGTCAGTGTCCCCATCCCTTCTCCAGTCAGTCAGTGTCCCCATCCTTTCCCCAGTCAGTGTCCCCATCCCTTCCCCAGTCAGTGTCTCCATCCCTTCTCCAGTCAGTGTCCCCATCCTTTCCCCAGTCAGTGTCCCCATCCCTTCCCCAGTCAGTGTCCCCATCCCTTCTCCAGTCAGTCAGTGTCCCCATCCTTTCCCCAGTCAGTGTCCCCATCCCTTCCCCAGTCAGTGTCTCCATCCCTTCTCCAGTGTGTGTCTCCATCCCTTCTCCAGTCAGTGCCCCATCCCTTCCCCAGTCAGTGTCCACATCCCTTCTCCAGTCAGTCAGTGTCCCATCCCTTCCCCAGTCAGTCAGTGTCTCCATCCCTTCTCCAGTCAGTGTCTCCATCCCTTCTCCAGTCAGTGTCCCCATCCCTTCCCCAGTCAGTGTCCCCATCCCTTCCCCAGTCATTGTCCCCATCCCTTCCCCAGTCAGTGTCTCCATCCCTTCTCCAGTCAGTGTCTCCATCCCTTCTCCAGTCAGTCAGTGTCCCCATCCCTTCTCCAGTCAGTGTCTCCATCCCTTCTCCAGTCAGTGTCCCCATCCCTTCCCCAGTCATTGTCTCCATCCCTTCTCCAGTCAGTGTCCCCATCCCTTCTCCAGTCAGTCAGTGTCCCCATCCCTTCCCCAGTCAGTGTCTCCATCCCTTCTCCAGTCAGTGTCCCCATCCCTTTCCCAGTCAGTGTCCCCATCCCTTCCCCAGTCAGTGTCCCCATCCCTTCCCCAGTCAGTGTCTCCATCCCTTCCCCAGTCAGTGTCCCCATCCCTTCTCCAGTCAGTCAGTGTCCCATCCCTTCCCCAGTCAGTCATTGTCTCCATCCCTTCTCCAGTCAGTCAGTGTCCCCATCCCTTCCCCAGTCAGTGTCTCCATCCCTTCTCCAGTCAGTGTCCCCATCCCTTTCCCAGTCAGTGTCCCCATCCCTTCCCCAGTCAGTGTCCCCATCCCTTCCCCAGTCAGTGTCCCCATCCCTTCCCCAGGCAGTGTCCCCATCCCTTCTCCAGTCAGTCAGTGTCCCATCCCTTCCCCAGTCAGTCAGTGTCTCCATCCCTTCTCCAGTCAGTGTCTCCATCCCTTCTCCAGTCAGTGTCCCCATCACTTCCCCAGTCAGTGTCCCCATCCCTTCTCCAGTCAGTGTCCCCATCCCTTCTCCAGTCAGTGTCCACATCCCTTCTCCAGTCAGTGTCCACATCCCTTCTCCAGTCAGTGTCTCCAGTCAGTGTCCACTTCCCTTCCCTAGTCAGTGGCTGGAAGAACCTGCTAGATTCACGTCACGCCCAACTGTTGGAAGGACACCACCACAGTGGATTGAAGGAAATACTGGCCTCGCCTTTGGAAAAGCCCGCACTGAACAGCAGACCACTCACAGTCACTTCCACTGGCACTAACGCAGCTGCGACCTCAGGACAAGCACAGGGCTGGGTGTGTTCAGCGCAGACAGGCCCCTCCAGGCCAAGCCCTCCTTTCTCTACAACTATGTCCTCTTAAAATGAGCCTCAAATGCGCATAAGGAACAGCACACACCTGCCTTTGCACTCACTATGAAGGCTGTTGTTTTTTGACTTGCTCCAGGGTCTAGTTTAAATTTGAGCCAACTTGTTTATTGTGTGAAACAGGAAGATAAACTTACCAGGGAAGAACAGAAGTATTGGAAGTATTCGATGGTAATGAGACGCTCATTCCAGTCAATGCTCAGCAGCAAGATGGGATCACTCAAGCACAAAAATGTAGGGACTTAAACATGCAAGTCGTTATCTTCTCACATGAAGGAGGCCTGGTGCGAGGTCGGCCGGCCAGGGCTGGTATGTCACTACCCTGATGGCTGTCCTCTACCATCCGGATGTCTCTTAGTCCAAGATGCTGCTGGAGCTCCTGCCACTTTAAAGGCATTCCAAGAAGTAGAAAATAATAGGAAAAAAGGAAAGGGGCCCTCATACTTTTGTTTACATCTCACTGGCCAGAGAGCAGCACATAGCTCACCTGCCTGAGGGGGGTGACGCTAGAAAATGTTGCAGAACTGACATTCTGTTGAGATTCTGTTCCCAAGGAGCAATGGGCAATGGAAACGGAATTGAACACAAAATTAGCTCTATGGCCACATATTAAACTACGGTGGAGTATAATTCGCAAAGTCACAAGGAGGCACGCACCTAGCCTTCAGAAGGCAGGTCTGAGGGTCTTGCAAAGCTCTCTGCACACCTAAATTCAGGCTGAGACCTGAAGAGTCAGAAGAAAGAGCAACAGGGACGGAAGAGGTTGGGGCGGAGAGAAGAGCCCAGGCAGAGTCTGAGGATGGACTGCACACACGTTCCAGAAGGGAAGGTCAGTGATCCAACTCCACCCTGTGGGTGAAATGGGCACGCGGTGGGCTGGGGTGGGCTGGAGCCTGGTGCCTTGGTGGGGCTGGGAGCTGGGGGCAGGTAAGAGGAATGACAGGGCTGCGGTCGCTGTGGCTGTCCCAGCAGCGTCTCAGGGGAAGTCAACAGGGACTCTGAGGGGACTGAGGCCCAGGAGGGTGGCCTGCAGGTGCCCTAAAGGGGAACCCAACCTCCCCTGTAGGCCTCAGGGAGAAGCCCCTTAGCTTAAAAAATAAAAATGAATATGATGTTCAGGGAATTCACCTTCTAAATTCAACTTTGCGATGCACACAAGGAGTTTAAGTGTAAAGTCCATAAATAGATCTGACCTCATCCAGACGGCTGATTGTGGCTAAACTTAATATACTCAGAAAAGAAAATGAAAAGAAAAATGGCACGGTTGGAATAAGAACTGTAAATGAATTTTTTCCACTTCATGTGGTTTGCTCAGGCCCAAGTTAGCCAGAGGTGCACACAATGAGCTTCTGACACAGGATGGCCCTCAAGCACTACGAACACGGAATGACTAGGCTGAGGGCTTCTCCACCCGTCAGGTACGACTTTATAATTGCTCTCTACTGCCATGCTCCAACCCCAGCCTCCTACACCCAATTCCTTCATTCACCACTCCACCGAAACCAGAACACCGCACTCCCCACAGTTACAGAAAAAGTAGCAGAGTGAGACAGGGACTATATAGCACTTACCCCATCGGTGGGACCTCTGTCTGGTCGATATCAGTCCTGCCTTCTCTGGCGCCAGATACAAAAGGAGATTGGGGAGAAAAGATGAAGAGAAGGAGGAGGAAACTGACCTGAAGTGGAAGCTTCAGGGAGAACTTGGCCTTCAATGACACAAACTCATGCCAGCCTTTCCTCTCCTCAGAGCAGGTGTGAGAAAAGAGCAGGTCGGAGAGACTTATAAAAAAGTTTCTGTGTGTTTAGAGTGTCTGGTGGCTTTGGGTTAAGACATAAAAATAAGTGGAAATAATTCAATGTTACATTATATATTGATAATATCCCTGAAAAAAATCAAGTCTGGTTTCATCTCAATAACCTACTTTGTCTATCCATGAAAACCCATAAAATGAGTCCAACAAGAATTTTACAAACAAGCTCTGTCATGGACTCTAAGTTGAGGCCACTTGAACACAGAATAATCATCTCTTTAATATATGGAAAAAGAAAAGTCTAGAAAATATTTTACTATTGACTTACAAGTTAAAAAAAGAATTGTGTTTTTTTTTAAAATCATGTTTCCATTCTTGCTGTATGCAAAGTTTGTAGCAGCCACAAATGTCATATATTTAATACCAGATCCAAAAATCTGATAACATACTTATTATAAGACATACCAGATTTTTATATTTTATCACAGATTCTGTTTACTGGGTTGTCTTACAATGAAATATCTTTGATGATAATAAATTTGTTTTTACCCAACTCTCACTATTACAGTAAGATTTATTTAGTTTAATTATATACAGGCACTCTAAGACATGTGTTAATATCTAAGCGTCTATTTGTTAATCCGTTTTTATTTAACATTTGGGATCATTTAGTTAAATGCTTTGTGCAGGGAATTATGGAAGACAACCAAGTACCATTTTAAGGAGAAACAGCAAAAATAAAATGCTTCCATGTTTAGATGTAAGGTTAAAAAAATACATTTACATTGTCCCACATCTCCAAGTGGGGAAAGACACCCCAGTTCCAATTCCATTGCTTATCTTCTACCACAAAGAGCATCAAAGATGATCACATTATGATGGTAGCAAAAGACAGGAAGCCAGCCACTGTCTTAACAATAGAAAAATGACAAAAATATAAGGATGCACTCACACACGGAACACGATACAGCCACAAAAAATCTTGTTGCAGAAAAATATTTAATGATGAGGTAAAATGATTTCAGTATATTAAGTAGAGAAAACAGTACAATCCCAATTTTAATTTAAAATAAATGTGTGTTTACACAGAAAGTAAAAGAAGACACTGGAAGCAGACAGACCATCCTATATAATAAAAGTGTAATATGCAAATTGACCAAAAAGCGGAACGACCAGTCGGCGGGGGGAGCGGCTGGTGAGCAGGTGGCACCAGGCCAGCCAAGGTGTGTGCCAGCAGGCAGAGGGAGGGGACGGCTATCGTGAGGGGGCAGCAACCAGTGGCGGCTGAGGGGTGATGGAGGTGGGCAGGGCCGGCGGCTCCCTGGCCCGGGCCATCCCCTGATCAGCCCACCCAGTCGCCTCTTACAGAGGGAGGCCAGACTGTGGCTTAAGCTTGCTCCCTCCTGGCCCCCCGCAGGCCTAAGCTGTCAGTCGGACATCCCCTAAGGGCTCCTGGGCTGTGAGAGGGCGCAGATGGACACCCTCGAGTGCATGAATTTTCGTGCACCGGGCCTCTAGTATTTTAATAATAATTCTTGAGGTAAAGTATTTTGGATGATTTTATTTTATTCTGTGTGCTATTTTGTATTCCAAATCCACCATAATGACCATGTGTTAAATTATAAAACTGAATAATTTAGGAAATGAAATAAATTCCCTAGGTACTTAATTCTGAAATTAAAAATAAAGAACTGGTTATGTAGAAATTAATTTCTAATTATCAAAAGAATGAGTGTTAAAGGATATGTTTCAACATTGCTAAAATGCCATTGCACTGACCTCCAGGAAATCAGTAAGACTCTGGACAGCCAAGTGCAAAGTGTGTAAAAATAGACACTGCACACTACATTTTGGGGTGAGTTTTGACCCAACTTCATTTTAAAAAGGGACTTTGTTTGGGAAAGACTTAGGGCTGTTTCCGTGGATAATTTCTGGGGGTCAGCACTCAGTCCTGGACTCCTGGGGCTTGCTGAGCACAGAAACATAGTTGTGATGATGTATAATTAGAACCAACTGTTCTGAGTAAATGAAAAAAGAGTGTGCACTGACAGCCACCTTGTGCCTACAAGGTCTGCCCTCCTGCCCTGAGGATGGACACTGAGAAAGTCAGCATCTTCTTGTGGTCATTTAAGAATACACCGCCCATGGACAGTATGGCAACTCAGGGAAAGAACTGACCGACTACCATTTCCTAGAATTTCTTTATTCTGTACAATGAAGAGAGGACTATCCTGGGTTGAAAGGCCTCAAATAACATCCCAAAAGGAAGCCCATTTGCTGTGCTCTTGCTGGTCGCGCCCTATGGGTCCCTGTGGACACGCCGAGTAGCTGACGGAGATGAGACAATACTTAGTTCATCTGGTGACTAGAAAGGGCTTGGCCCTCCTTTGGAACAATGTGCCAGATCTTCCTATTTTTGCTCACATTTATCTTCCCTTATATCGCTTTCTTTCCTATTGAGAAGGTCTCACCCAATTCTAAAATAGTATTGCATTCAAGATTTTAAAAGTTGGGTTTTTTTTTAAAGAAGCATCACTTAAAATTAGAGCTAAAAACATACCTGACTGGCCTCATGTAGCCTTCCTTTAATTTATTTTTTATTATTTGTTTTAATTCCCTACACAATCATCCGGTCGTTCACAGTTCTCACAGGCTTATCTCTAGTGTTTCCCTGCTCCATGCCAGGAAGCAGACACAGGGGTGTGGGGGGACCTCAGCTCTCTGAGCTCCTGACACAGTGGTTCCTGCAGCCAGACAGCCAGACAGCCAGACCCAGAGCTGCTCACTCCCGAGAACAAGGCAGGGCACGCAGCTCCAACGCCATCTCCTTTCCTGCTCTGCAGAGATGAGAGGAGGAAAAGGGGCAAGCGCGCTACCCAGCAACGAGAAAAGCACAAGCGGTGCAGCCACGCCTCTGGCACTGGTGCCACATGAGAAAGCGGCATGTGTAACTGGCAAAATGTCACACGCATGTTACTCGGAGCGCCAAGTCATGGCTGGCGACCCCTGATGCCATGTGTGCCTCTCGTTACAATAAAAGTGATATGAACCCTCCCTAACTGAAGACACTGAGAGGCCACCAACAGAAATGCTCTTTCATTTGAAAGAAAACAAAACTGATTCTCATCATTGCACCAACAGGCAAGAGGAACATTCTCCGAGGTTCTCCCCATACAACAAAAGCTGTTTGGCTTCCCAGTCCTGATGAAAGGTGAATCTCCGCCCTGCTGGGTGGCTCAGCTGGTTGGAGCATCAACCCCTATACCAAAAGATTGTGGGTTCGATTCCCAGTCAGGGCACATCCTTAGGTTGTGGGTTCCATCCCTGGTCGGGGCGTGTATGGGAGGCAATTAATTGATGTTTCTCTCCCTTCCTCTCTCTCTAAAACTGAATAAAGACATACCCTCGGGTGAGGGTTTAAAGAAAGAAAAGTGAATCTGCCACAGTTCAGAAAACGCACCCCTAAAAGAAAAGTTCAAAGGAGCAACGCCAGGGGCTAAAGGACATGACTGTCGGAGAGGTTGCTGGAACCAGCCGGCTCATGGTGGCCTGTCCTGTGGGGTCTTCCATAGCGCAGGCCCTGTGGTCTCAGCCCTCCTCGCTCCATCATCAACCGTGATATACTTTATTTTATTATTATTTTAAATGTTTCTATATTTTTATTACAATGTAAGCATGACAGATGTCTCCCACACCCTTTTGTTGCTTTATACATGCATTTCTTCTATCTACTCCTATAATTGACTTTTTTCTTTTGAAAGTCCATAGAGTTCTGAACCTAAAATAATGTCTAGAAAGATAACTTCATTGGGGTGTAACAGAAAAGCTCTCTTAGAGCCACAGAACCGGGATGCACATTCTCCTCTCTCCCCCTTGGTATCCACTGCCTCCCTCCTTCCCTCCCTCTGTGCAAAGCTCATTCTGTCTATCTGCCTAAATAAAGTTTCAGAAGGATTCAGATTTAATTTATGTGTAACTAACTTTACACACAATGTTAACCCTTAATGTTTTATATGTTGATTCTGAGAAGCCAGAGTCGGGCCCACAATCACAGAGAGAGACCAGGTTTGCGTCCTCACACACTCCGGCAATGCAGCTGTCAGCTAGGCTGTTCACGAGTCTCAGCTGCAGATGGCATGAGCCAGGGTTTCCAGAATCTGTACCAAAGGAAGCTGACCTCAGGGATCTTGTTACCAGCGGGATCGCAGTGAGTCCACACTTGGCAAAGCTAGGGACAGGTGGTTCCAGCTCTGGGTCCTGCCTCATGAAGCTGAGAGCATTTCCTGTGATTAACTGGGGGAGGTTCCTAAAACCAAAGACCTTCCTATAATGTTCCCTGAACAAAGGTCTCGATGCTTGAATCTCCAAATGCAAACCCTCCTGGTATCCACTTGACCTTGCGGGCCCGTTCCCAGAGCAATGCTTTCCGCATTCCTCATTCCCAAACTGGCTGCATTGTGGAACCACCTGGGGGCCTAGAAAACCCTGCTGTCTCAGAACGCCCACCCTCCTGGGCAGAGAACTGGTCTGGGTTCAGCCTGGGCTCGTGGGCGTCAAAAGCTCCCTGGGGTGCCCTGGCCTGTGTGGCTCAGTGGTTGGAGTGTCAGCCATGCACCAAAGGGCACGGTTCCATTCCTGATCAAGGGCATGTACCTGGATGGGGTTTGCTCTTAGTCCCAGGTTGGGGCATGTGCCTGTGGCAACCAATCGATGTTTCTCACTCTCTCTCTCCCTCCCTCCCTTCCACTCTCTCTCTGAAAAGCAATGGGAAAAATATCCTTGGGTGAGGGTTAACAACAACAACAACAAAAAAGCTCCCCAGCTGCTTATAGTGTGCAGCCAAGTATGAGACTCTGTCAGGGTGGGGAACCTTTTTTCTGCCATACAAAATTATCAACTTAAAAATTAACCTGCTATATTTGGTCAAACATTTAATTAACTCTTCCAGAATGCCTTGGCAGGGCCAGACCAAATGACTTCTAGGGCCTTCTGTGGCCCAGGGGCCAGATGTCCCCCGCCCGCCCCCCCCACCACCCCCCGCCGGGCCCCCGGTTTAGTCCTTCTAACCCTCTATGTGGCTGTTCGTTTTGAGTTCTGAAGGCCCAGTCTTCACCTTTTTATCTAGAGCATCCTCTCTGAGGCCTTCTTCACAGAATTCCTCACAATCACAGTCTGAAGTTAGAGAACCAGTGAGACATGTAACGGAAGTCTGTCTGGCCCACACACTGCAGGCTCCAAACACACAGGGCGGTCTCTGCTACCCACTACACCCCACCCCCACTGAGTGGCAGAAATAGTAATAGCAGAGCTAACACTTATATAGTCATTAACTATGTGCCAGGATATGGCTTTACAAATAGAACTTATTTATCACCACAAAGCCTAAGATAGGCACAAAATCATGTCCATTTTATAGATGAGGAAACTGAGGCACTGACAGATTAAGCCTATTGCCCGAGGCTACACTTTGATGGGAGAGCCAGTATTCAAACCCAGGCAGCCTGGCTCTAGAGTCCTTACCAACTAGATTACAGTGCCTGCCCAGTGGCACAGGCTGCCCAACTGCCCCCTTTATATAAATGGCCACCGCAACAACCATCACCACATAGACAGCTGCCCTGCTTTTATGCCAGGCACTGTGCTAAGCACTTAATGTGTTATTTCATCTAGCACACAAATTATAACTGCACTTTACAGATTGAGTTAGGCACAGAGATTTGAATCCACTTGCATAAGGTCACACAGCTAGGCTACTGGCAGAGCTGGCACTTGGCTGAGCTCTGTCTGCCTGAAGTGTGAGCTCTTAACCACCTATAACGACCTTTCTGGTTGAAGAATCACATATTTAAAGCAACTGTCTCATATGACAAGGACGCCCTGCAACAGCCTCCTGGCCCTGGTTGTCACTGTTCTTTTCACACATCCACTGCTTGGTATTCAGTCTCGTTTCATTCCAAGTCACATCGAAGGCACCTTGAATTTATATGACTCCAACTTCACAGGTCTGGGGACACAACAAGCAATGAGCAAGAGAGACTCTAAATTAGTGACTAAAACCTATGGTGACCCCACTGCCTTCCATTCCCAGGCAGGAGCCCCTGAGCGAGTGGGGGGAATGCGATCCCCTGCTCAGCCCCATGCTCACTGGATGGGCATCTCGGCACACGCTGGGACTCCTGCTTAAAGATGCCGAAGTGTATGGGTAACTCACAGGACTTTCAAAGCACATTTTCCTTACACATGTTTTTTGCCTTATGAACTGTCTTTAGAACCTCACCCTTGTGGGCAGTGGCACAGCCCATGGTAGCCGCACAGGAACTGCGAACAGGCACGAAGACCAGCTCACAGCTGCTTCTGTCTGGCCCACCCTGTTGTTGAGACTTGAACACTCAGTCACATGACACAGTCACAGAGGTGGAAGAAACAGCAATGAGGTCTAGGGGGTTGCTGAACATGTGAATTAAAAGAAAAGCAGCCAATCTCGATTCCCCAGTGGCAATGAACCCCAAGATGACCTGTTAAAGAGTGAGGAAAATTGCATGCTGATTCTTTGACACAGAATAATTTATAAAAGAAGTTTACACAAAGACCCACCAATATAAAGAAACATTAAATTGTATTTTTAAAAAACAGTGATTTTTCACTCTCCATGTATACCAAAGAAAATACAATAAAGACCTTATGTCATGTACCTTATGAATCAATTTTCTTGGCCAAACATAAAAGTTGATTGAACATTTCCATCTTGAAACACCCTATTATGACATTTGTCAAACATGTGAAAATCTGACCACCTGCCTTTTCTCAAATAGCACAAGGAACCCAGATAGCAAATGAAGGTTGTACTGAGAAACGAGTAGACAGACAGGAGACCGAATCTCAGCAAAACACTTAAAATCAAGAGAGGGGAAGGAGAGCACTGAGAGATTCAATGCAGGACAATGACAGGAAGGAAACCTCTTGTGAAAAGAAGCTGCTGATGGTGACTTAATAGGGACAAAAGTGAATTAGATCTACTTCAGTGACTGAGCTCAGGATAAGGTAATTTCATCAAGTGATAGAAAGTCACTTGAAAATCACACCATTTATTGTTGTGCTCCACTTTTAGTAGAAGGGAAATAAAGTTCTCCCGAGGGAGCTGAACCTCGGAAAAGCACCGACACCCTGCTGATGACTCTACCTATTAACCGGGAGATTACCCTTTATCCGCATTTGGATAGGAAAGTCACTTTAGAACGAATAAAGTCCCTCTGAGTTTCAGGGAGTGATTTTGACATAGAAAGATAGAAATAAAATTCTTGAAATACATGGGGGTGTAGAGTATATGCAGAAAAAAATAAAACTGGGTTAACAGAGCTGAGCCCAGGCCACTGTGTAGCACAAGGCAATTCTGGGGCCAATTCTCAGTCTGGTAAGAGAAGTACACACATGGGGTATTGACCATGACTTGCTGGGCTGTGAGGGCAGAATATCAATTCTAACTTATGGGGGGAAAAGAACAAATGGACTCACATTGAATTTGGTAGCATCCCCGAGATCACAGGGAAAGGGGAAGTATCCTTCCAGAAACTAGAAAATGAGTCATGGGAAAACACAATGACAAACAACTAGATGAAAATACGATGATCACAACCCATATGATGATCACTTTGGCATCAAGACACACCATGTACCTGGGATTTACGTACCCATCATCTACACTCATGAAGCAGCGCCTCTCACGTAATCTGTGATGAAAGACCAATTTTTATAAAATTCCCTGACTAATGTTTGTAAAATGCAACAATATGAATTGATAAAAAATTGATCTTACACTTGCATGCCATGGCAATTTGCAATAAAAGTCTCTAGACACTTACTGTTTCTGCACTTATCACATACCTACACAAATGGCCTTGGACAGGCCCTCCAAGGGGCATGGGTCTGATGCCACACCCTGAGCCTGCTACTCCTGGAGATGGTGGGCCAGGAGGTCTCTGTTACAAGACTCAACGGATTAAGAAAAGGAATTAGGAAAGCTCTGTTCCAATAAAACTTTATTTACAAAAACATCCAATGGGTACAATTTGACCATAAACTGAAGTTTGCCTAGCCCTGCCCCAGACCAGTGCTTCTCAAACTCTAATGTGCATAGGAACCCTCTGGGGAACCTGTGAAACACAAATTCTAACTCCATAGGCTTGAGAGCGAGCTGAGAGCCTGCATTATAGCAGCCTGCACGCAGGCGTCAACATTGACTGTCCATCAGATGGAAATGTGACCTCAAGTATAATATGTGCTTAAAAGCGGGTATTCACCGAGCTTAGAAAAGACTATGTCTTTCAGTCTGGTACATGTCTTCTTCTGCGATAAAGGAATGATTATAACTAGAAAAACTTGGTAAGGACAGTCTCATTGAAACCAATGACATAAAATACTGAATGGTTTCCCATTCTCTCAATCAGATCAACACACACAGGTGATCAAGAAACATCTGTTGACTGCTGGCTGGATGCAGAAATACCAAGCTGGGTGCAGGAAGCTAGGAAGATGGTGGGGCTTTCCTGTTATTTTTATACTGTTATCTAAGATAATTTGCAGATGACATGATACCATATATAGAGAACCCTAAAGATTCCACCAAAACATGACAAGAACTGATACATGAATTCAGTAACCTAGCAGAATACAAAATAAGTATCCAGAAATCATTTGCATTTTTATAAACCAATAATGATCTATCAGGAAGGGAAGCTAAGAAAACAATACTATTTACAATTGCATAAAAAAAAAAAAACACCCAAAAACTTAGGAATAAATTTAATCAAGGATGTAAAAGGCCTGTACTTCAGGGTTATAAAACACTAAAAAAGAAACTGAAGAAGATACAAATAGATGGAAGCATATACTGTGTTCATGGGTAGGAATAATTAACATCATTAACATGCCCATACTACTCAAAGCACTCCATAGATTCAACACAGTTTCTGTAAAGATACCAATGTGTATTTCACAGAACTAGTAGAGTATGCCAAAAATTTATATGGAACCATGAAAGACCCCAAATAGCCACAGCAATCTTGAGAAACACGAATAAATTTAGAGGAATCATGCTCCAGGACATCAAGCTGTACCACAAGGCCATAAAAACGAAGTAGCATGGTACTAGCATGAAAACAAACACAGATCAGCGGAACAGAATAGAGAGCCAAGAAACAAACCCACACCTTTATGGTCAATTAATATTTGACAACGAAGTCAAGAACACACAATATGGTAAATAAATGGTGGTGGGAAAACTGGACAGATACATGCAAAAAAAAGGAAACTAGACCACTTTCTTATACAATACACAGGAATGGACTCAAAATGGAGTAAAGACTTAAATGTTAGACTCGAGCCACAAAAATCCTAGAAGAAAACATAGGCAGCAAAATCTCGGACATTTCTCATAGCAATATTTTTTCTGTATGTCTGCTCGGGCAAGGGAAAGGAGAAAAAAATAAACAAATAGGACTACATCAAACTAAAAAGTTTTTGCACAGCAAAGGAAACCATCAACAAAATAAAAAGACAACCCAAATGGGAGAACATATTTGCTAATGATACATCTGATAAGGGGTTAAAAACCAAAACTTATAAAGAACTTAAACAAGCAATCCAATTAAAATATAAGCAAGGACCTGAATAGACACTTCCCCCAAAAAAACATACAGATGGCCAATAGACATATGAAAAGATGCTCAATGTCACTAATCATCAGAGAAATGCAAATGATTTCTCGATACTTATTTAAAACCACCATGAGATACCATCTCAAACCTGTCTGAATTGCTATCATTAATAAATCAATGAAGAACAAGTGTTGGCAAGGATGTAGAGAAAAGGGGACCCTTGTGCACTGCTGGTGGGAATGCAGACTGGTGCAGCCACTGTGGAAAACAGTATGGAGTTTCCTCAAACAATTAAAAATGGAAGTGCCTTATGACCCAGCAATTCCACTTCTGGGAATATATCCAAAGAAACCTGAAACATATACACACCCCTATGTTCACTGCAGTGTTATTTACAACTTGAAGCCCGATGCACGAAGATTCATGCAAGAATGGGCCTTCCTTCCCCTGGCTGCGGGCACCGCCTTCGCTCCGGCCGAAGCCACCTTCCCGCCTTTGCTCCGGGCCTGGAGCTGCCTTTCTGCCTTGCCACACTGCCCAGAGGCCCCGAACGGCTGGGGCAGTGTGGAACACCTGCATCATCACCATGGCGACGACACAAGCATCCCACCCCACTCCCGGACGCTCAGTGCCTGCGTATACAAATTAACCCTCCATCTTTGTTGGGTTAATTTGCATTATCATTCCTGATTGGCTGGTGGGCATCACAAAGGTACAATCAATTTGCATCTTTCTCTTTTATTAGTGTAGATTAGTGTAGATAGTTAAGATCTGGAAGCTGCCCAAGTACCCATGAGTAGATGAGTGGATTCAAACGCTGTAGTACATTTACACAATAGAATACTACTCAGCCAAAAAACAGAAGGAAATCTTATCCTTGCAAAGGCAAGGATGGACCTAGAGAACATTATGCTAAGTGAAATAAGCCAGACGGACACAGACAAATACCATATGATTTCACTTATATATAGAATCTAATGAAAAAATAAACTAACAAACAAAATAGGGAGACTCACAGATACAGAGAACAGACAGTTGTGTGAGGGGAGGTTTTTTGGGGGACTGGTGAAAAGGATGAAGGGATTAAGCAAAGAAAAAAAAATACAGACACAATAGTATGGTGATTACCAGAGGGAAAGGGGGTGAGTGGAGCTAGAAGAGGGTAATGGGGGGTTATAAGGTGACAGAAGGAGACTTGACTTTGGATGATGAACATGCAACACAATATGCAGATGATGTATTATAGAATTGTACACCTGAAACCTATGTAATTTTATTAACCAATGTCACCCCAATCAATTCAATGAAAATTTAAATAAAGATATTTTGCATTTTGATAAATTGGAGCAATTTTCAACAGGTAGTGCTTTTAAGCTTGTAACTGGATAGAAAAATAAAATCACAGAATTTATTCTTTCAGTAAGTTTTCTTTTCACGTTTCTTTGCTTTTGTGTTTTTTACTTTCCTCATTTGAATATTAAACACCTCTTCTTTGGAATTTGGTCAGCACTGTCAGCATTTGGATAAACTATTTTGTAGTTCAGCTTAATGGAGAAGAAACTCCACTCATAAAATGCAACTACTAACTCCAGGTTATAAACACAGAAAATATGAAATAATCTAAATAAAGTATGAGTGGGGCATTTCACCTCCCACCTGCCACCCAAATACAGCATTCTTGATCACAGGGACACAACGGAGATTCAAAGTCACTCATGTCTCCTTCTCAGGGAAATGGACTGTTTGGGTTTAATGAGCAAGTAAAACCTAGAAGGTCAAAGGCTGAAGTTCCAAATGGATTTTCTGTTCAAGACACCTATATGTTTGCTCAAAAACATTTTGCTGGAGCTCTAATTGAGGAAAAGGGATGTATCCAGAATGCCTACAGATGATTAATGCAAGAACTCACAGATAAGCTGGGAAAAAAATAATTAGCTCGGATTTGTGCCAGCTGCCCCTTGGGAATGTTAACTAATATGTGTGTCTGAAGTCTTCCATTTCATAGGACATCGGAGGTTGTAATAGAGCACCCCAGGGAGAGCTCTGGATCTGCAGATCAAAGATCCATGCAAGTCCACAAAGGGCCTCTAATGGCAGGGGAGTTGCCACCCAAATTAGTCAAGTTGCAGCATAAGCTATTCAAGTGTACACCCCCCTCTCCACCCCCTTTTAGGCCCATAGCACAGCAAGGGAGCCTGCTTCCAGCACTGGGTAAGGAGGCAGGGAGTGCAGGCAAGCAAGAGGGGCAGCTAGAAAGGGCAGCAGACGCTGGACCGATCCCCTCACTGGCGGCACGCACATCACTGTCCATAACCCAAACGCCAAATCGTGGAACAGCTATGACATTTCTTTCTCCAAGGTCAAATTTTCAGACAAACCTCATGGGCAAACCATTCTCAGCCCCTCCCGCCCCCGCCCCCATTCAATGTTATTTTTCAACTTAGTAAATATCATCCTCCAACGTATTAGGCATGTGTTTTATATTATGTATTTATCTACTTCTCAGCTTAACTATCTCCCCCTCAAAACTGTTCAGTCGTTGCTTCACCCTCAGTGCCTGGAAAGGCCTGGCACCTCCACACGCCGATGACACTCTCACTTGGCTGAGGTTCTGAATGGCTTTCTGTCCAACTCAGTCATTCTGTGGTCTGGAGAACCAGTCCTGACTTCCTTGAGGGGCTGCTCCCCAACAAGCTGGGAACCCTCCCATAAAGTCAGTCTTGCTGTGGGATGAGCCTCGTCAACCTCTTGTTTGACACACAGACTTGTACCTATGGCTGAGTTCCTTCCTTCGTTACCCGCTTGGTCCTCCAGTCTCCTTAGGACCCATCTCGCGGGATGCTCTGTGTGAATTCCCTGCATACGGTCTGGGAACTGCCTTCTTGTTTGTACTCGCGCTGTTTCCTACTCACCTGCTGCTCTCAGAGGAGACCCCTCCCCACTCTCACCATGTTCCCGAAAAACCTCCTCACCCGCAGCACTGCGTCTGGCTGCTGGATAGGACCTCAGTCCGCCCTCTGCAGAGGTCCTCCCTCCATTGCTTCCTTGACCCTGGGGACAAGTCCAGTTCCAGTCTATGGTCCCTGCCAGGCGGCCCTGTCCCATGCAAGTCGTGCCAGACATGTCACTGGTGGCTGGCTTGGGAATCATTTTGCTTCAGAAGGACCACTCTGACCAATGTGGCACTAACTAGACGGCAACGATGATGCCTGCTTGCAGCATGAGCGCTGAAGGAAGGGAGAGCGCAGCCGGGCCCCGCGCAGCTGAGCACACATGGAGAAGGGGAATTGTCCCTGGTCTCAGCGCGTGCCCCCCACCCCCCCCACCACCACCACCACCCGCCTCAGGACGACGAGAAAGCAACGGGAGTACCGATCGGGGGTTACAAAAAATAAATTGTAGCACGCGGGCAACTCTGCAAATGTGGAATCAGCAAATAATGAGGCTCAGCTATACTAAGAACACTGGTTGAAAAAATGCACATTAGGTTACAATAAAATTCCTTCAATACCCAAAAGCCTTCTTTGGAAAGGACCAAAGGTCTTAGTGATAACTAGAGGAACATGCCACCTCCAATCACAGCATTCATCTCGCGTTAAGTGTATGGCAGGTAGTAGCATAAGGAGGCTCACTGCAGCATTATTTTAACTGAAAACACTCTCATTACCAAAAACCAGAGGACTAGTTACGCAAACGTAAATAGCCACATAGCACGTGCTCTCCAGCCCTGAAGGTGCAGAGACCACGCAGGGCAGCAGGAGGCACAGCCCCAGGAAAGGGTGGACTCCACACCAATGTCGATTACACTGATACTAGTTTTGTCAAAATGCCATCCTCTACATTCATTTTAAAAGTGGGTGTATATGCATTTTGATTTATTTTTATATTTTTCTATGTTTTATGCTTTCCTAATTTAATAATTAGGGAAAAGGGTTCTGTTTAATAAGATACCCTACCACACAGACAAAGAACTACTTAGCAAACTGCTCTGAGCCATGCCAATTTCTTCGGAATGCCCACATGGACACGTTCCTCGTTTCCAACGAGTTATTCATAATCCCAGGATCTCTGGCCATGGGTGGGGGCAGGGCGGAGGAGGAGGACTGGAGTCAGTGTCTGCAAAGTCCTCAGCCCCTGTCCCTCACCCCGCCAGACCAGGCTCACCGCTGGGAGCACAGCCAGGCCTTCGCCGTTCAAAGCTGAATTAAGCACTTTCTTTCGCACTGCAGTTACATTAGTAGAAAAAACAAATACTAACGCTTCTAATAATTATATGATTTCCAACATAGAGGGCATTAGTGGTACATTTCTCTTTAATAGTTTAAAAAGGCTGCCATATAGAATCCATAATCAATTACTGAGCATGTTGGGACTAATAATAAATTTACTAAAATATCTCAAAGTATGTTAAATTCTTCAAATCACTTACCATGAGAAAAAATAAAGCATGTTAAAATTTGAATTTTGAGAAGCAGAGCAAATAGTAAAAACCTTATTTTCTATTTATTTCTGACAGTATGTCAACAGGAAGCATGAAAACGGATTTGGAGTGCTGCATTAGGGATGCTTGGGAAACGCGGTAGCCCTCAGACACACTGACAGAGTGTAAGACTTGGAGCCAGGGCCTCTGCCAGGACCCAGCTTGGGGGGGACGTATTGGCAGGTGGGATGGAATGAGTGTAAGTTGGGCATGGAGAGCCAGACATTCCGGGAAATTTGGATCAACTGGACATGAAGCCAGGAACTGCAAAGTCAGCATTTATGAATTGGTGGCAGTAGGAAAGCACTGCAGAGAAAGGAGGAAAAGTGAGCGGGCGACGGGTGCCCACTCTTGAGCCCATGCACGATGCTCCCACACCAGTGCCGGCGACCCAGTGCCACGCACATGCTCATGGGCGGGGAATCATTCACTCCTCCAGACTGGACTCTGAGGTGGACTGTCACCACTGAGAATGGCTGCCTGGACTTTTAATCTTTTCAGCTCTATGGGAAAGTAAAAATTATTTTCAAACAGGCCTGTAAAAATAGGGGTTCAGGGCAGTTGTTTCAAAAATAATGCTCATGTTGTGTAAAGTGTTGGGCATTTGAATCCCTCAAGAATTCTATTACCCCAAAAATAACATTCCCTTGCAGATAAGGTATGTTGGCAAATACATGTGGTATGTAATGAAATGAAGATTTGTTTTACGCCACTGATATAAGCATGTACATAAGAAAAAAAAGGGCATTGTGTTTTGTATTTAAATACACTCTAAATGTATGATAATTAACAATGTGTGGGCACTCAGCACAGGTAAAACCCAGGACACGTATTATGACTGTGGGCAGCCGCACGAACCTGACACTGGAACAGTGGCCTGCAGCTTCACTTCCCCTCAGCTTCGAAGGACATTGAAATCATCTATCACAGAGCTGGCCTCTTCTCAAACGTATGCCAAGTGACAAGCTGTGGTTCTTTTACACACGAATTGAATCCTCCCTTCGTTAAATTGTATTTTCTGGCTTATCTGAACAGAGAATGACTGCAAGCTACTGAATGCTTACACATTCCATCAATTCCAAAACAGCACCCGCCATAACACTGGTGGCAGTACACCTGCTTCAGACACCTTCTTGTTCTGTGGAGGAGCATGTATTCCCTGTTACAGTAATTCCAAATCCAACTGTTAGACATGAACATGGATTCAAACATTCAAAATATACAGCACAGCCTGGCTGGGGTGGCTTGGTGGTTGAGCGTCCACTGATGAAAGAGGAGGTCAGTGCACATGGCCGGGTTGTGGGCTCCATCCCCAGCAGGGGGTGTGCAGAGGCAGCCAATCAATAATTCTCTCTCATCATTGAGGTTTCTATCTCTTTCCCTTTCCCTTTGGGAAAAAAAAAAAAAAACATATATATATATATATATATATATATATATATATATATATATATATCTCACACAAACTCAAGTTTTTATTGTGCTTTATAAACGTTTTGCCAAGAACTTGCATATATATTACCACAGTTGAGTCTGGAAACAATACTTTGGGGTATTATTTCCATATCTATTTCAGAGACGAGGTGACAGAAGTTTAACAGGTATATCCAAATAGCTAGTAAATATATGAAAAGGTGCTCAAGCTCATTAGTCATGCGAGAAAGGCATTAAAACCACAATGAGACACAACCACACACTTATCAGAACGACGCAAACTGAGAAGACGGACTGACTACCAAGTGCTGGCGGAGGTGCAGAGGCCCAGAACCTGGACGTGCTGGGGCACGCTGGGGCATCTGGAGAACTGTTTGGCAGCAGCGATGCAAGCGGAACATATGCACACCCTATGACCCGGAAATTTTAGTTCCAAGTGTGTGTCCACAGAAATGTGCTCCAAAGGACAATGAGGATGTTCAGAGCAGCCAACATTAATCATAACAGTCAAAACTGAGAATGTCACAGATACCTCTCAAGAGAAGAGGATGAGAAAGTCTGGTGGAGTCACACAAAAGAATGCTGCATGGAAATAAGAATGAGCGAACCAGTGCAACACCAAGTGTGACGGGTCTTACAAATCCAGCTCAGTGGAAGATGGCAAACACACGAGTGTACACTATGTGATTCCATATACATGAAGCTCAAACTAGGCAAAATTAGTCGACAATATCAGAAGTTGGGAAAGTGGTTATTTTGGGGAGAAAGCTGGGTAGGACGTTGGGAGTTGGGGAGCATAAGCGTTTCTGAGGGAGGTTGTCTGACCTAGACTGTTCAGGCTTCTATCTAAAACTACCATAGACTGAGCGGCTTAAACAACAATTTCTCACAATTCTGAAGGCTGGGAATTTAGAAATCAAGGCACCAACAGTTCAGTGTCTAGTGAAACCACTTCCTGGCACACAAAGCACCTACTGGGAACCCTCTGGGGTCCCTCTTATAGGGGCTCTAATCGCATTCATGTGGACTCTACCTGCATGATCTAATTAGCTCCCAAAAACCCTACCTCCCAACACCATCATATTGGGGGGTGGGATTTCAACATATGAATTTGGGGAGACACATTCAGTTCCTAATATTGATCATATTTTATTTCTTGATCTGACTGGAGGATACAGAGGTATGTGCACTTGGCGATAATTCACTAAGCTACATACTAAAATGACCTTTATTCTGTTCTATATGTAGGTTATACTTCAATAAAAAGTTCATCACAATTTTAAATGATACTATCAGATGAAATTATCACCCCTCTAAGTGGAAGATATATGTGTTTATCTCAATTCTTGTAATAAAACCACCCTGTAAGGCAGTAAGTACTGGGATGCTCTCCATTTTCTAAGAAAATCAAGGCCCACAGAAGTTAAATAACATACCCATAGCCCTCCAACCAGTGAGCGGTACGGACAGGACTGGGACTCAGGCAGTCTGGCACCAGAGCCCACGAAGGTTCCCTTCCATCTGAAACTAGCATTTGGTGCCTTGGTAGACACTTCTTCCCGGGTGTGCAGAGGCCCCTGAAGCATGGCTCTGAGTTGGATCTAGACCAGGAAGCACAGTCAAACCAAGTGAGGTGACTTCACTAACGGGAATTGTACCCCACTGCTCTGCAAAACCAGGCCCCGGAGGGCAACGGATCTGCTTAACTGTGGCCCAAAGAGCTGCGGTTACTATTAAGATTCCTGTCAACTGTCTCTTCATTTTATTCATTTATGCAAAATGTTTTACATACTCCAGATGTTGTTGCAACTCATTTTCTACACCTTTTGAATTCTAAGTTTAAAAGTAGAAATAAAAGCCAAAGCATCATTTAGGAAAACAAAAACCCAAGGATAGCATTCCTTATAGTTTTTCCTTAAATGTGCTCAAATTCTTTACAGATTACCACAAAACTCTACTTACCCTTCCCATCTTATATTCTTTTCACTCTATGACTTCTGTAAGTTAAAAATGATGAAGGTAAGATAAGATCTGTTCTATCACCAGCAGAACAAACTCTATTACCTTCTTCTCATCTCCAGCCCAGCTGGAAAATACGAGAATTATAAAATATGTGTAACACCCTGCATGTGAATCTAATTCAGTAAGTGAGCTGTCATGAAAGACCCTTGTACACAGTCCAGTGGAGGAATTCTATTCCATATAGATCACAGACAAGTAAAAACCCTGCTCATCAAGGCACCTGCCCTAGGTCCCAGTGAAAATCAGCATCTAGGCTAATAGTCAAGCAAGATAAATGTAAGTTCCAGCTCGTGGCTGACCTTACGAGTGGAAATATATGTTAATCCATCATATTTTTCTTAAATGATGATGTTTATTACTTGACCAATAGAACTAGCTCATACATATATGGAAAACAAGTAGTTGTTAGTATCAACTGACTTAAGTTGAACAACAGACCTTTTGTAATTTTGAGTTTCAGTACACTCAACTGGTCTAACCCTTCTATCTAACAGGAAAATCAATGCCTTTGAAATAATTAGGTTCGGGCTCGTGGGAACCTACTTCTGGGCAGGCACAGGGCGGAGAGAGCAGCTGCCAGGCCCCGGCCAGTTTCCCTGCAGAAGCCAATCAATGCAGCGGCAGTGTTTCTCAGCCCCCGTTCTCCGAAGTCAGTGAAACAATGCCAGGGTTGAAAATACCATTACATTCCCCTGCTTATTAACTGGCTTTGAAATTTCAATTTTTGGAAAATGTACTGTGCGATGAGGTCTGCGTTCATTTTCCTGATATAGCATGAGAAAAATAACTCCACACCTTTCTCCACCCAAGATGACAGCCAATCTCAAACAAGCTTAAACACTGCGAGCACTGGAAAATACTCCATAAGGAAAGTCAACATTTTGGAGAGAGAGTTTTTAAAAATGGCTCTGCAAGTGATTTTTCATTCTCCTCCTAATATTTTTACAGAATTAAAATTCAAGAACAGCTACTAAGTGTGTGTGTGTGTGTGTGTATATACATACATACATATATATATATATATATATATATATATATATATATATATATATATTAATCCTCACCCGACGATGTTTTTCCATTGATTTTTAGAGAGTGGACGAGAGAGAGAAAGACACAGAGAAATATCGATGTGAGAGAAACACATGGATTGGTTGCCTCCTGCACGTGCCCTGACCAGGGCCCGGACGGGGGAGGAGCCTACAACCAAGGTACGTGTCCTTGACTGGGAATCAAACCCAGGACCCTTTAGTCCGCAGGCCAACACTCTGTCCACTGAGCCAAACCGGCTAGGGCTAAAATACATATATTTTTAAATGCAATTATTGTCCTGGCAGATGTAATCCCTTGATGGTTCTCGATTATTCTTTACTGAGTTTCAGCAGAATAAAAGTTCAGTATGTTGTTACAGTTGCCTGTCCTCTGGGTCCTTTGTGGTTCAGCAGCCTCAAGCACTGTGTGTTATGTCCATACTATTCACAGATTTCAATTGGTCTAAAAATCACTGGGAAGAAAATGATTCTTCCCTTAAGAAGGAATAGCAAGAAGGGCTACATGAATTAATAAATAATTAGGCAGCCACTGATGATGTCCTTACTTAATGAAAACAAGGTGCTTATGTAAACAGAAAAGTCAACCACAAACACTTCCTTCCTGGCTGGGTGACCTGACTTCAGGGACTTTGCTATTCCCCAATGGCCTGGCGAACTGAACAGCAGCAGCTGATAAAACCTTTCCCCTGATTTGTTAAGTCAGAAGGAAAAGCCTTAGCAAAAAGAAGGTTACCAACTACCCAAGTCATAATGAACACAGACAAGTATACTGTACTACTAATATAAGACAAAATTTTATACATTGAAACCAAAAAGGCTATTGCCATTATATATTTTTTAAATATATTCTTATTGATTTCAGAAAGGAAGGAAGAGGAAGAGATAGAAACATCAATGATGACAGAGAATCATAGATTGGCTGCCTCTTGCTTGATTGGATCAAGCCCACAACTCAGGCATGTGTCCTGACCAGGAATCGAACCATGACCTACTGGTTCATAGGTTGACGCTCAACCACTGACCTACACCGGCCTGGTGCCATTATACTTATTAATAAAAGGTTTCCACATTAAGTTCAGACTACATTTCTTTAAAAAAAAAATCTGGTATTGGTTTCATTTATGATTTTCTTGGTGATAGGTTCAGATTTCCCATTTCCTCATATGTCTCAAGAACCAACAGGATATATTAGATAATCTAACAGCATCAAAATAATGACTCTCAAAATTTAAAATTAAATGGTTGTGGCATATACACTACCCCACAGAACTGTTAAAAGCATGAGATGATACACTAAAAAATTTTAGTCTTGTCCACATAATAAATATCCACCTAAACCTTGTTATCATAGACAACCGAGTAGTTCAATGGAAGAAGATATACTGGTATTTAGACTGACTAAACGTTTACTGAGCATATACTGTGTACCTGGGTGTGATAGCTACATTCTAGTTAAGACAAGATGCACAGAAAGCAATATCATTTGCTACTAAGAGCATATATTATAAACTGTAACACATGCAACTGTCAGAGATGAAAAATAAAAAACATGTAGAAGGCAATGAGGTCATTATTTTCAAGTAATGTCCTATATAACAAAAGCCTAATACACTAAGTATCCGGTCGTCCGGTTACCCGCTCAACCAATCAAAGCGTAATATGCTAATGATATGCTAAGGCTGCTCCCTAGGACATGCACTGACCACCAGGGGACAGACACTCTGACCAGTAGGTTAGCTTGCTGCTGGGGTCTGGCGGATCAGGACTGAGCGAGATGGGCTGACACGCCCTGGAGCCCTCCTGCGGTCCCTCCCCAGCTGGCCAACCTCCCGCATCCCTCCATGGCCCCGATCATGCACCGGTGGGGTCCCTCAGCCTGGCCTGCGCCCTCTCGCAATCTGAGGATGTCAGAGAGCTGGTTTCGGCCTGATCCCACAGGCCAGGCTGAGGGACCCCACTGGTACACGAATTCGTGCATTGGGCCTCTAGTATGATAATATAATCCTATCCTTTCATTCTGTCTCCAAGCATATGATACTACAGTCAGCATCTTATGAAAGGAATCCAACACCCAGTCTTCTTTAAGTCATATAAGTATAGAGCTAATTGCTTCTTTGTAAATTATCCAAATGATGTTTCACGCCAGCCCACGTTTCACTGTTCGAGGCACTACACCCATTTTATTTCCTGCCACCTCCCAGAGCTCTTAAAGCACAGCCTCTGAAATAAGATCCTGGGGCACTTATAAGACTTTCACCCCAAATGAGTTAAACACTGGGTATGTCAATGGCAAGGTTTGCATCTGGGCTGCATAGTAACCCCTTGCAGCAGGAACAAGGTTGCTCTTGATGGTGAGAAACCAGAACATTATGCAACCTCCACCCAAGAGAGTTACCTTAGGATCAGCTGTGAGCAATTTGAAGGCCTGATAGACTTGAGCTTCCTTTACGCCACCTCCAAGATCCAAGAAGTTGGCTGGCTTCCCACCATTCAGGAAAATGATATCACAAGTAGCCATGGCGAGTCCAGCACCATTCACTGTACAGTGCAAGCAGCACACAAGACAGGATCAATTTAGTAAAATGAAATGGCCCAGAAACGTTTCCCCTCCACACAATTACAAAAGAGAACCCTATCATGATGGGCCAATTTCTGCCCTATTTGAAATTCTATTCAACCGGATAAACTCATAGATTTTTAGGATAAGGAATCAGAAGATGTGCACACAAAGAACAACCAAAAAAGGTCTGGGGATGGGGAGATGGATTTATCAAGATGTTAAATCAATCTGGAAAATGGAAAGAAGGGAAGAGTTGAAGTCAGTTATCAATTTGGGCTAGTTAGTAATAGAGGCGGGAGTTTTAGGTTCTGGAAAGTATATTTCAAGAAATTGGAAAAGAGGAAAAAGCTGTGAAAAGTAACTAGGGCCTATGAATTACTTTTTTGTTTTGTTTTTATATTTTGTTAATCCTCACTCAAGGATATTTTTTTCATTGATTTTTAGAGAGAGAGGAAAGGAAGGAGGGGAGAGAGAGAGAGAGAGAGAGAAGAGAAGAGAAGAGAAGAGAAGAGAAGAGAAGAGAAGAGAAGAGAAGAGAAGAGAAGAGAAGAGAAGAGAAGAGAAGAGAAGAGCAATGTGAGAAAGACGCATTGATGGTTTCCTCCCATAAGCGCCTGACTGGGGCCAGGGATCGAACCTGCAACCCAGGTACGTGCCCTTGACCTGGAATGGAAGCTGAGACCCTTCTGACCTTGGGCCAACACTCTAACCACTGAGCTACACCACTAGGACCACATTCTTTTTAAAATCCTTTAAGAGTAAAAAATGGAATTCTTCTAGTTTTGTTTGCTGAGAATACGGTCCCTGGAATGTGGCACACTCTGGGGTTGAACCACGGGCCTTCAGCTGCAAGAAGGTTTCCCACATTTTCCTACTGAGTACAACCAAGCATGATTATACGTTATCTGGAGAAAGCCAGAAGACAAATGAACAGATGATCACTTAAACAACATTCCTAGCTCCCTGCTCCTTTTTCAAAATAATATAACAAATGTTCACTAGCAACCTGACCATTCAAACTAGAACCAAAATGTTGCTAGCATCTTCGGAGCTTTTCTTTAAAAACCAAGTAATGAGTTTTAACATAGAAATTCTTATTTTCCAGAACTAAGTTTTATTGATCAATGTAGTTCTGTTGTTCCTTATGCTTAATTATATGAAGTTATTTTCCTCAGGTTAGAAAGTAAAAAATAAAAATAATAAAATAATAAAAATCTCCTGAACTCAGCAGAAACTCTCAAGATAAAGTACCCTTCACTTTTTTCTGACCCTTGAATTCCCCAGACAACTGAACTGTGACTAATTTAATTAATTATGGGTCAACTAAAATAAAAATGGTTTATCTAGGATCTGAAAGTAATTTGAAACATGTTAGGCTAACTTCGTCATACTATGCACATGCCTACAGAGGCTACAAAGGATCTGCATTGAATTTGTTCTACCCCCGCATTTTCTCTCTCTTCTTCCTAAATGCCTACAATACTGAGCACATTAGCTGACCAAGGGCAGGAGGGTGGGGGAGGTGGTACATGAGAGTTATTGCTCCAATCAAAGCAAGGCTCTTGGTGGCGCTTGTAACTGGATGTCATTTTCTATTGTATTGAACAGCAAATTACTGGATGAGGTCTATCCAGTTCTGAATATAATGATGCTGTTGGTTTAATGAGCTATAAATCTTCTTTATTTAAATTCCATTAACATTAAGAACTCCGTTTCCAGTGTAATAAATTGGTTCCACCATAACACAGAAGTCTATAAACCTCAGTACTATAAGCTGTGGACAATAACAAAAGTTGTGTTGCCTTTATAGACCAATTCTTATTTCAAGTGAATAAGCCATTTTCACAAATTTAGATAATTATGATAAAATCAATTGTTTTATTACCAAAGTGGTATAATGAATTAAACAATTTATCATTTATCACAGAAGTTGAAACTTGAACATAATGAGTAAAGAATATATTCTCTTCTACTTCCTCTGAGCAAGTAGTTTTACCTGAATCCAAATTTCAGAATAGTTCCTACATATTAGCATTGCCTGGAGCAGCTTGAAAATCGAAGATTAACTGATGCTTTGAAACAGGGCTTCTCCTTCCTGGGGGGTGGGGGGGGGGGGATTCCACCCTTCTGAAGACATCCCGAAATGTTTGGAGATACTTCGGTTGTCACAAGTGGAGGTGCTAGTGGCCAGGACACTGCTGAACACCTTGCAATGTGCAGGCCAGCCCACAGCCAGCAAGGGATTCCACACCTGAAATGTCGCAGGTGCCAGAGACGAAATCCTGCTTTAAACCAGGGACCATCGACCAAAATCTACTTTGGGAAGAAAACGAACTGTCTCCTAAGATTCTTGGGTAGAAAAATCTCATGTTTACTTGCTGTTAGAAAATAAAATTTCAGAAATCAGGAGTTCCTAAATTTTGCAAAAATCCACAAGCCATCATTTTGCCAGAACTGATTGCTCACCAAAACAGGCAATGTTCCCATCCAGTCCTATGTATTTTAGGTCATATTTGGCAGCTTCATTTTCAATGGGCTCATTTTCTGATCCGTCGTCCATGGCGAATATATCCTTTTGTCGGAATTCTGCATTGTCATCAAAGTTTATCTTGGCATCAAAACAGACAACTGAAAAAAGGAACATACATGATGTCTCTTTAGGATCTACATATTACATTCTCAAGGTTGGTTAGCACAGGGGAAAAAAAAAGTAAGACACTGTTGCCCTATCTCATGATATAGACGGGACAACCGTCGTGGCTTCCTGCTCCGAATTTAAACTCCAGAGCTACAAAGACAAATATGAAGTGGTTCCTGTTCCAAGGACTTAACCTTCTAACAAAGAGCACAGGCATTTGTGTCTGCTGGTCTCACTTCAATCAACTACCAATGTAAGTTGTTATCACCCATTAAAAGCTAAGACTGCCAGCTACATGTAGCTTTGATGAGCTGTACATGCTATATTTTTAGTAATTCATCACTAATTGTCACCTTTCCTTATATGCAAAAAAACCAGACAATAACCCCTAATCCTGCTGTGGTCCTTTGTCCTTCTTCTGATGATGCAAAGCGAAATTTTTATTTAACCTATATCCTCACCAATATTTCTGAGATGTAGTGGAAAGAACACTGGGTCAGAATCAGTAGTTTTTATATGATTCTTAACTAACTGTAGCCTTGATTAAAAAATAATAATAATAACCTACTTCCTCTCTGGGCCTCAGTTTCCTTATTTAGAAAATGGAAATATTCCCTAGACTGCTGAAACACTTACTTGGGGCCTGGTAACAACGTGTGTTCCATCAACCACCACCTTGATGTGTGCAGGACATGACTCTTTTGGTTCAAGTTGTAAAACACTGAGAGATCCAGCTGGTCAGACAGAAGGAAGGCCGACAGGCACAATCGGCAGCGCCGTCTTGGCCCCCAGTGCTGGTTAGGCTCTTAGGTCCCTCAGTGGCCAAGGGCCCTGGACACAGTGACTCTCACTCAGGGACGAGGATGGACTGTGAGCGCATTCCTTGATTTACAGGAGATCTTCTGTATGTGCAGTCAGGGGAGAGCGCGGTGGGGTGGGGTGCTGGTTTCCGGGGCCTGATGGCTTTACTTACAGCCTTTAGGGTGGAAATTAGCTGTCTGTGATGCCATTCCATTATCACCCTCCTCTACTGTACTTGGGCTACGGATAGGCAGGGGTCTCCGACCAGGTACTATTCTTCTCCAGTATGGCAGACCGGCACCTAACTCTTAAAGGAGAAACAACCACCCTGGCATATTTCAATCAAAAGCCATGACTATAGTCTGTGAATCCCACTTGCTTCCTCTGGAAAGAAAATATTGTTACACTGTGACATCTGGGGTTTAGGAGCCTAGGTATCTGTTTCCCCAATGAGCTCTACCACAACCATCAAACAAATCTGTGCAGATCTGGCATATTAACATCTAAGAACACTCAGCATAAATAAAAGTCAAAACCACAAATTACTTAGAGTAGCCCTGACTGAGAAGAGAGAGTCCTACGTGGAAGTTAATGTCTGCTGGAGTCGGTAGTCTTGCCACAAAATGTCCCACCACATTTCCCACAGGCTGTGAACACATGGGGCCAATGAGCAATCACTTTCCCAAATACTGAAATCTTAGCGATGGAACCCTACAATTAATTACAAAGGAATTGGCTAGTGCTCTCTGCTTGCTACAATGGCATTTTCTCAGCAGCTAATGACCAATGTAATAATCAATAGGAAAGCAACTTCATTTTTGGCTTTCCACCGGGTTTATAAATACATTTTAATTAATTTATTAATAACTGTAGCTTTTCCATTACTCATTGGCAAGACTACTTGTAATTGACACCTTTGAAATGAATGGGCAAAGGCAACCAAATTGACTTCCTAAGTGAAGAGTTTCACATAAAAGAATTCTTGGTCAAGATCAATAAACTAGTAAATCATCGTAATTCCGGCTGCTCTTTGCCCCTCACAAGACTGCACTCACAGGCACCCTGAGAGAAACGTAATTGAGGGATATGGAGGCGGGTTCGGAAGGCGTCCCGCTGAATGTCTGTGAGCTCAGACTTGCGATGCTTGCCCTGTGCTCTGATGTAGCACCAAGTACAGAAATGTGTTCACTCTTTGGGGGCCATCCTGGGAGACCTTTAGAGTTTCGCCAGGGCTTGAAGGTGGTGACTGTGGGATAAAAAGGATCTCTGTAGGGAGAAATAAAGATGTATGTGCTCTGGCATCAAAAGTACCATCTGTATGAATCACCACTCTGGCCCATCCTAGCCAGGCAGCCGATCACCTTAAGCCCACCGGCCTGGCTTATGAAACGGGGAGCAGAGGCTCGCAGCCGCGCTGGAAGGAGAGGAGCATGCAAGGCACTCGTCCACATACACAGCTGGCCTTTGGCCCCCGTCCTCTCCCTGCACAGAGCTTCCCGACCCTCGGAGGGTCCCGCTGCCCAGCCCCAAGGATTCTTCTCTCTTCCTCTCACTCAAAATGACATGTACTTTGTCCACTCCCTTACAGTGCCAGCCTTTTGTCTAGAATAAATATAAACTGATGTCAGTTGTTTACATCAATACAGTTACCAGTGGTTTTCAGTACAATGCCATCTTCACAGTACAAGGATGTGTCTAAGGAAGCCCCTGCGCCTTCTCACTCCCTGGCCTCCCAGAAAGATTTAGGCTTTGTGGGTGACACTCCGTTTTAGATGACCTTTCTTCACTACGAAGCCTTTTCCCACAGGAAGGATTTTAATGGAAGGCATTTCATGAAGGCTTTGTAACTGACAGAGAAGTTCATTTTCTCTTAAAGGACGAGGATGAAAGAGCTGCCTCTCTTGAGCCTCAAATCACACAACACCTCTGCAGATGGCCAAGGTGGCTACAGATTGGTACATCGAAGTCAGGGGGGGCCCAGTGTGCCCCTCAGGTCAGCTTATGCCTGTTTCTGTAAACAGGGTTTTACTGGACCACAACCACATCAGTTCATCTACGTCTCCCTGTAGCCGCTGTCCTGAGAGTCCCGCACCTGAGATGCATAGCCAGCCCTTCACGGGGCAGGTGGGCTGTCCCTGCTAACCACAAGCAGTCTCGTCACATTGGTACCCTGCTCTAACAACTGACACCGTGGCCTCAGTTAGCACATCTGTTATGGTGAAGGGGAAACTTAGAAAAGTGCGTCCTGATAGCTTGAAAATAAAAATGTGAAACAAACAAAATAACCCTTGCAGCTGGCACACAAGTAGATTAATCCCTGAATACTGATTGACTCTTGTATGCTTATTCCCCCTGTAAGACCTTTCCAAGTACACGTTAGGCCTGACGTGTTCAAAATGGATGTCTATGTCAACCGCATGGCAATAAAATAAACTTGTTTGCTCAAACCTTAGCTTTTTCATTTAATATAACAAAAAACTATGGTAAAATGTATTTTGGGAGGAGCTCAGCTTGGTTCAGACATTAAGACTTTCAATGTCACAATAATAAAACCTCAATTCTTTAGAAAATTCAACTTGAACAAAGGCCATTCTGTGTACAAAGTGGGTGAAAAACACACCTATTAATATTTATAAAACAATTTTTGCCATCAAGAGCACATTGTTACATGCTTGATAAATTATACAAATGAGTTTTCCTTCTGAACAGCTATGAAAGGGAACCGCACTTGGTCGCAGGGCGCGTCTGTTGTTTTGTTCAGCGATGGGTGTTAAGATTCTGCGAGCTGCTAATTCAACAACCTCCATGAACAAATGACTAGCAGTTAGCAGCCTCTGATCCTGGAGATTCAGCAGAATGTGCCATGGAATCAAACAAAAGAAAAGTACCTTTCAGAGGGGAGACTCACACATAAAGGAAACATAACAACAGCAGGAAGTAAGACTGTCATAATTAGTTTGAAAAGTAATCTGTCTTCAAGCAAGGCATTGCGCTGGATCTGTGATAAATAACGATGATGTGCTATGGAAATGGGCTCTTAAATGCTGCCACTTTCAAACTGGCCCCACTTTCCATTAAATACTGATGTTCCAAGAGTTGTATACTTTTTAGAACTTTTTTTTTATTTGCTGTGGAAAGAGAAAATACATATGAGGAGGGAGGGGAGGGAGTGAGGGTAGGTAGAACTAAAAATGTTCTTGAAAATAGAAGTCTTGTGTATAAAGACAGAAACATAAACACCCACTGACAACATGGGCACTTGCTAACACAAAGCAACAGGGTTGTTATTTAGGGAAATTAACTTGAAGCAAGAAAGAGATTTGATGTTCCAGTTAACTTTAACCCAGCCTTAATTCTCATGTCATCTTGGCCAGATAGTCACTGTTTAAAATGGGTTTCATTCCTTTAATTTGGTGAATGGATTTGTGCTCCAGCTGACGAAAATGCCCTAGAGCCGGAATTCTTCATGTGGGGACTATGACGTGTTGGGCGAGATCATTCCTGTTGGGAGGTGTTGTGCTGTGCATTACAGGATGTTTAGCAACATCTCTGGCCTCCACTCACTAGAAACAAGTAGCAACTGCACCCCAGTTAGTGACAAACAAAAATGGATGTCAAGGAGACTCACTGCAGTGATCAAATAAAATCATTGTGTTGTACACCTGAAACTAATATACTAGTAATGTTATGTCAATTATATCTCAATTTAAAAATGTCTTTAGACATTGCCAAACGTCCTCTAGGGGACAAATGTCCACCTTCCTCATTGAGAAACAGTACAGACACCAAAGAAAGGCATCTGTGTGCAGGCAGATCTCGCTGAAAGTGGGAAGAAATGAAATCAGAGGCAAAATCTCAGTGGCTTGCAAACTAAATAAATGAGTGGATGGATAAGTAGATAAATAATAATAAAGAAAATTCATTCACAGTTTAATGAATTAATCCTGGCACTGCAATCGGATAAGCAAGGAAAACAGTTACGTTCTTTCTGACTAACAAACAGTTTACTTTCATTTCAGTAAGTTAGGTCATTCTGGTCCCTTTTTCCATCAAGAAACTGCCTTTCTCCTATACCATGTGAGTCAGGCTCAGTGATTGGTCTAGGCATGGACATGTGACCCAAGCAGGACCAATCAGAATCATCTGAAAGGTTGCTATGGTTGCTGGAGGAGCTGTGATAAAAACTGGCTCATCTTTACTGCCCTCCAGCACCCGGATGACGTGCAGGGGATTCAGGCACAGGCAGGGCTCAGGGCCAGAGGCTCCCCAGCCCACTCCTTAGACTCCCGTCACCTGAGTGAAATAAGTGCCCCTTCCCCACCAAGGACTTTTCCACAAAAACTAGGCAGATGGGGGTCTCTATCTCTAATAACCATTATAATCCTGATAGTCACCAAACTACATTACCATCAGTAGTGCCAAATCATAGTCTTTGAATCAGATTATAAACCACATGGGGAAAAAAATCACTCCTAGACTGCTGTTCTTTCTTGAACTCAAAAATGCCCCAGAGGTAACTTAGCAGCACAGCTGTTACCCAGGCCACTGCTCTCATTCCAGCAGCAGCATATGCAAATATGTGACCACGCAGCTGGGTTTAAAATTATGTTCCTCATGGAGCAATAGAAGCCTGAAGAAATGTTCCTACAGAGAGGCTCTATAACAAATAAGATAAAGGTGAAAATGCCCCGTATGATGCCTAGCTCCTTAAACTTCTAAATTAAAAGAGTAATTACTAAAGTTTTAATGTGAAAGGTTATATGTTCTGCTATTACTGATCTAAATGAAAAAATTAAATATTAAGATTATCAATATTGCTCAGATATAAATGATTGCTTTTACAGCCTCTAAATAAAGGACTGCTTTAGGGGACTGTGACACTGATGAAGATCAATTTGTACATTTGGTCATTAATCACCGTTTCCTAATTGGGTTTAATTTGACTACTGCTCATTAGGGTTATAAACCAACTCACTCATTTAATTGTGATTAAATTCAGTAGTTGGACTTCTATGGTACAATGAACAAATAGCTAAAGATAATTTTGCTCTTAAAATAGCACATAAGACTTATGTTTCAATGAACTCTAAACACAAAATTTACTTTATGATGAGTCCTTCAAAAAAGCTCAACAATGTTTCTTTCTCTTAATAATTAAAAAGAAACCTTCAGATTTCACAAGGTTTTACAAATGCCCTCTAGGAAAAGGTTCTCACAGCCTGTCCCTGCCAGAACCAGCTGTGACTGACATCTTCCCAAAGGCTTGAATTTCCATTTTTTTAAAATATGAAATAACCAGGTTTCGTGTGCATACCAGTTTGAAAAGCAATATATGACCTTTAAGAGCTTATACTGAACTTCCTTCTCTTTCATTTCGTGGACTTAATTATCAGCCACTCAGTACAGAGTGAATTTTGACTGATAGTCCCAAACTGGGACTACTTCTCGATCAGTCAGATGAAAGCAACTTAATAGTTGAAGAGGGAAAAAAGAAAAAAAGGCAAGTCACTATAAGTCCGCATGGCATATCAAAATCCACAGACACACTGTACTGAGACAAGGGTTCGAATCCCAGTATTTAATTACTCATGGGGAAGTCACATGAATTTTTCAATCCTCCATAAAATAGGAAAACATTTCTGACTTTGCAGGGTTGCTGCAACTAATACAAAAAGAATGTAAGTAAAAGTTTATCATAGTGCTTGACGTAAGATTTCAAGAGTTTTTTCTTTCTTCCCATACTGTCTTTAATCAGGGGTGGGGAACTTTTTCTGCCAAAGGACATTTGGATATTTGTAACATCAAATATTGGGTATTGTGAGCCATACAAAATTAGCCTGCTTAAAAATTAGCCTGCTCTATTTTGTCAAACATTTAATTAACTCACCCCTATGCCTTGGCAGGGCCAAACCAAATGATTGTATGGTCCGTGAACCGGACATTCGCCACCCCTGGACTATATGATGTACTGATGATTTCACAGCCAGATGAAATGTAAAAATTATTTATGAATAAGTTAGTTTGTTTATAAATGACCTACCACAGATTTTTATATGGTGATCATTTGTGTAAACTATGAAATATATTATTTTCAATGACTTCCTAAACATGACCTTTTTGCCTATCTTAATTTGAAATGTTAAAAAAAATAGAAAAAATATGAAGATCTATCTCTGCCCTTCCTGAACTGCTGCTGTGCCTGATAAGAGGAACTAAATGTTATGACTATCGGGAATTGGCATGATTTGTGTCTGGCAGCGGAGGCTTACACAAACACAAGTCACCCTTTTGGATTCAAAAAAGAAGATGGGAAAAACAACCATGAGGCCCAGCCTAGATCTGCAGTCAGGACATGGCAGAGTCCAGGTCCCTCTGCAAAGTAAAAGCCACTGAGCACACTTCCCAAACACCACTGGCACAGGGGTGTGGACAGCACCTTGCAGGGCGGGGGTAGGGGGATGGCAAGGTTCTAGGCCTACTGGGGAGCTTCTGCCCAGTGACCTCATGACCCCCTCTCTGGCCTAGGGCACAGAGCAAACGCAAACAGGTCAGGTCTCTGACATTCGGCCATCCCCTTGACACAATTCGAGGGGTGCAGGAAGGAGGGAGATGGAAAGGGTATTCACTTTGTCTCCTTTGACCTTGTGTTCAAACAAAGTAGTACCTGAAGCAGCCAGCTCTGAATTAAAGCATGAAAATACACACACACACACACACACACACACACACACACACAGCCCCGTCCATCTTGGTCTACAACTTGGTTGTTTTTGCACATAACAGATCACCTCATTTACCAACCCAGTGGCAAAGACCGATTTACTGACTGTCCACAGCATTCTCAGCAGCACACAAGACACTGGGGGTGAAATGTACTAAAAAAGACAAGGTTCATGGAAGTCACTTTCTGGTGTCACTATGCTATCCACCTACTCACTAACCATCCCTACCCTTAAGCACACTCACAGACACAAGCTCTGGCTAGGGAATCAGTAAGAACTTGTTGGACAAGTGCAGTGGTGGGGGGTGCGGAGATGTAACAGTTGCTTATACTCCACAAGTACCTGATGGATAAGAAAAACCTTCCCCACAAAAATGCCTCCTTCTCCCACTGGAAGCAGAAGTTCATAATCAAGTCAGGGGAAAGCCGGATGGCGGGGTACCGGGGCCGCCCCATGATGGTGCAAACCCAGTGGGCGCACAGGTGACTATATGCAGATTGAGGTCAACTGAAAAGCTTCCAGCGGGTCATAAAGCAGGTACGTTTTTTTACACCCCAGTGCAGTGGCCCCTGTTTCCACCCACATCCTGACCACAGTGATGGGCCTCAAAAGCAAGGGCTGCCGGAGGATGGGTGTTTCTAAATAAAACAAAAAGCAGCCTCCTCTGAGGCTTCGCACTTGGCTGCGAACAAACTCAAGTGCTGAAATGTGCGACTGCATCATGGGAGCATTTGAAACTATGGCAGAAATTAAATCACCGGGAAAAATTAATGCAAAGCTGCTGCGACAGTCCTTTGTAGAATTAAATTTATAGTCTGCAGGAATAATTATATTCATTTGTTTTCTCTTATTTATTTATTTATTTTTACCTTGTCCTTCTGGAGTTTCACCAAAGGGGTTCACTTCCACCTGTGTAGCATCAATTTTCAGGAAGAGGTTATACAGCTTCTTAATTTCATCTGCAGCCTAAACGTGATCAAGTGAAAAGAAATTACACCAAAGCAGTAGAAGAACACTTATTCTGCTGGATTAATGAAAGCTGAAAAATTACACGTTCTGTCTTTATTTTCAGTTAGGTTTTCTGAAGGGGAAAACAGAAAAGCACAGTATTTTCATTTCCGCTGCTATTCATTAGAAGGAATTGCTCCACGTTCCTCCAGACACCAGAAAAGTCCATTATCAAGACAACAACGTATTTCCAGTATGGCTTAAAAACGCTGGTAATCTTTCTGTAAATTACCATGTTCCTATTAGCTGAGCTATGCCACAATGTGAGCTACAATCATTAATACAAACAAGCTCCATTTAAGTAAAAGGTAAACATGATTTTGAGAGTTTATAATAACTAGGTTTTCCTAATTACGCTGGAATTAGACAGTTATTATATTCATCAATTCAAACTTATAATCTGTGAAACAATTACTGAGAGTCCAATGGAAACTGCTGCAAGAAAGGAAGATGGAGTCCTAACCGTCCGTGAATGAGCAGCGCAGTTCAACTGAAAACAGTGTGCCCACGGGCAGACACCAGAAAGCAGGATGTCCAGTTTCCCAGAGGTGGTGCCGACTTCATGTTCCTCACTCTGCTTGAAGTTCACCCCCTCATTCACGCTTTTCAACCAGGATGTCTGAACTGCTGAGTCTCAGCACCCTGGCACTGTGTGACCTGGGCTCGGGACGACAGGAATGGGCATGACACCACCTGGAGAGCTCACGCCTGCACATGCACAGCCTGGGGCACCTCACAGCAAGGCTGCGACCACGCGAGTGGCAGCCACCAGTCTCCTCTGGGCTCGGTCTCATTCCTGGCCGTGGCATCCCCTTGGCTGCAGTTTTGCTGGTGGTTCCAGCCCTGCGTAATTTGTCCTCAGAAACACGTGGCTTTCCCCCTCTCTCCTCTGCACATCGGGGGAGATGGCTCTAGCAGGCTGAGTTTCCAAGGCTCTTGGGCTCAGCCCAACAATGGGAGGTAGCAGTGGGAACCAGGAGGTGGGGCGGGGGTGGTGGTGGAACAAAGCTCTCCTCCCCTCTCTCTGCCCAGGGCAGCATCTCCTGCTCTGACTTCAGCTCCCACCATACCGGCCAGGGCTCCATTTCTGTGCCCCAGTGTCCAGCGACACCCGCCTGCTGTCCCCAAGCACGCAGGTACCAACAATGGCTGTTGTTTAGCTCTACAGTGCCTCTGTCCACTCTGAAATGTCTCAGCTCTGACATCTCTATCTGTGCAACCAATTCCTCGAATAAAGTCCCACCGGGCAAATGACGAGAGTGGTTTCTTTGTCCCACTAAACTGAAGAACTGGAGATGTGATGCGTGTTATTCACTTTATATAATTTGTAAACCTCCTTAAATCCCAACCTGAAACTCAGTGGACATAAACAAACATACATAATGAGTAAGACTGAATATTTTTTTAAATGTGCTTTTATTGCTTTCAGAGAGGAAGGGAGAGGGAGAGAGAGAAACATCAACGATGAGAGAGAATCACTGATCGGCTGCTTCCTGCATGCCCCAGGCATATGCCCTTGACCAGAATCAAACCTGGGACCCTTCAGTCTGCAGGCCAACGCCCTATACACTGAGCCAAACCGGCTAGAGGAAGACTGAATGTTTTTTAATATTAATTTCTGGGGGGCAAGATAATACAGACATGACACAAATTCCCCAGGCACACCAAAGTCTGCCTCGAGCCTCCCTGGACTCCCGGCCACACAGCTCCTGTAGCTCCGCTCCGCAGCCACCTGACCAGTGGGTGCTACGCTGGAGATTATATGCACATGCCAGCATGCACATTCCTCACTCATCTTTTTTACGAAAACAAATTTGTGTCTATACCTTCTGTTTTTAATAGATTTTAAAGAGCCGTCATCAGCAACACAAACAGAGCAATCTTATTCTCTGAAATGGCTGCATGATACTTGTTGTGTGGATGTATCATAACTCTTTTAACGTGGCTCCTTACTAATGGCTCCTTGGCTTCCAATAGTTTGACATTCCTTCAAATGCCTCCTCACCTGTATTTGCATGTACATCATACATGTGATTAAACGCCTGTAGGGAAACTTGTCGGAATTGGAACAAAGAGGGATGTGGGCATTTTAATAATAAAAGACTATCATAAATTGTTCTTGATAAAAGCTGCCACTAATTCCCCTCCCACAAACCAGCTCCTCGGAGTGTCCTAACCACAACCATCAGCTCTTGGGAGCGCCCAATGTGCCAGGGGAAATGCATCTCCCACACGCAGTTTTAACTGAAATTTCTCTTATTAAGGAGGGAATTTGATATTATTCTATGAGCTTAGGAGACATTTGTATTTCCTTTTCTGTGAATTCTGCCCATTTTTTTCGTTTGAGATTTTACTCTTTTTCTTATTAATCTACATGAAGGTGTTTTTACATGAAAGAAATTACCTCATTATCTCATATCAATTGCAAGTATTTTTCTCCTTTATCTTTTGCCCACATTTTTGTTATTTCTGCCACATGGAAATTTGATAGTGATGACACTCTTTTCTTCTATAGCGTCCGACTTTGTGTCAATGTACAAAGGCTGGTCCCACTTCAAGTGTTAAAACAATCCTCTGTTATTTTTTCAAAGACTCTTTAAAATTTCCTTTATTTAATGTTTACTTTTTTAAAATCCAAACTTTAGATTTTATTTGAGTTACACTGCAAAGCTGGTAAGTAACACACTCTTGACTGTTTTTTGTACTTTTACGGTTTTTCTAAGCCATCGGTGTGCTGGCAGCGTGCGTCCTGGAGACGCACTCTGCCTATCCTGACCCCACTGCAGGCCCTGCACTGGCACAGCCTCCGCCCTCGGTGCTCAGCAAGCATTGCATAAGCAGAGGTTAACAATGAGGAGAAACTACATGAAAGAAATGACTTCTGGGTGCATAAACGTATAAGATCTTATCTCAGCTGTTTTAAAGCCTTCTCTTTTTTTAAACACACATACCATAAAATTCATGGGCTCAACTATTTGTATGTGTACAGTTCTGCAGTGTCAAGGATATTTACATTTTTGTGCAACCAAGCTCCAGAACGTTCCATCCAGCAAAACTGAAACTCCATACCCGATGCGTAGTAATTGCCCATTCTCCCCACCTCCTGCCTGACAACCACCAATCACCTTCTGTCACTAGAATTTCACTATTCATATACACACGTAAATAGAATCATACCTATTTGTCTTTTTGTGACTGGCTAATTTCTTTTTTTTATTGCTTTTATTTTATTGTATTGTGGTGAATTGGTTAATAAAATTACATAGGTTTCAGGTATACAGGTCTATAAAGCATCATCTGAAGACTGTATTGTGTGTTCACCACCCCAGGTCAAGTCTCCTCCCACCACCATTTATCCCCCCTTTACCATCTTCTACCTCCCGCACCCCTTTCCCGCTGGTGACCACCATGCTGTTGTCTGTGTCTATGGGTTTTTTTTCTTTGCTTCATCCTTCACCTTTTCACCCAGCCCCCAACGCAAGGCCGATGTTCTCAAGGCTCAGCCATGCTCAGCACATCATGATCTGCTTTTTCAAGGCTGACCCACCTTCCATTGTACACACACACATCATACTTTATTTATCCATTCGTTTATCAATGGGCACCTGGGTCACTGCAAAGCTCCCTAAGCCTATCAACCGAGGTCAGAAGCAGCCTGGATTTTCTGCACTTAATGCCATTGCAATTATACATTAACAAAGCACTTATGGGGGCGGGAGTCCCCCACTATTGTAACTGTATATTCTTGTACAAATTGCATATTCTTGAAATATAAACATGTTTTGAGCAGGGAGGAAGCATAATGAAATCGTGTTGTAAGAACGACAGGGAGCACCAGCCGGGCTTGGAGACACGCCTTATTCCAAGGCAATACTAACTGACTACAGGGGCTGGGCAGGTTGTCGGTCTGACCAGGTGTAAAACAGGAAATGGCAGGACTGTGGCAAGTTGAGGTTACCTCCCCTGCTTTGTAAATGTGTTCAAATTTAAAGAAACAATTAAACACAAGCCACAGAAACCATTCTGCCGAGGACTGTACCATCAGCCAGGTGGCACTGCCACCCGTGACCTGGGGTCATCACACACTACGCAGGGAAGGTGTTTTCTTGCCTTTGGCCACCAATTAATGTTATTTTAAGGTTGCTGGTTACAACCTGAAAGTTAAGGTTGCAACAAACAATTAAAAAGTTAAAATGCCTAAATTCAAATATCCTTGAGAACATATGCTTCATACCATGACGATTTATAAGTGTCTTCAAAAACGTTTGGACAGGTTTAAAAAAAAATAACTATCTTTCTTGCATTCCAGAAACGAATATCATGAGCATTCACTCATGGTTCCTAAAGCTGGTGGAGATACAAACACTCCTGGGGTTCGTGTGGGTTTTCACTTGGCCCACTGGGTCATTTCCTCAGCTTCAATCCTAGAGGCTGGAGGTGACGATTCATGGTGGCAGTGTTTCAGAAATTAGTAATACAGATGATAACTAAGACAACATGAGGAACTTGTGAATTTTGGGTCCTGTTCAGCTTTCCATGGCTTAGTCTTTTCAACCCATTCTTGCTGAAGCGGATTTTCACCAGAACACCTACTTGGTGGTTATTATGCAAGGTGATATTTATTTTTATTAAAACTTACATCAGCTTTTAGAGACATCAGGCATGAGTCACAGGACAGACATAATTAAATTTATAGATAATCATTTTATATGCTGTTCATCCATGAGTTGAGGTGCCTCCTCCAAACGCCCAAACTGCATCCTAGATCAGCCTTGGGCAAACTACGGCCCGCGGCCCGGATCCGGCCCGTTCAGCTGTTCTATCAGGCCCGCGGAGCCGAAAGAGTGGAGGGTTCTCTTGCTCTCCCCTCCGCTCCTTTACTTTGAATTTATATTAGTTCACACAAACACTCCATCCATGCTTTTGTTCCGGCCCTCCGGTCCAGTTTAAGAACCCATTGTGGCCCTCGAGTCAAAAAGTTTGCCCACCCCTGTACCTAGATGAAACTTAAATAACTTTCAGTCTTATTGAATCTGCAAGGTCTCTAAGATTACCATTTCTTTACCAAAGGACCAGAACTTGATATTCATTTAAAGTGCTTTCCCTTCTCAGGTGCTGTCTCCATGGCCCGCTGAGCCAGACGGTGGTGGGGACTCACCTTCCCTGTGTCCAGGCCCAGCAGGGTGGGCAGCACCTGCTCAGTGCTTCCTCCACTTTTGCTGAGCAAGTGAGGATGCAAAGTCTTTCATGTAGCCAGCAATGAAACAACAAACAATGTGAATTAAAAATGTAATTAAGAAATATAATGATAATTAGCTACTAATGACCACTGAGAACTTGCATGTTCATCTTCCTTTCATTGGTAACTCACTTAAAACCTAAGTTGTTTGGGGCATTGGGAAAACAAGATTCAGACCTTTAACAGCCATAAATAACCTAATTTTCTCTTATAATGCTTTTGGGGAGGAAGGTGGTGTCTTAAGAGGTACACAATACTATTACTGCCTTCCCTGGAACTCTGTTATGTTCACCTTCTGCGCTTTGAAATTATGTGGCCAGCAGATCTGGCCCCTCCAGATCTGTCCTCCTGCCCTTACAGCTACCTGCTGCAACCTCCCGACGCATCTCTTCAAAGGAGCATCCTAGATGTGCTACTTCACTGATCCACGCATATGACAGCTGCTTCTTGGGCACTTCATACATCTGCAAAGCACATTCCTACCAACAACAGCAGCGAGAAGATGGAAGTCCTGTGTCCCCTTATGACCCAGCAAAGGCAACTGCAGATGGCTAAGGGCACCACAGATCAGCCAAGGGAAATGGGCACAGAACCAGGGCACTGAGCACATGGCGCTTACTGAGGGCAGGGAGCTGGAACACGCGGCTATGTGAGAGGGGCTCCGGTGAGCCTGCTGACACAAGGAGCCACTCATTCAATAAATAATACAGTTATGGCCTCATTCCCAAGAGATAAAACCAATGGCTGTAGCCCTTATCCAAGAGCCGTCCAGCATCGCCCTTTCACTACCTTGGCATCCTTGCCAGCCTCGAAATGACAATTAGCTTCTCTAACTGTTCACTGAATCCCAAGTGTACCTTCTCCTGAGGTTTAGACCAGATGATCCTGTCCCCTTTGGCCTCCTGAATATTTATTTTCCAAGGGAACCTTGCTTCCCATCTTTAAATAAGTACTCTCCTCTCTTTAACTTTTTAAAATTTTATTCAATTTACTTGGGTGACATTGGTTACTAAAATTATATAGATTTCAGATGTACAATTCTATAATACATGTCTGTATATTGTATTATGTGTTCATCACCCAAAGTCAAGTCTCCTTCCTTCACCTTTTACCTCTCCTTTATCCTCCTCTACCTTCTCCCATTCCTCTCCTCACCCACTTCCTCTATGGTAATCACCATAATGTTGTCTGAATCTATGAGGTTGTTGTTTTTTGTTTCTTAATCCTTTAAATTTTTTCACCAAGCCCCCCAACTGCCTCCCCCTCTAACAGCTGGCAGTCTATTCTGTGTATCTATGAGTCTGTTTCTATATTGTTTGTTTTGTTCATTCGATTCCACATATAAATGAAATAAGGTTTTTATCTTTCTCTGTTTATTTCTCCAGGTCCATCCATGGTATTTCATAATACTCTCCACGTCCATCCATGATGTCACAAAAGGTAAGATTTCCTTCTTTTTTATGGCTGAGTAGTATTCCATGGTGTACATGTAGCACAGCCTTTTTATCCACTCACCTATTGATAGGCACTCGGGCTGCTTCCAAATTGTGGCTATCCTGTATTATAAAAAGCCTGTGGTCGTGACGCCCTCACGCCATAACGATCAATCAGCAGGAGACTGCATGCATGTGCGCGGTGGGCGGAGCCGCCACGTTTCTCCGGAGATGGGGCGGAAGTGGGGAGGCGCCCGGAGGAGGCAGGACCATACCATGGTGGGGGTGAGAGCCCGTAGTGACCCCCTCACCAGTCCTTCGCCACCCACCACTCACACTCAGAGTGCCCCGCCGCCCAACTGCCAGGGGAAGGAGCGCAGAACGCACGCTGCCAGGAAGCGGCGCTTGAAACTCTGCAACAGGCACAAGGCTTCCCTGCTCTCCTCTGGTACCATGACAGGGCGGAAGCAGGGAGGTGCCTGGAGGAAGTGGGACCATCTTGTGGTGGGGAGGGTGGGGGTGAGAGCCTGTAGCGCCCCCCTCACCAGTCCTTCACCACCCACTGCTCGCACTCAGCACTCTTGCCGCCCACCAGCCAGGGTAAGGAGTGTAGTGTATCCGCCACCAGGAGGCTGCACTTGAAACTCTGCAGGAGGTGGGAGGCTTCCACGCTCTCCTCCTCCGGCGCCTTGACAGGGCGGAGCCACCGCATTGCTCCAGAGATAGGGCAGAAGCAGGGAGGTGCCCAGAGGAGGTGGGACCAGCCCAAGGTGACTCACGGGACCGAGGGCGGGGCTTGAAGTGGCCAGAGCAGGGCAGAGGGGTCAGGGGTAGGGCCAGGCGCGCTCAAGCGCTGGGTGGAGAGGTTAGGGTGTCAAGGCAGGGCGGCAGGTGGGTGGGTGGGGTGCACGCGGGTGGGCAGGGCCACGTGATTTCACGCGCCAGGTCACTAGTTAGAAATAATACTGCAATGTACATATATTCCATTGAATCAATATCTCAGGTTTCTTCAGATATATTCCCAGAAGTGAAATCACTAGGTCTTATGGCAGTTCCATTTTTATTTTTTTGGAAGACCATACTGTCTTCCACAGTGGCTGCACCAATCTGCATTTCCTCCAACAGGGCATCCTCACCAATACATTTATTGGGTTCCTCTTGTTTGGGGACTCTCTGGGCTTCCTGAACTTGTAAGTCTATTTCTTTCACCAGGTAGGGGAAGTTTCCTGTCATTATTTCTTCAAATAGGTTTTCAATAACTTGCTCTCTCTCTCTCTTCTCCTTCTGGCACCCCCATAATGTGAATGTTGGTATCCTTGAAATTATCCCAGAGGATCCTTACACTATCTTCTTATTTTTTTATTCTTTTTTCTTTTGGCTCTTCTGATTGGGTGTTTTTTGCTCCCTCATATTCCAAATCCTTGATTTGATTCTTGGAATCTTCTACTCTACTGTTGAATCTCTGTAAATGATTCTTTATTTCAGTTAGTGTATGATTAATTTCTGACTGGTCCTTTTTCATATCTTTGAAATTCTCACTAAATCCCTTGAAGCTCTCATTAAGATACTTGAGCATCCTTATAAACACTGTTTTGAACTCTGTTATTTAGCAGTTTGCTTGCTTGCATTTCATTTAGTTCTTTTTCTGGCGATTTCTTCTGTTCTTTCATTTGTGACATGTTTCTTTGTCTCTGCATTTTGGCTGCGTCCCTGTGTGTTTCTATGTATTAGGTTGAGCTGCTATGTCTCCTGGAATTGGAAGAGTGGCTTTGTATAATAGGTGTCCTGTAAGGCCCAATGGCTCAGTCTCCCCAGTCATCTGAGCTGGGCATTCTAGGTGGACCCCTGTGTGGGCTCTGTGCACAGTCTTATAGTTGAGCCTTCATTGCTGTTGGCATCACTGGGAGGAGTTGACCTCATGCTAACTGGCTGTGAGGACGAGCTGAAACTATAGTGGAAGAGCTGCTGTACAGAAAACAAGCCTCTGGAGCAGGACTTGCTTCAGTGGGGCTTTGGTGCTCACTGAGTCTGCCCCTTGAGTGTGTCACTTGTGCATGTGTAGAGTTGTAATCTGGTAGGGTCTGAAGCTGTCCACCATTACACTGGCTCTGAGGTCTCTCAGGAGGTGCAAAGTCAGTCATTGCCTGGGGCCATTCAACAGGAGCTACAGAGCAATCTGCATATGGCTGCTATTTATGTTGGGCTTGGAAATACCCAGGTGAGGCCAAGCTGTGAAGCAAGGAAGGCTGCTGCTAATGCCATGTCTTGGGCCTCTTATAGGTATGGGGCACAGTGACTCTAGCAACTGCTTGTTTGTGAAATTTTAGAAAAGTCTGAAGCCTGAGCTAGGACAGGCCATTCACATGGAAAAGCCACTGTAAACAGCTTGGGTGGGGCTGCAAATTGGATGGGGAGGTGTCTCAGGGAATCCCCTGGGTGGAGCTAGCTGTGTGAGCCATGCTGACAGAAACTCAGATATGACTGTCAGTCAGCTCAGCGATGTAGGAGGTCTCAGCATAGGAACAATGACACCTATGAGCACCTTTGTCTGGGAAAAACAATCCCCGAATTCTTGTTCAGATGCCAAACAATCTAGTTCCTCCCCGTATGTCCCTGGATCCTCCCAAGCCATTGCCTAGTGCTGGAGCTCAGAGGGAATGAGTCCATGTGAGGTTGTGTGCCAGCCCTTTAAGAGAACTGCCTGGGTCTGCAATAGCCTCTGTGTCATTCAGCCACAATCCCTGTTGGTTTTTGCAGCCCAAAGTTAAAGCAACTTCTCTTTCCAGCTCTGAAACCCTGGGCTGGGGGGCTGGTATGGGCCTGGGACCCCTTGCTCCTCACAAGGGGAGGCCTCCACAGCCGAGATATCCCTTCGGATTAGAAAAACACAACGCGTGGGTGTCAGACCAGCCTGTTCCATGCCTCTGGCCCCTCCTATCAGACTCAATGTGCTTTCTTCTTTAATTCTCTAGTTGTAGGACTCCCATTCAGCCAGATTTCAGGTGGTTCTGAATGATGTCTTGAAACATACACATACTTAAAAGTTTTATTCTCCTTCACTCTCTATGATTTGCCTTATTGTCACTATTGAATATCCAGAAATAGAATCAATCAAAAGAAAAAGTAAAGATAAGAAAACAGTGCAATATCGTATTTTTTATTAAGGAATACTACCCAACTAAATGAAAGAAAATGTTCTGTAATTATCCTGGAGCCCTAGAGGGAAAACACACATGCTCACATATGCACACATACACACAGATACACACACACACACACACACACGCACAGGATCTTAGTAATGAAGGAGTTAAGAATAGCCACTAAGTCCTCCTGACTTAGCTATGGGACGAGGAAGCTGGCTATGCAGACAAGCAGTTAGGCTGCCCCAAGGGCAGTGCAGGGCTGTGATGCTCAAGACAGACTTTGCCTCAGCACCTCGGAAGCCAATTTGTCTGTCTCTGAAGTTTAGAGATATAATTACTAAATTGGTATGTTTTAAGTTGTTCTCAGTGAAATATCACCTTCATGCCATGCATACTCATCTCAAATGGCTAGTAGCTATGAAAGCATACCAAGTTATGTGTGTTAGTAGTAACAATAATAACTGACCTGTCAGGGGGCTGAATTAGCACTTGCACACATCAGTGTACTCAGTCCTTGCAATAACCCTCTCAAAATTTCATCACCCCCACTTGATGCACTGACATTCAGATGGGCTGGATCACACATGTGCTCACGTGTTGGGTAGCAGTGTAGGGTTCAAACTCCGATCTGTCTGAGTATACAGCCTATGCTTCTAATCCCTGTGCTGCTGATTATAATTCATGGCCTGGAGCTGCAAGCTATAAAAAAGACAGAGACTAACATTCATAACAAAGTGTATGTGTCTGCAGGCAATACACACACACACACAAATATCACACCTACACACACGCCGAGATATATACATATATACACACACACACACCATAAACATCCTCTTTTGGAACACCAGAGAAATATTTTCTTCATCATAAACAACTGAATGGAAAAAGAATACAATAACGTATCTTGTTTCTGAGTAATTGAAGACAAATAAGCAAGTTCTCCAATGTTTTCTGAAACAAGTCAGACACAATGGCCTCCAATCACACAGGTACCTGGTTTTTCAAGTGCCCAAGGAAGCCTAAATTTTCTGCCATCCGCTGAGCTTGGCTGTCCTTTATCCCTTCCATAATGTCAATTTGCTCCTGGTAAAAGATGAATAAAATAAACAAAATTTAGACGGTCAAGTGAGAAGACAACCTCAAAATACCAGTGCTTCGCATTTATTTGCAAATGAGAGATGAAAGTGAGACACCTTCCCAGAGATCTCTGAGTGGGGCTCCTGCAGCTGCCTATGTGGCAGGTTTTAATTGGCAGACCATCTATAAAACAGCCTTTCCAAAAACTGTACTTCTTCAGGGGGCATGCTGACAAGACAATCGGATGCCAGTGTTCACTTTTAATTACTATACAGATGGCATTGACAAATATTTAGTCAGTTAATTTTTATGGCGTCTTTTGGAAGGCTTCCAAAGTAAGGTTTCTCCAGCCTAATGCTGCTGCTAAGGTTAGAGCTTGCCACACAGATAAAATATTAGCTTATGATGTAAACACTGTATCGATGATGAAAATGATGAATGCTTCCGCTTTACATGTGCTATTCTCTCCTCGATACTAGGCACTGCTCACAAACGAACATTATTTCACATATTCTCTTAATAAATGGAATGGCTTGTGTGTTTTTTAAAAATATTTTTATTGATTTTTAGAGAGAGAGGAATGAAGAAGGAGAGAGAGAGAAACATCAATGTGAGAGCACAACATCGATCTGCTGCCTCCTGTACGCCTCCTGCCAGGGATCGAGCCCGCAACCCAGGCACGTGCCCTAACGAGGGGTCAAACCAGTGGCTTTCAGTGCATGGGATGATGCGCGACCAACGGAGCCACACCGGCCAGGGCAGGAATGGCCTGTTTTAAATCATACCAACTAGGTATTACAGGCATCCCACTCTTTTCAGAAGTCTGTTTTGCTCCTTCCCTTTTATCTGTTTTCATTAACCAAAAAAAATCTAAAGAGGATTTCTGCTTTCCCAAAAAATGGCTAAAGGTGAAAACAGTGCTCAGTGTTTGTTTTGCTGCAGTCCTGGAGGCAGCGCATCCTGGGCAGCGAGGGCCCTGCCCAGCTCGTTCCCGGGACCACGCCTGCATCCAGCCTCCATCACTGGGAAATGAGTCTGTGAGCTCTGGGCTTCCTCAGTCTACTTTGTGCATCGTCCTAAGGTAAATTCTGCTTCACTCTCCATCATTTCAGCTTACAAACGGTTTCACAGGCGAGCTCTACTTTTGAAAAATGGGGGAAACCTACATGTAAGTCAGCCTGTAAAGTCTCAATTTAACTTCCAAGGCAGTTAACTTAAATATGTAACATTGGTAAAAATATTCTAAAACCAATCACCAAACTATCGGTGCTTTGTACAAAGAAGTTCAAGAAATAAATGTCACACTTTTTGAAGGAAAACAAAATCTCTTTCTAAATGAAATAATGAGTACTTATGCTAAAAATGTTAATGTGATTTTCCTGATACTAAGAACCCAGAATTAAAACCTGGAATTATAGTTCAGGAGGCCTTAGATTTTTTTTTACTACAGCTGAGGTAGGCCGAGAACACATCCCCTCGTTTAATTCTCACAATTCTCTGGGTGGCAATTACCCCCATTTTCATTTTACTGATTTAAACATAAAGCTTAGAGGTATCGGGAAACTTGCTGGCTAGTTGGGATTTTGCCTCAGATATTTTCGGCTAGAAACTAATCGATGTGAGAGAGGCACATTGTTTGGTTGCCTCCTGCACGCGCCCTGACCTGGGCCGAGGACTTAACCTGCGACCCAGGTACATGCCCTTGGCAGGGAATTGAACCTGTGACCCTTCGGCGATCTAACCACTGAGAGATACCAGCCAGGGCTATAAACTAATCTTGATATCAATAAAAGGAAAAAGAGTTAAAGGATTGAAAGAAACAAAGAATCTAGGCTTTTGAAAGATTCTGCTTAACATTGATGTTGTTGGAAGACATCCAGGCAACCACCAGCTTACATCTGGTCTCCTTGGAGCTTTTCTAATCATAATACTGTTAAGTGGGCAAAGGGAACAAAAAGGAAGTGGAACATCACAGTCTGTTTCCACTGTTTAATTCTTGGGACAGGCTGGGCGGAAAGGAACAAGGGAGAAAGAAAAGGCAGGAAGGAGAGAAGTAGGGAGGGAGGGCTAGGAAATCAAAGAAAAAGACCTTGCATAGTGAATGTCTCCATTCTACCAAACTTTCAACTGGATGGCTATTGAGAAAAAGCTCTTGACATCCTCAGGCCTTAAATCCCAGAGAGAGATGTATCACCACCAGCTTCAGACTCCACATTAAATATTTAACAGCTTCTACAACCTTCGATGAACATAGAATAGCCAGAAATCTGAACATACCTTAAAAATAAGTTCTGGACTTGAAGCTGCCACCTCTTCGATGTCCATGCCCCCCTGGGGGCTGCCCACCAGCACAGGGCCATTGCAGGACCGGTCCATCAGAATCGCAAAGTAGGTCTCTCTGGAAATGTTCAAGGCTTCAGCGACCATCACCTGCCAGGTAGGAGGAAAGGCAGATGAATTTTCAAGTTTCCACTTAGAAATCTAACAGACTTGCCTCACATGTGAAACAGCTTCCTTTATAGGCCCCTGAACCCGGTGCCTTAGCTTCCAGGACACGCTGGCTCTGCTCTGGGCGTGCGCCATGCTCATCCCTCCTCCTAACTGATCCTGTCAACGTGCTCATGTGACAGGTAGTGGATGGCCTCAAGGAACCTTCCCACTTTAATCTTATTTTTTCCTTCCTTGAGAATCCTGACACTTACGAAGACTCCAGGCGAGCAGCTGCTATTGTCATTTGAGACCCTAATAGCACATCCGTATTACCACACTGCTTTTTCCCAAATTGCTCTGATGCAAAACCCAGTCTGGTTGGCAAAGGATTCTTTTTCCAGTGTGCTCGATGCTTCCTAGGTTTGTGTACTCTGTCTCTTGGTTCACTGCATTAGTATTTCAATTTTTACTTTCTTTAAATGACAAATGTATCTGCTTGTTCAAAATTAATGCAAATGACACCAGAAGGAACTAAACGAGACAATGAAAGCAGCGGCACACATCCGCCCCGGCCCCAGCAGCCAGCATGGCCATGAGACCACTGGGAACTGATACTCCGAAGAGCTGCCCTTGCTCTGAGAGGACGTGGTCACCTGCCAGCACGTGACTGGGCAGCAGGCAAGTGGGGCGTCCTGGGCTGTGCGCAGTCTTACCAACGCTACGCAGCAGCCAGAGCAGGGGAACCACTACTACCTTTGTAGCCTTTTTCCTGGGCGCCTGCAAGTATTGCCCCCGTGGAATGACCCTGCACATGCAGACATACTATGTGCGCTCCAATGCCTTTCTTTCTTCTTGCTTTTAATTTTCTACAACTCAGACATCTTTCCAAGGCCGTTGTGATTATGTACTTATATGTTAATATGTATTTAACCACATCCCTAGTGACAGACATTTATATGGGCTTCAATTTTTCTACAGTGCTCCTTCGGTGAATATTTTTGTGCATATATCTTTGCTCATTTGTTTGAGTGCCTTGCAGATAGGGTACCTAAAAGGAAAATGGCTAGGTATTAGATTCTTTGTGTGGAAAATTTTGATAAGTACTCTCAAACTGCCCTGGAGAGAAAGGCTGTATCAACTTACAGTCACAAAAAGAATAGTAAAAGATGTCTTGGATGACTTTTAAAAGAAAATAAGAACTTTCATAAGTAATCAGTATTAGGAGTGGAAATAATAAAAGTACTTGCATTGCTTTTCCTAAAAGTACTTGAATAATAAGTTGCACAAAGAAAGTTGCAGGTTAAGGAGCATTAGTTTCTAGCTACCCAGATGCCACAAACACACTAAGGTCTAAGTTACCTAAAATGCGACAAATACAGGGTGGGGCAAAAGTAGGTGTACAGCAGTTTGTATGGAAAATAATACAACAATTAATAAATAATCAATATTTTTAAACTGTTCCCCATACTTACAACTGTAAACCTACTCTTGCCCCATCCCGTTTATAGTGATCTAAAAAGCTACAATGTAATGGATATAGAATTATTTTTAAAATTTTTATTGAATATATGACCAGTTAAAAATAAAATACCTTAATAGGGGCTTCATCCCGATTCTCTTGTGATAAATGGTAGCTTATGAGTATACAAGAGTCCTGGTGCACGAATTTGTGCACGGTTGGGATCCCTTGGCCTGGCCGGCAATCGGGGCCGGTGGGTTGGAGAGAGGGACCGCCGGAGGTTGGCCGGCCATGGGAGCACAATGACCACCAGTGGGCAGCTCCAGCGTAGAGTGTCTGCTCTCTGGTGGTCAATGCGTGACATAGCAACTGGTCATTCAGTCGACTGGTCATAATGGTCGCTTAGGCATTTATATATATATATATATATATATGCATATATGCCTAAGCGACCATATATATAATGCTTCTTGGCATATGGTGCTGGGATTACCTAGGACCATTTGATTAAAAGTTCACTTCCTAACACAGAGCTCGTCTATGAACAGATTTAGTGACTTTCAGGAGCTATTCTTAGAGGCAACATAACTTTACAACTTTAGGGTACCTGTCCTTCACGAGTCCTATTCTTATTCCTCTAAAGTGTTGGCAGGTGTGCTCTGGATTCCATCAGATCTGTGTGTGAAGACCCCGCTGGCTCACATGCTCCTGCTTGGTCTTTAGGAACTTCCCCAGGAAAGTGACAATGATTATCAACAGATAAATCAAGAAATTTTATATAAAGGCCAATTCTTTACATTATTATGCCATCTTAGGACCCGGGATGTCAGAACATTTTAGGAACTGTAACAGAGAAAACGGAAATGGAGCTTGAACACTCATCCCAGGAGCAGCTCAGTTACTAATAGATACATTTCAGAAAAGCTCCATCTGTGACTGACACCAGGCACACCACCAGTGCAGCCTTTCTGTGCTGTCCCAGTGCAGAAAGCTTTGAAACATGCTTGACCCTGATTGGATACTGAGCTGGTTTTGGTTTGCTGCTCAGACTGTGGCCGGAGGAGTGCCAGTGCACAGGCTCCTGGCAACACACCGTGGTCAGGTAAGATGAGCACATGCTCCGTGTTGGCGCTCCTCTCCTGGCCCCCCAACGCCGAGCACACACAGCATCTCAGCTCCCAACACTAACTACCCCACAAAACAGCCCACTAACCCAAAGGCACAGCTTTAGAAAAACACCCCATGGGCACAGAGGTATGAATGTGTCAAAATAACTTCTCAAAGAAACAGAAACCTAAAATAATCTGGGACTTCTGACGGATGTCCAAGGTTCTGTAAGTAAAAAGAAAATGCATGTTCCTTAGAGCATATAAATGTTATTGTTACAGAAAAGTGGTAAGACACACTTTACAGAGGAGAAAGACTGAAATAATGTATGACAATTATTTCTGGGTGGTGACAATACAAGGAACTTTCACTTCTAATTTTTATTATTTCTGTACTACTGGAATTTTTACATAAGTTAGTCACTTTTGCAATCAGGGGAAGCAAAAAATCTACTAAAAAAATAGATCACTCTAGTAGTTTCCTGGCAATGATTCAAATTACAAGAGTGAACTTACCACCAGTATTTTAGGAACCTTTCTACAAACTAATTTTAAGCTCATCTATACAGTGTGACTGTTCTTTGTGTATTTTTATGTGCTTTTTAAAAGAACCACAAACTCTAATGTAAAACCCTTCTAGCCATAAAGAACTACAAATTTTTAAAACAAAAATACTAATCATGCCCTCTGTGGACAAATGTTGAAGAAGGTACATAGTTTGTAAAGGCTCATAGCCAGATTTAAAAGGAAATAAACGTAGTGTGCCAGGCTGAACGAAACCAGCAAAAACAACGCGCTTGCATGTGAACCAGTTCCAGCACCTACGGGAGAGGCAGTGGAAGGGGAGAAGGGTGGACCTGCTCTGTGAGCGCATCTGAGCATCAGCAAGCCTATGTCCGAGGGAGAGTTCAGGATCTCAGCGCCCAGCTTTCCTCCAGCTCCATGGCCCCTTGGGAGGAGACTCTCTCGTGGCATAAGAACCACGAGCTGGTGATTTTCTTGTTGGTCACGTCAAAAATTTTCCACTCAACTCTCTCTGAAAAGTAAAACCAGCATGTGCTGCCTCAGTTTCAGCAAGCATGCACACGGGCAGGAATCCTCACCTGCGAGCTGTGCCGACAGCAGACAGTTCCTGCCAACATGCGGGGCCCTGACTCAGCACTAGGAGGGGGCCACCTCACCCTGTGCTCCGGGCTGGGGCGTGGCCTGTGGCTTGCACAGGGCCCAGGCCCACTTTCACTACATGCTGAGCATAATAAAGAACATTGCTATTACAGACACTTTTTATTTCTCCTCATCATACTACATACTAAACAGATTACATGAGGTTTAAAAATAAAATGGCGCATTGCCAAAGTGCATTCGATTCTGCCAAAACTGAAATATGGCTTTCTTTTTTTAACACACATAGAAAATGACCAGAAGCATTCATATTACCTTATTGACTTTCACACCTTCTTTTGGAGTTTGTTTCGTTGTCAGGTTATACCCAATCATCTGTTTAGCCAACTGTCCCACAACATTAGGGCTAAGAGAAAGAGAAAGAAAAGAAAATCAATGTCTCCGTTGAAAATAATTTTAAAGCAGAGTCCATATTAAATTCTCATGTCCACATGTGCAGGGCACACCTCTGTGCCCGAGATCCATGGGGCTTTCTGTTCAAAAACTCAAATGAATAAAAGGGAGGGAGGGAGGGAGGGAGGAAGGAACAGAGGGAAGAAAAAAAGAAGGAAGGAAGAAAGAGAGGGAGGGAGGGAGGGAGGGAGGGAGGAAGGAAGGAAGGAAGGAAGGAAGGAAGGAAGGAAGGAAGGAAGGAAGATATCCCCTACTCCCCCCGCCCAAATAAATGATAGTCCTAATAAAGAGACAAGGCTGAAACGCACAACAGGTTTAGATGAAAGCTGAATAACAGAGACTTGAGAGAGGGTAATTTGGAATGTATTGGCCAACGGGGTGGGGTAAAGGTGAAGGTAAGAATCACTGTGAAAAATGAAAGTTCGGGAAAGGAGAGGCCGTGTTCAGAGCTGGGGGTCAAGGAGCTGCAGCTGCACAGACAGGCTCAGATGGAGGGAGCCTCGGGCTGTCTCAGACAGGAGACAGGATGCCTGGTGATGGGCAGCCGCTGCAGGTCTGGAACAGGAGCGCCGTCAGGGTCACCAAGTGAAGAAAACCCTTTGTGAATGGCGTCACTGCCAGCGTTTGGAATGAAACGTGACTGTCTAGGGGAGAAGCAGCGCCCAGGGTCACCAAGTGAAGAAAACCCTTTTATGGAACAGAAGGAAACGGGCGTTGCCTGCGTCTTCCTGACTCTGTTCCCTCTATGCGCCAGCTCCAGCTCCCACCTTGCACCCACCTTCCCATTGGTGCTCCTGTCCATCAACAGCAAGACCTTCCACAACTGCGGGCCCAGATGGGGATGAAAATGCCCAGACTTACTCTTTTGTTAAATGAACGCCGCCTTTCAAACCGCTACTGAAGACACCTTTTCCTCTTCCTCCAGCTAAAATCTGGGCTTTCAAAACAATTTCCTTTGCATCTGAAAAAGAAAAAGAAAATTCAGAATGGGTAGTTGATTTTAAATTATTTTTTTAAGCAACAATGAAAGTGGTAATGACATATAACTTCCTAAACTGGTAAAGCTCTCCCCAACCAACTTTGAAAATGAAGGCAATAAAGAACTTGAAAAAACATCAATGCGCCAAATACAAAGTCTGTTTTTCGAGGACACTTACGTTTCTCTACCAGTTTAATCTAATACTGGACCATCCCAAGGGAAAGCAAGGCATGTGAGTGTCAAGGCGCTAAACAAACGCAGGCTGAGGTTTTAATTCCACTGTGTGATGACACTCCCCCATGGCAGAGGCACCACCTGCCAGCCAGAGAAGCTAACGACCTGTCAGTCGTCCGGGATGTCAAAGGGAAGACAGGGTTACAAAAGGAAAGGTGCAAAGACAAAATGCAAAGGGAGGACTAATAACTGTATTCTTGGAAACTAACAGTTTTCTGAGCAGTTGCTCTGTATATTGACAGGGCTGGGTAAGGGAGGAGGAAATAGATTAAAACTAAAAGCAAGCAATGATTTTAAAGTGTTGGGAGGGCCACAAAGCATCCCACGGAGAAGTGGTTGTGGAATCTTTGTTCTGCACGCAACGCAAGAGTGAGCTGCCTGTTCCTGACACTTAGACCAGAATCATTAACCCGGGTATCTTTATGGGCCAGGCAGGAAAGCCGGGTGTGTGAAGCAGCCAGGGATGGAGCAAGGCCTTAGCAGACAGCAACGCTGCCCTCCCCAACTGTCAAGAAGAAAAAGAAAAGGCAGTCCCCCAATCAAATATAAACCAAACAGTACCCATCTCCGGGCCACAGTTGGCATTCTGTGGGTCTCATACTTGTCTAAAGTCAGAGAACTAAGTCTCACAAGCTTCTCTAAAGGCTCCAAATGGTTTAGAATCTGCAGACGCAGGTTTCAATCTGGCCGTCATCCCTCACTCAGCTGTGTAATGTTGGCCAAGTTACTTAACATCTCTGAGACTTTATTTACTTGAATGTGAAATGATGATGAAGATTGTTTTAAAAATTTAATGGGACAACACATGTGGTTATTTTATCCCAAGAGACTAAAAACTTATATGCTTAATGAAAAACCATTGCCACAGTCAATTAGTCCATTTATTGCCTCTGTATAGTGTAAAGATTCAAAAGGATTATTTCCCCTCGGGCGGAGATGGTAAAAAAGAAAGTGTTGGTATGTGGCACAATTCATGTAAAGCTGTGTAAGTGTTGGCTATCTCAGCTAGTACTTCCACTGCTGTTCCTCACAGGCAAGCACACAAAGGTTCCAACAGAGGGAGCCACCGAAGGTTTACCATGAAGGCAACAGGAGCTACAGAGGGAGTCCACAGACATTGGGTAGGACAGTCACTCCGCCTGGTGCGGTGAGCTTATTCAAGTTCACTGTCTCTGCTGGCTGGTCTTCCTTGCTTACACTCGGAAAACCAGGGCTCACCTTCTCTCAGAAGCAAACAAAGCTCTTTCTTTGCTGCACTCTATACCCTCTGACAACAGATCCTGCCTTGGAAATGAACCATCACAGCATCAGCCAACCATGTTTTAGAATAAACTGGTTCCTATCAAACAGTAGAAGACAAGCTGCAACAACGCTTATTACCAGAAACTCACCAGGAAAAGAAACCAGTAAAAAGAATGTATTGCATATTTGTGCTAATGAGTTAAAGAACAGCAGTGTAAGCAAGGACTCTGGAGTTAAACAACCCCGCGGGACAACGTCCGGCTCTGCCTGTAACTTCCTTCATGGAGAAGGAGACTGAGGGTCAGAGAGGTAAAGCAGCATACCCGTCTGTAAAATGGTCATAATAATATGTTAGGATGATGTAAAAAAATAAACAAAATACACTAGGTACGGTGCTTATGTCAACACCTGGCACATTTAAAAACTAGCCAAAATATGATATGTATTATCATTATAATTATTTTTAGCAATTAAACAAAAGAGTGGTATATAGGAAGATATTTCTTTTGATGACATCAAATGGCAAAACGCTTTCTGCTGTCTCAAAATTTTAATTGTGATCTCTTCACGTTCATTTAAAAGGATACCGAGTATTGCATTGCCTTGTCATCCGGAAGAAGATGCTTGCCTCTCCAAGCTTTCTAGCAGCTAAACTTGAAAGCCAGACAGAACGTCTAATTGGGCATTGTTAACTGGCCCTACACAGGCGTGATCAGATCAGCCTCAGGCACTCAGCACCAAGACAAAGAAAGCACTGTAGTCTCAATGAAGTGTTGCCAATGACATGTTAGCATGTGACCACATGTCAAAGGACTCCATGTCACCCATTTGGCAGTCTAAGCAACCACTCCAAACACTGTGAAGCCATATACTCAGTCAGGCAAATAGAAAAAGGCAGATGAAACTACCCAGTTCATCTTCTGCAACGTACACTCCAGGCCAAAAATAAGTTCACTTCAATCATCTCTTCCCGTCAGGCCTCAAGGGCAAACAGTCCAGCAGGTCAGTAGCCCAAAGCAAAGCAAGTCCTTCTCATCTTGGGGGAAACACACATGAAGCACTTTAACTCAGGTGGTTATTTCCTCATGGTGCTGAAAATTAAGTAAAGTGACCAAGTCCTACTGAACAGGAACTAGTCTTTTCATTCAGTACTTACCAGGTTGATTTACACTTAATGTCATTATTTCTATTTTATTTAATGATCTGAATTATCGCAAAACTCATACAAATTTCTAGGTGTTTTTTTAATGTTACTTCCCTGGTCCCAAAGAGAATGACAAAAGAATATCCCATAGGTGAAATTCCGTTTTTGTCTGAATGCATACGATGGCTTCGCATGCTTTAAGATAATAAGATAAAAGGAGCCCGGGAATCAGGCCTCCTCTCTAATCGGCTCCTATGGAGAAGGCAGCACCCGTCTGTACACTGAGAGCATGCGCATCATCCGGGTCTGGCTGCCTCCGATCCTCGCAGCTAACTATGTGCTTAGCAGGAGCCTGAACACGCTACACGTGCATTTCATTGTGTCCTCCCTGGCGCCGTTCCGACACGCTGCTGTGCTCATGTCTAGCCTCCACCAGGTGTGACTGGACCCCGTTTACTATCACTCTATGTGTGTTTTAGGAGAAAAGGCACGTAAAAATGTATTTGATAAACTTACGGATAGATATCAAAGACCCTCAAATACGGTGTCAGCTAAGACAGTGGTTGGCAAACTCATTAGTCAACAGAGCCGAATATCAACAGTACAACGATTGAAATTTTTTTTGAGAGCCAAATTTTTTAAACTTAAACTTCTTCTAACACCACTTCTTCAAAATAGACTCGCCCAGGCTGTGGAAGAGCCACACTCAAGGGGCCAGAGCCGCATGTGGCTCGCGAGCTGCAGTTTGCTGACAACAGAGCTAAGACAACAGTATTTACAGCCATTTAGAAACTGAAACACCCCATACATGGTCTCGCTTAGCTCTATTAGTGCATTAGAATAATGCTTTCTCAAACATTTTCCTCTCATTTTTACCACAAGTGTAATTATTGTATTTTAATTACAAAAATACAGTTTTATAGCGATTTTTATAGTCTGCCAATAGTCCCATGCTGGCTAATAAACATTCTTGGAAGCATTATTAAACCTAAAAAGAAAAAACATTAAATTCATTAAGGAAAGCACAAGCTAAGGAGACTAAGTAAGAAATGCCTTTAATTTGGCAAGCTTGGTAAAGCTGGTTCACTTTGCTTTTTAGAGATGGCAAAATATTGTTCACAAGACATAGTTTGGGGCTATAAAGCAAAAGGTTTTGTGAAGGATCAAATACCTGTATTAGCGAACTGGTTTTCTTCAGCATTGCTCTCTTCAAAAATATAATTCTTTCCTAAATGCAAAATGCAGCGCTATCTACACTGACATGGCAACGGACGACCATCGATTTCGAGTCAATAACACCGGAATTGTTGGGGAAACTGGTTTCTGCGGTTCACTAACTGCAGCAAAATTGGAATATCCAGTTTTCAGCAAAATTGCATGGTATAATTTCTAGAATGGCACTCACCTTCCATAAGGTTTGATAGCATACTTAATCGAGAAAGTTAAAATGTATTTCAGATTTGCCTATTACTGTAAGGCAAGAAGAAGGGGAGGGTGAACCAAGAATCAGAAGCTACCACAGAAAGATGAACATGTATAAAGAAGATCCATCCATAAGATGATAGGGCAGAGGCCTAAGAGCCAGTTTCCCAAGGAAAATAAGCTAGCTTCTGTGCTTTCATTATGACCCCAGGTTCCCTCTTACAATTCTTCGTCACTACTGAGGATCTCCTGAAGACTGACTCCGGGTCCTGGAGCTGTGACCCGTCACTGGGAATGAGATAATACTGCAGTGACTCCAAATGCCCAGTGGCATCTCTGAGACTAAAACAATTATTTCAACTTTCAACATGTCTGACATGGGCTCACTGAGTCAGAAAATGTCAAACATACGGAACATGAGAACCCACTGCTCCCTCCTCGGCCACGTGCCAGGCTGAATTGGGATGAGAGACCCCCACCTGACTGCTGCCCATCATGGCTTGAATTGCTCATGCCTAACACAGTGGTTTCCAAACATAAATCAAGGATGGAACCAGGCTCATCTTGACGCCAGGGGTTTTGTGACAAACAGGAAGCTGTCCAGGGAGACACTGTTTCACATTAATAAATCCTTTATGGATAAGGCTTTTCATTGGAGTTTTAAATCTTAAATTCCTATCAAATATGGCAACCAACTGATTCCATAGGAAAATGCCAGTAAGAGCAGTTTATTGATTATAACAAAGATAATATTATCTTAACACAAAACATGCTTTTGTTTTCAAGGTAATTTTTAAAAATTTTAGTTCCTATAAAAAATTCCTAAATTAACCTACTTTTCTGACTCTATCACTGGTGTCATTAATTAGATTTGTAATTATTAATATTCCATTGGTAATGAAATTTTTAAAGCTAGATATAAATTACCTCTAGAAGGGCTCAATATCTTAATCTTTCTATAGTTTAATACTAATAAACCAATCTTACATTTTGCCTATTAAATTAAAATATCTATTTCCATAAGAAAGGTTAAGGATAGAAAATCCCAACATTGATGGCAAAAATACTCATGTGACCTTATATGCAAGTACTTACAGCTAATCCAAGAATTTCTAATGCTATAAGATTGGTGTAATGTCTAATCTTTCAAAATGAAGTCACTTGAAAAAAATGACAATTTTTCAGCAAAAAAGACCCACATACAAGTTTTTACTAAATAAATTTCCAGAACAAATCTCTACTATGTTTTTATACAGATTACAGGAAGAATGACATACATTAATAAAATTATATGTGTACCATCTGTAACTTCAACAATCATGAAAGATGAAAAGCATTTATGAACACCAATGCATTTCTACAGGGTTTTGTGGTACAATTGAAGGGAAAGGATAAAAGAAAGCCAGTTCTAAAAAACCTTTTCTTTTTTTCTGATTTTCAAACCAAAGGTGCATTCAGTCAAGGTTCAATTAGGCAAGCAGAACCAGAGTGAGTCATGGCCTGGGACTGACCCGGGGAGCTGAAGCTCACACAGGGTGGGAGACGCTGAGCAGCTCGCCTGGGCAAACCCCTCCTTGCGTGGCTGGCACTTGGAAGCTACATGACAACAGAGACATAAAAGGGGATCTCCTGTCATCTCAGCCAGCGGTGAACAAGAGGAAGTACAGCGTGGTGACGCCAGGACTGACATGGGAAGATAATGCGTGATGCTTTTATTTTCAGAGCTGACAGGAATGACTGAAATGTAAAATGTATGAAAAATAAGTATCTCCTGGCTGCACCCAGATTTAAATATGTTTCTTTCACTTTCACAGCCATATTACTAGCATTCTGAGGTCTCCTACCCTCTTCATTAGAAATTTTCTCTTTTCCCTCTCTTCTCTTAAAGTTAACTCCTCGATCTGGCCCTACTGAGGTGAGGGGTGTTCTCATGTGGGAGAGTCTGGAACCTGCTGCACTGCCTGGGGACTGTCCTCATTCTGCTGCCGGAGGTCCACTGACCGCACCTCTCCCTTTCCTCTAGGCCAGTGGTCGGCAAACTGCGGCTCGCGAGCCGCGGTTTGCCGCTCTGTTGATTAATGAGTTTGCCGACCACTGACCTAGACTCTCGATTCCAATAATTACAGGCTGTTGTTGTTCCTTGTGATTAAGCCCCTATCCCAGTGGTCGGCAAACTCATTAGTCAACAAAGCGGCAAACCGCGGCTCTAGGCTTTCCTTCCGTGGTCAAGGCAGACCCTCCAGCTGCTCATGGGTGGGTCCTTCAAAGGGCTCCTCAGCAGGGTGGCTGAGCCCTGGTGACACAGTTGTTCCCTTTGCAGCAAAGTCTCTACTCCAGTGGATGCACACTCTCCAAGGGACACAGGCTCAGTCAGGCACAACCTCACTCTAAACCTGGGAGCCCTAAGCCCTCAGACACCACCCTCCAGGAGCCCTTAGCCTGCAGCCCAGACACCACCCCGTAGGACCCCTCAGCCTGCAGCCCAGACACCACCCTCCAGGACCCCTCAGCCTGCAGCTCAGACACCACCCCGTAGGACCCCTCAGCCTGCAGCCCAGACACCACCCCGTAGGACCCCTCAGCCTGCAGCCCAGACACCACCCTCCAGGACCCCTCAGCCTGCAGCTCAGACACTACCCTGTGGGAGCCCTAAGCCCTCAGCCTGCAGCCCAGACACCACCCTCCAGGAGCCCTCAGCCTGCAGCCCAGACACCACCCCGTAGGACCCCTCAGCCTGCAGCCCAGACACCACCCCGCAGGACCCCGACCTCTCTAACCAGCTCTGCTCTTTAGAGAGACCCCTGTCACAGAGGCCCTGTATCTGTCTGACTTCCCAAATGCAGGGTACATTCAAAATCCTACAGCCTCCGGAGCCTCATGCAAATCAAGGAGCAGGACTGGGCGCCCGTTCCGTGCTCCTGAGAAGCGCAGGATGGCTAGGAAGCCTAGACTGTGATGAGACAGTCAGGAGGACGGTCAGTCCAAAGCTCACAGAAACCTCCTGGCGGAGCAATCCACGTACAGAAATGAGGCTTTTCACTGCAATGCAATTACAACAGTGAAACCCTGAACACAATCAAATGTCCAGCAGCATTTCCACATTCAGAATTGGAAAATAAATTTTATATGAATTGTAATAATACAATGAAATAATATAATGCTACATATCCATTAACCATGATTAAGTATGTGTGTGTGTATGTGTGTATATATATATATATATATATATATATATATACATATATATATATATATATATACACACATATATATATATATGAACTTGGGAAAATGCTCACATTTAAACCTTAATGATTAATATTTTTAAAAAATATATTCATTTGTGAATAGAGTCACAAGGAATTTTAAATGAATTAATAAAGCTAAACTGAAATTATCATGCGGGGCTGGGGAGCATAGGCTGGGCATCGTTCAGTAATGATTTAGATGCTTGTTGCGATGATCATGTGTTGTCATAAAAATGAGTTTAAAATGTAAGATAAATGTAGACATTTCTCCACGGCAGTTTATCTTGAATACTTAAATGTTCTTTTCTGTCTCAGCCTTTATCATCTCGCTGCATTGGGTGAGGGATACTGTGCCTGCGGAGCTGTCTTACATGCCCCTGCCCTGCCGTCCTGGGAGGTCAGCATGGCAGAACAATGTCGCGCCCTTTGAAGACATCTACTGAAAAGCTACTCTGTGGGAACTCAAAGATTAAAAAAGTCATGGTCACTGCGTTTCGGAAACTTACAATCCAATGGAGGAAAGAGATACAGATAATTGCTGAAAAACCCAAATGCTAGAATAAATGTTTAGAACAACGTACAGTGAGAAGGGAAAGTGTGGAGGCAAGCAGAGCAGCAAAAAGGTCAGAGGAGCCACAAAGAGAAGAGAACTTGATCAGCCTCAAAGAGCCGTGGGTTTCCAGGCAAATGGGCTGGGAACAGACACCGGTCAAGGTTACATTTCATCACTGTAGCTGGGAAGCCAGCATGAAGTCTACTCCGACCCATGACGGCACGCTCTCCCCAAAATGCAGCAATATTTGTTCTATATCCCACTCTCCTGCAACACCATAGTTTTCACTCTGTTCTCCACCTCCGTTTCCAGCAGCATATCAGACCTGAGAAGTAGCCAGCACCTCCGCAGACTTCAGAATGCCCTTTCCTCCCCTGGGGCTGGTGTCACCCCGGGCAGCCTTTCCCAAGGCCTGACCCTTTCTCGTTGCCTCCAGTGCAGTAAACGGGCTGTCGTGATGCACAGACATGATTAGGCTGCGGGGAGGGGAATCTTGCTGCCCTAGAATTCTCCAGGAAACTTGTCCATAAAGCAGAAAACAGAATCATCCCAGAAGAGGAGACGGCCGAGCCGGTCACAAAGGGAGCCATTCTGAGGATAAAAGGCATGAGCCTGGACTGGGAAAGTTGTGAACTAACAAAGCCGATGCCACCCCCTCTGAAGGCCCTTCCAGTTCAGAGGAGACACCCGGCCAAGGGGCACCCACGGAGCCAGGGCAAGGTTCTGGCCAAATCAACACGGCCACTGGAGCTTCGTGTGTCACGCCCCTCAGCCACCTCCCACGTGAAAGCTTCTCCTGAGGGCACATGTGGTGTGATGCAGGGTGATGTCACCTCCTGCTCCTGAAAATGACCAATGACACTGCGGGCACATAGTAGGCCCTCAGCATATGGTTGCTCATTCACAAACATCACCTCCTTTGCACTGTAAAATCATGATCAGTGTGTGCTAGGAGCTTTCTCTGGAATAAGATTTGTGCTAAGTATAGTCTTTACCCACATTTAACAGATAACCCAGGAGAGGCTGAGTCTTCTAATCACACAGCTAGCCAGAACATGACTCTGGATGCGTAAGCTGGCAAGAAACTTCTAGAGACTGAGCTCTAACCCCTTCACATACAGCCTCATGACTGGGTTTCCCCCCAACATTTTATTATGAACATTTCCAGTCACCTGGAAAAGCTGACCCACAAGTAAACATCCACACAGCACCCAGATCTGACCACTGCCAACCCTCCCCTGTGTCCGCTCTACCACATCTCTCCCTCATCAGTCGTCTTTTGTTTCCATGCTTTTCAAAGGAAGTTGTAGGCAGCAGTGCCATCACCTTTAATGCTCCAGCATACGCTTCAGTAACTAATGCTCGGAAATTGGTTTCAGTTCCTTTTTGGGAAGAGACAAAATTTACGTATGGTGATTGCACAGATCTGCAGTACACCCTTCAACAGGTTTTGACAAATGCATGTGTCTGTATGACGCAAAGCCCAATCAAGACACACATGATTGTTTCTGAGAACGTATTAAGAGTAGCCAGCCTTACTACAAAATATCTAAATAGACCAATAGGAATATAAAGTCTCTTAACTGGGTTTTCACTAAAACTAAACAACAAATGTTAACTGGGTACACCCGATGCCTGGCCTGCAGGAGGCCCGCCGGGCCTGCCACAGTTCAGTGGTATCTACCTACCACCTCTAAACCAAAATCCTGAGTGAAGCATTCCTAGTCGGTCAAGGACAGGCAAAGCACTGATTTCTGAAGGGATGTCTTTTTACCATGAGCATATGCAGCTTTCTGAAAACAACTAATTGTTTTAAAATGTAATTTTTACAGCAGTGATGTTGTGTGAGCTCAGGGAAACGACCAGGCACAGCTGCGCCAGTGGTGTCCCCTGGCACCTGTCTGTCCTGGGAATGTGCTGTGGCTGCTACACGTCGGACGGAGGTAAATCCTCCTGGGGAGACCATGCACCTCCCGAAGAGCCAGGATGATGCTTGGAGCCTGGGTCTGATGCTGAAGGGACGAGTGATGGGAGTGACAATCTTAACCCAAAGCTCTTCTATGCTGCCACTGCCTGAAACTTAGCCCTGTGCAACTCTGGACTTTCAGCAAGCCCGCAGATAAAAGCCAAAACATTACAAACTAAAGTACATTACTCTTTTGAAAACTTTAGAAAATACAGATATAAATGCGTAAAAAAGGCTGAAATGACATAAAGCCACACTGACAGTGGTTAATAACAGGTGCTGAGGTTTCAAATAATTTTTAGTTTCTTCTGCACTTTTTACAATGATAGCTTATCCTATCTAATAAGGAGGGAATATGCTAATTGCTACCCCACCCTCAAAGGTGGTGGCACCCACAGCCAATAAGGAGGGAATATGCTAACTGACTGTCCCACCCTCAAAGATGGCGGCACCCACAGCCAATAAGGAGGGAATATGCTAATTGACTGCCCCACCCTCAAAGATGGCGGTGCCCACAGCCACAAGATGGCGGTGCCCAGTCGCCTCAGCCCCACACGCCTGCCTCCAGAGTCCCCCAGTCACTTCAGGCCCCCAGCCGCCCAGGGCCGCCCAAGGCTCAAGTAACCAGGACCAGCCGAGGCTTGCACTGCCGGCAGTGGCAGCAGCAAAGGTGAGGCGGGGCGTCGCCTTCCGCTGATCGCCAGGTCGCCTCCTGCCTCTGAGGGCTCCCGGACTGTGAGAGGAGGCAGGCCGGGCTGAGGGACTCCCCTCCTCCAGTGCATGAATTTTCATGCACTGGGCCTCTAGTGTCATTTATAATCAGAGAAAAGCTATTTTATGGTTTGAATGAATTATGTTTATTTGACTTGATAAGAACAGTAACAGTATTATTGCTAAGTGAGGGGGAAAAGTTTGCTGTAATATAAAATATATACCATTAAATACATGCACATGTATACATATATAATGTATATACTAAGAATACTTTAGGAATATAATATACTGAAGTGTTAACTGATTATTTTGAGGGAGATAGATTATGGGTAACTTTTTCTTCTTTTTGATTGTAAATTTGCTATCAAGAACATGTGCTCCTTCTGTAAATATTGGGGGAGGGGAAAAGCAGCTATTTTTAAAATAAGCTTATTATCCACTTAGAGGCCCGGTGCACGAAATTTGTGCACGGGAGTGTGTGTCCCTCAGCCCAGCCTGCACCCTCTCCAATCTGGGACCCCTCGAGGGATGTCCGACTGCCCGTTTAACGGGCAGTCGGACATCCCTCTCACAATCCAGGACTGCTGGTTCCCAACTGCTCACCTGCCTGCCTTCCTGATTGCCCCTAACTGCTTCTGCCTGCCAGCCTGATCACCCCCTAACCACTCCCCAGCCAGCCTGATTGATGCCTAACTGCTCCCCTGCCAGCCTGTTTGCCCCTAACTGCCCTCCCTTGCAGGCCTGGTCACCCCTAACTGACCTCCCCTGCAGGCCTGGTCCCCCCAACTGCTCTCGCCTGCAGGCCTGGGTCCCTCCCAACTGCCTTTCCCTGCCAGCCTGTTTGCCCCTAACTGCCCTCCCCTGCAGGCCTGGTCACCCCTAACTGACCTCCCCTGCAGGCCTGGTCGCCCCCAATTTCCCTCCTCTGCCGGCTTGGTCACCCCTAACTTCCCTCCCCTGAAGGCTTGATCACCCACAACTGCCCTCCCTTGCAGGCCTGGTCCCTCCCAACTGCCCTCCCCTGCTGGCCATCTTGTGGTGGCCATCTTGTGTCCACATGGGGGCAGGATCTTTGACCACATGGGGGCAGCTATCTTGTGTGTTGGAGTGATGGTCAATCTGCATATTACTCTTTTATTAGATAGGATAGAGGCCTGGTGCACGGGTGGGGGCCAGCTGGTTTGCCCTGAAGGGTGTCCCAGATCAGGGTGAGGGTTCCCTTGGGGCGTGGGGCGCCTTGGGCGAGGGGCCTGTGGTGGTTTGCAGGCCGGCCACGCCCCCTGGCAACCCAAGTGGAGGCCCTGGTATCTGGAGTTTATTTATCTTCTATAATTGAAACTTTGTAGCCTGGAGCAGAGCCAAGCCTTCTGCTTGCTCCGCGGCGGCAGCCATTTTTTTTGGATTTATGTATCTTCTATAATTGAAACTTTGTAGCCTTAAGCGGGGCCTGGGCCAGCCAGGGTGTGCGGAAAGCTTGGATTCCTCCATCGCCGGGGGCAACCCTAGCCTCCTGCTCTTTCCAGCTCTGTGGCTGCCGCCATTTCTGTTTGGGTTTATGTATCTTCTATCATTGAAACTTTGTAGCCTTGAGTGGAGGCCTAGGCCGGCAAGGGCAGGCGGAAAACTTGGCTTCCTCCATTGCCAGGGAAACCCAAGCCTCCCTCCTGCTCTCTGTGGCCATAGCCATCTTGGTTGGGTTTATTTGCATATTCGCTCCTGACTGGCTTGTGGGCATGGCTTGTGGGGGTGGCTGGTGGGTGTAGTGGAGTAATGGTTAATTTGCATATTACTCTTTTATTAGATAGGATTAGATCGTATCAGTGCTTGAGACGTACACAGAACACGGCCATCCTTGTCACTCTCGCAGTTCATAGAAGGTGTGCCTCAGAACGTGGCCCACACAGCACCCAGCACTATGCCTCACATCACGCTTCCTTAAGGGCAACGCAAAGGGGTGCTGTGCCCTCTCGAGGTGTCCCCGAGCTCCAACACTCTAAGAGGGACATGTGGACTTAGGACGTCTGCTTTCTATGTACATGAACTTGCCATCCTCTGAAGTCCCCCCTGAGAAGAAAACATCGGAGAGGAGTCACGTGCAGTGGGCAAGTCCCCGCGTCATGGTCGGGCAGCTCTGGACTAGGACTCAGGCTTTGCCCCTTACCAGTCAGCTGAGCTACCTTGGCCAGAAAATAGAGCCTCGATTTTGTCATTTATAAAATAAAATTAACAAAAATAGTGCCTACCTTTCAGAGTTGCTATGGGTATTTTATGAGAAGAAGTAAAGTACTTAACACAATGCCTGGCTTATACTTATACTGGCTTATTCTTAAACCTGCATCATAAGTATCAAGTAAGTAGTAGATGAGGATGATAATGATGAATATGCTGTCCATAGGGCAAGATAATTTTTATAATAAATGATAATCTAATACTGACCTTCCCAAGTGTTAAGAATACAGATACCTGTCTTGTATTTTTTCCAGTCATTCAGAAACGATAAAAATGTGCTCATGGTTGATGAGAACATAGGAGTTCACATCAAGATCAAGTGTCAAATGCCTGGAGAGCAGCCCAAATCTATGCCACAGCACCACCCTGACACCACCCAGACGCACTTTTGCTTTTGTAAGTAACCTGGGTACCTCCAGACTCCAGAGAGCAGTCCCCCGCGGCAAAGGCACACCGTGTTTTCATTTATGTTTGAATAGTTTGTTTGGTTCCAAGGCCTGCATATCTCCTTGCTTTTTGTCTGTCTCCCTTTTGATGCCCATGGTTGTCACATGGCACAAATGGCCCCAGCCCATCCACCAGGACTCCCGGCAGAGAACATGTGCCTTGCCTCAGCCAGAGCTACCCAACATCACGGCCCTTGGCAGGCTGAGTCTGTACCAGCACACGCCTCCCTCCCCAGCATCAGTGCGGGACCCCCGCCCGTGGCTGGCTGTGGGGGAGGGAAAATGAGCTGGGAAGCGAGCTACATGCTGAACTCAGCTGGTGTCTGTCCATCACTGTTAAGATACAGGATTGCCTGTCCTTTGGCATCATTGCTGCTATCGCTGTTATTATTAGTATGGTGGTTGGGGTTGTTGTTATGTGTCTTGAAAGAGCCCACGCACTCAGCACTGACTACCCACCAAGGACTGTTCAGAGGACTTGACACACCTCATCTCCTTTCATCTTCACATCAGCCTCTGCAGGAGGCACTGCTCCGAGAGATTGGATACCGACACAGAAGGTCACACAGTCGGTCGACAGAGCACAGGACCTGCCAGAGCTGAGCTCCACCCGTGGCAGGTGAGCATGCTCGTCCTTCACTCTCACCCACTCAAGTTTGGGGCAACGGCAGAGGTTGGGGGCTAGGTAAGGTGACAGCCATAGAGAGAAGGCAAGCCACCAGATTCCTAACAATGACTTCTGAGGTCTGCCAATTAAAATGAAGAAAAGATTCAGACCTGGTAACAACACCACCATCCCGATTTGAGCTACATGTAAAGGTGCGCCCACCAGGTAGCTGGCAAGGGTTAGTAGCTTCAAGAACAATTCCTTTTACTGTCTACACAACCAATTGTCTTTGTGATTTAATATACTTGATCTTCCTGTCATTAAACCAAGCCGACTCCAACAGTGTCCCCTCAGTACTTCTACGTCCCCGCGTGAAAAAGACAGCATGCAAACTGACAGGTGCACGTCAGAGAGCAATTCTGAGAAGTCAGAGGTGGTACCAGGCCCACCTCCTCTGCGGCCTTGTCACTGCAGACACGGATGTGGACCCACAAGGATCCAGGAGAGTGGACTTAAGTCCACTGTCTAGCATTAGGGTTCCTGGATTTAAATTCTGGTTCAACTGTTTTACTTCGCTGTGTAAAATTTTAAAAGTCACTTAACCTCTCTAAACTTCAGGGTTTTTCCACACAGAAAATGGAAAGGATACTAGCAAGTATCTTATAGGCTACTGGGAGGATTCAAGGGTGCACACATGTGAAGACTGAACAATGCCTGGGACAGAGCAGGTGACTAGTGAACATGAGGTTTTATGAATTTTACATCTTACACCCTCTGATTTAGGCCCCAAATGGTTCCTAAACTAATCCATCAGCCCACATCCTTCTCTAACAAGTGCCGCTGTTGTTTGAGTCCCTGCTACAAGAAATATATGAGTGATTCTTACATGTGTTACCGCTAATTGCCCCAATAGTCCCATCATTTCTGTCCCCAGTTTATGGTTGAAAATATTGGATTTAATATACTTGCCTCAGCCGGGGCTGCCCGAGGTAATAAGTGACTTGTTGAAGAGTACAACCTGCAGCCCAGGCTTTTTCTATTACATGCCAGGCAAGAGGGGTGTGGATGTTATCTCGCTGCCCAAGGCAGCAGCTCACCTGCTGAGGGCCGACACCCCCCACCTCACCAGGGGGACCGGGCAGAGTCAGCAGAAATCAGCTTTAGGACCAGCCTGGCCCAGTCCCTGCCAGGATGACAATCTGGTCCACCACGCACCTTGGTCATGGCCATTGCAGCAGGGACAGTGCTGAGGTGTCCCCGAGCTCCAACACTCTAAGAGGGACATGTGGACTTAAGACATCTTCTTTCTGTGTACATGAACTTGCCATCCTCTGAAGTCCCCCTTGAGAAGAAAACATCGGAGGATTCAAGTGCAGTGGCCAAGTCCCCATGTTATGGTTGGGCATCTCTGGACTAGGACTCAGGCTTTGCCCCTGACCAGTCAGCTGAGCGACCTTGGCCAGAAAATAGAGCCTCAGTGTGTCAGTGTGTTTGGAGACATAGGGAGGCGGTGCTGCCAAGAGCACACTTGCAGCCTTAGTTAAATATCTGGTTTAGTAAAGGAACACATTTTTAAAAATCCACTTTTGCACAAGTTCAATTTGCAACTCTTATTATCTATATATATAAAAGCCTAAACGACCGTCCGACCAGTAGCTATGACACGCACTGACCACCAGGGGTCAGTTCAGTCGCTCAACACACAGGCATGGAAACATGGAACAGATTGATGAATCTCAGAGCAAAGGGGGGAGGGGGGAGGGCGGGAAGAGATTAACCAAAGATCTTATATGCATACTAGAGACCCAGTGCATAGATTCATGCACCAGTGGGGTCCCTCGGCCTGGCATGCGGGGATTGGGCCGAAATCAGCAGTCCGACATCCCCCAAGGGGTCCCAGATTGTGAGAGGGCACAGGCCAGGCCAAGGGACTCTAGTTTTTAATAGTCACTGAGACAAATGGAGACCCCCCCGACACCCAGTCAGGGTGGTCTTGCCAACTATATATAACCTTGGCTCAGTCATGTTAGCCCACCACTTTATTCTGCCTAATTCCACCCAATTCCAGCAGACCCAGGTCAGTCACTCTCGGCTTAGGCTATCACCTTCACTGACTGTGCACATGTTCAGTTTGGTGGTTTCGTTTTTGATCTTTTAGCTTTTTAGACTTTTCAGTTGCCTTCCTACTGCCTGTGAACTTGAATGCCATTCCCTGATACCCTTTGTGTCCTACAGCCACTCTTTTAAACTCTGCATCCTGTCCCTCCCAGGAGGTTAAATGCTGCACTGGCTGCACTGCTGAGTTTGGTGCTGACCTCCCTCACACCCTTTACTGCCTCATGGGATTCAGAATTCATTTTGCTCCCTTCTTTTCTAGCAGGGGGAGTATGAGTTAGAATTGGGTTGGAAGTCGAGGGACCAAAAGTTTAAAATAATAATTTTAAAACTTTAAGTAAAATAGAAGTTTATTTCTCTCTCACATAATATCCCGAAGTGAGTTAAGAAGCATGTGTGATTCCACGACCACCACACCCTCTATCACATGTCTCCCACCTCCTGGTCAGACCGGCTCCATTGCCGTAACAAGTTCACACGGGCTGCACGGGAGATAGGACACAGTCTTTCCTCCAGGCAGCTGTGGGCATTACGAATCACTGGCGAGCCCCTGGTCCCTGAGAACATGGGTGCTGAGGGGAGAAAGGGGAGGGCCACTCAGGTGTAGGCAGCACACCTGAGGCCCATGTTCACTGTCACTGAGGGAGGGGGAGGAAGGTGCTCACAGAGACACACCAGTGCAGATCTCACAGCACCCCAAAACTGGAGGCTGGGGGTGGTGGGCAGGAAGCATATTGGGAAATTGATCATATTGCTAGACTAAGAGACATTGATTGCAGAAGTAAGTGTGGTCGATAAGGAGAGCCAGGTTTGCTGCAGTTGGAGGAAGTCTTTCCAAACACAGAAAGATGGGAGACTGGAAAGAACTCAAATAGACTAGAATTTCAGGTACTGACATAAACACACTGCTTTTCACAACATGTAGACAAAGACATGGGTACTGATGTATGTGTGTGAGTAAATGTGTATATGCAGACTAGAATGAATGCATCTCTACTGAAAATAGCATCTCTTCTGAGGGAAGTCCAGGGGCATCTTGTACAAGAAAGTACATGTCAAAAATGACTTAGGAATGGATGACTACCCATTAACTAACACAGGAATCCATAGGTCCTTGCTGATATAAATAAATACAAAAGGCAGAAGGAAAATCTCTTTCTTACGTAGATTACCAGCTCACAGATATGTACAAATGATGGAAATGAGGATCTCCAACCGACAACTATTATAGAGCTAAGTGAAGGCCAGGCTGGTGGGTGGAGGTTAGATGACCAACTTGATATACGTGTGATCTCAGAACAGCTCCCCACAAAACCCTAAACAATTACAAAGGGAACATGTAAAATCTAAGGTGCAGAAACTTGACAGACACACGTGACCAGTGGTGGGACAGGTCACATACTTCCTAAAGTGACCAACTGAGAACAGCTGACCACGATGTTTAGGGCACTGGACAGAACCAGGTGGAGAGACATTCTACAGAAGGAAGGGCCTGGACACTTTTACCCAAGGTCTTGGAAGAAAGAGAAACACCAAGGGAATGTTCTAGAGTAGAAGTGATGAAGCAGACGTGACAGCTAAGTGCAGTGTGTGTTCCTGACGTGGACCCTGGCTCAGAAACAGGGGAGACGCTGTCCAGGAAGCTGGTGGAATCTATCTGAGGGGCAGTGTCCACACTGTTTCCTGCTGTGAGGACTGCGTGGGGGTGATGTGGGAGGGCTTCCCCGATTTAGGGGGTATATAACACAGGGTACAGGGTGATGAGGAATCATGTTCTCAAATGCTAGGAGCCAGGGAATCTGGTGAAAGTGATATGGAGCTGCTTGTATGGGACTTAGAATCTGCCATAGTTTGAAATTATTTCAAAATAAAGTATCAAACGATCAACCTTCGGGGCCCTGCTGTTTAGAAAGAAAGGGAGTCCTGATAACAAGAGACAGCAAGTGTTCTCTGCCAGTCAGGCCACGAGTCACGCTACCAGACCTGCTTGTCTTTCTCGGCTTTTCAGCTCTGCTGTCAAATCCTTCTTCCCATGTCTCTGCCTCAGCTGTTGCCTTAACAACATCATTTCCTTCCTTCTGGTCCATCAATAAGATCCCAACCTGCCTAACGCCACACCAGTCAGTTCCATAGGCAAGATGTTCTGGGCCAGATAGCATGGTGTTTTCAACGTCATACTATCTGCACCGCATTTAAGACCTTCTGGACACAATTCTGTCCAAAGGACTTAGAAGAACGGAAGTCACACACCCAAGAAAGCTAGAGAACAAAAGTAATAACAAGCGATGTAGAAGCATGAAACATGACAGAGTCTCATGCTTCTACATGCGATAAAACAGAAATGAGAGCAGGTTCCCGGGATGGAGGGGGCACCTTTACACCACACATAAGGACCTCCCACCCTAGCACAAAGAAGAGCCTGGACTGCACTTACCCAAAAAGTCTCATCAATGAGTCTCTCAACTACAGTTCTAGACATGGCTCTTACAGATACAACTTGGGTTTATAAGCCCATCATTCACAGAAAAAGGAATCAAGACTAGGAAAAATCTCCTTCCTGGCTACAAATCCATGGATTATGTCCTCAGTGACTTAATACAAGGTTGCACTAATATCACAAATTGTGTAGTCATTTATAACACTGTTATTGTCAACTTACATGAATAAAGACTATGTTTGATGCTGATAATGAAGAGAATAGTTATTAATTTTAAAAATGAGTATTTTGCTTCTTTTCACACGTATATTCATAGTCTATAAACATTTATTTATTTCCTGCCGCTCTGTGCCTTGAACATGAAAGTGAGTAAAACAGCCAGTGCCCTCCCTGAGTCTACAGTCCTGGGAAGGAGACCCACATAAACCAGGAAATTTCACACAAAGCACAGATGACATCAAATTGTTCACTTTAGCAAGTATTAGACCTTAGGTTATGTTTTTATGTTACCTCACTTTACTTGATTTTAAAATTGAGAACCTAATTAGGAATACTGAACTCACGCTAGCTGCAGATGTGTCATTAAATATCCCAAGCCTGTGTGATATGTCCCTTAAATCAGCGCTCCCCGGCCATTTCCTGTTTCTCTGCAGTTTTCCCCAGCTTTGGGTGGTGGCCGCTGCTGGGCTTCGGCTTCCCGTTGGAGGAGGGCGAGGCGGCGTGGACAGCGGCCCCGGCACCCCACATCCCACCGCCTGCAGCCGTGCCCCCGCCCGCCGCTTCCCTCCTCATTCCCTGGCCGCCAGCGGCCCAGATGCAGGCCATCAAGTGTGTGGTGGTGGGAGAAGGAGCTGTAGGTAAAACTTGCCTACTGATCAGTTATACTACCAATGCATTTCCTGGAGAGTATTTCCCCACTGTCTTTGACAACTATTCTGCCAATGTCATGGTAGATGGAAAACCGGTGAATCTGGGCTTATGGGATACTGCTGGACAAGAAGATTATGACAGATTATGTCCCCTCTCCTATCCGCAGACAGACGTATTCTTAATTTGCTTCTCTCTCGTGAGTCCTGCATCATTTGAGAATGTTCGTGCAAAGTGGTACCCTGAAGTTCGACACCATTGTCCCAACACTCCCATCATCCTGGTGGGGACCAAGCTTGATCTTACGGATGATAAAGACACGCTTGAGAAACTGAAGAAGAAGCTGACACCCATCACCTACCCGCAGGGCTTAGCCATGGCCAAGGAGATCGGTGCTGTAAAATACCTGGAGTGCTCAGCGCTCACACAGCGAGGCCTCAAGACAGTGTTCGACGAAGCTACCCAAGCCTTTCTCTGCCCGCTGCCCGTCAAGAAGAGGAAGAGAAAATGCCTGCTGTTGTAAACGTCTGGGCCTCTCCCCGCGGCCCTGGCCCCTGCGAACCTTTGTATGCTTTGCTCAAAAACGATGGAGCCTTTGCACTCAATGCCAAGTTTTTGTTACAAATTAGCTTTTCCATAAAACCATTTTGAACCAATCAGTAATTTTTAGGTTTTATTTAAACAAATAAGTGTAAAGATTCAAACTTTCACATTCTATTAAAATTTAGCCCTAAAATGACAAGCTTTCTTAAAGCCTTATTTTTCAAAAGCCCCTGTTCTTGCTCAGATAGAGTTGCCAACATTCCTTGTGAACTAAGTTGCATTGTAGTGCTAAGAACACTAAGCACTAGACCAGCCTTGGGCAAACTACGGCCCGCTGGCCGGATCCGGCTGTTCTATCTGGTTCTCTTGCTCTCCCCTCCGCTCCTTTACTTTGAATTTATATTAGTTCACACAAACACTCCATCCATGCTTTTGTTCCGGCCCTCCGGTCCAGTTTAAGAACCCATTGTGGCCCTCGAGTTAAAAAGTTTGCCCACCCCTGCACTAGACTGTTTAAGGCTTTGTCCTGCAGAAGACTATCCTCTGACATTAGGGAAAGCAGACACTTACTAATGAGTTCCACATGCAGCCTTCTTTACGAAACGTTACCATTCATAATTTATCAACCCATGTTCCTTACCTAACATTGTACTGTACATCAACTCTTCGGATTGGTCTTTATTTCGTAGTGAGATTTTAAACAATTCGTATGTTAGCTTTCACTGAGATCGTGAACAGAACCCTTCCTCGCGTGTTCCTCTGATGAAGTATTCTGCTCTCTCGGGCACACTGGGGTGGAGTGTGGGGAACACTTGATGTGATCAAAGGATGAAGACAGTATTTGACAAAATATGAAGTGGAAATTAATTTACACTACATTGTACGCGTAACAAACTGAATAAAAGTGTCACGGGTAAGATTTGAAAAGCTAGTTTCTGTCAAATGCAGTCGATGGTTAAAGTTGGTATTAATCAGTAAGTGTTTTCTTAAGATTTTCCTTTTTCTTAAACCTGTAATCCCTCACACAATTGGGCATTTAATTCATCTTGGAACTGGTCATTCCCATAGTTGCTAACTTCGTGCTTTTCTTATAGACCCCCCTCTCAATGAGCAATATGCCTCCTTGTATAAAATCTTTCTTGATAATGCATTAGTTTTTTTGTAGATTAGTAAAGTGCATTCCTGTTTTCACTTTCTTTCATTCAAAGCTAAAAAGTGCTTTCCTTAGTTTTCTAGTAACTAGATGTAAAAATCATGTGTTGCATCTCTATAGTTTTTTAAGTATTTTAGATATTCTTAAACTACAAGCCTTCTTACCATCATCTTGCCAGATCCCAGCACTGTACCTTGGCCGCTGCCGGCCCCTCGCCTCCCGTGTGGTCACGCTTCCTGTCGCTCTGCCTAACCACGTTCCTTTGGGTGGGAGGTTGTGACCTCGTGCTTGTGCTAACGACGTTCTGTACAGCTTACCACTGGCAAGAACACAACATTGGACCTTTCAACCACTAGAACAACGTTTTTAAATTGACGTTTGCAGACTTGTGGAGTGTTTTTACATTGATCTTTTGCTAATGCAGTTAGCAGTATGTTTTGCATGTATGACTTAATAAATCCTTGAATCATAAAAAAAAAAAAAAAAAAAAATCAGCGCTCCCCACGGTCCACAGCTGAGCTGCAGCAGAATCACCTGTGGTACTGCTTAATAACTTAGAAATCCAGAGCTAATGAGTAAAAATGTCAGGAATTACACTCGAGTTCAGTGTGTTTAGAAGTTCCTCAGTAGATTCTGGCACACAGCGAAGTTTGGGAACTTCTGATTTAAGTAACTGCCACCCATTCAGCAGGAGGGGCCTTAGCTCACGATGACACTGTTGGCCAAATAAGAATCAGTCCCTGGGCTGTGAAATTCACAAGACTGATGATTAATTCATTTGAATGTGATTAAACGGCTTCCCTGGGCCCTGGGCTTGTGGACAGCAGGAGCGGAACTGTTTGCTGTGGCATCCATAATTAATGCCACTGCCTCCCAAGGCTGTCTGCCTGACCTGTTTATCCTCCTGGTCTCCCATGAGAATTACAGCTACTTGTTGTTATATGCAATTATATCACGCTGATATGAGGACACCCCACAAGCTGTTAGCTATACTGACTTAATAATAGATTTCAGGGTGTGATTTCCAATTAATTTTATTTTCCATATGCACATGCAGCTCCATGGGATGCCAGAATTATAGGCTGGCCATATGGTGCCCCATAAGTAACAATTAAAACTAATTTTCTATTCTTTGACTCTAAAAAAATAATCATACGGTTTAAATGCCACAAAGAAAATTGAAACTTCAAGCGCATCTGTATCTCGGGGAAGAAGATGTTCCACTTTTCTTCCACGTTGTGGTCCTGAGGCTGCGGCTTCCCGCTGGGCAGGGCCCGGGTGAGTGCCCAGGGCCTGAGGCCGCCAGGCTTCGCTCACGTGTGTACCCACCACCCCCCTCATGCTGGTGGACTGACTTAGAGCAGGTGTGAGAGTGCTGGTCTTTCTACTTCACATCAGTGTGCTGGCTTGGAAGAACAGCTTCCTTCTGAAACAGATGATTTCTGGTAACAGATCTTTCCTACTGACCCGTTTCCAAAAGGCAAGTCTGAGCCAATGCTGCAATCTGCGCACACCCGGAACGCGCAGTCGCACTGACAGCAGGGGTTTCTCAGGCAGCAATGTCACTGTACTGGACTGGGAGGGCGGGACTAGTCGCTCCCTGGGGTAACTGGGCTCCTTTATACTTAACATACAGTATAATTTTCTCAATTCCCACCAGTCTAATTTAGGCAGATCCACCAGCTGGGAAGTTAAAAAATAGAGCAATACACTACCTGATAAGCTGACCCGGCTTCATCAAAGTTCTTAAGGACCTGCATTTGAACTACTACAATTAGCAGTTGCTAGAAAAGAAGAGAAGTACTAATTGTCCCTGAAGTTTTGGTTTGTTTGTTTTCTTTTGTTTGGGGGGGGGGGGTGTTTTCAATTAAGTAATATCTTAAAGGAATAAAAAGAGGAAAACTTCCAGATTAATATTTAAAGTTTCCCTTCTAAAAAAGCAAGCATATCTGCAGTAGCAATGGAACCTGACCAGCCACCATGCTTCCTTTCTGTAGGAGCGGCTGCCTGCACCGGAAGTAACCCGTCTCCAGCTTTGTGGACAGCTGTCCTCCCCTGAGGACATGACCTCGGGAGCGCTAGCTCCCAGCACATGAACTCGCTGAGCTGACGTACAGAGCTCACAGGGCATTGCTTTTCTGCTGGTATTCATTTCACATTTGAACCTGATGTAGATGTTCAACAACTTACAAACCAGTCTACCAAAATAGGCACGGAAATGAGTTGGTGGCATGCTGCATCAGTGGAACGGCTGGGAGCCGAATGCCACAATTATAATCTCTACAGTCACCATAATGGACAAGAACTCCTAAATGAAACGCTCTCTTGTGGGCCCCTCACACCCCTGTCTTAAATATCTGCCTCAGAATCCTCAGAGAATATCTGGAGCCTGAATTTCTGGTACTCCAAGGGAAAAGTGTCACTTTTTTTAAAAACTGATATAACCATATACTGCTATTTATAATAGAGCAGCATTTTTTCCCTTTCAATAAAAATTAAATGAACCTCACATTACAATAGTACCTCTATTTTCCCACTGGATTGTTGTTGTTTTTTATAATAAGGAAACATTAGATTTTCAAACTGTGGCATTTTAAAAATCAAAATAATGGGCAACTCTAATGGAATCAATCAAACCTCTTAAGTAGAACTTTGACATGAATGCATTATTACTATGTGTTGTATGTCAGGCAGTGTGCTAGGAGCTGAGGATACAGAGGCAAATAAACTGGGTACTTGCTTTCACTCAGTTACGTATTACTAGAGGCCCAGTGCACGGATTCATGCATCGGTGGGGTTCCTGGGCCTAGCCTGCGGGGATTGGGCCAAAACCGGCTCTCTGACATCCCCCAAGGGGTCCCAGATTGCGAGAGGGCACAGGCCAGGCGGAGAGACCCCACTGGTGCACGATCTGGGTGGGGAGTGACCGCGGGAGGGCTCCAGGGCATGTTCGGCCCATCTTGCCCAGTCCTGGCTGGACCCCAGCACCAAGCTCACCTACCAGTTGAAGTGTCTGCCCCCTGGTGGTCAGTGCGCATCATGGCGACTGGTCAAACAGTCAAACGAACAGTCGGACACTTAGCATGTTAGGCTTTTATTATATAGGCTATCTGGGGGGGAAGGAGGAGTAATTCCAAAATTGATATCATGAACTACTTCATGTAGTCATATATGGTCTATAATCATTCCTGATTCATAAGGAGTTAATAGTAAAAACTGTACTGAACAGTGTTGTTTTCTTTTTATTCCATGTGCAGTAGCATTACAGGATGACTTGGGGTATTTGTGTGAAAACCAGTTATTTTATGCTTTCAGCTTTACCCCAACTCTATAATTCAATATTAGCTATTAAAATACAAAAATAATGTAACACATTTTACTGGTCACTGGCTGAGTCCAAATCACTTAACACTGTCATACAAACAAACACCCTTCATACCCATCAGCTGAGAAATTCCACTGATCTGTGAACCCTTCCTGACTTCTCAGACGTCTGCAAATTATTGTGTTCCAACAATAAGTTATACATTTCTACTACTGGACTATAACCTTGCACTAGAGTTATTGGTCACCTTCCATAACCTTCGAGGCCTCCTGTACAGAAACCATGTCTCATTCATGATGGGCCACCAGCACGCCCCAGTGCCTGGCACTCAGCCAGGACACAGGTCTGATGAATGCATGTGTGACAGAGGGGACCTGCATATGTCTCATTCATGATGGGCCACCAGCAACCCCATTGCCTGGCACTCAGCCAGGACACAGGTCTGATGAATGCATGTGTGACAGAGGGAGCCTGCACACTGCCAGGCAGCTGTCACTGGCTCTCCATGGTTCCACAAATCATATTCACTGCTTATACTGGAAATGCCCTAAAACTCCTGTCCATCTCAGTCATGCCTTCCTCTTCTTAGCTTCGATTTAGTGAGGCACACTCTATTCCAGTTACTGTGGTGACAGCCCTGGCTCCATCAGACAGAGCCTCCCGCGGTCTATTGGAGGAACACACATGTCCACTTAAAACCAGATTTTGATTCAAACACAAGCATTTGCAAAAGATGCCCATAGGCAGCTGGGGAGACTTTCGAATGAAACTTTCGGTTCTCTGAGGATGGTGAACATTCCAGTGTGTCTTTGACATTATACACTTATGTCTTTACTAGAGGCCCGGTGCACGAAATTCGTGCATGGGGGGGGGGTGTCCCTCAGCCCAGCCTGCACCCTCTCCAATCTGGGACCCCTCTCACAATCCAGGAATGCTGGCTCCCAACCGCTTGCCTGCCTGCCTGCCTGATTGCTCCTAACTGCTTCTGCCTGCCAGCCTGATCAATGCCTAACTGCTCCCCTGCCAGCCCGATTGCCCCTAACTGCCCTCCCCTGCAGGCCTGGTCCCCCCCAACTGCCCTCCCCAGCAGGCCTGGTCACCCCCAACTGCCCTCCCCTGCTGGCCTGGTTGCCCCCAACTGCCCTCCCCTGCAGGCCTGGTCCCCCCAACTGCCCTCCCCTGCAGGCCTGGTCCCCCCAACTGCCCTCCCCTGCAGGCCTTGTCCCCCCCAACTGCCCTCCCCTGCAGACCCAGTTGCCCCTAACTGCTCTCCCCTGCAGGCCTGGTCGCCCCTAACTGCTCTCCCCTACAGGCCTGGTTGTCCACAACTGCCCTCCCCTGCAGGCTTGATTGCCCACAACTGCCCTCCCCTGCTGGCCATCTTGTGGCAGCCATCTTGTGTCCACATGGGGACGGCCATCTTGTGTGTTGGAGTGATGGTCACTTTGCATATTACCTCTTTATTATATAGGATTTCTCAGGTTGTAAATTTTAGAGTAATGTGAGGAAATCAACCTAAAAATCTTACAGAACAAAAGTGGTTAAATAACTTCTAATTCGTCAAATGATGAACTTTAAAACAATCATTTTAATTACATTTGGGGGGAGTATTCAATGACATGGGAAATTCTCATATATAATGCTAATGTATAAAGCATATTACAACAAAAGTGGGATCTCAATTTTGTGAAATAAAGTTATATGAAAACAGTTAATATAAATATACATTTGCACACAGAAAATAAAGGAGATGAAATAAATGATCTCTCTGAGGACAAATTAAGTAGATGAGTTTTACTTTCTTCTTTGTAATTCCCATTGGTTTCAATTTTTCTACTATGACCATGCATTACTTACAGAAATTCTATTTTCTTAACAGGTTTTATAGTGGATTTTACAAAGTTACAATTCCTCTACTATCTTCCATTAGTACACATGTTCTATTTTTCAAATTGAATTGCATTAATTAAAAACACATATATGAGAAGTAAAGATGAGCCATTATGCTTCTCTCCACAGTGAATAAAGTAAGCTTTTAAGAAATTTAAAAGATACAATTTTCTAGGATTTTAAACATTAATGGCTACCCTTGTAATTATGAATCTCTTCCATTCCATGTTTTTAATGCCTCAAAACTGCAGTATGTTTAACCTCAGTTGGAAGGGACGAAAAAATATCAATAGAAATGAACAAAATACTTTTACATATAAGTTAATGCTGCATTTTAATATGGCTAAACTATACTTCTAATGACAAAAATTTCAAAACTAAAAAACAACACTAATTTGAAAACATTTTGGCAACCTTTTTATTTACGTCGTTCTTTATTCCACTCCCGCAAAAGAAAACTTTTGTCTCCTTAATTTATCCCATTTGGAAAGAGGCTGCTTAAAGTACACCAGAGAGATGGGGCCCATGGTAAGCTTCCCACCTTGCCCTCTGTGGAGACGGTCAGCTTTTCTTTTGGATCTTTCTTTGCACTTGACGAACCTAAACTTGATTTTTCCCAGTTGAGCCAAGGTAGAGGAGGGACAATGTTTTATTAAAGAATTCTTCTTTCCCTCAGCAGCAACCATCTTCTTTATTTATATACAAAGAAAATCTGTCTCTTTATTCTTGAGAAAATGTTTTCAGAAATTATCACTCTGAAAATTTAATTCAATTGTATCCAACTCCAAAAAAAAGAGAAAGAGAGGAAAGAAAAGATGATGCCCACTGTCCAGTCTGCTACAACTCTGCAGGAAAAGCATCTGATACTTTTTAAAGTAGCAGAGTCAAGGAAAGGATGAAAAATAAATAAAAGACAAAAAAGTAATATGATTCTTTGATCCTATGTAAGCCCGACATTTCACAGCAACACAGAAAGAGACAAATGAGAGAGAAAATGAGAAAACAAATGCTCTCCCCATCCCGGTCTTAAAGAAAACTTGCAGCTTTTTCTTTTAAACAGATTTGATTTTACACCAGTTTTGGGTTCACTACAAAATTGGGCATAGGTTCAGAGATTTCCCATATACCCTTAGCCCCACCGGCACATCAGCGTTGCCCAGAGTCTAGTCAGGGTACTCTCCGGTACCGCACCTTCCACGGGGCTGGACAAGTGTGTAATGACAAGTATCCACCATTGCAGTATCACACAGAGGAGTTCCACTGCCCTAAACATCCGTGTTCCTCATGTTCCCTCCCCTGCCCCTGCATCCCTTCCACAGCCCCTGATCTTTTTACTGTCTCCACAATCTTGCCTTTTTCAGAATGTCATATAGTTGGGTCATACAGTATGTACCCTTCAGATTGGCTTCTTTCACTTAATCATATGCGTTTAAGTTCCCTCCATGTCTTCTCCTGGGTTGACAGTTCATTTCTTTTTAGTGCTGAAATATTTTGTCTGGGTGTTCCACAGTGTATTTATCCACTCACCTACTGAAGGATATCTTGGTTGCTTCCAAGTTTGGGGAATAATGAGAAAAGCTGCTATAAATGTCTGTGTGCAAGTTTTGGTGAGTTTTTTTCCAACTCCAGTTTACATTTAATATCATTCTGTATTAGTTTCAGGTTACAGCACAGTGGTTAGACAATCACACACTTTATAAACTGTACCCCCGGTATTCCCAGTAGCCACCTTGTGTGCAAGTTTTGTGCAGTCAAGTGACTCGTTTTTTAAAGAAAAGCCACAAATATTTCCTGAACACAAACTTTAAATCCCTAAAAGTATCCTACCGCTTTCTTTGAGAGCAGTAAGCTCTTAAAAATATATACTGAAAGGTATTAGAAAAAAATTAGGCTTATTTGAGGAAAACATTCCTAAATCTGCACTAAAATTATTCCTGGAAGTTAAAAGTATATTAAGGACATATTTAGGAATGATGATCAAGCTGTTGAGTTTTCAATTATGATCCCCAATCCTATCTGGAATCCTAAGATTCTCAAGCTTACCAAAGCAAATGTACTAATTCTCTACTTTCTTGATTCATTGATTCAATCATTTCTTACAAGAGATGATGTTAAGAAAAATCTCAAAATATTCCTGAGCATATTCCAGACCAAACTGCTAAACTCTTAAATAGTAAATTCTAGCATTCATACAATTTACTATTGATTACAACTTTTGTTTATTACAACTAGTTTGTTACAACTATGTGTCCGTCTTCCCGCCTTGACTGCAACATCTAAACGTATGAGGACCAAGCAGGGCTCAATATTTCTCATCATATTTACTCTGACCAGGAGGGGTGGGGGGTAAAGCTGCTGCCACAGGTGACGGGCGACCCTGCTGCACCAACGAGCTCGGAAGACAGGGCCCCTACCCCAGGGGGCTTAGGAGACAGAGCGTCACCAACACAAAGTGGACAATTCTAGAGCCTTAAAAAGCTAACAGAATTTGCCCAGCCAGCATGGTTCAGTGGTTGAGCACTGACCTGTGAACAGGGAGGTCACGGTTCAATTCCTGGTCGGGGCACAGGCCTGGGTTGCGGGCTCGATCCTCAGTGTGGTCATGCGGGAGGCAGATGATAAATAATTCCCTCTCATCATTGATGTTTCTATCTCTCTCTCCCTCTCTCTTCCTCTCTGAAATCAATAAATATATATACACTAGAGGAGCGCCCTCATCCCAGCCTGGACCCTCTCCAATCCAGGACCCCTGGCTCCTAACTGCTCACCTGCCTGCCAGCCTGATCACCCCTAACTGCCTCTGCCTGCCAGCCTGATCACCCCTAACTGCTCACCTGCCTGCCAGCCTGGTCACCCCTCACTGCCCCCCCTTAGTTTAGAGTGAGAGCTGTTAGGTGGGATTAGCCATATCCCATAGTTTAGGGTAAGGGGTGACCATGCCAGAAAGGCCCATCATCAGACTTAGGGGGCCAGGCTTTGAGTCACACATTGGCTAAGATTACCACATGAGCAATCAATTAACTAATCATGGAACCCCAACAAATCTCTGAACATTTCACTAAGGTAAGCGTCCCTGCTTGGCAATACTGTACGAAGTAATGTCAGACATCAATCCTGGGAAGGCAATGTGTCCTGATTCCACAGGGAAAGGACAAAGGAGCCTCATGTATAGACCCTCCCAAATTCTGCCTTCTGCCTCTCTTCTCTTGGTTGACTTTAATCTGTATCCTTCCCCTGTAATAAGTCATAGCCCTGAATAGAATAGCTTCCAATGGGTTCTGTGAGTCCTATTAAGCAAATTTTGGGATCTGAGAGTGGTTGTCAGAAACCCCCAAACTTGAAGTTGGTGTCAGAAGTGAAGACAACCTTGGAGATGGTGCTCTCTAACTCTGCAGTTTGGCTAACCTGGGCAGGGATAACATCTCAGCACCATCTCAGTCATATTTCATCTACTACCCTAAACATTTAACCATAGTTTTCTCCTTGGTGCATTGGAGCACAGAATCCTAATTTGCCTGTTAGTTACAGGGACTCTAAAAGGGAGATTCTGTCCCTCACAGGATAAATGGTGATGTTAGACACATTTTTGGTGGTCTCAACTGACAGTTGCTACTGGCATCTCAAGGGTAGAGGCCAAGAATGCTACTAAACAGTCCACAGTGCCCAGGACAGCCTCCCACAGGACACAATTATCCAACCCAAGGGTCTACAATATCAAGTTTAAGAAAGCCTGCATTGGAGCCCAGACAGGGCAGACACCCACATCTGAGACGATAACTCAGGAAGGATCACATGGCACCCTGCGTGTCAAGGGCCAGTACTCAAAAGCGAACTCCACAAAACCACTCTTAACACCAAACCAATTTCCAAACCTCTGATGCTCAATTTCTTCATTTGTAAATAAAATTAATAATAGAATTGACTCCACAGGATTGTTTATAGAAGAAATAAAATCATCTATTAAAATGAGTTAGCCAAGTATTTGGACCAAAGTACTTTTGAATGGTCCATACATCACTTAATTCTCCCTAAAAAAATGAAAACCATTTAAAACATTATCGTTAGGAATACTGGTAAAAGCATGTTCACAAGTCAGTGTTTTTTTTATTGTTGCAGAACAGATAGATGACTCTGATTTCATAAATTTGTACTGCCAATGAATTAAATACTTTTTTATGCAGAATGTGTCTTTTCTGCCATGACCATTTTCTGTTTCTTGCCATTATCATCACACACCATGGCTTTTTTGCATGACCATTTTCTACAAAGAAGCAAAGTTTACATCACACATAAGAGTTACTATAGAGGCAATGGCAAAGGAAAATAAACCATGCAATCCAAAAATGGCACTGCCAGGCACAGCTGCCTGTTAAACTCAGCCACTGCGTAAGCAAATCCCTCCTAGATGACCTGTCCAAGAAAATTACGAAGTGCCCCAAATGTAAGATCATCCTGCTCACAGACCTGTACAGGTCATATCCAAGAACCAGCGACCTTTAATTTGCTCTGTCTGTGTCTGGGTCTTCCACCTCCCTCCATGCAAAAGTAAATTCCTCAAACAAGAGACATAACTTTCCCTCCCAGGCCCCCAAACCTATCACAACAATGGCATGCTTCATGTGTTAATTCACATCTTCTGGATGGAGGGAAGGACAGATGGACAGATGGCCAAATGAATGAAAAGTATAAGAGCAAATAAATTGAGGAACAAATAAAAGAATGAATAAAGAATTAAAATTTTCTTTAGCATATAAGCGGCAGAACAACCAATTTCTGCTTGAACTTGAACAAAATTAAAATATGAGTATTCTTCAACACAAGCAGTGGTGGGCTTCAGACCACACCAGAGCTTGACCCAACTAGCCACACAAGCAGCATACACAAAAGGGAATCCTGGCAGGCACCAGACCTTGCTGGGAACAACTTTGCCTCAGGTGCAGTGGGGCAGGCAGTTGGCAGCCCTTGCACAGTGACTCATACACGGTGACAGAGGTCTATCCTTATAACCAGGCTGCCTGAGTGGTTAATGCCACCCAAGAAAAGGGTTAACAGCATTCAAAACTGAACTACGATAGGAGGGTGCACACACCCACAAGAAACAATTCTGGAGCACCAGGTTCAAGTAATCTGGAAGATTGTGTCACTGAGCCCAACAAGACACCTAAAGCTGTCATAACATTTTGTTAGTCATAGCAGATCTACCTAATGCACAGAAACAAAATGAGGAGACAAAGAATATGTCCCAAGTGAAAGAACAAGAGAAATCCCCAGAAAAAGAATTATATGAGATGGAAGCAACCAAAATACTAGATGCAGTGTTTAAAACAATGGTTATAAAGATGCTCAACAACTTTAGGAAAAGAATGGATTATTTCAGTGACAACTTAAAAAAAGAGATAGTAAGCATTAAAAAGAACATAAAAACCATAAAAAAAATCAATCAGAAATGAAGAATACACTAGAAGGAATCAACAGCATGGTAGATGAAACCAAGGATTTAATCAGCTATTTAGAGGGGATAGCAGTAAGCACCCAAACAGAGCATAAAAAAGAAGAAAATTTTTGAAAATGAGGAAAGTCTAAAGAAGCTCTGGGACAACATCAAACGTAACAACATCCTCATCATAAGAATACCAGAAGGAGAAGAGAGTGAGCAAGAAACAGAGAACCTGTTTGAAGAAATAATGACTGAAAACTTTCCTAATCTGGTGAAGGAAAAGTCACACAAGTTCAGAGAGTCCCAATCAACATGAACCCAAAAAGGCAAACACTGGGATATAATTAAATGTCAAAGGTTAAAGATAAAGAGAGAATCTTAAAAGCAGCAAGGGAGAGAGAGAGAGAGTTACCTACAAGGGAACTCCCATAAGGCTGTCAGCTGATTTATCAACAGAAACATTTCAGGCCAGAAGGATGGACATGAAATATTCAAAATGATGAAAAGCAAGGACCTATAACCTAGACTACTCAATCCAACAAGGCCATCATTTAAAATGGAAGGAGAAGTAAAGAGCTTCCCAGACCAAACAAGAAAAAGCTAAAGAAGTTCATTGCCACCAAACAAATATTACAAGAAACAGCAAAGAGACTGCTTTAAGAAGAAGAAAAAATATATAGAGAGAACACAGATATAAAGAATAAAGTGCCAATAAATAAGTATTTATGAATAATAACCTTACATGTAAATGGATTAAATGTTCGAATCAAAAGACACAGGCAACTGAATGTATGAGAAAGCATGACCCATATATATGCTGTCTAAAAGAGACCCACCTCAGAACAAAAGATTCACACAGGATGAAAGTGAAGGGATAGGGGAAAATATGCCATGCAAGTGGAAAGAAAAAAAACAGGCGTAGCAATACTCATATCTGACAAAACAGACTTCAAAACATAGGCTATAAAAGAGACAAAGAAGAGATCCCACTACATAATAGTAAAGGGATCTTTCCAACAAAAGAATATAACCCTTGTAACCATACACACAGCCAACAAAGGAGAACCTAAATATTTAAAGAAAATCTTGGTGGACATTAAGGAAGAGATCGACAACAACACAGAGTAGATAATTTAACACCCCACTTACAGCAATGGATAGATCTTCCAGACAAAAAATCAAGGAAACAGCAACCTTAAATGACACACTGGATTAGATGGATTTAATTAATATTTACAGAACATTTCATCCATAAGCAGCACTATATACATTCTCCTCAAATGCACATGGAATATTCTCAAAAACAGACCACATATTAGGACACAAAATAAGTCTTAATAAATTCAAGAAGACTAAAAACACAAGCATCTTCTCCCATCACAATGGTATGAAACTACATATCAATGTCAATTAAAAAACCTGAAAAACATTCATACACATGAAGGCTAAATGACATGTTATTAAACAATGAATGAAAAAAAGTTACAGGAATCAAATGAAAATGAACACAACAACCCAAAGGGAAGTTCATAGCATTTCAGGCCTATCTCACGAAGCAAGAAAAATCTCAAGTAAACAATCTAAGTCTACACCTAAAAGAACTAGAAAAAGAACAACAAAAAAAACTCACAGTAAGTAGAAGAAATGAATTAACAAAGATTAGAGCAGAAGTAAAGGACACAGCCCTAACCAGTTTGGCTCAGTGGATAGAGTGTTGGCCTGCGGACACAAGGGTCCCAGGTTCGATTCCAGTCAAGGGCATGTACCTTGGTTGTGGGCACGTCCCCAGCAGGGGGTGTGCAGGAGGCAGCTGATCAATGTTTCTCTCTCATTGATGTTTCTAACTCTCTCTTCCTCGCCCTTCCTCTCTGTGAAAAATCAATAAAATATATTAGAAAAAAAAGTAAAGGACACAGAGACTAAAAAACAATACAAAAGATCAATGAAATTGAAGCAGTAATCAAAAAACTCCCAGCAAACGAAAGTCCTAAACCAGATGGCTTCACAGGTGAATTTTACCAAACATTCAAAGAATAACAAATATCTATCTTCCTCAAACTACTCCACAAAATTCAAGAGCAGGGAACAACACTTCTAAGCACTTTTTATGAGGCCAGCATTATCCTTATTCCAAAACCAGATAAAGACAATATGAAGAAAGAAAATTATAGGCCAATATCCCTGATAAACATAGATGCTAAAATCTTCAACAAAATATTAGCAAACTGAAACCAGCAATATATTAAAAAGATCATACACTATGATCTGCCCTCACTGGTTTGGCTTAGTGGATAGAGCAGCCGTGGGCAAACTACAGCCCACGGGCCGGATCCGGCTGTTCTATCCGGTTCTCTTGCTCTCCCCTCCACTCCTTTACTTTGAATTTATATTAGTTCACACAAACACTCCATCCATGCTTTTGTTCTGGCCCTCTGGTCCAGTTTAAGAACCCATTGTGGCCCTCGAGTCAAAAAGTTTGCCCACCCCTGGGATAGAGCCTCGGCCTGCAGACAGAAGGGTCCCGGGTTTGATTCCAGTCAAGGGCACATGCCCAGGTTGTGGGCTCAATCCCCAGCAGGGGTCCTGCAGGAGGTAGCCGATCGCTGATTCTCTCTCATCACTCATGTTTCTATCTCCCTCTCTCCCCCTCTCCCTTCCTCTCTGAAATCAATAAAAATCTATACTAATAAAAGGGCAATACACTAATTAGACTGGGAGACCTTCTGGACATCCTTCTGGACAAAGCCATGGTGGCAGGACCAAGGCAGAGGCATTAGGGGCGATCAGGCCAGGAGGGGAGGGCAGTTGGGGGTGGTCAGGCTGCCAGGGGTGGGGGGACAGTTGGGGGAGAGCAGGCCAGCAGGGGGGCACAGTTGGGGGCAAGCAGGCCAGCAGGAGGGGGCAGTTGGGGGAGAGCAGGATAGCAGGGGGGCAGTTGGGGGCGAGCAGGCCAGCAGGGGGGGGGGGGCAGTTGGGGGCGAGCAGGCTGGCAGGAAGGGGGCGGGCCTAAACCGGCAGTCGGACATCCCCCGAGGGGTCCCAGATTGGAGAGGGTGCAGGCCGGGCTGAAGGACACCCCCCCATGTACTAATTTAGTGGACTGGGCCACTAGTCTATATATATAGAAACCTAAGTGACCAAATGACCAGTCGATCAACTGCTATGATGCACACTGACCACCAGGGGGCAGAAGCTCAATGCAGGAGCTGCCCCCTGGTGGTCAGTGCACTCCCGCTGCCAACCTCCCACAGCTGGTCAACCTCCCGTGTTCCCTCCCACTGGCCGGCCGGCCAACCTGCCGCAGTCCCTCCCCGCTTCCCTGCTGGCCAACCTCCTGTGGCCCCTCCCCCCAGCCAGGCCGAGGGACCCCACCCATGCATGAATTTGTGCACTGGGCCTCTAATATAGTAAAAAGAAAAAAAAAAGATCATACACCACGATCAAGTGGGATTTATTTCGGGGAGGCAAGTTTGGTACAATATATGCATATCAATAAACATGATATATCAAACATCCTATCTAATAAAAAAGTAATATGCAAATTGACTGTCACTCCAACACAAAAGATGGCCGCCCCCATGTGGACACAAGATGGCAACCACAAGATGCCTGGAAGGGGAGGGCAGTTGTGGGTGATCAGGCCAGCAGGGGAGGGCAGTTGGGAGGAACCAGGCCAGCAGACGAGGGCAGTTGGGGGCAACCAGGCCTGCAGGGGAGGACAGTTGGGGGGGACCCAGGCCTGCAGGGGAGGGCAATTAGGGGTGACCAGGCCTGCAGGGGAGGACAGTTGGGGATGACCAGGCCAGCAGGGGAGGGCAGTTAGGGGTGACCAGGCCGACAGGGGAGGGCAGCTAGGGGCAACCAGGCTGGCAAAGTAGGGAAGTTAGGGGAGACCAAACCAGCAAGGGAGGGCAATTGGGGGCGACCAGGCCTGCAGGAGAGGACAGTTAGGGGCAACCAGGCCTGCAAGGGAGGGGAGTTTGGGGTGACCAGGCCGGGAGGGGAGGGCAGTTAGGGGCGACCAGGCTGGCAAGAGAGGGCAGTTAGGGGTTACTGGGCCAGCAAGGAGGGCAGTTGGTGGTGACCAGGCCTGCAGGGGAGGACAGTTAGGGGCGACCAGGCTGGCAGGGGAGAGCAGTTAGGGGTGAACAGGCTGGCAGGGGAGGGCAGTTAGGGGCAATCGGGAGGGCAGGGGAGGGCAGTTAGGCGTCGATCAGGCTGGCAGGGGAGTGGTTAGGGGGTGATCAGGCTGGCAGGCAGAAGTGGTTAGGGGCAATCAGGCAGGCAAGCAGGCAAGCAGTTGGGAGCCAGCAGTCCTGGATTGTGAGAGGGATCTCAGATTAGAGAGGGTACAGGCTGGGCTGAGGGACACCCCCCGCCCCGTGCATGAATTTCATGCACTGGGCCTCTAGTTATATATATATAAACAAAATGCAGGATAAAAGTCACATAACCATATCAATAGATGCAAAGGAATCACTTGATAAAATCCAGCAGTTTCAGTTACCGATGGTAAACCAAGGTCCAAACATATTAAACGGAAAATTCCAGAAAAAAAAGCAATTCATAAGTTGCTTTGATTTTGATTGATTGACTGAAGAGAGAGAGAGACAGATAGACATCTGTTCCACTCATCTATACATTAATTATTGTATGTGCCCTGACCAGGGATCAAACCCACAACCTTGGCTCATCAGGACAGCACTGTAACCATCTGAGAAACCTAGCCAGGACTAACAAGTCACAAGTTTTAAATTGTGCACCATTCTGAGTAACGTGATGAAATTTCACGCCGACCCAGTGTATCCAGGCTACATACGCTCCCCAACCATTAGTCACCTAGTAGCCATCTCTGTTATCTGATGGATTATTGTGGTATGGTAGTGTTTGTGCTCAAGTTACCCTTATGTTACTTAGTAACGGCCCCAAAGTGCAGGAGCAGTGATGCAGGCGCTTCACACATGCCACAGAGGAGCTGTAAAGAGCTTCCTTTTAGTGAAAAAGTGAGTATCCTATATAATAAAGAGCTAATATGCAAATGGTCATCACGCCCTCGTGCCTTCATGCCCTCACACCAGGGCCAGGCCAGGGGACCTGAGACTGTGCCCCCTGCCCCAGCACTGGAGCCGGGGGACCTGAGGCCAGGCTGGGGGACCTGAGGCCAGGCCGGGGAACCTGAGGCCGCGCCCTCCACCCCAGCATCGGGGCTGGGGGACCTGAGGCCAGGCCAGGGGACCTAAGGCCGCACCCCCCAACCCAGAGAACCAGAGGCTGCGCCCCCACCTGGCGGGGCTTGATGGGGGACTGACCTGAGGCTGTGCCCCCCGCCCGGTGGGGCTTGACAGGGGACCTTACACTGTGCCTCCCGTCCGGCACTGGGCCAGGGGACCTGAGGCTGCACCCCCCACCCCAGGGACCAGAGGCTGCGCCCCCCCTCCCAGCAGGGCTTGACAGGGGACCAGAGGCTGTGCCCCCCGCCCAGTGGGGCTTGACAGGGGACCTGAGGCTGTGCCCCCCACCATGCGGGGCTTGACGGGGGTGGGGCCAGCCGGGTCTGGGTCTTGCGCAATTTCAAGGCATGCGCAGCTGGGTGGGGGACTTGATTCTGGGTCTCACTGTGCGCCCCATACTCTGACAGGAGGGAAATTTTCATATACATTTTACTAATTTTCTTTCATCTCTGACACTTCTATTATAGAGAAAGGGCAAATAGCAATATTAAAATATTTCCTCTAATTAACTCCCTCTTAATGTGCACAAATTTTGTGCATTGGGCCACTAGTAGTACAATAAGATATTTTGAGAGACCACATTCACATAACTTTTCTTACAGTATGCTATTAATTGTTCCACTTATTATTATTGCCACTAATCTCTCACCGTGCCTAATTTATAAATTTCACTTTACCATAGGTATGAATGTATAGGATAAAACCATAGTATATACAGGGTTCAGCACTCTGCAGTTTCGAGCATGCCCTGAGGGGCTTGGAAGGTAGCCCAGGGATAAGGGAGGACGACTGAACTCTCCCAGTTCTAATGAATGACACAAACCAGAGCAGTAAAAACAGGTTGGACTCTTGCTGGGAGTAAGCTGCTCTCCCTTTTACACCACATTACACACCTCAGGTTAAAACAGCCAAAGACACAGCAGATAACACACTTGATGGAAAAACCCTACTTAACCAGTCTCCTGGGCGAAATCAAGGTGTCATCAGGGCTGCATGCCTTTTTGGAGGCTCTAGGGGAGGCGGCTATATTCCTTTGTCATGTAGGCTATTAAGAGAACTCACTTCCTGAGGTCCTGGCACTGAAATCCCTGTTTACTTGCTGATGCGCAGCTGAGAGTCATTTCCAGGTTGTAGAAACTACACACTTCCCTTGGCTAGTGGCTTCCTTCCTCCACTTTCAAAGCCAGTCACAGAAGGCAGAGTCTCTATCACTCTCATGTGCTCCCTCTTTCTTTTACCTCATCTCTGGGACCCAGCATGGAAAGGTTCTCCACTTTTAAGTACATGCATGATTAGCCTGAGCCCACCAGTGATCCATTCACATTCATACAGGGAACTGTCAAGTTCCTTTTGCCATATACAGCAACACAGTCACAGGTTCTGGGAATTAGGACAAGGATATCTTGGCGAGAAGGGGTTCTGCCTACCACATGGAATAAGGATAAACGTATAGATGAATGAAACAGAATTGAGAGTCCAAAAATAAACACTTATATTTATAGTTGATTGATTCTTGGTAAAGATGTCAAGCCAATTCATTAAGGAAAGTATTGAGTGTTCTAAAATGATGCTAGGACAATGGCAAAAAGTGAACTTAGATCCTCACCTCACACCATATATAAAAATGGATTCAAAATAGATCATAGATTCAAATGTAAGAGCTAAAAATAACAAAATCTTTTGGAGAAAATACAAGAGAAAATCATTGAGACCTGGATAAGGCAAAAATTTCTTAGATATGACATCTAAAACACAGTCCAAAAAAGAAAAAGTTGGTAAATTGGACCTCATTAAAATTCTAAACCTGTGCACTTCAAAAGGCACCATTAGAAAAATAAAATGACCATCAATAGCCCAGGAGAAAATATTTGAAAAACATAGCCAACAAAGGATTTGTCTCCAGAACACAGAATATGTTAATGACACTTATAACTCAATAATGAAAAAAAAATCTAACCAAAAAAAAAAAAAGACAATTTACCAAAGAATTCAGAAGGGTAAGTAGTAAAACAGTTATAAAAGACAGTGTGGGAGCCACACCAGAGACACCTGGATGCCTGATAGTCAAGGCTAGTGAAGCACAGAGGCCTTGTTGTTAATACACCAGACGTCCAAGGCCATCCTGAACATGGGAATCTTAATCAGGCTGAGATGCCATAAGGAGGTACAATCCCAAGGTATACTGTGCAGGTGTGCTCTGTAGCCAAAATGATTAATGTAACTATTGGCAGGAAGCCTTCTTTGTCTAAGGCAGCCTTGGGCAAACTACGGCCCGTGGGCCGGATCTGGCTGTTCTATCCGGTTCTCTTGCTCTCCCCTCGCTCCTTTACTTTGAATTTATATTAGTTCATACAAACACTCCATCCATGCTTTTGTTCCGGCCCTCCGGTCCAGTTTAAGAACCCATTGTGGCCCTCGAGTCAAAAAGTTTGCCCACCCCTGGTCTAAGGAGTATTATACAGGTTACTGACCAATAGTCTGAAGGAGTGTGAAGCTGGAGAGATGGAGCTGAGAGCTGGTACTGCTACCATGTAAGGCTAAGAGCTCATAGAGAGTTCAGATATAGCTACCACATTAACCAGCTTGAGTGTGCTGGGAGGGGGAGACAGGAGAAGCCGCTGAGCCAGGGAGGCTACTAAGGCTGTAGCTCTAAGGGAGAGCACAGGTGCTATTGCGATGTAAAGCTTTAGGTTTAGAGGCAGCGTGCGGCTGCTCAGATAACAGCTGTGGGTACAGAGATTAATGCTGCTTTGTAGGAAAGACATGTATTTACCAGCTGGTGTCCGGCTGCCTGCCTGTATAGGATTGCTGTGAAAGACTGTGTTGTCTGTCGGCTATATGGCCATTGGCTTCTGCAATAAAGATTCATTTTTATACACCCACAACTTCTCATGGCTTCTCCGTCTCAGATCCAGCGACCAAGGAAGTCCAGTCCCGAGGCACAGGGGCTCAGACACAACAATTAGTAGAGTGGGCCAGGTTGGAAAAAAAACCTGCCCTCACATAGCTGGGAAGAACTCACAGGAATGCATGAACTCAGAGCAGCTGAGCTGTGCAGTGCCCGTGCTGTGCTCTGACAGACAGAACGTAACGAACGTTGGCGTGGATGTAAAGAATTAGGAATCCTACTGCACTGCTGATAGGAATGCTAAACAGTGTGCAAATCTGAAAAACAGTTTAGTAGTTTCTTAAAAAGTTAAACACAGAGTTACCATAAGACTCAGCAATTCCAATACTACCAATGAGAAATGAAAACATATGTCCACACTAAGATTGGCACATGTAAATTCATGTTAGCATGATTTGTAATAGCCTAAACTAGAAATCATATAAATGTCTAGTAACTTGTGGAAGGAGAGACAAAATGGAACACTATTCAGCAACACAAGGGGACTCACATATGCTGCCAGAAATGAACCTCAAAAGCATTATGCAGGACAAAAAAAGTCAGACACAAAAGGCCATTTATCATGATGGTTGCACAACTTGACAAAGTTACTAAAAGTCATCAAATTATACACTTGAAATGAGTAAAATATATCCTAATATATAAAATCCCTGGGTCATAACGACCAGTAATGACCAAGGCTCAACCAACTGGAAGTCATTCCTACAGTCCGCACTGGGTTGCCCCTGCTTCCACTGCAGGCATGGTGCCCCTGTTTGCTGAGGGGGCTGCAAATCAGGGACAGAGAGAGGCCTGAAGAGAGAAGCAGGGACTGATCCGTTGCCTCTGTGGCAGCTTTTGATCAGCACTTGCCTCTCTCTTTCTATTCCAGTCTGGCCAGCAGCCTTGCCTCCATTTCTCTCCAGGCCTCCACTGGGGCTGCTGATCAGCCCTGCCTTTCTGATCAGGCCCCATTGATAGGCCCAGAGACACTGACTGGCAAAGACACCAACCAATCAGAACCAAATGTGGGTGCTGTGGGGAGCCAATGGCTGCCTAGGAGGCAAAGCTTTTGATGCTGACTGGCATAGAAACCGACCAATCAGAACCAAATTGGACAGCATGGGTGAGCAGTTGGGGGCAACCAGGCCGGGAGGGGAGGGCAGTTGGGAGCGAGATCAGGCCAGCAGGGGAGGGATATTGGGAGCGAGATCAGGCCAGCAGGGGAGGGATATTGGGAGCGAGATCAGGCCGGCAGGGGAGGGCAGTTGGAGGCAACCAGGCAGACAGAGGAGGGCAGTTAGGGACGATCAGACAGGCAGGCAGGCAGAGGCAGTTAGGGGCAACCAGGCTGGCAGGGGAGGGCAGTTAGGGGTGATCAGGCAGGCAGGCAGCTGAGCAGTTAGGAGCCAGCAGTCAGACATCCCCCCAGGGGTCACCAATTGGAGAGGGTGCAGGCTGGGCTGAGGGAATCCCCCCCCTCCATGCACGAATTTTGTGCACCGGGCCTCTAGTGTAAAATGTTTTTCTATAAAGCTGTTTACAAAAAGAAAGAAAAACAGCCGGTAGATGCATGGCAACCACCCAAGTCTGAAGTGTCTGATCTTGGAAAATAATTGAAATTAACACTGAACTTAAGGATAAAAACACTTAATTTCATCCAAACAGATTTGAAGGAAAATGGATGACAAAGTCTACTGACTAGTGGGTTCTGAGCAGCTGTCTCTGAGCCCATGTTCAACTAGAGTAGAGAAACTGGACTTTTCCCATGGGGCCCCTCCTCACATGAAACCAGGAACACCCCCGAAGGGGGTGGACTCGGAATCCTCCATGGACATCGGAGCCTCCTGCCTGGGCTCTCCGCATAACTAGCAAGGCTATGGCCAGGCTATAACTATAAACAAGATTATTCACCAATTGCACAACGCTGAGCAGAAGACAGACTTCCTCAGGAAATCACAGATAAGTCTCACCTGCATGAGTATGCAGAAATGCTGGTTAGTCATAACCAGGAGATTCGATGTAAGGGAGACCATGTAAGCCACAGTACTGCTTGTATACCACAGAGCAGAAAAACGATTCATGTGAGCCAGTGAATAATCTGTACAATTTTTAATAGAAAAAAAAAAAAAGAGTAAATTTCAGAAATTTTCCTGATTCAGAACCTAACAGAGTTTTAAGAAGTACTTCCCATTCACAAGTGTGTTGAAACCTTCTCTTCTTTAAATAGCAACAAATGAGTTTACATGAACATATCTAAGTTCCCAGAGCAATCTCAAGGGGCTGTGATAGTTTGGGGACATGTCAAGAACACCCTCTGCCTGAGAAAACTGCTCTGCTCCGAAAGATGACCTCAGAGAACACAGAAACCTTCTGCATATCACGTTTCCCCAACTTTGATTTTAGAGAATTTCAGTTGAGAGTCACTTCCACTCTGTCCAATAAATACAAATATCTCAGACCACCTGGGTGCGGGGAAAAGCACGCAGGTGAGAGGACACAAACACCACAGGTCAGCTTGATTCACAGCTTAACACTTCTCACTAAAAATCCTCACTAAAAATTAAGAGCAAATTGTCCAAATAAACTTTTACTATCAATACCAAAACAGGGATTTTAAAAAAGAAGAAGAAGAAGAAATTTCCAAGTGGATCAGCCACCTCAGTGTAAACAGCTCTACAGGTGGGCCTGGCCCAGCTGCACAGCATAAGAATTAAGTTCAACTAGGGCAGTGAAGAGTCAAGTTCAGTTTGTAATAAAAATAAGCTATTGAGAAGAGAAATACAAATTCATAAAGGAGAAAATTAAATAAGATTCATAAAAGACCCTGTGCTGAGCTAAAAATAAGTGGTGCTTCTATGAAATATCCTGTTATGGCAAAGTCATAAATAAAAGGGCTTTTAAAAAAACAAGGTATAGTCTTCATTACAAAAGAATTAGGGTTCAGAGCATAGTTTGATTAGTAAGTTTAAGTAGAATTATGAGCTAGAAAAAAATAGATTAAGTGAGAATTAGACTGAGTAAGTGAAGACACAGAAATGACATATTAGAAGAAATTTGGATTTAAATAGTAACTTTCCATAGCTACTAAATGCTAAGTAAATGACTCCTGATTATTATAAGCAGAGACAAGTTAAAATGTGTTGATATTCAACCAATGGAGACCTGACAGAAATGTTTTAAAATGCCCAGGGCAAAAATCTGACAGCCTGAAAAGCTGTATCAGAGCCTCTTTGTTGACTTGCTCTTTCTCTTCAAGTGCTGGCAGGAATGGGAGGAGAAGGCAGGAGTCCCACCATCATCAACCAACTGAATGGGAGGAGGAGATAGGAGTACCACCATCATCAACCAACTGAAGGGAGTGAGTGCGGTGAGCACGTATGGGTGGGGAGGCCAGTGGTTATTTTGTATCTTCCTCTCTCTCTGTCTATGCTTTTTCTCACTGATTTAGTCATAAAATAACATTTTTAAATCCTAACACTTTGAAAAACACCTCTGCTTTTTATTAAGATGATTACACATCACAAAATGAATAAATAGTATAAATTCAATATTATAATCAACACATAATAATATATAATTCACATCTACATAATTTAAAAGGCTATTTTTATATACAAGATGTAAAGAAATTGTGCCACTTAAAAATAAGGGCTTGTGTCTGCTGAAATTATCCAGTTACCTAATAAATATTTGGACAAAATAATGAAAATTAATGTTTTCAAAATGTCTTAGATTGGCTGATAATAAATAAGGGCATTTTTTAAAAGTGTATGCCAATGTATCTTTCATTTGAGAGTGGAACGGCAGGGAAGCCAGGTGAGAGAGAACGGGGCGGCAGGGCAGGTTACAGTGTGTGCTGCCCGGGGCCAGGGCTCCCACGGAGGACAGAGCTGCTCGCCTGTCCGTGGAGGGCGGGAGGTCTCTAGAGGGGCCGGGAGCCACTGTGTCTGAGAACAATCCATGAGGGATGAGGGAGAAAGAACATGGGGCAGAAAAGCAGGGCAAGGAATCTACTTACAGGCTTTTTCGGTCTTCTTGTTCCTTTTTCTCACTGGTCAGTGTGCCAAAAATTGGTGGGAGAAGCTGGAGCCTCCAAGGGTCTGGTGTGGTTCAGCCTGGGCCTCAGAAGAGACAAAGGGGGCCTTTGCAGGGGAGGTGCCCCCTGAGGGGGCCGGGAGCATCTGGCCTGCCATAAACTGGAGTTTTATATTTTTCCAAGAATTAAAATGTCTATTATGAAATCTTAAAATTTCCTTTAAAAAAGTAATTACAAATTTCAGTATGTTATATGCAATATCAAAATTTATATTAAAATAATGTCGAAAATAAAATAGAATTATTTCATTTCCTCATTAATAAATCTTTTACAATTGAATTTTCAGTAAGATAAAGGGCCAAAGTTCACAATTTATAAATCACGGCAAAATGAGGTGAAGAGTAGAAGAATTCAATGTCAAGTGGCATTAATTTTAGTGAGGAATAAGTTCTCTTTACCATAATTAATGCCCAGGTCTCACAGAACTTTATTTTTCTGGAATAAAACTTGAAATTTAATGAGAATAACACAGTATTCATATTCCAATACTCTATACTTCAACACTTCAGGTTTTGCCTGGCAGGTGTGGCTTGGTGATTGAGCATCCACCTATAAACCAGGAGGTTGAGGTTTGATTCCTGGTCAGGGCACATGCCCAGGTTGTGGGCTCAGTTCCCAGCAGGGGGTGTGCAGGAAGCAGCCGATTAATGATTCTCTCTCATCATTGATGTTTCTATCTCTCCCTCTCCCTTCCTCTCTGAAATAAATTTTAAAAACTATATAGTTTAAAAAAAAAACTAGAAGTTTTATTTCTCATCATTTAAAAAAAACACCTTATCTGCCCACCGGTGCGGCTCAGTGGCTTGAGCACCATCCTATGCACCCAGAGGTCGCTGGTTTGATTCACGATCAGGGTACATGCCAGGGTTTCAGATTCAATCTCCAGTAGAGGGTGCTGCAGGAGGCAGCCGGTTGATGTTTCTATCTCTCTCTCCCTCTCCTCTTTCTCTAAAAATCAATAAAAATATGTATTGTTTTAAAACCCTCATCACTCACAGTGATAAATATAAAGCCGGTGGTGGGGGAGAGGGGGGGACAATCCAAACAGACTGTAAGAAGCTTCCTGGAGCTAATTCACAAACCAAGAAACCTCCAAAGGAGGCTCTCTGGCCTGGCAGCTCTTCCTACCTGTTCTGGGCGCACATTTTATTCTAAGTTGGACACTAACTCCCCTAGATGACCACTCAAAGGCTTTCAAAACCAAGCAGCACGTTGTTAGAAACATAAATGTGAAAGGTGCAGGAAATGGAATCCACGCCCGCTGCCCACCACACTGCAATGCCATCCTCTGTGCGAGGACTTTCTTTAAACCGCTTAGAGGAGGGCACGTGACACTGGGCATTATTCTGTGATAACCGTACCACACATATTTAAGGCACAGGTGTCCACCAGTGTAACTGAGACTCTGAAATATTAGGGTGGTAAAGGAGTCAGCATAAAGGGAAAAAAAGAAAGAAATATATACAAACAATATAAAAAGAAGAAACTACAATATACTCTGACAAACCTCAATACAGTAGATATTTTGTAATTTTGTCCAACCTTATTTTACTTAATCCTTATTTAATTCCATCAGTACTGTATGAATATATTCCAAGAGTTTAAAAAACCCAATCTCACATGAAGAATACCAAGTCGGTAGACCTCACTGCCTTTGTCTGTGGTTCAGCACATGGAGTGTGAGCAGCATAAAGAAAGCCGGCATCAGCACCTTTGGCTGCAGCCGTGATTCGCATCACAGTGGACATGGTCACCTACACCTGGGCTGCGCCAGGCCCTGCCAGCCTCACTGCTCCTGTCTGCGCAGTGCCCCGGCTCCAACCACTTGCTCTACAGGCAAACAGGACTTGGTTTTCTTTTCAACTAGAGCCCGGTGCATTAAATTCGTGCACTGGGGGCGGGGAGGGGGGGGGGTCCCTCAGCCCAGCCTGTGCCCTATCACAGTCGGGGACCCCTTGGGGGATGTCTGCTATGGGGAGCGGGCCTAAGCCAGCAAGTGGACATCCCTCTTGCAGTCTGGGACCCCTTGCTCCTTACCACCAGTCTGCTCGCTGCTCTTTACCGCTCCACTCGCTGCTCCTTAGCATTGCCACGCCCATGCACTGAGGGCACTGGCCCCACTTGCACCCACTGATGGCATGGAGCAATTGGGGCCGGTGCCAGCAGAGGCTGCGAGCGGGACCGGCATCATCAGCAGGTGCGAGTGGTGGCTGCTGCCCTGATCGCCCCTCAGGAGCATGGGGAAGTGGAGAAGCCCTCAAGGGCGATCGGGGCTGGTAGCCGCTGCTCACACCCACTGACGGCGCAGAGCGATCAGGACCGGCACAGGGCACTGGCAGCAGGTGCGAGCAGGGCTGGCGCCAGCAGCAGGTGCAAGTGCCCGGCAGGATAGCAGCATGCTGGAGCAAAGAATTTTCAGTAACCACCAGAGGCTCACCCCGATGACAGCAACCAGCACCATGCCTTGGTCTGGTGCCCCCACTCACCTGCTCCACCATCCCGCTGCCGCTGACACCCCCCATGTTCCGCACCCTGCCACCTGCTGCCGATGCCTGCCATGTTCCACGCGCACCCCCTAGTGGTCAACGTACATCATAGTGACTGGTTGGTTGGTTGTTCTGTCATTCGGTCTATTTGCATATTAGGGTTTTATATATATAGATAGTATGTATTGGCTAAGCTCTTCATTTCTTTCTGTAAAATGAGTGCTGTAGAAATCTATTTAAAACTCCCACCTCACAGAGCTGTGCTGAATGTCAAATGAAATGATTACTAATGTAAGTGGGATGTACTGTCGCTGCTGTCTGCTCCTGTGACAGGGATGTGGCCCAGCTGGAGCAGAAGCTGCCCCTAAGTCTGATAAGGAGAGAGGACTCTAATCACCTAAAGACTAAGATTTAAGTGGAAAATCAGTAAACGATCAGGCAATTTCCTCAAGGTCACTGTTCGTAGTGGGTTGAATGGTAGCTCCCCAGAACCTGTAAATGTGACCTTATTTGTCCACCCAGAACCTGTAAATGTGACTTTATTTGGAAAAAGGGTCTTTGCACTAAGTGAAGGGTCTTCAAATGAGACCATCCTGGACTCTGCAAGTGGCCCTAAACCCAATGACATGTATCCTTAGAAAGGCAGAGGGCAATTAGAGGCACAGAGAAATGGAGGTGAAAGCGGTGTGGAGACTGAGGCAGGCCTGGAGGGATGCGTATAAAATCCAGTGCTACCGCGGACCCTGCCAGCCACCAGCCTCTAGGACAGGGACCCTCAGAGCTTCCCTCAGAGCTTCAAGAAACCAACCCTCGCCAGCACCTTCACTTCAGACGTCTGGCCTCAGGTGTGAGAGGATCCATTTCAGGTGTTTTGTGATCATTTGTTACATGACAGCTTTAGGAATAATAATAATAATAACAATAATAATGTATCCCAGTGCACTTATCTCTAAAACATGGTCTCATCTGACTGCATGAGATCAAAGGCAGTGATGCTCAAGAAGGGATTTAGTGTGATGTCTGGCACATGAAAGACCTTAATAAAAGTGAGTTTTCCTTCTTCCACCTGCACTCCTCCAGCCAGAACTTCAATGCAGGGCTCCCAAACCATGGACAGCAGAGCAGACCAACTATTTCCCAAGAGAAAATATATGAAGTCTTCCTGGCCAAGCCAATATAGATCAAACCCTTTCCCCACCCAGAGGCCCTCTGCCACCATCCCCATCAAGCCTAGCCCTCACTTCCTACAGAGCTACTCCATCAGCCTCGCTTCAGCTCCAGCCTCTGGCCTGCCCCACCCTCTGCATTTTCAGCTCCCGGATGTCTGCATTTTTGGATTTTACCCAGAGCTTGACTGGACCTATTTTTTCCTTGAAAAGCAATATAATCTTTAATTTTTCAATTATTTTATGGTTTTTTAGAGTTTTTATATTCATGAAATTTCATGTCATCCTCACCACTCCCTCTGAAGTAGACAGATTATTTTACTATTACATTTGAGTAAGGAAGTTTGAGAGGTGATTACAACTTTCCCAAGTCACAAAGTTACCAAAAGAAGCAGGGATGGAACAAAAATTGTGATCATCACTCTGAAATCCATGTTTTATTTGGCTTTCAACTATGTTATACAGGCACACCATTTGCTCAAATAAAATCCAATAATGCAAATGAATTAAATGTGGACCCTTAAAATAAAAAAAATTAGAAAGAATCCATTTTCCAGAATAACATAAAATATGCTGGACAAAGATGAGATAGCAGGAAGATAGACCCGACCCCAATACATAAAAGAATTTGGGTCAAAGGTCCAGCAGAACAGCACGAGGAAGCACAGAATCATGCAGGAGAGTGCCAAGCCTGATTGTTAAGAACAGGTATCAGACAAATGCCTGCAGGCGAGGACCAGGGGCAGTCACACTGAGAATGAATGGTGACATTTCTCTCGCCAAGAAGCCACTGGAGCTGTATCTGTGTAGAACTTCGCATGCACACTGTTGTGTGTGCTGCCTACAATCTAAAGGAGGCTTGCCGTGTGCTCAAGGAGCTTGCCATCCAAACTCACAGGTAACAGAGAGCGACAACACACCACTTACAGGTAGGTCTCAAGTATTATAACCTCCATAGCATGACACTGCTTGCTATGCTACATCTCCAACATAATTAGCAACCATCTCCAAAAGACATGAAACTGCTCTAAAAACTCAAGTGAATGGCAAGGTACACCCTCAGAGCAGGGAGGGGAGGCAGGCACCCTCCCTCTGACTTGCACAGATCCGTCATTCACCTGGATTCCGTGTGTTCACTGGCAGCAATAACCTACCACAATAGCAATATCCAAAGGACTTTCAAAAGTCATGGACTTAGCAACCAGCAAGTCCACTCCTACAGCACTGATCACCCACGCGGACAGGGATACTCATGGCAGGGTTGTATATAGAGACAAAAATGCATCCTAAATGTCTAAGAAAACAGGATTGTTTAAATAAGGTCAAATGTACCTTAATAATGACTTTGTGTATATCCACAGTACAGAGGTCTATTCCCTGACATGTCAAGGTGACAATGATGTCTTAAGCGAAGTGGGTTGCTAGGAGCCACACTCTGTGGCTGTTATATGCATTTACACATAAGTCTGCAGGGCCATAAATCAAGCTCACAACAGTGGAAATCTGTGTGAAATTATTCCAATTGATCTTTTTATAACTGAGGAAAAGAGTACTAAGTAAATTAATGAAAAGGTAATGAAAGACATATCCTCAAGTGACTTTATTCTTTCACCCAGTATTTGCTGAGTGCCTCCCAAAGGACTGTGAGACATATAAAGGCTGGCCAAACCTGAGCCCAGGAATGAAGCCTGAGACCAGACCCCCAGTGGAGAATTCCCTTGTTTAACTATTGATATTACCTCTACTTACAGGATGAGAATAGTATCCGTGGGTCACAAAATTTGGAAGTGGTCCACCCTCTAAAACTTACCAATGGTCAGTTCTGAACACAACTGAGCTGAACGTTATGGTGGGTCAATCATAATTTCACAACTGAGTTGGCAGGAAGAATAAAGATCTTCTGCACTTGGAAATGTCAAGTGTAACCCAATAAATGTCAAATAAAATTGAATTGTTTGCAGGAACTTATGGGTGTGTGAACGGGAAACCTCGGCAAGACCCTCTGAAAATGAGACCCCATTTTTCGGTTGAGTTTGTGTTTCTGAAATCAATGATTTTCCCCTCCGTGGCAACCTACACAGTAAACCTTGCTAACTTCCTCTCCACTGTGCTTTATCCTTGAAATACTTGCCTGTCCAGTCACTTTTCTAATAAACACTTTTCTCACCCACTCTCTGTGCAGTGATACAGGGGTGCTGATTGCTAAGGCCATAACCAATGCTGGTTAACACATTCTTCAGACTTTCCTATGGAGTCTTTTCTCGGGAGCAAACTCCAAAGACAAAACCAAGTTAGTTATAAGGCACAAGACCAAAATGCTTAGGACACGGTGGTTTCCATCATGCTGAAAAGGGCCTCAGCGACCAGAGGTGGTCACCTGATATACTTGCTTCTGCACGTTTGTTCAAAAGGATCCGGAGGTCTGTCAATCACAACTGACTTTCCCTGGACACTCATTCTTTCGCTAAGAGACATGTTAAGTACTTTTAAAAGAGGAGGGCATGCAAGACAGTGATGGCTACATTTCTTTGTTTTAATTCAACCAATATTTACAGAGCACTTCCCTCTGCCACTAGGGGTGCATGGTAAACACTGAGCCCTGAACTTTTGTTGCCCAAAATCAAGTTAGGGAGACAATGAGAAGCAAACACAAAACAGCACATGATGAGTACAGGGCCTGCAGCGGCAGCATCTTGAAGGAACACCCAACTTGAACACGGAAGGTCAGAGGAGCTCCTTGGAGCACTAAAGTACCAAGGGAGAGAAGAGAAATGTGTATGCAAAGACCTAGAAGTATTGAGGGAGCTACCAGCATTCAGTCAAGTAAGGATGACTTCTATCAATATGGCATTTAAGATGTCAAAATGGTGAACTGGTGAGTCAAAGGACTTGTATGCATGCATATTAGCATAACCAATGGACACACACACTGGGGCAGTGGGGGATTGCCCTCAGGGCTGGGAGTGGTGGGGGGGGATCAATTGGGAAAAAAGGAGACATATGTAATGCTTTAAACAATAATAAATAAATAAATAAATAAATAAATAAATATTTTTTTTTGGGGGGGGAGGAAAATAACTTGGAGAATTGATTAACTTATAATACCGAAATCAGGAAGCCTTGCTTATCTCTCAGGTCACAGCGAACTAAGTATGTCCTTTGGAAGTTTTCTACTTGGCTCCTGAAGTAAGTACTAGGGGTATTTCACAACATGCATGACATTATCACTACACAGCCCATATATCTGTGTGGAGTGATATTCCCCACCCTCAAAGCCACCTTTCATTACATGACACACCTTTCTCCCGTAAGACAATTCTCTTGGTCTATTCATCTTGGTGTTCATTTTCCTCTGTCAAACTTGAATTAACTTCAACATAACAAAGCTATCTCAGAGTGGTGGGCAAGGTTGCTTATTTGCATGCACTGATAAAAGGGGAAATCCTATATAATAAAAGAGAAATATGTAAATTGACCATACCTCCACTATGCTCACCAGCCAATCAGGAGTGAGTATGCAAATTAACCCAACAAAGATGGCAGGTTGATTTGCATACACAGGTGCCAGGCGGAGAGCAGAGCAGGAGAGCCGGTGAAGAGTGGAGCAGCTTGGCTCCCCAAGCCGCCAGACTGAGAGCAGAGAGGGAGAGCTGGTGGTTTGGAGGACTTGGCAGAGCAGAGGCTGTGGGAAGGAGACAGAGCAGGAAGGGAAAACCCAGAGTGCGGGGAGCACCAGGAATGCTGGGAATCATAGTTCTGGTGGCAGACAGATCTCCTAGACACTAGAGCAAAGTGAGCCTGGAGCAAGTTACTGTTGTGGTGGGGGTTGCAGGGAAAGCAAAGGTGAGAGACATAAGTAAAATCAGAGTGTCTAAGAAAAATTAAAGGGAAGATATCTTAAAACTTCCAGGAAATCTCCACCAATGAAGCAAAAAACAAAACAAAACAAAAAAATGCCTCTATTATTCTGTGAGCAAAAAAACCAAACTGGGTTGGGGTCTCAGACAATTCTCTCATATGATTGCACAGAAACTCCCGGATTGGAGAGGGCTCCCCTGAGGGCTCCCAGATTGGAGAGGGTGCAGGTCAGGCTCAGGGACCCACCTCCCCCCCCATACGAATCTTCATGCACTGTGCCCCTAGTATCCTATAAGCCCTTGCTTTTACCACTGAGTCAACTGTAAACCCCACCCCCTCTGCTAAGGGCTCAGACTCCACCTGAGACTGACCGTGGTCCTGGGATGTCCCATCAACCAGGGCTCCTGAACACCACCATCACCTCCCCGTGCTACTCCCAGGTCAATCCAGGTCCAGGAGCCTCTGTCCTCCTGGCTCTGTCCTGATTCCAACTCGGGCAGAGGGACTCTGGTGGAGCCTCCACCATCACTTGTCTTGTCTCCTGACTGCTCTCCCTGCTTCTCCCCCTGGCCCCTCCACAGGTTAGTTGCAGCACAGCCAGGGGATCCTTTCAAAAGACCATCTCACTGCCCTGCTCAGAACCACTGTAGTTTCGTAAAATGGGAATTTACCATAGGTCCTAGCAATTCCATCCTAGGAATGTATTCCATTCGTTTTCTCTTATCGGTTTAAAACAGCACTCACTAACTATGTCCCAGAGTAGGTCCGAGGCCTGGCACAATGTGATTGGATTCTCACCAGACTAAAATCTAGGTATTGGCCTGGACTAGGGCTCAGATCGTCTTTCAAAGCTCACTGGTTATGGGCAGAATTCTGACCTTACAGCGTTTGGACTGAGGTCTCCATTTCCTTGACACACAGTCATCTTTATTACATCTGCCCTTTCTGCCATGTAGTATCACACAGTCACAGGTGCAGCACCGGAGGAAGTTCATGGGGCTAGAGTTCTGCCTCCTACTCCACCCAAGAGAAATAAGGACATATTCCACACAAAGAGTTACACATAAATATTCACAGCAGCACCAATCACAATAGGCAAAAAATTCAAAACAACTTAAATGCTCACCAACTGGAGAATAAATAGAAAAATGTGCTATATCCATACAATGGGATACTCCACAGAAACACAGAACTACTAATACCTCCAGTGACATGAAAGAACCTCCAACACATCCTACTAAGTGAAACATGTGCTTCTGCTAAGAAGCCAGAAACAGAAGACTACATATCGCATAATGTGACTTACAGAAAAAGGAAATCTATAGGGACAGGAAGTAAAGTGGGGGTTGTCTGTGGCTGGGAGTGGGAATGGGATTAACAGTAAGTAGGGAGGCTTTAAAACGGGACTACGGTGATGGGAGCATAACTTGATATAACTATTACTAAACGTCATTGAACTGGGTAAGTTTTATAACATAAAAAGACTCAATAAACATTTCAAAATTAAAGTTAAATATGGGCAGAACGGTTACTCTTTTCAAGAAAGTTTCAAATCAGTGTCCCTATTACTCACAAATCCTACAGCTTTGCATTCCCCAAACCGTGACATTTCCTGTGCTCTCTTTCTCCAGCAGCCTGCGCCTGCCCTACTGAGCTCCTTGACACGCCAACACACTCCTGCCTCAGGGCCTTTCCAACTCATCCTATCACCCCAGCCCTTTGAATGAGCCCATCGCTGCTTTGGACCCAGCCTCCTGAATCGTTCCGAATCACCATGGTCTTGATCATGGAAGATCCTGAAGAGGATGCTCAATACTCCCCCTGATCCCCTTTGCTCTCTCCGGGGATAGGAGACAGTATCATGAAAAAGGACCACAATGGGAATCACACATGTGAGCAGTGTGACACGCAGAGAGCAGGCAGACAACATTCTTTGGGACAGAACTACCCCACCATCTGTCTGCAGCTGCCCCAGGTGGTGCCACTCCGCGGGGCGGGGTGGGCCGAGTGCAGGGGATGCCCCAGGAGCACACACATCACTGCCCTGCTGAAATGCTTCCCCACAGCAGCCCTCTCGCTCCCCTGTCCCATGACTCAGGTTTACTTCAATTACTTCCATGACAGAATTTCCTCAACATTTGCAAAATAATGCCATCAACCAACTAGATCCCAAACTAACAGAGAATCATCCCCATTTCATCAGAATCGCTTGCACAATGAAATAAATCGCCATGTATTTCCAAAAGAAACCATTATTTCCACTTTTTACACTAGACTTTTTTTTTTTAATTTTGTAGCGAGGAAGGTGCATCCCCCTTGTCAATGACCTTCTCAGAGGCTGCAGCTCCAACAAGGAGGCCTCTCTCCTAGCTCCGGCGAAGTCCCCTGGCCCCAGGGTCCAGGACCAAGCGGAGGAGTGCAGAGAACACACCCTGTGAAGCCTGCAGCGTGCATGGGACAAAATTCTCCTTTTGCAGAAGAAGTGCTTCATTAATAAAGAAAAAAGAAAGAGCTGTTACTAATAATGAGGTTCGCTGATTTTTGAGAGATCGGAAACAAGCAAGCTTTGTAGCAGATCCAATATGCTAATCTCAGAGCTCAGGCAGCCAATTCATTTACCTTCCCCAAGTGCGGCTGACATCCATGATTCCATGGAGCATTTAAAAATTTACTTTGGCCCTAGCTGGTTTGGCTCAGTGGATAGAACGTCAGCCTGCGGACTGAAGGGTCCCGGTCAAGGGCACATGCCCAGATTGCGGGCTCAATCCCCAGTTGGGGGAGTGCAAGAGGCAGCCGATCAATGATTCCCTCTCATCATTGATGTTTCTATCTCTCTCCCTCTCCCTTCCTCTCTGAAATCAATAAAAGCATATTTTTTTAAAAAAATTACTGTAGTGAGTATTTTAAAGAAGACAAGGATGTCCCTGGCTCCTCCTGTCTTTATATGCTCTGTGAGATGACCTTTTCAAATGCTCTGGAATGTTTCGGGGCTTTTTTGTTTTGCTTTAAAAGCAGCACATACAGAGATGGGTATAGCTCAAATCCAAAATCTGACATCTAATAGGTTCAAAGATTTAAGTCACTTGCATCAGGTCACAAAACTAGGAAGCGACAGGAGAGGGATCTGAACCAAGATAGTCTGCTTCCAGGATCCAAGGGTTTAGCCCCTATTCCAAGCCCCTCTCGTTTATTGTTATACTACCTGCCGCCCACACCACCACCATCCTTCTCCTCAGCTTCGCTACCAGAGAGCCATATTATAGACAATTAAACTGCTTTTTTAATTCATCAAGTCTTGAACTCTAAAAAGCCATACTCAGCAAATGCCACCCAATAAATAGTCACCACATTCATCGGATTTTCTAATGCTATGCCAGTAAAGTAGAGAAGAAAATGTCACAAACCTCATTTTGCAGACTGGGGAGCTGAACTAAGAATGATTAAGTCTGCTAGCATCGCTTGGTGACTGAGAGGCCGGGAGAGAACTGATGGAGCTCGACTCTATTCACCCGCATTGTTACCCATCCTGAAAGTATTTAAGCTTCCCAAATGAAAATAGGTAGGACTATTTCCAGCCACCTGATTTACCTGCAGAAAAATAAGGGCAGGCTGGCTTGCTGAGCACATTGGAATAAATAAAGTATTAGGGCATGCATAAGGGCCTGCCATAAAGAATCCCACATTGTGTCGCAGTCAGCATAATAACTGGCATTTCTTATCGTTTTGCATTCAGCCTAAGTAACTCAGCGACACCTTAAAAGTGTCAGAAGAACATGAAAGCGAGCTGACATCTTTTGCAAGATTTGAGAAGATGCCAAGAGGACCCTGGCTAAGTGTAGTGACAGTTGGAATAGACAAGGGCAGAGTTTAAAAAACAACTTACCACTTAATTTTTATGTTTAACATTTATATTAAAAAGACAATGAAAACACACTGAGATAGCTCTGAAAGAAAAACAATTCAATAAATGCTTTCTCGGTTGAACAGTTAATATTCCTGAATCCAGCCAAACCAAAATAAGCATGCCAAGTGGGCACTGGCGCCTGCGGAGCGTATTCTGTCATTGGCAAATATTTTTATCTATTTCAACACAGACAAGAAAAAAAGATTTGTAAAGATTCACCAGACCATTAGGAAGGCCCTAAAAAATTCCAGAGCTTTACAGCATTTTCTTAAAAGACTGCTACATGCACATTTGCCAACACTTCACTAAAACAAACCTCTTAAAATTAATAAATTACCTGTCAAGTCCCATAAAAACAGATGGTCACTTGGAGACAGGAGAAGATGCTATCATTCTGTGTGCACAGCTGTGAGACGAGGAAAAGATCTTTCATTCTCCAAAACATACAATAAACCTTGTCTAAGATTTCCAATATTATGCATAAAAATGACAATTTCATTCAGCCGCTTCTAAGTTACACATCTGATAATTGTTGAGGAAACATCTTTAATACTAAAAAAATACATTACAACAAATAGAACCTAAAAATCGCTCTTTGTTTTCTCCTAATTATCAAGCTACTTCGCAACCCTTTGCTATCAAAGATTTCAAGGTGTTGAGGGCTCCTAAGTGGCGGTTACTCTAATATGCTACTTAACACAATTAAAACTTTTATTAACAATCGCTTTCCAAAGAGAAAGCACATATAGCTGAATATCTGATACCACAATTGTTTTTGCCTGTTACTCCTTTCAAAAGGTGTTTTACAAATTTTATCAGAAATCTAACACATAAAACAATAAGTCAACACAACATCAGTGTCACACATTTGAAATGAGATTTTGATTTGTTAGTCTCCCACACATTAGTTATATTACTATAAATCACGTGAGGACGAAGACATTGGCACCTAAGAACAGTTATGAAATAACCAACACCATGAGCATGCCCTTTTTATGCTCAGAGCTCTCTTGGTTCTATATTTTTAGCAAAGGACATAAAACTTGATAGCTAAATATATGGCCACTTTTTTCACATTACTTGCCAGGAGCTCCCATGTTTAACTCTTCAAAATGTCCACAAAATATATCCTGATATTCAACTACTGCAAGAGTGGGGGGATTTGTATGGCATGGGGATTCATTTGGTACTGGAAAATAATTAAAATTTTGACATGCCACATTGAGTTAACTGTTAGGGTAATGAATTGCATCAGAAGTTTTACTATCACTCTCCTGTTTAATATCATCCCAAGGAACCTACTGGAACACAACGTGAATCCCTTACAGAGCCTACAGCGCCCCAGTGACCTCCCAGACCCTTTCGTCTCCCCAGCCTCACTTCCTTCCATTCCCCAACCAACTACCCCAAGCTTCCATGGTCAACCTCTGTCTCCTGAGGCCGCCAAGCTCATGGCCAACACCGCTGTGTTCCATCTGCTTGGAACACACTTCCCTGAGATCTCCTTGCAACTATTTCCATGCAGAAGCCTTCCTTGACCATCACACCTGCCCTACCCTTTGATCGCTAGCTCACTATCCTGTTACTTTCATCATACCACTGATAAGCTTTGGGCATTATTTGTAATTGTTCACATGTTTATTTTCTCTCTTCCCCAACAGAATTTAAAGCCCCCATCACAGCGACATCTCTAGCACCAAATGCCTGCACATAATAAATGCAACCTAAATGAAGCAATTTTATTTTTCACCGAACTGAATAATTTTATTTGAAGTGACCAAACAGGGATCCAACTCGTACCTTGGATGGCCCACCCACTATTGGCCTCTTAATCAGACTTGATTAGAGGATGGAGTGAGGAATCCGCAAGGCCAAGGGGACGTGCCTACAGCCTTGCTCCCAAACTGTCTGCCCAGTGGGCCCCAGTGTGGGCCTCTTCCCAAGATCTGGCCTTACAGGGGAAAAAATATGGCACCTCCTTTGTACACTCCAAAGCTGAAAGGCTGGCCAAAAAAGTGGCTATTTGCAGAAAAGGTGAACGAATCTGAACATGAATGCACAGGAGGCACCTCACCATCCTGGATGGGCCGGGTGAAGAAAGGGATGACAAGCCAGGGGCTGGCAATACCTATACTGCACGTTCTTTTCTTTTTTTCATAATTTTTTATATTTTTTTTATTGATTTCAGAGAGAAAGAGAGAAACAGAAACATCAACGATGAGAGAGAATCATCAGTTGGCTGCCTCCTGCACACCCCCCTACTGGGGACCGAGCCAACAACCTGTGCATGTGCCCCGACCAGGAATTGAACCTTGACCTCTTGGTTCATAGGTCAATACTCAAACACTGAGAAACACCAAACAGGCCAAACACTGAGAAACACCAAACAGGCATTTATAATGTTTATTTATTGATTTGAGAGAGAGAAACATCAGTTTGCTTTCCATTTATTTGTATATTCATTGGTTGATTCTTGCATGTGCCCTGACCAGAGATCAAACCCACAACCTTGGCATATTGGGATGATGCTCTAACCCACCGAGCTACCCTGCCAGCATCTGCCTATGCTCCAGAAAGGACAGCAATGTGGGATTTAAACGGGCCCTTCCAGATCACTGTGAAGATATGTTTATCAAGGTAAGACATTTTATGCAATTTTGGATATCTGTATTTTAGTCTATTTGACAGATGGTTAGCTTGATTTATAACTTCGTATTTGGAACATATGGGACGTAGGCTGCTACCTGGACTCTTGCCTCTGGTCCTGCAAGTGTTGGGGTACACCTATCTGCCATGGAAGTCCTTGTTCAAGCCCCTTGAGCTCCCCAAACCTATTTCTTCACTGGGTAAAGAAATAATACCTGTCCCCCAACATGCCATATTATGTGAATAACAAATGAGATCATGCCTAGAAATCTACAAAAAGCATAATTTAAAAGTATTTGTATTGTGTTCTTTTCCCACATGGCACCCAACATATTCAAGCAACAAAGACCATGACAATTTCCATTGCCAATCTCAAGGCTACAATGGGGTTTTGCTTCTTATGTCATTTTTTCAGAGTGTTAAGTATTCATAAAATTATTTCTCTATCCAACAAAGTCTCACACCGTCCCAGATGGAAAAAGATATAAAACTGCCATTAAAAGAGAAAGAGAATGTTAAAGAAGTAACTTCTAAATTTATAGTTACTTATAGTTATAGAAGCATACCAACTAACAAATGCCTCTTCTGCTACAGAGTGCACTGTGCGCTTCCTGACCTCTAACCAGTGGCTGAATGAACGGCGCATGGCCACACCCGGGGCTGTTTCAGGTCTCCTGGGACGTCTGCCAGAGCCTCTCCTCCCATCCTCAAGAAAGGATGATCTCAGAGACAATAAATCAAGAGCACAATGAGAGCACATAAAAAGGAGCTAGGACAAATAAAGAGAAACTCAAAAACTTAAAGATGGCAGAGGGGTACGCTGGCTAGAGGACCATAAACGTTAAAACAGACTCAGGCCAATAAAGGACAAGAGAAAACGAAATAAAAGAGTTCGGTGAACTATGAGTCATAAAGACTGCACTTTAGATGATCAACACTCTATACTACGCATTAAACACATCAAGTGGGGTGTACAGAGATCACTGCAGAAAAGTCACAAATAGCCAAAAATAATGGAAATCTCTATCAAAGTACCTTTCATAACCTTTCCAATTTTCTACATACCCCGGCAGTCCTGCCCCCTCTTCTCAGGTCTACAAGTCAAGTAAACTCAGCAGGAAATACCTGTGAAGAATAACTACAATAATAATTAAAACAGCTAACATTCACTGGGTGCAGTTATCTATTGCAACCTGAGTTGTTTCAATAATGAGGAGACTCAGCAAGTCTCTGATGCAAGAAATATTAATCCCTTTTGAGATGGGGAAACTAAGGCACAGAGGGATTAAGTACTTGCCCAAGGTCTCATGCAGGAAAGGTAGAAAAAACCCAGGAGCTCTGGCTTCATAGAGGTAGTCAACACGACAATCCAGAGAGGTGAGTGATGGAATCAACAACTATTAGAAACCTGGCCCTTTATCTGCCCTGTCTCCCACAAATAGGAGTTTATAACTACTGAGGACAGGGTGCAAGGCCAGAGGATATGAGTCCAGGTGGGAAGTCGTGTCCTATGGAAAAGAAAGAGGACCTTATTAACAGGACTTCTCTGAGGACTCGAACAGTCCCATATGAGATCCTCCAAATATCCCTAAACTGTTATTCCCGGTCCAGGGGAAGAAACTGAGCCCAAACATGCCAAGCAAGTTATTCAGAGTCACAAGAGTACCAGTGGCGCTGCCCACATGTAAATGGGTATTAATTCAATGCTGATTCACCCAGCACCCCTAATGGTCTGGGGAACACGTTCTCCTTGTCCTCCAAGATACTAATCTAGACGGTGGGTAAAAGGAACTGGCAGTTCTACTCACAATCATACTCAGTGCTTGACCCAACACCTAAAATGGGGAGAGGGGGATAACTGAATATGAAAACCACAGCTCAAATGGAGACCTATCCAAATATTCTTCCCATCACACCAGGTACAGTCACCCAAGATACTACAGCACTACACAGGAAATTCACGTTGTCCATGTAAAATGTCAATCACAATGGGTTCAGCCCTCAGCAAATTAAAATGAAGAGAACTGGACCCCTTTTCCAATCGCCATGGCTTTCTTGCTCACTATGGAAACAATATCCTTTGGTGGGCTAAGTACTTACCTAGGCCTACGCAGGCCTTTAGGAAGATTCTCTGTATCAGTGGCAATCATTTTTCTAGTACAATCTGCTCACATTGTTCCAGGACTAGATCCATATATAGCAACCTCTACATTTATTCCACTGATTTCTTTGGATGGTTTCAAAGAGAAATGCCATATATTGTGTGACTATAACATAGAATGTATTTGCAAGTACTGGTTTATTATAACATTCTTACAGTAAGTATTACAATTTGTTACTCTACTCATAGGTGTTCAAGTCATCATATTCTAGCAAATAGCATAGTCAGTCAGTTGGTCTAACTTACCCTCAACTTATTTCATCTGCCACATTCCATATATCAGCAAGTCCTCTGAGCTCTACCTCCAAAAGACATCCCAAATACAGATCCCGCCTCTCCAGCTCCTCTGCCACCCTCACCATCCGAACCAGTCCCTCTCACCTGGATGGTCACAGCATGCCTACCTCTTCCTGCAGCCCTGCTAACCGTGCCCCACAGGACAATGCATAACAGGGAGCAACTCCTCCTGGAGTGCCTGGGACTTGCTTGGCTTTAAGTTCTGAAAGTCCCATATCCCAGGAAACCCCACCCTTCTGGGCACTCCAGGACAGTTGCTCATCTGGTCCATGAGAGCATTCCTATGTAATGGATAAAGACCGGGTCATTGCTTGTGGTCAGAGAAATCATGGCCCCAGTCTTCACCCTCCTGGAGGCACCCCTGTGCCTGTGCCCCTGCAGCTCCTTCCTCTGGGTCCTTTGATTTTGGGTTCCACCAGCCAGATGTTAGCACAGATGATGCAAGCAGAGGCGTGAAGCATGGTTGTGGTGAGGTTTGTTCTCTTCTGCTTTGGCCACTTCACTGTGAAGACATGCACCAGGGATCCTGCTGCTCCAAGCAGGGTGAGGGTCACACGGAGCAGATCTGGACCCCACCAGCGGCCACAGCCACGTCCAGGGAGGCCCTGGCTGGGCCAATAGACAGACATTTGAGCAAGAAGAAATGATTCATTGATCGTTCGGCATCTAGCACTGTTGCTATGTCTAATAGACATGGATTTTACCAAAATATTTCCACAGTTCCCCATTCACTTAGAATAAAATCCAAAATATTTAACTAGGCCTACAAAGACTCTTCTTGTCTACTCTTAAGTCTCACCCTACTGCCTTTCCCTGAACTTTAAGCTCACGGGTCTTTCTGTTTTTCAATTAACAAAGCTGTTTCCCATTCGGGATCTCAGCCCCATCGGCCATCCTGCCTGGAACACTTTACCCCCGATTCTCCTCCTGGCTGGCACCTTCCATCCGAGTGTCAGACTAATTCCCCCTCAGACGACGCCCTTGACACCCTAAGTCCCCCATGGCTTCACCGCTTGTTTGTTTCTGTCGCAGCACTTCTCACAACGTGTGAACTGTTTGTCCGTTTATACTCTGTGTCCCCACCAAGATCAAATACTCAAATATTTCTCAACAAGTTACTGAACATCAATTGAAAGGTACCAAAAGGTCCATAAAATCTCTTAATCTGGTACCCTTCTGGTCTCAGGTGTAAAATATTTTTATTATTGAAAATAAGTGAAAATGGATAAGACAGTAGAGCTATAGATGATGTTTATCAACCACTGATATATTTTTAAATTAAAAGTTCAAAAGGGCTTTAGTAAGGGGTGGGGGGGGGGAAGATCATCTGGACATAAGCTGAAGAACCAGAGAGAATTATACCAGACTTACAGTTATAGCAAATGGAACAGTACCTCAATATCATACTCCTATCACAGCCCCCACCACCACCACCAAAGGAAGTTGAACAAATAAAAAGTTGTTTGGTCTGGTATGAAATTACCAGCATTTTAGCTACAGAAACAATAAAAGCATCATTCTCTATCACTGGTTACAACACATCTTACATCATTCTCTATCACTGGTCACAACACATCTAACATCATTCTCTACCCCAGCTACCCATTAATGAGACTTTAGGGTACACAGCTCTGCCAAAGCTTCCACGTGCATGACTTCATTTCACTCTCACGGCTCCCTAGGAAGCCAGTATTATTATTTAACCCATTTACAGACGGGGAAAGTGAGGATTCTAGAGGTCAGATCACTTGCCCAGGGTGCACAGCCAGCATGTGGAAGACACAGGATTTGAATTTAAGGCCAACTCCAGAGTGATCTCCACTGGGTTGGAAGGCATTTTGTGGAAGAACTTGAACAAAAGCAAGAAGACACCGATGGGGCCACACACTAGAAAACAGCACCAAGGGGCACAGTGTGTCAAAGACAGACCAGGACTATGTCCTGCACAACTGGCCATGTGACTTTATCCCGAACCTGCCAAAAAGGGAAGAGGCGTAGGCATTCTAAGCAAGAGGAGAGCCATCAAGGGGTCTAGATTTTCCCATGTTCGCAATAATCGTGTGGAGGTTATTTATAAAGAAAACATATATTTTATGTGAAGTTGTTTCTCAGCGATACATCTCCCATCTGAGGACTGGGAACAGTTTGTTGCATAGCAAATACTTCCAGCACTGTCATTTCCCCTCTGTTATCCACATCCCATCTGCTTCCTCTTCCCCACACTGAAGTGACTGGTATATTCACTCAAATAAAAGCCTGCAGACAAAAATAAAAATAAAAATCTAATAATTGGCCCAATTTCATTTGAAAAAAATAACAGACTCACAAGCTTGATCCATGCTGAATAAAAGAAACAAAAGCACGTAAATGATGAAGCTTGTTTACTCATCTGGCTTTGATCCTAAAATAGATCACGCAATATGTATTTTTTAAACCTTCCCAATTCATTCCCTGACTTTTCTGTCAGTAACCTAGAAAAGCCAAGTGGAGCCTCAGTACTATTTATGCACATCTATTAAACAACGCCAACTCCTGCAACCACCACCTCGGGTAAGAGCATAGCATCTTAAAAGCAAAATTCCTTAGGTAATATTTATTCTGTTGCAATATAAAGAAAGAACACTTTTCATTTTCTTTCAAAATTATGCAACTTTTGATTTCATACACTGCAGTCTCCCTAGAAAATATCACCAACAGTATATGAGCAATATATTCATTATCAAATCATCTGACGAGCTTTACACTAAATATAGTTTAACACTCAGGTGTTATTGCAAGAGCACTGTGCATTTTAAGTTTTTATCTGCTGTTGCTGTTTCTAATAGCTATTATTATATTCCTTTTATGATGCTTGAAACATATGCTCAGTTCAGACCAAAAGAGAAGGTAAATTGATGAGTGCCTTGTTTGAATAAATTATGTGCCATGCTTGTCTTTTATATCTGAATCATTTCTTCAAGTGTGTATTATTACCCTCAATTTCACAGTCAGGTAAATTGTAGCTTAAGTGATCAAAGTACAGCTGCCACGAGAGCTGTGCTCTGACTGTATATATAGCCCCTGCTCATTCTAAGCCAAGAAACAGACCAATTTCCCCGATTCTAAATGCTAGAGCCTGCTGCATGATCCCACCCCCTTACCTGTCCCCAAGTGCACACCAAGGAGACAGTCCCTGTCTCTCTTCAATTCATTGCGATCATCTGATAACTTCAGCCAACAAATGCGAGCTGAACTGATGTGATGTGGTCCCTGCAAAATCTCCACATGCAATTCCATGTTCTTCCCCTTGCAAGTGGCTGGAGTGAGCACAATGCCAGGTCATCTGTGGAAGCCATGTGTTGAAGAGGGCCGGACGGCATGAAGAAAGGAGACTGGGTCTGTGAGTCGCCACTTAGAGGCAGACCGAACACCACATTGGGCTTCTATGAGACTAAGAAATAACTCTTTATTGGAGAAGCTACTGAGATTTGTCAGTTTATGGGTTGCAGAAGCTAGCATTACCTAACATACTAAAACAGAAAAAAAAAATCAAAACAAGTCATAATAGGAAATAACAAACTAAAGATTAAAAAAAACACATTAAAATATTTTTTAAATATTTAGTATTTAGGTAATGCTCATGTTATAACGTGGAATTTTGAAGTAAGATATAGAACTGTATGAGTAGTATTTTCCCCAAGTATAAAAACAGATAGCCCCTCTTATTTACATAAACATGTACCCAGAAATTAATGTTGTTGACTGAACGAATGAATGCATAAAAAGTGGAAGAAAACATGTTCACTTTAAGTCAAGTTCCCCCTGGATATTGGGACAGGAAGAGGTTTTTACTTCTCTGTATTTTCTAAAATCAAAATAATGAGTATAGTCCTTTCATAATCAGAAGAGATTTGTCTGTTTATGCTTAAGATTTCTTTAAAAAGGCAAATATATCCAGACAGACATAATATGGAGCTAGCTCTTATGCCCCCATGCCCCAGGCAAGGTTTCGCTCCATTTACTACCCCATAAGGCAGCCTCTCAGGCATTCAGAACCACCCAATGTACAGGGTGAGTCAAAGGCCCAGGGGCAAATAATTCCCAGGAAAGTCCTGGAAAATGACACTTCTCCGTTCATTCACAGTGAGGTAGCTTTAAAAAGCAAGTTAACAAATAACTCCATTAACAATATACTGAAAAACCAGAAATTACCCAGTTTCCACAGATACACAATCCTGGGCAGGCAGGGACGTGGTGAGATTCAGAACCAGTTCCTAAAGTAAGCACTCCTTTTGTGTAAACGAGGCCCATCCGAGATCACACTCGCAAAATGCTCAGCACACTATGACTTTAATCGGTTCAAGTGTGGAAAGAGGGTCAGTCCTGGCTTTGTTAGACTGCCCACACTCATGCCGAGGCCCTGGCTTGCCGGGCACTGCTATTCGTTTCTAAGGGGAGTGCCAGGAAGCAGGTGTGAAGCTGCCTGCCCACAGCCCGCCGGGACCTCGCCCTTCCTTGTGTAGGTGTCTTGCTGCTTTAGTCGGGGAACACAAGACCGTGAGGGAAAAGACGTCCTAGCACAGAAAAATCTAAGGAGGTGACCAGAGACTCATTTATATCTGTAGACTCGGGAAGAAGAGAAAAGAACATTTTATAAAAAGGGGATCTCTTAGCAAAAATGTATACAATAGGAAAAGGGAACATCTTGATGCACACAGTTAGGGAATGCCTTTAATGTCAATTCCGGTGTTCCTTTAAGGAGGACTAAGTAAACATCAGTAAGTGAATATTTTATGAATAACAATAGTATTTACTGAGCATACACTATATCTCAGGACCTAAATAAGCATGAAGTAAATTACAAAAAAGATATGAGGAGGCTCAGATAATTACCAAGGAGGTGGGAGAATGAGGCTCAAAGATAGGAAGGGACACAGGGGCAGCAGCAGCCAGGAACAGGCCATCTGCCACAGTAGCCAGGAGGACAGCCCCATCGCCCTCACTTCTGAGTAGCAGCCAGCACGCCACCTCCATGGCCAGCATTTGCCTTACCCTTGCTTCTTTGCATCCCTGACTCCAGATTCAAAATAATGGGCAGCTGATGTGGTGGTAAAATGAAGATTTACTATGCAGAACCCAATTGTTATCTTCACCTATCATAAGACAACTAGAGGCCTGATGGGGCGGGGGGGGGGTCCCTCAGCCCGGCCTATGCCCTTTCACAGTCCAGGAGCCCTGGGGAGATGCCCGACTGCCATGGAGGCGGGCTGCTGCGCTCGCCAGCCATCAGCCCGGTTTGTGGCTGAGCAGCACTCCCCCTATGGGAGCGCACTGACCACGAGGGGGCAGCTCCTGCGTTGAGCATCTGCCCCTGGTGGTCAGCGTGCGTCATAGCGACTGGTCATTCCGCGGTTCGGTTGATTTGCATATTACCCATGTATTATATAGGATGAGGACCATCATTTCAACACAAAGGTTCTTTATAAGATCTTTTGACACGATCCTAACACATAAAATGGTGTGACAAAGCCACAACAATCATGGAGGCCTGTGATGTATCTAATTGTCTTAGGATGAATCGGACAAGTCAGTCAGTCAACAGGCAGTGCCCTTTTTATATAAAACACGATGTGATTATATATAAAATGAAAAGGATGTTATCATACTGACAAAAACATTTTAGCATGCAGGTCATTAGCTGGAAGAATATTAACTTCTCTATTTATAGTTCGATTTCTTTCCCAGCAAAAAATAAAACAGCCTGGCCGGCGTGGCTTGGTGGTTGGGCATCGACCTATGAACCAAGAGGTCATGGTTCGATTCCCGGTCAGGGCACATGCCCGGGTTGTGGGCTCGATCCCCAGTGGGGGGTGTGCTGGAGGCAGCCAATCAATGATTCTCTCCCATCATTGATGTTTCTATCTCTCTCTCCCTCTCCCTTCTTCTCTGAAATCAATAAAAATATATTTTTAAAAAATAAACAAATAAATAAAACAAAACCATTTTTGAAGTATAATCTTCTTGCTTAAACAAATATTGAGAATCTCATATCAACATGAATGGGTTAACTAACAAACTGTGGAGATCCCAAAAATTAAAAAGTGAAGGTCCTAATAAAGTTTCAGCTATGCTTAATGCAAATACACTTTCAAAGCAGGCCTTGTGAATCATGTGAGAGACATTCATTCATTCACCTTTGAAGAGAATAGAAAGGCACATCAATGCTAGTTATGCACACAGTGGGTATTTTGTAATCATCTGTTAATTTTATACTTAAATTTAACCCATAGAGGTGAATATACGTAATTAATAAACCTCCTGAGAAAATTGCAGGCAAGAAAAACAATTCCTTCTTAAAAGGTAGCTGATACAAACAGCTACAGAAATGAATATTACCCACATATTAAAAACTTAATTCACCAAACCAAATTTACTCTCTCAGACATAAGTCCATTTTCTGTGTAAGAAAATGAGGTTCTCACTCAATATCTTATCATTATGAATTGTTTGAGAAACAAAAGGTCTGCATTACCCATTTTAAACAAATGTTCAAATTAACAAGTTTTCCGTAACTGGTATATGGCAAATGTTCTATTACCCAAAGAGATACAACAAAATGGATCATTAAGAAAATATCTGCAGATTATACAGTTTCTATAAATTGCTCCTCAGAACCTGCTATTTCTGGTTTTAATTCAATCTTCTAATTTTATTAATATATATTTGCTATCTTAAAAATGCCGACTCACACATAAAAATCTTCCAAGAACATCGTCATCAAGTTAGCAAAGAGGGAAAATGCTTGGGGAGGAGATTAAATCTAATGTGGCTGGTAGAAATCCCATCTTTGTCAATTATCAGTTGTAGAAACTTCCAAGTTTTTAACATCCTACTTAAATGGCAGGATTTGCCAACTGACTGAATATGACAAACAGGAGAGGCATTAGAGATAGCTTGGCGATATCTCGGCTGGGTAAGTGGAGGGACATAAGAGGAAGAGAAGTTTAGAGCAACCTAGAGATGGCCAGTTCCATTTAGGGCAGGATAGATGGAGAGAGAGAGACACCCATGAGTGGGTGGACAACAGACTACCAGGAATGTGGCTTCAGACACAAAGAAAGATTTGCATATCATCCTCACGGAGATTACTGGAAATCATAGGTATGCCTAATATCAGCATCAATTTTCAAAATATTTTATAAAATGTCACTTTATTTCAAAACACATCCAAATATAACGTAGAAAAGTAAGCATGAATACACATTTCAATCATTTACAAACTATTTGAATTAAAATCTGAACTCTTCTAACATATGATCAATAAGATACTGATTATCATGTCTCTAATTTTTCTATGACATCTGTAAACCCCTGAAATTATATACTGTGACTGCCTGCTGCTGCTGATGATGATAGTAATAAAATCTTATTAGAGTACTTTTTACATAGTAGGTATATTATCCTTCCATGTAATTTTTCCCCATTAAAATGTCATAATTATAAAGTGGAGGTCCCATTTTCAGGACAATCAGAAAGATACATGTGTGATCCAGTTTTAACTTTCACCTCAAATCTATTTGCTAAAACTCCCACTGTGCTCTTGGTTCTTACCAATCTCGTAGGGACAAAAATGTAAACACTGTGGAGTTTTGCCAGAGTCTCCTTATTTTGCTTTCTCTAGGCAATCTCAGTGACATGTGTGCTTCCTTTTATATTTACTATCACCTCGGTTCACCCAGGTAGACTTGGTACCATCTCCTCTTCCAAGACTATAAATTTCCCCTCTGAGCAAAACTGTCTATTCAGCAACAAAACCCAGAGATCTTCCTTCTACAACAAGTGCTCACTGAGTAAGAAGATTACTCGTTCATTCACCAAATGAGGTGCCTGGACTCGTTCTCTCAATTCCCTTTCAGCTCTGACAGTGCCACAGGGAGGTGACACCCAGCCACATCATTCCCAAACCTTTTATTCAGTTTTATTTTCTTAAAACACATTCCTCAAAAACCAAAATGGCTTTTTCAAAAATTGATTTTCATTTTTCTTTTCATTTTTTAAACTGGCTTCACTGTCTGTCTCTCCTGCTCCCTCGCCCTGGCCCCACATGGGAAGGCCACCTGGCAGATTCCTCCAGCCCAGTTTCTGTCTTACAAACACAGTGTGCAATCCCAGCCACAGAGCCGTGGCTGACTAAATGCTTTCACGAACCCATGACTAGGAAGCCCATTAGGTCAGTAAGCCCCAACCCCACGGAAGTCTCGCCGAGAAGCGCCCCAGCTGTGCTGGGGGAATCAGCTGCTCCCAGCATTCCCTTAAGAAGGGCCTTGGACCTGGATACCAGCATGTCAGCACATATAAGAAAATAATGGGGAAAATGAAGACCAAAGGCCAACATGAACTTTACATTTCTTCGCTCTCATTACCCAATCCCGAAAGCACAGGAATATAAGACAAAAATGATCCTTTCAGGTGAAAAGGCTCGAACGCTAACCTTTACTCCGTCTATTGCCGGAGTTTACTGAGGAGCACTCTTTCAGGTTAGGGCTCATTTGACTGGGGCGGAGGGTGGGGGGGAAGGGGGGGAGAGGGAGGGGTTCACCTTAAAAAGCAATTTTGATAGTTTTGAAAATGAAATCAATTTTCATTTCTTAAAATATTGGTCGTTCTCACCTAAAACTAATACCAAATAATATTAAATATAAAATATAACTGAAAAATAAAATTAAAAACATGTATCAGTTGCTCTCAATTTCTACATTTAGCATCTGCAGATTACAAATTAATTCCTCACTAGAGCGTAAGTTCTAAGGAGAAAGAAGGCTCGCTTATCTTCCTTCCACAGCTGTGCCCGTGGTGCCTGATGCACAGTCCACATGACTGGCAACACAGAAAGGGTCTGTGAGAAGCAGCTGAAGGAACTTGGAAAGGGAGAGAAAAGAACAGCCAGCTGAAGGACCGCACTGCTCACTTTCAAAGAGCGTAGAACATTGGGAAATTGAGATGGGAAGCCTGCCTCTGCCTTACACTCTCAAAGGTGACTGCGAGGCCTGGGCAAGGCCTGTGAGCAGGCGCTCCAGTCTTCGCTTTTCGTGGGGAACACCTGCTCCCCGGGGCCGCAGGCAGGGAATGCACCTGCAAACCCTTCCAGGTCCAGACCCGGCTGTCCGAAGCGGGAGCCACCGGCCCAGGCCAGCGGAGCACACGCCGTGTGGCTGGTGGGAAAGGCGATGTGCTGGGGTGTGAAATGCAAACAGCTTTTGTGAAGATAAGGACCAAAAGAGAACGAAAAGCATCCCATTGATAAATTACTTTATATTAATCACATGTTAAAATCCTATTTTGTATATATTGGTATAAAAAAAATATATTATTAAAATTAATTTTATCCATTTATTTTTAGTTTTCCTAAGGTGACTTTAAAAATGTGAAAATGTTTATGTGGCTCATATTGTATCTCTGCTCCAGCTCTAATCCAGGCTGACAATAAGAGATGCCACCAGAGAGCAAGTCCACTGACATAGCGGGATCTGACTCCTCATTTCCTAATTTAACTAGAGAAACTGGTTAGATTTTCTGCCCTGTACAATCTCCCTTAAAGAAACACAACAGTGCCTGGCTGGTGTGGCCAGCTGGTTGGGCATGTCCTGTGCAGTAGGAGGGTGCCCAGTTAAGACACATGCCAGTAGGGGGTGTACAGGAGGCAGCTCATGGATGTTTCTCATTGATGTTTCTATCTCTCTCTCCCTCTCCCTTCCTCTCTCTGAAATCACTAACTGGCATTAGGTTGGATTTACAGATAAAGAAACTGAGGCATTGAGGCAAAGCCAGAGCTGGTAAATGGGAGGGCAACACGCTGAACCAAAGTCAACTTGACCTTGAAATACATGTCCGTCCCCTCTCTACTCCAGTTGCTCAGAGGGAACTTTCCCCAGGTTCAAAGAAGCTTACAAAGGGTTCCAGCCACCTTTCCTGACTCACCCTGCTATGGGCTTCTGTTGGACACTCCATAGCCTTCAACCATATTTCTCCGAGCCACTAAGCCACGGACAACAGAAACGGTGATTAAAACTCAGGAAAATTACCATAGAGTGGCATCCCGTGTGCTGCTCTCTACTATAAAAGAAGTTTCCCTAATTGGGCTCTCTTGCCTTTGCAACTCAAAGTTCCCCACTGGATCTGTCACTGTATAACCCACAACACAGCGAGTTAACTGGTGGGAAACTGCTGCCTGTGAGTTCACTAATCGGGGCAATGCATTCCACCTGGAGCGTGAGCTTACTCAGTTTCTTAGCGGCCTCCAGAGCTTCATTCGCAGTGTCCACTACAAAGAACCTCTGAACTTTCACTCCGTTGTCAGCCATCAGCTTCTTGCTCTGGTATTCCTGCAGGTTCAGCCATCGTCTGGAGGTTAAGTGGACTGCCTAGAGAAATTGGGGGAGAGGTAAACACATAATAACAAGTGAAATGACAGTCAACCTATATGGCCAGTCCTACAGGTACCCTCAAATGGCAGCAACACAGATTATAAACAAACAAACAAACAAACAAAAATCTATGTAAATTCTTCATGCTTAACTGTTTTTCTAATCAAAATGTTAACGATAACTACACACAAATACATCAAAGTTTTAAGAAACTATGAAAAGTAAGTAAGATCTATGTCCAGTAATCAGTAATGTGTAGAGAGTGCCTGGGAAGGCACATGAGCATTTCTTTGATTATTGTCAGCTGAGTCCAGTGGCATTGGCAGAGCCAAGTCCTGGAAACATACTGTGCCAGAGGCAAGTATGTTGTCAGCCTGACCCTTAGCTCAGGTGCCAGGGGGTGGGTTTCATTATTTAAGTTCAGCCAGGTGCAAGGAACAGACAAATTATCCAGGCTCAGCCAGGAGTGACAATTACAAAGAAGCCACAAGAATGAAGAGTTATAGCTTGATCTTTAACCATGATTTCACATAATTTCTTTTGTTTTAAACTCTAGTAAAATGTCCTAGAATCATGCTGTATATAATAAACACACTGCATCAGCTCTGGGTCACTGTCCATCCATCAGGGGGCAGTGTTCCATCTGGTCCCAGCTTTCCCTATTATCTCTGTGTCTGTCTCCTTTTCTTCCTTTTCTCAATCCCCAGCTGCCCCTACTCAGAACTCGTCTGCTCTCTAGCCATGCTGGTCACGGTCCAAGAGAGAAAAACTTATAATAATGTACCAATGTCATTTTCCTGGTTTTGCTGCTGTACTAAAACTATGTAAGATGTCAATGTTAGGAGAAGCTGGGTGAAGGGTACTCAGGACTCCTGCACTATTTTTACAGCTCCCTGTAAGTCTACAAGTATTTTAAAATGAAAAGTTATTCTTAAAATGGTAAGGACGCTATTATATAGTGTATGCCTCCCCCATCCCCACCCCAAATAAATAAAGTTCACAGCAATACCTGTATGGACATTGTTAATTATTTTTTAACACTTTCAGGTCAAGAGGCCACAGACTAATCCATTTCCTTACTGAAGTTTTTAATGGAATTTGGTATAATCATTACATGTTTAATAAGATAATCTCTCTCACACACCAGAGTTCAGTAACCTGAAAGAGTAACCATTAATTAAACTAGTTCTAAAAACTGCAACTGGTGTATGAAAGGCAACCTTACTACCGATCAATTAGTTTTTATCTGTCTTGAAAGAAAATAATCAAAGGGCAGAATGACATGAACAAATAGATTCTTCACATTTTATCCAATACGATCAACAGCATTCCCTATCAAATCCATGAGCCCAAATTTTAAAAGAAGAGAAACAGGAAAAAGTAAGTACACTTAATTTAAGTTCATTTCCATCCATGAGTCACAGGAGGTAGGATGACAATGCCATTAATGCACAAAGAAATCAAAATACCCATCACACAACTGGGCCATGAGGCTGGTGGTGGAAGGCCTCCTGACACACCTCCCTGTGGTTTCCGTCAAGGGCCTCGGTGGATATCCAAGGAATATTACAGACTGTCAAATGGGGTACACAGGGCGTTACCACATGTTACTGTGAGCTTTCAGCACCTCTAGTGTGTCCTTAAAATGGTGCTTTGTTCTAGAATCTCAAAGCTACAATGCACTCATGCATCTCTTTTGGACAAGGGCCATTCCACAGAGGCTCTAGCACCTTGCAGCAAGACAGGGTTCTACCCACAGGCAGAGAGGGTATCTTCATCTTCTTTGTACCTTAATGAAGACCATGGTGGTGCTTGGCATGTGGAAGATACTAAAAAAATACCAGTTAGATGTCCAAATGAATAAACCCTGCCTTTTGTCCCTTTATTCAGATCATTTTTCATTCCCAGAAAATGACCTCTAAAAATGGAAAAGTCCTTTAGACCTGAAATAAACATAATATAATTTAAATATACTTCTTAAAAATTCAAATTTTGACATGAATAAGCTTAAAATATCCCTCTGCTCTATCCTTATTAATATTGGAAATGGTGTTTTCAATATTGAAGTTTGCACACACTTCTTTAGAAATAAATCTACTGGGATAAAAATAAACTGCCAGGTAAGCAATGTTCCCATCATTTCCTGGATATTATAGAATTGTATAAGATTTGTTAATCTTCTGAACTTTTAAGTCTTGATGAAACATTAAAAATTTAAAAAACATAAAATTTCAAAAATGAACATATTCATTGTATCAAGAGACTTAATAACACATCACATTACATACTAAGAAAAACTCAATTTTCAGGTGTTTAGTAAAAGCTCACTAAAGAAGGAGAAGATTATATATTAGACTAGGGGGAGGGTCCTAAACCAGCAGTTCGACATCCCTCTCACAATCCGGGACCACTGGCTCCTAACTGCTCATCTGCATGCCTGATTGCCCCAAACCGTCTCTGCCTGCCTCATCGCCCCTAACACTCACCTGCCTTCCTCATTGCCCCTAACTGCCTCTGCCTGCTTACCTGATTGCCCCTAACCACCTCTGCCTGCCTGCCTGATTGCCCCTAACCACTCCCTGGGGGGCGGGGCCAGCCTGGGCAAGGAGCCGTGGTGTTCTGCACTTTCCAACCAGGAATGTTTTAATAGACAGTCTCCAAAAACTTAAACTGGAAAACCTAAAAGTGGAATGCTCAGATTTCAGGCATCAGGTGCTGTTAGCAGGATTTCTATCCCAATTAAACTCTAATTCTGAGCTCTCAACAGTCAGAACAAACTGCCCTTCACTGTCTCCAAAGTTTCTTATTCATCACTATCCCATTTTCCTCTGCTTCAAACCAAGGTACCAAATGCAACCTTTAATTCTGATCTTCCTCGCCACAAGGGAACAGCAAACCTCAATTGAAATAATTTCCCACCAGAAGTCACATCCAAATACTGCAAGACTGAGAACTATAGGGCTTACTATGTACATGTGCAATAACAGGTTCACATTCTAGTGAACCCAGGCGTCCTCCACAATCCCACAATCCTCTGGTCACATACTTCCGGTTTTTCTAGCTCCTCCTTAAGTGGTGTTTCCTTCAGTTGCGTTGCAATGTCCAGGGCCTCTAGTTGGAGAGGATTTTTCTGTTTTTTGACGTTGATGGCTGTTTGCTATTTGGAATCAGTGAAGTTTTGGGAGTACTGCCGCTGCCATGAACATGTCAGTCCCAAGCACACTCATGAAACAACCGCCCATTCAGTCCATGGCTGCTGCTGTCCCAGTTGGCAATGAGAAATGTACTGTGCTGAGCCATTTTCCAATCGGATCTTCCTCTTCTTTCCCCAGCACACTCCAAACCTACTCCGGGCCGACCACCCCAACCCCGCAGACCCTTAAGACTTTCCCCCCTATTTCCTTGACTTTCCCCCACTGAACTCGCACCCTATCGCATTGCCTAGGGGTGCCCCTCTCCCTGTGGGGAGGGGCCAGCCTGGGCAAGGGGTCGTGGTGTTCTGGTCTCTGGTCATTCTGGTCATTCCACCATTTCAGTCGCTGGCCTTTTATTATATAGGATATATACCATATTCTGGGACCACTTTAAAAAGGCAAGTGGGGAAGGATCAATAGATTAAGTCTATGTTGACAGACCCATTTAGAGCAGTTAGCAGAAGATGAAGAAAAATAAGGTTTGAAAAGAACATTTGAGAGACTAAAAACAGCCACAGTGTGGTCACAGTTGATGCCGTTTCATCAAAACACTCACTGTATTAATTTTAGATATTTAATGCAATCTGCTGCAAACTAATTGCAATTGATCCAGAGACCAGCTTCATAGACATATAAACACATCGACTGCTTTTGCACTGACTCCAATGAAAGCCTGCTGCAAGTCAGTTGCTCTTAAATTGAAAACTAGCACAGTGAACACAGTTCTAAAGCCACTGCTAACTCTGAGCTATCATTCACAAAGTGATCAATAATCACCTGTGTTTGTCAACCCTAAACTTGGAAGAACAGGATCACTGACTGGGTTTAAAACTTCATTAACTCAACTTCGTTCATTAAGAATTTGTGATATATCTAGGGAGGAACAACTTAAATCTACTTTTGTATTTTCAAGGGGAAGAAAAAAGGAGAGAAGACACATGCTAAGCAAATGGATGGTGTAAAGTATGCTGGAAATGTAATCAAATGCTGAATTTTGATCTTCAATCATGTTAACAGTTCCTTCTACTGTTGATTGAGCACTTACCATGCGTTACACATCATACTAAACTTTCGTGTATCTAACAATCAAAACAATCACGAAAAGTCAAATATTATCATCTTTCTCAATAGCTATCATTAATGCAAACCAACAACTACCCCAAGCTTCCTTCTTCCAGGCATGTACTTGCCCTGGCTGAAGTTAGATAAGGCCTGTCACTCGCACTGGTTGATAAGTCATGAGTACACATGGTGTGTGACACGTCTGGGCCAACACTGAATTATCAACCCTCCCGCCCACGAAGCTCTCTCGCTCTTGACCTGGGAATGGCGACATTCAGGATGGCGCTGCTGTCCCAGCCAGGGGCCAGAGTGAGGACCACACACCCCAGGGGATAAAAAATACACCTTCATGGACCTTCAGCCACTGAGATTCTGGGGATTATTTGTTACTGTTGCAGAACCTTGCCTACAGAACCTCGCCTGTGCTAACTATAAAACGATCTTATAAATTAGGAAACCCAGGTGGAAGGTAAAGTCGGTAAAGTCATTGGCCCAAGATCACAGGAGGATGTCAGACACAATGCTCCTCTGGTCGACAGTACTGATCACTGGGTAATACTGCCGGTCCCTGCATTTGGATTCTGCCCCACAACCCAGGGACCCCTGGGGATACAGACAGGCTGAGATGAGTAAGATCATGTTCCTGTCTTCAAATGTCTACAGAACAGAATTCATGAAATGCTGGTCCGTGCGTGTAAAGGAAAGTGTGAATGCTTCAGACTCTGGGAGAGAGGGAGGTGGGTATGAGCAGTGCTGTCCTAAGACACTAGAATGGCAGAAGCCATTTATTTCAACTCCTAGGAAGAGAGCCACCTGTTAAAACCCTGGACCAGTGTCTCCACTGCAGAAGTCAGGACCTCCAGGGACTCTGGAACAGAGCAGTGGAGGGGGTTTAAAGCTCAGCTGATGCCAGGCCTGTCACTTGTGGCTGCTAGTGACCTGCCCGCTTGCTGTCCGCTCTCCCCATGCTCTTTCCATCGGGATTCTGCTAAACGTGAGGGTCTGTGCAGAGACTGCCCAGGCGCTGTCTTCCTCTGAGTCAGCAACTCTGGCAGCGACTGCACCTCCTCGGTAGTTCCAGGTCCCTCCAGCAGCCCTTTCTTCCACACCCAGCACCACATCGCACACCACACCCCCTGCACCACCTGCTGGCGCATCACACAGAGCCTTCCACTCCTCGGGCGAGTCAGAGGGTCCCTCCAGTCGCCAGCCTCTGGGTGGCCCCCAGCCCTGCTTGCCCTCCATTGGTTCTAACACCTTTATAACTATTTATCTTTCCCTGGTAAATTCTATTAAAAGACCTGATGCGCCCTGGCCGGTTTGGCTCAGTGGATAGAGCATCGGCCTGAGGACTGAAGGGTCCCGGGTTCGGTTCCGGTCAAGGGCATGTGCCTTGGTTGTGGGCACATCCCCAGTAGGAGGTGTGCAGGAGGCAGCTGATGGATGTTTCTCTCCCATCGATGTTTCTAACTCTCTATTCCTCTCCCTTCCTCTCTGTAAAAAATCAATAAAATATATTTAAAAAAAAAAAAAAAAAAAGACCTGATGCTTCACAGAGCTGCGGGCGCCCCTGAAGGCAGAGCGGAAGGAATGGCACTCATGATAGCAGCATTGGTGACACTGGGACCCTACTCGCAGCAGCTTCCCAGGCAGGCATGTCCCCGACATTCAGATTCCAAGGTATGAAAAGACAGCTGGGGTCCAACCTCCTCATTGTCCAGTCAGGAACGTGAGGCCTAATGAGGGGGTTTAACAGGCCCACGGGTCCTACAATGAGTGAGGCAGCTTGACAACTAGACAAATTCCAACTTCCATTCCCTCTTTCACTTGGATTTGGGCAAAGTGACCATATTATCATAGCAGAACGTTCTCAAAACAGCAAGGGGGGTGGGCACCTCACTCTGGTCTCTTTGGGACCTCCCGCTCCCCTCACTTCCATGTCCCTGGAAGAGCAACCCATTTCTAAGCTGGAGGGGTAGGAGAAAATGCAACTGAAAGAAAAGCTGCACATAGAGATGTGAGGGCTTCCGGGAACAAGGGAGCAGAGGCAGAAGGAAAAGAAGGAAAATGAAGGAAAGGACCAATAGAACCGAGACATCAAAGACAATGACTAAGGGGGGAAAAGTCACACACACACACACACACACACACACACACACACACACAAATCAAAGCCCACAATTAGACAGCTACACAGAAACAATGACACGACAGAAATCATCCTTGGCCCCGTGGTTTTAAAATTAGAGGTGTAGAGACTACTGGAATAGCCCGCAGGAGGAACATCACTAAAGGGAGTCTAGGAAGTAATGTGGTTGAGCGTGAGCCACATCTGCCACATGTGCCCAGGGGCGCCACATGCCCTGTGTCAGCCTGAGCTTCCACAGTAATGCTACTTCACTCAGGAAAGCAGCCCGGGGGAGGGGGCGGGGGTATTGCGGGGGTAGGGAGGATATTAGAGCCAAAAGCTCACTGGTAATCAGGAAAATAGAAATTAAAAGCAAAAATGAGAAACCATTCTGCCGAAAGGAATGAAGGCCTGTGATGTCACTGTGAAGGTACCATGAACCTGCTCATACACGCCCCACGCAGATAAAACACCCATGCAACCACCTTCAAAACCAATCTGACAGCATCGTGAAAACTAACCACCCACCCACACCCTGTGCACTGGGTCTACTTCACGGGTGTCAGCTAACAAAGCGCTCACATGTGGACCGGGGACACGACTCTTTTGTGTAGTGTTCCACAGAGTAGAGGGGAAAGGGGGAAGTGACCTAAATGCCCCTGGAATAGAAAAGACTGCAGTGCAGCAGGTCAGACTATGTGAGGCATTTGAAACACCTGTGCCACCCAAGAGCACCCCGCATCCATGTGCCCCTGCATTCTCAGCTAACCTTGGAACTGGTGTGCCAAACTGTTAAGCAACCGCTGCAACCCTCCAGTGCATTTTATTGGCTGCAAGGGCCTGGAAGCCACACGTGGAGAGGATGGAATCACAGGGCTGAATCGGCCTGAATTACTGAGTTTTATCGGAATCATCTGACCCACCTTTGCATGTGTGAGAAATAAATCACTGAGACCTTGGGAATAACCTGTATTTGCTCATGGACCAGCCTAGCCTGACAAGCACGAGCCCCTGATTGTGACTGTTCTCCAAGGCACATTAAAGGAGTCAGCAGGTTTCTCTCAATATACAAAGTAGAATAACATGTACATTTCAGACACACGTTCACACACAAAGCAACATTCTGTATCTTTTAAAGTTAGAGCTCCCTGTATGTAAATGTATGCGAAAGGCCCAGATGAAGTTCCCCAAGCCCAATGCCAGAAAATGAGGGCAGACCCAGAAAAGGGTCTGATTTATAAATTTTTTAAAACATTATAGAAAAAAAATCACTTATTATTTGTATAATGAAAATCAATCTACTTAAAAACAACATTGAGAGGAAATAAAACTGAGGCTGTAACCAACTGCATCCCTATTAACTCGTCTGGAAAGTGAAGGGCTTAAAGGTTGCAGGGTTCTTGAAAGGCATCGTGAAACCAAGGTGAGGGCGTGGGGACAAAGCTGTGTTCTCTGTCACACAGAACGACCACCTCCCATAAATTCCTGCTGTCCCACAGAAGAGGCTCTTAAACCTCATTTGAGGCCTCAAGAGCAAGGAGACAGTGAATACAAACAAGAAATTAGCTGTAAACTCAGAGGAAAATAAAACTCCCTCTTGTCATGGGCAAAGCAAGGCAGGCAGATGCTGTGCGGGCTATGAAGGCCAAAAGTTGGTATATGCTTGTTACAGTTTAGTTTTTGCCAATGTCATTCTGTATGCAAATTATCACCCATCTACCCTTGTCATGTTACCTAGAAAAATACAAGGCTGCAAATGCACATGTTGGTGCAGATGAAAAGACATTATAATGAGTATCTATATATATAAAAGGCTAAGCAACCGTCAGACTGGTAGCTATGATGTGCAATGACCACCGGGAGCAGACCCTCAATGCAGAAGCTGCCGAACTGTGGTGACTTGGCAGCGGCGGTTCTCAGGTGACGCACCCCAGAACCAGAGAGGAGGGAGCCCGATTCCAGGGTGCATTATCCGAGAACCACCCTCTCCCAATCTGAGACCCCTCGGGGGATGTCAGAGAGCCGGTTTCAGCCCAATCCCTCAAGGCCAGGCCAAGGGACCCCCACCTGCCAAAGGGACCCGGCTCACTCCACAGATGCCCTTTGAGCTGTGGTGCCGACCCAGATGTGGCCAGCCAGAGAGGGACTGTGGGAGGTTGGCTCCAGGGTGTGTCTGGCCTGTCTCACCCAGTCTCACCCCACCAGCCACCTTCTAATTAATTTACTTTCAATGTGCACGAATCCGTGCACCGGGGTCCTAGTCGTAAAATAAAAGGCCTGACTGCTGAACACAGGCTCTGAAGAAGCCACCTCACTTCTGCCCCGTAAAAGAGATTAAGTGGAATCTGATTTTTAAGAGGAAGAATAATAATGATAATTTAAAAAACAATAATATTTTTCTGTTTGGCCCTGAATGCGATAATGCCAACACATCAACTCTTCCTTCAGAAAGAAAACATGCTAAAGAAGCAAATAAAGAAAAGCAACATAGTGCATGATTGGGGGCCAAAGCTCATGGAAAGGAAAAACTACTAAAGAAAGGGCAGGAGCGTGGGTACTGACACTTTGTTATATTTTACTCTGTGTTCAGGCTGGAGTGTGCAGGGCCTTCTTGGGAGTCACCTTTAAAAATAAAATAGAGCACTAGCATCCCTTTTGTCTAGAACTGGACTGCTCCTGATCCCTCTCCAAGTAGGCTGTCCCTGTGACCAGGCAGAAACTTCCTGTTTTTAATAGGATCCTTTCTCCTGTCTTTCCTTCTGATTCAAACTGGCCTCATCCAGCCCCTGACTCACCTGCCTCCTTCTCCCTGCCTGGCCACTCCCTTAATTATTAAGCCCTCAGGACAATGAGGTTCTGATCAGCATCTAATACTCTCAGGAACAAAGCCTCAGCCCCTTGACCCAGAGACAGAGTTTCGGTCAAACTAGAGACAACATCTAGGCCTCAGCAGTGTTTCAGCTCCAGAATGACCCCACTGACCACACTCTTGCAAAACCAGATGAAGTGACACCATGGCTGACAGCAGGACCAGATGCACCACTGACCAACTACCCCCAGCACCGACCAATCAGTAGAGACCACGACCCTGGCCATGACCCTAACTTCCTTACTTCCCTACATAGCCCATCCCTTAGAAGCCCTCAGGGAGCCAGGTCTTTGCTCATTAGCTCACCTGTGACGCTGGGGATGGACCATTTCCTAAAAACAAACCCTTATTTATTTGCTGCAAAGTCCTGTTCGTGTCTTAGTGGGTGTGATGTACACAGGCAAACGGATCCCTTTAGTCTGGTAACATCCCCATTTTGCACACTGTAAGGAAATTAATTAACCAGTGAACTAGTCCACTATGAGTTGTTACATGCTAGCAGGAGTGCACAGGGATGCTACCCGCACTATGAGAAAGGGCAGCTGAAACGAGTTTCCTCATTTACAAATCCAGGAAACTAATAGGCCCATCTTCATAGCTGTTGTGAGAATTAAATGAATTAGTATTATAAATCAATTGAAACAGGGTCCAGCATATCATGAGTATTCAAAAAAAGTTAGCTATTACTATTTAACTAGAGGCCCAGCCAGGGGGAGGAGCCGACCCCTCCCCCAATTGGGGTGCAGGGGGGCCGATCAGGGTGAGGGGGGCCTATCGGGGGAGGAGCCGCGGGCAGTTGGCGGGCCAGCCTCGCCCCTGATCAGGGGTGGGGGACGATCGGAGGAGCGGCCGGACAGGGAGAGGGGCCGCAGGTGGTTGGCTGGTTGGCCCCTCCCCCTGGTCGAACTCCCAGTTGAGGGGACAATTTGCATATTAGCCTTTTATTATATAGGATGCAGAAATACAATGGGGGAGAAAAAGTATATAACAAGGAGAGCAATCACTAGAATAAAAATAGCAGGTGGTCATCACATAAATGACAAAGAAGTGCCCATGGTGTCCTGCTGTTTGTTTTAAATGCATGGGGGGAAGTATTTTTAAACTCTAATAGTGCAATCTCTATACTTAAATCACTCATAAAAAGAGACAGAATAGTAATCTATATAATAAAAAGTTAATATGCAAATTGACTTAACAACAGAACGACCAGTCGCTATGATGCACACTGACCACCAGGGGACAAATGCTCAACATAGGAGCTGCCCCCCTGGTGGTCAATGCACTCCCACAGGGGGCGCGCCGCTCAGGCAGAAGCCGGGCTCACGGCTGGCGAGCACAGCGGTGGGAGCCTCTCCCGCCTCCACGGCAGTGCTAAGGATGTCCGACTGCCAGCTCCCGGACTGCGAGAGGGTGCAGGCCGGGCTGAGGGACGCCCTCTTCCCAGTGCACAAATTTCATGCTCCGGACCTCTAGTTTATAATAGGAAGGAACAGACAAATCTCATTCGGTAAGCAAGTTAAAATGTGCTATATGTGCCAAATAAATTTACTTTCCATCACATTTAAGACCTGAAATTTCATCTCACCGATGAGAAAATTAGAAGGTAAGAGAGGTTAAGTAATTCATCGAAGGCCACTCTGCTGGTTAAGTAAGAGTCAAGATTTAAATCCAGGTCTGCCTTAAAAACCCATGACCTTTCTATTATGCCAACTGATTAATTCATTGATTTTTCTGGGTCAGTCTGTGAATCCTATGTCAATAAAAAGATCTTGGAACCACCACCAGATAAAAAATATACTGCCATTCCTGATCTAAAAGTACCCATTTTCCATTTAAAAGAAGAGAAAATAAAGTTGTTACCAGTGGGGTGTTCTCTGTCCGTGGAAGTAGCTTCTGGGGTGCGGCTGGAATAAGAACTTCCTGAGGGCCTCTCCAGGAGGATGAGGATGGTGGAAAGCTTTATTTCTCGGAATTAAACCCCTGGTTTCCAAGGTCCCATTTTGTCCTCAGCAGAGCTGGGATGAAAGCCAGTGTCCATATTAAATCACAGGCCAGTTCAGCTAACTTAGCGTGTGTTCCCAGCTACAGTCTATCACATGGGAGCCACATGACAAGCTAGGCAGGTCATGGAGCAAACAAGTAACAGAAGTGCAAGCAGCAGAGAGAACTCTTTGTCTGTGGATTATGTATCCCAAATTTTCACGGGTTTGCACTGGGGCCCACCCTCCTGGCCAATGATCTTTGTTCCCAGGTTAGATGGACAGGCAAGCACCTTCCCTGCATCACCGGGACTTCACTGCCATGTGTCCATTTCCCTTCCCCCAGGATCTGCAGGGAAAGGACAGGTGGTTCCCTGAGGAGTGTGAAACTGCAGATCCCTGGGAAAGCTGCCCTGATGACCATGTTTACAATGTCTGGCCTCCGTTGTGCTTCTTTCCTATTGTTAATATTCGCTAGCTAGTGACATCAGAAACAAAGTGACTAACAAATTGGGAACACTAATAAAGATGGCATGGTGCCTGAAAACAGAGTGTGGATGGGATGTGGCTTAGAATAGATGACTAAAAAAGTACTTTAAACTCTGCTGATCAAGAGAAACAACTCTTCTTGAACTCTTCTTTACAAGAAATGAGACTAGGAGCTGGAGGCCGTGTCTGCTCCACTTGCAAGGCATCTCGGATAGTACCACACCTCTAAGACCGGGCAGGAAGCGGGACAGCATCTGCTAAAAAGATAAAATAACCTGGCCTACCAGGAAAGAATTGAAAGTTTAGTTTTCAGACTACCCTGGAATTGGATCGTAGCCGTTTCCTATTTTAGAATTACTTCCTCTTGGGGATGTGCAGGTCTAGAACTAGTGCTCTGCATATTACTTTCAGCTAAAGGCCATTTTAGCTTCAGGCTTGAGAAACTTCTGCCACCCTCCCCAACCGCCTATACTACCTAGAAGAAGAGGAACTAGAGGCCTTGCTCATAACAGAGGATCAGAGATAACTTTTCACCTGTCTAAAGCATAGGGGAAGTACTAATTACTGAATGCCTGCCTGCTCTTACCATCCTACAGTGACCTTTTGAGGCCCCAAGGCCACTCACCTTATCCCCAGCTAAGAATGTCTTATATACCTCAACCCCCCTTTCTATCTCTCAACCTTTCCTGCATATAAGGCTCCCACAGACATGAGATTAAATGTGATTTTCTCTTGTCAATCTGCCTCCTGTTGATTTGCTTATCTGGCCAGCCAAAAGGAGCCAGAGGAGGGAAAGATGAATTGTCCCCTTCCCCTCAGGTACCTTGGCAAAGTCTTACATTTTTTAACCAAACTGAATACTTGCAAACACATATGAGTGCCATGGTTACAGAAACTGTACTCTACACTTGACAAGCATCGCCTCATTTAATTCTCACCACAGCCCTGCAAGGAAGAAACTGGATGAGGCCCATTTTACAGATGAGCAAATTAAGTCTCAGAGAAGTTTAGTGCCTGCTGAGAGTCACAGAACTGGCCAGAGGTAGAGCGACATTTCAGACTGAGGTGTGTCTGACTCCAGTCTACGCTCTCCGATGGGACAGACCGGCGCAAGGTCTCCAGGTCACTGAGCAGTGAAATAATTGGGGCAGGAGGAGCAGCAGGAGGCTGTGTACAGACTCCTCCTCAGGAAGGTCCAGAGCTGCACTGAAAGAGGGTCAGGGGAACATGGGAAGATGTGAATGAGAGAGAGTTTCCTGGATGGGCTTCTCTAAGTCAAAAGAATTAGGATCCTCACAGATACTGTCTGGTTCTTTTTATCCCATTTCAGCAGGAAAGCAGCCCATTTTTTAAGGAGCTAAGACAGCTAAAACTCTTTGTAGTCACGACAAATGCCCCAAGGAGAGTGCAGACTTCACCAACAGCAAGAAAGAAAGGGAGAGAAAAAATACAACCTTGATAAACATTAGCATATTAACACAACAGCAGAAATAAATGCATAAAAGGCACTGAATATACCAAGCAGCATCACGTTAAAATGTCTGGCTGCCCCTGGTGGACAGCGTGCCAGCTCAAGCATGTCACAGGGAAAGCCACCCTTATCTTATACTGTGAGCAGAGTGGACAGACTTATTGATACACTAAGGGCCCAGTGCACGAAATTCGAGCATGAAATTCATGCACTCAGGGGGGTTGGCCTGCACCCTCTTGCAGTCCAGGAGCCCTCCGGGAGTCGAACATCCTAGTACTGCCACAGAGGCGGGAGGGGCTCCCGCCACTGCCGCTGCGCTCGCCAGCTGTGAGCCCGGCTTCTGTCTGAGCAGCACTCCCCCTGTGGGAGCACACTGACCACCAGGGGGTGGCTCCTGCATTGAGTGTCTGCACCCTGGTGGTCGGTGTGCATCATAGCAACTGGTCATTCTGCCATTTGGTCGATTTGCATATTAGCCTTTTATTATATAGGATGCAGGAAAACAAATTAAGGCAGCATGAACACATACTTGCATTTAACCCCTACCAAGGCCACTGGCAGAACCTGTACCTTGTTCATTTGTTGAACGATTTTCCCCTGGGTATTTACGACGCGGCAGCCACTTGGTGACTGGCATCCCCGCTCCACAGGTCAGCACAGACGAGCTGCTGTTAGAGGTCTGTGTCCCAGGAGGGGAGGCAGGAAAGAACAACCTGAACACACAACTGAAGAATGTGATTAAAGTGAGATGTGCTATGAAGGAAATACATGATGAATTACGGAGGCCAGTGCGGACTGAACAGTGACCTCCTGAATTCCAGGAGGCCACCTCTGTGCGGAGCCCTGAAGACAGAAGGGAGGGGCATGTGAAGAAACTCGGGAGGAAAGGGTTAGTTGGGCAGAAACCGGGGACAACATGACAGAGGAGAATGGGAAGGTGAGCAGGAAGCAGACGTGCAGTGCTTGTAAATGGCTGGTGAGCTTAGACTTTGTGCCTCGGCTATAAGCAGGGTGGGTGAGATGAGTTCACATTTTGGAAGAGTCGCCTTGTATGCGGTGGAGTCGATGAAACCAGTTACCGGAGCTGCACTGAACCAGAACAGAGTCAGCAACCATGTCCTACAAACAGCCCAACTGTAAATACACTAGACTTTGAGACCAGATAGTCTGAGTTGCAACTATTCCACTCTGCCTTTGTAGCATAGGTCAGGCATAGATAATATACAAAATCATGGGCATGGCATGTTCCAATAAAACTTTATTTACAAAAACAAATGGGTTTGCAGACGCCTCAATGAAACAACAGAGAAGGGCAGTGAAGGCAGAAACAGAAATGAAGAGAGTCTGGATAAGCCTGTGGGGAAGCAAAGCTCACTCAGGGCTTAGACCTGGGGTTTAAGGAAAAAGAAAGCTAGTATTAGACAGACACACACACACTCTTTACAGTGTGTAAACCTGGTGAATTTTATGTATCATAAGAAAGCATTTCTTTAGAAACAGCCTTAGCCTTAGGTTTTTTTGCCCAAACTGGACTTGGCATGACACTTAATTATTGAGACACCCGTATATCATTCCTCCTCCACATCAGAGCTGCTGGGTCTTTGATCTTAGAACCTTCTTCATTATTTAATATTAGTCCCAGCGGCAACAGGCAGAGCTCTGCTAGAGCCCGTCCTCCTACAGTGGCCCCTCGGTAGCTCTGCTCCAAGGAGAAAACACTGGCCTCTCTTGATTAGAGACACATAAAAACTAAGGATTAATAAATTGTGGCATGTACAATGAAATACTATAAAACGGTTTAAATGAATGAGCCAGCTCTTGATATATCGATGTACAAATATTTCCACAGCAAAATATAGGGAGAAATAAGCAAGTAACAGATAAAAGGGTCACATAAGAGCATGCATGCTTCAACAGCAAAAGTATTAAACAACTAGAGGCCCGGTGCACGAAATTCGTGCACGGGGTGGGGGTCCCCTCAGCCCAGCCTGCACCCTCTCCAATCTGGAACCCCTTGGGGGATGTCCAACAGCCTGTTCAGGATCGGGCCTAAACAGGCAGTCAGACATCCCTCTCACAATCTGGGACCACTGGCTCCTAACTGCTCACCTGCCTGCCTGCTTGATCACACCTAACTGCCCCCCCTGCTGGCCTGGTCTCCCCCAACTGCTGCCCCCACCAGCCTGGTTGCCCCTTAGTGCCCCCCCCCCCAGTCTGGTTGCCCCTTACTGCACCCCCTGCTGGCATGGTCATCCCCAACTGCCCCCCCCCCCGCCAACCTAGTCGCCCCTCACTCCCCCCCCCGCCCCGACGGTCTGGTCGCCACCAACTGACCTCCCCTGCAGGCCTGGTCGCCCCATGCAGCCTGCTGCTTGGTCGTTTGGTCGCCCCTCATTAACCCCTCTGCTGGCCTGGTCGCCTCACGCAGCCTGCTGCTCAGTCGTTTCGTCGTCCCTCACTAACCCCCCGGCCAGCCTGGTCGCCCCACACAGCCTGTTCAGTTGTCCATTCAGTTGTTTCGGATGCGATGGTCGCTTAGCCTTTTATATATATAGACTAGAGCAGCCGTGGGCAAACTACGGCCCGCGGGCCGGATCTGGCTGTTCTATCCGGTTCTCTTGCTCTCCCCTCCGCTCCTTTACTTTGAATTTATATTAGTTCACACAAACACTCCATCCATGCTTTTGTTCCGGCCCTCCGGTCCAGTTTAAGAACCCATTGTGGCCCTCGAGTCAAAAAGTTTGCCCACCCCTGGACTAGAGGCATGGTGCACGAAATTCGTGCATGGCGGGGGGGTGTATCCCTCGGCCCAGCCTGCACCCTCTCCAATCTGGGACCCCTTGAGGGATGTCCGACTGCCTGTTTAGGCCCAATCCCAGTAGGATCAGGTTTAAACCGTCAGTCGGACATCCCTCTCACAATCCAGGACTGCTGGCTCCCAACTGCTCACCTGCCTGACTTCCTGATTGCCCCTAACCGCTTCTGCCTGTCAGCTTGATCACCCCCTAACCACTCCCCTGCCAGCCTGATTGATGCCTAACTGCTCCCTTGCCAGCCCGAGTGCTCCTAACTGTCCTCCCCTGCCGGCCTGGTCACCCCTAACTGCCCTCCCCTGCCAGCCTGGTCGCCACTAAGTGCCCTCCCCTGCCGGCCTGGTCCCCCCCAACTGCCTTCCCCTGCCAACTCTGTCACCCCTAACTGCCCTCCCCTGCCAGCCTCATTGTCCCTAATTGCTCTCCTCTGCTGGTCTGGTCCCCCCCCCCAACTCCCCTCCCCTGCACGCTTGGGTTCCCCCAAACTGCCCTCCCCTGCAGGCCTGGTAACCCCTAACTGCCCTCACCTGCAGGCTTGATTGCCCCCAACTGCCCTCCCTTGTAGGCCTGGTCTCCCCCAACTGCTCTCCCCTGCAGGCCTGGTCACCCCCAACTTCCCTCCCTTGCAGGCCTGGTCCCCCCCAACTGCTCTCCCCTGCAGGCCTGGGTCGCCCCCAACTGCCTCCCCTGCAGGTCCAGTCACCCCCAACTTCCCTCCTCTGTCAGCCTGGTCACCCCTAACTGCCCTCCCTGCAAGCTTGATCGCCCCCAACTGCCCTCCTTTGCAGGCCTGGTCCCTCCCAACTGCCCTCCCCTGCTGGCCATCTTGTGTCCACATGGGGGCAGCCATCTTGAGTGTTGGAGTGACAGTCTATTTGCATATTACTCTTTTATTAGATAGGATGATATGAAGACAAATGAAGGGTTCAGAGTATGTCACCGCAAAATATGCCACTCTGGCATAAGAATTATTTTGAGCTGAAGGCAACTGAAAAGAAGTGGCCCTTCCTACAATCTGATGGCCAAAGAAACTCAAACTCCTTTTCCTTTGTCTTAGCACTTATTTGAAGAAATATTGTTCTTCTGTTAGGATGCTACAGAAGCCCAAACAGATAAGGTACTGAAAGGTGTGTCCACACAGCCATTATAATGGGTCAAAGGTGTCCACTCAGGGCGTCAGACAACCTCCTTCAAAGCTCCTCTACTTCCGCCCCCACTTCTCCTTCAGGAACTCCTTAAATTACTCCCCAAAGTCCCTTCCAATAAAGTCAGTGAAAAGCTTTAAGGGACAGACTTTATTTCAATCAACCCACTCATGCTCCTAACAATCAAATAGCACTTACTAGTTTAGGATACATTTGAGTTTAATGGAATTTACCCCATAGAAATGGCCTTCTCATAGCTTCTTTATAGCGGCATTTGAGAGGCCTAGCTAACTCAATCTCCCAGGCTCACCTGTCAACCTGGCATGCTTGGAATGACTGGGGAGTAGTGAATGAGCAGCCTTCACTGGGGAACTCCCGGGCGGCGCTGCAGTATTTTGCAGGGGCTGTACAGAATGATAATAGGTGTCTGCAAGGTTCTGAGTGCACTTTTTGTGTTTAGAAAGGGACTTTACCCTATCTGGTTTGGCTCAGTGGACAGAGTGTTGGCCTGTGGACTGAGGGGTCCCAGGTTTGATTCTGGTCAAGGGCACATGTCCAGGTTGTGGGCTTGATCCCCAGTAGGGGGTGTGCAGGAGGCAGCCAATCAATGATTCTCTCTCATCACTGATGTTTCTGTCTCACTCTCCCTATCCCTTCCTCTCTGAAATCAATAACAAAGTATACTAAAAATAAAAATAAATTAGAAAGGGACTTTATTCTTGTTAATACTAGTAAATAAAGTATTAATACTATGGAAAACTAACTCTTAGAATGTTCTATTAAGAATGATTTTTAAAAGGTAACATTAAAGAAAGTGTCCCTCTTTTCATGTTTCCATTGTCAGAATCAGCATTCATATCAGAAATTATAATTTTGAGTATTAAATCCCCAATATTCTATATAAAAAAAAAATGCCCTAGTTATGGGGAAAAAGCATGTCAGATCTTTCAATTCACATCAGTCACCTCTGCTCTGGCAGAAATGTGAGATTCTTTGGCCAAAGTTGGGGGGGGGGGGGGGCGGGGGCTAAACCTCACCTGCATCTGTGGGACTAACCCGTGGAACTTAAATTCAATGCAGGCTTTCAGAAAACTGGAGAAGGTGAACATGAAACTTCAAAATAATCCCTCAAAAGAGAATTTACACAATGCAGGACACACAACATCCACTTTTCTACAGAAGACTTTTGAAGGAACCACTGTTTCTAAAGAACAGCAGGCAAGTATGAACCAGACTGATGTAGAATCCCCAGCTAAACAAGCCCAGGACGGGGCTGCACCGAAAGTGGGCGTGGGTCTGTGTTGTAGTAAAATATAGAAATGTTTAAAAATGTTTAGTCCTAGCCAGTTTGGCTCGGTGGATAGAGCGTCAGCCTGCGGACTGAAGGGTCCCAGGTTCGATTCCGGTCAAGGGCATGTACCTTGGTTGTGGGCACATCCCCAGTAGGGGGTGTGCAGGAGGCAGCTGATCGATGTTTCTCTCTTACCGATGTTTCTAACTCGCTATCTTTCTCCCTTCCTCTCTGTAAAAAATATCAATGAAATATATTTTTAAAAGGTTTAAAAATGCCAAAAAAATGTTAAAAAGGTTTTAAAATGTTTGAGTTAACTTTCCTGAAACTTAAAGTGTGATATTAAGGACACATTCCCCACTGCCCTGAGCGTGCGTATTCCATTGATAAGTATTTGAACTTAAGACTGCTGACTTGGAATGACTTGCCCTGATAACCATATGTCTGATGACCTATACTCCTCCCCCTCCCCAGAGTGAGACTGAGTGCTTACAAGCTTGTTTACTGATATGCCCATTGGAACTAATGATAAACTTGAGATCTTGCTATGCATGTTGTTTACCAGAATCCCCCTACTCTCCCCTGGACTGCCGTGGGTACCACAGGCTATTTAAAGATTCCCCAAACACCATTTAAGTTGAGCATCGCTTGATCGCTGGACACCTGGTCGTCGCTGCTCGCTTTGATCCCTGCACTGCACTGGTGGCTCTGATCGCTGGAAGTTATCTTCGCTGATTGCCTTCAGTTTGGGCGCAGTCCCCCTCCCCACTCCGCTCAGCTCCGCTTGGTGCCAGGAGACGAATGGTGGGGCCTCAGATCAATCTGCGCTGTGCACAGGGATCTCTGAAGGCAACGCCGCCCTGAAACTGAAACTTCATTCCTGACCTGACCAGCCAGACAGAGAAGGAGCCGCTGCTGCCACCAGAGGAAGCCACGCTTTGGAAGCTCCCTTTAAGCCTGTACCCACGGCACCAGGAATTTTATGAGTAACAGTGTGCTGTGCCCACTGCAATAATAAAAAAATAAATTGCTGTGTAAATTGCAACTGTGACTATTTGTGTGGCATAATTCCTCCTGCAGTTGTAATTATACTAATATAAGGTCATATGAAATTGCCTGCCACGATCCTGCCTGCATAAAGTAGTCTTTTTGCTGGCAACTACTTTAAATACCTGCACAGTTAAAGTTTATCTCAGGGGATGCCTCAAATAAACGCCTCCTTCCTTCTCAGACACTCTGGTTACATTTTACACTCGAGGGCTGGATACATAGAGGGCAGAGGAGGCAACCGTTAGGAGACAGAGACCTGGGAGCAAACGGTAATTGTGGGGCCGTGGCCCTGAGAGAGGACAGTGCCCAGGCTTCCTGACACGACACAAGAGACCAGTTACTGGCACATGCCCTGTGAATACACACTCTGCCGCTCCCAGCACTGATGGCAGGGTGCTTGATGCACAATATCAAGAGTGATTATGGAGGCCCACCAACATTGTGAAAAAGAAACAGAAGAAAGTAATTCATGGAGAACACAGACCAAATTGCCCTTTAAAAAGTATAATACATCAGACAGATGTGAGAGAATGTTATGTCCATCACAGCATTATTCAGGGTAGCCAAGACATGGGAAAAACCTAAATGTCCTTCAACACATGATTGGATAAAGAAGACGTGGCACGTATATACAATGGAATACTCCTCAGCCATAAAAAGAGATGAAATACTGTCATATGTGACAACATGGATCATACTAAGCAATGTAAGTCAGATGGAAAGGACAAGAATCATATGATTTCACTCATATGTGAGATATAAAACAGAAAGCAACAAACAAGCAAACTAAACAAACTCACAGACATGAGTATGGTGGTTACAGAGGAAAAGGGGGATGAAAAGAGGATGAAGAGGGTAAACAGAGTCAAATATACGGTGTCTACACTTTGAGCACACAATGCAATATACAGATATACAGAACTGTAGACCTGAAACATGATGCTACTAAGAAATGTTACCCCAATAAATGTCACTTAAAAAAGTAACTAGAAATCTTGAAAATTTTAAATTGATCACTAAAAAAAAGGGGGGTGGGCAAAAGGAGATAAGTTGAAAGTAGAGGGAATATAACCAGAAAGCAAATTAGTGAGCTAGAAATTGGAGGAGGGAAGCCATGGTCAAATATTTGGGAAATATCTACTTTTATTTTGTTTATTTAGAGATTCTCAATACACATTAAAGGATCCGAGAAGTCCAATAATTATTTTTAATCTAACTTTACAGTTTTCACCAAAGCAATTTTAAGTAGGCATTTGCTTTAGTTACTCCTTTGGGAAATGCCATAGACTACAAAAACAGACACGTACACACTAACCCTAACACCAGACAGAAGAAAATTGGAGCTATTTCACCTCCGTGTGCAAGTGCCTTTGTTGATTCGGGTATTTAACACTTATCTTCTCATTATTCTGTACAACCTCTGGGATTCAGATATAAAGAAAGAAGAAGAGGGCCCAAATTTGGGCTATATCAGTGACATGCCAGTTTTTAAGCTACTAGAGGCCCGGTGCATGAAATTCATGCACTGGGGGGGGGCCCCCCTCAGCCCAGCCTGCACCCTCTCCAATCTGGGACCCCTCAGGGGATGTCCAACTGCCGGTTTAGGCCCGATCCCAACCGGCAGTCAGATATCCCTCTCACAATCCAGGACTGCTGGCTCCCAACTGCTCACCTGACTGCCTGCCTGATTGCCCCTAACCACTTCTGCCTGCCAGCCTGATCACCCCCTAACCACTCCCCTGCCAGCCTGATCAACCCCTAACTGCTCCCCTGCCGGCCCGGTAGCCCCCAACTGCCCTCCCCTGCTGGCCTGGTCGCCTCTAACTGCCCTCCCCTGCTGGCCTGATCGCCCACAACTGCCCTCCCCTGCCAGCCATCTTGTGGGGCCCTCTTGTGACCACATGGGGGCGGCCATCTTGTGCGAGGGCGTGATAGTCAATTTGCGTATTACCTCTTCATTATATAGGATTTTCTATCAGCTCCAAAACCTCCATCTTAGTGTTTACTTCTGCGTGTAGACACTCTGCAAATTACCTTCCCCTTGCCAGCTGGCTTCCCATTAGATCCTGCCAGAATGGGGCCTCAGGAAGGCTGAAGGCTGGTGGGTGGGGAAAGTACCACTCCTCCTGCATGGCTGCCATTCCTGCGATCAGGGGCCCTGGCCACAGCTCTGCACGTGGACAGCAGTTGGTCCCCATTTACCTGCAAATGGGGTCCTGCCAGCACTCCCAGAGCAGCCATGGAGCCACTAGAAGCGCCTGGCGCCCTCCCTCATCCCTCTGGTCCCAGCTCTGAGAGCTCCCTCTACACTCCCAGCTGCTCCATTGGCTCCCTTTTATTCCAGGGGTGGGAGCTGCTTCCTGCACTTACCGTCTCTGCTTTAGTCACTTTTCTTTTTGTCCTTCCAAGGCTTCTTTAATCCTCCAATAGTTCTTGGACAGGTTCTCTATGTTAAATTATCCCTATTCAGATAACTAGTGTAGTTTCTATATTTCTGACTGGACCCAAATGATAAAGCAGGAATGGAAATGAAAGGATGAATACAGAGAAATGTAGTCAGTGCTTGCCTATTTCAAACTTTTCTACTGGTAAGTACTATTATACGTATATACAACAACTACTCTATATGCACAGAGATGGGTCACCAGCTCCATCGAGCAAACACCGTCCGTGGCAGAGCCTGACCCAGCAGAGACTCCGTTTAGCTTTTTCCTGAGTGAATGCATGTACGAAGGCAAGGGAGACCTACAGCTATCCGCAGCTGTAAGGAATACCTTGACGGCTCTGAGCTGAGTGGACGGCATTCCGGAAGGGCGTGTTTAACTTCCAAACACAAGAAGGAAGCCGAGGTGACTACAGGGCTTTTAGGTGTGTGGATACACTCGTTTGGGAACAGAGTTAAAATGCTTCAGATGACACAGGAGAAACTTCTCAGTGCATGGGAGAGGACAGGAGGACATCTGAGGAGGGCCTGGGCATGCCATACCTTCACGTGACTCTGAAAGCTTCAGCATAGTCTGGCTCACTGATGCTCTGGGGCCGTAGCCGGCAAACTGAGGCTCGCGAGCCACATGCGGTTCTTTGGCCCCTTGAGTGTGGCTCTTCCACAAAATACCACGGCCTGGGTGAGTCTATTTTGAAGAAGTGGCGTTAGAAGTTTAAGTTTAAAAAATTTGGCTCTCAAAAGAAATTTCAATCGTTGTACTGTTGATATTTGGCTCTGTTGACTAATGAGTTTGCCGACCACTGCTCTGGGGGAAGAGCGTTCTTTCTGCTGAATATCCAGAGATGCTGAGCTCCATACTGAATTAAGCACTGGCAAGAGCAGACACGCATGATGTCTCCTAACACCAGAGGCATGTCATTTTCCCACACAATTCCCCAATTCTCTTACACACCAAGGTGTCCAACAGCTCAATTCAACTCCCAGAGCTAGCACAGACCCCACAGGTTAGGGGTTCAGTCCCACAAGACTAGTCCTACTGCAGACACCAGCTACAGACAGGGTTCTCATGCATCATGTACTTCTACCCAGCTGACAACAAAAGAGGCGGTTCCCCTGGGCCTCCCCACAAGTTCAAAAATTCTCTACAACTCACAGAACTTGGGGAAGTGCTTTACACTGTATTATCAAGCAAAAGCCAATGTAAGACATGCATAAGGTGGGCAGTGAGCAGAGCCCCTCGCCCTCTGGACACGCCCCCTCTCCAGGCAATGTGTAGATATGTCCACCAACCTGTTTAGAGTTTTAATCCAGGTTCATTACATAAGAATGATTAAGTGATTAGCCAGTGTTGACTGAACTCAATCTCTCAGTCAGGAAAGGGACTGTAAGTTCCAACCTTCTAAGCAGCCAGCCTCTCCCTGGAAACTAAGGGCCCACCAGGAGTCACCACATTCGCACAAACTCAGGTGTGGCAAAAAGGGCCTTGTTATAAATATAAAGGATACTCTCACCACCCAGGAAATTCCACAGGTTTTAGGAGCTCTGTGCCCTCTGCATCCCCACCTGTTACCCATGGAAATACAGCTCTTGGGATACCACAAGGAAAGGAATTTCTTGGGACTCGCAAGGGAGGATGAGTGATCTTTATTTCCACCCCTGAGTTTCCAATTTCCCTTCATCCTGCCATGGAAGAAGTCCAAGCTTGTCTTCAGCAGGGCTAGAAGTAAGGCTCCTGCCTAGAGTTAATGCTCCATATTAAAGTCCAGTCCAGTCCAGTCCAGCATCTGACCAGCTTAGTTTGTGTTCCCAGCTGCAGTCCATTGCTTGTGGGGTCCACAAGGCCATGGGCCATGAGGCTGCTTAAGGCCACATGGCAAGCGAGCGCACAGGGTGAGTGCAGGTCACAGAACAAGAGCGCCAGAGCACAGGAGCAGAACAAGAGAGAGCTCTTTGGGGAGTATAAGTATCCTTCAGGATTGCATGCGTTTGCATGGCTCAACACCCTTAGCCAATTAACTTTTCCCAGGTTAGACTGATAGCAAGAATCTCCCCTACATCACCCGACTTGACTTCACATGTACCATCTCTCTTTTGTTGGGCCCCTCCCCCCAGTGGTCTGCAGGAATTGGACTGGTGGTTCCCTGGAGAGCGCAGAGTTGCAGCTTCCTGGTGAAGCTGCCCAGAGGACTATGTTATCATGTCTGGCCTTCCCTTTGCTCTCTTCCAGTTATTAATATTAATAACTATCTAACTGCGATGATAACAATACCCCACATCACGTGGTAAAATAGTCAACTTTATGAGAATTACAGCAGTTTCTTATCCTGCTCTCTCCTCCCTTCTCATTCTATAACCCTAAAAACAAAAAAGATAAATTTGGTTATACAGCCATGAAATGTATATTGAGCCTGTAAAAAAGGATTCAGAGCTGCGAGTATATAAGGCACTGCACTCTACTATGAGAGAATGAAACCAATTTAATGAAGCACACATGAAAAACCACTCCTAATTACCCATTCTATAATATTTCAAAGAAATGCTAACACAAATTCTAATTGCACTATATGGTTTATATTACTTGTAAAAAAACATAAAAGCCTAAACCACAAATGAGTTAAGAACTGAACTAGGAAAAAATCATTTAAGTAGACTTTGGTAGATCTGTTATGTAGAAAGGTAAAATACTGATGGCCAAAAGGCATTAGGCATAGAATACAAAGACTTTCCTTTCTTTGGAAAACCATTAGAATAAAAAGATGTTTACATTAACGCTACAAGTATTTAGTAAGCACTTCCTGTGCAGTACAACTGATTTAAATGTGGTTTTGTAGGAAGACATCAAGCTAAATGACCATTCATTTGATAAGCCTTTCTTGAACTTTTACATATTGTACTCTATGTATAAAGATAAATATCAAAGTCTTTGTTCTCCAAGCATTCCTAGGGGCAAGGAAGACACATGCATAGCACTGTGCCCCCAATCTGAATTTATGACAGATATCTCTAATCAATCACCTCCTTTCCCCCCACAGATGGCCTTGGGCTCAGAATCCTCCTCACACAGTGCTCCATGTGGGTACCACCAGCAAGAGCTGGGCTACAAGGTAACAGCGACTTGCCTAGAGTCTACAGCAACTCAAGCTGCTATAACAAATACCACAGACTGGGTGGCTTGTATCACAAACACTAATTCCTACAGCTCTGGAGGCTGGCTACCAACACGATCAGGTTCTGTGAGGGAGGACTCCCCAGAGTCCTGGCCTTGAAGGTCTTCTTGTTGTACCCTCAAGTACAGGAACGAATCCCATTCATGAGGGCTCCACCTGGTGGACGACAAAAGGAAAAAGGGGGTTCTGTGGAAAGTAACCTCACAGAGTGATCTATCTGATCATAAATTCCTGAACAGACAGGACATGATGGGTAGTCACACCCCAGGCCTACGTTAGTGAAAGGCCTATGTCTCCCTAAGCGAGGCTGTACAATAGTTCTGTACTCTCTGGTTAACACACCTTTGACAATGCCTCTTTTCAGACCCCTTCTTCTGAAATGTAACCCCCTCAAGGGATCAAATAATCTTAAATATCCGGTAATCCAAGCCCCACCTTGCTTTCTCCCACCTTCATGTAATCATCCTTAAATCCCCTCCTTAAATTCAAATGCATAAAAGAAACTTCAAAACTGTAACTCTCAGGAGTATTTGAGATCTTGCTCCCCTGCAAATGTCATCTGTTTGGTACAAATAAATTCTTATAAAAATTTTCTAAAAGTCTGAAAGTTTCTTACATCAACTTTCATGAATTAATTGTTTCTCAAAGGCTCTGTTACCAGACACAGAGTTTGCGTGTCTGATGCTTCAAAAGGCCAAAATTCAAAATGTCAGGGTTTGGAGTAAGAAAAGGTTTATTTATGGAGAAGGTGCCATCCAAGATGACAGGAGGCCTAGGGGTGTCTCAAAACCACCTTGCTCACTGAGCCAGAGCAAGGGTTTTCGGGGAGCTGGGGGACCAGGTGTGTGTGCTGGTGGGCAAGTTTTAACTGGAGGACCTTGGGAATTGGCCATTTATGGTAAAGGAGGTCAGCACCAGATTTTTCTGGACCCTCGGCTTCTGAAAGGGTTCTGGTGCTCAAGTTCGGTTATCTCCTGGTCCTTAGGTGGGGGTGGGGGAGACTTTGGTTCCGGGTACAGCTGGAGGCCAAAGTTCTCTCCTATATGCATGCTCTTATCCTTGGAGTCTTGGTCTTTTGTCTCTGAGAAGCAACTCAGGACCTCATTAAATAGGATAGAACCCTTTTAAGTTGGTTCTGTGGTTACAGCTTCACCTCCAAAAATCATCACTTTGGGGATTAGAGCTTCAAATATGAATTGGGGGTGGGGGCGTAGGACCTAGAATACTAGGTCCTAGAATACTAGGTCTACAGGACCTAGAATATTAATTCTTAATCAACTTTCTGAAGTAACATTATACAGAGGCTTTCACAGCAGGTTTGCTCATAACACAGCCATGCCTGCCCATGTCTGTGTCGCCTGTAGCTGCTTTAGCACAACTGAGGAGCTGAGTGGGCACAACAGAGACCACATGGCTGCAATGCCTAAAATACCTACTGTCTGGTCTGCTCTCTCTGAAGGAACGTTTGCTGAGCCTGACCCAGATTTAAAAGAGCAGGAGATAAACTCCTGGGAGACCAGAGGAGGAAACCACATCTGAACGCCCTCCGCGCCCCGGCCCCGCAGGCGCCTCTCCCTCGCCGGCTAAGGGAAGCACCCCATGGCCTCCAGTGCACACGCTGCTTTATTAGTACAGCATCCTTGGGCTTCGATGAGCTTCTCCAATGCCCATCAGGAACACCCTGCGAGGCCCAAAGCCCTTTCTCAATCCAGTCCCCAGGGGAAGGGACAACCCGGGTGTCCTCGGAGGAGCAGGGCCAGGGAAGGGAGGGGAAGACTGTTACACTTTCATCTCCCACCTGAGGGTGTAGAACAGCCGGGAGTAAACCCGCTTGTGATGCCAGGATAGCAAATGAAGATGGGCAGTTTCACCAGGGCTGCCCACCCGCGTCCGGGCATGCTTTCAGCAGACTGCCATACGCTTGGCCTCCTGAGGGCAGTTCCTTCACAAAAATCACAAAAGTGAAAGCAGCATGAAGCTCCAGACTGGATGCTGCATTTCTCTAGGCCAGTGGTCGGCAAACTGCGGTTCGAGAGCCACATGCGGCTCCTTGGCTCCTTGAGTGTGGCTCTTCCACAGAATACCACGGCCTGGGCGAGTCTATTTTGAAGAAGTGGCGTTAGAAAAAGTTTAAGTTTAAAAAGTTTGACTCTCAAAAGAAATTTCAATCGTTGTACTGTTGATATTTGGCTCTGTTGACTAATGAGTTTGCCGACCACTGCTCTAGGCCATTCCACGGCAAAGCGCTCCTTCTCACAGTAACACCGTTTTATCATCAGAGTGTCTGGGGCAGACACTGATTTCACAACTCCACATCGTCATCACCTACACCCAGAGCCTGAAGAGAAGACGAGACTCGCCCGGCCTCGCGCCTCACTTCCTGTGGCTCAGGGTCTAACCCGCGTCTCCCAGGGAACCTGCCTCACTCGCTCACCAGTACCTGGCTTTTTCAAAGTGTATGCTTCTGAGTCTACAGGTGTGGCTTATAAAATGAACTGTGCACACAGGATACTGCACCCAAAGCCAACACAGGATACTGCACCCAAAGCCAACAGGAGTGCTCTCCTCTGAGGAGGGCAAGGAGGTGAGAGATTTCATTTTTATTAAAGTAACCTACATTATCTTTTGAATTCTGTCCCAAGAACAACATAAATTGCCTTTGCAAGTGGATACTTTTCTCTAGAACACCTTTCCTGACTCCCAAAATCAGGGTTAGCAAACTACAGCCCACTGTCAATAAAGTTTTATTGGAACACAGCTACACCTGTTCATTTACACTGTCCAGAGCTGCTTTCATTGCAGAGACAGAGCTAAGTGGTTGCACAGAGAACATAAGTCTCAGAGCCTAAAACACTGACTTACATGGTCCTTTACAAGAAACAGTGCTGACTCCCACAGAGCTCACATCAGCAGTCCACTCCTAGTTTACACCTCCTCACTACGCCCATCATTCCCCTCAGAGGACGTCTCAAAGGGCAGTTATGTAGCTGTCTGATCTCTGTATCTGGCATATCCTCCCACACTGTCACGGTCTCAGAGGCACAAACCAGGCCTGCTATGTTCAACGCATCTCCAGGCCTGGACAGTCCTGGCTTGTAGGAAGTGCTTCGTAAGTACTTGCTAAATGATAATTAATTATTCTATATACACTGAGTGGCCAGATTATTATGACCACCCCATCAGTAATTCGTTGGGCCACCTTTTGCCTTCAATACTGCGGTGATTCTTCTTGGCATTGACTCCACGAGATGTTGAAAGGTGATGTGAGAAATTTGACACCATGCCTGATGAATAGCACTGTCCAGTTCTGTGAGATTTGATGGTTGTGGAACCAACTGCCTGATGGTGCTTTTAACTTCGTCCCACAAATGCTCAATTGGATTGAGATCTGGTGATTGTGGGGGCCACCTAAGGAAGGTAAAGTCTCCCTCATGTTCTTGAAACCACTCCTGCACAATACAAGCACTGTGGCATGGTGCATTGTCTTGTTGGAAGAAGCCATCTCCATTGGGATACGCCATCGACATGATAGGATGAACTTGATCAGCAACGATACTTAGGTATGTTGTGCTATTCAGACGTCGTTCCACACGAATTAAAGAGCCCAAATCATGCCAGGGAAATATGCCCCCAAACCATAACACTGCCCCCACCAGCTTGAAGGGTTGTACTCATGCATGTGGAATGCATGCTTTCATGCTGTTTCCACCAAATTCTCACTCTGCCATCTGCATGATGCAACTGGAAACGTGATTCATCGGACCGCATGACTTTTTTCCAATGCTCAACTGTCCAATCCTTGTGTTCCTGTGTAAATTGGAGACATTTTATCTTGGTAACTGCAGACAGCAAAGGTGTTCGAACAGGCCTTGGGCTTCCATATCCCATACGATGCAGTGTATGGCTAATTTGCCTACAAATGTCAGGTGGTCATAATAATCTGGCCCTCAGTGTATATATATAAGGCTAATATATATAAAAGTGTCCAACCGTCTGACCGATTGCTATGACGCGCACTGACCATCACGTAGCAGACGCTCAAAGCAGGAGCTGCTGAGATGCAGTGACTTGGCAGCGTGGTTCTTGGATGATACACCCCGAAACCAGAGAGGAGGGAGCCCGATTTCTAGCTGGGCTGTGCGATTCCACCTTTGGCCGTGGGTTATGTTGTTGCTGGGGCAACTGTTGCCCGGAATCTGGTTTACTGCACACTTGTGTTTACATTCCACACCCTGTACGACAGCAACTTTGCAGAGTGCCCTCTCACACTCCAGGATCCCTCAGGTGATGTCAGAGACCAGGTTTCGGCCCAATCCCCGCAGGCCAGGCCGAGGAACCCCACCTGCCGAAGGGACCCCCCTCACTCCACAGACGCCAGGAAAGGACTGAGGGAGGTTGGCTCAAGGGCATGTCCGACCTGTCTTGCCCAGTCCCACCCCACCAGCCACCTTCTAATTAATTTCCTTTTAATGTGCACGAATCCGTGCACCGGTTCACTAGTTAGATATAAAGACCTCTGATAAGTGACCATCAAACTAAAACTGGGGCCACCGACCTGCTTTCATGGCAGATAAATACCAATGGTTCTCATGACAATAAATCATATAGACATGGCCAGGCTCTTCCCTGGGCTAACAGTTCAGCGCTCATAGTGCTAGAGCAATACAAATTCAATCCATGTGCCCTTCACTTATCTCTAAGGCTCCAAAGCTGAGAGTTTTTCTCTGCATTCAGCCATGTATTACTTACAAATGACCAAAAAGCCAGTTCAAACAAGCTCTACAAACACATACCTCAGAGCATATGGACTGAGCACCCACTACGTGTCAGGTGGCATGCTGAGACACACAGTGAGGTGGTTGAGGTTATGGACTCTAGGCATGGAGACCTGCCTTTGAGTCCTGGCCCCTCTATGATGATGACCCTGACCATTTAATGAGAGATGAGCAGGGGCGGCAACTCCATCCTAGCGCAATACTCCAGAAGTAGCAAGGGAGGCAACTCCATCCTAGCAGAATTCTCCAGAAATAGCAAGGAAGGGAAAGGATTATTCTGACCAACTGCAGGTGGAAAACTGAAGCACAGAAAGACAGACATTTTTCCAAGGTCACAGGGACTGAAAACGAACTTCTGGAGTCCTTGCCCTTAGTCACCATACTGTCAGGTTATCACTTGTCATCAATGAGACCCTGCCTTTGAAACACATATCACAGTGCCTAACATAAAACAGACACTCCACAAAAGCTTTCACTATTATAACTGTTTCATCACCATAATCATCCAGACTGTCAAGCAAAGAATCCATCTGATCTTCCACAAATTTAACAAACACGTACAAAGATATTTCACAACCCTTTATATTGAAACACTAGAGGCCCGGTGCACAAAATTCATGCACGGGGGAGGGGGGTGTCCCTCAGCCCCGCCTGCACCCTCTCCAATCTGGGACCCCTCGAGGGATGTCCAACTGCCCATCGGACAGTCGGACATCCCTCTCACAATCCCTCTCACAATCCAGGACTGCTGGCTCCCAACTGCTCACCTGCCTGCCTGCCTGATTGCCCCTAACCGCTTCTGCCTGCCAGCCTGATCACCCCCTAACCACTCCCCTGCCAGCCTGGTCGCCCCCAACTTCCCTCTTCTGCCGGCCTGGTCACCCCTAACTGCCCTCCCCTGCAGGCTTGATCGCCCCCAACTGCCCTCCCTTGCAGGCCTGGTCCCTCCCAACTGTCCCCCCTGCTGGCCTGATCACCCACAACTGCCCTCCCTTGCAGGCCTGGTCCCTTCCAACTGCCCTCCCCTGCTGGCCATCTTGTGGTGGCCATCTTGTGTCCACATGGGGGCAGGATCTTTGACCACATGGGGCAGCCATCGTGTGTGTTGGAGTGATGGTCAATCTGCATATTACTCTTTTATTGGATAGGATAGAGGCCTGGTGCATGGGTTGGGGCCGGCTGGTTTGCCCTGAAGGGTGTCCCGGATCAGGGTGGGGGTTCCCTTGGGGCGTGGGGCTGCCTGGGCGAGAGGCCTGTGGTGGTTTGCAGGCCGGCCACGCCCCTTGGTGACCCAAGCAGAGGCCCTGGTATCTGGGGTTTATTTATCTTCTACAATTGAAACTTTGTAGCCTGGAGTGGAGCCAAGCCTTCTGCTCCCTCCGTGGTGGCAGCCATTTCTCTTGGAATTTATTTATCTTCTATAATTGAAACTTTGTAGCCTTAAGCGGAGGCCTGGGCCTGCCAGGGTGTGCAGAAAGCTTGGCTTCCTCCATCGCTGGGGAAACCCAAGCCTCCCTCCTGCTCCCTCCATGGCTGCAGCCATCTTGGTTGGGTTATTTGCATACTCACTCCTGATTGGCTGGTGGACGTGGCTGGTGGGTGTAGCAGAGTGGTGGTTAATTTGCATATTGCTCTTTTATTAGATAGGATCAATCTGAGCTTGTCTGATTTTGCTTCTCCCCCACCCTCATCTCTAGAACCCACAGGTATAGAGGGATGAATGTACCTGTTACTGCATTTTTTAATTAATGTACTCAAGCCAGAAACCATAAGCAAGAACAAATCAATAATGAAAATTAAAATATTTTAAGGTTATTCAAAAGGACTGGATTATGTTTTTCTGGCTGTTTCACAGACTGATTCAGGTAAAATTTCTCTAATTTCATGCTAAATGAGTTACTTACTAGCAAAATGTATCCATTAAATATTTATTATATCAATATTTATAAACATTGTAGTGCACTGCAACCAGTTTCTATATTAAAGTCATTTACACAGAGGTCAAACCTTTAAAACCCAGAAACAGCAAATGAAGTTTTCACATTTTCAAAAACCAAGTTCTAAATTGAAATCCATGTGGTTACTATTCCCTGACTCCTTCCTTCTACTAGTATATTTGTCCCATAACCTGTAAAATCATGTAAGTCCCCAAGTCCACATGAAATTAAATAAATATCCCATAATGGAAGGCCAGGAAAATATCTAGTTGTAGTAAATACCAACGAAAAACCAGTGCTACCGCCCGGCCAGCATGGCTCAGTGGTTGAGTGTTGACCTATGAACTAGGAGGTCATGGTTCAATTCCCAGTCAGGGCACATGCCCGGGTTGCGGGCTCGATCCCCAGCGTGGGACGTGCAGAAGGTAGCAGATCAACGACTCCCTCTCATCATTGATGTTTCTATCTCTCTCTCCCTCTCCCTTTCCCTCTGAAATCAATAAAAATATATTTTTTTAAAAATAAATTAAATAAAAACCAGTGCTACCTATCAGTGTCAGCAAGGTCTCCTGGCAATAGTGAAGCTTAAACTTCATTAGGCAAACAGGGAAAATAACCTTCCAGTGGGCAGGTGTTTACCATCCTGGGCTGGCTGGGAAGGGCCCTCAGATGAACCTGAATAAAGTACATTCAGTAGATTTCTCTTAACTTAAGAGTGGAACCCTCTCCAGTTTCTGCCTAGTTTCAGTTATTTTCCAACACTTCAGATACTTCAATATTTTTGAAATTTTGTTCTTATTTTGTATATTTTGTCTAAAGGTTATCACTGTGTTGTGTTACATGTTAGTCCATTAAAAGCTATTGTGTTACTGGAATAAAGGTCTGTTTTAAAACTGTGCAGTTCAGAAAAGGACACATTTCCAGATGTGGTCTAAACAAAAGCGGGAACAGCCCCGCCCAACCCGGACAGGCCCAAGTGCTGCCCAGCCCTGACACTGGAACAGCTTCCTTCTGCACCCGTCTAAACGGGACCCCGCAGTGCTCAGGGATTGTTAAAAGCTCCTCGGTGCCAAAATAGGAAGGGTTTCTTTTTCTCTTGCCAATTCTTGACTATGGCTACTACCATTATCCAGGTGACAGTCCAGAGCCTGGAGAACTCTGAGCAGATTTCAAGAATTCCAGGCCACACAGTGAAAATGGTGAAATCTCTTATAAGCAAATTGACTACATTCTATAATTTGCTCCTCAACATGAATAAAAACCACAGTGATATTTTAGCTACTAGTCAATACACAACGCCCTTGGCAGAATCTAAGTCATCTGAGATAAGCTAACTACTCATTCGTTACTTATTCCTTTCAATTAGGGTTCAATCTTGGGGCCTACTATTTCTTACCTTTTCCCTGACAAGTTCATGCCAGTAAACTTGATAACACATAGCAGAAAATTATATTGTCCAAATCTACCTTGCCCGGAAATCTAATGGAACTCAGTCCAGAACACACCTGTCCCCCAATTCAACCCACGATTTTCAGAGTATATACATGAGTAAATACCATGCTCGCATATTTTCCACTTCCTCCTGGTTTTACCATGTTATAGCTGTGTATTCAGCCTCTCTGGTCCTCAACCATTAAATGGGGATGATAAACAGGGTTATCATGAGAACAAAATCAGTAACTATATGCAAGTGCTTAGCACAGTGCCTGCTATGTAAAGAGAGCTCAGAAAATACTAGCTATTCTCATTTATTATTACTGTGATTTTTACAATATTCAACACTGCTCCCAATGCCATTCTGAAGATCCAACACAGCAAGATGAGGCAGCCAGTGACATTAGACTGCACGGGGCTGGCCTTCACAGCACACCAGTAATTGTGCAAAAGAAGTAGGAACTGTGACAGAACCATTATCCTTCAAACCTCGTATCAAACTCTTGGGTGAGGCTTTGAAGTAGTTCTAAATATTTTAGACCTCTTCCCTGCCTTCTAAGCCCAACAACTGTGGAAGAAGCGTATGAGACTGAGACAGCCAACTGAACAGTGGGAAGGAGTGTATTTACAGTGTGTGTAGCAGCCACAGTGAAAACAGCTCAGTGAATAGTGATTCATGGCTGACACATTCAGACTCACATGGCAAATTCTGTTTCTCGGGTAGCAGCTCCAATCTCAGTTCAGCTCTTCTTTACATTAGCTGGGCCGCCTACAGTCAGCCCCCGCACTTACCCTGAAGGGACACCTTCTGATCTGGGCAGAGTTTGTACACAGAATCCAGACTCACCCTCTCTGTCTATCCTTTCCAGCACACCCCTTCGGTCCAGCGACCGTGATGTCCCAAGCTCTGGCCTGCTTCTTCAGGGCAGAAAGACTGTAGGCTTCCTACAGGAGTTTTAGACACCACTGTGGCCTGCTCTCAAGAGAAAAGCTGGAAATAAAAACTGGAAACTTAGAACATGCCTGTCCCTTCCAACATTTACTCCCTTTCAGGATCTCCCTGATCTTCTCCACTGTCCAGAGCCACCAGGTAGTTGGTTTTTGTATTTTGCCCAGAGTAGAGTCACTAGCTAGGGAAAGCTCAGTCTGTGAAGAGCCTGCATGGCCATGCTGGAAATGCAGCCTGTCTGACACATTCAGACAGGGGAATGGGGAAACTGAGACAGAGCGCGGGTTCAAACTGGCCTCACCCAGCACCTGCCTCACCTGCCTCCTTCTCCCTGCCCGGCCACTCCCTTGAGCATTAAGCCCTCAGAACAATGACGTGGGATCAGCATTAAATAATCTCAGGAACAAAGCCTGGGGCCCACGGACCACAGACAGTTTTGGTCAAACCAGAGAGGACATCTAGGCCTCAGTTGTGTTTCAGCTCCAGGCCCAGAAAAGCGGTGAAACTAGATGAAGTGATGCCATGGCCGCCTCAGGACCAGATGAAAGGATTAACGACCCCCTACCCTAGCACTGTCCAATTAGTAGAGACCACAACTCCGATCCTATACACTCATTTTGATGAATCAGCATACTAAAGGACATACCTAGAAAGCTGATAACATTCTGTTGAGATCCTCTCCTAAGACCTCCCCTAAAATCCCTGCCTTTAGAAAACAGATAAAAACCCTTTAGACAAAGGACTCACTGCTTGTGTATGCACTCTCTCACAGGTGTGAGCGCGCTCTCTCTCTCTCTTTCTCTCTCTCGGGCACACCTGCACCCCTTTCTTCACCTGTATCTTTGCTTTCTTTCTCCTAAGCTCTAAGGCTCCCCACGTTGCAACCAGGAAAACAAGAGGCAGCAGCAGCTCATCCCTGGTTAACCCCCTGAACCTTTCTCCAAGGGCCCTTTTTTTGCCTCTGTAACTTGTTTCCTGAGTCCACACAGCCCAACTGGCTCTGTGACTTTCTTTCTAAAAGGCCAAGGCAGCCCAGATGATGTGGCTCAGGGGTTGAGCATTGACCTATGAACCAGGAGGTCACAATTCGATTCCCAGCTGGGGCACATGGCCAGGGTTGTGGGTTTGATCCCTAGTAGGGGGTGTGCAAGAAGCAGCCGATCAACAATTCTCTTTCATCATTGACTAGAGGCCCAGTGCACAAAATTTGTGCCTGGAGGTTTGGGGGGTCCCTCAGCCCAGCCTGCACCCTCTCTAATCTGGGACCCCTCGGGGGATGTTCAACTGCCAGTTCAGGCCCAATCCTGCAGGGATTGGGCCCAAACCAGCAGTCGGACATCCCTCTCACAATCCGGGACTGCTGGCTCCTAACCACTCACCAGCCTGCCTGCCTGATTGCCCCTAACCACTCTGCCTGCCAGACTGATCTGCCCCCTAACTGCTCCCCTGCCAGCCTGATTGATGCCTAACTGCTCCCCTTCAGGCATGATTGTCCCCAACTGCCCTCCCCTGCTGGCCCAATCGCCTCCAATTGCCCTCCCTGCCAGCCCGATCGCCCCCAACTGCCTTCCCCTGTGGGGCTGAGGGGACTGGGGGACTCCAGCTGGATGAGGTGGGGCTGAGGGGACTGGGGGACTCCAGCTGGATGAGGTGGGGCTGAGGGGACTGGGGGACTCCGGCTGGATGAGGTGGGGCTGAGGGGACTGGGGGACTCCGGCTGGATGAGGTGGGGCTGAGGGGACTGGGGGACTCCGGCTGGATGAGGTGGGCTGAGGGGACTGGGCGCCGCCATCTTGTGGCTGTGGGCACCGCCATCTTGTGAGGGCGTGGCAGTCAATTAGTATATTCCCTCTTTATTGGCTGAGGGCACCACCATCTTTGTGAGGGTGTGATGGTCAATTATCATATTCCCTTTTTATTAGATAAGATGTTTCTATCTCTTTCTCCCTCTTCCATCCTCTCTGAAATCAATATAAATATATATAATATAATAATAAAAAATTAAAGGCCAAAGCAGTTCTCTATGCAGCCCTCTACATTCTTCTCTTCAAGTGTACTTTCACTAAATAAACTTCCTCTTGCAATAGAGTTCTAGACTTTCAATTCTTTCTTTGCTGAACTCAAGAACCAAGGTTGCTGAACCAAGGGCTGACATGACCAGTAACAATGTTATTATGTGAGGAAAGAATTCATACCTTAAGGTAGAAAATCACCTCCAAGAACAACTCTGGAGGAATGGGCAAACATTGGTCAAGGAGTAAGTCCAGTAGTTTATCCTGAGATGCACATGCTAGATGGCAGCTTAAGAGATTTGAGCACATTTGGTTTGTACGGTAACACAGAAAGGCCCAGGAACAGGAAAGGTCTTCATCCAAATAGTTAGAAAAATGAGAGTCCAAGGCAGAAATTTAGGAAAAACCATCAGCTGTAACTTACTCAAGAGATCACCAAGGGGGATGTGTACGTCTAGACTGAAGACGATCAGCATCAGGACCAGAGATAGCAAAGAGCCTGCTAACTCTAACCCACTGGGAATGCTGCCTGGGTGCTTCATGAGGATCGCCTCCAAGGTTCTGTCTGGGCTCACCAAAGTAGTGTCATGACTGATTACTGACACCTGCCAGAGGAAGCAGAGGAGCAGCACACAGTTCACATATTCACAAGCCAGAATCAAGAATAAGGTTATGAAATTTGGGAAGAATAAGACAGGACAGATTCGTCAACATCATCATTATTAATAATAGTATCTTCAATATGCCCAGATGATGTTTAGAGTAATTCAAATGTAAGTGAAATTAAAAAGGGCTATCAGACAGGCTAAAATAAAAAAGTGCCTTGAATCTTAATAAGCCCACAGTACATGAACTGCCTCTAATTAGATTCAGGAATATGACTCCTCTGGAAACCAACCAGGAGAAAACACTTATTCAGAAGATTTCAATGAAAAATTAATAACCACTTGGTTCCACTTTATCATGCACAGGCCTCAACAGCAGATTTTAAAAAACTAAAGTCGGTCTTGGAGAAATTATTCTTGTGAGTCCTTCAGGACCTAGGACATTTTAATCAATAAGGTGTAAGGGCAATTTACTGACTTACATAAATGAACAAAATACTTGTTATTCAACATGAGTGAAGTCTGTCACTGAAATCATTAAGGGTTTCTGTAACCATACTACTACATTAACAAAAATGCAAGCAAAATCTGACCTCCAACTTGATGTTCATGCTCCAGTTAAGCAACTACTGATGTGGCTAATGGTGGGTGAGGCTTATAGAAGTTAATTGGCCTTAGGTCTGCCCTATTCAGAGACCCATGACCTGCCCAAGGTAAACACAATTACAGAAGGGTGGCATGCTGCCTCTGACTGCTGGTTAGCTTTTCCCTATAGCAGATTATGACTTGCTGAGGAGGATAATTAAGAGTGTAAATTTCACAACTGAATGGCTAACACAAAATTTAGCAGAACTGGTTATGAGTAGGACTGAGCATGGAATTTTCTGGGGGTTTTCTATTTTCATCCTGGGGAATGACGTTCTCTTTATAATTACATATTAAAGTACACATATGTTGCATGGATTTTTTTCAGTGTTGTATGTTATATTTAACAATTTTTAAAAGTTTTAAATAAAAGTGTAAGCTTTGAAGTCCCATAGCTCTGAATGCACATCTACACTCAATTATTTACAAGCTGGTGAATTTAGGCAAACTACTTAACCTCTCTAAGCTTCCGTTTCCTCTTTGGTAAAGTGAGGATGATGACAGATAATTATAGTAATAGCACAGGACGCTGTGTCAGAGAAAACGCAGTCACAGCGCTTAACCTAGCACTGAGTGGGCCTGTCGGGCCGAGGCTGTCCCAGCGAAGGCTCAGACACTGCCCCCACATCATCTCCCAGATGGTGCACATCCAGTGTATTGTTCCACATGACTTTTCACCTCTTAGCGGACAGTGTGCAGCTGCTCATGCTGCCAAGAGGCAGCACATAGCCGAGTGTAAATGCAGCCTTTCACCGTGACTAGGGCTCCACAGATCAGGAGATGCCCTCACAGCCGAGGATGGGCAGGTTTGGTCCACAAAGAAAGCCAGCAAGTGGACACGTGAACATAATTTGTGGGCCATCAGTCTAATTCCAACAAGAAACCACTAAGGGAAGTGCAACTCTTAACCCTTTATAGCGAGTAGAGAGGAATTTAGGGAGGCAGGTAGCACAGGAGAAATCATGTAGACTTTGGATTCTGTATGACATTTAGAGGGTTCAAATCCTAGCTGGGCCACTCACCTGCAATGCGGCTGCAGTAGATACTGTTAGTGATTGCCCAGTATCTTTTCTATACCATTCTGCTGTCTCAGCCAATGAAGGAATTCCACCTCTTTGACAAGGACTGGTCCAGCAACAAGCCTGTGATCTAATCCTTCCCAACCAGTGACAGGATGCCTGAAGGGAGGGTTAGAGGAAGAACTTCTCCTCAGGAGAATAAAAACAGGTGATCTCTGGATATTATCTGGATATTGTCTCTCACCCAGAAATGTTGTCATCTTAGTTTCAAAGTAAAGGCAAAACCAATGCCAAAGCTTTTGCAGGAGAGAGAAGCAAAGATGTTAGAACCTCGGCATGTCCTACCTCTGGAGTACCTGGCATATGGAATAATGAGTCCTATTGCTTAGGCCAATTTGAGGCCAGGTTTTTTACTTGTAGCCAAAATCATTCTAGCTAAAAATGACCTGAGTGTGTGGATTTCAGTTTCCAGAAGCTGGATTATTAATGCTGAGCTTGCCCAGTTGTGAAAAGTTTAGCAAAACTTTAAAGAAAAATTATCAAAAGCAATTAGGACAATGCCTGGTACCTATTCCGTATTCAATAAATGGTTCCCATTTAAAAAAAAAAAAAAAAAACACTCTTAAAATGATTTATCGTGAAAACATATTAAAGTTTTTCTTTATTCAAAAATTCATGAAACAGACCATAGTGGGTATTTCTTATGCCAGAGCTAAAATGGGCCCTAAAGATCACTAGCTCCGCGGTTTCCAAACATCCATGTGAAAGATTCTTGTTAGAATGCAGAGTCCTGCCGAAACCGGTTTGGCTCAGTGGATAGAGCGTCGGCCTGCGGACTGAAGGGTCCCGGGTTCGATTCCGGTCAAGGGCATGTACCTTGGTTGCGGGCACATCCCCAGTGGGGGGTGTGCAGGAGGCAGCTGATCGATGTTTCTCTCTCATCGATGTTTCTAGCTCTCTATCCCTCTCCCTTCCTCTCTGTAAAAAATCAATAAAATATATTTAAAAAAAAAAAGAATGCAGAGTCCTGGGTTTTAACCACAAACTACATCCAAGTAGGCCCAGTAATCTGAATTTTTAGCAAGTGTCCTAGGTGATCCTGATGTAGGTGGTCTTAGAATCCACTTGGACCTTTTCCACTGGTCTCTCCCAACAGCTTCCCTGACTTCATTGCCTCCACTTCCGTGGCCACAGTCAGTCCATCCAATAGCCAGTGATTTTTTGAAAACTGAAATCTACTCACATGGCCTCCTTGCTCCAAACCTTCCATTGGTGAAACTCTATTAAAATGCTTAACTAAACAACATATCATGAAATAACCTTCTGTCCCTCTCCTCAATCCCAATTATTTATAATACAGTAAGACCCTGCCATACATCCATCAGGTTATAAGAATTCCACTTAATGAGGAATTTATTTTAATAAACCTAGTTTGACTTACATGACATTTATTTGCATTTACAAGGATCATTTTCAATAGCTCATGCCTTTTGAGCAGCTGAAAACTGGGAAACAAGAAACATCATGCAAGCAATCTTCTATCTGTACACTTGATGTCAGTGGGCTCATCACAGTTTGCTAGTTCATAATACTGATTAGAGTATTGCTTTCATTATTTTCATTGATTTTTTTCTGTATGCTTTATGGGGCTTGCATTAAAGTTTCAATTACATAAACAATGAATATCAATGAACACTTGGTGAGTAGACTGTAAAGTGCATATATGTAAAGCTAAAATACAGCTGAAGGAACATGGGTAACAGACCTGTCAAAGGGCAAAAAATGAAAGGAAACGGTCTATATGTCATTTCAAGACAACTGCTGAAGAAACTGTATCCATTTTAACAGGACTTTAGTGTTGTTGAGCATAAATTGGAGCTTATTTTGGGGTTCAGCCATGCTTTGAAAAATTTCCTATTGAAATTAACAGTAACTATATTTTTGATTCACAAGAATTTAGAATTTGTCTTAGGAGATTTTCAGGAACAAATTTCTTCCTAAAAAAGATGATACTGCTTGTTTATAACAGATGAAAAAAAAGGTACAATCTTTGTAGAGTCAGAGCAATAAAATCTGCAACAATGAGAACTTATTTCCCATCTAATGATCAGAAAAACTTTTTTAAATGATCATATTTGATATTGTTCAGGGTACTAGAGAACCATCTCATATAATGCATGTTGCTTTTCTTATCTTTGAAAGGACTCTAGTGTTTTGTGAGAAATAAGAGAATTAATTCACACAAAGAGCTTAGAATAGGATGTGACACATAAAATATAATAGTCAATAAATAGTAGCCACTATTATTGTTGTTATTACAGATAGGAGTATAAATTTGTATATCCTTTCTGGAGGTCAATCTGACCAAATGTCTAAAGAATTTGGTTGATTTAGTAAACAGAAATGTATGTTCAAGAATATTCAACGTAACATTAAAAGAGCGGAATGGCCTTACCAGTGTGACTCAAAAGCTGAGCATCAACCTATGAACCAGGAGGTCATGATTCGTTCCTGGTAAGGGCACATGCTGGGGTGGCAGGCTCAATCCCCATGGGGAGGAGGGGGCCTTCAAAAGACAGCCAATTGATGATTCTCTCTCATCATTATGTTTCTATCTATTTCTCCCTCTCCTTTCCTCTCTGAAAGCAATAAAAAATATATTTTAAAAAAATAGTGGAACATCAAAAATAACACAAATGCCTACCAACAAGCAAGTGACAAAATAATGAGGACATCTATGTGAATGCAGCTTCCTTTTCATCCATATTCTTTGACATCAGAAATATTTGCAAAAATGTTAATGCATAGGTTAGTACTCCTCATTTGATGTCAGATGGGAGGGAACTAACAAATTATCTAATTAGTATGACCCTAATTTTGTTTGAAAGATGCACACAAACATACTGCACACGTGTGCAAAATAATGAAAGGTCCTCATTACTGTCCACTATGGCTTTCTCTAGAGCACAGAGCATCTTCATGGTCTTGTGATATGTTTCTAGAGTTTCCAAGTTTTTTACAGTAAGTGCAAGGTGAATTTTCTTATTCAGAAATAAAATTAGAAAACACATTACATTACCCTTCAAACAAGATAGCTAAAATATCTGATACCCATAGGTTTTCTCCAAGACTATGTCATTTTATGTCAGCAACTCGATAGCTTTGAAATATTATTTAATTATCAAAAAAGTTTTTAAAAATATTCTCAAATTTTGCCCTAGCTTGTTTGGCTCAGTGAATAGAGCATTAGCCTGTGGACCGAAGGGTCCCACGTTCAATTCCAGTCAAGGCACATACCTCAGTTGCAGACTCCTCCCCAGCCTGGGCCCTGCATTCAGGGCTCCTGCAGGAAGCAACCAATCGATGTCTTTCTCTCACATCGATATTTCTCTCTGTCTTCCCCTCTCTCTTCCACTCTCTCTAAAAATCAATGGAAAAATATCCTCAGGTGAGAATCCTACCTAATAAAGAGGGAATATGCTAACTGACTATCACTCTGTCACAAAGATGACTAAACCCACAGCTGAGGCCAAGTTTCCATAAGGAGGCTTAAGGAGCAATCAGCAGGGACCTGAGGCTATGCTCTCCCCTGCCCCTGTGGGGCTTGACAGGGGATCTCAGGCCACACCCCCCACCCGGCGGGGCTTGACAGGGGACCTCAAGGTGCGCTTTCCATCCTAGTGCTGGGCAAGGGGACCTCAGGCTGCTCTCCCCGCCCCAGCACCAGACCGGGGGACCTCAGGCCATGCCCCCCACCCCACAGGGCTTGACAGGGGACCTCAGGCCGCGCCTCCCACCTGGCGGGGCTTGACAGGGGACCTCAAGGTGCGTTTCCCATCCTGGTGCTGGGCTAGGGGACCTCAGGCTGCTCCCCCTGCCCCAGCGCCAGGCTGAGGGACCTCAGGCCGCACCCCCCACCAGGTGGGGCTTGACAGGGGACTTCTGGCCGCGTCCCCCACCCTGGCCAGGCCTGGGGACCTCTGACCGCACCCCCCACCCAGCGGGGCTTGACAGGAGACCTCAGGCCGTGCCCCCTGCCCCAGCACTGGTCCAGGGGACCTGAGGCTGCACCCCCCTGCCTGGCTGGGTTTGGCAGGGGACCTCAGGCCGTGCCCTTCACCCAGTGGGGCTTGACAGGGGACTTCAAGGTGCACCCCCAGTGCTGGGTCGGGGGAACTCAGGCCGCGCCCCTGCCCACCAGAGATTGACGGGGGACCTGAGGCTGCACCAGGGCCCCTGCTGGTGGGGCATGACGGGGGACCTGATGCTGCGCCCCTCTGCCGGTGGGGCTTGACGGAGGACTTGAGGCTGCACGCCCCTCCCGGTTCTGGACTAGGGGACCTGAGGCTGTGCCCCCCTGCCTGGCAGGGGACCTCAGGCCACACCCCCCATCCTGGTGCCAAGCCAGGGGACCTGAGGCTACAACCCCCTGCCCAGCAGGGCTTGACAAGGGTGGGACTGGCCAAGTCTGGATCTAGCCCAATCAGGGGGGGGTGGGGTGGCCAGGTCTGGGTCTCATGTGATTTTGAGGTGCATGTGGGTGGGCGGGGACTTGACTCTGGGTCCCGTGGTGAGCCCCAGACTCTGACAAGAGGAAGGTTTTCATATACAGTTTACTGATTTTCTTTCATCTCTGACACTTCCATTATAGAGAAAGGGCAAATAGCAATATTAAATTATTTCCTCTAATTAATTCCCTTTTAATGTGCATGAATTTCGTGCACCAGGTCACTAGTATATATATATATATATATTCTCAAATTATAGGCAGACTGACGTTTCAGTATATAGCTAAGTTCCACCTGTCAAGCCAGATAACATCCTATTTTGAGAAAACTCCGTGAACAGACTAGAGATAGAAAAGCCGGACTTGTTGGACCATAAAGAAGCATAAAATATCCAGATAATGACAAAGTAAGGATTTTTTTAATCAAAAGTCTTTCTCTGAAACAGCTTCCATACCCAAATGAATATTTTAGAAAAGACCAGATTTTTGGCTTTGCTATCTCCCTCAAATAGTTTCTTATCTTATTGAGTCTTCTATTCCTTCATTTCATACCACAAAATAAATGACCACCAAATATCTATAGCCACCAGGTGAAGTCTGGAAGCTAAACACGAAGCTAGGATTAGAACAACCACCAGAAAAGAAGTATTCAAATATTCTATCTTCTGTGCAGCTGACCTTACATTAGAAACACAAGCTTTTCCAACTATGCCTAGGCTTATGAGCAATATTGCCATTTAGTACAATAAAGTCTAATGCACTGAAAAGCATGCTAATAACTATAAATAATGTAGAAAAAGAAGTGCCAATGACCTCCCCATCACTGAAAATTAAAAACAGATATTAAACCACCAACTCTTCCTTTCTTCTCTTCAATCTATTCCACATCATGCTGATTAAAAAGATCCTCAGGTAAAAGGGCTAAGAGATTGGATTTTCACATGTGGGGGGAAATGGCTGGAAGCAATATCCAATTATTCTCGCAATTAAATTTTTATCAGTTATTCATGGGCATTTTTATTATGTACTTTTTTTTTAATCGTTGTCCGAAGATACATTTTCCATGGATTTTTAGACAGAGTGGAAGGGAGGGAGGAGTAGGGGAGAGAGAGAAACATTGACTTAAGAGAGACACATTGATTGATGGTCTCAGGCACGCACCCCAATGGGGGCCAGGGATTGAACCTGCAACAAAGGTACGTGCCCTTGACCAGGAATTGAACCTATGACCCTTTGGTCAGCAAGCCAATGCTCTAACCACTGAGCAACCAGCCAGGGCTCGTGGGCATTTTTTTTATTAAACTAGAAAGAAAACTATTCTCTCAACTTTTCAAGTTCCAATGATGCCATCCAGATACCCAAACTTTCTCCCGGATAATTGAAAGTTACTAATTATTCATCAAAAGCAGAAAACTCCTTGCCTTCAATTAATTGTAAGCTCTGTTCACCAAGTGATTGGACATATGTAGTCCACAGACCCTTCATGAGCCAGATGCTGGAGAGTCAAAGATGACAGAGACTCAGCCACTGCAGGGAGAGATGACATTGGGAAACACACAAAACATCACTCCTGCCTTTGGGCTAAATTGCGAAGACAACAAGGCGAGTTATCAGGGTGAGGTACCTGCAGCACAAGGACATCCAAGCCCAGGCTCTGCAGGGACCTCGCCGCTGAGTGCGGCACAGACACGGGAGGCCACAGGCAGGGGGAGAAAAGAGAATGAGGCCCAGAGAGTGTCTCAGAATGAACTCTGACTTTCCAAACTGCTAAGCTGTGTGGCATTTACCATGTTATTTAGTTTGCTATTTTAAGAAAGCACACCACACCACCCACCCTCCAGGATGCCCACAGGTACAATATGTCAGGAGATGTTCAGCCTGCCAGTGTGGCTCAGTGGTTGAGTGTCGCCCCATGCACCAGGAGGTGGCTGGTTGGATTCCCAGGTCAGGGCACATGCCTGGGTTGCTAATACTACTGATACCATCCCCATCATTTATTGAGACTTATTGTATGCCCAGCACAGCTGACATTGAGGAAAATTAAATTCTGGGAGTTCATTTAAGTTCCCTGACCAAGGGCCAGGATCAGAACTCAGGAGTCTGCCTTAAGGAGCCTGTATTTTGTTTTTGTTTTATTTTGTTTGCCTTTCTATTAATTTAGTTACTATTTGCCCCCAGCTCCAGAGGTCTAACTGACAAAATTGTAAGATACTTCAGTGTTCGTGATGATTTGGTATACATACACACTGTGAAGGGTTCCCCCCTCAGGTTAATTAACACATCCATCTCCATGTACTCACATGTTCCCCCTTTCTTTGATGAGAACATTTAAGTTCTCTCTTAGAAAAGTTCAATTACACAACACAGTATTATCAACTATACTCACATGTTATAAACAGATCCTCAGAACTTATTCATTTTAAAACTGAAAGTTTGACCCTAGCCGGTTTGGCTCAGTGGATAGAGCATCTGCCTGTGGACTCAAGAGTCCTGGGTTCAATTCTGGTCAAGGGCACGTACCTCGGTTGCAGACTCCTCCCCAGCCCAGGCCCTGGTCAGGGCTCATGTAGGAGGCAACCAATCTATTTGTTTCTCTCACATCGATATTTCTCTCTGTCTTTCCCTTTCTCTTTCACTCTCTTTAAAAATCAATGGAAAAAATATCCTCGGGTGAGGATTAAAAAAAGAAAAAGAAAAAAGAAACAGGAAGTTTGTGCCTCTTTCCTAACCTCTCCCTATTTTCTCCATCCCCCAGGCCTGGGCTTGGGTTTTTAACCACCAAACTATATATACTGCTTCACAGTCTCAGTTGCAATATTTGCTACTAAAGCTGAATGAGAACAAAGTCTCTAATACACCAGTTTGATTCCATATAACAGCCATACACAAAGGTAAAAAAACACACACACTGATTTCTGTTCCTGGTGACCATAAAAAAGGTTTTCATTCCCCGTGTGGATAAAAAAGGGGCCACACCCTAAACCTGACAGCTCCTGGGCGGCCCACATGGCGGCCTCACAAACTCAGAGACCTACAGTAAGCACACGGGGTGGTCTGACATAAAACTTCCGAACCAAAAGTGAGGCATGGCCGGTAGTCACGTCCCAGGCCTGTAGCCTCCCTGACAAAGGTCACTCTTTAGCTAACTGAGCTGCTGTTGCCTTTCTGCATCCAAGATAACAGGCCTTGGAATGTCAGCTAATTTCCTCTCCCGGCGGTCCCCCTTGTTCCTGCGAGAGCGGAGACCACAGAGCCCTCACCGTCACCTCTTCCCGCACACCATCTCCGTGTGCTGGGAACTGAATTATGATCTATCCTGTACCCACCCATGTAAAAGAAGCACGTGTTTCTCTGTTTCACTTTTTATCCAATCCCAGAGAATTCCCCACTTTGCTTTCTGCAGCCCCCTAATCTACCACCAATGGAGTTCATGTAACCTCCTTACTTCTGCTCCTTTGATTAGAATGCATCAAATAAAGTGCAAAACTGCCATTCTACAGAGCAACGGTTGCCAACCTTTTGGACGGACCACGGGTTGGCGACCGCTGCTCCAGAGCATTTTCTCAATCCGTTGAGTTTTTGCCTCATGGCAATTATTGTCAGTTTGGCTCAAATAAACTCATAAAAATTATCTATAGGTTTGGAGAATTCATTACCGCCTCCCCCCAAAAAATGGCCCTGGCTTGTGTGTTGGGACTAAATCATTTCCAAAGTTGCTTACAGTCCTAAGATCCTATAAACCACTGATAAAAAAGAATTACAATCTATTTTTGAGATTCTTTAAAGAGTCAAAGAAAAGCTTTTATCAATTATTTTGCTAAGAAACCACAGAAAGGAAGCTGAGATAAACCAACCAGTTATCAATCACCTGAAGCCAGTTCAGCAATTGTATCTGATCAACATGATATAAACGCTACGAGGCTATGACCGATGGAAACATTCTCCAGGTTCCGTGTTCCCTTATACTTCAAACCGCAGGAAGAAAGCTTCTAAAGAGAAAATGCATACACTGATTTCACCAACATACTAAGTTTTGAGAGCAATACCTTTTTAATGCAGATGGATAGACAAGCTCAGTAGGGTTATTGGCCCAGGGTCCATGGGAATATTAAGCCAAATGTTCAATATCTCATTCCAGAATCTCAAACGGTTCTTAATTCAGAAAAGCTTAAAAACCAGGGATGCCATACAGAGACAAAAAGACTTCTGAGTTTACATCAAAAACAAAATATATCCAAAGACCCAAATGCACTGATGTCACTGGACTCAGAAGTTGTAAGTGCTCTGGAAGGGGAGTGAGGGACAAAGGTTCAAGACCAGCTTTGACCAAGGCAGCAGCACTGGGCTCCCATGGGAACTTCTCTGCAATTCAGGTGCATTGTCATGTAAGTTGCTTGTCAAAGACGCCTAACAATTCCAAAATTCCAGATTCCATCAGAATAAAATTAAAAGTTATCCAAACAAAATTAATTCAATGCAGGAAGGATAGCTTTCCAACAAATGGTGCTGGAGCAACTGACTATCCCTAGGCAAAAAAAAATAAACCTCAACCTAATCCTCACACCTTACATAAAAATTAACAAAATGGATCATAGAGTTCCATGTAAAACTGTAACAACTTTCAGAAGATAACAGGAGAAAATCTTGTTGATGTAGGGCTTCGTGAAGATTTCTTAGAAATGACACAGCAAAAGCATGGTCCATCAAAGAAAAACAATGGATAAATTGGATTTCATTGAAATTTAAAACTTGCTCTGTGAAAATGTGTTCAAAGGATAAAAAGACAAGCCATACATTGGGAGAAAATATCTGCAAACCATATACCTGAGAAAGGACTGGTTCCTAGAATAAAGAACTTCGAAAAACAAGACAATCCGATTAAAAAATGGGCAAAAGAAATGAAGAGAGAGTTCAATAAAGAGGATATGCGGGTGGCAAGTAGCACATAAAAAACATGCTCCACATCACCAGCCACTAGGGAAATGCAAATTAAGACTACATTGAGATAGTAGGACAGTTAAAATTTAAAATACTGAGAATACCAAATGCTGACAAAGATGTAAAAAACTGGATCCCTCATACATGGCTGGTGGGAATGAAAAATGAAACTGCCATTCTGAAAAAACAGTTTGGCAGTTTCTTTAAAAACAAAACATGCACTGGAACTATGACCTGGCAATTACATTCCTGAGCATTTAGCCAGAGAACAAAAATTTATTTACACAAAACTTGTACATGGTTGTTCACAGCATTTTATTGTAACTAGAGGCCCGGTGCATGAAATTCATGCATGGGGAAGAGAGGGTCCCCTCAGCCCAGCCTGCATCCTCTCCAATCCAGGACCCCTCGGGATGTCTGACTGCCGGGGGCCTAAACCGGCAGTCAGACATCCCTCTCACAATCCGGGACCGCTGGCTCCTAACTGCTCACCTTCCTGCCTGCCTGATCACCCATAACTGCCCCCCCCTGCCCCCGCCAGCCTGATCACACCTAACCACCTCTAGCTGCCGGCCTGGTCGCCCCTAACTGCCCCCCTGCCAGCCTGGTCACCCCATACTGCCCCCCTCTGCCGGCCTGGTCACCCCTAACTGCCCCCCCTCCACTAGCCTGGTCGCCCCTTACTGCCCCGCCTGCCAGCCTGGTTGCCCCCAACTGCCCCCCTGCCAGGCTGGTCACCCCCAACTGCCCCCCGCTGGCCTGGTTGCCCCCAACTGCCCCCCCTGTTGGCCTAGTCACCCCCAACTGCCACCCCACCAAGCTGGTTGCCCCCAAATGCCCCCCCGGCTGGCCTGGTCACCCCCAACTGCTCCCCTACCAGCCTGCTTGCCCCCAGCTACCTCCCCCTGCCAGCCTGGTCGCCCCACACAGCCTGCTGTTCAGCCATTTGGTTGTCCTTCACTAACCCCCTGCCGGCCTGGTCGCCCCACGCAGCCTGCTGTTTAGTCGTTTGGTCGTCCCTCACTGACCCCCCTGCCGGCCTTGTCGCCCCACACAGCCTGCTGTTTGGTCATTACTGTTACTGCGACAGCATCCCAGACAATTTGCATATTCCTCTATTATTAGTATAGATAGCCAAACACTGGAAACAAAATGTCCCTCAGTAGGTGAAGAGTTAAACAAATTGTGGTCCATCCATACCATGAAATACTGCTCAGCAATAAAATGCAACCAACACGTGCTATGTGGATGGATACCAAGGGCTTTAAGCTGAGTGAAGAAAGCCAGCTCAAAAGGTCAGAGGATCTACAATTCCATTTATGTAGCATATGACAAATCCCAGTGATGGGAACAGATTGGTGGGTTGCAGAGGTCAGGGATGGTAAAGGAGGGAGTGGTGTGACCATAAAGAGTTAGCACAAGGGCGAGCTTTAGGCTGATGGAAAACTTCTACACGTGACAAATGGCAAAGAACCACACACACATTGTGTCAATATCCAATTCCCTTCTGATTGTATATTTTTTATTATGTAAGATACTAGGGGCCCAGTGCATGAATTCGTGCACCTTGAAAGGAACTGTGGGCCTCAAGGCTGCGGTGGGCAGGTCTTGGCCCATCCTCTGCACCCCCACCCGGCCCTCCCACCATGGCCCCCAGTCCCCTGAATGCCGGCAGCCCTGCTCCCACTGCCGCCACTCCCATGCGCTGACGGCACCGGCCCCACTCGCACCCGCTAATGGCGTGGAGCGATTGGGGCCGGCACCAGCAGCAGGTGCGAGTGGGGCCGGTGCCAACAACGAGTGTGAGAGGCGGCTGCTGCCCCGATCACCCCTCAGGAGCAGGAGGAGGTGAAGAAGCCCTTGGGGGCGATTGGGGCTGGCAGTCACTGTTCACACCCGCTGAAGGTTTCAAGCAATCAGGGCCGGAGCCAGGCCCCAGCTGCAGGTGCAAGCAGGCACCTCCGGCACTAGCCGTGGGTGTGAATGGGGCCGGCACTGGCAGCAGGTGTGAGCGCCCAGTGGAACCACAGCACACGGGAGCAAAGAATTTTCAGTAACCACCAGAGGCCTGCCCCGATGACAGCAACCGGCACCCCGACTTGGTCTGGCACCCCCGCTCACCTGCTCCATCATCCCTCCCTGGCCAATGCCCACCATGTTCCACACTTTGCCGCCTGCTGCCAATGCCCACCATGATCCACGCGTGCCCCCGATAGTCAGCCCACGTCATAGCAGCTGGTTGTTTGTTTGTTCCGCCGTTTGTTCTATTTGCAAATTAGGGTTTAATATATATAGAAGATAACTACTAGGAGGCCTCTCTATACTATCTTTGCAACTTCCTGTGAATTTATACTTCTTTTAAAGAAGATGCTTTAAAAAAAGCATCCTAGGAAACTTTTCAGAGTTGAGTAAGATTGACAAGCAAACTCCATCTTGCCAATTAGTCATTCTTGAATCCTCTCTCCTTCTCTTTCCTGACATTCAGCCCATCAGGAAATATAAGTCTCCTTACAAAATGCTTCCAGAATCTGACCACCTCTTCTCGTGTGTGCCCAGCACTCTGGTCCAAGCCCATTCATCTCTCCTCTGGATTACCGTTTGGTCTCCCTGCTCACACACACAGCCAGTTTAATGAGGACACCGAGAATCCTACCTGAAGCCACAGTGTCAGTGGGCCAAAAACATGCCCAACTGAACCTCTCTTATCTCTGTGACATCTGCCAGCACCTAAACCAGAGAGGGCTCATTCCTGACACCCACTACCACTTTTCCCAGAAGCCTTCACCCAGGGCAGTAAATCTACACAAGTACATAGTTTTTTACTTTCAGTTGGTCTCCCCATAATTCCACAGAACACTGCTGCTGATTTTCATCCACTATGCACTTTTATTACTCCTTTTCAACTGCTGCTATTACTCCTTTTTTCTTTCATTATAACCCTCAGAATTGATTTCACTTTTTATGTTCATTATTGTTCATTTATAATCAGCTTTTGATTGCATGCTGATTATTCTTAAATTTCAACTTTATACTCCTGAAGAAAATAGCACTTGGTATTATGCTCTGATTATAAAATCAGATGGATTAAGTTATATAACTGTTTTTTAAAAGGCATGAAACACAAGTTTTAAAATGCAGTTCTTTTGTTTAACCTTGAATGAGCTTTCTGAATAAAAAGAATGGTTAAGAACTGGGTGAGGTAAAAAAAATAATAATAATAATAATAATGAGGTATTTGTTGTTGTTTTTTAAGTAAAATGAAAAGTACCAGAACTTACTCATTTGAATAAGCAAGGCTCTGTATGTATTTCGGTTTCTTACTACTGTTCAAAATACTCCTAGAACACTTATTTGGGAAGTGATATCAAAGCATGTACCACATCCTTGGACTATTTGTCTCAACTGCAACTCTTCTTCCTTTAAAATGACTCCACTTTCAGAAATGGTCAGAGCTTCCTAACCCCAGCATTGGAGGATGAGGTGGTAGGGAACAGTGTTCTGATTCAAAACAAGTCCATAATGCATAAAGCAAGACGGACCATGGCCCATGAGCTAGCCTTCCAAGCAGCCACAAAAGAAGACGTGCATCTCGAGGCTAAGCTCAGGTTCCAAGTGCCAGGGGGGAGAAGCTCAAGATGAGCCTGGCGCTGGCACAGGGCTCACTGCTAAGGCCACGGTACTCATTTCCTAGGCCAGCCATGTCATCTGCCGGCATCTTACTGCACTGTACGGAGTTTCTCACAAACTGAAGGCAAGACCCTCAACCAGCAAAAAGATTATGCCTCCCTGAAGGCTCTGATGATGCAAAAAAGCATTTTTAATAAAGATATGTATATTCTTTTTTAGACATAAGGATGTTGCCCTTAACAGACTACAGAATAGTATAAATGTAAGTTTTATGTGCAGTGAGAAACCCAAAGCTTCGTGTGACTCACTTTGTGTGACATCGCTTTATTGCAGTGGTCTGGACCCAGAACCACAGAGTCTGAGAGGTGCCTGTGTCAGGCACGGGGAAGGAAATGCACCGTCTCAGTCTGCAGGCTGGAGTCTGAGGCCAAGTGTCCTCAGGGGGCGCCTTCGGAGGCCGAGGGAGAGCCTGTTTGCACCTCTTAGCTTCGGGAGGTGGTGGCAATCTCTGGCCCTGCTCTGCATTCCTGCTCGGATGGTGTTCTCTCTGCCTGCATTTCAGAGCCTAAGGCTGCCCTTTTCATCAGGACACCAGTCCTACTGGATGAGAGCCCATCCCAAGGCCCTCACCTTAATGTGATCCCCTCTGTAAAGACGATATCCAAACCAGGTCTCGTTCTAAGGTACTAGGGGTCGGGCCTTCAACATGAATTTTGGAGGGGACACAATTCAACCCACAGCACAAATGAATAGACCGATGTGAGCTGTTATCACCATGGAGGTTGTTTAAAGTCTCTCAGCCAAGGCTTACTCCTCTTTGAAATGGGTGCAGTGAGGACAACAGGAGTGTCGACCTCCTAGGGTGGCAATGAGGACTTGAGGAGGTCGTCCTCAAGTGCACAGCAGCGGGCCTGGCCCACTGAACGGGCTTGATAAATGCCAAATGTCTACTTCTACGTGTACCCAATGTCAGGGTATCCAAACAGACACCATTCGCAGTGTAGGTGAGTCCAAGAGAAACTGTACAGCTGCTTTCCCGAGAGCCCGGAGCCCCTCACACCAAGCACTCCTGCCGTAGCTGCCTATTTCTCGTCTGTCTCCAGACTAGACCAGATGCTCCTCAAAGGCAGCAGCTGCCTCACAAGCCCAAGCTCCTACCCACCCACGACTCTGCCTGATGGTGTGCCTTTGTGTATTTAACAAATACTAGTATCCACGGGAAAGATAAATGAACATGAAAATCTAACAGTAAAGATATTTCTTAACAGTCATGGGAAACGAAAAGTGTAGCCCAAACAATATAGCAGACGACACTTCTTCTCAAGTGGTCAATAACACTTTATTCATTGCACACCCACGCTTACAGCAGCATCAATCACCAGCGCCAGACGGCGGAAGCAACCCAAGTATCCACCAATGTATAGATGAATAAAGTGTGACATACAGACACAGCGCTATCACCCAGCTTTAAGGAGGAAGGAAATTCTGACACGTGTTCCAACATGGATGAAACTTAAGGACATTATGCTAAGTGAAATAAGCCAGTCACAAAGGTCAAACGTGGTATGATGCTAGAGTAGTCAAATTCACAGACTGAGAGTATAATGGCAGTTTCCAAGGGCTGGGACAAGGGGAAATGGGGAGTTGTTTGGGGGTTCAGAATGAGTCACCTCAAGATGTGCCTCTGTGGTATGTGGGTGGTTTTGAGCTAAAGGCAATTTTAGCCTCAGGCTCAAGAGAAACTTCCTAGAAGAATTTGAATTACAAGTCTTGCCCCTAAGAGATGATCAGGGATCAGTCTTCTGACCTATCCATAGGGCAGGGCAAACTTCCATTAATTCAACATCTGCTCTCATCATCCTGCAGTGACCCTTTGAGCCCCCACGGCCCCTCACCTCAGCCCTAGCTCAGGATGTCTTATATACCCATGTTCCCTTTCTGTCTCTGAACCTCTCATGCATGTATGGTCTCTGACTCTTATGTATGCAAGGTCCCCATACAGATGCATGGTCCCCATAAAAATAAATGTATTTTCTCTTGCTAATCAGTCTCAAGTCTATTTGACTATTAGAACAGCCAGAAGAACCTTGAGGGTGGAGGAAAGTGTCTTCTGCTCCCACAGTGTCTAATGGGTATGAAGCTTCAGTTAAGGAAGATGGAGAAGTTCTGGAGATGGTGGTGGTGACAGTACCACAATATAAATGTACTGTGGACGAAAGGGGCCATATGCTAACCTGACAAGCTCAGGGAAGGCCTGCATGGTGGTCTTGCAAACTCAGAGACCTAAAGTAACCACAAAGGATGGTCTGAAATTAAACTTTAACTAAAAGAGTTGTGGTGGGTAGTTACGTCCTAGGCCGGTATCTTCACTGACAAGGTCAACCTTTACCTTAACTGAGCCTATCTTTTTGCATCTATGATAACATACCCTTGAAATGTCTGGGTAACCTGTAACTTCCTTTTTCCGGACCCTTGGGGCACAACCTAATGTGCCTGGGCACCAGGACAGAGACCACAAATTCCTTCATTGTTATTGTTATTATGTTCATTGTTGACTGTGAACTATCCTGCACCCACCAGTATGTATCTATCATTTTACTTTTATCCAATCCCAGAGGTTTCCCCGTTTTGCTTTCTCCTGCCTCCTTAATCCATCACCAAAGGATTTCATGTAACCCATCTAGGTCCCCTCCTTTGATTGCTATGTATAAAAATAGATGAAAAACCGTCATTTTCTGGAGCATTATCCCAATCCATTGAGATCCTGCTTCCTGGCAATTGTCCACAGTTTGGCTCAAATAAACTCACAAAAATTCTTTACAGGTTTGAATGTTTTTACATTAATAGTACTTAATGCCAAAAAAGGGAAACTTAAAAATGGTTAAATCATAAATTTTATATGTTTATTAGAGGCCTAGTGAACGAAATTCGTGCACGAGGTGGGGGGGGGGGTCCCCTCAGCCCAGCCTGCACCCTCACCAATCCTGGTCCCCTCAGGGGATGTCCAACTGCCGGTCTAGACTGGCAGTCGGACATCCCTCTCACAATCCTGGACTGCTGGCTCCTAATCGCTCACCTGCCTGCCTGCCTGGTCTCCCCTAACTGCCCCCCAACCCCTGCCGCCGGCCTGATCACCCCTAACTGCCCCCACCTGCTGGCCTGGTCGCCCAAACTGCTCCCCCTGCCAGCCTGGTCGCCTCTCACGGCCCCCCCGCCGGCCTGGTCTCCCCACACAGCCTGCTTGTTCAGTCATTTGGTCGTCCCTTGGACTGGCCCTGGACGGCTGGGGGGCTGAGGGGACTGGGGGACTCCAGAGGCAGGCGCGCTGGCGGGGCTGAGGGGACTGGGTGCCGCCATCTTGTGGCTGTGGGCGCTGCCATTTTTGAGGGTGTGGCAGTCAATTAGCATATTCCCTCCTTATTGGCTGTGTGTCGCCATCTTTGTGAGGGCGTAATGGTCAATTAGCATATTCCCTCTTTATTAGATAGGATTTTACCACAATAAAAAAGTAAATAATATGCCCTGGCTGGGTAGCTCAGTTGGTTGAAGCATCTGCCCGTACACTGGAAAGTCACGGGTTCGATTCCAAGTCAGGGCACATACTTAGGTTGTGGGTTCGATCCCTGTTCGGGACATGTGCAGGAGGCAAATGAACATGGATGTTTCCCACTCGCTCTCCTCTCTCTTCCTATCTTTCTAAAATCAATAAAGGTATGCCCTGGGTGAGTACAAAAATAAAAAAAAGAAATAACTAAAATTTTAAGTGAAAAATATGTGCATTCATATTTTTAGTAACTTTAGAAGTTTGAGAGGTAAAAACAAGGTTTTGGAGACTTAAGGGACATTTGCTCATCCAAACTTTGAATAAAAAAAGCAGTTCCTTTCCTACTTCCCAACACCCCAAAATTCAATCACAAAAACACTCCTTTGCATTTATAATTAGTTTTACTTAAATTACAACAATGTTATTTAAAACTTTAAAATCACAGAAAAGGAAATCTCTTCTGACCTATTAAGAAAGACTGAAGTATGTTGGGGGAAATGATCCATCCTGTACACAAAAGAAAATATCATTAAGAAAGGAGTACTGTAACTCATGGATTACTAGCAATACAACATTACTGATACACTGATCATCATTAGGAGAAATGAAATGCCATATGCACTTGGACCATCAAATGGAAAGTTTAACTCTATAAGTTTCCCCCACATTAAATTATATTTTATAAAAAACACTGTTGATGTAAGAAACATGCAAACCTGTGCGGGGGGGGGGGGGGGGGGGGGATTTTAAGCCAAGTTTATTTGTTCATTTTCACGTTCACTTCTCGGCCTTTCGGCTAAGCTCAAGTGAAGTACTGCTCAGTGACATCCTTGGCCTGAGATTGCCACAGTCTACCCTACACAACTGCAACCAACACCTCCCCAGGGCTCCCCTCCCCCTGATTTCAGAGGCCTACCATTCCCCTAGCTTCCTGTCATCAGCCTTCATTAGGCTGACCTGGTGTAGAGCACAAAGGGCCACCACCACCTGACAGGCAGGCGCATCCCAGGTGATGCAAGGGCACAAAGATGGGCAGGGCACTAAATCCATCTAAAAGTCCAGATGCTTCTGCAATTTGAAATGCCATTCATTTAACTTGATGGTTTAGTTTTGCAAACTGCTACATGAGGGTTTCTATCAGTCGTTTAGACAATGTGAAATAGCCCCTCAGCATACAGGGTTGTCAGACTATGACCTTTCACTCATAAAAGGAGTGAAATGTAAAGAATTTTTAAAGTTTATTTAGGCCAAACTGACAACTTGCTGGGAAGCAAGACGTCAAATGCTCTGGAGAATCAGCCTGCAGTTTACAGTATGCATTTGAAATTAATGAGGGGACTTAGGAAAGATTACATGAAGGAGGGAGAAAGCAAGGTGGGGCGGATTGGACTACACGACAGTAAGACTAGGTGCTCTCCTAAGGGTGGTTATGCCTTTGGGGGGATCACTCCTGGCATTTTAAAGGCATGTTAACCTAGATGCACAAGAACAATGGATGGGGCTGGCTTAAAAGCGCCCACTATAGAAGGTACCGGCCTGGGAGTGACTGCCCACCATGACCTGTCCAGTTGGGAATTCATGATTTACTACAGAACCCCTTTTTGTCCACAAAAGGTGCAGTTAGAAGACCAGTTTTATACACTCACAAAAGCCTCACCATAAACCAGATCAAACAAAACGGAAAGCATCATGACACACGCAGCATGTCTCGCCAGCTCTTTAACATGCCACTGCCAATCAACCTATGACATGATATTGAAATATGAAAAAGAAAAGAGTATGTCTCACAAGAAAGCACATAAGTAATTTTCACAAAATCACAAATCTATTAAGTGCTGAAAGCCAGATCTGAGCCCAGACAATGTGGTTCCAGTCCTGGTTAAGCCCATCATCCTGGAATAATTAACAATGCTCCCTTTTACTCCCAAATGTGCTTCAGTTTTACGGATACGATACAAAGTCCTCCTACTCATGGTGTGAGTGACATGGACCTGACTGCCCTGTTGTCCCCGCTGACTCTCCCGGGACTCATGGAGGAGCCAGCAGCCCTGCACAGCCAGCTCCTTACTGCATGGTGCCAAGTGGCCCAAACAAAGCCTCGTTGGGAAGCACAAAATGGAGGAGCACGAACCCCTGACCACGGTTCCCAGCGAAGCGGAGGAAATGTCCCGGCCTGTGGGGAGTCTGTTGTCTACATTTGTCTTGGGAACACTGACTTGGCTACTTGTACGGAATAGATGACTTCCCATGACACCCCACTTTCCCACTTAATAATTCTCTCCTGAGAATTAATTAATCCCCAATAATTAATTACTTTTCATTGTGACCCAAAGAAAATGGTCTAAAAGGCCATCTGCCATCACCTTAAGCTCTGGTACATTAGTCCAGCGCCAACCAAAACAGGTAGTAAGAGAATCTTCAGAAATGTGGGAATGTACAAAAGGAAGCAAAGCAACATGAACATGTGACCTTGAAGAGAAGACAGGTTAGCAGCAGGTCATGAAGCACAGAAACACAACGGTGTTCTAAATGGAACTGGCCGCCCTGCACTCAGAGCCCTGATCCTCGGGGTCACCATGCTGCTCATCCCCACAACCTCCCACCCCAGCCACCAGTGGGGGCACAGAGGTGGCTACCTCATGCAAAACCAGCCCAACTTTCAGCCGACCAGCAACCCGAACCTGGGTGCAAAAGGATGAGACAGACCGGGGAGATTTTCTTGTTACTAGAACTGTAACTTTCTGAGACAGAAGCTGGATGATGTGTGCGGGGCAGGGGCTGGAGGGGGCATGGGAATGGACAAGTCATAGGCAGGCAGAAGTTACAAAGAGATGTTAACATGAGTAAGCGGCCAGTGAATGGAACAGAAAAGCACAGAGAAGCCAGCATCAAGGAAGACTGGTCTTGAGTTCTAATATGAGTTGCTTTCAATAAACTTTTTTCCCGCCCTGGAGGCAAGTCCAAGGTCTCACACCCTCTCGCTCAGGGACAGTACATAGCCTTCATTACCTTTCTGCTATATGGCAAAGGGCAGAAGCCAGCAATGGGGACCCAGCAGGGAAATCAGGGGTCTTGTCCAGGGCATCCCCTTAACAGCGCCGATCTTTCTCCTATCCCATCACCACCACTGAGTGCATTTTAGTTCAGCGACTATAAACCTGTTTTCAGGGACAGTCTTGTTACACCTGTTGTCCCAGTGAAATTATTCACAGTGCTCAAGCTCACACTCAAAAGTATCCCAATTTGGCAATAAAATATATAGTCACCCTAATTTTAGTTCAAGCCCCCATCATCTCCCATTTTATGTACCACTGGAGGGAAAAAACTGTCAACCAATCTATGACATCCAGTTTTCAGAGATACTGAAATGTGAGAAAGAAAGGGAGTCTTAGATGATGTATTATAGAAATGTACACCTGAAACCTATTGTATTAACCAATGTCACCTCAATAAATTCAATAAAAAATAAAATAAAACTATAAATGAATCAGAAAACAAAGAAGAAAGTGAGTCTTGTAATAAAATGTTAAGTGTTAAAGAACACAAAGGTAATCAGGGTCGAAGGCAAAATCTGAATGCAGGCAACCTGGCTGAAGTCCTGCTTACAGCCTATTATCCTATATCAGTGGTCGGCAAACTCATTAGTCAACAGAGCCAAATATCAACAGTACAACGATTGAAATTTCTTTTGAGAGCCGAAAACCGACTTCTGCGCATGGGCCACGAAGTTTCAATAGCACTGTACGTGTGCGCCCTCACGTGGTATTTTGTGGAAGAGCCACACTGAAGGGCCAAAGAGCCGCATGTGGCTCACAGAGCCGCGGTTTGCCAACCACTGTCCTATATAATAAAAGGCTAATATGCAAATCGACCAAACGGTGGAATGACCAGTCGCTATGACACTCACTAACAACCAGGGGGCAGATGCTCAATGCAGGAGCTGCCTCCTGGTGGTCAGTATGCTCCCACAGGGGGAGCGCCACTCAGCCGGTAGGTGGGCTCACGGCTGGCGAGTGCAGCGGTGGTGGCAGGATCCTCTCCGTCCTCCGCAGCAGCACTAGGGATGTCCGACTGCTGCGGGGAGTGGGCCTAAGCCAGTAGGCATACATCCCCTGAGGGGTCCTGGACTGCGAGAGGGCACAGGCCAGGCTGAGGGAGCCCCCCGCCCCCCGAGGCTTCTAGTGCTGGCATAATTACTCATGGCACTGAGTCGCTGGGAGTCCCCCAAATGATCTCCATTCTGTCATTCCTCCAACCCAATGAGCAACATGCAGAAAGATACCCTAACGCACAAAACTGCCCTGGACATCCCAACATCTAAAACCCTTCAATGGCTCCCCACTGCCCTCAGAACAAACCCTAACTCCATTTCCAGATTCACAGAATTTTGCCCCTGCTTATGTCTCCAGCCTCCTGTCTCACTGGTCCCCCACCTCAAACCCCACATGGCAGCCCCGAGGCTCCCCAGTGCCCTGGAGTCACAGGCGTGGGACAAGACAGCCCAGGAATGGAAATGGGACAAGCACGTGTGGAAAGCTTACAGGCTTATTCTTGTGTTTTGCCATGTCTCCAATATCAATTCAACTTTACGCCAAATCCTTCCAATTTCTAAAATAATAATAAATTTTAAAGGTGAACATTAGAAATCTTCTATTCATGACTAATGCCTAAGTGCTATTCATTTGGAATAATTTCTAGAAAAGGGACACAGCTGGCCACATAATCAGCATGCTGATCAGGGTCTGAGCTCAGGCCACCGGGAAACACCACCCTCCGTTACCATTACCAAGTCTACCCTGCAGAACAATGCAAGTTCAAATTCCTCCCGCGTTCCTGCAACCCTGAAGCCACCTTCGTGCTGGGCAGGCAGTGAAGGGCATGTACCAGAGCCCTTTGGGACAGGTTGTGATTAGTTTGTTCTTCACATGTCCCCCCACCTCAAATCTTTGACGCACATGAGGTCCAGAGCCGTGGCTACTAAGTCAACACCAGGATGTGCAAACGTTTCTGGAATGAGCAACAGCAAGGATGGTGCAACTGAGCTGCCTGCCCCCGTGGCCCTCCCCGCTGCCACCCTGAGCCTCATCAGACCTTGGCGCCATCTGTGGAACAGTGTCCCGCAGGGAGGGCATCAGGGGCAGCTTCGCTGGTGACGGCTTTGTCACCAATCCCCTCTCAGCCCCAGGACTTGAACTCTCTACACCTCAGGTTCCCCGGGTGTAAACTGAGAATAATCACCTCTGTCTCACATGGTTGTTGCCAGGATCAAATGAAATAAAACAGAAACACCAAGCCAATGCCTAACCCTGATATGGCAGCAACAATAACTGTTTATCCATTTGGGAAATGAAAATTATTCTAGTTTAATAAACCTTTTAAAAATGCAAATTTAGCTTCAAATCCACTGCGAGAAATCATCAATGAGCCCACCATCTAACCATAATGCCAAATGTCATATACATCATCTGACTTAATCTTCGTGACCATCTGTGAGAATTATGCCCTTTCAGAGGAAAGCTAATTGAGGTTTTATCAAGTTCAATAATTTGCAGAGCAAGAACCAGAATTTGAACTTGGTTCTATTTGAACATAGAACTCATTCCCTTTTCTCCTCTGTTACTGTTTCCCAGACCCCAAAGCCAGGGAAGGGGAGAGTCGAGCAAGGGCCTGTGGTGGACAGCTGCTCAGTGGTGATAGCACAACACCTGAGTCAGCACAAACCCAGCACTCGGGGCGAAGGGAGGGGAAAGGTAAGCATTGTGTAACAAAATGTCAGCCCAAACAGGATCCTTTGGCAATCTAGCTTAATGCTTTAATAGCAGAAGTGGCTTATCAGCAAAGGCAGGTGACTAGCTGCACTGTCATTTTTTTTTTAATATATTTTATTGATATTTTACAGAGAGGAAGGGAGAGGGATAGAGAGTTAGAAACATCGATGAGAGAGAAACATCAATCAGCTGTCTCCTGCACACCTCCTACTGGGGATGTGCCCGCAACCAAGGTATGTGCCCTTGACCGGAATTGAACCTGGGACCCTTCAATCCGCAGGCCGACGCTCTATCCACTGAGCCAAACCGGTTTCGGCTGCACTGTGATTTTAAGCGAGTGGCTATGTGAGCCCCTTGTGCCTCTGTTCCCTGACCTGCAACGTGAAAGCAGTACAATCCCTCCTGCATTAATGCTGTAAGGGTTAAGAAACAATGTGCAGGAATAGTTCTGCACAGCCTGTCGCAGAGGAAATGAATACTCCTGTAATTATTATGAAAGCCCTTTCACAACTGGACTTCCTACGGCCCCTTCCTCCCTCACTCGCCTAAGTTACCTGGATGGTCCCTCACGTTGTTACTCACCTGCACTGTCCAGAGCAAACCGTCGGCAAAGGCCCCTCTAGCTCCCCTGTTCTCTCTCCTCTGCCTACGCGCGCAGTCCACTCTGTCTGGAATGCCTCCCGCCTCACCTTCTTCACCAGACTAACTCCTGGTATTATCTCCTAAAATTTCATTAGTGTACTGATTTTATCATTTGCTCAAACATGTACACATCTCTTAAGTTCTTCAGACAAAACTTTCCCATCAAATAAAAGAAAGCAATGTATCAACTGACAACTCCAGATTGAGTAGTAAAAAGAGTTGAAGGACGAATGATCTGAGGTTACTTATGCAATTTCTTTCCCTCCCCAAAATACAAGGTATTTCAGTGACTTTCTGGGCACTGTGCCGGCAGAACTGGGCCAGGGTACAAGGGCAGCAAAGTTCTCCCTCCTGTGGGCCTGTGAGCGCCACCACCCACCATAACAGAATGTTTCATTTACAGGAAACAAAACCAATCTGACCCAGGAGCTATGCCTTCGAGGACTTCCCCACACAGGTTAATAGCTGAGCGTCTACATTATCTGAGACAGGTTTTCTTTTCTAACAGCAGCAATCATAGCTGTACTTTATTTCTGAAAAAAAAAAAAAAGTCACATCTTTCTTTTCTAGGCAAGAAGGCAGGTACAGGTGAAGTCACAACCTCAGTGTGGCTCCACAGCCTCGTTTAGCTGATAAGAACTTGCACATGACCTTTAGTCCTTCCCTCTAAAGACTGACACACATCAACCTCCACCGCCCACTTCCGTGAAGGGCAGACAGAGAAGCTGCAGCCACCCATTCTGAAGTTTAAAGTTTCCTTCAACAACATACACCTCTCTCCCAGTTCCGGACAGAAGCTCTGGGCTCTGTGGAGAAGCATAAAACAAGGACTCCAAGGCTGGGGCCTGGCGGGAGTTTCCCACAATGCCTCTCTCCGGTCCTCTGACAGAACAGCTCTGCGGACTTCACCCAGCTGTACCAGAGGCAACAAGACCACATTCAGAATCACAATTAACCATCTAAACGCAGCACCCTCACCAAGATGTCCGCTAAACCGTGAGCGACGGAGCAGGTGCATCTCATGCCATAGCTGTGCCTGCTGTATTACGCTGCCTTGTACCACAGTGCCCTGTTCTGGCTGACTATTTGGACTATTCAGGGTCTATCTGCCAGAATTTGGGTCTGTGAGAAGATGCCTAACCATGTAGATCTAAACTTTGCCCTAAAAAGTTTCAAAGCCAGCCTAGCTGGATCCAAATAGAGTGCACAGCAGTCAGGAGCATGCCTGCTGATGGGCAGCCAGCACTGGGATTCAGACCCAGCTGTGGTTCACTAACTAAACAGCTTTGGGCAAGTCACTAAGCCACTCTAAGCTCTTAAAAACACCTTATCAGACCCTACAAGTCTCCACAAGGCCTGACCCCTGCTGACCTCTCAGAGAACTACCTGTACTGCCATCTTCCCCTCTAACTGCCTGGACATGCTGGCTCATTCCCACCCCAGGGCCTTCACATTGCTGTCTTCTCTGCCTAATGCACTCTTCCCCAGTTTCACCTGGCTGGCTACCTTCATTACTCAGTCTCAGCTCAAATGTCAAAAAGTCAGCGCGAGGATCTCGTAAACGTAATGTTGAGTTATGTGAGTGCATGTTATAGAATTCCACTTACATTAAGTAAAAAAGGAACAAAACAAGTGTATGGTTGGTATAAGTTAGGGGAGTAGTCACCCTTTTTAGGGGGAAAGTAGTGAAAGGAAAGAACACAGGGGGTTCCCTGAGTTACTGCTAAATGATTCTTTTCTTGATCTGGATTTGGTTACCTGGGCATGTTCAGTCTGTGAACTCACTGAGCTGTTCATTTATAACATACTAGAGGCCCGATGCATGAAATTCGTGCAAGGGGCTGGTCCCTGCCGCCACGGCCTCCTCTTCCTCGGCCCCCGCCCACCGTGGCAGCCAACTCGGCCCTCACAGCCCTGGCTTCGTCCAGAAGGTCATCCAGAAGGACGTCCAGTCTAATTAGCATATTACACTTCTATTATTATAGATATTTAGTATGTGTATTATATTGCAATAAAAAAATTAAACCAAAACCAGAAAACTACCTCATCAAATTGGTTTCCTTAATCATCTAATCTATACCACCCTACTGGCTAAGATATTCCTTCTCGATCCCGTGACCATTTTGTTTTCTTCATAGCATTTGTCATTGGCTGAAGCCATCATTATTATTTATGTATGTATGGTCTAGCCCAGTGGTCGGCAAACGCATTAGTCAACAGAGCCAAATATCAACAGTACAACGATTGAAATGTCTTTTGAGAGCCAAATTTTTTAAACTTTAACTTCTCCTAACGCCGCTTCTTCAAAATAGACTCGCCCAGGCCGTGGTATTTTGTGGAAGAGCCACACTCAAGGAGTCAAAGAGCCGCAAGTGGCTCGCGAGCCGCAGTTTGCCAACCACTGGTCTAGCCATTCCCCACTCCCATTAAAATAAAGTATGTGGCCGAGGGCTCTGCCTGCCTTGGTCACCACGCCCAAATCTCAGCACCTGGAACAGTCCTGTTCTACCTACAGGCCAAGTACAAAACTATATGTAAAATAAGAAATGGCTAAAGGACATAACATCAATCAAAAATCAAAACAGTAAAGCCAGTAAAGGAAATAAAAATTTTCAATGGCATTAGCATTAGGAAAATGTGTCAAATGCTAAATTTAACTATGGGGAGGGGCTAGATGAAGTGTCATACTATGGGTTACAGTTACTTCTCAAAGCAGACACTAGTTCTTTTATCTCTGTATACCCAACAGTTTTGCACAAGGCCTGGTACAAAATGGGTCTGAGCCAAGAGTGGTAACAGATTTCTGAGATACCTGGTGAGGATTCTTAAGTTTTGTGGAAAAGTGGGTGATGTTCAATTGTACATAATGGGTAGGCACACATCCCAGAAGACTTAGATGGAGGAGAACTAAGAAGCATCCAAGCCCAGCTGGAGTAGCCAAGTTGGTTAAGTGTAGTCCTATGCACGGAAAGGCTGCTGGTTCAATTCCCGGCCACGGCACATACCTGGGTTTGATCCCCAGTCAGGGAGTGTATGGAAGGCAGCCCATCGATGTTTCTCCTCTCTCTCTCTCTCTCGCCATGTCCTCAGGTGAAGATTTAAAGAAAAAAAAAATGAAGTATCCAAGAATGTGAAGAGTTCCTTACAAGTCACAAGCGATACTCATCAATTTTTTGGGGGGAGGGCCCCCAATTCCAAGATGTTTATAAAGAAAATAAAACTGTGTAGCAGTGCTAGTGAGATGGATGTAATATAGTTACTACTGGTATGCAGACTATCATACATAAGTCAGTTATATAATAAAGTAGGCTTTTCTGAATGTGTATGTTAAAAATTGACAAATTACTTAGTTTACCTGTTTTTGCTTACGTAGACACATTTGTGTAATTAAAATTAAGTACATATGAAAAGTTAAATTTCACAGAAGTTTTCTACTGTAATTTTAAATATATACTGAATAGGTCTAGTAAATGCATACATTCACCAAGTCACACCACCCAACAACAGAACCAATTACAGCACATGCCCATGGGCTCCTGGATTTAAATATCCTATCTAATAAAAAAGTAATATGCAAATTAACCATCACTCTGCTACAGCCACAAGCCACGCCCACAAGCCAATCAGGAGTGAACGTTCAAATAAACCCAACCAAGATGGCTACGGCCACAGAGAGCAAGAGGGAGGCTTGGGTTTCCCCGGCAATGGAGGAAGCCAAGCATTCTGCCTGCCCTTGCCGGCCTAGGCCTCCACTCAAGGCTACAAAGTTTCAATGATAGAAGATACATAAACCCAAACAGAAATGGCGGCAGCCACGGAGCTGGAAAGAGCAGGAGGCTAGGGTTGACCCCGGCGATGGAGGAAGCCAAGCTTTCCGCACACCCTGGCCAGCCCAGGCCTTGCTTAAGGCTACAAAGTTTCAATTATAGAAGATACATAAATCCCAATAGAAATGGCTGCCGCCATGGAGCAAGCAGAAAGCTTGGCTCCACTCCAGGCTACAAAGTTTCAATTGTAGAAGATAAAGAAACCCCAGATCCCAGGGCCTCCACTTGGGTCGCCAGGGGGCATGGCCGGCCTGCAAACCACCACAGGCCCCTCACCCAGGCCACCCCATGCCCCAAGGGAACCCCCACCCTGATCCGGGACACCCTTCAGGGCAAACCAGCTGGCCCCCACCCATGCACCAGGCCTCTATCCTATCTAATAAAAGAGTAATATGCAGATTGACCATCACTCCAACACACAAGATGGCTGCCCCCATGTGGTGAAAGATCCTGCCCCCATGTGGACACAAGATGGCCACCACAAGATGGCCAGCAGGCGAGGGCAGTTGGGAGGGACAAGGCCTGCAGGGGAGGGCACTTAGGGGTGACCAGGCCTACAGGGGAGGGCACTTAGGGGTGACCAGGCCTGCAGGGGAGGGCAGTTAGGGGAAAACAGGCTGGCAGGGGAGCAGTTAGGCATCAATCAGGCTGGCAGGGGAGTGGTTAGGGGGTAATCAGGCTGACAGGCATAGGTGGTTCGGGGCAATCAGGAAGGCAGGCAGGTGAGCAGTTGGGAGCCAGCAGTCCTGGATTGTGAGAGGGATGTCCGACTGCCCGTTTAGGCCCGATCCCACAGGGCAGTCAGACATCCTTTGAGGGGTCCCAAATTGGAGAGGGTGCAGGCTGGGCTGAGGGACACACACCCCCGTGCATGAATTTCGTGCACCAGGCCTCTAGTGTAGACTATAGTTGTAGATATTTAATATTTATTTATGAAGGTGAAATTACTAGTGTTTTTCCCAACATATGGCCTATTTGCTAAAATGTTAAACAGTGAATTAATAACAAAAAAACCCTGTTAATTTAATTATAAGCAAATCTTGGTTAAAAGCATTTTAAAAGTAACAGTGTTAATTTTCACATTCGACATACGGACCAGAAATTTTGTTTGTTAAATCTAAAGTCCGTTAAATCGAGGTCCACAAAATCAAGAGTGCACTGTATTCTCATCTGCTAAGTCTTCTGTTTACACGATAACAAGTCATCCACAAGTGTGTAAATCAAGGTTACCAGCTGGAATTAAGAGATTGGAGATGTTTACCTAGTCTTCTTGCCAAACCAGGGGTAGCTCTCCCCAGCCAGGTTCTCAAGGGTTGTGTTCAGGCTCCCATTTCTTGGTTAGGCAAGCAAGAAGCCCTACATGTCAGCTAAACACTTGTGTTTCTCTGTACGATTACTTCCTTTGCTTGAGTGTTCATGCCCTAGGCCAGTCGTCAACAAACTGCGGCTTGCGAGCGCAGTTTGCCGCTCTGTTTGACTAATGAGTTTGCCGACCACTGCCCTAGGCCCCAGTTTCTTATCAAGTCAGGCCTACACTCACAGTTAGCACCACAGCTCTTGTTTTCTGTCACACCTAAATAATAAATAGGACTTGATCACCTGGAGGTATTCTCCTCACTCCATATTCCCAGTTATTAGTGATTTTAATTAGACAAAACCACTGCACCTTCAGCTATCCCACCATATTGTCAAGTGCCTAGTAAGGATATCACAGTAATAAGTATTAGCACCTTTTAAATTTACATTAACAAAAAGAGAGAAATGAGAAGTCAGAAAATGAAAGAAAAAAACTTCGCAGATGTCATAATTAGACAAAGCTTAAAGTAACAAAAAATCATTAGTAGCTATCTTTAAATTTTCTTAAAAACTATACTATGCATGTCCTAGTTAAAACTGCACGGGTGCCATTTTGCTTCTCATCACTTAAAAGTGGGAAAATGGACAAGGAAGTGGCCCTGCTGTGGCTCAGCCCCGCACTGTCCTTTCTGTAAAGGAGGGAAGAGATAGGGAGAGAAGTCGAGGGCACTCCTCCAAGCCTCCTCACCAACTCCTACCTCTCCCCAAGGGCCTCCTGATTCCTGCAATCTGGCCATTTGCAGAAGTAAACGCCACAGGACGCCAAGTTCCAGCCGCCGCTATTCAGCACCCCCAGGCCCTCTAGGGCTTTCATTCCCCATGAACAAGGAAAAGTGGACAGGGCCGATGCTCTGATGTGTTTTAGTGACAGAACTGATTTTTACTGAGTTTCTCGCCAGCTCGGCGCCCCCAAGCCTGCAAAAGCGGGCAGCCTGCGCAAAGTTAGGCTGGGGTGGTTTGCAGGCGAGTTCCCACGTGGCCTCTCCCACGCGCTCAGGAGTAGGGACTCTTCAGGAGCTGAACTGGAAAGCGGATCAAGCCTCAGGCTCCAAACCCGGCGGGAGGAACTTTTCCTCAACTTGCAGGGAGCGCTCGGCACCGGGCGGGCGCCTCCGCCGCAGCTCGGGAGCTGCCAGCGCCGTGGGACAGCCGGGCGGCTCACAGGCTGGGACCCCGGGCAACCATCCCTCTCGGCCCCGGCCCGCGCCGCGTAGTAGGTGCGGGTCCCTCGTGCGCCCCGGACGAAGCACCGCGCGCCGCGCACCCGGGACAGGAGGAGGGGACCCGGCAGCAGGCGCCCGCCAGCGCCCCCGCTCACCTGCGACCTGGCCGCCAGGAGCCGGGGCCGGAGCGCCAGGTCTCGCAGAAGCGCCCGCGCAGCCGCCGGGGACGCCATCTTAGCAGGAATGGGGAGTGGGGCCGGAGGCGGGGAGGCCGGGAGGCGGGAGGCGGGGAGGCTGGGAGGCCCGGAGGCGGGAGGTGGTGTGGGGAGGCGGGAGGCGGGAGGCGGGAGGCGGGCCCGCCGTCCCCCTTTGTCCCTCCCCACTCGGCAAGGCCCCGCCCCGCCCCTGCCACGTGCCCCGCGCGGGGTTCCAGGAGCGATCCGGTGGGTGAGCCCTGGCGCCCCTCCTATGCCAGCGGAGGCCGTGGTCCCCCACCCCTGGCCCCAATGCCTAAAGCCGCTTTAGAGGCGGGTGGCCTTCGCGCTGTGCTACGAGGATGCAGTTTTGAGCAAATGCAGATTTCCCCCCCAGCCCTGCGACCATGGGGCTTCTATCGTCCCTGGGGACCTGTGGACAAGGGACTGCTACTCGCTTCAGTGAGGGCTCCAAGGACCTGCCCACGGCTGACACCATATCCCATTGACCTCTGGTCAACTCCTGGGTCACTGAGCCTGGCCTGGCGACATTTGAGCTGAGACTTGAAGGAATAAGGGGAGCACGTGGATCTGATGAGGTTGTTGGAAACCCTCTACACATTAGCAAGCTTTTTTCTTTATCTTTAACGGATGATTAATGCTAAACTATTGAAGGATTCGAAGCCTTGCCGTCACATCTCAAGAGCAGACAGATATTTGGAGTTTACAAACTCTGAACACTGATGTGTAATAAAAATTATTGTGGCAAATACGTTCAGTGCCTGTCAAGCACTTTACAAATATGAACTAATTCAGTCAACATAGCAACCTTTCCAGTAGGTACATGTTAACGTAAATAAATTATATATATATATATATATATATATATATATATATATATATATATATACTGTATATTCAAACCTGTAAAGAATTTTTGTGAGTTTATTTGAGCCAAACTGCCAGGAAGCAGAACCTCAAGGTATTGAGATAGTGCTCTGGAGAATGGCGGTTTTTCACCTTGTTTTAGACATCACAATCAAAGGAGGAGACATAAGTGGGTCACGTGAACTCCACTGGTGATGGATTAAAGAGGCGTGAGAAAGCAAAGCAGGGAAACCTCTGGGATTGGATAAAAACTAAAATGATAGACACATACTTGTTTTACACAGATGGGTACAGGATAGTTAACAATCAATGATTAACATGATAACAATGAGGGAATTGGCCCTGGTGCCATTAGTTGTGCCCTGAGGGGTCCGGAAAAAAAGGGACGTTGCAAGTTACCCTGATATTCCTCAGGTATGTTATTTTAGATGCAAAAAGACAATAGGCTCACTAAAGATCATAGTTGATCTTTGTCAGGGAAGATACTGGCCTAGGACAGGACTGCCCACTATAAACTGCTTTTTAACTAAAAGGTTTTAATTTCAGGCCAGCCTTTGTGGTTACCTTAGGTCAGGGGTCCTCAAACTACGGCCCGCGGGCCACATGCGGCCCACCGAGGACATTTATCCGGCCCGCCAGGTGCCGCTGCCCGTCCTACTTAGCAGCCGACTCGTCCCAGGCCCACAGTGCGCATAGGAATTTGTTCATAGTTGTTTTTTTTCAAACTATAGTCCGGCCCTCCAACGGTCTGAGGGACAGTGAACTGGCCCCCTGTTTAAAAAGTTTGAGGACTCCTGCCTTAGGTCTCTTGAGTTTGCAAAACCGCCACGCAGGCCTTCCCTGAGTTAGTCAGGTTAGCATGTGGCCCCTTTTCATCCACAACAGTTTTGTTTTGTTTTTTAGTTTGAGAACTAAAAAAAAAGCAAACTAAGCCATAAACAAACTCTCAAGTTATTTGGTAACTCAAGAGACAGATTACTCTGCTTTGCCTCCATTGGGTTCCTAAATGTAGAAGAAAAAGCTAACAAATTGTAGGTGCAGGTGTGACTAAATGCTGCTTCCAGAGAACGTGGACACACTGGTGCAAAACCCATTTTCTATGAGGGGTCTAGGTCAGCTGTGACATGCAGAAACGTTGACTAAGGTCAAATAAACAGCTATTCTATGCTTTTTCTCTGTCAAAATTGCAATGTAGACTGCTTGAACAGAGACTGGTGTGGACGAAAGGGGCCACATGCTAACCTGACAAGCTCAGGGAAGGCCTGCGTGGTGGTCTTGCAAACTCAGAGACCTAAAGTAACCATAAAGGATGGTCTGAAGTTAAAACTTTAACTAAAGCAGTTATAGTGGGTAGTCATGTCCTAGGCTGGTATCTTCCCTGACAAGGTCAATCTTTGCCTTAACTGAGCCTATTGTCTTTTTGCATGAACTATAACATAGATAACATATCCTGGAAATGTCAGGGTAACTTGTAGCTTCCTTTTTCCCCCAGACCCCACCGGACACAACCAAATGCCCTGGGCCCTAGAACAGAAACCACAAATTCCTTTCTTCTTATTGTTATGTTAATTGTTGACTGTTAACTATCCTGCACCCACCTACCTAAAAGAAGTATGTGTCTATCATTTTACTTTTTATCCAATCCCAGAGGTATTCCCCCAAACACCCACTTTGCTTTCTCCCGCCTCCCTAATCTATCACCAATGGATTTCTTGTAAACCACTATGTCTCCTCCTTTGATTGTAATGTATAAAACAAGGTGAAAAACAGCCATTCTCCAGAGCATTATCCCAATCCCTTGAGGTTCTGCTTCCCGGCAATTGTCGACAGTTTGGCTCAAATAAACTCACAAAAGTTCTTACAAGTTTGAATGTTTTTACATTAACACTGGCCACAGGCAAATAGTGCTATTGAAAAGCGTTCTGCTGCCTGGTATCAGATTGAAGCACCGAGGTGGATGTAGACAAATCACCTTCAAGTCTTGTCTTGGTGATGTAAAAGCTGCATGATCTTGGGCAAGTTACTTCACAGCCTTAGTTTCTCTGTGGAAAAGGGATTATACTAGTACCTATTTTGCCAAAGAAATGTGTTTTCAAGTTCTTGAGATACCAGTGGCTGTTATCCACCATGCCTTCTTGACTCGACTAAAAAATTTCTTTTTTGTTTGTTTGTTTTTTTAATATCTATATCTGTGAGCCTCAGTTTCTCCATTAGTAAAATGAAGGCCAGGTGTAACAGCATCTTATATGAACTGGGAGTTAACAGTGTAGAGCTTCTCATAAACCTGCACACATTGTTGAGTTCTAAAACTCAATGAACAAACTTTGGATTTAGAACACACTGCCTACTCTGTTTCCTAAATTAATCATCTCAAGAAGGAAAATAAAGAGTAGGCCCACACACCTTCTCTTTCATCCCAGCAGTGGCTGTTAACAGTGAAATAATGTGCTGGTTTTCACATCCACGCTGATTTCTCCAAGGACCTGAGTTGCCAAAGAGGCATGCCATGAAACCCAGCACAAGGGTGGTGTACCCAGCAATTCCAATGGTTATTTGTCATTACCTTTTCTTTTAAGCATAAAAACCGTTTGACAAATACAAACTCATTATAACCCGCAGAATTGAGTAGAATTTTTAAAGAAACAACCCTAATTTTCATGAATAATGTATTTGAGTTCATGCTGCTGCATGTCAGAAATGAAAATCACTATTACGATGATGAAATAAAGGGCATTTATGGATTTTGTTCCGTTATTTTTTAGTGGATTACAAATTTTTGAATTTATAGGCAAAGAAATTTTGGCTTTCATTATGTACACAGGCGATGGCTCTGCTGCTGTTTGTGACAGCCGTTTTTAACCAATGCTTCAGTTGTTCTATTGGCCCAGAAAGAACTGCCATTGTGCTAATGTTATTTTTCCCTCTTCAATATGCATGAACATGATTAATTTTAATGGCATTTTTCAGGAGCTTATTTAAATTATAAGGTGCCCAGAAAAAAGGAATCCACGAGTAAAAGCATCTCTTCTTATAAAACCACAGTGGGCTCAGGAGAAATTCTCACTAAATGCGTGAGGAATTCAGGGGAGGCAAGGCCACAGTGGTGTAGCAGGTCTAAGTCAAGACGAAAAAGAGTGAAGAGAAGGAAGCTCATGAACCAGAGGAGGAGCAGTCAGGGAAGTCAGCAGGGAAGACAGTAGGTGGAGAACAGGAAGTAATGACAGAAACAAGGGAGTGTGGAAACAGATGGAGAAGGTAAGAGCAGAGTGAAGAACATCTACACAAAGGACAGTGGACAGACATGGACTGGAGAGAGAAATGGCACCAGATTATGGGGAAGAAGTTCCCTTCAGAAACAAAACCTACATTCCCTTGCCATCAGTAGCCTGTATTTAGCATTTTCAGTATTATTGAAATGCTTCCTTCTTTTAAATACTAAAATAAAAATTGAAGGAACATTTCATTTCAAGCGTCCTTAGGAAGTAAGCAGTCACAACAATGATCGGACAGAATTGCCTTTTGGAGATTTTTAAAAATGCCTTTGGGGCCATATTCTCTAGAGGTTCTGATTCAGTAGGTGAGTAGGCCCAGGGATCTCTCACCCCACTATCTATTTTTTTTAAATGTATTTTTATTGATTTCAGAGAAGAAGAGAGAGGGAGAAAGAGATAGAAATGTCAATGATGAGAGAGAATCAGCTGCCTCCCGCATGCCCCCCACTGGAGATTGATCCTGCAACCCAGGTACGTGCCCTTAACCAGAATTGAACCTGGGACCCTTCAGTCGGCAGGCCGATGCTCTATCCACTGAGCCAAACCAGCTAGGGTCCCACCATCTATTGTAGATGGTCCACGGTCAAAAATGCCATTAAAATTAATCATGTTTCTGTCATGATCTGGAAGGGGACTTTGAGAAGGCTGGAGGGAGAAGGCAGCCATCATGCAATTCCCTTCTTTCTCATTTTCCTTTCCATTTCTGGCCCACTTTTACTACCCTCCTTAATCTTTCTGCCCAAAGTCTCCATGCTGTGCACTCTGCCTGAAACACCATCCAGTGGTTCACCAGCCTCAGGCTCTCTCTCATCCCTAGAGTATCAGCTCCTTCAGGAAGCCTCTCTCAGAGCAAGGCTGGGCCCTCTCAAGTGGTTATCACAGGGCAATTACTACATCAGCTTCTTGTTTGCTCTTCCTTTAGGGTTTTAAAATCTGCAAGGACAAGGACTGTGTCTTATTCAATGTTTTTATCCTGCTCACAGTACATTGCCTCAAGCAGAAAGGATAAACAGATAAAGAAGAAGGTGATGCAATAATCACCCTTATAAGAAAATTCCGAGTAATTAAGGTCTTGAAATCTGTCAGTGCCTCCCCACAAGGCAGGAAGTTGAGGCCCCTGGAGGGAATAAACTGCCCATTATCACACACTACGCTGGTGGATTTATACACTGTCCCTCAGAGTTCCTAGATGCCTTAGAGATCCATCTCTCTCTCTCTCCCTCTCTCCCCACACACACATTTATTGAACACTTTTAAAATTTTTTCCTTTACAATTACAGTAGACATACAATATTATATTAGTTTCAGGTACAAAATATAGCGATTAGACACATAACTTACAAAGTAAGAGCCCCATTAAGTCTAGTACCACCCTGACACCATACATAGTAATTACAATATTGTTGACTATATTCCCCATGCTGTACCTTAAATCCCCCGTGACTGTTTTGTAACTACCAATCTGTACTTTTAAATCCCTTCACCTTTTCTACCCAGTCCTGAACCCCACTCCCTTCTGGCAACCACCAGCCTGTTCTCTGTATTTATGAGTCTCTGTTTATCTTTTTTATCTTATTCCGTAGATTCCACATATAAGTGAAATCATATGGTATTTATCTTTCTCTGTCTGACTTATTTCACTTAGCATAGTAGCCTCCAAGTGCATCCATGCTGTCACAAATGGTAAGATTCCATTCTTTTTTTGTGTGTGTGTGGCTGAATTAATATTCCATTGTATCTATGCACCATGTTTTCTTTATCCAATAGTCTAATGCTGGGCACTTAGGTTACTGCCGTATCTGAAATATTGTAAATAATGCTGCAATGAAAATGGAGGTACATATCTTTTCAAATTAATGTTTGTGGTTTCTTCAGATAAATACCCAGAAGTGGATTTGCTTGTCAGAAGTAGTTGTATTTTTTTATTTTTTGAGGATCCTCCATACTGTTTTCCAGAATGCTACATAAATTTACAATCCCACCAACAGTGCATGAGAATTTTCTTTCTCCACATTCTCATCAACACTTGTGGTCTTATTTTTAATTTCCCTGATAAATAGTGATGTTGAGCAGCTTTTCATATGTCTGATGGCCATCTGAATGTCCTCTTTGGAGAAATGTCTAGTCAGGTCCTCTGCCAATTTTTAAATTGGACGGTTTGGGTTTTTTAGTCTTTTTTTTTTTTTTTTCTTTTTTGGTGGCTCGTACGGGGATTTTTTTTTAGTCTTAAGTTGTATGTGTCCTTTATATATTTAGGATATTACCCCTTATAGGATGTATCATTGGTGAATACCTACCCTTATTCAGTAGGTTGTCTTTTTATTTTGTTGATGGTTTCCTTCATAATATATTTTCATTTTATGTAATTCAATTCATTTATTTTTTTTTCTTTTGTTTCCCTTTCCTGGGTAGATATTTCCCCAAAAACTATTGCTCAGAAAAATGTCAGAGTTTACTGTGTATGTTTTCTTCCAGTAGTTTTATGGTTTGGGTCTTACATTTAAGTCTTTATTCCATTTTGAGTTTATTCTTGTATATGGTATAAGAAAGTGATCTAGGTTCATTTTTTACATGTGACTGTCCAGTTTTTCCAACCTCATTTATTGAAGAGACTGTCTTTACCCATTGTAGACTCTTGCCTCCTTTGTAATAGATTAATTGACCTTATAGGTGTGGGTTTATTCCTGGGCTCTCTATCCTATTTCATTGATCTATGTGTCTGTTTTTATGCCAGTATTACATTGTTTTGGTTATTATAACCTTGTAGTATAGTTTGATATCAGGTAGCATGATACAGGTAGCATGATACCTCCAACTTTGTTCTTCTTTCCTAAGACTGTTTTGGGCTATTCTAGGTAATTGGTGGCTCTGTATAAATTTTTAGGGTTATTTGTTCTACATCTGTAAACACTGAAATTGGTATTTTGTTAGGGATTGCATTGAATCTGTAGATTGTTTTGTGTATTATGGACACTTGAACAATGTTAATCCTTCTTTGTATCTTTCTTTCCTCAATGTCTTATACTTTTCTGAGTACAGGTCTTTTACCTCCTTGGCTAAATTTATTCCTAGGCATTTTATTCTTTTTCATGCAATTGTTGATTGGATTGTTTACTTAACTTTGCTTCTGATAGTGTATAAAAATGCAACATATCTGAATATGAATTTTGTCTCTTACAGCACTACTGAATTTACTTATTTTAATCTTTTTGGTTGAATCTTTAGGGTTTTATAGTACTATGTTATCTGCAGATAATGACAGTTTTACTTCCTCCTTTCCAATTTGGGTGCCTTTTCTTTTCTTTTCTTTTTTTTTTTTTATCTGATTGCTTTAGCTGGACTTTCAACATTATGTTGATTAAAGGGATGAAAGTGGACATACTTTTCTGTTCCTGATTAAAGGAAAAGCTTTCAGCTTTTCACCATTGAATATGATCTCAGCTGTGTGCTTTTCATTGATGTTGAGGTATATTCCATCTATACCCACTTTGTTCAGAATTTTTATTATAAACCGGAGGCCTGGTGCATGCCTCGCAAAGGTGCACAATCAGGGCCAGGGAGGGACCGCAGGAAGGCTCAAGGGCATGTCTGGCCCATCTCTCCCAGTCCCGATCAGCCGGACCCCAGCAGCAAGCTAACCTACTGGTCAGAGTGTCTGCCCCCTGGTGGTCAGTGCACGTCATAGCGACTGGTCGACGGTAGAACAAATGGTTGGACATTTAGCATATTAGGCTTTTATTATATAGGATGGATGTTGGATTTTATCATATACTTTTTTCTGCTTCTATTGATATGATCACATGATTTTTATCCTTCATTTTGTTTATGAGGTGTATCACATTAATTGATTTGTTGATATTGAATGAACCTTGTATCCCAAAAAAAAAATACCAATTGATCATTTTGCATGATCTTTTTAATGTGTTTCTGAATTTGGTTTGCTAATATTTTGATGAGGGTTTTTGCATCTCTGTTCATCATGGCTATTGGCATATATATATATATATATATATATATATATATATATATAGGCCTGGTGCATGAAATTCATGCACGGGGAGAGGGGGCTCCCTCAGCCCAACCTGCACCCTCTCCAATCTGGGAGTCCTCGGGGAATGTCCAACTGCCAGGATTGGGCCTAAACTGGCAGTTGGACATCCCTCTCACAATCCGGGATCTCTGGCTCCTAACCGCTCACCTGTCTGCCTGCCCTAATCACTCTACCTGCCTGCCTGATCCCCCTAACTGCCCTCCCCTGCCGGCCTGGTCACCCCCTATTAGCTTTCTTTTTTAATCTTATCCCCTTCATACACAATGATGTTTGACTTCCTTATTGGCTTCTCCCTCTCACACAATTTTTCTCTCTCCTTTATGTAACACTTTTTTCTACTGACTCATCATTTATAAACTTTTCTTTCCTCCTTATTTCCTACTTCTGTTCCATCATCCTTCTTCCCATCTTTCTTCTACCCTTCCTCCCTCCCCACATTCCTTCTTTCCTTTATCTTTACCCCTGCCCTCCCTCCCCTTTTCCTTCCTTCCCACCTTAATTTTTTTCTTCACTTCCTCCCTTGGACCTGCTTTGCTCCCTCCCCCCCCCCCCATTTCTTCCTTCTTCCCATTCTCCTTTTAAGCTCTACCAGCTCCCCTTTCTTCCCTCCCTCTTTCTCTCTCATCCTACCTTTCCTATACATTCTTCTCTACTTACTTCCACTGTTTTAATATCTATCTATCTACCTGCATAATTATTCACTATCATTTATCTTTTTTCTTTTCTGACTCCTGCTTTTAAAATCTGTCCCCAGTACACAACTATACTTGATTTTCATTATAGCTCCTACAGTTCACTCATACATCCTCTTTCCTTCTTTAACTCTGCTCTCTACTGACTCCTTTATAAAGTTCTTCCCTCCCTCCTTCCCTTCTTTTTTTTTTTTTCACCAAGCAATTCTATTGGTTTAAGATGAGCTGCATATAAAGCCTTCTGCAGGGTGAAGGGTGGGAGGCCCAGGGGTGTGGCCAGGTCATCTGTCCAGAAGTTGTGTCCCCATTTTTGGTATCTCTGGGGTGGAGGAGAGAGAATGGGTAAAACCAGAGAGAGAGAGAGAGAGAGAGAGAGAGAGAGAGAGAGAGAGAAGTCATATGTGTCTGAGAGAGAGAGAATGTATATGTGTCTATAGAGAAACAATAGTTGTGTATGTGTCTATGAGAGAGAGAGAGGATCTGAAAGATACGGCTCTGGGTGTGTTTCTGTGTAAGAAATGGGGAGAGAAAAAGATTGAAAAGAAGGGAAAAAAGGAGAGACAGACCCTACCTTCCCTTAGGGAACCCCCTTCTCCTTGTCATGTTGTCATCAACCCCAGCACTGAGTCAGCTGGGGTAGGGCGACCCCATTTGCCCTTCTCCATCTTGTGCTTCTCCTGTGTCTGGGGCTTGTCCTCTGGATGCCTTTGTCCTCTCATCAAGAGTCACCTCGTGAGCCCCCACCTTGTGGGCCTGAGGGGTGAGATCAGTTGGAAGTGTCAGAGTGAATGCTCCCTGGTCCTTCTGTTGGGGACATCACTGAGGACGGGGTCACAGCCTCCTGCCAGCCGCCGTTTGCCCTCATTTCCTGAGGACTGTACATCTGGCCTCCCCAGAGGTTCTCTTTGTAGCCCCCTGGGCCCATTGAGTGTCGGAGTGATTCTACCTGGGAAGCAGGGTAGGAATCTCTGTTGAGCCCGGGCATCCCCAGAAACATGTCTCCGGATCCTGAAAGGTTGAAAGAGCTGCCAGAGCCTGTGGAGGAAGGGGGTGTCAGGGAGCTGGTGCAGCTGTGGCCCCCCTGGGTGACAGACACAGTGGTTGGTCTTGAAAGCATAGATGTCTGCCTCCTCTTGAAACTTGCCTATATTTTTCTTATAGCGAATCTGCTTGTTGCCAACCAGTTGGAGACCTGAGAGACGGTGATGCCACACTCCTTGGCGAGCTCCTCCTTAGCCTCCTCATTGGGATACGGGTTACTCAGGCGGGAATAGAAACACTCATTTAGGACCTCGGTGGCCTGTTTGCTGAAGTTCCAGCGTTTCAGTCTGGCGTCCAGGAACCGGGAGTGCAGGATCATGACGGCCTCGCAAGTGCTCTGCTTGAGCTGCATCTGGATGGCGCTGAACTTGCGGTGGATGATGCTCACCATCCGCTCCATCTCTTTGGCTGCCATGGGCCTCGTGCGGCTCTGCTCCCTCAGCAGGTTCATGATGTGGGTCCTGAACTCATTACATGCCTGCTCATACTTCTCCAGATCTGAGTGATAGAGATGGCGAATATGGGCAAGTTTGCTGCGATGGTCCGAGTGTTCGATGGAGTTGTCAGGGGCAGGCCGCCCCCGGAAGCTGCTGCCACTGAGCCCCCGCCCCTCCTTTCTCAGGCCCAGCCACACCTTCTTCCAGAAGCATGTTGTCCAAGCGCATAAGCTGGGGTCCACCGGACCCTCCTCCTGGGAGCTTCGGATGCTGAGGCGGGTCTTCTTCTTGATCTCACCCAGGACACTAAAGAGCGCTGGCTTCATTCGGTGGCAGTTTAGGGCATGTTTCTTGGCCTTGGCCTTGTCCAGGCTCTGGTCCGTGATGGTCATTATCTGCTGCAGAATGTCCCTGATGTCTTGCTTCCCTAGGCCTCTCCGGAGCCCCCCCACCCCCGCCACCCCCACTGGGAGGCTCTCCAGGGCCCCCAGGCTCCCAGGCTCCCCCCAGCCCCCGCCTGGAGGGGGCAGCCCCAGCAGCTGCTCATAGTGGGGGGACCCTGAGGCCCCCTCACTGTTCTGCCCCTCCCTTGCCTGGTTACTTCCCCCAAAACTCGCCGGGGCCGCTGCTCCCTCTGCCTCGCCCCCCCACCCATCTCTCCATCTCCTGGCTCCCCTGGGGATTCACCCCAGCTCTGAAGGGAGATCTGGGGTACCATCTGGGCCCCCCACAGGAGACCCTGGCCCTCTACGGTGGAGAAAATGGAGCCAGAGAGAGAGGAGGCCCAGGTGGGGGTGTGTGTGAAAGAGAGGGAGGAGTCCTCCTTCCCTCCTTAAAACTTCCATGGGGGGGAGGGGCGTTAACCCCCAGCCCAGGGCTCATCCCCCAACAGGTGTTGGCTGCCCCAGCTTCCCTGGCCTCCCTGTCACTGTCCTGCTCCCATTCCCTGCCCGGGACACCTGGCCCAGCGACAGTGGCCGAGGCCAGCATGGCCCGGGTGTTGCTACTGCAAAGCAGGAGCGCCTCTGCCCGGAAGGCCTCAGACCCTCCACCCCTCCATCCAGGGACCCGCCAACGGCTCGCACCGGGAGCCACTGCCCTCCTCCCGCATCTGGGCCCCCCCACTCCACGCAGCCTGTGTCCTGCCCCTCGCAGGCTTGTTCCCTTTCTGTATTTCTGTTTCTTCTCTTGGCCTGTCTGCATGCAGGCCTGTCTTCCTCTCCCTCTCCTTTCTTATCTCCTCTTATTGTATCCTATCCTACCCCGGGCCTTGCAGCTGTCTGAGCAGGGTGCGGGGACGCAGCCTGCTGATCCTATCGTGACTGTTAAGGCATAACAGATAATTAGCATATTCCTCTCTTATTATATAGGATATATATATATATATATATATATATATATATATTTTTTTTTTTTTTTTTTTTTTTTTTTCCAGGTGCCTTTGTATGGTTTTGGTGTCAGGGTAATGAGTCCATAAAACTTTATAAGTTTATGAATTCAAACTCCATAAATGAATTTGGAAGCCTTCCCTCTTCAATTTTTGGAATAGTTTGAGAAGGATAGGTATTAATTCTTCTTTGAACATTTGGAAAAGTTCACCTGTGAAGCCATCTGATACAAGACTTTTGTTTGTTGGGATTTTTTATTATTATTATTGACTCAATTTTGTTAGTAGTTATCAGTCTGTTCAGATTTACTATTTCCTCTTGATTCAGTGTTGGAAGATTGTTTGTTTCTGGAAATTAATTTATTCACTAGAGGCCCGGTAAATGAAATTCGTGCATGGGGGCGGGGGTGTCCCTCAGCCCAGCCTGCACCCGCTCCAATTTGGGACCGCTCAAGGGATGTCCGACTGCCCACTTAAATGGGCAGTCGGACATCCCTCTCACAATCCAGGACTGCTGGCTCCCAACTGCTCGCCTGCCTGCCTTCCTGATTGCCCCTAACCGCTTCTGCCTGCCAGCCTGATCACCCCCTAACCACTCCCCTGCCAGCCTGATTGATGCCTAACTGGTTTGCAGGCTGGCCACGCCCCCCCCCCCCCCCCCCCCCCGCAACCTAAGCAGAGGCCCTGGTATCTGGGATTTATTTATCTTTTACAATTGAAACTTTGTAGCCTGGAGCAGAGCTAAGCCTTCTGCTCGCTCTGTGGTGGCAGCCATTTCTGTTGGGATTTATGTATCTTCTATAATTGAAACTTTGTAGCCTTAATCAGAGGCCAAAGCAGGCCAGGGCAGGTGGGAGCTTGGCTTCCTCCATCGCTGCGGGCAACCCTAGCCTCTTGCTCTCTCCAGCTCTGTGGCTGCTGCCATTTTTGTTGGGATTTATTTATCTTCTATCATTGAAACTTTGTAGCCTAGAGTGGAGGCCTGGGCTGGCAAGGGCAGGTGAAAAGCTTGGCTTCCTCCATTGCCGGGGATACCGAAGCCTCCCTCCTGTTCTCTGTGGCTGCAGCCATCTTGGTTGGGTTTATTTGCATATTTGCTCCTGATTGGCTGGTGGGCATGGCTTATGGGCATGGCTTGTGGGTGTAGCGGAGGTATGGTCAATTTGCATGTTATTCTTTTATTAGATAAGATTCCAGATTGTCCAATTTGTTGGCATATAATTGTTTATAGTATTTTCTTATACTTCTTTGCATTTCTGTGGTTTCAATTGTCACTTCCTCTTTCATTTCTGATTTTATTTATTTGGGTCCTATCTCTTTTTTTCCTTGATTCTGCCTAAATGTTTAACAACATTGCTTACCTTTTTAAAGAACCTTTTCATTCATCTTTCTATTGCTTTCTTAGACTCTATGTTGTTTATTTCCACTCTGATTTTTATTATTTATCTCCTTCTACTCACTTTGTACTTTGTTCTTCTTTCTCTAGTTCCTTTAGATACAGGGTTAGATTATTTATTTGAGGTGGTTTTTGTTTCTTGAGGTAGGCCTGAATTGCTATAAATTTCCTCTTAGAACTGCTTTGTCTATGCCCCATAGAGTTTGGGTTGTTGTGTTTTAATTTTCATTAGTCTCAAGGAATTTTTTTTTTAAATAAATCTTTATTCAGATTATTACAATTATTTCTCCTTTTCCCCCCCATAGCTCCCCTCCACCCATTTCCCACCCCACCTTCTGCCCTTACCTCCCCCCCACTGTCCTCATCCATAGGTGTATGATTTTTGTCCATTCTCTTCATGAACCCCCCATACCCCTTTCCCCCTGAGAATTATCAGCCCACTCCCTTTCTATGCCCCTGATTCTATTATATTCACCAGATTATTCTGTTCCTCAGGTTTTTAATTCACTTGATTTTTAGGTTCGCTTGTTGATAGATATGTATTTGTTGTTCATAATTTTTCTCTTTACTTTTTTCTTCTTCCTCTTCTTTAAGAATACCTTTCAGCATTTCATATAATACTGGTTTGGTGGTGATGAACTCCTTCAGCTTTTTCTTATCTGTGAAGCTCTTTATCTGCCCTTCAATTCTGAATGATAGCTTTGCTGGGTAGAGTAATCTTGGTTGTAGGTTCTTGCTATTCATCACATTGAAAATTTCTTGCCACTCCCGTCTGGCCTGCATAGTTTCTGTTGAGAAGTCAGCTGACAGTCGTATGGGTGCTCCCTTGTAGGTAATTAACTGTTTTTCTCTTGCTGCTTTTAATATTCTCTCTTTGTCTTTTGCTCTTGGCATTTTAATTATGATGTGTCTTGGTGTGGTCCTCTTTGGATTCCTTTTGTTTGGGGTTCTGTGCGCTTCCTGGACTTGTAAGTCTATTTCTTTCACCAGGTGGGGGAAGTTTTCGGTGATTATTTCTTCAAATAGGTTTTCAGTATCTTGCTCTCTCTCTTCTTCTGGCACCCCCATAATTCTGATGTTGGTACGCTTGAAGTTGTCCCAGAGTCTTCTTACATTATCTTCAGCTTTTTGGATTTTTTTTTTGCTTTTTGCTTTTTTGGTTGAGTGTTTTTTGCTTCTTTCTATTTCAATTCTTTGACTTGATTCTTGTGTTCCTCTATTCTGTTTCTGGGTCTCTGTATAATATTTTTTATTTCAGTCAGTGTATGTTTAATTTCTAGTTGGTCCTTTTTCATATCTTCGAGGGTCTCGTTATATTTATCGGCCTTTTCTAGGATATTCTTAAAAAGTCTTATAACCGTGGTTTTGAATTCTATATCCAGTCGTTTGTTTTCCTCCATTTCTTTCGTTTGTGATCTGATTCTTTGACCCCGCATTTTCACTGATTCCCTGAGTTGGTAAGGTAGATATTTGTGCTAGGTTTCCAATATGGCCCAGTGGGTCTGCTTCCCCAGTTAACCTGAGGTGGACACTCTTGGTGCACCCCTTTGTGGACTGTGTGTACAGCCTTGTTGTAATTAAGTCTTTATTGTTGTTGGTATCACTGGGAAGAATTGACCTCCGGGCCAGTTGGCTGTAAGGATCAGCTGTGTCTATGCTGGGAGAAGTTCGGTGCTGGAGACAGCCTTATAGGATTAGACTTGCCAAATTGCAATAGGCTCTGTGCTCAGCTTGGATGGGGTGGAGTCTCAGTCTTGGCTTCCTGTCAGCCTTGCCCTTGCGCGCATGTGCGCTTCCAGTCCTCCGCCTTCCCCAGCTCGAGTCTCCGCCTGAGAGTCCAGACTCTCCCCACAAGAGCGTGGGTCCCCAGGGGCTCGCCTGGAACTGGGGTTCACTGCAGTCAGAACTGGGGCTCAGTGCAGTCAGAATCCTCTGACTCCCTTCCACTAGGGAAAGCCTGTGGCAACCTCCGCAGCCTTTGTGCGCACTGGCCCGCGCACGCCTTCAGACTTCTGCCTTTCCCAGCTCGAGTCTCCGCCCGAGAGTCCAGACTCCCCCCGTAAGAGCGTGGGTCCCCAGGGGTTCACCCAGAACTGGGGTTCAGTGCAGTCAGAACTGGGGTTCAGTGCGGTCGGAGGCTTCCTTCCCCCTTCCGCCAGAGAAAGTCAGCCAGGCTCTCAGCCGCCCTTCCTCTCTGCGCGCACAAAGCCCCTTTGCCGTACCTCCAATTCTCTGTGAGCTTTTCTTTTTCCTTCTAGTTGTAGAATTTTCACTCAGCCAGCTTTCCTGTGGTTCTGGATGGTGTCCGTTCTGTCTTTTAGTTGTAGTTTTGAAATTGTTGTGCGAGGCAGCAGTTTAGGTGTTTACCTATGCCGCCATCTTGGTTTCTCTCAAGGAATATTTTTATTTCTTCCATGATCTCATTGAAATCTTATTCATTATTTAGTAGCATGTTATTTAGCCTCTGTGTTCTTGTGTGTGGGGTGTGTGTGTGTTTTCAGTTTTCTTCTGATTGATTTCTAGTTTTATACCATTGTGATTGAAGAAGGAGCTTGGTATCATTTCAATCTTCTTAAATTTATTGAGACTTGTTTGATGACCTAACATGTTGCCTATCCTGGAAAATATTGTATGTACACTTGAAAAGAATGTATAGTCTGCTGCTTTGGGGTGAAATGTTCTAGGAATATCAATGAATTCCAACTGTATCCAGGCTATTTATCCATTTAAGACCCTGTTTATTTGTTGATTTTCTGTCTGAATGATTTATCCAATGATGTCAATGAAGTGTCAAATTCTCTATTATGACTGTATTACTGTTAATCTCTCTCTTTATGTCCATCAATATTTGCTCTATAAAGATAGGTGCTCCTGTATTGGGTGTGTAGATGTTTATAAGACCTATATCCTCCTGTTGGATTAATTCCTTTATCATTATGTAGTGTCCTTCTTTGTCTCTTATATTATAGCCTTAATTTAAAGTCTGTTTCATCTGATATAAGTATTGCTATCCCAGCTTTTTTTGTTTGTTTATTTTTATTTGCATGAAATACCTGTTTCTATCCCTTTACTTTCATGTTGTGTATGTCTTTCAATCTGAACTGGCTTTCTTATAGGAAGCATATGTATAGGCCTTGCTTTTCAGCCATTCAGACTGTCTTTTGATTGGAGCATTTAGTCCATTTACATGTAACATAATTATTGATGGCTATGTGCCAGGACTGATGAGCAGCCCCTGAGCAATGGATGAATGATTACTCTGACACATTTTTGTGAAAGAGAGGCTAAGGGACTGCTTGCTATAGGAACCAAACAGCCCCATTCGCCTGCCTCCTTAGGCTTGTATTATAGCAACAGCTTCAACTAAAATGAACTATTAGATACTGTCAGCAGGGTAAGCATCCTTGAGAAGACACACATATCTGTAGTGTCCTTTAAGCAAGGACATTTTCAAGTCTAAATATAAAGATTACAGTAAAACACCCAGGGGCTCAGACTTGATTGGAAAAATCAAGGCAGAGTCTGCTGCCTTTGGCAAGGCCCCCTAGAGGCCCCCAACCTTTTGGAGATTCCTCCTTACAGACTTTCTAACCAAGTCCCGTGCTTCCCCACAGGTATGTAGTTAGTACTATTTTTTTTCCATTATTTTCTGGTTGTAGTTCTCTGTTGCTTTCTTATTCTCTTGAATACTGATGACTTTCTATAGTGTTAGGTTTGGATTCATTTCTCTTTACTTCTTGTATATCTCTTAGAGATTTTTGGTTCATGGTTACTATGTGCTTCATATAAATCCAAGCTTTTTAAAATAGCAGTCTATTATAAGTTTATGGTTGCTTAATTCATTCTGAAATGACTACCATTTTTACTCACCCCCTCCATATTTAAGTTTTTTCATTTTTTTTTTTTGTGTGTTTGTGTGTATCCATTAATTTATTGTGGTAATTACACAAGATCTTTTTAAAAATATATATATATATATATTTGATTGATTTCAGAGAGGAAGGGAGAGAGAGAAAGGTATAGAAACATCAATGATGAGAGAGAATCATTGAAAAGCTGCCTCCTGCATGCTCCACACTGGGGGTCAAGCCCACAACCTGGGCATGTGTCCTGACCAGGAATTGAACCGTGACCTCCTTGTTCATAGGTCAACACTCAACCACTGAGCTACACCAACTTGGCATGATTTTCTTATTTTTGTCTTGTGACCCTTATATTTGCATTTTAATAGGGTGATCCACTACCTTTACTAAGTGTTTGCCTTTGTCACTAAGAATTTTTTTCTTAACTATATTTCCTTACTTAGGTTTTTTATCTTTTCTACTTAAAGGAGTCTATTTAACATTTTTTATAATACTGGTTTAATGGTGATGAACTCCTTTAGCTTTTTCTTGTATGGGAAACTCTTTATCTCTCTTTCTATTCTAAATTATAGCCTTGCTGGGTAGAGTAGTCTTAGTGCAGACTTTACCTTTCATCACCTTAAATATTTCATGTCATTCCCTTCTGGCCTGCAAAGTTTCTGTTGAAAAAAATAGCTGACATTCTTATGGTTAAAAATAGCTGCCTTGTATGTAATTAACTGCTTTTCTATTTCTACTTCTAAGATTCTCTCTTTGTCCTTAACCTTTGGCATTTTATTTATGACTAGAGGCCCAGTGCATGAAATTCATGCATGGAGGGGTCCCCTCAGCCCAGCCTGCACCCTCTCCAATCAGGGACCCCCTTGGAGGATGTCTGACTGCTGGTAATCGGACATCCCTCTTGCAATCTGGGACTGCTGGCTCCTAACTGCTCACCTGCCTGCCTGCCTGATCACCCCTAACCACTCTGTCTGCCTGACTGATTGCCCCTCTGCCTGCCTGCCTGATTTCCCCTAACCACCTCTGCCTGCCTGTCTGATCACCCCTAACAGCTCCCCTGCCAGCCTGATTACCCCCACCTGCTCTCCCCTGCTGGCCTGAATGCCTCTAACTGCTCTCCCCTGCCAGCCTGATTGCCCCTAACAGCCCTCCCCTGTCGGCCTGGTCGCCCATAACTGCTCTCCCCTGCCAGCCTGGTCGCCCCCAATTGCCCTCCCCTTCCAGCCTGGTCACCCCCAACGGCCCTCCCCTGCTGGCCTGATCTCACCGCCAACTGCCCTCCTCTGCCTGCCTGATCTTGCCTGCAACTGCCCTCCCCTGCCAGCCTGATCTCACCCCCAACTGCCCTCCCCCGCCATCCTTATCGTCCCTAACTGCCTCTGTCTTGACCCTCACCACCATGGCTTTGTCCAGAAGGAAGTCGGACATCCGGAAGATGGCCAGTCGACCTGGTCTAATTAGCATATTACCCTTTTAGTAGTATAAATAGATTATATAGGATAGGATTGCTTAAATTGGGGGGAAGCCTTTTTCAGGAGGAGGAGATGCTCTTGGCAGACAAAAATACATAATCCCTATATCTGGACTGATAGCCAGCCATATGCACTATACTGCCAAACCGGTCATTAAAAAATTTAACCGCTTCCTTATACCTTACTCCAAACAGCTGTTGCCCTTAAAACCCCTTCTCAGCCCCCATCTTAGGTTCTGCCTTCGTAGTTCACCCAGATTAGGTTCTGATTGGTTAGTTTCTATGCCAGTTAGCATCAAAAGCTCCACCTCCTAGGCAGCCATTGGCTCCTCACACTTCATCCAGATTCAGTATTGGTTGGTTTTTATGCCAGTCACGGTCTCCTGCCACAGACCCTGCGTCTCTCTCCAGGCCTCTCTCCAGGCCTGATCAGCAGCCCCCTCAGCAGTCAGTGCTGGGTCGCCGTGCCTGCAGCAGTGGCAGTCAGTGCTGGGTTGCAGGACTGACTTCCGGTCAGTCAAGCCTTCAGTCGTTTTGGACATTATGGACCCTGGGTTTTTATATATTAGGATCCTTTAGTAGGTGGATTTTTTAAAAAATCGTAAGAGAGGAGCAAAAGATTTTTTTGTCTCCAAGAAATTATTAAATGAATTAAAATAATAATTCTCCTGTCATTAGTCTGATTTTAGCCAGGTTGAGGAAGTACTATTCTAATATCCTACAAAAAATCACAAATTTCAAATGGAAAGTTCTGCAGACAGTTAATGGTCCTGCTATCCATCTGACGAAGGGTTCAGAGCATCTGTGAGCTAAACTTTCCAGGAAAGCATTTTTATACTATCAGCATGTCTGTGCCATTAAGATCTCTTCTTTCCTTGATAAAATAAATTTTTGTTATTGTTCTGAGTCTCAGGGAAAAGTGTAATTTTTAATGGAAGAAATCAAAGGTTGGCCTCTGAATTACCTCGATGTGATTTCGTGCCATCGGTCTATGCAAAAGGAGAGTTTGGTCTTCTGAAGAAAATCAGTTCAAATTATTAAAAATAACTGACATAGGAACATAGAAAATATTGCTAAAGTATTTGATTATAACTCAAAATACAAGTTGGATTTCTAAGCCAGAAAAAAGAGAAATCTCTTTGAGCTGTAATTCTGAAAGGTGGTTTTGAACCTTCAATGTTAGCTATTTCCTGCGCCTGACTGAACAAGAGCATTCACTTATGTGATGCAGTTTGTCCTCACCCCCCATTGGCCCATGTCACCTGGCAAGAGCAGCAAGTACTATTCCTGTGCTTGCTAGGGGTTTCAGTCAGGATACCTTCTGATGCAAATGTCGGAAACTGAAGCCAAGCCAGGGCATTTATTGGCCGACATAAAATATCCCAGAAGGAAAGAGTGTCTTTAATAAAGATAACTGGCTTCAGGAACTCAAGCATCATGGGAGTCTCTCTCTTCTGGTCTGAGTTTCTCTCAGTTTGGCTTTTTCTTTCAAAAACAGTTTTGTTTTGTTTTGTTTTGTTTTTAACAAAATGAGGGTGCTGGGTGCTGGGACTCTCCTGTCTCATCCTTACTGGACAAATCTCTAGCCAGAGGCCTAACATGCTGTTTGAGGTCAGGCCCAAGTATAAGTGGTTTTATTAAGGAAGTTCTCAGTGCAACATGGAGAGGGAATGGGGGAAACAGGAGAAGGCGGGGAAAGGATGGGTCACTGCTCCAGTTCCAGGTGAAGTGCCGGCCTCCAGCCTCCATCTGATCCCAGGGGAAGGGGAGAGGCTCTGGAGCATAAAGTGCAGAATTTGTCTCCATCTAGAACAGGGGTGGGCAAACTTTTTGACTTGAGGGCCACAATGGGTTCTTAAACTGGACCAGGGCTGGAACAAAAGCATGGATGGAGTGTTTGTGTGAACTAATATAAATTCAAAGTAAAGGAGCGGAGGGGAGAGCAAGAGAACCGGATAGAACAGCTGGATCTGGCCCGTGGGCCGTAGTTTGCCCAAGGCTGATCTAGAAGGAAGGAGCCAGGCTTTTGCACCTACGCACCAGCCATTGGCTGAGTTGGCCCTGAGGGGCTGTGATCTCTGAGGCACGTCCAGCTCTAGCTCCCTGGAGGTGAAGCAACCCTAGCAAACCAGGAGCTAACCCCTAAGAAGGCTGTAGATACCAGCTTTTTGCAACAAAATCCAAGGAAGTTTGGGGCTGGGCACCCAGCCCTCCTGTCTGCTGCACACACCCATCCCTGAGTGGCCAAATGTTGGGTCTCTGATTGGCAATCCCAACCAGAACCATGTTTTTGTGCCAAAAATGGGGAATTGACTAAAACAGGGAAGATTCTGTTGCATGAAGAAGAGAGAGGTGATAGGCAGACAGAATAATGAATGTCAGTTCTGCATGGCTACAACTGATTTGGACTCACCAAATTTGACTCCAAGCAGGTTGAGTCAAGGTCAGATGAACACACATTCAGAGAAAAAAATTAAACTTACTGAGAATCTACTAACGCTGCTTTTGTTAGTAGCTTCATTGATGTATAATTAACATGCAATAAAGGGCACATATTCAAATGTAACTTTGACAATATTTGACATGTACACACCTGTGAAACCAGCACAGCCATCAACATAATGAGCATCTCCATCTCCCCATTGTTTCCTATCCTGCCCACCCCTTCCTCCCCTCCCCTTCTTTGTCCTCCAGCAAACACTCATGTGCTTTTTGTCCCTATCAGTTATCTTCTAGCTTCTAGAATTTCATATAAATGGAACTCTACAGCACATGCTCTGTTTTCTGCCTAGCATAATTATTCTGAGATTAGTTCATATTTTGTGCATCAGCAGTTTGTTCCTTGTATTGCGAAGAGCATCCCATTGCAAAGATGTGCCACAATGTGCTCATCGTTCCCCAGGTGGTGGACGCCAGCACTTTTCCGTGCCTTCGTTCATGGATAGGTCCTGCTTTTCACAGAACTGTGAAATAGGTCTTCACCCACGTGGGCTCCGAGAGGTGAACTCCGTTACCTGGGATCTCAGCTCGTATCTAGTGGAGCTTAGATCTCGGGTTTTTCCCTCAGGAAAGCCTACACTTTTCTCTACTCTCCCCACCTTTCTAAGAACATAAGTTAGACACTCACTACTTAATTGTTCTCCATTCTAATTAGCAAAATTTACAAATTCAGAGGAGCTTTTCCATTGTATACTCACACTTAAAGCCTCACCTTCCGCTTGATGCTTTCTTCATGCCACCCGGGAAAGGCCCACTCCCGCCACCCTTTCCTCTAACTGGAATGAAACAGAATAATTTGGTGGGATGTTTCCTAAACAATTGTCCGGTCTTTGGTCATTTTTACTCTATTGTACCAAATCCTTTGTTCATTTCACTCCTGAGCTAAAGAGCTGATAGCTAGAGTCAGCCCTGTTCAGACGCTTCAGGCTCCGAGGGGAAGGGAGATGCTGCCGGACACAAGCTCTGGGCACTCAGATTTCTCAGCGACAGCCTCGCATTCGCTTCTCCGAAAGCACTCCTCAAATTTCTAAATTTACATTTTGTGCTTGTGTATGTCCAGCCTCCTCAATTCAATTGTAAATTATTTGAGGCATTTGCCAAAGCAGCCTGCCTAAGGTCTGGATGCTGGCCTCAGGGTTCCAAATCACTCAACCTAGAGGGTACACTCATACCCTGGCCACCCAAACTCTTCCGATGAGAAGATGCCAAGAATACAATTTGAAACAGTTTATCCCTGTTAAGTAGCCTCGTAAAGTCCCAAGAGCTGAGGAGCTGGGGAGCAGGGCCCCGGGGAAGACCCCCAAAGACTTGGGCTGAAGATCACAGCAGATCCCGTAGGAGCTGGGCCTGCCTCTCCTACTCCAGCTGCTGGGAAGGCCACTTACTGAAACCCCTTTGACTCTGTGCCTGGGGCACAGCTCTGCCTGGCCCAGCCAAATGTGGACTGCCAGAAGCACAGGCAGGTGAATGCCCTCAGGGATGGTGCACAAGCAATAGGAGAGCTGGTGGATATGGACCCCAAGCTCCCTCACATCTTGGGGTGGGGGTGAGGCTGAAACGGCTACTTTGCCTCTCAGAGTTCCCCAGTGGGATTGAGCCCTGGTGACCAGCAGTCACCAGCTCAACAAATCCCACATCATTGACATCCTTTCTTCGTCTCACTTTCCAACTCTGCTGTCTAGAATCACTTCCCAGATAAACTTTTTTCACCCAAATCCTTGTCTTTGGGGCTGCTGTTGGGAAAAGCCAAACACAGACAGACATTAACTAGAAAAGCGGTTCCAGCAACCACTGTTGCATATCTACAGCATTTTGAGTTCAGTGCTTTATAAACATTAGACCATACAATCCCTGCACTGCATGTAAAAGGTAGGTATTTTTATTCCTATTTGACTAATGAAGAAACAGAGTCTTTTAAAAAATTAACCAAATTTACACATTCAGTGCCAGAGTCAGGTTTCCCAGCTCTGGGTGAGTTCCAAGTCTGTTTTAGATGCTGTCAGAGCTCTGGGGCGGGCCAGCACCCAGGAGTTGTGGAGTGCACATTAACACAAGACACCAAGCGGCCCTGGGAGGTGCCAATACCTTTCTGACATGTTTAAAGGTGCCCAGAAAAGGACTGGGCACCTTGCAGCTCTGGGAAAAACAAGTTAAATTGCAAGGATACTTTTTTCTTTATTTGTCGGGACTCCTGAAGTCTTGATATTCAGTTTAAAAAATGAGCATTAGCTCTCCTAGCTGTTTGCAGAAGTAATATCAAAATGATATCCTCTTCGCATTCCTGCCTACCATTTGTTCTGGTCCCACTGATGGTGGCTGATGAAATTACATACTATAAGTGAACATTCTCATTCTATGCTTCTCATTACTGAGGAAGAAAATTCAAGGATTTCCCAATAAATTTTAGTTTTTAATATGATAACACATACTCTATTTTCCTTGTTTTGAATATATGCAATTTATCAGAGCAGGTTACATTTTTTATTCACTTGCTTTTATCCTTTTCCATCCATGTGCCAGAAAGAAGAAATGCTAATCATCAAGGAGCATTTGTACAATAAAAGTGGCGTCTGCAGTTCTGTCAGCGATGAGCATGAATAAATGACCTGTAGATTCTTAATGCATTGCTCCAAATATGGGTTTCAATTTGCACAGAAGTTTCAATAAATTGTTTTGTGTCCCTAAAGACCTACAGATGCCTCATGGGATACATTGCAAAGGATTCCATTTAGAAAGAATTTTGTTTATGCGTAATATATTCTCTGCACTTTTCTGTTCTCTGTTAACGGCTAATGACAGTGAACAACACAGGCGTACTGTTTTCCTTTTAATGAGGCCCAACATGAACTAAGTTTTCTGAGTTTTTAAGAATTCAGCACCAACTTTTCATTCAAAGATTTAAAGCACAACACAATAGTTGAGCTCAAATGAGAGCCCTAAACTGATACAATAAATAACTTTACACTTAATAAGTAACACACATTACACTTAGTTTGTATCTGTTTTCATCTTTATAATATGCCTATGATGCAGGTACTATTATAGTACCCACCTTTTTTAGGTAAGCAAATTGAGGCTTAGAAAGGTAAATTTTGGCCCTAGCCAGTTTGGCTCAGTGGATGGAGGATAGGCCTGTGGACTGAAAGGTCCTGGGTTCAATTCCAGTCAAGGGCACATGCCCAGGTTGGGGGCTTGATCCCCAGTAGGGGGGCGTACAGGAGGCAGCCCATAAATGATTCTCTCTCATCATTGGTGTTCCTATCTCTCCCTCTTCCTTCGTCTCTGAAATCAATAAAAAAAATATTTTTAAAAAAGTAAATTCTGAAGACCACACAAATACTAGCCTAAATGTCAAATATTTTATCTCCTAAACTTGGCACTTGTTTCAAAGGCATTAAGTACTTTATGCTTCACATTATGTGGTTGAAGGCTTTTTTTTTAATATCCTCACCCGAAGATATTTTTAGAGAAAGTGGAAGAGAGAGGGAAAGATAGAAACATCAATGTAAGAGAAACACATTCATTGGTTGCCTCCTGCACAAGCCCCGACCAGGGCCCAGGCCGGGAGGAGCCTGCCCTTGACCGGAATCAAACCTGGGACTCTTAGGTCCGCAGGCCAACGCTCTATCCACTGAGCCAAACCGTCTAGGGAATTGAAGGCTTTTTATATTACTTTTCTTGTGAAAGGAATGGCCACATTTTTGTGACATCTTAATTAATTTTCACTTTTTTAACTTAAATAGTAACATCAACATTCTCAGGTTTTCCTGTTTCGGCGCAGTGGTTAAGAGCATAGATGTGACATCCATATGCTAATGATTCATTTCTGGATTGATTGTGGTCTGACAGTATTGAAGAAAGACTGTTTAAAACAAATTATTATGAACAGAATAAATAAATATACTTCTTAAATTTGAATTTTAGATTTTTTAGCTTAAGGATGTTATAAATCTTCAAGGGTGATATCCGAAAACATATGCAGTCTAACATCAGTGGAGTATCATTTTGTTTACGGAGAGGGAAGGAGTAGATGTCCATTTGTACCTTATTGGATCTCTGACCTGTGCCGGGCCTGTTGCAAGGTGCTATTTATAGCCTTGGGAAGCAGGTACTGATATTTCACAGCCACTTTACAGGGCTCTGCAAGGTCAAGGTGATGCTGGAGAAATTAATGGGCCAGACTTCCCAGACATGAGTGGCATTGAGGCTCTTGCAATATCTTCAGAAAATTAATTTTCTAAAACTCGCACAGGAGGATGGGATGTGGAAGAAGGCTTTGTTGGCATGGAGTTAACATGCCTCGGGTTCCAAAGCCTCCCAGCCCTGAAGCCAGCCCTGGAAAAGGTGCCACTGGGAGTGCAGTAACGTCAGAAGCAAGGCCGGTGCCCAGGGTTTGTTTCTGTTCCATGTTGCAGCCGGTGTGGTTCAGCATTCAGGCCAGACTCTAGTCCATTAGTCCACGTGTGGAGCCCAGCATGGCCGTGGGCGCTGTCCTGTGGGCACAGGGAGCCCAGCAGCCCCTGCAGGCAGAGTCCTAAGGGGGCAGGCGCCCTGGAGCCGAGAGAAAGCCAGGAGTGCAGCCTTCCTTTGTTTGGAAGGTTAAATATTCAGGTTTCATGCACTTGCAAGGGCCAGACCCATCCTGGCCAATTACCTGTTTCTAAGAGTGATTGACGGGCAAGCACTTTCCCTGGTCACTCAGACCTTACTTGGCGTAGGTCTAAACTGCCTCTGCCAGCCCCTTCCCCCATGGATGAGCAGTGAACAGACTTGGACTGAAAGTGTAGCTTTGTGACAAAGCTGCTGTATAAATGGCATGCCTACATCTAGTCTTCCCTTTGCTCCTTTCCTGTTAAATAATAACTGGATTACTACAATGGTATCAAAGGACAATGCAATCCTTAATGGCCATCTGCAAGTTTCCCGCCACAGGAGAACGAAGGCCAGGAAAAGCTCTCTGGACACCAGGACTCAGGCCACACAAGGAATGGAAACTGTCCTGAAGACACCTGTCTGCACACCTGCATTCCATCCGGTTCCAAGCCCAGCTCAGCCCAACCCACTGAGGACAAGAGCTTCCCACTGATGACTGCATATAAGGATGAAACTCCAGCTCCTGGGGGCTGCCAGCATCGCCCAGTGTCCCCTTGGCTTGGGGCTGGGCAGGCCTTCCCTTTGGAGGTCCTATCCCCCACCCCCATCCCCTTCCCTCAATTTCCCCTAAATAAACTCATTTTTTATAAAAAATATATTTTTATTGATTTCAGAAAAGAAGAGAGGAGAGACAGAAACATCAATGATGAGAGAGAATCATTGATCAGCTGCCTCCTGCACGGCCCCTAATGGTGATCGAGCCCACAACCCGGGCATGTGCCCTTGACCGGAATTGAACCTGGGATCCTTCAGTCCGCAGGCCGGCACTCTATCCACTGAGCCAGACTGGCTAGGGCTCAACTCAGTTTGCTTTCATCGTCGTCTGAGATGGCTATTTAGCCTGCCTGCGTGCCATCACACTAACCTTTCAGAACTCGTCCAAGCAGCTGTCCCTGGGAAGTGATGGGCGGAAGAGCCTGGACTCCATGCAGGGTCCAGGTGTTTCTGTTCCAGTGCATCCAGAATAGGGCTGACACAGAACACTCGTGTCAGGGATGAAGAAAGGTGTTATGTGAAAATAGGTTTTCACATAGACCAAGTTATTAGAAGAAAAATAGATGAAACAAAGCTTGCTCTAAGATTTTTCAGACCCCATAACATTCTAATTCACAACTGAATCTGGGTTGTGGCTGGCAGTATTCTGACACAGCCCCCAAGATTCTGACCCCTGGGTGTTGTGGATGAAAAGGGACCACATGCTAACCTGACATGCTCAGGGGAGGCTGCTTTACAAACTCAGAGACCTAAGGTCACCACAAAGGATGATCTGAAAGCAAAACACTTTAACTAGAAGCAGTTTATGGTGTGTAGTCATGCCCTAGGCAAGAATCTTCCCTGACAAAGGTTAATTTTCACCTTAATATATGTCTGTCATTTTACTTTTTATCCAATCCCAGGGGGTTCCCTGCTTTGCTTTCTCCCACCTCCCTTAATCTATCACCAATGTTGTTCATATAACCCACTTACGGCTCCTTTGATTCTAAAGTTTATTATAAGGTGCAAAATTGCCACTCTCTGGAGCATTTTCTCAATCCCTTGAGATTTTGCTTCCTGGCAATTGGCGACAGTTTGGCTCAAAGAAACTCACAATCGTTCTCTACAGGTCTGAATGTTCCGTGCGTCACAGTGTGCACTCCCGGTGCAATATCCGCCCTGTGAGTGAGGGTGGCATTGCTGAAGTTGATGAGACATCACTCCTGGGATTAGGCTACATATATGGCAAATATGAAGGGTCTTAAGTCAGTTGACTTTGAATTAACCAAAAAGATTATCTGGGTAGCCTGACTTACCCGGGTGAAAGCTCTTACCCTGCACACGCTGGAGCACAGGCACCAGGTGAGATGGCTGGGGGAGAGGGCCAGCGTAGGTGTTGAGGGCCTCAGGACAGCCTCCATAAGGAACTGGATTCAGGCAACACCTGCATGAGCTTGGGAGAGGACTTAGTTCCAGAAAAGCACAGCTTAGCCAACACTGATGTCGCTCCCGTGAGAACCTGAGCAGGGACTCTGACTCACGGGAACTGGGACAGTAAATGTTGTTTGAAACTGGGAGTTTGTGGTGATAGTTTCCATAGCATAGAAAACTAGTACAAGGATAGAACACTTAATTGTCAGGAATTCCTGTCTTTCTTTTCTTTCTCCAGTGTATCTTACAGGACTGGTATGTCCTGCAGTAAACTCTTGGAGTGCTGCATTTTTAATGACCTCCTTTTCTCCTTTGGAGGAGGGTTAGTGATCAGGACCACCTCTGCTTCCAGGGCTGGCAGACCTGGTTCCTACTGAGAGGAGAAGGGGTGTGTGCGCCTTTATTGGACCTGGCCTCCCGGTGGGATGTGGTTGAAGCTGATGAATTAGCAAGGCCAGGCCAGGTAAGAAGAAAAATGGCAAAGTTTAGCTTGTGTGATGGTTAATTTTATGTGTGAACTTGGCTGAACCAGGGTGCTCAGAATTTGATTAAACCTTATTTCCTGGTGTGTCTGTGCAGGCACTTCTAGGTGAGATTAGCATTTGAACTAGTGACTGGGGAAAGCAGAGACCTCTCCCAAGGGGGGATGGCCTCATCCAATCAATTCAAGGCCTAAATCCTCTCTGCCGAGGATTATTTGGGTATTTATAACATCATTGGATATTTGTAACATCACACAAAATTACCAACTTAAAAGTTAGCCTGCTCTATTGGTCAAACATTTGATTAACTCACCCCTAATGCCTTGGCAGGGCCAGACCAGATGATTTCATGGGCAGGACCTTCCCCACCCCTGGTAGAACCAAAGGTCAAATAAGAAAGAACTGTCTCTCTCTGCCTGACTCTGAGCTGAGCTGTCTGTCTTCTCCTTCCTTTGGACTTGGGCTCAGAATCACTGGAACTTACCAATCAGCTCGCATGGTTCTCAGGCTCTTGAAATTGAACTGAAACTACACCCTCAGTTTTCTTGTGTCTCCCGCTGGCTGACTGCAGATCTTGGACTTCTCAGCCTGCAAAATCATGTGAGCCAATTTCTTACATGGGGGAAAGGGTCACATCTGACAGATTGAGCACCTGAGTTAATCTGAAAAATAATCATATTAATTTTAAATCCTAGAAAACATATACTTATATGAACAGAGGGTTAACTTTCTTATGTAGGAACAGAGGGCTAAGTTTTTCTAAGTTTCCTTTCTTAGGCTAGTGTACCGGCATACTCCCTTTGATCCCCGGCAAAGTGATTAAGGAGGTGACTCAGCTGTGGACAATGTACCATGTACCCAGCAAGCAAGCAGAACTGTTAAGCATGGTCAGGCCAAGAGTTAAGACATGGTCTCATCGCCTGCCAACCCGGAACAGTAGCTGAATTCTGCAGACCTCCAGGACTCCATGTAGCTGCAGGCTGGCCTCCCCCTAGTCCATTCCCCTTTATAATCCTGTTCCCTGTGCCTTGCTGAAAGACAGGTTTTGTAAGTGCCCTGTCTTCTTGGTTGGCTAGCCTTCTCAATAAACGCCTTGTATGATTCAACCCTGCCTTCATTATTGGACACAGCGACAGGCAGCCCGAGCCCAACCGGGGGTTTCCCAGTAACACTTATAATAAATAAATATTTGTGAACATAATGTACAAACATGCACATCCTATTGGTTCTGTTTCTCTGGTGAACCCACTGATACAGCTGTGGGTTCACAGTGGTGGGAACCTGGGGTAAAGGGTGGGCTGCTCAGGTGGGTCTCACAGGCATGTCACGCAAACAGATGAGGTGGGGAGGGTGCATGCGGACCTGGCATGGCAAGGTCAGTCCTGAACAAGAGAGTGCTTTCCTCTTTTAAAGAGTTCAGATTTAAGCTTAAATGAATAAAGACACAAACAAAAGCCTGTGTAAGGCACACAAAGCGTGACTGTGGGCTCCATTCAGCCCCGGGGCACCTGTTTAGGACCCTGAACTAAACTTCGGAAGAACCAGGTGAAGAGGTGGTGGAAAATTAGAAGGAGCAAAATATATAGGCATACTAAAGTGTGCTAGCGCAGCCAGGGGGAGCTTGCAGCTGGATCTTGCCACCCTGAAAATGGGGAGATTCCTTCAGATTGGGGGGCAAGGACCAAAGCGAGGGCTGAGAAGGCCCTGAATGTCTTCTGTGGGAGGAGTGGCAGGAAGGCTCACAGCAATGACTACATCCTGCGCACGGGGCGTGGGGGAAGTGGGAGCCTCGGCGGGGGCCAGGCCAGCAGGCCCAGGGGGAGCCCCAGCCGATTCCTGGGACCCACGCATTCGGGACCCAGGGCAGCCCCTGTGCCTCAGCCCTGAAAATGTGGGTGGATCACAGGTTAGGCTGAGAGTTTCTTTCCTCCTACAAAAAGGAGGGACAGCCAGAAAAATGAGAGAAGTCAGACATGAAGCCAAATTATTTTTAAAAGAATACAAAGTATGATGAATTTTGCCTGCTTGATCTGAACCCAAGCTTCGTATTTGTTAGATACATTCTGGAGTTCCACAGAAACATCTAGAAATACAGTGGGCTCACTGCTGTGGGGGCTCGTCCCCCTTGTTCGCCTGGACAGGGCTCCCGCAGTCTCCCAATTCTAAAATGCTAAAATGTTAAACCTGGGCAAGTCCCCAGCAAAAGGCACTACTGGCCCTCGGCTGTCTGAAACAGCATGAGAAAAACCATCACCAAAGAGAGCACTTGTTTAAGTCTGATAATAATGGGTGCTTTCCTAGAAAATATTCGTTAGATTAGATAGTGAACTTGCTCAAGTCAGGTGTTTTCACCTCTGAATTTCCAGACCTTAACACATTATACCTGGTACTAGTAGTGGCTCAATAATTGTTCAAGGAATGATAAAATAATAGGTATCACTTATTGAGTTCTTACCATGCATCAGACACTTCTTTGCTATCTCAATGTTCATAACAACCCTCATCGTTACTACTTCTTTAATTTTATTTTGCAAATGAGAAGAGTGAGGATTAGAGAGGTAAGTCATTTTCCAGCAAGAAAACGAGCCAGTGTGGGTACCACAGCTTACCTGGCTCAATATTCGTGTTGGTAACGGCCGCACTGCACCATCTCCCTTTAGCAGGAACCCAAATTGTGTTGGCCATAATCACATTTCCAATTACCCGGATGCTGGAATAAATGCCTTTATAAGCTTCATAAACTATTCTCCCCTCCTCCTTTCCTGCTTTGTTTATTGCCACTCTAAAGTTGCTGTTGCAATATGCACATTGAATTATAAAATACCATATTAGTCAGAATCATTCTATTTTTTTACAGAACAAACATTTCCAGATGTATCCCTGGGATTTATGGATTAATATCACCAGTTGGATGGTGTGTTTAATATTATTTCAGTAGATGAAGCATCCTTCCAGACAGGCTTGATGATCACAGTGAACAAAGATTGCCACTCCTGTCCCCAGTTAAAAATCTCATTCTGTTATTTTGGGGTGAGATGTAACCCAGCACATTTTTTATTTTATTCCCTGATCATATTGCTCTCTCCATTACTTTATGCAGGAGGGAATAAGAAGTTGACTGGATGGGAAGTTCAATGGCAGAGTACAGTAGGCTCTGAGACTGCGGCCGTGGCTCACCCCCATTGGGCTGTCAGACGGTTGATTGCTTTCTGAAAGCTCCAAAGACAGAGGTCAATCTGCTGCAGAAGTCTCTCTTAGCACTGAGGGAATGCTCACTAGCCAGTGCTCTCAGCAGGGGGCTAGGGCAGACTAATCCTGCAAATGATCCAGAAAAGCCTTCCACCCTTTCCCCCATCTGGCCCCACTTTATCTCTTCCATCTCATCTCTGTCTCCATCTACACTCCTGCCTCAAAACAGTAGATACCATTGACAGGGTACGCCCTAAATATGCCTCTCCCAGGATGTTCAGATTTTTTGGTTTTGAGTGCTCTACCTTTTCAGATATGGACAGTTATTTCTTCAAAAGCAAATTCAGTTCCACTGAGCCCTACTTCACCTTTTGTTGAGGAAGCAGTGAATAGGGCAGGGATGGCTTCAGCCTCATGGAGCCTAGGGCCTAGGGCAGTGGTTGGCAAATTGCAGCTCGTGAGCCACATGCGGCTCACGAGCCGCGGTTTGCCGCTCTGTTGACTAATGAGTTTGACGACCACTGGCCTAGGGAAATCCAGAGGAATTAATTACTGCCTTTCCTGGATCCTACTATTGTTCTTTTGTCTCTGTCTATAGCATGTCTTTATTTTTTATGGGTCCACTGAGCATCACGGACAATTGAGTCCCAACCAATGGCCCCCACGCGGCAGACACACCACAGACTTCTGTATAGAGGGTCGAATTGTCAATGTGACATTTTATTTATTTTTAAAGTTTTTTTAAATGAAATTTCTTCTTTTTTAAAATATATTTTTTATTAATTTCAGAGAGGAAGGGAGAGGAAGGGAGAAATAGAAACATCAATGATGAGAGAGAATCATTGATTGGCTGCCTCCTGCACACTCCCTCCTGGGAATCGAGCCTGCAACCCAGGCATGTGCCCTTGACTGGAATCGAACCCAGGACACTTCAGTCTGCAGGCCGATGCTCTATCCACTGAGCCAAACCAGCTAGGGCTCAATGTGACACTTTAGAAGAATCCAATAAACATGAAACAATCCCCTGGTTTTCAAAGATTTCCCAACACCAATCTCTCCTTTCTCTAACCTTTGTTCCAGATTTGTAGCAGAAAAACAAGCAAGCTCACTTGGTTTCTTATGGCTTAAAACACCCCAGGATTTGAGCTCAGACCATTCTATATCTGTGCTAGCAGCCCATATGGCTACTAATGACATCTTATATAAAAACTGTTGTTTGAAATTTTAACCTTGCTATTTGGCTTCTGTAAATGCTTGCTTGCCTAAATAATAAGGAAAATAAGACTACTCCCACTTCAGAGAGGCCATTAAACCTTCCCTAGACGAAATTATCAGTGCTAGCACCAGGCCAGGCCTTTGGTTGAGGTCTCAAGGCCCCAGCACATAGTTCTTTAAGAACTTGCAAAGGGGGCTGGAAACACCCCATATTTGGGAGACAAAGAAGGTAAAAACATATAAATAGGGAAAGTTCCTCCATGTTGGGGCCCAGAGAGATATTTTCCTCTGGACCCGCGTGTAATAAATGTAACTCCATCTCTCTAAGTGTTGCTTGGTTCTTCTCCGGTTTTCTGTAACAAACCCAGCCATTTATAACTTCCCCAGGATTTGAAATCTCAAACTGTAGGAATTCTGAGCTTTGTCCTGTGAAAGGGTGGAATGGAGGGGTTCCCCTCTAGGATTGTGGGTTCCACATCCTTCATGTCACTGGGGTCTCTGGGTCGCATTCTTAATTTAACAATTCAGTGTGAACTGTCCCCTCTTTCCATACTCCTCCCAGCATTCAGCTGTGGCTGTGCACAGATTGTCAGTATTCACTTCTGGATGAATCCCTTTGAAAATATTGCTCAGCAAAGTCTTCAGGTATCTCCCCAAAGTGTATCCATTACTGAAAGCTGGCAGCCCAATTGATGTTTCTTTCTTTTCAGATTTCACCCATTGGAATGAATAATCATTCCAAGTGTGCATACATTTCAGGGACGCCCTATAGTCATAGAATGGCCTGATTGCCCCTGCTACCTCGCCCTGCCCTTCCATTCCTGGTCTGAGCACCAGCAACAAGCTGCCCCCACCCCTTGGTTGTGTTCCCAGCCACTTCCTGGCAGAAGTGACTGTTGTTATTTCCCTCAAATCAGTTTAAATTGTAAATTACATCAGTGTATCACTGCCAGCCCCATTTTTAATCACTGAGCTCAAATGCCCATCCCCCCAATCAAAATGAAATGCACAAAATGCTGCCAGCTGTTCCCCAGTTCTTCCAAAACGGAGTCTGTCCAAACTGTTACCAAGCATTCTGGTAGAGTGAGCCACATCAACACACAAACATTTAAAATCATTTACAGCCCTAGCCGGTTTGGCTCAGTGGATGGAGTGTCAGCCTGTGGACTGAAGGGTGTAGACTTTCCAATCTAGTTAAGGGCACATGCCCAGGTGTTTCTATCTCTCTTTCCCTCTCTGAAATAAAAACATATCTATATATTAAAAAAATAAAATATAAAATAAAATCACTTACAACTTGCTCTGTTTGGGAGAAATGTTGGTATTTGAGTCATGGAGGTTGCCCATCAGGATGAGTGTGTATCTTTTGATTGCTGTTTGTGTTCCTTTGAAGGTAAGAATGAGTTCTGCCAATTTTCAATAGCCTGTCACTGAGATTCCTGTCATTTGTAATCAGATATCTGAGGCTGCATTGTCGATGAGAAAGGACAGAGCTGTTGGGAACTGTCATTTAAAAAATTAATAATTTATATTTTATAACAGTTTTATTCACAGCAAAACTGAAGGGAGGGTTCGGATGAGACTTCCCATATATACGCTCCCCCACACATGCACAGCCTCCCCCATAGTCAACACTCCCACCAGAGCAATGCTTTGTGACATCACAATGATGAGCTTACATTGACTCATCATAAACTCCTAAAGCCCAGCGTTTACATTAGGATTCACTATTGCTGGTGTACATTTTTTTTTTTTAGCTCTGAGTAATATCCTATTGTCTGGATGTTCCACAGTTTCTCTATGTGTTCACCCACTAAAGGACATCTTGGTTGCTTCCAAGGTTTGCAACTCGGAATAAAGCTGCTATAAACATCTGTGTGCAGGCTTTGTGTGGACATAGGTTTTCAAGTTCTTTGAGTAAATACCAACGAGCATGATTGCTGGATTGCATAAAAGTAAGTTTAGTTTTGTAGGAAATGGCCAAACTGTCTTCCAAAGTGGCTGCTCCGCGTTGCATTCCCACAGCAATTATGAGTGTTCCGGTTGCTCCATGTCCTCCTCAGCAGCTGCTGTCGTCAGTGACCCAGGGTTTGGCCATTCTGACAGGTATGAAGTGTATCTCAATCTTGCTTTAATTTGCATTTCCCTGATGACGTCTGATGTGGGATGGCCATTTTAATAGCTGTTTGACCTCAGGCTTGTGCCTGATTATGAGCTCTGCATCCTCCTTTGTCAGCTACAAATGGGAATGCCTGTCTTGTAGGACGAAGGTAATTACAAATGACAGATGTGAAGTGTTTGACTCAGGTCCTCAGCAACACAGCTGTTGTAGGGATATTCAAGGTGACAGCGCCCAAGTGTCACATGTCAAGTCAGGCCCCTCATTTCTCAAATTTCATGAACTAAAATAATTTCAATTTTTGGAAGGAACTGATCTAAACTTAAGAAATTTTTATCTTGTTAAGTGAAGACAACAAAGAAGAAAGCAAACCATCCTCTATTTCCTTCAGTTTATGTAAAGGACATAAGCTCTGCAACAACAAAAAGGAAGGACATAGTCCAAGAAAAATAGCACGATTCTTACGAAATAAGTGCAGTTTCAAGGAAACAGTTCTTATGCTTTTCTTGTCACTGTGAATGGCCAAAGCAGGCACTGGCTGAACTGATGAGTCTTCAGGAAAGCCTGTGTCCCCCTCTGACATGTGTGTTCAAAACCATGTTTCTCTCCTTCGTCGGGTGCCTCTTGTTTTCTAAATGACCAGCATGGCAGAGCCATATCTTTCGAGGGAAAACAGGGTGATGATGAGCTTTGTTCCCTCCCTGAGGTTGAGTTTAAACTCTCCTCTCTCCATGCGTCCTTGTCAGGCTGTGGGGCTTCTGGGGCTATGCGCAGTGGCTCTCCATCTGACCTGAACACATGCACATGGGTGCTTGTTCGCTGATGTTTCCATCTGTACAGATCTGTTCATATTTTCAGATTCACACGCCTTATTTTATCAGCCTTCATTTGCCCTCCCATTTTCAGAATATTACAGGTGAACTGTCTGAAAGCTTTATCATTTTTGGCTTAATTTACTATTTCTTTAGAAATAATGCTGCCCATTCCTTTCTTATCCTTGTTTGCAATGAGTCTGTCCTTAATTTTTTTAGGCTGCAGAGTCTATAAAATTGGACATTCGGTTTAACATATGTATCAACAGCAGAAGCGTGCATTCTGTAACCATGGAAAACACATGGGATTGTCTCCATAGGAGTGGAAACCTTAGAACAAGGACATCATATTGTTACAGAATTAGAATTGCAAATTCAAAGATAGCCTTCTTGCTAATATAGAGAGACCTGAGGTGCAGATGGGACATGAACACCCAGGAAAGGGAAGACCTGCCAATGGTTACCTAGAAGGCTAGACCTGGAGGATGACTGTAAAAGCAGGTTGCAAATGACATTGTGTGGGTGATGGAGCTGTTAAAGAATGTTTACATTTCTAGAATTACCGAACTAGGATTGCATTTAGAGTTTTTGATTATGTCCTTCATATAAAGTATGATGGTACTGAGACTTACGGATATCAGTTGCCCTGAAACCAAGATCACAGTTATAGACAATCCAGAAAAGAAGTAGCCAATCAAGCATAAATGCAGCATCTGCACCCCAGGTGCCACTTCTGGTTAGACATTAAGCACATTCTGGCTGTTCCGTGCAAAGGGAGAAATACCTAGGAATGGCTAAAGGTTTGAGCTTCAGAGCCAGAAAAATAGAGTTTGAGCACTGGCTCCAAAGCGTCTCATTGTATGAAGGTCAGTGATATGTTTAACTTCTTTAAGCCTCCGTTTCTAATCTCTAAAATGATAACGTTAACTTCAGCTCTACCTTATTTTTGTCACAGTCGTTAAATACCGTGATAACAAACAAGCAGGTGTGTTCTCTCATCCACGTGAGGCTATTTCTTGAAGATACTGCTCTGAGCAAGTTTTGTACAAACAGTGTATTAACAGAGCTTTGGAAGGTCAACGTTAGGTGATCGGTTATGACAAAATGACAGGGAGAATTGTGTTAAAAGTGTGATCAGAACAAAGTATATATTGAAACTGTCACTGGAAAAGGGGTTCTCCTTCTGTCCCCATGATAGAAATCAAGGGAGGAGGCGAAACAGATTCAGAAGAAGATGTTTTACTGAAAAGAAAGCAGAAGGAAAGGAAAAGCGGGGAGCCTGATGCCTTCGGGAGAGCATCTAAACCTGGTAGATTTCTGTCCTATAGAGTTTCCCATAATATTTATTTCTACAAAGTCCTTCATGGTTATGAAAGAAGTCCATCTGGTGAGAAGTCAATGGGCTTAGCTGGAACTCTGCTTAGGGTCTCACCAGGTTGAAATCAAAGTGTTGGCCATCTGGGGTCTTAGCTGGAGTACTGGGGGGTGGGGGCAGTGTGTGTGTATGTGTGTGTGTGTGTGTGTGTGTGTGTGTGAGAGAGAGAGAGAGAGAGAGAGAGAGAGAGAGAGAGAGAGAGAGAGTGAGAGAGAGTCTATTTCCAGACTCGTTCAGGTTGTAGGATGGAGGACTCTGCTTCCTTGCTGGCTGTCAGCCAGGGGTCGTTCTCATCTTTCAGAGGCCACCACTGTCCCCTGGCTTGTGACCCCCTCATCTTCAAAGTCAGCATCACATCAGACGTCGAGTCCTCATGCTTTGAATCGCCTATTTCTTTTTCTGCCGCATTATTCCTATATCCAGCTGGAGAAAGTTCTCTGAGGGTTCATGTGATTAGATTGGACTAATGCAAATAATCCAAAATAATCTTCCTGTTTTAAGGGCTAAAACCTTAATTACATCTAGAAAGTCCCTTTTGCCAGGTAAGGTAATACCTTCACAGGTCCTGGGGATTATGAGATGGTCATTCTGCCTAATCTCATGATCAATTAAATTGGAAGGATGTATATTTCCTACCTCTCTTTTGGAGATTATAAACCATTAATATTTTGGAGCTCTGCCTCAGGAGACTTTTCAAAATTTCTTTTAAGCCAGAAGTCCTTAAGCTTATTTGACAATAGAATCTTTTTTATACGTAGCACTTTTAAACATTCTGCAGAACTGGAGTTTCTGAGGAACACATTTAAGGTACAGACTTTTCCCTATGTTTGTATTATTTTATATCTGAGTATGTTTTATACATTTAGTATCATATCATATGTGTACTATTGTAATTTACTTCTTTTAGTTATCACAGTGCCATTGAATATCCTTTTAAATTGGTCATATTGGTTTTTTATTATTGCTTCTATTATAAATGACCACACATTTGGTCCCCTTAAACAACACAAATTTATTATTATACAGTTCTGCAGAGCATAAGTCTGACACAGGTCTCACTGTGCTAAAATCAAAGTTTCAGCAAGGCTGTGTTCTTTTCTGGAGGCTCCAGAAGAGAATCTGTCTGCTGGTCTTTCCATCTTCTAGAGGTGCCTGCATGCCTTGGCTTGTGGCCCCTTCCTGCATCTCTCTGATTATCATTCCATAGTCACATCTCTCTTGAGCCCTGACCCATAGGAAAGATTCTTTGATTTTAAGGACTCATGGGTTAGATTGGACCTACAGAGTAATTCAAGACATCTACCCCCTCAAGGTTCTTAATTTAACCACATCTGCCTTTTATTAAATACCATACTGATAGTTTCTGAGGGTGAGAGTGGGAACATCTGGGGCTGTTATTCTGCCTACACACTGGTTCTGTGAGCTAATCAGCAAGCACATACCCTAGTTTGTAGGGAACTGAGTTTCAGGATTTTTCCATTTTGCGTTTCAATTTCTAAAAGAATACAAGAAAGCTCAGTAACGTAATTCTTTAGCTAACATGGATCAGCTTCACAATAGATAGCCTTGTAGTGAAAATGTAGATTAAAGCACCGTTCCTTTTTAGTTGAATGAAACAAAACCCAGGCCACTCAGGTTAGTGTAATCTGTTAGCTATGTAGAGCTTTAACGGAAGGCATTCTTTGTATTGTTATTTATCTCTCGCCCAATGCTTATTTTAACAATAGTTCCTTTACATCTTTTTTTTTTTTTTTTTTTTTTTTTTTTTTTTTTTTTACTTGACAAGCTCTTCTGCACTCTTTGCCTTGCCGTCACACATAATTTTTCATAAAGTTGTTCTGTGGGAGGTTCATATATGGATTTCTGTTTGGTCTCTAACGTGATGAAAACTCATGGGACAGAAGCACACAGCATGGGTATATTTTCCACTCTGAGATCACACCCTAAACAGCGCATTTTAATCTTTTTGAAGTTCTTCCCAAGGGAGGGGACAAGGGGGAAAAGGGCAGAATTTCATATGTAAAAACTAAAATTATTGGGTAGAGAATCTCTCAAACCAAGATCACTCTAAACGGACATGAAATGAAGGGAAATACACTCAGCAAACACTGATGGAGGGACAGGGGCAGTGAGGGATCTCACAGTAGAGACAGGGCAAGGAGTTTTAGCCTTTAGTCTGAGACCAAGAAAACCCAGGGGTGGGTGTGAAGAAGGGGTCCAATGGAGTGTAACACAGAAGAAGGCCTACACTGGTTTTGGAGAACACTGAACCAGCAATTCCTAGACTTCAGCATTCATGACCACCAATCTGGAAGATCCCAGGCCCCATCTACTAAGGATTCCATTTCAATAGGTGGGAGATGGGAACCTAAAACAGGATTTTAAACAGTCACAGTTTATTCCAATACAGATATTTCAAGGACCTTTTTCATATATTTATGTATTCATGTATTGATCAGAGATCTATTGCGCATTTGCAATACACCAGGCACTGTTGTAAGTGTGTGGATACAGAAGTGAATAAAACATACCAGCTTCCTCTCTTCAAGGGACTTATATTCTAGACAGGAAAGACAGACAGTGAACACATACATTAGGAAAACTTACAGAATGTCAGATAGTGATAAGTGACACAGAGAAAATAAAAAGCAGGAAGGGTGTTAGGGAGTTTTAAGGACAGGAATGAAGTTAACTTTTACTTTATTTTTAGTATATTTTTATTGATTTCAGAGAGGAAGGGAGAGGGAGAGAGAGATAGAAACATCAATGATGACAGAGAATCATTGATTGGCTGCCTCCTGCATACCCCCTACTGGGGATTGAGCCCACAACCCGGGCATGTGCCCTGACCGGGAATCAACCTGTGACCTCTTGGTTCATAGGTCGATGCTCAAACACGGAGCCACACTGGCCGGTCATTCATGCCACTGTTTCTTATTCCTTCTCTCCCTCTTTCCTTCTCCCCCCTTCCTATCTTTCTTTATTGAATATTAGTTTGCACATTTGATAGCTTGAGTTCAAGTCCCCGTTCAATAACTTTCTATCTGTGTGACCTTATTTAAGTTACTTGAGCTCTGAGCCTAAATTTGCCCATAAAATGGGCATAATAATAGTATACTTTAGTAATGAGGTAAGTACTTATTTCTGTACTTGGCTCAGTCTCTGGCAGACGGAAGATAATCAAAACAGTTTTCTATTGTTGTTATTACTTATTACTCTCTTTGGATACAGCAGTGACTATGACCAATGTGATTGTCACATCCATGGAGTTTGTTTATAATGGAGCTATTGAGAAATCTGAGGCATGCATCCAGGAAGTGGCAGAGTCAGGGTTTAAGGTCAGACCTGATTGTTTTCAAGGTAAGAGTCTTCTACACTACTCAGCTTAATGTTTAAATCAAATTATCAAGTGGTCAGGATTCTTTTTGTTCTGACAAAAGAGTCGCAGAATTCCTGATAATTGCATGTCTGTCTATCTATCTATCATCTCTGAATAAATTTATAATTACCTGTGGTCAACAAACTCAAAAAGAGTCTGGAGGGTTTGCTAGAAATAAATAATAAAAATTTATTCAAGGGTTGTAGGGTTTGAAAATCAGAAACACAATTAAGTGTTCGAAGGGGAAAGTAAAGCTGAGACTTCTTGTTTTTTTTATTGTTTAAAATATTACATATATTAGTACATATATCTCCTTTTTCCCCCCATTGACCTTCCCCCAGCCTCCCTTACCCCCTGTCTCATGCTCTCATCCCAACCCCCAGTGTCTTGTGTCCATTGGTGTGCTTATATGCATGCATACAAGTCCTTTGGTTGATCTATTTTCCTCCCTCTCCAACACTCCCCAGCCTTCCCACTGTAATTTGACAGTCTGTTCAGTGCTTTACTGCCTCTGTATCTATCTTTTTATTCATCAGGTTATAATGTTCTTTATTTTCCATAAATGAGTGAGATCATGTAGTATTTTTCATTCATTGCCTGGCTTATTTCACTTAACATAAAGCTCTAGGTCCATCCATGCTGCTGCAAATGGTAAGAATTCCTTCTTTTTTTATAGCAGCGTAGTATTCCATTGTGTACATGTACCATAGTTTTCTAATCCACTCATCTGCTGATGGGCATTTAGGCTGTTTCCAAATCGTAGCTATGGTGAATTGTGCTGTTATGAACATAGGGGTGCAAATATTCTTTCTGATTGGTGTTTCTAGTTTCTTGGGATATAATCCTAGAAGTGGGATTACTGGGTCAAATGGGAGCTCCATTTTTAGTTTTTTGAGGAAACTCCATACTGTTCTCCATGGTGGCTGCACCAGTCTGCATTCCCACCAGCAGTGCACGAGGGTTCCTTTTTCTCCGCATCCTCGCCAGCACTTGTCGTTTGTTGATTTGTTGATGGTTGCCATTCTGACAGGTGTGAGATGGTACCACATTATCGTTTTGATTTGCATCTCTCGATAATTAGTGACTTTGAGCATGTTTTCATATGTCTCTTGGCCTTCCTTTCGTCTTCTTTCGAAAAGATTCTATTTAGGTCCATTGTCCATTTTTTTTATTGGATTATTTATCTTCCTTTTATTAAGTTGTATAAGCTGCCTGTAGATGTTGGAGATTAAACCTTTATCAGTGATAACATTTGCAAATATGTTCTCCCATACAGTGGGCTTTCTTGTTGTTTTGTTGATGGTTTCTTTTGCTGTGCAAAAGCTTTTTATTTTGATGTAGTCCCATTTGTTTATTTTCTCTTTAGCTTCTGTTGCCCTAGGAACGGTATCGGTGAAGAAATTGCTTCAGCATATGTCTGAGATTTCTGTGCCTGTGGATTCCTCTAGTATTTTTATGGTTTTCCGTCTTATGTTTAAGTCCTGTATCCATTTTGAGTTTATTTTTGTGTATGGTGTAAGTTGGTGGTCTAGTTTCATTTTTTTGCATATATCTGTCCAATTTTTCCAATACCATTTATTGAAGAGACTGTCTTGACTCCATTATACAATGCCTCCTTTGTCAAATATTAATTGAGCATAGTGGTTTGGGTCGATATCTGGATTCTCTATTCTATTTCATTGGTCTATATGTCTGTTCTTGTGCCAGTACCAGGCTTTTTTGAGAACAGTGGCTTTGTATACAGCTTGAAATCTGGTATTGAGATCCCCCCTACTTTTTTTTTTCTTTCTCAGGATTGCTGTGGCTATTTGGGGTCTTTTTTAATTCCAGATGAATTTTTGGAGAGTTCTTTCTAGGTCTGTGAAATATGCCGTTGGTATTTTAATGGGGAGTGCATTGAATCTATAGATTGCTTTGGGTAGTATGGACATTTTGATGATGTTGATTCTCCCAATCCATGAACACGGTATGTTCTTCCATCTGTTTATGTCTTCCTCTATCTCTTTTTTCAGTGTCGTGTAGTTTTCTGCATATAGGTCTTTTACCTCCTTAGTTAAGTTTATTCCTAGGTATCTTAATTTTTTTGGTGCGATGGTAAATGGGATTGCTTTTTTAGTCTCTCTTTCTGTAAGTTCACTATTGGTGTATAGAAATGCCATAGATTTCTTGGCATTAATTTTGTATCTTGCTACATTGCTGAATTCATTTATTAATTCTATTAGTTTTTTGATGGAGTCTTTCGGGTTTTTTATGTACAATATCATGTCATCTGCAAATAAGGACAGATTTACTTCTTCTTTTCCAATTTGGATGCCTTTTATTTCTTCTTCCTTTCTAATTGCAATGGCTAATACTTCCAGTACTATGTCAAACAGGAGTGGTGAGAGTGGGCATCCCTGTCTTATTCCTGTTCTTAGGGGAAATGGTTTTAGTTTTTGCCCATTGAGTATGATGTTAGCTGTGGGTTTATCATATATGGCTTTTATTATGTTGAGGTATGATCCTTCTATTCCCACCTTGTTGAGAGTTTTTATCAAGAAAGGGTGTTGGATTTTGTCAGATGCTTTTCTGCATCAATTGATATGACTATGTGATTTTTATCTCTCAATTTGTTTATGTGATGTATCACGTTTATTGATTTGCGGATATTGTACCATCCTTGCATACCTGGGATAAATCCTACTTGGTCATGGTGTATGATCTTTCTGATGTACTGCTGCATCCGATTTGCTAGAATTTTGTTGAGGATTTTGGCATCTATGTTCATGAGGGATATTGGCCTGTAATTCTCTTTCATTGTATTGTCTTTATCTGGTTTTGGTATTAAGGTGATGCTGGCTTCATAGAATGAGCTTGGAGGTATTCCTTCCTCTTGAATTTTTTGGAATAGTCTGCGGAGGAATGTTTGGTAAAACTCCCCTGTGAAGCCGTCTGGCCCCAGGCTTTTGTTTGCTGGAAGCTTTTTGATGACTGCTTCAATTTCTTCCATAGTTATTGGCCTATTGAGATGTTTAGATTCTTCCTGATTGAGTTTTGGAAGGTTATATTTTTCTAGGAATATGTCCATTTCCTCCAGGTTGTCCAGTTTGTTGGAATAGTGTTGTTTGTAGTATTTTTTAACAATCCTTTGTATTTCGGCGGGATCTGTTGTTATCTCTCCTCTTTCATTTCTGATTTTGTTTGTTTGGGTCCTCTCTCTTTGCTTCTTGGTGAACCTGGCTAGAGGTTCATCAATCTTGTTCATCCTTTCAAAGAACCAGCTCCTGGTTTTGTTGATCTTTTGTACTGTTTCTTTGGTCTCAATGTCATTTATCTCCACTCAGATTTTTATTATTTCCTTCCTTCTGCTTACACTGGGCTTTTCTTGTTGCTCTCTTTCTAACTCTTTGAGTTGTAGGGTTAGGTAATTTATTACCATTGTTTCTTGTTTTTTTGCAGTAGGCTTGTAGAGCTATGAACTTCCCTCTCAAGACTGCTTTCGCTGTGTCCCATAGATTTTGGATTGTTCTGTTTTCATTGTCATTTGTTGCCATGATGTTTTTTATTTCTTCTTTGATCTCTCTGGTAACCCAGTCATTGTTTAATAGCATGCTGTTTAGCCTCCATGTGTTTGATTTTTTTTGGATTTTTTTTATTGTAGTTGATTTCCAGTTTTATGCCACTGTGATCTGAGAAGATGCTTGATATGATTTCTATCTTCTTGAATTTGAAGAGACTTTGCCTGTGACCCAATATATGGTCTATCTTTGAAAATGACCCATGTGCACTTGAGAAGAATGTATATTCTTTGGCTTTGGGGTGAAATGTTCTGAAGATGTTAATTAATTCCATCTGGTCTCAAGTCATTTGAGTCATTTAGGATTGGTTTCTTTGCTGATTTTTTGTTTAGAGGATTTGTCCAATGATAGTGGGGTATTAAAGTCCCCTACTATGATTGTATTGCTGTCAATCTCTTCCTTGATATCCTCCAGGAGTTTTTTTTTTAATGTATTTGGGTGCTCCTGTATTGGGTGCAAATATGTTTACCAGAGTTATTTCTTCCTGTTGGATTGCTCCCTTTAGTATTATGAAGTGGCCTTCCTTATCTCTTGTTATGTCCTTCACTTTGAGATCTAATTTGTCAGATGTAAGTATTGCTACCCCAGCTTTTTTTTCATTTCCATTCACCTGAAAAACCTTTTTCCATCCCTTCACCCTCAGTCTGTGTGCGTCTTTTTTTCTGAGGTGGGTTTCTTGTAGACAGCAGATATATAGGTCGTGTTTTCTTATCCAATCCATTACCCTATGTCTTTTGATTGGTGCGTCTAATCCATTTACATTTAAAGTTATTATTGATAGGTGCTTATTTGTTGCCATTTTTATTCTTTACCCCTGTGTTCCTTCTTTGCTTCCTATTTCTTTTTTTTTTTTTTTTTTTTTTTTTGTTACAGCCGACCCTTTAGCATTTCTTGCATTGCTGGTAATAAATTCCCTTAGTCCTTTTTTGTCTGTGAAGCTCCTGATTTCACCTTCAATTTTGATTGATAGCCTTGCTGGGTACAGTATTCTTGGATTCAGACCCTTCCTTTGCATGACTTTGTATATTTCATTCCATTCCCTTCTGGCCTGATGAGTTTCTGTTGAGAAATCAGTCGCTAGTCCGATGGGGGTTCCTTTGTAGGTAACTTTCTGTCTCTCTCTGGCCTCTTTTAAGATTCTTACTTTGTGGTTGGTGTTTGCCAATTTAATTATAATGTGTCTTTTGGGCTTCATTTTGCTTGGGACTCTGTGAGCTTCTTGGATTTGTGTGGGTTTTTTCTTTCCTATATCAGGGAAGTTTTCTGTCATTATTTCTTCAAACAGGTTTTCTATTCCTTGCTCAGTTTCCTCTCCTTCTGGAACCTCTATTATGTGGATGTTATTCTGTTTCATGTTGTCCCAAAGTTCCCTTAGGCTCTCCTGCTTTTTAATTTTTTTTTTTCTAGAATCTGCTCTACTTGGGCATTTTTTCCTACCTTGTCTTCTATCTCAGTGATGTGGTCCTCTGCTTCTTCTAGTCTACTCTTGATGCTTTCTATTGAGTTCTTTACAGCAGCGATGTCATTTTTCATTTCCTCTTGGTTCTTACGCATATTGTCGAATTTGTCTTCCATTCTTTTCATCCACCTTATGACCATTTCTCTGAATTCTTTCCCTGGCAGGTTGCTTGCCTCCATTTCATTTACTTCCTTTTGTGGTGATGCCTGCTTTTCTTTCATATGCCGGCTGTTTCTTTGTCTCCCAATGGTCTCTCTTCTCTGGGTGTCTGGTTATGTAGTTCTCTCTCTCCTTATCCCAGGCAAAATCTGACCTTTCCGTGGTGGAGTGTAGAGCTCCTCTGAATCCACGTGTTTGCACCAATTGGATACCAGTGCTCTGGGATTCGCAGCTGTTCAGTGGGTGCTGCAGTTATAGATTTTCCAAAGCTAAGAGTTCTTATAGTAAAAAGTACATTCTTAAGAAGAATCAGTCCCTCATTCTTAGTCTTGGGATTGGTCCAAGATGGTAATCCTATGAATGGAGGACTGAGTAATGGATGTCAGGTGGTCTGTCTACACGGACATTCTTTCCTTGTTCCTTCAGGGAGTAACCAGAGGGTTGTCTGGAGATTTGATGTATATCCAGGCATTGATGTAGGGCTGGAAAGTTCAAAAGTTTAAGTTCCCAGGCTATTAAAACAAGAGTAAAATGGTTTCCTCATACCTACTTGCTTTTAGTAATTTAGCAGCTTCACTATAGTGGATCCATTTTATTTCTTCTCTCTCTTCCTGGCCTGATGTGGAGAACTTGTTACTACATAGGACATGCTCTTGCCTTCCAGAAGTCTGATTCCTAAGAAAAAATAATTAAGTTATATTTTGATAATTAAATATAATTTTATACTTGTCTTAGCTACTTGCTTATTTCCTTGAAAAACTGACTCAAAATAATGTTTTCTTCAAGACTGATTATTTAATACAAGATATTTGGAGAGAAAATCTATAATTTCACATGATTTATTCCTTCTTGAGTGGATGGGTGAATTTTCATGCCTTTAACATGAAAAGTGAATGGTCAGTTAAGGTTTATACAACTTCCTGATGATTTCATGAATAATAGCAATATTTAGCATGATTCAGGATCAAGTCTGTTTTTGCTCAATAGCTATACTTCCACGTACAGCATCTCATAAGAGCTCTGGGTTGTGGGATATATAGTTCTGTGAAATAATAGAAAAATATATGCAGGGTGGAGCAACAGTAGGTTTACAGTTGTATGGAAAATAATACAATAATTAGTAAGTAATAACACCAGAATAAACTCTGTGTTTTGAGTATTCACAACTTTAAACCTACCTTTGCCCCCCGCCCCCTGTATATAGGTGTCTGCCCTGGGTTTCTGGCCCAGAGCTCCTAAAATCCTGGGGATATCCTGGGTGATAGGTGTGCTTTTTTTCTCATGAGGCAACTGGATGGTTTCAGAATGGGGAATTTCAGAAAGACCATCTTATGGGAGAAGCTGAGGACTGTTAGCCACACCCCCAATATTCTGGGAAGGGAAGAGGGGCTGAAAATTGAGTTAATGGTCAATCATTCCTTGGTGATGAAGCCTCCATACAAATCCTAATAACATGGGATTCAAGAAGCTTCTGATTGGTGAACACATCCATATGCTGGGAGAATGACTGCAGCGACAAAGGCTCCTGGGCTCAGGATTCTTCTGGAACTCATGCTATGCATCTCCTCCTCTGGACCTCACTCTATGCATCTCCTCATCTGCATCTCATTCTATGAATCTCCTCATCTGGACCTCACTCTATGTTTCTCCTCATCTGGACCTCACTCTATATATCTCCTCATCTGGCTGTCCATTTGCATCCTTTATCATATTATTTATTATGTAAAAAAACAGTAACTGTAAGTATTTTCCTGAGTTCTGTGAGTTGTCCTAGCAAATGATCAAACCCCAGAAGTGCGTCATGGGAGCCTCCTAGTTATAGTCAGTGGGCCAAACATATAGGTGACAACCTGGGACTTGAGACCAGCATCTGAAGTGGGTGGGGTCTTGTGGGACTGAACCTTTAACCTGTGGGATGTGCACAAACTCCAGTTAGTATCAGAATGGAGTTGCACTGTAGGACACCCAGCTTTGTCCCAGAGAATTGCTTGGTGTGGGGAAAGCTCCACACGTCTGGTGTCAGAAGTGTTGTGAGTATGAGTAGAAAAGAAACACACAGTGTTTTTCCTTGAGAGGTTCTGGTGGCCATGTTGACACTGTGGTCATACTGAACAAATGGAGAGTCATACACATCAGTCAGCATTTGCTTACACTTGTTATGCACGCATCTAGTGTAACATAGCAGTTAAGAATGGGGAACTTAGAGCTACCAACACCCATTCTTTATGCTTTACCAGCTGTGTGATCTTTCTAAGCCTCTGTTTATCACCTATAAAATTAACAATGGCAGTGACTTTATCGTGTTATTGTGAAGAATTAATGAGAAAATTCACATAAAACATTTTGGCTAGGGTTTGGTGTATATGAAGAAGTTATCCCTATTATTAATTTGTTTCTTAAATGGCTTTTGAATACCTAACATGTACTGGACATAGGCCAAGTGCTGGAGATGTAAAGGTAAGTGAGCCCTGTTTAGTTTACCCTCAAGGAATTCACAAAATACCATAAAATATTTTTGGATAACAAAGCAAAATTATGTTAAAAAACAATAAAAGCTCAAAGTCTCCCAGTAACTGTAAGTATTTTCCTGAGTTCTGTGAGTTGTCCTAGCAAATGATCAAGTGCGGTAGTATATGCCAGTGGTATAGTCTGACACAGCCCTTAATTTTGCTCTGTGTGTAACTGTAGCCGATGTCAAGTCTGACAGTTTCCTTTTGTGTTCAACATCTGATGATTCCATTCATTCTGAGGAATTATTTTTTCAAGCAACACTGTGCAAATTTGTATGTTAGAACATTGTAAAATAAGCTAATGCAATTAGAACCAAATGTTGCTGATGTGATCAATTTTTAAACCTCTAGCCTTTGAATATAACACAGAATAATTTATAGTTGAACTCCACTGGATTTTTCGAATTAGACTTTATGTTATTTTAGCTGAGTAGGAACTTACTGAGCCTCACGGTGCTAGGAAAATAGAAGCAACTGAAAAAAGACAAAGAATGCAGACAGACAGCCTCACAAAAAGCGATCAAATTAGGAATTTCATGGAAATGGGCAGTCACGATTGCTGTGCTACCACGGATAGCAAGTTGACGCTGGCCATAAACTGGGTTTGTTAATTATTACCACCCCTTACTGCGGTGCAGAGATCAAGCAGGAGGAGGAAATGGCATAAAACAAAGACTCAGAGTGGGGTAACCCAGCTTTGCTGAAAAGGCTGCTGCTTCGGGCAAAACAATGCACACCCCAGGATTAACAGCCTCACCTCATCAGCAATGTGGATGGAAGAAGGCCCATGGGTTCATTTTCTTTATTTGAAAGAGAGCTGCTGGAACATTCTCTCTTGGATTTAAAAATCAAGACCACAGTGGCTTGACCAATCTGTGTTGAGCCTCAGTTTCTTTTTAGTGAAAGCATAGTTTAAATGAAATACAACATGAGACATTTGAAAATTGTTCATCTGATAAGCTAAGTAATTCCCAGAAGTGACCTATTAAGGTATGGCTTCAAGATCTAAAGCCCTGTGCTGCTGGACATTCCCCGTGTTCAGGGGGCAGCAGGGCAAGTGCCTCTTTCTGCAGCGCTGGTTTGCTTGTCTTCTTGCTCCCTCCCATCATCCTGCCTCACAGGTCTTCTCTGTCTGAGATGAACTGATCCATCTCTTCTATGATCTGCATTTCCAGGCTCATTTCCCAGCTAATCCCACTGCACTCATCCTCCTTTCTGGCTCCACAGGGCTGTTTGCTTTCCATTGATCATATCTCCTGAGATCACACGTTGACACTTGCTATGCATTCTCTGTCCTTGTTTGTTTTTGCTATGTGATAAAGTTCTACGCATGCTTTAGAATCCATTTCTAATATCCCCTCCTCTATGAGGCCTTGGCGGTCCTCCACAGGTTACTCTGACCTTCGCCCTCGCCATTCTATTGTCCTACAATTATTCATTCCGTTGTGTTTGTACCTCCAGAGCCCAGCACAGGCCTAGCGCATGGAGGTACCTCACAGATGTTTGTTGCACAAAGACACCTGGCTAAACGGCACTGTGCTGTGATCCAGCCTGTGTGGCATTGTTAGAATCTCAACAGATTGGGATAGTGCTCTAGAGAATGGCAGTTTTTCACCTTGTTTTATGCATTACAATCAAAGGAGGAGACATAAGTGGGTTACATGAACTCTATTGGTGATAGATTAGGGAGGTGGGAGAAAGCAAAGCGGGGGAAACCTCTGGGGTTGGATAAAAAGTAAAATGATAAACACATACTTCTTTAAAAATATTTTTTTCCCTTTTAATCTTAATTGTAGAAAGTATTACATAGGTCCTCCTGACACATACTTCCTTTACTTAGGTGGGTACAGGATAATTAACACTCAACAATAAGCTCAATAACAACGAGAGGATTTGTGGTCTCCACAGAGTGGTGCCTGTGCTTTGAGGGATCCAGAAAAGGGGAAATTACTTTGACATTCCGATGATATGTTATAGCAAATGCAAAATGACAATAGGCTCAGTTAAGGTAAAGATTGAGCTTTGTCAGCGAAGTTACCGGCCTAGGAGTGACTACCCACCATAAACTGCTTTTAGTTAAAGTTTTAATTTTAGACCATCCTTTGTGCTTACTTTAGGCCTTTGAGTTTGCAAGGCCGCCACGCAGGCCTTCACTGAGGTGGTCAGGTTAGCTTGTGGCCTTTTTTTGTCCACAGCATATACCTGGCGTTGGCCCAGGCAGCCCTAACAGAAGGGCATCTCTTTGGAAATTGATTTACCCAGCAGAGCCCCTTTTTGCAGCTTCCACTGGCATAGTATGTGCATACCCAGTTGGATGGATGGGTAAACAAACAACTGACTGAAATTTCCCACAATGTAGTGGAGCTATTAAAAACCAAAACAGAAGGCAAAGATGCTTTTTTACTGGGTTAAAATCACCTAGTCTAGTTTCCAAACTGATCAGATCAACAGGTGATTGTTCATCTCTTTATTCAGGTCGATTTCTCCTGCCATCTGTTTCTTAGATCGTGCCACTCCATGGGCAACAGCATCCGGATGGTATTCTGAATGCAGGCATTTCTTATGAGGACTCTGTGTGTGTCTTCTGTCATCTCTGTTCCTCCTACATATGAATAGTAACTTGTAAACATTCTGAAGGGATGGACACTGTGTCCACAAAGACTCACGCAGCTGTTATGTGTCTATATGCTTAGAAAAGAGGATGGCCCCAAGGTCTAGTTGTGTAAAAGCCATTACAAATAAATAGGTAAATCAGTAAATAATTTCTAGGTAAAATGAAGACTGTTTAGGTGGTTTAAAAAAGTATTTTAGATCCAGTACACTTAAAATGCTAAATCCTACATTGCAACACCCAATTATCCTATATAATAAAAGGCTAATATGGAAATCAACCGAATGGTGGAATGTGCTGCTCAGCCAGAAGCTGGGTTCACGGCTGGTGAGTGAAGCAGCAGTGGCAAGAGCCTCTCCTGCCTCCATGGCAGCGCTAAGGATGTCTGACTGCCGACTTAGGCCCGCTCCCTGAGGGGAGCAGGCTTACGCCATCAGTCGGACATCCCCTGAGGGCTCCAACGCCGTGAGAGGGCACAGGCCGGGCTGAGGTACCCCCTGAGTGCACGAATTCCATGTACCAGGCCTCTAGTATATTATAGGAGGACCAGAGGGAATGTTGACTAAGAACTCATGCCATCACTCACTCAAAAAATATTTATATTTCTTCAGTGCTTAATGTAATGCTTATTATGTATAGAGTAGAGACTGGGTGAATATAACCAAACTTGAATTTATTCATCTGTGCCTTCTTCATGAATATTTACGGGACAGCTACATCAGGCCAGGCCCTGTTAAGCCCATGGGGTATGTTGGTGATCACTTGCAGGCAGTCTCTGCTCAGGTGCTCAAACAACTGCTCTACCTATAGTTTCCCTTCTGAATAAGAGTAGACCATACGCTTACACATTCTCATGAGCCAGATCTTTAATTAGTTTCCAATCCTGTACTTGGGAAGCCCAGAGATACTTTAACATCGCCTGCCTGGCCCTCACCCAGACTTCAGTCAGAATCAGTGAGGGTGGGACCAGGCACAGCTCTCTCCAAAGCTCCTTAGGAGATTGTGAGGTGCAGCCACGACTGTGAATACCAAGGGGCTCCCTACCCTTTTGATGTGTCACTCTTATGGATTGTAGTGGGTCACCGACTCCTCCTCCAAACTCGTATGTTGACATCCTAACCCGAGTGTGACCTTATTTGGAGAGACTGTCTTTACAGAGGTGATCGAGTTAAATGAGATCATTAGGATGGGCTCTAACCAATATGACCAGCATCCTTACGGAAAGGGGAAATTTGGAGACCGACACCCACGTAGGGGACCAGCATCTGAAGAGGGCGTCAGAGATTGGGGCGATGCTTTTGTAAGCCAGGGAATGTCGAATACCCCAGCCAACTACCGGAAGCCAGGAGAGAGGCAGAGAACAGATTCACCGCGGCTGCCCTCAAGAGGGAGGTCCCCTTGCCTGGGATGTGAGACAATAAGTTGCTCTTGCTTAAACCACCCAGACTGTGGTGCTCTTATGGCAGCCCTAGAGAAGCTGAGTGTGGTTCCACATCTTCATAACTGCATTTCCAAAAACATTTTCCCGTTTCCTTTCACCCCTTTCCTCTCTTGGAAATGGGCCACTCTGCCCCCAGGGGCTACTGTGTCCCTGCTCTTTTCCAAGGTCGGTTATCTTTATCAATCGAGTCAGAGTGTTGAAAGGTACATAACAGGCCACCGGAGCCAGAGACTCCCAGAGGGACTCGCGATGCGTGGCCACGCCCAGCCACCCCCTTGCCCACGAAGCAGGGGAGGCGGGCGCCCCGCGGGCAGATCCAGAAGAGCCCGGGCCACTTGTCTCAGTGCCACTTTAAGTTCTGTGTCATCTTTTATTTTGTTTCGGCAACATTCAAGTCTTGCCTCTTTAAGTCATTGTTTTAGCAAATTCAATTACAGTTGCTTTCAGTATGAACAGCTTAAGAGATTCCGTTTCGTGCCTCTATTAGCTGTAAATTCAGGCCTGGTTTGGGGCACGGTGGGAGGAGCAGCGCGTGCCGATTTCCCTGGTCCCTGGCCAGTGGCAGCAGCCTCGGTACCCGGCTGTCGCACAATTTATTCCACTGCTTTAAACGAATCCTAGACGCAAACTCGAGTTCCTTTCCCTTTAGTGTCAGGGATTCCAGGGGTAGAGCAAGCTCTCTGAAGACATTACTCCCAGCGGTACATTTTTGCTTATCAAATGTGGATCCGGGAACAGACAGCTGCCAACGCTCACAATGATGCTGATTTTATTTTTAAATCAAGGGACAAAAAGGCCATTACCGCACGCTGGCCTTCTTGGGGGCACAGGGGAGTTTATTGCTGCGTCGCTTAAATTATTTGCAGCAGGTGCTTCATGTCTCTGATAACTGCATGTTAAAAGTGAAGAAAGTGCTCACGACCTGCCATATACCAGCTTCCTCATTGAGATGAACAAGGACCTACATTGTGAGCAGGTCAAACTCACGGTCGGCGGGCCACATGCCTTCTTTAAATCACCCACCCCAAGTTCATTGCCCTCCTGCCTCTGTCCCACTGCGCCCCACGTATGGCAGCCTGAGCCCACACCACAGCCTGTTCCCTCACAGTTTTGCTGGGTTCCTTTCCTCTCAACATCCAGGTCTCTGATTAAATGTCACCGAAGCAGAGAAGCCTGGCCACCGGTCTCCTCCCCAGCCTGCCCACCTGGCTCAGCTCCTTCCGTTTCTCCTGCTGTGTTTTTATCACAGCGCTCACCTCTGTATGTGACATCATCATTTATTCCACTGTATTTCATCTTTGGTCTCCCCTCTCCCTACTTGTAAACCAAGCATATCAAACTCAAAGGCTATCACGGGCCAAATAAACAAGGTTTAAATTTATGTGGGCCACAGAAAAACCCACAAAAGCTTCAATTTTCATAGAAATGTAGGTTTATTTCGATAGAGACATGCTGAATGCAAAGGGCTGAAATAAATGAGTAATCATTAACATAAAATAATAGAAAATTTAATAAAAATTAATATTTTTTTCTTGAACATTAACTTACCAGACACCAAATAACTGCACAAATTGATAAATGTAACACAAATAAACCTATTTTTCTTGTTCTCCGAAAGTGAAATATTTCCTGTTGTGCACACCAAACAAGTCAGTACAAGACTAATGATACGGCTATCGGCTGCTAAAATATTTGCTGCTAGTATTAGTGGAGAGAAATGGGAATCGGGCGAAACTGGCAGTCTGACGCCTCCTGCTGCTCCTTCCTGCTGCTCCTGCTCACCCCAGCCCACTGAGCCTGCCCCTGGCACCGCTCAGTAGGCTTGCTGCCGCTCTGCTGTGGTCTCTGGGCTGTGGTGGCAGCCATGAGCCCTGAATCTGTTGGTCAGCTGAGCGGCACTCCCCCTGTGGAAGCGAACTGATCACCAGGAGGCAGCTCCTGCACTGAGCATCTGCCCCCTGGTGGTCAGTGCATGTCATAGCTACCGGTCGACCAATCAAATGGTCACTTAGGCTTTTATATATATAGATTATGTAAAACAAGCTATTGTACAAATTAAGTTATAAAATTTTTATTAATATGTTTCTTATAGCCCTAGCTGTTTTGGTTCAGTGGATAGAGCATTAGCCTGTGGACTCAAGGGTCCTGGGTTCGATTCTGGTCAAGGACACATGCCTGGTTGTGGGCTCGATCCCTAGTAGGGGGCGTGCAGGAGGCGGCAAATCAATGATTCTCTCTCATCATTATGTTTCTATCTCTCTCTTCCTCTCCCTTCCTCTCTGAAATCAATACAAAAATATATTTAAAAAAATGTTTCTTACCCTTTTATTGGCTGGGCTGCAAAAATGTTTATTGTGGGCCGCGAGTTTGACATTCTTGCTGTAAACACTGGAATGTGGACAATGTAGAAAAGGGGCCATTGTTAATGTTCCCTGTTTTCTCAGTGCTAGTGACTGGCAGAGTTCACACTTAGCAACTGGCTGTTGGATGAATAAGATGGAGCAGAACGTTACTTATTGCTGCATAAAGAACTACCCGCAAACTAATTAGCTGAACCCAAACTACATTGCAATTCTTTGTCTGGATGTCCTGGGTAGTCAGGCAGTTCTGCTCTCTGGTCTGGTGGGTGTGGCTGGGCGGCTGGGCCGGGTGGTGGGCCTTTCTCTGTGGATCCTTTCATCGCAGATTCTTTTATGTCTCCACTCACAGTGGGCTCAGGGCTTAACGGGGGTGAGCAGAAACTGCAAGGCCTTTTAAGGCCTAAGTTTTGGAACACTTTTTGCCAGATTCTATCTGTTAAAGAAAGTTCTATGGCTAGCCAAACTTCAAGTGGTCGTTACTGCAGGCTGGCCTTATTGGGGGTGCAGGGCAGTAGGTGTGGCCTCTGATAGAAAGAGTGACAATGAATCAGGAGGACGGGGGATGTGATTCCTGATGGGGTCATTATTCTAATGATCTTCCCCAAATCTCAAATGATATAATTTTGTGCAAATGCTCCACCTGACATACATGTGAGGGCAAGCTTTTGGGACGAAGAGTTAATAGCTTCCACGCATATTTCAGAATTTGCCTTTCCCTTTCCTCTTATAAAGCCCCCGACACCACAAACGGAGCCACACCATGTTGCTGCCTCTGCTGTACTCACAGCGCTGCATTTAGGACGGGCGCTATTTCACCCTCTCGTCGGCGGGCATGCAGTGATCCTCTGAAGCCAAGTACATCAATTCAAGAAAATGTAAGTGGGCTCTGGAATAAATTATATTGATTTTAATTCAGACTTTCAAATTTGTGTTTTTTTATTGCTTTTGGCAATGGAAGAATTGATCTCAACAAGGCAGACAGAACAAAAATAGATTGCTTTTATTGAATTCACAGTGACCTGATTAAACAACATAGTTGTTATGAGAAAAATAATATTACTTCCTCTTTCATTACAGATTCTTTTTGCCTTTCAAAAATTTATTGGCTTAATAGAGTAAGTAAAGAAGACGATGGATTTTATTTAGTACAGAATGGTTTGGGGCAGTGAGAAAACACATTTCTCAGAATATTTCTTTCTTATTCTGATGATTGCTTACTTAGCTTATTTTGACTCAGAAGTAACTCTGTGTTACTTTTTCTGTTGACTGGGCAACAATCTCATGGTCCATCACACTATTCACATCCATATCTACTTGGACCTTCATTTCCTAAAAAAATGTTAAAATGTGAATCACTTCACTACTCAATATTTTTGAAAACAAAACGAACACTCAACTTTGATTTAGAAAATTTCTAGAAGACATAGGAAATGGAGAAGAAAGTAAAAATCACCTGGCCTCCTGAAATCTCACTTTGACTGTTTATGATTAAAATACAACATCCAATATTTAATTAAATTTTAAACTGTCCCTATTTGAACTCAGGAGACATAGGTTTGAGTACATTTTCTGATAATTTCTTCACTATCCAGACTGCAATCACTAAGTAGATCTTGGATAACTCAGAATCCCTTGTTATCTGACTGTGCTCTGCAAGCTCCCAGGAACGGAGCAGATATGGAGAGCGAGGCACACTTGTATTTGGGTTATCTGTGCTCTTTAAAGAAATTGGTATCCTACTGCTCTGTGGTCTATACTGTTTGTAAGTTACTTTTTTTTTTTACTGAAAAATATATCGTGAAGGGAAGATGCCAGCAGGGGAGCATGGTTTATTAATCTCCTAACTTCCCACATAAAAACAGAACAACCAGATATCAAAACCAAAGCCCTTGGAGAGTGTTTAGCGCAAAAACACGTAACATGGTCTCCTCACGAGCTCCACCTGCAGACCATGAGGAGAGATGCATGTGCATAACTGGTAAACATGGTGTGATAAATGCTCTGCTCTGAGCACTACTGGGGCAAGGGCAGGGTGCAGGGGGTTTCTGGGAAGACTTTGCAGAGCATCAAAGAATATTTACAAAGAAACCGTGACATCACCAACTTTTAATATTGTATAATTTTAATTATTTTCCTACTTTGAATTTTAAAATCGACTTTAAAATCATAATTAGATGATGATTTAGAATCAGAATTATGAATTGGACAGATGCATACATTTGGAGAGTTGGCACTGGAAATTATAATGGAAAGTTGTTCATTTCTAAAGCAATTCCTCCTCCTCCCAAGGATGGGTGAGCAGATGCATATTAACTCAGAGAAAAAAAGAGGAGATTTTATTCTCTAGATCCTCAGTTTTGCAAAAAAAAATTAAGCTCAGAACTTGATGCTGTTCTTTAGACTGTCAGGTTCCTCAGTTAGGAGCCCGGATAAAGGCTGGTGGGCCAAGATTTCTGTCTTTGAAGGAATTATACACATGCACACATTTAACATCTCTGTAGCACTAGACGCATATTTGTAAATCAACAAATGACTCCTGTGAAAATAAAGATTAATACTTTTTAAATGATTTATCTCATTACATGTTGTCATCCAGACTTTTCACTGGATCTTAATATTTCATATTGTAATGCTTGATCAGACTGAATATTGAACATTAAAGAGCATGAACATTTATGAAAAATGACATAATTTATTTTGTGAAACCAATTCCAGATACATGAAAACATGGGGCTTGAATTAATTCATCAAGAATATCAATAAACTGATAAAAACAGGGGCATTTTCATTTCAATCATAATCTTTAAGCTATATTCACAAAAAATTACTTATTAAGGCAGCCATATGTGTGATTAATGGGTTGATAGTGGTACTAATTACTCATTAGAATACAAGGACTAAAAATACCCCAGGACTTGAAAAATATAGTGATGATCATTAAACGGGTTGGCTAGGTCCGAAAGTCTTAATGGGTTTGTATTCTGAGCAGTAAGGACATGATTTGGATCTGAAATGGGAGGGAAATTATCTGAGGAAGGTCTAAGTTGATACTAATGTGACAAAACTCTTCTTTTTTCATAAGCTAATTTAATCAGTTGTACCCCCTTTAGATAACAACCAGGCTCCCCTTCCAAACACTGGAATGCGTATTTCTTTAACCCATCAAATGAGTGATTATCTACAGACAAGTGATCCTCCACTCCCTGGGGCTCATTGTAAGGACACGGTTTTAGAGTGGTGGCCAATATGGCTGATTAAATAATTAGACTTTAGAAATCATAAATACAACCAAGCATCAGATTAGCATCATCAATCATCATTAGAAGACAAATAGTGCCTGTAAGGATGACTTTCTACGTATTAAATACATTTTCTCCATCGTTACCACTGAACACTGGAGCTTGGAGTAAGGACAGATGTAGGTAGAATAAAACCTGCTGTTCAATCATGATGAATATTACAAAACAAAATGAAAAAATAAGGAACAATTTGAAGGAAGTCAGATTAATTTCTGTTTTGAATACTATAATCATGTTAAAATTCTATGTATCAACTATAATTTTCATGTAACACCAGTAATTTTTAAAAAATATTTTTATTGATTTCAGAGAGAAAGGGAAAAGAAGAGAGAGAAGAAACATCAATGATGAGAGAGAATCATTGATCAGCTGCCTCCTGCACGTCCCCTACTGGTGATCGAGCCTGCAACCCAGGTATGTGCCCTGACCAGGAATCAAACTGTGACCTCCTGGTTCATAGGTTGATGCTCAACCACTGAGCCATGCTGGCCAGACAACACCAATAATTTTTATGCGCTAACAATGACAAACTAAAACCTCACCCAACAACACTTTTCTGTGAATCAAATGCTATGGAGGTAAGTATTGTGAGTTACAGTGGTATTTATTTTTTATATTGGATACAGAAAAGAGAGCTTCATGTGTTAAGTTTCATCCAAAAAAAGTCAAGAAGGGTTCTAAATATATTAAAGAATAGCTTAAAAAACTGAAACATTGAGTTAACATTTTGAGATGTGACAGAATATTATCTTGTGAGTGATGGATCTAGTGGAATTTTTGCCTCTGTAGAAAACACATTTAAGCAATTTTACAACTTTCCTGTTCCAGGGACAGAAGAGAAGGGCAGCATGAGCCCCACCACCAATACAGAATTAAGAAGTAGTAGAATGATAGGAAGAAAATACGGACAATTTGGATATTTCAATATTCATAAATCCAATTCAATCTGTTATGTGAAGTAAGATGATTTGGCATAACAGTTGAATGCATAGCAAGCTTCAGTACCTGTTTTTGAATAGGTTAATTATAATTTGACTAGAGGCCCGGTGCACAAAATTCTTGCACGGGGGGCGGGGCGTCCCTCAGCCCAGCCTTGCACCCTCGCCAATCTGGGACCCCTCGAAGGATGTCCGACTGCCCGTTTAGGCCTGATCCCAGTGGACTGCTGGCTCCCAACTGCTTGCCTGCTTGCCTTCCTGATTGCCCCTAACCACTTCTGCCTGCCAGCCTGATCACCCCCTAACCACTCCCCTGCCAGCCTGATTGATGCCTAACTGCTCCCCTGCCAGCCTGTTTGCCCCTAACTGCCTTCCCCTGCAGGCCTGGTCACCCCTAACTGCCCTCCCCTGCAGGCCTGGTCACCCCTAACTACTCTCCCCTGCAGGCCTGGGTCCCCCCCAACTGCCCTTCCCTGCAGGCCCAGTCACCCCCAACTTCCCTCATCTGCTGGCTGGGTCACCCCTAACTGCTCTCCCCATCAGGCTTGATCACCCCCAACTGCCCTCCCCTGCTGGCCTGATCGCCCACAACTGCCCTCCCTTGCAAGCCTGGTTCCTCCCAACTGCCCTCGCCTGCTGGCCATCTTGTGGTGGCCATCTTGTGTCCACATGGGGGCAGGATCTTTGACCACATGGGGGCAGCTATCTTGTGTGTTGGAGTGATGCTCAATCTGCATATTACTCTTTTATTAGATAGGATAGAGGCCTGGTTCATGGGTGGGGGCCAGCTGGTTTGCCCTGAATGGTGTCCCAGATCAGGGTGGGGGTTCCCTTGGGGCGTGGGGCGGCCTGGGCGAGGGGCCTGTGGTGGTTTGCAGGCCGGCCACGCCCCCCAACCACCCAAGCAGAGGCCCTGGGATCTGGGATTTATTTATCTTCTACAATTGAAACTTTGTAGCCTGGAGTGGAGCCAAGCCTTCTGCTCAATCCGTGGTGGCAGCCATTTTGTTGGGATTTATGTATCTTCTATCATTGAAACTTTGTAGCATTGAGTGGAGGCCTGGGCTGGCAAGGGCAGGCGGAAAGCTTGGCTTCCTCCATTGCCAGGGGAACCCAAGCCTCCCTCCTGCTCTCTGTGGCTGCAGCCATCTTGGTTGGGTTTATTTGCATATTCCCTCCTGATTGGCTGGTGGGCATGGCTTGTGGGTATAGTGGAGGTGTGGTCAATTTGCATACTACTCTTTTATTAGATAGGATTTCAGGGTGAGTTTAACTAAAATAATTTGTCATTCTATAATGACACTGGGTCACATAGAATACCAAGATTTCACTGGCAATGGAAAACTGAAATAATTATTCTTACAGTTCAGATCAGCAACTCTTGACCTCTTAAGCACTCACAGAAAATCTGTTGCTCATGCAGCACTATTTTTAAGCCTATAAGAGAGAACACCACCTTCACAAAGTCCTAGTGCTCTCTGAAAAGGAGAAGCAAAGGGGGACATTTACAAGGTGTTAGGGGACAAGCTAAGCAATTGGAAGGTGAATCTCGCCAGGTAGGAAACTGGTTGCGCTTGGGTAGAGTCTGTGACATCACAGCTCTGTACTGTTGGGCACAGTGAGGTGAGTGCTGGAAGCAGCCTTGATGAGCAAGATGTTAGTCTTGCTACGTATGCTGTGTGAGTTCACACTTCTATCTTCCAGGGGCAGGTGTTTCCTAGAGCAAGCCTCGAGAAATATTTGTCCTTAGTATTATTTAAAGCAGGGAGTGGGCCCCTCCCAGGATTGTTGGGAGCGGGTCAGGAAAGAATGCAGGGTCTGAGTGTTGTTTCACCCGGGAGAAGGAAGCATGCTGTGTGAGGGGCAGTCTAAAGGCCCCCTGACTGTGCCTGCTAGTGTTTCTGACCTTATGGAACCCTCTCCCTTTGAGTGTCAGCTGGATTTAATGGCTCCTAATAAACAGAACAGGACAAAACAGTGATGGGTCATCACCTCTGAGATTAGGGTACCACACACTTTGACTTCCACTTTGCTGCTCCCTTTCTCACTTCCTCTTGCAGACCTCTGCTGAGTTAACCAGGCTGCTGTGTTGAGAGTAACCCCACAGAGGACACTGATGTCCCCTGCCAACAGAGATGAAGAGCATGGGGCCCACCAGCACTGTGAGTGACTTGGTCACAGATGAGGTGGGAGTTGGCGGTGGCCACCTTGACTGCAGCCTTGTGTGAGACCCTGCCACAGAGGCACCATGGAGCTCTGCCTGGATGCTCCAGCTTCAGAAACCATGAGACAGTACATACATGTTATGTTATTTTAATTTACTGTGTTTTGGGATAATTTGTAATGCAACAATAGATGACTAATACATATTGGTTTCACTTTTTAGGATATATGAGTATTATACTAAAATTTCCACTTATTCAGAATAAGCACATTCATTGGCTAAGATACTGCTTACATTTACTAATTCCATTAAGTGATATTGAGACTTGAGGGACATCCACCTAATACTATTTTCATGAAGGACGTTTCTTCATTCTGCTCTGTAGAAACTGGACCCACTTCCAGCGTGTAGTGACTGCCCGATGGAGGGGCAGCTGAGGACTGATGTGGGTCCATGCTGCCTCGAGGAGCACCGTGGGTAGTGCCTTGGAAGGAGATTCCCTAATGGAAGGAGCGCTTCTCCGCAGCCATGTCTCTCTGGCCCTGGGTAGGACCGAGGTCTACTTGAGAAGAGCAGGTGTATGCTGGGACCTGCTTCAGATGCAGGGTTTCCTAGCCTTGGGCCTCCATGGAGCATCGCTGGAGGTTGTGTGGCAGTGAGTCCTGACCTTGGCTGACCTTGTCTGTGGGTTGATCTACCAGCTGCTTGAAGGGGACAGTTTTCTTCTTTTATCACTGGCCCAGGGAAATTAAGTTCTTGGGAGACAGACATCGTTTGGGGACTTCAACATTGTTTAAATTTAAAAGAAAACATGTCGAATGCCATTCTGAGAAGTTTTAAAAGGTGTAAATGGTTACTAATTGGGACAAGAAAAACTGGACAAGATATAGCTTCCAGAGTAGTTTGTGAAGGGTCAGTTGCCAACACTGTCCTGGAGGATGTTGACTCGCCACGTCTCTCCCAGCCATTATCAAACTGATGAATTCAGCTGTTCTTGCCGGGGACGAGCGGCAAGCAGGGGCAGGAGGATCACTTCTGTTCTGCATATTTCCCAGTTGACTTTGTTCTTAAGTCTGGTTTCAGACAGAGTGGCAGTTACATTCCTTTTTTTCTATATATTCAACTTATTTGGGCCACACACATCTACTTTGCTTTGCTTCTGGTTTGTGGGATTATAAGCTCTTTTCCATCTTTATTTTTGCTCTGTCCACCAACTTTTATGCCCAATCACCTATCTGCCCACTCCCCTCCAGTTTTGTGGACCTGTTGAATTAGGATAAAGAAACTAATAGCCCAAGTGACAGTTGGTGACTGTCATTGATAAACACGTATAGAGCAGGTACTACGCAAACAAATGACCTAGCCACCCCTTAGTCCATCTGTCCTCACAATCACTGCATCCTTCAGGACAATATAATCTCAGCATCCCTCCTGGCTAGCTGGGTGGCCTTGGCTTTTCTACTGTCCAAGCCTCCTTTTCCTTATGGGCAGTCTGTTCTGCCAACTTGAGGAACTTAACTGATACACAATTTGCAGTGAGCCTTTGCAAGTCTTCATTTATGAAAGCCAGGGCTTCATATGGTGGGGACCTGTTTGTATTTAAAATTTGGAGTATTCCTTTCTCGTGAATGGACCGCACATCTACCCAGGTGTGCCGTTGCTAACTCTGCTATGGGATTGGCTTCAGAAAGGCTCAGGGCCCCAGATGGCTGCATTTGCATATTGCTCTGGGTGGAGGCATCAAAGGCCTCAGTCTGAATCATTGCATCAGGGCAGAAAGGTGTTGAGCCTTCATTAGCTTAAACCCTACTGTCCATGAGTCTCCTGGATAATCCAGAAATCCTCACCAATTTCTCAGGGGCCAGGCTCAACAGGAGGGGATGCAATGGGGTGGAATGTATCCAGAACCCTGAACACCGAATAGGCAGAGCTTTTGATTGAAGATTGGTAACGGGCAGCCAGAGTTTTAATCAAAAAGCCAGGTAATGGTGCAGTGGTTCCCTGGTAGGCTGCACGTTGGAGTCACCTGGGGATCTTTTAAAAAAGACTGTAGCTGCCCAGCTGGCGTGGCTCAGTAATTGAGTGTCGATCTAGGAACCTGAAGGTCACAGTTCAATTCCACATGCCCGGGTTGCAGGCTCCATCTGTGCAGGAGGCAGCCGATCAATGGTTCTCTCTCTCATTGATGCTTCTATCTCTCTCTCCCTCTCCCTACCTCTCTGAAATCAATAAAGACATATATTTTTTAAAAAAGCCTGCAGCTGGCTTCCACTCCAGACATTCTGATTTCACTGTGGGAAGTGGGACCTGGGATTAACACTTTGAAAAATTCACTGTCAATCCTAATGCACAGCCAAGACTGAGAGCCACTGGATAATGGGTAAAGGCCGAGCTCTGGGTTTAGAGAGATCTCAGTTTCAAGTCCAGCTTGACCCCTGGACGATATGACTGGGCGTTATTTTACCTCCCTGAGCTCCCATGGTCTTTTCTTCTTCCATCGTCCCTTCTTTCTTCCACTTGTAAATTGGAGCTAATAATAGTATCCAGCACTTATGGTTATTATTAACATTAAATATATGCGTAGCATAGTGCTGGCATGTGTACGTACTCAGAAGATATCAGTGATATTATTACTGCCAGAGTTTTGGAGTGAGAAGGGGGCTTGATGGTGGTTACAGTGGGGGGCATACGGAGGATCCAAGGCAGCATGGGGTGGAGAGACCTGCTCCCTCCTGGGGCTTCTCCCTCACCAGCAGCCCAGGGGCGGGCAGTGAGACTATTTGAGGAAGATGCTGCCTGTTGTTCCCAGGGTTCCCACGTTGCATCATATCGTCATTCAACCCATTTGACTGATTACCATTATGTGCAATTTTGAGGTTTGTGTCAAAGAACAGGCTTGTCACGGTTCTCATTATGGGGAGGTCAGATGTACTATCTGACTGTATTAGGCATGCATTTTTACAGATCATTTAGGAAACAGGTTTCACTTCCAATAGTTTAACAGAGGGGCTGGTCTAAAGCTTAATGAAAGAATTTTAAGTGCATGGCAGGCTGAAGACTCATGGATCCAGATATTTCAAATCTGTGCTGGAAACAGCTGAGAATATACTCAGAACCATCAGGGTTTTCAGGTAGATATGAACATTTTAGATTTACACTGTCCTTTATTTCATTTTTGACTAGAACTAAGCATTCATTTGGTAGACACTCCCATTGTTGTTAGCAGATGGCTGTGTTCACACTAATGAATATGCTGACACAATTAACACACAACTCCGGGCTGACTTTATATGTTACATTTAAATCTGCATACTACCTGCTTTTATATCTTAAGTAGCTTATTAACAACTACCAGCAGCCCATTCCATGTGGAATTAAACCTTTCTGTGGACATTAAATAGTGCCAGGAAAAGCCCTATAAAATTGGTTTATTTATAACCAAGTGTCAACTAATTACTCCAGTAAGTTGAAAATCCTTGCTTTTTTAAACCAGGGTTATGTTCCTTTTCAAAGAAAAAAAAATACTGTCATAAAATCTCTCTCCTCCCCTCCCACCTCCTTGTTATAAAAAGGTAAGAGTTCCTTCATCTGGGTTTTACTAAAGGAGTTGCACAAATGACCAGGGATATTAAACAGAGCCTTCCTGGTGCATTCAAGGGAGTGAGGCTCAGAGCCTGTCAATGGGCAGCTCCGGGGAATGGGCCGCACCTGGGGCCTGGCGGGTGCATCAGTCCTTGTCTGGGCTGATGGCTCAGCCACTGGCCGCCACAGGGCATCCTCTGTCTCTTCCCACCACTGTCCTGCCCGTCCTGGGACGGTGGCAGGGCATGTCCGGTTTCCTGTCTCCCTGCTGTCAGCTCAGGCAGTTACACCTCAGGAAATCCCTCCTGTCTGTACCCAGGCCTTTCTCATAGCCTTGGTCCCCAAATCCTTTCTTTCTCAACTCTTGTTACTTCAGAATATCAGAATCATGGTCTCTTCTTGTACAAATGTGGGAGTAAAGATCTGGAAAGATTAAATGGCTTTGCTAAGGTATGTGTGTTGTTAGTGGAAAGAGAAGATTAGAACTCCAGATCGCTAACAACAAGAACAAAAACCTCTCTCTGTCTTTGCTACATCTCTATAATTTCAGCTTCTTCTTTTTTATTATATTTCAACTGGAGGCCTGGTGCATGAAATTCGTACACGGGTAGGGTCCATAGGCATGGCCGGCGATCAGGGCTGATCTGGGCCTTCCGGCTGCCAGCTGGGGCCTCCCTTCCATAGCTGCCAGCTGCCAGCTGCTGGCTGGGGCCTCCCTTCCCCAGCTGCTGCCTGGGGTCTTCCTTCGTTCTGCGCCACCCCCTGGTGGTCAGCGCACGTCATAGCAAGTGATAGAACTCCTGGTCTCTGGGTCGAACTCCTGAGGGGACAATTTTGGGTGTGCCCCCTGGACGCAGTATCCAGCCTCATGGAGCGGCTGACAGGCCCAGACACTCCAACGGTGGTGGATCCAGCCTCGCCGCTGGGCTCCTGTGGCCCCTGGCCAGGCTGACAGGCTCAGATACCCCAGCAGCGGCAGAGTGGCGAGGCTAGATCTGCCACTGGTGTGGGTGGATCCTGCCTCACCACTTGGTCCCTGCGACCCCCAGCCAGGCCGACAGGCCCAGACACTCCAGCAGCGGCATCTTTGTTGGGTTAATTTGCATACTTGCTCCTGATTGGCTGGTGAGTGTAGTGGAATGATGGTAGATTTGCATGTTTCTCTTTTATTAGAGTAGATAATCTCTCTGGGGGTGGGGGAGGGAGGAGTAAAACATTGCTAACAATGGTTAATCAATGGTAGGAAGAGACCCAAATCAAGGAAATAAAAGGCATATATAGATAAAATATAGCAAAATAACCAGTGTTCCCTAATTAACACCCTCCAAAACCGCCTGGAAATAGCTGGAATCCAGCCCACCTGGCATCTGAGCCTGGAGAGTCTGGGTGGGCCTACCTTGGTCTTCCTGTAGAAATAGTCAAAAACATACTCTGTAAGTTCCTATTTGCTATAAAATGAACCAATTATTTTGGTTGAAAGTGACAGACAGCCAACGAAAACTGTCTGAAACATAAAGGAAAAATCATTGGCTCATCTCGTTATGAAATGGGCTTGAGGCACAGGTGTGTGAACTTTGTGCTTAGGGTTTATCTTTCTGTGTCCCTTGGCTCCATCTTCCCGTGTTGGCTTAATTTCCAAGTAGGCTCGATTTTTTTTTTTGGATTTTTAAAAAAATATATTTTATTGATTTTTTACAGAGAGGAAGGAAGAGGGATAGAGAGTTAGAAACATCGATGAGAGAGAAACATCGATCAGCTGCCTCCTGCACACCCCCCACTGGGGATGTGCCTGCAACCAAGGTACATGCCCTTGACCAGAATCGAACCCGGGACCCTTCAGTCCGCAGGCCAACGCTCTATCCACTGAGCCAAACCGGTTTCGGCAGTAGGCTCGATTTTTTAAAAAATAAGCTGCCCCTGGCTAGCATGTCCACACTTGGAAATTCCAGGGGAGTGAAGGTTCCCCAGGAGCCCCCGCGAGCCATGCACACCCTCCCCGACTGCAGCTGCTGAGTGCAGTGCTCACCTCCCCACCAATCCACAGACAGGGTGGGAATGCTCTGATTGGCCCCGATTCAACGTCTGGCAAACTTCTTTTTCTTTCTTTTTTTTTTTTTTTTCCAAGCAGAAAATGACCTGCCTTTATTACATTGTCACGACTCTGTTTTATTATCCTGCAGCACAGCTGATCCAGCCCAGGACTGCCCCACAAAGCAGTGAGCAGGGCGGACCCCCAGTGGCCCATGGCCCAGAATCCTCAGAAAGGCTTGAGGTGGAGCTGATCTGAGAGGTGGTCTGGGGCTGGGCCAGCTGTTCTCACTGGGCTGGCTGCAACCGCAGTGGATGTGGGGCCCAGGAAGTCTGTGGCTCCTGAGCCTGTCCCAGACAGTGGGCCCAGCTGGCCTGCTTCTTAGCCTCCACGTGGAGTGAGCTCTACTTACAATTCCTGAACTAAGAGTAAGCCGAAAGTTTTTCCCTAAAGGAATATGGAGCTACTATCACCAGAAGAAGGGGAAGGGATGCTAGGGAAATAGAGCATTGCATAGCTACATAGCTGTACCCCAGGAGGAGGTAGTCATGTGAGTTTAGAATGAGGTCGGGGAGAATTAATTTTGTGAACACCAAGGCTGTCCTTGCTACTGCTGGCTTAAGTATCTCTTCTGAATTGGGGATAAGATCCTAAAGGTTCAGATTTCTCCTCAAATCTGTTTCAGAGTCTTTTAAAAGTCTTCATTGATCTCAACCATTTTATTTAAACTGCCTTTTTATAGCATGAGCCTTCAAGACACATTATAAAAAAGGAAACGTATTACTCAATTTCATTCCTTCTGCTTTGTTTAATCATGATCACCAAGGCAATATGAACACATTTGTGAATATGCTTTATTCTAACAAAGTTTCCGGCTAAATAAGTTTGGGGGCTACGTTGGGAACTTAACCACCTTTTATAACTATTTTTTTTAATGGAAAAATGAATTTCATGTTCCATGTAACTGATTTAGAAATGAAGCCATTGGAATACAATCCATTTGCAAGCACATACTGCTAAGAACGTTAGCAGATGCATCGATGAACCTTAATTACATGGAATCATTTTGATTAACTTAGTCTTCCTCCTCTACTCCAATATCCAGGTATCTTCCTGGAGCAAAGTCACAGCAGAGACCATCAGACATACAGAGTGGGGTCAGTCATGTTTATCTGTAGAGATGACCATGATTTAAGCAGAACTCCTGGTGAATATGAGGGAGTTAGAAAGATCCTCTCATGGTCAGAGAATTTATCAGAAAATCTTGTTTATATATAAAAAAAGATGTTAATGACTCAACATATGCAAGATCTTTGAGTTGAAGGCTCTTGAATAGGACTCTCAAAACAGAACTTTCTGGGAATGCAGAAAAGCAGTGTTGGTATCCACTACCTTGGTCTGCTACCTGTGGTTTCCTGACTTGCAAGGCATATGACAGTGATGTTAAAGCACAATTCAGCCTTTTGAGGAGAATCCACCCACCCACCCATCCTCCATCTCCCATCCTTCACCCATTCATGAGTATTACCCAGTAAACATGGGTATAGGATTCTAGGTGGGGCCATCTAGACCATTGGACCCTAACCCTCAAGCTTAAAAAAACTTTGACTTCTGCCATCTGATCAGCAACAAATGTGCATGGGAATAGCATGATGCTTAACACAAATGTTGAGCCCACCTGAAATCTAAGGTTCCACGGACAGCTAAATAGGAAACTAAAAGGCTATCCACAACCTGATGTGAAAGGCTGCTTTAGTCCAAGGAAAGCTCTCAGAGAGTGTTCTAGATGTTTTGGTGAGAGGATATAGATATAGAAACAGATAATAAAAGATCTCAGGATTTAAAGTCAAATGGAAAAGACTGGTGTATAAAATTCATTATACACAGGACAGAGAGAAATATGCCTTGCTTTATTTTTAAGGAACCACAGTTATTTACTGAAGGCTGTGTGTGCCAGTTGGTGCTGCGCAACTTCTCAAACTTCAGTATCAAACAGGGCACTGCCACCTCATTTTCTGGCTTTTTATCACAGAAAGCCCAGCTTTGCAAAGGTCGGATGTCAGCAAAAAAAGCTGGAGCTGATGTTGAAGCTAGTAATTCCTTAGGTGTCGACAGAGTCTGGGTGAGTTTCTCCCACACATTTGAGATAACGTGCAGCGCTCTTGTGTTGGCCACAGTGCCTACGCACAGTCTGAGAGGCTGGCCCTGGGCCGTCTCTCCTCTATGCTCTGTTACAAGACCCCCCTCTCCAGCGTGAGCTGTGGCCTCAGGCCCAGATCCTGTATTCAGGTTTGGAAGGGACTGGAGGGTTCTGCTGAGTAAAAAATGTGGACTCAGAAAATTGCCAATAAACGGAATCAACATCAATTATGTTGCATTGCACTCTGCCCAGGGGGGTGAACCGTCAGATCTGGAGGGAATGACAGAGTACACTGACCACTTAGACCCAGAGCCAGTGAAGCCCGAGGCATTTCATTTTCCATGATTCAGAAACACTTCCAAATCACGAGGCTCTCACACGATCATCTTCTAATATGGTTCTAGAGCAGCCGTGGGCAAACTACGGCCCGTGGGCCAGATCCGGCCCGTTCAGCTGTTCTATCCGGCCCACGGAGCCGAAAGAGTGGAGGGTTCTCTTGCTCTCCCCTCCGCTCCTTTACTTTGAATTTATATTAGTTCACACAAACACTCCATCCATGCTTTTGTTCCAGCCCTCCGGTCCAGTTTAAGAACCCATTGTGGCCCTCGAGTCAAAAAGTTTGCCCACCCCTGTTAGAGAGTTCAGCGGGGCCAGTTTATAGATTTATGTCACCAGAATGTCAGTTTTATACTAGCTGCACCTACACGAGGCCTTATTTCTCTAATCTGAGTAATGACAAATTAGCCGCGAGCTGCAGATGACTTTGGAATAGCGATGCTTTCTGGCAGCAGTGAAAAGGGATGAGACATAGTTTGTGAGAACAAGGAATCCTAGTGAGAATGAGACCCCAATAGGCTCACCAAAGTTTTCTTTCAGGACAGGACACTTGTAAAGGGGTTGTTTCTGAAACATAAAATAGATCTATCTTTTTTTTTTTTTTAAACATATTTTATTGATTTTTTACAGAGAGGAAGGGAGAGGGATAGAGAGTTAGAAATATCGATGAGAGAGAAACATCGATCAGCTGCCTCCTGCACAACCCCTACTGGGGATGTGCCTGCAACCAAGGTTCATGCCCTTGACCGGAATCGAACCTGGGACCCTTCAGTCCTCAGGCTGACGCTCTATCCACTGAGCCAAACCAGTCAGGGCTAAAATAGATCTATCTTTCATTTAAGTAAATCTTGTTGCTCTGTGATTCTACCCTCACCCCCATTCCCAAATCCACAGCATTCGTTGGCTTAGCAGAAGGACAGGTACCACTGCGAAGAAGGAAGTCACTGCTGGCTCTGAGGCTCAGAGACAATCTTCTGGGGCTCATACAGCAATGGTTCTCCAACTTCACTGCGCATCAGCGTCACCGGGAGGGTCTGCTAAGAGCAGGTTACCAGGCCCCATTGGAGAAACCAGCCAGGGTTTCTGATTGGGTAGATCTGCAGTGGGAATCAAGAACTGGCACTTTTCATGTTGCCAGGTGTAAGGATGCTGCTGGTGTTTAGACCAAACTTTGAGAACTACACAGCCCTGGAGTGCCAACAGTTCTTGAAAGTCAAGGGCCCTGAGAGAAAGGGGTTTATACACCTCAGAGCTTCCATTTCCACATCGAAAGCCAAGCCTGGAGTTTGAAAACTGGGGTTTCCCAGGAATGAATGTGAGTGGCATTATCAGACACAAGTCCTTTCTGCTGCTGTGACAAAGTGGTGTGGAAGGAGACGAAATGACCACAGAGAGACAGAACACATCCTCGCCTTTCCCTAACACCACCTCAACCGTCCTTGGTTAACGTGGGCGACGTCTGTAGTCAGTGCCCTTTTCCCACCGGAAAGATGGCCGCTCTCAGGAAAACCCTGCTGGGGTATTTTAGTTGCTTTAAGATTTTTTCCTTATGCATAAAAGATATTCTTGCTACAGAATCCAAGGTACAGCTTCAGGAAGTTTCGCATCTATGGGCCCAGAATGAACCCATGACTTGTAGGAAAAGAGACCCCTCTGCGGCCGAATGGGCCCCTGTTTTACAGAGCATTGGCAATCTCCACCCCCTTTTCGTGAGCAGAAGGTGCATTTAGAACTTTAATTGTTAAGCATCTTTCTTTTGTTTCTGACCGAGGACAAAGGCTATATTCTTTCTGTCATGGGCACAGGGCTGCAATGGGATGTTTTCCTATTTGGATATGACTGATGCCCTTATAGGAAGTAAACTCATTTCTGCATGATGTGCTTGAGACTTGGAGAAATAAACCACAATTTATCTCCTCTAAACAGCACTCCCCAGTTCAGAGCAGGAGGCAGATAACCTCAATGTGAACTTTGCCTATGGATGTTTATCTACAGCTCCAAGTAATATGGATTTATTCCGGTAATATACAGGCCATTTGGCAGATAATGTCAAGAGAAACATTTTATTACTGATTTCTTGTAAATTACACATGGTTGTGTTTTAATGGATTTTCCTTCCAAGCCTCAGTCTCACAACACGAGGAGTTAAACAGATTTTTAATATGATCTTGAATATTGACTTTTAATTATGCACTGGTTAACAAAACAAGTAACACTGCCATTTCCATCAAGGGAGCAGTAAGGATGGAGGGTATCTTTTGACACCCCCGTACCTTCCCATTCTACTACTACTTTTTAAAACATCCCCATGCCAGGCATAAAAATGTAAAAATCTCACATTACTTTAAGGAGACCCTGGAGCAGCTTTTAATTATGTTTATCACAAAGGATACACGGCTTCTGTAACAATAGGTGAAGGGAGCCTAGCAACCATGTTCAAGGGTAAGAAGGGCTCTGCGAAGGGGCACAGGAGCAATTATTTTAATCTCCGTAGAAAGCAAACTGGAAAAAATACCTTAAAGGTAAAGAAAGAAGGTAGACAATCAAATGAACTTCCTGACCACAAGGATATCAGGGGAAAGAAGTCATTGTAAACCTGAGAACTAAGCTGCACCCTTTCTGATGCATCTCAGTTCTTCAGATGGCCGTAGAGCAGGCAGCACCCGACAGCAGTGGCCCCAGCGTTCTGCATCCAGAGTGTGACCCCCCAACACTGCGCCCTTTCTAAGACTCGGCCATCTCTTCCTTGGAGACAAGAAGAGGTGGTGAGGGACTTCTATTGGACGTGCATATTTTTAGATTTTGTTTCTAAGAATGTGGAGGGCTGAAGGCTTTCGAATTTCTTTCCTGGCCATTCAGGCAAGAAAATAGGTCAAGAGCTCAGTAAGACCAAGGAGATCAGTGGCTTATTGCTGTATGGGAGTTAGCATTCTTTTAAACTTTCTCCCAAGAAATTCCTGAAATGCATTCTGTGAGGAAGTGTTAGTGGTGAAGACAAATTTAGAGTATTGAGGTCTTAATGGGTATTGGTTGCTTAATAAATCTGGGCAGGAGATAAGAAAGAGTGAAAGGACACAGGAAATTTTGACAATGATATAACTAAGATAGAAATCAGGCTAATGTATTTTATTTAGAACTCCCCAAAAATTGGAGTAGAAAAGGGCCTCAGAAATGAAATCTAATGTATTTTGAAAAATGCATGGGGAAACTAAATAACGTCCTTTTATTTATTTATTTTTTAGCCATCTGAATAATAGGGTCAGAACTGGGAATTTAACTCAGTACAATGGTGATTTCATTACATTATTCTCTTCTGGACGTCAGTTCTCTGCAACTTGTCATATAGAAAAACCTAGAGGTATTTTTTGTTTGCTTGCTTCTTATTCCTATACACAACAACAGCAATCAACACCCAAAACAAGTTATTTAGCTCAACCTGGAAAACCCAGAAACTACTCTAAGTTCTTGCACCACATTAAAATTCTTCCATTCTTCCTGGGACCATCATGTCAACTTTGTGAAGCAAGGAGCAATAGTAAGATAGTGTTAATCACGTTTAAAAAATCATCGCTACAGAAAACACAAGTTTTGTCACCATTATAAAACAGTACCTTTACAGACCCTCGCCAAACAATTAGAGAAGCTGTTGCTAAAAATACCAACTATATGATGGCTCCTTTGTATTTTATCAATTGACTGTCATTTGACTTGTTGATTGAAATAAGATGGAATCCTCACCATATTGAGGAATACTGGGGAGTCTGTGGTCTCTTTGAATGGAGAATGCATATATTTTGGGAACAAAGATAAAAATGGAGCATTTTTCTAGCACCGAAGAACTTTAAGTTTAACACTTTTGGAGAAAAACCACCTGCCCAACAGAATTTCAGCCACTCTGGCCAGTTGTCAGGAATTTTTTCTATCCAGGTGTTGGAATCAAGACTCCAGGAGTAAAAGAACACAAGCAAACTGCAACCCCAGGAAGCTACATTTATTTCAGCCTCAAAGAGCTCTGTATTGCTAAACAAAACATAAAATGTGCAATAAACTTTAGGTATAAAGGACTTTGTTGGCCATAACATTTTATTTTACTGCTGTCCTCCTATGGCTAAACACGTTCAAGATCAGTAAAGCATTAAAATATTCAAGATGACAGAACACGAAGCCTAATTCCAGAACTGTAGCCAGGAGAATGTATGACAAGGGGCAGACACAGAATGCCTGTGTGTCATCGTAAAGTCCAGCATTTCAGCATGCACTTAATTAAAAAGGCCAGTGAGCGTCCCTAATTGGCCGTTCCATTGCCCTCCACACAGGCACGGGCTGAACTGAGTGGGGCAGCTCTGATCCCCAATCTCCTTGTTCCCCTGAGTCCCAAGCTGGCACTTCCACACACAGTCAGGATGCTGAGATTTTCCTGAGGCCCACATTTTTTGTGGGAGCTCAGAAAAGCACATACTGTTTTAAATTTCCCTGAATGTGCAGGGAGGCAAGGATTTATATTTTGAAATAGAAACCCCTTACCTACTGTCTAAGAAAGCCTTTGTTATGGAAATAAGTCTTTCTGTGGGAAATTATGGTTTCCAGGGGACCTATTTCTACTAATCAGACTCAAGATTGATCTGGACATTGCCACCTTGTGTTACATCCCCTCAGGACAGGGAATTACTAAATAAGGGAAGCAAAGTCTTAAAATGAGAAGACAGTGGTGATTCCTATTGAGCTACCTGCGAAGTAGGAGAATTAGAAAATTCTTTTGGCTCTTCTGTCCAACGTAAAAGCACGATTGGAATGGCATTGCCCAAACCCACTGTCTTGGCTGCTTTTGGAGTATTGTTGTTACATTGAACTTGATTTTTCAACCTCCAGCTTTTTGGTTTGCACACTTGTTAACTGTGTTTTTTGTTTGTTTGTTGTTCCTGTGTGTATGTGTGGGTGTGTGCCCGTGTGTGTGTGTGCCTGTGTGTGTGTGTGTGTGTGTGTGTGGGTGTGGGTGTTCATCATTGTTCCCTTAGTTTCTAGCACAGGGCCTGGCAAACAGTAGGCTCTCAATCAATCTATCTTAAAGAAGACATTTTGAAGCACTTACATTTGCCTCATATTTATAAAAGTAACATTTATACAAATGGTAATAGAAAAATAGAGAAGAAAATGAAATTCACCCATATCCAGTAATAATTAGTATTAAAATTTTGGTCTGATTCCAATGATCTAATTTGTATATGTTTACATGTACATACACAAGTATACTCAGAAACACAGAGACACACATACAAATATATGCATACTAGACACTCACAACTGGTATCAAATCAAATGGTCAGTTACATATCATCTTTTCAATTAATGTGAACGAGTTGGGGAATGTTCCATGCAATGGGAACCGGTTTATAGAGTCACAGTGCCCATTCACTAGACACCCTCAGCCTATGGACTTGTTCACTGGGTTGAGGAAGCTTCCTTGTGTTCCTCACCTGCTAGTAGGGACACTCACTGAGTAGTAACTCAGTGCCGGAAACTGCTAAGCCCTTGAGTCCTAATATTCCCTTTCAATCTTGACAACAGCTTTCAAGGTCAGTTAGGATGTTTTTTTAGGACCCAGGGAGCATAAGTCATTTGTCCAAGCCCACCCAGGGTGGCTCGCAGGGCCGGGTTTGGAACCCAGGCCTGACAGATTCTGATCCCAGCTCTGAATCCTGGGCCTGGTCCTGCCTTGACTATCCCCACGCCTTGTTACATGTTACACACCCAACTCATTTTGAGCCCTCTACCTTTTGATCAGTTGTTCCAGTTGGTTCTATTTCTGAAACGCCCCATTTCCAATCTCCCATCAATGCCTTAACTCATTGGTTCTCAACCAGGTACAGTTTGTCCCCCAGGGGGGCATTTGCAATACCTGGAGACAGTTTTCTTTGTCATCCCTTGAAGTGGAGTACCACTGGCACATATTGGGTAGAGGCCAATGCTGTTGCTGAACATCTGCAATACTCGGGACAGGCTCCCACAACCAAGACTTATTCGGCTCCAAACGTTAACAGTGCCAAAGTTGGGACATCCTGTCCTAGCTTATTTCCCCAGACACTCTTGTCTAAACACAAACACCCTCCTAATTAGTTTTTCTACCTAAGTTCCATCTTCATACACTCTGCTGCCATGGGTATTGCTTTAAACAGACACACTCATGCCACTCTGTTGCTCTATTTAGCTCTATGGCTCTGGAGGATGCCCAGGTCCAAATGCAGATTCAAACTGTTCCAGACTAGGTGACTTCAGGCAAGCCATTGGACCTCTCCGAACCTCATCCTGCCTGCTCAAGGGAAGTCCTCACTAATGTTATCATCACTTACAAGTGACCTTTAAGGCTTTCTACTGCCTGCAGAAGGCCCACACTTCTCAGCATGGCATTCCGGCCCTGCACCGCATCTGCGCTGCTGTTCTGGGAGACGGGTGCTCTAGTCGGCAGGACCACCTGTCATTCTAGACTAACAGACACTCGGATGTCTGTGTCTTTGCTCTGCTCTGCTACAGCTGGGACTCCATCTCTGTCTCCTCTGCTTGGAAACATCTGTCTTCTTCAGGACTCAGGTCAACGGTCACCTTTTCTGTTTAGCTTTCTCTAATATCTAGTCAGATTTATGTACTTCTTCCCCTACATGGTCACAGTATTTTGGTTATTCCATCTATCAGTCCATCCATCCATCCATCCATGTTTTCACCCATTCATTCTTCTATCATCCATCCATCCATCCATTGGCTGTAATACAGAATAATTAAGATCACAAGCTCTGGAAACAGATTTGTTTCATTCAAAATCAGGTTCCAAAGTCAAATTTATGTAACCTTGAACAGATTACTTGGCGCTATAAAGTCTTAATTTCCTTGTCTCTAAAGTAGATATACTAATATTATACAATTGGTAAAGCTATTGGAGGATTGCATGTGTATAAATCATTCATCATATTGCTTGCTATGGATAAGCCCTAAATAAATGTTAGTTCTCACCTTGTATTTGTTGAGTACCTACTCTCTGACAGGCCCTCTTCCCATTGTGCCTGCATCATAATGGGTGGTGCCTGTGCCCAAATCTCTCACTGATGAGCTTGTTGGCGAAAGGTAATTTCCTTTTTAATCTCCTCTTCACACTAACACTTGAAGTATAGATGACGATAATACAATTTTTGTATCAACATCTGGTCTTGTTTCATAAAGTTCTGCCGGCCAGTATTCTCTCTTAAGATGCTCTGCAGGCATCTACTGATGTGAGACGCATGGCGGATGAAAGGAGTCTGCTATTCTCCTGCGGTGGCAGACGCCCCTCCGTTTCCAACCCACCTTCTAAGCTGTCTCCCTGGGCATAATCAAAAGAAATTGCCTCATGGTTACAATGGCCTTTGGCCTTCTCCACTACCCTGGAGCTGCAGAGACGATGTCAGTGACATATTCTTGCAGAAGGAACTCAGTGACTGCTTAATTCTACCTGTGGATTTTGAATGCTTTGTACTTTGTTAAAATCCAGATTGCATTCTTCTAACTAAGCAAGTGGTCTGATCTGATTAATATAATGCATTCTCCTCTATTGCCCAGCATTGCCAAAGGCAAGGTATTACTTAGCAAATCACTCCCTCCCCCAATATGCACGCACATAAATGCAAAATAAATAGATCCCACAATCATTATTGAACTAATATAGCACTTAGAAATGTATTTTTATTGTGAAAAATGGCCAAATAAGAGCTGCTGACTGTTTGTAGCCCTGGAATGTAAGTCAGATGAATTGGTGCCCAGAAGTCTGACATTTCAAAAGCCCGAGAATGAGTTACATTTTTCCTGGTATGCCATTTTTGCAATTGGCCCAGCTATTTTCCTTTCACAGGAAGCAATTCTTCCGTGTCCAGGCAGTTCAATTAGACTCTAATATTTTCATTGCTACTTCTTAACTGTAATTTTGCTACTGTTAATGAATAGTAATGTAAATATCTATGTTTTCCAATGGTCTTAGGCTCTACAGCAGCGGTTCTCAACCTGTGGGTCATGACCCACAGGTTGAGAACTGCTAGCAAGGATGCCTAAGACCATTGGAAAACACAGATATTTACATTATGATTCATAACAGTAGCAAAATTACAGTTATGAAGTAGCAACGAAAATAATTTTATGGTTGGGGGTCACCACAACATGAGGAACTGTATTAAAGGGTCGTGGCATTAGAAAGGTTGAGAACCACTGAATTGGAGCATTGTGAAAGTGCTCAGAAGGACTTCAGCAGAAGGATCCCTGAGCAATAGGCATAATTTTGGAGAGGAATAAATTCTGCTCTTACCACCCAGTGTTGGCAATGGTGTTAACTAACCTGGAAAAAGAATGCACCATCTGTGCCTTCTCAACTCAGTTAACCTGCCCAGAGAATTAGATACATACCCTCTTACCTCAGAGAGTTCTCTGGGTCAGCTCAGCGTCCCGTGTGTCTTTAGCCAACAACAGCGCCCTCCTGGTCCTCCCTGCTCACTAGAAGGCCGGCTCCATCTCTGGTGGATTTAGAACATGTGCCTATACTCTTCTCTCCTTAAGCATGGGCTGGCTTAGAGGCTTACTTCGAGTGAACAGAATGCAGCAGAAAGGACGCTGTGTGACATTTGAGACTCAGTTGGAGGTCAGCAAACTTTTCCTGTAAGGGTTCAGATAGTAAATGCTTTTGGCTTTCTGGGCCATATCTATGGAGTCTGGTTGAGACTGCGCAGCTCTAGCATTGCAGTGTGTAACACAAACGGGCCTGGCTTCTTTTGAAATTAGCTCCTAGAATTCGCAAGCAAACAGGCTGCTTCTCTGCAGTTACAGTTTATCATTTAGAGAAACAATGTTGAAAGAATGGTGGGGTGGGTCATAGGGGTATCTCATTGCTGTAGTCATTTGCATTTCCATGATGACATACAATGTGAATTATCTTTTGTATGCCTTTCTTGCCATCTGCACATCATTTTTGGTACCTCACTATCTCTGCAAGCTACCACGTTTATCCATCCTGAAGCCACCGTGCTGGAGAGGCCACGAGGAAGGACCACATAGAGGTAGGGGAGATGCCCAAGGAGGCCCAGCTGTCCAGTCTCCCCTCACGTGTATGTGAGGAGGACGTCTTCAAGATGAGTCCAACCTAGCCACCATCTGCCTGACTGCAGCCATATTGCAAGAGACCCACTAAGAAGATCTTAGCTGAGTGCAGAATTGAAAGATGACGGATGGACAAATGACCTAGTTTTCACCTGTCATTGCCCAAACTGCTTTGTATAGAGATGGGCATGTATCTCCATTTGAACCAATGAGATCCAATCCCTTGATCTTCATAGTAAGAAAGAGTGGAAATGCTCTCTTTTTGCTGTATTTCTAATAGGGTAGCATGTAAGCCTGGGGCTATTAGTTGACATTTTGACCCCATACAGGCAGAAGCTGTCCAAGACAGAGAGAAAGGATGAGAGAGAGAGAGAGAGAGAGAGAGAGAGAGAGAGAGAGAGAGAGAGAGAGATAGTACTAATGGCATCAGTTGGGTACGAGTATGGAACTATTCCTAAGAATTAACTGTGGGTATTTCAGTTATAAGAGACAATTATTGTATTATATATATTCACTAGTGGCCCAGTGCATGAAATTTGTGCACATTAAAAGGGGATTAATTAGAGGAAATATTTTAATATTGCTATTTGCCCTTTCTCTATAATAGAAGTGTCAGAGATAAAAGAAAATTAGTAAAATGTATATGAAAATCTTCCTCCTGTCAGAGTCTGGGGTGCACCATGGGACCCAGAGTCAAGTCCCCGCCCACCCACCTGCACTTCAAAATCACACGAGACCCAAACCCGGCCAGGCCCCCACCCCCAGTGGGCTAGATCCAGACCCGGCCAGTCCCACCCTTGTCAAGCCCCGCCGGGTTGGGGGGGTGCAACCTCAGGTCCCCTAGCCTGGTGCTGGGGTAGGGGGCATGGCCTGAGGTCCCCCAGCCCAGGCCAGGGTGGGGGGGTGCGCCTTGAGGTCCCCCGTCAAGCCCTGCCGGGTGGGGGATGCAGCCTGAGATCCCCTGTCAAGCCCCACTGGGCGGAGGTGTGGCCTGAGGTCCCCCGTCAAGGCCCGCCGGATGGGGGGGCATGCCTTGAGGTCCCTGGTCAAGCCCCGCTGAGTAGGGGGGCATGCCTTCAGGACCCCCGGCCTGGTGCTGGGAGGGGGGAGCAGCCTCAGGTCCTCCATCAAGCCCCACCGGGAGGGGAGCGCAGCCTCAGGTCCCCTGTCAAGCCCTGCTGGGTGAAGGGAACAGCCTGAGGTATCCAGGCCCAGAACTGGGGTGGGGGGTGCACCTTGAGGTCCCCCATCAAGCCCCGCCAGGCAGGGGGTGCAGCCTCATGTCCCCCAGCCCGGCGTCGGGGCAGGGAATGTAGCCTCAGGTCCCCTGGCCTGGTGCTGGGGTGAGGGGTGTGGCCTGAGGTCCCCCGTCAAGCCCCGCCTGGGTGGGGGAAGCAGCCTGAGGTTCCCTGTCAAGCCCCAAGGGGCTGGGGGGGGGGGACGCAGCCTCAGGTCCCTGCTGATTGCTCATTAAGGCTCATTATGGGAACTCGGCCTCCACTGTGGGTACAGCCATCTTGTGTTATGGAAACCCCCACCTCTGCTGTGGGAGCACTATCTTTGTGGTGGAGTGACGGTCAATTTGCATATTCCCTCTTTATTATATAGGATATGTCATAAGTGCACAGGTTGATGAATTTTTTAAAAATATGTTTTTATTGATTGTAGAGAGAGAGGAAGGGAGAGGGATAGAGAGATAAAAACATTGATGAGAGAGACACATTGATCGGCTGCCAACTGCATGTGCCCTGACTGGGAATTGAACCGGGAACTCTCGGTTCATGGGTCATTGCTCACCACTGAGCGACGCTGGCCAGGCTTGGTTTTAATAAACCAAACACATCCATGTAGCCATGTAACCAGAACCCAGGTCAAGAAACTAAAGCTTACAAAACTTTCCAAACACCATGCCTCTTTATCTCCTTTCAACTTTTCCCTCCAGGTAGCCACGATCTGGAATTTTCACAGCATCTATTAGTTTTTATTCTTTTAGTGCTTCATACAAAAAGAGCCATATAATATGCATTCTTTTTCATCTGACTTCCTTCATCCAACCTTCTGTGTATGAGATTTCTCCATGCTGTCATATGTAGAGTTAGATATTTACACTCCTATATAATTTTTGATTGTGCAAATGTTAACACAGTTCATTTATCCAGTCTATGGTTGACGGACATTTCCAGTTTCATTCTTGCATGTGCCTTTTGGTGACTGTATGCCCACATTCCTACCTGCCTGTGCCTCACGGTGAAACTCCTGGGGTGTAGGGGATGCATCTGCCAGGCTTTATTAGATACTGACAAACAGTTTTCCCTAGTGATGCTCCTCCATCCGTGTATGCGAGTTCCTATCCTCAGTCCCCTTTCTCGTCAGCAGTGGTACTTTTCGTTTTGCCCATTTTAGTGATCCCAGGAGGGGCAGTGTAATATTGCACTGGGCTTTAAATTTACCTCTCCTATGTGATGCTTTTATTTGTTTACTGACCATTTTGAAACCCTCTCTGATGAAGTGTCCAAGCCTTTTGCCCATTTATCAATGAGTTGTCTCTCTTTTCTTGTTGATGTTTAACAATTCTTTATGTATTGCAAACATGGATCCTTTTAGAATGATGGAGGTATGCCTATGCATTTGAAGACGTGTGTCTGTAAGGGGATGTGGTCACTGAGACTGTGGCTTTTTAGAGAGCGTGGCTTGGCCGCAGCACTCAGTGTGCATGCGCGGGCACAGGTTCACTTGCTGTTCCGGGGGAGCTGGAACAGACATCACGGCGTGGCTGAATGGCAGCCGAGGATGCCTCTGGTTCTCCCAAGTAGCCTTGGCCACTACTACAGCTTGGTCAGGCACGAGCACAGCATGGCAGCTCCTGTTCCCTTCTTTGTAAAACAGGGGAGTTGGGGAGGAAGAGACATCTAACGTAAAACGGGCCTGGGTGAATCCCTGTATTTCCTAGCTTCTCTGTTGGCCTTTCCAGTAGGTGGCCCTGGAGCCACTGCACTGTCACTGCTGCTGTGGGGCCCACCAGAATCGCTGAAGGTCCCCAGGTTGGTTCTTCCAGAAACCAGCGTGAAGAAACTAATGCGCCACTGGTTCCAATGGTGGGAGAGTAGGCAGTGGGACCGCAGGCTCTCAGATTCTTCAGGAAATTGCCTAACCTTCTCAAAAACACTCAAAATCTTCCTTTCTTCCTTAGCACCAGGATATAAATCAAACACAATATATATCTCGTGGGGAGGGGGAATGTCTTTTTCACTCTCTTCTGAAATCTACCTTCATCTCCAGGTAAAAAAATGAAAATGTGAATTTTTGAACTTTATTCTCACTACACAGCCTTGACAGTAATTCACCCTTGGAGCTGATAGGGGAGTCTATTATCAATAATAATAAAAAAAAGGTGGCTAAGAGACTGGGAAGAAATAGAAATTGACAAATCAGTTAAAATGGCAAATCTAAAATAAACATGCATCAATAAATATGACCACATCTATCTCAGGATTATTAATATATTTGGCTCCTTAGAATTTGGATATACTGAAGGGCTAAGAGATTAGATAATGCACAGGAAATATTTTATTAACCACTTGCTGACTTGAAATAAATTTTATACCAATAATAAAACGTATTAGATGTTGCCTACAAATAGTTAAACTTGAATTTGCTGTCCATGAAAGTAAATCAGTGAGAGAGCAATGCCTTTTAACACATCAACCTTGGGAACCTAGTTCAATTCTCCTTCTCAACATGTCGCCATTAAGTCTTCTGATCAATTAGAGTGAGTTTTCACATGGGATATGACCTGTATCTTGGAGGAAGTGAGGCTCAAAGGATTTAGAGAGAATTATTCAGTCTTCCTTACTCATTCTCCCCAACAAACAGACTAGCAACAGTTACATCAATCTCTCAAGGTCGGTATATCCCAAGGAGCTCAACATCACTCATATGGTCGTACTGGTACTGCCTTTAGTCTACCAGGTGTGGCGAAGTGCATTGCCTTTATCTTCGAAAACAGAAAACAAGATGATCAGATTGCACAACCTGTCTACTTTGATACATGGTCATGACTAGAAAGTTGATATCCCTGCCTCTTAGGACAGTAGTCAACTGTTTTGCACCAATGATTTGATATGAGGGCATTTTTGAAATGCTACACTTTCATGTCACCACTTGCTCTGCCAAACAGCTATCTTTCCATATTCGTTATGACTTGGTAACTCAGTGGGTTTAGTTACATTTGGCTTAATTAAAGTTTCTCAAGAAAAAAACAAGAGGGCTCATCTGTTTAAAATACTACCTGTGGCCCTGCCCAGTGTGGCTCAGCAGTTAAAGCATTGATACCCAGTCAAGGGCATGTACCTGGCTTGTGGGTTTATTCTTTGTCCCCATCAGGGCACATGCAGTACTCAAACAGCCGATGTGTCTCTCTCACAATGATGTCTCTCTCTCTTCTCTCTCTTCTTCCTCTCTCTCTCTCTCTCTCTCTCTCTCTCTCTCTCTCCCTCCTTCCCTCCCTCCCTCCCTCCCTTCCTCCCTTCCTCCCTTCCTATCTCTCCTTCCCTTCCTCTCTTTCTGAAAAAGCAATGGAAAAAATATCCTCAGGTGAGGATTAAAAATATTACCTGTGGACAAATGTTAACTAAAACTTAAGCATTTAAAATAGATGCTCAACATGGATTCATTGCAATATTATTTGAAAGCAATTGTCATACCTAAATTTGGTTACCAGTTTTAAAAACCTGGTATCAGACAACTGCAGCACCCACGGAACAGCTGCGAGCCCCAGAACAACGCTCCCCAATTGGCGCAAACACATGGGTTCAGAGGAGCTCTACACTCCACCACGGAAAGGTCAGATTTCGCCTGGGATAAGGTGAGGTCTCTGGTCCCGGCGGGAGAGAGGAACGCGCGTTTTGCGGGAGCTGGAGGACCAGGGAAGTCTGTGCCTAGAAAAATCCGTGGCTGTTGGGGCTGGCATGATCTGTGAATGTGGAAGGGGGTCCTCAGAGCTGCTAACAGAAGGGCTCTCTAAAAAGCAACCCATTTTGATCTGACGTGCAGGGACACCCTAAGAATTTCAGGGGTGTGCCGGCTGCCTAGACTTACGCACAGCCCCGGAGTTCGCACACTTGGGCTTTTTCCTCTTCAAATCCTTGCTTCTGATTACTAAGCCCAATACATAGGATCACCCAGTTGGGGACACCCTGGGAGACTGCAGGGGAAAGTTGTTTTTCTGGAACCTGGGGATCGGAGCAGGGAGTGACCATCGGAGAGCCAGATCTGAGGCAGCCCACTCCCACAAACCGGTAGTGAGTGCCACAGGGAAAGAAGGCTCTAACACTGCCTAGAGAGGCCATAGATAGACCCGGAAGTCAATCCAGAAACACTGCCACCCAGGGGCTGAATCACAAATTGACTCTTGTGTAATCAAAAATAAAGGAATACGAGAAATTAAGACACACCGCCTGCTTAAAATCAGGACTGGCTTACAATACTGAAGAGCAGTGGAATGCAGGGAACTGCAATACTGTCTGGACTGAGAAACAGGCGTGCCAAACAGAACAACAGAGGAAGTGAATGACCTTCACTACTCCACATTTTATTTTTATTTTTTATTTTTTTATTTTCATTTTTTGCATCTTTTACTCAAGAAACTAATTTTTTTTCCTCACTTGATTTTACCTTTTTAATTATTACATTTTTATTTTCAATCCGTATTATTACTACTGCTATTTTATCTTTTTTTTTTAAAGTGTCATTTTATTTTCTCTTCATTTTATTTTGGGATTAGTGTTCTACATTCTATTTTTATCTTTCCTTTAGCATCATTTTACTCTATCTCAACTCTACCTTTATGCCATCACTCTCTTCCTAACTGTCCCCTTTTCGGTGTCCTGTTTATCTTACCCCTTTCCTGCTTTAGATTTTCCCTATTCTTTCTGTTTACCCCTTGTTAAAATTTCACCCTACTTACATATCTAATCTCCAATCCCCTGCTCTAAGTCCATACACACCTCTCTCTTCGCTGTCTTAACTAGCCAAAAAATTGTTTTTCTCTGTCCTTTTGTTGTTGTTCACTTGAATGTAGATTATATTGAATTTTTATGCTTGTTTGTGAGATTGTTTTGCTTATTCTTCTTTTGTTTGTTTATTTTTTTGTTTGTTTTGTGCTTCTGTTTTCCCTTGCCTCACTCAATATTAGTTGGTGTTGTAGTTTGTATTAATCCTCAGGTACTTGTTGCTGGCATTTGCTGGGATTAGTGATTGTTCTATTGGAGTTTTCTCCCCAATATATATAGTCTGTTCCCCTTTTTCTCTTAGTCTCTTTCTTGTCTCTCTTACTTTTTTTCCCTTTTCCCAATTTCATTTTGACACTCCTTTTTTTTTTCTTCTTTCTTTCTTTTTCCTCTTCTTCTTTCTCTCCTATTCCCTAGTTTGCCTTTTTCTGGTGGTCACCTTTATTGGAGGTTATTAATATCATGAATACATTTCTGTTCAGTGCCTTGTGTGTTGTACCTGGTAGTGCTGTATTTTGTGCCTTTAAATCAATGCAGGAGAGAGAGAACTACATAACCAGACACCCAGAGAAGAGAGACCATGGGGAGACAAAGAAACAGCCCGCATAAGAAAGAAAAGCAGTCATCATCAGAAAAGGAAGTAAACGAAATGGAGGCAAGCAACCTTCCAGAAAAAGAATTCAGAGAAATGGTCATAAGGTGGCAGAAAAGAATGAAAGACAAATTCGACAATATGAGCAAGAACCAAGAGGAAATGAAGAAGAACCAAGAAGAAATGAAAAATGACATCGCTGCTGTAAAGAACTCAATAGAAAGCATCAAGAGTAGACTAGAAGAAGCAGAGGACCACATCAGTGAGCTAGAAGACAAGATGGGAAAAAATACCCAAGTAGAGCAACTTCTAGAAAAAAAAAATAAAAGGCAGGAGAAGAGCCTAAGGGAACTTTGGGACAACATGAAACAAAACAACATCTGCATAATAGGGGTTCCAGAAGGAAAGGAAGCTGAGCAAGGAATAGAAAACCTGTTTGAAGAAATAATGACAGAAAACTTCCCTGATATCAGGAAGAAAAAACCCACACAAACCCAAGAAGCTCACAGAGTCCCAAGCAAAATGAACCCCAAAAGACCGACGCCAAGGCACATTATAATTAGATTGGAAAACACCAATGACAAAGTAAGAATCTTAAAAGCGGCAAGAGAGAGACAGAAAGTTACATACAAAGAAACCCCCATCAGACTAGCAACTGATTTCTCAACAGAAACTCATCAGGCCAGAAGGGAATGGAATGAAATGTACAAAGTCATGCAAAGGAAGGGTCTGAATCCAAGAATATTGTACCCAGCAAGGCTGTCAATCAAAATTGAAGGTGAAATCAGGAGCTTCACAGACAAAAAAGGACTAAGGGAATTTATTACCACCAAACCAGCAATGCAAGAAATGCTAAAGGGTCTGCTGTAAAAAAAAAAAAAAGAAAGAAATAGGAAGCGAAGAAGGAACACAGGGGTAAAGAATAGGAATGGTGAAAAATAAGTACCTATCAATAATAACTTTAAATGTAAATGGATTCAATGCCTCAATCAAAAGACATAGGGTAAAGGATTGGATAAGAAAACATGACCCATATATCTGCTGTCTACAAGAAACCCACCTCAGAAAAAAAGACGCACACAGACTGAGGGTGAAGGGATGGAAAAAGGTTTTCAGGGCAAATGGAACTGAAAAAAAAGCTGGGGTAGCAATACTTATATCTGACAAATTAGATCTCCAAGTGAAGGACATAACAAGAGATAAGGAAGGCCACCTCATAATACTAAAGGGAGCAATCCAACAAGAAGAAATAACTCTGGTAAACATATATGCACCCAATACAGGAGCACCCAAATACATAAAAAAACTCCTGGAGGATATCAAGGAAGAGATTGACAGCAATACAATCATAGTAGGAGACTTTAATACCCCACTATCACAATTGGACAAATCCTCTAAACAAAACATCAGCAAAGAAACATCAATCCTAAATGACTCACTAGACCAGATGGAATTAATTGACATCTCCAGAACATTTCACCCCAAAGCCATAGAATATACATTCTTCTCAAGTGTACATGGGTCATTTTTAAAGATAGACCATATGTTGGGACATAGGCAAAATCTCTTCAAATTCAAGAAGATAGACATCATATCAAGCATCTTCTCAGACCACAGTGGCATAAAACTGGAAATCAACTACAATAAAAACAACCCAAAGAAATCAAACACATGGAGACTAAACAGCATGCTATTAAACCATGACTGGGTTACCAGAGAGATCAAAGAAGAAATAAAAAACATCATGGCAACAAAAGACAATGAAAACACTACAATCCAAAATCTATGGGACACAGCGAAAGCAGTCTTGAGAGGGAAGTTCATAGCTCTACAAGCTGACTGCAAAAAACAAGAAACAGTGGTAATAAATTACCTAACCCAACAACTCAAAGAGTTAGAAAAAGAGCAACAAGAAAAGCCCAGTGTAAGCAGAAGGAAGGAAATAATAAAGATCTGAGTGGAGATAAATGACATTGAGACCAAAGAAACAATACTAAAGATCAACAAAACCAAGAGCTGGTTCTTTGAAAGGATGAACAAGATTGATGAACCTCTAGCCAGGCTCACCAGGAAGCAAAGAGAGAGGACCCAAATAAACAAGATCAGAAATGAAAGAGGTGAAATAACAACAGATCCCGCCGAAATACAAAAGATTGTTAAAAACTACTACGAACAACTCTATTCCAACAAACTGGACAACCTGGAGGAAATGGACATATTCCTAGAAAAATATAACCTTCCAAAACTCAATCAGGAAGAATCTAAACAGCTCAATATGCCAGTAACTATGGAAGAAATTGAAGCAGTCATCATAGAGCTTCTGGCAAACAAAAGCCCGGGGCCAGATGGCTTCATAGGAGAGTTTTACCAAACATTCAAGGAAGAACTAAAACCTATCCTCCTCAGACTATTCCAAAAAATTCAAGAGGAAGGAACACTTCCAAGTTCCTTCTATGAAGCCAGCATCACCCTAATACCAAAACCAGATAAAGACAACACAATGAAGGAGAATTACAGGCCAATATCCCTCATGAACATAGATGCCAAAATCCTCAACAAAATTCTAGCAAATCGGATGCAGCAGTATATCAGAAAGATCATACACCATGACCAAGTAGGGTTTATCCCAGGAATGCAAGGATGGTACAATATCTGCAAATCAATAAATGTGATACATCACATAAACAAATTGAGAGATAAAAATCACAGTCATATCAATTGATGCAGAAAAAGCATTTGACAAAATCCAACACCCTTTCTTGATAAAAACTCTCAACAAGGTGGGAATAGAAGGATCATACCTCAACATCATAAAAGCTATATATGATAAACCCACAGCTAACATCATACTCAATGGGCAAAAACTAAAACCATTTCCCCTAAGAACAGGAACAAGACAGGGATGCCCACTCTCACCACTCCTGTTTGACATAGTACTGGAAGTATTAGCCATTGCATTTAGAAATGAAGAAGAAATAAAAGGCATCCAAATTGGAAAAGAAGTAAAGCTGTCCTTATTTGCAGATGACATGATATTGTACATAAAAAACCCGAAAGACTCCATCAAAAAACTAACAGACTTAATAAATGAATTCGGCAATGTAGTAGGATACAATATTTACGCCAAGAAATCTATGGCATTTCTATACACCAACAGTGAACTTACAGAAAGAGAGACTAAAAAAGCAATCCCATTTTCCATTGCACCAAAAAAATTAAGATACTTAGGAATAAACGTAACCAAGGAGGTAAAAGACCTATACGCGGAAAACTACAGGACACTGAAAAAAGAGATAGAGGAAGATGTAAACATATGGAAGAACATACCATGTTCATAGATTGGTAGAATCAACATCATTAAAATGTCCATACTACCCAAAGCAATCTATAGATTCAATGCACTCCCCATTAAAATACCAACGGCATATTTCACAGACATAGAAAGAACTCTCCAAAAATTCATCTGGAATAAAAAAAGACCCCGAATACCCACAGCAATCCTGAGAAAGAAGAATAAAGTAGGAGGGATCTCAATACCAGATTTCAAGCTGTATTACAAAGCCACTGTCCTCAAAACAGCCTGGTACTGGCACAAGAACAGACATATAGATCAATGGAATAGAATAGAGAATCCAGATATCGACCCAAACCAATATGCGCATTTAATATTTGACAAAGGAGGCATGAGCATACAATGGAGTCAAGACAGTCTCTTTAATAAATGGTGTTGGGAAAATTGGACAGTTACATGCAAAAAAATGAAACTAGATCACCAACTTACACCATACACAAAAATAAACTCAAAATGGATACAGGACTTAAATATAAGACGGGAAACCATAAAAGTACTAGAGGAATCCACAGGCAGCAAAATCTCAGACATATGCCAAAAGAACTTTTTCACTGATACTGCCCCTAGGACAATGGAAGCCAAAGAGAAAATAAACAAATGGGACTTCATCAAAATAAAAAGCTTTTGCACAGCAAAAGAAACCATCAACAATACAACAAGAAACCCCACTGTATGGGAGAACATATTTGCAAATGTTATCACTGATAAAGGTTTAATCTCCAACATCTACAGGCAGCTTATACAACTTAATAAAAGGAAGATAAATGATCCAATAAAAAAATGGACAACGGACCTAAATGGAATCTTTTCGAAAGAAGACTTAAGGAAGGCCAAGAGACACATGAAAACATACTCAAAGTCACTAATTATCCGAGAGATGCAAATCAAAACGACAATGCGATACCAGCTCACACCTGTCAGAATGGCTATCATCAACAAATCAACAAACGACAGGTGTTGACGAGGATGCGGAGAAAAAGGAACCCTCGTGCACTGCTGGTGGGAATGCAGACTGGTGCAGCCACTGTGGAGAACAGTATGGAGTTTCCTCAAAAAACTGAAAATGGAACTCCCATTTGACCCAGTAATTCCACTCCTAGGAATATATCCTAAGAAACTAGAAATACCAATCAGAAAGGATATATGCAACCCTATGTTCATAGCAGCACAATTTACAATAGCTAAGATTTGGAAACAGCCTAGGTGCCCGTCAGCAGATGACTGGATCAGAAAACTATGGTACATCTACACAATGGAATACTATGCTGCCATATAAAAGAAGGAATTACTACCATTTGAAGGCACCTGAATGGAATTAGAGAACATTATGCTAAGTGAAATAAGCCAGTCAATGAAAGAAAAATACCACATGATCTCACTCATTTGGGGATAATGAAAAACATTATAAACTGATGAACAAAAAGATAGATACAGAGGCAGTAAAGCATCAAACAGACTGTCAAATTACAGTGGGAAGGTTAGGGAGAGGTGGGGGAAATAAGAGATCAACTGAAGGACTTATATGCATCCATATAAGAGTAACCAACGGATGCAAAACATTGGGGGGTGAGGGCATGTATGGGAGTGGGGTGGGGGCGGGGCAATGGTAAGATATGTACACATATAATACCTTAATAAAAAAAAATAAAATAAAAAAAAGAAAAGCTGCTGGGTGGGGGCAGCTGAGTAGCTCAGTTCCTCTCCCATGGGACAGGCTCCACATCCCTCCCTCCTCCTCCCCATGATCAGTCACCCCAGCTCTCCTCCAAGGCCCTGCCTGGGCTTGCCCTGCACAGCCCCACCTTGCCAGGCACAGCCCAGCTCTTCACCACCCCGCACAGCCTCTCGGGAGCTCTGTCCCCAGAGAAGAAAGGGGGAGGCTGCAGACAGGTGGTGGCAGGAGGAGGGGGCAGAGCAGGGCCCACCAAGTTAGATGAAGGGGAGGGAGATATAGACCCCACAGGACTGGGAACAGAGATGGGTAGGGAAGGAAAGCCATGGGGAAGCATCGCCTTTGGTTGAAGTAGAAATCCTGACCCCATTTTACAGATCCCATTAGAGTGTGTGGGGAGTGAAGACAAAAGAGGGTGTGAGGGGACTGGATGGATGAAAAGCAGCAATGTTTGATTCATGGCCTATTTATTTTTATTTTTGTTAATATATTTTTATTGATTTCAGAGAGGAAGGCAGAGGGAGAGAGAGATAGAAACATCAATGATGAGAGAGAATTTATCTGATGCCTCCCTCATGCCCCCTACTGGTGATTGAGCCCACAACCCAGGAATGTGCCCTTGACTGGAATTGAACCCAGGACCCTTCAGTCCGTAGGCCATGGCTCTATCCACTGAGCCAAACCATCGCAACCCAAGGCCTATTTAAAATTTCTGCAGTAGGTTGAGCAGGGGTCTTACCATGAAGGTGTTACCTGATAATGAGGGTGTCCCTCCTTATGTTGGGGTAATTGGAACTGCAATGAAGTAAAGACATACCCATGGAGCCTCCAAAGGGTTTCCACACACATGAAACAATATACTTTATGTGGCAGCTGAAGAGGGTGAGCAGAGCCTTGGAAGGATAGGAGGTCTCCAAGACCAGGGGCTGGAGGGAAAGTGCATGCTGAGAATTTCACTCCATGAGTTACAATCTCTATATATAAAAGCTTAATATGCTAAGTGTCTTACCAAGCAGTCGACGGACTGGTCGCTATGACATGCACTGACCACCAGGGGGCAGATACCCTGACAGGTAGGTTAGCTTGCTGCTGGGGTCTGGCTGATCAGGACTGGGTGAGATGGGGCTGGACATGCCCTGGAGCCAGGGTCTTTCCCACGGTCCCTCCCTGGCCACAAGCCCTGATCGGCTCCAATTGGGACTGGGCGAGATGGTCCTGATCGACCCTGATCACCGAATTTCGTGCACTGGGCCTCTAGTGACAATATAATTTAATGTAACTTTTTATCCTATGTATATTCTACTACTAACACAATTTTTAAATGTAAGGCTTCTGATGGTAAAGTTCTCTGATGCCCTTCAAATCAAAAGAAGAACATGGTCATGCTCATGATTCATATTCTCTGAAGAAATACTGACTTTGAAAAACATGAGATTTTTTAAATCTGATGTCATATTGTTTAATTATTAATGAAAGCATATCCATGTTTTATCTAAAATATTTTTTTCAATAAAATGTGTCTTAAAATAAATACCCCTCAAAGATTATATCATGTGCATGTATGGTTAAACCCAATTTAGGAACATATGTCCTAAGAAGAAAAGAAAATCTACTTATTCTGAAAATGAACTTTGGTTGGTGACATTTCATTTACATGTCTTAGGAGGACACTTATCACTCTACTCAGTTCTAGATAAATTCAGTGACACTGTCCCAAACTGCATATTAATCTTCATCAGACATAGGCCCACCCCTCAAGTTTATAATCTGACTTCACTCTTTCCCAAGTTAACAGTACTCTCAATTCTAAGCCCAGTGGCCCTTAGACTATGTCTTTCCACTTCAGAATGGTTTGTTTGATTCTATAGCTTGTCTTCCCTTTGTTTTTAAATAGTGAGCAATAACTTTCCCTAATTAGATTACAACTTCTTTAAGGGTAGGAAACATATTTATTTTCGTCTTTATCTTGAAGCCCTGTCAATGTGTCTGGTCTATTTTTAGGGACTCAATACGTATTTGCTGAGTTTATAAATTAATTAAGAAATGAATAGACAAAATATTAAATAGAACAAATACAAATGAACAAATCCTATGGCTTCACAGAAATCATATATTCACATTTCTTTTATATAGCACATTGTTTTTAGGATTTATTATATGTGTGTATATACATATTCATATTTATGTATATACACATATTTTTATTCAGGTATCTCAGAGATACTGTCAATAGTTAATTAGAACTAATTTATTCCTTGTTAACCAAGTCTACGACTCAGCTCCTTCTAAATTATCCATGAAGGAAAGGTACTGATCTAAAACAAATGTGTCTAAAATTCTCTGACCAAATTCTAGTTATGGGACTGTCCTTAGAAAATGGTGGCTGTATATAAAAAATCAAACCTTACTTAATTTTTCAAATTAAACGAATTCCTTAATGTTCATAGAAAATAGAACGCCATAAACTTTCAAATTACATTTACTTAATTTTTTAAATTAAACGAATTCCTTAATGTTCATAGAAAATAGAACACCATAAACTTTTAAAAATATGTGGCAGAGACAATGCTATATATTTATTCAATTATTATTATTTTTTTTATAACCACAGCTTCATTTCTTGCTCCCATTTGCAGCCTGAAACAGACTGATCAGATATGCCTGATTTGTGCTCTTGGTTTTTCTTCCACTTGCACACACCAGGCCACACCAGGCCTGCTCCATACCCTGCAGATGTCAAAGGTAGCATGTCATATGGTTACTCACTGTTCACTTCTATATTTTTTATTTCTTTGAAATTTTGTCTTTATGTTTTGATGTACATACAATAAATTTGCTTTTCTTTTTGTATAGAAGTTTATGAGTTTTGATAAATGTATAAAGTATTCTTTGTAACAAACACCGCAGTCAAGATGCAGAACAGTACCAACGGACAAAGAAAATGTTCCCATGTGGCCTGTTTTTGACCAACCCCTCACACATTCTCAATCCACAGGATTTCTTCTTGGTGCTTATAGGTTTGCTTTTTCCAGAATGTTTTTTATATATAAAACATTGTGTGTGTGTGTGTGTGTGTGTGTGTGTGTGTGTGTGTAAGAGAGAGAGAGGAGAATATCATACAATAGTCTTTTGTGTCTGACTTTTTTCATTTAGCATAATACATTTCCGATTTACCCATGTTATTGGTTTATATCACTAGTTTATTCCTTTTTATTGTTAATTATTATTTCACTAGAGGCCCAATGCACAAAATTCATGCACGGGTGGGGTCCCTAGGCCTGGCCCGGCGATCAGGGCCAATTGGGGCCTTCCAGCTGCTGGCCGGGGCCTTCCTTCGTTCCGCATTGCCCCTAGTGGTCAGCACACATCATAGCGAGTGATTGAACTTCTGGTCTCCCAGTTGAACTCCCAAGGGGACAATTGAGGCTATTATATATATATAGATTGTATGAATATACCAGAATTGGCTTACCAATTCACATTAGTTGTTCCCATTTGAGGAAATTATGAATAAAGCTGCTCTAAACAATTACTATTGGTTCTTATGTACACATGAACATTTGTTTTTCTTAGGTAAATACCTAGGATTGAGATTGCTGGATCATACTGGAACAAATACATTTAATTTTATATAATAAACTGCCAAGTTGTTTTTCAAAAAAAAATAAAAATAAAAAAAAATAAAAACCTGGTATCATTTGAATTAATAATTAAGGGAAAGATTTAAGACAGTATGGCCAATATTTTTTGGGGAAATGATGAAAACGTGAAGCAGAAAAGTAGCAACCAAAGAGTCAGAAGTTAATACCTACCAAAAATGATATTAACATTTATAGCTATATATTTATATGAACATTGATTTATGTCAATTTTACCTACAGACTTACCCTGTGGCATTAGACTGAGCAGAGCATTATACCCATTATAGAAAAGGAGACATTAGACAATTTGACTGAATTATCTTTAACAGCAGACCTAAGTATAGGATTGGACTCTAACTTCTTTTCTATTTAAGTATACAATGAAAACATCGAAACAAAAACAAAATCTCTTTAGAATTATAATAAATTTCAGAGGAAACATTATTTGCTTCATTTCTAGCTGATAATATCATTTAGAGCTACTGTTTTTTTAAATTGAATACATTTGACATGTAACATTGTATAAGTTTAAGGTGTACAATGTGTTACATTTATATATTATAATTCGATTGCTGATGTAGCAATATTTATTACATTACATAATTAGAGTACAATATTATGTCTATATTTATTGTATTGTACAATTGATCTGTATGGCTTATTTACTACCCATAACAAGTTTGTACCCTTCCACATCATCACTGTTAGTCTTACCCCACCTCCATCCCCTGGTAACCAACACTTTGTTGTCTATTTTTTATAGGTTGAGCTTTTTTGGATTCTGCATATAGTGATATCATATAGTACTTGTCACGCTCTGAGGTATCTCGCTAACCATAATGTGAAGAGCTATTATTTGTTTTGCTTTTACTCTATACATTGTGCCGGCAACTCCATTTGAAATATACAACAACCTTATGATGTAGGAATTATTACTCCCATTTCCTAGGTAATTTGCCAAAGTTATATATGGTGACCATGTAGGAAACATTATAAATCTCTTATGAACGAACACACAAACTAACAACAACCATAAAAACCTGATAGAACTCAGTGCCAGGATCTCAGTTTCTAATACCATTTTCCACAAAAAAGGATAAGGGTTTCTTGGAGAAATGGCTGATTCTAGAAGTGGGGTAGGAAATAAACAAAGATGAGCGTGGAGCAGCTGTAGGTGAGGAGTCACCAAATGGTCCCAGAAAGGAAACACCCACGATAGTCAAGGGGACACAAGTCAAATGAAAAAGCAACCGGGGCCAAACTGGAATAATTTGAGCAACAAAATGAAATAATATTGGATAATATAGCAGAGTGCAAAATAAATATCTGGAACCCATACTGACATGATAAGTGATAGAATAAATGTATCCATTGGAGAGCGCACATACCTCCTGTGCAGGAGCCACAGTGGATCCCGCAGTATCTGCTCTCCCGGGCTGGAGCACACTCCACTCCTCCCCTGGGGGCTCCCCCAGGGACTGCGGTCCAAGGGGCAGTGTGGGGGCGGGAAGGCAACTGCAGTGGGGACCCTGACAAGCAGCCCATCAGCCAAGTGACCAAAGTTACCATCACTAGCAATAAGCCATTTGATGGCATGTCCCCTGGGTATGATGTGATGAGACTGACTCCTTAACTCTGTGGTCTTTCTTCCTAAACCAATAGTCCATTCTAGTCATGAGACATACACCAGACAGAGCCCAATAGAGGGACATTCTACAAAATAGCTGACCAGTACTCCTCAAAACAAACTTGACTGAGAAATTGTCCCAGCCAAAAGGGGCCTAAGAAGACATGACAACTACAAGTAATATAGTGACAAAAGTACTGTATTGATATATGACATTAATAATGGGAGACAAATAGGAGGTTTATGAGAATACTGTATTCTCTTTGTAACTTTTCTATATATCTAAATCTGTTCTATAATACAAATTTTATTTTAAAAGTCCTATAGCCTTGAAATAAAAAGTGGGAAAGGAAACCAGAAAAAATTAAGTTATTTATGAATTAATAAATTCATCTGTTCATTCATTTATTTATTCATTTATTGATATCTTAATTATTCAACAAATATTCTTTTATGTCTACTTTGTGACAGCGTAGCCCTAGGTCATAAGGAATTTTTAGCTCTACAATGAGCATCTTCTCTATCCAGTGATTGGTATACCCCTGAGGAAAAATTGTATACCATATGTGTAGTCCAAAATTCTAGGGCAGTGCCATAGAGTGATGCAATTTTATAGAATTCATAAAAAAGAGAAATATTAGAGGGAGGGATGGTTACTCAAAGATTATTGTGAATGAAGAATTTACCACAATTGGATTCTGATTATAGATTATATTGCATATACTTGTTCATTGAAAATAGCTTTGATTACTTTTTTTTTTTTTTTTTTTGACTACAAGGTATTTCAATGCACTGCAGTGTTACTTAGAACTTACAATGATTACCTGTTACTGGTTAACTATTGCTTTATCATTTTTTGGTAGTGGCAAATAATCAAGCGCTTTAGGAAGCTCACCCCTTTTGGCCTAAACCATAATTGAACATAAGTTGTTCTCATTTCCTAAGCCCCATATTTTAAAAGAAGTGGTTGAATTATTATCTTGGTCATTTTGCCTTCCAGTAGGAGTACACTCTGATTATGTAACTCATTTTTTCCCCACTGAAAAATATATTGAACACAGAAGTAAAGTTCTTGGAGCATTTGGTACCCATTTGTTTTGTAGTGACCATTGCAGTGTTGATGACAGCTAACTAGAAATTCACCCTCAGCGTGATGATCTAATGGCCGTCCCCCAAGCCTACAGAAAGAACGCATGGCCCAAATCTATGTTTTCTGAAAATATCACATTGTGTTCTTGAGGACTCCAGCATGGAAATGATCTCCAGTGTGAAATGTATATGAGATATATGGAACCCTTTACAAGGCATATTGGGTTATTTGCCCTCTTGTAACTTTGAAAACCATCTTTCTTGGATGGCAGCAGAAAGCTTCAATATACTTGCATGAATTATGGATGACGCCCACACTTTTGTTCAAGTAGCTACAGGATGCTTTTCTAAGAAAGACCCTTCAGTCTGTGGAGGTTGTTACATGCATCTGTCACAGCAAAGATTTGCTTTTGGAAATATGTTAGCATTCTAGACATTTTTTCAGTAAATTGAACATAGTACTCAAAGACTGATTTTCTTTTATTCTGTTTTGTTTTTTTCCTTAATATTCTGAGAATAATACAGACATGTATTTAACTTAGAAATGAAGTCATGGCTTTTAAACAATTAGCCCCAAAGAGGAATTGATTTCAAACAAAGGCTGTCTGTGAAGGGGTGGGAGACAAAACCAACATTGATTCTGGAGTACAGCTTCTTAATAGTTCAGACTTTCAGGTGCCTTAAAAGAAACATCTCTACTCTTAGTAGAGAAATGGGATGACACAGAGATTGGAGGGCCCGAATCAACAGTCTCCTTTTCAAAGACTCACCCTGGATTAATTCACATTATTTTCCATATCTATTCTGATGTCCTACCTAACACTACACACATTTCTTGCATGAATGCTTATCATTTCAGCAATTTTCTTTAGTGATTGACTGACTAAATAAATAAATAATTAATTAAACAATCAGTTGTATTTTAGGATATACCTATTATTTAAAAATCAATGAAATAAAATCAGACTCTAAGTATTTTAAGTGAAGATTATTCAGTTTTAAAAACGGGATTTTACATTGTTAATCATATTTATTCTTACTCTAGCAAAAAGCATTTTTATACCTTAAAATGGTTTTCTCATTAAATATAAACTGATAATCACCAAGAAAGAGGACTAAATAAATATCTATAGTATTGGATCATGTAGAATTCTAAAAATATTTTTTGCACAAAGAAAGTATTATGGGAAAGTGCACAAGATTTGCAGAGTTATCATCTTTCATTGTTTTAAAAAGCAATTATAAACTAAAGTTACAGTTGTAAGTATGCAGAGACAAGACCATTGGACAATGAGTCCAGAGGATTATAAAGATTCCAGTTTTTCTCTGGGTTAATTCTGTGATTGAGGGTGGGTCACTTCTCTTCTTGAGCTTCAGCATCCTCATTTGTAATAATTTTTATAGACTTGTTGCACATGATTAAAGTTTAGTAACGCAGTTAAAAGGGACCCTCACTAACCCTTAATAAAGATCAACAGCTTTGTAAATTAAAATCAGAAATACAAGAGATTTCAAAACAAATAAAAAATGAGTCATCTAAAAATGTAATGCAAGAAGTTCTTGCTTTAGCTCCAACATGTAAAGTGCTTGGCAGTCACTCACCAACCATGTCCACTTTTGACAACAACAAAAGGCTGTACAAACTGAAAATCAATGACCCATCGAGTATTGATGTCCCAAAGCAAATCACCATAGAGAAATCTGGAGAGACAGGAAGACAGAGAACCAGAATCAAGATCAACTTATTTAGAGGAGAAGCGTTGGAATAATAAACTGGTAGGAATTAAGAGTAAAAAAAACTTTTGGGGACAATTTTAAGGGGGCCTTCACACTCATATGGATTTTATCTTTAGGAAGCCCACTGGATTTTCATGGTGCTGATCCTAGGGGAAAACCTTCAGGTTTTTGGTCAGGTGGAAGGGAAAAATAACCCTTTTGAAATGTCCCCAGGGCATGATTCATAACAAAGGCTTACTCTTCAAGGGCAACAACTTAATCAGAACCTTGTTTGACCTGGGGGAAAAGGGATGAGTCCACTCTGACCCACTCTAGTCTTCCATTTACCCAAGGGAAGAAAAAAAGCTAAGAAACACTTCTGAAAGTCACAGCCCACGGACTCAGACTCACTAAATGACTGAACTATAAGATTGGTATTACCTGCAATTTACCACCACATCAATGGGCTCCAGGATCATAACAGTGGATTGCAATAGAAGAGCTGCAAGACACTCTATTTAATGAGTTAGGAAAATCCAACAGTGCAGGAAACAAACAAGAATTCAGAGGAAGCTGAAGACCCTTGTGTCTCTAACTACAGAAAACATTATGAACAACGCAGTTCCTAGACAGATTAACATAAAACCTCACACTAGGCCTGTTTACCTTAGTTCCTATGACCTCATACATCATGTTTGACTTTCAACAACAAAAAATTACAAGGCATGTTAAAAAAAAAAGTAAAGGCATAGTCTAAAAAGACAAAGCAAGCATCAGAGCTAGGTTCAGATCTGATACAGAATTTGGAATAATCAGATAGAGAATTTTAAATAACTATTATTAAATATGTTAAAGGGTCTAATGAAAAAAGCAATGAGTGAATGGTATGCAATAACAAATGAGTAATTTAAGCAGAGATGAAAACCCCAAGGTAGAATTAAAGAAAATGATAGAAATAAAAAACTCTGTAATAGAAATGAGAAATACCTTTAATGAACTCTTCAGGAGTCTGGACACAGACAAGGAAAGAAAAAGTGAACTTGAAGATATATCAACCAAAACTTGACAAACTGAAATACAAAGAGAAAAAAGAAAGAAAGAAAGAAACACCAGAATATCCAAGAACTGTAGGGCAATTACAAAAGGTATAATATAGGCATAATTGGAACGCTAGAAGGAGAAGCAAGAAAGGTAGAAGCAGAAGACATTTAAAAAATACTTTTCGCCCTAGCTGGTTTGACTCAGTAGATAGAGCATTAGCCTGAAGACTAAAGGGTCCCAGGTTTGATTCTGGTCAAGGGCACATGCCCAGGTGGCCGGCTCGATCCCCAGTAGGGGGCATGCAGGAGGCAGCCAATCAATGATTCTTTTTCATCATTGATGTTTTTATCCTTCCTTTATGAAATCAATAAAACTATATTAAAATTTTTTTATTGATTTCAGAAAGAAAGGGAGAGAGAGGGAGGAAGAGTGAGCAGAGGAGAGAGAGAGAGAGAGAGAGAGAGAGAGAGAGAGAAAAGAACATCAATGTAAGAAAGAAACATCAATTGGTTGCCTTCCTCGCCCACCCTGACTGCAGATTGATCTTGAAACCTGGGTATATGCCCTGGTTAGGAACCCAACCTGCCACCTCCTGGTATATGAAACAACACTCCAACCAGCTGAGCCATAGCATACAGGGTACAGAAGTAATAGTGGCCAAGTAATAGTGGTATTTAAGTAATAGTGGCCAAGAATTTTCCAAAATGAATGACAGACACCAAACCACAGATCCAGAAATCTCAGAAAACTCCAAGTAGTATGCATTTAAGCATATTATATTTAAACTGGAGAAAAACCAAGACAGAGGCATAACCTTGAAAGATGATGGGGGTCAGGAGAGTGAAAAAAAAAACCTCACTTATAGAAGAACAAAGCTAAAAATTACATCAGAATTCTTATCAGAAACATGTAAATAATAAAGTATTTATAGTGTTGGAAGGGGGAACAAAAGTAACCTAGTATTCTATATCCATTGAAATTATCCTTTGAAGGTGAAGGAGAAATAAAGATTTTCTGAGACACACACACACACACACACACACACACACACAAAGACATTATCACCAGTAGGCCCACTCTGCTAGAAATGTTAAGAGAATTTTCTCAGAAAAAAAAAGAAAAAGGCTATAGGTTAGAAACTTGAATCCACATTATAAAAGAGCATTGGAGAAAGAATGCATATAAGGGAAATTTGGCATATTTGAGAGATACAGTGAAAGCTGTGCTCAGAGGGAAATTTATAGCATCTAACACATATACTAAGAAAGAAGAAATCAATCATATAAGCTTATACAATATAAAGAGAAAGAAGAGCACCTTAGGCTTAAAGTAAGTAGATGAAAAGACATCAGGAACATCAGAGCACAAATCAATGAAGTTGGATAGAGGTAATAAGTAGAGAAAGTCAATGAAATCAAAAGCCGTATTTTTGAAAAGATCAATAAAATTTATAAACCCATAGTTAGTCTAATAGAGAAAAAAAGAGAAGATACACAAATTATTAATATCAGAAATGAAAGATAGCTCATCACTATTGGTCTTATACACATTAAAGGACAATAAAGAAATACTACAAACAAAACTATCTGAAAAATTTGATAATTTAGATAAAATAGACTACTTCCTTGATGGACACAAGTCAACAAAGCTCATGCAAAAATTTAGAATATCTGAAAGCACTAAACCTAGATTGTTTCACTGGTGAGTTCTACCAAACATTTAAAGAAGAAATGATAAGTTCTCTACAATCTCTTCCAGAAAATGGAAGCACAGAATACACTTTCTAACTCATTTTATGAGACAAGCATTATTGTAATACCAAACCCAGAGAAAGGCATTATAAGGAATGAAAACTACAGCCCAATATATTTTATGAACTTAAAATCCTCAATGACATATTAGCAAATTGAATCCAACAATGTATAAAAATAATGATATGCCACTATCAGTGGGAATTATTTTAGGTATGCAAGACTTGTTCAACATTCAAAATCAGTTAATGTAATTCATCACATTAATCAGCTAAAGAGAAATCATGTGACTTTTATCAATAGAATATTAATTGATATAGGAAAATCATTGGACAAAATTTAACATTCATTCATGATATAAACTCCTAAAAACTAGGAATAGAAAGGAACATCCTCCATTTGGGTAGAACATCTAAAAAAATACAGATAGCACCATAGTTAGTTGTTAGAAACTGTATGCTTTCCTCTTTTGATCAGGAACAAGGCAAGGATGCTCTGTCTTGCCACTCTTAATCTACATCCTGTTGGAATCCTACATCCTCACTAGTGCAAGAAGACAAGAAAAGGAAATGAAAGGTATGCAGATTGGGAAGAAATAAATAACACTGTCTTTGTTTGCGACATGTGAACATACGTATTTAGAAAATCCCAAAGTATGAATAAAAGACTTCCTGGAACTAATAAGTAATTATAGTAAGATTGTAGGATACAAAGTTCATATACTGAAGTCAATTGCCATTGAATATACCAGCAATGAATAATTGAAAATTGAAATTAAAAAACATTACACAATTTATATGTAACTAGAGGCCTGGTCGTGAATTTGTGCACAGGTGCGGTCCCTCAGCCTGGCCAGTGATTGGGGCCAATTGAGGCCACCTCGCACAGTCTGGGGGGAGGGACTGCAGGAGGTTGGTGGGCCATGGGAGTTTGGCTGTGGGAGCACACTGACCACAAAGGGCAGCTCCTGTGTTGTGCATCTGCCCCTGGTGGTCAGTGTGTGTCATAGTGACCAGTCAACCAGTCATATGGTTGACCAGTTGTAAGGGTTGCTTAGGCTTTTATATACTATCTAATAAAAGAGTAATATGCAAAGTAACCATCACTCCACTACACCCACAAGCCATGCTCACCAGCCAATCAGGAGCGAGTATGCAAATTAACCCAACTAAGATGGCTGTAGCCACGGAGTGAGCAGGAGCCTTGGGTTTCCCCAGAAATGGAGGAAGCTAAGCTTTTCACACACCCTGGCAGGCCCAGGCCTCCACTCAAGGCTACAAAGTTTCAATTATAGAAGATAAATAAATCTCAGATACCACGGCCTCCACTTGGGTCGCCGAAGGGTGTGGCCAGCCTGCAAACCACCACAGGCCCCTCACCAGGCCATCCCATGCCCCAAAGGAACCCCCACCCTGATCCGGGAGACCCTTCAAGACAAACCAGTCAGACCTCACCCGTGCACCAGGCCTCTATCCTATATAATAAAAGAGTAACATGCAAATTGACCATCACTCCAACACACAAGATGGCTGCCCCCATGAGGTCAAAGATGGCTGCCCCCCTGTGGACACAAGATGGCCACCACAAGATGGCCAGCAAGGGAGGGCAGTTGGGAGGGACCAGGTCGGCAAGGGAGGGCAGTTGGGGGTGATCAAGCCTGCAGGGGAGGTCAGTTAGGGGTGACCAGACTGGCAGGGGAGCAGTTAGGCATCAATCAGGCTGGCAGGGGAGTGGTTAGGGGGTGATCAGGCTGGCAGGCAGAAGCAGTTAGGGGCAATAAGGAAGGCAGGCAGGAGAGCAGTTGGGAGCCAGCAGTCCTGGATTGTTTAAACGGGCAGTCGGACATCCCTTGAGGGGTCCCAGATTGGAGAGGGTGAAGGCTGGGCTGAGGGACACATCCCCCACCCCCCGTGCACGAATTTCATGCACTGGGCCTCTAGTGTGTGTGTGTGTGTGTGTGTGTGTGTGTGTGTGTGTATGTGTTTTTACAAAAACAAAGAAAAAATAAATACAACCTAACAAAATGCATATGAGATCTGTGTTATATATGAAAAATTACAAAACTCTGATGAAAAATATCAAGGAAGATCTAAACAAATGGAGAGATAGTCCATGTTCACAGATAGGAAAACTCAATGTTGTTGAGATATCAGTTCTTTAGAAATTCATCTATAGATTCAGTATAACCCCAATCAATTCCAAGAAAGGTATTTTGTCAATATTGGATAACCGATTCTAAAGTTTATATGAAAGTTTAAAGATCCAGAGTAGACAATAAATACTAAAGTAAACAAAAACATAGAGCACTTCAAGTAGTAATATAAAGCTATAGTAATAAAGGCAGTGTGATATTGGTGAAATAATAAATAAATTGATCAAAGTGACAGAAAAGACCAGACATAAACCCAAACAAATATAGTCAACTAATCTTTGAGAAGGAAGAAAGGCAATTTAATTGAGAAAGGGTATTCTGTTTAACAAATGGCCATCAAAAAATTGGAAATCCGTATGCAAAAAGTTAAATCTAGACACAGACTTTATACTTTCTATAAAATTAACTCAATATGCATCATAATTCTAAATGTACAAAAATGCATAGCATTTCTAGAAGATAACATAGGAGAAAATCTAGGTGACCACAAGTCTGGCAATGAGTTTTTTTTTAAAATAAATCTTTATTGTTCAGATTATTACAGATGTTCCTCTTTTTTTCCCCCATAGCTCCCCTCCACCTGATTCCCCCCCCCACCCCATGCCCTTACCCCCGCCACTGTCTTCATCCATAGGTATAAGGTTTTTGTCCAATCTCTTCCCTCACCCCTTACACCCCCTTCCCCCCAAGAATTGTCAGTCCACTCCCTTTCTATGCTCCTGTTTTTATTATATTCACCAGTTTATTCTGTTCATCAGATTTTTTATTCACTTGATTTTTAAATTCACTTGTTGATAGGTATGTATTTGTTGTCACTTTGTTGTTCATAATTTTTATCTTTACCTTTTTCTTCTTCTTCCTCTTCTTAAAGAATACCCTTCAGCATTTCATATAATCATGGTTTGGTGGTGATGAACTCCTTTAGCATTTTCTTGTCTGTGAAGCTCTTTATCTGACCTTCAATTCTAAATGATAGCTTTGCTGGGTAGAGTAATCTTGGTTGTAGGTTCTTGCTGTTCATCACTTGGAATATTTCTTGCCACTCTTTCTGGCCTGCATAGTTTCTGTTGAGAAATCAGCTGACAGTCATATAGGTATTCCCTTGTAGGTAACTAACTGTTTTTCTCTTGCTGCTTTTAAGATTCTCTCTTTGTCTTTTGCCCTTGGCATTTTAATTATGATGTGTCTTGGTGTGGTCCTCTTTGGATTCCTCTTGTTTGGGGTCTGTGCTTCCTGGACTTGTAAGTCTATTCCCAGGTAGGGAAAGTTTTCTGTCATTATTTCTTCTAATAGGTTTTCAATATTTTGCTCTCTCTCTTCTTCTGGTACCCCCATAATTCAGGTGTTGGTACACTTGAAGTTGTCCCAGATGCTCCTTACACTATCTTCATATTTTTGGATTCTTTTTTCTTTTTGTTTTTCTGGTTGGGTGTCTGTTCCCTCATATTTCAAATCTTTGGTTTGATTCTTGGGGTCCTTTGGTCTACTGTTGAATTTCTGTATATTCTAATTTCTGACTGGTCCTTTTCCATTTTTTTGGCATTCTCATTAAGATCCTTAAAGGTCTCACTAAGTTTATCAGAGGTTTCTAGAAGATTCTTGAGTAACCTTATAACTGTGGTTTTCAACTCTATGTCTAGTAGTTTGCTTTCCTGCATTTCTTTCATTCGTGACATGTTTCTTTGTTTCCGCATTTTGGCTGCTTCCCTGTGTTGATGGAGTGGTTTTGTGTAGTAGGTGATCTATAGGGCCCAGTGGTTCAGCCTCCACAATCACCTGAGATGGACACTCTTGGTGCATCCCTTTGTGGGCTGAGTGCACAGTCTTGTTGTAGTTAAGCCTTGATTGTTGTTGGTACACTGGGAAGAATTGACCTCCAGGCCAATTGGCTGTGAGGACCTGCTGTGTCTATAATGGAAGAACGGCTGTGCTGGAGACACCCTTATTGGGCAGGACTTGTTTCAGTGGGGCTTTGGTGCTCACTGAGTCTGCCTCCTGAGTGTGTCACTTATAGATGTGAGGAGTTGAAATCTGGTGTTGTCTCACACTGACCACTACGTACTCTGGCTCCTGGATCTCCAAGGAGGTTCAGGTCAGCTACTGTCTGAGGCCACCCAGTAGGAGCTACAGTGAGATCTGCAGATTTCTCCTCTTTGCTTTGGGTTTGGAAGTTTTGGAGCTGTCTGACTGGAGCTGCAGTTTGTTAGGTTAAGCGGCGATAAGGCAGGCCATTCATATGCAAAAGCCGCTGTGCACAGTTTGGGTGGGTTTGTAAATTGGGCAGGGCGGTGTCTCAGGGAATCACTAGGGCATGGCAAACAGCGATGGCTGCCAGTCAGCCGTCTCTGTGTTTTCGCGTTTCAGTGTCCCCGCGTTTCCGCATTTCCATGTCCCACGCCCCAGCGCAGTAAACAATGATTCTTGCAAGCACCTCTGCAATAAAGCCACCCTCACTTTCCAACCCGATGGAAGACAGTCCAACTTCTTCCCGTAGGAGTCTGGGTCCCCAGAATCTCACCAGAAACTGGAGTTCAGAGCAGTCGAGAGCTTGTGTCTCCCTTCGGATTGAAAAAAAACAGCGCACCCAGAGAAACCAAGATGGAAGCATAGGTAAGCACCTAAACTGCTGCCTCGCACAACAATTTCAAAACTACAACTAAAAGACAGAACGGACACCATCCAGAAACACAGGAAAGCTGGCTGAGTGAAAATTCTACAACTAGAAGGAAAGAGAAAAGCTCACAGAGAATTGGAGGTACAGCAAAGGGTCTTTGTGTACGCAGAGAGGAAGGGCGGCTGAGAGCCTGGCTGACTTGCTCTGGTGGAAGGGGGAAGGAAGCCCCCGACCGCACTGAACCCCAGTTATGACTGCACTGAACCCCAGTTCTGGGCGAGCCCCTAGGGACCCACACTCTTACGGGGGGAATCTGGACTCTCGGGCGGAGACTCGGGAGCCGGGGAAGGCAGAGGTCTGAAGGTGCACGCGTGCCAGTGCACACAAAGGCTGCAGCGGTTGCCACAGACTTTCCCTAGTGGAAGGGAGTCAGAAGCTCCTGACTGCACTGAGCCCCAGTTCTGACTGCACTGAACCCCAGTTCCAGGCGAGCCCCTGGGGACCCATGCTCTTGTGGGGGGAATCTGGACTCTCGGGCAGAGACTCGGGAGCCGGGGAAGGCAGAGGTCTGAAGGTGCGGGCGTGTGCGCAAGGGCAAGGCTGACGGGAAGCCAAGACTGTCTGCTCCGCCCTGAGACTCCACCCCATCCAAGCTGAGCACAGAGGCTATTGCAAGTTGGCAAGTCTAATCCTATAAGGCTGTCTCCAGCACCGAACTTCTCCCAGCATAGACACAGCTGATCCTTACAGCCAACTGGCCTGGAGGTCAATTCCTCCCAGTGATACCAACAACAATCAAGACTTAATTACAACAAGGCTGTACACACAGTCCACAAAGGGGTGCACCAAGAGTGTCCACCTCAGGTTAACTGGGGAGGCCGACCCACTGGGCCATATAGGAAACCTAGCGCACAAATCTACCCTACCAACTCAGGGAAGCAGTGAAAATGCGGCGACAAAGAAACAGATCACAAACGAAAGAAATGGAGGAAAACAAACGACTGGATATAGAATTCAAAACCACGGTTATAAGACTTTTCAAGAATATCCTAGAAAAGGCCAATAAATATAACGAGACCCTTGAAGATATGAAAAAGAACCAACTAGAAATTAAACATACACTGACTGAAATAAAAAATATTATACAGAGACCCCAAAACAGACTAGAGGAACACAAGAATCAAGTCAAAGAATTGAAATACAAAGAAGCAAAAAACACTCAACCGAAAAAGCAAAAAGCAAAAAAAAAAAAAAAAAAAAATCCAAAAAGTTGAAGATAGTGTAAGAAGACTCTGGGGCAACTTCAAGCATACCAACATCAGAATTATGGGGGTGCCAGAAGAAGAGAGAGAGCAAGATACTGAAAACCTATTGGAAGAAATAATGACCGAAAACTTCCCCCACCTAGTGAAAGAAATAGACTTACAAGTCCAGGAAGCGCACAGAACCCCAAACAAAAGGAATCCAAAGAGGACCACACCAAGACACATCATAATTAAAATGCCAAGAGCAAAAGACAAAGAGAGAATATTAAAAGCAGCAAGAGAAAAACAGTTAATTACCTACAAGGGAGCACCCATACGATTGTCAGCTGATTTCTCAACAGAAACTATGCAGGCCAGACGGGAGTGGCAAGAAATTTTCAAAGTGGTGAATAGCAAGAACCTACAACCAAGATTACTCTACCCAGCAAAGCTATCATTCAGAACTGAAGGGCAGATAAAGAGCTTCACAGATAAGAAAAAGCTAAAGGAGTTCATCACCACCAAACCAGTATTATATGAAATGCTGAAAGGTATTCTTAAAGAAGAGGAAGAAGAAAAAAGTAAAGATAAAAATTATGAACAACAAATACATATCTATCAACAAGTGAACCTAAAAATCAAGTGAATTAAAAACCTGAGGAACAGAATAATCTGGTGAATATAATAGAATCAGGGGCATAGAAAGGGAGTGGACTGATAATTCTCAGGGGGAAAGGGGTATGGGGGGTTCAGGAAGAGACTGGACAAAAATCATACACCTATGGATGAGGACAGTGTGGGGGAGGTAAGGGCAGAAGGTGGGGTGGGAACCGGGTGGAGGGGAGCTATGGGGGGAAAAAGAAGAAACAATTGTAATAATCTGAATAAAGATTTATTAAAAAAAATAAAAATAAATAAAAATAAAGACCAAGAAAAAAAATGGAAAAAAAATAAAATAAAAAATCAATAAAATATAAAAAAAAACACAAAACAAAACAAAAACAAAAACAAAAAAACAGCGCACCCAGTCACCAGCCACCAGCCCAATTCGCGCGCCTCTATACCTCTGCTTTTCCGTGCTTGTGCACGTCCTATCTGGTCTCAATGTTCTTTTCTCTTTCCTTCTAGTTGTAGAACTTCTACTCAGCCAGCTTTCCTGTGGTTCTGGGTGATAGACATTTTGTCTTTTAGTTGTAGTTCTGGTGTGGTTGTGAGAGGCAGCACGTACAGGTGTATATCTTATGCCGCCATCTTGGTTTTTTTCTCTGGCAATGAGGTTTTAGATACAACATCAAAATCATAATCTATGAAAGAAAAAATTGTTAACTTGGACTTCATTAAATTTAAAAATTACTTCTTGGTAAAAGATATTTTGTAAGTTACTGAAATGATAAGCCACAGACTTTTTGTAAAATGTATATTTGATAAAACATCTATCCAAACTTATAGAGAAAATTCTATATAACAGGCAAAAGATCTGAACAAGCAACTCACCAAATAAGATATACAAATGGCAAATGAGCATATGAAAAGATGCTCAATATCATGTCATTAGGGAATACTCAATTGAAACAACAGGGAGGTGCCACTACATATCAAATGCTGTTGAAAATGCAGAGCAGTAGAAAATCTCATTCACTGCTGGTGGGAAGGGCAATGGTACAGCCACATATGGAGACATTTGTCAATTTCTTATAGAGTTAGGGTTATACAGTCTTAGCATATAATCTGCAATCGTGTTCATAGATACTTACTTAAGTTGAAGACATATGTCTACATAAAAATCTGTATACAAATGTTTATAGCAAGTTTACTCATACTAACCAAAAAACTGAAAGCAACCAAGATGTCTTTCAATAGATGAATGAATAAACCATGTGGATGTAAATCCATACAATGGAATATTATTTGGCACTAAAAAAAATGAGCTATCAAGTCACGGAAAAATATGGAAGAAATTAAATGCATACTGTTGCATGAAAGAAGCTGGTCTGAAAGGCTATGTGCTGTATAATTCCAATTATATAATATTCTGGAATAAAGTAAAATAAAAAGACAGTAAAATGATTAGTGGCTTCCAGGGTTTTGGGGAAAGGGAAGAACAGGTTAAGCACAGGGGATTTGGGGCACTCTGAAACTGTAATGGTGGATACATGACATTATGCATTTGTCAAAAGCCATAGAACGTTACAACACTACAAGTGACCATAATGTATGTAAATTTATAAAACAATTGAGGTTGTCAGGGGATCTCAGGCACAACACAGACTTGAACAGAAAATCTGACTGTATTATCTATAATAATAAAAGCATAATATGCTAATTAGACCCCATAGCTGAATGACCTTCCGGAAGTTCTTCCAGATGACCTTCTTGACAACCTTCTGGATGAAGCTGGGGCTGCGAGGGCTGAGCCCCTTGCACGAATTTCATGCATCAGGCCTCTAGTAAAGTATAAAATGACCTTACTGGGTGAAGAGGGCAAAAGATGATAACTTAGGTAACTCTGGAAATAAATGGGGTCTGTAAGACTAAAGGCAAAAGGGATTGCAACAAAGAATTGTACTCTAGTTGGTACTTGTTTGCCTTGGGTTCTGGCTAACAATTCTGATACATGTGCACTGAATAGAGCAATTAAGTCAAGGATGGTGAACCGTGGGAATGAGATTTCTCACATTTGGAGTGGGAATTTACAGGTAAACTAGGGGAGGAGGCTAGAATGGTCAATGTAGTAATGGATTAGAATTGGAGACACCAGGGGAACTCTAACTTAATATAGAGGGTTACATATAGAAATATTTATAGGTATGTGTATGTACAAGGGTTAGTATGCATACATGTATTTCTTTGCTCTATAAGCTGAAAGGGCTCCAAAGAAATAATACCCCAGTATCAATGAACACACTTAGTATGCAGTTCTTGGTTTCTAATACCATCCTATCTAATAAAAGAGTAATATGCAAATTGACCATACTTCCACTACACCCACAAAACATGCCCACCAGCCAATCAGGAGCGAGCATGCAAATTAACCCAACCAAGATGGCTGTGGCCACTGAGAGAGCAGGAGGCTTGGGTTTCCCTGGCAATGGAGGAAGCCAAGCTTTCCCCCTGCCCTGGCCTGCCTTGGCCTCCACTTAAGGTTACAAAGTTTCAATTATAGAAGATAAATAAATCCCAACAAAAATGGTTGCGGCCACAGAACTAGCAGGAGGCTTGGCTCCGCTCAAGGCTACAAAGTTTCAATTATAGCAGATAAATAAATCCCAAATATCAGGGCCTCCCCTTGGGTTGCTGGGGGGCGTGACTAGCCTGAAAACCACCACAGGCCCCTCACCCAGGCTGCCCCATGCCCCAAGGGAACCCCCACCCTTATCTGGGACACCCTTCAGGGCAAACCAGCAGGCTCCCACCCGTGCACCAGGCCTCTATTCTATCTAATCCTCCTATCTAATAAAAGAATAATATGCAAGTTGACCGTCACTTCAACACACAAGATGGCTGCCCCCATGTGGTCAAAGATGGCTGCCCCCATGTGGACACAAGATGGCCACTATGAGATGGCCAGCAGGAGAGGGCAGTTGGGAGGGACCAGGTCTGCAAGGGAGGGCAGTTGTGGGTGATCAGGCCAGCAGGGGAGGGCAGTTTGGAGGGAGCAGGCCTGTAAGGGAGGGCAGTTAGGGGTTACCAGGCCTGCAGGGGAGGGCAGTTAGGGGCAAACAGGCTGGCAGGGGAGCAGTTAGGCATCAATCAGGCTGGCAGGGGAGTGGTTAGGGGGTGATCAGGCTGGCAGGCAGAAGTGGTTAGGGGCAATCAGGAAGGCAGGCAGGTGAGCAGTTGGGAGCCAGCAGTCCTGGATTGTGAGAGGGATGTCTGACTGCCCATTTAGGCCCGATCCTGGACATCCCTCAAGGGGTCCTAGATTGGAGCGGGTGGAGGCTGGGCTGAGGGACACCCCCTCCCCCTGTGCATGAATTTCGTGCACCGGACCTCTAGTTTTATAATAAAAGTAAGAAGGACTCCTTGGAGAAATGGCAGAAAATATGTAAAATGGGCCTGAAGCACCTTATAGAGCCAGAAAGTAAGCAAATGCTCAAAAAATACATATATGCCACAGGATGATGGTGTGTGAAAGGACACAGAGCTTACTGAAAAAACTCTCAATGGTTAATGCTGGAAAACTTTGAACAAGAAAATTAATAACATAATATTGGATTCTAATTCAAAGTATAAAATGAATATCCATGGATATAAAATGATGATGACCAGGTAATGCTATGCAGAAGAATTCCATGTAAATTATGTAGGTATTACAACCTGAAGATATGGGACCAGATGTGTGGGCTGTGCATAGTGGCTTCCTTCCAAAAAGGACAGAATGGAAAGGTGGGAGAGAGAGTAACTTCATAGTGGAGAAACTTGACAAAGACTCCTTAGCCAGGTTGTCAAGGTCTATACCAACAGCCATAAGTCATGTGGATTATATGTATGCTTGATATAATGTAATGGAAATAACTTTGCCTCTGTGGTCTTTTCCCCCAAAACGAATAACCTCAGAATAATTGTGAGAAAAATATAAGACAAAGCCCAATAGAGGATCATTCTGTAAAATACCAGAACTCCTCAAAACTGTCAAGGTGACAAAAACAAAGTGAGAACCTATCCCAACTGAGAGGAGCCCAGGAGACATGACAACTAAATGTCATGTGGGATCCTGGAGCAGAGCAGGACATTAGGTAAACATTAAGGAAATCTAAATAAAGTATGGAATTTACTTAATTATAATGTATTGGGAAAGATACGAATAATAGGGGCTAAATGGGGAGGGTATATAGGGACTCTCTGTATTATGTGATCAATTTTTCTGTAAATATAAAGACATTTTTAAAAATGAAATGTATTAATAAAAATATAGATTACCATTGAGAAAATTTGACACATAATATTAACTTATGGTACAGCTCAGAAGAGCAATGTTCATTTTGGTTATTTTTTAGATGATTATTTTAAGGGCTCCTTTAAAGATGAACTGCTCTATCCAGCACATACATCAACAATGTGATTTTACTTAAAAATATTTACTTGCAAATATGTAATTCTACAATCTTATAACTGTTGGGCAAATTGAGACATTTCTGAATGAAAATGATTGACATTTACAGAATTTTAAAAGAGAATCCAGCTAAGTATTACCTTTTTTTTTAAAAAAAAATATTTTTATTGATTTCAGAAAGGAAGGGAGAGGGGGAGAGAGAGATAGAAACATCAATGATGAGAGAGAATCATTGATCGGCTGCCTGCTGCACGCCCCCCACTGGGGGTTGAGCCCGCAACCCGGGCATATGCCCTTGATTGGAATCGAACCCAGGACACTTTAGTCCACAGGCTGATGTTCTATCCACTGAGCCAAACCAGTCAAGGACTAAGTAATATCTTTTTGATGCTTTAGAGGACACAATTTATTCAAAGTTTAAGCATCTCTCCCAATCTCCCATTCTTGTAGGTTATCATAATCAGTAACAAGTGCATGTATATTGAATTCTATACAATGTTGTAATCATGAGATATTTTGGATGAGTTGTTAGGAAATGTTATTTTTTTAAAGTAGTTTTATAAATTTAAATCCTGACCTACTAATATACTAAAAATGAATTATACAAATTGCTTAACTTCCATATATTTTCTTACCTAAAAGTGGGTTATTAAGAGTACTAACCTCTTTTTAGTATAAGTTAAGACAATCAGTATAAAGCTCTTAGTACTGAGCTTAGCATATTTTATTATTAGGTGTTGATACTATTATTACCTTGTAGTAGCTAAAACATGGGAGGAATGAAAAACAGTGTAAGAGATTAATAATACTTTACATTTGTACAGAGCCCTGGGGCTTTTTAAAAGCTTGATGCATGTGAAAACTATGTAAAAACTTTGAATGTTCTTTGCAAATGTAAGAAATTAATATTTTCTTGGGCTTTTTGAAGTTCACGTTTAACAATGGTTCTGGGACGTCTGTGGTGAAAATGTTCGTCTAGATTTTATAGGCGAGGGAGTGAGATACAGAGGGTTTTCCAGGGAGGTCCAGCACCTCCACTGTGGCATCTCGGACCAGCCACTTCCCCTCTCTACATATCAGCTTCTTCATTTATAAAGTAGGGTTCAACCCCTGACCTGCAGGGTGGTTGGTTACCGCATGAGCCAATTAATGCACATTATGGACTGGCTTCTTGCCTGATTTCTAAAATTGCTGTACCTCTACCACTACTACCAATGAGCTGTACGATTGTTGTCTGTTTTTCTCCAGCCCTGTCCAGCCTCTGCGGGCAGGGGAAGAGTGGGTGGATAATACAGAGGAGGGTCACTATGTAATCTTCATCACTCAAGACTGATTTGGAGCAGTGCGGCTTCCAGATCCCAAGTTTTATTAATTTGCTTAAGCGTTTATTGAGCACCTCCCATAGTCAACCCTCCATGAGTTACAGTGACCTATGGAGAGATGAGTACAAGTTAAGTGTTGCCCTCAGAGAGAGAATACAACTGTGTCAGTAACGTGAAGGTGCCCACAGGGCCCAGAGCAGGTGGGATCACTTGTGACTTGTAAGAGTGGAGAGAGCATCCGGGCCAGGCATCTGCCTGGGCCCTTGAGCGAAGAGTAGAATTAGTGTGGTGTGAAGTTTTGAGCTGGAAGTGCACAACTGGGAATTTTCAATTCGGAGATAGACTGTATTTCATTATTTTAATAATTTTAATGAAATCATTATTTGAATAATAAAGATAAATGAACTATATCTGCTCTGCTACAATACATGTTTCACATCAAATTGTTAATAGGTAATGATAGGGTTTTTAAAATTTTTTTTATTGATTTCAGAGAGAGGAAGGGAGAGGGAGAGAGAGAGATAGGAACATCAAAGTTGAGAGAGAATCCTTGATGGGCTCCCTCCTGCAAGCCCCTACTGGGGATCAAGCCCGCATCCACCGATCGAAAGGTGACCTTCTGGTTCATAGGTCAACGCTCGACCACTGAGCCACACTGGCTGGGCGGTAATGGTGTCTTTTTAACACAAAGGTGATGTTGGTGTCCTATGCGCTTTTTCCTTAGGCCAGGGGAGCTGGAGCGGAGGGTAGAAGAGCATTCCCAGCAGGAAGGGCCAGGCCTTCAGTTCATTTGCTCTGCAGGCAGACACACTCCAGCTCTGACTGAGAGAAGGTTAAAGGTCAGTCCTGGACTCCGGAGCCTGGTCTGGCAGGGGTCCCCCCTTCAGCAGCGGCCCCACTGGCTGGGACGTGCTTTCCCTCCATGTCTCTCGGCCCCACGCGCGCGTTGGCAAGAAGCCGGAGGCCTGTGCTGGGCCTTGTTCATTTCTGTTCCACTAAGGCGCTCGCTTCGCAGGTACCACTTGTTGTTTGTTGTTGACTTGGTTATGACACTGAATGGGTTTGGAGATTTCCCCATACGTTCGTTATTTTTAAAGCACTGTTTTAGAGAAGACTCAAGCTTTGCTCAGAACACAGCTATCCTGTTCCGCGGGGCACCACCCTTAGGTCTTGACAGAGGGGCCGCCTGGCGCTTCTGGGGCCGAGCGCACTGCAGGGCTGTCACCTGAGCTGCGCTCTCCCAGGACACGCCCTCGGACCCAGAACTGAGTCTCCTGCCCAGAGGGGCCGGCTCCACTTCCAGAGCCTGCTGGAGCCCCTTTCTGAATGCCTCCCGCCCTGCCAGACGGCGGCGGTGAGGACAGCCCATGAGGACAGCCGAGCCCCGAAGGTGTGGGAGGCAGTTATTTGAGGGGAGCACCATGCCTGGGTGCGCCCGCTCTGCACAGTGTGCGGCCTGACAAAGAGTGAGGGGCAGTGAGCAGGCGGCTGGGGGCTGAGGCAGGGCCTCCCCAGGCGACCCCTGTCAGCTTCAGGACACCAAGGACCTTGAGAATTCAAAATTCACATCTGACCTTGCAGTCTGTATCTATAATAATAAAAGTGTAATATGCTAATTAGACGGAACGTCCTTCCTGACGACCTTCCAGACGAAGCCCGTGCGGGGTGCCAGAGAGAAGCCATGTGGGCAGCCAGGGGAAGGAAGGCCTATTCTTGCAGGAATTTCGTGCATGAGGCCTCTAGTGAGGATATAGTTGTCAATGTAGGAAGAGAGACTATACTTACTTAACACTTAGTGGGCTATGTGAGATTTAATAGTAACTCTTTGACCTGTGGGCCTCCATTTGTGATCTTACTCAGGACCGTGTGAGTATTAGGGGAGGCCTTGTTGAGAGCAAGAACACAAATTGCTCTGAAAGTGAGCACCGGAGGCATAAACTCTCCTTCCGGTTGGAATGAGCCTTCAGCCTAAGCAGGGATGTCTAATGGCTTTAAAGGAATTGGAAATGTCAATTAGCATAGCTATGTTCAGTCCTTTCAAAGCACTGCAAGCACGTTATTATTATCATCGCTACTCAGGCTGACGATGCCTTCCCTCCCCCTCCCCACGGTTCCCAGCGGGTGAAAACAGGGCTGCCATACCCTGGCCATAGGGTCAGGCGCACGACCCACTCTGGCCCAATAATTGTCTTCCTAGAACTTTCTTGACTGGAAGTGGCAGGCGTGGTCCAAGAAGGGCGTCTGTGGGGCTGTGTCCCCTCCAGATGAAGGGCCTGGGAGACAAGGCCGACAAGAGAGCGGAAACGAGAAACGGCCACCGAGAGATCCGGCTGCTGCTCCCAGCAGGCCTAGCGCCTGCCTTCGGTGCTTGGCTCACACACCCGGACAGATTACCGCATAGTTTCAAGCAGTTTCAGGGGTTTCCTGTTCTCTCACCCAGGATTCTGACTCCCGTAAGTGCCCATTGGGCATAGAATCTTGCAGATCGGGGCTCTGGAAATGGAGACTCTTCTCCATTATGCTCACTCACTGATGGAGTCAGAAAGGAGCTGGACACCACTCCTCGCTAGAGCAGAGGCGATGCTGCTCCCGGGAGACGTCTGGCCGTGTCTGTGGGCACTTTTGGTTGTTACGACTGGGAAGGGGGCATGAGTGGAGAGAGACGGAGGATGCTGCTGAACCCTGCCCCCAATTAGGAATGCCAAGGTCAATAAGCAGTGATGAAGAAGAAAAGACACTGGAAGGCAGGGGAGCTATGCTGTCCTAGGAATGCCCTCCACCCTGTGGAACCTTGGGCAACTTAGTTCACCATGTGGGGCAGAAGCACTGGCCTACCTGACACAAAGAGGCTGACATGAGTGATGCAGCTCCCCAGGCTTACTGTGTTTCAGTATCGTTCACCAAAATGTGGTTTGTTTTTTCCTGCCTGCCCCCCTTTTTTCTATCAATAGATTCTCCTTTATGAATTTTTGCTCCCTACAGTTTTTCTTTAAAATCAATGCTATATGAACCAAATTTGCAATATACAAAGTTATCTCAAAGGACTCTACATAAAATAATATCCAAGAGCTTTAAACTTGGAGTGACATTTAAGGATAGAAGTCAGATAGAAAGGTAAGTTTTGATTTGCTGTAAGATGAATTCTCTGAATCTGGAGTCCAGTGGCAAGGTAGAATCCCACAGCCAGGAGGACTTAATAAAAAACATCTTGTTTCTGCAAGCTACAAAATATTTCCCCCTTCCCTGATGATGAACTTCCCATGAAATCCCTTTCATTTGTGACTTACATCTTCCTGGTGACAACCTTTACCTGCGAAGTCCACTAATGGTGAGACCACAGTGACAGATTCTACTGCTGGGGACGGTGAGCGGGTTGCGTGCCGAAAAGTCTTATTCAATCACATCGGTGGGAAACCTTGAGCAGCCTCAGTGCAGCTGGCACTCAATTACATTAAAAAAAGACACATAATCATCATAGGATTAAAATACATGATAAAATAGATCAAAGGACAATATAGGAAGGATCAGGAAGTCCAGAGATGGAAATAAGTCAGGACGTGTTTATCTCCGAATGCCTGTAGGGTGACGGGAGGGGCGGCGGGGGGGGGGGGGGGGGGGGTGTGGAGGGAGGATGAGACTAGAACATAGCTCTTGACCTTGAGCTTCAGAGTGACTTGAGAAGACAAGCCGCGTATGGAACAATTAGAACAAAAGTGAAGCAGTGGCTGTGGAGGAGTTTGTGAATTCAGTGAAGGAGTTGTGCTTTGTGGGAAGGACCTGGCAGGAGAGAGGGAGACTGTGGACTGTGGCTTAGACTTGAAGGAAGAGAATTCTATCAACATTTCTAACTGATATTTTCTATTATGGAAATTCCCTATTCATTCTTTTCAGTATTTATTCTCTCAATGAATGTAAAGTGCCTTCCATGTCCCTGGAAGGAAGAGGGTGACATGCAAGCAGACACCCAGGGGTGGTGTGAGAGGTAGTCATGCGCGTATCTTAGTGAAGAGCATCCAAGGAAGAGGGATCAGCAAGTGCAAAGTCCCGAGGCTGGGGTCTGACTGAGGCCAGGGTCTGACTGAGGCCGGGGTCTGACCCGCATATTTGCGCAACAGCAGGAGCCAGAAAGGGTGGCGCTGAAGGGCTGGGTGGGGAGAGTAGAAGACACAGGCGAGGCAGGAACAGCAGGAGTCAGATCAGGTAGGACAGGAAGGACTCCCGACTTCTTCTGTGATGGTGTTTGTTTGGCTTTGGAAGCCACTGAAAGGTTTTCAACAGAGTGATGTCATGATCTAACTTATGTTTTAAGGGTCATTCTAATCCCTTAAGCGCGGAGGGGAACAGGGAGACTCTAGATGTATTTATGAGGCTCTGAGATTCATCCAGGTGAGAGATGGTGGTGGCGGCAGAGCTGATTAAAAAGTGGTCGGGTTCCAGGTATATTTTGAAGGCAGAGATAACAGAATTTGCTGATAGATTAGGCATGAGGTGTAAAAGAATAATAACAATAAAGGAGAAGTCCAAGAATTGTGGTGTGTTTGAATATAATTTTGGAAAGTCCAATATGAGGGCAATGCAATCCTTCTCCAAATGCATTCTACACACACACACACATACACACACACACACACACAGGTCTGCAAATACTCAGATGCTGGAGCTCATGCACTGCACTTACGCCCTTTAGTGTGCAGTTTGGAGCACACAGAAAGCACCTCAACTCTTTGCCTGCAGACATTCACATCTCGTTGTGACCTACCCAGAGGTGGTTTGAATCTGGGCATTTTTGTTTTGCTTCATTTTGTTTTTACAAACTTTTAGCCTTTTATGACAGTGTTGAGTCAGGCTCTGCCTCTCCCTCACCCCCTCTCAATCTCTCTTTCTTGTCTTAATTAAACTATTTATTTTTAGATAATTATAGATTCACATGAAATAATACAGAGATCCTGTGGACCTTTTACTTAGTTTCTCCAAATGGTAACATTCTCCAAAACTGCACGACATCACGCCCAAGATATTCACCTTGATACAGACAAGCTATAGAAAGCAATGCCCTCACAGGAAGGTTCCTCTTATTTATGCATTCATTGGTGTCCTTTTACAACTGCCCTTACTTCTCTTCCCGACTCCCTATCCTGGACATGGGCCACCACAGCCCCTCTACTCCGTAGTTTCCATCACACTTAGAACACCACGATCACATCAGTAAAAGCCTGCTGCCATTGGACAGTGCTCGGAGAACTATTGAGGATGGGGGAGGACCATAAAAGAATATTTATGGCCAGGCTGGCATGGCTCAGTGGTTGAGCATTGACCTGTGAATCAGGAGGTCATGGTATCAATTCCCTGTCAGGGCACATGCCTGGACTGCGGGCTTGATCCCCAGTGTGGGGCTTGCAGGAGGCAGCCGATCAATGATTCTCTGTAATCATTGATATTTCTGTCTCTCTCTACCTCTCCATTCCTCTTTGAAATCAATAAAAATATATTTTAAAAAGAATATTTATGGGGAAAAATAACTGAGAATGTTAATCATAAAGAAAATCAAACTCAGAGCAAAAGTTTTGGGCTTTCTTTGTGACAGTAAAGGGCAACCATGAATATGAGGTTTGAATTGTTCTGTGGGACCAGTGGATGAGCTTCTTTAAAAGAGATTCCCTTTTCAATTTCAGAAAATAGCATTTTAGATGGAGGAAACTGTTACGGATTACCTTGGGAGGAGGCAAATCCTCCCATGGTTCAAGTAATTAGAGGTTACCCAATCACCAGCGAATAATTCAAGAATTTTCTAGGGATTTGAACGTTATAATTTCCTTTCAACATTGACATTAGGTAAAATTTTATTTTTAACCTTTTACTTTCTTAATGGTTCTATTTAGTTTCTTTTGTAATTGAAAATATATTTTTGTTTGATATTGTGGACTAAGATACAGTTGTAAGAAATAACAGAGAGATTTCATGCACATTTTTTTCTTTATTTTATTATTTTCCCCATCACCATTTATCCTCCCATACCCTCTTCTACCTCCAACCCACCTCTTTCTCCCCAAGATCACCACATTGTTGTCCATGTCCACGTGTTCTTTCTTCTTTTTTCTTCTTTGCTCAATACTCCCACTCCCAACACCACCCTCTCTGAGAGAGAGAGAGCGAGAGAGAGAGATAGACTTGTTCCACTTATTTATGCATTCATTCGTTTATTCTTGTATGTGCCCTGACTGGGGATCAAACCCACAACCTGCAACTTTGGTGGAGACAATGTTCCAACATGAATCTTTGGAATTAAAAATAAATTTTAATAATTGCTTTTATCCTGGAAATAATAAATGAATATTATTAATTATAATATTTCAGTTAAAGGCAAAATTTTTGAGTATCTATTATGTGCCAGAAGCTGTGCTGGATAAATTATATACATTAGTTGCAACTTCAAAATAAGACTACAATGGAGACATTTAAAATTATTTATTTATTTATTCTAAATGTATTGATGTGACATAGGTTAATAGGATTGTATAGGTTTCAAGTGTATATTTCTATGGTACAAGGTCAAAGGAGGCAATTTTAAATCTCTTCTGATGACGTTAGACTACATGCACTTATTAGACTAGTCCATGAGAGTGGTCCAAAAGATATTAGAAATTTCCATATTACCATTACTGTAAGGGACTCTCAGTTCCCTTTTTCTCCTACTCGTAATGACTTCTCCATCCACAGTGACTCATTACAGACAGTGGGGGCAGCGCAAGAGCTGGGGGATGGAGAGTAGGGGTAGAGTGGCTTAGGGTACACAAATGTAATGGTCATAATTTTAATATTTTTATTATGCTATCATTTATTGAGTTTCTGTATGCCTTTCCTTGCTATAGTATTAACATTTTCACAAGTAGCAACCATGACATCAGTTGACATTTATTCCTAATTTAAATAAAATAATGGTATTGTTAGAGAGTGATTGCACATGATGTTTAACAAACATTTATTTTTCACCTGGCTCCCCATTCTTTACAAAAGAAAGCATAAATCCCAGGGTCATAGGACAAGGGGAAAAGAAAGAAGCTGAAAATGCACCTTGACATTTATTCTCTCTGCATTGTGTTCTCTGCTGCTCTCCCAGGGGAGAGGGTCGGTCCCTAAAAGGCACACGATGGGGCATGCTGTAAGTGGCCCTGCTTTGGGTGAACAAAGTCAGCCATGCAGCCATTCCAGAGCGCATTGTGCCATTTCCTGGTGGCCTGAACTTTGCAAAATGAGCTATTATTATTGTCTCCAGTTTTCATTTCGGGGAAACTGACACCATGTAACCCCTTTGTATGCATTTAATCTTTCCCAAACCCTATCTATTATTGTCTCCAGTTTTCATTTGGGGGAAACTGAGTCTGAAGGAGTATAAATAGTCTAATATTGCATAGTTAATAAGTGTTGAGGCCTAATTTAGATCAAAGATTGATACTGACATTTGCACTCTAGTTATCATACAGCATGGCCTCTGCTATGGAAACTGTGACATCTTCCCACTCACCTGGCTGAGTTAATAGTTATTCCAGCGACCGATGCCTAGGGAGTTGAGTCACCCTGTGGAGCAAACCCTGAGAATGTAGTTTACAACTGGAGCAAAATCCCTACACGTCAGGAAAGTGGCAGGGAAATGAGACACGGGTTTATTTCCCTCCTTTTCCTGATCTTTTATTCTGGTCTTAAAATGGTTTGGTTGTAACTAATAAATGTTATTGGGTGAATAAATGTTCATCCAATATACTGTTTTTGACATAAATAATGTGATGTCCAAACAATACAGGAACTGCCTTCAATAAAACATGTGAATGCTGGGTCTTTCTTGTAATAGTTTGAAAAATATCAGTAAGATTGTCAGTTTAACAACAGAACATGCTGTCTGCCCTTTGCATCTTCCTGGCTGTATTAGAAAAGGAGAAATGGCCTTTCATACATAAAAAGTGCACTTCACACCACCATGGCCTTAGGAGTTGTTTTAGGAACCCTATGTTTAAATTTAGAACTGAGCAAAAGAACGTCTGTCCTAAAGGTAGTGTGGTTTAGTGGATCAGAGTAATGGCTTTAAAATTAGAATACTTTAATTAGAATCTCAGCTGAGAGAGTTTGGACAATGCTTACCTTCTCTCAACCCGTTTTTCTATGTGTAGAGTGGAGATCATTACACCTGCCTCAGAAAGTTGCTGTGAGAATTAAATGAGATAATGAACGCCTATAAAGTCATTAACCAACCTAAATTTCATGGAGGTATAAGCAGAAAAGAACTTTATTTTTTTATTCTCCAAACACAATTTTCAATTCTTTTCTTCTTTTTAAAAAAATATTTTTTTATTAAAGAGAGGAAGGGGGGAGAGAGTTAGAGAGAGATAGAGATAGATAGATAAATAGATAGATAGAGAGGCATCAATGTATAAGAGAAATATTGACAGGCTGCCTCCTGTATGCTTCCAGACTGGGGATCCAACCTGCAACCTGAGTATGTGCCCTGACTGGGAACGGAACCCATCACCTTTTGGTGCACAGGATAATGCTCCAATCAACTGAGCCACAACAGCCAGGGCCATTCCCTTTTCCTCCTTCTTTTTAAAATATATTTTTTCAGAGATGAAGGGAGAAGGAGAGAGAGATAGAAACATCAATGGTGAGAGAGAATCATTGATCAGCTGCTTCCTGCACAACTTCCACTGGGGATCAAGCCTACAACCCGTGCATGTGCCCTTGACCAGAATCAAGGCCAAGACCTTCAGTCTGCAGGCTGACGATCTATCCACTGAGCCAAACCAGCTGGGACCAGTTCTTTGCTTTTTAAAGCTGTCTAGTTGGAATCTATGGCTGTAGGTAACATTTAGTGATAAAATAATTTCATGCTGGTATCTGGCTTAGTTTGCCCCCCTCTCCTCTCCCAAAATGACCCTGAGACAAACATTTGAGTGCAGTTAGTCTGTCTAGGTGATGAATCCATGTAGTATAAGAAACGGGGGAAGAAAGACAGGAAAACAAAGTCAGTAAATGCTAGGTTATGAGCAGGTCACTAATATGAGTAACTAGAGTTCAATGTCTCTGAAATGCCATGTGGAACATAGAACATTCTCTTTAGAGGACGAGGAGTGTAGTAGATCCTGCTGTTTCCCCAAATGGATCCCTTTACTGGTCCAGGGTACATATCTTGTAGTTACCCTGAGCATTACATGGCTCACAGCTGCCTTCTCCTGAGAACTGTCTTTGGTTAAGCCCATTATCTAACTCCAGTTGCTGGTAACTACTGATTGACTGACATGAGAATACAAAAAACCAGCCCTTTGCATCAAAAGGGAACAATTCTCTTGGGTAGTTTAAGCTACAGAACTCTCTCCACCCATGGATCAAGCCAAGGCTAGACTTACCTGTGACCACACCCTGGCTTGACTCTCCCCCTACCCTTTGCTGTTACATTCCTCCTTTACAGGTCTCTCCTGAGATGTCTCAGTCACTAAATCCCATTTGAATCCATCTCTACCTCTGCTCATAGGGAACATGCTCTAAGAAAGGGACATTGGTGGAAATTGTTAACAATGCTCACCTCCCATTGATGGTTTGGTGACACTGACTTGCTGCTGCCTTCCAGGGCCCACACCACAGCTTATTTCTGATGGGGTTTCTCTGCTCTCCCCATGGAGTGACTGTGGGCATGGTCCCATCAGGATGTTTTGAGCCTGGTAGACAATTTCCTTGATGCCTGGGAACCTTGTCCTTCTGGATATCCTGGCTGCTCCCACTGCCAACCTGTCTTCTCGCAGCTGTTGGGTTGCCTCCATCCAGCCTTCCTTCCCATCTTTAGAGAACTTCGAACAGAAAATGAATATCAGCTTCTTCACAATATGCTCACAAACTTCAGGACACATGTAAAACTTCAGAATCACCGAGCTCTGCTTAGTGGGGAGCTGGGGGAGAGGTGGGAAACGCTAAGATTTCCTGTAGACCTGATACAGCTCTCCAGGGAATGAGATGTTCGTCTTCCATCTTGTACATAGTCTCCAATCTCTTCTTGGAAACCCCCTCACTTGGCTGGTACGATAGCCACTAGGCCAACAATTGTACTGATTCAACCAATCTATTTTTTAAAAAAATATTTTTATTGATTTCAGAGGGGAAGGGAGAGGGAGAGATAGACACATCAATGATGAGAGAGAATCATTGATTGGCTGCCTTTTGCACGCCCCACACTGGGCATTGAGCCCGCAACCCAGGCATGTGCTCTGACTGGGAATCAAACTGTGACCTCCTGGTTCATAGGTTGATGATCAACCATTGAGCCACACATCCATACCAAGCAATCTATCTTAACTTTAGTCTGTTGCTTATATGGACTGCACAGGTAGGTGATGGGGTGAGAGTCAAAGGACCAGATTGACCATCTGTCAGGAGCACTCGCTCCTGAGTCTGCACATACTCCTGAACCTTGCTCACTGCATCAATTGTTGGGAGTAAGTTTCTCATTGACCCTGCTCGCTGCAGTAATTGTGGAGTACTCACTCCTTGAATCCTGCTCTACTACACCAACTGTTGGGTCTGAGTCCTTCTGCCAGGGACTGGACCTCCTTGGATGCCAGGGATTAGAGACATGAAAAGTTGCAGGGGTATAAGACAGTTTTCATTGCAGTTTAAGTAGCCATTGCTATTAAGGAGCCATTAGACAAAGCAGTTCTTGCTAACACAGTAGCAAACACAGGAGCCATCCTAGCAAAAACAGCCAGCACCAGCTGGTCAGTAATACATCTTTCCTACAAAGCAGCCCCCAACATAGGAGCTATTCAGAAGTCAGCCACAAGCTGGTCAGTGGAAACTTATATACAACTTCAAACAAGCTCAAACAAAAGAGGCTTTATGCCAAATGGTGACCCCAGTATTTGGGCTACAGTAAGGCATGCTGCGCAGTGTATAGAGTGAAACTGCTGTGTCCTTGCACCTGCCTATGGAAACTTGGCCTTGAACATCCAGCATACACTGACTGATTAGGGTTCCCACACCATCTTTTTTGAATAAGGGGTTACCTATTGCTTTTTGACACTTTGGGACTTAGTATATATTCAGAAGCCACAGAATACATTCTACTTATTATTCTTTTATATTTAAATAAATACTTAAATACTCAATAAATGGTAGCTGCTATTTAATTATAGATTTAGTTTCTAGAATTTTTGAAAAGCCATCACATCTTACTGTTTGTTTTAATAATGTAGCTCATCATGTTTGATGAAAAGATGAGGTGTCTAAGAATCAAGAGACCTGGGTCAGCTCTGTGACCTGTTTCTTTTCATTTCACTGCCCAAGGCTTTGAATTCACAGCCATCAAACAGGTAATAAAGCTACTTTACATATTCCATAGAGTTGTTGTAAGTCTGAAATGGAGGGTAACATGCAAAAATGTATTTGGGAGTAAAATAATAAAATTTCAGGTAATCTATAATAATAAAAGCATAATATGCAAATTGACCAAATGACCAAACAGCAGGACAACCCTCTGGACAACCATGCTATGACACGCACTGGTGCTAGGCCAGCCAAAGAGGATGCAATGCAACTGGTTGGGGGGCCCCGCTATCACCCCCCGATCACCACAAAGAGGGAGGCCCAGGCCACCCTCTGTGGGGCGATCGATGAGGGGCCTCTGTGATCAATCACCCCAAAGAGCGAGACCTAGGCCACTGGCTGGTGGCGTGATCCATCAGGGAGGGGGGAAGATCAGGAAGAGGAAGTCAGAAGGTGTCCTATTTTATCACAGCACCATGTACTCCCCCGAAGAGGTAGGTCCAGGCCAACAGCCAGAGATGCTGTGGGGGGTGTGTGGGGCCAGCCAGCGATCACCCCACAGAGGGAGGCCCAGGCCAGCCAAGTGATCTCACCCCATGCCTGTCGCCCGCAGAGGGAGGCGACTGGTGGCAGGGTTGGAGAGCAGCGTTACACAGATGGCAAGCAGTGGTAGCGGTGGGGGTGGGGCCAGCTGCCAGCAGTGGGGGAAGGAAAGCCCCGATAAGCCCTGATCACTGGCCAGGCCTAGGGACCCTACCCAAGGGGTCCTGGATTGTGAGAGGACGCAGGCCGGGCTGAGGGACACCCCCCCAGCCTCGTGTATGAATTTCATGCACTGAGCTCCTAGTATATATATAAAAGCTTAAGCGACCGAATAACCAGACAACTGAATGACCAGTTGACTGGTTGCTATGACGTGCACTGACCACCAGGGGACAGACGCTCAACAAACAGGGTTGGGCTCCCTCTTGTCTGGATCGGGCCTGCAGGGATCGGGCCAAAACTGGCTATCTGACATCCCCCGAAGGGTCCCAGATTGCAAGAGGGTGCAGGCCAGGCCAAGGGACCCCACCAGTGCATGAATCTGTATACCAGGCCTCTAGTAGTTAATAAAACAACTCACTTTAGATCCTCACGCCAATCCAACAAGCTGCTGGGGCTGAGACCTGACTCATTTTAGGCAAACAGATGCCATGTGAAATGATGACAAAGTGATAAACATATGTAAATATTTCATATGGAAGTGAAATATGAAAAAATACAAAACACAGTTCCAAGACTGGGAAAGCTGGGCTGTGCACAGTCGCAGCTGAAAAAGATGCAGGTGTCGGAGTGGGTCACAAGCTAAAAACAAGCCCTCTGCTGTTATTTAAAAGTTTACCAGGAATTATTAATAGCTATGGACCATGCATTCTTATTTTCACTTTTATTTATTTATTTTTTGTTAATCCTCACCCGAGGATAGTTTTTCTATTATTTTTTAGAGAGTGGAAGGGAGGGAGAGAAGAAGGGAGAGAGAGAGAGAGAGAGAGAGAGAGAGAGAGAGAGAGAGATTGGTTGCTGCCTGCATGAACCCTGATTGGGGCCAGGGAACAAACCTGCACCCAGGTATGCACCCTTTACTGGGAATCAAACCCAAGTCCCTTTGGTGCGTGGGCCGATGCTCTAACCACTGAGTGACACTGGCCAGGGCCATGTATAATTTTGCCATTTGTTTCACGCTTCATGATATTGCATGCTGTTAATTGGGCAAGTGTATGTAGAATAGGAGAGAATGAGCTGTGTTCAAATTCCTACTCCTGGTGACATTGGACTCACCACCTATTTCTCTGGGTTCTTTGTTGGCCAAATTGGTGTAATTATGTATATCTGTTCACAGGATGGCTACAGATGACATGGCATTCTGTATGTGTTTTTAAAAAGCATAGTTTTGCCCTAACTGGTTGCTCAGTGGTTAGAGCATCAGCCCTTGGACTGAAGTGTTGCATGTTCGATTCTGGTCAAGGGCATGGACCTCGGTTGCAGGCTTGATCCCTAGCCCTGGTTGGGGTGCATGGGGTGCATTGTGTCTCTCTCACATGTTTCTCTCTCTGTGTCTCTCTCCATCCCTTCCACTCTTTCTAAAAATCAAAGGAAAAGAAATATCCTTGGGTGAGGATTAAAAAACAAACAAAAAAATCATAGTTATGCTGTAGAGGTATAAAGTGGTATTAAACGTGATAAATAAGGATGGAAAAGTCTATAAAAAAGTGCAAAAGTCTGAAAAAGAGGAAGTCAGAAGGTGTCTATTTTATCACGGCACCATGTACTCCCCCAAAGAAAAAGTGTCTCTAAATTTCAGAGAGAGAGAGAGAGAGAGAGATCGTGAGAGAATATGTAATCCTCTTACATATTCATCACACAGCTTTAGCATTACGTTATTATCATTCTGGAAAGACCATTCCTTTAATAACATACTCTTGTTAATTTTAAACATTTTATTTGGAAAAAAACTTCAAACAAGAATAGAATAGATAGAATAATTCTATATAATAAAGATGTAATATGCAAATGGTCATTACGCTGTGAAGTGTAACAACCGACCGCTTAACGGCCGGATCACGGATCAGCAGGAGGGTGGGGCAGCGAGCTACAAGCAGGTGGCAGAGAGCTATCGGAGGGGGCAGGGCAGCAAGCTATGAGGGGGGACTGGGGTGGAGGGCGGACAGGGGGAGCTACAGGAGGGCAGGGCAGCGGGTTGAGAGCTACTGGAGGGCGGCAGTGAGCTACTGGCGCACGGATTCGTGCTCAGGGCTACTAGTGTAATATAAATAGGATAATTTTAAGTAAGAATAAGTATAGTGTGAAGAAGGTACAAAGACCCTTTACCCACATTCACCTGTCAATATTTTGTTCATTTTTCTGGTCATTGGCACATGTACTCTTAATCCTGAAATATTTGAGCAGAGTTTATACCTATCAGGGCCATTTGACAAAAAATATTGTGCTGTGTATTTCTCAAGAATAAATATATGCTCTTTTATAAATACAGTTATCACTTTCATAATTTATATTGCTATAATTTTATTCTATTTCAAGTATTTCAGCTGACCCAGCAGTGTCTTGTAGTCTGTCTTCCTCCCTCATTAGACCCAGACTAGAGGCAGGGGTTGCATTTAGTGGTCCCTCCTCTTTACCTCCTTTAACAGGAAGCACTTCCACAGACTTTCTTTGTTTCTTATAATGTCGACAATTTAAAAACTTACATTCCTTCTCCAGGCCATTTGTTTAAATGGATTGTTCCTCATTTGGACTTTTAAAGACCACTTCCTCATGATTACATTCAGGCTTGCATTCTTGGCCAGACACTGAGCAGGTGATGGTGCCTCAGGTGTTGTGTTTGGCGGCAGAACACCTGTCTGCCCCTACTGGGGGTGCTGTCTGATTTCTCCACTGTGTAATCAATATTTTTTCACTTGCAGCATTACCCCACCTGTGGGATACACTTTAAGAGCATGCACAATTCTGCTGCTCACCAAGTTGACCCCCAGGATCCAGCATTCATTCACAAATCTTGCCTGACCCAATATTATTACAATAATTGCAACATGCTGATTTTTTTGTCCCACTACTCCTTCCATATTTATTCAGTAGCACTTGGCATTCTGCTGTAAGCAAGAACATTCTCTTTCCCCCAATATATTTATTTATCTATTTATTATCAATATGGAATAATGAATTCCACCCCCATGCCCCCACCAAAATCGCTTCTAATTGCTATAGTTAATTATTTTGGTGCTGAAATTGTCCCATACTGGCTAGCTGGAGTATCTTTAAGCTACCTTCTATGTCCTTACACATGCCCCCATCAGTTGTTTGAACACTTAATTTAGAGCACACCAAGATGTCTGAGGCTCTCCTCTTGTGCCCATTCAGCCAAGCCCTGGAATCAGCCATTGCTCTGAGGAGCGTGGCTCCCTCTAGTGGGCAATGGCATTAGATCCCTCACTCTAGGCACCAGGAGTGCTCATTGCTGGGGAGTGTGGCGTTTGGCCCTTTCAGTGCACATAGCTAGGAAATACATGCATGCACACAGATTTATTCTATAGTATACATTATATTTCTTATACATTATATATAATATACATTGCATTTAGTATGTACTTACATGCATATATGCTAAAACAGCCACACACACATGTGTATGCACACACATAATATCTTTGAAATTAGGAATTCACACCAATATCTCCAATTTCCAAACCATCCCTACAGGGTTCTTTCTTGTCTTTCCCCACTTCACGCTTTTATGTACCTTCTTCCTGATTGAGAAACCTGGCTCCCAAATGTATTCACTTACTCAGTCCTATAATACATCTAAAACTGTTTACAAGTGCTTTGCTCATTCATTACAAAAAGCAAGCCTTCTGAAAAACGGTTGAGAATTTGTTTGAAATTCTTGCCCTCGCCTCACCCTACCCCATTCTGCCCCAAACTGAGTGTGTATCATCAATTACTTGGATTAGTTTCTTTCTTTTATTTTTCCTTCTTGCCTCCTTCCCTTCCTCCTTCCTCCCCTCCCTCCCTCTTTTCCTTCCTCCCTTCTTGTTCTCTTTCTGTTTCACTTAAGGTTGGTTATAGTATTTATCTGAAATACAATTAAATGTATGTGGCTCAGTTTTAGTGCCCCTTTATTTCCACCCATATGTATATGTCTGTCTGTCTGTATAAGATTAAAGGCTTCAGAAAGTTCAACTGTACACAAACAGGAATATTCAGAGATGTCACTTCCTTCCACATCATCTCCATGCCTTCTCTAGCCAACACAATATATATTAACAAAAACACATGCATTTAACACAATGATCTGGTTGTCTGTGTGGAAATAAGAAGGGAATAGAGTTAGGGGTGAATGGATCAATCAATCAATTAATCAAGATGGGGGCTTTGCACCCCAGGTCAGTAAAGATCATGTACCATGAACTGAGAGACATGACTGACTGCATGATCACGCACTTAATGTTAAACAAAAGTTTTCCAAAGCTCCGGAGACATACAGCAGCATTTCCCAATATATGCTTTGCAGAACACTAGTCTCATGAGATACCAAGTAGGAGAAAAATGTTTCTGGTCACAAAGAATGGGTAAAAGTACTCATTTGATCTGCTTCTGGAAGTAATTTCTATTAAGAAACTATGTTTCTATGAGTTTAACTTTTAAAAAATATCTCTTAGAAACTGAGTGTAGAAAAGTGGTTACCAAAGTAAAATAAGCCAGAGAAAGACAAATATTGTATGATATCACTTATATGTATAATCTAAAGAACAAAGTAAAGGAACAAACAAACTAGAAACAGACTCATAGATGCAGAGAACAGACAAGTGGAGACCAGAGGGGAGAGGTGTTGGGGGATGGGGTTAAAAAAGGTGATGGGATTGAGAAGTACTGATTGGTAGTCACAGAATAGTCCCGGGATATAAAGCACTGCACAGGGAATATAGTTAACAATATTGTAATAATTGTGTATGGTGCCAGGTGGGCACTTGAATTATCGGAGGGAACATTTTGTAACCCATATGAACGTCTATCTGCTGTGCTGTGCACTCAAAACTAATATAACAAAGTGTTGAATGCAAACTGTGATAATAAAATAAAATAAAACAAAAAGAAAATTGGTTACCAGGGGCCGGGTGGTAGGGAAAATAGGTAGAGGTTGGTAGAAGTGCACAATCTTTCAACACTACGATGATTGTCTGAGGATCTAATGTAAACCATGGCGACTAGAGTTGCTAACACTATATTTGTACAACTAAAATTTGCTGAAAGAGTAAAACTTAAACATTCCTACCAAAAAATGATAAATATATAAGGTGATGGATATGTTAAATAGATGGGAGAAACCCTTTCCTAATGTGTATGTATGTCAAGTCACCATGGTATACACTTTAATGCCTTAAAATTTTACGTGTCAATTATACGTCAATAAAACAGAACTAAAAAAAGAAACTAAGCCTGCTAAATGAAGCCTGCTAAATGAAACCAAACCTTACTTGACATGGGTATCTTTGAACAAATATTTACTTATCTTTTTTAGAACTAGTCTTCAGGGGGACAGATTTTGGGGAATTTGGTTCTATTCACTCACTCAAGAAACAATTACTGAGCACTTCCTTCGCGCTGGGTGCCCTTTTTGGTGCTGTGGATGGACAACCAACAAAACAAAGAAAGCACTAGCCCTTGTGGAATTCCTACTTCAGGAGGGTTTGTGGGGGCGGGAGAGGCAGACGGAAATATCCAGGAGGGAGCTCCCTGGGGAAGGATGAAGGATGCCTGTTGGTTGCCTTTCCTCCTTTGGGAACACTTCAGATTGACTTCAAAATGCTGACCCAGAAAGAAAATGGTGCAATAAATGCTTCAACCAGCCTTGTTGCTAAGCATCAGGTCAAGAGGGAACACATTGAGGGCTTCCCTTTCTACTTCATCTGCATCCATCTGCACAAGCCCAAAATTAAGGGTATAAAATTTAAAAATCAAGGGGAAAATTCTTGAGTTTTTAATCACATTCCCATGTTGATAAAATATTTATGAGCTCTCCTTTAATTAATTAGAATAAACTATGGAACACTGCTGGAAACAAATTGAAAATTTAATAAAGTAAGTTCACTTCCAATTTCTTGTGAAGAAAGAAGCTAATTATATTTAGTTCTGTAATTATAACTTTAATTAAAATATAATGCAAAATATTTCAGAAAGTGAAAACAGTGCTGAGTAATAAAATGGGGCCTTTAAGACAATTTGCTCTTTAGACAAAAATTTATAATTTAAAATGAAGCCTTTAGTGTACCATTTCCCCCAAATTTCATCCTTTTAGTATGAATTTAATTTAACAGCCTTTCTATAAAGACTAATTAATGTTTATTTACTGTTTTAAATCTATTTCCTTCTGTTTGTTGAGTGCTGAGAATCTCCTCTGCATCTGTCTTTGTCTTCTTTGTGGAGTAGGTTTGAAGAGATGCTCTGTCCCCCTTGTACATCATCATTTACAGCACATCCCTTCTGAGGTAGAACATGGCTTCAAACTTACAGTGACTTGAAACGTGAAAGCTCGATGCCCACAGATGTATGTGCCCATATCTGCCTCTTCAGCTGGCGGCATGGCGATGGTTTGATTGCTCCAGGCAGACATCCAGGAAGCAGGAAATTTAGATCCTCTAAAATGAAATCAGGACGAGGATGAAATGACCTTCTGGTGATGTTGTTAATAATCATTTGCTCTCAAACACTTCTCAGAGGAATAGAGTTGACTAATAGTTTGTCCAGATATTAGATTTAATTTCCAAATTCTACTGGAATCTGGAGCCATTTGCCATGATGTTGAAGTCATATAATTTCTAAAGGACTTTTAGAATGCCTATTTGAAAGCTACTCTGCTTTTACCCAAATCACAGAGGTTTATGGAAGGAAAATGACAAGCTTGGAAAACCTGCATCTTTTAAACTCAGCATCTCTTCATATTTCAGCATTCAATGAAAGATTCACTTGGCTTCATCTGAATCAATTTATAACAACTAAAATATTTATTAAATGAATACTGTATAAAAAGATTATATTGTCTGTACAAAAATCTCTCTGAGTAGTTGCTGAAAATCAGATTTCTGTACCATCAGTGTCCTTACACTCAGAGTTGAATTCAGTTAGTTATTCAGTTAGTTAGGAAACATACTAGGTCTTTGCAGGTTTCTAGAATTGAGTAATTTAGTCCTTAACTCAAAGAATCTATAACCTTAGTGGCTGATGCTATTGGAAGGAGGGATGTAAACCATCAGCAACTCTTTGCTTTCCCTCAGGGAAGAACCACCTGCCCTGGGTTGGCATCGGTGAGGGAGGAGTAAGTAGGCAGAAGGGACTGTCAGCTCTTTGCAGGAGGAGAATAAAGTCCTGTCGCCTGTGATTTGAGACTGCTAGGACACAAGGCAATGATGTATTCAGAATTCGTTTCCCACTTAGTGTTGTGCTTTAGGACCCACAATCTTGGTGCCCATTCCTAGAATACTCAAGAATATTCCAAAAACATTTCGAGAACCCTCTCTCAGCGTTTCAAAACTCTGGATCTTTCCAGAAGTGATGGTGGCTTTGGGTGACTTCATGTGCTTCATCTTGGTGTCCTTCACCGTGGTCTACACATACTGGATGCACCAATTTTTACTGCCTGTTTAGTTGTAATCAATAAAATGCTTTGAAAAGGTATTTGGAAAAGTTCTGCTCATCCTACTAAGCCAACCAGAGCAGAAGCACCTGGAGAAAAAGCTCATCATTCCTCTTCTCGCTCCAGCCCACTCCCTGATGTCATGACCGGGACCAGGCTGGTGAGCACACTTCCCTAGTTTTTGCTGCAGCAGGTTTTAATGTTTTTAAACCAGAAATGTTGAGATACTGAGCACAATGGCCACGCAACTTCCTTTTAAGTTTTGTAAAAGCCAGCACTCCCTGCAGAGCCTGTCTGCTGCCAGGACCCAGGGACCCGGGACCCAGGGAGGGGTCTCAGTGGGGGCGAGCTCTGTGGCCATCAGGGCTGAGTCCCTGAGCTCAGAACTCCAAGCCTCCAACTCAGTGGTCCTGTGAGAGGAGTGGGGGTGGAGACAGGAAGATACATTTGCCCTCCAGGGGACACCAGGCAGCACCTGAGGCATTTTCGGTTGCCACACCCATAGTGAGGGTGTTTAGTAGTGGGTAGAGGCAGGAAATGCTGCAAAAATCCTGCCATGCACAGATCAGCCTCTCCTGGCAAAAAAAAAAAAAAAAAAAAAATTATCCAGCCAAAAGTCAATAATGCCAGGTCAAGAAATCTTAGAATAGAGAAACTTTGAGGATCCAGTCCCTGAAGGAGGGGTTTGCCCTCCCGCTTGTGGGCAATTCTACAGGGAAAGCATATATAGCCGCACACACTTCATCGGTGCAGTGCCTTTAAGTTTATAATGTGCTTTCTTATTATTATGGACAACATGTTTGTGCTCCCCCCGGCCCCCTCCAATTCATATTTTGAAAACTTAAGCCTCAGTGTGGCGGCTTTAAATGGTGAGGCTTTTGGGAAATAATTAGGTTATGAGGGTGTATCCCTCATGAATGGGGTTATTGCTCTTATAAAAGGGACTCAGAGAGCTCTCTCCCCTTTCTGACATGTGAAGATACACCTCAGAAGTCAGCAGTCGGCACGCAGGAAGAAAGCCTTCACCAGCATCCAACCACAGAGACCCTGACCTTGGACTTCCATCCTCCGGGACCGTGGGAAGTAAAATGGTGTTGCTTAAGCCCCCCAGTCTATGGTGCTTTATTATAGCAGCCTGAACTAAGTAAAACACTTACTAATTCACACTTTGGTGCTTATAAATTGTGTACAAATTACCTCTTTAAGTGTCAGTTTCCTCTAGGCTAATTGGTAGAAGTTCCCGCCCTAGGCCATGGTAGAAGTTCAAGGAGACTCGTAGCACGTGTAGTACTGCCACTCAAACCAGGGCTCAACACGCATACGTCCTTGGGACTCACACAGAAACCACTCTATGTGCTCCAGTATAAAGAGGCTGCTTTTAGGGAAGTGGAGGCTTGTGCAATTTTTGGAAAGTGTGAGGGAAGAAAGGTCAGGAAAGCTCCTGCCATCATCTCAGCCTGCAGCCCTGAGCTGCTGGTCTGGACCATCACTGACAGCTGACTTGACTCTCAGGAGCCCAGGAAGCCCGCTGACCAGCTCAGCTGACCACATGGTGTGTGTGTTTTGGGGGGCAGTTTCAGAAGATGCAGCTCATTTCCTCAGATGCCTACAGCACTGGAGTGGGCAATGCAGGTGGTGTACCCAGACACTGCTGCACAGCGCGCATCTGCGGCAAGCCCTCTTCAAGTGATCTCCTGCTTCCCCCTCTCCCCACTTCTACAAGTGCTTCCCCTGGTGGGATCCACGGTGGAGATACCCGGTCACAGGGATTCTGGGGATTGCAGTTCCGGCTTCTGTGCAGTGCAAGGGACACCCCTGGAGGGTGGCAATAATGTGGAGGTGACAACAGACACTTTGGCATACTTTGTTATTCTTCTGATCTCTGCAGGTTTTTCAAGTACGTATTGTTCTCACTATTTAGGTGAGAAAATTGCCACTCTGAGAGGTGACATAATTCTTCTCCAAGTCTAACTTGTGACAGACCTGGATTCTAAATCTAATCCCCCTCCACTACACCATCATCCCCTAGGTGTAGCCTGGAAAATTAGCTGCCATTTCGGAGTCATTAAAGGGAGTGAAAGGCTCATCTTCCCAAACATCTTGTTCTTACAGGTTTAAATAGCTTGTTATTCATTTGTATGGAAACATTTGTGGTGACCACTGTGTTAGGTGCTATGCTGAGCAGCACGAGGATAGAAGAGGTCCTGGCCCCCGTGGGATTCACTCTAGTGTGTTTGAGAGGAATACATCATAAACAAATAAATAAAGTAGTAAATAAGTTAGCACAGATCCTTACAATTACGATAAGGAAATAAACAAGGCGATAGGCCAGAGAGTGAGTTGGGGAAGGGCATTTCAGATAGATTAATCTACTCTAAGGAGATGGATATTTGCTCTGAGACATGAAGCATTAAATTAATTATTTTTTTGCAAATACTTATCGAAAAATATTTTTAAGGGTCAGGCTCTATTTTAGGCACTGGAGATAAAACCACAGTATCTGTCTCAATGCTAATGAGGATAGATAGGTAATAAACACATAGGTAAGTAATTATCTAGCATCTCATTCTACAGAGAAGGTAACCCAAGGCACACATCCCTGCTAAGACCTCTGAAGGGAGTCACCAATGAGCCTGAGAATATCTGGGGAAAGACCCTGCGGGCAGTGGGAGAAATGCAAGGCCCCGAGGAAGGAGCGCACCTGTCTTTTGAGGAAAGCCATGGAGCTGAGTGACTGCAGAGGAGGGAGCACCGGGAGGGTGATGGAGAGAAGCTCCAAGAGATAACAGGAGGTCCGATCATGCAGGGCTTTGTGGTTTCTTACAAAGACTTGTCTTTTTCTTTGAGTAACAGGTGACTGCCTGTGGAAATTGACTGGGGAGCAAGTATGAGAGCAGGGATACCTACTAGGATTCCAGAGCAATTATTAAAGTCAGATATAATGGCGACTTGGATCAGAATGGTAGTAGTGGTGGTGGTGATAGGTAGTTGGATTCTAGAAATATTTTGCAAGCAAGGCCAATATGAGGGATATACTGAATGGTTGGATGTTGGATGAAAAAGAAGGAAGAGTCAAGTATGTCTCCAAGATTTGGTGCTAGAGTAGTTTAGAAGATGGAGTTGTAATTGATTGAGATTTGGAAACACGTTTTAGGGCGAGAATCAGAAATTCCATTAAGGTCTCGTTAAGTTTAAGATGCCTATTAGACATCTACATGAAAGTGGAAGTCTGAAGTTCAGGGAAAAGTCAAATACAGAGATCAAAGTTTGGGAATTGAAAGCAAATAGATGGTATTTAAAACCATGAAACTAAGTGACATCACTGAAGGGGTGACTGTAGGCAGGGTAGAAACGAGGTCCTAGGTCTAAGCTCTGAGCACGGCAACTTACAAGTGGAACATATAAAGGGGACCCAATAGGAAGGACAGATTAGTAAGGTAGACAGCCAAGGGGAGGAAGTGCCTCAAGGAGGAAGTTTGGCCTATTATGTCAAATGGTGTGAATAACTCAAGTAAGACAATGACTGAAAAATCCTTTGAATTTAGCAAAGTGAGTTCATTGGTGATTTTGGCATGAGCAGTTTTGATCCAGTACTGTATACATAAACTTGATTGAAGTAGGATTAAGAAAGATTATAAGAAAAGAAATTAAATTCTCTTTGAGGAGCAAAAAAGTGGGAAATAACTTAGGTAGGGGGACAGTCGTGTGGTTAGGAGTTCACAGAACTGTAAGGTGTGTGGGTGCGTCAGAATCACTGGGAGGGTTGATTTGGATGAGTTCACTGGGCCCCATCAAAATGTCAAGAGTGCATTGGAATCACTTGCTTGTTAAAACAAGACAGCTGGGCCCACCTTTGAGTTTCTGATTCAGTAGGTCCAGGGGTGGAAGAATTTGCATTTGTATCATGATGTCAGGTGATGTAGATGCCGCTGGTCCAGAGAACACATCTGCTTATCACAGCTCTTGGGTATTGATTCTTTGCTGGCCCTTATGTGCACAGCAACACCCCATTCTCCTGTCCCTTTCTGTCACTCTCTCACTGTGTGAATCTGCCATATTGATTGTTCTTTATTTAAATTCCCATTGGTATGGTCTTTGTAGGAAAGGAGATATCTGTATTGTTTACTATCATTCCTCTGTGTGTCACACAGTGCTTGGCATATAATTGAAATTAAAAAAGGAGGTCATCAATTAATATAAATGAAGAAATGGAAGAAATGAATGAATGAAAAGTTCCAACAATGATAAACATGGTTTTGTACAAGCTTTGACATGTTTAATGTTTCTTTGGAACTGTTTGTGAAGGAAAAAAAATTATATTTTGCCAAATGGCAAGTCAAAATATTGCGTTAGTTAAATTTTAACCTCCAAGACATGCTGAGGGATCTAAACTTGGTATTTACATTTCAAAATTCATGGGAACCAGCCCAGAGATCCTAATGTGGCGATTATGCAGTATTTCAAATATGATCACTGAACTTTCAAAGAAAATGCTGCTTGGAAAGCAATGGATTGTTTTGTCATTAACTCTTTACATGCAGGTCTCCAACTGTCACCATTAGAAACCTCCCTAGTGTACGAGAACACAGTAAAGTCATGCTTTGGCCTTCAATGCACTAATTGGCCTATAAGCCAACTCATTTATAGGGATATTTAAGGCCCACGAAATTGGAAATATTTATGTGTCAGTTCAAAACTCTTAAAAACAAACAAACAAACAAACAAACAAACAAACAAACAAACACAAAAAAACAAAAGAACAGAACTGGGTAGCCAGGTTTCCATTAGTTTTTTTTTGTTGTTGTTGTTTTTTTTTTAGTGTTAAATGAAACACCTCTGCTTGATAGGCCTCATTTGACAATGACAGTTCCATCAGTCAGACAACATGACTAAAAATTTTAGTCATTAGCAACTCAGTCAGGAAAAGAGAACAATTGGACATTTAAGAATGTTTTACTTTTCTGTCATTTTAGGCTAAATGACATTCTTAAATGATGGCCAGTTAAACCCACAGAATCTATTAGTAACTTGAAAATAAGTGTGAAGGGAAGCCTAAACTCAAAGAAAATTTAAACTTGCACTTATCAGGCATGTCACATCATGGCTACTGGTAATAAAAGCATTTTTTGTTTTATGTTGCAATATCTAGAGAGGATAATATTTCTTTGCACCAGAGTAAAAAGTGATATTGCAACATTCATCACATTCTTTGATATAAAATAGCCTAAAAAGTTTGAAAATTGATGTTCATTATTTCAAAGTTAATTTAAAAGCCTGGTGCATTTATAGAAGTTTTCTTGGTTGCTTTTCATAAAGTTCCATATTCAATTTTCAGAAGCATTTCCTTACATGAATTTCATGGATTTTGTTGGGTTCCCAGGAGTAATTGCTCAGGTTTTAATGGCGGTGGTAGAACCAGACCAATTTTTTTTTGGCACATTTATTTTCTTATAATCACTCAGCTGTTGGTCCTATTGCATTGCAATGACCAAAGAAACAAAGAATGGTCATTTTTCCAATTCTGCAAGATTTAATCAGAGTCCAAACTTTTACTCTTTTCTGTTTTTTCCCCCTGCAGGTCTCTAAATCACTGATCAAATGAAAGAAAACTCAATCTAGGAGGTGAAAAAGAACCAAGACTCCAGGCACAGTTGAAATGGAATGCCATTTTTATATGTACATTGATTTTTACACAACTGCATTCAGAAACAAAATACCATCCTCTGGTATCCATTCACTCAGAGTTTTTTTTCTCAGATAAACTGAAAACAAAGTGAATTCAGAGCAGCAACTCTCCTTTAGTGAGAAATCTGAATCCTCTCTCAAGAAGCAAACCTTTATCTGATGAACAACTAGGACAATTGAATTATCTAAACCTATTGGACATTTGCATAATAAAGTAGGTGCAATTTCTCCTAGAAATTCAGATTTAAGACAAAGATTTAAGACTGGAGAAGTAAGAGACTCTAATTCTGCCACTTAATTATCTTCTAAATACTAGAAAGGAAATAACATGGCACATTTTTTTTGAGGGTACTGTGGGAGGTATTTATGTACCTCTCCATGATTGTGATCTATTCAATCTAGTGCAAAAGATTGGTAAAATGCAAAAGAGGTATATGAACCAATGCATTTTATATATAATAAAATATTGATAGAACCTCTTTTCTTTTCTTTTTTTTTTAAAATATATTTTATTGATTTTTTACAGAGAGGAAGGGAGAGGGATAGAGAGTTAGAAACATCGATGAGAGAGAAACATCGATCAGCTGCCTCCTGCACACCCCCCACTGGGGATGTGCCCGCAACCAAGGTACATGCCCTTGACCGGAATCGAACCCGGGACCCTTCAGTCCGCAGGCCGACGCTCCATCCACTGAGCCAAACCGGTTTCGGCAATAGAACCTCTTTTCTTTTGATTTAATGGATAATGTTCTTAGGGCAAAGTTAAGAAAAAGAGTTAATTTAAAATAAAGTTAAAGAAAATTTAAAGTAAATAATGGAAGAGGGTATTCAAGATATGGGCGCAAGTGTGAAAGACTGAAGTATGGGAAATACTGCTAAGTTGTAGTTATTTTTCTTGAGACATCAGTGAGCTGTGTTCAACATTTATAAGGTGTTCGAAGAAGAGGGTGGGAGGAGAGAATGGGAGTAAAGGAAGGAGAAAAATGGACCTGGCTCTTGGAAAAGTATATCTACTGGAAATTCATCAGAAAGGAAGAAAGAGAAAACATTAAACTGTACTTTGAAAAGTGAAAAAAACATACAGAAGTACACAGAATAATATACTGAACACGTGTGTATCTCTCACACAGTCCAACTGATCACCTTGTGGCTGATTTTGTTTTATCTGTATCTCCATTCTCTCCAGTTATTTTGATATATCCCAGATATAATATCATTTCTTCTGTAAATATTTCTGCATAAATATTTAAAAGAGGAGAAATCTTTAAAAACAAAGTAGACTTCTAGTCTCAGTCCAGAACTTGCAAGTTGCCACTTGGTCCTAACAACAAGAAAAAAGCCAAATAAAATAAAAAATTAACAACTCTTCTTATCTGTCAGGGAAGTGAGGTCACAAGGCAAACCACTGCCCCTACCTGGAAAGACAGATAAGTGGATACAGAAAAATCTCAGCTCACTGGTGCAGAAACCCAGAAGCACAAATCTCCAATCTCCCTGGGAACCAGTGCCAGGTAGGAAAACCCGAACTGTAATTGATGAAGGCTCCGTGTAGACAATTTTGAAGTTAAAAACTCCAGGGGGACTCAGTCATATGAAAGGGGGCGGGGGTCTCTCACATTTTTGTTTTATCTCCAGGAGTTGTATCAGGCCTTCACAGGGAATATTGGAGAAAATTCCTATGTGCTTTTTGGCAAGTGAGGGGGAAAAGAAAGCATTTGAAACATATCAGAACACTCTGTTCTTTTTAACAAGGCTTACCCTTGGGAGAAATTATTTTATCAGAGCCTAACCTATTGAGATTTTATCAGAGCCTAACTGATCTGGGTAAGGGAAACACGCAATCTTAGCTGACTGTAGCTTTCTACATGGGAGAAGAGAAACACCCAACTCCAATCCTCTGTAGCCATCCTGCCCCACCTAAGTGGAGGGAGGAAATCCTGAGAAGTTCTTGTGCAGTTCACAGTCCAGAGGCACAAGCTGAGCAAAAGACTGAGAATTAATCATAGTTTTACAGACTGTTTTACATGCCCACCCCCTTATTACTATGTCACTAAAAACCTTTTCACTACAGTCTCTTTTACCCAGCACAGGATCTTCACTCTTCAACAAAAATGACAAGGCTTACTAAAAGTAAAAAAATCACAGTTGAAGATACAGAGCAAACATCAGAACCAGAGTCAGATATGACAGGAATGTTGGAATTATAAGAATAGTATAGTTAATATGCTTGGGGTTCAATGGAAAAAGTAGACAACTTGCAAAAATAGGTGGCTAATGTAAGAAGAAAAACGGAAATTTTAAGAAAGAATCCAAAATAAATACTAGATATCAAAAACAGTTACAGAGATAAAGAATGCTATTGATGGAAAGAAAAGAGAAAACCCAAGAACTGTGAGATAACTACAAAAGGTTTAACATACATATAATCAGAATACCAGAAGGAGAAGAGAGAAAAAAAAAAACAGAAGCAATATTTATAATAGTGAGAAAAAATTCTGCTAAATTAATGTGAGACATCAGACAGCAAACCAGAAAGCTCAGAGAACACCAGGCAGGATGAATTCCAAAAAACGTATACCTAGGCATATCATATTCAACTTTCAGACAATGTAAGATAAATAAAAAATATTGAAAAAGTCATATTTTAAAAAACAACAACAACCCTACTTTACCTACAGAGAACCAAATGTAAGGATTATATCTAACTTCTCCCATGGAACTTAAAAGAGAGTGTAGTAAGTTATTTAAAATGTTAAACAAAAAACCTCACTAAACTACAGTTCTGTACCCTGTAAATTTACCCTTTAAATGTGAAAGAGAACTAAAAGCTTTCACAAACAAAAATTGAGAGAATTTGTTGCCAGTTGACCGCCAGGGCGATTCTCTGAGACCATGCCTCACCCAAATGGACTGCCCAGCCCAAAGCTTTTCAGCACCTTTCCATGCAATGGTATATCTTGGCTTACTCTGTAGAATTTCCTAACATCACTCAAAGCTCCACAAACCCTAAAAGGCAGCTTCTGGCCTTGGCATGTACCATATTCCTTGCTAGCAGTCTAAAGCCTCAGACTAGTGGAAGCAGTCATCAGTTTTCAGTTTAGCCTCTCCTTGGTGCATTCAAGCAAGCACAGATGGCAACTATATCCAAATGCAGATCATTCTGTAGCTCCTACCAGGTGGTTCCAGGCCAGGGACAGGCAACAGCTGACCCTGACCTACACCAGAGCCCCTCCAAAGAGACCCTGAAACCAATACACATGGTGGCTGGCTTCAGACCAAATCAGATAACCAAACAATTAGCACCACAAACAAAACCTGCAAAGGTAGACTCAGCAGGCACCAGGGCCCTGCTAAAGCAAATCTCAGCTCATGGGGTCAGCCCCCACACAACAGCTTGTCTGCTAAAGCAAATCTCAGCTCATGGGGTCAGCCCCCACACAACAGCTTGTCTGCTATAATCATGCTCATTCCTCACAGCCAGTCAGCTTGAGGGTCAATTCCTCCCACTGATGTCCCAACAGCAATCAAGGTTCAACTACAACAGATGGCACACACAACACACACAGGGACACCATAGGAGCATTCTACTCAGGTGATTAGGGAGACTGCACCAGTGAACAACTACTATACAAAGCCACTCTGTCAAGACTATGAGATGTAGCAGATCTACCTTATATATGCAAAACAAAACAATTCCTCCAAAATGAGGAGACAAAGAATGAAGTGAAAAAACAGGACAAAACTCCAGAAAAAGAGCGAAATAAAATTGAAACAAGCCATCTACCCAATGCAGAGTTCAAAACACTGGTTATAAGGGTGCTCAATAGACTTAGGGGAAGAATTGATTAACTCACTAAGAACTTTAATGAAGAGATGGGAAACATGAAAACGAAGACAGAAAACATAAAAAAGAACCAGTCAGAAATAAAGAATACAAAAACTGAAATGAAGAATACACAATAGAGAATCAACAATAATTAGATGAAGCGGAGGACTGAATCATCTATCTGGAAGACAAGATAGCAAAACACACCCATTTGGAGCAGCCAAAAGAAAACAATAATTTTAAAAATAAAAATAGTTTAAGGAAACTGGATCAATATCAAGCGTACAAATATTTGCATTATAGGAATCCCAGAAGGAGAAGAGAGAGAGCAAGAAATTGAAAACCTATTTGAAGAAATAATGAGAGAACTTTTGACAATTTCCCTAACTTAGTGAAGGAAATAGACATATAAGCCCAGGAAACACAGGGAGTCCTAAACAAGATGAACCCAAAAAGGTCCACATCAAGATACATCATAAAAATGGCAAAGATTAAAGATACACAATGGAATACTACTCTGATGTAAAAGAAGAAAATTTGCAATAGCAATAGCATGGATGGACCTGGAGAACATTATGCTAAGTGAAATAAGCCAGTCAAAGAAAGACAAGTAACATATGATTTCACTATATGGGGAATTTAATGAACAAACTGAACTACCAAGCAAAATATAGACAGATTCACAGATAGATGCTAATTTTTCAATAACTTTGCAGGCAGAAGAGATTGGCATAGAATATTCAAAGTGATGAAAAACAAGGATCTACAACTAAGATTAATCTATCCAAAACAGCTATCATTTAGAATCAAATAACAGATAAAGAGCTTCCTAGACAATAAAAATCTAAAGGAATTCATCTTCATCAAACTAGTATTACATGAAATGTTAAAGGGACTTCTTTAAGAGGAAGAAGAAGCCCTGGCCTGTATGGCTCAGTTGGTTGTAGTGTTGTCCTGTGCACTGGAAGTTGACAAGTTCTATTCCCAGTCAGGGCACATACCTAGGTTGTGGGTTCTATCCCTAGTCAGGTTGTGTTTGAGGCACATATGGGAGGCAACTGATTCATGTATCTCTCTTACATCAATGTTTCTCTTTCTTCCCCCTTCCTCCCTCTCTAAAATCAATTTAAAAAATGTGCTGTTGTTTCTGACAATGCAATACATATTGAGAAAGCATAGCTGCTTTAAAAAAAGAGGAAGAAAAAAAGATATGTATAATAAAATTGTAATAACTTCATACCTATCAACAATTACTTTAAATATAAATGGATTAAATGCTCTAATCAAAAGACTTAGGGTGCTCTTTAATTTCTTTTAATAATATCTTGTAGTTTTCAGGGTATAGGTCCTTTACATTTTTTGTTAAGTTTATTCTTAGGTATATTATTCTTTTTGTTGCAATTACAAAAATAAATTTTTTTCATTCTTTTTCTGAATTTTTTTTTAAATATATTTCTTTATTGATTTCTTTATTGATTTCAGAGAGGAAGGGAGAGGGATAGAGAGATAGAAACATCAATGATGAGAGAGAATCATTGATCGGCTGCCTCCTGCACGCCCCCTATTGGGGATTGAGCCCACAACCGGGCATGTGCCCTTGGCCGGAATCAAACCTGGGACCCTTCAGTCCGCAGGCTGACGCTCTATCCACTGAGCCAAACCGGCTAGGGCCTTTTTCTGAATTTTAATTGTTAGTATATAGGAATGCAATAGATTTTTAAAAATTGGTTTTGTATCTTGTACCTTTACTATATTTGTTTATTGTTTCTAATTGTTTTTTGGTAAGTCATTAGGGTTTTCTATATAAAAAAATCATGTCATCTGCAAAAAGTGATTTTACTTCTTCAGTCCCTATTTAGGTACCTTTTATTTCTTTTTCTTGCCTAATTGCTCTGGCTAGTACTTTCAATACTATCATATATAATGAAGAGGTAATATGCAAATTGACCCTCACACCCTCACAAGATGGCTGCCTATGACCAGGCCAGCAGGGGGTTAGTGAGGGACAATCAAACGACTGAACAAGTGGGCTGTGTGGGGTGACCAGGCTGGCAGGGGGGCAGTTGGGGGCGACCAGGCTGGCAGGGGGGGCAGTAAGAGGCAACTAGGCTACCGGGGGGGGGGCAGTTGGGGGCGACCAGGCAGCAGAGGAGGGCAGTTGAGGGCAGCCAGGCCAGCAGGGGGGGGCAGTTAGGAGTGACCAGGCCACATGCAGAGGCAGTGAGGGGAGATCAGGCCAGCAGGGGGGGCAGTTAGGGGCGACCAGGCAGGCAGGCAGGTGAGTGATTAGGAGCCAGATTAGGTCCAGGATTGTGAGAGGGATGTCTGACTGCCGGTTTGGGCCTGATCTCGGGCCTGCCAGTTTAGGGACATCTCCCAAGGGGTCCCAGATTGGAGAGGGTGCAGGCTGGGCTGAGGGAACACCCCCTTCCACCCCCCATGCACAAATTTTGTGCACTGGGCCTCTAGTGTTAAATAAGATTGGTGAGAGTAGATATCCTTATTCTTAATCTATGAAATAATAGATATTCCACATTTATGAATTAGAAGAATCAACATAATTAAAATGATCATATAATTAAAATGATCATATTACTCAAAGTAGTATACAGATTTAATGCAATCCCTATTAAAATCCCAATGGCCTTTTTTATTTTTTTAAAAAATCTTTATTGTTGAAAGTATTATATATGTCCCCTTTTTTTCTCCCATTGACACCTTATTGCCCATCCCCGCCCCATGCCCCAGGCCTCCACCACCCTATTGTCTGTGTCCATGGGTTATGCATATATGCATACAAGTTCTTTGGTTGATTTCTTCCCACCCACCCACCCACCCACCCACCCAGCCTTGCCTTCCCTCTAAAATTTGACAGTCTGTTCCATGCTTTTATGTCTCTGAATCTATTTTGTTCAACAGTTTATTTTAATGGCTTTTTTAAAAAAAGAAATAGAACAAACAATTATCAGATTTGTATGAAAGCATAAATGACCATGAATAGACAAAGAAATCCTAAGAAGAAAGAGCAAAACTGGAAGTATCATATTTCCTGACACAAATCATACTACAGAGCATCAGTATTTAAAACAGCATGGTATTGTCAGAATAACAGATCCATAGACCAAAGGAGCAGAAGTGAAAGCCTAGAAATAAACTCAAATGTATAGAGGCAAATAATTTTTGACAAAGACACCAAAAACATACAGAAAGCCTCTTTTTAATAAATGATGCTGGGAAATTTGGGAAGCCACATGCCAACAAATAAAACTAGACTGCTACTTGTCACCGTATACAAAAATTAACTCAAAATGGATCAAAGACCTAAATATAAGACCTGAAACAATAAATTACATAGAAGAAACGTAGGTAATAAACTTATGGACCTTGGTCTTAGAGAGTATTTTATGAATTTGACCTCAAAGGTAAGGGGAGTAAAAGCAAAAATACATAAATAGGACTATATCAAACTAAAAAGCTTCTGCGCAGCATAAGAAACCATCAACAAAACAAAAAGGCAACCAACCAAATGGGAGAAGATATTTGCAAACAACACCTCTGAGAAAAGGTTAATATACAAAATATATAAAGAATTCATACAACTCAACAACAACAAAATTCCCAACAATCCAATTTAAAAAACAGGCAGAAGACCTGAATAGAACTTCTCTTAAGAAAAAATACAAATGGCCAACAGATATATGAAAAGATGCCCAGCTTTATTAGCTATTAGGGAAATTGAAATAAAAACTACAATGAGATACTACCTCACACATGTTAGAATGGCTGTCAATAAGGCAAGTAATAACAAGTGTTGGAGAGGTTGTGGAGAAAAAAGAACAGTCATTCACTCCTGGTGGGAATGTAAACTTTTACATTCACTATGGAAAAGAAACCTTTTGAAACTCAACAATATGTTCTCCATGCAGTGGGTTGTCTTTTCATTTTGTTGATGTTTTCCTTTGCTGAGCAAAAACTCTTTAGTTTGACATAGTTCCATTGGTTTATTTTTTCTTTTGTTTCCCTTGCCCAAGGAGATATAACAGAAAAAAATATTGCTATGAGAAATGTCTGAGATTTTACTGCCTATGTTTTCTTCTAGTACTTTCATGGTTTTGAGTCTAACATTTAAATCTTTAATCCATTTTGAGTTTATTCTTGTGTGCATTGTAAGAAGGTGGTCTAGTTTATTTTTTTGCATGCATCTGTCTAATTTTCCCACCACCATTTATTGAATGAACTATGTTTGTGCCTCCTTTGTCATATATTAATGGAATATAAAGCCATGGGTTTGTTTCTGGGCTCTCTATTCTGTTCCATTGATTTGTAGGTCTGTTTTTATGCCAGTACCAGGCTGTTCTGAGTACAGTGGCTTTATAGTATAACTTGATGTCTGGTATTGTGATTCCTCCAACGTTGTCCTTCTTTCCCAAGATTGCTGTGGCTATTAAGAGTCCTTGGTGGTTCCATATAAATTTTTGGAATATTTGTTCTAGTTCTGGGAAATATGCCAACAAACAATCTGTTTAAAAAAATGGATCACAGACCTTAACAGACAGCTCAGCAAAGAAGATATACAAACAATGATTAAACCTATAGAAAGATGCTCCACATCACATGTCATTAGAAAAATGCAAATTAAAACAACAATGAGATACTGCTACACGTTGATTAGAATGGCCAAAATCTAAAGCGCTGACAACACCAAATGCTGATGAGGATTTGAGGCCTCAGGAACTCTTATTTATTGCTGGTGGAAATGCAAAATAGTACACCCACTGAGGAAGACTGTTGGGCATACTCTCACCATATGATCTGGGCAAGCATGGTCTTTGGTATTTATCCAAATGGTTTGAAAATGTATGTCCACACAAAAACCTGCACGTGGATATCTGTAGAAGTTTTATTCATAAGTGTCAATACTTAGAAGCAACCAAGATGCCCTTCAGTAGGTGAAAGTATAAATATACTGTGTTGCATGCAGACAATGGAATATTAGTCAGCGCTAAAAAGAAATGGACTATCAAGCCATCAGAAGACATGGAGGAACCTTAAAAGCATATTACTAAGTGAAAGGATCCATATTGTATGATTCCTACTATATGATATTCTGGAAAAGGCAAAACTATTGAGAGACAGTAAAAAAAATTAGTGGTTTGCAGAGGGTAGAGGGGAGAGAGACATGAGTAAGCAGAGCACAAGGAACTTGTGGGGCAGCGAAACAGCTCTGTACGTACACAAAGATGGATGTGTTATGTACAGTAAAGATGGAGAGTTCCTGAGGCCTCACAGGATGTGTAACACCAACAGTGAACCCTAATGAAAATTACAGATTTAGGTAATAATGGCTCAATGTAGATTTACCGACTGTAAAGTGTCCACTCTGGTGGGGGTGTGCATGGCAGAGGAAGGTGTATGTGAGTGGGGACAGAGGTACATGGAACCTCTCTGTACTTTCTGTTCTAGTTTATTGTGATTATAAAACTGCTCTAAAAATAAAGTTTATTAATGACAAAAAGTACCAGTGCGATTCTCATACCACAGAAATGACAGTAATTCCCAAGTGCCATCAAACTTCTACTCACTATTTAAATGTTCCTGCTTGCTTTATGAACTTATTTTTAATTCTTACAGTTTGCTTGAATCATGTTATACATAAGGTCCACACACTGTCATTAGTTGATTGGGATCATCTTTTTATCCATAGATTATCCTCTCCTCTTACTTTTTTCTTAGGGTTTATTTGTTGAATTAAAGTAGTTTCCTGGGTCTAGATTTTGCTGATTGTGTTCCCATGGTACCATTTAACCAGTTTCTCTGTCCCTTGTATTTCTGAGTGGGTGGTAAGATTTTTAGAATTATAGATTTGACTAGATGCAGGTTTTTTGTTTTGTTTTGTTTTGGTTTTTGCTAAAAATACTTTAGGTGGTATTGGGTCCACCCATCAAGAGACTAAAATAACCTGATTTTTACTTATTTTGTGGAGTTACTGACCATTGATGCTTATAAAAATTAGTATTTTATCAGGTGCTACAAAATGATATTCTAATTCAATCATTCTTTCTGTAATTATTAGCTGAAATACCTCAATAAAGGGAAATTTCCCCTCATCAATTATTGGCTACCTGAAAATAGAGTTTACATAAGAAAAACAGAATAAGTTTTTGATTCCCCCCCCTCATTTACCAGTTTTCAAAATTATGTGGCTGTTTCCAATGCGAAAGTGACCAACCACATAAGAGGCGACACAACCAAATTCTCACTGGCAAAACAGTGTCAATGAATTCTTCATCGAGTCAGATATCAGTTGTATTATACCAATGTACTCTTAGTTTTTATTTTTATTTTCCATTTTAATGAAAATGAAATGCAATTTCTAAGCTATTGCAGGGCCTTTAATATTGGGACTTATATGTCTTCATTTTTTAAGTGTCAGACACTCAAATGTCTCCAGACACTGGCATGTCCTGTCTGTGGGTGAAGTGTCGGGGTGAAGGCTGTGGCCCCTGGAGAGCAGTTCTCTCAGAGGGCGGCAGGAGGGCTACAGCCCTGGCTCCCTACCCTGGGGGAAGCTGTGATGGGTGTGGAGCATAACCAGACATTCCAAAGAAGCTGGTAATCTCAATTTTCAGGTGATGTCTCTAGACTTTTAAAGGTTGCCAAATAATGTTAAATTTTAGACCACCTCACCTGGTTAAGAAAAAACAAACATGTGAATGTATCTAGCTGTGGCCTGCCTCAAAGTAATTTAATGCACTATTCCCATTTCTATTGACTTGTAATTCCCTGAAGAGGCACACTCTCCTCTCCTTATCCCCAGGATCCCTCCCAGTTCTGGACTGTGGAATACCTTAGGAAGAAAGAGGCCATCTGCCCCCAAACTTCACTTTCCTAATAGGTCACTTGGGCTCAGAGAGGAGAAATGTCTTGAGTAAACCAACTGACTTTGAGGATGATCTAAACCTTGAATTCATATCTGATGCCAGCGCCGTGCATCACTCAATGGGTACCACAGCCTTTTATTGGCAAAGCCATAGTCTAGCACCATCACCGCCTCCCCCTACTGGAAGCATCTACTTCCCCAGGCCTTGGCCTACCATCACTGTCCCATCGCTTGAAGACAGGGAGGGAAGAAGGGAACTAACATGGACCATATCCTTGTCCTGGATGCCTTATATTTGTCACTGTGGTAATGAACCATCACACAAAGTTCCCAAGATGTGGGGACTGCCATCTAGAACAGATGGCAAAACTGAGGCTCAGGGATAGCCTCAAACTCTGGGCTACAATCATACCAGGCCCCGGCTGTGGCCCCTCAAACCAGTGTTCATTCTATGACCTCACACGGTCTCCTCCCTCCAGCTCCCTGGGACACCTAATGTCATCTTCCTCATCTCTGCAGCAGCAGCAGCGCCAGAGCCAGATGGCTTCTGGAGCTGCTTTCTGAGAGGACAGCCAAGGACCACCCGCAGGTGGTCAGAGCGGCTCCGCTTCTCTGCCTACCACTCTCTTCCTCAGCGAACTGCCTTTCCGCAGCTCATTCCCAGCCAGAACCAATGCGGCCTTGGCTGCGGGCCTGGCAGGGAGCAGAGAGAACACCCAAGCGGGGATCGATCGGGGGTGGGGGTGGGGGTGGGGGGGGGGGTGGGATGGAGGGGAGTATTGCGAGGGGATCATTGCCCAGGACCCGGGGGACAGCGGAGTTCAGAGAAACGGGGCGATGGGGAAGCAGCCGGTGGCGGCCACAGCAGGCACAGTGCTGCGGGGCCGTGGAAGGAGAACGCGGCCCTGCTGCCTGGAGCCTCGCAGGGAGGCAGGGGATACACGGGGCCAAGTCTCCTGCTTCCATTAAAAAAGACAGAAGAATGGAACTGGAGACACAAAGACTATCCAGAATGTTCTCCCTGCTCTTCTACCAGCTGCTGCCACCGAAGCAGCCGGAAGCCGGCTCTGAAGGACACCTCTGCTGCTCACATCAGCAGCCTCCTCGCTTTGCAGCGTCCCCTCGGTCTCCCTGGCTGGAGGCCCTGCGCTTGCATCCAGACAGCGCTGGCAGCTTGGCCCTGGCAGACACCAGAGCCCCACCATCTGGGCCAGGCACCCGGGGTTTTCAGATCTGACTCGAGTTTGGGAGTAGGAAAGCTGTATGCCTCCCCCCCTGTTCACACCTGTGCCTTCCTGCTCCTCCCAGAGGGCCTCCTCCCTCCTCCTGCCTTCTCTGGCCCTGCTCTTTTTCTTGAAAACTCAGAAATATTTCTCCTGCAACCTCCTCAGCTTCTAGGCCCAGAGTGCCAGCACATCAGGTTATTTTCATGTTATGAATATGCACATACAAAACTCTCGCTAGTTTCTGAGAGAAACGGCAAATTTGAGCTGCAGGAACCAGGCCGCTTTTCTGCCAATGGGGAGAAGCTGCTAGGTCCCCCAGGGCAGGCTGCTCTGTGGCCTCCGAGAGCATTTTGCCTTTGGGGAAGCAGAACTCCAGCGCTGCGGGAAAAATTGCTTTCCACTCTCCACATAAGCACATCAAACTGGGTTTGTGCCCTCCTCCAAAATAGGTAGGAAAGTGAGGTCCAGCCTCCTGGCCCAGATGCATGTGAAGTGCGTGCTTCAGGGATCGGTCTCCCCTTGACTACCCTGGACAGCACTCCTTCCTCCTGCTCAGTCCTCTCTGTGCAGCCGGAGAAAGCGCCACAGGGGACACTATATTTCAGGTCCCTGCAGCGCCCCCCCGCCCCCTCCATGCTTGTTTGAAGCACCATTGCATCGATAGAAGCACATGAAATAGACCGAGAGAAAATGGTGGGAATGGGCCTGGAATTGCTTTAAAAGTTACGTTTATGTCAGTTGAACTTTCTAGCAGTTGACTAAGGTCAGCCAATATGAAGTTACTTATGTGACTGTTCTATGTGCCTTCCATTCCTCTCATAAGCAGAAAGACACCCTTACTTTTTACTTCTTTGCCCTCCCATTTCTTGACACGGTGCACACAGCAGCTAAGAGCGCAGGCTCTGAGGACACACCTGGGTCTGTGCCATTGATCTGTCATTTGTTAGCTGTAGGACTTCAGGTAGGTCCTGAACCTCACCCACTCTCAGCACCCACCTACAAAGCCAGGAAAATAGTAGTCCCATTGCAGAGGAAGTCTGTGATTGTTGGATGAGGCGATGCAGGGAAAGCATTTAACACCATCCCTGAACCACAACAAGTGTTCAGGAGGGTCAGCTGTTCCTGCTAATTTCCCTGCAGCTCTGAGAGCAGTGCCCGCCCGTGGGCAGAGCCACCTGGAGACGTATCCTCCCTCTTCCGATAGGAAATTTGTTCAAAATTTGATAGACACTTGCACTGTGTTTCTGCTTTTATGTATCCTGTGCCTTAAAGCTTTGGTTTTGCATCATTCCCAGAATTCTCTAGGCCTTTCCTTTATTGAGTGCTGCCGTATTCTAAAATGTTCTGCCTTTTCCTTAAAGCCACACATACACTGAAGTGTTAGCACATCTGATTGATGGCTAGGGCCCCGTGGGTCTTCTCCACCCAAACGGGAAAGGTCCCAACTGCTTTGGGGCACTGGCAGGTTTGCCTTTTTGTCGTGTTTGTTCCCAAACCTGGCCCAAGGCCATGATGCCACACGCATTTAAAAAGTGGCTGCCTCACTTTTGACCTTAAACCACATTCCCCTTTCGTCTTTCATCTCACTGCTACCTTGTCTTGAACTACATTCTAGTTATTCCTCTGTGTTGTCAGACAGTTTGTACAGAAGCAGAACATAAATTTTTAGTCTTAATTGTTAAATGTACTGCTTATTTTTATTGAAATTATTCAGCACATATTACTAAGGGCTATGGGCTCTTTCTTTTTAATTTCTAGTTTATTGGTGCACTGAAAATATCCTTTAAAATAGATTAAAATGAAAGGTCATTAAAAAGAACTTAAAATTCCAAGTGCTTTCAAAAGAGTGCTATATTTATAAAATATGTGTATGGTAAAAAGAATAGTGATACACTTAATACCTGTGCATCAACTAAGTTTCTGGGAGGAAAAATAGAACTTTTGCTTTGAAATCCCATTAAGTGCCCATCCTGAAATCATCTCTTTCCCTCTCTTTCTGAGATCATACTGTCTATTAAATTTAATTTATCGTTTGCACTTATTTGCATTGCAATGTGTAAATGAATATATTTTTGCATTATACTGTTGATGGACTTTTGAGTTCTTTCCAGTGGTTTTTAAATTAAATTTTTTGTTCTGAGATAATTGTAGACTAGCATGAAGCTATAAGAAATAATACAAAGAGGTCCCACGTAAACCCAGTTTTCACTACCAGAATATCTTACAGAGCTCTAAATATTACGGCCAGGATATTGACATTAATGTAAATACAAAACATTTCCATCAGCCCAAGGATAGCACACACACTTCCCTCAGACCCCATCTCCGTCCTTAACGCAAGGGAGGCAACCAGTAATCTGTTCTCCATTTTTATAATTTTCTCTTTTTAAGAATGTTATGTAAACATAACCATATAGTATACAACCTTTGAGGACTGCTTTTTTACTCAGCATAATTTTTTATTTTTTGGAAACTTACCAGCTTGCTGCATGTAATGGTACCTCACTTTTTTTTTTTTTTTTTTCCTGTTGTGCTATATTCCACGGTATGGATGTACTATAGTTTGTTTCACCATTTCCTGTTGAAGACATCAGGAATTTAGTTTGAAACCTGGGCAGTTTTGTATTATTTTATGAGACTCTGGGTCTTGTTTAAACATTCTCCTTTAGCTGCTGTCTTGACATTACTCCGGCAAGGGAAGGAGCAGGCATGGCCTATAACAACCAGGCAGAGGTAGAAGTCAAGGTTCTCCATGCAGCCTCTGTTGATCCCTGTGGTAGGCTTCCTCATTTGTGAAGGGTGGTTTGCCTTCTCTCCACTGTTCAGATCATGTATATCTCCCCCATTTCCCCACCAGAGTTTTAATGATACTTAAGGAGAGGAATAGGAAAAACTACATCTTTTTTTTTTTTTTTCTAGAAGTTTAACTCAGCTCTCCCCACTCACCACCAGGCCTTGACACTAGCACATGTGGCTATTTCAATTGAAATAAAAATAATTGAAATAAAATATGTCTTGATCACAGTAGCCACATTTCGAGTGCTCAATAGCCACATATGGCAAGTGACTGCTCCATTGGACAGCCAGATTAAAGAATATTTCCATCATCATCAAAGTTCTATTGGATAGCACTGGCCAAAAATATCTACCTAAGAGCAAAGTTGCTGGCTTGAAGATAATGAGCATCTTAACCTTTATTAGGTAATGCTAAGATGTTTTCCAAAGTAGTCATATTGATTTATACTTCCATTAGCAGTGGAAGAGAATTCCTATCGTTATACATTTGTATTATTAACACAGGGTAGTGTTAGGCTTTAAAGTTTGCCATATTGATGGGAGTGGAAATGATGAGGTACCATTTTTTCCTATTTGCTATAGAGAATGGATACCTTTTTATGTCATTATTGGCCATTATGAAATAGGCTGTTCAAATCTTTTGCCCATTTTCCATTGGGATATTTATCTTTTTCTTATTAATTTAGAGGAGCTTTAAAATATATTGGATAGTAATCTTTATCAATTAGATATACTGAAAATGTCTTCTCTACTTTGTAGCTGCCATGTTTGCTCTGGAGTTTATTAGACAGTATACGATAGACTAAACTTGGGGTAACAAATAAATCTTGAATCTTAGTGGAATAACAGAGTCTGATGCTAGTTCTCCATCTTGAGGCTCTGCTTAGAAAACCCATGTCTGGGGAAGGGAAGAACTGGAGAACTGCATAGGATGTCTTCGCACTGTAGGCCTGGAGGTGGCTTCTGTTACTGCTGTGCAAATTGCATCTATTTATGAGGCCCCCAGGGAGGATGAGAATGTAGAGAAGCACATGGACAGTTGAGAGTCCTCAGCGTCTCAACTATGTGGTATTTCAATGTAGTTGAGCTTACCTCTCTTTCTTTATAGGTTCTGCTTCTATTGTACTTAAGAAATCCTTCCCCACTCCAAGATCAGCTCCAACAATTGGAGAGTTCCTGAATGGAATGGTGAAGACTAATAAAAACAATATACCTTTTCTGTTCATATTTAGTTTTTTAATTCATGTACAATTATCTTGTTTTAGTTAGGTATCAATTTTATTTTTTACCACTGTTTATAGAAAAGTCAATATTTCCCACTAATTTGTCAATCAAACTTTCATGTGTATGGATATATTTCTGGGTCTTGATATTGTTCCACTAGTCTATTCATATATCCCTGGACCAATACCCCCTTACCTTAAATATTAGGTTTTTATAACTCTTGAAACCTGATAAGGCAAATATCTCCACTGTGTACTTTCTGTTAGAGGCTGCTTTGACTATTCTTGGTCTTTGCTCTGCTATTTAAACTTAACATTCTTTTGTCAAGCTTCAAAATAAAACCCATATATAGATCAATTTGGGGAGAAGTGACATCTTTACAATTCTGAGTTATCCTATATGAACCATGGTAAATCCCTACATTTATTTAGCTTTTATTTAATATATTTCAATAAAGTTTCAAGGGTTTTTGATGTAGTCAAGGTCTTGTACATATTTGGTTAGATTCATTTGTTAGTCTTATTGCAAATACTATCATTCAAAAATTACATATTTCAACTCTGTCATACATGGAAATTACATTTCTTTGTACATGTGTGCTCTTTACTTTTTAGATATTTCCTCCTGGCTTCCATCCAGAAACAAGATGTCAATAGCTAGTTTTATTTCTTAACCCTATAAGGTACAATTTCATTTCTTATTTGCTTGCTCAGGATATAATTTTTTTAGGTCATGTATATGTTTAGAATCTCCTTTTAGGCTTTCCACTCTGAAATATTTTTCTCACCTCTTCACTTTCTGCAAGGCCATGAAAAGTGAAGTTAGCTGCTTCCAGATGTTCTCAGGGTGAGAGTGAGCTCTGGTCTTCTGCTTACCACGCTGGGCTCCTGTTTTCCTTATCATTTCTAGAGAATCCTTACCTGTTTGCCAGTTTGTCAATGCAGTAAAATAGATTTTCATGTTTTTATTTAGTTTTGGTCCAGTGGGCCAGAAGAGTATTTGGTCTGCCATGCTACCAACAACTGAAAATGAGATACATGTATTAATACATATATAATTTTAAACACTTTCAAAACAATTAAGTCTAAAACTACATCTCTGTAATTATAAAGAGATAAATCTATAATTATTTTTATAATTATTTTAAGGCTTAATTTAAATGATTTAGTCCATTTGAATTACAAGTCTTGGTAGCAAAATTAGTCACTCAGCCCTCTTTCACTGATTACTCTCCTCCACCCCATTTTTTTCCCTTATTTGACTGTTAAGTCAATAAAGTGCTCTAAGGTTTGTGGTCAACCATATTACCCTTCTTGTTAGATGAACTGACATTTAAAAGAATTCCACTCAGCCTCCTGCCACTGCAGCCTTTATTCTGTGCATAGGGAGAGGGAGAGTTGACGCCTACCTCGCTGGATCTTGCCAAGTCAAGTTGTCTCTGATGTAAACTCTCCTCCCTTTCTTGCCAATTAATCAACCTGTAGCTATTGAGTTTCTACCACAAATCTGTTATGTGATAATGGCAAGCTTGTTCTGATAGCCATGGGTATTCAACCAGATTTCCCCAGGGGCAGAATCTGACTGTATAGACATTTTTTTTTATCACCCTATTCCTGCCCCTTCTTTTACAGAAACCTTTAGGAATCTCTCAGGGAGATTAAAGGGTAGAGTTAATTACTTTTTGAGACTCTTCCTCTGTGGATGATCAAGCCAACACATCAAAGATAGAGATGATGATTTAAGCCCTAAAGAAAACTCTGGCAACTGAGTTACAGAGAACTCAAAATTATCAATTTATTTGGTGCTTTATCATTATAATTAGTATTAAAATACTTAAAGCAATATCCCAATTTATTAATTTTCTCTTTATCTTTTTAAATAATTTTTATCTTTATTGTTGAAAGTATTACAGATGTCCCCTTTTATCCCCCCCATTGACTACATCCACCCCATTTCTGCCCCCAACTCCCTGCCCCTAGGTTCACAGAACTATTATCTGTGTCCATGGTCTATGTATATGTTTTTTGTTGTTGTTTTGTTAAGCTCTTGCTCCCCATTCTCCCCCCCTCCCTCTGAAATTTGTCAGTCTGTTGCATGATTTCATGTCTCTGGATCGATTTTGTTTGTCAGTTTATTTTGTTCATTAGATTCCACATATAAGTGAGATCATGTGATATTTGTCTTCTTTGACTGGATTATTTTGCTTAACATAATACTCTCCAGGTCCCTATGCTCTCTCAAAGGGCAAAGAGCTCTTCTTTTATATTGCTGCATAGTATTCCATGGTATAAATGTACCACAGCTTTTTTTATCCACTTATATACTAATGGGCACATTGGCTGTTTCCAGATCTTAGCTATTGTAAATAATGCTACTATGAACATAGGGGTGCCTATATTCTTTCTGATTGGTGTTTCTGATTTCTTAGGATATATTTCTAGAAGTGGGATCACTGGATCAAATGGAAGTTCCATTTTTAATTTTTTGAGGAAACTATACTTTTTCATAGTGGCTGCACCAGTCTGCATTCCCACTGGCAGTATACTAGGGTTCTTCTTAAATAATCTTTTTGTTTTTCAATTACAGTTCACATACTATTATATTGGTTTCAGGTATGCAAAATAGTGATTAGACTTTTACATAACTTACTAAGTCAACTTCCTCTTTTTTGATAAGTGAACACTGGCCCATAACATATCATATGTGGGATTATATTCTCATCATTAAAAATCTGTCTATAATTTTTATCTGATAAATATTACACATAAAATTAGTCTGTGCCCAGATCATTAAAACACCTCCCTTTTGAGTGGTTGATAGGCTGATATATTTTCTTATTAAAAAATACTTATGTTTTAACATAATTGATCACTATTTCCCATTGAAAAGAAAATAGAGATAAGGAGATAGGAAAAATTTCATTACTTTATTATTCCACTGCTAGATGCCTGGTGCACAAAAATTTGTGCACTCAACTCAGCAGAGGGGGGGTGCGGGCTCAGCCAGGCCTGTGCCCTCTTGCAGTCTGGGATCCCTCGGGGGATGTCCAGCTGCTGGCTTAGGCCCATTCCCTGGGGGATAGGGCCTATGCTGGCAGTCAGACATACCTCTGGCAGCCCAGGAGCCCTCAGGGGATGTCCAACTAATGGCTTAGGCTGGTCCCACAGGGAGCAGGTTAGTTGGACATCCTTAGCGCTGTGGTGGAGGCACAGGAGAGGCTCCTGCCACCACCACTGCACTGGCCAGCCATGAGCCACCTTTTGTCTGAGCGGTGCTCTCCCTGAAGCACACTGACCACCAGGGGGCAGCTCCTGTATTGAGCAGTTACCCCCTGGTGGTCAGTGCATGTCATAGCGACCTGTGATTCCAGGTCTATTACCCTTTTATTATATAGGATTTTACTATACTATAAAATTTACTATATTATCCTATCTAATGAAAGAGTAATATGCAAATTGACCATCACTCCAGCATACAAGATGGCTGCTCCCATGTGGTCAAAGATGGCTGCCCCCATATGGACACAAGATGGCCACTACAAGATGGCCTACAAGGGAGGGTAGTTGTGGGCGATCAGGCTAGCAGGGGAAGGCAGTTGGGAGGGACCAGGCCAGCAGAGGAGGGGAGTTGGGGGTGACCAGGCCTACAGGGAAGGGCAGTTGTGGGGGACCCAGGCCTGCAGGGAAGAGCAGCTGGGGAGGACCAGGCCTGCAGGGAAGGGCAGTTGTGGGGGACCCAGGCCTGCAGGGAAGAGCAGCTGGGGAGGACCAGGCCTGCAGGGGAGGGCAGTTAGGGGTGATCAGACCTACAGGGGAGGTCAGTTAGGGGTGACCAGGCTGGCAGGGAAGTAGTTAGGCATCAATCAGGCTGACAGGGGAGTGGTTAGGGGGTGATCAGGCTGGCAGGCAGAAGCGGATAGGGGCAATCAGGAAGGCAGGCAATCCTACCAGGATCGGGCCTAAACGGGCAGTCGGACATCCCTTGAAGGGTCCCAGATTGGAGAGGGTGCAGACTGGGCTGAGGGACACACTCTCCCGTGCACGAATTTCGTGCACCGGGCCTCTAGTACCACAATAATATTTTAAAAAGTGTTTTATTATAATGTAATTTCAAATATACAGAAAGTTTATAAAAATAACACAGAGAACTCCCATGTAACCCTCACTCCAATTTTATATGTATACTAGAGGCCTGGTGCATGGATTCGTGCACCGGTGGGATCCCTTGGCCTGGCCTGCAGGGACTGGGTTGAAACCAGCTCTCTGACATCCCCCAAGGGGTCCATCACAGATTGCAAGAGAGTGCAGGCCAGGCTCTTTAATCTCTTTAATCTGGAACAATTGGAGCAATTTCTCAGCTTTTTAAAAAATCTTTTATGACATTGATGCTTTCATCTGGAATGCATCTCAATTTGTTGGTATTTCTTAATGTTTAAAAGGCTTTGAGAGGGTTGTATAATCCTACTTCCAGCCCTGCCAATTCATTTCATCCTTATCATTCTTCTAAGATTGCTTTTATTCAGGTCACCAGTGACCTTCATGTCACAAAACTCAATGGTCAATTCTCAGTCCTACTCTTACTAGTAGTCAACTTCTTGGCAGAATTTGAGAGCATTTCCCTCGTCCTCCTCATTGGGAGTGCCCAGCTCTGTTCATGAGGCTCTCTTCACCTTGCTCTCTCTTGTTCCTCCCTCCTCAGCCATCCTTTATAAGCTTTGCAGACTCTCCAGTTTTCCAAACCCATAAATGATGGAAGGCCACATGGTTCAGTCCTCAGACCTCTTGCCTTCTACATTCACTTTCAGGGTAGTTTTACTAGAAAATGGATTTTAATACCATTTATATGCCAAATTTATAATACTGGCCTAACCTTTATTCCTGAATTCTATATCATGTATTCAATGGTCTACTTCCCATTTGGAGCTCTGACAGGCTTCTCAACAAATTCATTGCCAAACTCTTATTTTTTTCTAAAGTCTGACAGTCATTTTGTTCTATGCAGTGTGGTTTCCCTCTAGTTCTCTGATTTTATCTCTTCCCACCCCTCCTTCTACTTACTCTATCCCACCACACCAAGTACACTTGCACTTCAGGACCTTGAGACTTGCTGTTCCCTCTCCCTGGAATCCTTGTTCCTAGATAACTGTGTGATGTATGTTTCTGGGGAAATAATTGCTAATCATAGAAGTGGTTCATGATTACTTTTGTAATACAGAAATGTTCCCCACACTAGCTCTATCACTTCATTCAGTTTTCCTACTTTATTTCTATTTGTTACACTTATTGTCCTACATATAGTTTTTGTCTCTACCCCTCCCCATTAGGATGTTAGCTCCATGTTTATCAAGACTTCGCTTTGTTTAATTCTATGTGTACAGCTCTTGGAATGGTCCTGGGCTCAGAGTAAGCATCAGTAAACATCTTCTCAGATCTTTTCTCTACACAGAAATGTCTCCCTAGAAATTGTTTGGATAATGCTCCTTCCACGGTTCTGCCAGTTGCTCTCTTGGTAAGCAATGTGTCCTGGACATCTTTCTACATCATCAAATATAGATCTTAATAGTTTAATAGTCTCAGAGTACTCTGTTGTATGGAGGAGCCATAACTGATTTATTCAAACTCAGCTGATGAACAGCTGGATTGTTTTCAAATTTTTGCTATGTCAAACAATGCTGCAATGAATAATTTTATATGGAAGTCTTTTTGTAATCCAATTTGTCAAACAACTATTGAGTATCTGCTACATGCAATTCACTGGTCTGAGCAATGGATGGCAAAGCAGAAACTAATGGGACATGGTTCTTGCATTCAAGGAGCTCCTGACTTGCTGAGGGAGACAGATCATAATAAGCAAGAATGGTATATTATATGGAATTATGAATACTGCAAGGCCAGTAAAGAAGGGTAATGTTCGAGTAGAATTCAGGGATAGGGACTATGGAAGTGATAGAAGAGGACACAGAATAGCCTTCTGGAAGGTCTACATATTTAAACTGGGATTTGATAAAGTTTTTATTCAACTGGAAGAGGGGCTGGAGTAAAAGAGGGTGTCACATAGTCAGAGGATGGAGGCAACTACTGCTGGATGAGTGAGCTCTCCAGTTGGCTAGAACAGGAGGTGGGTCAGTGAAAAGGCCAGAAATTAGTAGGAGCAGATGGCAGGTCCAACCATTGTCAAGCCAAAGGACCCTGGGATAGAAAATCACAGAAATGGATTCCCTCAACTCACCTACCAGCCTATTTCCTTCAAAATGAATAAATAAATTATGTGTAGCCTTAGGACATGCCAGCAATTAAAGCATTACTGTTTTTATTGCAATTACTTAAAATATTTGTAGGAACCTATTTTACAAATGAAGTAAAGCTATATTAAACTAAAAAAAAAAAAATAGACATGGACTCTCCTGGCTTGTAGAACGCAGAGTCACCATTTCCAGATACTGTGGCTATTTGAGGAGAAGTTGAAAAGTATGTTTTTTATTGTTAGTTGCAGAATAGCCACAAATGTGTGAATTGCAGAATAGAGAACAGAGTCAATAAAGTAGAGATAATGGGGTGTGGGGCCAGGTAGGTGCTCAGGGCAGCAGGGCGTGGTGGTGGGGGAAACCACTCTGTACAGCACATGGCTTTCTGACCACTTTATTGTTCATCTGAAACTGCTGCAGAATGGTATTGAATGTACAATCTGGTTAGAAAAACACACACACAGAAAACTAAAAATGCAATTACAAGGCTGTGAAAAGAAATCTAAGAAATACAGTGGCTGTTTAACTACTAGCTATTAATTTATATTTTTCAAAATCTCTCTTTTGAAACACAGAACAAAATAAAATAATATAACCCCCCCACCACCAATCCACCCAATGGGACACCACACCACTTTGTAAATTTTGTCCCAAAGATATTCTTTCCCCTAATATGGTGAATTCATTCTTTGTAGACATTGAACCACACCAAAATATTCCATTTTACATCACAACCTAATGTGCACACACAGAAACCTGTACAATGAAGCAAACTTTCAGAATCGGTACCGCTAACGCTTTACTGAAAGGAAAAGTAATGGAAAACACTGTCCTCACTGTGCTGCTTCCTCTGCCCCTAGATCTATAGTATTGTATAATATCTCTTAAGAGTTGCCTTCTCAGATGTCTAGGATTGGGGAGCCAGCAAGAGTACAAGCAGCTCTGGCAGGTGCTCTTTTCTCTGAGACCCACAGTCTGGGAAAACAGCAGGCATTCAACAATTGGATGTGGGGACTGGGGCCTCTGGGAATCTGTGCAAGGCAGCTTCTATACTCCGAGTCCCAGGGGCCTCATGTCTGTGATCCTATTTCCTGAGTTAGCTGGATTTCAGTTAAGAAACCCGACTCCCCTCCAACCACGTGTCCATGAACCTCAGCCCGAAATGAAGATCCTCAAGATCTTGAGGCCAAATTGATTCAACTGACCACTCCTCCAGTTCCTACCCCGCCTCAGTCCAGGTCCCAATTGATAGATTCATTGTGAAGACCGTGTCATAAGCTTTGTGTGATCAACACCTTTTCTGGTTACTAAGAAACACAACTGATTTTAGTTAGTTTGGAATTAAATGTAGCCTAGAACATTCTATATTTGTCAGGTCATATTGCAAATGAGCTTCTGTATTCATAATGGATGTGCTACCATCATATATATGACAAAAGGATGTTTTCAGAAATATGATTATCCACACTGATGGGAAAGAAATACAAGCTCAAGAAATTAACATTCTCACCACCCCCTGGCCTATCTTTGCTTTGCATTGTTTAGGGATCTCTGGTGACTTGATTGAAATCATCCCTGCCTGCCCCCCGAACTGAGGAGCTTCTGAAATATACACCACCCTGACATCAAAGGAAGGACCTGTTATCTCTGGGTTAATGGGAAGACTGGTATTCAAAGCCACCTTCGTCTCAGTGGGAGCACCGTAGACATCTTTGGTATTTATTTATATTGGTTGCAAGTACATCCTGTATCAAAGCAGATGAGAGAGTGAGAAAGAAGCCAGAGGCAGAGTAGATCCAGGGGAAGAACTGAAATACAGAATGTTCTACTTCTCTGTTTAGCTAAGCTGTGCAATAATAGCTGGCCAACATTTATAATTTATTATTATATTATTTACTATAACATTTATTATTCATTGTTATTATTTATTATTGGGCACTCACTGAGCAGAAGAACAGTGGGTCCCCCAACCCTCTTGTTCACTTGAATCCCATGGGGAGCTTTTATTTTTTATTTATTTATTTTTTTTGTTTTTTTTTTAAGATTATTTATTTATTTATTTATTTTTTTACAGATTTATTTTTATTTATTTATTTATTTATTTTTTCAAATTTTTATTAAGGTATTATATGTGTACATATCTTACCATTGCCCCCCACCCCCACCCCACTCCCATACATGCCCTCACCCCCCAATGTTTTGCATCCGTTGGTTACTCTTATATACATGCATATAAGTCCTTCAGTTGATCTCTTATTTCCCCCACCTCTCCCTAACCTTACCACTGTAATTTGACAGTCTGTTTGATGCTTTACTGCCTCTGTAACTATCTTTTTGTTCATCAGTTTATAATGTTTTTCATTATCCCCAAATGAGTGGGATCATGTGGTATTTTTCTTTCATTGACTGGCTTATTTCACTTAGCATAATGTTCTCTAATTCCATCCAAGTGCCTACAAATGGTAGTAATTCCTTCTTTTTTACGGCAGCATAGTATTCCATTGTGTAGATGTACCATAGTTTTCTGATCCAGTCATCTGCTGATGGGCACCTAGGCTGTTTCCAAATCTTAGCTATTGTAAATTGTGCTGCTATGGACATAGGGGTGCATATATCCTTTCTGATTGGTGTTTCTGGTTTCTTAGGATATATTCCTAGGAGTGGGATTACTGGGTCAAATGGGAGTTCCATTTTCAGTTTTTTGAGGAAACTCCATACTGTTCTCCACAGTGGCTGCACCAGTCTGCATTCCCACCAGCAGTGCACGAGGGTTCCTTTTTCTCCGCATCCTCACCAACACTTGTCGTTTGTTGATTTGTTGATGATAGCCATTCTGACAGGTGTGAGATGGTATCGCATTGTTGTTTTGATTTGCATCTCTCGGATAATTAGTGACTTTGAGCATGTTTTCATGTGTCTCTTGGCCTTCCTTCTGTCTTCTTTCGAAAAGCTTCTATTTAGGTCCGTTGCCCATTTTTTTATTGGATCATTTATCTTCCTTTTATTAAGTTGTATAAGCTGCCTGTAGATGTTGGAAATTAAACCTTTATCAGTGATACCATTTGCAAATATGTTCTCCCATACAGTGGGGTTTCTTGTTGTTTTGTTGATGGTTTCTTTTGCTGTGCAAAAGCTTTTTATTTTGATGTAGTCCCATTTGTTTATTTTCTGTTTGGCTTCCATTGCCCTAGGGGCAGTATCACTGAAAAAGTTCTTTTGGCATATGTCTGAGATTTTGCTGCCTGTGGATTCCTCTAGTATTTTTATGGTTTCCCGTCTTATATTTAAGTCCTGTACCCATTTTGAGTTTATTTTTGTGTATGGTGTAAGTTGGTGATCTAGTTTCATTTTTTTGCATGTATCTGTCCAATTTTCCCAACACCATTTATTAAAGAGACTGTCTTGACTCCATTGTATGCTCATGCCTCCTTTGTCAAATATTAAATGCGCATATTGGTTTGGGTCGATATCTGGATTCTCTATTCTGTTCCATTGATCTATATGTCTGTTCTTGTGCCAGTACCAGGCTGTTTTGAGGACAGTGGCTTTGTAATACAGCTTGAAATCTGGTATTGAGATCCCTCCTACTTTATTCTTCTTTCTCAGGATTGCTGTGGCTATTCGGGGTCTTTTTTTATTCCAGATGAATTTTTGGAGAGTTCTTTCTAGGTCTGTGAAATACGCCGTTGGTATTTTAATGGGGAGTGCATTGAATCTATAGATTGCTTTGGGTAGTATGGACATTTTAATGATGTTGATTCTACCAATCCATGAACATGGTATGTTCTTCCATCTGTTTACATCTTCCTCTATCTCTTTTTTCAGTGTCCTGTAGTTTTCCGCATATAGGTCTTTTACCTCCTTGGTTAGGTTTATTCCTAAGTATCTTAATTTTTTTGGTGCGATGGAAAATGGGATGCTTTTTTAGTCTCTCTTTCTGTAAGTTCATTGTTGGTGTATAGAAATGCCATAGATTTCTTGGTGTTAATTTTGTATCCTGCTACATTGCCGAATTCATTTATTAAGTCTGTTAGTTTTTTGATGGAGTCTTTCGGGTTTTTTATGTACAATATCATGTCATCTGCAAATAAGGACAGCTTTACTTCTTCTTTTCCAATTTGGATGCCTTTTATTTCTTCTTCTTGTCTAATTGCAGTGGCTAATACTTCCAGTACTATGTCAAACAGGAGTGGTGAGAGTGGGCATCCCTGTCTTGTTCCTGTTCTTAGGGGAAATGGTTTTAGTTTTTGCCCATTGAGTATGATGTTAGCTGTGGGTTTATCATATATAGCTTTTATGATGTTGAGGTATGATCCTTCTATTCCCACCTTGTTGAGAGTTTTTATCAAGAAAGGGTGTTGGATTTTGTCAAATGCTTTTTCTGCATCAATTGATATGACTATGTGATTTTTATCTCTCAATTTGTTTATGTGATGTATCACATTTATTGATTTGCGGATATTGAACCATCCTTGCATTCCTGGGATAAACCCTACTTGGTCATGGTGTATGATCTTTCTGATGTACTGCTGGATCCTATTTGCTAGAATTTTGTTGAGGATTTTGGCATCTACATTCATGAGGGATATTGGCCTATAATTCTCTTTCATTGTGTTGTCTTTATCTGGTTTTGGTATTAGGGTGATGCTGGCTTCATAGAAGGAGCTTGGAAGTGTTCCTTCCTCTTGAATTTTTTGGAATAGTCTGAGGAGGATAGGTTTTAGTTCTTCCTTGAATGTTTGGTAGAACTCTCCTGTGAAGCCGTCTGGCCCCGGGCTTTTGTTTGCCGGAAGCTCTTTGATGACTGCTTCAATTTCTTCCATAGTTACTGGCATGTTGAGCTGTTTAGATTCTTCCTGATTGAGTTTTGGAAGGTTATATTTTTCTAGGAATATGTCCATTTCCTCCAGGTTGTCCAGTTTGTTGGAATAGAGTTGTTCGTAGTATTTTTTAACAATCCTTTGTATTTCGGCGGGATCTGTTGTTATTTCACCTCTTTCATTTCTGATCTTGTTTATTTGGGTCCTCTCCCTTTGCTTCTTGGTGAGCCTGGCTAGAGGTTCATCAATCTTGTTTATCCTTTCAAAGAACCAGCTCTTGGTTTTGTTGATCTTTTGTATTGTTTCTTTGGTCTCTATGTCGTTTATCTGTGCTCTGATCTTTATTATTTCCTTCCTTCTGCTTACACTGGGCTTTTCTTGTTGCTCTTTTTCTAACTCTTTGAGTTGTTGGGTTAGGTAATTTATTACCCCTGTTTCTTGTTTTTTGCAGTAGGCTTGTAGAGCTATGAACTTCCCTCTCAAGACTGCTTTCGCTGTGTCCCATAGATTTTGGATTGTAGTGTTTTCATTGTCATTTGTTGTCATGATGTTTTTTATTTCTTCTTTGATCTCTCTGGTAACCCAGTCATGGTTTAATAGCATGCTGTTTAGTCTCCATGTGTTTGATTTCTTTGGGTTGTTTTTATTGTAGTTGATTTCCAGTTTTATGCCACTGTGGTCTGAGAAGATGCTTGATATGATTTCTATCTTCTTGAATTTGAAGAGACTTTGCCTATGTCCCAACATATGGTCTATCTTTGAAAATGACCCATGTGCGCTTGAGAAGAATGTATATTCTGTGGCTTTGGGGTGAAATGTTCTGAAGATGTCAATTAATTCCATCTGGTCTAGTGAGTCATTTAGGATTGATGTTTCTTTGCTGATGTTTTGTTTAGAGGATTTGTCCAATGGTGATAGTGGGGTATTAAAGTCTCCTACTATGATTGTATTGCTGTCAATGTCTCCCTTGATATCTTCCAGGAGTTTTTTTATGTATTTGGGTGCTCCTGTATTGGGTGCATATATGTTTACCAGAGTTATTTCTTCTTGTTGGATTGCTCCCTTTAGTATTATGAAATGGCCTTCCTTATCTCTTGTTATGTCCTTCAGTTTGAGATCTAATTTGTCAGAAATAAGTATTGCTACCCCAGCTTTTTTTTCAGTTCCATTTGCCTGGAAAACCTTTTTCCATCCCTTCACCCTCAGTCTGTGTGCGTCTTTTTTTCTGAGGTGGGTTTCTTGTAGACAGCAGATATATGGGTCGTGTTTTCTTATCCAATCTGTTACCCTATGTCTTTTGATTGGGGCATTTAATCCATTTACATTTAAAGTTATTATTGATAGGTACTTATTTGTCGCCATTCCTATTCTTTACCCCTGTGTTACTTCTTCGCTTCCTGTTTCTTTCTTTCTTTCTTTCTTTCTTTCTTTCTTTCTTTCTTTCTTTCTTTCTTTTTTTTTTTTTTACAGTAGACCCTTTAGCATTTCTTGCATTGCTGGTTTGGTGGTAATAAATTCCCTTAGTCCTTTTTTGTCTGTGAAGCTCCTGATTTCACCTTCAATTTTGATTGACAGCCTTGCTGGGTACAGTATTCTTGGATTCAGCCCCTTCCTTTGCACGACTTTGTATATTTCATTCCATTCCCTTCTGGCCTGATGAGTTTCTGTTGAGAAATCAGTTGCTAGTCTGATGGGGGTTCCTTTGTATGTAACTTTCTGTCTCTCTCTTGCTGCTTTTAAGATTCTTACTTTGTCGTTGGTGTTTGCCAATTTAATTATAATGTGCCTTGGCGTCGGTCTTTTGGGGTTCATTTTGCTTGGGACTCTGTGAGCTTCTTGGATTTGTGTGGGTTTTTTCTTCCCTATATCTGGGAAATTTTCTGTCATTATTTCTTCAAAGAGGTTTTCTATTCCTTGCTCAGCTTCCTTTCCTTCTGGAACCCCTATTATGCGGATGTTGTTTTGTTTCGTGTTGTCCCAAAGTTCCCTTAGACTCTCCTCCTGCCTTTTAATTTTTTTTTCTAGAAGTTGCTTTTCTTGGGTATTTTTTTCCATCTTGTCTTCTAGCTCACTGATGCGGTCCTCTGCTTCTTCTAGTCTACTCTTGATGCTTTCTATTGAGTTCTTTACAGCAGTGATGTCATTTTTCATTTCTTCTTGGTTCTTCTTCATTTCCTCTTGGTTCTTGCTCATATTGTCGAATTTGTCTTCCATTCTTTTCAGCCACCTTATGACCATTTCTCTGAATTCTTTTTCTGGAAGGTTGCTTGCCTCCATTTCGTTTACTTCCTTTTCTGGTGATGCCTGCTTTTCTTTCATATGCGGGCTGCTTCTTTGTCTCCCCATGGGGAGCTTTTAAAAACTGTTGTCCTGGCCTCACCCCCAAAGACTCTGGTTTCATTGGTCGTGATGGGGCCCAAGCAATGGCATTTTTTAACAGCTCCCAGGTGATACAAATGTACAGCGAGAGTTGAGAACCAATTGTTAACTGCTGTTTTAAATCTTTTAAATTAGTAGCTCAAGCAGTCCTCATAATAGGTATATAAGATTGCTATTATCACTCTCAATTTTCAGATCAGAAAAATAGAGGTACAGAGAAGTTAAGCATCATGCCTATGGTCAAACAGGCTATAAGGGGTGGAACCCAAATTTGAATCCAGATAGTTGGATTCCAGGAGGCAAAGGAAGTTTAATGCAAAGATCAAGGGAGAGAGGAACATTTTCTGCCAAGCTTTTGGACCAAAAGCAGCAGAAAGATGACTATAAAGGAACATGAGGAGACATACAGGATGTTTAAAGCATTGGTAGGTCAGGCTTCAACCTACGTATGTGCTCAGCAGGGTCCCATACTTAGTTTATTTTCCTTTATATTGATTTTTTTGGGTGACATTGGTTAACAAAATTATACAGGTTTCAGGTGACAATCTATAACACATCATCTGTACACTGTAGTGTGTGTTCACCAACCAAGTCAAGTCTCCTCCCATTGCCATTTATCCCCCTTATACCCTCCTAACCAACTCCTTCCCCTTTCCCCGGCAATCACCACACTGTTGTCCATATTAATGCTCTGTTGTTGCTGTCTGAAAATTCTTAGTATATTTCAAACAAAAAGCCCCACGTTGTCATTTTACATTGGGTCCCTCAAGGGCTGTGGCCAGTGCTGAGCCTCAGACCTGTGGACATGGAATACTGGCCGTTTTTCCTGCTTTGAATCATGTGCGTGATGAGGTAGGTGATCACTTCGCTGGAGTGATTCCAGGGAAGCAGAGACCACCCGGCCCCCTGAGAGTGCTCTTCTTAGGGCTGGAAAAGCCAACATCCCCAGCTTGGACAGGGAGCAGCTGGACTCCTGCAGCATGCACTCAAATGCAAGGGGAGCAGGGTGGGGTGTGGGCAACCAGAGAAAACAGCAATATTCTGAAAGACAAGTCCTTTCATCTTTCTAAGTAATAATTGTTAACATTTATGATGTACTTTCTGATTCTAAGCACTGTTTTATGGGTCTACATGCATTGTTTCCTTTAATTTTCACCACTTTAGGATATAAATATGTTATCTTGTCCCCTTTTTATAAACCAGGGAAATGAGACACAGAGAGGTGAAGTGACATACCCAAGGTTACAGAAGGTGCTATAAAAGGAGGAACTGAGGTTTTAACTGAGTCCTTCCCTACCGCTCTTGGGACATAATAGGCCTTATGTGTTTATCTGAGCTTCTGACCATTGCACTCTCCAGAGAGGCTCCTGACCAGCCTCCTCGTGGTAATTCCTGTATGTGGGGCAGGGCAGGTGTCACAGGCAAAATTAAGAAAAGATCAGGAGTTAGGAGACCCAAGTTCTTGTTCAGCTCCATTTCTGCTGCTTCCTAGTCAGACAACTCTACCCACATTATCTATTAACTCATTTATTTTTGCCCCATCATCACCCATTCAATATTCGTGGGGCACCTTTCTTGACTCCTTTCTTGACTCTCAGTAGTAAATAAAAACAGGTCTCTTTCCTGTGGGAACACGCCTCATTGTGAAAATAGATTTGAAGTACTTAACTACTGGCCTAAGTTTCCCTGTTTGTTAAAAGCAGGCATATGTGAGTTGGGTTAAAGATGGAGGTGAGGGAAATTAATAGCTATTTAAATTTTAAATAGAAGGGTTTAGTAAGATGATGTGCAAATATGATTTGTTATTACATATCCCCCCTTATACAGTGTGGGCTATTTACTGAGTCCCTAAGTTTGACTTGTGATTACATTGCCAGTTTGAATCCTACACTTCTTTAAGATAGACCAAATTTCATCTACTTTGATTGACTTATTTTTCTGGAATTTTGTAAAATGGAATCATACTGAGAATGGTGATTCTAAGAGTACTAGTAACTAGCCTTTATGGAACACTTAAGATATTCCAGATATAGTGACAGCCCTTATCTGCACCAGCTCACTCAGTTTAACTCTTACAACAACCCAATGAGAGAAGTACATTTTACGGGTAAGGCGACTAAAGAGAGGGGAGGAGAAATAAATTATTAAATACCACTCAGATTCTAATCCTAAAGCAAGGATTCAAACTGTACTCTGCAGGGCTCTAACGCACAGGCTCTTAAAAACACTGCTGCAATGAACCGATTATTTAGCATTTCTATTATTATGTATACATATTTGTGTTACACACAAATATTAATATTTAACTTATACTATTATTTCATGTTGATATAGCTCCACTTATTTAGCACCAACATACATTGTCATTGAATCTTGCTATAGCACACGTCATGAGTTAGCTCCAAGCTCTTGGATGAAACTATACTTTAGACTTAATGTCTTAGAAAGCATTTAATGTAATTTAATTTTTTAAAAATATATGTTTATTGATTTCAGAGAGGAATGGAGAGGGACAGAGAGATAAAAACATCAATGATAAGAGAGAATCATTGATTTGCTGCCTCCTGCATGCCCACTTCTTGGGATTGAGCTGCAACCCGAGCAGGTGCCCTTGACCGGAATCAAACTTGGGACCCTTCAGTCTGTAGGTCAATGCTCTATCCACTGAGCCAAATCAGCTAGGGCTTAGAAAGCATTTCAAATTGTGTCTCTCATGGTGTAGATACTAAAACATTGACCTAAGTATAACTAGAACATTTTTTATTCTCAGGTCAAGTATAAAAATCTACAAAATACTTTATATGAGCCCATGTTTTCTCTTGGTTTGACATAAATTCTTTGTTGCCCAAGCTTCTAGAATTTTATTTAGAAAAATAGATTAGTTCGTTTTAGTCCCAACAAAAGGATGTTCTTGAGTATTTTTGTATATCCCAGACATTGTCTAAGTGCTCCACCTGCCTTCGCCATTTACTCTGTATAAATGTAGTGGACATACTGCCCCTTCCTGCCTGACTTACTCTTTGGTATTTACATGTCCTCCTTGGGACCCCACCGGTGTTCCAGGGGTAGCAGGACTGTCTCCAGCTCCCACATGAGTCTGATTTGTCTCCTATCTCTTTGACAGTGGTTGGCTAGGAAATTAGGCCTAAGGCAACCAACCATTCCTGGATAAAATAATGGGTTCAGAAATGGCAGGTGACTCAGTGCATGTGAAGGACTGGTTGGCATGTCTGCTAGGGTCATTTGGAAAAGAAAGCCATGGAAAGATGGCCTCCCTTGGCTGTGGACATGGTCATGGCAGGGTCCACAGCCTTCTCACTATCAGCTCACAGATAGTGCCAACAGTGAGAAGAAGGGAGAGGCAAGAGAGTCACAGACACAGCCTGGGCCCTGATCAGTCTGCCCTACCTGTGGGACTTTTCTGATACATTCTCTGTATCCTCTGAGCTGGGTTGAAATGGATTTTCTGTTTCTTGTCTTCACATGAATACTGTTTGTTATATTATGTACAGTATTAATATAAGAGGATACACCAAGAATAAAAGTATGAGAATAAAAATACTTATATATCACATTTGCATGGTTCTTGATATTTTTAAAGTGGCTATTATGCATTTTAATCTTGGTGAATTTCTATAAGCTTAAGGAGTTAGGTTATACAGATATGATTGCAGTGGAATTATATTTTTTCTCAGAAGATGGGTTCTAAATATACAGAGTGAAAAGTGTGTAGTCAAAATTATTCTTTGGAATCCCATACTCCCATACATCAGTTTCCTCTCTCTCTCTATCCACCATTCATTCCATTAGTCAAAAATGGTTACTGAGCAACTTCTATGTGTTACAAACACAGCACAGAGTAATGACAAGATCTCTGACTTCATAAAATTTACTTTCTAATGGGTGAGAAAATTATTAAAAAGGTAATTGAGCTCATTATATACTGGGGTAGTTTGTAGAAAGGTTGAGATTATTGAGATTAATAAGGAGCAGGATACTTGTTGAAGGTAGTCAGGGGAAGCTTCTCTGAGAAGTGACTGAGCTCTGAAGGATGAGAATGAGCTAAACTGTTGGTCAGTGGCCAGGAGCCTGCTAGGCAGAAGGAAGAACAACAATGGCAAAGATCTCAGTTGGAAAACTGTATGATGTGCTTGAGGAACAGAAGAGCTGTCTACTTGAACAATAGTGAGTGATGGGGACAGGCTAGGAAATCAAGTCACAAAAGTAAGTGACCCTTAGAATATGGAAAATATTTCTTAGGGCATGTTGTGGAAGTTTTGATTTTATGTTAACAGGAATAAAAGAAAAACTATCAAAAGGCTGATTTGAGGTTGAAAAATAATTATTGTGACAAGGGATAAGAGAGGAAAACTAACTAGTTAAGTAGGTTTGTAGTTCAAAAAAAGTTATAGTGGTGTGTGGTAGGGTGATGGTAGTGAATATTGAGACAAGTTTTTAGAAATGAAATGTATTTTGAAAGAAGAACCTACAGAACTCAGTGATGTTGGGAGCAGGTAAAGGAAAGGAAGGCATACATGATTACTCCTAAGTTTTTGTCTCAATTACCTGAGGGTAGAGAGATGCCATATACATGGCTAGGACAGCAGTATGAGCATTAGTGTGGGAGCTGCAGAGTTCTATTTATGACCTATTAAGTTTGAGATTCATGATAGACATGCTATTTTATTGTTGAGGAAGAAGGCACCGGGAGGGGAAATGACCTATTCAAACTCATAGGACAAATAAGTAGAGAACTTCTACTTGCTCTTAGTTCTGCCCAAAGATACAGGTAGCTCCTTTAAATATCAGGCCACACTATTTTAGCATTGACTGACCAATGGAGTTGTCATTAGATTACAAAATACCTTACAAATAGTAATAAATGTAGGCTTACAAGTTTAACAATGGTAGCAATAGCTTTTAATTGTTTGTGAGCATGTCTATCGACAAACCCCACAGAACCAAGATGGGAATGTCAATAGAGCTATAAGGCTAAGGTGGCTGATGGAATGAGTAGCTGGACTCCTTAGTTGGCGAATTTTCCTATCCCCGGGGTATCATCATCTAGCAGTTCAACTGTAGAAATTCCTTTTGCCAGGCAACTATAGAAACTATGTACAATAGTTGTTATGTGACAGAGTTCCATATAAAACAGCCGTGGGCAAACTACGGCCCGCGGGCCGGATCCGGCTGTTCTATCCGGTTCTCTTGCTCTCCCCTCTGCTCCTTTACTTTGAATTTATATTAGTTCACACAAACACTCCATCCATGCTTTTGTTCCGGCCCTCCGGTCCAGTTTAAGTACCCATTGTGGCCCTCGAGTCAAAAAGTTTGCCCACCCCTGATATAAAAGGATATACTAGTATGTGAAGTCAGAAAATAATTTAAGTTATTTTACCTGGCATTTGCATACTACAACACTGTTATGCAGAATGCCAGTCTATAGTTTAATCTTACTTAGTTCTATGAACCTAGTGCAAGCATCGTTACAATTATTATTACAGTAGAGTTGCATCTTACTTGGCAGCTGTGTTCTAAAGTATGCAGAAATTGTTTATGTGGCCAAAATTACCCCTGAGAATTCTATCTTTCAAAGGTTCAACACAGCTACTTTTCACACAAGTATTAGGATTCATTGCTGTTTGTTCCACTCACACCTGGTAAAGTAAATGACTTCTCTTTGGGGTCATGTCATATAAAAAAATAGAGACACACCCAATCGAACAAGATTCTATTTTCTCTTCCGTCCTTTTTACTTCCCTCCTCCATCCCACAAATATTTATGGACTCCTACATGTCAAGTGTAATTCTAGAGACTGAAAATATAGTGACTAGCCAGAGAAATGAGTTCTTGACCTCATACATGTGAGAAGCACACGGACACAGGAAGAAGGATGTAGCCTCCAGAGCACACAGCACAGCACTAAAGGCTGGCAGAACCTGTGAGCTACTTAAATTGTTTCTCTCTCTTTGTTGAGCACTTATACTTGAATTTGCATAAGATATACTATTAGATACAATTCTTTGTTCTCATTATACATTTGAAGAAACAAGCCATAAGAGTTGACTTCCCAATAGTCTTCTGATTGTAGTAGAATTAGGTTTTGAATCTAGTTTTAAATTTAAAGTCCTAATTCCCTCCTCCTCTACCCTCATAAGCATCTTTCTCTCTCCTCTGGCTTCATCAGTATTTTAGACCTCAAGCCTATGCTTCCCCTTGTCCATGCTAAATTTGACCTCTGGTGTCCCTGCTCTTGCCTTTTGTTTACTGACTTTTCCCCTGCCCAGATATAAATTTCTTTGCTTCTATCCTGGTCTTAGCCTTACAAAGTGGGGGGTGGGGGTAGTTCCTAATGCCTCTACTTAATTTTTGCTTTTAAGATCTTTAACTCTTGGTCAGGATTGGCTTAAGAATGGCTATTTAATAGGGAGGACCTGGATTCAATCTACTGACATTGCACCTTTCCAACTTCCCTGGAGATTCCATTAGATTCTTGCATCCTTGTAAAGCATTGTCATTGTTACTGAGGATAAACCTATTTAGGTGAATGTCCCTTTGCAGAACCATTTATCTTCCATTCCAATTTATAGTGGAGACATGGCTCAGATCCAAAACACAGTGATTTATTAGGGCTTCTATTTAGGATTGTGTTTAACGACACTATGCCCTACATTGCAGGCTTGTTAAAGTAAGAAATACCCATATAATTTAATTTAGAGCAGAACAATTGGTAGGGGAGGAAAGAGTTACCTGAAGTACATAGAACTCCTACTGTTGAGGCTGTGGAGACCTTTCACTGTCATGTCAGGCTATTCTATTACTGGGTAACAGTAGAAAGTTTAAGCAGTGCTATCTCATTTATCTTAATGTGCTGTATTATAGAGTTGCTTCAATGTTTTGGAGTAGCTGACACTGTAATTTTATGATATAATGACTTGATTTAATGTCATGACATTTAGTGCAGTTTTTACCTTTACCTAAGGTAAGCTATGAGAGGAAACAAATGATTACTTGCAAATTGGTTTTTAAAAATAAGAGAATAAAATGATGAAGTCTCCTCTAAATAAAGCTGTATCTTTGGGTAGAAAGAGTACATGACTGCTGTGCCCTTGTTCACTGTGGAACCTTGGACATGCTCTCACATTTCTGGGCCTCAGTTTTCTCAGGGTCAGTAACACTAGCTCAATAACAGCAACCTCAACATTTCAGTGGTTGAGCATGAAATTTCTGGAGTTTCTTTCTCACTCACTTCAGTCTAAGGTATGAGTGTGGTGGTGGGGTGGAGTTCTGGCCTCTCCATGTTGTGGCTTCACAGTCTTTTAGCACGTAGTCTCAAATCAATTCCATTGGGAAATTTCTAAATGGCTGACATCACTACCCCAATGAGGAAATCAGCTTTAATACTGTCTTATCTTCCTCCTACTCCATTGGATGACTACAGCTTTAACTTGATACTAATGAATCTTATCTCTTTGGTACTAAATTATTAGTTTCCAAGAAAATGCTTAGTAGTAGCTTACCACAAATGACATAACATTTTAGTCTTCTTAATTACTTAAGTATCTATAATAATAAAAGGGTAATATGCTTATTAGATTAGACAGCCGAACGACCTTCTGGACTTCATTCCGGACATCCTTCCAGACGAAGCCACTGTGGCGGGGGTAGAGGCTGAGGTGGTTAGGGGCAATCAGGCAGGCAGGGGAGCAGGTAGGGGTGATGAGGCAGGCAGGCGAGTGGTTAGAGGTGATGAGGCAGGCAGGCAGAGTGGTTAGGGGCGATGAGGCAGGCAGGCGAGTGGTTAGAGGTGATGAGGCAGGCAGGCAGAGTGGTTAGGGGTGATGAGGCAGGCAGGCAGGCTAGTGGTTAGGAGCCAGTGGTCCCAGATTGTGAGAGGGATGTCTGACTGCCAGTTTAGGCCTGATCCTGTGTGGGATTAGGCCTAAACCAGCAGTTGGACATCCACTGAGGGGTCCTGGATTGTGAGAGGGTGCAGGCTGGGCTGAGGATACCCCCCCACCCCCATGCATGAATTTCGTGCACCGGGCCTCTAGTTTAAAATAATGTAATAACATTTTAGTTCAATAATTCTGGAAGTGTTTAGTTCAATAATTCTGGAAGTGTTCTTCACAAAACCTCAGCAATGAAAAAAAGATGTCTGCTTGCTTTAAAAAAAAGTTATTTTTTGCAAAAAATGTTTCCCCCAAACAACTACTTTATGGAATTACAATATATACTTTTTAAAATTTCAAATTATTTACTCTTTTGTTTCTCCTCTAAGAAAAAAACAACAACCTTATAATACCAAGTCTTTTTTATTTTGCTTAAATAGAATAGCTATTAACATTTCAAGAAGCACATTTTGGATAATGCCATTATAGAAAGTAAGGAGAATTAGGAGATTATAAAATAAGAAAAAGATGAAAAAATTGTATTAATTTTATAGGTATGTTTAACAGATTCATGGGGGGTGGGCAAATATATTTGGAGTCTTTAGTTAAAAGCAAAAAATAAAATAACCAAGTACAAGTAAAAAAAATAAAGTAAATAAAAATCAAGGGACTGTTGCATATGCTATTTTAAAAAAATCAAAAGAAAAGAGTGAGTGATAATTCACAGTGATTAAAAGGAAGAAACTACATAAAATGATAGAAGGCAGAAGAGCAGAATGGTTAAAGTCAATGGTGCTGAGTAAAACATATAATGAAAAGATGTGAAATGTGACATCAAAACCACAAAATGTTGGGGAAGTGTAAAAATCTGGAGTTTTAGAATGTCTTCAAACCAAATTTGTTATCCACAAAATAAACGGGTATAAGTATAGGCTGTGATAGGTAAACCTTATGGCAACCACCACAAATAAAAAACCTATAGTTAATACGCAACAGATTGTGAGAAAAGAATCTAAGCCCATCGCTACAAAAAGTCATTGAGCCACAAGGGAAGAAAGCTAGAGAAGAAAGAAACAGAGAGAAACAACACAACAGCCAGAAAACAATGAACAAAATGCCGATGGTACACACCTGTCAATAATTACTTTAAATGTATTGGATTTACATTCTCTCATCAAAAGATATGAAGTTGCTCCATTGATAAAAACAAACAAACAAGACCTATCAACATAATGTCTACAAGAATTTCACTTCAGATATCAGGACACACAGACTGAAAGCGAGGGGTGGAAAAAGATGTCCCATTCAAATGGAAACCAAAAGAAAACTGGGTAGTGATACTTACATTGTTACAGTAGGCAGCTAGTCAGGTATTAACAAAAGAGAGGGAGCATACCTGGCTAAGAGTAATTAAGTGTGGAATCTATAGCTTCCGGACACTTCAGGGTTCAGCCACATTGCCCAGCCAAGGGGATCAGCATCCCTCCCCACAGTGGGCAGGAAGAACCAGCTTTGCAATCTCTGGGAGACAAGCACAGACAGCAGGGGAAATCCCTCTGCTGAGACATGCACAGTAGAAGCCAGAGGATGAGGCATGCGTAGCAGGAGCCAAGATGACGACTAAAAAGGAGTCTAGCCTGGGAAACATCTGGGGAAAAGACCGAATAGGATAAGGGCACGAGACTTGGAAGACCCCAGTACAAGCTCGTGAAGAATTAGGAGAAGACTGGTTAGTTTGAAAGAAAGCTTTCTGTTTCCCCAAACCAAGGAAATATGGGGAAAGCTTACCAAGGCCTGAGGCTGGTTGGTTTGTGTGCTCTCTCTTCACAGCAGCTGTGTGGACCCAGCCTGAGGTGAAGCATGGCGCTGATGGGGCCGGAGCACAGCGGGGGCACAGACTATGCTGGATTATCCGAGCCCAGTGGGATGGTGCTACAGTTCTGGATCCTGACCCTCCTGCTGGGCCCTTGTGCTCACCAGGCCCTGGATTTCCATCCATGAGCCACCTGGTCATGGGCGAGACACTGGCATCCGGGGGCAGTCCTTAGTTTTTGCTCCATTAAATCTTACCACTGCACCTCACATCTTCCTATGTGTGAACCCCTAAATGCTTCTCTTGCAACTCCGTGGAAGAATCTTATTTCCACCTTCAACACAGATGATGATGCTTTGGGGGTTCCAGCCTTTCCCTACTTTGGAAGAGTCAGCTAACAGCCTCTGTTCCAGTCTCGGATCCCCGTCCTTTCCCCCCTTAGGTCAGGCAGGGAGAGCCTTTGTCCGCAGGAAGCCCTTACTGAAGACCTGCTGTTCTGCCTCATCATCCCTAAAAGATGTCAGGGGTGAAAGTCTCTGAAGGGGAAATGAGGCAGGCCAGTAAGCCAGGACAAGGGGAATAGGGAAGCTGAGACAGATAGTTAAATGGCCAAGCAGTTTATAGCCATCTAGTAAATCACAAAATCCTATATTCCCTAATCAAGGACACTTAAGAGTAAGAACTTGTATATACTGGTATATATGCATAACCCATGGACACAGACAATAGTGTGGTGAGGACTGGGTGAAGGGGTTGGGGGAGGGGTGGAGGGGCCAATGTGGGAAATACTTTTAATAATAAAGATACATTTAAAAAAATAACAAACAATTAGAACACCAAAAGAAAAGAGTAAGTAGTTTACACTTCTCCCCAACCAGAGGGTAAATAGCTTAAATCATCCTACTTAAGGAGATGGATAGTGGAAATCTAAGTAGTGCTGTTTGTGCCAACCACACTCAAGGACAGATGAAATTAAGGGAATAAATCTCATTTTGGTGCATCAGCAACAAGCTGATGGATATTTTATTGAGATCCCCCATAAGACCTTCCCTAAACTCCCTGCCTTTAAAAACCCTCAAAATGAAGGACCCAGTGTACACCCTCCTTCCCAGGATCATGCCTGTGCCTTTCTCTTCCCCTTCTTCTTCCCCCACATGCGTGCATCTCCTAAACTCTAAGGGATCCCATGAGACTTGCAACCAGGGGAGCAATGGGTAGCAGCAGCTCATCCAGGGCTTACCTCCAAACCTGTCTCCAAGGCCCCCTTTGTCTCTGACCCGTTCTCAGGACTGGTCCCTTTCCGGTAATATGTCTATTAAAGACAAAATTGACTTTAAAACAAAGACTATAATAAAAGACAAAGAGAGCATTACATCATGATAAAGGGGTCAATCCAACAAAAGGATATAAGATTTATAAATATTTATGCACCCAACATAAGAGCACCTAAATATATAAAGCAAATATTAACAGCTTAAAGGAAGAGATAGACAGTCTTACAGTATTAGCAGGGGATGTTAATAACTCACTTGCATCCATGGGTAGGTCATTCAGACAGAAAATCAATAAGGAAATATCAGCCTTAAACAATAGATTAGGCCAGATGTACTTAAAAGACATGTATAGAATATTCCATCTAAAAGCAACAGAATACACATTCTTCTCAAGTAAACATGGTACATTCTCCAGGATAGATCACATGTTAGGCCATAAAACAAGTCTTAGTAAATTAGAGAAGATTGAAATCATATCAGTCATGTTTTCTGACCACAATGGCAATAAAAGTAAAAATAAGCAAATAGGGCAATATCAAACTAAAAAGCTTCTGCACAACAAAGAAAACCATCAACAGAATGAAAGCCAGATGACTGAATTGGAGAAGATATTTGCAAATCATTTATCTGACAGGGAAATCAATAAACTAAATATAGAAATAACTCATACAACTTAATAACAAAAATACAATTGAAGTATGAACAGAAGATCTAAATAGACATTTTTCCAAAGAAATACAGATGGCCAACAGGCACATAAAAAATGCTTAACATCACTAATAATCAGAGAAATGCAATGAGATATTACCTCACACCTGTCAGAATAGATACTATCAAAAAGACAAGAAATAACAACTGTTGGTAGGAATGTGGAGAAAGGGAGCCCTTGTGCACGGTTGGTGGGAATTTAAATTGGTGCAACCATTATGGAAAACAGTATGGAAGGCTGTAAAAAATTTAAAAATAGAACTACCATATGATCCTGCATCTCCACTTAGGGTATACCTGAAAAAAGAGAAAACAATCATTCAAAAAGAGATATGCACTCTTATGTTTATTGCAGCGTTTATGCAACAGCCAAGACATGGAGACAACCTAAGTGTCCATTAATGGATGAATGGATACAGTGTTTCTTTCACACATCCATTTTCCACTTCCTTTATCTTCTTGCTTCGTCATTCATTTATTCCTCTGATAATTATTGAGCATCATTAAGTGGCATGTGTTGAGTGAGGCACTAGGGATATGAGAATGAATAAGTCCCAATACCTGCCCTGCAAAATTACAATAAGTATTATGGAACTAACTTTTTATTAGGAATAATTAAAACAAATTCTAACATCGGTAGTCAGGTATATTGCTCATTCACTCTTTCTCCTCTGTAGCACTTGGAATTCAGCTTTTTTGTTTGTTTTGTTCTAGATGCTTTCTATTGAATAGGATATATATATTTGTCTCTGCCTAGATGTAGTCTATTATGTAATTAATGCCCTTCTTTGTTTTTTTTATTATGATATTTGTTGTAAATTTTATCTTATATTAGTCCAGCTACACCAGCTTTCTTTTCTATTTGCATGGATTTTTGGCTATCCCTTTACTTTTAGTCTGTGTGTCTATCCTTCTGAAGTGAGCCTCTTGTAGAAAGCACATAGATGCATCTTGTTATTTTTATACAATGAGCCACTTATGCCTTTTGATTGGAAAATTTCATCCAATACATTTAAAGTAGTTATCGACAGGTATGTACTTATTGACATTTTGTTCATTTTTTTTTTTGGTTGTTTTTGTAGTTCCTCTCTGTCCTTTTCTTCTTCTAGTTCTCTCTTCCCTCTGGTTTGATGACTATTTAGTGGTATGTTTATATTCCATTCTCATTTTCTTTTGCATATTTACTGTAAGTATTTGCTTTGTGGTTACCATGAGGTTGCATACAACTTTCTGTGAATATAAGAGTCTATTTCGAATTTATAGCAACTTGAATATGAACATAGTCCAAAGCTATATTTTAATTCTTCTCTGAATTTTGTTTTTTGATGTCACATTTAACATCTTTTAATTGTATATATCTCTTAACTATTTGCTGTAGCTTTACTAGTTTGTCTTTTGACCTTTTTACTAACTTTATAATTTATTAATACCCTACCTTTATTACATTTCCTTTACTTTCATATGATTTCTTGTTATTAAGTAGTACCATTTCTTTTCAATTTAAAAAGACCCTTCAACATTTCTTGTAAGGCCAGTGTAGTGGTGATGAAGTCTTAGTTTTTGCTTATCTGGGTAACTATTTCCCCTTTAACTCTTTTTTAAAAAATAAATTTTTTATTGATTTCAGAGAGGAAGGGAGATTGAGAGAGAGAGAGAGAGAGAGAGAGAGAGAGAGAGAGAGAGAGAGAGAGAGAGACATCAATGATGAGAGAGAATCATCAACTGGCTGCCTCCTGCATGCCCTCTAATGGAGATTAAGTCTGCAACCAGGGAATGTGCTCTGACCGGGAATTGAACCATAACCTCCTGATTCCTGGGTGGATGCTCAACCACTGAGCCATGCCAGCCAGGATCTCCTTTAGTTCTTAGTAATAACCTTGCCAGGTAGAGTATGGTTGGTTGTAGGTTTTCCCTATTCATCACTTTGAATGTATTGTACCACTACCTCTGGCCTGCAAGGTTTCTGCTGATATCCTTATGGGTTTTTTCTTGTGTGTAATAAGTTGTTCTTCTCTTGCTGCTTTTGAAATTCTCTCTTTAGTTTTAACTTTTGACATTTTAATTATAATGTGTCTTAGTGTGGATCTGAGTTTTTCTTATTTGGGCTTCTTGGACTTGAATGTTTGTTTCCTTCCCCAGATTAGGAAAGTTTTAGTCATTATATCTTCAGATAAGTTCCCTGGTCCTTCCTCTTTTCTCCTCCTGGAACTCCTATAATACAAATTTTATTCTGCTTAGTGATGTTCCATAGATCTTTTGATGCGTCTTCACTTTTAATTTTTCTTATTTTTTCTGATCTGTCTAGATGAGTTCCTATGCTTTGTCCTTCAGTTCACTGCTTTGTTCTTCTGCTGTATCCAGTCTGATGTTGAATTCCTCTGGTTACTTTTCAGTTCAGCTACTCTTCAGCTTTGTTTGTGACTTCTGTTTGGTGCTTTTTCTTTTTTACATTTTCTCTCTCTTTGTCAAAGTTCTCACTGTGCTTATCCACTCCTCTTCCAAGTTCAGTGAGCATTTTTATGATCATTACTTTGAATTCTGTCAGGCAGATTAGTTATCTCTGTTTTAGAGGGTCTTTTTTTTTGAGGTTCTATATTGTTTTCTCTTGTTTTGAACACATTTCTGTCCAATTTTGCCTGGCTTTACATGTTAGATGAATCAGCAACCTCTCCCAGTCTTGAAGGAGATGCCTGTGTAGGAGATGATATGTGGGGATTACAAGCACAATCCCCCTGGCCACCAGAGCCAGACTCCCATGGGTGTTCCCTGTGTAGTCTGCATGCCCACCTGCTGTGGTGGGGTTGAGGATGCTGTGTGGGTGCAGGTGGGGTGCTCGCCCAGCTGGCTGGGACATGGTTGTGGCATGGAAGTTGCTGGGGCACTCCCACAGCTGCTAGGGAGGTGAGAGGGAGAATTCTAAAAATGGTGCCAGGCAGCCAGGACTAGCAAGATAGGATCAAATTGCAGAAATGGTGCCCATTATTGTCTCTGTCCCAACAGGTTCCTGCCTCTCTAAAGAAGCTTTAAGATTAGTATTTGTGTCTCTTTCACATGTATTTTAGGTGCTTTTCAAACTGCTGCCTTTGTGCTAGGTCAACAGGGCAAGCGAGTCTGCATGTACTCCCATTAAAGTGACTCTCCATTCCTTAGAGTTCTATGATTTTCCTGGATGTAATCCCCACTGGTTTTCAAAGCAAGATATTTTGGCAGCTTGCCTCTGTAGAGCAGGATCCAGGATTTGGGGGTGCTTGATGTGGGGCATGAACCCTTGTTTCTTGGTGACAAGTTCTGTGTTTTTTTTTATTTTTATTTTATTTATTTATTTATTTATTTTATTTTTTACATTTTTAAAAATTGTTTGAAGTATTAAAAATAGTAGTACATATGTCTCTTTTTTCCCCCATTGACCTCCCCCCACCCTCCCCTTCCCCCCAGTACATGCCTTTACCTGCCCACCCCTCCCCCCAGTGTCTTTTATCCATTGGTTATGCTTATATGCATGCGTACAAGTCCTTCGGTTGATCTCTTACAGCCCCCCCACTCCCAAAACCTCCTTTGCCTTCCCACTGTAGTTTGACAGTCTGTTCAATGCTTCTTTGCTTCTGTATCTATTTCCCCCCCTTTTCTTTCCTTTAAAAAATCTTGCCTCTGCAGATTAGAAATAAACATATAATAACAAAAAATGTTTGAGTCCCAATTTCAATGTCCAACAGTTCTGATTCCCCATTTCAATGTCAAACAGTTCCTTATGTGTACATGTCAGCAATGATATCTGGATGGTGGGCACATGGTGGCAATGCAGGTCCAACCCTCTCTGGTTTGGTCCTAGGCACGCTGCTGCGTCACACAGCTTCTGACTGCTAGCGTGGCAAGGCGACGTCAGCGTCTCCCATCTCTGGACTGTTTCTCCTCTTGTCTTCGTGGTTGGAGCAGACCTGTCAATTCCTCTCTGTTGCAGGAATCCACATGGTCTTGGAGTTGTTTTCTGAAAATATACAAACATATTCTCGACCGAAAGTTAATAAAGGAATCTTTTCTATATAATTGATTTGGGATCCTTTTTATTTTTGCCCAAACGATTTTCCTTTGTCTTATTTAGACACCATGTGTGTTTTTATAGGTGTCTTGCTGTTAGCATTACAAATAAAAATTAATTTTTTTTAAAACATATTTTATTGATATTTTACAGAGAGGAAGGGAGAGGGATAGAGAGCTAGAAACATCGATGAGAGAGAAACATCGATCAGCTGCCTCCTGCACACCTCCCACTGGGGATGTGCCCGCAACCAAGGTACATGCCCTTGACCGGAATCGAACCCGGGACCCTCCAGTCCGCAGGCCGACGCTCTATCCACTGAGCCAAACCGGCTTCGGCTAAAAATTAATTTTGTAAAGTAAAAATTTTCTAGATGTAATTTACTTATAGGATATTTTTCCTTACATGATATTACCCTACTATCCCCCCCTTTTTTGATTAATGGAGGCTTTTGTAAATTTTATAATGCAGTCTTGATAACTTTAAATTTTAATTTTTTGCACAAAAATATGACTGCTTTAGTTTCATTGCATGTTCCAAGTTCTGTGTTTTTGAGGTCCCTCCCAATTGTGGATTACCCCATGTGGAGCAAGAGTGTATCTCTGCCTCTCCTACCTATCTCGATGTGGCTCTTTTAGCCTATGTTGTAGATTTACTGTTCATCTAGTTTTCAGGTCTCTTTCCAAGAACATTATTCCATATGTAGCTGTAGATGTGTTGTGTTTGTGGGAGGAGGTGAGTTCAGGCTTTTCCCACACTGCCATTTTGAATCCCTTTGCCTCTTTTCATGAGATTTTGTATGTAATTTTTTCAGCACTCCCATGTTATAGATCTGGGATTGGCAAACTTTTTCTGTTGGGACCATATTGTAAATATGTTAGGCTTTGAGAACCACACCATCCCTGTTACAAAAACTCAACTCTGCCCCTGTAGTGGAAAACAGTCCTAGATGATACAGAAATGAATGGGAATGGCTTCATCCCAACAAAACTTTATGGCACAGGCCAGACTTGCCAACCCTGGATGTAGATGATCACTCCCATTTATTGTCTTTTTATCTACAGAGGCAAGCCTTCAACTCAACTCTGTCTGTGCCAGAGCCCGCTCTCTTAAACACGCCATTATATTACCTGCAATCAGGCTTCAGGAAGGTAGCATAGGCAGTGGGATAATGGCTGGTTGGGAAGGAAAAACTGAGTGTGAGAAGGGAGACCAGATGGCAAAAACCCAAAGACAAACCATGAACACCTAAAATTAGGGTGGAAAGGCAGCAATGGCCGGGAGAGGATGGGTAGAGGTTCGGTGTAGGGATAGAATACAGATGAGTTTGTAACTGATTGATACATGATGGGGCACTCGATCTGGGAATGCACTTATAAGGTTGCCCAAGCATTATGCAAAACCAGCTCCTGCTGTGGTGTATGTTACATAACCTATGGTTATTGAAAAGGAGAAAACACCAAGGTGAGGCAGCCTGCCTTTGGGAACCATACAGCTGCTCCTCCCCAGGCATGGGAAATGCAGGGGTTTGGCCATCAGTGAAAACCTCCTGAGTAAAGAGCCTCTTTCCAGAGCCGTAGTGATGAGTCAGGAACAGGTCTGTCTTCTGACTGGGACGGGCCCTGACCCTGCACTTAATCAGTGACATACTCAGGTAACCATTCAGTGCAGTTGTCCATAGTTGCATCCTGTAAATCCATAAAAAACTCACAGCTACAGATTTCTTGCAGGACCTAAACATTTGTTTTGCATGTTTTCAGGTTAGTGCTTATGCTTTTGTTGGTCCTGTTGCCTATCTCTGATGCTCAAGCTTTTTCTGATGTTCTGATTGAAAGAAATCCATTCTTTTCCCAGTTTCCTGCCCTTTGACCCTATGTTATAGTATTAGAGTTGATCTTAAATAAAAATATTTTTATGCACATAATTGTCTCCAAAATTTGATTGCAGGCAAATTGAGGGTGTAAGTCAGTGCCTCCGTTTTTCTTCCAGTCTATGGGTTAGTGAAAGTGGGTCTGCTGGCTGAATCTAACATCTGATAAAAAGGCCCAGGAGTCTCATGAGGACAAGGGAGTGGATCATAAGCACATCTCAGAACCACAGCAGCAGAGACAAAGTGATGCTTACAGCTTCCCAGCACATTTCTATGTCAAAAGAACATGCATTTAGGGGTACTTACTTCTGTTGATAAGAGAAATATTGGGTAGCAGGTATTTGTTAATTTTAATGTATATATTTAAAAAGATGTCAGCTGCTTAAAGAATATAGAAAATCAGGATGCTGCAGAGGTGGAGCTGACATGATTGCTCTCATGTGAGAGCTAAAACCACCAGACACTCAAGTTTCCAGTCCCAGGCAGCAGACAGTGAGGGCAAAGGCTAGTAAATCAGGCACGACCATCCAGGCTCTGCGGTTTCTTAGTGTGGGATCTTCCGAGAACAACCCTTGACATGTAATTTGTTTATTTGGGAAGTAAACCCCAGCATCTGAGGAGATCTCATTCAATCCTCAGTACAGCTCCTTCATAGCGGGTGGGGAGGAAATAGCCCTAGGGAGGAAAACTAACTTGGTCAAGATCATGCAAGAAGTGCATGACAGTCAACAAATAGTAGTTGTTCTTAATATTTGGAGATTAAGAATCTACATATATAAAAAGCCAGTGTCTGTGACGACTGTGACGACCAAACGACAGCGCCTCAAGCCCCAGAAACAGTGGCAGTGGCAGCAGCAGTGGCAGCAGCAGTGGCAGAGGCGGTGCCCGTGTGAGTAGCCCCAAGCAGGCAGTGCGTTCCATCAGTGGCTGGCCCGGTGCATGTGCCTGGAGGTGAAGTCGCTGGCACCCACTTTCCCACAGACCTGAGCCCCCAAGCATCTGGGAATGAGCCGGTGATCCCAACGGCCTGACAGCCCGGCGGTGGAGGTGGCGTTCAGCCTGGGGACTGGCGAACAGGCAGAAGATGGCCCTGATCACAGGAGGCTAGGCCTAGGGACCCTACGCACAGGATTTTGTGCTCTGGGACTCTAGTGCTGTAATAATAGCAACAATGCCAGTTCTGTCTTGGTAGAGCATGTCAATGTACTTTCTCAGACGCCTTGTTTATCTCACTACATTCATATGAGAAAGCTGTGGAGTTGATCACAATCCCATGGCCCTTGTTTGAGTCTCTTTCTCCTGGGCTCCCTGCCTCCCTGGAAGCTGCAGACACCAGTATGTGGTGCCAACTGGCAGTTTAATTCCCTTCTGGTTGTGGCCACTTGTGTTCGATTCCCAGGAAACATTTCAGGAGGTTAAAGTATCTGTTTGCAGAAGTTCAGAAAGTCCCACTGTTGCAAAGGTAAACACCAAACCTTCATGCATGTTCCAGTCTCCCTCTTGCAGGATGGAGTTAGCAAACTGTCCACGTAACCACTGCCATTCTCTGGAGAGAAGGAAGATTCAGAGAGGATGCGAGGTCCAGAGAAACAGCCGCTACAGAATGAAGACTTTGAAAATCAACCTCTGGTTGTTACCACCAGATATCTAAGAGTTTTTCCTCAGGGGTTAAAAGGGAACAGAATCAGGTTTTACAGAATACTTACAAATGATAGTTTGCTGATTGATTCGTTTGGGTCCTGTGTGCTTCCTTTCACTTTGGAAGATTACTGATAGAAATGAGTGCATTACAGAGAAAGTGCCAGAAACCTTCACTGTATACAAGTTGTCCCCTTAACTGACAGAAACATGAGTTTCTCAAGGCAGGCGACATACAGCTGGAGGGTGAATGGCTCACTGTGGAGTCAGTTTTTTTTTTGTCACTAGTCCCCAAATGCACTGATGTACACACAGTTTTAAATGCACATGAAACCATTGGGTTAATTAGGTCATCACTTTTGTATGTTTGACCAGTTTTCTTCTGATGCTCTTATGATATAAATGAATATCCTATCTAATAAAAGAGTAATATGCAAATTAACCATCACTCTGCTAAACCCACAAGCCACGCCCACAAGCCACACCCACCAGCCAATCAGGAGCAAATATGCAAATAAACCCAACCAAGATGGCTACGGCCACAGAGAGTAGGAGGGAGGCTTGGGTTTCCCTGGCGATGGAGGAAGCCAAGCTTTCCACCTGCCCTTGCCGGCCTAGGCCTCCACTCAAGGCTACAAAGTTTCAATGATAGAAGATACATAAACCCAAACAGAAATGGCGGCAGCCACAGAGCTGGAAAGAGCAGGAGGCTAGGGTTGCCTGCGGCGATGGAGGAAGCCAAGCTTTCCACACACCCTGGCTGGCCTAGGCCTCTGCTTAAGGCTACAAAGTTTCAATTATAGAAGATACATAAATCCCAATAGAAATGGCTGCCGCCTCGGAGCAAGCAGAAGGCTTGGCTCCGCTCCAGGCTACAAAGTTTCAATTGTAGAAGATAAATAAACCCCAGATCCCAGGGACTCCGCTTGGGTCACCAGGGGGCATGGCCGGCCTGCAAACCACCACAGGCCCCTCGCCCAGGCTGCCCCACTCCCCAAGGGAACCCCCACCCTGATCCGGGACACCCTTCAGGGCAAACCAGCTGGCCCCCACCCGTGCACCAGGCCTCTATCCTATCTAATAAAAGAGTAATATGCAGATTGACCATCACTCCAACACACAATATGGCTGCCCCCATGTGGTCAAAGATCCTGCCCCTATGTGGACACAAGATGGCCACCACAAGATGGCCAGCAGGCGAGGGCAGTTGGGAGGGACCAGGCCTGCAGGGAGGGCAGTTGTGGGCAATCAGGCCAGCAGGGGAGGGCAGTTAGGGGTGACCAAGCAGGCAGAGGAGGGAAGTTGGGGGCAACCAGGCCTGCAGGGAAAGGCAGTTGGGAGGGACCCAGGCCTGCAGGGGAGAGCAGTTGTGGGGGACAAGGCCTGCAGGGGAGGGCAGTTAGTGGTGACCAGGTCTGCAGGGGAGGGCAGTTAGGGGAAAACAGGCTGGCAGGGGAGCAGTTAGGCATCAATCAGGCTGGCAGGGGAGTGGTTAGAGGGTGATCAGGCTGGCAGGCAGAAGCAGTTAGGGGCAATCAGGAAGGCAGGCAGGTGAGCAGTTGGGAGCCAGCAGTCCTGGATTGTGAGAGGGATGTCCGACTGCCTGTTTAGGCCCAATCCTGGTGGGTCCCAGATTGGAGAGGGTGGAGGCTGGGCTGAAGGACACACACCCCCGTGCACGAATTTCGTGCACCAGACTTCTAGTTAGACATAATTAAATGCCAGGCCTAGATTATTGGACTGTCAGAATCCTATATAATAAAAGCCTAGGTGTCATCGCACAACATCATCACAAGATGGCCATCACAAGATGGCCGGCAGGGGAGGGCAGTTGGAGACAACCAGGATGGCAAGGGAGGGCAGTTGGGGGCCATCAGGCCAGCAGGGGAGGGCAGTTGGGGGCAACCAGGCCAGCAAGGGAGGGCAGTTAGGGGCAATGGGGCCTGCAGGGAAGGGCTGTTGGGGTGATCAGGCTGACAGGGGAGCAGTTAGGGGGTGATCAGGCTGGCAGGCAGAAGCAGTTAGGGGCAATCAGGCAGGCAGGCAGGCAGGCGAGCAGTTAGGAGCCAGCAGTCCCAGATTGTGAGAGGGATGTCCGACTGCCGGTTTAGACCTCTCGGACATCCCCCAAGGGGTCCCAGATTGAAGAGGATACAGGCCGGGCTGAGGGACACCCTGCCCCCACCCCCCATGCATGAATTTCGTGCACTGGGCCTCTAGTCTATATATATAAAATCCTAATATGCAAATTGTCCCCTCAGGCAAGAGTTCGACTGACCGGGAGCTCGACCACCAGGGGGTGGCATGGAACAAAGGGAGACCCTGGCCAGCAGCCAGCAACCACTAGGGACCCTACCCATGCCCAGTGCACTGGGCCTCTAATCTAATAATAATAAAAAATACTCCTCTTGGGTTTCTTCCTGATATAAAAATCAACCCCAAAGGGATGAGAACAGAAGAGTAAAAGAAGGCTGCGATCGGAAACTGGTATCAAATAAAGTGTGCACCACGCTCCTTAGGACGTGTGTTTTCCACAGCACCCTAAAGGCTGCAGCTGTGGCTCGTTAAGGCTGCATCCAGATGCACTGCACAGCATCCTCGTGCGGAGCTGCACTGGTTATTCTTTGAGTTACTCTCTCGGTTATCTGTTGCTGCTTAATAAGATGCACCAGCCTCAGCAGGTAAATAATAGCCACTGTATTTGCTCCCAAATTGCAGCTGGGGCTGCTGGACTAATGCTGGAGACTCCACGTCTAGGATGGCTTCCGTCACCAGCTGGCAGGTAGGTGTGGCTGCCGCTGGGAGTCTGACGGGTACTCTGGCTGGGGCCTGGGTTCTCTTCCATGTGTTCCTGTCCACATGATGAGGTTGGACTTTTCACAGCATGGCGGTGTAGGGTAGCCTGATCTTACATGAGAGCAGGAGCAAAAGCAGAATCCACAGACACACCAGCATCCCGGCCTCGTCTTGCTGGTCACAGAGCCGGCCCTGTTTCGGGGGAGTGGGCTGCAGATGAGCATAAATGCCCAGAGGCTCATTCACTAGGGGCCAGTACAGTCTGCCGCACCACTCCGTGTGCTATAGCTTAGGACACCTTATCACTTCCCTTTGGGAATTAGTTTTGTGTGCAAAGACGTGAAGTTGAGGCCCTGCCCCAGGGACCTGGGACGGGTGTGCACCCATACTTGCAGGCTGGGGCAGAGTGCAAGTCCATAAGAGGTGTGGGATGGGACATTTGCAAGATGCAGAACTGGCACTGACTGACAAACTGCTTCTAAAAATCTATAGCACTACCTGTTCACATGCATAAAATGCCAGGGACAACATGAGCCCTAGTAACAGTTGCAATGAATGCTTACTTCCCCCATATGCTTTCACAGGGGCAAGCAATGGAGACTTTCCAGCCGTGGGCAAACTACGGCCCGCGGGCCGGATCCGGCTGTTCTATCCGGTTCTCTTGCTCTTCCCTCCGCTCCTTTGAATTTATATTAGTTCACACAAACACTCCATCCATGCTTTTGTTCCGGCCCTCCGGTCCAGTTTAAGTACCCATTGTGGCCCTCGAGTCAAAAAGTTTGCCCACCCCTGCTTTAGGCCCTCCATTTCCCTGGGAGAATTGTGGAAACGGGTAAAAATTCAGCATACTCTTGCCATTTTACATGTACACGGGTCCTTTCTTCCAGCTGGGGAACAAATGGAACCCAGGGATGGAGAGAAACCTTTTATTAAAATTCAGACTTAAGTATTGCTCAATATACCGCCATCAGACATAGTTAACCTTGCCAGCATCATTAAAATTTGATGTTGTTACTTAACTCTCTGGAAATGGATCACAGTTAGGTCACTACCCCCGCTAATGGGCTTGTACTGCAGGACTTGGAAGTTCATATCCTAGAGCAGTACACCCGCTGATCACAGTTTCAGGGCCCGCGAGCTCCACGATCATTCCCATAATTAAGAGTTCTCTGGGACCGCCAGTTTCTCAGAAGGGCTATTTCCTAATTTATGATGCCTTGTAAGGGAGGCTCTGTAGCATCAGGAAGACTGCTAAGCACGGTCACCTGCGTCAGGACAAAATGAGGGTGCCAACTACTGCACACTCTGCCAACACTGTAAAGTTGTCACCATCACCATCCCCATTTTTTCAAAAGAAAAACATTGAAATATAAAAGAAATAAGTATGTAAATTGGTAGAGCCAGGGGTCCAAGCTGCGCGGCTTTATTTGCAGGTTGAGTGCCTACCTGTTGTAGGACCATCTGCAACTGCACGGCCTTCGGGCGGCCACTTCTCAAGTGTGGTTCCTGGTGCAGGACTTGTGCAAACGCAGAATGGAGACTTCACTCCAGATCTGCTGAATCAGAAACTGGGGAGGGAAGGAGAGGGGAGGGGAGGGGAGGGGAGGGATAGGGTGCTGCCCTGATGGGTGCTCTCTCCCTCTTGGTGATTCTGATGCAGGTTCAAGTGTGAGAATCACTTGTTTGGACTTTCGCTTCAAGAACAATGCTATAAATCACAGGGTTCACTGATGAATGATCGGGCTTCTCAAGGCACCTACTCAGCAGAGATCAACGCACTTCAGAGAAGGGATCCACATCCAGCGAACACGCAGCCACAGTTTCCCTATGCGATCACGCCTTCACATTTGGCTGGACTGAATTTGCTCTGTATCCCAACTCTCCAGTTGGTCCTATGCTCAGTGTCCTCGTATTAAAAGTAGATACTGATGCTTGCTTTCTTCCCTTCAGAAATAGTCCAAGAATTAATGGCTTGTATTAAACTCTTTTAGTTCCTGGAAAAAAGGCAGTATATAAGCAGTGTATTAATATTGTAAGCAGGTTAACTTTTTCTATTTGTCTTTTTTTTGGGGGTGATCAGACATGTTGCCTTTTTCCAAAATAATTATTTTATTTTTAAAAATTGTCTTCTTTAAAGGCCTTGGCCAGACAGATGTCTTTCTTTGTAAGAGCTGAAGTTTTAAGGCTGCTGGTTTGGCCTATGGTAAGAGGCACTGCCGTGTGGAGCAGGAGTGCGGGGTGAGAGATCAGCAAAGCCAAGTTTAAGCTCTCAGTGTTGCTTTCAGCCGTGCAAATTCTGGTGGCCTCTTCCTGCTTCTTGGCTTCAGTTTATTAAATTATAAAAGGTGACATTATAGCACAGAGTCCAACATGACAGGCCCTGGCTTCACAGAGCTGGGTGTGAATCCTGACCTGCCGTTCACCAGCTGTGTGACCTCAGGTTAGTCAGTTACCCTCTCTGATCTTTCATCTCCTCATATGTAATGAGGGTAGTGATAGGATTAAATGAGGTAATAAATACAACGTGCTCAGCTTAGTGCCTGGCACTTCACAGTAAGTGCTGGCTATTGTCATTACTCATAAACATTCAGGGCAGTCAGGATGATTCCAAAGAGGCCTTGCTGGTTTGGATTTTTAGGACACACCTTCTGGAAGTTTCTCCCAGAACTTGCAGTTGTTTTCTTTCCTAAGAATTCAACATTCATCCTTACTCATGATTGAGCACCTACTATGTGTCAGGACCATTGGCAGCATTAGGACTCCACTGAGCATAGATACAACTCCTCACCCTTCAGGAGTTCACATGCTGAGGGCTGGCCTGTCTTGCGGTTCTAGGTGCACAGAAGTACTCAACACATCTTTGTTCCATTGAATGGAGTCCCTTTCTGGACTGAAAAGCCCTCAACACCAACAGGAAGCTATTTTTCTTAGCCATCACCTATTCAGAGATACATTTCCCCTGGTGAGTGCTCTGCGCGTTTATTTTTTGAAGGGACGGCTCACCTTTCAGTGGGTGTGTAGAGAACTGTGGGAAGGAGGTTCATCTTGCCTGGACTGAGGGAAGACTTGACAAATTGGGTGGGTGGGAAGGCGGGCACCGAAGCTTGATTAACAGGAAGCAAAAGATATTTTGAAAGCCACCTGCTTAGCTGTCAATTCCTGTTTGAAGGCTAAGGAGAAAGGGGTTGGAGAGCAGGCTTCCTGTCTGCCTGGGGCATCACTCCAGGGGAGGTCTGGGGAACTGAGTGCCACTGCTCCCACCTGCGGGGAGAGGGTGTTGTGAAACCCTTTTGGATCCAGACGGCAAATCTTCCTCCTAGCCCTTGGTCTCCCGGGCCCAGGGCCAGCAGTGCCAGCAAGCATCGGAGGCAGGAAGGAGTGTACTTCTCCCACTTCTTCCAGCATAAATTAAACATCACACAGACAGCGGCTGGAACAGTGAGAGAAACCGAAGGGACCTCCAGCGCGTTAATGCAGCGTGGCCGATGGGTCCGAGGGCAGCGAGAGCACCAGCAGGTTGGAGCCTGGAGGTACCAGCCAGGCCACTGACAGGCGGGGCCGGAGAGCCGTGGGCCTGGCTCCGATTCCGCAGCACCTCCAGCCACTGGGGTCTGGAGCCCGGCCTGAGAGCCTTATCAGCCGCTCGCAGCCGCACCAGCTGTGCTGGGAACAGGCAGGAAAGCTCAGGACCAGAGGCCAGGCTGGGCTGGCGAGGGAAGCAGTGCCCAGGCCGAGCGGAGGCTGAGCCAGGGCACTTGTCCACCTGGAAGGGTGTGCAGTTACGATGAGGCCTGCTGCCAAAGTAAGGTCAAGTCCAGATTGCTGGGCCAAACTGGAGACCCTTTTAGTGTCCAAAGAGACATCGGGCTGTGGTGTACGTGTATGTATTACTTTCCCAGCACAGCCATAACTAATGACCACAGCCTGGATGGCTGGCCGCAGAGCTCTAATCTCTCCCAGCCTGGAAGGTGGAGGTGTGAGATGGAGGTGTGGCGGGCTGCTTCCTTCGGGATTGGAGGGAGGCTCTGGTGGCAGCTGGCAATCCGTGGTGCTCTCGGCTTTAGCTGCATCACCCCAATCTTGGCCACCACCTGTACATCACCATCTTCTCTTTGGATAAGGACACCCATCATTGGGTTAGGGCCACCCCAAATTCAGGATGTTTTCATCTGGAGATTCTCAATTACATCTACCTTTACAGGTCTGCGGGGTAGGTTGTGTCTTTTTTTTAGGGCCACCGTTGGACCCGTACAGTAGATATAAAGTTAGAAAACTTGGATTTTAATCCCAACTAATAATAGGATAACAGCTATACTTTAAGTTTTACCATTTGTCAGGCACTCAGTCATGATCAACAAACATTTGCGGAACATCTACTATATGCCAGGTGCCAGTCTAGACTCTGGGACTTCTAGTAATAAATTTAACTGGCGTATTTCCTGTTCTCACCGAGTCCACACTCTAGAGGGGGAGAGGGTGGATACAGACAGACAATAAACTGAAGGACATGGTGTGTGAGGTGCCGAGCACTACAGAGACTGTGGGTTAGGGGAGGTGAAGAGACTGCTGGGGGCAGGGAGGGCTGCAGTGTTAAGTAGGATGCTCAGGACAGCCTCAGTGAAAGTTTTCATGGGAGCAATGTCTCTAAGGAGGGGAGGGAATGAGCTGGGTAGCCTCCTGGAGAAAACATCTCCGAGGTGGAGGGCAGGGCAAGGACGAGGGATCCGAGGCTGGATGTGAGTAGCGAGTCCAGCAAGGCAGAGGGGAGCAGGAGGGGAGCGGAGAAGCAGTGGAGGTCAGAGAGCTAACAGAAGCCAGGCCTGTGCACACAGCTGGCTGTGCTTCTGCATTTGCTCCGAGTGGAAGGAGGAGCCATTGGGATTTTGAGAGGAGGTGCGAAGAGACTGCAGGGTCACTTCTGTGTCTGTACTGAACATAGGGTCAGGGGAAGGCAAGGGCAGACCAGGGAGACCACGGGCACTGCTGTAGGCTGGTTACTCAGCCTCCAGCCCCAGGATGCTGGGCTCACACCAGATGAGGTTTCGCATGTACTGTGGAGCTGTAACTACTAGAATATGCTGATGGTTGGATTTGAGGCATGATGGAAAGGTTACTGCCAAGGTCCTGGGCCTGGAAACTGGAAGCATTTACTGAGATGGGCTGGTAATAATTACTTCACATGCATTAAACAACCCACTGCTCATCTCTGCAAGGCTCATAATAGTATTTTACCCATTTTATAGATGAATAAATGGAGTCTTTAAAAACTTAAGTAAACTGTCTAAGATCATGTAACTAGTAAGTGCCTCAAATGGGATTTAGACCCAGGTCTCTGATATTTATAATCCCAGACTCCTAACTCTCAAAGCCTCAGTTTTTGCCTCTCTAAAAGGAATATTATCTTATCTATACCCACAGGGTTGTAACTGTTAATGAGAATGGATGTAAAAATGCTTTATAAATTACAATGTATTGCACGATTATGTACGATATCTATAATTATGTAATAAAATACCCCAAACTTTGTGATGTAAATTAACAATGATTTATTTTTCCCTCTCATGGTTCTGGAGGCTGACCGGGCTCAACATGGTGGTTCTGGCTTGGGTCAGATAGTGCCAGGGCTAGGGTCATCCAAAGACTTCCTCATTCTCATGCCTGGTGGGTGATGCTGGCTGTTGATTAGGACGTCAGCTGGGAATGTTGTCTGGAACACCTACGCATGGTGTCTCCATGTAGCCTGGGCTTCCTCACAGCATGGTGGCGAGGTTCCAAGAGCAAGCATCCCTAAGAGGGAAAACCAGGGAGAAGCTGTTCTGTTTCCTGAAAAGTCACGTAGAATCACTTCTGCCACACTCTGTGGACCAAGAGAGTCACAGAGTTCCACCAGATTCAAAGGAAGGAGGTAGACACCACTGCTTAATGGGGGAGTAGCAAAGTCACATGTAAGTCACATGTTAGGAAAAGCTTGGGGTGAGAAACAGTGTGATGGCCATCTTTGGAAAATACAGTCCACAGCAAAGTAGAAGATATTATTCCAAGGGAAGTTCAGTCCAGGAAAGAAGGCCTGACAGAATTAGACAGACTGGGCTCTGGGTTTGCGCCAGGCACAAGTGGAAAGAGAGACATGCAGGGCAGGAGCTAGACACGGCCACCGGGGTTGCAGCAGTAAGCAGACAGCTTTGCACGGCCACATGATGATGGATGTCTGGGCCCAGATCAGGAAAATTCTGCTCATTGTTGTATTTTTTTCCTTTATGATTTGTTCCTAAACTTATAAAAAGAGCTGCAGGTAACAATGTTATAGAAAAAAATTAGAAGCTATAGGGAAATATAACAGGAAAACAGTTACCCGCCATCCCTCCACACAACCAGAGTGAAGGAAAATGTGCTGAGGCTGGGTCCTGTAGTCTGCCTGTGGGGGCCCAGTGCAGAGCACAAGGGCTTTGGGTTTAGGAATCTCCCGGACCTGGGTTTAAATTCTCTTACAGCTGCATAATCTTGGGCAAGTTTCTTCACCTCTCTGTGCCTCGATTTCCAGGATAGAAAATGCTGATAATTATGAAATAACCCTATAATGTGGCCCTGTGGCTGGAAATAGTAACTTCTCAATGCAAGTTAGCTTGTAAAATCACCATTAAATAAATAAATGTTGTTTTTTATTTATTTACAAAGAACCATCAATGTGTTACATATTTTTTTTCACATGATTTCATCTTCAACATTTTCCTGTATGATGCTGGAAAGGGACTCCTATATCATTCTTCATGAGACGCATACCTTCCCACTGCATACATGAACTACAATTGGTTTCTTAGCTTCTAATGGTTGGGTATTTAGCTTTTTAAAAAATTAATTTTCACCTATTATCTTTCACACTGTGACAATCAACTTAAATAGTTGCCTAATTATTTTCTTTCTGTTTGACACTTTTGTTCACCAAGCAAATAAATATTGACACATTTCTAGATGTGGATATGATAGGCCCAAACTGTCCTATTTAAGTTTTTAAAAATATACTTTTTATTATGAAAAATTGCAAGCCAACATAAAATTAGAAAAGATTATATATATTTGGTTAGCAGCAATATTAGCCTTTTAATATTTTGCCATATTTGCTTAACCTATGTTTTTATGTATTTGAAAATAAAACATTTATTATAACATTTTACTCTAATACTGCAGTGTTTCTCATAAAAATGAGGACATTTTCCTATATAACCATCATTATCATACACAACAAAATTAAGTATAATTCCCTAATATCGTCTAATACATTGTATTTAAAAATTTTCTTATTTTCTAAAATTACTTGTACATCTTTTACAGGTCAGTATATTTTTTAAATAAGGACCCAATTAAGAACTCACATGGACTTTGGTTGTTACAGTCTCTTAAGGTCTTTGAATCTAAAGTACTGTCTTTGTTTTTCCCTTTTGACATTGACCTACTGAAGAGCCCAAACTGGTTGATCTTGTCCTCTTATGAGCATTAAAATTCCCGCCTTGAAAGGAAATTCTCCAAAGTGAAACTGTTGGACCAAAAGGCCATCCTGGCTGTGGGCAGTCCTGGTGTGAGCACCTAAGGGACCGTGGTACCTGGGCTGCTCCGAAGCCAGGTCCTCGCCACCACTGCCGGGGACGCCCCTCCCTTCCAGCAGGGGCTCAGGGGTCTGCCCTTCAGTACAAAGTTTCCTAAGGGTAATGGGACCCCTGCAAATTAGCGCCAGAAATGGCACTCTGGTTTAATAGAGAAAGTGTCCTGAAATCAAACGCGAGATGCTTTGAGAGATCTCATTCTGCTCTGTATTCAGAGGTGAGCATCTTCCAGATACATTTCTGTCCTTGCTGATGGAGCGGCTGAGAGCCCACTGTAACAGTCACAGATGTGTTTTGAAATTCTGGTTCTGCCTGTTACTAAGGTAACTTGTCATCTTAGAAAAACCACTTCAAATTCCGTTCTATTCGGCATTATGATATGTCAAGGAGCTGCGTCCTTTCTGAGGGACCTGCCTGTCTTACCGGCTGCTGCGCGCAAAGATACTGCCTCGCAGACACTCATGTGCCTAAGGATCACCGGGGGCAGGCAGGGCTTGCAGTTACCACAGATCCTCTGAGACCCAGATTCAGCAATGGAGGCCTGGGAATCTACTTTCCTTACTAGACATCCTGAGAGATATTGACTCTGGTGGTCCCGGGACCATATTAGAATAAATCTGATCTGGGAACTTCGATTCACTTATCAGTAATAAGTAGCACTTTATAGCAATTATTATGTGCCTTAGACACCCTCCTAACTACACACATTAAATCAATTCTCTTCTTTCTTTAAAAACCTTTATTGTTGAAAGTATTACATAGATACTCCTTTCCCCCATTAACCTCTTCCAGCCCGCTCCCGTCCTCCCCCGACACTCCCAGGCCTTCACCACCCCATTGTCTGTATCCACGGGCAATGGATATATATATATGCATACAAGTTCATTGGTTGATCTTCCCCCTTGTCCCCACCTTCCCTCTGAGATTCAATAGTCTGTTCATGCTTCTATGACTCTGGGTCTATTTTTTAATTTAATTTTTAAATTTTTATTTTTTACTTTTTTCCTGGGTTTATTTTTGATCATCAGTTTATTTGGTTCATTAGATTCCACATATGAGTGAGATCATGTGATACTTGTTTTTCTTTGATTGGATTATTTCACTCAGCATAATATTCTCCAGGTCCACCCATGCTGTTGCAAGTGGTAAGAGTTCTTCCTTTTTTACAGCAGTGTAGTATTCCATTGTATAGATGTACCACAGTTGTTGTTTTTTTTATCCACTCATCTGCTGCTAGGCACTTGGGCTGTTTCCAAGTCTTAGCTATTGTAAATTGCGCTGCTATGAACATAGGGGTGCATATATCCTTTCTGATTGGTGTTTTGGGTTTCTTGGGATGTATTCCTAGAAGTGGGATGACTGGGTCAAATGGGAGTTCCATTTTTAATTTTTTGAGGAAGCTCCATACTGTTCTCCACAATGGCTGCACCATCTGCATTCCCACCAGAAGTGTACTAGGGTTCCCTTTTCTCCACAACCTTACCAACACTTGTTGTGGGTTGATTTGAACTAACTCAATTCTTACAGCCACCCTCTGAGCTAGGTAGCTTGTACCTGTACCCATATTTTATAGATGAGGAAACTGAGATTCAGAGAGGCTAAGTCACTTGCCCAAGGCTCACACTGCTAGTAGGTAGCAGAATCAAGATATTATAATACATGTGGAATATGGTGCTATAAAACTCAAATTGATTTGAAATTCAATAATTCTTAGAGCAAGAGGTTACTTTTATTTATTTTAAAATGTATTTTTATTGATTTCAGAGAGGAAGGGAGCGGGAGAGAGAGAGAAACATCAATGATAGGTGCCGCCTCCTGCATGCCCCACACTGGGGATTGAGCCCGCAACCCAGACACGTGCCCTGACCAGGAATCAAACTGTGACCTCTAGGTTCATGGGTCAATGCTCAACCACTAAGCCATGCCGATGGGCTAAGATGTTACTTTTATTTGGTAGTGTGTAAGAAATATTTGCCATGATGGTCAAAGTGGTATGTATAAAAACTATCTGTCAGTTAATTGTAACTGAGCTAGACTCTCTAGAGCAGTGGTTCTCAACCTTTCTAATGCCCCGACCCTTTAATACAGTTCCTCATGTTGTGGTGACCCCCAACCATAAAATTATTTTCATTGCTACTTCATTACTGTAATTTTGCTACTGTTAATGAATCGTAATGTAAATATCTGTGTTTTCCGATGGTCTTAGGCTCTACAGCAGCGGTTCTCAACCTGTGGGTCATGACCCACAGGTTAAGAACCACTAGCAGGGTTGCCTAAGACCATTGGAAAACACAGATATTTACATTACAATTCATAACAGCAGCAAAATTACAGTTATGAAGTAGCAACGAAAATAATTTTATGGTTGGGGGTCACCACAACATGAGGAACTGTATTAAAGGGTCGGGGCATTAGAAAGGTTGAGAACCACTGCTCTAGAGAGTAGATGAATGTTGGAAAATAGATAGCACTCAATGCATGCTTGTTGAATGAATGAATAAATTTGTTGTCATTGTTAATCCCCACCCAAGGATATTTTTTCCATTGATTTTTAGAGAGTAGAAGGGAGGGGAAAGAGAGAGAAAAACATTGATGTGAGAGAGACACATGGATTGGTTGTCTCCCACACACACCCTGACTGGGGCCGGGATCAAACCCACAATCCAGATACGTGCCCTTGACTGTGAATTGAACCTGCTATCCTTATTTTGTGTGGGCCAATTCTCTAACCACTGAGAAACAGTGGCTAGGGCTAAACATGTCTTCATATATTACAACTAAAGGCTTGGTGCATGAAATCTGTGCACAGGGGGTCCCCTCAGCCCACCTGTACCCTCTCCAATCCAGGACATCCCTCTCACAATATGGAACCACTGGCTCCTAACTGCTCACCTGCCTGCCTGCGTGATCACCCCTAACTGCCGCCCCCCCCTGCTGGCCTGGTCACTCCCAACTGCCCCCCCCCGCCAGCCTAGTTGCCTCAACTGCCCCCCCGCCAGCCTGGTCACCCCCAATTGACCCCCCTCCACTGGCCTGGTTGCCCCTAACTGCCCCCCCCCCTTGGGCCTGGTCACCCCCAACTGCCCCCCCTGTGGGCCTGGTCACCCCACGCAGCCTGCTGCTTGGTCGTTTGGTCATCCCTCACTAACCCCCCTGCCAGCCTGGTCGTCCCATGCAGCCTGTCCGGTGGTCCGTTTGGTTGCGATGGTCACTTAAGCTTTTATATCTATAGATACACTCCAAATATTCGTCTTGAATCCTTCCTCTTGAATGAGGACACACCTGATTTTTCTTACTGGTCCAGCTCTGCTATATCCATACATCATCAACTGGAGGCCCAGCTGATCAGTCATGGCAGATGTGGACTGCTGCCTTCATTTTTCCTATCCATGTTGATAGAGAGGGTACACATGTGACTGGAGTTCTAAAATGCAGAGTTCTAATACTGACAGAGCTGCTGGTCATTCTGAAACTAGAATGTGGTCCCTTAGTCACTTAAGGCTTCAATTTGCTCACATAAAAGATGGTGTTTAAAAGCACAGGCCTGAGTTCAAATTTCAGTTCTGACATTAGGGAAATGGGTTAAATTCTTTAACTATGAGTTGCCTCCTCTATCAAGTGAGGAGAAATTGTCAGTAATTAGTAGTGATATTTTGGGGATGTTTTGCCCATGTTTCAAACTCAGCTCAATTGTTTATCAGCTCTATAAACTTGGAAAGATAACTTGCCTTCTCTGTAAAATGGGGCAATAATAATACTTACTTTAAGGGATTAGTGTGAGTACAGAATGAGTCAATGTAATGAAGCACCTTAGTACAGTGCCCAGTGAGTAATCACTAACATTAGCCATGTCATTGCTGTGAAATTGAGGCCATCATACCTACTCTTTTGGGAGTTTGAAAGAACATTTGTAAATTATTCTGATGTTTTATAACTACTCTATAAACAGCAATTGTTATGACTACTATCACCATACCATGAGGTTAAATTCAGAGATTTACAATGATTTTTTCAGTGCTAACATTCTGTGATTTTAAGAAAATACAGTAAGTGACCTGCCATTTTAACTTGGAGAGCTATAGCACCACCACAAGAAATAATCACTCAATGTTTTTGAAGCTGTTTGGATGGCCAGGAATTCTGAAATCAGAGCTGCCTTCCAGAAAATAAGCTGTCGGCTTTAAGGGTAAGGATTGATATAGATGTTTCCAGTGAGAAATTTCAGAAACTGAAGATTAGACAAGATCACTGAGATTTCCTATTTTTTCTACTAATGGAAATGTCAGTCCTTTTGAGTGTTGTTACATTATTCAATTTGGGGATAAGAAACACAATCCTAAAGGATGCTTTCAGAAGCCGCAGCTGAGTCTTTGACTATCCTACCCTGACATCATTCTGGCGAACTGATCCAGTTGTCTGCTGTACCTGGAAGAGGCCACTGTGGCAGGGTTGCCAGATATAATACAAGAGGCCCAGGTAAATTTGATTCAAGGTAAACAATAAATATGTTTTTCTATAACTGTATCTACTGATGTATGTATGTATGTATGTATGTATGTATGTATAAAGAAGTATTCCCAACAATTATTGCAAATATTTATTAGCTAAATATGGGGATGCCAGACTTTAATGCATGACAAGTGCTTCTCCGACTTTGCTATGCGTAAAGGTCACCTGGGAATTTTGTTAAAATGCTGATTCTGGTTCCGTGGCTGTGATGTTGAGGCTGCTGCTTTGAGGATCACATATGAATGGAAGGGTGAAGGGAAGAGTTCTTAGACTTGCTGCAGTGGAGGAGTCACCTGTGGTGCCAAATGAAAATACAGATACTTTGTCCTAGCTACATACCACAGACAGGCTGGGTTAAACAGCAGGAGTCTGGGAATCCAAGAGCGAGGTACTAGTGGGGTTTGGTTTCTTATGTGGCCGCTCTCCTTGGCTTGTAAATGGCTCTCTGCTTGCTGCATTCCACATGACCTTTCTCGTACCCTGTGGGTCCCTGGCGTCTCTCTGTGTGTCCTGTTATCCTCCACCTTAAAGGGCACCAATCAGGTTGGACTAAGACCTACTGTAAAAGCTTCATTTTAACTTAATGATCTATTCAAACAACTTCCTTTTTTTTTCCAAATAAAGTCATATTCTGAGTAACTGGGGATTTAGATTTCAACATATGAATATCAGGGGAGGGGTGGTGGACACAATTCAGTTGGTAACACTATGTGAGACCCACTGAGAAAATTTCTGTGGGAGGTATTTTTACAAGCTTATCAATCACATCAGCTGGAAGCTCTGGTTGAAGAATAATGTCCCAGGTGAGTTTTATCAAGCAAATTAAAGAAATTTGGTCTAGATAGGGGCTTAATCACAAGGAACAACAACAGCCTGTAATTATTGGAATCGAGAGTCTAGACCAGCGTTGGGCAAACTACGGCCCACGGACGGATCCGGCTCTCTTGCTCTCCCCTCCGCTCCTTTACTTTGAATTTATATTAGTTCACACAAACACTCCATCCATGCTTTTGTTCCGGCCCTCCGGTCCAGTTTAAGAACCCATTGTGGCCCTCGAGTCAAAAAGTTTGCCCACCCCTGGCAGTGGTCGGCAAACTGTGGCTCGCGAGCCACATGTGGCTCTTTGGCCCCTTGAATGTGGCTCTTCCACAAAATACCACGGCCTGGGCGAATCTATTTTTTTTGTTAAATTTCTTTATTGATTAAGGTATCACATATTTGTCCTCATCCCCCCATTCCCCTCCCGAATCCTTCCGCATGCATGCCCCCTCCCCCATGTTGTCCCTGACCACTGGTTAGGCTTATATGCATGCATACAAGTCCTTTGGTTGATTTCTCCTCCTTACTCCCACCCTCCCCTACCTTCCCTGAGGTTTGACAGTCTGATCGATGCTTCCCTGTCTCTGGGTCTGTTTTTGTTCATCAGTTTATGTTGTTCATTATTTCCCCTAGATGAGTGAGATCATGTGATACTAGAAATACATTTATAAGAACTGAAAATGGGACAAGCAATAATGGTTATCCTGAGAGGCAAATGAATCAGTCTGTAGTGAGTTTCTTTCTGGGCCAACAGTTCTTCTGAGTCCCAATTTCAATGTTAAACAGTTCCTTATGTGTACATGTCAGCAATGATATTTCAGTTCTGGATGGTGGACAAATGGTGGTAATGCAGTTCCGACCCTCTCTGGTTTGGTCCTGGGCAACCTGCAGCGACGCACAGCTGCTGACTGCTAGTATGGCAAGGCGTCATCAGCGTCTTCCATCTCTGGACTGTTTCTCTTCTGTCTTCATGGCTGGAGCAATTCCTCTCTCTTGCAGGAATCCACATGGTCTTGGAGTTGTTTTCTGAAAATATACAAACATATTCTCGACCAAAAGTTAATAAAGGAATCTTTTCTATAAATTTGACTTGGGATCCTTTTTCATTTTTTTGCCCAAACTATTTTCCTTTGGCTTGTTTTGACACCATGTGTGTTTTTCATGGATGTCTTGCTGTTAGCATTACAAATGAAAGTTAATTTTCTAAAGTAAAAATTTTCTAGATGTAATTTACTTACATGATATTTTTCCTTACATGATATTCTTCTACTATACCCCCTTTTTTGATTTAAATATTAGGAGGCTTTTGGAAATTTTATGATGTAGTCTTGATAGCTTTTAAATTTTAATTTTTTGCACTAAAATATGACTGCTTTAGGTTCATTACATGTTACACAATTTTACCATGAGATGAACTACCAATAAAAATTTTAGTTAACACTTTAGGAACAGCTTTTTGTCCAGTACCATTAATTTTTCTAGAATATTCGCTTATTTCAATTAGCCAATTTAAATTAGTCTGAGAACTTGACTACTATTTTACTGTCAAGTTAAATACTCTATCAACAATCTTATTTTACCCTGTAAATATTAGTGGGAAGGATTATTTGCCTTCTTGAGTAGGCCCTGAGCATTCCTGGTGCTAGGCTGGATTCAGATATCAAAAATCCACTTCCCCACACCATGGGTACAAGACAACTCAAACAAGTCTTGTTGCAGTGAGAGGGCAGCTGCTGTCAGCCAAGTCTCTGTCTGTTACCTGGGTCCCGATTTGAGCTCGGCATGGGAAGTGAAGTAGCCAGGGGTGCAGGAGACCTCCCTCAGAAGGGGTGAGGGTTCAGGCCCCTGCAAAGTTGGAGGGGGTGAGGGCCTGTGCCCCACCTCTGTGGACCCCCAAGTTCTCTCCTGATGGCCCCTCTGCGACTGTGCCTATCTTAGGTTGTTCCTTCCCTGAGGAATCTTACCCGTCTCTGGCTAACCAGCCATCCTCCAGGGCCAAGCAGGGTGATGTGATGTTCAGTTCTGTCTCCTTGGTGGCCTATGCCCCAGTGGCCTCCATGCCCAGCACCTGCCTTGGGATTCCCTCGCCTGCTGGTGAGGCCCCCTGGCACTGATCACATACATTGGGGAACCCAGGTTTCTTCTCCAGGGAGGGCCCAGCTCACCCCACTGGGCGAGAGACAGATCCATGGTACCAGCCACCACAAGGTTTCAACCTCAGGATGAACAGAAAGCTCAGGCAATAGCTGTGAGCAATTAGATTGTGAAAAGAGGGTCCCTCTTGGCCAAAGGGGCAAGAGGGGCCAATATAAAAGGCTCTGGTGCCTTCCCAGGGGGCCCTGTATACAGTGGAAGGGATTAAATCCCTTTGTGTCCTTTTTAAATTGCTGCCAGACATTCAAAGAATTAGTTTGTAAGTTTGTTTGGGATAATTGTACATTATGCTGTTGTAATTCTAAAATATCAAGAGATGTGTTACCTTTGCTCCAAGCACCAAAAGGATGATTTTTTTTTATTGATTCCCAAGGGTGCAAGGTACTATTATTGGTAATGGGGGTAATACAAATCTGGGAAAAATTATAATGAGATTGTAGAATAATATCATGTTAGGATATTCTTTGCTCTAGGCCATGGCAATTCCATTTCAAACTGGCTGTCAATTACTTTTTGTATAGACAAGGTCTTAGTTACATTTTCTGCACCTCTCCCAGGAGCAAGTAGTGATAGCCCCTTCCTTTGGTGTCCATGCAAGCCAGAAACCTCTCTTTAATTTTACACACAAAGGAGCAGTGGTTTGATTTTGTGTCATACAAAAGGGAAGCTGGGTGGTGACCCCTGTGTAATTATACTTCCTAGCCCCAACCATGGTCCTCCTGGATGACCAAGGTGTTTGGTATTATTGGTGACTACATTAGGCGGGGGATCTGCCCACATAAGGGCTCTTACCCATGAAGGGTCAGGAACATAAGTCCAAAATACTTCCCCATTTGCCCCAGGTAATATTACCGTACAGCTGATGACTGCTAGCATGGCAAGAAAGACGTTCTCAGGCGTTCTTGGGGTTCTGGGTACCTCACAATTTATTTTCTATTTTTTTTTCTTTTTCTTTTTTTATTATTATTTTTACATATGTATCCTTATCCCCCCATTACCCCCCACCCCCCACTCATGCCACACCTACCTGTTGTCTGCATCCATTGATTATGCTCATATGCATGCACACAAGTCCCTTGGTTGATCTCTCCCCCTTACTCCCACCAACCCCCTCCTTCCCTGAGGTTTGAGGTTGTGATTGACGTTTCTCAGTCTCCGGATCTGTTCTTGTTCATCAGTCTATGCCGTTCATTATATTCCACAGAGTGAGATCATATGATATTTATTATCTTTCTCTACCTAGCTTATTTCACTTAGCATAATGCTCTCCATCTCCATCCATGTTGTTGCAAATGGTAGGAACTCTTCTTTTTTACCGCAGCGTAGTATTCCATTGTGTAGATGTACCACAGTTTTTAATCCACTCATCTGCTGATGGGCATTTAGGCTGTTTCCAAATATTAGCTATGGTGAAATGTGCTGCTATGAACATAGGGGTGCATATATTCTTTCTGATTCGTGTTTCTAGTTTCTTGGGATATATTCCTAGAAGTGGGATCACTGGGTCAAATGGGAGTTCCATTTTTAGTTTTTTGAGGAAACTCCATACTGTTCTCCACAGTGGCTGCACCAGTCTGCATTCCCACCAGCAGTGCAAAAGAGTTCCTTTTTCTCCGCATCCTCGCCAACACTTGTCGTTTGTTGATTTGTTGATGATAGCCATTCTGACAGGTGTAAGATGGTACCACATTGTTGTTTTGATTTGCATCTCTCTGATGATTAGTGACTTTGGGCAGGTTTTCATATGTCTCTTGGCCTTCCTTCTGTCTTCTTTCTAAAAGTGTCTATTTAGATCAGTTGCCCATTTTTTGATTGGGTTGTTTATCTTCTTTTTGTTAAGCTGTATGACTTCTCTGTAAATGTTGGAGATTAAACCCTTATCGTTGATATCATTGGCAAATATGTTCTCCCATGCAGTGGGCTTTCTTATTGTTTTATTGATGGTTTCCTTTTCTGTGCAAAAGCTTTTTATTTTCATGTAGTCCCATTTGTTTATTTTCTCTTTAGTTTCCATTGCCCTAGGGGCAGTATCAGTGAAGAAGTTCCTTCGGCATATGTCTGAGATTTTTCTGCCTGTGGATTCCTCTAGTATTTTTATAGTTTCCCATCTTATGTTTAAGTCCTTTATCCATTTTGAGTTTATTTTTGTGTATGGTGAAAGTTGGTGATCTAATTTCATTTTTTTGCATGTATCTGTCCAATTTTCCGAGCACCATTTGTTGAATAGACTGTCTTGACTCCACTGTATATTCATGCCTCCTTTGTCAAATATTAATTGGGCATAGTGGTTTGGGTCGATTTCTGGGTTCTCCTATTCTATTCTATTCTATTCTATTCTATTCTATTCTATTCTATTCTATTCTATTCTATTCTATTCTATTCTATTCTATTCTATTCTATTCCATTCCATTCCATTCCATTCCATTCCATTCCATTCCATTCCATTCCATTCCATTCCATTCCATTCCATTGATCTATATGTCTGTTCTTGTGCCAGTACCAGGCTGTTTTAAGAACTGTGGCTTGTAATACAGCTTGATATCTGGTTTTGAGACCCCTCCTAATTGTTCTTCTTTCTCAGGGTTGCTGCAGCTATTCGGGGTTTCTTTTTATTCCAGATGAATTTTTGAAGGTTCGTTCTAGGTCTGTGAAATATGCCGTTGGTATTTTAATGGGAAGTGCATTGAATTTATAGATTGCTTTGGGTAGTATGGACATTTTGATGATGTTGATTCTACCAATCCATGAACATGGTATGTTCTTCCATCTGTTTAGGTCTTCCTCTGTCTCTTTTTTCAGTGTTGTGTAGCTTTTCACGTATAGGTCTTTTACCTCGTTAGTTAAGTTTATTCCTAGGTATGTTAATTTTTTTGGTGCGATGGTAAATGGGATTGCTTTTTTAGTCTCTCTTTCTGTAAGTTCACTATTGGTGTATAGAAATGCCATAGATTTCTTGGCATTAATTTTGTATCCTGCTACATTGCCGAATTCATTTATTAAGTCTATTAGTTTTTTGATGGAGTCTTTCGGGTTTTTTATGTACAATATCATGTCATCTGCAAATAAGGACAGCTTTACTTCTTCTTTTCCAATTTGGATGCCTTTTATTTTTTCTTCTTGTCTAATTGCAATGGCTAAAACTTCCAGTACTATGTCAAACAGGAGTGGTGAGAGTGGGCATCCCTGTCTTGTTCCTCTTCTTAGGGGAAATGGTTTTAGTTTTTGCCCATTGAGAATGATGTTAGCTGTGGGTTTATCATATATAGTTTTTATTATGTTGAGGTATGATCCTTCTATTCCCTCCTTGTTTAGAGTTTTTATCAAGAAAGGGTGTTGGATTTTGTCAAATGCTTTTTCTGCATCAGTTGATATGACTATGTGATTTTCATCTCTCAATTTGTTTATGTGATATATCACGTTTATTGATTTGCGGATATTGTACCATCTTTGCATTACTGGGATAAATCCTACTTGGTCATGGTGTATGATCTTTCTGATGTAGTGCTGGATCCAATTTGCTAGAATTTTGTTGAGGATTTTGGCATCTATGTTCATGAGGGATATTGGCCTGTAATTCTCTTTCATTGTGTTGTCTTTATCTGGTTTTGGTATTAGGGTGATGCTGGCTTCATAGAATGAGCTTGGAAGTGTTCCTTCCTCTTGAATTTTTTGGAATAGTCTGAGGAGGATAGGTTTTAGTTCTTCCTTGAATGTTTGGTGAAACTCCCCTGTGAAGCCATCTGGCTCCGGGCTTTTGTTTGCTGGAAGCTTTTTGATGACTGCTTCAATTTCTTCCATAGTTATTGGCCTATTGAGATGTTTAGATTCTTCCTGATTGAGTTTTGGAAGGTTATATTTTTTTTTAGGAATATGTCCATTTCCTCCAGGTTGTCCAGTTTGTTGGAATAGAGTTGTTCATAGTATTTTTCAACAGTCCTTTATATTTCAGTGGAGTCTGTTGTTATTTCACCTCTTTCATTTCTGATTTTGTTTATTTGGGTCCTCTCTCTTTGCTTCTTGGTGAGCCTGGCTAGAGGTTCATCAATCTTGCTTATCCTTTCAAAGAACCAGCTCTTGATTTTGTTGATCGTTTGTATTGATTTTTTGGTTTCAATGTTGTTTATCTCCGCTCTGATCTTTATTATTTCCTTCCTTCTGCTTACACTGGGCTTTTCTTGTTGCTCTCTTTCTAACTCTTTGAGTTGTAAAGTTAGGTAATTTATTTCCATTGTTTTTTGTTTTTTGCAGTAGGCTTGTAGAGCTATGAACTTCCCTCTCAAGACTGCTTTCGCAGTGTCCCATAGATTTTGCATTGTTTTGTTTTCATTGTCATTTGTTGCCATGATGTTTTTTATTTCTTCCTTGATCTCTCTGGTAACCCAGTCATTATTTAATAGCATGCTGTTTGTCTCCATGTGTTTGATTTTTTTTGGGATTGTTTTTATTGTAGTTGATTTCCAGTTTTATGCCACTGTGATCTGAGAAGATGCTTGATATGATTTCTATCTTCTTGAATTTGAAGAGACTTTGCTTATGGCCCAACATATGGTTTATCTTTGAAAATGACCCATGTGCACTTGAGAAGAATGTACATTCTGTGGTTTTGGGGTGAAATGCTCTGAAGATGTCAATTAATCCCATCTGGTCTAGTGAGTCATTTAGGATTGATGTTTCTTTGCTAATTTTTTGTTTGGAGGATTTGTCCAATGGTGATAGGGGGTATTAAAGTCTTCTACTATGATTGTATTGCGGTCAATTTCTCCTTTGATAACCTCCAGGAGTTTTTTTATGTATTTGGGTGCTCCTGTATTGGGTGCATATATGTTTACCAGAGTTATTTCTTCTTGTTGGATTGCTCCCTTTAGTATTATGAAGTGGCCTTCCTTATCTCTTGTTATGTCCTTCACTTTGAGATCTAACTTGTCAGATATAAGTATTGCTACCCCAGCTTTTTTTTCATTTCCATTCACCAGAAAAATCTTTTTCCATCCCTTCGCCCTCAGTCTGTGTGCGTCTTTTTTTCTGAGGTGGGTTTCTTGTAGACAGCAGATATATGGGTCGTGTTTTCTAATCCAATCCGTTACCCTATGTCTTTTGATTGGGTCATTTAATCCATTTACATTTAAAGTTATTATTGATAGGTACTTACTTGTTGCCATTTTAATTCTTTACCCCTGTGTTCCTTCTTTGCTTCCTATTTATTTATTATTTTACAGCAGACCCTTTAGCATTTCTTGCATTGCTGGTTTGGTGGTAATAAATTCCCTTAGTCTTTTTTTGTCTTTGAAGCTCCTGATTTCACCTTCAATTTTGATTGATAGCCTTGCTGGGTACATTATTCTTGGATTCAGACCCTTCCTTTGCATGACTTTGTATATTTCATTCCATTCCCTTCTGGCCTGTTGAGTTTCTGTTGAGAAATCAGTTGCTAGTCTGATGGGGGTTCCTTTGTAGGTAACTTTCTGTCCCTCTCTGGCAGCTTTTAAGATTCTTACTTTGTCGTTGGTGTTTGCCAATTTAATTATAATGTGCCTTGGCGTCAGTCTTTTGGGGTTCATTTTGCTTGGAACTCTGTGAGCTTCTTGGATTTGTGTGGGTTTTTTCTTCCCTATATCAGGGAAGTTTTCTGTCATTATTTCTTCAAACAAGTTTTCTATTCCTTGCTCAGTTTCCTCTCGTTCTGGAACCCCTATTATGTGTATGTTGTTTTGTTTCGTGTTGTCCCAAAGTTCCCTTAGGCTCTCCTCCTGCTTTTAATTTATTTTTCTAGAAGCTGCTCTACTTGGGTATTATTTCCTACCTTGTCTTCTAGCTCACTGATGCAGTCCTCTGCTTCTTCTAGTCTACTCTTGAAGCTTTCTATTGAGTTCTTTACAGCAGCAATGTAATTTTTCATTTCTTCTTGGTTCTTCTTCATTTCATCTTGGTTCTTACTCATGTTGTCAAATTTGTCTTCCATTCTTTTCAGCCACCTATGACCATTTCTCTGAATTCTTTTTCTGGAAGGTTGCTTGCCTCCATTTCGTTTACTTCCTTTTCTGGTGATGCCTGCTTTTCTTTCACATGCAGGCTGTATCTTTGTCTCCCCATGGTCTCTGCTTCTCCAGATGTCTGGTTATGTAGTTCTCTCTCTCCTGTGTTGATTTAAAGGCTTAGGACACGTCTTTCTATTCCGCTGCCATTTTGGTTCTCCCTGGGCGAGTCTATTTTGAAGAAGTGGCATTAGAAGAAGTTTAAGTTTAAAAAATTTGGCTCTCAAAAGAAATTTCAATCTTTGTACTGTTGATATTTGGCTCTGTTGACTAATGAGTTTGCCAGCCACTGGTCTAGAGCAATTAATCTTAAAGTTGAGCATGAATCAGAATCACCTGAATAACTTGTTAAATCCCCCAAGTTTCTGATTCTAGGGATTGGGGTGAAGCTCCAGATTCTGCTTTTCAAACCAGCTGCCATTCTTAAGATAGACCACCTTAGACAAAGTCCCAAACCTCGCTAAAAAGCTAGGGCAGTAGTAACATGCTCCTTATATGGCTTCAGTGTGAATTGTCTGAGATTAGGAGGCAAAAGCTCTTGGGGACCTTAGAGCCCTATATGAGATGAAAGTGAGTTACAATGATGCATTTTCTACAATTTTGGTGATATAGGACACAAAGTCAATATATTTTCATAAACAACAATAAAAAATGAGTTTTTTTTAAAAACTTTCCTTTTATTGTATTTTTGAAAGTCAGCGAACTGTATGTCATTCTTGCTACCATAGTGGTCTTTATTAAATAGTACATTAAAAGATCCCATGGGCCAGGCTGGGGTTGCTCAGTGGTTGAGCATCATCCTAAGAACCAGGAGGTCACATTTCGAGTCCCAGTCAGGGCACCAGCCTGGATTGTGGGCTCAATTCCCATTGAGGGGTGGTCAGGAGGCAGTTGATCAATGATTCTCTCTCATCATTGACATTTCTATCTCTCCCTCTCCCTTCCTCTCTGAAATCAATAAAAATATATTTTAAAAAAAGATCCTATCAGGCCATTTTCCCAGATGTGATAGGTGGTTGAATATCAAATCTACTGGCCCTAGAAATTCAACATGGCTACAGAGTAGCTGGAAGCTGTGCCCACTTGCTCCCAGCCCCAAATGGAATTTACAGCTAAATTACAGAGCAATCAACCTGAAAAACCAACTGAAGACTAGCTGATCTGAAATATTATAATGAAGGAGTTCAGAAGAAGCCACATAGAAACTGGTAAGAAGGTGGCGATGTGGGAAGGTATAGGACCCTCATGCAAGTACGGCAGCTGAGAAGCTGGAGAAATATCATGGCTGAGGAACTCCTTCCCTCTAGGACAGGGGTGGGGAGCATTTTTTCTGCCAAGGGCCATTTGGATATTTCTAATACCATTCAGAGGCCATACAAAATTATCAACTTAAAAGTTAGCCTGCTATATTTGGTCAAACATTTAAATAACTCACCATTAATACCTTGGCAGGGCGTGACCAAATGATTTCGCAGGCCTTATAACGCCCCTGGGTCAGGTGTTCCCCACCCCTACCCTAGGAGCATAGCATCTGGTGGTGGCAATAAGTGGGGATTCAGTGTACCTGGGAGACTCAGACCACACTCTCTCAGGGAAAGAGCACTCCTAAAGTTATAGCATCACCCTGGGAAGTTCATTCTGGACTCCAACTCCTGGAAAAGTCACACTGCCATCCCCAGGTCCTGTGGATGGGTCTTCTGGCTACACCTGACAGTGACTTTATGGGGCTCTCTATTTTCAGGAGAGGTTTTTAGTGGAGATAAGACAGTGACACAGTTGTGTGGCTTGGAATAGAGGGGTTCAGGGTGGGGACATTCCAAGTGTGAGATACTTGGATAGTATTGTCTGGGACTGAGACAAAATGCTTAGCCATCTCCTGTGGGCTGGGCATCACCCTCATGGGATACTCTTTTGATCTATTACCTAAGTGGAGGGAAGCTGAGCTTGCTCCTTCAGAAGGGATGGCTGTCTGTACCCAACCTAAACCTTCAGTGAGACCCCCTAGAGGGAACTAGAATTGGAGACTGGCAGAGACTGAAGGGTTTGACTTTGAGGCAGGAACTACTTTCCCCTCAATGAGTACCTGAATGCATGATCCCCAAGTAGGGGGCTCACTAGCCCTATCTTGGCTAGCCTGGGCTTATTCTACAGTTTCTCTTGGAAGGTTCTAAAGAAAGACCAGGCAACCTCAAGGGGAGAAGGAGTAGCTGACAGATGGAAGTGGACTTCAGGGAGCCTGGGTCCTTTAATAGATCTTCCCCCAGCTCTAAGGAAGCCAATCCTTTTATACAGGTTGCCCCCTCCATGCACACAGGTCCAGTAGATGCAAACAAAACAGTGATCAGCCTGGCAGCTACAGATAGGTAGCCCATATATCAGGGGTGGGCAAACTTTTTGACTCGAGGGCCACAATGGGTTCTTAAACTGGACCGGAGGGCTGGAACAAAAGCATGGATGGAGTGTTTGTGTGAACTAATATAAATTCAAAGTAAAGGAGCGGAGGGGAGAGCAAGAGAACCGGATAGAACCGCCGGATCTGGCCCACGGGCCGTAGTTTGCCCAAGGCTGCCATAGATGGTTACATACAATGTCTGAGAGCAACTTGCAACTGAATCCCACTCAGGTGGACCCACGACCTACACAACCAAAAGTAAGCTTCAGTCCACATCAAAGACTGACCCAACCAGCCACAAAAGTGTACATTCAAAGGGGAATCCTGGCAGACACCAAATTGACCTCAGGGGGAAGCCAATGCACAGCATCTCACACATGGTGATCAAGTTTTACCCTTATAGTTACCCAACCTGAAGGGTTAACTCCATCTATGAAAAAGCCAATAGGACTCAAGCCTCAACTACAACAGGGGGTGCACATAACTCACAAAAAACATTCCTGAAGTATGGAGCTCAGATGATCTGAAGCAGCAGTTGTCAACCTTTTGGACCTCACGGACCAGTTGGTGACTGCTGATCTGGAGGATTGTGTCAATGAGCCTAATAAGAAATCTTGACACTGAACCTGCACAGCAACTTACATGCCGTGTTTGGGGTTGAGCCTCACAGTCAGCCAGTCTAAGAATGTGTTATACCACCCTGGAATGTGTTAATAGCAACCAAAACCCAATTACAACAGGAGTACCCACATAAACCACACAAGTGACATTCTTAGAGCAGCCAGGTCAGGAGATCAAGGAGACTGCACCACTGCATCCCACAGGACATAAGGCCATTCAACAAAAACAGAGTGTCATAGCAGTTCTATCTAATATGTAGAAACAACCAAAGAGACAGCCAAAACAAGGAGACAAAGGAACAGACTCCAAATGAAATAACAGGTAGAATCTCCAGAAAAAGAGCTAGATTAAATTGAGGCAAGCAATTTATCAGATATAGAGTTCAAAGTAATCATTATAAGGATGCTCAAGGAACTAAGTAAAAACTACAACAGCCTGAAAGAGGACATAGAAACCATGAAAAAGAACCAGTTGGAAATGAAGAATACCATATCTGACATCAAGAATACAATGGAAGGAATAAAAAGTAGGTTGGATGAAGCAGATAATCAAATCAGTGATTTGAAAGACAAGGTTAAAAAAAACAACGCAACAATCAGAGCAGCGCAAAGAAATAAGGATAAAAAGAATGAGGCTAGTTTAAGGGACATTTGGGACAACATGAGATGTAACAACATCCACATTAGAGGGGTACTAGAAGGAGAAGAAAGTGAACAAGGAATAGAGAACCTCTTTGAAGAAATAATGGCAGAAAACTTCTCTAATCTGATAGAGGAAAAAAATCACACAAGTTCATAAAGCACTGAGTCCCAGTCAAAATAAACCCAAAGATACCCACAAGACACATCATAATTAAAATGCAAAAGTTAAAGATAGAGAATCTTAAAGGCAAGTAAAGTTATCTACAAAAGAGCTCCTATAAGGCTGTCAGCTGATTTCTCAACATAAACACTTGGCATGAAGTATTCAAAGTAATGAAAAGCGATGGCCTACAATCAAGACTGCTCTATCCAGCAAAGTGGTCATAAAGAGCTTCCTACAAAAAAAATGTCTAAAGAAGTTCATTACCACCAAATAAGTATTTCAAGAAATATTAAAAAGACTGTTTTAAGAAAAAGAGGAAATATATATAAACATAGGTATAAATAAAACAATGGCAAAATAATAAGAACCTATCAATAATAACCTAAATGTAAATGTATTAAATTCTCCAATCAAAAGGCATAGAGTACTGAATCAATTAGAAAACATGACCCCAATATATGCTGTCTACAAGAGACTCACCTCAGAACACTCAGGCTAAAAGTGAAGGGATGGAAAAAAAAAATTCCACAGAAATGGAAACAACAACAACAAAAATGCTGAGGTAGCAATACTTATATCTGACAAAATAGACTTCAAAACAAAGGCCATAACAAGAGACATGGAATGTTACTACGTAATACAAAGGTTATAACCCTTGTAAGCAGGTATGTACACAATATAGGAGCACCTAAAAACATAAAGAAAATTTTGGTGGACATTAAGGGAGAAATTGACAGCAATGCAATCATAGGGGATTTTAACACCACACCACCATCACTGGATAGTTCTTCCAGACAAAAAATCAACAAGGAAACAGTGACCTTAAGTCAGGGGTGGGCAAACTTTTTGACTCGAGGGCCACAATGGGTTCTTAAACTGGACCAGAGGGCCGGAACAAAAGCATGGATGGAGTGTTTGTGTGAACTAATATAAATTCAAAGTAAAGGAGCGGAGGGGAGAGCAAGAGAACCCTCCGCTCTTTCGGCTCCGTGGGCCGGATAGAACAGCCGAACGGACCGGATCCGGCCCGCGGGCTGTAGTTTGCCCACGGCTGCCTTAAGTGATACACTAGATCAAATGGATTTTCTTGATATTTACAGAACATTTCATCCCAAAGCAGAAGAATATATATTTTTCTCAAGAGCACATGGAACATTCTCAAAGATGGACTACATGTTGGGACATAAAATAAGTCTTAAAAAGTTCAAGAAGATTGAAATATCAAGCATCTCAGATCACAATGGCATGAAATAGAAATCAACTACAATAAAAATACTCAAAATCATTAAGATACATGGAGGTTAAATAGCACATTATTAAACAATGAATGGGTTACCAATGAAATCAAGGAAAAAATTAAAAATTACCTGGAAATAAATGAAAATAAACACACAACTAAAAAAAAAAAAACAATTCTATTTACTCTGGCAACAACAAAAAGTAAGGTACTTAGGAATAAATTTAACCAAGAGGTAATAGACCTGTCCTTGGAAAACTATAGGACATTGAAGAAATAGAGGAAAATGCAAACAAGTGGAAGCATGTATCATTCCTAGATTGGAAAAATTAAATCATTAATATGTCCATACTACCTCAAACAGTCTATAGACTCAACACAATTCCTCTTAAAATACCAATGGTATATTTCACAGATCTAGAACAAATATTCCAAAAATTGATATGAAATAAAAAAGGACCCTGAATAGTTACAGCAATCTTGAGAAAGAACAACAAAGTTTGAGGTGTCATAATATCTGATATCAAACTATACTACAAGGCTATTGCAGTCAATCAGCCTGGTATTTGGTATAAGAACAGGCTTATAGATCAATAGAACAGAACAGAGAGCCCAGAAATTAACTCACGTCTCTATGGTCAATTATTTGACAAAGGAGGCAAGAACATAAAATGGAGTAAAGACAGTTTCTTCAATAAATGATCTTGGCAAAATTGGACAGGTACATACCAAAAAAACGAAACTAGACCACCAACTTACACCATACACAAGATTCAATTAAAAACAGATAAAAGACTTAAATGTAAGTCACAAAACTATGAAAACCCTAGAAGAAAACATAAGCAGTAAAATCATAGACAACTCTCATAGCAGTAGTTTTGCCAATATATATCTTAGGGCAAGAAAATAAAAGGAAAAGTAAAGAAATGGAACTACATCAAACTAAAAAAATTCTGCACAGCAAAAGAAACCATCATCAAAATGAAAAGAGAACCCACTGAATGGGAGAACATAATTGCCAATGATACATCTCATAAGGATTTAAGTTCCAAAAATATATAAAGAACTTATACCGCTCAACACTAGAAAGACAAACAATCTAATTAAATAATGGGCAAAGGACCTGAATAGACAGTTCTCCAAAGAGAACATAGAGATGCCCAATGACATAAGAAAAAATGCTCAACGTTACTGGATGCAAATTACAATCACAATGAGATATCACCTCACACATGCCAGAATGGATCCCACCAAGAAACCAACAAACAAGAAGTGTTGGTGAGGATGTGGAGAAAGGGAACCCTCATGCACTGTTGATGGAAATGGAGTCTGATACTGCCACTGTGGAAAACAGTATGCAGTTTCCTCAAATAATTAAAAATAGAACTGCCTTTGACTCAGTGATCCCTCTTCTGGGAATATATCCTAAGACTCCTGAAATACCAATCAGAAAATATATGCACCCCTATGTTCATAGCAGTCTTATTTATAATAGCTAAGTTCTGGAAACAGCCCAAGTGCCCATAAGTAGATGAGTGGATAATATAGCTGTAGTACATTTACATAATGGGATACTACATGGAAGGAAGGAACTTCCACATTTGCGATAGCATGAATGGACCTGGTGATTATTATACTAAGTGAAATAAGCCAGTCAGCAAAAGACAATACCATATAATCTCACTTATATGTGGAATCTAATGAACAAAATAAACTGACAAACAACATAGTTCCAGACATGGATGCATGGAACAGACTGACAGCTGTCAGAGGGGATGGGAGTGGGGAAGACTGGGTGCATGAAGGTGAAGAGATTAGCCAAAGAACATATATGCATAACCCACAGACACAGATATCAGTGTGGTGATGGCCAGAGGAAAGTGGGGGAGGGGGCTGGGTGGAGGTGGGCAAAGGGAGGGAAAATGGGGACATCTGTAATAGCATCAATAGTAAAAATAAAGTTAAAAAAAGAGAGATCAAATCTACCTATTTTGGGGATGGAAAAAGAGTTGTAAGGACCCCAAGTCATGTGGTTAAAACTTTCGGTTCTGAGAGTGCTTTCTTGTTACAAGTAGAATTCCTGATATTTGAGTTACTTGGATGTCAATTGTGGTAGTAAATATACAAACAAAGATTTGCAGAAAGAGAAATCAATAGCTTTTTATTCTTTTCTGTTTTATTAAATTTATTGGGGTGACACTGGTTAATATAATTATACAGGTTTCAGGTGCACAAGTCTATAACACAGCCGTGGGCAAACTACGGCCTGCGGGCCGGATCCGGCCCGTTTGGCTGTTCTATCCGGCCCGTGGAGCCGAAAGACCATACCCTTTTATGTAATGATGTTTACTTTGAATTTATATTAGTTCACACAAACCATCCATGCTTTTGTTCCGGCCCTCCGGTCCAGTTTAAGAACCCATTGTGGCCCTCGAGTCAAAAAGTTTGCCCACCCCTGCTATAACACATCATCTGTACACTGTATTGTGTGTTCACTACACCAAGTCAAGTTTCCATCCATCACCATTTATCTCCCCTTTATCCTCCTCCACCTCCCCGTCCCCAGGCAACCACCACATTGTTGTCTGTATCCATAAAAATCAGTAGCTTTTTAAATGAATCACTAAAGCAGTTGTGAGACTGACCCTTTCTGAAATATTAGAAATCTAGAATTTAGCCAATCCAGAGGCCTTAAGAAAACACACCTTTCTTTAAATGGTAGTTTCATATGGGTCTGTCATTAAAAACCAATAGCCTCTCATGTTTTCTTTTCTAATGAAGTCAGATGTAAGTGATTGGTTGGTAAGCAGTTTTAAAGGTGTTGTTTATAACAATGGGACCGTAAGTTGAAGGTTGTACTGCCATAAGTAGCAGGTCAGAACATCCTTTGGAAGTTCAAGAAACCAGAGCTGGAGGTGGTGTCTGCCGTGGTGTGCTCTTAAATGGTTACTTTCAGCACTACTCTCCTCGTTAGTGCAGTGGGTTTGAGAATCTGCCTCTAGGACTTCCATGAGAACTACATGTGTGTAAAGCCACCATTGCATGCTTGGTGAAACATAATGGCTTTATACATGGCAGATGTTTTATTTATGTGATCATACATTAGAATGTGTTACCCTTTTCCTGCTCATTTTAAGTTTTTTTTTCTTTCTTTCTTTGATCTTCCTAACATGGAGTCTATTTTGAAATATTATGAATAAGCTTTTAAAAAATATTTAAGTTACAAGGAAATAGACCGAGAGTTCAAATAATGACCAAGGTCAATCAGCAGGTTGTGACAGATCAGAATTTGAACACAGGTGTCTAACTGCAAATACCATCCTCTAGAGTTTACACTCCTGTTGTTCCTGGACTCAAGGTTGACAGTTATTGGGTTTCAACATTAAAAACTGATCTTGGGAAAAGCTGTATAATTCACTGTTGCTAACATGGGGCAAACCATCTGCTGATTGACTACCAGGTGTCTTTTCTATTTTTATTATTATTATTTTACTAGAGGCCTGATGCACAAAATTCGTGCAAGAGTAGGCCTTCTTACCCCTGGCTGCCAACACCAGCTTCCCTCTGGCACCTGGGACCTGGGCTTCCCTCTGGCATCCAAGACCTGGGCTTCCCTCACAGCCCCGGCTTCGTCCAGAAGGTTGTCTGGAAGGAGGCCAGGTTCTGTGGACTGCCTTTACTAACACCCTTAATAAAACTTTCTGGCTTCCTGTTGGGAACTGCCAATGGGAAACCTTAGCAGGATACAGGAGGAGGGGAGGAGATAAAGACTGGGAATTTTATTTTCATGGATGCATGAAACAGACTGACAGCTAAAGGGGTCACATTGGACTGGGTGTCACTTTGACCAAAAGTTATAGTTCCTTGGAAGGTGACCTCTCCATATTTTTGTCTCCAAGTTCTGATAACTCTTCATTCCCCTTCCAGCTAAGGGGTGGGCACAACTCTGTTGGCACTAACATCAGGGCACTGTTACAGCTTTTATGGTTTTCTCACACTCTTTGTAAATATTTCCTTTATTAAAAGTCCTTGCTATTCTATTTCACTGTGCCACTGTCCTCCTACTGGGACCCTGTCTAATAGACTGCCTTATTCGCTTCCCCGACCTTTCATTGGACTTAGAAGATCTTCAAGAAAACTTTCCATGATCAGTAGTCTGACTGTTTATAGCTCAGGTATGTCAGGGGCATTTTGCCACAGTTGGTCTCTCCGAGGTACAAGGAGAGACATGGAAACCAGCTGGAGTGCTAACATCTGCCTTCTAACATCCGCCTCCTTTGTGTAAAAGTTTGAAGAAAGTCTGGCCAATCCCAGATGACAAAGAACAAATCAATTGAGGATGATCATAGGGACAAAAACCCAAGTCTCTCTGTGAGTTTCGAACAAATGATACAATATGATTAAAATATAAAGGAGTTTCCTCCCAAGGAGAAATCCTTAAACAGGCCTTAACTAAGTCTCTGCTTGGCAGCTGAATTGTCTGCCTCTCAGTATTTGCTTGGTCAATTAATCCCTTAGAGTGATGACTAGTAGGGGATTCACTTGTACAGCAGAAGAGCCTAATTGGTAATGTTGTTACACAAAATCTTGTGGGCAAAATTTATGCCTGTCTTTTAAAAAAATGTGCCTTTGGTGTTTGAGAGGAGAGCTCCCGTGCCATGGGCCACAGGGGAATGCTGCTGCTGATATGAGAATTAATGAAGAATATGGACACTTAAGTGTGGGTGGATGGAGTGGAAACCATATTAAAGATGAATGACTTTAGACTAGTGGGAGAGCCACATTTTCTGATGATCAAAAGACGCTGAGGCTTTTATCTGCAAGTGCCTGGGAGGACGTTGAACATCTCGGACTTGGTCATCTCACCTCTGGTTGTTTTATCAGCCTGCTACTCAGCAAGATGCTCTAAGGGATGTCCCCAGCCTCCAGCTCCGGTCTGTCCATTCAGTCAACAAATGATTTTGAGGACCTACTCTGCGCTAGGCACCCTTTAAAAAACAGAAATCAGTGATGAGTCAAACACACTCCTTGCCTTCTGCCCAGGAGATTACAATGTAGTGACATGGACAAGTTTTCTTAAATAATAGAATATACACATTTATAGTCTGAGATAGAGCGTTACATTTCTTGTAATATTATGTGCTAGGATAACAAGAAATCCTCCAGTTTCAGAATACCTGAAACGCTGGAACATTGGGTGAGATACAATCAGAAACATTTCAAAAGTGGTGCTGCACCCCTTCAAAGATCAGGGAAGGTTCCAGAAGCCAGAAGAACAAACTGTAAACAAGAGAGGAGTGTGCACTACACTTCTGGTTGCCTTGTTTGTGGAGCAAGAGGGCAAAATTCGTACAGAGAACACATGAAAAGGGGCAGGAAGCATGAGTGCAAATGGGCAGACAATGGATGGTAGAGTCTACCCCCAACAAGGTAATGTTCAGAAGGAGAGCACGGGCGCCCTCTGAGAGCACCGAGCCACAGTCTGGCCTGAAGTGGACTGGCCTGTGCTGTGGAAGCTGCCCTAGGACCTGGGCTGGAGGGCTCTGGGGTGAGCTGGGCCACCGTGGGTGAGGCCAGAGATGGACAAGTCTGGCAGAAGTCCGATCGTGGGAAAGTTGTCTGGGGTCCTGGTGGAGGGAATGAGTGAGAGGGAAACCACAGGACAAGACTCGAAAGCTCAGCAAATAAAGGACCAGCGTTTAGGGGCAGGATTGTCACCTGCATCCGACACACAGTGGGCAACTAACTATGCAGGGTTTGACATCATAAGTACCATTTTAACCTCCTTCTTGCCCCTTTGTGTGGTAGGGCTGCAGCAGGGCAAGGGTGGAGGATGGTCCATGTGAGAGAACATGGGCTTACCCTGGGAGGAACCAGAACATATTGCCCCAAATCCCCACTCGTGAGGGGGATGTGGCCTGGGCAGACGGAGGCCTTTGCTCAGTGCTCAGTGCTCAGTGCTCAGTGCATGCTGGAGTTTAAAGGAGAAGACAGAATACTCCAATGTGAGCAAAGAACTTCTCTCTACATACACCGATTTTCCCAGCTGAAGCATTAACAATAAAGCATGAAATGCAGAGCACCAAAACGAACACCCCTCCCCTCCGCAACAACTTGGTTTTAAGGAATGAAGAAAAGTCCAGTTGCATTAAGATCTAGATGTGAAAATAGAATGCAGCTGTAAATCTATTTCAGAATCAGTACGTGGTGAATTTATTTTTTCAATCCTTCCCCCTGCCCTGATTTCTCACTGCTGTGCCTTCAGGTACCTTTTTCTCTGCTTTAATCTCTTTTCCTAATGACCAAGCTCCCTACCCTCTTCTTTTGATTTCTTTATTAGGCTAATTTTTATTTCTTTCAGATGTTAACATTTGTAACAAAAACACCATTTTGAAGGTCTCGTGGCTGTGGTAAGCACTTCTAGGTAGACAATTTTTTAAAAAATCCTCACCCGAGGATATTTTTTCATTGGGTTTTAGAGAGAGTGGAAAGGAGGGGGAGAGACATACACAGAGAGAGAAACATTGATATGAGAGAGACATATTGGTTGCCTCCTGAATGCACCCTGACCAGGGCCTGGGGTCGAGCCTGCAACCGAGGTACATGCCCTTGACCAGAATCAAACCTGGGAACCTTCAGTCCGCGGTTGATGCTCTATCTATTGAGCCAAACCAGCTAAGGCCAGACAATTTTTTTTTAAATCCTCAGGAGAGAGGAAGGGAAAGAGAGAGTGAGAGAGCAAGAGAGAGCAAGAGAGAGAGAAACATTGATTAGTTGCCTCCCATATGGGACTCGACCAGGAATAGAACCGCAACCCAGGCATGTGCCCTGACCAGGAATTGAACCCACAACCTTTCCGTGCATGGGACAGTGCTCCAACCGAGCCACATGGGGTAGTGCTAGGTAGACATTTGTTTAATTCTTACCATGACCCTGTGAGGTACATACTTACATCCCCATTTGCAGATGAGAAAACAGACTCAGGAAGCCCAATGACTTGGGAAAAGGTCCAATTGTTAGTAGTGGTAGAACCAGAATTCAAACTCAGGCAGCCCATTACCAAAAACCGACATTAGTTCTTCCTGTGAGCACACATAGACCTCTGCACCTGAGCCTCTTAAGCTTCAAATTGAATATGTATCACCTGGGATCCTGATAAAATGCAGATTCTGGGGCTTGGGATGGGGCCCCAGTTCTGCCGGTTCATGGACTCCACTCTGAGTAGCATTAGAGCATGATTGGCATTTAGTGGATATTTATTCAAAAAATAGTGAATAAAATAATTCAAGGAAAGAAATTGCTAAGATGTGTATGTTAGTGAGTTCTTTCTTTGGAGATCCTATTGCTGCCTGACACCTAAGGCTATCTGAATATAACTTTTCAGTTAAGAACGGATTGAACAGCTACAATGAGTAGGGTACCATGGGAGATGCAGGGATAAGTGAGAGAGGGCCTTTCTTCTGGGCTGGAGGCCGAATGGCATCGTCAGGCAGGCAAAGTCTCTGGCTCAGCAGTGAGACCCTGGGATGCAGTCACCCACCAGCCTCTTTCCCAAGCCCTGGTCATCATGACAGCTACCGGGGCCAATCTCAGTGCTCAGTGTGTTACATGCACCATTTTATTTGTCCCCTTCAACATCCCTACACTGTGGGTACTATTGTTTCCCCCTTTACACCTGCCATTGTGGCAGAGAGAGGTTAAAGCAGCCCAGGCACAGGGCAAGGCAGCGTTGGAATCCAAGTGGCTCTGACCCCAGAGCCCACTGCTTTACCATGACGCTTCTGCCGGTCCAGAGCCACGAAGTACAGAGTGGGGAAGAGAGAGAGGAAGTTGCAAGCATAGAGAGGTGTTGGTGTTGTTTTTTTTTAATTTTGAGAAATATCTATAATAATAAAAGGCTAATATGATAATTAGACTGGACGTCTTCTGGACATCATTCTGGACATCCTTTCTTACAAAGCCAGGGATGGAGGGAAGCCAGCCCGGGTCCTGGGTGCCTGTGGGTGGCTGGAAGGAAGCAGCCCAGGTCCTGGGTGCCGGAAGGAAGCCAGTGCCGGCAGCCGTGGGAAGGAAGGCCTACTCTTGCATGAATTTTTGTGCATCAGGCCTCTAGTAGAAAAATAAAAAAAAGAAAATTATATAGCAATCACTGGGATTTTCGCATTAATAAAAATTTACTTTTTGTCAGTCTTGTTTTATATTTTTTAATGTAAAAGAAACAAAATATAACATGCATTATTGACATTCCTGTTATCCCTACCTATTCCATTTCCTCTCCTACCTGTGCCTTAGTTGGGAAGGTGAGATTTTTTATTTCTAGAAAATGTTTTTCTATTTTCCAGAAAAATTTTACTGATATATAATATATAAATATATTCACATAGGTATATAATTATATATGTATACATATACTATTGTTTGAGCATTTAAAATATTTAGAAGTTGTAATATGCCATATGTAACCAGCTACAATGTACAATTTACTTGGCATTATGTTTTGACATCTGTCCCTATTGAACCACACAGGCATAGCTTTTTTATTTTAATTTTGCTTCATACCATCTAATTATCGATCATACTGTCGATGGATTTTTAGGGTGTTTATTATACAACTTTGTGAATGCTGGTGTAAACATTCCGAAGCAGTCTTCTGGGACACAGTGCAAGCATTTCCACAGGGTGTACAGGTAGGGATGGGATTGATGGGTGTGAATTGTGTTCTCTTTAAAAATGACTGAGATGGCGTCAAACTGTTCCCCAAAGTGGTCGCAGCAGCCCAGTTCCTCCAGAAGCAGACTCTACTTTATACTTTAAAACTTTTCTCCCTATGAACGCTGCTTTGTGAGCTCACTTCACCTTATTTGAGGAGTCTGAAATGGTATGCTATTATTACTTTAATTTGCAGTACTTAGGTTGCTGGATAACTTTTGGGGCACTATTGGGTTTGTACTTTGCCTATTTATGTATATCATTTTTCTACCTCATTTATAGAAATTCTTATCTGTTCTGAATAGTGTCTCCCATGTGTATACGCATGCAAATAACCACTTGTATTCTGTCACTTGTTTCTATTATCTTACACTAGAGGCCCCATGCACAAAAATTCGTGCAAGAGAGGGCCTTCCTTCCCCCAGCTGCCGGGACCGGCTTCCCTCCAGCACCTGGACATGAGCTGGCTTCCCTTGGGCCACCTGCAGGCACCCGGGACCTGGGCTGGCTTCCCTCCAGCCCCAGCTTCGTCAGGAAGAACACCCAGAATGATGTCCGGAAGGATGTTCAGTCTCATTAGCATATTACCTTTTTATTATTATAGATTATCCATAAATTGATACTGTTCATCTGGGCAAATCTTGGTTTTTCTTTCATGAGTTTTCCTTTTCCTTTAGTAAAGCCTTCTTTGCTGAGAGGCAACAAAGCAGGATGGTTAGAAGTGATGGCTTGGGATAGAAATAGACTGATACAGGATCTGGGATGTTATTTGATTATATCCTATCCTATCATATCTTATTCTGTCCTGACCTGTCCTGTGCTGTCCTGTCCTGTCCTGTGCTATCCTATTCAGTCCTGTGCTTTCCTGTCCTGTCCCGTCCTGTCCTGTGCTATCCTATTCTGTCCTGTGCTATCCTGTCCTGTCCTGTCCTGTGCTGTCCTGTCCTGTGCTGTCCTGTCCTGTGCTGTCCTGTCCTGTCTTGTGCTGTCCTGTTATGTCCTGTCCTGTCCTGTCCTGTCCCGTCCTGTCCTGTCCTGTCCCGTCCTGTCCTGTGCTGTCCTGTCCTGTCCTGTCCTGTGCTGTCCCATGCTGTCCTGTGCTGTCCTGTCCTGTTCTGTCCTGTCCTGTGCTGTCTTGTCCTGTCCTGTCCTGTGCGGTCCTGTCCTGTCCTGTCCTGTGCTGTCCTTTCCTGTCCTGTCCTGTGCTGTCCTGTCCTGTCCTAGCATCTTGTCATATCACATTGCATTCAGGAGGACATGCACTGCAGTGCTGGGCAGTGGAAGAGGTTGGCAGAGGTGGCGTCAGTGAGGTTCTGTGTGAAGTAGCAGCATCGTCTGGACTGGGACTATAGGATTCCTTTCTAGGCCTGTGCTGTGTAGCAGACTCTGACATTACGATAACTTTTGTTGGTTGTGCCTATAAAAGGGGTTTGAATCACATGACTGTTAGCATATTTGAAGAGAGCAGACTCAAGTCAGAAATGCTGAACACTATTTTGGGTCCATCACTAATTTGCTGTTTGACTTCATATGTTTTATAATTGCCATTTTATTTATTGATATCCTTTACTAGACTCATAAAGATAATACCCAGGTCAACGTAATTGTTCTAACAGTGTTATAAGTGGATACTTATGAACATATATCTGGCATAATATCTGGCATGTTATAGGTAGACTAGAGGCCCAGTGCACGAAATTCGTGCACTGGGGAAAGGGGTGGGAGGGTGTTCCTCAGCCCAACCTGCACCCTCTCCAATCTGGGACCCTTGGGAGAGTCCAACTGCCTGTTTAGGCTGTAGGCCGGATCGGGCCTAAACAGGCAGTTGGACATCCCTTTCACAATCCAGGACTGCTGGCTCCCAACTGCTCGCCTGCCTGCCTGATCACCCCCTAACCACTCCCCTGCCAGCCTGATCCATGCCTAACTGCTCCCCTGCCAGCCCGATCGTCCCCAACTGCCCTCCCCTGACAACCCGGTCACTCCCAAATGCCCTCCCCTGCATATTCCCTCTTTATTAGATAGGGTTTTTTCTTTAACATATTGGACAGCCCTAACTGGTTTGGCTCAGTGGATGGAGCATTGGCCTGCAGACTCAAGGGTCCCAGGTTTGATTCCAGTCAAGGGCATGTACCTTGGTTGGGGGCACATACCCAGTGGGGAGTGTGCAGGAGGCAGCTGATCGATGTTTCTCTCTCATAGATGTTTCTAGCTCTCTATCCCCTTCCCTTCCTCTCTGTAAAAAAAATCAATAAAATATATTTTAAAAAAAGAAACATTTAAGATTCCTCCATACCTGCCTTGCTGGTGCGACTCAGTGGTTGAGACCCTAGGCTGCCGCCACTGGGAGCTGTCAGCGGTAGCCCTCCCTGAGACTGGGGGACTCCGGTGGGGCTGAGAGGACTGGGCATCGCCATCTTGTGACTGTGGGCACTGCCATTTTGTCATGGAGTGACAGTTAATTTGCATATTACTCTTTTATTAGATAGGATGTTTACTGAATGATTAAATTCTTGCTCTCACTTTACCTTTCTGTTCAGTAATATCTGTGAAATGGGTCAGTGGACTTGCTCTGCCTCTCACAATGAGCTGGGAAGATTAAATCAGATCATGTGCATGAAAACTACCCATAATTGCCGAGACCGGTTTGGCTCAGCGGATGGAGCGTCGGCCTGCGGACTGGGGGGTCCCGGGTTCGATTCCGGTCAAGGGCGTGTGCCTTGGCTGCGGGCACATCCCCAGTGGGGGGTGTGCAGGAGGCAGCTGATCGGTGTTTCTCTCTCATCGATGTTTCTAGCTTTCTATCCCTCTCCCTTCCTCTCTGTAAATCCCTCTCTCTTCCTCTCTGTAAAATATCAATAATAAAAAAAAGATAACAAAAAAAAAAAAAAAAAAAAAAAAAAAAAAACTACCCATAATTTATGATGACCCTAGATCATGCTGGGTAGCAGCAGGCAAGGAAGCACAAGGAGTGGTGCATTTATCTGTCTCCCCCACCAGACTGTGAATTCCACAACAGGAATCTTATTTGACTTGTTTATGGTTTTGATCCAAGTGCCTAAAATAATGCCCACAACTCAAATATTTGCTGGATAAATGGAGTAGAGTGGAATTTAATCAAGATCTTTATTTGACTCAGAGAAAATAAAATAGAACATTAAATTGAATTCAAGCATCTGACATGAGAACAGATATATGAATGAGGGTGTATATAAGAAGAATAGAAAAATAGAAGGCAGAAGAAAAAATGAATGAGACAATCATTTATGAGAATGAAGAAGACATTTAAAAAGTCCTAGACTAGAAAGATCAATTGGAAGTTTGGGGTCGTCCTTCTCACTGAAAAGAATCGATTGAATGACCAATTTGATGCATTAAACTGGTCATTAGGTGTAACTATAAATGCCAGATTTAGTAATTCTAAGTCTATGAAGAGAGACGGGAGTCTGCAGAACTCTGACCTTTGCACTATGCAGTGCTTTATGAGTTGGACAGTTGCCCGTGCTTTGAAAACAATAATGGTGTACCCTGAAGAACTTGGAATTCATATTTGGGTTTTATCCATAGCAACATTCTCTCTATTCTCGTAAAAACAGTTTTAGTAGACATCTGCTGATTTGGGTTGCCCTGCATCTATTTCCTTTTTTCCTCCCAACAGCATCTCAATTTGGACTACTCTTTCATCTCCAGGGGTGGCCATGTTACCCAGCCCAGGCCAATCAACATCGACTATTTTTCTGATCACAGTGCTTGACTTAGAGATGGAGCACAAAGTTCAAGATAGGCAAAGACACTCAATCTTGGAATTTTGGCTCTAACTGTATTGGAGAGAAGTCATCCTTCAACAGAGGCTGCTGCATTGACTATTACCCAAAAGAGAGAACCTACCCCAAAGAGGCCAACCCCCAGGAAATGAAACTAATATAGAGAAATTGAGTCCTGATGATAATGCTTGAGTATCTGAATTTGTTTGAAACTCTTCTATGTTAGCCATTTCAGTTAGGTCAGCCAGTAAATTCTCCATGTCATTTAATTTGAGTGAGTGTTCACTTGCAATTCAACTCAGGATCACCTGGATTAAAATCTGCTCCAGAGGGGAAAAATAGAGGTCTCAGGTGACGATGAGCACTGCTTAGATAACTTAGCTGCTTAAATATATGATGCGACTTTAGGTAAAAGCCATGAGTCGCTATATACAATATTGTCAGGTTCTATCTAGAATTTGGATTCCTTTCTTAATGTAGTTATTGACAGATGGAAAAAGGCTAAAATTCTAGAATGGCTTTATGTGTGAAAGACTGGAGGATGCTATTCAGAGATGTGGAGACCAAGGTAAAGACCATGCTTGCTCCTACTATGTCCTGCTCCTACTCCACACAACGTGCCATGGAATTGAAGATCATTCTTTCTCAAATTTGCTTCTTCTTCACTACTTTCTATAACCTGGGAAAGGGAATACTACTGTTAAGATTAAAAGAGAAGCCCGGCCGGCGTGGCTCAGCATTTGAGCATCAACCTATGAACCTGGGGGTCATAGTTTGATCCCTGGTCTGGGTACATGCCCAGGTTGCAGGCTTGATCCCTAGTTAGAGGCCTGCAGGAGGCAGCTGATCAACAATTCTCTCTCATTATTGATGTTTCTATCTCTCTCTCCCTCTCCCTTCGTCTCTGAAATCAATAAAAATATTTTTTTTTTAAAAAAGAGAAAATTACCACTTAGCTCTGAGGTTGATACATAGTAGGCTCTTAATAAATAGAGGCTTAGAGTTACAGTGATTACTATACACCGCTTTAACCTTTCAAAGGAGCTTATGAAGTAAGCACTACTATTACCTACATATTTAGATGAGAAAATTGAGTGTCAGAAGTTAGTGGTTGAGCAAAGACATCAGAGCAGGAGGAAAACAGGCCTCTGACCTCAGAGAAAGCTTATACCGCCAACCAATCATCTGTTCCTCTGCTCGGCATGTCATAGGCCAGGGTAACGACTCTGGAGAGCAGTTATGATTCCACTTCCTTGTAGCGTGTTCTGAACGGCGTGCTGCTTCACTCTGGGTCCTTCAAGCATCCAGCGCCACACTTTCATACTGAGAAGTTTCTTCTCAACTAGATACAGACCTGCACTAGCTCTTAAGTGGGATCTACTAGTTTTTGATTTAACTTTTTAGCACTTCAAAGACAAAGTATAGTTTAATGGTGTTTTCATTGTCACTGGAATGAAAAGTCTAGTGCCACTGAGTGCTGATGTTTGTCCTCACTTCGGCTGATAGTTAGAGAAGTAATTATTCCACTTGAGGTTTGCTAGGATATGTGTTCTGTGAAACAAACAATGAAGATCGACCTCTTGAGGTGGGCCATCGATTAGTTACCATTAATATTACTTACTGGGAACAACTTCCTGCCTACATTTTTGACCCACTATAACTTTTTCCTTAATAGAAAGGTAAAGAGACCTTAGATCTACCATCACTAAATCACACAGTAAATAACAAAAAGCCCACTTCTAGTCCTTAAAGTTGCCAACACGGGAGCAAAAGCAGACTTAGCTATTGTCAGATGCTGATGAAACACCCAAAGTCATTGTCCAAAGAGGCTGGGCTGACTCACAGCTGCCCAGTGAGGAATGCACATCCTTCTGTGTCTCCCCCCTGCCCCCGCCTTTACCAAGGGGTATACATCTTTTCCCTGCTCACATTTTTCAAGCAGTTGTGCCTTGTATTTTGCAGTTGGGTTTTCTCTCCTAGTTAGAGCAGCAGGTCTTCTTGCTTTTCTCCATCTGGGAAATGTTTAATAGATAGTTGTTAACTTGATATGCTTAAAGACAAGGTAAGAAGGTGATGAAGCCCTGATTTTGTCCCGGTAATAACTACTGGAGGCTTTCTGAATCCAAGCCACCTTTGGTCTACTGATCAGGCTCAGCAGCAGTGTAACCCATTCAAAGTCAGGATTCTGGTTGTGTTCTGGGAGCTAGGAACCAGATAGGTGATAAATGGGTGAAGGGAACTGAGCTGGGAAGAATTGTGGGGTTTGTGGGAACTGAATGGGGCATGCTACTCTAAAACTATCCAAACGAAATCTCTAAAACAAAAGGAAAAAAGGTCCACACACCTGTAGGCTGCTAGGCCTCTGATTACAGAGAAACTGGGGCAAGTTAAGAGGAAAGCATCAAGGGCATCAGAGGTTCAATTGTGTCTTTTGAGGCCCAGTTGGAGCTGGATATTGTACCCTACAGAAAAGAGAATCAGATGGAAGACAATGTTTTCTTCCGATATCTGAGAGATCGACCAGAGTGGGATATGTCTAAGACCAGTATTTGGAAGGGAGAAAGGGAGGTAGGGAGAGAGGGAGAGAGAGATAGAGAGAAAAGATAGAGAAGAGAGAGAATTTTTCTTGAATAAATTTGCTTGAAATTTTAAATGAATTATGATGAGTAATGAGTTCCTGTCACCAAAGGCTTCAGGCTTAGCATGAAGAGCTTATAGCTGGTGTGTTGAAGAGGAGTTGAATTTGAGGATATTTATAGTCTTTTACAAGTTTTACTACTTGATGAATCCTTGAAGGTCAAGGTGAAGAGAGACATTCTAGATTCATGGATAGGTGTGAGCTTCTGTTCACAGTTTCTTGAAGATTGTATAGATCAGTTATTTGTCATTTGCCAAAGTGTCCTGGGACTGGATATGTACAGAAAGGAGTTGCAAATGCCTTCAGTCTCAGGAATCTGCCAGATCCCAAACATTAGATACGTAGACCATTGAAAGAATATTATGGGCTTTGTACCTTAATAGTTATCAGCATTGATGGATATTTAAAATAATAATTCACCCTATTATTAAATAAATAATAGCTTTACATTCTAGAAATAAAGAAATTAATAGGTCATTTGTCTAGTGAATTAGTTATCTGTCATTACATAACAAATTATCCCAATCATAATAGTTTGAAATGGCAATAATAATTTATTATCTCATGGCTTTTGTGGATCTGGAATCCATGTGTAACTTAGCTGGGTAGTTCTGGCTCAGGGTCTCATGAGGTCATGATCAAGCCTTTGGCCAGTGCTACAGCTGTTGGTAGGCTTGACCGAGTCTGGAGGATCTGCTTCCAAAGTGCTTTGCTCACATGGCTGGCAAGTTGGTGGCAGCTACAGATAAAAATCCTCAGTTTCTTCCCACGTGGCCTTCTCCAGAGGGCTGCATGAGTGTCCTCACAGTATGGAAGTTAACTTTTCCTTGAGTGACTGATCCAAGAGAAAGCAGAAGCCACAACATCTGTACTGACCTCAGAAGTCACAGTCCTTTATTTTTGTATACTATTGGTTTCACAGGCCAGTCCTTTCTTGGTGGGAAGGGACTGACTACACAGGACATAAATTCCAGGAGCCAAGAATCGTTGGGGGTGGTTTTGGAGACTGGCTACCACATCTGATCAATCCTACCCTTGTAATTCATCTCTCAAATATTTTTCCAAGTTTGAAATATCTCAAAAAGAGCTTCATCATAATTCTGTGTTTTAGACTTCTTTTTAATTTTTAAGTCACTGTAAGGGTGTTTTGAAGGACAGCTTGACAATATTTCATTGTGGATCTCTTGGAGCACAATTCCTTACAAAATCTTTTCTACTTAACCACCAAAAGGCAAATGGATTAGGAAAATCTCCTATGACCAGATATTGAGCAATCTAATATTATTGATCCTTCATTTGAAATTTTTTGTAAGGGTTGAAAATTTTCAGTTCTTATAAATTCTGGCATGTAATTAATGTGTATATATAAAATGCATGGAAATTTATGATGTCCTTTATTGGTTACTGATATTTAACCTACTGCTTAAAGCCTGACCAACTCTGCTTTTTTCTCAGTAAAAGAGCCATAAAAGGAAGGTTTTATTGAGTCCATTCCATCAACCTTTTGATGGGTTTCCTAAACATATCAAACAGTTGCTGTGTCAGCATATATCACTTTAAAAAGTGGGCACTTGGATGAGATATTTTTGTTTTCCTGGTTACAATTTTATAGCATGTCAGTTGGTGAATTTTTTCCCTCTACCACAGATTGTTATAGTATTTAATGTTTATGTGTTCTCTCTCAGTACCAACTGGGGCCATGGCCAAAACTCTGATTGGGAGCGGGTGGTGGGTTGGAAGCTATATATATGGTGGCTGAACAGCTGTGATAATTTATGTTTTTGAGGCAATAATCATGAATAATGTAAATTTAGCTACTAAAATAGAATGAAGGGATGACATCTTACTGGGTGGGAATTTTAAGGAAAAGCAAAAGTTTTAGAGTTATAGGGATAATACCTATGGCTAGGTGTCAACATTATTGACTCACTGCTCTCATATTGAAATGAAAATGAAGCATCTTTGATTTAATCCCTGAAGAACAGGTGACATTGTCTTCTCTGAGAAGTCTTCCCCTGTCGGACTCTCTGAATTGGGTCAAGTGTTCCTGTTGAGTGCTCCCATAGCCCCCTGTAGTTATTCGCTGTAAGAAGTTTATTATGACATTGACTCAATGAGTTGGCATCACTGCTGAATGCCCAGCACAGAGCATACTGTATGCACATTGACAGTAGACTTCTAGTAGCAAGTGAGGGAAAGGAAACTCAAGCAGGCTGTAGCATAAAATATAATTTATTGCTCAATATAACTGAAAAGTTTCTTGATACATGGCTGCAGGCATGACTGGATTTAAGCACTCAAAGAGGTGTCTCCATCTCCTGAACCTTTTCCCCTCAATGCTAGTGTGAATTTTGGGTGCCAATATGGCTACTAGAAAGCCCCAGGCTTATTGAGAAAAGGATTTTACTCCCCATTATTTCTAGCATGAGTGTCAGGTACTAAAACGCTTTGCTTTAATGAGACTATCTGGGGTCACATATTCTCTTGAGTGATTCACTGACATTGGAATGACAGAAATGCAATTGACAAGAGTTGTCTACAGATAAAAGGACCTGGAACTTGAAGGCTTTGCCTCATCACTTGGCTAAGGTGAGAGGAGAGAAAGGGGAAATTCATTCAAGCCAGGCAAACTCCATGGGCAAAGACAAAGAAAGGACCATAGATATGGAGAAACTAAAGAGTCAAAAGTAGAATTTGAACCCGTTTTCTGAACATGAATAACATCTACCATTATGCCACATTGTTCTCTTGTAAAAGCTCTCTTATAAATGCTATTTTATCCTGATCTTTAAACCTTTCTAAAGTAAGGTAATTTTAAACACTGGGTAGGGTAAGACATCTCCAAACCATCTGGAGAAGGCAGAAGGAGTTGATGGTTTTAGCATTCTGTATCTTGGTTGAGCAGATTTTACCACCTAGGCGATAAAGTTAGGTATAACTCTAAAGCTGCTCAAATAACAAAAGAAAGATAACAAGTGAGTCAGTGTAATTTCTGAAAATAGAAAGCAGATATATTAATCTATAAAGACAATGATTTTCCTGAAATGAATCTCAAAGCAAAAACTAACTTATAATTCTTACACAAAGGATACTGAGACAAAATAGTATGTCATTGCTTAATCCATAGTTTAAAGATTTAAATGTAATAGGCTCATTGGCTATATCGTATCCACAAAGAAGGTAAGTGATGGGTATTTCACATTTCAATTTTACCCCCTTACCTCCATAGTTGTTGATGCTGTATCTGTCCTCCCCAAAAACATATCCATGTAATGTTCCTACATGTGCAGAAGCAGAATACCTGATGTCCCCAGATGTGTTAAAGATTACATGATGACTGATGTGTTTATAAAGAACACTTAGGGTTGATGTGTTTGCACTGAGGTCATATTCTCTGTTGGAATTTTAAATACAAGCAAAATATCATCGAATTATTTAGAATATGATCTATTATTAATAGCCATTAAGATTTACTGGAAGCCTTAGCATGTGTCAGGCCCTGGTGCCAAGCACTTCAGAAGTGTAATCTAATTTAATTGACCAGTATTTGTATAGATTAATCATGGTCTGGACAGAGTAGAGAAAATTTATTTAGCTCCTTCCTTGGAATTTTCATTAGGAGCAAAGTTATTACTTCCTTATCTCCTTTTGTTTTAAAATAAGTGCCCAGGACATTGGTGTGTGTTTCCTCCCCAAACCCATATTATTTAGGATCTGTCTGCAACCATGAGCAAGGTAGCTGTGAGTTTCTGTCCCAGCCAGATGTTTCAGGCCACACTCAGAGGCAGACAAATGTGTCCAGTGGAGCAGTCAACACTTGTACTGGTGACCTTGTCTTCACAGAACAAAATAGCTCCACTGAGTAGTCAGAAAGAGACTGAGCTGCTCTCTGTTTCTGATAGGGGGCAGGGGCCCTCTCTTAAAACAATACATTTTGTTCCTATTTTGGTGCCAAGATAAGAAACAATTACACAAATTTTCTAAATCCTAAATATTTACGTAATATGTGGTAAATGAACCCCCCAGTGCGACCAGAGACTGTTGTCAAGCTTGGAACACTAAGTTCCCACTTAGTGAATAATTCTTATACTAAAACAAAAGTTCCAATTTTCCAACTGCCAATGTTCATCAAATAAAAGAAATTTAAAGAAAAAGTCCAAAGAACGACCGTTCTGGGATTTTTATCTAGTAACAGAATGATCTACTTCTATGACTGGACTTGCTTCACAGGAAGGGAGGATCACTCCTGGCCAGCTGTTGCTACTGCAGCATCTTGGCTGTCTACGACAGGAGGGAATGCCTTTCCTTCCTTGAGGCAGAAGATAATTTGGAGTTTTGGAAAGCACTGAGGAAAAAGTCAAGTCTGATGGGAAAGGGCATATGAAACAGCTGGTGAAGGCTACTTTTGCTCTTATGAATTGTTGGTTATTTTATACTAGAGGCCTGGTGCACAGATTCGTGTACCTGTGGGGTCCCTGGGTCTGGCCTGCAGGGATTGGGCTGAAACTGGCTCTCTGACATCCTCTGATGGATCCTGGTCAGGCCGAGGGACCTCACCGGTGCACAATCAGGGCCAGGGAGGGACTGCAGGAGGGCTCCAGGGTGTGTCTGGCCCATCTCACCCAGTCCTGATTGGCCGGACCTCAGCCACAAGCTAACGTACTGGTCAGAGCATCTGCCCCATGGTGGTCAGTGTGCATCATAGTGACTGGTTGAATGGTCGAATGGTTGAATGAATGGTCGGACACTTAGCATATTAGGCTTTTATTATATAGGATATTAGAAAGCACCTATAAAAATCTCTGAAATTTACATAAAAGTATTGGTCTTTGTTATTCAAAAATTCAGATTATAAAGTTTGTACTGGTGAACTTAAAGGTTCATAATGGTAATTATTTTCAACTTTCTTAGGTAAAGTAAAATAATGAATCACTTAGCTAGTGAGTGAACTTAGCTAATTGCTCAGCATCAAGATCTCAATGAGGCTTTGATATCTTTGACTGTTTCTTATATTTAGTAACATTCATCAACTGATTAAAACAATAACAATAGCAACTGTATTTCTTTGGGAAAATGGCTACCAACTGAAGGTGAATTTGAGTAAAAGTTGGAAGGGTTGAAGTCATACAGAGAAAATACGTGTTTCTGGATGTGATAGGTCAAACTCAACCTGTATTCATCAGCCTGAGCATTTGTGATGGTTTCAATGTATCACGTTTCAATGCCAAAACATAGATGTCATTTAATGTGTGTGCTTTAGTAGATAGTCTTCTTTTAGTGCAAATAACAACACAGTTAGTAGAATAATCATCAGTTGGGATGAGACAAAATGAAAGAAAAATGATTTAGCCTGCAATGATTCTCATCTTCTTAACCCTGACTAAACTTGACAGTGGTGTCTTTATCCAACTCTAACACTTTGTGTTTTCCATAAATAAAATAAGGGGGGCAATTAAAAAGAAAACAATAAAGAAGAATCAGCACAGCAAGCCAACCCTCAGTTTGTAGATGAAGAAAGAAGGACACATTACTACAAATGATAGACTACAGGCTTCCAAAAGTTCTCTCCTCCTTAAAAGTAATGAGAAAATTGGCAAAAATTGTCTGAATGTCTGAATCAACTTTTCAGAGCTGTGGAAATTAACAGACTTTCAGTAATCTGGGGAGTTATTTACTCAAAAAAATAGGTTAATCTTTTTTCCTTTTTATTGAATTTATTGGGGGTGACACTGGTTAACAAAATTATACTGGTTTAAGGTGAACACATCATCTACATTGTACTGTGTGTTCACCAACCCCAATATGCCCAAACAGGCTAATCTTCATAAGAAGAATAAACTTTGTTGCATTTTAATTTATTCTGATATTCCTCTCTACAGCTCCATAAGGAAAATTGAAAACCAACAGATCATAATCATGGTGAAAACCATAGGGCTGGCATCTGCTGGAGGGTCAGAATGTAGTTGGAACTTCTTTGAAGCCACATTCACAGAGAATTGTTAATATTTGACCTATTTAGTGGTTTCTAAGAAGACCTTACTTGCAAAGATGTCTTTATTCAACCTGACTTACACCTTATCCAGTAAAGCAAGCCTTAGTGAAGCCTGGGGACATTTGTTTAAAATATATGGAGGCCAATGTTTAACTTTGGCTGCCTGAGGCAATGGACAACATTTGGGAAAAAGCTGGGAAGTTCATAAAGCCTTTGAAAAACTTCAACACATTTCTGAGACTTTAGAAAACCATGCACATGTGTAGGATTATACACATTCCCAGGGCTGTGTGCATGTTCAGGAAATACCTGGGATACATCTCTTAAGCTTTCACCTTTAGCAGAGATTGAGGCTCTATGCAAGCATTAAGTAAAAACTTAGGTAGAATTGTCAACTGGCTGGCTAAGTGTTACGGTGTGCCCCAATATGCATACAGAGCACCTCAGCAAAGACTAGGGCACCTACTGGTTTCAAGTGATTAAATAAATGTCTGTTTAATAATAAACAACCACTAAGATAACTGAGCAGATATTTCATTGACCAAATAAGACAAAGAATATAGATTTTACAAAGTTAGTTCAGAAAAGTCACTAAGCAACAAATAACAATCATCAATAACAACAAACCCTGGAAAGGGGAGAAAAGTCATTTCTCAGAGTCTCCACATTATGTTACTTAAATGTCTAATTTTCAACAAAAATGAGGAGATATGAAAAGAAATAAGGATGTATAGCCCAAACACAGGAAATAAGCAATTGGCAGAAACTGTCCCTGAGGAAGCCCAAATGTTAAACAAAGTAGATGAAGACTTTAAATCAGCTATTTTACAATGTTCAGAAAATTAAGGAAACCATGTGCATGAAACTAAAGGAAATATGAGAATAATTTCTCACCAAACAGAGATTCCCAATACAGATATAGGAATTACAAAAAAAGAACTAAATAGAAATTCTGGAGTCAAAAAGCATAATAACTGAAATAAAAAAACTCATTAGAAGGGCTCAATATAAGATTTGAGTGGGTCAGAAGAACCATTGAACTTGACAATAGGTCAATTAAAATTATCCAGTCTAAGGCACAGAAAAAAAAAAAAAGAAGGGAGAAAAATGAACAGAGCCTCAGAGACCTGTGAGACACTCAATACATTAACATACATGTAACGGAATTCCCAAAGGGAGAGAGGAGAACAAAAGGAAGAGAAAGAATATTTGAAGAAATAATGGCTGACACATCCCAAAGTTGAGGAAAATGTTTATCTATACATCTAAGAAGCTTAATGAGCTCTGAGTAGGATAAACTCTAAGAGATTAAACCTGGACAAATAATAATTGAACTGTTGAAAGGCAAAAACAAAGAAAAAATCTTGAAAGCGGCAACAGAGAAGTGACTTATCACTTACAAGGGATCATAAAATTAACAACTGATTTCTCATTGGATATCATAGAGGTCAAAGGCAGTAAGATGGTTTATTTAATGTGTTCAGAGAAAAAGAGTGTTAACCAATAAATTCATCAAAACTATCTTTCAAAAATAACAGAAAAATTAAGACATTCTGATATAAAGAAAAATGGAGACTGCTCAGAATGGATCAAAGACCTAAATGTAAGATATAAAACCATGAATCACTTAGAATGTATAGATCTAAAGCTTCCTGACCTTGTGTTGGGCAATGGCTTCTTAGGTATGACACCTAAAGCACAAACAAACCAAAGAAAAAATAGATTGAAGAACACCATCAAGGAAGTTAAAAGATAATCCCAGAATAGAAGAAAATATTGCTGTGCGCACACACACAAGGTAATATACCCTTTTCCAATATATGATAAGTTCATTTATGTATATGGTATGAGGTGTTTTGCATGTGGATATTCAGTTGACACAGTACAATTTGTTGAAAATACTACTATTTTCTAATTGAATTATCCTGGCACCCTTGTGGTAAATCAATTGACCATACATGTATGGGTCCTTTTCTGGATCCCCACTTTTATCCTATTGATCTCTATGTGCATCCCTTGCCATTACCACATAGTTTTGATTACTGTGGCTTTACATTAAGTTTTGGAATTGAACTTCGGAGACATTTAAAAAGTTGATTTGAGGGAAATGATCATCAATTTAATCAGCAACTGCCATGAAGACACATTACAACCTTAGTTCATGCCCCAAATGAGGAATTTCCCAAACTGTACTTTGAAAATTGGATCCATGTCAAGACATACAGCAATAATGATAGTTTGTGTGACAGGATGAACAAAGAAACATCATGTGGGCGGGTAGTATTTCTGAAACTTGATCACGCAAGTAAGACTGTGGTATTTTTTGCTATAGCCATTTACTAACTCTTTTCTCTTTCTCTTTTTATTGATTGGTTCAGCTAAATACCTAATTGTTTTAACTGGCAGCTTTGTATTAAGCATATCATATGTGTTATCTATAAAATCATGGCCTCTAACACATCTATCTCCATAGATAAAAAGCCAGTATCTGTGACGAGCAAAACGACCAGAGACCAGAACACTATGGTCCCTGGCCCAGGCTGTCCCCACCCCCCAGGGAGCGGTTAGGGGTGCCCCTAGGCAACATGATAGGGTGTGAGTTTGATGGGGGAAAGTCAAAGAAATAGGGGGGAAGATCTTAAGGGTCTGCGGGATTCGGGAGCCATAAGGCACATACATACCCTATTTTGGAGACACTGCTGTATAGAAAGAATCTTTCTCCTCTGAGGGATTATTTGACCATAATTCTAATTTCCATTATATTGATTTTGTGATTGGTGAGCAAGGCAAATTCAATGGCCTTATCTGAAGACTGTGAGCAAAATAGGTTATCCCCCATTATTTATTGAGGGCCTCCTGGAAGCAATGATATTGGGATGGCCTTCCAAACATTACCCACTATTGTGGGTTGAATTATATCCCCTCCAAAAATAATTTGAAGTCAACCTCTGGTACCTGTGAATATGACCTTATTTGGAAATCAGGTCTTTTCAGATGGATCCTCCCCTTTCAACAAGTCCTGGTTTAGCATTTTGCAGCCCAAGGGCCCTCCTTTCATGGCCTACACCTTGAGGTATATTCCTCATGGGCACCATTCCTCTGGCACTTCTCTCTACTTCGGCAGGTACCTTGTGTACCTCTGGAGCTACACCCTTAGCCTCCCGAGCTTGCACACGGCAGGTACGTAATCAAGGTGGCCTGAGTTGGTGATATAAATGGTGCAAAAAAGGTGCTGTGTGGACACATTTTCCAAATTTCCTTGGATGACCACATTTTGAACATGTTCGAACTACCACGTTGCCTCCGACCTTCTCAAAGTTTTTAATCACTTGCATTAGAATCTCTTGGGGTGCTTTTTAACCCTGGGCTTATTGAATCAGAATATCTCAGGGTGGGATCTTCCCAAATTCAGCCTATGTTGTTCAAAGTGTTTTCACTTCACTGGAAAAATTCTCTTTGTGTTTCAGGTGTTAGCTTAGAAGTCTCAGTCTCTATGAATAATTCTTTTTGCCCCAGGCTAAAGGTGAAATGCTCCTCTTTGCTTTCTGTGCTCTCATTGACTCATTGGTGTTTAGCATCTGCAATACACTTGCAATTCTCCCTTTGACATTCCTGTGAGCTCCTTGGAACCTGTTTCTCCAAGTTTCTGTCACAATCCCTGGTGTACAGCAGGTGGTCAATAATGAAATAGATGAATGCACAAATAAAAGGAGCTAATAGAATTAATGAGAAGTTAGGAACACTTCATTTCTACTTAAATTTCTGCCAAGAACACAAAAGGAAACAACATATAGTCTTTTATGTTAGCATGGAGATCCACACTTTGCCCTTGCCCCACCCCCAGCCATTTTCTCCGTTGCAGGATTCAAGTTAGAATTAATAGTCATAGGAAAGCAGACGGAAACCACCAGAGTTGATGGAATTGTTTGTCTTACTCATCTAGTTTGAGAAGGACACAGATAGAGTAAATTTAGATGTTAATGGGCCAACAGCACTAGCCTCCAAAATAGCTCCTGGGCAAGCTTGGCATGGCTTCTGTGGAAATGTATAATGAAACCAGTAATGACAAACACATAATTTTGCAAATCACAGTATTTCAAACAAAATACACCCCTTTGGCAATCCAAGCTAACTATAAATGAAGGCAGCCAACATCCTTTTCTCTTTAAATCTAGGTTTTCATTTCCTGATTCCATGCGGCAGGTGCTCCATTCATTATGCAGGCGCTTAATAAATGCTTATGCACTGGATGTAAGTAGCTAGTAGCCTTCATACTCATCTATGTGGCAAAGTCAAAATGCCTTTGGGATTCCTTTCCTTTGTGCATTACATGTTTACACAAAGCTGTCTTTGGAGAGGAGAGGAAATCTATTTTGCTCAATTAATCAATGAGCCGGTGGTTTTAGAAAGATTCTTGCATCACGATAGAAAATATGCTTAGGTTTGATCTAGAGTTTGTTTCTAGGTAGCCAGGTGGTCTCAGATAAGACATTTGACTTCTTGTATTTTTTTATTCTAACTTGTCAGAGGAGGAAAATTCCAGAACTTTAGTTAGCTCATTTATTCTGAGGATTTAATAAGACAATGTGCTAATAAGAGTTTATCTTGTATATAATAAGCAGTCATGTAATAAATCTAAAAAATAACTAAGTAACTGAAAAAAATGTGTGTGAAAGAACTTTAGAGGTATAGAATTACCCAGGAATATAAAACTTGCCAAAAGATCAGAAATTTCCGAAGAAAATTATTTCTGAAGGATCCAGGCTTCTTCCTACTTAGCCCAAACCAGTCAACCATCATCTGAGCACTGTGCTATATAGAGTAGGGCATGAGAGCCACAGATTGGATAAGTTTCAATAGAAAGAGACACAATAAAGACTGAAGGAAGGAAAGCTCAGAGCCCAAGTGGGACAGTTCAGGGCCCAAGTGGGAGGCCATGGATTGCCAAACCTTGGGGCCTGAGGCAACTAAGAAAAGGTGGTAGGCAGGGGGAGAGCGGAGGAGTCTCACTGAAAGCCAGCTTCTGTGCTACTGGTGGAAAGCTTCCTCATTATGTGCATTGGGCATGAGGTCATAAGCAGTTGTGTGCTGGTTACTGTTTAACAATGAATTTTTTTTAAATACCGTGATTGAAACATTAACTGGTTTCCATGGTATAAGTACACCCACTATAACTGGTTTTTAAAAATTTATCTTTATTGTTGAAAGTATTACAGATGTCCCTTTGTTTTTTTTTTTTCCGATTGATCCCCCTGTACCCCACACCCACCCTTCCCAGGCCTTCACCACACTATTGTCTATGTCCATGGGCTATGCATATCTGTATTTAAGTTCCCCAGTTAGTCACTCCCTACCCACCCCAAAATGAAACTGCACCACCAACTTACATCATACACAAGAATAAACTCAAAATAGATAATGGACTTAAATGTAAGTTGTGAAACCATAAAAACCTTGGAAGAAACCATAGGCGGCAAAATCTCAGACATCTTTTGTAGCAATGTTTACTGATACAACTCCTAGGGCAAAGGAAACTAAGGAGAAAATAAACAAATGGGACTACGTCAAAATAAAAAGCTTCTGTATATGGGCTGTTTCCAGATCTTAGCTATTGTTAATTGCATTGCTATGAACATAGGGATACCCAAGTGCCCATCAGTAGATGAGTGGATAAAAAAATTATCTGAGCACTGTGCTATATAGAGTAGGCCATGAGAGCCACTGATTGGATAAGTTTTAGTAGAAAGAGACACAGTAAAGACTGAAGGAAGGAAAGCTGCGAGCCCAAGTGGGACGGTTCAGGTTGAGGTACATTTACACTATAGAATACTATGCAGCAGTAAAAAAGAAGGATCTCTTACCCTTTGAGACAGCTTGGAGAGACCTGGAGAGTGTTATACTAAGTGAAATAAGTCAGTCAGAGAAA